>NC_073724.1:104330231-106830231 GCF_023634155.1 Falco peregrinus
TGCAGCACCATCTATTGACACTGTATCTAATTATTTTAATTAGGATCAGCACTCTGATAGGCAAAAATGCGCCTTCTGCAGCACAACAACATAACTCACTAAACGCATGCCCAAGGGGGTGACTGGAGACGGTAAAGGCGACAGGAAAAGGACTGCACACGAGTCTGGCTGCTTGCCAGTAGTCCAGAAAAGACTGATTTTGCTTTAACTCATTATTATTATTTAATAAACCAGATAGCTCATCCATACACAGATCTTTGTTACAAAGTGGGGAATGTTTTAGGGTTAACCTTCAAACTATTGAGCCAATAAAACACCCCCTCCTTGAAAAATTAACTTAAAACCACTGACCGAGAAAGCTTGCTCAGGGTGGGAGGGTGCGACCAACATCAAACAAGCCACTGCGCCATGTTCTGATGATAGTATGTGCGTGTGCATAATGTTTGTGCCCTTGAAAAATCAGCGACCACTTAAAAACCTGTGCAAGTAGAGGATACTACTGGTGTTGTTGCTTTGCTGTATTGTTTGCAGCAGAGCTCCTTCAAATCAGTTGTGAGGAGACTGCGATGCTCCTTGAAGCTCAAAAGTCTTTGTAATTTGTCTCCCTCTGCCATTACTGTAAGTGCCTGTTGGACTTCCCTGAAGAATTTGCTTTCATTTAATGAAGTTTATACATTGCATGTGTTAAAAAAAGAATTCCTGCTGGGTAATCCTATCTCTTGTAACATCAGTAAATTAATTTGTTTCTTGAGAGCAAGAATGATTTATAACTCACAACAAAGCTAAAGTAGCATGACTAAATTAAGAGGGGCATTCAGGCAGCTGGAATGCAATTACAACATAAATGCACGCGCCATGTTAATGCAATATTAAGGTTATGAATTTAGCAAAACAGGAATCAGCATGCACAAAGATACAGTTCCTTCCTTCCTACTGTGTTTGTCTGGTTGTGCTAACATAAGAAACATCTGCACTAGCTAGATATAATCTGACGACTACCTATGGATTTTGTGCATGCAGACGGAAGATGCCATCTTATCTCTGTGTTGCACCAGCTCCTGGACGGTGACGCACGCTGTGCTGTCAGAGAGATTTTGCTCTTACTCTGATTGTTTTCCTTAGTCTAAGGGAGGCGTTTGGCAGGAATCATGTGGTTGCTGTTTGCACAGAAACATGGGGAGGCAGGGCAGGGTGCCTGGCACATCTCGCCCACCCCTAACGCTTGCAGGAGCTGCCATGGGGCTTCCCCTGTGGCAGTGGGTATGATCTGTGGGAGCCTGGCCTTTGGCTGGGATGCATTGCAGCTGGGGTGGTTTTCTCAGGATCTCAATTTCCAGTGGAGCATCATCTGCCAAAGGTAGGTGTCCCTTGGTCTCTGCAAAGAGCATCCACCATGGCAATAGAGCTGTCATGGGCCCTCCAGCAGCATCAGGAGGACAGAGTGATGGTACAGGGCCCCACATCATCTTAACTGCAGTGAAACCTTGGTCCAGCCTCACTTTCTGGGTCCTGCTTTGAAATACATGGGTGATGAATTTTCCTGAAAGGGATTTGCAGCAGGGGGTGAGGAACATGTGGCAGGATTTGGAGCCACCTAAGCCCTATATCCTGGTGAGGACCTCGTATAGATGCAAGGAGCAGGTTTGTTATGTAAATCTCAGAGGCATCGACTCAGATTGCAAAACACTTTACAAGACATTCTTGCAGATCCAGGACACTTAGCACAACCCTATGGCTGCTTCTGTATCTGTAAATAAAAGAGGCTGTTCCCTGGCTCCTAAGCCAAGGCTGCAGGGTCAGCCACAGCTAAATTCTTGCTTCTGCAAACGGGAAGGCATTCCCAGATTCACTGCAACTAAATATGTAGAGGGTTCTGAGAAACACCAGAGCACCACCAAATGTAACCTATTCCTTGTATTTGCTTTTTTTTTTTTTCTCTCTCTTCTGTTTTACTTGCTATGAATGTATTTCTCCTCTTTCCTTGCCCAGATAATGTAAAAATCAGCTTCTTTGGCAGTTTGGTCTCGCAGAAAGGAACAAAAGGAACCCTCCACCCAGATGTGCTTCCTCACACACAGACTTGCAGTAACCGTTCTTCTGAGAAACTGTGAAACATGAGGTAATTTGGCTGGTGCCCATGCTCTGGTCTTCTGGAACAGCGTGGAGGGGAGACTGCCCAAGGCAGGGTGCTGGTGGGGGTGGCACTACATCCGTGGGTGTTCAACAAAGCCTGAGAAAAGCAGCTCTCTAAACAGGAATGGCAGCAGTTGGAGTGTTGGGTGAGCCTTTTGGCCATTTCAGCATAGCGCATGGCATCCATAGCCTGCGGCTAACGGCTGTGTCCCCTTTGCATAACACTCAGGTCCCATTTTCCTTGGGCTCTGTGGAAATGACTGGTGGTTCTAATATGGTGGTTATTGTTTTGGGGGTTCCTTGAGTTGCAGAGTCTGAAAAGACTGGAAAGATGAGTCACAGTCCACCAGCAGAATGGTTTAACCTCCTAAAACTGAGGATGCATCTCGCAGGCCCTGGCAGGCAGCATGGGGCTCTGTCTGATGGTGAAGTCCCCCAGGAAGTTGCTGGAAGGCTGTGGACAGCAGTGGGAGCTCAGCCTGGAGCAGCCTTGTCCACACTGCCTGCCTGGTGTGGCCCTTGCCAGGAACCTCGCACCAGCTTAATTTCAACTGAGGTGGACAGGTTCACCGCCAAGAGACTCTCTGGGAGAGAAAGGACCTTTTAGCAACATGGGTGATCAGGACAGCAGGATCCAGGAGTCAGTGAGGAAACTAAAATGCTCGAGACCTGTCACAGCACTCTCCAAACTATCAAGCTGCAACAAGGTCTTTTACCATCTCGTACCAACACACACTTCACACCAGTCCCTCTGCTGCCTTCTCCTAATCCCACCTCATCCAGGGTGTGTATTCTGTCTCTCTTGCTTCTTCCTGGGCTGCTCTCCCTTCATTGGCTCTCAGCCCCTTAACAGAACCAGCCACAGCTGCACCCTATCTACATCGGCCAACCCACCGCCCCTGAGGCCAGCCCACAGCTGTATATTATCAATGATAATTAACCCAGCTTCATTCTGCTACAAAGACCCATCGAGTGGCCCTGCACACAGGTGGTGTGACACAGTGTGTATCCCTACATCTATACTGCCTTCCTTTGTGCTGGGCCCTCATGGATCTGCCTTCCAGGATGAGCTGCAGGTCTGTGCTGCCCCAAATTTGTTTGGGGAAGTGCAGTCAGCACAAGGCATGATTTGCCAGCCTTTATCTTATTTTCTGTGGTTCATCCAGTGAAAGCTGTGACAGAGGTTTAGCTGTACCATGGAGATGGCTCAGACGGGATCTGGGGGGAGGACACAGCAATCCTGGGTCCTCAGGTCTGGACGTGCAACACGATCCTGTTGTGACACTGGTTCAGAAGGCTGAGCAGGGGTAAATGGACCAGGCCCAACTCTCTCATGCTCCCAGTTCCTTTTATAATGTCCTTTGCTCCCCTCTGCTGTGTGCTTTCTGCAAATGACTTGTTTGGGTGCCAGGAACAACCAGTGACAAGCGTTAGTGCAAACTTCATTAATGCCAGTGTGATTACAGTCTCTTAAATGTCAAGCCCATGCACATGCCTGGGCCCTACTTTCTTCCAGCGAGATCTATTTTTGTTAGAGGACAGCCTGTGAAATTGCAGAGCACACACTCTTCATCCCTTAACGCGGCTCTGCAAAATCAGTAACTTTGTCCACCGTGATGGGCTGCAGTGTTTGGGATGAGGGAGAAACGAGTCACCCAGAGGAGTGAGGCAGATCAGAGGCTCCAGTGAGCTGCTATGACTGTTGTTAATAGAACATAAAATATTGCATCAAACATCCATCTGGGTTTTCCATAGGTGTTTTCAAAACTCCTTGCAATTTTGAGGTGTCTGTTGTCTCTCATCTGTAGTTCCTCCACAGATGTTTTGATCACTTTTGAATAACTGCTGGGGAAAAAAATATTGCATCGAGGGAAGAGAATGATTTATCCAAGCATGAAAGACATTTCAAAAGACAAATGTCTCAACCCAGGCTGTTAACCTTAGAACTCCAACACAAGGATTATGGTCTACTGAGAGCTAGAAAGTTTATTGTAAAGAAAAGGACCTTTCATCTCAGTATTGAACGAGGAGAACTGAAGAACTGCTACCCTTTCTTTCTGTGAAAGAGTACAACAGTCTTTTAGTAGCATTATCAGGCTTCTGGCAGAACTCAGAGTCATCTTTGTAACAAACTGGATTAAGATTGTTTTAAAGAAGACCTGCATTTTGCTTTTTAATTTGGTGGTAGTGTTAGGATGTTTTCCACAGGGACTGTCTCAGCTTGGCCCAGGTCATTTAACCGCCATTCAGTTAGCAGGAGTGATGGATCAGAGAAATTTCATTAAAGTGATCCAATATTCACTTTTTATTATAAGTTGCGGGTGCTGTGTGTTGTTACTCATTACTGGATCAGCCTTTAGCCTCAAGGAGGAGCTCCTCTGAGGGTCGTGCCCCGTGTCCTGATTGGATTCGTATCCCTAAGGTACTGACCACAGACAGAAACCAAGACTGATGGTGGCCTTAAAGGTCAGTGCAGGACAGGTGCTGACCTATGACAAAATACTTCATGCTCTTCCCTTAAAAAAGGGAAGAGAGAGCAGACGATAGCTGCCAATCTAATTTATAAGGGTTTGTCCTATGGATGCTTTTGCTGGATAAATTTTGGTCACTTTCCTGGTTTGTTTGACTAATGTTGGCTAAAATTAACTTGTATGTGTTGGTCTCCACTTTCTGTGATCAACCAGCAAGGTTACTCCTGCCCGACTATGGACATGTCCCTCTGCAGGGGCTGCTGGCAGCATGGTCTAGCAGGTGGGACGCAGTCCTGAGTAGACCTGAGGACCCCAGGAATGAAGGTCTTGGGCATGGTGCCCACCCCTGGCCTCACTGCCTTCCCCCTCTGCTGCTGAAGGCCACTTGTTTGCAGGGACTGTGGTGTGATGGGGCAATTTGGAATCACCTGAGCAAGTGCTACTGCAGCCAGCCCCGGGGATGTGCCCTGCGTAGGCAGGCCTCAGGCTCGCTGACATCCCTGCACGGGCATGGTGCTCTTGAACATCTGACCACCCTGTTGCTGAGAGGGAATCTTGCCTGCTTTTGGGATGCAAAGCTGATTAAACCCCCTCTTTGTTATGAAGGATGCACACTCCTGTGCATGCTGTGAAGGTTGCAATGAGAGCCCCACCGCCAGCAAAGCCTTGCAACTGTGTTTGCACAAGCTCACGTGGTTCCAGCTCTGCCTGGCCCACAGCAGCTTTCGATCTGGCACAGCATCAAGATGCAGCGGAGTTGTGTCCTTCTGGGACTTCTTCCCATCCAGTTAAGCTTCTGTGTGCTGTGATCTCTGTCTCAGTAGTAAATTGATCCTCTGGCAGGGTATTCAGTCAGAAATTAATTAGTGGGAGCAAAATGTTGTGAATGCATAGAGTGTTGTTTTTATTCTAATAACCTAGTTAATAATTTTGCTTCTTCAAGCAAAGAGGGAAAGTAGTGTGAATTCCAGAGCTTTGATCAGGTGGTGACTTTTTGATGCTAAGATAAGAATCTAGACCAATAGTGTTACACAAAAGCAATTTGAAAGTACTTTGGTGTTTTTGAAAGTGCCCTTTTTGAAAGATGGACCAGGCACTCAGAAGAAGGTCTGTGCCCCAACATGACACCACCGAAGGTTGGTGCTGTGTGAGGTAGGGAGGAAGTTGTGTATGTTTTTCTTTATAGGGGTAAATGGACTGAACTACAAAGCGCTTAAGACTTTGATTATTCTGCTTAGGCTCTGTTGTGAGTGGATACTCTTGGGAATCTCAGTGATGCAGGCAGGACTATGATTCAGGGCAGGCTGCAGGAGAACACCCCCTCTGACACTGCTGCTTGCTCTGGTATTCCTGCCCAGCCGAGGCAGAACATGCCCCAGAAAACTGCACCTCTGCTCCAAGGTCTGGCAACGTTTCAGTTGCCAGTATCTGCTTAAGTAAGTAGTATCTGCTTATTCTTTTCATTTATGTTCCCCGAAAATGTGTGTAGACTTTATCTACTTAGTACAGATCTTCACCATCTGCCCGTGACATTCAATATTCTCTCTTTATTTTGAAATGGCTTAATTGACTCGAGGTCGCATTGCAATGACAGGCCTGTGGGCAAACCTTGCTCGGGGTGTCTGGTGAAGCTGCGGGAGTGAGCAGAAGCACTTACTCCTCGTTTTGAAACAGAGAGAGCACATTTCTAGGGGGGAACAATGAGCTTGACCATTTACACTGGTACTTACCTGAACCCGTGTAACATAAACACCAGAGCAGGTGAGCTCCAGCATGCCAATGCCCTGCAGTTGTGTGCAGCACTGGAACCTGTACTCAGCACAAACACAATACAATAGTTACCTGCGTTCAATACAACAGGTAGCAATGCTCACCTGCAGATTTACTGCAGTAACAGGAGGTGATTTAACGCTGGCCTTTTGAAAGTGGTTATTATACTATGGTGGCACAAAGACAAGGATGTGGGGGATGCTTTTCCACATCTGGGCTTCTACTTATAAGCTGTGCTTCATTTTCTCTGTTTCCTTTAATATAAACCTTTTCTTGATGTGAAATCCTGAGTGTTCAATGCAAGCCACAGGGACACTTGCCCTTAGGGGGCTGCCATCATCAACAAACAGCACAGAAATATTAGCTATGGATCAGCTTGGAGCTGTTGGGAGCAGAAGGCATGTGGCTCACAACAGAAGTTACTCGTGGCCAAGTGGGATCATTCTTAGAACAGTGAGCCTAGCCAGGTATTTAACTCACAGAGCTGGCACCAGAACCGTAGCTTTTGTGCCTTCTGCTTGGCAGAGGCTCAAGACTGGAATACTCCAAGTTCCTCTCTGTACCCACCTCATCAGCTGATTGGAAACCTCAAATCTTTCCAAACACAAAAATAATTTGAAAAGCTTTGTCACATTTCTCCCAGTTTAAAAATGCAGTTCTAATTATCTGCAACGTCATGATTATCTCCAGAACCTGGGATAGTACTCATTTGTTTTAGCTAGCAGCTGCTTTGATGCCCATAAGCTCTTCCTAAATCAAGGGGAACTATAAGGAAAGTGATGTACTACAGTCTGTTATCTGATTTCTCAGCACCGAGGTGCCTTGAATAACCACTTCTGGTATTAGTTTGGAAACAATGTCAATTAGTGCTTCAGACTATCTCTAGACTAGCATATTTCTGGAAGTGGCCTTATGTAGTTAAACTTCTGTTTTTAAGTGGCTGACATTAGTTGGTCAAACACTGAATAGATTTGTTTGCAGTAACTTTACTGTGGTCTGTTTTGATCTTTAGATCTTTCTCTTCAGGAGTGCTGCCTTGCAGACAGCATGCTCCAGTTAAAAGTCCTTGTCTGGAGAAAGACTTTCAACTGCAAAGTTGTTAGACTATTTTCAAAGCTTTTTTTTCATCAGAGATAAGATCTATGCTTGCCTACAGTCAATGTCTTTGAAACACCATAAGAAAACAGAAGCCATCAACAAACTGCATTAATAGTTCAGAAAGATGTTTAATTATTTATGGTGAAGCTTCAGCATATTCTTGATATAAAACTTCAATGTAGAGGAGTTGCCTTGAGATACACCTCCCTGATCAGTACTGTACCACTGGGAACAGTTTATGGGGCTTTTATTTATCGGAGAATGTCAGCAACATTTAGTTAACTTAGAAGAAGTGTATTAAAGACACTTTACATACTGAGGTTATGGTATTGTTTCGTTGCTGCTTGAGTATGCAAGAGTCAGCACAGGCTGATTGGGTTTCTGCCCGCAATACCACCACAATGGGAGGGCATGAAGTACAGGTTACTTAGAAAGCATGGAAATAAGCTATTTTATTACAGCTTCTCAGGTAACACAATGAAACTGCCATGGTCTGAGCAACTGTACTGACAGCCAGGACCCCAGGAGCTCAGCCAGGGAGACTCCGTCTGCCACAAGACTGTTAGGTGGCTGGGGAAAGTCATTTGATCTTCCAAACTCAAGTTTCCCAGGTATTAAAGGGGGGCAGGAGGACACCAGCTTCCCTTGCGAATGCTTCTGGAGTTAGAGATGAGAAGTAGCTTATGAGTGGTCTGGTCCTCAGCAATCTTAAAGGACTGTAAGTCAGAGATGTGCTAGGAATTTAGTTAATTTCTAAAAATTAATTTATCTGGCCAGACAAGAATGACATTTTGCTCCTGGTGTCCATTAAAGGACCCTTTTACGTGCAATATTGATTTTATGTTGCAGCACCAATGAATCCGGCATTATAACTTGCCCTGCCAGGTAGCTATGTGTCACTCTCCTTTGCATACCTGGTTTTCTCGGGGAAGCTGGAGGGTGCATTAGAGAGTCAGGGACACAGAACGGAGGTTGAGCTCCTCTACTTGGCTTGCCCCAGATTTAAATGAGAATGAGAACCAACATGGTTGGCATGAGGGCAGATGAGGAGTACGGGCTGAAATGGTAATGCAGAATTGCAGGAGATAAAAACAGGTTTCTCAGAAACACTCCTCTCACCACCAGCATCTCTCCTAGTACCCGCTCTGGATGCTTAACCTGCCTTTCCATGTTAATTTTCTCCCTTCTGCAAAAGGATCTTAGCACTTTCTGCATTGATAACATTGCATCCAAATCCCTAATTCCACAGAATATCAATGAACTTTCCCAAAATCTTGGATTTACCAAGGCAGAGGATGTTAAATGCTCACTGCTGTATCAGAAGGTCATCACACAACCTGGAAGTTGAAGATTACCTTCCTGAGGTCCAGCCAGGTGCCCGCTCCCACAGCCCTGGCGTGTGCTCTACCTGCTGCAGAGGCATACGTAGCATACATACATACGTACATACAAGTCACCTCTTGGTGGAACTTGGGTCACTGCATGAAATGCTTGGTGGCCTAAGTCCTGTCCTTAGGGAAAACATCATAAACAGCAGGATAATTAGGCTAGAAAGGCAGATTCACAGGCAGATTTGTTGCACATTTATTGATACAGCCAGTAGATAGGAAAAAAAAATTAGAAAATGGTGTAGTCTTATACAGTAGCAGAACTAGAGGGAGTGAATTTCACAGCTTCTGCTGGGAGTTCATCTTTTCTTTGACTACTGCTAGCCTATACCTGCTGGGCATCACTTTTATCTTTGACTCAGAGGACACTTCTGAAGAAACTTCCTTCCCTGGCAATTTTTAAACTTGAAAATATCTCATAATCTAAGGCATTTCAAAGGGAAAAAGAGACTCTGGATCTACTTGCAAGGATATTATCACACTGCTGTCTGAAACAGCACTGCTTTTTCCCCTTGTATGTGAAACAAAAGAGCACTGAAGAAGAGAGAAGAAACCCAATGCTTACCCAGGTGCCAAGTCAACGCACTTGGAAACCAAAGCAGCATTTGGAGACAGTTCATTTAGCACTATGCCTATGATTTTTTTTGTCACCGTGTGAGCTTTTAGACCTGTGTGTCCTGGAGAACTGAGATGAGGTGAGGGTCTTGATTTTTACAAAAAGTCGGTTTCTTGCCCTTGTGCTTGCAGAGGAAATGTGGTCCAAAGGAATAATAATAGCTTAAGTCAAGAGAGCTCCTTAGTTGCTGCTATTTAAAGAAAATTGTTTGATTGGATTTGGGGGAATGTGACTCTTGATATTTAAATATTTGAAGCTGGCAATAGTAACCCAAATCTTTTTTTCTCCACTTAAAACTTCCACAGGCTTTTTGCAAAGTAATCATGGTGCTGACAACACACGACCTGAGCCTTTCCTGTTTGTGCAAGAATTCACAGTAATGGCACACATTTGACTTTTGTGCTTTGAAACCAGAACAAGAAGAAAAATAAAGCCAAGCTCCAAATCCAATTGTACGTTGATTTAACTGGCTTGGAACCCTTCTTCAAGTGAAATCCTGCAAAAGCAGAGTGCTGGACTTGATCTGAAGATTTCATTCATGTTCGAAATTGAGATCTAGCTCTTCTACCCACAAATCTACTTTGTAGGTAGGAAATGGGAAGTTTCTCACAGGGTTTTCAGCCCAAGAAAGTAGAATGAGGGACAAAAATTTGTCATTTTGCAGATACCTTATTTTGGTGCTATCAGAAATGTGTACCACTGAAATTCTTACTGCATAAAAAGTCATTAAAGTATCATATTGACGCATGGCAAGATTCAAGCTTGTTGAGCAGTTTTTGTTTCTACTATGGAAAGCCCATATGGAGAATGGGGTTGTTACAGAAGTCTTTCCTTTAGGCAGAGCATGTGAGCTCTTGGTTGCTTTTGTATTACATTTTAAATTGACTATCACTGTTCTAGGCAAATAAGCTATTCCAGAGCAGCACTCTGTGCCATCACTGTATTCCCAGATGAAAATCACCTTGCCTGTATGAGCCAGTACAGGGAAGTTCAACTGCCTTTTTATTCACTGTGCACCTGCACAGCAATTCTTCTGCATGTGTGAATTTGCTCCAGAGTCCCATATCACTGTGGGGACATCCACCTCAGTTCCTGGGCCATTTACTTGTCATCTTGTTGTGAGAGAGAGCCTGGTTAAATTAAAAAGGGAGCAAGAGCATCAGCACAACCGCACTTCAGCACTCCTGCAAGAAAATGCCATCAGGCTTGGGCAGAGGCGGGGGGTGTGTGTGTCTGTGGTTCAGATGAGCTGCTGCAGAACACAGTGCAGATTTTGAGGTTGTAAATGAGTTTTAATCTACGCTGACAATTGTGCATCCCTGGCTTTCCTCTAAGCTGCAGAAGCAAGAGCAATTAGTCTGGTTAAGAACATGACTATAAAGCAGACAATATGGGCTCTAATAAAGCAAGCATGCTTTTCCATTAAAATAATTTGCATAATGTAATTCTTTGAAGCGTTTTCCTCATTTTTCAATGTTGTTTTCATTCACTGAGCTCTGTATTAATTGCTAATAAAAAACAGAGCAAGAATTTTCATTTTAAGGGCTTCCTCTGTCTTTTTGAAGTAAGAAGCTCAAAGCAAAGCACAGTTTGGCAGCTTACATTCAGGTACACCTCAGTGCAGGCCTACTTCCTATCAAAGATGTTTGATAGCTCAGAAGACACTGTCATTGCAGAGTGGACACAGGGGATATGCAGCCTGTGAGAGTCCTCTGGTTACCATGTTATTAGGCGCCTATCTAAAGCTTAATGGCCAGGCTATCCATTCCCTCGCCCTGAGCTGGCTCTGTTTTGTTCTAGGGCCAAAGTAGCTTCCAGCCAGGGGTCAAAACTGATGGGACAGAAGTAGTATAGATAATGTTTAATTTTTTTGGTCCCACACACATTCTGCTCTGAAGGGCCAATGCCTTACCTAAGGCCTGGACATGTGCTTGTTCTGTGTGTTTGACTTCATGCATTCAAAACACCACCAAACAGAAGCAGAATGAATGAATCCTTAGTGTGCTGGGGGCTGAGCAGTGATATCAAGATGCAGAAGTTTTTGTTTTGGCCATGGCAGCTGCCTTTGCTTTTGGGGAACAAGGGAAGATTGAATGCCCCCCTTGTTTAGGCATAGTGAAAAACTGTATGTGGGTAAGATGATGAGGGTGGGACACTGGAACAGGTTGCTGAGAGAAGTTGTGGATGCTCCATCACTGGAAGTGTTCAAAGTAAGTTTGGACAAGGCTTTGAGCAACTTGATGTAGAGAAAGATGTCCCTGTCCATGATTTGGGTCTTCGACTAGGTCTTTGAAGGTCCCTTCCAACTCAAACCATTCTATGATTCTATGATAAAGTCATGAGTTTGCATCCTGGGGTGTGAGATGTTTCCTAATGTTCTGATGGAAAATCCCCAGTAGGAAGGAAAGGTGTGGTAGCTGCTGTGTGTTTGTGATAAAAAGAGGAAAACCACCAAGGTTCAGCTCTGTAGACAACCAGAGAGGTGTTTTCTGTGAAACCATGAGAAAAAACCCAAACCCCAAGGCATGAAACTTTGGGTAGAAGGAATCATGGCCAAAGGCAATGTGTGTTGCTGGTGGTCTCTTACAATGCTTAGTGGGGAAAAAAATGCTTTACATACTTGGAAAATAATATACCCCTTAATTTTTCTCCCTTCTAGAAACAGTTTGCAATTTTCTTCTGTTTCTTGAGTTAAAAGAAGCAACTATCTAGCCAATTTAGACCAGGCTATAGTCCACAGCCCTGGTTTCCTTGTGCATCACTGTGGCAGGATGGTGAGTGCGCTGGTGCTGGGGTGGGATGAAGCAGGTTGTCCTGAAGGTGAGGGCTGGGTAAATGGAGCAAAACAAAAACAACATGGAGAATATTATTATCAGTACGTGTCAAGTGAGTTACAATTTCTCAGGTGATTGAATGCAGAAGTTTTCTCTGCTGGTGAATTTGAATGAAGTATATTATATTTGATTGTATCAGTGGAAATATTTTTTTCTGTCAGTAGCATTGTTAGTTTTCTTGTCTTTCCACATGCATTTATTTGCATTACATGCAAATAAAACCTATACGTTTAGCTATCTCTTTTTATATTGTTGTGCATAGGTGTAAGTTCTTTAAGGTAGGGATATTATTGTTATTTAACTGCTTAGTGCTTTCTGGTGGTGTTCTGCTCTTCAGACACTACCATTGTAGTAATAAAAATATAATGATGATAATAATGCCTTTGGGAGGACACTTGCTGAAATTGCTTTTTGGGTGTTGTGAAGAACTTCTATTTACCAATTGTTAAATGACTATAAATTAGCAGTAGTCATTAAAAAGCTGAACTTACCTGCATGTACTTCTCAAGGAGATAAAGGGACTCCTGTTCATAAAATCTACAGTGCTCAGCCAGGAGGGCGACAATTGCGTGTGATTCAAGTGATCTATGACATCTAAAAGCAGCAAATTATGAAGCCATAGCAGTTAGTAACAGCAACCAGGTGACAAAGAACGATGGATTAGAACATTTTTCTGCAAAACATGTCCATTATGAGTGACATGTTTTGATAAATATCACCGGTTTTGTGCAAATAAATATCATATTAAAAAACATCATCTTCCACTGAGGAGTTCTTCATATTTTAAATACAGTTTGTCTTTCTTGCCATTGTCTGAAAGACTGAGAGCGTATAGATCTTAAATCATTTAAATTTCAGCCTCTCAGTCAGAGTCAGTTTTTGGCCATGGCCTACCAGGACATGTCCATGACCATCCATAGTCTCCACAAACATCAGCAGAAGCAAGAGGAAAGAGGCGGTGGAGCTCCATGCTCCAGTTCCTGCCTTCAGGAGATGTCTGCATAGGGGTGGATAAATTCTACCCTAGGTTTGGGGAATGGAGATGTTGGCTCTGATTTTCGATTAGATGCTTAGTGTAAACCATTGCACAGTGGGGTAGTGGTTTGGCTGGCCAGGAGGGAAAGGGCTTGGTGTGCATCTCAGGGGCTGCAGAGCAGGAGATGCCTCAGAGCCACGACCCATGATGAAAAGTGGCCAATGATGATCAAAACAAAATTTGAGTAGCTGGGGTCCCAGGCTTGCCCCAGTGAAAGTCCTACTCGGTCCCGTGCTTGAAAGGGGAAAATTAATATCTCACAGCAAACTGGAAAGCCAACTGGTGGGAAGCAGTGATCCTGGAGCCAGGGAGGGAGACAGCCCTGGGTGCAGGGCTGTGGGGGAAGAGGCTCTGCCTGGGCTGGGCAGGGAGGGTAGCTCTCCTTGCCCTCACAGGGCTGCCCTGTGGGAAGACAGTCTCTTTTCCCTTTGCTCAGCTTGGCCCTCACCAGCCACCATGGCATGAGCACGTGCGGGCTTTGGTCTAATGCACCACAAAGCATTTTTCTCATACTGGGAGCACAGTTGTCCATGCAGTGAAGACCCCCATGGGGACTCCTCTACGATTTCCTTTGTGCAACTCCCTAGCACTCCTTGGGTCTTCAACTGCACTGAAGCGTGAGTTTTCTCCCCAAGACCTGCCAGCGATTCTCGGTGGGGAGGAACCAGAAGGCTGCGCTGCCATTCAGCGAGACCTGGACAGGCTGGAGAGCTGGGCAGGGAGGGACCTCATGGAGTTCAACAAAAGCAAGTGTAGGGTCCTGCACCTCAGGAGGAACAACCCCGTGCAACAGGGCAGGTGAGGGGATGACCTGCTGGAGGGCAGCTCTGCAGAGAAGGACCTGGGAGTTCTGGTGGGCAGCAAGTTGCCCATGAGCCAGCAGTGTGCCCTGGTGGCCAAGGTGGCCAATGGGACCCTGGGGTGCATCAGGAGGAGTGTGGCCAGCAGGTGGAGGGAGGTGATCCTCCCCTCTGCTCTGCCCTGGTGAGGCCCCATCTGGAGTGCTGTGTCCAGAGCTGGGCTCCCCAGTTCAAGAGAGACAGGGAACTACTGGAGAGGGCCCAGCGGAGGGCTGCAAAGCTGATGAGGGGACCGGAGCATCTCCCTTATGGGGAAAGGCTGAGACAACTGGGCCTGGTTAGCCTGGGGAAGAAAAAACTGAGAGGGGATCTTACCCATGTCTTCAAATATCTTAAGAGCAAGTGTCAAGAGGATGGGGCCAGGATTTTCACAGTGGTGCCCAGTGACAGGAAAGGGGCAACGGGCACAAACTGCAACACAGGCAGTTCCACCTGAATATGAGGAAGAGCTGCTTTACCTTGGGGGTGATGGAGCCCTGGCACAGGCTGCCCGGGGAGGCTGTGCGGTCTCCTTTGCTGGAGACATTCAAAACCTGCCTGGACATGACTCTGTGCAACCAGCTCTAGGTGACCCTGCTTTAGCAGGGGGCTGGACTAGATGATCGCCAGAGGTCCCTTCCAACCCTGACCATTCTGTGATTCTGTGAATGTGCAACGTAATTAGCAGTCAGCATCCAAGAAGCACCCAAGGGCAACCCTAGGTGGTGGACCTGGCACTGGGTGGGATGCTGTGACTCACTGGAGGAGTCCTGCATGCAACTGGGGAGCTGCTGCCTGCTTATTGCTGCAGCCCTCATGCCCAGCCTTGCTCTCACTGGGGCTTGTAGCCCTGCCGCAAACAGCTGCAGCTTAACACTCAAATGCGGGCTGTCTGCACCTTGCAAGCCCTGGTGATAAATCCTCCAGGGGATTAGTCTCCAGCAGCCCTGGTTGCTGCTGTTCCTGCTCAGATCCTTGTGCAGAGCTGGCTCTGTAGCGGGCGGGGAGAACCAAGGTGCCTGTGGGGTCCACGGTGCTGTGGGGAGGGCATGGTGGGGCTGGGTGACTCGGTGTGAGCCCAACCAGCCCCACAGCTTGGAGGCTGCGGCCCAGGCACAAGCCAGGGCAGCACTGCAGCCCGCTCCGTGCAGCAGGGCACAGGACCAGAGACATGCCGCTGCTGTTTTTTGCCCCCCTTGCCCCTCCTGGGAAATGCACCGAGGGAGATGCATGGAATTCACCACCTGTCAATGGAAAAGGAGCTGAAATTTCTCCTTTGCTTTCTTTAAAATAAGAATCCAGGCCTTATTCTGTGCTCTCTCTGCCTCCCCCGCAACTCCCAATAGTTGCAATATGTTCTTTTTCAATCTCATTTTTTGTAAAACACAAGTGTTTCTCAGGGAGAGAAATCTGATGGCTCTTACCTAGAAGGTGCTGTATAGTCCCAAAGGTAGGAAAAAACTGAAGTCAGAAATAAAAGGAAAAAGAATCAAAAGATATTTAGTTGTCACCAGAAACCCCTGAGTGTACTTGATCTCTGGGAAAAATATGTTAGAATGAAGTGGAAAACCCAGAAAAGAATAACAGAGAGAGGTGTAAAATTAGGGCCTGATGCAGCCTGTGGTGAACCAGCAAGAGCTGAATCCTGAGCACCACGGAAAAGTGGGCTGAGAGCTGCCGAGTGGTGCTCCAGGGAGAGGGCGGGCGGCTTTTCACAAGGCTGTTTTTAGGTCACAATTACTTTGAAATTAGGTGGGGTTTTTTTCCCCCATCAATAAGTGAAACCTAAAAAAGGCAAAAGGCATCTTGTAGCTCTCCTTAAGTGGAAAACACCCTTTAAAGTATGTCTGATAGCAATCTCAGAAACAGCTGGCAGCCCTGGCAGGCAGTGGCGGCCCCAGCGCCCTATTCTTAGACCAAGAAAACGTAAGTAGGTCGAGTTACAATTGGTTCTCGTAAACACCATCCCCACTGAAATCAGAAATCAATTAGAGGTCAGAAATTTGTAGTGTGCTGAATCAGAAAGATAAAACAGATGAGGCTGGTTTAGTCTCCAAATACCTGTTCTTTTGGTTCATCTCCATTTTTACCAGTTGTGTTTTGCTCCCTACGCTGTCAGTGATCGGAGACTTCTCTCCGGTGGGGGAGGCATCATGAGCCCTCCTGAAGGCCTGGCAGAAGTATGACAGCAGTACGGTTTAGGGATGCCTTTTTATTTACACATCCCGAGGTAAAGCTAAATAGTTAATGAGACTAAAAAGGAAGCTGCAACTTGATAAGTGCTTAGCACTTGCTAATAAAACACACTACCCATAAGCAGGGTGACTCCAGCCACAGTGCCAGGTCCTATTTGCCAGAGCTGGGATGGATGCGCAGGTTCTGCTAGTCCACCCAGGTGCCTGGCTCCTGGAAATGCAGTTCTTCAGCTCATGCCTGTCCCTGGCCAGCACTGGCTGCCTGTGGACCCTGGAAGCAAGTTGGAGTGACCACCTCCAGGTCACGTTGGCTGAACATGAATTTCAGATCACGTTCTTCACTGGCTGCACCAAAGGCTTCCCAGGGAGTGGGGCATCAACAGTGACCAGAGGTGCAGCGGGAGGCAGAGGTCCCTGGAGCAGGGCTTGCCCAAGGTACCCTAGAGGAATTACCATCACTGCTCTCCTCTGAACTCCTGCTGAGCTTTGGAGCCACTCACGTCTGGTTGACACCACACCGGGTAGCAGGGGGCTGCTTTTGTTGTGCTGCTGGCTGGCAAGGAGGGATGAGGAGCAGCAGAAGCGGATGGGACTAGGCAGCTGAGGCAGCCCCACAGGACACCACCTCTCTGAGGGGGCTGTGCAAGGCTCCTGCCTTCTCCCGAGGGTGGCCGTGCCTTCACCAGTACCTACGGTGCTGCAGGACACCTCAGCGGGGTCCTGGCTTCCCCAAAGCCACTGCTCTGCCTGTGCTTTTGCCTCTCTCCCTTTCTGGGATGGAAACATTTAGATGTGGAGGCAGCTCATTTGTAGGCTAAAACAAAAATGTTTGGGATAAAATGTGGGTAGATAAAATCCAGTGCAGATTCTCATCCTGCAATTGTTTTTTTTTTAACTGCCCAATTTCAGTCCATATTTCACCTGCTTTTTTTGGCTGGTATTACAGAATTGTTGTTCCACACGTATTACATTACAGCTCAGGGACCTCCTCCACATCCAGTTGAGCACTGCCTAATTATAGCTCAAGCTGGCCTTTTAAATAGGCATAGCATCTTTTCCAAATAATGTTCTCTGTCTTTTTTGTTACAAAGGCAGACATGCTACAGTTGCTTACAACCACCTGGATGGAGGAACCAAGACCAAAATGTCTTTAGCAGCATTGAGCTCATTCTGATCACAAGAAAAACTCCTGCGCTTGATTGCAGGGGTTGAAAAGGAAAGAGTACATTAAAAGGAGGTTTCCAAATAAGCCTGGTAGGCAGAGCAACATGAGGAGGCTGATCTGTGAGCTCTCGGCATAGAAGACTGAGGCTTAGCTGAACCTGAAATGAAAGAGGGTTGTCTTAATTGTGAGTCTGAGCCCCTTCCTTGAAACTGTGACTGAGTCAGTGGACTGATTTAATTCCTTGCCCTTGTCAAAACAGATGAAAAAATCCTGGCATAGTTGGGATCCCATTATTAGGAAAAGGCTGTGTTAACTCCTTAAAAACCTAGGTTTTTAATTGGGATAGGCTTGCCAAATGTTTTGATTTACAGTGATTTTCACAGTATCTTTGAATTCCTCCTTGCAGCTCCAACACCTGGAAACACCTTAGCAAAGAAAAATGCTCCACTTTAACTGAAAAGCGAATAAGCACCTACTGTAGTAAGAAGAGCTTGAAAGTAGGACTCCCGAGGTACAAAATCATCAGGCAAATGACCTCCTGCCCCAGCAATTTATGTTTCACCTTTCAAGTGAATATTCTGCTTTCCAGGTCCTACATCAAATGGCAGCAATAATATCACTGTTAAGTTCATAAGTAGCTATTGACTATGCTGCAGCTTTTAATGTAGGAATAATATTGCACTTACATAAAGCTGGCACAGGATACCATTGCAGCTTGGGTAGGTCCTGCCTATGTAACTGAATAGATCTTTCATTATATCATCTAGGCTACCAGAGAACACTGATGGAAGCATTTAGAAAACTGGCAAATCATACCAACTTTAAACTCTAAAATGGAATTGTCTGCTAAATTCATTCATTAGCAACATACTTGCTAGTGGGTAATTCTTACACAATATCAATCATTGTCACTACATAGAGAAAACTCTTAGTCCCTAACAGTCATACTCTAAATTAGCTGTGAGCACATGGTACCATGGAGCTAATAGTTTGCACTGCTGATTGTGGTCTTAGTTGCTCATAATCGGTAAGAGAACTTGGAGCCCAAGTGGTATTCTTTCATCTCTGATTTTCCTTGTTTATGCCTAATGTTTTTGTGTTACTGGCCCCCTCCAAAAAGGGGCAGAAGGTCTCCTTTGCTCCTGATACCACTTACGTCATTTTCTTTTGTCTTGCCATCAGTCCTTCTTGTGCTGTCTACTCCTGGGCCCTTGCACTTCTCTTGTCCCCTCTCTGGCAGCTTTTGTTATGTGGATGCCTCTGATGTGCAACTACAGCAGTCTTTGCCCCTTTGATGATCACTTTGCTTACACACTTTTGAAAAATTGTGCCTGGCTATGCCATCACAGTGTTACAAAATACTTGCATGCTATTGTTAAATACACTGTTTTAGCACCCAAGTTGAAGGCAAGTTAATATGGGTGATATCCTGATTAGCACACTTCTTTTCTATAGGTGTCAGGCCCCTGTACTGATATGGAAAACCACAACCAATACTCCATCTATAAGAATGTATAATTTTGTAACTGAGGTGTTAAAGAACATGACACTGAAGTAGACATCTGAGCAACTGGAAAAAAAAAAAATCACCCAGAATCCAAAGAACCAGATTAGCAAAAAACTTATCATGGGTTAAATCAATTAGAGACCACAATCAGACTTTTTGGGTAGCAAGTTCAACCTCCTGCTTCTGGCAAGGCCAGCCTGCCTGCAGGACTTTTGAGGCTCAGTGAGGACACCTGGGAGCCTTTTCTCTATATGCCTTTCTGGAGCGCTTTGCCCTCAGAGAGAGCCCTTTGGTTGACTTCTGAGATCCTCCTGGAGGCTTCTGGCAGGTACCGATGCTATAACAGGCAAAGCAGTCGTCCAAACGGCAACGGCTTTCTTTCCTGACCCACTATCAGAACAAGACTCTGAACAAAGAAGGACATTGAAGGCCTGTGGGAGTATGGTCAGTGATCCTAAAATTAAACCTCACGGGCTATTTGTGGTAATGATCATTGGGATCTGAAGAAGGACCAAGACAGAGCTGAGTGAAGGTATCCCTCCAAATGATCCAAGCCGTGCAACAGTAAGTGCCTACATGTTGCCCACACTCACCGTGCACCTCCATGTTGGCTCCAGGGTCTGAACAGGGAGCATGGGTTGGCATCGCATCTCACTTGGAGGTCTCCAGAGGTCCCACCCGGCTCCCCTGGGGCTCATACACTGGTCTCTGTAGCTGTGTCCCACACCTCTGGGAGCAGGGTCCTCACTAAATCCAGGGATGGCACCAGTGGCTGCTGTGCAGCCATCTGCCTGGAGTGTAATGAGAAATGACTACAGCATTTCCCTGGGACACGAAAGACCTGGGTTCAGTTCCCTCAGCCTAGGGAAGACCATGCTTACATCTCCCAACACTGCTTGTGGGGGACATTTTTTTCACCCAGCACTGTAAAATGAGGCACTCAAGGTTCATGGATGAAAGGAACTGGGGGAGGTTAGGATGGTAACCAGGTAATGAAGTGCCCTTAACCTGGCTTGGCTAAATATCTGACAGAGTGTGGGACCAGACTGCTGGGACACAGGGTCACACTCCCTCTCTTCGGCTCTGTGGACCATGCTGCATGGTATCACTCCACTATACGTAGAGCAAGGGTGACGTACTCCTCATTACCATATCATGCAGTGCCTATATATGCAGCTTCTGGCTAATGAAATGGAAAGGCCTTTTAAAATGTTGAAACTCGTTACACTTTAGCTCTATTTGCATTTCCCTGATATTTCTTGGATGGCAGAGAGCCCCTCTATTGGTCAGTGCCAAAATCCCAAATGGCTCGAGTAACACTGGATCCATCTTTTCATTAAGAAGGTCATTGTTTGAATATAACATTCACCTGCGGCCTGATTCAGCAAAGCTCCTCAAGTGCATTCAACTCTAAGTGAGAAGAGCTATTCTGAAATCAGCAGCTGACTCATGTACAGCTAAATATGCACTTAAACATCTGATGGGATGCTGCAGCTACCTCTGGGTAGCTTGGCACCCAGCCACACTGTGGGTGCAGGGAACAGCCACCCCCAGAGTTGTACATTTATTTTATTATTAATTTTTTGCCTCTAGGCAGAAAAGAGATCTAAAAGCCACTGGCACTTCTGAGCTTTCCTTCTCTTGCACCAGCTCCTCCAATTTCAAATAGATGCGCACCTCCCAGAAGACACTCAAGTGGAAGTCTCCCTGTGTGGGACATTTAAATGCCATCCTTCATGTCTGCTTGGCTGCAAGCACCTGGCAAGTTGCACATCCACATTCCTTTCACTGAATAATGAAGGCACTTTTAAAATGTTTTAAGACACTTTTGCTTCTATCTAAAGAGATATTTTTTCAGGCTCAGATCACCTACAGAATTATTTTTTGTTGTTTAGTCTGATTTCGTTCAGCTGTATCCATTTTGGAGTTGCCTCTTTGTAGCCAGACAAGGGCTTTCTTCATCTGAATGTGGCAGTGGATTATTTAAACTGTTCCTCAGTGAAGAGTCATCTAATCCTCCTAATCCTTCTCCACGTGTTCTGTTGCTCTCCATGCTGGGAAGAGTAAGGACACCAAACTTTAGCTGAAACATTAGACTGCAGGATCCTCGCTGCAGAAATAATCAATCCAAACAAGTCATTCTGGGATCAGGTAATCCCCAGCCAGTCCTTAATGAGATTTTGGAGCAAGAGCTGACAGGTGTCCTAGGGCAGGGATGGATGCATGTGCCGGGGATGGCTATGGGGGGAAATTCAGAGCCCTGCACCCCACAGCAGCAGCAGCATGATGCTGCCCTGGCCATGCTGCCGACAGTGGGCTCCGGCTGTATGTCGCACCTCGTTTGAGACCACACAGCTACGATCTGGGAATCCTGCCAAGCCTCGAGTCTATATTGGAATGGGGCTGGTGTGAGTATATATAACTGCAAGCTGTAAAGAATACTTTAGATGCTGTTCTAGCAAGGACTAATGATTAAAAAGCCAAACTCCCTTTGGAATTCTGCTTCTATGAAGATTAGCTTTCACCCCTTTATAAATTATTGGAATCTGTCCTTTACCTCTCTGAAAACACCAAAAGCTTCAAATCGTCTACCAACAGCCTATGACAAGCTCCAAAGCTCTGGTAAAAGAGCCATATTCACAATCATAAAAGATGTACAAAGTACCAATAGGGAAATCAAAGCTGCTACCTAGGCAAGGGCAAGGAATTTGTGGATGGTATATTTCTTTTAAAGAAATTAAGTTTTTGAAATAGACTTTTAAAAAAAGCTTTATTAGATTGTTGCAGAAGGTATTTACGGTATATAAAGTATATGCACAATACAAATATTTTGTAACATATAACTTTGACAAGTAGGACTGATCCCCAGTGGCTTTGTATTGCAATTTTTAAGCAAATTTATTTCAGTCACAACAAAGGGGTTAGTGGTGAATCCCGCATGAACTCACAGGCTTTGTACCTAGACCTCCTTTCCTTCTTGCTGAGAGCATCTTACTCCATGGCTGTGGTTTTCCTGTGCTCAGGGAGTAAGTTTGTATTGGAGTAAAATGCTTATAACAGGCAGCTGAGGGCTAGTTTGGTGTCCTTAACAGTGTCCAGTTATGAAAATATTCCTTCTGGTTCTTCTCCATCTCCAAGTGCAGCAAGAGAAGCTACTTGTCTGTTTCTTTGGACTACGGCAGCCAGAAATGTGAATGTCTTGGGCTCATACATACCCACACAGCTGCCCTTTTTCTATTCATCTCCACCTCAGATCGTCTGTGAAACTTGGAAAATTCAAGCTGTATTACGGAAAATCTGCCCCAGCCCTTCAGCACTCTCAGGAATTTCTTCTGGGATTTTCTGACCTCTGCAGACTTCTCCAAAGCTTTCCCAGCCTGCACAGAGCTGGACTGTAGCAAGACTCTTCCTTCCTCGAAAGTGCTGGGCACGCTGGGAGCCTTGTGCCCCTGCGAAGGGCTTAGGCAGGTACCAGATCTGAGGAGCACTTGAGAAACCCCATCCCTATTCCTGAGAGGCCACAGGTTAGACCCTCCCAACGAGGGATGCTTGGGACCAAGGCAGCCATCTGCCCTAGCACAACACTGCGCCTCTGCCCACTTCCCTGTCCGCAGTGGCCCGCACCAGCTGAGACCCTGTGGGGGGGTCCCCAAAGAGGCTGAGTGAGACCTATGTCTCCACTGACTGCTGGGGGACCTCAGAAAGATTGGCCTTGTTAGGCTGAAGATTTGCTTTGGCTGTATACCCCTAAGTCTTAATCACACAGGTGTCAGACAGGTGAGCAAAGAAAATATCATGCTGGTTTTCTGTATACATCTTCCTCATCTTCCCCCCCCCCCCCCCCCCCCCCTCACCCCCCGGAGCTATCTAGGAATAAAGAAGAGCTAATGCAACAGTTTCATTGTCCACGAACTATTTATAGCAAACAGGTTTCCAGTATGCCATTTATCAAATGGAAAAAATATAGCTTGGTCTTTAGTGATATTCAGAAGATTTGAAATTTAAAGAAAAGGACTTACTGTTCTGAATGGAAAAATAAATCCTTTTTTTGGTAGGACTAGTTGTTCCAAGCTTTCCTTTTTCTGTCTCTTTGCAATAAAGCAACCGACACCCTATTTCAAAGGCATTTTTTTTTCCAAATGGAATAAGTAGACTTGAAAATATTTTCCATTTTTTGTGATGTCTCAGCCTGCAGGTCCATCCAAGAATGTAAGACTTGTAAGAGATGGACAGAATAAGTATTGCTTGAACTAAAAACCATGGGAGAGTCTCTCTGGCTTTCCTGGGGTTTAAATCAAGCCCTAGAGGGAGGTTATTTTGCCAGCTGTGCTGTTTCTCCCTCGAACACACTGCAGCTACAATTTGCAGTAAACATTAACTGCTTCTCTACTGAAATTTTCACGTTTGCCCATGAATATATTATAGGAAAAGTAAGAAGTGGTACAGTACTTACAGATCAGATGAATTTATGTAAGCGTTCATCACCTCAGTGAACAGTTCTCATGAAAGGCAGTGAGAAATAAACTGTGAATAATTCCTCCCCAGTCCTACCAAGGAGGAGATGGAAGAAGAGTAATTTTAAAATCTCACTTAAGCTGTCAGTGATTTTCTCCAGAGCTTTCTTCACTCAAACGTTTTTTAGCAAAATCAGACAGTGCTTAGAAAAAATAGTCTTTACCGAAAGTTTGGAGAGAATGTTCCTAATGGAAAATGGTGCATCCAAACCCCAGTGCAGCCTATTTAATACTTTTGACATTTTCTAGTAGCTGGGATTATGCAGAATGAGGAAATCTGGGATGTACCACGGCCAGGTGAAAGCCATGCAAGCACATGAACCTGCCGTCTTCCTGCAAGTCTTCCTGCCACCAAGCTGATTTTAGGTTGTAATATACTAGCTAGGCTGAATGGCTGGTGAGAATTGGCTTTTTGGTTCACAAAGTAGGGGTCATCGCTCTGCTTGCCTTAGCTTTCTGTGGCAGAAGCCAGGATATTCCCATGGTGCAGCATCTGTGGGCCTCCTAGCATGAATTTCCATCTGTATAACACACTACCCTTCACAAATGTTTGAAATTAGGAGAGGAACTATTAATGGTTTGCCTCCTTGGATATGCATTGATTAATGCATCTACATTGCAAGTAGGAAAATGCCGTAAGATTCCCATAGTCTGGTTGCCTGAACTTGCAAACTAACTAGGTTTTGACTTTTACATCACCATGAAATCATAGCACAGGCTCCTTGGATACTGCGCAATTCCCCAGGGTCCCGTTTGCATGCTGCTTCCAAAGGGCACTGCAATGACATTTGAATTACTGAACACTTTCCTCTGTTGGGCTGTTGTTTTGACAGCATGAATGCTGTCATTGGTGTGATGTTCGTCTGCCTGTGTCCACCCCAGTGGTGCTGTTTGCCTACCGTGCATCGCAGCCGTGCGGGCTGTGAGGATGCTGGAGCTGTAACATGCTCCATCTTGTGCTGCTCCAGCTGCCCCAGCTGTGAGTCTCTTCTCCTGCCCTGGGAAGCGGATATTAAACATCAACATGGGAGGCTGGACAAATCCACAATCCAGCTTAGGAAAAGGGATCGCTCTTGTAGACTGCACAAATGTTCAAAAGCCAAGAACAAGCCCCTAATGGTTTCCCCAGTGAGGACAAGCCTCTGTATGTCCTTCTGAATAGTGAGACCTGGCTGGGTTCAGCACCTATTTCCCCAGGTCTGCACATGTGGTCATTGCTAATCCTCTGTCTGAATGATGCTTGGCACAAAGGGCTTGTTGACTGTGTGCCTACGTACCACAAATTAAAGCAGCAGAAGAGAGCGGTGGCTTTCCTTCAGAGCCCCTCTTTGCTGCAGGACTGTGACCTTACAGTTCTTCTAGTGCTTCATTAATCCCAGGAGGTGACATCCTATTAAACGTCCTTATCACATTCCAGAAGTTTATTTCATAAATATTTCATGGACCGTAAGTGGAACAGCTGTTCCCTTGAGGCCCCGTTAATAGCACAGGTCCCCTCTTCTGGGAGTCCCCTCTGCTCTGCCACCGTGGCTGCCTCAAACCTGCCCCTCTCCTGCATCCCCCGCGCCCGGAGCTGCTGCTGCTGCTCTCCCAGGCACAATTTAAGACTTTGCTTTGTATCCTAGCCTGAAAGCACCCAAATAAAGGTCCAATGAGGTCTACCGGGGGAGGAGGGCCGGGGAGCTGGGCAGGGAGCAGGAGCAAGGGCAGGTCAGGCTATTCTGAGGCTGAGTAGCCCAGCACGGTGTTAGCCCTGTGTGGCTGTGGCTGTGCTTCTAAATAAAAAGGGCCAGGAGCAATCCTGTGCCCCGAGAGCAGGAGACATGGCCCAGCTGCCATGCACACGGCTACGCTCTCTTCACTCTTAAAAAAATGGGACGATCATATGCAGACTGCCGCCCGTGGAGGTTCCCAGTGTCATGCTGCCTGAGCTGTGCACTGGCCCATGTATCCATGGGGCTCAGCCAAATGCACGTCCTGCGAGCTCTTTGTTTGCTAGTACTGATGGATGGGACCTTTGGGGCGAGTGGGAGCACAGAGGCAGGGGCTGTCCTTATGGCAGGGGGGGAAATCTGCAAGGTTTTGGCAGGGAGCAGAACCCTTCACTCCTCCCTGTGTGCCTGGAAGCTTTGTTGAAAAGCGAAGGAGCAGCAGAAACACAGTCCTGACAAATTTATGGGTAGGTGAATCTTGTCCCACTTTTTTTTTTTTTCCCCCCGGTGTGTAACTGTAGCTTAGCTACGGTTTCAGCAAGCCAGTAACGAGGATTTGCACTTAGCCATGTGGGAAAATAAAGGTCAGGTGTGGGAAGAGAAAGGTCAGGTGTGGCAAGCCATGCTTTATTCTAAAAATGCTGCTAAAACCAAGCTGATGTTGCCAACCTATGCTGTGGGATTAGGACCTCCTGTCAAAGAAATCAGGGCAACAGCTGGGCTGTCACATCAGTCCAAAATGCTTGTATCATGACACAGTCGAATAGCTTGCCTCCTACAGGAGATAACTTTTGTTTTTATGGTAAGCCTGGTGGGACTGAGGTTGAATAATACAACATGTCTCTTTCCTTGCTTGCTGTGTTGTGTGCAACCCAATAACCAAGGATGGGAATCTGAAATTTCTAAATCAAACACAACAGAAAGGGAATAAAAAATATAGAGCAGTGAATCTGGCAGAAGTGCAGAGCTGGTGGGCACCAAGTCTTGGAAGAAGACTTCTTGATTTCGAAGGAAAATTTCCTTCCTCCATGGGGACAGGACTTGATGAGTACCAGGCACTCTGTGGAGACACTCAGGCCCTGGAGATGCTGCAGACAGATGGCTGCAATTTTCATCTCTGTTGTTCACTCAGAAAGCCAGTCAGAAAACTCATCACCTCCTGCATGGCTTCTGTGATGTGTTTTGGGCAAGACATGCAGTACTGATACTGCAGCCCAAATCCAAGGTTAGATTTGTAGGTGGGATCAGCAATATTTCCTACTGACATTACAGTTATTTTACAGGCATGTGTTACTAAAGTGCCAAAGGCATTTATGAAATTCATATCCTGAACAACTAAGATAACCTGGATCTGGGCTGAGTGTTTATGGACTGAAGAACAGAGGAGTGTTTTGAGGGAAGGAAAGCAGCCCCAGTAACCCTGATTTTAGAAACAGTCTCTGCAGGCTGAAACTGGGGTGGGCTTTTTGCGCTCTCGCCTACTGCATTTTTAAATCTGTAATAGTCTGAATTTCTGCTGAAGAAGGGATTTTGAGATTAGTTGGTAAAACCCAACAAATTATACAATTATGTTTTTTATTTGTGATTTTCTGCCCAAAATTGTGTGTATTTCCCTGGTGTTTCCAAACTGGCTCTGCTTCGCTTGGCTAGTGCAGTACAACCAGAAGCACTAGCCCTGACCAGACAGAATGGTAAATCCCAGTTTCGGTACCACTGCTGACCAAGTGAAAACTGATGGTGTGGTCAATCTTGTTCAAAAATATTTGTGGCTGGATGCAGAAAGGTCTGTCCCCTGCATCTGTCTCCAGGTATGTTCACCCCTGTTCTCACTGCATGTGGTCCCTGAGTCCTACTGACCTCTTCACAACTATTTTGAGCCCAACGGTGTTTTCTAAGATATTGTGACTTCTCTGTCACCATTTCCCCTGAATCTGAATAGGGCTAATAGGCCTCTCCTTGGCCACTTTTCCTTGCAACCAAGTTTAATGCACTTGCTTTCTCAGGGCACTGCCAGCACAAGACTTTCTTTTTCTTCCAAGTCAAATGCCTTGGGAGAGAGTAGGCAGGCAAGGGCATGCAGAGTCATGCCTCCGGCGGGGAGAGAAGCAAGCAAGCTCCTTGGCTCAGAGTATCCCTTGCATCCTGCCCCCGCTTGTACACACACACACACACACACACACACACACAGATTTGTCCATTGCTCCTTGGCTGACATTTCCCCAGCACCTCCCCTTCTCTCAGGCTGGTCATACCCAAGCCATATGCTGGCAAACCTCAGAAAATAATTGGCACAGAACCAACCATTTCTTATTACAAGGAGGGCTGCACACAGAAAACAACATGAGCTAGCAAGGTTCGCATGCCCTTATTGCCCAGGTAATCATCAACACCACCAACCCTGGGCAGTGTGCTGGGGTGGAAAACCTGAACTTTAGCTCAAGATAATGAAGCAACATCCCTGTAATGTTTCATGGGATAATGGGTTTGTTGTCTGACCTGGCACACATTGCCACTTCTCCCCAAGAGCGTAGCGAGCCCACAGCAGCTCTGCAGAGGATCAGAGCATGGTTCCCTGGCTGTTCCTGCTGGATTAAGAGATACTTTTGTTAGTCAGGGTTGACACAGGTCAATGTCATGTCATCCAGCCTGAGTGGTCTATTAGGTGTCAGATGGTAGCTAGGTCCTACGGGCAAAGTACTGATTTTGTTAATATCATGAAACCAAGCCAAACAGCGTACTGATCTGTGTCCCTGACCCTCTCTTGCAGAGAAGAGTACAACAAGGAATTCACACTTGCCTCTAGTTTAGCCAGACCTCCTACCTGGAAAGCACCTCCTGTGATCCACAAATGTCTGGCAGATGGCAGATAACACCTCTTCCAGTCAAGAAGAGCTGGAAGAGACTTCAGAGGGGCAGATGCCAGAGGTGCATTCAGCCAATGCTTTCAACACAGCACTTTCAAGCAGAGCACCTCATAACCACCTGTGCAAGCATTTGTACCATGCAAGGTGGCTAGCACCAAGCAGTGCACCCAAGGATGGAGGGAAGGTGGGGTGCGTGGCTCCAGCTGCCATAAACACTAGCTGCATACTGGCAGGTTAGCTGTTCACAGCTGCAGGGTTATGTTCATGGCCTGATCCAGAGAGGGTCATGCTGACGGCTGGTTTGGTAGTGCCCAGGTTTGGTGTTAGTGGTTGCCTAACCAAGCCTTGGGAGGGTAAAACACAGTTTCCTGTTTCAGAGCAGGGAATGAATGATAAAGCGTTAGTGGAAGGTATGATCCTCCCATGGAAAGGTATGATAACTGAGCAGGGAGTTCATGTCCTTTTCTTTTCCCTTAGCCATATCACACTCAAGTCTGTAGGCACAAATGTAGGCGTCTATACACTGCTCACTTGCTGCTGTCTGCAGTTGTATACCCTCAGGTAACGAAGCCTCCATCTGCTCATGCTGAGATGTGTTAATTGTTTTTGTAGAAAGCAAAAAGTGGATCTAACTGTTCATCAGTGACGCACAAAGTGTGATTACCAAGACAAGGGCAAGGAATGTTTATCACAAACAAATGAGGAAGCTTACTTAGTGTTGTAGCTATCTAATGTCAAAAGACTTTGCTCCCAATATGTTACTGGCCAGTGGTCCTGTTAAAAGTTGTCGTTTGCTCTTAACACTTGTCTTGCAAAGAGCCCAGACAAACATATGTCTAGCAAAACAGATTGGGAGAGCAACCTCCAAATGGCTAATTATAATGGATGTGGATTTTGACCAAGCAACAGAAAACTGGGGAAACCCAGACCGAGGGTGCTGGTTTGGGCTGTTCCACAATTTGGCTGTTCAGACTTTTTTTTTTCTAGGTTAGAACCTGACAGTCCCTAAAGCTCAGCTGCATTTGGTAGCCTGGAGCAAACCTCTGGGTCGTGGAGATGGAGAGGGTTGCTGGATTGTTGAGAGTATCTATGTCTGACTTCTCAATTGTTCCATAATAGTATAGTGTATTGAGAAAGATTAACGATTTCTTTTCACTAGTTAGATACAAAACTCTGGTCTGCATTGTCTTGAGCCCTGGTTCTTTTCCGATTTCATTCCACTCGCCCAGGGTCAATGCCTGATGTGATTAGAAAGTCATTAGAGACCTCTTGACTCTCTTTGGCTGCATATAAACACCTCAAAGATGAAGAGTGAATCAGTGCTGAGTGGGGATCTGCTCCTGCCTCCCCTTCCCATCCTGTCACTGCAGCCCTTATTAGCTCTGTCTGTCCTAAAGAACACAAGGCAATGTCACCATGTGCTTAGGGCTCAGTCCAGCCCTGGCTAAAACCAATAGCAAGATTCCTCTTGAATTCAGTGAGAGACGGATGAGACCTTTCACGGGCTGACTAGTACTGTGCTAACCTGGGTAGGAGGGAAAACAGATTAGAACATGGCTACTTAAATTAAGATAATGTTTGCTATTGCAGTTCATACTTTTCTCAGGAATCAATGATTTATTTGGGTTGCTGCAGTTACTTGGTACTGTTGTGCAAACCCAACTCAGCTGCTCATTGGAATGCTGGATGTGGGCAATTTGAAAAACAAATGCTACAAATGCAGCATTAATCATGCCAGAGCTCCTCCAATGGCCTCAAACCCACAAAAGCAATGCTGCTTGTCCTGAGGGGTGTCTCTCACTTGGTTTTGGTTCATGGAAAAAAAATGTTTTAATATGAGGATTGTGGCTTTTCTCATTGGTGTCAGGCTAATTAATACTAGCCTTGTATTTGGCTCAATAAAACAGAAATGTGAGTGTTGGCATCTCTCTACAGAGGATCCTTGTGGGTGTGGTGGGCCATCAGAGACAAATTTTAGATACTGTTTAGTAGCAGTTTATCTGTTCATTACACCCCTTTACATTTTTAAAGCACACCTAAATCTTGCAAAAGCATGAGGACTTCCAACCCTGTCAGCTTCCCCCTGTCCCAGGCATCGTCTGAGTAACTGAGGGTTCTTGTCTACAGTATCCAGAATCTAACTGATGACTGCTAAACAAAACTCACACCAGGGCTCATGCTATGAAGCATTTATAGAGATAAGTGTCTTTTTTTGTTTAAATTAAACTATTTTCCTGGTTCTGATACAGATACCCAGCTTAGTGTGGTTTCCTACCAGTCATGGGCTGGACCCAGAGCTCTCCTCCACACATTCTGTTTGCGGGCCCCCAGGCTTCCTTTTGGTGGTTCCTGGCTGGAAGTATGCTGCTTCCCTTGTGCCTCTGAGCTTCATAATTCCAGAAGAAGGGCAGGTGATTTCTATCTGTTTTTATTCCCCCGCCCCCCTAGGCAGGTTCCAGGCTATGGCTTCAGCTTGCTGGTTCTGTTCAAATGCTGCTCTGGGTGTCCCTAGGGAAGGACACCAATTCCTTTCCATGTTGCCAGGGATGGGCTCTCTTGTCTTCTCAAGGCAGATGCTGGACTATGTAAACTGCCCACTGCTGGTAGTTACTTCCTGATGATCTTTTAGCTGAGGGGGTGATGTCCCACCATGGTGTTTTGTGGTTTGGGTTTTTTTGTTTGTTTTGGGTTTTGGTTTGTTTGTTTGTTTGTTTTTAAATAGAATCAAGCTGCATCATTTTCTCACAGTTTGCTGTCGGCATTTGTAAAGTGGTGAGAATGGGAGGGAATGAAAGCTCATATTAACAGGTAGAGCATCACACAGAAGTTTTGTTGCTTATTTGGCTTCCCAATGGTATCTGTGGGCGCAGTTTGGCCAAGGTTTAGCCAGAATTTCAGAGTTTTCCCTTGGCTGGACTCAGGTGGGGCTGTCAAAAGATCTGTTTCTCAGGCGCCCGAGGGAGTGTACACACACCCACCCACACCCACACCCACCCACACCCACACACCCACACACACCCACACACCCACACACACCCACACCCCCACACCCACCCACACCCACACCCACACACACCCACACACACCCACACCCCCACACCCCTACACCCACACCCACACACCCCCCCACCCCCACACCCCCACCCCCACACACCCACCCCCACACCCACACACCCACACACACCCACACACACCCACACCCACACACCCACACCCACACACCCCCACCCACACACCCACACCCACACACCCCCCCACCCCCACACTCCCACCCCCACACACCCACACACACCCACACCCACACACACCCACACCCACACCCACACCCACACACCCACACACACCCACACCCACACACCCACACCCACACACCCACACCCACACCCACACCCACACACCCCCCCACACACACACCCCCACACCCACACCCCCACACCCACACACCCACACCCACCCACCCACACCCACACACCCACACACCCACATACCCACACACCCACACACCCACACACACCCACACCCCCACACCCACACCCCCACCCACACACACCCACACCCACACACACCCACACACACCCACACCCACACACACCCACACACCCACACCCACACACCCACACCCACACACCCACCCACACACACCCACACACACCCACACCCCCACACCCACACCCCCACCCACACACACCCACACCCACACACACCCACACACCCACCCACACCCACACACCCACACACCCACACACACCCACACCCACACACCCACACACCCACACACCCACACACCCACACACACCCACACACACCCACACCCACACACACACCCACACACCCACACCCACACCCACACACCCACAGCCACACCCACCCACCCACACACACACACACCCACACCCACACACCCACACACACCCACACCCACACCCCCACACACCCACACCCACACCCCCACACACCCACACCCACACACCCACACACACCCACACCCACACCCACACCCACCCACACCCACACCCCCACACACCCACACCCACACCCACACACACACCCACACCCACCCACCCACACACCCCCACACCCCCACACCCACACACCCACACCCCCACACCCCCACACCCACACACCCACACACCCACACACCCACACACACACACCCCCCCACACACACCCCCCCGTTCCTAGTACACAGATAGTGTGTGCACAGGCTGGTCCACTGCAGCACTCTCTTCAATAGTCCCTATCCATCAGGGCAGCCCCCAACACCCCATGGGGGCATACCCCTCTCTGGGTCTTTACAGCCAACCAGAAATGTTTAACATTTCTCTGTGGCTGCCACAGCTTTGTCATGAGCATTTGGGCAGGGTATTATCTGTCTGAGGAGATTTTTCTCCTGAGTCTGAGTGCTGCTTTCTTGAAATGCAGCACTTGCTCCATGGCATGTCTGTTTGTTGTTCTGTGGTAAACATGGAGCGTCTTCTCCCACAGAGAAGGAGGGACCACGCACTGCACCGCCATGCAGCTTGCATGTTGCAGCAGAGCTGGGCTGTCAGCTTCCAGAAACAGGCTAATGAGCCCATAGCACTGTAAAACCACACAAATGTGGTCAGCTGAAGTACCAGGGTGTGTTGGCACAACAGCTGGTGGCTACCTAGTAACTAAGGCAAACCTTCCTTGCAGGGAGTATTTACAGGCTGCCTTATAAATGACTCCAGAGATTTAAGAACTCGCACAACACCGGTATGATTTAGAGCTGAAAGTTTCTCACATAGCAGTAGTGCTGATATGGTTGTTCACAGAGATAAAAATTGTGTTTCTACATGGTGCCAGGACATAGTTTATTAAAGACTCACTTCTTTTCATGTAGGAGAACTAAGCCAGGCTGTGAGCACACAGACACCTCACTCTGGGGCAGAGTAAGGGGAGAACTTGCGTGGCATCAGCGGCAGCTCATGGTGAAACTCCTACTCAGAAATAACTTTACAGTAACTCGCCCCTTTTTTGCAGAGATAAGCACCCTGTCTTTGCTTATACAACCAGTTACCAGGCTGTAAGTTCACAGCCACCCTTGTTGCTTTGTGTCCATTCCTGTTTCAGGATGGCTGGACCTTTTGCTGCAGACTTCCAGAACATTGATAGCTACAAGGGGATCAAATAGCCTTGATGCAAGAGCATTGGACATTAAAGCCTGAGTATAGAAAACTGCACTTCTCTGCCTATGCCTCTGACGCAGATGCATCAAAGTCTTTCCTCTACCACCTGTAGAAATTTCCTCCATGACTCACAACTGAGTCCAAAAAAAAATTGATTGCATTTCTGATTTGAATGTGTTCTCCTGCTGCAGCTTCTACCATCAATCTCTCTCATGTATTTCTTTACTAGTTTGCAGATTGTTTTTAATTTGAACAAATGCTGACTAGATTTTTCCTCTGTTCCCTTAACACCTTGTACCTGTGAGCAGAAGTCTGCTGCTTCAAGCATAAACGGCAGAAATGGCATCCATCGCAATAAGGAACTTTTATGGATGTGGCCAAGGTGGTGACTGCTCTGCTCCTGAAGCTCTTGGCAATGCAGGGGTCTGTAGCTGCAGGGATTTACCATGCATCTGTCTGCTCTGTCTGCCCATACTGCAGCTCCATACAGCAGCATGTTTTAAGCTCTAACAGTGTGGAAGAGTGTGGCCACAGTAATCTGCATCGCTGTGACCTCGACTCTGATTGCTGAAATTAGCTTTACAGATGGTTAAGCTCAAAAGCCTCTCCACCAGTACTGACCAGACAAGTGAGTGCGGTGAGAGCATATCCCAGTGCATGGCCATGAATCCCCTGCTGGCTTTTAGTTATCTTCCAGGAAAACTCATTAACTGCAAGGTCTAATCAGGGGAGAGGTTGCCTTTTAATACTTTTCCTTAAAATCCAGTGAACGATGAAGGCAGTGTCCCAGAATTCAGCTCCATGCAGAACATGTGGGAGCACATACAAGCTAAGATGTAAAATATATCCATTTTGTCTAACTTTCTACAGCATTTTTGCATTGTTTCACCTCTGATGTTTAATCTCCTAAATTATATTTACTCTCTTGATTGTTCCTGGGGTGCCTGGGTCACTGCTGTTGCAGGTGAATTGATGTTTTCTTCACTCTTGACCTGACATTTAAAGTAGTTTGGAGACAGCCAGCTATAAAAGACTAAAATTGAGGTCTCCCCTCTCTTTATCCTTCTTGTCTTACCTCTCATTTGTGGTGCCTTAGAAGTAATTTCAAGTTGTCTTCTTTCTCTGTTGTGTTCAGGGCTGCACATGATCTTTCATTAGTCTAAATGCATTACCACATGGATTTGTAGTTTGGCTCACAGTACTGCAGCTTTTGCCCAGTTGGAAATTTTGTATAGAAATAAGAGGAGTATCTTCTGTTTGAGGCTTATTATGAAGTCTAAAATTAATAAAGCTAAACCCGAAAACACTAAAGTAAGCCTGATAAAAATACTATAAGAAGAAGTCTAAAAATAAATGAACTATGACAGAGAACAAGGGACTATGACCTGGCAACAATCGTAAATGTTCATGTGACTTGTGGCCCATACTTTGGTTACTGTAAGCTTCTCTGAAACATTTTTCATTGGTATGCTGGACTTTTATGGTCATATTCATGTTGCACAACTGTGGAGATAAAAAGGTAAATATCTTCCAGAGAACTGTAAATGTCTATTTTATGACATTGCTAGTTGGAAGACTCTTTCTCCCCACTGACTGTAGTGTGATATTGATATTTGAAGAGATTAATCCCACCCATCAAACACTGGAAAATACTGATTATTCCCTGCCTGCCACCCATTCCCTATTGTGTTCCTTTTGAGGATCAGGCTTGCTAACAAGTCAGTGTGAAACAAACCTTAACATGAATGAAAGATTTTAGGAGAGAGTGCTGTGATCATTAAAATTTGGAAATCTTATTCACCAATATTACCAGTGATTGCTAGGGCAAGATTGATGAGCAGCAAACACCAACAATATGGGGCAAGATGTTCTGCTTCTGCCTTCCACACCCAGAATATAAGTCCTCAAGATCCTTGCTGTGGCACAGTCTCATCCTGGAGACACTATCCATAGGTGCTTACATTTTTTTCTCACTAAGCTCCCTAAGACCTGGAAGACCAGCAGTGGCAGGCAGTTTACTCTCTACCTTGTACCTCTGCTGCTGTGCAGTCGTTTTCCCAGCTGCCTTGAGGGAGAACAGCACTCAATCCAGATCTTCACATCCCATGTGTGTCTGTCCCAGCAGTCCTGCTTGGGAAATGGAGGTATGGTTTGCTGGGGTTTGAAGTAATTATGCCAGTGGCATCTGAGGATTTGTTCAAAGCATCTAGTTTGCTGTAGATGGTGAGATGAATGCAAATGCAGTTAATAACTACTTTTGTGATTGGGTGCTCTGAGTATCTAACGATTTCTCCTTTGCTTCTGCTGATCCGATGTCCCTGCCCATTTTGGGACCTTCAGTTTTGTTTTACACTTCAGAAAGTCCCAAAGAGCATACTGATTCTAATGTAAATGTCATAGAACTGTCTGTCAGACCCTCCTGATCTGCTGCACAGGCAAGTCTACATAGGAATAATACATGGCATCTCTGGGCAGGAACACCACGCACTGCTGGTTTTGGAGATGAAGAGTCCTATTCCTTGCATTGAGGAAGGACCTCAGCAGTGCCAACCTGTTTAGCTTTCAAAATAAAATGCTAAAAAGCTTAGCTCAGAGGGAAAGCTAAACCCACCAAGCGGACTGTGGTGTCTCTCTGCAGCCCCAAGACACGTACCTGGCTCTCAAATGATGACAGTGTTTAAGACTTGCTTTGACCCACAGTATCTTCTATCAGCTAACTCAAGAAACTGCCTACTCACCCCACGGCTGGTGTGAATCCTGTTCTTCGGAACTCAGGTAGGCCCCCTAAAACTCCCTTTGGATGTAGTCAGTGTGATCTGTGGAGTTTAGGGAGGCTGGCCCTACATGTAGCAGACATCTACAATAGGCAGATGACTTGCATGTAGTAAGTGCCTGGTTTTCCTTCACTAACCCTCTTCAGGGAGCCTGTGCTGACTGGTTCTGTGGGAGGCTCACATAGCCATGCAGCCATCATGCCAAGAGCCGTGGGTCTTATGCCTTCCTGGCAGGTGGGATCCTGCTACAGAATCCTAAAACCAAGATGTGGCAATAATCAGGCTCCTTTGTACAACTTCAGCTTTTCATGGAGTGATGGTGCCTGTTTAGTAGTCCTATAACTCATCATATTTGAGATCTGATGAGGAGTCTTAAGCATTGTTTATCTTCAGTTCCCATAGAAAGAAGTTATAGTTATCTGTGAAATACATACTGTGATTACAAGTACAGTACATTGCTGCAAACTTGGGTCCATACAGATAACACATCAGTGCTTCGAGGGGGTTTTCTAAGAAGATACTTGTGATTGCACTGGAGAGTAGGTGCCAATTATGAAATTAAACAATTATTAGCAGATTAAAAAAAATGCATACTGCACTTAATGAGAAAGGTAATGATGAGTGCAGAAATGAACACAATCTGCTCTAATTATGTAAGAAAGGTTTTAAAAGATTATGTGCTACTTGATTAGTAGGCTGGGAAGAACTTGAGACAGTCACAGCAACTTTAAATATAGACTAGAGCCTTAAGTTTGAGCATGCAAGGCATGAAGAGGGAGCTTTGGCACAGGCCACGTGAAAGCTGAGAACATCCAGATCCATCAGAAAAAGAAGAAAAAATAAAAGTGCCAATGAGAAAAATATTTGGCACAGTATTTAAACCTCTGGGTTAGCATTTAAAGTAAAACCATTTAGTTCATTCTCTTTCTCTTCTTTCTGCTATCCCAATCAGTACTAAATCACTTGGTTAAATAATTCATCCTTTTAAAGATCTGGCCTTTAAGGTCTTTGGGCAATTCGTTCATAAACAGTAAGAGTATGGGTTTTTTGGGGGTGGGGCACAAATTTCAGCCTCTGGCAACTGCAAACTAATCTACGATGTATTGAAATCAGATGTCCGGAGACTGGTTGGATTTACAGTTAACATCCAGGCACATTCCTCAGCGCAGGGGTGTTTATTGGACCCCCTGTTCAGTGCTAAGTCCTTTTTTTCCTCACAAGTGTTTATATGTGTATGTAAAAATATATAGGAACATTCTGTCAGATGACATCAAAAGTAAATGTAACATAATTTGGCTCTTCTAAAGTTACTGGGGACTAGCTCTGTCAATCAAAACCTTTTTCTTAGCTAGCTGGCCTCAGTTTTAGCAACTGAGCTGCCTTCATATTGCTGATAGATTGAGGAAAGTTACTTTCTCTGCTATATGGAATATTTGAATTTGCTATTCCATTTTTGTAATGCTGGAAGTATGTAGGGTGCTGTGTAGAGAAGCTCAACTATGAACAAGTTGCCTGGTCTAGAACTATTCACAGAACGAGCCATCACAGCTGCAGGAGCAGACCCTTGTGTTGAAGGGATGCCCTGACAATACGAGCAAGAGCCATTAACCCAACCCTGTTTGAAGTCCCAGTCTAGCAATCCCAATAGGCTGAATCCCAGAACTTTGAGGATATCCAGGCAAAGATCATGTTACATTCATTGTATTTCTATATGCTTTCCCCAGATTTCCCTACCAGTCAGTATGTTCATTACATGAACCTTTGTTCTGATCCATTAATGAATTTTCACGATCCTGTGTGCTCTTCCATGGTCTCTTATAAGATCCTCAGCACAAAAAATGATGGAAGCATCTGTGCCTGTAGGGAGGAGTTAGGGCATTTATAGTGTGCGTTATTAAATGACATTTAAAGCACTGTTTCCCTGTTTTGAAGAAGGGAAGCTTTCTAGCTGTCATGGATGAAGTCCAAGAAGAAGGAGGTGAGCTGGGACAAAGCAGAAAGTGCAGATACAGGCCTGGGGACCAGAGCCGAGGAATACCAGTTAGAGAAAGAGACTTTTTGTGTTTTCTGTTGGCAAAGGGTAAAATAAACCCCAAGATCTCCAAGATGCATAGCCCAAGGGGAATATTTGAGAGTGCAGATATGCAATATTTAACAATGAGAATCAATGCACTCAAATGCTTCACCCTTTTCCTGGTGGATATTTGTGTGATTCAAGGTGAAGTGGATTAGCCACTCAATCAAAGAGATTTCTGCTTCAGAATATGCCAGGGAAGGGGATAGCCTAGGGCAGGTTCATGGCAGACATTCACTCTGCTTCCCTCATGCTGGGGGAAACATTTTGAATCTGGATTTCCCAAATTCCCTGTAAGTGTGGGACAGGTTTGCCCAAGTTTTTCTTGAGAGGATGGGCTTTGGGGGCACAGCCCAGCAGAACATGCATTGCTATGGGACCCCACAAATATATTTAGGCATCTAACTCCTGGATGAGGTATGGGTTAAGCCTTTCATCTATGCATTTTAGCACTAGACTCCCACACAGCATGTTGGTTTTTCTGAATGTGCTGCCTGAGTGTCTAGGAGGGCAGTGGCAAAGCAGTCAAGCCAACAAAAGGGAAGACTTTTGTGGTTCTGTAGGTCACCCTCCTACCTCCAGTGATTGCCTGCAAAGACTATTCAGGGAGGTCACCCAGCAAAACCCAAGCAACCCCCCCCTCCACTCCCCTTGGTTACCTACAGCTATTTGTTTTGTTGTGTTTTTTATCAGGTCGGTTGCCAGCCAGCTGGCCTCCCACACCGGGGGCATCGCACTGTGACGTGCTCACACCGGTGCAAAGGGAGAAACCTGGGAGCTGGTGAAGGGGGACTATTACAGCAAGCCTGAATACTCTGAGCTACAGTACCTCCCAGAGTGCCCAAATACAAATATACAAAAAGGCATCAGAATCAGTAAATAATCTGCATGCTACATGCCACGCGGTGTTTGGCAGTGAGAATAAGGCCAGCGTGGTGGATAGCCTTACACACTTAAACCTGATCAGGATCCTCATGCTCATCTGGCAGCACCGTGTTGCAGAAGTCACCCCTCTGACTTCAGTGGAAATACTCGTATCATTCATCTAAGCAAAGGCTCCCAGTGGGAGGAAACCCATGGCAGCGCAGGGCTGGCGGGCTCTGCTCCGGGTCCAGTCCAGCCTGCTCTGCTGAGGCTCTTTCTGTCGATTTAAAGGAAACAAACAGCCATCTGTTTTTGTTCATGTATATAGCGAGTTCTAGCAGTGCCTTGGGCAAAGATAAGGTGATGGGGGGATTACAGCTATCCAGGTCACAGAGCAGCAGTGCCCTTTCTGGGAAGAAGTGCTGCAGGGTGGCAGAAATGCTTCTTGGTGTGCTCAGGCAGCTGGAGCATTAACATCAGCATTGGAAATCAATGAGGGAAGAGATGAGGGAAGAGCATGGAGGTGAGTCAGTGACTTTAACGCAGTGGATGGTGCTTTTCAGACCTCCTAGTCCCAAACTTTTCTATCCAGCAAATGATCCTGGATTTCAGAGGACTGTAATCAAATGTAAAGAATATTTTGCTCCTATTCACTTTCTTTTAAATGCATATGGACTTGAGAAACTGTGGGAACCGTAGGTATATAGGGCAGCAACAGCTGCACTGTACTTAAGAAGGTAAGTATGTAGACAGTGTCCATACCCTGAAAATGATCTTGAGAGATGCTGAATTCTGCACACAGACTTCTGCAAGTGGCTCTTTCTTTCCTTTTCTTTTCCCTGCTTCGTGGAAGACACCAATGGGCCAAAACAAATTCTCTATCTGATCCCATTGACTCCCAAGGGATGCACACAGCTCTGCTCTTAGCACAGCACCACGTCAGAAGAACTAAAAGAGGCAAATCAGCCTACAGAGTCCACTGCATAAACAGCCTCAACCAAATCCTGCAGCCCAGCTTAGCCCTTTTAAAATATTTTGGGGGTGATGTCAGCACCCGGGTTGCCAATGCACTTGTTGCTCTCCTCCCTCAGCCTACTTTAGTTCCCACACAGGGACGAGGCATCCAGACCCAGTGGGAGACAGGCAGAAGTTTGGAGGGAAATAACTGCAGTGACTCGAAGTCTGGAGGCAGAACCACTGGGGTCCATTTACCTGCTCAAGGTAGAAAAACTTGGGTTATTTATTAGGTCAGATTTTCTCTTGTCCAAGGACATAGGAGGCTGGCAAAACAACTTGGGAATGTAGGAATTTGTTAACTGCATGCACTGTGCTTTTAATGTTTAATCTGCAAACTAAAGCAGTTTCTGTTTAAACTCTCTGCCTTCATGCTGGTATGGTCCCAGGGCTTCTCTTGTTTGCACCATAGATGTTACAGCCTAGTCTGGCTTTTCTGCTGGGATTTTGGTTGTGTGGCTGTAATTCTTTGTTTAGAGTTTATATCTTATTTGTTTCAAGGTTTTTATTTTATTTACATGGCATGCATGGGATTAGTGCATGATAGTCATGCTAAAGAATTCTCATTTCTCTATGTGAACTCCAAAAACATACAAAATTCAAAACTTGCTGTGATAAAGTAAATAAAAACAACCAACAGAAAAGTTTCAGAATACAACTTGAGCGGGATTTCTGAAGTAAGAGATCTATAGCAGCTTGAAAGTGCAGGGAAGTGAGAAGGTTCTTGAGAAAGTACTACTTCATCTCTTACATGAGTTCATTAACTCACAAGATTTATTAAATTCTTCAGAAAATAAAATGTCTAACAAGTTCTCCTTGTACTTTTAGTGGTAACATAAATAATTCAGGTCTATTAGTATTTATAAAATAGTAGCTTGCACCTAGTTTCTTTTAAAAAATGAGAGTATGCAAACAAATATAGGAATTTAAGGAAATCTAAACAGTTGTATATTTACAATCTATATCTGTTGAAAGTAATAAATGGGGCTTGTGCCTTGTGTATTTGAAAGTGCTTGTACAAAGCAACACTGATTTCCACAGACTGCTCGCCCCTGCGCAGTGTATTTTGGGGTGACACTGGAAATGCTGCTTGTCAAATGCTGGAAATCAAAGAAGGTGATAAGCTGCCAGAGATAGCTTTTACTTTTTAGCGTCCCAGTGCTCACTAGCTTCTAGCCACTGAAACAACATTTATTTACACCAATATAAATAGTTCTGCTGAACCTGCCACCTTCATGCCTTTGTTCTTCACATATTTTTCTTTTTCCTTGAAAGAGCCTGTACCCTGAAGGTTGAGCTCAAGGACGCTCCCAGGCAAATCCCTGCAGTTTTCCCTTCGCTCTACCTGCTGACCTCTGCTTTCCCCTGATTACTCCTGAAAAATGCAGCGATCCACGCAAGAACTCTTCCTCAATTTCATGATTGTCCTGATCACTGTACTGCTTATGTGGCTCCTTGTGAAGTCTTACCAGCAGTAAAAGACAACCAGAAGCTCTGGGAGGTGATTCCAGCATGCGTCTCTGCAGACATCAGTAACACCCGCAGCGCACCGCTGTGATCAGCTTTCAGTCAATTCAGGATGTTGTGAATCTTTTTTACTCTCTCATATCTGTTGCCTGTGCTAATGTTTGTGACAGGTCTGTGACGGTGTAATTATTTTGTTCTGAAGTGATGCAGCTGTAAAATGTAAAATGCAAGATCCTTAGGAACTGTTTGACATGGCTGTCTCCTCCGGTAGCTACTGTGAATGCCGTGGCCCCCTGCCTGCCGTGCCGGCTTGTTTGGCGTCGGGGTTGGGTTCTCGAGGGTATGAAACTGCAGTGTGCAATGTAACCGTCTGCCTTAACCAGCCTAAAGACGCACAAACTTGCTTAGCCGAAAGGAATGTGAAACCTCTACTTCTGCTTGCTCATTTCACTGAAATAAAGAACATGTAAAATCATTTTTTGTAGCATTCCTTATCCATCTCCTGGCCTGACCGCTATTCACTGAGAGAGCTGCTGATAACTGCGGTATGGTGTGCTGTGTGAGCTTGGTCGTTTGCTTGTTCCTCCCACCTGTATTTTTATTTGTACTTTTTAAAAAAATGCTGTAGAGTGGAAATCCTGCAGCTTAACAGGTGCATAGCTACGTGAATGAGCTGTTCACATCACTTTTCTGTCCAGGGTGGCATACACACGGGTGCCTGTGGACACAGGCTTCAAAGAGAACTTCTGTCCTACTGAGGCATTGTCAAGAATTTTATTTTCTGAAGCTGGATTTTGGGCAGGGATTCCCAGGATGCTACTTTTGGCCAAGCCATGCTTGGAGCAGTGCCTTGAGGGACAAATCCGGGCCAATTGCAGTTGTAGGTGCCCGCTGGCACCCCACGCCTGCTGCGAGCCTTGCCCGGGGCAGCACTCCCTCGGGGTCTGCTGCCACATGCCAGCGCCGCAGCACGGCTGCGCTCAGCCGCCGTAGGATGAGGTGTGAGTGTGTCTGGGTTGCTGTGATGGTGTCATCGCCTGCTAAAAAATCTTGAGCCAGCTTGAAAAAGCCCACAGTCCCTGGGTTTGTGAAATCACTAATCAGAGTCCTCCTAGGCATTCCCCATCTGTTATTTTAATGGCTTCAGAGAACCGGTATCTTCTACAAAATCCAGCTTTCTGTAGGAAGGCAGTTAGATGTGTGCCATGTTGCCCATACAGGTCTTCTTCCTCTCCAGAAGCCTGCAGGGAGCGGGCAACGCTGCAGGGTTGTGCCAGGTTACCGACGGCCGGTCTCTGGCATGGTTGGGTGGAGCGGTGCTGACAGTGACAGCTGGGACACAGGCCTGGGATTTAAGGAAAGACAGCATACATTGTGGTAGCGCCACTCATTACGTGTGTGTGTTGCTTAAAGGCTGCTAATAACGACCCATTGCCCTGTGTCATTTGTACTGTCCATCTGGGTTGGCAGTCACCTCCACTGCAAGCTGGTGCCACTCGTCCTCCCAGTCCAGAAATCCCCACAGTGCAAATGATCAAAATCACCTCTTGTTTACTTTTGGCTGTAACTGAGCAAACCTTCCAGCATTTCTAGGGATGGCAACTGTTCTGCATGAAAACAGAGACATTGAAATGAAGTTCTGCCAGTGGTGGACACAGCCTTTCTCTGCAGCCCACCTTGCACCAGATACTGTTGTATTTTCACTGAATTACACAGTTGATTTTTGTCCATAAGCTTGGCTGAGACACTCAGCAGTGGCTGGAGAAAGACAAGGACAAAACCCCATTTTTAAATACAGTGAATACTTGATAATTTTGCATGAAAGATTCTCATCTTTCACTGGCTGTGACTCCCAGGAGAGAGCAATGTCATGAGAAAACTGATGTGTTTGGGCACATCTCAGGCTAGCAATAGGAAAAATAGAGGTGTAGGCTTCATTCCCGGAACCCAAAGTGGTTCAGCAACAGCTCAAGGTGATCCTAGGAATTTTCAGGTAGGAATAATCATAGAATCATAGAATGGTTTGGGTTGGAATGGATCCTCAAGATCATCTAGTTCCAACCCCCTGCCATGGGCAGGGACACCTCCCACTAGACCAGGTTGCTCACAGCCCCATCCAGCCTGGCCTTGAGCACTGCCAGGGATGGGGCAGCCACAGCTGCTCTGGGCAGCCTGTGCCAGTGCCTCACCACCCTCACAGGGAAGAACTTCTGCCTAATATCTCATCTAAATGTACCCTCTTTCAGTTTAAAGCCATTCCCCCTTGTCCCATCCCTACATGTTCTTGTAAAAAGTCCCTCTCCAGCTCTTGTGTAGGCCCCCTTTAGCTGCTGGTAGGCTGATCTAAGAAGGTCTCCCTGGAGCCTCCTCTTCTCCAGGCTGAACAACCCCAACTCTCTCAGCCTGGCTTCATAGGAGAGGTGCTCCAGCCCTCTGATCATCTTCATGGTCCTCCTCTGGACTCATTCCAGCAGGACCATGTCCTTCTTATGCTGGGGTCCCCAGAGCTGAACACAGTACTCCAGGAGGGGTCTCAGGAGAGCAGAGTAGAGGGGCAGAATCCTCTCCCTTGACCTGCTGGCCATGCTTCTTTTGATACAGCCCAGGACACGGTTGGTTTTCTGGTCTGCAGGTGCACATTGCTGGCTCATCCACCAAGACCCCCAAGTTCTTCTCTTCAGGGCTGCTTTCAATCCATTCTCTCCCTAGCCTGTATTTGTGCTTGGGAAAAATGCTGAGAAAATATTCTGTAGAGTTTGAGCCATCCATAACTTTTAGCCATCAGTCTTTTTGAGAGTAGTGGTGCATCTAACTTTGACAACATGATTAAGGTAAAGCATCCCAAACATGTTGCTAGAAGTGAGAATACCAGACTAAGTTCTTTTCTCAGGCTTTTCTAATTTTTAAGCAGATTTTGAATGAGAGAAATTATTTGCCTAGGTCATTTGCCTAAAGCTGAAGAAAAGGCAATTCAGTTGTTAGTGCCAGATGGCGTGAAGAGCCAGCACTGTGCAGGTGCACAGGCACATTAGTGTCAAAGAACATCAGCCAAATACACATACGTAATTTCCCAGTTTGAAGGATCTTAATGTAGATGTTTGGTGTGACCCTTGAGTCTCAAACTCTCTCCATTATCTTCCTGCTTGCCAAAGAGGCCCTGGAGGAGAAGTGGCTCTCCAGTAATGTATGTTACCAGTGTTTTCCAGCCCTTTGCAGTGTGAGGGAGATCAAGAACAGCAGAGGACTTCTGGACTAACAGTGATTTGTCTTTAGTTTATCAGTAAAATTATTTGAGGCAAAAATTGTATTGAAACTATACCTTAGAGTAAATAGCGGCTCTAACTCCTCCAGCCTCCTTCCAGTGCTCGACCACCCTCACAGTGAAAAAGCTTTTTCTTATGTTTCAGTGTAATTCCTGCATTTCAGTTTGTGCCTGTTGCCTCTCGTCTCGCTGCTGGGCACCACTGGAAGAGTCTGGCTGTGTTTTCATTCCCTCCCACATACATAGGTACATACATAGATTGATAAGATCCTCCTGAGCTTTCTCTCCTCCAGGCTGAACAGTCCCAGGTCCCTCAGCCTTTTCTCATATGTCACATGCTTATGTCCCTTTATCATCTTCATGGTCCTTTGCTGGAGCCTCTCCAGTATGTCCACATCTCTCTTGTACTGGGGACACCAGCACTGGACACAGCACTCCAGGTGTGTCTCACCAGTGCCAAGCAGAGGGGAAGGATCTCCTCTGTTGATCTACTTGTAATGCTCTGCCTGATGAATCCCAGAAGGTTGTTTGGCTTGCTGCAAGGGGCCCATCGATGGCTCATGGTCAGTTTGGTGTCCACACTGAGCCCCACGTCCTCTGCAGAGCTGCTTTCTGGCTGGTTGGCCCCGACCTGTCCTGGTGTCTCTCCCCAAGGGCAGAACTTGGCATTTCCTTCTGTTGAACTTCATGAGGTTCCTGTCGGTTCATTTCTCCAGCCTGTTGAGCAGGACAACATTGGTGTATCAGCCACTCCTTTCAGTTCTGTATCTTTACTTCACATCCTTCCTTACATGCATTTACGTACTTTACATTATTTTAATTAACACATAAATGTTTAAAGTTGCAGATGTCTATCCCTTCTTTGTGTCCCCTAACACATTATGAATGATGTACCATGAAAAGCATGTATTATGTAAGCTCTCTTTTTATATCTGCAAGCTTTTTTGGATTTATGTATTTATATGTTTTTTTTTAATAGGTATATATGTATGTTTATCAACATTTGACCTGCTATAAGCTTTAGGCATAGTGTGCACAGGACACGAACACAGCACAGTACCTGCTCAGGGAGAGGATCACCCAGGTGACACTATGCTTGCCCTGTTTCCCATCCCACCTACTTTGTTAAAGGCTCTCTGTGTAGCACATCAGGAACTGCCAACGACAAATAAAGCAACGGTTGCTCATCCCTTTGACCTGACCTGAACAAGGTAATTTTCACTTTGGCATTGAAGTATAGATGAATCAGTCTCACCCAGAACCAGATGTTCAGCGGTGGACTTTCCGTTCACTTTACTGGGCTTTGGATAAGACCATAGCTACCTAATTTTAGATGTTCAGGTTTCAAAAGTTTGACTCGAGTCCTGGTAATTTGCAATTGCTAAGCACTCAGCACTTCACTCAACAGAAACTAGGGTATTCAACATGCTTTTGGGAAAAATCAGACCACGAGTTTGTGTGTCTGGATACCAACATAGAAACTGAACATTAGGCACAGAGACTTGAAACTGGCTAAACATCAGACATTTTTTCAGTGGGGTTTACCCAAATGATTTTATGAATCAAAAGTGTTTTCAGTTAAAGCCAGTTTCTATATTTTTTTCAAGAAAATTCTTTTTATCAAGGAAAACTAAAACTTGTAAAAGGTGAATGCCATGCTTGAAAACCTGCTGTATCCATTTTGCTTTTGAATGATGTTGTGGCTGCTGTAGCCTGTGTGACTTGTGCCCCCTTTCTCCTTTACTGCCCAGGCTCCAGGCCAGGCAGATTCCCTATGCTGCATGACATAACAAACCTCTCTCGTGATGTGTTACCTCCAAGTCACAGGGTAGGAAACTGCCATGCAATGAGAGAGATGAGAATGGAGAAAAAGTGATTGACACCGAGGAACCGTATGTGCTGTATTTCTGAGTGGGTTGATTATGAACCATTTCTTGCTGACTTTTTTAGTTTGCAAAGATTCACTCAAAATTCAGTTTTCTGTGGAAAAATCTGCATACTGTGTAAGCTGTCTCTCCGTGAGTGCTCAGTAGATTACATAGAAGAAGCAGCCAAGGCAGAAAACAAGGTTCTCAGCCTTAGCCAGACAGCATTCCTGTGTATGCATAGAAGTTGTCTCTGGATCAAACCAAGAAAATGTGAAGCATAAATAACTTCCTTGCTACGTAGCAAGTCCAGCACAGTTCTATTTATACAACTGCATTTGGAAGTGTCCCAAAGGCGATAGATGCCCTTGCAATTCAAGAAGAACTTTGCACAGTAATTATCTATATTTTGCTGGTGCAGTGAGCTAGAAGGGATCAAGAAGACTGACATCTGCTGACACCTGGGGTTGCCATCGCGAGGGCTCCTAAATCATTCTTCACCTACACAGCTGAGCTGGTTTGCCCCTTGTGCTCAGGGTCTACCCGCAGATTAGCGTCTTGCAGGTCTGAGCTGGAAAAGCCTTTGGCACCTTTCCCAGGGCCGTATACAGCTGGTGCTCAAGCCAGTCAACTCTGACCTCTTAGCTTAACAGTTCAGCTGTCAGCTTCTAAAGAGGGATGACAGCATTTTCAAGCAGGCTCCGTTATGCTTACAAGCTAATGCTAATCTCTCACACTGGGCTGATATGCGAGGGAGTGTAAAGAAGCATAAATTCGTGCAAAACGAATGGAGATGGTCAGTTTGTGCCGGGGTGTGTGCTGTACTGCACTTGTACTTGCCAGTTCTTCACTGTGGTGGGTGAATGAGGGAGATGTGTTATGATTTGGTTTTGGCAGCAGTTGTTAGCTAAATGTAGACCTGTGCTTCCTTACACGACAGCCTGTACAGCAGGCTCCAGAAGGGCATTTGTATGGTGCATGGATGTGCCTTGATCTATTTGCTTTGTGTACATGCTTCTTTGTGTACCCAGAAGAGCAGCCAGAGCTGTGGCTCTCTTCCAAACGGCCATTTAATTCACGTTTCATCTCTCTTCTCCTGGGGGGCAGGCGGTGGCTTTTATCTCTCAGCCTCATGGCCATTGGTACATGGCCTACCACAACATTGTGCCCTGTTCATGTCTGCTCTGTGCTACTGCCCCTGCCTGTGTGTGTGAAACCCTGGAATGAGTGTGGCTCAGGTGGCCTGAAGATCAAATTGATGGGGTCAGGGTATTCACACTGTATCTAACAGTTTCTTACGTGGGACTTCATCCCTTGTAGAGATGTGCCTTGGGAGAAAGGCTCCTGGAGAAGATCCTACCTTGTGCTCATAGAAACCTGCACATTTCTACATGCACTTGGCGTAACTTTGCCCTTGCCACGTTACTGCGACAGCCTGGCCTAGATGCATCCTCCAAAACATATAGCGGCAGTGACCCAATTCCTCAATCAAAACTATGGAACACAGTAAGCAATAGATAACCCAGAATGGATTTTGCATGTACCTCTTTTTCCTGCAGTATTCAACCATTTTGCTGTTCAGCTTCTTGTCCACAGACATCTGTTGGCATATCTGAAAGCAGGGACATAATTTTGTGAACACCTGCAGTGCGGTTTTACTGATGACTGCTAGTTTCAGTAGGATTAACCTAAGCCTTGTAACTAGGTTAGGAAAGATCTGCTTCTGCGTGCTGCAAACCATTTCCCCAGTGGAATTCAGAGGAGCTGGGCCTGGTTGTATGAGACAGGCATCAGCCCCTTTGTTTCCCCGTCTCTGTTCTGCTGTCTTCAAAAGTCTATTTCAGCATCACCTGGAAAAGATGTGCCCAAAGTAGGTTTAGATCTTTCACTTAAATCCAGTTTTGAATAGAAATATCTCACTATAAGAAATCTTACATCCTGTATTTATTAAGCTTTATTAACTAACACTTTAATGAACATATGATTTGAAACACTAAGTCTCACACTTCAAATCCCTAGCTATATTTTAACCTATACCTTTGAATTGCTAGGGTCTAAAACTTACTGGGTTATGACCAAAATAAGTAATAACAATTAATGGAGTTTAATAGGGTTTTTTGCAACAAATTTATTTTTACAGTCCCAGTAGAACTTTATATCTAGTCCACTTTTTTTGAATGGTTTTGCTGTTTGTTTCTTTTTAATGATTTAAAACTAAGTGAACTCAGAAGCTAATAAACATCGAAAACACTAAGCCTTAGTTGTTTTTTTTCAGCCTATGGTACTTCCCTAGTTAACTATACCTCTGGGTACTTCAGCTGCATTTTTATTTGTGTATCAGCAAAACAAACTGAAACTATTAAATAAGATGCAATCAATTCCATGATGTAATGAGGCTAAATAAAGTGTCCTGTGAGAATAATGTGTGGGAACTCCTACCTGTCACATCAGAGTCACACTCCCTTTGCAGTCTTGGTTTTGAATTTTGGCTCTTTCTCTGCTGAGGCTGTACTTACCTGAGCCCAGAAAGTACTGAAAACTCCTTTACAGGCTTGTGGAAACATGAACATAAACAGCCAGCCCCAAAGCTATAGTGCCCATCTTCTAGATGTCAAATCATATCATACTGCGTCCTCTGAAAAAGAATGAGGTGGAAGTCAATGTAATTCAGATGGGAAACACAACAAACAACAATTTCAACAAATAAAGGCTTATTAAGCCAGAATCAGGCCAAGCCCAAAGTTAAACATAGTTTTACTTTTTTTGTAATACTACTAATTACAAAATGAACTGGGGTAGACTGGAACATCTAGTTGTTAATCAGAATTGGCATATAAGAGAGGTGGTGACTGGGAGACAACCAGTAGGACATGGTGATAATGAAAGTATCAGAGAGACAAAGACAATGATATCAGTAAGGAAGGTACAGCATAAATTACAGAAAGCTTTAAAAAAATAAACTAACTGTTCAAAAAAATAATATAGTACCCCTCTAGTTTTTCATTTTGAAAATAGGAAAAGTGCAATTAGGACTAAACTGTTAATCAAAATATGACATGCTACAGGACACCAGCAAGGCTGTCAGGCAGAAAGCACAGCGGTCATGGAAAATTTCAGTTACACACCATTTCCGTAAAGTGGGGAAGTGTCAGAGTGGGCTCTAATTCATGCTACATTTTTTAACAACATAAATTATTGTTTACTGGGGAGACAAACGTCACAGAAGTAGAAGCCATGCAGCCATTAACAGCTCACAAGATCAGGATTAAATGTTACCCTTGAAAAATGATGGTATGATAGTGACCACGATATGCATGAATATTATCCTTATGGGAATGGAAAGGCCAGAAGAAGAACCAGCAAAGCACAGGAGGTAATTATAAATAAAATGCTACTGTTCAAAACCCAGAACATGCATTGAAACTAGAAAAACTGAAAAGAACTCAGAAAACTTAAAAAATCATATAGAGGGCAAGAAAAAAAATGTTGAGTAACACCAGGCCAGATACATTAAAAGCTAATAATAAGCCACATCAGAAACAGGAAACCTGCCACAGAGATTGCAGGGTCTGCAGATGATAGATGCAGAACAGGAGTGCTCAGAGAATACAAGTTTGGTACAGGAAAGATATATTAATTACCTGCAGCAGTGCTCACAGTAGAAGGGCTTAGGAGGGTTTCCACACTAGAACTTTTATCTGCAGGTGATGAGTTGGAGGAATGGTCCCAGCTAAAGGGCCAGAAGCCAATAGAATGAACAATGATATATCAGCAGGACCAGATGATGTTCACCCAGTGATTTTAAAGGAGCTCAGATATGAAATGCCTACCTAGTTACTGTGGAGTGTAATTTACTGCTCATGTCAGACTGCTACCAGAGGAACAGAAGTGGCAGATGCAGTATCAGTTTTTAAGGGGGCTGCAGAGGACTTCTGGGCAGTTACCGACCAGGAAGTTTCATTTCCATATCAGAAAAAAACACCCAAACTGCAGAAAACCAAGCAGATAGAATTCAAAATCACAGACGTAGAAAACAATCAGCAAAGCTTCTGCAAAGGGTAATCCTGCTTTTGATATCTACTACAACTCTGAAAGAGTCACTGAACATGTCGGTAAAAGTAAGCTGCTCGATACATTTAGAAAACCCTAAACTGTTATGGGATATAAAGGGAAGTTCTCCCTTTAAGTGGTGGAAAGACAGAAAGAAGGTGGTAGTGAAATTGCGTAATAAAAGGATGTCCATGAGAGACTGCATTGTTTAACATATTTACAAGAAAAGCAAGAGGATTTCTAAATTTTCTGGTGGTACAAATGTCACAGATGAAGAATTGCAGAATATCACCTCAATGCCAAATAGTAGGTAATAACATGGTAGATGACATTAAAGGTTGACAGATGTGAACCAAGAGAGAAAAATCACTCCAATACACAAAATAATGAGCACACCAGACACTGGCACACAGGAGAGATGCAGGAATCATTGCAGGGAGTTCGCTGAACACATCAGCTCCATGGTCAGTGTTGGAAAAATTGCAGAGAGAGGCAATAAAATGATAAAAATAATTGTGACAGCTTCAGCTTGAGAAGAAATTATGCAGACTAGATCTCTTTAACTTGAAAAAAAGGTGTCTGAAGAAAGGACATGAGTAGTAGCAAATTAGGGCACACGGACTGGCTATTTATGCTTTCTCACTCCGTCAAATAAATAGCAAACGTAATAGGGACATATAGAATGAAGAAAGGCATTTCGCAGAGAAAAACTGAACTGTAAACTCAGAAATACAAGGTGTTCTGAAAGAGAACAGGACAGGTATGTTTGAAAATGTTTAGACAAATATGTGGAAGGAAAAAAATAGACAGCAAGACCTGTTAAATATGAGGATAGACTGCTGGCTTCATAGGAAGCTTAACACACAGATTGCTAAAACTCAGAAGATATTCTGAAGAGTTATTGCTCCTTGTTTTAGCTATTGTCAGGGGCCAGGGGCTGCCCAGGGCCTGTCCCACCACCCCAGTCATGGGGCAGAGCAGGCAGCCGGTGGCAGCCCCAGCAGCAGCCACCAGGCACCTCACTGGGAATGAGGGTGGGCCAAATGAGAGAAAGGAGATTGTTAACAGCCTTCAAATACATACAACATAGCAGCAACGAAGAAAGCACTAAACTATTTTCCTTGCACACAAAGTAACGGGCTTGAATGTTAGCAAAAGATATTTCGGAGCAGTTTTCTTAGTCTAACTAATAGAGGGTACAGTCGGGTACTATGCTACATGGTTGAGAGATGTGGGGCTACCAATACCTAGAGATACTGTCAGTGGTTTTTAAGAATGGGTTCACACATCCATTTGAAATAGTTTATAACAGCTGTCCTAGACTGGAGATGGATACTATCTCCTGGGGAGCTTCCAGAAAGCAATTATCAAAGGCCACCCCTCTTTCAGTGCTTGAGAGGTCTCAGCTTCCCCAGCCCAGCTCAATGAAAAGGAAGATATTTTACAATGGAGAAAAATGCTAACAGAAAGGGGCTGCAATTTGCTTACAGAAACTGACAACGAGTATGTGACTAGGCCAATCTGCACTTCTGGTAGAATTTAGAAAGCATTTAGGTGACCTACAGCAGTGTTTTCCAGCATGGAAAATGCTTGCTTTGGGGAAGACAAATTGTACAGAAATTTTATTCCCTCCAGGCTGCTGCAGCCTCTTTGGGATCTCTCAGGCCTTGGAGCACAAGATCCCTGGCAGTCTTTCTCCAAAGTGAGGACATTCACCACAGCTGACTTCTATCTAGGCAACACATCATAGAATAGAATCGCAGAACATCTCAAGTTGGAAGGGGACCCATAAGGATCAATGAGTCCAACTCCCTGCTCCTTGCAGGACTATTGCCTAAATCCAAGGCATATGACTAAGAGCATCCTCCAGACACTCCTTGAACTTTGACAGGCAAACTGCGTGAAAACTTCCCAGTGCAATTCTGACCCCCTGAAGCGGCACATCCTCAAAGTGACCACCAAACTCTGAATTCCACCAGAAGCTCAAGTCAACTGATTTGATTAACAGAGTTTTCTTGGAGGTGGTGAAGAAGCATCCCCTCTACCACTGTTCCAGCAGTCACCTAGCAGCAAGGGGCTGAAGCACGGGGGCAGATGCGGCCATGCCGAGGAGCCAGCAGTGCTGGGGTTTGCCCGACGGACCCGCTGCCCCCCCGCCCGGCCCCCGCCCCGGCCGCCCCCCCGCTGCCGGCGCTCTCCAGGGTGCTGAACGGCGGCGCCTGGCGTGGCGGGGACCCTGGCACGGGGGGAGTGGGGTCCTCCAAAAGCCCTGGTTTTGGTGTGTGTTTTTTTGATTTGTTTTGTTTTGTTGTTTTTTTGTGTTTTTTTTTAACACAAGATCAGAAAGCTCTTCCTTTTACCCCAGAACTTCCCTTATTTATAACTCAGGTGGGTTAATCGGAAGGCAATTAATGTGAGGCTGTTCTTAAATATATTGGAGCTTATGGCTTTGAAGTTGTCTTTTCGTGGTTTGTTTTTGTTTTTGTTTTTGTTTTTCTCTTATAACCTCAGCATCATTGTATAGACAGACACCAATGCTGAAGACTAGGTTATGGGGGCCTTGCAAGAAGAAAAGTTTTGAAGGGGGACTGAGACTTCGGTTTGAGCAGGTAATGAAACAGAGTAAGGTCTTAAAAAGATTAGTCAGGATGAGTTTGGTACAGTGCTCTGGGTGATGCTCTGTTAGTGATGAGACAGGAATGTACTCAATTAGAAAAGGTTCCACTGACGATGTTAAAGGAATGTACTCTGAAAAGTACTCTGAATAAGAAAAGGTTCCAGTGACGATGTTAAAGTAAAGGAATGTACTCTGAATAATTAGAAAAGATAAGGTGGGCACCTGAAGGAGATAAGGAAACCATGAGTCAGGAAATCGTTGAACAAAGAAAGTTGAAAGGTTTACTCCACCTAGATCCCACCTGTTATGAATAAAATGATTAGGTGTCAAAATCAAATGAATATGTATGTAAAGATGTTGTAACCTCTCACGAAAAATGTATAAATTACCTGACTTTTCACTTAAAACTTCAGAGCTAGTTTGTCCGGTGCGAACCGGCTAGTTCTCCACCAAAATAAGAAATAAACACCTTTGCTGCTTAAAGACAAAATTGGTCTCTGAGCAGTTACTCTGTGCCATTTTGGCATCAGTAAGAATGCAGGTGAAAGAAATAGGTGAGGATACAAAATCCAGAGACAATGGCCCAAAGATTAACTCATTAGTGCTAGAAACCAGAAAATGTACTAGGCATTAAATAAAGGAAGATGCTTCCTCAGCCTGGGGAATGTGACTTTCTACTGTTAGATGTAGTCATGGTTTAACCCCAGCTGGCAACTAAGCCCCACACAGCAGCTCTCTCACTCCCCACCGGTGGGATGGAGGAGAGAATCAGAAGGGTAGAAGTGAGAAAACTCGTGGATTGAGACAAAGACAGTTCAATAGGTAAAGCAAAAGTTGTGCATGTGGAGCAAAGCAAAACAAGGAATTCATTCACCACTTCCCATTAGCAAGCAAGTGTTCAGCCATCCCCAGGAAAACAGGGCTCCATCATGCAAAACGGTTACTTGGGAAGACAAACACTGTACCTCCAAACTCTCTTTCCCCTTCCTTCTTCTTCCCCTTGCTTTATATATTGAGCATGACATCATATGGAATATCCCTTTGGTCAGCTGGGGTCAGCTGTTCCAGCTGTGTCCCCTCTCAATGCCTTGTGTGCCTGCAGCCAACTTGCTGGTGGTATGGTGTGAGAAGCAGGAAAGGCCTTGGTTCTGTGCAAGCCCTGCTCAGCAGTATCTAAAACATCCCTGTATTAACATTGTTTTCAGCACAAATCCAAAACATAGCCCCATGCTAGCTACTATGAAAAAAAAATTAACTCTACCCATGCCAAAACCAGCACAGATGTCACTTAAGGGTCAGATGTCAAGTGTTGCAGAATGATGATGGGATAGCTTTAAACAACACAAGATAATGTCTTCTATGCTGAGTATATGTATCAAGTAATACAAACTTCAGACATGACAGAGAAGTGGCTGCTACAGTAGCTAAGTTAAGAGAGTGAGATCCTGCACAAAAGTTTTACTCACCAATTATAAACCAAGATATTTCATTCTCAAAGGGTATCCCACTTGTTTTTTTGGAGAAAGCTTCTTCGTGGCTGAAGCAAGAAAGGAGGGCTTGGCAATTTGGGCCTCTCCCATGCACTAGCATAATGAAAACCTAGATTATTCTCCATTGCACCTCATTTTCCTGAAATGTGAAAAGTAGGTGCTATTTCTCCATGTATAGGGATTTTGTGAAGCTGAATTCATACTGATGTGCAAAGCATTACTTGTCCTGGTTGGACCATGGCTATTGGGAATCGGTCATATAACAGCAGCTTGCTGAGATTCATTGCTATTATGTGGGTTTGTTAACAAAAATTTGCTTTCTGTAAAACACAGTATTTTTTTCCATTGCAGTGTTTGTTACAGACTATTTAATATGAAGAAAATCAATTTATTACAACTGCTTTGATCCTAAGAGCAGTGAGCTGAGGTATCCTGCAATTAACTCCTGGGAGAACACAAGACAGATTTAGAAGTCCCACTGCTCATGCAGGTAATGCATGACTCTGCAGTTCCCAGCTGCCTGGGTATTTCAGGCTCATCTTTTTTTTCAGATAAGTACATAGAATCATAGAATGGTTTGGGTTGGAATGGATCCTCAAGATCATCTAGTTCCAAGCCCCCTGCCATGGGCAGGGACACCTCCCACTAGACCAGGTTGCTCACAGCCCCATCCAGCCTGGCCTTGAGCACTGCCAGGGATGGGGCAGCCACAGCTGCTCTGGGCAGCCTGTGCCAGTGCCTCACCACCCTCACAGGGAAGAACTTCTGCCTAATGTCTAATCTAAATGTACCCTCTTTCAGTTTAAAGCCATTCCCCCTTGTCCCATCCCTACATGTCCTTGTAAAAAGTCCCTCTCCAGCTCTTGTGTAGGCCCCCTTTAGCTGCTGGTAGGCTGATCTAAGAAGGTCTCCCTGGAGCCTCCTCTTCTCCAGGCTGAACAACCCCAACTCTCTCAGCCTGGCTTCATAGGAGAGGTGCTCCAGCCCTCTGATCATCTTCATGGTCCTCCTCTGGACTCATTCCGACAGGTCCGTGTCCTTCTTATGCTGGGGTCCCCAGAGCTGAACACAGTACTCCAGGTGGGGTCTCAGGAGAGCAGAGTAGAGGGGCAGAATCCTCTCCCTTGACCTGCTGGCCATGCTTCTTTTGATACAGCCCAGGACACGGTTGGTTTTCTGGTCTGCAGGTGCAGACTGCTGGGTCATGTGTAGTTTCTCATCCACCAAGACCCCCAAGTTCTTCTCTTCAGGGCTGCTTTCAATCCATTCTCTCCCTAGCCTGTATTTGTGCTTGGGATTGCCCCGACCCATGTGCAGGACATTGCACTTGGCCTTATTAAACTCCTTGAGGCCTGCATGGGCCCACTGTGCATGGATTGCATCCCTTCCCTCCAGTATGTCGACTGCACCACAGAGCTTGGTGTTATCGTCAAACTTGCTGAGGGTGCACTCAATCCCACTGTCCATGTCCCCAACAAAGATGTTAAACAGCACCTGTACCAACACTGACCCCTGAGGAATGCCGCTCATCACCAGTTTCCTCTTGGACATTGAGCCATTGACCACAGCTCTTTGAGTTTGACCATCCAGCCAATTCCTTACCCACCAAGTGATCCATCCATCCAATCCATGTGTTTCCAGTTTTGAGACAAGGATGTCATGTGGGACAGTGCCAAATACTTTGCACAAGTCTAAGTAGATGGCATCAGTTGCTCTTTCCTTATCCACCAAAGCTGTAACCCTGTCACAGAAAGCCACCAACTTTGTCAGGCACGATTTGCCCTTAGTGAAGCCATGTTGGCTGTCACTGATCAATCCTTATGTTCCATGTCCCTTAGCACATAGTCTCCGGGAGGATCTGCTCCATGATCTGTCAGGCAAAGAGGTGAGACTGACTGGCCTGTAATTCCACAGGTTTTCCTTCTTTCCCTTTTTAAAAATTTGGGTTATGTTTTTCCTCTTTTCTAGGCAGTGGGAACTTCACCAGACTGGCACGACTTCTCAAATATGATGGACAGTGGCTTAGAAACTTCATCTGCCAACTACCCCAGGACTCATGGATGCATCTTGTCAGGTCCCATGGACTTGTGCACCTTCAGATTCCATAGATGGTCTCAAACCTGATCTTCTACACTGGGTGGTTCTTCATTCTCCCAGTCACTGCCTTTGCCTTCTGCAGCTTAGGTTGTTGGCTGGAGCACTTGCCAGTGAAGACTGAGGCAAAAAAGTCATTGAGTACCTCAGCCTTCTCCATATCCCAGGTAACCAGGTCTCCCATTTCCTTCCAGTGAGGCCCCACATTTTCCCTAGTCTTTCTTTTATCACTGACATACCTACAGAAGCTTTTCTTCTTGCCATTGATGTCCCTGGCCAGATTTAACTTTACCAGGGCTTTAGCTTTCCTTACCTGATCCCTGGATGCTCAGACAATTTCTCTGTATTCCTCCCAGGCTACCTGTCCTTGCTTCCACCCTCTGCAGGTTTTCTTTTTGTGTGAGTTTCTCCAGGAGCAACTTGTTCATCCATGCAGGCCTCCTGGTGCTTCTGCCTGACTTGCTCTTTGTTGGGACACATCATTCCTGAGGTGTCCTTGAATACTAGCCTCTCTTCCCTCCAGGGCTTTATCCCATGGTACTGTACCAAGCAGGTCCCTGAAGAGGCCAAAGTGTGCTCTCCTGAAGCCAAGGGTAGTGAGCTTGCTGTACATCCTTCTTGCTGCCCTAAGGATCTTGAACTGCACCGTTTCATGGTCACTGCAGCCAAGGCTGCCCTTGAGCTTCACATTCCCCACAAGCCTTGCCTTGGGGATGAGAACAAGGTCCAGCACAGCACCTCTCCTTGTTGGTTCCTTTATCATATGGAGAAGGAAGTTATCATCCACACATTCCAGGAACCTCCTGGATTGCTTGTGCCCTGCTGTGTGGTCCCTCCCACAGATACTGGGGTGGTTGAAGTCCCCCATGAGGACTAGGGCTTGTGAGCATGAGGCTGCTCCTATCTGTCTATAGAGGGCCTCATCTGCTCAGTCTTCCTGGTCACGTGGTATGTAGCAGACCCCCACTATAATGTCACCTGCCCCTGCCCTCCCTTTAATCCTGACCCATCAGCTCCTCATCCATCCCCAGGCAGGGCTCCCCAAACTCCAGCTGGTCACTGACATAGAGAGCGACACTCTCTCATCATCTCCCCTGCCTGTCTTTCCTAAAGAACCCGTACCCTTCCATTCCAACACCCTGTCACAGGAGCCATCCCATCACAACTCTGTGATGCCAATAAGATCACAGCCCTGCAGGCATGCACGTGTCTCTTAACTCCTCTTGTTTATTCCCCATGCTACACACATTTGCATAGCGGCATTTAAGTCACCTGCCCGATGAAGTTGACTTACTGGCTGGAGTGGCTGGAATTCCTTTGTGCTGCTCTTCAGGTGCTCTGTTGCTGATCTGTGATCCCTCTCCAGGCTCCAGACATGTTTTGCCGGCACTGGCATCAAACTGGCAGGAGTGGGATGGATTGAGGCTTCCCTCCCTCCCTTGGCAACTTTAGTTTTAAAGCCCTCTTCACCAGCCTGGCAAACCTATGACTGAAGATGCTCTTCCCCTTCTCCGACAGGTGGACACAGCCTTATAAACATTTTTGCTTGTGCTTATTTTCCTGTCTGAAGTTCAGGCATTTGATATTTGGCTCATATTACTGATTAAATTTTCAGTAGCATCACAGATGACCTAACCCAAATGGCATAGGCTGCACTGGCTCCCACAATGCTCTACCCCAAAGGCATTTCTCTCTCTGGGAGGAAGAGAGTCTCCAACTCCCATCAATCAAATGTTTAGGAGCTGTCATTGCCGTGCCTGAAAAATAACAAAAGAGAGCTCTGGCATAGAAGTTAATTGCCATTATGTATGAGATTCATAGGCAGTGATTATAGACATCCATAATAAATTTAAGAGGATCACAAAAGATACTGATGCTAGACAGCGATGTTTAATTTGCATTTATAGGTCCAAATTAAGAATATAGAATAAAGCATTGAAGTGCCAGCATCTCTCTCTCTGAATTGCAGTTCAGACAGCTCCAGAATTACATGAACTGCTGCAGGTTCCCAAATGCACCACACAACCTCTCTATAGCTTTTGGATCTCTATTGGAATTAGAAATTAGCGTAGTGCTCCAAAAGCACTCATATTTCTACATAACAAGAAAGTCACTGTCTGGCTTTTCAAAGAGTCTCAGAGGACATGATTGCTTAGTCTAGCTTTTAATATCAGGGCACTCGTACCACTGATCAAGGAAGACTTTTTGAACCTCAGTAGACAGTTGATGTTCACATCTCACTCATACCTGCCTTTTTATCCAGCAAATGAAGGAGAGCACTGTGCTGGGATTAGAGCTCCTTCCTGGGGCTTAGGGTCCCCCAGCCTTTGCTGCTGCTGGAGTCATCTCTTCTGGCCAGATTTGAAGCCAGTGTAAATTTGCACAGCTTCCCAGCAGACAGGCATGACTTACACTAACTAAAGCCCATCTCAGGCATGGAAAAAACCCCCAAACTATTCTGTGAGACAGGGAGAAAGCCTGGTGGGAGTTAGGGGGTGCTTTAGGGACAGAACAACCCCATGCTCTAAATTAGCTAGAGAAGCTCTGCGTTCCCCACACAGCCACAATCTCATGTCCCTTTCCCACTGCCCTCAGAAAAGGCACAAAGCACCTGCAGGCAGCAGCCTTGAGATGGCCAAGCTTAGAGCAACCCTCCTACCCCTGGAGTCACAGCGGTCCCCTGCAAGCTGGGCCAGGACAGGGTGGGAGGAGGGGGCTCACCACATCGGCTGGCACCTGCTCCGACCTCTGCTCCCACTGTTATTTTTCTGCTCTTTTTTGGCTGCAGAGCTACGGAGAGGTGACACCCACAATCTCTGCAAAACAGTCCTCTGCCAGCTGTGTGCAACAAAAGCTGAAGAGGCAGTGGTGACAGAGACATGGAAACTCAAGGCAAAGTGTGTGTCAGTTGGCTTAAATTCAAACCAACGTGAATGGAAAACTGGGAGAAAGTGAAGAGGCAGATGACAGCTTAGTCACAACAGCTTAAAGGAACATGTGAGACCATCCGGAGCCAAATCAGCATCACAAATGCCCCTACCAAAGAGAGGTGGTAAGCTGCATCCTCATGTCTTCTGCATCCCGCCCTCTGGCATTCCTCAAACCCCGCACATCAAGCAGGGGCGGCTTCAGCAGGGTGAGCAGGCAGGTTTCCCAGGCTGGATCAGCCTGAGAGCTCTGTGTCTGTGCTCAGTGAGTCTTGCCAGAAGGGTGCCTTGGTTGAACAAGGGCAGATGACAAAAGCTAAGGGGCCGAGCTGACTTACTGCTTTTGAGGGTTTTGGTACTGGTTTTCCTGGGTGTGCACACTGCTGGTTGGCCTGCGGTGAGATGGGCACTGCGCAAGGGCTTTGCTGGGTGGATTAAAAGGAATCTGCTCAGAACAGAGCACATCACCAGGGAAAAGACAGAGCATTCAGCTGTCAAATGCCTTTGACACAGGTGACCATGGCTGTTTTCTCAAATTTGGTCTCCTTTACTTTCTGTGACTTTCCTCTCCTGCCTCCCACCTTTCTGGTCATTACTGCCACAAGTCCTGTGGAGGGTTCTTTCTATCCATGAGCCTGTCCATGGGGTTCTGCCATTGGTCTGTTTTTTATTCCTGTGTCAACATTTTCTTCTTGGTTAATCTGGTTTGCAAGCACAGTCTTGGCTGTTCTCGCCCCACTGACTAGTCACAGGGCTCTCTCTGCTCTAGACTTTTATCCTAATGTCTGCATTACAGTCCCAAGTTGTTCACTAATTCCTAATGACTCTTCCCAGCTTAAGCCTGATGTGCCTACAAAGCTCTTTCCACCTGTGGAGAACACTCCCATCTTGTCTCTGGACCATGACAAAGGGCTCCACTTTTGCCCCTAACCTGTCTTCAGGGCTGTATATCTAGGCTATGTCTGTATCTTGTTGATATTTCCTGACTGGCCTCTCCTGAGGAGCACAGCCTTCCTTATCTGTCCCCAGAAGTAAAATTCGCCCCCAAAGTTGTCCTTATCTGCTCAGGTCCTGAACCATGCCATGTTGCCATCCTCAGACCCATTCAGGGCCCTGGCACGCAGACCCTGCTGAGCTCTCTGTGCCAGCAGCACCAGCCCCACGTTAATCACACCAAGATCTCTGTGAATTCCCCCTTCAGCACGCACTCTTTCGCTTCAAACTATGTTTTGCTTTCAAGGACCTTCTCAGCCACATTGTATCCACCAGGGATTTGTCTGTCCTCATTTCCAGTATGTCACAGTGACATGCCCTGTTGTCGATTGGTTAGGACATCTCCATGTGCCTTCCTTGGTTGCCTTTGTCATTGGGAAAAAACTGCCCATGAACTTAGAACAAGCTTCTCATGTCCCTTTCTCCAGCTCCTCTAGTGCTGCTCTGCTTTGTTGAGCTGCCGGCTGTGCTGACAGGTGTTGACCTCGCGCTCCCCTGTCTTGCTTAGCTCCCCTGTGTCAGGCTGTAAGCTCTTTGGGGAATCCACCACCTCTAGTTCCATGTTTTCACAGTCCTTCAGTACAGTGGAGCCCAGGTGTCGGAGCACGGTAACACAAAGCAACAAACCCTCTGCCCTTCCCCACAGTTCACTTTGATCTAAGCTGCTGTACCCAGTTCTTGCTTGGAGGTTTTAGAGCCACGTCTCCTTTTCTAATTATAGTTCTATATAAAGAAGAACAGTTTGCTTTACGAGAATAAGTAATGACCTCATTTCTGTGTGCTGCTCACAGGGGAAAGCACAAAGCCAGTCCTGCTATATTCCTACATGATCTTGTAGGAAGACTCTTGTCTAATTTTTGGCAAGTCTTACAGAAAACCTGCAGTGCCGCAAACCAAGGAAAACAATGAATAATTAATTTTCTTATCTGTTTCAGGATTGTTTTCTGCAAAACATCTATTTTAATAATTCATGTGATTTTTAGCTGCACCACGCTGCAAGTACAAGAGTACAGAGGAGAGCCATACTGTTCTTCCCAGTGCAGCCTGGAGGATTCATTAGTGCAAAATTCCAGGTCACATTGGACCAAATTGAAGTGAGGAGTGAAAGGTGAAAATCAGGGGGGTTAGCAAGATTTGAAGCAGAACAGTTCTCCAAGTATCAGAGATTATGAGAGCCACCCACAGAGGAGTCTTCCTATGATGCCAGAATGTTCATATGTTGATGATGTCAAGCTTGTCAAAAGCCAGCGGGGGGACAGAGGGAAGCGTATACAGAGTTCCCATATTTCTCAACAGTATATACAAAGTTTCCTTATTTCCCAACAGTACTTGCCAAACACATAAATGTAGCATTTGTAGAATTGCATACAGTTACCATTTCAGGCTGTAACCAATTCCTACCTTGGTCAGTCCCTCCAAGTGGCAGAGCTGCAGGTCCAGGTTTCCTCTAGAGCTTGTGCAAGAATGACTCCAACCTGAAAAATCCCACTAGTGGACAACCCTGCAAAGCTGGTCACCCCTGTGGAAGGGTCAAAAACTTCACGTCACATTATGACAAAAATAGACAGGTCAGCAAATGAAATGTTAAAAGCTCACCACAGCCCATGAAGGGCAGGATTAAGAAGGAAATGGCGATACCAACTGCATAAAGGAAACCAATGCGTGTATGATGCTACCGGTGATTCTCTGATTCAGTAGCAGCATATCTGGGTGCATTAACCTGAGCATCAGCACCGTGTCCACATACATCCTGCTCCACCTAACGGCACTTACTCAGCTGGGAACATGCTGAAAATCTGCTGTTCGCAGTGAAGCGCTTCAGCCAGCACCTCTAAGCCATTGTCACCCATCTGTGCCCCACAGGACACACAGCACAGGGCACACAGCGGGTACAGTGCTTTTAAAAATTGCTTTTCCATTAACAATGACAATGGATTAATTCCCTTTACCCTCTACACGACAGGAAATTTTCCAGTCCAGCTTCAGTGCTGCTCCAGGAAACAGCCAGGAGATGCAATTCTCCAAGACAAACCGCATAGATAACATGGACTTTGCTTCTAAAAATAGTGCATAGAAATACCACCAGCACCAGCATTTGAAAAAGTAGCTTCCAAAAGAGCCAGTAAGAACCTCGACAAAAATAATTCTCTCTTCCCCAAAGGAAGAAAAAAGCTTCAAGCCCAAAAGCGATGGGAAGCTGGAGCAGCACTTGCTCTCCTCCCAGCTGTAAGCAACACCCCAGGCGCAGATCCTGCGGATGCTCACAGCGGGTGCGGATGCTGGCGGAGCACCAGGGTTGCTGAAGACAAATCAGTGCCCACTTATGCTGTTGAAGGAGCCATGGCAACAATTTAAATGCACGTTGGCTGAGATAAGGAAGTGCTGTGCTATGGGAAGTGGCTGAATCCGTAAGAGAGAAATACCTGCCAATATTATACTTTCATCAATTATATTTTCATCTGTCTGCCCAAAGCAAGACATATTCTGTACAACATCAGTATGTTATCTTGTATTTTATGAAGTAAATTAGCAGCTTAGATTTACAACGTGGCTGTGCCTTTTTAAAACACCTGCGTTGCATGGCACGCCCATGTAAGTTCATTGCCTGAGAAAAATACCTGTTAAAAAACTAAGGTGCCTAAGAGCTTTACAAGCCGGGCAGGCAGCACTTGCTGCCAGAGCCACACAGGGCCAGGGATGATGTTTTCCCAGCAGCGGGAGTCCAGTGGGCTTCATGGGAGCCTCTGGGAGAGATGTCAGCTAAAGTGCAGCAACCGTAAGGCTGTGGAAAGTTTTTTTGAAAAGATCCAACCTAAATTTTCTCTGCCCTTAAATAAACCAAAATCTGTACCTTGCAGTGAGTGCAAATATTTATTCTACTTTCTTGAAACAACTTTTTATACTTTTTTTTCCTGTTTCTTTCATTTTCTCCTCCCTAGGGAAAGCAGCATCCAGTTCCTCACAGGTCAGTTTGGAGATTTATCAGTAACAGTGTAAATTTTAATTTTTCAAAGAGAAATTTGGGTTTGCATCATGGTAAGAGGCCATTCCTGAAGGGAAGGCAGTGTCAGACACACTGCCTCCCTAAGCAGCACACAGCCACTTTGGCAGTCACCAGGGACATCCTCTGCCCCAGGTTTGACAAGGATTTTGAGGGCAAGGATGTAACAGACCAAAGCTGAAGCACAAGCGGGCAGGATGGTAAGATCCATAGGCATCGGCATGCAAGGGCTCCACAGGAGGAGGAATTTCACACTTAGCTTCATTAAATCCATCTCCCTGCAAGACAGGAAAAACAATCACCCAAACCAGCTAGATTATAATGACACAATCTGACACGGAGCCAGATGACTTTTTCCAACTTTATTTGAAGTTGACACCTTGAGACAAGGCATAACAACTGAGAGGATCACACCAGTAAGAAGGTAGCAGGGACCCTCATGCCTCCTTCCCCTGCAACTGCAGTGCAGAGTATTAAAAATAAACCAGCGTAGCCTAACAAATTGCAAAAGGTATTTAAGTCAGAGTGGGGCAGGGAAAGGAAGCAATAGTCTAAGGTTTGAAACAATGAAAACTGTTGCTAGAAATTTATTTAAAGTGTCGTGATGCAAAGAAGTCCTCAATATCTAATGATTATAAATAACCACCTTCCAAAAATTAATGGTAGGAAGTTAAACAGGCAGTTTTTATTCCTTGCATTTCCATGCAAAATATGCAAGAGTTAATATTTCCAGTTCCATACTTCCAAGTTCATTGGAGAAAACTAATTGTCACAACACCCACAGAGCTTTCCTGATTAACTCCACGAGTGTGAATTTTCAGTACTGCAGAGAAGTCCTGATCCCCATATTAGATTTCTGTCCTCTCATTCTTTTTCTTAAATCCAAGGAGGAGTTTCTCCAAGAACTTCAACCACTCCCATTGCTTTATTTTTTAACTTATAAAGCAATAGTCCAAACTGCAACTAGAAAAGATATAAAGAACCTGACCCAAGGAAGTTCAGATCACTCCTCAGACTAGGGAAGTACCACAAAACTGTTACATCCCCTTTTACCTGACCCATTAGAGTAAAATAGCTTTCATCTGTATTCCTGCATATCTCAAAAATAAAACCCACAGTGCTTCAATTTAGAATGACATATAATTTATTCATATAATTCACAAGTAGTTGGACACTACTCAATTTAATCTCCATATGCAAGTGATTTACACAAACATATAATACTAAAATTGATTGCTTAGAAGGTAAAAAATACCATGGGTATGAAATGCCATGGTAGATGCTGTTCAATATACCACACAATCTCAGTGTCAGACACTTATACTCATTTATGTTTTTAGAAAAAAGCCAGTCTGCCATTTTATATTTTTTTTTTATAAGTAGTCTGGGAAACTCACATGGTTTTGCTTTAAACCTTCTAATTAATTATTCCTCCCAGTTCTTAGGAGCTGAATTGACAACCAAAGCAACATTTTCAGTAGTTCAAAAAAATATACAGATTTTTTCCCCCCTGAATTCACTAAGCAGAATGTGACCAAATCATGTTGCCTTCCAACATGCAACAAAATAGTAAACCCTGTATATTCAAAGGAATGTGCAGGAATTTAGACCATGCTTCAGCGTGGTGGTGACAACAGTCTCATGATACAATTTTTGGCCGCTGCCAGGATGCAGTAGTTGTGACTCTGTTTGTAGTTCACTGTGAATGTATTAGCATCACCAGACCATTTGGTATTCATGCAGCTGTGGAGTCTGATTGTAATTCTGCATAAACTCTTCTCACTGAAACTTGTATCTCATAAGCCTCATTAATTCTGCATTAAGCATATAATGGCTGCATGGAGAAAATTGGACTTTAATGTGTTCGCCTGCATCAGATTAAATTACACACATTATCTTCTAGATGAGGTCCAAACATGTATTTCACTTGAAATGCCAGTAGTTATCTTAAAACATACCAAGAAGTTAAAAAGCTTTCACAATACAAGATCCAGCTACTTTTTCCACATATACAAAAACACAGCTAGAGAAATACAATTCAACTGTCAATGCTGAATTATGAGGAAAGTCTAAAAAAAATAGAAAAACCTCCGATAGCTGGACATCGATCCAGAATGTAACACTGCAATAATGAGGCAATATGAGCACCCATTTAAAATGACAAATCCCCAACAAGAGAAGCAGAAGGGGACCTAGTACGTGTGACAAAGATAGATGAATACCGCACCGGAAACATGCATACAATCATCATGGTCATTCAGTATGCTAGCAATGGTCTAAACAGTGATCTAACACAAGAGTGAGACAGTGTTTCCAAATAAAATCCAGTGAGTAACTACATATTGATTAAACTTTCTGATGCAGCAAAATGAGGGCACAGAGCCATCTCTGGGTTCTGGAGCTGTTTCAAGATTCGCTTGTGAAATTTCTCTCTGACACGATTGAACTCCATTATATCCAGTGGATCCTCTTCAATCCAGAATTTGTGGAATTCATGCATTAGGTAGCCTACAAAATAATAAAGGAGAAGTAGAAGAGATAAATACAGCAGATAATGACCACATACAAAAATTGGAGAGAAAACTGCAATTAACAATTATGATTTCCACAAAGAATCCTGGTCACTGAGGTCTGACACCTTACAACACTATACAGGGACAAGACTAAACCCATTTTGGCAGCCTCCAAATCTGACTGTTATACATCGGCAGAATTTTTCACAATAAATACAAGGAGTCACCAGTCTTGGCATATAGGTACATATACTAAAACATTAAACTAATGCGTATAAAAGCAGGGGAAGATGCTGCTGACACTGCTCCACCAGCCTTTTAGTTATATTCAAGTTCTGCCTCACAGGTATTTCCTCATGGGAACATTGCTTACTCTCCATTAAAAAAAAAAAAAAAAAAAAGAAGGTATTAATTGGTAAAGTTATCACCATGTCTGCCTTTATTAACACTTCCTCCTCATGCACAATTTTACCTTACGTGTGAGTGACCTTGCTGGAAACGTTGTTTAATAGTTATGCCTATGATCCTGAAAAGATGAATGATATGGTGATATACAGAACCACTAGCTTTGGTAAGACATCCCTGTTATAGGAACAAACTTGATTCCAAAGTGATTTTAATATACAGGCTCTGATTCAGTCCTCTACCCTCTCAGTTCTGTGCTGTCCTTGGACTCAAAGACTTTGACGGCGAAAACATTACATTCAGAACTAAGACTTCAGTGAACTGAACCCAATTGCTTAATCCCAACTTCCACAGCAGATGAAGCACTGAAGCAGTATAATTTTTCATCCCAACACAGCAAAATGTGCAAGTACCCCCAAAAGTGAGGGCATTTATTGTAGAAAAGGCTTGATTGCTTTTACACATTTATTTCTATTGTATAACAATTACAACACACATATCTAACTTAAATTTCAAGGTATATTTGCATAGTCTTATTTTTCCTCCATCATCAATTTGATAGATGTCACTTAAGAGGTACTTTAAGTACCTCTTCAAATCTCTTCCATACATTCCAACAGCCACAGGCTGTTTCAATTCAAGAGATTTTACTTTCAAAGAAAAGCACAATAAAACCCCTTTACAAAATAATGTATCACTATATAAAATACGAAATATTTTAGATCTTCACCACCAAAAATCTAGATTTCCAAGATGTATCTTCTGTACTTCAGGAATGACTGTGTTGAGCATGCCATTGAGCAATACAGTTTCACACACTGCTCGTACAATAAGAGAAGGCAACAGAGCCTAAGAGCAGTGAGCCAGCTGCAGTTCTCAGCTTCATGTTATGTCCTCATGGCCAAGAGGGCAGAAGGGTGTAGATGAGGTGACGTGGTGGATCAGTATTTAGGAGGTCCATGTAGTACAACCATTGTGTTCCTCTACCAGTTGGCTAGGCAACATAATTTTGACTTTCCAGTTCAGTCTGGCAGCCTGTAGGCATTTAATGTCACCTAATGATGTCTGGGTTTGAAGGAAATTTGAAGGAAACCTAGGATGTCTGCAGTAGGGAGAGGACAGAAACTGGAAGAGCATAAGAACAGGGATTTGTCAGACTCAAATAAATAATCTCTGGATGAATCATCCTTGTTCCAGGAAAGTTTGTATGTTAATGTTTTCTCCACAATAAAGTCCATTTGATTACCAAGTTTTTCCCAGGATAACCTCAATTTTTTCCTAGGATGGCAGGCAGGGTGCGTAGGAACATCCACCACCTTCACTGGCCCATTACTACACCAGAGACCCAGGCAAGTTTTATCCCATTTCATGAAACTCATACATGCATAGGCTGTAGAGGGAAGAGCTGTCAAAATCAGCTGTCCCTCCAGTCATTACGAAGGACTGGCCATACTGGTACACAGACACACAGGTCCTAGGGCACAGTTCAGGCTCAGCCAGCAGAAGAGTCCCTCCTGCAGCCAAGACTTTGGCAGTAGCAACAAGACACAGTCAAGATACTAAAACATGTCTCTTACTCCCCCAAATTTAGTGGTGGGGGATATGAGATATGTCAAGAAACCAGAAACAAGAGGAAGATACAGAATCACAGAATTGTTTAAGCTGGAAAAGACACTTAAGATCTTTGAGTTCAATTATTAACCCAGCATTGCCAATTTCACCACTAAAGCATGTCCTTAAACACCACCTCTACACATCTTTTAAATATCTCCAGGGATGGTGACTCAACCACTTCCCTGGACCACCTGTTCAAAACCTTTCGTTGAAGAGATTCTTTCCTAATAGCCAACCTAAACCTCCCCTGGCACAACTGGAGGCCATCTCCTCTTGTCCTATCACTTTTTACTTGGGAAAAGAGACCAACCCCCACCTTGCTAAAACTTCCCCTCAGGTAGTTGTAGACAGCGATAAGGTCTCCCCTCAGCCTCCTCCTCTCCAGGCTAAGCAACCCCAGTTTCCTTAGAAGACTTGTGCCCCAGCCCCGCTGCCCTTCCCTGGACACGCTCCAGCCCCTTGACGTCCCTCCTGCAGCGAGGGGCCCAACACTGAACCCAGGGTTCGAGGTGCGGCCTCACCAGTGCCCGGTACAGGGGGCGGTCACTGCCCTGGCCCTGCTGGCCACACTGTTTCTGACACCAGCCAGGACGCTGCTGGCCCCTTGGCCACCTGGGCACACTGGGGGCTCATGCCCAGCCGGCTGTCAGCCAGCACCCCCAGGCCCTTTCCCACCGGGCAGTTCCCAGCCCCCTGCCCCAGCCTGTAGCGCTGCCTGGGGCTGGTGTGACCCACGGGCAGGGCCCGGCACTGAGCCTGGTTGAACCTCACACCACTGGCCTCGGCCCATCATCCATCCAGCCTGTCCAGATTCTTCTGCAGAGCCTTTCTACCCTCAAGGAGATCAACACTCCCACCCAACTTGGGGTCCTCTGCAGACTCAGGGAGGGTGCACTCAAGCCCCTTGTCCAGATCATGGATAAGGATATTAAACAGAACTGGCCCCGGTACTGAGCCCTGGGGAACACCATGTGTGACCAGCCGCCAGCTGCATTGAACCCCGTTCACCACCGCTCTCCGGGCCTGGCCGTCCAACCAGCTGGTTACCCAGAACAGACTGCTCCCACCCAAGCCACAGGCAGCCAGGTTCTCCAGGAGACTGCGTGGGGAAACCGTGTCAAAGGCTTTACTAAGGCCCAGGCAGACAACATCCACGGCCCTTCCCTCATCCACAAAGCCCGTTACCTTGCCGTAGAAGGAGATCAGGTCTGTCAAGCAGGACCTGCCTTTCATAACCCCCTGCTGGCTGGGCCCGATCCCCCGGTGGTCCTGTACGTGCTGCGTAAAGGCACTTGAGATGACCTGCTCCACACCCTTCCTCTGCACCGAGGTCAGGCTGGCAGCCTCTAGCTCCCCAGATCCTCCTTCTGGCCTTTCTTGCAGGTGGATGTCACGTTTGCTGACTTCCAGTCACCTGGTTAGCCAGGACTAATGATAACTGATGGGAAGTGGCGGGTCAGCACTTCTGCCAGCTCTGCCAGCGCCCTTGGGTGGATCCCATCTGGCCCCATAGACTTGTGTGTACCAAAGTGTTGTAGCGGGTGCCTGACCCTTTCCCCTTGGATTCTGGGGGCTTCATTCTGCCCCCTGCCCCTGTCCTTCCGCTCAGGGGGCTGGGTACCCTGAGCACAACTGGTCTTGCTATTGAAGACTGAGACAAAGGTGGCATCGAGTACCTCAGCCTCTTCCTCGCCCTTTGTCACTGTGGTTTCCCCCACATGCCATAGAAGACAGAGATTCTCCTTAGCCCTTCTCAAGTATTTACAGAAACATTTTCTGTTGTCTATTATGGCAGTAGCCAGATTAAGTTCTCACTGGCCTTGGTCCTTCCTATTTTCTCCCTGCATAACCTCACAGCTTCCTTGCAGTCCTCCTGAGTTGCCTGCCCCTCCTTCCCAGGGTCATCAACTCTCCTTTTTTTTCCCCCCTGAGTTCCAGCCAAAGCTCTCTGTTCAGCCCGGCTGGTCTTCTACCCCACGGGCTTGTCTTCCAGCATATGGGGACAGCCAGCTCCGGTGCCTTTAAGATTTCTTTCCTGAAGAAGGACTGGCCTTCCTGGACCCCTTTGCCCTTCAGGGGTGCCTCCCAAGGGACTCTGCCAACCAGGCTCCTAATCAGACCAACGTCTGCCCTCTGGAAGTCCAAGGTGGCAGCTCTGCTGATCCCCCTCCTTACTTCTCCGAGAATGAAAAACCCTGTCATTTTGTGATCGCTATGCCCAAGACAGGCTCCAGTCATCACATTCCCCGCCAGTCCTCCTCTGTTCACAATCAACAGATCCAGCGAGGTGTCTTCCCTAGTTGGCTGGCTCACCAGCTGTGCCCGGAGGTTATCTTCCACACACTCCAGGAACCTCCTAGACTGTTTTTCTCTCTACTGTACTGTATTTCCAGGTAAGGTGAAGTTTCCTGCAGAACAAAGGCTAGGAACTAGGAGATATGGGAGCCAAACCAATCATACTATATACATCAATTCATAAGGCCACAGGCATGTCAGGTACATGGTGAAAAGACAATAAACTTTCCTATCAAAAGATGACCTGAAGACGTGTAAGTGCAGATTTAGGTAGGTACTTACCTGTCTTTTCTTATTTTTCAAGCCAAGCACCACCAATGACAAAAGATTAGCAGCTGAACTGCCCAGAGTTCATACCACCAGCCTACCTAGGGAAGCAACCCAGAAACAACTGCAAAAGTGTGAGCTCTGCTACAGTATGGTATCTGCCCACATAAGATTTTGGGTGAATGAGTCTTATTAATAGCATCCTTATTCTGAAAATTCAGTACTGTTTTAATGGAAGAGATGCACAAGACACTAACATTTGCTATTTATCCAGTTAAGCAATAAGAAAATATTATAGCTGCAAACAAAAATCTGTTATCCAAGTAGCCAGACTTAAAAAAAGAACACCCACACCAAACAAAACCCCAAAAACAACAAAACCTCTGCAGTTGTCGTGTGGAAGAAAGCATGTCTTGACATCTTATTATCAGTTTCTTGCCTATACATTGAAAAATATTAGAAGTTTTGCTCTCAGTTTGCAAGGATACACAGCTAGCCTGTGCTGTAGAAGGGGTACTTAATACAGGGGAAAGGACTAAGAAAGCATTATTTTGAGGAGGGGGCAACTCTACTGAAGGGTGGAGGCTAACTCTTGAATGTAGATACAAATACCTTAAAGACAGTTGAATTCATGGGGAAGCAATGTCCAGAAGCTCTTTAAAGTACATTTAGTTTATTATTATTATTTAAAACCACTCTATGAAGACAGGAAGGTCATTTGTTCAGGCACTTGGTGGGTTTTTTTTTGTTTGCGGGTTTTTTTTGGGTGGTGGCAGTGGCGTTTGGTTGTTTTGTTTCACCCCTTCATTTAGTAGTGGCATCCATCACAACTAAGAACTGAATCCAATTATCATAAATACATGAGAGCAAGACTAGCATGACAGTCTGTGCTGTGTCAGCAGATTATTATTATTTTGTAAAAAGCATGGGTAGTAAAAAAAGTGTTAGCAGAAATAAAAATTACCTATTTTCCACCCCCTGCCCCCCTGCCACTTACAGAATGTCTGCTGAAAGTGAGTTAGTGTTGGTGCTTCTGGAGCAACATTGTAGAAATGGGTCTTCAGAGCTCCACTCACAAGCAGGTTGTATGCCAGGTCTGTTATGTTAATGCCCACAATAGCAAAGGAATAGCTGTAAGAAAAAGAAGCAGCAACATATAAGAAAGAAGTGAACTACAAAATACACTGTTGACACTGACATTGCAGTTTTTGCCTGCTACTAAGGTGTATTAATTCTCTCCTTTGTAGGTTTCCAAGGTGGAGGGTGTGAAAAACAAGAAAAACATCCTGCCAGCTTTGTATGCTCTAATGGCAGTGTTTCCCTTGTGAAACATATGGTTGCAGCGAAAACGGGAGTTTTATCACTATGCCAGGATAGGATTTTCAGTGGAGCCGCACAGATTAATTCCTATGGAATAAGAACAAGCCCAGACATCCCTGTACTCCTACACTTGCCTCTGACACAGGGCAAGCACTCCACACGGTGGCTGTGTCTGCAGGGTGACCCATCATTTGCTATTTTAATCCATCTGTCCCACTGGAATTCATTACCTACAGTTAGGAGCATCAGGTTTCAACGAGTCCTATACAGGCATTCATACAGCTAAAAAGCCTGTGAAAAAGATCCAGCTGAGTCACCTCCAATTTCTTCCTAACAGAGAACTAGACACTCAGGCCAGAAAACAGGCAAAAACCTAAATCAGAGCACACTGGAAACAGAAATAAGAAAACGAGACTCATGAAGCAAACTCCTGCTAAGAGATATCAACAAGAAACGTATATTAAGGCAAATCAGAACTCAGAAATCTGAAGTTATTTCTTAATTTGTGAGCCTGTTGCATAAAGAACTTGACATTTCTGGCAGTGACTATTTCCCAAGAAAACATATAATATCCCACACTGACATTTAGAGATAGAAGCAAACTTGTTTAGTTGTTCAGCATTTTTTCCCCCCTCCTCTAGACACAGCTGTCTAGTTCTATAGATTGTCCTGGATATTTTTTCAACTGTATCTATCATGCAAACCCAAATACTTTCATTTTCTTTAATCTTTCATATATTATAGGAGGAAAAAATAATAAAAGGTCCAGAAGTTAACTGCATCATGAGGCCCACTGGCAAGTTTCACAGAAAAGTGAAAGCTGGGCATTAAAATGTTGTATTACAGATTTTCTGATACACCGAGAAGGAACATGCAGTTCTATACTCATGAATACTGCAACTGTACCAAACCTACTAAAGAATAAAAAACCCCTCACTACAATTTCTTCTGTATTATACCTTCCTGAAAGCAGATCAGAACCTGGCTGTGACAGTAAAAAGTAAGACTCTATCACATTATGTGTTAAGAAGATTAAACAGTTATTCATCACTGCACTATTCATAGCATAGAGAGAAAGCTTCTCCTTGCTACGACTTTTTTGGGTTACTTTTCTCTAATACATACTTCAAACTCTTTTTTTCCAGTAATCTTTGATCAAAATCAAGGTGTGGTTAAGACAATACATGTTAGTACATACACTGAAATTTCCTTTTAAAAGTAACCAGGAAATATCTTTCTCCCCCCTCAAATATACAGCATCATTGTTAACTGTTGTGGTTTTGGCAACTTTAAGAAGATTTTTCAACTTACCCAATTGCCTTATCAAACTTTTTCTTCTCCCATTCAGCTTTGCTGTATTGGCTGAGTAGGGAAAAAAAAAATATTAAATCCAGATATTGCCATGCATTACTAAGTGACAAATATTTTCTTTCCATTTCTTTGATATTATGATATTGACTGAACATGGTATTTTAACTCAATTGAGACTGCTAATCAGATTTAACTCTGCTTCTGACTGAATGCATTTTAGTATAAAAAGACTTGAAATTGTTAACTGGCTTTACAATATTGCTGATAAACTTGTCCCATCATCGCAAAGTATGTGCCTACAACAATGCTCTCAGTAGAAGCCAGTTATTTTCTATATTGATCGCAAAGATGATCCACTTCAATTAAGTCTGAGCTATTCAAAAAATTGAAAATACTACATTTCTTTTCACTAACCAAAGATAGGTTCAGTTTGTCTTTTCAAAGATATACATGACACTCATCACTGGAGGCATGATTCACCTGAGGCATCAAAAATTAACAGTGCTCCCTTGATAGAAAATTTTTATGTCCAGCCAAATTAGAAACCATTCAACAGCCAAAAAAATAAGGAACAGTATTTCCTGTTTGGCACAATAATGCAGAATGTTTCAAGGACACAGAAGGTCCCTCCCTTAAAATAAAATTAGTTGGGAACAGATTGATTTCAGACTAAATTTCTGCTGTTCAACAACATTTTTATTTAAAAGAGTTGCTGCAACCAGCCGACATCCCACTAAACAGATTTTAACATGCTCAAATGGAGCAAGTTTAGCAGAAACCACTGCCTGCATTTACCATCAGCTAAAAGCAGGCACAGAACTGACCCTAACCAGTGGGCTACAACTTAAACATTCCTGTGGGAGTTTTGCCTTGGTAAGGCAGATCAGAGTTTGCAAGCTCGAGATCCCAAATTATAGTTACGCGTGAAAGCGCTGTTCTTGGACTATACTGAAACTACAATAAGTATATATTACACTAAAAACAATCCCCTGAGCTTCATCTAAGTATTGTATTTAGAAACAGCTGCCATTAAGTATTTAAAGTGCCAATAGGTTCACACCCATCCTGAGCTGAGTGTTACCAGGTGGCATACGCGAGGACAAAGCTTAGCATACAGGAATACATCAGTCTTCACTCATTCTCTAAAATCTTAACCATCTTTGAAGGCTGTGGCATAACATCAGTTACAAAACCCCAAGCAAACGCTGAATAATAAAGGTGGCACATGTACACATGTAGGATGTGTACAAGTTCAACAAAACAGAAATTACATTGATCATGAACACATCAGAAACCAGCACGGCTGCTAAGCAACCATACCAGGAGGAACACCATGGGCACCACCAGCAACATCTACCTTCTACTGAATGCTCCTTCAAGAGATAGAAATTGCACATGCTCACACTCCAAGACAGTCTGGTAATCAAACATGTTAATGAAGAACACTAACGTGTTCCAAGTGCTTTTTGCCACAGAATTACCATTGTAAACTGAACCACAAAATACTGAGGAGATCAAAAGCTTCACAGGATTCAGATGTGCACCTGCTATATAGATATCCAACATTACTGGCAGAAAAAATGTGTCTTTTAAAGCAACTGATCACTATGTAACTGGCTAAGAGTTATTTCCTCCCCACTCCCCCAACAATTATGGAATAAATCTTCTACCCACAGATCATTCACAACACAAAATTCCTGCTTCTTGAAGGTACCTGATCTCTCAACAGTTAGGACAACGGACTAGCCAGATTAGACCCATCATTAGTCAAGGCATACAGAGTATGTGACTAGAAATAAAGGGGCTCTTCAGCTGTGCTAAGTCCTTGGCCTCAACTACTTTTGATTATCAAATTAGTCACAGCTGTTGTGATCATAGTGGCACTGCTTAGAGTTTTTTCCTACATGTAAAAGTCACACAAATTTTGTTCGTTAAGCCTGGTACTAAATAGGTCTAAAATACAGTGCTTTAGCTACGTCAAGCAAGCTTGTATACAAGCGTCCTCACAGGCAGCCAGTGCTGCACCATCAGCTACGTTTGAGTTAACTTTAGAGAAAGGAATGTGGATCTCTGTGTTGCGACAGAGACTTTTCAGTTTAACATGCCAAATTGCAGTATGGTTTGAACTTTATTTACATGTATGGTATCATAAAACTAAGAAAAAAGAAAAAAAATACCTTAGTTCCTTCTTAGTGACTTCCCTTCATTATGAAAAGACAAAAGAATTAAAAGAAAGGTAAATAAAAACACAAAATCACTTGAAATTAGAAGACTAAGTGAAAACATTTAACACTTTATTTCTAAGATTTGATATACAAGTTTGCTTCTTGAACTTGATCAGTTTTCTGGATCAGTACTTGAAAACAGAGATCATGTGGCAATACCCAAACATAACCCAACTAGAAGATAAAAACCCCAGCCCCCTTCCCCAAACACCAGCCAGCACACTGCACTCAAGTTATTTTTTCTTGTTGCCAGCATTACCTGTATTTAGGCTGAAGAGAATCACAGAGAACTTCCTGAGCTACCTCAGTGTCCCATTCTGCAAAATACCTGTAGATATATATGGTTAGAATAAATTGTTAAAGAAACAATTTTTAAAAAAATCATTTTAAGTCATACCAAGCTGTCTATGCACACCCTTCTAAATAGTCACTACCTGCGTTATGCAGTATGAGGAGCATTTAACCAGTTAAATTCACTGAGCTACCACTCTGACCCCAAGATGAAAGTTAGAAGCAGCCTCAAATTGCAAGTGCAATCCTGTAAGTGCTTAGTGAATGCGCATTACTGAAGTTCCCTTTCTACCCACCCTACAGAAAATCAGTTGCTTATTACCAGAACATGTTCGCTGCTTATGAGAAAGAGAAAGCTCTTTCTCATCTTGCTCATGAGCTCAAGAGAAAGCAGTTGAGGCTTCTTGACCTGGCAGATTTATTAAGCAAGATAAGAGTTATCACAGGAGACTGAGAATGAAATACATGATAGGGATTCATCTCCAATAGAAGTTCAAAGCCAGAGTCAAGAGTTCAGACCTTCAGCTGAGCTTTACTAGAGAACAACATACGGACAGTAGATGATTTATATCCTTAAGTCTGTAAAAGCAGAAAAGTATTCTTTTTCCCCCTCATTGGGAGATGTTATTTTACCAAATGGTTCTAAGTTATGTAATTACCAGCAGCAGATACAAGGGCTGGAGGAAGTAACAAACATTGACAGATTCCCAAATTACCAACCACAGATACCAACACAGGTACCAACACCTGGTGTGCATCAGGCTGAAAAGTGACGTAAACTCAGTGCTTCATTCTGAATGTCAACAGAAACTGAAGTAGTAGTCCAACTACAGAAACCTGCCATCAGTGGCTGATTTTCAAGTGTCTTTCTGTCCTGGTTTCAGCTGGGACAGAGTTAATTTCATTCCCAGTAACTGGTACAGTGCTGTGTTTTGGACTTAGTATGAGAATAGTGTTGGTAAGACACTGATGCTTTGGTTGCTGCTAGGCAGCGCTCACTCCGAATCCAGGACTTTCAGTTCCCCATGCTCTGCCATGGAGCAGGTGCACAAGAAGCCGGGAGGAAGCACAGTCAGGGCAGCTGACCTGAACTAGCCAAAGGGATATTCTATACCATAGAACGTCATGCTCAGTATATAAACTGGGGGGAGTTGGCCGGGAGGGGCTGATTGCTGCTTGGGGACTGGCTGGGTATTAGTCAGTGGGTGGTGAGCACTTGTACTGTGCATCGCTTGGTTTTCTTGGGTACTATTCCTCTTTTCCTCTCTCATGACAATTACTAATATTTTATTTTAATTATTAAACTGTTCTTACCTCTACCCACAGGTTTCACCTTTTTCTGATTCTCCTCCCCATCCCACTGGGGGCATGTGTGTGCGTGTGTGTATGAGTGAGCAGCTGCGTGGTACTTGTTTGCCAGCTGGGGTCAAACCACAACATTTGCTTAAGAATTCAGCATGAAATTCCCAAATAAGAAAACTGAGCAGTAACATAATCCTCCCACCTACCCAATTCCAGGACATTTTGTTTAATGAGATCTAGATATTGGTGAAAATATACTTTACAGTTTCTTTCTTGTGGGAAAAGTGCCAATTTAACTGTGTCACAGAGAAACTAAAAAAAAAAAAAAGTGCAGTATTTTCAAGTTGAATTAGGAATACTGAAAGAAAAGAGACCCCTTCAAGAAGAGAAACCCTCCAAAAACTGGGCTAGCAAATAATTTTTTTCTATGAAGACCCTAACATTTTTTAAGTTATTCCCACAGACTTGCTAAAAATCTGCAAGTAATGCTGCTTTTCACGACTTCAGACACACATAAACCCATTCACAGAGGAACATACTTACACCAAGTTATATAATCCCAGGAGACCCATCCCTCTAAAGTCTGTTTTAGGATCATCACCTTGGAAACCAATTTCACACCACTGCTTTGAAATCCGAGCTTTCAGTGGGGAATTGGGCTTCAAGCATTTCCACAACTAGGAAGATTACAGGTAAAAACATAATTAAACATCCACATGTTAGTACATCTTTTTCTTCTTTTTAAACCAAGCTGTTACATCACTGCACTGCTATGCCAGCAACCCAAACAAAATCAAATTAAATTCTTGGGGGTGAGAGGGTGGGGGGAATCCCAGACCACTCTGAAGTATTGCAGATGTTTCAGCCATACAAGGCTCTTCCAACCTTATCAGCAGCTGCTGGAACATCTCACACAAGGACTTGTTTTGCTCATGCTTTGTGCATCAAACTAGCCTCTGCCTCCATAAGCAGAGACAGGAATGGACTGGAATTTGGTTATAAATCACTGACAGAAGCAGGCAATCATCTCTCAGTCCCTGAGGCTCTGCAGCAATCTTTTCTCCAGCATCTTTTGCAAGTCTCTGGAAAGGTTATAAATCGAGAGTGCTGACTTGGCTACCACAGTGCTGAAAAGCAAATCTGAGCATGTAAAAAAAAAATAAATATCCATACAAGAATAGTATGTGCCACCTTCATATTTAACTAAGGGGTAAATCATTCATTGATCTTGCATTAAAAAAAAGGACAAAAAAAAAAAGGACAAAGTGATTTAATAAGCCAGATGCTCAGCTGGAATAAATCCACTTAGTTGCACTGGTCCAGCAACTTTAGCGCCTAAATATCATGTTGCTAGGCACCTAGAAGCAGCCTAAATTGACACATCTGACAAATCAATACCTTTCTGTACATCTCATGTGCCATATCACAAACTCATCCTTTCCAAAGTGTGTTAAGAAATCAGGTGTTCTCTGTAAAACATGAGTTGGTGAGTCTCAAGAAATGCACTTCGACAAAACCTACCCAAGGGAAAGAGCTGTATGCCTATTTTCCAAATAAAACCCCCATAAATTTTATTAATTTTAGCAATTCTAACTGCATTTAAAATGAAGTGCCTTAGGAAGGCTAAAATTTTAATGGTTCTCTTTGTAATGACTGCATAAAGCATCGTTGTTTAAATCCTGTTTGCATCTTGTTCATCCATCAATAGTAAATACAGTATTATTCATTAGTTGAAACACATTAAATTAATCTTTCTCTCATTCATAAAGTGCCCTCCTGATAAACATGAATAAATGATAGACACTAGGAACTTGAATTACCCATTGCAGGAATCACTTAGCAGAATGCCTAGAAGGAATGAAAACCAACTGACCTATTCTTCCCCAGCCTGGGTTGAAAACCAAATGAAACCTTTGGACATATTTCTATTTGACATGAGAATTCACAAAAGCAAAATGCCTGCTGTAAAGAAGTGCTAATACACAGGTTACACTGGAGGCAGATGGTGAACTGATACTTTCTTCAACATTATGAATTTTACAGCATAAGCTGCACTGTTTAATCTTCCCTCTTGAGAAATGCTCAGTTTCCATTCTGCTTTTATTCTCACACAGTTATGTTTTTAAAGCACTCACATGACCACACATAATTTCTGACATGACTCTCAGGAGCATCTAAGAACCAGGACCTGGCCCTCAGGCTGAGTGGCCAGGAAGGAGACCACAGCCAGCTCCTTGCTTCTCACCTGTGATCCCATCCTCAGGCCCAACTTTTGTTCTCTGGGCAGTCCAGATGCCCAGTGTATTTAGGAATGTTTTCCTGGAGCCAAAGGCGATCATTAAACCTGCAGCCAGGTACCTGGTATTTTCAGGAACCAATATTGTATCCTGGAACCTTGGAGGTCCCACCTCCAAGATACAGGCTTACTGAGTAAATCTGTGTGTCCTTTTAGTTAAAGCCCACTCCACGCCCGGAGGAGTCCATCTGCTCCATCCTACCTGGTGACTAGAGCAGTCCTTCAGGGATAGCTCTGGATTTTGACTCCTCAGCAAGACCCCCACCTCCCAGCAAGGAGCCAACTTTAAAGACAGCTTTCCAGACACCTACAAGAACTCTTTGACCATTTGAAGCATTTTTCAGATATAGTCATTTGCATCCATAAGTGCTTATGTATGATGCCTACTGGGATTTTTTTTAAAGTACCCAAAAGCCCAAGGAACTAAGGTAAATTTCTAGAATCTCCCACTGTAACTTGTGCAAAGAACTACACTGCAAGCCAGAGCGTGGAAGACAGCTTCATCATCATGTGCTCTAAAAATCCCAGCCAAGGTCAGATGGGGACAAAAGATAAGAAGTGTTTGAGTTTTCAACACTTTTTTTGAAAATATTTTAGAAAACCCAAAAAGGTGTTATGTTTTTATTAAAACCTCTGAAAATTCTGCAAGATGAAATTTTACTTGTAGCTAAGCTCATTATCACTATTTTATGTTTCTTGCCATTTCTCTGAAGCATCTTGCACTAGCTATGGTCAGAAACAGGATAAGAAGAAATACTGGGACTTGCTATTAAGACTATTTTCCACCCCCTTTATTCTTTTCTCAGTTCCTTTCCCATATAAGAGCTCTCTAGCTCTCACTCTGCTTATGACTTCAAGATCATCTTCCTGAAAAAAATAATTTTATCATCTGCTCCAGTGCAAGGCTTTCCTGAAAGCATGAGGTAAGTAAAAGCATTAAGTCACCCTTCCATCCCACACAATGAAAGCTAGAGGTTTGCCATTGGGATACATAGACGGTATCTTCAAAAAATAAAAGAGATTGAAAGGGGGGGAGGGAAAAAAAAGAAAAAAGAAAAAAGACAAGTTTATTCCAGTTAAGAAAGAAAAACACTGTCCTCACACTGAAGAAAGGTGTACTGAAGTAGAACATAGGGCTATTTTTCCAGAGCTTACAGTACAGAGCTATTATCTGCAGTAAGAGCTTGGTATCCAGTGCCTAGATACAGTCAAGACAAGGGACACACATTCATCAACCAGGGAGTAAGCTGCTTGCTTGTCAGGTGTTACACCCAGACCAGATTAATATGCTGTATAGCCTTATCTTAAAACAGGTATTCGATGGAGGAAGGTGACAATACCTCTTGATGTTTTACAGACCTTTATAAACCAGGCTGTTTGGAACCAACATGAATAAAGGATGCCCTTAAGTGCCTACCTTCACAAGCATTTCCTCATGTTGCGGATTCTCTGAATCATATGGCTCTCTGCGCAGCTTTTCAACCTCTGCAATCAGATTTCTGTACCCCACAATCTGCAGCAGGCATGCCTGAAGAGATACTGCCAACCTCAGGGGGAAAAGCAGCAACACAATCTAACTCAATCACATGTAGCCATGAAACAGCACAACCATGTACATACCTATTTAATATATGTTACATACATTATACAGATACATATAATATATGTTACATCAATGAGTTGGTACTCTAACAATTTCATTACAATGGGAGAATCCCCAAAAGATCAATATTAAATTAAACAAGGCCTTGTGAAATGCACAGTGTTATTTAGTGCCTTCCTCAGATGATAAAATTTAGATTTTTTTTTAAACTTTGAACAGTGAATTTTCACATTGAAGTCTCATTATAACTACACACAGCAGCACTGAATGCCTGCGTCAAGCAAATCACCGAATCCTTTCCCCTATTCAAACGGCAGGTTCTCAAACAATGCCCCAAGACCAGAGACACAAACTTAAAAGCGGGGGAGGGGTGAGGAAACTCTGCAGAAAGCTAAAAAAATTCATTTTCCTAGCATGCCACAAAAGCTAGCATAAAAAAGCCAAAACCCCAAAGTAACATAGTTGAAAGATCTGCCTCTAGGCAGCATTTTTTTCTGGTCTCCTGTTAAGAATCACTATAATGGCTCTCTTTCCATTGTAATGCAGATTTTATGTTTCCTTTTTACTTTTCCTGATGCATCATTAAAAAAAATCCACCAAACACACCAAAAAAAACAACTCTGAAAAAACAACACAAAACCCTCATATTTGATGTAGCTCCCAAGGCTCTAAATTACAACAGCTTACTCAGTTTTAGGTTAAGCTTTTATAATATTCAATAGAAGTCATGCAGTACACAGTTGCCACGCTCATAAGAATATTTAATTGTATATGGGAATAAATCCTTTCATTTTTACTAATTTCTGAAATTATATGAATGCCTAATATTAATTTGTAGGGCACAGCTAAATCTATACCCTTGTTGCTCTGTGGAACACAAAGCACTGCACTGATACTAAGCTGCACAAGTTCCTCATCTGTCCTGTTTCATATACAGAAACATTTTGTTTATTCTGTAATACTGTTAGATTTTCTAAGCAGAAGGATTTTCACTACTTATCTTTTTATATTAATCTACAGAATCAGAGATGTCATCATTAGGCCATTTCTCTTGTGGCAATTTTATGCTATTTAGGGTTATAATCCTTTAAGAATAACCTATGCAGTGTCTTCCCTCCCTTTGGTTGTTGGTTCCCCCCCCACGCATCACTCGCTGTACCCTACAGTTTTACAGAAAGGCTGCATTTCAAAGAAGGCTGAAAAGCCTGACAAGACTGCATGTCAATTACTGTAGTGCATCACTAAACCACAGCTTGTAATGTTTTTAACTATTCCATGACCTCAGAGTAGTTTAGAGCACAACACCACAGGCAGTAGCAAAACAGATCAGTTATACTTACTTTTTAAATATTAATCTAAGTTCCAAGTTGCACAACATATACAAAGCAGGCCATATTTGCACTTTATCTAAAGCCAGTGAAATGCTCCATGCAATGTTATTCATGGGTGGTGGGTGGGTGGTGGGTGTGGAATTAGCTTCCCCACTCTCCTATCAGTTAAGCTTTTACTCTCCTTCCTGCCAAACAGAGGATATGCGTGAGCTGCTGATGCCCCACACCTCCTCATTGACATCCCTGTGCTGGTGGCAGCAGTTCTCGAAGCACAGGAGCAACCTGCTTGGACTTGCACAGCCATCACACTCTGCTCCAGGTGCTCCACCAGATGGAGGAGAGTCCAAAACTGGGAGTATTTCACAGACTGCTTCCATAGTTAGTGCACGTGTCACCACCTGGTTACTCAGCCTACTTGTTCCCACCACTAAATATACACATTTATCTCAGAGGCATTGATAAAGGGAAATAACTGCGGGCTGCCTCCTCTTCAGGTCACAGCAATCCCCAGCCTTTAGGAACAGCTCAGTGCAAACACCCCTGGGATGCTAGTTCAGCGCTGCAAAGATGCTACATTAACAAAAATGACTGCATACAGATTTGCAGAAACACATACAGCATGACATATGTCCCCTTGTCCTTACCCCAGGAGATTTCAGTTCTCTACTATGCAAGGGAAGGCCAGAGCTTCAGAACAAGACAGTGTGGATGCAGGGTTTTTTTATGTTCAAGAGTAGGAAAGCCAATGAATTTCCCTTAATCCTGGCTAAAGAAATAGCTGACCGGCTGAAACTTCTCCAAAAAACTTTAGTAAAAAATAAATGGCTTTTACATGTAAACTTTAAGCATCTGCACTGAAGTTTTAACAGAACTGTAATAAATTTAATACAAGGAGCAATTTAGTGACAGGGTGTGCTTCTCTGTATGCTGCACTACTTTTCACAGGCCCCCATTCCTCACTGTTTTGAGAAAATATTTCACCAGACTGCATGGAGTGTATGAGGGGGAATGGGGATGAAAGCTTCAGTCCAGCAAAATGTTGAATGCAAGGGTTCTAGCCCCAGAGCAATTAGGCATTTGTTCTGAGCTAAGCACATGAACACCACTAGCATTAAACAAAAAAAGATAGTTCAGTCGTGGGGTTTTTTTTGTTGTTGTTTTCTAATATTAGGACCAGATCACTCAAAACATAACTTCAGGTTTAAGGGACTGATTCAAGCAAGCATAAATCATTTGCACCCTTGCACTGTCTCTTCTGGAAGACAGCATTTCTTCAGACACCAAAGGCAATGCCATGAGAAGAATCAGGTGGTGATCTCCAGTGTCATACAAAATACCATTTTAATGAATTCCTTGTTTTTCCTTGAATTATTCCACCCAGTTACCCAGGGGTCCAACACTGAGAAGTGAGTACTTGAATCAGCCTGATTGCTAATGCTGCAGTTACTGATATCCACAGGCCAGGCTCTGAACTGTGCACGTTTACATCCTACAGTTTTTCCTTGTATGTCATCTTTGCTAATTTTGCCGTCACTGATATTTTTTTCTGAATTTCAGCTATCTGCATCCTGTGCAATACAAGAGTACCAGAACTGCGATACCCTCCTCAGATGGCCAGCCTTGCAGCAGGGCCTTGCACCTACTTGAAGCAGTTGCTTTTTCATTGCCCTCCCTTTGAAAGTTGTGTGGGCAAGGTCCTGTGAGGAGACACCCCTGGAAAAGCTCTGCGCCCACTCCCAGGAAAACCTCACAGGGCTTCTCATCTATGAAAATGAGGTGCTCTCTTTGTTTTGTTTCTCTTACTTTCTTCCCTTCTTTAATGGTTGGGCTGCTATTTTTTCCATCCAGGCAGACAGTGGTGATGTCCACAACAGTTGTCTCTCAAGTCAGAGAGACACTCAGTGTACTCTGTTTCCTTTATGATCAGTAAAGCCTCATTTTAGGAATACAGAGTTACTGTCTTTTTCACTGGGGGGCAGTGCTGGGGGGTCATTTCTGTAATGAAACAACAAAAAACTATTATATTTTTCCAACTGAGATTTTGGGTTTTGTTGTTGCCTTAGGACCACCTTAACTGTTGATGCTGCTGACCACTTAAAGAAAAGCAGCTATCAATTTATGGATGCCTATGCTGGATTATGTATATCTATTTCAGGTTTGGGAAGAGGAGTGAACTTCAGACTGATCAGCTGAATAACACAACCCTCAACATTTCTCACACAGATTCCTGACCTAGAAAGTTTTGTGCCTTAAGCTAGGGGCTGAGAGGTAAGGCCACCACAAAAGTGGTATCACCTACTTTTGAAATATATGCTTGTAATTACAAAGGTTTGTGTCAGTTTCTTCTTACCACTAACATCTTGTGCCATTAAAATACCAGCTGTATTGTATTATTAAAACTTGTGTTTGGATAATTAAAGGCAGTTTTCAAACATAAAACAGTATACAGTTTATATCAGTTACAACCAGATGACTTCTTCCCTACTCAAAAAGCCACATACAGCCTTGCCAAGAAGCCACCGTTGCCGCTGCCAGGACCCACCTGCCTTGGAGGTATGGGTGCCCTGGGGAAGTGGCCCCCATAAAAATCAATGCATCAACAATATACTAAGAATGATTCAGGAAACAGCAAAATATAAGAGACTCAGGACTTGCCTATTACAGTCACCATACAAGAGCATTCATTTTTCCATCGGCTTTTCGACAGCAAAGCTTAAGTTGGAGTTTTATGCTGAAAGACAGAATTCATCTTCAAATTTTGTGCCACAGTAAGTATAGAGCATCAGTACTCCATAGACCTAGGCACTAAGAAAATTAATAATTCCTGTTTGTTATGTAGGGAAACCATGAACTTACTGTGGATTTATATCTGGATTAATCCTTTTCAGTTCCATGATGTCATCTATCGTTTTCTCAATAGCATCAGGGTGAACACTTACTGAAGTTTGCAGCCGCTAAAAAGAGGTTTTAAACACATATTAATTCTTATGGAAGCTATTAACCAATGCAAGTTAAACAACAGTAAATTTGATACCCCAAAGCTTCTAAGATTAAGAGCCCAGAAGACCCAACTCTCTCTCTATATCCCCCCCCTTTCCAGTCTATTCAACCCTACTGACTAGTTTCAGAGTACTAGCCCCATAAGAACTTCAATTGCTTTACCATGCCCTTGTAGTCTGTCTATCACAGTTCTGTAGCAGCTGCCAGTAAAGATGATCTGCACTAAGGTGTTTGATCACGAAGCAGCTTCAGACCATTCACCCAATTACCCTGGAATTGATAGCCTTCATTTGATGTTTCCTCTCGCAGCACAATATCTTTCCTTTCTCTTGTATATCATTGCACTTTGTAGATGTGCCCCGGAAGTTCAGTATTCAAAAATCAACATGTCTTCCAAAAATTAAGAGTTTGAACTTTCTGGTGCTTAATCTCAGAACTACACAATTGCTTAAAGGCAAGCTTTTAAGTAACATTCTGCCTTTCTGTTTGTGCTAGAAGTACTATACTGAGCTAGAGGACATTGTTTTTGCTAATGCCAGGGTAAGCTTTTCAACATCACTGATTCTCATGCCAAAGAGAAATGGATGACTAAATGATGCTATTTAACATATACACAAATGCTTTGTGAGAAGAATTTAGGTTAGCAGAACCAGTGCCACAGTGAAAGGATGAAACTACAGAGGCTCTTCTCCATTAATATATTTAAAAGGAAAGCAGAGAACAAAGTTGTCTTGGCTATCTAGGTACTGTTGCCTTCAGCCTCTTTTATCCCTGCTTTCCAGACAAAAAAACCCACTGATGTGTAAAATGGGTAAAGCGACTGACTGCAGATTACAGAAAATTTAAGACAGGATGAGGAATCAAGCCAAGAAACCCCTAATTACAACACATCACCCTCATCTCCACCGTGTCCTGTTGCCCCCTTGACTCTATCAGTGCCATGGCATGCCTGTCCCTGGAGCACAGGACACTCTCTGACATTGCCAGATCACCTGCTATTGTGAAAACACTTCTCTTCAGTAGAAGATAATTTTAATGTAAAATCGTATCAAATCTTGAAGTGATTTTGGGGGGTGAGAAAATAGCAAACTGAACAAACCAACTGCACAGGACAACAGAAAAGGTAAACGATTAAATCTTTCACTCACCTTACTTTTTGAACCTTTCAGTGACGCCTCTGAAAGAGAACAGTGTTTGAAAGCACCGTATCAGACAAGCTAAATTTATATTGGATTCATTGAACAATTTATTTATAAGAATGAAGTCATACTATTTTTAGCACATGCAGAAAGGTACAAAGGCATGCAGAACTAACTATTTTGCGGTTACCTATTTTCATAGTTCGGGCAGCTCCAGGTTTGGTATTGTAACAGATCCTTTGCAATTCACATTGACCTGTTAGTTTCCTGACCACAAATTTCAGGCAGCGCCACAAGCATTTGCAGTAGAAGTACAGGCATACCTGGAGAAACATCCTGGCAAAAGAAGAAGCCTGAAAATAAGCATCTTGAGCGGAGTTCACTTCAACAAGGTCAGTACCCAAATAGAAGGCACTTCCTCACCCGAAATTCCCATTGCCTAAGGGCACCTTTAAAGCAAAGCAGCATTCACACTGCAACTCTTACTCTGGTAAGTGTTAAATCATGCTTTTTAGTCTTAGCCAACATGAAAAACCACACACAAAGCACCAGAACTGAAAGCACAGAGTAAGTCAACTCCCGAGTTCTTAAAAGATTATTTCTAAAAAAATTTTGTTCCCTTGAAATAAAAGACCATATAGTTTCCACTAATGCTTTGGGGAAACAGGACCACATGAAAAGGGAGCGTAGTCCACCCTGTTACCTTGGCTGCTGAGGATCCAGGGAGCCACTACACCAGGGGTCCTCAAACTTTTTAAACAGGGGGCCAGCACGCGGATGAAGTGGCAGGCAGTCATCTGCGGCTGCTTGGTTTCCCCCCCCCCAACCCCGGGGGGTGGCAGGGGGGGGGTGGCAGGTGGGTTCTGTAAATACCAGGGGCCGGATCGAGGACCCTGGGGGGCCATATCCAGCCCGCAGGCCGTAGTTTGAGGACCCCTGCACTACACCCTGGCTTAGCTTGGCCTCTGCATCCAGCTGCTGCAAGCAGAGCGGCTGGTTATCCCAACAAACATGAATCGGCAATCATGCCAGGTCCCCCAAGTGAAGAGTGACAACTAAGGAAACCAGAGCTTCCCCTCTTTCAAGAAGGAAGGTGTTTGAGAACTGTCCTGAGGACTGCCAGTTCTCCCAAGATCAGCTGTTATACAGCACTGATGCTGCGCAATTTCTCAGAGTACAGAGCTGACAGTAAGCCAAGCCAGCCCTTATTTAGATACTGTATCTAGCTCTGAGCCCCAGCAATACAAGACAGACTTTGACAAACTGGATGGATTTCAGTGGAAGGTCCCCAAGACTGTGGAGCACAGACCCTGTGAGGACAGGCTGGGAAAGCTGGGCTGTTAAGCCTAGAGCAGAGATAACTTCAGGGGGACCTAACGGCAGCCCCCAGTGCCTGTGTTAAGACCGTGCAGGACACAGAGCTGGGCTCTTCACAGTGGTGCAGGGCAGGAAGGCAAGGGGCAACAGTCATAAACTGAAACATAAGAAGTTCAGCCTAGACATAAGGTGAAACCCTTACGTTCCAAAGCCCTGAACAGCCCAGTCTGACCTCAGAGTTGACCTGCTGTGAGCAGAAGTTTGGATCAGAGACCTGCTGAGATCCCTCCCAGTCTGAACTATCCTGTGGTCCTATGAAAGCCTGAAAAAGGCTGCATACATTAGAAATGCTCTATTTTAAAGTCTGTTAGCATTGCAGCTGCTACCAAAGCCCACATACTGCTACCACAATTACATAACACACCCCAAAAACAGATTTCACGGGCTATAATTTATTTGGACACAATTTAGCTTTCTTGTTTTTACAGCTATAAAGGCACAAATCCTGCCATGTTACTCAATTGCCAACCTCCACAGGGTGCACCAGGTCTTCAGGTGGGGAAGAGGATCCACCAAGGGTCCTTGGATTCAGAAGCACATCTCAGAAAAGGCAAATTGCAAAGACCTGACAATGGGAACATTGACACCTGGATATGATCCTAGGCAACTGGCTTTAGGTGGCCATGCTAGAGCAGGGAGAGGGGACTAGACGACCTCCAGAGCTCCCTTTCAACTTCAGCCTCTCTAGGATTATATTATGGGAGAACATCAACACAGCTTCGATATGTTAGCTTGCCATCAAATGGTCAAAAATAATTTGGTCCATTATGTTCTAAGCCTCTGTGTATGCATATATCATTAGCTCGTTACTTCCTCCACGTGCTGTTGTTGCTTTCAAAAGCAAGTCATTTGTTAGGAGGCTCTGTATTATCTTTTTCAATGGAGTGCAGTGGTTATTCTGAAATACTGAATTCCAGATACTCAGTTCAGTTACAGCTTTAATAAAGCTTGAAGAGCTCCTTCACTTCCTAAGAACATTCTGAAGGGCATGGTGTAGAAGGACATTCAAGGAAGGGAAGATAAGTTAACTCATGTTAATATGTCCACACGGGAGTTTAATCTGCTTTATGTTCACTTTAGTCTAATCGCCTTTGAAGGGAGATTAAGCTAAGGGAACTAAAGCCATTTTATGTTTAAGTGGAGAGCATCCACACAACTATTTAACGTGCTTTAAAAGCATCCACTTTATCTTCACACTTTCAGTTAATTCACTTAACACTCTAAAACGCCTGCATGCAGGCAACCCCCCTTGTCTTTATGCAACAGGAAGCCTCTATTTTAGACAAAGTGAAACCTAAAGAATGAGGAATCACTCCCACGCTGGAACCAAGTTTTAGACAAGCAAAAGTTTCAGCTACTGACACTAAAATATTTGGGCATTATCGTCATCATCTGTCTGTCCTGTGTTCCCACCCCCATCCCAAGGTGGGCCAGAACACACTACTGTGAGGAGTTCTTATGTGCTTCAAAGCAGGTTATCATCTTCAGCACTAAGAACAAGACCAGTTACCAAGAGGCAAGTCCGTCCTCAACCAAGCTGCTATTCTTTTAAGTTCTTAACAGTCAGAAGTGTAAGTCAGTCTCATATAAAGTCAACTAATGCCTGCAACTGCAACCTTTAGTAGCAGCTTGAAAAACCCACAGGCTAACATCAGGCATCTTGGCTTTCCAGTAAACATTTGATATCAGCCTTCACAGATTTTACTAGTCCATCATCCCTGAAGAATCCAAACACAGCCTATTCCTCAGCCTCCTCAGAACATCCCAACTCTGTAGTCAGGCTGAAGGCCCAGAGAAATTAATACAAGAGGTTAATGACAAACAGGCAGGTAGAGTGCAGTAAAACAAAATTCTGGGTTTTCACCATACATTTATAGTAGAAATGTATGGTGCTTTCTTTTGGCTTCCTTTGTTTTCCAAAGGTTAGGTCTCTATTAGAGCAACTCACTACCCAAAGAGCTCATTTATATGAAAGAAGGGAGGAAATACTCAACTTCGTGTTAACAGCCTATGTAAGAAGATTTTCTTCTTATGAGCAAGATAGCTCCCATAAAAACCACAAGCCCTTTGAGAAAGTTCATGCCTACACTAAATTGCCTCCAGGGCTGAAGCATCACAACCCATTTCATTACTTAGAGCCTTGTTTCTTACTGCATTGTGTGATGTGGGTAAAGTTGCAGAGTGGGGCGAAGAAGCTGGGTACCTTTGAATTATATGTTGCCTTTAGGCTCAATGGCAGATTTGCAAATGAAAGGAAAAACTCTAAATGGAATAGAGCTGTGACCACATGGTTGCAACCACCTTCCCCACTAAAGTTTTGCTTTGGCTGCGGTTTCACAAAGATTAATAAAAATGCATCTACTAATAACGCATCACTACAGCACACAAACACTACATCTGTGATACACTAAAATATACTTAGCAGCTATTACTAATAAAGCAAACAAACACTAGTTTTGACTAAGTAACTGATAGAAGAAAATTAGCCTTTGTGGATACCTTCAGTTTTCTACTACTCATCCATCTCAAGCTTACAGTTGAAATCTTCCATTAGTAACATGAATGACAAAAAGTAACACAAGTTTGGTTTTCAAAGGGTTGTTCTTTATAAAAAGGAATACTTGCTTGCAGAAGTCCTGTAATAAAAGCATACTAGTGATTATGTAAGTCAAGTTCTATGTTAGCCACTACACACTTCAGTTCATGTAAGCAAAGTAGAGACAGTGGCAGCTATAAAATAAAACATAGCTTATTGTCAACAAGAGCCTACATGAAGCATAGCTTGAGCCATGTGTCTGACCACAACACTGTGGCATTCATTTCTGGTTTGGTTTAGGAGACAGTTCCAAACCTTCTCTCTGCTCAACCTCTTCTGTGTTTTTGGGTTGTTTTTTTTCTGCTTGCCTTCACAGGTTTTCTCAGTACAGAAAATAGTGTGCTTCACCAGCAGTTTGTGTAATCACATACAGCGATACTTAAGATCCCAAGGTGACCTTTAAGAACTGAAGTATTACAGAAATGAAGGTGTTCCTCAGAGACTTGCACTTTCCTCTTCCTCGTCCTGATACAAGCTCCTTCTCCACCTGTATTACATGCTGCTGTACAGACCTATAGATTTCTGCCTATACAGGCAAAGTGCATTACAAGAATTCATACAAACACCTATTCAGGTAAACCAAAGAAAAAACCTGTATAATAAGATGTTCAGAATAGGTGCACCCCTATGAGTAAAAAAAAAAAAAATAAAATCTATGAAAGGGGGCAGGAGGCCTGCATGGACGAACAAGGAGCTTCTGGTAAAACTCAAACAGAATGAAGTTTACGGGATGTGGAAAAAAGGACAGGCCACTTGGGAGGAACATAGGGATGTTGTCAGAGCACACAGGAAGGCAACAAGGAAGGCTACGGTCCATTTGGAATTAAATCTGGTGGGGGAGGTCAAGGACAACAAGAGCAGCATCTTCAAGTACATCATCAGGAAAAGGATGACTAGGGAAAATGTGGGCCCATTGCTGAATGAGGGGGGTGCCCTGGTGACGAAGGACACAGAGAAGGCAGAGCTACTGCACGTCTTCTTTGCTTCAGTCTTCACTGAATGTAGCCAGCCCCAGGGGTCAGTGCTGGGTCCAGCCCTGTTCAACTTACTCATCAATGACCTGGATGAGGGGACAGAGTGTGCCCCCAGCAAAGTTGCTGCTGATGAAACACTGGGAAGAGTGGCTGATGCACCAGAAGGCTGTGCTGCCATTCAGCGAGACCTGGACAGGCTGGAGAGCTGGGCAGGGAGGGACCTCATGGAGTTCAACAAAGGCAAGTGTAGGGTCCTGCACCTCAGGAGGAACAACTCCGTGCAACAGGGCAGGTGAGGGCACCTCTGCAGAGAAGGACCTGGGAGTTCTGGTGGGCAGCAAGTTGCCCATGAGCCAGCAGTGTGCCCTGGTGGCCAAGGTGGCCAATGGGACCCTGGGGTGCATCAGGAGAAGAGTGGCCAGCAGGTGGAGGGAGGTGATCCTCCCCTCTGCTCTGCCCTGGTGAGGCCACATCTGGAGTGCTGTGCCCAGCGCTGGGCTCCCCAGTTCAAGAGAGACAGGGAACTACTGGAGAGGGCCCAGCAGAGGGCTGCAAAGCTGATGAGGGGACCGGAGCATCTCCCTTATGGGGAAAGGCTGAGAGAGCTGGGCCTGGTTAGCCTGGGGAAGAGAAGAACGAGAGGGATCTTATCCATGTCTACAAATATCTTAAGAGCAAGTGTCAAGAAAATGGGTCCAGGCTCTTCTCAGTAGTGCCCAGCAACAGGTCAAGGGGCAACAGGCACAAACTGCAACACAGGCAGTTCCACCTGAATATGAGGAAGAGCTGCTTCACCTTGAAGGTTACAGAGCACTGGGACAGGCTGCCCAGAGAGGTTGTGGAGTCTCCTTCTCTGGAGGCATTCAAAATCTGCCTGGATGTGATTCTGTGAAACCTGATCCAGATGAACCTGCTTTAGCAGGGGGGTGGACTAGATGATCTCTAGACATCCCCTCCAACCCTGAACATTCTGTGATGCACACAGGCCCAATCAACAAGCAGTTCAATTGCCAAGGATGCTGTATGAGTAGAAACACATGCAGCCATCCTCCCATAAGTCAGGGTTACACATTCCCAGTCATTGATGCCAGCAGTCACTTAGACATCAGAAGCTGCCTATTAGCTCCTGAGCAGTAACCAATGCAACTCAGTATAGTTCTCCCAACTGTGGCTCACAGAAAGTCACTGAGCTCTGAGAAAAATATACTTGTTACTTGGGTTCCAAGAAGAAAAAAGCAGAAAAAATGATCAGAAATGCAAAATATTCTGTAGAATTCACTTGCATGTCTTGAAGAGACTTATAGAATACCACCCAGCACTTAAAGCTACCACAACAATAGCCTGAAGTGCCAGGAAATGTAAAGGTTTCTTCTGTGTAATTAGAAAACATCACTTTAGGGCTGGGATATGCACTTATTTCACCTCTCCTTCTTCCCTGCTCTTCTACCTTTAACTCCTTCATATCTTCCCTGCTGTGTGTCACACTGTTTCTGAGCTCTAATTTTTTGCTAAGAACAGCTTTAACAAATAAAAAGAAATGAAACAAAAAAAAACCCCAACAACAACAGAAAAATTAGGTAGTCAGTACCCTGGCAAGGACTGTCAGGAATGCTGCAAAACCAAAGAAGCAATTGATCTTTATCAGCAATAACGGGGCACAGCAGAGGTTCTGGAGTGTTGGTTTCCATGAGGGAGCAGATGAACAAAGGTGGTTCTACAATTGCTGGGATCCTTGCAAGACACAGAGAAATTTAGAGCCAAATAGAAAACAAATTAAGAGTATCACTGCTGCAGTCACACCACTTCTATTCTCCACAGCACGTGTTGCTTTGCCTGGGGTAAAAAGCACACTGCAACAAGAAGCAGAGAGAACTGAGCATGTTGTTTCACACCCTGACATTGCAAATGGAAGGACAGAAGTGGTTCTCAGCATGGAGTCTCATGGTTTGCCCTTGTCTAACCCAACTGATGTTGGGCCAGTGTGATGGGAATGGCATACATGATGGTTATTAGAATTTACAACTCTTCCCAGTGACAGTATGACATCACGTTTTCATGAAAGCTGGCTTTTTATTTAAAGGTCACTGGCTCTAGACAGCCTTTTCCATGATAAACAGGCAGAAGCAAAACTGAGCAAAAGGTTTCCAAAGTTGTGAAGCTCATTCCTGATGTGAAAAAAATTAAAGATTGATTACTGTGCAACATTTTTGAAACTAATAAAAGTGTTTCATCCCCTCACTAATTTCAGAACCTTAGTATTTTCAAAGCTAGTAAAAAACAGAACAAATACTTTGGGTAAAATGAAAACTTCAACTAAATACTCAGTGCTAGTGACTACACCTACAATTGGGGTGGGGTGGGGCGTGAAAGAAGCAAAGCCCAACAAAATATTTTAAATACTTTAAAATAATGAAATAAAAGTCACAATCTACTTACACATTGTTTTCTTTCCTGTATGTACTCTTTTAGGTCCTATGGATAGGAAAGATTCTTACACAACTATCTTTCCTGATGGACAGACTCAGCTCAGAGAAGGAAGTATTGTACACAAATATTTCCCTCCTTAGAATTCTGATTATAGCTTGAGAAATCAAGGATGCATCAGTTATGGATGACAAGCTATCAACATAGGTGAGTGAGCAAGTGGCACTACCCTGCTAGGAGCTAATTAACCTAGCTATCTTTAGTTTATTTGTATAACTTACAGTGTATATACAAGGTCAAACAAGAAGTAACATACAAACACACCAATCTGCCACAGGCAAATCTGCTATTAGCTCCTTTACAAAACAAGAAATTTTTTTCATTCTTTGCCTTTGCAGACTTGACAACTGAAATCCATCTTATCTCTTCATTTAGACATGAAAGCAAGTCACCGTGGCAACGAAGGAAGACATAAGAGTAGTTTTTAACAGCAGCTTTCCACACATTCCCTACTCTCGCTTTTTGCTTGCTTGATTTTCATTTCATCTGATGTGACTCCAGTAAGACAAATCTTATGCTTAAAATCTGCTAGTGCTTACAGACTGTTTTGCAGTTGATCAAGAGAAGGTGTCAGGTTTCTAGAATTAATGGAAAAAACCTAGGTGTCTGCTACAGTTGGTTCTCCAAGTTGTTATTATTTCAGATGTTTAAGATAAGTTATAGTCAAAATGAAAGTGTCACTAACAGACTCCTCAAAACCCCCATACAAAGATGAAAGCACTGAAAGATTAAATATTTTACTGAGAAACAGTTTTTATGAAATAAGATTTATTTCAGACTTTAGTTATAATTCATATCAGAGCAAGCTGAGAAAGAAAAGAAACCTAGAACAGCTGATTTTATTTAGACATTGCCTTGGAACAAAGAGTCCTGCAGTTCGCTGGCCAACAGCACTCCCCTGAATTTAGCAGTTTAGAGTTATTCCAAGTACTGGACTGTTTTTAAAAAAAAAAAAAAAGCTTCTCATTCCACTGGAAAGCAGCAGCTGTTTAAAACAAGTAGATGAAAACCCGTAGATGAACTTCTGTTAATTAAGGATCCTCCAGTCTAAAATTATATTCTTATAAAAGATCTAGATATCAAAGTAGCTGCTGTTTGTGGAAGCACAGCCCCTTTCTTCACTATTCAGATGTGTAGTACAATCCTGGGAAAGGCAGGAATAAAGAAAGCAATTGAGACTGAGAAATGAGACTGCACAAGCAACTGATTCAATTTAGGACTTATTCTGAAGTTTTGAAATGGTTCAGATACTGTAGGACTTCAGTTTATTAAAAGCAGTCTTACTGCATGGCACCGCAACATGTACCTTCTCTTATCTTTTTAATTGTCTCATTCAATGGCTGAACTTTGTGTTAGAAATGTATTGAGACACATTTTAAATTACTTTTACAACAACAATTTCACTTCCCAGTTAAAGTAGAGACGGTGACTGTCAGCAAAGGTAGGTAACTTCAGAGCTGAGCCATTTTGCAAGAGATAAAGGGTGCCTTTCAGAGTAAGCCTTAAAGAGAAAACACACATACAAACACATCCCCAGCGCCAAAACTAAGCCACCTGCCCCATGGGTCAAGTAAATACACATCAAAAGCAATAAAACACTACGTCATAAGTTTTAAAAGGGATATTAAATACTTGTCTATTGTCCTAAATATCAGTAGGAACAAATTTATCACCTTCATGTAAAACATAGTTTAGCCAGTATTGTCAATAGCATGAAGCAAATATTTTTACTTCCTTTAAATATGAGGATGTACAAGTGTTACTTTGATAAAACTAAGCAATTGCTTCAATTGCAGAAGACTAGTCAATGCTCAAAGTTTTACCTTTCCCATTGCTTTTTATGTAAGGCCCTTAAAGCTCCATATGTTTGTGGATGATAATACAGATTGTAGTCTATACTCAGCCTCAGTGAGACACATCTGGAGTACTGTGTTCAGAGCTCCCCAGTACTAGAGACATAGGCATACAGAAGAGGTCCAACAAAGGGCCACAAAGGTGATAAAGGGACTGGGAGCATTTGTTGGAGGACATACTGAGAGCTAGGGGCTCAGGGGGATCTTACCTATGTGCATAAATACCTGTTGGGAGTAGCAAAGACAACAAACTCCTCCCTGTGGTGCCCATCGACAGGACAAGCAGCCATGGGCACAGACAAATGCAGGAATTACATCTAAACATAAAGGTGTTCTTTTAATTTTTCTTGTTACTGGTTTTAAATTGTAAGAGTCACTACCTAAACTCCAGGTTTGATGTTTTGATTGTCTAGAGCTTAAGAGTGGTGACAACAAGGTTGAGTGTTTATCGGTAAGAATCAGGGGGATGGCGAACAGGGCAGATATGGTGGGAGTCTGTTACAGACTGCCCAACCATGATGAAGAGGTAGAAGAAATATTCTTTAGAGCAGCTGGTAGATCTCACAATTGTTAGCCCTTATTCCTGTGGGGAACTTCACCTTACCAGGTGTCTACTGGAAACACAGTCTAGGAGGTTCCTGGAGTGTGTGGAAGATAACCTCCGGGCACAGCTGGTGAGCCAGCCAACTAGGGAAGACACCTCGCTGGATCTGTTGATTGTGAACAGAGGAGGACTGGCGGGGAATGTGATGACTGGAGCCTGTCTTGGGCATAGCGATCACAAAATGACAGGATTTTTCATTCTCGGAGAAGTAAGGAGGGGGATCAGCAGAGCTGCCACCTTGGACTTCCGGAGGGCAGATGTTGGTCTGATTAGGAGCCTGGTTGGCAGAGTCCCTTGGGAGGCACCCCTGAAGGGCAAAGGGGTCCAGGAAGGCCAGTCCTTCTTCAGGAAAGAAATCTTAAAGGTGCCGGAGCTGGCTGTCCCCATATGCTGGAAGACAAGCCCGTGGGGTAGAAGACCAGCCGGGCTGAACAGAGAGCTTTGGCTGGAACTCAGGGGGGAAAAAAAAGGAGAGTTGATGACCCTGGGAAGGAGGGGCAGGCAACTCAGGAGGACTGCAAGGAAGCTGTGAGGTTATGCAGGGAGAAAATAGGAAGGACCAAGGCCAGTGAGAACTTAATCTGGCTACTGCCATAATAGACAACAGAAAATGTTTCTGTAAATACTTGAGAAGGGCTAAGGAGAATCTCTGTCTTCTATGGCATGTGGGGGAAACCACAGTGACAAAGGGCGAGGAAGAGGCTGAGGTACTCGATGCCACCTTTGTCTCAGTCTTCAATAGCAAGACCAGTTGTGCTCAGGGTACCCAGCCCCCTGAGCGGAAGGACAGGGGCAGGGGGCAGAATGAAGCCCCCAGAATCCAAGGGGAAAGGGTCAGGCACCCGCTACAACACTTTGGTACACACAAGTCTATGGGGCCAGATGGGATCCACCCAAGGGCGCTGGCAGAGCTGGCAGAAGTGCTGACCCGCCACTTCCCATCAGTTATCATTAGTCCTGGCTAACCAGGTGACTGGAAGTCAGCAAACGTGACATCCACCTGCAAGAAAGGCCAGAAGGAGGATCTGGGGAGCTAGAGGCTGCCAGCCTGACCTCGGTGCAGAGGAAGGGTGTGGAGCAGGTCATCTCAAGTGCCTTTACGCAGCACGTACAGGACCACCGGGGGATCGGGCCCAGCCAGCAGGGGGTTATGAAAGGCAGGTCCTGCTTGACAGACCTGATCTCCTTCTACGGCAAGGTAACGGGCTTTGTGGATGAGGGAAGGGCCGTGGATGTTGTCTGCCTGGGCCTTAGTAAAGCCTTTGACACGGTTTCCCCACGCAGTCTCCTGGAGAACCTGGCTGCCTGTGGCTTGGGTGGGAGCAGTCTGTTCTGGGTAACCAGCTGGTTGGACGGCCAGGCCCGGAGAGCGGTGGTGAACGGGGTTCAATGCAGCTGGCGGCTGGTCACACGTGGTGTTCCCCAGGGCTCAGTACCGGGGCCAGTTCTGTTTAATATCCTTATCCATGATCTGGACAAGGGGCTTGAGTGCACCCTCCCTGAGTCTGCAGAGGACCCCAAGTTGGGTGGGAGTGTTGATCTCCTTGAGGGTAGAAAGGCTCTGCAGAAGAATCTGGACAGGCTGGATGGATGATGGGCCGAGGCCAGTGGTGTGAGGTTCAACCAGGCTCAGTGCCGGGCCCTGCCCGTGGGTCACACCAGCCCCAGGCAGCGCTACAGGCTGGGGCAGGGGGCTGGGAACTGCCCGGTGGGAAAGGGCCTGGGGGTGCTGGCTGACAGCCGGCTGGGCATGAGCCCCCAGTGTGCCCAGGTGGCCAGGGGGCCAGCAGCGTCCTGGCTGGTGTCAGAAACAGTGTGGCCAGCAGGGCCAGGGCAGTGACCGCCCCCTGTACCGGGCACTGGTGAGGCCGCACCTCGAACCCTGGGTTCAGTGTTGGGCCCCTCGCTGCAGGAGGGACGTCAAGGGGCTGGAGCGTGTCCAGGGAAGGGCAGCGGGGCTGGGGCACAAGTCTTCTAAGGAAACTGGGGTTGCTTAGCCTGGAGAACAGGAGGCTGAGGGGAGACCTTATCGCTGTCTACAACTACCTGAGAGGAAGTTTTAGCAAGGTGGGGGTTGGTCTCTTTTCCCAAGTAAAAAGTGATAGGACAAGAGGAGATGGCCTCCAGTTGTGCCAGGGGAGGTTTAGGTTGGCTATTAGGAAAGAATCTCTTCAACGAAAGGTTTTGAACAGGTGGTCCAGGGAAGTGGTTGAGTCACCATCCCTGGAGATATTTAAAAGATGTGTAGAGGTGGTGTTTAAGGACATGCTTTAGTGGTGAAATTGGCAGTGCTAGGCTCATGGTTGGATTCGATGATCTTAAAGCTCTTTCCCAACCTAAATGATTCTATGATTCTAAACAATCATAACAGGTTATTCAGAGAAGCTGCAGAGTCTCAATCCCTGGCGATTCTTAAAACATGACTGGACACAGCCCTGAGCAATCTGTTGTGACTGATCCTGTTTTGAGCAAGGGGATTGGACTTGATTTCCATAGCTGCCTTTCAGCCTCACTAACCACAGGATCACAGAATGGTTGAAGGATAAACATACTCTCAAATGGAAAGGTCTGGATGAAAAAAGAGAATTCAGCGATATTAAATACAAAACAGACTTTTTAAAAAGTTGGACAGGAGATATCAAGCTGGTAAAAAGTCATGTTAATGGTCCAACAGATAAATAGTAAGCACAGCAGAAGTAGCACACAAGTTACACCAATTCCTCATTACCTGCACTCACATCTGCAGTATTTTGTTTAGAAGACAAACTGTAGTAGCAGAGCGCCCTAATGCAGCATGCACTTTGATAGTAGCAGCAGAGACTGCAGCATGCCTCCAATGCACAAACCTGACTCACAGCTGAGTGCCAAGTCTGCCTACATGTGAGAGTCTTCCCTTACAAGCTGGATTTTAAAGCTGTTGAAAGTCCTTCTTGAGTCTCCAAGTGAATACCTGTTGTGTGAAGTTACTGCAGGTAAACTACCATCATAACTCAGAGAGCAGTTAAGGTTATCTTAACTTTACAGATGAAAACCCTGCTCCTCTCTATATACATTTTATGGCATTTTCTATGACACAGTCAACAAGATGACTTGCAGTTTGTGTAGACTTAACTCATTGGTTTTAAACACAGAGAGATCTATGCCATTAGCATCTGCTGCTCCAGCGTCTCCTCCATGTTGTGCAACAGCAAAAACACTGTGCCACTGACCAGTCCTTGCCATCAGTACAGCATGTTCAGCCCTGCATCTGATCTTCACAAACAGTTAATCATGCTTTTAGTAAGCTCTGGGGCGGCTGCTGCTATTAGTAATGGACAAATGCTAGCGGACACAGCATACATTAACTTGTTTCCAGCTATTTCCAAGTTGGAAGGCTTAATATCTTTGTCTCACATGTATTATCTCCACGCAGCTCCAAACTTCACTGCCTTATTTCCTATCATATAAACCTGCAACCACAACATATACAACAGAACTCAGTATCCCCAGTGAAGTGCTTTTCTTGGAGGATGACCCCAGTTTATTTCATCTCCCCACGTCTTCTATACTCACAAAATATGAGCAGTACAGTACTCATATTAATTCATGTCAAAGGACTGACGTAAAATAAAATGCCTCTAAGTAACACAACAGCTTTACTGTTTCAACAGTGCTTTCCCATTTGAGGTGCTCTGTATTCCCCACCTCCCAGCCATCTGACTTTCTGTTCAGCATTTAGAATACTGGATTTACCATGACAAAGTTTTAGATTGTACTATTTAGATAAGCAATTGCTTATTGATAAATTGATCTACCTTGGCTACTTAAAAGAAGCTACTACCATCAAGATCTCTCAAATCTTTTAGGATTCACTGACTTTAGAAATACTATGGCAAAAAAAGTAGGAGATAGTTCCTTCAAGACAGCCTCAGGAATCCAACTATTCAGAACAGCACTCTTTCTCCAACATGGAAAAACACCAAGGACAGCTAAAGGAGGGCAGAAACAAGCAGTTTCAAGGTAAAAGCAAAATGTTTACTGTAGTCTGGAAAAGCTGGCAACTTAGAAGTTGTCAGCAGCTCAGTTTCTCCATCATGAGGAAACAAAATTTCATTAGGCTCAAAAGATACCAGGTCATTATGGGAGCAAGCTGTAACACACTCCGTGACCCCACCTGGAGGCTCTCACCCCACCCACAGTATGCTAAAGTCCCATTTGTGCAAGATTCATGACCCACATCCCTTATGGCACCAATCTGTGACCTTGGGTCAGGCTGCTGAGCAAGTCTGCACAAAGAAACAAAGGTAAAAATTGTAGGAGGCAAGACTGTTGAGATGGCAATTACTAGCAGGATCCAAGAAGGAAGGCTCCAAAATGGGGATAAAATTGTGAAAGGAAAAAGCACTGCAGGGATTAGCCTGGCTAGTTGCAAACCATAAGGTCACCAGACCAGTATTGATAGAGTTTGTGGAAGACTGAGGCCCATCCAGGATCTACAGAGCTGCAGGGGCCAATCCTTTCCCTCCTGACTGGTGCCTATCATGGTGGTGAGCATACTAATGCTTTGCCTAATGGCTCATTAAATCTCAGCTGTCTTTTGTGGGTGTTAGCAAATAAGTAATTGCTTTATGCTTTTAACCTGCATATGTTCTGCTTACAGTGTCCTTTTGCAGCTGGCTCAAGATACCTGAGGAAACTGACCCAAACACTCCACAGAAATGCTTAAGCCAAGGCTAGCTTGGCAGCAAAATCATTACAGATGATCAGCCTAGAGATAATGATCCTGATAACCATAACGTATAAGATTTTTTGCTATAAACAGTCTAAAAAGAAAAATATAGTGACAGATGCTCTATACAGAAACATATGTTTCATCCCTCTTGAAAGGTTTTTCCCATCCAGACAGAATATGATTTCTTTGGTTTATAGACAAATTAAGCTCTTGATCTGTATTGTTATTCTAGGAGTGCTCAACTCTCTCCACTGACTATAGAACCAAGACAACATGAACTCTCTGCACCTACAGCTGTTGTCTGCAAATCCCTCATTCTATCCCTAGTTTATACAGAAAGAGCTGCAAGTCATACACAGGAGCAAGGAATAGGCTTTTCTCCCCAAATTGAGTACGATCAGCTTCAAAAACATTTTCACCTTTTCACCAAGCATGTCCCCTTTTGCACTTTCACAAATAACACTCCAAAAATCCAGACAGCAGACAAGAATGGGGAAAAAACCACCCAACATTTTTCAAGTGCTATTGTATGTTACTATTTCTGCTATTTTTCCCCTGATTTATCAGGCACAAGTGATTTGATACATCACTACTCCAATCCCACAAGACAATTCCCACATTCTCTACTTCTATAAAGAACTGGAAAGGAAATGTTAAAATAAAAGTTTTAATTAAATAGCAAAATCTAGGTGAACAGAAAGCAAACTAGTTTACACCACGTTCTGTACTACCGGTAACCACTGAATCACTTAACTGACTGCCGCACAGAAGTAATTAGAATAATGTAACACTTTTGAAAAAAATACAGAACAGTTACCTCAGGAAGTGTTTCATGGTGATGGTTTGGTTTATGTTGCTGGAGTCGTACCCTGTTGATCACCGATGACGTCTTCTTTCCAGGTGATATCAGTGCTGTAAAAATAGAATTGAGATGTATTTACTAACAGGGGAAAAAAGAAAAGTTACTTCAGTTTTCTAAATTATTTTTGAAACAAACATCTATGGAAATTCATAGCAAAGATGTTAAGGAATCTTATGTCAATAAAAACAGACTGAAAAAAACCAACATAATTTGTCCGCACTCCTCAGCCTGAGCATATACTTTGACCAGACTGTACTACCCTTGTCTCTTTTCTGAGAAGTAAAAATTTGAATAAGAGTACAGAAATAAGTGAGAAAACTTGAAGAAAAATCTAGACAGTTTCAAATACTTCTTGTGTTCTTCAAACACATGTCTGGTTCACAGCAGCTTCCAAGCAGCAGTTTGAAGAGACACTAGGCTCACTACTGTTAGAAGCCCTCTGTCCCCCAGAATTTGCAACAGTGCTTAGAGACCTTGGGTAAAAGTAGTACCTAAGCAAAGAGCTACTAGTGGGTTCTGATTTAATTCACTACAGTAGATGTCAGGTAATCAATTTTCCTGGTGACCAGCTTTATTAAATGACACATGAGGTCCTAAAATAGATACAGTTGACCAGGTTGCCCATCTGTCCTGACATCTGGTGTCCTACAGTTAATATTCATTATGATTACCATCTAGCTCCAGTAGAGGAGAGGAACAGGAAGAAACATCATAAATATAACCCTGCCCAGGCACTGCAGACTCTCCCCAGTCACCACCCCCTTACTTCAGGTTTCTAAGATGGAGTATTCACAAACAAGTGATATTTGACTAAGAGATGTAGACTTCTCAGATTACTGTACTTCATTTGCTGCAAAAGGCAACAAAACATCTTTACTTGCTGCCAGAAAACAGGATACCACTACACACCTGCTAGTGGGACAGCTTAATCCAAGACAAAGGCAACAAGATCACACTTTCAAGCTCTATACTAGTACAAACACACACAGGCCTGAGTGAAAGCTATGCTGTTAAGAGACCATTTAAGAGCCCGGGTTGTTTTTTTTTTTTATTATTAGCATTGCATGCAGCATGCTGAAAAGCACCTGAAGGCCTTAAATAACTAGCCTCTTTGGTCACAAAGTTATAGATCTAGAGAACCTCAAATCTATTTTCTTTCACAGGGCCTATCAACACTGAAGAGATAAAAACCTTCTCACCCTACCGTGTTCTCATATTCTTTCCCTTTTGTAACTTGTGAGTTTTATATCATGCTGTTGCCTGCTGACAGGAACAGAACAAGTTTAGAAAAATGCAGCTATCTTGTTGGATTACATCACATACATCTTGCTAAAAATACATAATCCCCGAACAGTGGAAGCTTCATTCATTTATATTGTTTTTGACTGGCTGAATCATGTTACTGTCCCCTGAATACAGCTGTAATTGGTGCTGACTGCAGTGACGCCTGCTTGCAAGGGCAGAGAGATGCTAATATCCAACTCCGGTTCATTAATGAACTGGAGTAGGCAGGCTCCTAACGCTTCCTGCTGCAGCCTTTGATAGGTCTTCAGTGACAGCAAACATAGGAGATAGGCAAAAACTGGAGGGGATGTAACCTGCTCCCATTTCTCCAGTCTAATAATTTGCTGTTCTAAAGATACAGTTTGTGAAAGATTCTCACAGCCGAGTCTCAGCTTTTTAGCATCAATTTGAGCAAAGGAAGCTTCACCACAGTATTTGACCTGTAAGGGCAACAGTGTAAAGAATACACCAGAAGTGCCAGGAGCTGTCAAATCAACCTCCTCTGAAAGTATGTGCCAGCCCCAGCCTCTGAGGTCAGCTCCTTGATTCTGATCAAGGCTTTTGCTGAAAATGATGCTGCTTTTTTACTACTGCTTTAAAGAGAAGAGAAATTCCACTTGCCTGAACTCCAGAACTGGCTTACCCAAATGTGGCATGGTAGGAGCTTCAAGATACTTGCCCTTCAAGAACAGCTACCAGCTATAGCCAATTATAAATTTGTTTTGAATACTCATTAAAAATTAGACTGTTTAAACCCCTGTATTTTAAGAAGTCAACATTGCTGTTCATAAACCCTTGCCTTCTACCCAGAAAGATAAACTCAAAGGAACGTCATTGGTTACACAGAAAAAAACATAACTAAGTGACACCACAAGCATGACAAGTGGTTAAAAGTGCCAATTTTGAATCTCTTTATGAGCACACCCTTGGAATTACAAGAATAATTCTCCTTGCTTTCTCCCTTTTAATTGAAAGGGGGCAGGGTGGGGAAGTCACCAAAGAAACTTTACAGCTGAAGTCCTGATGCCACAGAAGGCAACATCAAAGTTCTCCAGCTTAGAGAGGAACAGTTCACCCTGCAGGCTTCAACAGCGAGTCCCGACAGCACAGGCCCAGACAATAACCAGGTCCACAGAAAGTCTATGGCCTCAAAAGCAGTTTCCTCCACTGGAACACAAAACAATCAAATTCCACCTGACTCTACCAAGAAGATTTCAAGGCCTAGAGGCAAGACTTCCAGCACAAACAAAAGCACAGAAAGCCTATGCTGCTGTCTTCGTTCGTAAGGTAAAAAGTTTAATGTCTGGCAGACAGGCTTTGTAAACGCTGTCATCTGCTAAGTACAGGGATAGAAACTGATGCCATGCTCTGCAATTCTTGCAATAATTCACTTACGAGGACACACACACGACAAAGTTATTGACATCTAGGCTAGATTGGGAAGCCAAATCAGAAGGTGAGAGTTTACGGTCATCTTCAAACAAGTAGGACTGGCAGGCAGCATTCCCCCATTTCCATATACCTCTACTGAATTCCTCCAGGGGAAATCAGTAAAGATTTTCTGTGAAGAAAACAGCCTTTAAACTCTTCAAAAAGACTGTTACCACAATTCACAGCTAAATTCAACTATGCATAAACCTGTAGAGCCACAAGACCTAATTTCTGCCAATCTCTTTTCCTCTCAAAATAGATTTAAATGAAAAAAAGAAATAAAATTCCATACAAAATAAATGAGTACTCTATCTTCCAGTAAAGTTGTTACAGCATCTCAGTGAACAAGAGCAGCTATATAGCTTTGGATTGCATGAACACCACTTCAGAGTTTGCCCAAAACGTTTCAGTCAATTGCCATTACATGTGCTGAGAAAAAGAAAAAAAAAAAGCATTTGTGGCTAGGGAGAGGGACTTGACCTCTTGTCTTCTTAAGGAAAGAGCTTCCTTAGCAAGTTGGACATCTGCAGATCAGGAAGGCTTTAAGGTCCACTTGCAGGAAAAGAACACACATATGTGAGTTTTCTACAAGTGATAGATAATCAGGGTAACAAATGTTTGTAAGCTTTTTGAAAGAGCAAGCACAACAAGTACACAATTTAGCTGAGAAGCTGACAGCAGTTATGGACTTGGGGAGACTGAAATACAAGTTTCTGAAGACTCAACTTCCTGCGCTTCTGTCGGAAAATACTAGACTCTTAGCAGGACACTCAGAGCCAGCAGGTATCCAGTGGGGACCAGCCTGTTGGCCACAGCACCCACCCACCACTGAGGAGCCCGAGTTTGTGCTTTTACATAGTTTCACTAATGTGAACTTGCAGCTGTGTTTTTCTGCAGACTAAGAAAATGCTTCAGCTTTAAGCTATACACATTCACGTTTTCTCAACAAGAAACCTGCGAGAAAACTTCCCCTCTTCTCCTTTTGTCAGCAGCTTTTCAGCCCTTTCTGATTTTAAGTCATGCAGTTGGAGCAAGCCTAAAGACAAGTAGGTTTGACCTTGTTAGCCATCCTTCATTAATTCCCTAGAAGTAGCTTAAGCCAACAACACAGTTCCACTACTGAAAACCCCTTGGCCTTATGTAAAAAGTTTGCTCTTTGGCATGAAACAACTCATGTTCTAAGGCTCCAAGACTGAGGGTGACAGAGCAAGGATGCTGTTTGGATCTCCCATACACTCAAGTTTCTCAGCTTGCAGGATTTTATCCTACACCACACCACTTCCACAAATCAACCTCCTCCTCCCTCCAACACCACACCCACATACCCATTCACTGCCAATTGTTTCATCCAGTTTATCTTCAACTAGACAGGAGTTTCCCTTCCTAAAACTAGCTCCAGCTTTTCTTGGAAGAGAAGCAGTACTACTATTATCACATAAAACAGCAAAACCATCCAAGATCTGTCTCAAAACAGAAATGAAGCTTTCCCTAAATAAAAAAATGTTAACTATTTCAATTCCTGTGACTCTATGATCCTTTACATAGTATAGCAAAACATGCATCAATGTGAAAGGTGAACAATTGCTGGAGGCTAAAAGAAGTCAAGAGTAAGCCTTAAAAGTCGCCTCTATCTGAAACAGAGGGTTTGCTTTGTTTGTCTTCAAGAGACCTGCAGATACACCTGAGTGAAAAAGTTGTGTTATTTAATAGAAATCACGATATTTGCAGAGTAAAATATAAAACCAAACTAGTTTTCTTCCCAATGTTTGTCTTGTAAGCTAATGGCTCACCTGGCATGTTGTAAACATTTTAGAAGGTTTGTATTCTAATTATAAAGAAAAAGTAGCTATGCTGAAGAGGCAAAATCAGAACCATTAAGATGAGCAGGCTGAATATAAGACTTTGTTTAGGTGGATCATTAGATGACAGTTCATCCAAACTTTCCTCCTCACAAAAAAATAAAAAAAGGACGTATGTTTGAAATAGCAGGCAGTAATTGCAACAGTCATCATGAGTGCGGGGGGGGGATAATTCATTTATTTTTAGGTTTAGTTGTTTTACTTTCAGAGTAGGTGCTTTTGAGCTGAATGCCACTACCATGATAAAATTGATTTCAGATTGCAACTTTTCAGTAGCATCCTGGGTTGCCACTTCTTATCCCTCATTCACCTCAAAAGCCTACGTGTACTTATTTGTGAGGGACAAAAATCTGAGCCTTATATCATCAGAAGTGTTTTGCTACCCTACGTTCTTTTATTTTATTTTTTTTTTTTTTTTTGCTGATGGGAATATTGATGCTTCTCTATCCTGAACACTAATCTGCAATAACTAGAATTAGAAGGGGGAAGAATAGCTGATACACATTATGAAATGTCCCTTGAGGTCCTGGTGGATAGCAAGCTGGCTGCAAGCTGGTGGTATGCAAAGACAGACAACAGCACCCCAGGCTGTGTGAACACAAGCAGAGCCAATAAGTAGATTGAAGGAAGGGATTATCTTCCTCTGCCCAGCACTCTTTGGACCACATTTACACACTCTTTAGTTTGGGCCCAAGCAATACACAAAAGACACCAATAAACCGTAGAGAGTTAATCAAAGGCCACAGGTGATGAGGGAGAGGCTAGGGGAGACAGGCTTGTTCAGCTCAGGGCAGAGACAGCTTTGGGAGACCTAGCAGCACTTCCAGAGACTAGAGGGAGGACACTGAGAAGTCTTTGATGGACTCTTCATAGCGGTACAGGGCAGGAAGGTGAAAAACAACATGCATAAACTTAAACAGAAGAGGTTCAGCCTAGATGGGGAAAAATTTTTCCCCCCCAAGAGGAAAGTCAGGCAGTGGCACAGGTTGTCCAGACAGATTATGCAGACTCCATCCTTTGAGGTTTCAAGCCCCAAATGAGTGAAGCCCTGAGAAACCTGACCTCAGATCTGACCCTGCTGTGAGGTTGGGGTGAAGACCTTCTGAGGTCCCTTCCAGCCTTTGATTCTCTTCCCCATAAGAGTGACTGTGGGGGAAGCAATCTCAGATACCCTGAGTTATACTCAGAGTACTCTATATAACATACAGGGAGCTCAAGTCCTTGCTATTTTATTAGTTTAAGAGCTACCAACCTCTCACTATGATCCTCTCTAATTTGTAATATTTTCCATGAAACAAGCTTAGCCTGAGGATGGAACAAGATTACTCCCTCTACCTCATCTCTCCTGACCACTCCATTTGACCATAAACAAGTCATTTTAAGCGACATAAAAATCAAGAATAAGAGTGCACAAGAGTCCTGCCAGTATCAATATAACACACAAAACCCCCAAATACACATAAAACCCCAACAACTCCAGGACCTCAGTTTGGTGAAGCCACACATTCTCAGCAAGTCTTGTTTATCAAGCTATCCCACAGAACAGACATATACTTACTTGCACCTTCCAACTTGCATTCATGCCCAAAGCTGGAATAAAAGTAACTTCAAAACATATTGAAAAACACAGTAAAAACAGAGAATCTTTGACCATCTCAATTACAACATAGTTGCTTAAGTTCTTTGAATGTTATAGGAAGAACAGTGCATAGACCTCTCCAACTCAGAACACATCCTTGGGAAAAGGCTCTCAGGAACAGATTGCTTCAAACCTCAGTTCCATGGAGTTCAAAAGCACTCTGCATGGCTCAGAAGCAGTTGTGCCTGACACCAACAGGTACAGCCCCTGGAAGGACCCACCTCAAAGATCAACAGCGGGTGCTTGTTTTTGTGAGCTCAGTTTCCTGTCTCAGTACAGAAAGGTATTTTCGTTTCCATGTGCCCAAGACAAGGCTATATTAAATTTTAAGCATTCTTTAGAAGAAAGTCTTGGAACAAAATGTCACACTTGATTGATGAAGCTAATAAGCAAGACCTGACTTCAGTCACACTGTCACAGGTAATAAGATTTTTCTCCCCTCTCCTAATCTCCATCACATTGACATTTTAGGTTTCTCTGTCTCACTAGGGGAGTGAGGGAAAGGCTAGGTATGAAGTCAAAAATCATCGAATTTTAGTCCTGTCTAAAAAAGCCTGTGAGCATGAGCACATACAACACAATTAAGCAATATAGAGAAAGAGCCCTGAATAAAAGTTTAAAATCACAACAGAGCTGGGGGAGTGGGAAAGCACAAAAAACCCCTTTCTTCCAAGCCACAGAACAGTGCTTTGAAAGTGTCTAATTCTGTAGTCCTAACTTAGCGCTTCACTTCAGTCCATTACTGCCCCTTTAAAGTGGTAAACAGCATCACAGACAAGACAGAAACAAGCAAGCATCAAGAGGATCTTACAAAACCTGTAAGACAGTCACATAGGACTGCATTTGGGTTTAAGAGAACTTAACTCATTAAGTCTCACATGCCAAATTACCTCTAACACCATCCAGTTCAGCCTACACGCTGCAACTCCTCAGTAGATTTTTGTTGAGCCGTAACCCAGTTTGATGAAGAAAACATCAAACCAAAACTCAGCATTGTAGAAACGTTTCCACAGTTTATTCCTGATCTCTGCCCTTTAAAAGAAAAAGGCTATGGTTATGTACCTGTTTGAAGCAAGATAAATCCCAGAAATTCAACAAAGGAAATGTATACGTACGTAACACATACAGGCATATTTTGCATGTAGAACTGTAGCTATAATCTACTTTTACCAATTTCTATCAGCTCTGCTCTACTACAATGTTGAAAGATGTTGAGGACAAAATTATATGAAGTCACGTCAGGTCACTGGTGAAGACTTCACTGGGTACATTCTATTTCTAATACTAAATACAAAGTTAAAAAGAAGAGGAAGCTCTCCACACCCCAGAGTACTGTGAACTTCTAGAAATGTAATCAGATGCTTAACTTCAACAGGAATTAAACTATTCAAGTACTGTCTCTGTCTATGTTTCCATCCTTAATAAGCTTACTTTTCTTATTGAGGAAAGTGTATTTTATCCAGAAAAGACCCAAGTAGATGATACCTCAGCTGAAACTGAAGTCTCATTTTTGAAAAAAGCCTTCAACCCACAGCAGCTTCCCTCCAACCACTTGATGCATTATAAAAAAGCGTAATTTTTAGCCACTTCTCATGAACTTTCGCTTGACCACTGATGAATACACCCAAGAGAACAGCATCACCATCTGGGCAGCTCATGTGTTCTACATGGTTTGTGGTGCAATGTTTCTGGCCTACTTGACCTGTTTCCAGATACACTACACAACAGCTTGTAGCGCAAGGAAGCCTGTTCTAAATGAAACATCACACTTGGTAGCAACATTCCTTCAGGTTTAGAATAAATCCTATAAGACTGGATGCATAAAATCCAAAGATACTGCCTGGTTAGCTCCCAGACTTAATGCTCCACAGAAGCTCCATAGAAAAAACCCAAAATTACTCTTTCCAAAAGTGAACGACTGAAGCTGTTGGTTTTGTCTTCCCTTCTTAGTTTCCATCTCATCACCTAGATGATAGGAGGTTATAAGAGAAAAGGCAAAGATGAAGTATTAACTTGTCACCAAAATTAACTGAAGTCTAGATTTGCTTTAGAGCCCTACCAATTCCTGACATGCAGCAGTTTGCAAGGGAGGAACATCATCCTAACAATGGGTCACAGAGACCTGCAGTCTCAATAGAATTACAACAGAGATGCTTGCTCTTTCTTTTCCACTGCCTTTCCAACATCTTTTATATTTGCTTGGACCACACAGAGTTAATTCAGCTGTCAGATCAATACAACCTCACGCTGAGCAACAGCCTGAAAGCATGTAGAACTAAAGACTTTCATATTTTTTTTGTTAACTGACAAAAAAAATAATTAAGGACACTAGAGGTGTCAAGACAAAGGCCAAACAAAGCTTTCAAGCTAGAGGAGCATAAAACAATTTATTTACCCAGGAACTTGGTGAAGATTAGACACCATTCATACTGATCTAACAGAAAATTGCTCCATGTGTTGCCTAGTTTTCCTGTCACTGCATCCAGATTACTTTGGCATGCAATCAACAACTTTTCCACAGAGCTCTCTGAGCTAGACAAGCAAGAGTGGGATACATGAGAGCTTCTGTATGTCCTTCTGTAATTTTACAGACATGCTCTTCCCCTAAGACAGGACTCAAGGACAAGGGCCTCCCGTGCAGTAAGCCAGTCAGATAGTGTCGTGAAGTTCCACATTTGAGAAACTGTAAGCATCCTATAGAAAGCGTTATGCACCAGCTGTTAGCTGCCTGCAGTCCTGCAGTCTGCTGAGGGACCACAATAAATGAGCAACATCCTTAATCTGCAGAGAAGAGGACTAAAAATCCCACTGCAGATTTTTTGCAAACCTCATGGCCTACTATTTTATCTCCTGCTTGCTGCTCAGCGAGATGCTCTGCATCCCAAGAGGCAGGAAACCAGGACAGCTCCAAGTACATGACCTTGCTGGAAGCTCTGGTTATGCACTTGCTTCCCAGAAGAATCTGCACAGGGTAGGTTGCTCTGATTTTACCAATGTCTGGGGTGAGGAGAAGTGGAAGAAATAATCTATTTGCTCATGGAAGCAAAAGTTTCCTTAAGTTTCTGCAATAAATATTGCAAACTCCATGCTTTGGTTGAAACAGGTTTAAGCCCTTCTTTAGGGAAATGTTTTGAACAGCAAGATGGTTAAAAAAATAAATATCACTTTAGGGGTATCTTCCCAAAGCTGTTGTTCAGACAGGCCTATACACCAGCAGCTACCAGTAGACTCTTCAACTTGGAAGTCACAGGCATCTTATCAAATTTTAGCTTCCATTAAGAAGAGTTGTGAACAACTGTAAAAGTGACTGTATTAAGATTCACTTCACACTTTTGTAGCTTAAGCTAACTCCAAGCAGCACCAAAATCTAGCACTGCTTCTGTAAGTAGTGGAGAAAGCAAGCTAGGATAGAGCTTGGTGACAGGGACATCCATAGCAAGGAGGGATGCAGCAACACAAACACCCCTCTAACAGGATGAAGCGAGAGGAGAAGGTGATGAAGATCTACAAAAGGTAAAAAAGGAAAGAATGTTTTGAAGGGCAATCAAGTTATACCAGCTAGTAAGCAAGACTTATGAAATACACTTTCAGGCATGGTCCAAGGAACCATCCTTATGGGGTGATTGCACAAGATGCCCTTTCTCAACCAAGTAGGAGAAGTCAGTGGCAAGGGAAATGTGAGGTGCCATGGTGCTCTCCTTCCCTCTGCCACTTCCTGCTCAGTCCTACCAGGTGTTTGCTTTCTTTTAGGTGCCCAGTTTCAGATAAAAAAAGCATGCTGGCAAAGATTTGATAGCAGAAAACTGGAAAGAGGGGAAAAGACAATATGGGAAGAGATGAGAAAGAAGAGACATGAAGACCATTAGAAACTGTTCCTGACACACCATTACCAAGCAGGGAGAAGAACAAAGCAAAGCAAGAAAGAATACAAACTAGGACAGGATGATTGACAGCATTGCCGTAACACACTTATTCCTAATGTAATGCAACACTGAAAGTCTTCCTTCAGCTTCTCTTTCTGCTTAGAATAGTGGGGCATACATTTTTTTATGGTCCTACCCTTTACCTCATAAGTGTAAAGTGATAGTTAAAAAAAATATTTATAAAAGAAAATAAATAAAACAAGTTTCCAGAACACTTGCATCAGATACACCCATAATAAATCACTAATATGAACTGTTCTCATCCTTGAGATAGTAACCTGATGTGCAGACCAAAACTTTCTCCAGGTTCAGTGGGCTGGTTGTTTTCAGTGGTGGATTTTTGGCTTTGATTTTTTTTGGCGATTTTTTTTTTTATTTGGTTGGTTGGTTGTTTCTTGAACTGAATGGTGACCACAATCTTTCTCCCATCTTTCACACTTTAGATCTAGTCCTGAATTGCTTGGTTTGTGTATGATGTTAGCTGATGCTCAAGATGCACAAGAGCACTCCCTTGCTCATGCTGCACCACTCAATTTCCACTGCTGGAAGGAAAAGTACCCCCCAGAATTTCAAATAATCCCTACAACAGAATAAATAAAGGAGAGTTAGTAATAAAAGCCACTCCAGCTAAAACAGTCTATAGTATTAAAAAAACAAACAACACTGCTGAAACATTTTTCCCTTCCAAAAGGAAACCTCAATCCAGCAGTTCTAGGGCATCTTGTTCACATAGGTGCCTAAAGACTCCAAAGATTATGTATAAAACCAACAAGCCCTGACCCAAAACACCATAGGTTGTCAGGTCAGACAAGACTCAAGGAAGAACAAGACTATCTCAGATCCTTGGAGATATTGTTGTGGTCCCCCACCAAATAGTTGTGGTAGATTGCATGGCCTTTTCTTAATTTGTGCATAGGGTATGTCCTGTTTTCCGTATCTTCTTCTGGGAGCTTCCTTTCTCTGCTCCCTTCCTCAAATGGTTCAGCAAGAACTCCTCTTTTCCTCCTTCAATCCATCTGTTCTCCTCACGCTGCCTTAACACTGACAACATGAAGGCCTAGCAAGCCCAAATTTAACAAACCCCACATTGATCTTAGTGTTTCAGAGGTACAACCTGTTTGCTGGCACACAACCAAGCCAATGTTGATATGGATGTGGCTTTGTGAAAGCAGAGTGGGAGAGGGAGTATGAGACTTGCTCTTATAACTGCCTACCAGAGTTATGGAAGAGAACTACATTTTCCAGGACCACAGGACTGCTTTATAGTAAGGTGCCCAATTCCTACCACCTGCATGCCACCTGATCATGCAAATCTTATGAGTGCAGTAACAAATTGTTGCTACACCATAGACAAGTCTCAATACCTGAAGCATCCTGGAGGACAATGAAAGGTAGGGGTTTATTTTTGGTTTTAAATATACAAATAAGACTACTGAAAAAAGGAAAAAAAGTCAGTGACAAAATCTCTGTCTTCAGTACAAACCGGAACTGGCCACAGGAGCTCTTGCTGATCCCAGCAGCATCAAAATTTTGGGGTTCTAGGAAACTTCTCAGTTCACTTTTGGCAGACTCAGACGCAAGTACACAATATGGGCTTATGTGACAGATGGTGTATACACTAAGGAATAACGCCTATGTTTGTGAAATTGATAGCCAGTTGTACACAGTCCTAAATAACCATTTGTTACAGAAACAGCCTTTCTTCCTTATGCACCTTCTGAAGACATCAGTTAACTGTGAGTGGGTTAGCAATGTGATATAGGGAGCTGGGAGACAGTACCTTGTATAACTACTTTTCTTGGTTTTGGTCCTGTCCGTTAATCTCTCTGCCTGAGCATTCTTCCATGGAGAAGCAAAATACATACCTACCATAGGAGCCACAGCTACATCAATGCATAGCACAGACCACTAGAAGTGGTTTCACCGAGGAAAAAAACCCCAACAAAATAGTGCCAAGCATCTGAAATTGAAACTGCATAGATGGGAGAAAGGTGTTTTTAAACAAAACACCCAATAAGGATGCTGGAGTGGCTCCAGCGTGATCCCTGGGACTGAATGTCAGGCCACAGTTGGTATGCTCCCAAAACAGTTCCTCCTTTTTATTGTCAGGTACTCCAAGACTAGCCCACAAGTGAGGCAAAAAACAAAAAGGCAGGGACAACTGAGGGATTTACTTTGAAAACACACGATCTCAGTTAAAACATTAGCGCAGGCATGTATATTAAGACTATGAATGCCTGCGAAGTCATTCTAGGTACAATACCACCAGAGAGGGGAGAGCTCCCAAGTACACACAGTTTCCTACAGACACAGTCATGAGGACCACAGCAACCTGTGCCTCCTAACTCTGCTCTAACAAGTCACAATTTTACCTGCTTGATCTGCCAATTGTTTTCAATTCCAGTCTTAGTACCTCCTGTATTTCTCCTGATCTCCAGGCTCCTTTGTACATCTGTGACTGTAAGCTGGCTGAACCAGAAAGCAGTGCTCAGCCTGAGGATGCGCAGACAGATTAGGACATGTTAAAAACACCACAGCCAACCACTTGGTTCTGCTCAGGTACTACACCTACTATAGGTGCTGGAAACTATCTTCTTGAAGAGCCTCTCAGCTGTAGCAGAAAGCTAAGACGTGTTTGCTCACATTTTGCAGCAGAGTAGGACCTGGCACTCCAGAGCAAACTGCCAGAAATGTTTGAAGCTAACAAACTTTATATAGGGCTCTTCATTGGTTTGATGCTAAAGCGGATGAGAACTGCTCACTCAATTACACCTCAGAGGTACTTCTAAGAAACCCGTATCTTTCATACAAGACTTCGCAATTGACTGGGAGTGCTCCCAGAGCACTCCTGGTTTAATTTCATCAGGAGAGTTCAGGTCTGTTGTAGCAAGACTGGTCTGAGACCTGACCACTGCAAAGCAGCTAGAGAAGGTCTCCAGAGGATGTGTCAGATACTTAAGCTGGATGTGAGCCAAATCGCTTGTGTAAACATATCCATAATTTGTTTCAAGGCAAAGTCAAACAGGTCAGTTTAGCACTAAAATGCTTTCTTTGCCTTGAAAAGGGGAGCTCATGCAGTCCCATATACCACTGACACTTGACTCAGGAAGCTACTCCCGCAGTCTCTGCTGTCAGGCAACTCTTCCCACTACCTGGCAGGTACAAGCAGCATTTCGACCTCTGGCTCAGGCTTGGCAAATTCTGTGGTGCCACACAGCTCAGCACTCAAACTCAGTTATGTGGCTGAGCTCACATCATGTTACATGGATGCTGAGCATGCTAAGCCCGAACCATAGCCTCAGTCCTGCACTACCACAACCACTCTTCACTTTCTTTAGATCAGTCTAAGTTTTAATTTTATTTTTCCTTACTTTGTGCTTCTTTCTTGATTGGCATCTCACCACCTGGCTTCCTTTGCAGTATTCCAGCAAACCACACCCTGGAGGTTACTCTTCTTGCCTCCTTCCCAAAGCTTGCATTCAAGAAGGGTAACACATTTCATGTTGTCTTTTGGCCTACATCACTGAGCAAAAGATTTCAAAGGAACGTCAAATAAAACAAGCTTTCCAATCAAGAAGGCTGAGCAGATGTTCACAAAAAAAAAAAAAAAGTAGTCTTATGAGCCAGAGGGCATTAAGCCCAACAAGATTTGATCTCCAGGCAGCCCAGGCTCGCTCTTCATGCAATTTTCTACTAACACTTCAAATGACCCCTTGGGAAAAATAAAGCTTGCCTGGCTCTGTATATCACTTATGCCCTGTCTGTACAACTAAACAGAATTTTTGTTAACATTGGTTACAGCTGATCACAGCTTAAAAGCCCAAGTTCTCTGGACAGTTTTAAATATAAGATGATTTAAATACTATCGTCAGTCTGGAGCCATACACACGCTAGCATTTTTGCAACAGCATTTTCTCTGCTTCCATCACAGCAAACAGCAGCAAAGCTCAGTTTGTGCATGGGAGATGATGGATAACAAAATAACCACCTAATGCAACATAGCCCCAAAGTTTCTCTGCTTAAGTATAACTTGGCTCAAGGAGCTGTAATTCCCCAGAAAGAGTAACAGAAAGATGTTTGACCAGAGGAAGTTCTTGGGTTCAAGTGTCACTGCAGCTAATGTGATCCTGTCCCACGGCTAATAAAGCCCTGTCTCAAGAGCCGAGCAGGCAAAAGATTCGTAGACACTGGTTACACACTTAGTCCTACCAGGTTTTTACAGTAGCAGAACATTTTTTACTGTATATCAGTGAACCAGCAGGAAAGTTCACAAATGTATTCTGTTACATTATTTTTCTATTGTTTAGTGCTTTCCTGGAAGTATTTTCTGCCAGTTTTCTCTCTAGAGTGATCCATACAGCATCTGATAATGTCACATGATTTCACTCCTGAATTCATAGATGCTCAGAGACAGGAAGCCTATTAGGCTTGGCAATAGATCAATTGCTACAGCAATGTGGGTTTGCATTAGTTTTAGTTGAAATACTGCTTAAAATGATATACATATTATAGGAACTTAACAAGTCAAAAGGTATTTCTAACTCCACCTGTTCAGTTTGGAAAATGCAATGGTCCACTTTAAGAAAGTCAGAGAAAAGCAGGCTCTCTTAAGAATCAGTAAGTCTCCTCTGTGCTTCCACTTTGCTAAATAGGTTAAATAGACTTAAGTACGAAACACCTACCAAATTACTGCACATAAGTCTTTTGCTGTTCTCATCTTAGGGAGGTGAGCTGTTCTTAAAAACAGGCACACTCAACTGCTTCAACTATTCATGGATCTACCAGTAAAAAATAATGTTCTTTAAAAATGCATAATGAAATGTTTAAAACAGAAGACAACCAGTAAGCTTGCTGTAGTGCATAGAGATGATGCAGGGTTTAAGAGATACTATTTCTTCTATTCTACCTCATTTCAGGATAAAATAGGATGGGGGTGTGTGCAGCGGGTAGGAGAGAGAAAAATGAGAATTTACCGGATTTACTAAAGCATGCAAGCCACAAAATACATTTATTTCAGTTTCTAAAATGGCTCCTTTGTTTCAAACGCCTTTGTCACAAAAACCAGCTTCTTGTGATCTGACTGGTGAGTTGACTGAATTGGGACAAAGGTGTTGTTCTCCCCACCCACCCACACACTCTGACATACACTTTAGCTACTCTCTTTTGGCCATTTTCATGGGAATGGTAAGAAAAGCAGAAACAGTGAGGACAGGGAGAAACATAAAAGACTACACACACCAGTCCTAGAGTTAACTGAGGAATAAGTGCAACTTCAATACACAATGACCATGCGGGGTATGAAGGGGAGGTAGGGAAGAGAGTACCATAGAAGAAAAAAAAAAAAAACACCAACCCCCCCAGAAACCATCATTATCACGTCCATACGCCGGTGTACACGAGGTGCAGACCTGCGGGCAGCTGCGCGCCGCGGCGGCGGGGCAGGCGGCGGCCCCCAGCGCAGGGCGGGCTGCCGGGGCAGGGCGCGGAGCCCACTGCGGAGCCGCAGAACCGTGCCCCTGGCTGCCGCCCAGCGCCAGCCTCCTCCAGCCACCCCCTCGAGAATTACAAAAGGTGGGGGCGTTAAAAAAAAAAACCACAAACATTAAAGACCAGCAAAAAAACCCAACCCAAATGCGCAAACCACCCACCGACCCCGCAGTTTCCTTACGCCGCAAGGTCTTCCCAGGGAGAGCCCCTCATTCAAGGGGGCAAAACTTCGCACCCGCGGCCGGGCGGGGGGGGCTGCGGCGGGCAGCGCAGGGGGCTGCGGTGCGACTCCAGGAGCCGCCTCCCGTCGCTAGGCGACCCGCGGGGCCACCGGCAGGGCCCGCCGCCGCGCACTCACCGCTCCGCGCCGCTACATCCCCGTGGCGCGGCGCAGCCGCCGTCCCGGGCCGTCCTTCCTCGGGGGCGGGTGCGGCGCTGCCGCCGCGATGTGGGTCACCCGGCGCGGCACCCGGCGAAGGTGAGGAGGCGGCGGAGGCAGGCGGGCGGCGGTGCCGCCTACCGGCGAGCGCGGGGGGAGGCTGCGGCGGGGCCCGAGCCCGCCCCGCGGGGAGGGGAAGGGGCCGGGGAGCGCTGGCTCCCTGCGCGCCGGCTGCCAGCGGTCCCCGCCGCAGCAGCACCTCTCCCCGCTCTCCGACCTTCCCCCGTCCCAGAGCGAAGCCGGGCGGGCTCCCGAGGCATAACGGCCCGTCCTCCCCACCTGCCGCGGAAAGGCGATACCCGCCTGCGCCGAGCGGAGCCCGGCCACAGCGGTACGGTTCAGGTCCTACAGGAGAGCGGGGCACGTCTCCGAGGTGTTAAGGTCCCGCTTAGCTAGGGTAGCGTTCTGCCTCTGTATCCATCCCACCAACCCGTCAAGGAGATCAGCATCCTTCCTACCCCAGCGGTATATCCCGAAGGCTTTTGATCTCCAAAGTTTAAAATTTGCTGATCAGGATCGCAGGCACGCCAGTCTATTTATATGGCTCTCCCCTCCAGGAGGATAATAACCTGTCTGAAGCAGCTACAGAATCATTTACAGTTGCCCAGTGCTAGTACTGCCTGTAGGCAGTCTGCACTTCTGCTCTTCCTTACTGCTGCACACATCTGTCCAGATGTTCCTCTGAAGCTGTAAGCCAGCTGTCAGGCTGCACTGGCATCCTCACATTGTCCCCTAGTCTTGGGGTTTCAGACATCCTTTGAAAAAGCCAATTAACCTCTTTTCCAAAGTGAATTCTACGTCTAACCTGAAAATAGCTTTCTGCATGCCCGTTACAGGGACATGGTTTAATTTCTCCTAAATCTCCTTTTGCAGTCATTTTGATCGCATAACTAAGTGTCACATTCAAGAAGTATGGTGAAAACACTAGGGTCACCAAGTTAAACATTTAATGACTAGGAAATGCTATTCCTGTTTTACACCCAAGGCAAAGCAGACCAGTACTTGACCCTCCCCCTAGCTAGAGCTATGTAGCTCCTCATCCACTTTTTGACATCACTATGCCCAACACACCTGGCTGGCAGATGCTGTGATCTGCAGAGCTGACTGAGCGGCAGGGACGGGTCTCAGCAGCCTCCACTACGGCTGTGCTGTCCATCAGCAAACAAGGTCCAGTGCTCAAAAGAACCCACTAAATGATGGGTATCAGACTACAGCTTTACTACTTCATGTCTTACTATTTGTGCCATGTTTTGCACATTGCAGTAAGCTTTCAAGCTTAATTCCTTGCATCAATGCTACTAGAAAAGCAGTTTTCTCCTGCATTACAGCAGTGTTTCTTAATACTATATCCCAATGATTTATACTCCAAAACACTGATCTATGCTCAATTCCTGAGCCTGTCAGGAACTGCTCTAGCACAAGGCTGGAGGAGCCACCACAAGTCGCTACAACTCTGAACAGAGTAAATCCAGTATTGGGGAACTTTTCAGGGGCTTTGGGAGCATAGTTCAGTTATGCTTCCCAAAATAAGTTTGGGAACAGAACTTTATGAGACAGTTCATTTATAATTATATAACATGCATCACGAGCAAGAAAAGCCAAATCCATGCTACAGAAGCAGCCTTACCTTCCCAGATGCCATACTCTCGTCCATGAATGTGGAGGAATTTAAAACATAAGCTGGAAAGACTCTGTGACTCTAGTCCCTTACTGTTACAGCAAATTCAGACCAATGGGGTAGGAGTTTCCAGATGGCCTCCTGCCCGTTCTTTAGCATCATGTAGCAGTATACAGCTATACTGTAGTCATGCAGTGCCATTTCAGACTCGACTGATTTTCACAAGACGTTTGTTATCAGATTGCAGTTTGATGTACCCATTCACTCAATATCTTGGGATGGAAGTTATCTGGATTACTATGCCTCCAATGTTCAGCATCATTGTTCTCATGGAAAGTTGAGACAAAACAGCATTTTAAAACTAACAGGAGCCTGGTTTAAAAAGCCCCCAGCACTTTTGATTATAAGCAGTTGCTAAACATTTTACTATGCTGTACTTTCCTTCTAACAGCATAATTATTTTTAATTTATGGCAAATGAAAGAAACTGTGTATGACAGCAGAAATATAGCCTGTACTTAGAAGTGGCAGTGAAAAACACATTAGAAAAAATAGGTACAAGACCCCACTAGTTGAGCAATGTCACACTTTTCCAGCAATAGCTCATAAAGCCTGCTGTGCGTAATAAAAACCAGCAAGGTCACCTGCATGATTAATTTAGCATTGGAAAGAAGGTGACAGAAGCAGCCAAAAAACAGATAGCAACATACCTAGCTCAGATAATGGTGAAAAAAATCAAAAGCTCAAGCCCCTCATTATTTTGGATAGAAGCTCTTGTTGTTGCATAATTTACTGATGAAGACAAGACCGATGAAGAGTACACATGCTATGTCCTTGTAAAGAACCTAATGTGCTTTGACACCACCCAGTACTTTTCTCAGAAGACATGCCACCCAAGCATTATTAATTGAATCACAAGGAGTTACATTTTAGTTAATGCTTTTATAGTGGGTTTTTTGTTTTATTTTTAACAAACAACATCTTTCATTTTGTGACAATACAGATGGTAGCAGAAATACTTTACCTATGCTTGTATTCCTTTACTTAAAACAAACATCAGAAAGAATATATTTTACCTAACAATCCTAGGACTCCTAGAACAGTCTTAAAAGCTGTAATAAGGAATGATAAGGAAGGAATAAAAACAATCCCCCCTATTTACATACAAAACTTTCTTACCTGAGTTTTCAAAATCTATGTTCTACATTATCAACCTGCTTAGGTTTTACTCAAGATGAGGCAGGCTACTCTCAGCATAAATTAAAACCTTCTCAGGCTGCTATCAATCTTCTTCACCTGCCCTGGGTATCCGGGGACCCTTTTGTCAGCTGGACATTATCAGGGTGTGACAAACCACACCCTTGCCTTAATTCAACTAGCAGTTTTCCTGAAACCTGTGGATTGGCTAAGATTTTTTATTTTTTATTTCTTAGTGTTTGATCTTCTGGCTCTATTAGTCCAAGTGTGATTGAAGAGACCATAATACATTAAGCAATGAGTGACAGTGCCATGCATTTAAAAGAAAATTGCTGTAATGGAAGCATACTACTAAGTATAATGATACTTGTGATATCAAAGGAACAATAGTGGATTAAGTACTGCAAGACCAGCTGCTATGTTTCTTTATTACTTTGACCGAGCTGATCAAACATCTTTGCTTGTGGGGACAAGTTTTGCATAAAAAATGCTATACCTTTCTCCTGGTACTCTCTCCTACTGGAACACATGAAGTCTGATTTCATTTTAAACAGCTATTTGCACTCACTCCACAGGAAATGGCATCTCACCTCCTGTCATTTGGAAACCCATATGTTTATATGAAACTGTATGGGATCTTGGTGTTAGACCTCTGTAAGAAATGACCAAACACTGGTATGTGGTGAAATAGAGCCTTTCCAAAGCCAGTAGCAAGCAGATGACAAAAGAATGCTGTGATTAGTGAGTCTTATGGTAACTACAGCTTTTGTTCACAGAAGAATCAAGCTCAGATTACCATAGGTGTAGGATGTCACCAAGCAAACATCCAGCTATGTCTTTTGGGAGGTGTTACACAGTCCAGGTGAATGGGATGCTCAGGTAAAGGTGCAGATGTGAGGACCGTGTTTGTCAGAGCACAGCTTGTCACCATTCTGCACACATGGAGCACCTCCCATATGAGGGAGGCTGAAAGAGTTGGGGTTGTTCAGCCTGGAGAAGAGACGGTCTCTGGGGAGACCTTGTAGGAACCTCCCAGTACCTAAAGGGGGCCTACAAAAAAGCTGGAGAGGGACTTTTTACAAGGGCAAGTAGTTGATAGGACAAGGGGGAATGACTTTGAACTAAAAGAGGGTACATTTTGATGAGATATTAGGAAGCAATTCTTTACTGTGAGGGCGGTGAGGCACTGGCACAGGCTGCCCAGAGCAGCTGTGGCTGCCCCATCCCTGGCAGTGCTCAAGGCCAGGCTGGATGGGGCTGTGAGCAACCTGGTCTAGTGGGAGGTGTCCCTGCCCATGGCAGGGGGGTTGGAACTAGATGATCTTGAAGGTCCCTTCCAACCCAAATTATTCTATGATTCTGTGCATTTAGGGTGTAAGTTACTTGCTGAAAAAAAAAAAAATCAGTAAGGATCATTGCAGGGGAGGAATCCAGTCTTAGAGGCTGCCAGTGGGAGCAGGAATCACATGAGAGGTATACTAACAATAGCAAGCTCTGTAGTGAAAGGTGTATATAGTAAACTGATTCACAGTTCTTGGACAGTACTATGTATGCAGCTAGACAGGTGCTCCCAATATAGTTCTTAGTTCTATGTCAGCACAGCCACAAACTTTTATGTATATGCCTGGAGCTTTATAGTTTACTTCTAATAGATAAAAAAAGACATAAAAGATTCAGAAACAGGCCCTTTTGGGGATCCACGATAATCCAGAAAAAGAGTAATAAACATCTACAGATTTGCTTATATGTAAGAATTATTGCACTTTTGGAGTCATTCGTCTGAGGATACTCATGCACTAGCATGAGTTAATACCTCTGTTTCATGTTTGATACTGCACAACACGTGTAGGAGCCATTTGTTTTTACTCTATACCATCATGCACATCCACACTGGAATTCAATGCGTGGGATCTAGGGTTTATAGTTCATTCCTCCCCATTCCAAGCAGAGCTCAGGAAGTGAGCATGATCCTCAATTATGTGATTCAGTCATGGATTCCTCTATTTGGTCTCCATACTTATTCAAGTAGGTGCTGATTCCATTCCTAGGACAGAGTCCTGACTAACTGACAGGTGTATGGGGACTTCCCTGCAGCTATCCTTCCCCCAAAATGCATTCATTCCTACAATTGAGCTGCTGAACACTATAGAAGTGTGGTGGAGAGAAGGATCAGGCCTTCCATTTCCAGCCTCTAACTTCTATAATTTGTTTGCTTAAGAAATCTGGTTCCCCAAATTAAAACCTACTTTCTTGCTATGTCTGAGTATCCCTTTCAAGCAGCACAATGATTTCATAACCATTGTGATGCTTCAAATCTGTGTCAACAGTCTACTTCAAAACATTGAACAGCTGGCAGTTCCTTATGCCTAGCTCAGGACAAGCATCGAATACAGAATTGTCCTGAGATGATGTATTACATGGCTCTCATGCACTGATATTAGAACAACTAAAGCAGTCTGCACACAAGCTGTATGATCATTTCTTAAACCTCTCTCCTGGTTATTTTGTTCATTTACAGTGCCACACTTCATTTCACTCGTATTCCTTTGACTGAAGATGCTGTAAAGTTTAACATGGGAGACCATAACAAAAGCATGTAGATGATGGCAACGCAAGAGATGAAGGATGTCAGGCTTACTCATATAGCCTTGGAGAAATGACAGCTAAGTGAAGCAGCCAGTATGCTCACTTAGTTTACCTGTCTCTTGAAGCAAAGAATTTTGCCAGAAAGGACTTTGTCTGGGTATGAATTAAGAGCATTTTATGTTACAATGTTTTAATTTACAATGTTCTGTTTGATATTTCTATATAAAAAGTAAAATAAAGTGATGTAGACATGAATTTCAAATATTGTATGTTAACAATGCCTGCTTTTTAATCTTAATAAGTGAAAAAAATTGAATATGCTGATTAACATCAGGCTGTGTCCTAATCTTCTTCACTAAGATGTGTACCAACCATATCATGTCTGCATGAAAAAAAAAAAGATTTGCATTTTTAATAATTTCTTTGAAACTGATTTTGAACAAGGGGAAAAAAAAGTGATGCGATCACTTTTTATCTAGTCTTCATTTATCCTCTGCCATTAATCAGATCCATACTCTGAATGCATATGCTACATGTCATTCAAAGATTACAAAAGTGTTACACAAACAATGATTCACAAAGATTCACAACCCTTGGTGAGTTGGGTAAATATTTATGTAAATGTCATACAGATTGGCAAACTGAGTCACAAAGAAATGGTGTTTGTATAAAAAAATCCACTAAGTTTGGATGCTTTTTTTTTTTTTTTTTTTTGCCTATTCAGTTGAAAAACTTACCACTTCCATTTTTCAGATGTATTGAGGGTACATACAGGTCTAAAGAAGTCAATGAAAACTGAATTGCAAGAGAAGCAAGTGAGGTGACCCATGCTTTTGTGTGGAAAATTTTAACTTACGGTTACACAGCTATTCTTCTTTCAAAGAAGGTGAATCTATTGCATGAGCAACAACTAATGAGACATCCTGAAGATGATGCCTGAAAGGGGTAAAAGGATAGAGTCCCAGTCTAAGGAATACACAGCAATATTCTCTCCAGCCTCACTGGAGGCATGGAGGATCTCATTTACAATGGAAATGTAATCTTTAGTTCTCTGTATGTAAAGAATACTGTGCCTTTAAAAATTAACTTCGCAGATTGTGTCTGGACTGCAAGGCCTGTATTCTTAAAAATGTATTGATCGATGAAGTAGACAAATCCACGGTCTGATATTCCATGATTGTCCTTATATTTATGCCCTGAAATTGTAACTGTGAGAAATTATGGTTTCTGAGAATTTGCAGGAAAGCAGACTGCCTGCCTGGTGTAGATATCAGGGAGGATCCCTGTGTAGGTGTGCATTGCTTTCTGAATGCCTACCAAACTCTTAATTGCTTGTGACAGAACTCAAGTTTTTCCAAGTTAAAGATTTTGACTTGTAGGGCCAGAATAAAATAAGTCCATCAGTAATTAAAAAAAAAAATAATATTGAAGAAGAGATGATAATTTTCCACCTTTGTGCCAGAGAAAACAGAAATATTTTGTCTGAATCTTTCTAACAATGTTGCTTTCAAGGCTAAACTAAACCATGTGTTGCTGGGTTCAGTGATTTGGAGGGAAATCAACAATTTGCACGGTTCTTTCAGCACTTCATACTACTTTTCTGACACCCTGGAACGTGTACTAGACTGGGACAAGAAGATCTTCCCTACACTCTGCCTGAATTGCACAGAAAGAGTCACTTGGGCAGTGAAAGCAGCAGTTCCTCTTCAGCAGAGAATTATCTCCTTTTTAAAGCCTGCATGGTTTTGGAAAGATTTAAAGTCCTACGTCTCAAAGATTGCTTACGGCCAGAGAAAACTTAGAAAATTAAAACTGAGGGCAAAACAACCGCCGGCAGCGTATGGTTTGTTTAGTATTGGTGCATGTGGGACATTGAAGGCTGGGGACCATTCACTGACAGGTTTTATGCGAGCAGAAAACACTGTCAGAAACTGCACTGGGAGCTTTTAGTTGATCTTCATGGAGATTATACATTCCAGTAATTGCTCCTAGGGAATTTACATCCCTTCTTCCTTCATCAAAGTAGGAAATTCTCTGTTGACATCTGTGTGCACATGTTGCAGGAACTTCACAAGAGCTGGAGATTTGGACTGGCAGTACTGATAATGAAAGGTCTTCAGAGTCGCAGCATGCACATCATAATTACAGTAATTTCTGTCTTGTGCCTGAAAGCTCACAGGAATTTTCTGAGGACTCTCCAGGAAGGGATCAAAGATTTTCTGTTTATTGAAGCCTACAGAACTGTGCTCCCAGTTCTAGTGTGATATTAATGGTGAACCAGCAATGTAGGCACACTTTTGCAGCATCTCTGACAACAGAAGTTAAAGCTGTTCCTCGCTGCGCTGACAACACAGGCTTGTACTTCATCAATACAATCTCACAGCATAGCAGAAGTGCTCAATTTAGCTAACCTCTGCCCAGTCCTAAACATTCACGGACTGGGTTGTACTCTGGATGACAAGATCTGTAGCTGCCCCTATAGAGAACTGAAATCTCCCTGCTCAGAAAAAGTTGTGTCATCATGCTAAAGAAACTTGCTCCGCAAGAGGATCGTACCTTGTAATGATGGAAGTGAATCTGCCAATAATTGTGCCTTTGTGCCACAAACAACTGCTGCCAAATCTTACAATTTTATCATAAGATTTACGCTACTTAATGTATTTCTTAAAGTTCCAGTACCCTGAGTCTAGAATTTTCAGGAATTTCAGCTTTTATTAAAGGAAAGTGGATAAATATGTACTCCAAAGTCCTGTGTTTGTGGGAAAGAGCTCGGTGGTATGAATGGAGTGTAGCCTAAAGCTCAGGAATCAGAAAGCATACCAATATTACTTGATGTTTTAAGACTCTTGAGAATAAAAGATTTTTGTTTGCTAGTGTTTGAAAATCCCACTGATTTTACCAGGGCCTAGATTTCTCATATCCCTTTTTGATCTAATGCTGTTGCTAAAAATTTCTTAAGTGGTTTTTTTTTTTTTTTTTGGCTGGTTTTCTTTTTTAGGCAGAAATATGAAATCTTGCATTGAACAGCACAAATGCAGAATCAAAATGACATGCAGCACAGAGCCATCCTTGCTATCTTCCTGAAAAATATAAGCCTTTGGCATTGCAGAGGTTTGTTATGGAGAATTTTTCTATCGCTAGCAGCAGCAGCAGCACAGTTTTGAATTTAGGTCATCAGATATTTGTCAAAGTCCTTAACTATTACACAAATGCTATCCTAAAACAATTCATCTTGTGTCTCATCATTTACTACGGTACTCCTCTACAGTACTAGTCATGGGTGATTTTGAGGTGGATTTTGTGCTATGAGCTTTCTTATTTCTGTAACAAATTGCCATCCTGAAACATATCCAATTTGTCATGATTCTTAAACTGCAGTTTCTTAAGTCAAGAGATTTGATACAGCAAATCCTACTGTCTTCCTGCAATTTTCTTTTAATTGGGTTTGAAAGTGGTGGAAAACCAGAGTATCACATTAGGCTAAAGCATAGCTTGGCTTGCTTTGGTATAAAAGGAAGTAAAAGGACCAGTAACCTCTAGTTTGTTGAAGGAAATGCAAGTGTTTACTTACTATCATATGAAGTTGATTCCCAGGGATTGACGAATGCCTTGACTCCCCCTGAAAACGTGGCAGACAGAAAGGTAGCAGCATAGTGATTATTGTAAATTGCTCCTGGGAGAAGTCAGCAGCATTTTATTTCTCACCCATGAGTAAAAGGGAGCATGACAGTCTGCTTTAGAAGGCGTTTCCTGGTTATCAATTAAAAAAAAAAATAGAGCCAGAACCAAGATTTTCTTATATAAACATTTTTTTTTGCTTAAGAAAACTATGAAAACTTAATTTCAGAGTAGAATATTTTCTGACTTTCAAACCCAAAATATTATCATTACAAAAATGGGATTTTTTAAAAAAGAAATATTGAGATTTCTGCCAAAGCACTTTTAATCAGGGAATATACTAGCATCAAATGCAAATGTATTTGAATCCCTACTTCTGTGAAATATTTTGTGGGTTAGTCAGTGATATTGTTGTTAACCATATGGAGATTTATTTTCACTTGTGGTTGATAATCACTGTGGTATCTGTAGGAGCCTCTACCTGTGTTATCTAGCATGAGAATGGATTGTGCAGTGCTTCAGGGCTTAAATTATAATGGGAATAACTGTTCTAGTTTGACCAAAATAAATTTGTATTAACCCCCCTATAACCAGCCTTTAAATGTTTTCCTTTTAATTGGTGGAATTTTCCCAGGTGAGGATGCTGTTTATTGAAGTAAAATCTTGATGCATTTACAGAGGAAATGTTATTACAATATGCATCACAAATTCTTTACCAATGCCAATCATACAGAGATATTTCAAGGAGCAAATGCATGGTGAGTCTCTTCTCCCCCAGAAAGCAATTTTCAAAATAATAAACCAGAATAAACCCAAAAGATGACTGGTGAACACAGGGTCAGACAGCTGCCAGAACCTTGTGGTTTGTGCTCCGAGAAGTAATGTTCCAGTAGGCCTATGTTTTACTTGTTACCTACCAACAATTGCATCCCAGTGAAATAAATCAACCATGGACAGCCAAGTCAAAGAATGGAGAGTCCAAGGAATCGGGGCTTTGAACTGCAACACGTGCAGAACACAGACACCTTTGGGCAGGTATTTTCCACTTGTCAGAAAAAAAATGGTAATGAATTACAAACTGGTTTCATTAGGATCATCCTTTCAGTAGCTTTCAGGTTTTGTGGTTTCCAGGGTTGCAGTCCTCAGATAACATTTTAATAGAGACAGCAGCTGTTGATATTGCCTGTTTGTTCTTTTCCTCCATTCATTCTGGCTTACAGAAAGACCAGATGATATTAAAGCTTTGCATTGCAGAGGTTAACAAGCTCCGTGCTATACTCCTACTAAGTAGGCAGTTAATATTCACACTTTACATATAAGAAAACTTAAGCAAAAGATCTGTGCTATCACAATACCTTGCTACCCATTGCATGGATCAAAGATGAAGAGTGATAAAATGCCACAGCCTGTGGTGGAAGGACAGAAGTAGGATCACCCTTCTGACCAAACACTGCCTTCACAGGCTGGTAGATGTGCCCCATCAGCTGTTGTAATGAGTTGTGTGCCCAGAGCTCACGATTCTTAGTGTGTTTGTACCTCCTGCACATGAGGCAGCTACGTCCCTGGCACAGGGTATTGTATATGCTTCAAGGGAAAGATTTCTTTTTTTTTTTTTCTCTCCTCTGGGTAAGCACAGCCCTACCTAACAGCATCAGTAGATGGGTAGACTCCTCCGGAGTGTGGATCTGGGACAAAGTTGAGGAGCTGACTTCAGACTATAGGTTTACAGGCTCATCAGTCACCTTACATATCTACCACCTGGGAGTCCCACACCTAACTGATCTTAAGAAATGTTAACTACCCACAAGAGTCTGAAGGAGAAGAGGGAAAAAAATCAGCTCAGTATTTAAATAGGGGGGGAAGTCTTTATGTAATAAGCTACAGTGAGAAGTAAAATATTTGTCAGGTTAAAGCCAGTAAAAGGTAGATAATAATGAACTTCAGTATTTTGGATAAAAAAGGGGGAAAGGACTATTTTAGGGGCATAATATGAAGCTTGGTTAGTCTATGATGACAGAGAAAAACAAAGGGAAGACTTACATGCTCCATCTCTGATTTAAGGGATCCCTTTCTTGCACAGGGAACCAGTGAACTGTAGAGATGTTTCAGTGAGGCAGGTCGCTCAGTAGCCTGGGTTTACTAGGCAGCCTTAGTGGGGTTGCTAGCGTGCTGAAGAGTGGCATAGGGAAATATGCACCTACAACCAGGGACTCGGTCTTCACACGGCCTTGGCTGAATTGGCATGGTTTGTCCTCCTCTGCCCCTAGTGTGGGGCATGCCAAAGGTGGCCTGGTCAGCGATGGCTGCGATGGCAGCCTGTCTAGGCGATAGCCTTGTCAGGTGAGGCCTGGACAGTGCTGTCCTTAATCCACGGTGTGGACATGGCTCCCACCGGCTGGTTTTGGATTCCCCGTGCTGGAGGAGGCTCTGCTGCAAATCGCTCTCAGTGAAGCAGCAGAGCCCGGTGTGGGTCCGAGGGATGGCGCCCCACGTTCCAGCATTGCTTTTTTTCCTGTTGCTGACTCGGAGGAAGGCGGCATTGATGGGCTGGAGGATGGCAGGGAGCTGGCTCTACTTGGAGAGAAAAGGCGGCAAGTGGAGGAGCCCAGAGGAAGCTGGGCAGCATAGGGTGAGCAGAAACAGAGATGGCACCGTTACAGTAAGCGTGTGCCGAGGCAGAAGAGGGCCGGGGGCACCCACCGCCTTCCCCTCGTCGCACCGGCGGTTTCCCTCGGCGCCGGGAGCAGAGGCCCCGCACCCACCCGGGCACGGCCGTCCCTCCTCCGTGCAGCTCCGGGAAAACCCCGCCCTGGTCATCAGGAAAACTTGGCCCAGACCACAAGCTGGTGCCGGGTTTCCTTCGCCGTGTGATAACGGCGCAGGGGCTCTGTCCCGGCAGGGCCCCTCCGGGCCATGCCGCCCACTCCGCAGCGCGGCCCCCCCCGCGGAGGCGGGGCGCCGCTATGACGGCGCGGCAGAGGCGGGCGGGCTGCGCGCCTGCCCCAACATGGCTGCCCCCAGCCAGGTAACGTGCCGCGCCGCCCGGAGCGGGGCTGCAGCGCCCGCGGCTCCCGGCTGGGCCAGGGGGAGCGGGCGGGGGCGGCGGGAGCGCGGGCTGCCCTGCCCGCGGGGCCGGGGCCTGTCGGGGCAGGGTGCTGTGAGAGGGGGACAAGGCCGGGTCGGCCCCCGCCCCGCTGCCTTTATTGTACCCCGCGGCTGCTCGGGGCAGGAAGGTGAGCGCACGGTCCTGTCGTTACTCCCGTTGTTCGTGTTTGTAACGAGTGCCCGAAGCTCATGAATTTGAGGTGTCAAGAGCTGGAAGGCACTGGCAGAGATGGGCTGGGGGTAGCCGCAGGACGTGTTTGGCCAGTTCCGGATCTCTTAAATCGCCCCATCAGGGCTCCTGAATTTTGGGGTTTTTGCTACGAGTTTCGGTGTCTGTGTATACGGCGTCAGCACGTTTATGTTTACGTGCCTGCGGCACACAGCCAAGGCAAAACTGAGGAGCAGGCTGCGAGCCTCCATCGCTGAGCGTGGTGCTCCCTCTGCTGGCAGTTGCCGGTTAGCGCTGCTCCGGGAACCACGCGCTTCCATTTTCTCAAGTGGCTTCTACTGCAAATAAGGTTCAACCGTGACATCAAAGCTTTACGTTAACCTTTGCAGTAATTTCAGCGCAGGCAGTGCTGTTCGAGAGGCCTTCAGGGGCTGGAGCTGGGAGGCACAGCACGTGGGGAGGGGCTGCAGCTTCTTGAGCAGCCAGCGAAAGGCCAGACAGGCGTCTCTGCCGGTTTTAAATGTCGTTGTTTAGGCAGTAGTCTCGCACCTCATCTGTCCTGTGTTCTGTTGTTTAGTTCAGGGGTTTTAAAAGGATGGAAGTAGTCTTTGGTCTTCAGTTTCTGTGCTAGCTGGCCAAATACTGGGCCACAACTTCTTGGCTTTTGCATGGAGGGTGTGGGAGTTTGTGAGGACCTGCCTAAAGGCCTAACTAAACTTGGAGCTGCTTTCCCCTGAGATCAGATGGAGTCTTTGAGGGTGCAGAGGTGTAGATGTTATGGGATGCCTGAGCCTTTCAGTTTGATATCCTTTTTTTATGGCTGGGTTTGTTCTGCAGAGGTTGTGTGCCAGTGGTCTGACTGGTATGGGTGATGTCTACATAGTCTCTGTGCTTCTCCATCTGAACCAGATTTTTATGTTTTCAAACACCCCAGCGTGTGTTTTTACTCTTTCTGTAACCCCATCTCATTAAATCAAGGGTGGGTCTTTCTGGTACTTTCCTGTGAAGTAGTTTGAGACTGTTTGTGCCCCTCCCCAGAAGATAAGAACCTGCGTGTGGGCCATCGGTAAAGCTATTGGTCTCTCTTCACCTGTATATGGTAAATAAAGTTGGGCATGCCAAGCTTTTTAGATCACATTTGTTAATTGGACGGCTTGGTCGTGGTAAGCTTGCTGAGCAAGTCTGCAAACAGGATGAATCCTAGTAAGGGTAACCTATTAGATGCACTTGGGGGAATGTACTTAATGTGCACTTTTTGTGCCTCTTGTGAGGCTTCCTCCTCCGCTGCCCTGGTACCTTTTGCTTCCATTTATCTTGTGTTGTTGTTTTGTGTCTCGCTGTACGTTTTTTTGTCTAGGCAAGTTTGAGATTTCTTGATCATTATTTAACTAATGAAGGTTAAGAGGACTGTTGCTCACTGTGTGTTTAACCATATTTGGAGATTAAATGAAGAATCCTCAATAAGAAAACTATTTTGAACTATTTGTCTTTAGATGCAAATGAGATTTTGTCAGAGAATGAACCATGGCCTGTATGCAAGTCTGCCATCAAGAAGTGAGAACGGGAAAATGATTTTTTAAGAAAGTGCCAAGAGATTCAGGGAGGGAAGGGAGAAAATTAGAATATAAGATATGCAAAAAGACCTTAGTGAGCACTGTTGCTTTGAAGGAAAATGGGAGACAGTTGCTAACAAATCTGTAATAAAAATAATTTTACAGAAATGAAGATTGGCTGTATAACTCATTGACCTTTTCAGCCTCTACACTTTGTTTCTAAAGTCATGTGAAATAATTATTTCAGTAGTCTCCTTTTTCTGAAACTGTGCCCTGTCAGGGTTTTGCCACTTGCAAGATTTCCTTCTCATACATTTTGCCTCCATTGCATGTTATCATGGTTATGATTGAATTAGCTCAGAGTAAGAGATGCTAGGAACTTGCAAGAGTCTGATGGCAGTAAACTGGATCTTAGTGCTTAGTCGTTTATTACTTTTTTTTGGTCAGGCTCAGATGTAAATGTGATCTTTTATATGGCCAGGATATGTATAAAAACCTGAATAAGGCTGTTTGCCCGGGGGTCAGGGTTCAAACTTACAGCTATGCGTGTGCCATCTCCAACTTGATAGCAGGCATCTGAAACTGTTTCAGGATAGAATTGTTGGAGTCTGCCATGCTAATAACTTGGTGGGATGGCTTGAAATTGTTGTTGCCAATTCATTTTCTTTGACAAGTGCTCTAATTCGAGACTGCTTTGAAATTGGGTTTGGGAGTGGAAGAGTAAGGGTAGGATGAAGAACCAACACATGGTAAGTAGTGGCAAAAGACTGAGTTGTCTTTGACAGTATTTATTCTGCTCCTTTTTTGAGGGTTAGAATCTGTTATTTCCACAGAGTGCTTTTGTCATTCTGATTTCCTTAAAAGATTTTTCTCTTTTGGTGCAGTTCGTAGTTTTTCATGTTGATGATAGTAATGCTGCAGCTGTCACAGGGAATACATATTTATAGCTCCTATGCAACTCTCTTAATACTACTTAAACAATTTTACTAGCATATTTACATTTGTTTAAAAGAAAATATTTGCTAAGTCATTCAGTACAAAGTTGCATCAAATACTAATATTAACTTTTTTTTTACTTTTACAATTTTCCTGTTGTTCATTGTCATCTTACTGTTATTGTGTCTGCAGTAGGTATTGGGAAGCAGCTATGCAGTCTTTGCAAGCCAGAAGGAATGCAAGTGGATGGCTGACTATTAGAGCAGTTGACACTTTTAAATAAGTACATATAGTGGTGATTGTCATTGGTTTTGTTGTGTGTTTTGTTTTGTTTTGTTTTTTTAAACAAAAACATTTTTTGAGGTGAAGAGAACATGAGGTGGGAGGATTGTTATCAGACCAATAATAAAAGAATGGAAAAGGACAGACATCTGCAGTTGGATTGTCCAGCTGTACTGTTAGGAGGATTTTTGGAAAAGAAGAGAAGAAGCCCCCAAAATATGGGTAAGGGCTTATGTTATAGAGAGAGAAAAAGAGAAGAGCAAAGCTAGCCATATCAATATGTGCTTTGTTATAGTCCTACATGAGGTCTGAACTCTTCCCTTGGATTTGAAGGGAGGAAAATAAAGTAGGCTCAGAGGCATGTAGGAAGGTACTGGATGGTTGCAATGTAGCAGTAGACCAGAAGTGGCAAAAGATGAAAAGAAAACCTGGAGGAAGCCAGTGACTCAATTAACTCACTGGTAGGTAAATGCTGTGTTGCCGCTAAATTCAATAGTTATTGTACGTACACAGTTTTCTGTTTGTTGCATGACAGGAATGTGATTTTTCTGAAGTTGGCCTTGGGAGATGTGCTAAGTGAGATGTGGAGCATCCTGATTACTAGTGCTTGGATATCCAAATGTTCAACACATTTATCTACTCTCAAAAAAGCAATTTTTGCCAAATGTCATATTCAATTGGAAGTGGCAATTAGGAAAAAGGAGCGAAATAAGCACGGTTGATCTCCAACTCAAGTATTTGGTGAGGCATGAATAACTTGGAAGCTAAGATGATACAAATCTCATGGCAGTTTCACATACGTTTTTTTGTTGTTCTGCTCTAGAGAGACTGCAGAGAGAAGGAAATTAATTGCAACTGCTATGTGAAAATCGGAGGGGCAGGCAGGTTAAAAACTGGAAGCTAGTGTAATGATATTGTGGATAAGAGTGAAGAACAAGAAAAAAACCCTGGAAAATTAAATCTTTATAAAGCTCTATTTTTGGGAGGATAAAAGAGAGTTTAATAACAACTTCAGAGATGGGGAAAGCCATGCTACCGAGTGAGGAAGAATGTACTTTGCAGGCTCTGTTTTGTCATCCTCAGATAATTCATAAAATCTGGTATTATCTGATGGCCTATCACTATCATAGAGATGATGTAGGAGATGGGGAGGCTATCTCTAGGGCAGACTGAAGTATCTAATTTTTCAAGGAGGATAGTTACTATGTGTTATTACTTCTGCTTCCCAGATCACCGGCATGGAAGTTAAAACCAGTGAAGATCATTTGAAAGTCCGTAAAATGAAGAAGAAGGTATTGAGGAAGCAGATCAGAGCTCAGCATACATTGATGAGACATGAAGGCATTGAGTGCATCTCCCATGCCACACAGGTGACTGGTAGTTCTGATTTTGATGGTAGTGTGAAAATCTTTCTTATCTGTGTTCTATTCTCACTTCTGTTTTGTCTAGAATGCAGTTCTCCAAAATACACTTCCTGAGATGGAGTGTTTTCTGTGCCCCTTTGGTTTTGAAGAACTGTACTTCAACAGTTTAATGTCTGTGGAGAGACTTCTATGGCCTTTCGATAAGGTTGTTTGGTTTTTGTTTTTTTAATATCTGAAACAGTAGTTCTTTGGGTTGGGGAGGTGGAGGTAGTAAGGAAGCATGGGAAATGTTACCTTGTTTAAGTAGATAAACTTTTCTTCTCTTTTTCTATGTGATTTCCTTTCTTCTCTGGCTTTTAGCTTTTGTATCTTTCTTTCCTCTGTACTGCTTTATCAAATTAATTTGTCTCATCTAAACTCCCAGTTAAAAACATGTTTATCTTAGAAGTCTTTTCCACATTGTTTTCTTCACCTAAATTGATTTAAGCTGTGTTTCTTGGGGAGTTGAACTGATTGACTGACTTGCAGCTGTTGAAAAGGTGGCTACTTTCCTGTCCCTTGCACAAAAGGGGACAAGATAGGAGGGAGTTCTGCTTTCTTGTGATGCTCAATGAACTTTACCATAAACCACTTTATTCGTAACCTAACAGAAAACTACTCGGCTTTTTAATTTGCATTTTTTTGCTGTCCTAGAGTTACAGCAGATCAGAGAATGACCTCGCAGATACTGGTATAGCAAAAAGTGAGTGACAGGAACTTGCAGACAGGGAAGAACTAGTTTATCATTTCCCTCCATCAGCTGTGGGGAGATGCTAATGCCTTGAAACACTGTAGAGCAGTGTCATTTACTCTAGCCTTATTCATTTTGATCCTGCAAATTCTTCCTGCTCGGATATGGAAGCATCAGTTAGATCTTTCTGCTTTTTTGTAACAAAATTGGGCTTAGTCTTCACTCACATCTCACTCCACGTGGACATACACTAAAATGACCCAGGAGTCTTGTATATCTTGTAAGCTTCCTGGAGCAGGCACTGTGTCTATCTAGTGTTGCTTGAAAATGGGTCCATAATCTGGGACTTGTTCCTCTCGATACTGCCCCAGATACCAAATTGTCCATCTGATCCACCCAGAGAGTAGTTTTGGCGTCCAGCCAGATCCTCATCAATGACAGAACATTTGAATAAGCGATGCATGAAACAAAATCATAGTACTGGTGAGAAACTAGTGTCAAGAATACAGAAAATGCTTTCAGGCTTTCTGCGAGAGTCTGGTTATATTGAAATTGCTCAGGAGAATTGCTGTACCTGCTGCTGTTATGTAGTGATTGTCTTTGTAGATGAAGTGCGTATAACCAGTGAAAGTGCTGGTTTGAGTCTCTGCACTTCCTCCACACATATGGGCCTCTCCATTAATAACATTCTAGAAAATAACAGTAATTAATAATACGGTCACCTTTGAAAAATGGGATCAGTAATAAGACAGCCTGATGCAGTGCTAAGAACAAGCGTTAAGAGCTGTTGCAATAGGCGTAGTCGCAGCAGTACTCACTATATAATTTATTTTCTTTTAATAATCTTTCCCTTCAGCTTTAAACCTAACTTTCTGTTTTTTTGAGGAGTGACATGCTGTCATTTGAAACAATTGAACGCTTTCCCAACTGCCTTCAGAAAAGGTCATAGAACAGTTACAGACTTCTAAGAGAAAGACTGTCTGAAAGCTTTCTGGAAAGGTATTACATGGAGTCAGTCTGAGTAAATTGTTGCTAGCTTTTTGGATTCACTGGAGCTCAATCAAAATTTCAAGATTGCATGCTCATTTGGCCTTAAAAAGGGACTTAAACTTCTTTTGACCACCATGATTAGATTTAACATCTTGTTAAGGCATATAGCTATTTAGATGTCAAAAGAACTTATTTTGAAAAGGCCTGTGTTTTTCAAAGGATATTTCTTGAATAATAGTAATTTGAAAAGTTCTATTTTGTTGGTTTTTTCTAATATTTGGCAAACCAGCAACAGTCCTCACAAACTGCATACTTAATAATTTTGGACATAAATCAGTATGAAAGTATAGAGTTAAGCAATTAGGCATTGTGCATGAAGTAGTCTGTGTTAACTAAGGATGGGACATAAATCCCTTTTGTTTATAAAAGCAAGAGGGAGACTTTTCAATAAGAGTGCTGGAGCAGAACTAGATGTTCTTGTTTCTAGATTATGCTACTTTTTTTTTGGTGAATCTGATATGTAGGGGACATGAGGTGGAACTGGGAATATTAATCTCTCTGCTTGGAGAGACTTCTTGGCAAAGATGAGAAAACCTTTCTTGGAAAAAAATCACTGTCTTGAAAGGTTTTTCTCTTTTTTTTTGTTAGTCTGCAGAAAAAATCCATTTTAGAAGCCTTCAAAATTATGTGTGTCAGTGTCACTGTTTGCTTGCAGTACACTTGATGCACACATGCTGGTTTGAAGATTAAGTGCTCTTGTAATAGTAACTACATGCATTAATTGAGGAGGTACCTCTGACAGAGGATGCAGGCCTTTCTGCCAGAATAGGTGCTGGGCAAACAAAGGTTGCCTTAGCCTCATATATATACCAAGCTCATTGAAATGTAAATATCTTGTGTGGAATACACAAAAGTGTACTCATGGGCTTACTTTTTTTCTTTATAGAGCTGCTCTCTTAGTAGAGTGTTGGTTTTAAAGTAACCAGCGGTAATCACTAATTCTCAATTTTTGTAATTCCTCTTTGATTAGAGCCTGGTTATTGCCAATGCTGGTCTTGGTAATGGGATGAGTAGACACCAACTGCTCAGGATAGTAGAAGAATATGGATTGGTGGAAACGCTCTTAATGCCACCAAATAAACCATATTCATTTGTGAAATATGGGACAACAGAAGAAGCCAAGAAAGCTTTTGATGCCCTTAATGGAAAAGAAGTAACACTGGAAGACTTTGACCAAAATATCATTCTATACGTTAATTTTGTGGAAAAAGGTATGATTTTTCTGCTCTCCTAGATACTTCCTGCATCCTGTTTTGCTTTGCTTTCACTTCCTAGTTTGTAAATATAGCTAAAAGCACACTAGTCTTTGTAAGTAGATACAGAGAATGAAAGCCAGAATCTGAGATTCAGGACATAAACCAATCTTTGCTCCTTCTATTACATGATAGGATACTCTAATTTTAACTCCTTTACTTGGAGGCAAAAGGGAAAAGGGTTTGGGTAGTTTCCAGACCTTTCTGTACTTCTCATGAAGGTTTTGTGATTAAGGAGCTAAACTAGGACCCAGGAGATCTCTGGACAGGTCATTGGATTACTTGCGTGACCTTAGTCTTGCAGTCTTTATCTCAATTCCAAGAAGGAAAACAGTCACAATAAGATTTCTGGCTTTTCCTCCTCTTCTCTCCAGGCTTTTTTATGGCTGACTATAAGCTGTTTAGCACAGTAACTGTTGCTCTTTCTATGAGCTTTTATATTGTCTGCTGAAAAGTGTTCCTGGTGTTGGTCTGTACATTCTGCAAGTGAATAGTTTTTTATAAACTGTTAGGATAGCAAACTGAATGTCTCTACATCACCAACATTTTGTGTTCACCTAGCTATTGCATTATATTCCTTCGTATTTGATTACAGGTTGCTTCTCTGGACAGAGAGTAGTCTGGTGATTTACCAAATCACCAAAATTCTAGAAAACTAAAATGATATGCAGGTAGAATCCTGACATGATTGGGAAATTCTCTTTACCATTGTTTTGACAGGAAAATGAAAAGTAGTTTTGCCTTTGAATAGTGTGTAATCTTGCTGGTCTTATGCAGTAGAATGTTTAAAGAGTGCTTTGCGTCATGAAAAACTTGGGCCTTGCCTTGTTTTGTCATGCCAAAACCAAATAAGATCACAATGAGTGTTCTGTTGTATCGTTAAAGTAAATATCTGCAGCTTTATTATATTCTCATATATAGTTGGTATTCCTGTAGGGAACACATGGTTTTATTTTCTCTAAACAGTGATAATATTCTCTTTTTCCATACACCCTAGTTTTGTGGCAGAATGTTGTTCCTACAAGCTTGCCTCCAGGCCTAATGATCATTGAAAAGATTATTTCTCCAGAGGAAGAAAGGAGGATGTTGGAAAGTATTGACTGGACAGGAGATGAAGATACTCGAAATGGTGGGCAAAATGATAGAAATCCAGACCTTCCATACTTCTGTGCTGTTTTTTCCTACGGTTTCAGTTTACAAGATGTCTACATCTTGGTAAATGTATTGTTTGAAATCATTGTGTATTCGGTTTTAGTATTTTAGGAATTGGTCTTATATTGCAAGTGGTGGCAAGTGGTCTGAATTGATATTCTGGTATGGGTTTGCTTGAATAATATTCCTGCATCCAAAACCAACTAAAGTCTTCTTTAGGTGTCTTACGCCAAGCATAAAAATGTTCAGTGAAGGTTACCCTTCCCATCTGATGTACAGCTGAGGAGCTGTGTCTTCTTTTAAATCAAAAAGAAGTCACTGAGACATTCTGGATGCTTTTGTGCTTTCACTTGAGCTCTGTGGATTTAGATCTTTTAATAAATGAATTGTTCTTGTGTGGTGGGTTGACCTTGGTTGGGTGTCAGGTGCTCACCTAGCTGCTCTATCATTCCCCTTCTCAGCAGAATGAGGTTGGGCGGGAGAAGATAAGATGCAAAAAATATATAATTGTGGGTTAAGGTAAAGGCAGTTTAATGAAGCAATAGCAGAAGTTGTGTGTGTGGAAGCATAGTAAAACAAAAGATGTTATCACCTGCTGATGGGAAGTAGAGAATGTTTGGCTGCTTCAGAGGAATAAGGGCTTCAGTACATGTAGTGGTTGCTCTGGAAGACAAACATAAATAATGAATGCCCTCCCTTCCTTCTCTTTTCTCTTAGCTTTTATATCTCAACAGACATCATATGATAAGGAATATCCTGTTGGTCAGTGTGGGTCAGCTGTCCTGGCTATGTCCCCTCCCAGGATGTTGCTCACCCCCAGCCTACTGGTGAGAGGAGGGAATGTTCGAGAGGCAGCCGTGATGCTGTGCGAGCACTGCTCAGCAGCAGTCAAAAAAAAGCCAATACAAAGCACAGCACTGTGAGGGCTGCTATGGGGCTCAGCCAGACCCAGTACATCTTGGAATTAATTTCAAAGTTTCTGTGTAAATTTTATTCCTTGGAACAGCATAAAGGGTTATTGACCTTAGCTAATGTGAACTTGGTGATTCGTGAAAGTGAAGGATCCTGCTGTATCAATTGCAATTTCAGAGATTGATCAAGAATAAAGATGCATTAAGTATAGCGAAAGAAAATTGGTACTCTCTACTTTTTGCATATACAAAACCACCATCAGTTTGACTTCAGACAGCAGTGAATGTGATGCTTGATGAAATACAAAAGGTGATAAGGCAGAAGTGTGAGCCATGAAGGACAAGGGTCACATAAATTGTTTTAACTGTTAATTAAAAAATGTTTTAGGTTTAATAGGTCAGATGACAAGGGAAGCATAGCAAATTGTTTGGGTTGTTTTATGTAGTCTAATCTTACTTTAAAATTGTGTGGTTTTACAGCCCAGAAGACTTTAAAGTATAGAAGAGTGAAACATTTTGGATATGAGTTTTGCTATGATAACAACAATGTTGATAAAGACAAACCTTTACCTGGAGGTGAGAACTTCCCTATTAAATCATACTTATTTTGTACTGATGTTTGAATCATTATATAAAGCCTTTAAGTCTTACTGAGATATGGATGTGAGATTCTAATAAAAGAAGATCCTTAACTGTATCTTAAACACATACATTTGTAATCTGTAATTTGAATGAAATTGTTCTTTTGAATGAGATCCATTCCAAATTACTGTGAGTGCTCAAAGCTTGTTTTCCAGTCACTTGCAGGCAGGCATTGATGCCCATTGAGGTGCAGTCAAATAAGGTTTTTGGGATTGTAGTTACCATTCTTTTTTAGTTTTTGTTTCATAAAGCAATTATGTGTTACAAATTACATATTCATTTGTTTGGGGGTTGTGATGTCTATTGCTGGGTATATTTATCTTGACTAGCTTGAAACTTGTTGGATGCACACCAAAATAAAAATTCCTTTGGACTGAAAGCAATTTTGAAAAGGTTTGTGTAACTCTTATTTGGAGTTGAGAGCTGTGACTCAGAGGAAAGCAAGTGAGTCATCTTATAGTCTTAGGTTTAAAAATAGTAAAATAGGGGAGCTAAATTCCTGTAAAACTTGAAGGTGTTTAAGGTGACGCATGTGTCACGGGGTGGATGTAGCTTGCAATGGAAGGATTCTGGTTACGTTGAGGTTTTAACAGTGAAGCTATGTAATCATAAAAGCATTGACATTTCAGCTGTTTTCTAGTCTCACAGATAGTCTATTTTTTGTGAGAAAAGCATAAACACTTCATTGGGGGAGAACAACTGAAAAATAAAAATCAATATTATCATGGAAGAGCTATTACTACCATGTTTCTGGGTGTTACCTCCAACAGAATTTTACCTGAGAAGTCCTCTGGTAAAATAACAAACCAAAAATTCAGTGAAGCACTGAAACTTTCAGTCCTGTTTCAAGAACAATTTAACTTCCGCAGATATTTTTGGTGATACTTAACCTCTGCACAACTTCTGAATTTCTGCATAATAATTTTGCTTCTTAACTGCAGCATTTTTAATGTAGTTGGTGGAAGCATTGCCTGTGATTTGATATGCTTTTATTTATGTGTAGAGATGATGCAGTTTGCATTTGTAAAGAGTGATCTGCTTCTGAATGTCGAGGTCTTGGGGAAATGGCCTTTTGAATGGCAGGATGTTGTAAATATATTGGACTTGCAGATCAGGCCCCCAGTTCTGATGTATGTGTTACAGAAAATGCAGTGTGTTCATTATTGAAGATGGGCTTATGTTTCTGTGAAGTTGTTTCTATGTATTTTGACCAGTTACTATATTTGTTGTAAAAAGAAAGGATAAAAATGCAAAAATCTATCCCGTTTTGCTTACTCTTTTGTTTCTGTAACTAGGTCTTCCTGAAATTTGCAACCTATTGTTGGATAAATGGTTGAAGCAGGGATATATCAAACATAAACCTGATCAACTGACTGTAAATCAGTATGAACCTGGACAAGGTAAGTTTATTTGTCCTTCAACAATGTTGAGCTCTTTACACCTTACATTGTGGTTTAACACTGGTAGACAGCTAAGCACCACACAGCCGCTCGATCACTCTACCTCAATGAGATAGGGGAGAGAGTTGGAGAGAGAGAAGTGAGAATACCCATGGGTTAAGATAAAGACAGTTTAATAAGGTTTTTTTAAAAAAACACCAAAGGAAAAACCAAAGCAACTCCCACCATCAAAATAAAAAATGAAAAAAAAAGTGAGGCAAAAAAAGTCCCCAAGCAATTGCTCACTACCAGCCAACCAATGCCCAGATAGTCTGAGTAATGGCATCCCTTGTAAACTTCACCCCTAGTTTTGTTTCTGAGCACAATGTGATATGGTATGGAATATCGCTTTAGTCAGGTGTCCTAGCTGTGTCCCCTCCCAACTCCGTGTGCATCCCCAGCTGACTTGCTGGCAGGGAAACATGAGAAACCAGAAAGGACCTTGATGCAGTGTAAGCACTGCTCAGCAATACCCAAAACATCCTTGTATTACCAATACTGTTTTCATCACAAATGCAAAACCTAGCACTATATGAGCTACTAGGAAAAAAAATTAATTCTATCCCAGCCAAACCAGTACAACATTACTGAAAATCAGAAGTGTAGCATCTTAAGTGTGACGTGTAGGGACAGGATTTCAGCGCCTGCTTAGTGTATTTCCTCTGTGACCAGAGATGCTTTGAATCAGAACTAAAGTCTTGATACTGGTTTCTGAGCCCAGGAAGCTTGTGTTTACAAGTACAGTTTTTGATACTACTGTTATGGAAATTGATTGTGTTTCAGAGTCTGAGGATGTAAGATGGAAACTAACCATAAAAAGATATAGGAATGAATAGTCATATTTGGTTTTGTAGTAGAGTGCATTTTTTCACTCCAGATTCTTCTTTCTTCCTGTACTATGCATACAGTCTCCAGGAAATGGCGCTTGCTGTTAGTCCATAGGATATAACATTAGTATATGTGACTCTTAAGTATGATGCAAGTAGTGTTCCCTTATCTGAGGAATAAGAAATTACTCTGTTACTGTAATCTTTCCCAAACTGGAGACATTTGAAGAAAAAATTGTTTCTAATCACACTTCTAGGGAATAAATCATGTGCTGCGCTTTCATCAAGGCTAAGAATCTGGCTTGCTTTCTAGAGTGGGTATCTCATGCGTCCTTGGGAAGAGAAGGACAACAGCTTTTCTTTCAGAATTAATGTCTGACAGTGTCTGCCAAACAAAGGTCTGAAAAGCTGATCCTATTAGTTTATGTATCTGACAATCTGTTAAATTGGTACAGTTTTGTACTTCTGGCTGGATCATCAGAGGATATTAGTTAGAATTCTAGATTTCTATCAAGAATAGAAGCAGTTTGTTTAAAAAAAAACAAACCAACCCAAATCTAAACAAAATACCCTTTCTTAAGAGCAAATTGTTAGGATATTAACAAGCACAGAGTGCAGTCCAATTAATACCTTTAGTATCTGTGTTCCAAGCCAGATTGTCATTGGAAATTACACTTGAGATTTTAGAAAGTGACTGATGACTTGGGGTATCTAAGCTGTAGAAGCCACATTTAAGACACATTAAATAAATTCCTTTTTGAGGGTGCTTTTTTCATTCAGGGTCCTAATAATGTTTAAAGTTGTATATTTATACTTGAAAGTTAGCATCCACTTTTGAATGCTTAGATGACTCTTACTATGTGCTGCATATATGGAGTATAAACAGCAGGTAAGCAGGTCATTGTGGTCTTGACTGAAATGTCTGAGTGATGCTGAAGGGAGTAGTTGATGTTACCCTGTTATACAGGGAATTGAATTGCACTGATTTCAGTGCATATCTGAAGGCGGAGCTTCAGTGCTTTATACGGAGGCAAAAAGTTACAAGCGAGCACAAACAGATGCATGTCCTTGGTTTTCAAGTCTAATGGATTTTTCTATCTGGTTAAATGCTGACCTCATAAAACACTTGTATTGCTTTCACTGAAACTAATGGAATTCAGAATACTTGCATCTGAAAGTAAAATCTGGCATATAATAAGGATGCTTTATAGGGCTGACTGACTGTTAAGAAAAAATGTTTTTGGCTTAGGAATTTGATAGTGTCCAAAATGAACTTGGGTAGAGTTTTGTAAATGGTTTGGTTTGGTTCACATAGGATTTACTGTATCTGTCTGGGCCTGTTGTGGTGTCAAAGGAAGGCATGGTTGCATTCTCCAAAGTGGTCTGCTGGCTTTGCTTCACTGTTGACTGCAGTTCCCCACATGAAGTGAGATCTTGCTGGGATATGCACACTGCTGTTTCAGCACTTGATGATAAAATATGTGGCACGAGCTGTGGGGAATGGCAGTTTCTTTCCAATTAGCAGATCTAAAAGAAAAAATAAATTTGCTGTCCCTTTGGCAATTCTCAACTCCTTGTGTTTACTCATACATGCACCAACAGATGTACTACCCAGGGGTTAGCCTAGCAATGGTGTGTGGAGTTCTGCTGGGAACATTTGTGCTAGTAGGTCCTAATTCTGAAGCAGAGACCTTTAGCAGTCATCTGCTTAGCAGTAGAGGGAGTATTTGGGATGACTACTCTCTGAAGAGTGAGTGATAAATATGTGATCATGGATGAACTAAGGCTCAAATCACCTAATGCAGCACAACTGTTTGCATGAAGTGCTAAACTGCCTAGGAGGAGAACATAGTGATTTCTACTGCTCTCTGCGGCAAAGAGGCATTTGGAGTTTTCATAGGGTGAGGCCTTTGGGTGCCCTGAACTATCTTCTAGATATTTCCACTCATTATAAAGGACGCTTGTGTTACATGCCCAGATTAGAGGCATAGTTAAATCAGACAACTGTCCTGAATTCTTTTGGACAGCAACTCCCTTGTTTATGATGTTTTGTTTGTTCAACCGTACATCCCAGTTTTCTATATGGACATCCATGGAAACAGGGCTTGCTAACAGAGATAGCACTCTATTATTACTATACTGATCTCTTTTGTTGTTTTTTTTTTTTTATGCAGGAATTCCTCCTCATATTGATACACATTCCGCTTTTGAGGATGAAATAATCTCTCTCAGTTTAGGAGCCAAGGTAAACTTGTTTGTATGTGTTTTGATGTGCTTTACTGAGAAGTTTCAGTTTTGTATTGTTTAATACAAGTTAATTTGATTTTCCATGGTGTCTGTTCATACTTACCTGAGTTTAGTATCAAGCAAGTCAGGTAATGTGATATGCTGATTAAATAAGTAACTGCATTGAGATGTTGTCGCTGGAAGATTTCAGTGACAGTGATATCCTATTTTTAAATCTTAGCATCCAGTTCTCCCATCGACCTTCCTTCATTTTCTATTAATCTTAGAAAGTGTATCACTCCTGTTTGTGTTTCTACTTCCATTTTTCACTGTCATTCCCTGTTCCCTCTGGTCTGCATAAGCCTCCCGTTATTTTTATATTCAGTACTTTTACAGTAGACTAATGTGTATATATTACCTGCAGAAGGTTCAATCAGTGTTTGAACCTTACTGAGCTAGTCAGGCAAGCAGAGGTAGACGTTGATCTCATGAGCTTCCAACATACGCAGATGATGTAGACAAAGAGTGGGAAGAGAAATGGAAGAACAGTGGACTAGCACAAAGTCATGCAACATATCAAGAAAACAGTCCATATTATCTAGTCTTGGTGCTCTGATTACTGTGTTTACTTTTACTCTATTTGCATTCATCTGGTCCATCTGTGCTCATCCATGTTCTACAAATTTAGTGTTATCTTCTCTGCCTGAAGCACTACTGTGGCACGTCTTTGCTATTTGACCTTATGTATTGGATTTGCGTGGCAAGGTTTTGGTAGAGGGAAGGCAACAGGGGTCCTTCTGTGAGAAGCTCCTAGAAGCTTCTCCTATGTCTGACAGAGCCAATGCTCTGGGCTTTGGCATCAGCTTCCTCTTTTGCAAGTTGTGTAGTGGAAGTGGAGCTCCTGGGACTAGGAGTGAGTCTAAGGAAGGTTAGATTTTTCCATCAACATGTGTGGCAGTGGCGCATCTGTGTTCTTGGTCACTTGAAAATGGGGTGCTGGTATTGCCAGTCCTCTCAGCCTTACCATGGATATATTTGTTCACCATTTGCAAAGGCATCCACTCTAGGGTAGGAACATCTGGCATTAGTTGTTTGTGTGGTATGCACAGTGGCAGTTGGATTCCTACTATTCTTTTGGAATCTCCCAGTCTAGGGGCTACTTTCTCATGTGGCTTTTATGCTTAGCCTTGTCTCAGAGATAGCATGTTCTCCCCTGTTCAACTGTGGTGTTGTCTTTAAAAGTGCCAACACCTCCATGCTAAGTAGCACATGGGAACGTCTGTTTCTTCCATGTCTTTTCTCTAGCAAAAGGGCTGTAATTGATCTGTGCAGTTTACCTGTCCTAAGTTTAATTTTTCTGATAGATGCTAGGCATTCAGAGCAGTACAGCATCAGTAGATAGCCCCACTTATAGCTCTTCCTATTTTGATCTTGTAAAAAAAAGAAGGTTATTTTAGTTTACTTTGTAAAAACTGTATTGGTGATATAATTTTACATATTCTGCCTCAGTCTGCAGCCCCAGGCTTTCTTACCCTTTCCATTTCAATTAAAAGTCTGACTCTAGCACAGATGCTCTGTTACTTCGTTGATGAGGCACCATAGGCAGTGCATTTCTGGAAGATTATATTACAGCACACCTCTGTGATGGTCTCAGAGATGGCCAAAAGCAGAGTGATTTTAATCACCTGAGAAATACAAACCTTTCTGGGAAGTGGACTGCCTGGAGCATTATGATGCTGTTAAAAATTGGAATGTGTACATTTCAATCAGGGAAACAGCCAAATTTGGGCCACTTCTAGATATTTCAGGCATAGGCATTGGATGCAGTCTGTTAGGATGGCTCCCAGGTTTCAGTGCGTTTTCCTAGTGGGCCATTAATGCGCTTTCCAGGTGCAGACAATCAAAGCACATGTAGTAAAACAAGCCATTGGCCCATGAAATGCTGCATTATATAATGGCTTTTCTTTCTGGTACTTCTACAACTTTTGACGATTTCTTTAATGTGTTTTTGTGCACTTAGCTCTTCATCTGATTTTAAAATACAAGTATCAGTTGCAGTAATATGCAAGTTAGCTATTTTAGGAGCGAAGCCCCCCACTCTTATTTCCAGTAAAGCTTACCATGTACAAAATTTACACACTCTGATAATAAATAATTGGAGTTGCATATACAGTGGCAAACTTTGGTATCTGTCTCTTTTCTCTGTAGTGTGACTTTTTTTCCCCCACCTAAATAAATTAGGCTGCAACATAATGGAAGTACATAAACCTAGTCGTATGTCTTGTCCTTTCTTTATTCTCTCAGCATTAAATGCATACGTTTAAATAACAAGTGCCATAAAGAGATGTTGCAACCCAACTGTTTCTGTTATCCTATTTTGGAAGTTGGCTACCTAGATGCTTCAGAGGAGGAAAAGAAGCAGGATGCCTCATGTAGTTTATTCTTATACTAACTCATGCAAACAGCTTTTCTTTCAGTTGTTTGTATGCTTGTCTTTCCAGAACCTGTTAGGCATATTCTAGTAACTAAAATGCTTTGCCATATGAAAGAGAAACCTGTGGCAGAGCAGGGGACTTAAACATAAATGCCATCCTAGTGTGTAATGCCTTAGCTATCAGTGCAGGTTCTCAAAGTTACTGCATTCACAGAATTGTTTAGATTGGAAGGGACCTCGAGGTCATCTAGTTCAATGCCCCTGCTTAAGCAGGGTCAGCTGAAGCAGGTTGTCCAAGACTGTCCAGTTGTGTTTTGATTACCTCTGCAGATAGAGACTGTAGAACCTCTCTGGGCAACCTGTTCCAGCATTTGACCTCTGTCACAGTACAAATATCTGTTTTCTTGTGTTCAGGTGGAATCACATGGGTTTTAAATTGTGCCTGTTGTCTCTTGTCCTGTTGGTGGACACTACTAGGAAGGGTCTGGCTCCTTCTTCTTCAGTCCCTCCCATCAGGTATTTATACACATTGGTAAGAGCCATCTTATCTGAGCCTGAGCTATTTTTTCTCCAAGCTGATCTGTCCCAGCTCTCTCAGCATCTCTTCATATGAAGATACTCCTTAATCATCTTCACAGCCCTGTGCTGGACTTGCTCCAGTAAGTACATACATTTTTTGTAGTGGGAAGCCCAGTCTCAGTACTGGACACAGTACTCTAGATGCATCCTCACCAATGCTGAGTAGAGAGGAAGGATCACCTCCCTTGACCTGCTGGCAGTGCTCTTCCTAATGTAACCTAAGAGGCTGTTGGCATTTTTTTCTGCAAGAGTGCCTTGGTGGCTCACATTCCACTTCTTGTCTACCAGGACCCCAAGGTCCTTTTGGGCAAAGCTGCTTTCTAGCTGATTAGCCCCTAGTGTATAGTGATGCATGTGGTTATTCCTGACCAGGTGCAGGACTTTGCACTTCCCTTTGAATTTCATGAGGTTCCTGTTGCACCAGTTCTCCAGTCTGTCCAGGAGGTCCCTCTGAATGTTGGCACAACCATCTGGTATGTCACCTGCTCCTCCTGGTTTTGTATTGTCTCTAAACTTGCTGAGGATGCACTCTGCCCCATTGTCCGGATCATTAACGAGATGGTAAACAGTGTTGGCCTCAGTATCTTCAGTACCCTGGGGTACTCCACTAATAACACATCTGCAACGGCACTGTGTGTCACTGCCATCTTCAGTGATGCCTTGCAACTTAGATCGCATTTTTGAGAATCAGTCTTTTCCTCAGCAGTGAATGAATTTATCCAGTAACAAAACACTTTGTACTGTTTTGTTAAGAGGAATCATTATGAGTCTAATTTGTTTTTGTAAACTTGATTTCTGTTGAAAAGGGAATACTTACTGGCATGTGTCATTTAAATATCAATAAACTTGAGAAGAAAATAAGGGCATGATTCTTCACAACGCTGCATTTATCTTGCATCAGATAATCTACAGCAATCCAAGTTCTTGCACCTCTGTGAAATGAGGCAGAAATATAGGTGTGAGATTCTCTTTCCTATTTCAGTCACATGAAACAGCTTTGTCAAGAAGCACAGGGAAGCCAAGTGGCTCAATTTTGTTCTAGTTGGTGCAATATGTTGTGTTTTGGGGAGTTTACAAGACAGATTAAACTTCATTTGAAGGAGAAAAATCTCACTATTACTCTGTACTACCTATTTTGTAAAAACCACTGAACAGTATGTAGGCAGAGCAGTGAGACATTTGATGTATTTTGTCCCATGATACTCCAGGAAAAGCGAGGGTCTCGGACTAATCACTTTTGGTTTTGACCCATTTCTTTGACATCTCTTGGGAAACGGCAGAATAAAGTGAGACTTTTAGAATGTCCTGTAGGCTTGTAATGGCATTTTATAAATCACCATGTTCACCCTTTCTTTATAGGAGCTGATACACTGAAAATATTAATAAATATGAGTTCCAGTGTTGTGTTATTGAATACAACTTTATTTAATTCAGAAGTTGTCATAGCAGGAGAAGAAAGGCAATGGAGTAAATTTAGTTCGGAGTGATTTTTATTAAGCTTAATGGCAAACCATATTTCCTGTGTCCATGAATTTGAACAAAGTACTGCAAAACAGGGAACAGTCCTTTCCATTGAGAATTTTCTGTTTTGAGTTAGGTGTTATTTTCAGTGCCTCCATTTGGTGTCTCTAAAGATATGTAATTTTACAGTATTTCATCTTAGGAGCCTGGACAAGTTTGCAGCTGTCTCAGAAATCTTAGTTAAAGCCTGCGTCAAATTTCCTTTTGCAGGTTTGCAGTGGGAGCTTGATCAATATTGAGATTGCTGGTTTTCTGCTTTTCCTAATTTGCCGTTTTAGATGCCGTCATGTAAGCCTTGATTAATTAGAATTTTAGAAATATAGAGGTATCGTTTCTATAATGAGCTAAGTAGTGCTATGAGTATATCCAGCCTATAGCTCAAAATGGCCTGACAATGTGCACTTACAGCCCAGAAAGCCAACTGTATCCTGGGCCACATCAAAAAGAAATGTGACCAGCAGGTCAAGGGAGGTGATTCTCCTCCTCTACTCTGCTCTAATGAGAGCCACCTGGAGAGCTGCATCCAGCTCAGCACAGGAAGGACATGGACCTTTTGGAGCGAGTCCAGAGGAGGGCCTCAAAAACGATCAAGAGGGCTGAATCACCTCTGATCCACTTGTCCTGTGAAGCCAGGCTGAGAGACTTGGGGTTGTTCAGCCTAAAGAAAAGGCTCCAGGGAGACTTAATAGCAGCCTCCCATTATCTAAAGGGGACTTACAAGAAAGGTAGGGACAGACTCTTTAGTAGGGCCTGTAGCGATAGGACAAGGGGGAATGGCTTTAAACTGAAAGAGGGTACATTTAGATGAGATATTAGGAAGAAATTCTTTACCGTGAGGGCGGTGAGGCACTGGCACAGGCTGCCCAGAGAAGCTGTGGCTGCCCCATCCCTGGCAGTGCTCAAGGCCAGGCTGGATGGGGCTGTGAGCAACCTGGTCTAGTGGGAGGTGTCCCCCCCCATGGCAGGGGGCTTGGAACTAGATGATCTTGAAGGTCCCTTCCAACCCAAACCATTCTCTCATAAAAGAATTTCTCCTTCCTTGCTGCAGATCTTGCCCCAGTAAACAGTTAGTGACACCCTGTCATCCTCATCATCAGTGGTCTCCTCATCAGCTCTGCCCTGTTCTGTCCAAGACTGCTGTGGGATACCCATTGCCCCATGCCAGAGGGCATAATTTTCCTAAAGGGTGTGTTGTGTTGGCACCGTGCTATGATTTATATTGTTCTGTCCCGTTTTCTTAAAATCCAGCCCTGTTGTGGAAGCCCCAGGCTTGTCACTCTCTTCTCCTTAGCTTCTGCTTTTCTTGGAATTCCTTACTCTGCCTCCTGTCCCCGTGCCTTGGCCTGGCAGAAGGCTGGTATAAACACTGAACTGCTGTGATGCTTTGGCTAGGCCCCTGACCTAATGTCTGCGAAAGGGAAGCTTTGAGGTTTTGAGTCAGATTTGTGGCTCAGGGTTTAACAGCAGGACCCTGTGTGGGTCATCCTTGACCTCTGCCTAACTTCTGTTCGTCTGAACACGTATTCATCATCTCTTAGCCTGCAGATATTGAGTGCCTTCATCTATAAAGAAAAACGTGACTCACTGAAGCCTTGAAAGCAGAGCAATGTTACAAAGAAAAACTCTACCAGTCCTTTTGATATATATATGACTGATGGTTGTCCTAGAACTGATAGAATGAGGTATACTGCTAGTACTCATTTTTTAGGCTGATAATTGACCATTTTCCTGGCACTTTTGCTTCTTATTTGTTGATCTATTTCTAATCTGTCTTGGTTAACAAACAGAGATCTGTAGCTGCTATAGGCAGCAGCTTTTTCTGTAATAGCTGCTTGGGAGATTTTATCAGAAGCCTTTAGGAAGTCTAGATTGTACCTAGCCTTTGACAGCCAGCGCCTATTTCATGTTTTGTATGAGCTCTAACAAGGTAGGCAGGCACTTGATACTGTTGTGTCAGCTTTATGGAGCTTTGTGGTCCTGCTCTTATTTTTATTATATTGGTTAGGTGCTGTTTCAGTTTAATTTACTGTTTACACTTATATTGCTTTTTCTTTTAAGGAAAGGCAGCAAGTGTCTTTATCTATTTAAGGAATTACTCTGGTAGTGGCTATACCAAAGTGTGGGTTTTTTTTTCTCTGTCCATACTAGTAGCATGGTTGTGGTAGGTGAAATAGTAGTAATAGTGGTCAATATTTAAAAAGAGATTGGATAGTAGAACCAAAATGTCTCTTAAACCAAGTGGAAGGCATTAAAATTTTAATCACTACAACCTAATGCTGAGTTCAGATTTTTGTTCAAGTGAGCCTTCTGGGTTTGCTGAAGCTCCACAGTGTGCTTTTCAGGTACGTAAGACATGTTTCTTGAGCTGTACCCTTTATATAGTTGTGGTTTAACCCTGGCTGGCAACCAAGCGCTACGCAGCTGCTTGCTCACTCCTCGCCACCCAGAGGGGTGGGGAGGAGGATTGGAAAGGAATGTAAAACTCGAGGGTTGAGATAAGAACAATTTCATAGGTAAAGCAAAAGCCGCGCACGCAAGCAAAGCAAAGCAAGGAATTCATTCCCCACTTCCCTGGGCGGGCAGGTGCTCAGCCATCCCCAGGAGAGCAGGGCTCCATCATGGGTGACGGTTACTCGGGAAGACAAACGCCGTAATGCCTCATGTCCCCCCCTTCCTTCTTCTTCCCCCAGTTTATACACTCAGCATGACGTCATATGGTATGGAATACCTCTTTGGCCAGCTTGGGTCAGCTGTCCTGGCTGTGTCCCCTCCCAATGTCCCATGCCCCTCCAGCCCTCTGGCTGGCAGGGCCCAAGGAACTGAAAAGTCCTTGATTTAGTATAAACATCACTCAGCAACAACTAAAAACATCAGTGTGCTATCAACATGTACTCACATCACAGCCAAAACACAGCACTGTGCTAACTACTAAGAAGAAAATTAACTCTGTCCCAGCTGAAACCAGGACAATAGTCATGGATTTTATCAATTCTTGAAGAATAATGATTTGCAGTGGTTTCTGTATCATTTAAATGGAACCCTAAGGGACTATATTTATAGCTGTATACCAGATTTAGTTGGTTTGTGCCATTTGAAGTGGTATTTCATTTTTGAAAACTACTGAAGAGCTTCTCCATGTAAAAGGCATCCTGAGCACTGCAAGTTAAATGCATGAGTTGTCATAAATCTGTCTCTCCTCTTTGAATTTACTCTGTATAAATGTCCTAAGTGTTTCTGTCTTTGTCATACCATAATGTACTGTCATTGAGCTTGGATCAGATACAAGACCCATCTGAATCAAGGGAGAACTTTCTGTTGGTGTGATTGAACATTGAATTGCGCCCTCTGAGATAAACATCAAAGCCTGCAGCCCTTCATGGGAATATTTATAATAGTCTTACTGTCTTTTCTGGGAAAGGTAAACATACTGTTCTGAGCTTTTATTTCTGTGCTGTGTGTCTCTTCTCCATTTGCATACAGGATTCTGTTCACAATTTCAGTGTGTCCTGCTGATGATTCCACCTGATCAGTTTTTTTAACCTTTGTAAGGATCTTGAAAGCTCAGATTTCATGTAAATTGTTCAGAGAGAGCCTGTCCTGCAATACCTAATTGCCTCCTTCCACAGCCTTGGTTGTTTATAGGCTAACTCCTATTTTAGCCAAAGGTAATAACAGCAAGTCACTCAGTGTGTGCAACTAATGCAGGCAAGCATTTGTTTCTCAAGTGCTGTAGGAATTTGCTAATGAATCTTGATTTGCAGTGAGATGCTAGAACAAGAGCTTTGGACAGAATTGCCCTCAGAACAAAGATACTTTATTTCTCTAGAAGCTGTGTGGCAGTAATTTGTTGAGAAACAAGACAGCAGCGTGGAGAACTTACCTTCTTCCCTACCTCCTCAGCTACTTGGGAGGAACAAAATCAAAGCTAAGCTATGACAGAGTCTACATTTTAAAGTTCTGTATGTAAAAATACTTCTTTTTTTTTTTCCCTTCTCCCCCTTTGTGTTGGTGAGACGTTATAGTTTCCAGGTGCCTCTTTGCATAAGTTGTCCCTGTGGTGAGTCTCAGAGGTCTGGCATTTACTACCAGTGGGCCAGTACTGGGAAAATAGCTCTGGAAATCTTTTATCTCCTGTCTCCTTTTTGTTGGATTCATACCAGCCTGCCTTCTTTTCCACAGAGGAAAGAAACTTGCTATCTTCTGTGCCTTTCCATAAAGCTGTTCCCCACTATGCAAGGGCTAATAAGTCTTAAATTGGCTAGAATCCTACTTCAGTGCAGAGGAAGGAAGGGCAGCCTGTAGTTTAATTGCTGTGGGATCTCTGATCTGCAGAATATGCTGTGACTTGTTGAGACGTTTCTCCTGGGTCTGCTACGGTGGGAAGTTGCCTTACTCCATTCTGTGTAGCACTTTTATGTTTCTGGCATGTGGTCCACTATTTTGGCTGCTGAGGGGGAAGCAGAGCTGCAGCTCGTCCTGGTTTGTACCACTTTGCTTTCTGCTTTCTTCCTAGTCAGTTGGTTGCTCTTTTTAGCATCCTGTGTTTTCTTTGAGTTGTTGGTGTTGAGAAAGGGACATGGGAAGAATGTTCTTATCTCCTGAACTCCGCTGGGCAGTTGCATCACCAGTGCGTCTGAGGTGAATGTGGAAAGGGGGAGAAAAGAAATAGCAATTAGGAAGAATTTGAAAATTAAATCTACTCAATATCACATGGAGAAATGCTATGAAAAATGTCATATAGTTCCAATTAGTTTTCTCACAAACACACCAAAATCCTACGGTGAGTGAAGCACTTTCTGAAGTGTTTTTAGTTTAGAAGTTTAATTTTAGAATTTAGAAGTTAGTTTCGTTTAGAAGTCTGGAGCAGGCGATTACAATTTTCTGACTCTGGTCATGGCTGTTAAATAATGAAGGAAAACTTCTGCATAATTCCTTTACCAAATTGATTTAGTTTTAACAGGACCTGTTGTCTCCAGGCTATTTGCTGTTTCTGTAATGTGCTTATTTTGTATGCTGAGGCAGCATCGTTCCATTTCCAATTCTCAGACGTCTGGCTGTTACAGCTTTACTGTGACAGACAAATACAGATATTAAATTTTTCAGTGGAAGCAAACGTACGCTCTAAAAAGTGTCTTGCTATTGCTAGAGATTTCTAACGGGTTTTCATGTGGTAGAAAATATGTAGATAGATACAAATCTTGGGAAAAAGTTAGATTATGATTTATGATAATTGCTCTTTTTAAAACTAAATTTTTTTTTCCTCTTGTTCCACTTCACTTCCCCCTGCCCAATTGTACCCTTCACTGTGATATACTTTTCAGTGGTGGTGAGATGAATGAACTGTTAAATATGAAGTTGTTGCTGTTTATTCCTGTGAAAAATGTGATCATTGTAATAGAATAAAACTGACAAGAGTGTTTAAATTTACTTTTAATACTTTTACAGCTGAAATGATTTTTAGGTCATATTTTAGATTGTCGCTTTTGAAACACAGTTCAGCTGGTTTTTCAAGTTGTATTGTTGTTTGCGTAGTTACTTTCATTATTTTTTTTTAAAGAATTGTTAATTTCTTCAAGATGCTTATCAGTGGAAGTTATTTCTGTTCCCCATATTATTTTTAGAAGATCAATACTTGATACATGAAATAGAATCCTGGTGTCTGTCACAAATTAACAGCAAACAGACTGAACTCTGGCGCATTAAAAAATAGTTATCTTTAGCTGTTGTATTTCAGCTGTACTTTGGTTCTGGAATTCAATAAAGAAATCTAATTTCATTAGCCAGTGATGTCATCTCTATTGTTGTAGGGGCCTATTTTAAGACTGTGGAAAATTTCATGTAGAACTGAGTAGTTGTCAGTCAATAATAATAACCACAAGTAGCCTATAAGCAAAGAAACAAACTTAACTTGTTTAGTTCCTACTGTGATGTGTTGTCTCTCTCAGCTTTGAAACTGGGCTTTTATATTACCACTAAGTGTAGCAGATGGGGTTTGAAGTCTGTCTGCTTTTATAATACCTTTACAAATGTGAGCATTTTGCATGCTGCAATGTTCTGTTTCTGTTTTTCTTTCCAGTTATGTTGAGTGTTTCAGGAGGAGTTTCTCCACAGAGCTCTTCCAGTAGAGTTGACTCTGGAAATTTTCACTGAGGAACTGGCAATTTAGAGTGGTTAAAAGCATGCTGGAGCCAGAGCTGTCAAACTTGTGATGCTGATACACTTGACAGGAAGATTCTGATTCAGGGCTAGGGGGAGAGGTGTGGTGCTTCTTAGTGGAGAAGCAAGTAGGCAGGCAGCCTCTTGGTACAGTGCAGGGGCACTGCAGGTGAAGCTCTGGTCTGTTTGCTGGGGCAACAGAAGAGTGGTTGGAACAAACCAGGGTTGATGGTGCAGCTGAAAGCAGTGGAAACTGGACACTTAATTCCTTGTAAGGTGTTCTTGTTCCTTTTCCTCTGTTATCGCGTATGTCTCTGCACTGCACGTTCATGTAAGGCATTGTAAATTCAGGGCCAGATGCTGAGGCCCTGGTAGAGCCCTTTCATATAAATTTTGGCTGCATTATGTGAAGACACTTATTGGGCTAATGAAGCAGATTGAGGGAGTGAGAGAAGAAAAAGATGAGGTTGCTTGTGGTGAAGATAAGCATTGTTGGAGTACCACCTATTTAAACTTCAAAATGTGTTTTTCCTATTTGATTGTTTTACCTTCTTTAAAATAATACATATACATCAGATGTGTGATGCTCCTGTGGGGTGAAGCATAGCAATTGCATGGGTTGATAAAGTGGTTTTCTTCAAATGATTACAAAGGGATCTTTGTGTCATGCTGTATTTTGAATTACACTTCATGGCTCTAGGAGATGTCATTAACCAAGAAGATGGCTTTTGTTCCTTCTTTGTTTGGTTGGGTTTTTTGTGTTTGTTTTCCTTTTTTTCCCTTCTTTTTTTTTTTTGAGAGCGAGATATATGCTTTTATCTGCTAAGGAATGACTTTTTCTTATGTATTTAAGGCATTTCTGTGAATTCATGCACAGATCTTTGTTCCTCAGTAGATTTTCCTTTTACAGTGAAGATGTAGAGAATTAAGAAACAGGCCATGTGGTAGTTTCTGTAGTAATAGATTTATGAACTGTGTCTTGTCAGCTCTTGTGAGGTATGATGCAAGAATGTTTGGGCAGGCACAATTTGCATGTCTTACAGTCTGGCAATTCTCTGGTACTGTAATGGTCTCTGAGATGGTTGTTACAGGGAGTTGTGAGAAGGGCTGGTTGACGTTTGTTTCAAACTCAAACTGAGTAAAATCAACATTTCATCCTTTTGAATTACAGATACTTGGCACTGGACTGTTTCCGTACTCCTCTCTCAGTACATAGAGGGCAAGATTATAGTGATGATAATGCAGGAAGAGGTTTTAATTAAGGCAGGACTGTTTTAAACAGAGTTGATGCATCTGCTGAATCCATACTTGGGGTGCCTTATTAAATAACTTGGTGTCAGTGGCATTCAGTTCAGGATTAAGATACTGAAATTTTAGTGTTTACAAGTCTGTGTGCCCTGCATGCCTGATCTTTTTTATAATCAATGGGGGTTGAGTCAGTCCAGCCTAGGGGGTGGTTCAGCTCACACTGAACTAGTCATCTAGTGTCTGGTTTCACAGGTTTCAGTTCCCTAATAGGAGTCTTAAAAATCCATTCCCAAATGTAGATGTCTTAATCTTGAACTGAATTGACTATTCCCACCCTATGACTTAGAGTTAGCTTGGATTTCTGTACAGCATTATAAGCAGAAAGCTGAGACTCGCAGAGGAGATTAAGGTCTGACGAACAACCCCAGTGTTTGTAGAGGGTGAGGGCAGACAGTTTTCCACCATACAGGATAATGAACGTGCAGCATATTTTACCTATGTCTTGAAATACCCAGAACGTGTAAGGACTTGGGCTGTTATACAACAGCTGGTGGGTCTGTGCCCCACTAGTACATGGTGTGAGTATATACCCTGAGTGTCAGCGTTCCAGGTTGTCTTTCCTGTAAACGAATGTGGTGACCATAGGTGTTTTATTCCATGTTTGGCGGTGTTACTCAACGAAGGCCTGGTTTGTCCTGTATCAATTATTGTTTGTGTTATGTGGAGGCCTTATTCACAGTCCCTTACACCACTTCTGTTGTAGAAAACTTGCAATTAAAGCTTACAGTCGTCAATGACAGGATGATAAATATACAGGTAGGATGGCACGGAAATAAAACTATGGCTGAAGAGAGTCCTGGTGCAGGTATCTGCAATCTTGGTAACATGGAAATAACTGATAAACATGTGTGTTTCCACAGATATTTGTAAATGATAAATGATTTAAAGAGGTGATACACTTTTTTTGAACCCTGAAGTGTTTCCTTTTCTACTTAAATATTGCAAATTTCTTGAACTTGCAAGTTGTTAATGTGTGAAAGAATTACAGATATGCCACAACACCATGTACGTAGATGTGCGTGCCAGATTCCTGTAAATGTCAGATCATGTTTGATACAGCATTAGACATCTAAACATGGATTATTTGCTTTCAGGACATAGACTAATATATTAAGTGCAAGTCAGAAGAGATGTGTTTGAGGATGCAGAAGTGCTTTCTTGTGATGTCTGGGGTTCATATCTTGAATAGATTGAGCCCTCTGGAGGCCACTAGGATCAGGATGTGTAAGAGTCTTCTTGTGTTCTTCCACTGAACTGTACTCTGTTAGAGAGCAAGTTCTGCAAAATTTTGGAAGTTTCCTTTCCTTTGGAAAGGAAAATGAATGATTTCATGGATTTAGGGCATGTTCTGCCCTGGTGTAGGTGGATGCAGTTCCCTGTATGTCAGTGTAGCAGTACACACAGATGTGAGGGAAGAAATATGACTGAAAGAATGGAAAATATTGCAGAGGAGGCTAAGTCAATAAAAAAAAAATTAAATGAAGACTAACAGCATTAGCCTCTTGCATTCTGTGTCCGAAAAGATTTTAAGCTAAGAGTTAGGGAGGCAATTTATTAAAGGATGAAAATGGAATGTTAGCAAAATTGAATAAACTGGATGTTGTTGAGAACTTGACTGAGTCTTTGTCTCTGGATTCACAAAAGAACATCAAGGTCATATGCTGGGATTGGATAGCCTTTTCTGGAAAAGAAAAATTCATACCTGTGGTGACAAGAGGAGGAAGCAGTGGTAATGTGACTATTGCTTTTTACTGCAGGGTTCGAAAGTCTGATATTCAACATTGAGTTTTTACACAGGTAGTGATCTGGGAAGGTACAAAGGCCACAGGTAATGTCCTGACGTACAAAAGAAACTTGATACTTTTAGAATTAGCAGAAACTTGAATATTTGATAAGTAGTCTTTAATTGATTAGGTTTGTTCTGTTCTTCCTTTTAGTCTGGCTGTTCAATCAGCAAGATTAAACAGTAACCCTGGATTTACAAAGAGGCTTTTGAAACAAAGGAGGGTCAGTCAGCTTGAGAAGATGTATAAGTGAACCATAAAATTTTGTAGCAACAGGAAGAGCCCTTGGAGTGGGAACAGCGGCAGTCAGAAGTTGGTGTGATGCTTCCAGAAGCGTCACCAGCATCCCAACCTCTGCTGAAGCTGGGTAGAGCAGCTGCCTTGTTGGATACTGTAAGGAGCCGGCATCCAGATAGTGGAGTGACTGATAACTTAGCATTGGTGAACCTCAAGAGATGCATCCCCAGGTACAAAAGGGGAATGGTGTATATTGCAGCTAGCTGTATATTCCAGCCAGCTACAAGGCCTGCAAAGGATTGGAAGCTCCTTCACCCAAGAGGACTTAGCTTGGTAATTGCAGTAGTTTTCTTCTTCTTGTGAACAGAGTACACACAACATGAGAATTTGTATAATTGAGTCATTAGCATACATAATAGCTAGAGAGATACTGGTGTGGTGTTCAGTGGATGCACTCTCCTCTTCGGAGTTACCAAGAAAATCACAACAAGGTGAGACCTCAGAGAGAAAAGATGGAAGTATTGTCCATATACTGAAATAGGTTTTAAGCTTTCATATGCTAGACTGCAATTAAGAGGAAGAAATATATAGATACTTAAAAATGACACAGAAAATTTAGGAAGATAATAGTGCATTGCATGGATAGAAAACGGAATACAATTTTTGAAGAAAGAAAACCTAGTAAGTATATTAAGCATTTGACTAGCCATCACGATATTGTGTAAGCAGATAAACAGGCTTAGCAAGAGGTGATATATGCTTTGGAGTAAATCTGATATAGGGCAGGCCTATGCATGTACTGAAAGGTTTTTGAGGTAGGCAGTGCTGAAATATTTCATCATCATGATTGTCAGCATTGCACTCATTTTCTGAAGTATGGCTAGAGACCGTGATACAGGATGTAAATATCAGCATAGGTTACATAAGATAGATTTCCTATGACTTGGATTATTCGGAGAAGATAATCCCATCCTCTTTCCCGTTAAAATCCAGCATTTTTCTGAGGTCCAAATTTTGGAATGTAGAATGTTTTTTGCAGTGAAAGGCACTGTGTATTATTAATTGATTGCCTCAGTCCTGTGATGGAGCCCCACTGTTGTTCAAGCTCTGCGTGTGGGCTTTAAACCTCTCCGCTGCCTTTGAAGTAGGCATTCTTTTTCATCTGTTTCACATGTGGCAAACTGTAGGTTGATAATGTGTATTTTCTCTCTGTAAATTCAGTAAATAATGTCAGAGACGTTGCACACTGTGGTTTTTTTTAGCTTTAGAGTATGTTTTGTCTAAGGTGGTCTATTAACATCAAATACAAATTGCATCAGAGACAAAGCTTAGAAAGGTGGTGTTTCATACTGTAGCAGTGAAATCCTTATTGACATTGGCCTTATAGCCCTGTTGCATTATTTCCGTTTTGCTTTTGGATCATTACTTATTTGATAGACTGGTCGTTCACCTTGATCCTCCTGCTCTTTCATGAAGTGCAGTACCATTGCATTGACAGGTGGTGCAGACTTCTCATTCCTGAGGAGTTAAAAACCCCATACTGTCTTCCCTTTTTCTTTTCTTTGGATTCTTCTTGGATTCTCTTCTGGGTTTTGCATCTAGCTGTGTTTTATGCCACAGGAGCAATATTTGTCATGTGGGTGTCCCTTTGCTTTGATGTTTACCCATCCTTGAAAGCTGTTTACTGCTTCATATGCTCCTTCATTATGAATGCTCTCAAATAACCTGGTATCACAAGTTATTTAAAACCACAAGTAGGTATTACTAGATGCTTGTTTCTTTTAAGTTTTTTTGGTATAGAGACACTTTTTCCATAGTACAAATAAAGAAGGTGGAAGCTGTAGAAGATGAAAGCATCTGCTATCTTTATTTTTTGAATGTAATCCCTGAATGATGTGCTGTGGGCTAGCTGGAAATTTGATCTTTATTGACTGCCATCTAAAAGAAAAAGGGTAAAAACGAAAATAGTAATTGGAAATAGCTTCTGTGGAGCAAAGCTGTCATGAAGCAGATAGATTCAGCAGTGGCAGAGTTGCTTTATTGATTGTGAATCCTTAGTAAATTAAAAAGAGGACCAAATGCGTTAATCTTGTGTGTGTGTGTGTGTGTGACAGTGACAATTTAGAATGTTCTCCCAGAATAAAGACACATATAGGAGTGTGGGAATGTTATCTACTTCAGTCAGAAATAGGCTTGTCAGAGATAAGAGCCGAGTTCTTCAAAAACCTTTCTGGGTTAAATGTTCTTACTGTACTGTAAACAAGGGATAGAAGTATTCTTGCTTGCTTTTTTTTTTTTTAAGCAATCAAGTGCATTTATTATAGATAAAGGAATAAAATGTGGGAATTGCGCTAATTTTCTTAAGGTGTTCACAGTGGGTTCTTCACATTTGATTGTCTGAATTGCAATGTCAGATTTGTTGTTAATAGATAAACAGATAAACTGCAAAATTTTAATATATTCTAGCTGGGGTTCCCTGCTTCATAAGCAGAAGTCACTTTTGGATTTGGATTTTTGACTCTTCTCATTATTGCTAATTACTTAATGACATTGCCCATTGCAAGTAAATTAATCCTTTATTTATATTTTCCTCCCTAAATTATCACGGCTTGTCATAAGGATGAAATGTATTTAGAAGGGAAGCAACCACACAGTGTGAGATCATAGTACAGAAGCTTTTCCTCCCCAGGAAAGCAGGGAGCAGGGATAGGGCTGGGATCCTGTGCTGGTGAGGACTAGACTTGACAGATGTTACATAGATAATGTCCTGCTTTTCAGTCTCAAATTCTGCACCATCAGAAATTATTTCACATATTGCTTGTTGGCCTAGCGTAGCTGAAATTCAGCCAGGGAGGACACGCTCTTCTCTTTTACTGTCTATTTTCCTGCTAGTTTTGCCTGAAAATCCAGCTACCAGGATAGTTTCATGGCCTGTCATTCCCAGTGTGCTATCTGTTATAGATCGCTCTGAACCGCTGCTGGTTTGGATGCACAGTTGTTAACAGTACAGCATTTGAAGAGCATCTTCTGTGAGGAGACTTTGGAGCCATACAGTTGGTGGGGGAAAAGGAACTGGAGATGCATGAAGTAAAGCAACAGAGAAGGCAGAGAGCTGGAGGAACTGTTTCCTGCTGCTTCATATAGAATCCCCAGCCTGCTGCACAGAAATAAAAGGGAGCAAGGTCCTCTTTCAGGCCCTGGAGGGAGATGGGAACTGGAAGCGTAGGGAACACCGTAGATGCCTCCTCATTGACTCTTGGAGAAAGTGCAGCTCTTGAACATCATCTCCGATAGACCCAGAAAGAGGGCAGTGGGGTAACTGAGCCTCTAGGAAGGAATCTGGGTAGTCTCATGTTGAGTTTTTTCTGCCATACTTCTGAAGATCCCAGACTTTATCTTGTCCTCTCACACCTGTCCCCCAACAGCAGTAGGCCAGAGGTGCAAATGACAGGCTGAGATATTCCACACGTCACCCAACCACTTCTCACACACACTGCACACCCCCACCTCCCCCCCAACTTCTTTACATGCTTTTCCTTTCCTTACTTGCTGGTCCTGATTAGTTATCCCCTGGTATCTTTGCCTTGCCAGATAGCTACATCTTTTTACAGAGGCTTGCACCTAGTCATGCTTTATGGGACAGCTTCCCCATCAGATCTATAAAGCCTCTGTGTTTTCTCCTTCTTCACCCCATGCTTCTTGGAAGATACCTAAAAGAAATTGCGAAGTGCAAGGGAAGGAGTACATTAGCTGCCATTCCTCTATTTGTGTAGCAGTTTAAATGTTTCATAATCATTAATCAGAGCTTATAGGTAGGCTTTATTCCTGTTCCCTCATCTCTCTCTTCCCCTTTCAGCCCTACTGTTTCACCCATCATTTCTTGCCTTAAATTTAGTTAGTTCAACAGGAAAAGCTGTGTCACTCTTTGTGGGTGGTACTACCGCGTAAATAAATTTTCCTAAAAACGTAAATGCCATTTTAGTTTGCTCTGCTGTGCACAACATTAAATAGTAAATGTTGTAAGTGGTAACTTTTAGTGTTTAAAAGTCTTACTTACTCAGTCTCTGTCTTGCTGGTTTTTTTGTGCTGAATGACTGATCATTGCACCACTGTTTTCTCTTTGTTAAATGCATCTGTATGCAGAAGCAAAACTGCTTAATTTGTTTCAATCTGGCATACTGTAGTAAGTATGCTTTTAAATTGCGTACTTAGTAGATTACAAATCAAGTGGCAGCGCTTCCATCGTGCTAATTCTGCAGTGTAGCTGGAACCACCGACTTAGATAGTTTTTGACCACTTCTCTTTTTTGGTAAGCCTGCTGTAACTCATTTGGCTTGTTTAAATGACCTGCTCCTTATTTTCCACAGCAGGAGTTTCTCTCGCTTGGGAAATGTAAAAGGATAACATTCCTAGCCCAAGCAGAAGCAAAATGTAGCACTGCCATCTGGGCTGTGAAATTGGAATAAAGCTGAAAGCTTTACCTCTATATATTGCCATGGCTAGAAGCCAGGTGGCAAATAATAAAAAGGATGGTCTGGGAGTTGGCATGTTAGTTAGGATCTTGGGAGACCGCATGTGCTTGTGCTGCAAACCTCCAAGAATGTAGGCAGGTTGGAAATTATTTCTCTCACCTGATGCTGGTTATGTAAATGTTATGTATCTAACTCTGACTTAACTGCTCTGCTCAATCTGCTGTGAATGGATAGACATTTCTAGAGGGCATAGGGTCATTCCACATCACCTAGTTCTTTTTTTTTAGACTAGGATGAATCACTCTGTGGAGATACTTGTCTCTCTCTGCATAGACTTCACAAAAAGGCAGTAGCTGACTGCCATAGCCCAGATACCTAACTTTCGGATGCCTGAATTACAGCAGGTGAGCCCTCTTCTACTCTTGTGCAGTTGCCTTTAGTTGAGGGATAGTAATTCTTTTCTACCTCACAGGTACACACAGAGGTTAAATGGTGCTACTGTGTTCTCACGAAGAAAGTTATTATTGTAAAAAGAAAAAAAAATATTTTTAGTAATTTAATTATATATACACATATATGTGTGACTGCCTCAGACTTTCGAATACAGTGCTGAAAAGGAGAGATCTTAAGGACAGAGACTTAGAGGCTTTTGCATCCCTAGGAAATAATGTATGTGTTTCATGACAATGTTCTGATGAACACATTGAAAAGGCAAATAAAGCTATGACTTGAGAATGCCTGGCATGTATATGAAGCTCTGTAAGTCATGCTCTTTCATGGTGGCTGGTTTTGTTTCTTTTTAGATTGTAATGGATTTCAAACACCCTGATGGCCATACAGTGGCAGTTATGCTGCCCCGATGCAGTTTATTGGTGATGGCTGGAGAATCCAGATACCTGTGGACACATGGGTATGTGTAAGAGTCCCTGAACTGCTGATAACAGAAGAATAATATATGTTGTTTTTTTGCTTTGTTAATGACATTCTGTGTTTAAAATTAGTCTGAGAGAAACCAAGTTCTATAATTGATATACAAATTCGCTCCTCTGGTCAGATACTGCTCAGGTTAAAACTGAAGAAACTGGGAATTTTAGGAAGCTAATTGCCAGTGCCTGAGCTGCAGTTTCCTACTGCTGTCACAAGTGAAGCTTAGCTTGGAAATTGTTCTTGCTTACATCTGTGGTGTGAAAATCCTCAATGATTCTGAGGTGGTGAAGAATTGATTGTAGTACAATTAGCTTCACCATTTTCTTTCTCTTTTTAACTCGCCCCTTTTCCCTTTGGATCACATATGCGAAGGGCTGGTTTAAGAGACTGAATTCCCCTTCACAGAGGGCATGAGGGTGGCAAAGGGGAGTCTTCCTGAGCTCTTCCCAGCTGCTTTAGGGACACTGTAACTAGTGATAAGGCTGTATTGTACTGAGCAGGTTTGGGATCCTGGAAAAGAGATATCTTGAAATATGTCTTTTGAGGCTTTGCTTATTGCAGAGTTTAAATATGTGCTTTTTAAGTCATGCACTGCTGGGAGATACTTACAATAGGAGCACTGAAATTGGTAAGAAGGCTAAAATCTTGGCAAGCTCTGAGAGTGACAGTAGTGCACTTCCGCAGAATATGGAAACCCTCATATTGGACAGAAATGCCCATGGTAAACATTTCTTGCTTTGACCCAAGCTGTCACTGGTTACAATAGTCAATTGGAGACAGTAATTACATTCTGTATAAATTAAACATCAAATCCTTTTCTTGCCACAAGATTTTTTGCCTTTTAATTTTACTGGTTAATTTGTATTATGAAGAAGGGTGAATATACACTCCCCAATGACCTTTACATTGTTCATTGTTATGGAATGCTTACACCACCTGTATATTCCCTCATTAAATTAAATAGTTATAAAAAGCAGCTGGTACTTCTGATGTGCATTGTTATAGAAGCCCAGGGCAGCTAAGTCCTTTGGTATACAAGACTGAACACAGATACCAGTGTTACAAGCTTCTTATTCTGTCCCGTCAAACACTGTCAGTTATTATTTGGAAAGAATATCTGCAACACTGAGAACATAGTGCAGTTTCCATGTCAGTGACGTTGCTGGCCAGGGGAGCTGGGGGGCAGTCGCCAGTGCTGGGATCAGGCAGCTCCATGGGGCTGGGCTGAGGCCAGGTTGGGGTGCATTCACCTGCATCAGCGGGGCAGTGGCTGTGCAGACAGAGCTGGGGATGCATGTGGGGCTGTAGCTGGGGCAAGGCCCTGTGAGACAGCCTCTGTTTAAAAGTAGCTCCCAGGGGACGAGAGGTGGCCCTTGCTGAGGCTTTTGGCTGTCTTTATGACAGCTTTTTCTGAGGCCATCAGCTCTGCTTTTCCCAAGCTGGCCCTGGGTAGTCAAACTCCCAGGAGGGGGCAGGTTGCATGCAGGGCACTTGCAGTAATTGCTAGCAGACATCCAAACTGGGGTAGTGTACCTGCCTACTAAGAAATGGAATGTAATTATTACTTAACTCACTTGTGTCTTCAAATGGTGGTTGTCTTTCAAGAACTGATGACAAACTACATCTAAAATGAAGATTCTAGATGTTTCTACTCATGTGTAAGTTATTCCTGTCCTGGTGCTTGTCCACTTTTCCTAAAAATAGTTTTCCTGTATATTTTTAAAGGCACTAGCGGGTCAAGATACTCAGCTGCAGTAAGCTTTCCATCATGTTAGTGGAGCATAGTATTGTAGTCAAGATTAATCATCCAGTGAGCAAGTGTAGTTAATTCACTTGCATACATAATGTCAGGATGTATTTAAGATCATCTGTGATGCCTTTTATCTATTCCTAAGTTAAATTAGAGAGCAAAAGGTTCAGCTTTGGAATTATTCAGGAAGTGTTTTCATTGTGTATATATGGATGCCAAGGGAATTAAGAGACTTCATTTTGACCCTGTCAAGAAAGTGCACAGGAAGAGGCTTTTTGTTCTGTTCACTCTGAAAGAGAAACATATGGTTAAGAAATAAACTGTACAGTGTCATCAAAGATAGTAAAAGATACGTGCTCTTTTTGTCTCATAGGTGAAAGTAAAATTACAGCTTTTCTGATGAGGTTTGGTTTTGGTTGTGTAATCTGGCAAAACACCATTCCTGACACTACAGTAGTAAATAACTCTGTGTCAAGCAAGAGAATGTGCAGCATTTTATTTTTTACATTGGGAACACTGTTTTTAGCCCAGCCTTTATCTAGAGTTTTGCTTGTAATGTCAGCAAAAGGAAATTACGTAGGTTGAAACTAGAACTTGAAAAAGAAGACTTATTTCTGAACATATTAGCTGATACGCTTAGCTTATTGCTACAGATACAAAAGATAATCAAATAGAAAATCTGCAGACTTGGAATTTGAAGCTCTCCTGTCCAGGGAGTCTTCGGAATCATCAGCTGATGATTTCATCATAGCCATCTGCTGTGAACAAGGCAGTTCTTTATTAGATTCCCTCCTTTCCATGGCTGCCCTAAGGAGATGTCTCCTTTTTGCAGTATCTGGGTGGAGTGTCAATGTGCTGCTTCCTGATTTCTAGGCAGAAGAGACCTGGACTCTTTTTCCCTGTGACTGGGTTAGAGATCAACTTCCCTGTGGTAGGAAAGATGCCGTATAGCAAAGTGCAGAAATATTAGGCAGCAAGCTGCCTTCTTGGCATCTGGATCATTCGTTGTGGTTAAGTACAGGCACTAGTCAGAAGTTTGATGTGACCTACAAAAAAGTCCCAGAGCAAACTTAAGGTGAAACCGAATGCTCTGCTTTATTAAAAAATGTAAGACACTTTTTTTCCCCCCACTTTTGGCTCAACCTACAATGATTAAGCTCAGCTAACCAGTATGGAAGTCGGTTTTATCCTGAGACTTTGTCCTGCTGGGAGTCAAGTACTTTGAAGTCAGCAGCTCTGAAGGGGCTTCACTTGAGTGGCCAATTCCTTAGAGATTTTTTGATTTTGGTTGGTTCTATGTTAGGTTGGTGGTTTTTATTATTTTATTTTAATTTTTTATTCTTGTGGAAACATTTGCATTAATCTCCTTGATGACTTTAGTTCAGGAACCATTTCAGTGTGACAGTAACAGCTTTGAAGTGCTAAGCGATTTCCCTGAAGAGTTTCCAGTTTGTTCCAAGAGTATCCACTTTTTCCCATGTGCAAGTGATGGGAAACGACATGTGGGTGCAGCTGTTTCTCTTATGTTGTTTCACATTTTACTTTCTCATTTTCCTCTTCTCAGCTTTGAGAGAGATCCATTTGTAGAGCTTTTAAAAATTCTTGGTTGTCGTACTTTTTTGTAATGTGAACTGCTTCATAAAATTATTTGAAACTTTTGTCACCCCAATTAAGTTCCACATCACTCTAAGTTTATGAAGTTTTCTCCTTGCAAAATGTTTTTGTGTTCAATTAAAATCCTTGCAAAATCCAGAATTATCTTAAGCTCTGTTCCCAGTTACCTTACTTGATAGATCTTTGTCAAGAAAAGATGTGCAGCACAGTTTCTCCCTTCAGGCACTTCAGCAATTTTCTCAATGCTACATAGTTACATATTCTGTTGTCAATAAAGAGAAGAGCAATTATGTTGCAAAGCAGAATTCATTGGACAGGCCCCTTTGTAACAGGAAACTTCAACTTGCTGATGTAAAGCTCAGCCAATTCTATGCTTTTATACCTATAGCCACCATTTTTAGTAGTGTATTTTATCTTTAAGAAATGTATTTATTTATATAAAATAAATATATTTTAAAATATAAGTCCTAGAAAAATAAACAATCAAACTTTATGGAAGGGAAATATAATTCCTTGCAATTAAATAACACTTTAATTAACATCATTAGTTTGTGTCAGCTCTGGTTTTTTTTTTCTCTGAAATTGAATAAGTTGAGAACTGAGAAGCTGCAGTACATTAAATAGCATGTTGTAATCATGTTTGTCACAGTATGGAAGAATTGCTTTCTTATAAAGATGGATTTCTGCTTTTTTTCTGATGCAAATTGAATTATTCTTCTATTTTGTGTTACTTTGTTTTAGGATTACACCCCGGAAATATGATGTCATTCAAGCATCTGAGCTTGGGCAAAAAGTTAGAAAAATCACTGCTGATGTTGGAGATTTAACACTAAACCGAAGGGAAACAAGGACCTCATTTACATTCAGGAAAGTGAGGAGGAGCCCTTGCAACTGCAGTAAGTTCCTTGAGGTGATGTATAAGTTAAAGTTGCTATTTATTGTCAATACATAAGTGGTTTTTTTGAGCAAACTGGTTTATTCTTTTGGGTAGTCTTGGCAGTCCTGCTAACTGTCCCTGAATGACTCTGGGTCAGGCATGCTATATGGCTTGAATTGGCTGCATCCATGTGGTTGCTAGAGCTTCTCGGTACAGGAAGGCATTTGGCTTGCTCCAGAGCCAGGCAAGTAATCTAGAACCTTGGATTTCATTGGGACCACAAGTGCTGAAGTAATAGAATAGAATAGAAATAGCTACTGTTTGTCAGGTTCCTGTCAGTTTTGGTTGTTTTTTTATTTGAAGGGGATGTAACATTGTGAAAAAAAGTGCATTAGAGAAGCAGAAGCAGTCAGATCTGCAGTGATAGAGCCGTGTAAGTGCCTTAGGGCAGTACGGATAGTAATAATAGGTGGCTCAATGTTTACATGTAATTGAAGTCCATTTATGTCCTCAGAACAGAATTTCAGAGGTTGAATTGCTGTGATGTCATGATCTTTGATATTAGGGGTACTGTCTCAGTTTTAAAAACATAAACCTCTTTAACACAGCAGGATGAATGATCACTGTGAACAGCCTCTGGTACACATGGGCAGGTTGCTTGTTTTAAGGTCATAGCAGGAGGAATGAAGCAGTTTCTGCATGTTAATATTCCGGGTTTTATTTTATTTGGCTAAATTTAACCAACAAGGAATTACTTTAAACATATTTAATTTTTGTGTATCTGTTGCTATATCTAGTTTACCCATCTGTCTGTGACAGCCAGAAAGGACAGCAAAGGCAGGAACAACCTTCATTTCCCCACAGTCAGATGGAGGCCTTGAAGCTGGAGCAAGAATATGTACACAAGGTGTATGAAGAGATTGCCACCCACTTCAGCAGTACCAGGCACAGCCCATGGCCCCGAATTGTTGAGTTTCTCAGGTCCCTACCAAAAGGGTCGATAGTGGCTGATGTTGGTTGTGGCAATGGGAAATACCTAGGCATCAACAAGGATTTGTACATGGTAAGTAGTAGCTACTGTCATTTGTTTTCATTGGCACTAGTGTTTATTCCATTGTGAAGTTGTAGCATGTTAGAGCTTCAGCTGTGGGAAGAGAGCAAAGAACAGAAAGCTGCTTCCTGATCCGAGATCAACTACCAATTGTGTTAGGTTTCCACCTCTGTTCACTATGTGTATTACCTTTTACTTTTCCAAAGCCACTTGTGTTTTGCAAGTCAAAATAATGGTAATAAAAAAATAGTAATGGGTGCAGTGGATTGCAAAATTGTAATGGATGCTTTTGCCGTTGTTGTTGTTGAATAAGTTTATTAAAAGGAAAAATGGTGGGCAGTTTGAATACTTCCAACAAGTTTTTCATTTGGCTGGTGGGTGGGGAATGCAATGTACATGTCCTTGAAATCTCCACAGGCACCACTACTTTTCATATATCCTCTTCAGTTCCCTTTGCCCTGGTGGTATGACTTATTTGTGAATGATGTCTCGTTTGGCTGTCCCACCCCTGGCTCTGTGCATAGGCTCAGTAAATACGCCAACAAAATTCTTGGGGGAGCCTCAGCTTCAGCACAGATTTCTGGCCTTTCCCTCACTCCCTTTTTCTTTACTTTTAGACAGTTCTGACATCATTCTTGCTGATGTTCTCGTCACTTTTCCTGTCTCACAGTCTGCACTTAGCCCAGCTTTACTTCTTTCCCTTCCTGTCAGGGGGACATGAAGCACATGCAAGTATGAACCAAGAGATAGTTTTTATTGCAGATATTTCGAAGACGTTTTTGAAAGGGTTAAACTTCCTGTTATTTTTACTCAGAAGAAATCTTAGAGGGGTGTGCATTGTGCTATCTGTTCTCCCTGTTCTAGGGTTGTCTGACGTACTTGTATTGTGAAACACTGAAATCCATCCAGCTTGAAAACTTCTAAGGCAAAGCATTCATTATTAATAATAAAAGTCAGACTTGTTTGTCTGTTTCAGGAGTTTCTGTCTTGCTATTTATATTCAGCTATAAAATAAAAGTTATTTACAGCCCTGTCTGTATTAGTAATGGATTTATTTCCATTACTGTTCTTATAAGCTAGAACAGGATCAACTGATTTATAAGTCGACATCTTTATGCCTGACTGCTGTAGCCTGAATACAATTATTAATGTTCTGTATGTTTCAGTCTTTCACTTCTGACTCTGGTAAGAAAAATCGACAAACCTGACTAGAGAGGAGAATAGTTTATCAGGGTACCATGAAGGTCACCTGGTCCTGGAATGAATTTGGTAAATGCCTGTTGTGTATGTTTGTGGTAGACTTCTAAGGCAAAACCTCTGCAAGACACTATTCAGAACTTGCCACCACCAGTCATTTTGCTGGACCCCACAGTTAACTGACTAAGGGAAAGATTTCGTATCTATTGGCAGTCAAATGAAAGCCAGCCCCTCTCCTCTGTTACTTTGGGAGTTATCTCATTTCATATGTACCTGCAGGAGAAATCCAAAATGTGAAAAATAACAGTGAAAGGGAGGAAACTTTTAAAGAAGCAGTTGAAACACTTGAAAAACAGAATCTGGGAGTTGCTTCATTCAGTAGGCCTCCCTTGACATTTTGTTTTCTATTGGTGACAACTAGTTGTTCTTGGTTGGAGAACTCTAGACTTTGAGTTTGCTTATTTTCATCTGCAAGGCAACACAGAGTCTCAGGAGGATGGATGTGACTCCTTCTTTCTACTGTATTTTTTTTTCTGTGTCAGCCGAAGTGTGGTTAAAGAAAAACTGGTGTATATTGTGTTTACAGATTTTTAAAAAACTTTTGACAAGGTATCTCAAAAAGACTACTGTGTTACTTCCATTTACTGTTGGTTGGGCATGGAGCTGAGGGTGAGGGGTTACAGAATATGCTTCACTTACAAGTACATTGCAGGGCATCAGCTTCATCTCTTATTTACTCCTTTTGACTTGGGGGCATAAAATCCAGGCATAAACTTAATCAGTTGCTGCCCTTCACAGCAATTGCTGTGACTCTGGATAAGTTTTCATGCACAGTGCACTAGAGCTCGTAGCCTAGGTCCCATTGGGAAAGAAGCAATAAAGCATTGCTGTGAAGCTGGGAGTTATTTAGGGGCTGGGTAGAGCACTATTAGTACAGCTATGTAGCTTGGAGTGTTTTGACTCAAATACTGAAAACATGAAGCAAGCAATGTGCTGTGAAGGTTACTGTATGTATTTAGGTAGGGTACTTTAACTAGCAGTGCTAATGGTAGATCAAAGCTAAGGCAGCTCTCTTGATGGTTTTAATCTTCAAGCGCTGTCTGAAAATGTTTCCGCTGTGGCCTGTGCTATTGTATTTGTTTCATTTTCTTTGGATTATTACTTATAGTCTTATCTACTCAAATACCATGTGACAAGGAAATGCACGTGTCCAGCTATGCTGAGTGAAAATGACAGTGCAGTAATAGCTGCGTTATTCTGACATGGTGGAAGAGCAGCAATTCCGTGTCAAATTCAGATTAAGAATGTTTGAGTGAAAGGTGGAATCCCTGTCTGATGTAGTTAAGACAAAGATGGGGCAAAGATTGAATTTAATAAAGTTTCAGATTACTTTTTCTGTCTTACACAGCTTTTTTGTTTGAATGAATGCAAATAGATAAATGGTTTTAGGGTTCTTTTAACACAGTCCCCTCCCCATGCAACCTCATTTGGGGGAATTATTTTAATAGTTTAAGTGCTTTCAAGTTTAATATCCATATCTGTAAGCAGGGGTTTTATTATTACAGAATGCTACGTTTCAGCCTTACCCATTCCCCCCATCGCCACAAGGGTTTCATTCCAGAATCAGTTGACATCATAGCAAGGTATCTCATCAATTTTTATGAGCTTTAGCTCTGTCTTCCAGTTTCCAGTGTTCAGGTAGGTGTGGTGATGTGTAAATCCCACAGGAACATTCAGCATTCTCACAGGGCTAGGGTGTGAGGGAAAGATACTGAAGCCTTTGAATTTTGTGGTTTACATTTTTAATTGAACTGATAAACTGGTGGGAAATCCGGTTACAAACAACTGAAAATGCTATTGGGTAGATATATTTTTATTTATTTATCAAGAAATGACTCCTTGCTAGAATACTGATGATAGAAAGAAAAATTATGGCAATGCAGAAGCCCAGATAGTTTACTTTAATACAGATAGGCCTGTTCATGCGGTGTATGTCATTCTAAGGTAATAACATAGCTTGTGTTTCACATGACCTTGTAAGGCGCCCTTTTGGTGCAAGATGTGCATCTGTTTTCTGTATTACTGTGCCAAACTGGGATCCACTAGAACTCTATAAAAGTTTGATTTTGCCAGGGGGTGGGAAAGAGGGAGGATGAATCTTTGCTGTGGTATGGTTGCATAATGGGTAGGTTTTAGTTGCACAGGATCCACGTTGATTGAGAACAGATTCCGATCTGAAGGACTTTGTAGTAGTAGTAGGTAAAAGCAGGAAGGGTAAAACTAATTGGTAAAGGTATACCTGGAGCAACGTCACTGTACCTTAGTGATCAGAGGGTGAGGCAGAGGAAGCTTTCCTGCCCTTTTCTCTCAATGAATAGGAGTCATTAAAATTATGGGAGATCCGGGAAGAGAGCTCAGATGGAACTGGGCAACAGCAGCACAAAACCAGAATGAACACTGAATTACTTAGCTTGGTTCTGATGCTGTGTTACTGAGAAATTAACTTCACATTTTAGACATAGCACTTTGTTTCCACAAACACCCTGGCTGTATGCAGTGGAACACCAAAACACTACGTGAAGGGAATGCTAAAGGCCTGACTAAGACCACATGGAGCCAAGGAGTTTTGTCTGTCTTGCTGTGGCTGTGCTGGTGTCTTTTTTTTTTTTTTTTGTGTGTGTGTGTGTTTGCTGGAATGTAATTTGGCTCCTTGAGGTTCTGGTGCTATTAGTTATAGCTGAGATGTTTCTCTGGGGAGCCACATAATTCCATTTCGCAGCTGAATTTCAGAGTTAGATGTCGTTTTCTTCATCAGTTGCTAATGTGCTGAATCAATCAGGTTTCCAGATACTTAAATGAACTAATTCTACCAGGTAGAGTTAGTTATAATGAAAACGTAGAAAGAAAATAGATAATGGTGGACAACATTGACCTGTCTTTACCTGTCTTCATTTAAGCTTGCAAGAAGATGTATTTCTTGCAGATTTGCAGCATCATTACAAAGCAAGTTATTTAGTGCCTTTTGGCTGCTAATAATCTGTTACAAACCACTGCATTAACTATATTTTATAAAACTTAGTTCAGCTACTCCTGGCTGAAACAGTGGACATGAAGGTGCCTAGGAATGCAAAGGAGTGGGACAGGATACCTGCTTGTGTTTTCCTGTTCCCAGGAAGCCAGTGCAGAGCTGCTTCAAACTCAGGCAAATCACAGGAGTTACATTTGTTTCTCCCTTCCCTTGTCCTCTTTTAGTCTTTGTTGGTATTTCCGTTAGTCTAAAGGTTTGCGTTACCCAGTGTGCCCTAAAGAGAGGGTGCTGTATGCCAGAATGATGACATGCTTTTGCCTCTTTCTTACGTTTTTGCTGGGGTTCTAGTTCTAGAGTTACAGGCCTCTGTACTAATACAGATTTCCTGACTTAAAACAGGAGTTGGATGTCAGTGTTTACCCAGATAAAATTAGTGCCTGAAATCCCTGTTAAAAATGTCAGTGGATTTTGGGCCCCAGTACATTGTCAGTGGCCACTTTGGACCTCCTGTGAGACATTGCCCACATCACAAAAAACAGTGAGAAGAGGGGCGGAGGTACCTGCCAAAAAGGCAAGGATGTGGGAATGGCTGCCTGGATTAAAATCTGAGAAGCTGACCTTCTTTGGAGAACTACTAAAAGGTGTAGAGCAACTTGCTAAGAGGTGGATTCAGCTGAATAGTCAGCCATGCTATTTGAGAATGTATGAGAAATCGGGGGTGGGGTTGGGGGTCCAGTAAGGAATTTTATTTGGAAAATTGGGAAAACAGGTGTAAGAAATGATTGAGAAGACTCACAGATTATAAGAAGTAGGGAACCTTAAAAGTGTATACAGCTTGGCTCATCGAGAGATGTGCTAGATTCTGTTTGTGTTGGGCAGTGAACTGGTAGTGATTTATCTGCCTTGCTCCATTCTTCTAGAAGAGATGTCAGTAAGGACAGTAGCCTGTGCTGAGCATCAAAGTTAGAGATACAAACTGGCAAAACTTAAAGCATTACAGTTATATTTTGAGAATGTTTTAAAAATGTTTTGATTACATGTTTAATTCGAGAAAAATAAACCTGTTCTAAATGAAAACATTCCTTTGAAGTGTTTTCTGTAAATGGAGCTTCATCACATCAAAACTTTTATGTGCTTCAGAATGTAGAAATCAGTGAGTAACAGTATTGGGAAAAGTTGAGTTTGGGGTCTCTGCCCCTTGCTGTAAATGTTTTCTATGCTTGTAAAAATCATTTATAAGCTCATTTTTCATCTGTAAGCTGGCATTGCACCACTGAAGTTAGCTGCATTTTGCTAGCTTATTGTTTTCTAACTGACTGTAACCAATGTGTTTTTAATGAATGCATGTTTCTTGTAAGCTACAAAATGCAGGAATGTGGTGATTATAATTCTTCTAAAAATATCATGTAGAGGTAGTTCTAGTAAGATTCTGAATTGGCTTAGCTTCAGCACCAACCATATCTATGGTGACTCCCTGTGTTCAGCATTTATGCATAGCACCTACTAGAATGTTTACATTTAAAACCACATATAAGTTTTAGCCTAATACACCTATTTTAGAGCAGCTGTACATTCAAAGTGATCCCTTTCAAAGTCTCCATTTTTACCGTGAAACCATCTTTTTGCCTTGGGTTTAGATTCACCTTATTATGAAGTCAGGCTTACTTATATTGTCATACTTAATTATTTGATATAATTTAGATGCAAATGAGGACTTCACATTCTGGCAGTCATGCCTTTGTTCTCGTTCTCAGTTCATTGGATTTCATCAACATACAGTGCAGTCCTTTTCAAGGTCATTTAGGGAGGGGAGGATTGAGTTCCGTTAGCCATTTATCCATCCTGGTTTTACTATAGATGCACAGGGCCAAAGCAATTCTTTTGGGGAAAGCATGTTGTTAGTGGAAGTTGTAAGTATTCTTCTCCCTCCTTCTGCCAGCAGTGAACTTGGTCCTTTGAGTTTTATTAAATACTGCATGCTAATGTCTTAATTGCAACAGTAGTTGAGGGCACTGGTAATGAGGCATGGAATCTCTAACATGCAGGTTGTCAGCTAAATCCATTCCATGATGAGAGTAATTTAAAGACACTTCAGTTGCCTTCCAGCGTGAAGTTTGTTTACTTCCAAGTAAGCAAGAGTTTCCTTTTTTTATTTATAAATAACACTATTCACTCAGTGCTTTAGTAAACACAGAAACAAAGCCAAGGAATAAATGGGAAGAAGGCAATGCTAGGATTGGTATTTTCAGGTCTGTTTAGAGCTAATTGGCAGGACAATATGTACATATTCATAATACTGGTTTTGTGGAGGATTATCTGGGGTTGTCAGGTTGGCATTTTCACAACTGTTTTATTTACTTTGGACCAAAAGTCAGGGACCTGACTAGAAAGCAGCTTTCAGAACATACTGCTGGAACATAATCCTTGTTTTCTTCAAAACTGTGATGGCAGACTGAACGCTGAAGTGATTTGAACTGATATAATGAAAAGTTATGATGGAAAATACATTTATTTTCATTAATTGTTGCAAAAGAGATTTTTAATTTTAGCAGTACTGTTGGCTCTGCTGGGTTGATTAACCAGAGCAAGTTATTTGCTATTCTCGCATCAAGGATATTAGTATTCTTGCTGTGTCAAATGCAATAAACCATGTCAGCAGTAATTATTAAGGATTCTGGATCAGTCCTCTGGTATCTACTTGTTGCTGATCATTGAAGAAAATAAATTCAATATTCTCGTGCAAGCTGAGTTTCATATATGACTTGGTAGCAGGGCTTTGGTTTGAGTAGTCAATGTGTGCAGCAGACATGAAAATGAGGGTGGTGCTTGCCTCGCTTTATTTGTTCTTTCAGAAGGGTCTTCACCAGTTTGTATTTATTGCTTTTATGCAAACGCATAAAACCTCTTTTCTAGATGCTTTTTCTTACCATCTTGGACCTGGATACTGAGCAAGGTTCAAAGTAGAAAACCAGAAACATTTTATGAGTTGTCCTGAAATGGTTTATAGGGGTCACTTAATTTGGACTGTACAGAACCATGGAAAATTATGTTGTGCTTAAATTTGTGGATTGTGATACTGCAGATGAAGGGGACTGTACCTGAGCACTTCCTTACTTACACTGAAATGATGAAACCTGGGTGATTAGTGAAGCTGTGCGACATACTTCAGTGATGCCACCAAAGTCACCAGATTTCTGTTTATACTTGTAGATTCAGCTTTTGTGAGTTCAGTATTTGGCTGCTTCAGATGTTGTCAGGTTACAAATGCCAATTTGAAAGGAAAAGGAAGTACTGAGGTTAGGTCACCTCTGGTTTTGCTGGTTTCAAGTTACATTAGGAGCCAGTTTTGAAGAACAGTTAGGTTGAAACCTGTTCTGTCTTTAGCACCCTGACTTTGAACCAGCTTTAATGAGCTATCTAGTGTCTGGTCTGCCATCTTTGTTTTAATTAAGCGTCACAGGTTTTTTCTTTTTAATCTATAACTGAGGACCATATATCCCTCTTACTTAAGGCTATTTTCTCACACTTTCTCTTGTTTGTATTTTAAACTAAAATGTGTTACCTCTGTAGGAGACTGATCTATTACTGTAAGCAACAAGTGAAAATAATTTTCCAGTCTTGTAATTATCCTCTCACGAAAAGCTTAATGAAGCACTTTATGTTGTAGGTTGGCTGTGATCGCAGCAAAAACCTGGTGGATATTTGTGGAGAAAAAAATTTCCAGGCTTTTGTCTGTGATGCCCTGTCAGTGCCAATCCTCAGTGGTTCTTGTGATGCCTGCATCTCTATTGCTGTAATCCACCATTTCTCAACAGCAGTAAGTCACTCTTGTTTGTGCTCCACTGTACTGTTGTATTGCTGTGTAGAGTTACTAAAACTACAAAAAAACCCTGCTGGTTTGGGCTTATGAAACAAAAGGGGAAAACAAAATGGGGAGAAATCGAAGGTTTACATTTGCTATAAGCAGTTGTAGGAGCAGAGTAAAGCTGTCGTGCTGCTGCTGCTTCTTAGACTTTCTCTTCACATTCCCCCTCTGCTTGTCAGGTGCCCTTGCACCTCCTGGCGCTTTGATCTAGGTGTTTGTGTGTTTGTGTTTTATTTTCATCTGCTTACAGTTAATGACACTGGAGAAGGGGCCTCTGCTTTGGGAGTCAAGAGGGATGTTACTTCCTGGCTCAGATCTTGATTGTTTGTTTTTTTTTTTTTGTCTGTGCCTTCATTTTTTGCCTTTTTTTGTCTGCAGACAAAAGGGACATTACTTGCTAGTCTGCCTTATCTCTGGGCTGTGTAAGCTTCTCTTGGCAGGAACTGTGTGATTCTAACAAGCTTCTAGACCACGGAGCCATAATCTTAGGTGAGGCCCATTGGTCTATCCATACCAGAAATACAGCAAATGTTTCCAAACCCAATATAAAAAAGTAGGAAGAAGTCTGTTTTGGAGAAGGCTGACATATCTTTGTTTGTGTGTCGGAAGACCTGTTTTTAAGCCGTAAATCTGACTCCTTCAGCTCAAACTTAGGGTGTGTATCATCAGGTATGGTAGATTTGAATTTGGGATTATAGATACTGAACAACCTTCTTGAAGAGGCATTTGTCATTTCCAGCTGGGCTCATACCGCACAGCACTGCTTTCAAATGGAAAGAGAATCATTCATGTTAGAAAAGAATTTTATGATTGAGTCTGACCACTAATCTAGCACTGCCAAGTCCACCACTAAACCATGTTCCTAAGCACCACAGCTACGTGTCTTTTAAATATCTTCAGGGGTGGTGGCTTGATCACCTCCCTGGGCAACCTGTTCCAATGCTTGACAACCCTTTTGGTGAAAAAAATCATGTTTCAGTGAGAATTGTGTTTAGGAAAATGTCTTGTCATAGTGATGGTCTATATTATAAATGAAAATGAATAGTGGAAAACAATTCCTCTGATGTTTATTGTATCTTGGGGAGAACAGGAAGAACAGGATGAATTGCTGCCATTCCATTGTCCTGTCTTTTTGGTTATGTATAAGCGCTTCCCACTTTTGCCTTTTCTTTGCAGGAGCGGAGACTGGCTACTATCCGTGAACTAGTGCGGCTTCTAAGACCTGGTGGAACAGCACTCATTTATGTCTGGGCAATGGAACAAGAATACAAAAACCAGAAGTCTAAATACCTTAAGGAAAAGAATGGTAGTGAAGACAAAGAGGAGGAAATTGATAGTGGCACAGCCCAGAGACCACTTTGTGATCCAATGCCTGATAGCAGCAGCCAAGTCTTGGCACGTTCTGACCAACCCCTTAATGACTCCAAGGATGAAGGCTGTGATGCAAAGCCAGTAGCGGATTCCAGACTGCCTGTTCACACTAACCGAACCTCCTTTCACTCTCAAGATTTGCTGGTTCCCTGGCACTTGAAAGGTGGCACTAAAAAGAAAGGGGAAGGTGTTGATACAGTGCTGTTACCAGCTGGCTCCAAGGAATCACAAGAACTCAGCCCTGTTTTCCACCGCTATTACCATGTGTTCCGTGAAGGGGAGCTGGAAGCAGTGTGCAGAACCCTGGATTGCGTGAGGGTTCAAAAGAGTTACTATGATCAGGGAAACTGGTGTGTGGTTCTAGAAAAGTTGTAGCTTGTGATGTTTCCTCCACCATCTGTGGTGTTTTGTTTTTTTACAGCGTGAAAGGTATTTTTAATGCAGGCTGCAGCTATTACCTCTTTTAAAATAGCAGAATAAAGATTGTTTATTGAGTTAATAACAGTAATTAGCACTTTGTGTGTATGTTAACAAAATAATGGCCAAACTCAGATACTACCTCTGCAGAATGTTTATTTTAGTTTTGTGAATTACAGTGTAGAGAATTCGGTGGGGAAGATGCTGGCCATGGAAATCTGTAAGGCCATTGTTCATATTTTAAAGACGAAGGGCCTGGTTCTCCCTTCTCTTACACCAGTTCATGCCTCTCTACAGCCAATTGTAGTTGAGCTCTGGGCAGGAAGGATAGAGCTGTAAAGGACAGAGTTTTTCTGTAAAACTGTGGGTCAGGGAGCAGGGACCAATGGTATGTGAAGCAGTTTAGCTGAAGAGTTGAAATGTTGCTAGAAGTATGGTCCTGCCTATTTCAGTGTCTGTCAGCAGTCACAGATATTTCAGTTTGGAATTTACACTCTTGGTTGTGGTAATAATGATTTCCTCAAGGTGAACTGGAAAGCCAGTACAGATATCACAACCTTTTGCTCTTCCTTGACACTCAAGAACCCACAATTCGTGCTGTTACTCCCCAGATTTCTTTAGCTCTTCATTGTAGCGTTGTTAGAAAGCTCCTCTGAGGTGCGAGGTTGCCCAGTTGGAATACCCTGACAAGCTGTGCTAAACGCCTGCCTTACTGTGAGCGCAGGGCTCTGTGCCTGTAGGACCAGCGCTCATGGCACGGGGTAGCAGCTCAGATGCCCTTGGGGAAAAAAGACAGAAAAAAAGACTGAAGTGAAGGCAATAGTGGTGCAAATTTTCTGCAGGGTAGTTTCAACCCCTAGATGTTGTTGGTGGAACAGGTTCTGTTTATTGTATTACAGAAGAACAAAGAACTGGAGGGGAGGGGTACTGATGCTGGGCTGGCTGACTCACAGCAGCCATTGCTGCTATTGCCTCCAATGACTAGCACAATTTATTTAACACAGCTCTTGTACTATCAAAGGGGCATGCCACCTGCAGTGCGTTTCCAGAATTAAAATATAATGGACTGGCTTTTACAGGGTGAGTGGCTTTTGGTGCCTCTGGAAACAAGTACTGCTAGGCTGTGCCCTCGTTGCCCCTTTTCATTGACTCACTGCCTGTAGCTGTAGCAAGATCTGTGGTATAGGCAGGTGATAGCTGCTGTAACTAATGCCGTCTGAACAGAAGTGCCTGTCCTGAATCATGTGGGGACTTTGAAGACAGCTGTGTGCCCTTGGCCTACTCCTGCCTGCTTCAGATTTGCAGGTTAAAGGCTGCTGTGCCAGCAGCCTGCTCCCAATCACCATTTCTCCTAGGCTCTGCCATTTCTCCCCAGCATATACTGGAGAAAATCTGAGGGGAATGACAGTGGTAAAGAGAGGAGCTTACTGCCACAGTTCACCTGTGCCTTGCTTGCCACTTGCTTCCAAAGAGCCCTGGGGGAAGAAGATCTCATTCCTCAGCTGCACATGTTGTCTGTGTAGGGACAGCCCTGTCCTACCTGATTTATTTTCTTTGGGCCACAAGGAGGCATATCCACGGCAGATGAGCCTTCTGGGGCGTGTTCAGGAGTTGGTTTGCACACACTCAGTAAATACCGTATAGCTGGGAAGTGTTGGACTTGCCATACTTAGGTGGTTTGGCTCTTTGGTTTTGTGGCAGCTGGTGAATTTATGCAGGAGGATCCTTCCCTTCTTGATAACATCTCTGGTCAGGCATGGCTGTCCAGAGCTAGTGATGTGAGCAGGCCCTCGTGTCAGGGGAGACAGTGCTGGAAAGTGAAGTACTGACACTGGTTCTGAATTGTGCAGTTTCTATCAGGAGAGCAGCTCAGTGAACAGTGCTTTGGGTGTGCAGGCACACAGGGGAAGGCAGTTGTCAATCCAAGCCTTGATTTAGGCAAGGAAGTCCAAGATGGGAAGCAGAAACAGAGTCCAAAGAGTGAAGTGCTTGATGCCATAGGCAGAGATGGAAATGTCATCCATTCCCTGGCTGCGTTACAGAACCAGGCTGCCTCCCTAATCTGAAAGCATTTATGTAGAAAACCGGTCATTTTCCACCTCCAGACAATTGCCTTCTCCCTGCCCTTGCCCAGCATGGGGCTTCCCCATGCTGTCAGGGTGAGGGGCTCATCATGGCTCTTGCAGTCAGTATGGAAGTTCCCATAGACTAAAGTGTAGCTCACAGGCAGCGATCGCGTGTTTGATATTCGGTAGGGCTGGTACCTCCTCTCTGGCTCTGCTTTTTGCTCTTCCTTTGTTCCTTGTTTGTCTCTTACTGATAGTTCTTGCTGTTTCTGATTTTCTTCCTCTTCCTTTGGCCTAGACAGCAACTTGCTTGTGCTTGGCCTTGCTTCTGCTCACAGCTGCAGCATGGGCAGAGGGTGGCTCTGGGAAGATGTGCTGGAGGGTGCTATGCTGATATTTATTATGAGTAAATGGTGACACTGAGTAATATATTTTCAAGATAAGAAAACTCAAGGAAGCAAATCAGCTGTGAGACATGGGTTGTTATTTTACTTGTTATTATGTACTGCTGAGAAACCTGCCTACCAGTTAAGAGTGCATGGTGTTTTGCAGGGGTACCTCGGCACGTGCGTTCCCCTCTGGGACGCTTCCTAGAAAGTGGCATTTCTTCCTGGGGACTGGTGTTTGGAAGGGCCATGCATGACACTGTTTTGCATCCAGGCCCCCAAGCTGGCTTCAGTACTGGGACGCAGTGTTTGGGTGCAGCAGTGCACCCAGTTCCCAGGTGGGCTGTGGGACCGGAGCTAGCCCAGATGGCTCCCTGGCACTGTGCCACACAGTGTCATCGTGTCACTGGTGACACAGGGCAGGGACAGCTTTTGCTGTGTGTCTGTGCAGTGACTAAACTGGCCTGCCTATTATTTCTGATTACTGTGGATTACATTCATGTAGAAGAAGTTGGGAGGGCTGCATCTCTTAATGCTCTTTATCTGCATGGCCATGTGTGTGTTGGTGCCTGGATTCCTGCTGAGCACCCAGCAGCTGCTGTTACATTTGCCCCTAGGTGCATTTTCTGTAAGGATATGCCATGTGCTGGCAAGAAACACTAGCCCTCTTGAAACACTCTGAAGTGTTGCTATATCTTGATTTTGAGACAAATTAGGAATCAGGTCTGCAGTAGTACTTGATTAGTCGATGTGCTCTTGCTCTAACTGGAGAGAGCTCAGAGGTGCTGTCTTCAAATGAACCACTGGCTTTGAGCTGGGCATGGAGTTAAGCATTGTTCTAACCTAGGGCTCGAATGCACCAAGTAGACTTAAAACCTGAACAGTCAAACGTGGACTTCATTTAACGAAGTGTTCTGTTTTTCTCAGGCCCTGTGGCTCCCCCAGAGCCCTGCTGCTTCGCTTTGCTTCCCCAGCAGAAGCAGCATTAGGCATTTCTTGGCTGCCAAGGCTGCGTAACATAATTTCTTGAGGTCAGATTCTCTCTTCCACCACTTCTACGATGAACCACGTGGGCTGTCTGGGAGAAGAGTCAGACTTTGCTGTCAGCCTTCAGATACCACCAGTAATTCTGCTGCAAGGTATTTCTTTCAGACAACTGCTTTTAGCTAGGTCACAGCAGCATTCCCCATCTGTTTCACCCTGACCCAGAGCAGAAAGTGTTGTTTTCCCTGCCCCAGGCAGCCTGGTGATGATGGGTCTCAGCTGGTCCTGGTTCTGCAAGGAGGTTCTGGCATGAGGAACGCCAGCTTGGACAGCGCTGATGTATGGGTTGAACATGCAGTACATAACTCATTACCAGAGAGGTTTTCCTGGCATTCCCGAGGGCTGTGAGCCGGAGGCCAGTCCCAGGAGCACATCAGCTCTTCAAAGACATTAGAAGAGACTGTCTGACTTTAATCAGGGAAATATTTCATAACATTTCCAGACCTTGACATCCTCTGAGGCCTGGAAATGTTATGAAGTATTTCTCTGATTAAAGTCAGGCAGTCTCTTCAGATGCTTGGAGAGGAATCAAGTGGTGAAGGAGAAAAATGATAAGTGGGGACGGCATATAGATGTTAACAAATGTATTGTAGAGGTTTATTGAGGAGCTCATTACAACACAGAATTACGTGCCACCACAGGTGCCCTCTGTAGTACTCGCTTGCCTCTTTTTGCCTCCTGGAAGTGTAATGAGCTGAAACTCTTTAAGGTCAGTAGTTGGATTTAAATGTTACAGGTTTCATGGTGCAGTGGTTTTCATAATAATTATGTTCCTTTTTTGGCCTTATTTAAATAACAAATGTGCATAAATGGTTATTCATTTGCAGCCTAGAAGATAAAGGGAAAGCAGCGCTCCATGTGGGTGTGACCTGTGCTGTGAATGCCAATGCCTCTCCTGCAGCAGTCCTCCCCCGTGTCCCAGCCATCCTGAAAGTGTACCTGGGAGTAGGGAGGTGGGAATTTCTGCTCTTGCCCAGATAACCCATGGTTTAGCTCTGGGCACATGCAGGCAAATGTCTGGTGGTGTGACCAGAGGTGGCTGTTTGTTTTGGGGGTCGCTGTCCCCCTTGTTCCCAGTCTCCTGTTCCAGGGACCACCAGGCCACCCCATCTGATCCTGCATCAGACAGACCTGTCTACTGATGTGTTGTACTGTCCTGTCCTGGCAAAGCAAGTGCTTCTCAGCATTTGCGGGCTTAAAGCAAAGTGTACAATGATGTGATTTATTGTCCCAGGGGCAGACAAAAATGACACCTGCAAAGCATCGAAGGTTTCTCATAACTTCATAGAGGTCCTTCAGACTGACATCCTGGTGCAGCGATGCCAGTGGCAAAACTCCCCCGGGCCTTGAGACGCAGGATTTCCCTGGAAGTGCTCAATTTAAGCTTAGTAGGGAGAGGCTTAGAACAGTAGATGACAAGGGTCAATATGCTGGCTGTGTTGTTTTGCTGAGATCTGTGAAAAGCTGCATGGGGACCACAGCTTCTCTTCAGAGAGCTTGAAGGACTGGCCTCGGCACAGTGAGCAGAAGAGTACAAGAGCATTTGTACTGTTCCTCAAGGCTGTATGAAGTCAGCATAGAGGAGGCAATCTTCCCTGTTGTGGAACTTCTCCAACAATTTTAGTATGATGGAAGAGTTGTTGATAGACTTATGTATCAGTCCTTGATCAAAGCATCAAAATCTACTTGAGAACTTCTTTCTGGTGAAGCTTCCAAATGATCATTCCAAGAGAATATTTAGGTCTTTCCTGACCAACTGAAGTCTCAAAATTGCTACTTGCCTGGGTTTTTTTTTTCTGTTTAGTATTTTATTTGTTTTTTTCAGAAGTGTTTCTCTATTTTTAGTGGAGTTTGTCATGATCTGTATTTTTGTGTGCACAACAACTTCCAACATTATTTTATTGAAATTTATGATGAAAGATTTGTGGATGTGTTTAGTGAAATTCTGCATGTGGAAAAAAATGCCATTTCCATATGCAAGAAGCAATACAAAAAACTTTCAACTTTCATTTTAAGTAAATTGCTTGTTTATCAAACATGAAAATAAAAAGCCAGTACAGAAAAATCCCAAGTATTCTCCCTCATGGCAAGCCATGCTTCAGCCATTGGACTGGCTGGTTAGTCTGTTTTTTCCCACTTCATGTGAATCTGGGAGGGTTCTCAATGGGCAGCCCACAAATTTCCCTTGTTACTGGGGTTCATATTTCTGCAACTTCCGAAAATGGAGTTTGGTTAACTTTTCTGCCTTGTCTTCTGTATGGTTAACAGTATGTACTGTCTTGTCCCCTTATTTCTCTTCTTTGCAGTGATGCATAGAAAACACTGGAGCAGTGTGCTTATGAATAGCTACTGCCTGTCCCCCAGCCAGATGACTCTTTGCTCCCCTTGTCTGTATCCCTATTTCCTTCTGCCTTATTTTGTACGTTGTCTCAGGCATGTGCTCTTTGTGTAGTGCGAGTGCCGCTAGCTACTCCTCTGCAGCTGTATTTCATATAGAGTTTGGTTCCATAGGTGTGTTCCTCACCAGCAGATGAGATGGGTCTTCTCTTAAGCTGCAGGTCCCATTTCTCAGCTGTGCTGAAAACTCTGAGATGGCTGCATGGAGAAAAAGTTACATGAGATACATGATTTGTAGGAGAAAAGAGACCTGAGACAAATGAGATTGCCCCAGCTCAGGGTTCTTCCATGGACCCGTGCAGGTCTTTACGGAGGGTCCAGATGGCAGGAGATGGTATTTGACCCCCTCTCAAGCTTTTGTTTTGTCTAATCTCTCTTTACAAGTATATTGACATGTTTATAATAATCTTTTTGAAGAAGTGACAGCTGAATTACAAACCATCAAGACAGAGAATTCACACATTGCTGTGTTAGCAAACAGCATTCTAATTTTTTTCTTGTGGAAAAGCTATTGCGTGGTAGGAAATGTTTTGAAGCAGGATGAGGATTTAGGATGATGTGCAGTTCAGAAGAATTTGCCCACATATTCAGCCTTTAATCTTGCAAACCATCAGTCTGCTCTTGGCAGACAGAGTAATTAATCTGTATGAGAGATGCAGGTACTTGGGTCAAGGTCTTTTCTCCCCATTTATGTACTCAGAGCAGTGTTGCAGGTACAGGAACAAAATGTCTAGAGCTGAGGATAAGTCATCCGCGTTGCAGATACACTGCAGACTTGTTCAAAGGAGCAGTATTTTAGTGAGGGTTTGACAAACAGAGCTCTAATCTGATGCTGATGTAGAGAGAAGCCAGTGGTAGTTCATGTTGAAAATAAAGGATCTCCTGGGTAGAATGACACTTTTTATACTGTGTGTGCATGATGGGTCTAAATCAGGCCTGGCTGCTGATACAGGGTGCATCTCTCTAACCTGAACAGAGCCAGGTCTCTTGTATCTGTCCATGCTATGGCTGATTCATGATTTGATGCAGACAAGCCTGAGATACCTGTGAGCTTCGAGGAAGCTGAAGACACCTGCTTTGGTGTTCTTATGGGCACAGCCATGGCCTCAGCTCTCTGCGGCTCAGGCAAATCATAGGAAGTCAGTTCCTCTAAAATTATTCTGTGCCAAACTTGTAGGTAACTGAGCTCAACAGCTGAATTTACAATCCTGCATATCCTTTTGTGCTCCCTCTGACTCAGAGGCATGGTTTCAACATGAGGGGTGGTGGATAGGCAGAGTATACTAGATCAAGATGAGTGTTTACGGTCAAGACCTCTTGGGATCTCTTGACGTGGGAGCTGTCTCCTGGCATGTATTTCTACAGCATCACACATAGTGACAACAGAAGTGGACCACACTTCACAGGAGGGGCTTAGTCCTGTGGAGCTGTGATGAGGACGCCTTGAGAAAGGGCCACCTCCTGAGGCTCAGACACAGCTTTGAAATGTAGATAGGAGGCAGGTGAAGAGCTGCTTAGTGATGGGAATACACAAAGCAGAACTGCAAGTACCTTGTGCAAATGCTTAGGCCTACAAGGCTATTGTGTGGGAAGTTTTCTCATTGCGATTTTAGATGTGCGTTACTTTATTTTGGGCTGTCTCCACCTTCCCTGTTTCCATGCTGCTAGCAACTGCATGTTGCACTGTGATTCCTAACAGGACAGCTTGTTCCTTTCAGGGTCAGGTGTCCTTGGACCAGCTTTTGTTTTGTTTCAGTTGGAGGTGGTCAAATGAAAGGCCCCAGAAATCACACTTGGGCTCTGGAGTGGCTGTGAAAAAAAGGCTTTAGAAGAAGGAGCACATCATATTTCAAAACTTACAGAAGGAAAGGGCATGGGTATGAGGGCTCTGTGGAGTTGCTTTGCTATGATGTTTTCTGTTTAAGCGTTGACAGGGAGGAGGACCTGCAGTATTGTGCATGGAGAGCTGCGCTTTTTTGAGCTTGCCGGAGAGCTGCCCAGTCTGCGTGGGGCTGTGGGGAAAACCACTGTGCCAGTGTCTGTGCAGAGATACAGAAATATAGTAGATATTTTTGTGATGCTTCTGTCTCTGCTTGGAGTCAGGTGGTCAAGAGGGATGTTTGCTCACTTTCCAGCTGTACAGGGATGCAGTACAACAGAAGGGGCAGGACTGCTGTGATTCCTTGAAAATGAAGCAGCTTGTAGAGAGGGGCTCCCAGCAGGGTTTGTTAGCTCAGTGGTCTGGGAGTGACTCTGAGACAAGGACTTGCCTGCAGGATTGCATCTTGGATTTTCCTGGAATATTTTAAAGACTGAACTTGCAGCTGAAGTGGTCAGGGAAGTGGTGTGCTGCTATCGGTGGGAATCCTTTACACGTTTTGTGAAGGGGAGGACTTGCCTCCAGGTGTGGAAGGAAAAATAGAGTAGTGGAATTTGGAAAGACAACTCCCGCTACTGCTAGGTCATCTGACTTCAGTACTTGAGTTGCTTTGTTCGCTGGTGTTAAGGGGTCATGAACAGATGTGCCCAACAGGAACGGGTCAAGTTTAGCAAAGTCAAATGCAAAGTCCAGTTCCTGGGGCAGAACAACCCATGCGTTGGCACAGGTGAGAGACTGACTGGCTAAGTGGTATTTCTGCAGAAGAGAAGCCAGGTTGCTGGCTGACAACAAGCTGAACATGTGTCAGTCCTGGGACACGGCCCAGAGAGCTTGTGCAGTCTCTGTCCTTGGAGACTTTGAAAATTCAGCGGGCCAAAGGGCTGAGCAACTTGATTGGACTTCGAAATTTGTTCCACTTTGAGTGAAGTTGGACTATGTGAGCTCTCAAGGTCCTTTCCAACCCAAATTGTTCTGTGACCACAACTAACCTCCAGTTTTTCCTTGATATTTTTCCTCTGACCTTTGCCAGCAAATTGCTGACCTGTGTGGTTCCCTCACTGCTCCCTCTGTCTCCACATCCTCTGCTTCAGACTGAGAGTCCTGCAGTGTCTGTGCTGCCGGCATGGCCACACTGGCTGTTTGCTGCAGCAGGGAGGGGACAGCACAGGCAGCAGCAGAATGGGGCCAAGAGCTTCCTCTGCTGTTCATGGTCTGATTCCCTGCAAAGGTCCTTCCCTGCTGCAGGGGACAGGTGCTGGCAGTCCAGCAGAGGACCAGAGTTTGAAGGGGATTGTTCTGAAGTCAAGGAAAAGGAAGAGAAATATCATGGAGCAGTGGGAGGGAAGAGGTGACGCCTTCTCTGTTTGCTTCTCTCCCTTTATACTCACCTGCTGTCACATTCCAAGCCTCTGGAACAGGTAGGCATGGGTGACATGCACTGTGCAAAGCAGTAGAGCTTGCTGCGGTTTCGTCCTGCCCCTCATCATTGCATTTTTCTCATGTGGAAAGGCATCCAGACTTAAAAACTGTAGAAAGAAATGGCCACTTCTAATATTGCTAAATGCATCTTTCTCTGAAATTAATTCACAAGGGTAAAGCCAGCAACTTCTGGTTTTACCTGGATCTCTCTAATTTCCTATGGGTGTAAATGCCTGTGATAGCCCTTGTTGCAGGGGAATTTCACCCAGTACCTTGTCGAAGTGCTTGGGGTCGGCTTGGATGCCACCAGGCTGGACCTGTGTGCCTTTAGGTTCCTCCTAGACTGAGGAGGCTGATTTGTAGTAGGGCTGTAAGCAAGCCCTCCGCTGGCCCTAAAATCACCAAGCCCCAAAGCAGCTCTGTGTTAGTGCAGCCAGCACGTGTATGCAGTGAAGCAGCTTCCCAGAAAGTGCAGGATCTGCCTCAGCCAGGCAGCTGCCGTGCTAATCCTTCTGCCAAGTCAGGCAGGTAGGTTTGAGACCAGCCTGGCACCGCCTTCTGCCCAAGACTGCCATCCGCAGTGCTCTGCCAGACGCCTTCTGCCTGATCTAACCCCAGGAGAGGGAAAACAGCTCAAAATACCACAGGAAGGAGATGTCCCATATGGCACTGCTAGATGTCTGTGTCTCAAGCTCGGGGTCAAGATACCATGTGAATTCAGCCCTCTGCTATGTCTTTAGGAAGCGTGGCCATTTGCCGTGGGCCACCAGGGTTGTGCTGTGTCTCTGGAGGTGGCTGGTTCAGGACTTGGTCTTCACAGTTTTTCTGCAGGGACATGTGGTAGTTCAGGTAACAGGGCTACAGACTTTGCAAAGGTTTCTTGACCCCCATGTTATGTTGAATGACATGAACCTTTCACTGAACAGCACTTTTTCAGAATTTAGGGCAAAGTCCTCTGGAATGTCCTCTGACAGGAAAAGCTTGCATGGTTTTCTTCTCTACAGAAACATGTCTGTTTCTGTGCAGACAGAACCAGCCTGCTGTGCTGGACAAACACATCCCCTCTCATTCCCAATACCTGATCTGAATTGTGTTCAAGGCCAGGTTGAATGGAGCTTTGAGCAACCTCGTCTAGTGGAAGATGTCCCTGCCCATGGCAGGGATGTCAGAACTAGATGATCTTTAAATCCCTTCCAACCCAAACCTTTCTATGATTACAAATTCTTCCATTACAATTTGATTCCTTGTTTTGCTTCTGAGGCGACTCTAGTACTCCTGTCCCACTGCAGGAAAGCTGCAACAAAACTGCTTTCCTTCTGTTTCATCCCATTTGTCTGGGTCTGGTGTGTGTGCCCGTCCCATTTGTCTGGGTCTGGTGTGTGTGCCCGCTGATGACCATCAGTTACTGCGTCCTTCAAACAGACGCAGTGGTGCTGCCCTCCAGAAAGAATAAAGCCACCAGGACAATGGTTAAACATACAATGGATTTTTAGAGCTTAGAATCTGCATGGTGTCGTGTTCCCCAGACCCTCCTTGTTACCACCCAAACAAATGAGGGGACAGCAAAGAACTTGGCATTTACATCATCTAATACAGACTTCAGGTTTTGTAGACTAAGGTAAAAACTTTCAGTGGGTGTTTGTGTGCCTATGTTTTTCTTAAGTGGTTAGAGGAAACATCTCTGGCAATTCTTACCAGGTGTGTTTACAAGATGCTGTGTCAAAAGTTACTGCCACTTCTGGATGCTGTCAACTGAACTAGACTTAGCACTTTGCATTGCAGCTCCTTGCTTCAGCGGTGTGATGGGTCTCTGTGCCGTTTCAGGGAGATTCAAAGAAAGAAATGGAAGTTGCTCAACTACGTGCTTGGGTTTTAACTTAGGCATGTGGTTGTAGATCCTTTTTTAAAATTCTTCAGGTTGCTGATGCTTACTTTCTTGTACAATCCCCACTGGGGGTATGTTTTATTTTTTAAAGACTGTCTTTGAATAGAGAATAAGGAATGGACAAAGATTCTGCTAGTCTGACTTAGTTTTACTTTCTGAAGTGCAGCGGAGGATTGTGTTGCTGCAACTTGAGGGTGAAAGAGATAAAAGAAGGTAGTTTTATGCTATATTACTCTGCTCTTTCCATCCCCTTTTCTTTATTCTTAAAGGGCTATTTTAATCAAAGAATCGCAAGATTGCTACAAAGCCATGATCTCCAAATGTCAGTGTCTTATGGCTGTAAAAATGAATAAGTCATTTGTTGCAGCCAGTACTGTACTTTGCTTTTCCTCCCTGTCCAACCTGGACTGCAGTGACCATGGGGTTTTGTGCCTGCGAGCTGGTCTGCGCGATCCTGTGGCCAGCCTGTTCTGTCTGCAAAGCCACAGCTGGGGGGAGTTGGTGCTAAATTGTCCTGGTTAGCAGGAGCTTTGGTAATGCAGACATGCAGCCTATCCCTCTGAACTTCCCCACATCCCTGCTCTATGGAAACTCATAGGACAGCCAAGGATTCTCCTCTTCTGTTGCAGTTCTGGACTATTTATAAAATCAGGTTTTAGGATCTCTCAATACCAGAACATTTCAATACAGCTTCAGTGAGCATTGGAGATCTCTGCCATTTAACACAGAAAAGGCTCCAGTGACACGTCCTGATGCTGTCCAGAATATGGACTAAGAGTGTGTCCAGCACCGACACATCTCCCACGAGCCTGGGCAGCTGGGTGTAGAGAAATCATGGTTCTGGTCACAAAAGAGAGGATTTCTTTCCAGCAGCTTGGCAACGACACATGATGTAGCAGTATCCCTCACAGCTGACCCCCCCCTTAGATCTTTGTTGTGTTGAAAGGCATGCCCATCTCAGGCTGATTGCTATATAATACGGTAAGCTTATAAAGGCTGGGTATCACTTGATCAGCTGTCCATGTGAGATCCTAGAGAAAGCAAAGAAAGGTGGGGAAGGGGGGTACAAATTGATAGACCCTATAGGAAAATAATTTGAAAGAGGAAACGGCAGAGAAATTGTTTCACATACTGTTAGTAGCGAGGTTCTTGTGCTGGGAGAATATGAAAGAGAAGTAATAGGCTCAGGTAGGAGGAATAATGACAAGTGGAAGGTTGAGAGTAGGCAGGCTTGTTTAAAGAAGCTGCAGAGGCACCCTCAAAAATTGCTAAGCAATGGAGTCACTGAGGTGGAAATATCTCAAGTGTTGTCCTAAGTGTAATGGGCACTTTGTGCTTGAGAAGCTGCAAGTCAGAAATTCGAAAGGAGCATGGTCAGGATTGGTCTGGGCATGAAGAGTGATGCTGAACATACATTAGTGGTCTCTTCTTGCCCAACATAGTGTAGCAAAGCTGGGGAGATAGGGGTGGAAAAGGAGATGGAGAACTGAGTCAGCGACGGGAATGAAACTTGTGTAGCTGGGAAGGTAGAAATAGGAGAACAATGCAAATGTCGTCTGCGGGATGTTACTAAGTGCCCAAGGGTCAGGCATGGGATCATAGGAAGAATCAGGTTGGAAGGTATGTCAGGAGCATTGTAGTCAGACTTAATGCTCAAACCAGGCTTAAATTCAAAGTTAGAGCAAGATGTTCAGGGCTTTATCCAAATAACTTTTTTTCAAAGATTTTTTCAAAAGTTGTGATACTATTAGTTCTGTGGGCATTTCTCCACTAACCTTGGTGCAGGCCAAGGAGGTAGTCTTGCTAGTGCTATCATTAAAAAAACTTCTTCCACGGAGGCGTTTGTTTTACCAGTTACTGACATAATCCATGCAGCTCAGAGGAAGCATGTTCTGTTACACTGCTGTATATCCTGAAGGGCAGCTGGTGTGGGCGTCATGAAAATGTTCCTGTTCCCTTGTCTGAAGAAGAGAATGGACTGTAATAACTCGGTGTTAGCTATCTACATTGAATTCACCCTTAACTCAAACAGCATTAAGGGAGGGGGAAAAAAAAGTGTGTTTTTATAAAATCTAGACAATGAAGATGTTAATGCCAGAAAGAAGAAACCATACTCGATGTGCTTCCCTGAACTCAAACCTGAAAGATTTCTGTCCTTTTATCTTGGAAGTGTTTACCTCACCCACATGACCATGAACCACTTGAGTTCTGAGTTTTCTTTTTGAGGAAAGAACTGTGAAGAGCAGTCCTAACTTTTATGCCCCAAATCTTACTTGGGACTTGCTTTGGTCTTCATTGAAATAATTTCCCTCCCTGAACTCACTGAACTTTTATCTTTTTTATTTCCCTAACTTTTAACATTTGTTCCTCAGTCTTTCTTCATGCCTTGGAAAATGGTGATGTCCTGTCCTTATGTAAGGACTAAGCATCTCCTTCCCTTGACCCGAACCATTATGAATATGAAACTTTTCCATGTGCTGAACCTTCTGGTCCATATAAATCCAAATACAGATGTGCTTTATATGTTCAAGTGAGATTAAAGTGTGCATCTTGCTAGTGGCTTTTGGCTGAGGGAGTTGATTTCCATCACATCCATGTTGATACTGGATATAAGGTAACTAACGCACATTTCAGTCTTTGAGGGCTGTAAGGCAATGTAGGTTTAACATACTAGGAGGTGGAAAAGCAGAGATTATAACAACAGGTTATGGGGAAAAGCTGGGTGAATAGAAACTACGGCTTAATAGAGCATGACAAACGAGAGTGGAGGCTAATAGTGATCAGTTGGCATGATCCCAGTGGGAACAATTAAATGTCTATCAGAGATATTAAATATAGGCTAGAAAAACAGCTATCAGTCTGAGTGATAGCAAGCTGCTGGTGTGCATACAGGATGAAGAGAACTTCTGAAAATGCTCCATATAAAGTGAACAGCGATAAGCACGTTTGGGGAACTGTGTGCCAGAAACTAATGTCATGCAGCTGTCACTGCATACAGCAAATGTTCTGAATTGTACAAAGTATTCCCCTGACAGTATGGGAAATACTGGGTGGATGGGTAGCAATCCCAAACACTTACATTATGAGAGATTTAGAGTGATAACATTTTCCATATGTTACAAGATTTTCAGATTTACCAGAATCTGGGCACGTTTTAGTCTCAGAATTACAGTTCAGATATGTTAGACCTGTAAATATCACAGAAACCATTTCCATTTGCAAAGGGAAAATGGTAACATTTGTTAAGAAATACTGAAGAAGATTAAGAGTTACTGTCTCTAGCGTGCTTCGTTTTGTGTATACTTCTGCTACTACAATTAAGGATTTCTTTATCACTTTCTGTGTGTCACTGGTTTTCTGTAATTTATTGGGGAGAAAAGAGGTAAAGACATTTCATTCATCATTGCAGATCTCTTCTATGTGTGTTAATGTGCTTTATAAGAAGTGATTACACTGACAGCAGCAGCATTTGGACCCTAATGTATTATGCAAATAACTTGCCCTGTGTTACTTAATATGTGTCCTCCTGGGGCATAATCAGAATTGCATGGCTTTGTCCAGACTGTTCTGAAAGGCCATACCTGCCATCTCAAGTGGCCACAAATGAATCATTTTCCTTATGTTGCCTGCTGCCTTCACCAGCTGTTTGCTACAGAGATGCTTGTTGAATGCAGACAGCTTGTGCCTGTGCTTGATGGTGCTCTTGGCCACAAGGTAGGTACAGATTTCTAGGCTGAGCCACCTCACCTGACTTTAAAAGGCGTCGATATTGCTGTGTACATCTCCGGTCAACAGAAACCACTTTGAATAGTTACCAGAGAAAAATAGGCATTTTATGTTATTTATCTGACTTTGTTTCATATAAAATATTCAATACGTCTCTTGTCAGATGGTTACAAAATTGAGACTTTTTCTTAGCCAAGATTTTGATGCCTCATCTTCACTGACATTCATTTTACCTTTGAGAATGCCAGCTGTTCCTCTTTTGAAATCTCATCTTGCCTTTGCTCCTGTGATGCTGCTCTTCCTTGAGTTTCCTGCATTTCTGATCACTCTGTGCATGTCCTTGAGTGAGTTTTCCTTCCCTCCTGGTAGACTCCATAAGGCTCTGCCCTTGTTCCTCTTTTCTCCATATTTTGATGTAGTGTCATCCACAAATAGAAAATGAATTATCATTGGTATGCAGACAGGCTGCAAGTCAAACTCTCCATTCCAGACCTGTTTCCTTATGACAGATTAAAATTATGACTCTTTCCCTTGGCTATCCGGCAGATACAACTGACTGTGGCTAAAATGAAGTTTGTTAGCCTTTCTCCAGCTGTAGGTGTTATGGCTTGCTTGCCGCAACATTTATTTTCCTTTGTCTTCAGCAGCGTAATTTTACCATATAGATATGGTTCGAGCTGGTGTGCTACTGCAGAGGTTGTCTTCCCAGCTTCTCACTTTCACTGTCTTGCCCCTCTCATTGCGTTCTTCGACTTACCCTCTGTTTGTTACATCCTGGGTATTTTCCCATTGCTTTCAAGGTCTTTGGGATGTATCGTGAACAAATGTTTAGTGAAGGCTAAAGGAGATCATAAAAAGTCCTGCAAGTGTGGGAAGAAAAAAAAAAATAAAGTGTATGTGTGTCCTGGTTTCAGCTGGGATAGTTAATTTTCTTCTTAGTAGCTGGTGCGGTGCTGTGGTTTGGATTTGGTGTGAGAACAACGTTGATAGCAGCAAGTAGAAACATCAGTGTGCTAAGTAATGTTTATATTAAGTCAAGAACTTTTCAGTTTCTCAGGCCCTGCCAGCGAGGAGGTTGGAGGGGCACAAGAAATCTGGGAGGGGACACAGCCAGGACAGCTGACCCGCACTAGCCAAAGAGGTGTTCCATACCCTGGGACCTCATGCTTGGTAAGTAAGCTGAGGGGGATTGCCAGGGCCTGCCGATCATTGCTGGGGGACTGGGTGGGCATCGGTCAGTGGGTGGTGAGCAGCTGTGTTGTGCATCTCTTGTTTTCTGTTCTCCCTTCCCTTTGGATTTCATTCCTCTCCCCTTCTCCCTTTTCCTTATGACTGTTATTATAATTATTACTATTACTATTGGTCTTTTATTTTTACTTTGTTTCAGTTATTAGATTTTTCTTATCTCAGCCCTCGAGTTTTAAATTTCTTTCTGATTCTTCTCCCCATTCCTCTGGGTGAGGGGGGAGTGAGCGAGCGGCTGCATGGTACATAGCGGTTGGGGTTGAACCACGACGATGTGATGCAGTGGCCAGCAATACCAGCCTTCTGCGTCTAAGCCTTCCAGGGGTGCTCCTGTTCTTGCCTATCATGTGTGTGTGTCTGCACACAGGACCCTAGATGAGGATGATGGGCTCCTCTAAGCTCATCTGATCCCTGCTTTACTTCAGACCGCTTCTTACGTCCTCGTCCTTTTTTGGGCAGTGAAGGAAACCCTTCAGTGCTGCTCCCCTTGAGCTTCTTCCTTCACACCTTCTCAGGAGCTGCTCTTAGACTGAGAAAATGCCCGTATCTCTCTCACTTTCCCAGTTAAGGGGAAGAGCGCTCTACTCTTATTTTTTCAGTGCCCTGATGCACCCACTTGTGCAGAGGCAGCTCATGTTTTATAGCTGTCAGGGACCACCCTGCCACGGTTAAGGGCTACTGTGCAGGGCCAGCATGTGTCAGTTCAGAGTGCTGTGCTCTTGGCACGGTGTTCGTATGAGCACTTGCTGCAGGAGGTTAAGACTCTGAAAGGTTTTACTGATGGCTTTGGAATTCTGGTGGAGATGGACCCCACTGTTCCCAAGGTATGAGACACCCCAACACTGGTGTTACTTCTTGCTGGGCTGAAACTGGGAGGAAAGAAAAGCTGAGTTTTGAGCTGTGAAACAAGCAACTTGCCCTGTGGTCGCCCTGATTCACCAGATTGTCCAACCTGCATGTGAACAGTATGACTGTATGGGCATACCTAGGCTAGATGATATCTGAGCTATAGTGAAATATAAATATACTTTCTGTACAGGTCATCTACGCTCCAGTTCTCTTAATCTAGCAAGCTGCACAGATTATAGTCATTTGTATCATTGCATTTGGTCACTGAAATCCTGGATTTGTTGTTTGCTTTTATTTTAATGGGAAGTTCTTGCATGTGGGTGGGTTGCTGTGGTTAGTAGCTGAGCTAATGTAACTAGGGATAAGAATCACAAGTAAAATCATGGGCTGCAAGGAAAACTGAGACCTTTTGCAACATGTCATTTGTTTTTCATTTGTTCAGAGGAAGAGGGGATTTAAGGTTGTAGTATCCCTATTGTAGTTCTGTGCTTGCAGTAAGCCGCTACTGGGGTGTAAATACTATATTTTTTTTAATTTTTATTTTTTGCAATGATTTTAATCTATTTTAAAGGTAGACTTTTTGAATTAGTCTAACCTGTGACTTTGCCATAATATCAAGTATCTGGTATTGTGTGCGTTGACTCTCAAAACTAAACATTTTTCCTGTCAGCCATAGCTGTGTCTTTGAAAAGCTGAGGGTAATGCAAGGAGGAAGCTAGAGACAATCAGGTCAGATTTCTTGTCCTGTCTGTTTCTTCTTCTCTTTGCTTCCAGTGAATAAGTTGATCTAAACATTTTATTTTAGGACTTCATCTGATCAGTGGAGAGTTGCCTGTCTGACTTCTGTGAGCTCTGGATCAGGCTCTGAGGAAGGTGGCTTAGCCAGCAGGGCTGGGCATGCCAGGTCTGACATAGCATGAGAGGAGTGGAGGTGCTTGTAGATCTGAGGACGTCAGGACCTCATTGTAGGCAGCCCCTCCATATAGGCAGCATTACGGAGATACACCTGGGCACTGACTGGATCAGGAACACAGAGGCAGCTCTCTGACATGAAACTTATCTCTCCCCCTTAAGCAGACTATGCCTATGCTTTACCATTACAAAACAGCAACCCCAATGACGGAAGTAGTTTTTCCTTTGATTTCACAAAAGCAAAGGCAAGAATTTCCAATTTACAGGCAAATAAGGTGGAGAGATATGTCATTGCAACATTAGTAATTAAATTTCTCCTTCCAGTGCAGAAATGGTATTATCCCTCTAACATGATGGCAAGCTTACCTTTTTTGTAAAACATGCCCTTTATCTAAAAAATAAAATCAGTCTTCTATCACAACAATCTTAGATATCGATGTATTTATTCTTAGCTATATCTTTGTCTTATATTCCTATTGAAATTTTAAAAGGAAAACTACTGATCCAGAGCATAGCACAGTAGAATAAATTAGTGTGAAATATAAATTTTTGTAAATGACTTTATGTTGCTTCATGTGATATGTTGTTCAGAATCTAGATCAAAAGTGAAATAGTGATTCCAAGGCCTGGACAGAGTTTAGAAATTAATGTTAGAAATAGCTCATTGTCTGTTGCTGAGCCATCCTGTCTCCTCAGCTTGACATCTTGTGCAGAGCAGAAGATGAAGAAGCACATTTCTCATCACATTCAACCATTCAAACACATACCAGTTGATGTGGACAATTGCAGTGAATGCTGCATTCCTGCTATTGGAAGGCAAATCCTGCCTTCAGTCTTCCATTTTCAAAGCTCTACGGCTTTTCACACTGCCTCATTCTTCTAGTTAAAGATGGCAAGGATGAGAAACAGAAGAGGTTGTTCATTCTTTCTTTATTTTTTTTTTCTTTTCCCCTTGCCTGTGGCTTAGTTTCTAAAAGTGATTTGCACAGTATATAGTCTTGATACATTCTTTTGTCCCAAGTCTAGCAACACAGATCTGCTGGTTTTCTTTCCCTTTTTCTTCCTTTCCAAATCAGTCTTCTGTGCACAACATCCCTTTTTAAGGCCTTGTTTACGTATACTGTCCATTTTTTCACCTTCATTAATGTACATGTTTCATCTTTCTGGCCTCGTGGCCTCTAAACTCTCACCCACATCAGATTTCCTAATATACTAATACTGAAATAATCGCTTGACTCACAAGTAATGCCATGCCTGAGTCCCTTGAAAATCCTAATACTTTATATTTCCCATTCAAATACTCTCCTCAGATTATTTGCTCCTCACTGCAGGACATAATGCAATCTTTTGCATCTCTGTGTTTTTTTACTTCTAACAATGTCCTTTTATGGCTCTTTTTTTAATCAAGCACCGGCTGCTTTTATGAGGATATTGGCCATCCTGGGGAGGGCTCAGTGTGAAGGAATTATGTGATGTGTGAACCCTAAAGCCTCAAACAACAAGCCAGCTCATCATTGGGTCTGGACTTCTCTGGGGGGTGGATTACTCACAAGCCTCAACACTGGCTAAATGCTGCTCACTTTTTGGATGAGTCCTTGAACCCTCTGTCTGTCTTAGGCATCCACAGAGGAACAAGCATGACCAAAGACCTGACTTCCTCCGAGCTTTAAAGAAGTTACTCTTAGAATTTAACAATTAAGTTTAAGTCTATGTGAATTTTCTGAGAGCAATTTTTGGTTCCTGAAAAATAGATTCTTTTTAAGCACCTCAGGCTGGGAAGTTTTGACCTAAAGCCTTTAGTAAATAGGTTGTCTCATAACTAACCTGATGCTGTTTTTAATTTACCATAAGAACCAGTTTTTAGCAGTTTCTAGCATGACCCTTTTCTTGAAGGGCATAACTCTTTAAGAGAGCATGGTTTCTTTGAGGAATGCTTCCCGTCTCATTTTTTTGTATTGCTACTCTAGTGATTTCTGCTGCATGTACTTACTTCACATCTCACTTTCCTCACTCTGCATGCCATATTCTGAGGAAGAATCCGAAGATGCTTATTTAGAGTTCATCACTGCCTCTCACCAGGCCACCAGAATGAGAGGATATATTTCATCTGGCCCAACTCTTTGGTTCCCCCTCTTCCTTCAGCTTGCTTCCTCTCAAATTTCACTGAAGTTAAATTACTGCAAGGCTACTGGAAACTAGTATCCATATTCAGAGCACAAGAAATATTTTTGAGTCCTACAACCAGTCTAATATTTTTTTTTTAATTAACAAGAAATTAATTAGACTGTCCTTGAGTATCAGCAGTCTCTGCTTTGGCCTTTGTGAACTGATTTGCAGAGATACCTTCAGATGGAGCATTAAAAGGCATCTGCTTCTGGTAGGTGGTTTGGTTTAAGACCTTCTGTGGCACTGGCAAGAGAGAGCTGTCACCTGCGGCTTTAAATGCTGCACGTGGCCCTAAGGCAGCGCCTGTTACAAGCCTCCACAGTGGAGGATGGAGGAAGCAGGAAGCCTGGTCATTCACTGTGTGAGTGTCCTGTCTGGTGAAGTGCAGCCAGCACTTCTGGTGGTACCCAGGATTGGGGAGGGGTGCAGGAATCGTGCCCCTGGGCCCGCCTTGGTTTCAGTTATGCAGACCAGAGGAAAACTGTTACAATACTTTCCCCTCTGCTTCCTCACAAAGTGTCATGGTCTCATTTCTCATCTAGATTAACTTAAGCCTCAAAGAAAGCTTCTAAGGGAGTCAGAACATCACGTTGTCTGTATTAAATTAAAATTAAACAAAAAGAGACTGAAATGCATACTAAGGTATCTCTAGCCCATATCACCTTATTCTACATTGCAAACATGTTCAGGGAAAGCATTGATTTACCATGCATTCATTACAGCTGAACCTTTCCTCACATTAATGGTTCTTGTGTCAGTGTACAGGAGACACATTTTTGAACTTTTTTTTTTTTACCAGAAAAGATCTTTAACCCTTCTTTCTGAGGCAGTGCTATTAAGAATACGCTAAAAGAAGCATGTTTATTTATCATGCAGTTTTGGCCCTCAGGCTGTATGTGGCAAGGATGAAAATTGGAGGGTGATCCACAGCAAAACACCTTCTCACTGATTCCTTTTAACGAAGATTATGAAGATTTAGCTTATCTATATACTTTAAGTTAGAGGAATTACTGTGATTAATCTGTCTCTTTCTGTTTATCTTGCAGATTAAACAGTTCTGCAACCTATGCCACTCTCTGTTCTCTCTTATTTCTGCTACAAAACCTGAAAGATGTGGAAGCACCTTGTAGGCCACAGTTATGTTTATCACACCAAGATCCCCAGCAGGAGCGTTGTTAGGATGCCCAGAGCTCTTGCCTCACCTCTGATCTTCCCAGATAATCCTCTCGGTTGAGTCAATCCACTCAGCCAGGCTGACATGCCAGGTAGTCTCCTGGGGGAACAGGCAGAAGGAAATACAGGGGCAGAAATCACTTCTTACCCCTCTACTCTAATACATGCTTGGCTTTATAAGGCACAAAGGCCTTGCAATAAGGCATTACCCTGTATGAACGATCCCTTTCTGAACTCACCATCCAGGCAAGATGTGGGTTGTGTGTATCTCTGCCTCTCAGCCTGCAGAGCTGTGTGTACCTCTGCCTGTGTCAGCAGTTCCCTAGGATGCTTCTGACAGGCAGGGTGAGCTTGAAACAACATCACGCAGAAATACAGAGTGGATCTTAACTATGAAAGGTACTATGTTTGGTCTTTCCACTTTGAAACTCCTAGGACAGAAGAGGTCAAAGCACATGTAAAAGGAATGCAGGGTCCTCCCACTGTATGGTCTCTTTTCAGACTCGGTGGTATCCAACACCTTGACATATGCTTGAAGGTATGCTTGCTTGGTGTTGCCCATGTGTTCGCAGTAACAGGGGCCTGGATGGGCATTTGAGCTTGAAAATGAGGTGAGCAGCCAGACAAGCTGGTAGTGTTACATTCTTCAGAGGGTTTGCTGTCAAGAACAGTGACAAAGACAGTGGCATGGGATGTCAGGCACATCTCTCAGTATTTACAGCTATTTCTGGGTCAAGGGCTGAGACAAGAATTGGATGTAAAATTATCCTTCCCTCTTAACACAGTACTATAAAGAAAAATGAAAAGCAATTTCAGGAATTGTGGGGTGAAAATTGGAGAGAAGTAAATTGTTCAATTTGCTGCCAAAAGAGACAATTATGGACACACTTTGTGGCAGTCAAATTTTCTTTACAATTATCATTACAGTGCTGTAGTGCCTTGGAGCCCTTTCCACGGAGCAAGACTTCACTGGCCTCAACAATTTTTTTCCCATTAAGTGTTCACCATTTCATTAGAGAAAGACATGCTTCCATCCCCATGACTTTTTTGATTTCCTATTGCAATGAAAGGAGGAGACTCTCCTACAATGCTCCACACGCAGAGTCCAGCTGGGAGTGTTGTGGCATTTTCCTTTAAGTCTGCTGGGTGGTGCCCATGTGAGTGTACATTGGACAGTGAGCAACAGCACTGCAGGAGAAAAGGGCAAAGACAGCCCCAAGGTCCCTGGAGCAGCGTGGTTTCTATGTACAGAGTGTCTGCAATATCAACTCTAAGATATTGCTGCTCTTGTAAGTAATGGGCTGATAAAACTCCCTGTGGGACTAGGCTACAATGTCGCTTCTACAACTGACCTACCTTTAAAAGGCAGAAATATGCTTTAATCTCACTTTAAAACCAAAACCAACCCACTGCACTGAAGCTCTACCTAAGACTGAGTTATTATTGCATTGGTCTGACGCATAAAGACTGATAAATTAAAACCCCAGGATTTTAATTCCTGCCCAGCCAGGTGATTTGAGTCAGCATTTGTCTCACTTTGAAAGTAGTTGCTTTGAAGCTCCCTGACACGAGCACATCTGGACCTCTCCAAGTTGAGCAGGCACCAGAAAAGATGTACCCATTTCTTTCAAAGAAATTATTTCTAAAAAGGTGTGTTACCAGACACAGCAAATCAAGGACAGGATGGATGTTGTCACTCCCCATCTGATGTAAGTCTTAATTTTCAACTTCCCAAAGGAAAAAAAAAAGGCCCACTAGAAATGAACTGAACGACTTAACATTTCACATGTGTAACAGCTTCCTCACAAAACATTTACTATTAGTAGATGTCACTAGAGAATTTCCCAGATGAATGATTCTCTGTTAGACTCATGAAGCAGAAGTGGGGAGAGGGAAAATGGATTTTTCTAAACCCCACCCCCCGGTCTATCAAACTGCTGCTGAAGAGATCACTTGTTTTCAAAGTAGCTAGGCAAATTAACTAACTATTGCTCAGGGGTAGACAACACACAATTTGCTATTGAATATGGAACAATGGATGAATCATTCTTCGATCCACCACAGCTGCCTTATTTGTTTTCATTGCAAGCTGAGCGCTCCTTTCCAAGGCAGGCTGTCAGGATCCTCAGTGTCACCGGGGCTCTTTGTTGCTGCCAGGAGCACTTTTTTTGATGGATAGTAAAAAGGTGCCTGGTTTTTCAATTCAGGTGCTCACAGCACAATTCAGGCGAGAGCAGCTAATAACCTAGGCATTGCTGCATTGCATTGATTTTTGGGCAAGGTGTTATATCATTTTATGGCATCAAGTTTAGACACAGTTGCTTTAATTTTCTCCTGAGGCAACATAATGAAATTTCTATGAAAGCAATATGCTTTTCCCCATAATTGCATCATCCTTTGTCCCCCCTCCCCCCGCAATTTCTCCAAGGACTGACATTTTTATTTCTTAGACAAGTTGTTGAAAATTTCCATCCCAGTCTAAGTAGTCCTGTAGAATCAAATGTAAATGACTGCTCAGCAGTGCCAATAGCAAGGTTTTAAAAATGGACAGAATGAGAATTAACTGAAACTAAGTACATTTTGACTTGGGTGTACCCCCTTTCTGTCCTCTCCCCAATATCCTATTAGATAGTGTGCCTCTATAGCATGAAGACTTCAGAATGTGTTGTTAAAATTGAGGTAAGAAACTCTCTTCAGCAGCACTGCAGAAAAAGTTTCATATTCTTGAAGTAAAGAACCCTGTTTCTCTAGTGAAACATAGCCTTTTGGTTAAAGGAAACTGCACAGGATCACACTGGAGAGGATTTTTCCCAATTTTTTTATATAAAAGTAAAATCTCAAAGCACTGAAGGTAAGCAGTGGAGGTTAGCAGCATAAAGGTTTATAACGCAGGTCAGTTGGACAGTCACCAGCTTCTTCCAGAGGAACTGTAAAATGTGCCATTAAAAGGGAAATAATACTTCACTCTGCAAGGTCAGTGCCTCCCTCTAGGAGTTCAGCAAAGATCAGTACCTCCAAAGCATTATTGTTTTATTAGTGTCTTTAATTTTGGCACTGAAATGAGATGACTGAAGAGAGGTGCCCAGCTGACCATGTCAAGTGGTGTACCAAGGACGACTTCTCTAGGCTCACTGAAGATTTCTGAGCATGTGAGGAGCTCTCAGACATATTAATATCTTGAAAGAAATAAGACTAAGCTTTCATTTTTGTCTGTTTCCTCTGAGAAAATACTTTTCTTGGACAAGGAGAGGAAATAAGATTAACTTATGTCATCCATTCCCTAACTGTTGACTTAATTTTAAAAGTCAGCTTTCAAAAACCCCAATGGCAGAATGATCATATTTATAAAGTAGCTTTCTAGTTTTTATTGTTCTTCAGTTCTTGAGATTTTAGAGTGTATTTGCATCATGGTTTCTCTCCTAAAAACAAGAGTACTGGAGATGTGTTTTTAAATGAAAATTTACAATAGTGTCTTATTAATGATGTAGAGGGTTACAGATATCCAGAATAACACCAAATACTGCAAAAGCTCATACCCTGCTTTGAATTCCCTTTGTCTGTAACTTCCTGCTGTAGAAAACTTATTCCCTGTTCTCACTCCATACTGGAGGAAGAAATTGTCCACAGCTGTTGCTGTCCATATTCTCATTTCCAAATACTTCCTAAACCAATTCAGTGACAACCAGTCATGTCAGGTCACGGACTAGAAATTTGTTGTTTGGATACAATAGAAATTATTAAACCAATATACCTGGCTATGTGCGCTAAGTGAATTAGGGAGCACCCACCTGAGATGCTCTGCTGGCTGCCTGGAGCAAGTGGTAACACTGGGATGGAAAGAAACCAGTTTATAAGAGGAGCACACCATGATCAAGAGAAGAGGCTTTCCTTACTGGGCTAAACACGCACTTTTCTTGCTTCTCTACTCCCAGCCTGTGTACTTTGCTGCATATAGCTAAGAACTGAGCATAGCATTAGTCAGTCCTGCTGGAACATCTTTTGTATCCACGCTTGCTTTGTAAATGGCTCCCCAATGGGTGTTCACGCGCTGCTTTTCCAAACTGTGCCTGTGGAACTCTACCAGTTTTCATTCTCTACCTAGTGCTGATCTACAACAGTTTTTTCCCCGAGATGTTTTTTGTCATAGCATATATTGAACAAAGATAAAAACGCAATTTACACGTTTAATGCCACCATGGAGATGATGATTAAATTACCATTATCACTTTGGAAACATACTGTCCCATGCAAATAGCTAACAAATTACCCAACTGCTTCGCTCAGACCTTTACCTAAATAATGTTATTACTCGCCAACTGTGAACACATTTGGTGTCAGACAAATTAATAATGCTCTGATCTCATCCCAAATAAATTATGTCTCCGATAAATATTTGCTTCACTGGAGGTATAGTAGCCCTGCCACACACTGGTGGTCAAGTACAGCTTTTAAGTGCCTGAATGTGCATGCTTTTTAATTTCCCATCTCCTGTCTCAGCACTCTTCAAACTAGCTGGCTGCAACAAGGCCTTTTACCGTCTCACACCAACATACTCTTCATGCCAGTCCCTCTGCTGCCTTCTCCTAGTCTCTCCTCATCCAGGACACACGTTCTTTCTTCTCTCTGCTTCTTCCTGGGCTGCTCTCAACCCCTTAACAGAACCAGCCACAGCTGTACCTTATCTACATCGGCCAATCCGCCGCCCCTGAAGCCAGCCCACAGCTGTATATTATCAATGATAATTAACCCAGCTTCATTCCACTACAAATCCTCCTTTTTTTTTTTTTTTAACATTTCATACTTTATATTTTTAACAATCATCACAACCTTTTTACAAATAAACTTTTCATACAGTCCAGACAACTTGTCCCTGAACTTGTCTTTTTTTCTTCTTAACATTTTATGCCTCAGGTATTTAACAGTCATCACAACCTGTTACAAATAAACTTTTCATACAGTCCTCTATAATTCCTCTACAGTCTCCCACCCAGGCTCATCCTGAGCAGATAACACCCTGCTGTTCCAGAAGCCACGGGCTAGCAGGGATGCACAGAACCAGCTGCAAACGGGGCCGAAAGCAGCTGAGAGACCCATCTGCAGGTGGGTGGTGGCAACACCGAGCACTGGGTGCTGTGTGGCACTGGGGCATGTCAGCATTGGTTTGGCTGCGCTTCCATTCCTGACTTCTTGTTAACAGGGCGGCCCGGCGCTTGCACGAGGTGATTCCAGTTGAGGGCTTGCACAAGGTGATCCCAGTTGAGGGTTCACATGAGGTGATCCCAGTTCAGGGCTCGCACGAGGTGATTTTGGCCTGGCGGGATGGCGAGCATGGAGGCCAGCGTCCCCCTCCCAGGACTCGGCGGTGCTGTCAGCCACGCAGCACAGGCATCCGCTAAGTGCTTGTGCCACGGCGGGGTGTTTGGCGCGACGTCGGCCGGGGCGGCGGCGGGAAGCCCTCCGCACGCTGGCTGGGGTTCTGGCGCTGTGAGAGGTGTCGGGGGAACTGTCGTGAGAGCGGGATCGCTGCGGCCGGACGCCCGCGGGAGCAGACGGGCTGGTGGGCCCCGCTCCGTGCGCGGGAGGCGGGCTCTGCCTCGCCCCGGGGCCGCGGCCCTGCGCGGAGGACTCTGTGTCCCCTCGCCCCGCCTAGCCCCCTTCGCCTCGCTTCGCCTAGCCCCGCCTCGCCTCGCCTCGCCCCGCCCCGCCTCGCTTCGCCTAGCCCCGCCCCGCTCGCCGTTGCCTGGGACGCCGTTTACGACAGCGTCACGGCCTCGCCGTACGGCGGGGCTGCTGCGCGGCAGTTGGTTTCCGGCGGGGACCGGCGATGGCGTCCGGGTTTGAGAGCGAACGGAGCTTGGCGGCGCGCAAGGAGCAGCGGCAGCGGCAGCGGGAGGTTCTGCTGGCGCAGGTGGGGGGCCCGGCCCGGCCCGGCCTTTCCGTGGGGACCACGTAGCTCCGTCCCTCCTCCAGACCGGGTGCTGGGGCGTTCCTGAGGGCGGCCCTGGCCGCGGCCTCCTGCCCGCAGGCCTCTCCCTGACAGTGGCAGCTGGAGGAGGGGGACGCTCCGGGGGGAGCCCCTTCTGGGAACATAGTTTTGAGTGACAGCCACCTGAGTTTTGCCACTTGTAGTGGTATTGATGCGCTCGTATTTTGCTTATTACGTGTTTCTGTGCTTCCACCTTTGGAAAGAGCCAGGGTTTGTCTTCTTTACACTCTCTCTTCAGATATTTATATACCTTAATAAGACACCACCCCCACTCCTCAGCCTTCTTTTCTTTGGGCTAAACCATCCCAGCTCACAGCCTTTCCTTAGATGAGACATAAAAGGCAACACTTCCTCCTTGTCTTCCTGGCTTGTCTTTCCTAGAGTCAGTATTCCTCCATTAGAACACTCTGGTCATGAAGTAGTAATAACTTGAGCAGCAGTGGGACAGCCTGTTTTCATGGAACCAGGATGTTAGTTACTTGTTTATATGTTGCTGTAGTGTTAGCCAAGAATTAGGAGGCTCCCACTCACAGATGCTTTGGTAGAGTTGTTGCGACTTGGAGATGTGTGGTAATCCTGATGCACTGTACTTAAAAACAGCCTATCAGCCATATTTGGTACTTGTGCAGTAAGCTGCTGATTCTTGTTGTGACTTTTATGTGGAGTGAATAATAGGGTAGTAAATGGTACATCAGTTAGATGACATGACTTGTTTTGAAGTTTAAAAGTGAAGTGGGGGATAACTGTATGGAAAGAAAAATGTAGGAGGAAGACTGGGTAGACATGGAAAAAGTATGAGGCTGTGATGATGGGCTTTTGAGACAGGGAAGGCCAAAATAAGCAGCAACGAAATCTTGCTGGGCAAAGATAAAAGTAGTAGGAAAACAGCCTGAATAGCTGAGGCTTACACGGTAGTGATTTCTTGTCTCAAGGCAAAGTAGGAAGACAGAAAGAGGATTTCAGGTAATGTGTTGTGTGGGTGTCTCCCTTGCACAGTTGTGGAACCTTTTCTGGGCAATAGAAGTTCCCTTCAGTGACTTGATAAGGTGGGGTGATCCTCTGCACTGTCTGCTTCCCCCTTTTTTTCAAGCGGTTGGTGGGAAATTCCTTCAGCTTGATAACAGTGAATCATACTATCCTGCAAAGGTTTGCTGTTGTTCTTAAGATGGCTTTTGCTCTATTTGAACTTCCATATGATACGTTTAAGAGTGCTTCTTTGCTTAATTCAACCTCTTGGATGTTCAGAAAATACATTTACCTGGAAGTGAAACTTATGTAGGACACCATTATCCTACTTTACCTTTTCTTCACAGTTGGTGCCCCTTGTACAGCAAACTATTTGGGGCAGTGCCACTCTCTTTGAATCATAGAACAGCCCTGCTTGGAAGGACCTTGAAGGATCACCTGGTCCAATCCTTTACGGGAATGGGAGCCTAGATGAGATAATCTAGTGCCCTGTTTAATTGCATCTTGAAAATCTGCAGTGATGAGGATTCCACCTTGTGTCCTCTCCATGTGGCCCACTCCTTGTAAAGAGAGAGCCTCCATCCTCTTTATAGGTGCCCTTTAAATACTGAAATACTGTGATGAGGTCCTCCCTTAGATGTCTCTTCTCCAGGGGAAGAAGACCAAACTTCAGCCTTTCTTCCTAGAGCAGGGTCTCCAGCCCCTTGATCATCTTCATGGCTCTCCTTTGGACACTTGCCAGTCTGTCTGCATCTTTCTTGAATAGTGGGGGCTGGCACTGGATGCAAGGCTTGATGAGTGTGGCTTGACAAGTGCTGAGTGGGATGTTCACGTCTTTGTCTGCTAGCGATGACGCTGCGGATGCAGCCCAGGGTTGGATTTGCCTTGGTTGCTGCAGCAGCGCACTGCTGACCGCTGTGCCGCTTGTTATCCACCAGCATCCCTGGCTCCCTTTCAGCAAGGCTGCTCCCCAGCTGCACAGATCTGAACCTGTACTAGGCTCTTGGGTTATGTTGTCCCAGGTGTAGGACCTTGCACTTATTTTATTAAATTTCATACAATTCTAGCCTGCTCTTCCAGCCTCTCCAGGTGTCTGTGTGAGATGTCTTGCCTGTCTAATGTGTCTACCTCACCACCCGGTTGGTGTCATCAGCAAACTTGGTGAGGATACTTTCAGTCTCATCATCCATATCATTTATGAAGATGCTGAGCAGTGTGGGATCCAGTGTTGATCCTGGGGCACCCATCTGTGACAGGCTGCCAGCCTGAGTAAAATCAGTGAAAAGCGGTTACTTTCTGTGAAAGCTTTTTAGTGTCAGGCATTATTGCAGTAGTTTATTTAATCATCATCTTCCTCTTACTTGCTTTTATTTGCATCAACAGTTTAACATGAAATAAAACATAAATTTCACCTCAAATCCTGTGTTCAGTTTTGGGCTCCTCATGTCAAGGGGGACATTGAGGTGCTGGAATGTGTCCAGAGAAGGGCAATGAAGCTGACGCAGGGTCTGGAGCACAAGCCTTATGAGGAGCAGCTGAAGGAGCTGGGTTTGTTTAGTCTGGAGAAGAGGAGACTCCGGGGGGATCTTACTACTCTTTACAGCTACCTGAAAGGAGGTCATAGGCAGGTGGGAGTTGATCTCTTCTCCCAGGTAACAAGCGATAGGATGAGAGGAGATGGCCTCAAGCTGTGCCAGGGGAGCTGTAAATTGGGTATTAGGAAAAATTTCTTTACGGAAAGGATGGTCAAACATTGGAACAAGCTGCCCAAGGAGGTGGTGGAATCATCATCCCTAGAGGTGTTTAAAAGATGTGTAGATGCAGTGCTTAGGGACATAGTTTAGTGGTGGACTTGGCAGTCCTGGGTTAGCAGTTGGATTTGATGATCGCAAAGGTCTTTTCGAATCCAAATTCTATGATTCTATAGCAGTGTTCTGTGAGGATGTTTTTAAAAATTTTGTATAACTTCCTCTTTCCAAATACCTGTGGATATTTTTTACTTTTTTTTGTTAGTATCTCCAAAATACTGTTAATTTGACATGAGATATGTAGCATTAAACACTTTTGTGATGTTTTTGTAGTAACTGGATTGTGGTACTAAGTATGCTGCAATCTGTGGAAAAAGGCAATGAACTTGTATTTAACCTCTCATCGTGTTTAGGCAAGCCTCAGTTCAAGGACGCAGTAAAGCTGAGAAAGGTTTGGTTGCAGTAGTGTTGAAGAAATGCTACAGCAGTGAGCCAAAGCTACTTTCATAGAGAAAATGTTGAAGTTGGGGATGAGAGCACTTATTCATACAGAGGATGTGCAGAGAAGAGGGATGAAGGTTGATTTTGGCACGGTTTGGGTTAGTACTAGACAGCATGGTATCCTGAGCATAGGGGCTCCACTTATTGTTAGGATGTGTCTCAAGAGGTCTTTGATGTAATGTAGCTTTGTAGTTCCTAGGTTTAGCTGCTGTTCATCAGCCTTGTGGAAGAATGTTAGGAGAACTGGTTTGGAGGTTTTAGAGTGAAACAAATCTGGTATGTTTTCTTATCAGTAGGATGTGCTGTATTGCAAGGTATGTATATAGGATCTGTCTTGAATTTTTTGATTTTTCTTTGATTTGAACAAGAAACTGACAATCATTGTATTGTTCAGAATGTTTTTAAAATGCTGCGAATACAGATTACTCCTAGATGGCAGTCTTAAAAACATACTTACAACTTCTATGTGTTACTAAATAAAACCAAGTGCACAACCCTAGTTTTCTGGAGGAAGGCAACCCTAATTTTCTGTGTACAACAGTGGGCTCAGGGTTGACTTCAACCACTCAAGATTAACAGCTGGGGAATAAATAGCTCTATGAAGGCGCTATGTAGTTCCTCAGATAAAAGCTAGTCAAATGTTAGAAATTATTGGGAAAGGAACAGTGTACAAAGGAAATGGTTACACAGACATGTTACTGATTTCTGCGTAATACCAAGTAGTGTATGCGCTCCTGGTCCCATTGTCTCAAGGAGAACTGAACAGCCTTGGAGAAGGTGGGAAGAAAGATGTCAGAGGTGATCTTGGTACAGACTGTCCAAAGAGAATATAAAGTTTTTGAGATGGGGAAAAAAAATAGACTGGAAAAAGTTAATTTGAGGGAGTTCTGTAAAATCATAAGTGATATGGAGAAGGGAATAGAGAATTGCTATCTGCTGTTTCTTTCAGTGGAAAAACTAGGTCATATTAAGGGATTTGCAGGTAGCCAGCTCAGAGCAGACAAAAGAATGCCGATGATTTTTTGCACGGAGAACTTGTAGGGCCTCTTGTGTAGTGTGTTGCAAATACTGACACTTCTGCCCAGACAAGAATAGTCTAAAAGCAAAAATATATGTTGAAAGTTATTGATTAAAAAGCTGCTGAGCCTCAAATTGCAGGAGGATACAGGAATATTTTGGGGATACCTCACTTTAGGCTTAACACTATATCCACTCTTGTCAGCTTCCCTGGACATTACTGGACATTTTTCAGTTGGGATACTAGCTTAGATTCTCAGATCTGAGTGCTGAGAAATTCAATACGGGGAAGCTGGATGGAGTATAATTTGTGAAATACTAAGCACTATGGTTTTATAAGTCCTTTTTTTTTGTGGCATGTAGAAAGGGATCTTGAGACAGTAACATGGTTTTCTACAGGATTTAACCATTTGAGGTGCTTGGTCCCTATAGAGCCTTTGAGAAACTTTTGCAATATGAATTTTCAGCCTCTTACTGAAAGTGCACATTCTAGCCTGTGTTATTTTTCCACGGTGTTATCGTTGCACTTCTGAGTAACCTAAAGCTAAGAGACTCCATGACTTTCAGGGATTCTCTTGGGTGCGTTGATTAGCACTGAAACATATATTAATGATCAGATGGTTTTCATTGCTGTTGCTTGTGGAGCTGCCTTGTTCATCATCATATGATGTCCTTGAACTGTTTCTTTTCTGTGCAGTAAGAATTAAAATTTGAAGTAAGGAGAGGACATGTTGAAGGTTGGTAGTTTCCCTCCCAGCCCCCTTTTTGTACCAGAGTTTTAGAATGTGTTAGCAAAAGTGTATAATAAGCATTACATTCTATTCAAGTTGATGTGGGACAAAGAAGGCTATAGAGTTTCCTTTATCCCTGTTTTGCCTAATAGAGAAATTTAGGAATGAAATTTAAAAAAACCCCACAAAACAAAACAAACCCAAACCTTGTTGCATGTTTCCTCTTTCCATTTATGGACCAAATAACCTAATATTAAAATATGTCAAAGGGCGACATTTGAAAGACTTCTTGTATAGCCACTCGGTTATTTCTGTGCAAAATCATTTTAACGTTTTGTAACATGGAATCATGAGGATATTGTAGTTGCCATGTCAGAACTCTGCTGTCTGCTTTTCAGAGATGAAACTGACTTACTGCCACCTTTTTGCTGACAGAATAACATTTGTCTCATTGTTGAAGTTGAGAGACACTGTGACTTGCAAAGGCTGGAGATGGAAAAAAATGGTAACATAGTACCATTTAAAACAGCATTTGATAGAGAGGTTAAATCTTCTATATTTAGCTTAAGTAATTGATGTTGTCCCCATTGTGTCACACATCTAGCGACAGTCTGTACTTAGCTACTCTGGTTTTGGTTTTTATGTTTTGAACTTTTCTTAATAAACTCTCTTTTGAATTAAGTTAAAAACAGGTTTTGTCATGAGCAGGCATGAAAATCTTTCTTTTCTTCTGTCTGTTCAGAAAAAGAAGTAGAAAACGGACAAATGAAAAAAACCTAACCTCCCCTTGGGGATATTCTGCCTTAAGTTTTATGCAGGAAAAAAGTTGCAAATGGCAAATCAGTTGGTAGGGATTTATTGCTTCTTTGCTTCTTACTGAGGAAGGAAAACCAGTCCTCATTTGAAGAAAATAATGATTTCTGAAGTTTATGAACTCCTACAGATGTTAGTCTGTTCATTAAGGTATGTATATTATTGATAGTATCAGTAAGTGAGAACAGATTAATGTCTTAAGTGTACTGACTTTCTCTGCTTTACTTAGGTTACTTTGATTATGGTTAGACTATCTGCTGCTATAGTGATGGAACAGAATTGGGAGAAAACTACTGCAAGGATTTATCTCAGTGCATTTTGACTGTCTTGCTTGCAAAGACAAAAAGGTGCACAGGGACTTTCATGTGTGGCGAATGTAGTCAAGACAGTTATTTGGTGGTTGCAATCTTGGAAGCTCCTGCTTTTTGCTTTGGGAAAGACAATTGGGAAGCTGCATAGGTCTTCACTTCTGATAATCCAAGAAGTTTGGAGAAATGACTGTGCTTCAGTAATTCTCTTTCTGGAAAGATGAGATGTTCAGCCAACTCACCTTAAGGAGCTTTTAGATATGAAATATTGAAAATTATTAGTCCATCTTCTGTCGATTATGTAGCTGAGGCAAAGATAACAGGGAGCTCTTTAGTTCTTGGTAGGACATTGAGGAGTCTGAGAGAGCCTTCACTATCTCTTCAGAAGTACTGCTTCTCAACTGGGCTTAGTAGAAGAATCTGGGATTGGCTCACTCTTGCAGATTCCATATCCACAGTAATCAAGAGATTAAATATATAGTAGACTTTGAAACAGTTATAGAAATAATTTCTTTAATACCTTTTATTTGTAAAACAAGCTGAACAGAAGAAGTTGCTTCTTGTTGATTTATTTTTTTAAAAATTTATTTACTGTTTCATGGGTTTTGCTGGTTATGTATGTATACTTCTTTTGAAGAACCAAAATAGCAGCCAGCTCATCAATAGAGATTTCTCTTTTAAATTTTGGAAACGTGTTCTTTTATTTGTGTTGTCTGTCCTCCCAACTGCATTGGTAAAAGCCAGCAGCTGGTAATATTTATGATAATGATCAGTAATCAAATAATTAAGTGTTGACATGCAAATTGTTATTAAGCTCCAGAAATAGCGTCTTGTTTTGATGAGTGTGATAGTTCATGACAGTACTGTTTTAGTTTGCAAGTTAAGAACAAGAAAATAATCTGATAGGAGTTTTGATTAAGTCCAGGGATGTGCAGTTTTCATATAGACGTGAATGCTTTTTTTTTGGATAAAAACTAGGAATTATTAAGTGTTGAATTATTCTTGTGTCTGTGCTATGACATGCACTTCAGGGTTGCTCTTCTGTTACTTATTTTTTTTCATGGACTTTGAGCCTTACACTCTTCAGTCTCTGAGGGTGATGTGATTTGACCATTCCTTGTGCAGAAAATTCTGTCTTTTCTTTAAGGATTACTGGTAGATTACAAGTTTCTCTTGATAGCTGCACATATTGATTAAAAAAACAAACAAACTTGAGTGTTGATAAATATGTCAAACAAGGTATATTCTTTAAGCAATGTAAATAAAATGATGCCTTGAAACAAGTTCATTGCACAAACAACAAATTGTATTTAGTTTTACTTGTTTAGGTTTCTGAAAAAGTTGATTTGATATGTGCAAGGCATTATTTTTGGAAACATCTTGTCTGATGCTTTTGATTTAGACTTCTACCTTTGTATTTGTTTTACGTGTTTTGAATTATTTTGTTTGAAAAGAGGACCTAAAATGTAAAAAAAAACAACCCAATGTGCAACAATGTCACTGAGTTCACTGTATTTGAGCTCTAAACAAGCTGTGAAATCAGCAGGTTGTCCTGGTGAAGTATGATCAGATATTTCCTCATAAAAGCCTAACCATTGGGTTGATGCAGTGACTAGTATTTGCTGAGGTGATGGAATGCTTTGGCAGTATTTCACACTTTAGTTTTCAGTGGAAAATTACAGAAATTTCTCCTTAGACAGAAATTAATAGCAAAATGTATCACTGTTAGGGGTTATAGAGCTTTTATTTGTTGCAAGTTACTTCTGTGCTCTAATGCTAAGCATCTCCTTTTGTTCTTTCCCTTCTAAATCCTTTATGAAGTGTTATATCCCTGACTCTCCCTGTTGAAGGAAATAAGCTTGTCAGTGTTACTATACTCACTTAAATCTCTTAGTAATATTAGGAGATTAACAGCCCTGAGAAATGAGTGCTGCCTTTTCACAAAAGGTTTTCAGACTTGACAAAGCACCTTTGTATGCATTTTTGCAAGCAACATCTTTGGTTTAAGAGACAGGCCATTGTGGAAGGCGAGTGATGAAGACAGATGTCTTCATTGTTATATTCTGTAAGTCCTTCCTTCAGAGCTTGCTCTGCCACAGGAGTGGAGAGGTCCTACATTAACATGAAGTATCTGCCTGCACTTTCCTAGCAGTAGTAGCTACTGTAGTGCATCTGTTTGTGTTGTCTGCAGCTGTACCAGCAGAAACAGTTACTATCTCCCAGGTGTTTCTGAATGAAGATTGACATCTCCTACAGTCTGCTCTTTAAATTTCATGTCTGACTGTTCTGTAATGATTATTGATCACAAGAAGCTTAAACGATTTAAGTGATGGTAATTTCATGACCTGTCTTCTATGCCTTTTGGCAAGTGAAAATGACAAAAAGTGATGACATTTCCAGCTGGCATGGCTGTGTCTGGGGGAGGTGGAGGTACAGGCAGCACTCTGTTGTGATTTGGCAAGTTGGGGTGGAAGCTAAGCCCTTTCTTGTGTTTCAACTGCTGACCTCCTCAGGAAAGCTTTGTGGATGTAACAATGATCAGAATATTGAGGGTAGAAAAATAGTCTAAGCGTTCACAAAAATGGGTGTGTTTTTCAGGTAGAGAATTGGTATAAAAGCATTAGAACTGCAAGAATTGAAGTTAAGCAGTCATGTAAGCAGGGCTCTCTGGCCCTGAGCTTCGGGGTGATGGAAGCTGTGAGGGTAATACAGTCCACAGTAACCCTTCTGATAGCCGAATATCAGAACTGATAAATGATTTCTGTGGTTTCTATGATAGGATGGGAGTTGGTCCTCAAATTAGAAAGAAAAGCTCATTACTCGGATTTTGGGTCTAGTATGTTGATGTCTGAAGGACTGGGCTAGGTGTTAGATCTTTTGAACTTGTCTAACAGAAAGCTGTTACTCTGTTGCTGAAAGGAGTTTTTTACACACTTCTTTCCCAAAGTGCACATTTTTTCCCTCTTTCCTTGTGTTTAAACTGGTAGCCTTGATGGTGTTGCCAGAGGAGTAGCTTGGAAATTTGATCTGCAGGAAGCTAGACCCTGCTGGTGGTGGGATTCATTTTGTGTCAGGATGGTCCTTGACTTCCCCTGAGGCCGGACTGCAGGGACAGGCCTGTGCAGGGAAGGTGGTGGGAACACGTGAGGGGGAGTGTGGAGAGAATGGAACGGAGCCCTGCTCTTCAGTGGCAGGTAGCCATTAGAGCAGCTTAGTTGTTACTCAGTGTTGGGTATTTTTGTCACACTGTATTGATCTGGTGTTGTGCTGTAGTTTCTTCTGATTGTTGGAGAAAAAGGGAATTTTTCTTGTTTTGGATGGAGAATCACAGAACGGTCAGGGTTGAAAGAGACCTCTGGACATCACCTAGTCCAACTACCTGCTAAAGCAGGTTCACCTAGAGCAAGTTGCATGGGATTGCATCTAGACAGATTTTGAATATCTCTAGAGAAGGAGAGACTCCACAACCTGTCCGCGCAGCCTGTTCCAGGGCTCCGTCACCTTCAAGGTGAAGAAGCTCTTTTTCATGTTCAGGTGGAACTTTTTTGTTGCAGTTTGTGCCTGTTGCCCCTTGTCCTGTCGCTGGGCACCACTGAAAAATGTCTGGCCCCATCCTCCTGACACTCACCCTGAAGGTATTTATATGCATTGATAAGATCCTTCTCAGTCTTCTGGGCTAACCAGGTCCAGCTCTCAGCCTTGCCCCACAAGGGAGATGCTCCAGTCCCCTCATCATCTTCATAGCCCTTTGCTGGACCCTCTCCAGTAGTTCCCTGTCTCTCTTGAACTGGGGAGCCCAGAACCAGACACAGCACTCCAGATGCAGCCTCACCAGGGCAGAGTAGAGGGGGAAGACACTTTTGCAAGAGGACCCGTTCATTAAACGGTGTATGCTCAAGTATACACTCGACCTGCTGGCCATCTTCCTCCTAATACACCCCAGGGTCCCATTGGCCACCTTGGCCACCAGGGCACACTGCTGGCTCATGGGCAACTTGCTGCCCACCAGAACTCCCAGGGTCCTTCTCTGCAGAGCTGCCCTCCAGCAGGTCAGCCCCAGCCTATCCTGGTACATGGGGTTGTTCCCCCCAGGGTGCAGGACCCTACACTTGCCTTTGTTGAACTCCATGAGGTCCCTCTCTGCCCAGCTCTCCAGCCTGTCCAGGTCTCTCTGAATGGCAGCGCAGCCTTCTGGTGCATCAGCCACTCCTCCCAGTTCTGCATCATCAGCAGCTTTGCTGGGGGCACACTCTGTCCCTTCATCCAGGTCATTGATTAATGAGTTGAACAGGACTGGAGCCAGCACTGACCCCTGGGGAACACCGCTGGCTACAGGCCTCCAGCGAGACTCTGTGCTGTTGTTCACAACTCTCTGAGCTCTGCCATTCGGCCAGTTCTCAATCTACCTCACTAACCCACGCTTCCTGAACTTACCTGTGAGGATGTTATGGGAGGCAGTGTCAAGAGCCTTGCTGAAGTAAAGGTAGACAACATCCACCGCTCTTCTCTCTCATGTACCCAGCCAGTCATTTTGTCACCGAAGGCTATCAGGATGGTCAGGCATGATTTCCCCTTGGTGAATCCGTGCTGACTGCTCCTGGTAACCTTCTTTTCCTCCACATGCTTATGAATTACATCCAGGAAATTGGCTATCGAATGGTGGTGATTATCATCTGAAGAACTAGAGGTTGACCACAGTTAAAGATGGGAAATTGAAGTGGTGTCTGTAGGTCTCTGTAGGAGCATGGAAAATTTTCTCAGCCTTGGTGAGAGCTGAAATGGTAAAATTAGGATCAGGAAACAGTGTGGGTCAGGGTTTCTGTGAGCTGGGGTGGGAGTGTTTTAAGTTTTCCTCCCTAGGTGACATCCCTCCACCCTTCTGGATATCTTTGAGGGATTGTCATTTAACAATCTCCATTTATTGTGTGACCTAGACCTTGGCAGTGACTTTGACTTTTTCTGCTTCTTTCTGGGGTGGCGTGGTGTAATTTTTACAGCTTTTGGTGTTTGTGTTTGCAGTGTATTACAGGCTGTTTGGAGCAAGTTTTATTATTCATCTAGCAGATACTGTTGTCGGCAACCATGCAGGCTGGCCTTAATGACCCACCTAATGAAAATCAGAAAGCTTTCCCTGAAATTGATTTCCTTCCTCATTCAGATGGGGGCTGTGAAATCCAAGACCCTTTGGCCCGCTTGCGGTTAATACTACCACAAGTGTGGCTCTGTTCACCTTGGCAAACATTGCTAACATAGTGCTGTACAGTAATTACTGTTTTTATAGCACCTTACCAGCCTTATAGACCTTTCAGAGCCTTGATCAGTAGGCCAACAGGCCAGGTTGGATGGAGCTTTGAGCAACCTGGTCTGATGAAAGGTGTCCCTGCCAGTGGCAGGGGTGTTGGAACTAGATGATCTTTCAGGTGCCTTCTAACCCAAACCATTGTATGTTTATACTTCATCTCGTGCTTGCTGCAAAAGAGACTATGAATAACTTCATTAGGGTGATGTAACATAGCACGATGTTTGCCCTTACTGACAGGTTATTGCTTTTAATGGTCCTCTGTGTTCCTGTGTAGCATGCACAGCCATTTGCATAATTAATGCGTTACTTTGAAGTTGAGGTGTTTCAGAAATGTAACATCCTAGATTTATGAAGAAGAAATTAAAAATATTGCAATGGTGACCAAAAATGTACCTACTGTTAAGTATTCTTTTGTAAAAGGGAAGGGATAAATTGTTGGATATTTTTGTGGTATCATGAAGTATTAATGAATCTTAATGTGAATGAAATGCTTGAATTCCTGTGGGATGAGAAATGTGAAGATATTAGAGCTGGCCTTCACAGCATAGAACAATTGGTCTGACAGGGGACTTAACTGGCCTTTCTTCCTTTTCTACATTTTATAAAATGCTAGGAAGCCCTGTGTCATTATAAAAGACAAGTGGAATAGAAAAATGAGGTGTGAAGAGCTGATAAAGTAGTGTAGACAGATTTTCCTCCTCCCCTCGTATTTGAAATAATTGTGTGTGTGACTGAGGGGAAAGTATTCATCAACAATAAAAAATGAATATTGTAATTTGATGGTAGAGGAAGCTGGATAGTTTTTAAGAGATAGAAAGGATCAGAGGGTATCACTGCTAACTTTCTAGTCTCATGTTAAATACAACTCCTTTCATCCTTCTAAATCTCTAGGCAGCTTTCTTTTTATTTTACATACAGATATGGTTAAGAATCTTTTATATTTTATATCTTTGCCTAAGAAGAAACAAACTTTCACCTGGTGCTTTTGTGTTTGTGTGTTTGTTTTTAACTCTGGCGGTATTGCCACTGCAGATCTATCTTGCCTAATCCCATTTCATTTAGTATTCAGGAGACAGTCTGCAGTTTGATGATGATTTCTAGTCATTCTGTGTTTGGACTATGTATTTGTATATTTCAGGCAAAACAACAATGCATGTCTTTTATTAGGATCATGTATCCCAATTACCTAAATACTTGCCTGTAGTTTTTTTCTGTTTATTCTTAGGTAATAGATATTTCTAATAAGAAGTATGAAAGCTCCATTTGTACTGTATTTATGTTAACTTCATTTTATGCAACATATATTTGTAACTTTGGTAATATGAAGAAAATAATTTTATTTAAAATATACCTGTTATTATAGAGAAGGGTAAGAGGCTAAATCTTCTTAGACAGGCAAAGAGCATATTAAATGAAAGCATGTGGACAAGCTGATCTTGATTGGCCTTTGAGATGTTTATAGATTTATATGCCCAAGAGCTGCTAAAGGGGTGGAATGGAACTGTTGACTCCACTGCAGGTCTTTATCAAGCAAAAGTGAAATGGAGTGTACAGAAAGCTTGTCCTTTTCCCAGTCTAAGTCTTGGCAAATATTTCATGTTTACTTGTGGGGGAAACAGGGTTGCAGTCTGTTTTTGTTGTGGTTTTCCCGTCTAGAACTATATTCAACGTCCTGTTTCATTTCTATCCAGTTATAAGCTTATGTTTTGTGTATGTGTGGCTTGTCGATGTTTTGTGAGTCGGATAGCTGAGGTTATTACCCTTCACTTGTCCAATGTGGCATGCTTGGTTACTTTATTTCAGTCAGATGAATACATTTTTAAGACAGAAGGGCCATCATCATCTGTATGGACCAGAACAGAAAATACCAGTCGGTGATTTCTTCATGAGCTTTCAAGGGTGTTGTCCCCGATGGACAGATGCCTTAGGATGGCCGGGGTTAGCCAGTGAGCTCTCTGGGTCATGGAGAGGTAGCAGGAAACATACCTGCATTTTTTTGAGTCCCGGGTGGTTTTGGTGACCCTATGTTACGCTTAATAGCTATTTCACTCTCACTGGATTATAGCACTGCTTATCCTTTTATTGTTTTGTTTATTTAAAAACTGGAAAACTTTTGATATTTAAATAAATGTCACCAGCATGCTCTTAACTCATTCGTTATTTATCCCTGCTTTTTGAATTTTAAGATGTAGCATTCACCCTTGTAGGCTGTCAGCTTCATTCTAGAGATGGAAGTCCTAGTCTTGGCCTCTTCATTTGAGCTGATGTAAACTTTGTTTTGTTTTGTTTTGCCAAGTCCCTTCTTTTAAAATTAAGAAGTCAGGATAGCAGCCTTGCTTTACTTGCATTTAAGTGCATTAGAAAGTTTATCACCTGGGGCTTCTAAGAAAGTAGATGATGAAGGTTTAAAAGGGTGCTTTGTTTGGGCACAATGTGTAGTGTGTTTTTGTTCTTTGTGCCACTTTCAATATTGCTAACAAAAATGTTCAAAAATAAAGCAGCACTCCTGCCTTGTGAGTTAGCTTTTTTTTTTAATAAAAAAAAAAAATCTTATTTTTTAGCATGTATTTCTGTTCATTTGAACCCTTACAGAATACTGGTCATCCTCCTGCAGGCCTTGTTTTCTATCAGTACAAAAGCTGCAGATTTCCTTCTTGACTTACCAAAAAAGAGAAACTGGCCTGTGGTAGGGAGGTTATTGCCTTGTGCAGTGCACAGGCTTGTATCTAGAACTTGTTACAGAGGTTCTCAATGGGTTTTCTAATGTCCAGAGTTGTGGGAGGTTGTTTTGTTTTTTGTTTTTTGTTTTTTTTTTAATAGTGGTCTTTTCTAAACTTGTTTGCAGTCTCTTGGTTTATGATTGAAAACACTTTCTGGTAAAACTGGATGATTCAGGATGAAAACCAAACTCCACTTTTAGTTTTTGCTTTGATTTCAGTTATTTAAAAAATAACCCCACAAACAAAAAACCAAAACCAAGCTCAGACTTGCAAGACTTACCTCACACACAATTAGGGTTGTAATAATATAAAATAACTTTCCTCCTTTTTAATCAGGTGTAGTGATATAGTGCACTTTGGGATAAAGAGTTTTCTAATGACCAATTATATTTAAGTAAATTTGTTTGTGAAAGTCATGTTTCTGCTGAAAGTGTTAGAGGGAACTTCAGAGGCTGAAAAGGTTATTTTTTTGATGTAGTTTATAAAAAACCTTTTCAGGCATTGAAACTGTCTGCAATGTTGATTGTTTTTTTCAGAAATAATAAAAGTATTTCTAGTTTATCTCCATAACCAGAAAGGAAAGCATATTCTGCAGCCCAAAATGCTAATCTTTATACACTTGTATACTCCTTGGGAGCATTTGTATGGACTTCTGCAGTTCCAAACTTTACACCTGGCTGAGATATTTTCAAAGGTGAATGTGGACAAGGACAGGCTTGCTAACTCAAATTAACAAAGCAGTAAATGATCAGTGCTTTGTAATGGAGTAATTGCCCAGACAATCTTTTGGAATGGAAAATCAGAAGTCTAGTATATCATATAATACACAGTTCGTGAAGGTTGTAAGAACAGAGGACTTCTTGAAATGAAGAATGGAAGTTGAATGTCTTTGTATCACTTTTGTTTAGGGTGACAGGATGAAATCAGTGCTAGAGGAGCTGCAAAGCTGTAGCTTGAGGAAGGAGGATGCATAATATGTTTTAGCTAAATTTCCCCTTCAACATGTAATCCAAAAGGATTTTTATTGCAGTCCTCTAAAAGGAGAAGTCTTCAATATTTTATATGGTTGTGTCTGTGTGGCTTACAAAGGTGTATCTGTAAGTGCATGCTACAGAACTCTGCCTGATTTTCTTCTCTGTTCATTTTAGGCCAAATTTAGTTATGAAAAGGAGCAGAAGCGCAATCTGCTAAAGCATCTACGAGGTGAAGATACGTGGATGCTTGCTGATGTGAATGAACGTGTGGAACAACTGGAAAAGGTGACAGAACTCTAAATCATTGAACTGTGTTGTTAGCTTTACAGCATATTCATATGAACAAAAGGCTTTGAGGGCTTTAAGACTGTCTTTAAAAACCATCTGATTTCTGAATTCTTTATTAGCTTTTTCTAAGTAGAAATAATCTTCTACTCAAAAAAAAAGAAAATTTTCTGTCATTCGATTCCAGCTTTAGTTGATACCAAATGCAAAAGAGCAAGCACTGCCAGACAAGAATAGTCCTGTGGGAAGAAATCTGGGGAATCCAAGGCTTTGTAGCAGTCCCTTTTGTGGTCATTCACAGGAGAAGCCTTAATGGAACCTCTGAATATCACAGCCTTTTAGTGTAGAAATCTGTGCAGGTATTCCGACAAAGGACAGTTTTGTATTGATGATGCAGTGATTCCCAAAGAAATAATTTCACCAAAATAAATGTAGGGTGGAGGATAGTCTATGTATAGTTATAGTGCCTTAGTTCCAGTGAAAAAAATATTGAGAGAGGGAAGAAAAATTGGTTATGGGTGTGAGTCTTGTCCTCCCTGCCTGCCCCCCCCCCCGCAACAGAAGAGAGAGTGAGGGTAGTAGAAGAAAATGTAACTCTACCCAGCTGTGTGTGTGTTGCCTTTTTCAGTGTGGTTTGGTAAGTAGGTTGTGATTGTTTTTCGTGTATGTGGGTGATTTGGTTTACTGGATCTCATTTATGAATGTTTACTTGCAGGAACATTCTGTGCAGAAAAAAAAGAAAAAGGATAAGCATTCAAAAAAAGCTAAGAAAGAAAAGAAGAAGAGTAAGAAACAAAAATCTGAAAAGAAGGATGATTTACTTGATAGTTCTTCGGTGAGTAAGAAACTTTAAAATGCTTTAAAGGACATTTTTAAAACTGCACCATTTTAGTCTCTGTGGGTACATATGGTTAGTAAAATTACGACTCTTACCATTTTCTGTTGTGAAAAATCTGTGGCAAAGTTTGTCTTTTTCATATACAGAGTATTTAATCAATTTAAAAGATGCTGTTATGGGAGTGCTTGTGAATTTTGTAATACTGCGTTCACTCATTGGGAACTAAGGGATTTATAGTTTTTCAGCAGAGAGAAATTGAAAAAAATCCTCATTCTAGGACAGAATGGAAAAATTAAGTTTCCCTGTAGTCAGTATATGGTAGAATGATGTGTCTAAAATTGCACATACTTGACTTTGATTTTAAGCATGAGTTACTGCTGCCTATTGCTGTGGATGTTCAACCATGGAAACTCCCAACAACAGAGGATTTGTATGGGGGTCTGAAGTAAGGCTCAAACTTGTGCATTTGAATCTGTGAACAGGTGCCTTCACATTGAGGGGCACTCTGGCAAAACAGTACGGACACTGTATTAAAAATCTGGGTGCTGCTTTCTGGCTACATTGTATAAAGCATCCTCCCAGCATTTTTGTGCAAGTCAGGTGGCACTGGTTTGGTTTGTTTTTAATTAGAATTTTTTTATTTGTTTCAGAGTCTGTTTTATTGAGTGAAAGAACATGCAGTTTGATGAGATTTATTTTCCAGGGACTGGTATCAGAGGTGAACTATTTTTCAGTGTGGGAAGTAACCAAAGGCACAAATGTCGTGCATTTCCCATGGGAGTCATCAAAACACCTCAGATTACATCAGTGAGACTTAGGATACAACATAGTCCTGGCTGATATCTTCAATCCAAAGTCTGTTATTCCCATGACAAATTGATGTAAAGAGCAAAGAAACTGTGTTCAGTGGGGTCCTATTTGCTTCAAGTGTAAAATCTCGGTATACTGTTTGCAAGTGCAGGAAGTTTGATATGAAAATAGGAGGAGATAGCATGTATAGTGCTTTATGTTGTACTGTGTTACTGATTTTACTTTTTTAATGTTAAACATACCTAGTAATGAGTTTAGGGTATTTTTATTATTTGATTTTGGAATGCCATAAAAACAATCAGTTAGGGGTTTGTTTTTATTCTGACAGTTTTAATTTCAGCGGTGTTATGCTAATAAACTGCCAGTATGAATCAGTGTTATACACTGTGATGCGATGGACCTGTGAACACTATAGTGGAATATTTTGATTATGAAGGGACAGTCTCCTATGGGAATATTAATATTCTATTTTTATTATCAGTATTTTTAAGTAATAAATAGTATTATAATGGTAATGCTAATCAAGATCAAATTTGATTATCAATATACTTGGTAAGTATTGCATTTTATCAACACATAATAGAATGTTTAAGGTCTTACTATTATTTACGTTAAACTCTATTTTAGGATTCTTCAGTTGAATGGGTTGAGTCAAATGCATCACAGTCAGATAACACAGAAAAGGCTTGGAAGGTCAACAAGCAATCAGACGCTGTGAAAGAACCCTCACTGCAGGTGAGTAGTCTGATAACTATTCCAGAAATAAATTCAGCATGACCAAATGTGAGACGTGCTTAGGTTTCTTGACAGCTCTCTTGCAGTGTGTTGAACAAAACATATTTTACAGACAAATGCCTTTGTTTACCTAGGTAGATGTTACATTTCAGTCATCGGAAGACTTCTCTACCTAGTAGTTGCTTAGTATTTAACAAGGTACTAGACTTAAAGTTGCCTATCACCAATTCCTTTAATTGTGTTTTGAGGCTCTTTCTAGCAATTTAGTTTGCTTTTCTTGAAGAGGTCAGCTTAAAGATTTTGACTAGACGTTATTTTTTCTGCATAATTTCAGTGGCTATTCTACAGTTGAATTTTTGCTTCTGTAATGCTTAAACTGATAGAAGGAAGAGAGATGTAGAGCTGTTCAGCAACAATATTTATGGAATCAGTGCCTCTTTAGATCTTCCTAGGTGAATTCCGTGCCCCGTAAGTAGTGTTTATTCTGGAAAATGGAGTCATTCTGAAATGAACTGCGGTGATTTTAGTAACATAAATGTAGTCACATATCACGACATCCTCAGTTGTGTGAAAATGATGATTTTTAGTTTAGTGTCTAATTCCACTCAAAAAAAGTCCTCGTTTCTCATTCTGAATTTGTGCATCTTGTTACGAGAACTAAAACCATCTCTGAATCATATCTGCCTTCTTGGAAAAGTATAAAGTAATGAAATACAAATTCTTATGTATGTTGGTAATTTATAGTGCAAAACCAGTTTTTTCCAAGCATTTCTTGTATAATGTATGCCCTGGGCTTGTCTATTTTTGGACAAAGAATGTACTTTTGAAAGGAATTTCCTGGTCATCCCTACTTTTTGTATTTGGCTTACATTAGGAAGAAGTCTTGGAGCATGTAAATGCATCTCCTTTTTGGATTAAACTAAATTAGAAGATACGTTCTTAAAGTGCAGCTACAGTGCTCCATGGGACCAGTTTTGGACTAGTCCAGAGTGCTTACTTAAAAAACCCAAAAAACTAATCCCCAAACCACAGATCTGAAGCCTGTATAGAAGAGAGTCAGGCTGTTTTCAGTGGTGCTGTGACAGGACCAGAGGCAATTGGCACAAACTGAAACAGAAGAGTTTCTGTCTGAACATTGGGAAACAGTGTTTTACTGTAAGGGTGGCCAAGCACTGGTATGGGTTACCTGGAAGGTTGTGGAATCTCCATTCTTGCGTATATTTACAAGCCATCTGGATGTGGTTTTAGGCATCTGACTCTAAGTGACCCGGCTTGAGCAGGGAGGTTGGACCAGATGACCTCCAGAGGTCCCATGCACATCCACAACTTCTGATCCACGTTGCTTGCTAATGTGGGCATAGATACTGTTGAAACACTTACAGATAGATTATTTTCAGTTCCTTCTCTTTCCTAGAGGTGATCTTAGAAGTGGAATGTTGTGTTCCACCTCGGAAACTCTTGTGTGTTGTCTAATATAATTTTTAAATAACAGAGACAGTGTGACATATAACATCTATTTGGATTGACAACTCATACTTGAACCCTACTGAAGATAGGAAGAATTTTCTGCAAGGACGTATTTCAAAATAGGTGTAATCTTGCCATTTTCGTTCCTATACTGTCCACAGAAGTGTTCCAAATACTTGTTTTCTTAGAATAGTTCTTCATAATGTGTCTGTAACTGCTTTCTTTTGAGCCATCAGGTTTTGTGTGTATAAAGGTATTAGGTATATCTAGGCTTTTTATATGCTACTTCTCTTTAGAGAGTTGTCCTCATTTTTAAGATATCCTTGGTCTGGCTTAGGTTTTGTAAATGCAGTTTTCTACTTGTTATTGTGGGTACAGTTCATAGAATTTAGTTGTGTAACTGTTTAATTTGAGGATGCGGTTAGTGCAGTTAGATGAATCTCAGGTATTAGCTATGCTCAGTTACTATTGCAGATTTTGTACATGCTAAAAGAGTTGTAAGAGGTAGTGAAGTCAGAATTAGCAAGGTGAAAAGAGATTGGTGTAGTTGAACAGTGTTCATTTAAGCAAATCATCCACACTCTATCAGGCCTGCATATTGTCTTAAATACATTGTGAAGATGTATTTCAAACAACAGAAATACATTTATAAAATTTGTGTAAGTGAATATTAAAAAGTTGAAAGATTTGGGTTCTTAAAATCATATTTGCTTTTCATTAAAATATTCCATGTGCTTGTAAAACCAATACTGTTTATCGTAGGTAACATTTGTCAGTAGTTGCAGTGGTTTGATTTGTACCGAGGCCATGTTTTTGTTGCCAGTATGAAGACTGATTCTTTTTGTTTATTGTAAAGAGAGAAGAATGGATGAATTTAGACTTCATGTCATTGAAAACCACACCAGTAGCGGCTGTCAGAGGTGAAAGGCACAAAGAAAAAATATTGGAACGACAGAAAGCTCAAGAACTTGAGCAGGTAGGAGGAACTTTTTGCTGCATGTTACTAAATTTTGTGCAATGAATGAACCAATGAATTGGTTCAAATACATAAGTCAGTATAGTTTTTAAATTAATGCCTGGTGTGTTGCATGATAGTGATTTTAATTAAATTGGTTAGTTATTTGTTCTGTTTGAGATGGGAGGGGTTCATACAGCAGACTTAAAGAAATCTTTAAACCATCTTCTAGGTAAGAAGAAAGCCAGTTTTGTATTTACTGAGGTCTGTAATATCTGAAGGACTTCCAAGACATTTTACTTAATAACAGCGACATACTGTTCATCTGGCCTTGTTCCCCATGGTGTGTGTGTGAAAGGAGCACCACTGTTTTGTGTGAGAAAAGCTTACCTAAGCACTGTGTTTAAGCAAAAGGTGCTGAGGCTTGATTTTTCCTGAAGAAAGAATTCAGAGCAGTTGTTGTGCCTTTCATGCTGCAGTTGTGCATGAACACATGGGTGGATTAGGGCCCAGATGGGGAAGGGGTTGCTGTCATTAGATTAGTTCTCTTTACATACAGTTGCTGGCTGCTTCATTTGTTTATTCAGCTCCTTAAATGCAATGTAGTCTGATCTGAAAACATAGCTGGGGATGACTATGTAATATTTACTTGTCCACAGATCTCACAGTAGACCATTTGTTGCTGTTAGGTTTTCCAGTCAGTTACGTTGTAGCTAGGAACCAGATTGACCTGGCGCACTGTTCTTGAGTAGTATGCAGTGCTTGGGTTATTGTCTTTTGAGAGGGGTTTAATCTTCTTTGTTTTTTCCCCACATAATATTTCACCAAACATTTTTTTCTGAACTGCTGAAGGACCATTTAACATGCAGATCTTAAAACACCAGAATGTCAGCATGTGCTATACAGTTAATGACAATTTGTATGTATTCTTGATTCTAGAAGAATATGATTTTTCTAGACTCTCTCACCCAACCACTTGCTCTCTATGTGGGTTTATACCGTGTTTTGTACACCAGAATGTCTGTCCTTTCTTTGATACTCAAAAAAACATATACAACAGATGCACACAGCTTGCCAGTGGTGGAGAGGAGTTGATGATATAATGTAAACAAATGCAAAATTTTGTCAGTGCTGGAATGCCTAATCAACCCTTTTCTCCAGTGAACTACTTTGCCTGCTTCCTGAGGTCAGGTGGCAGAATGACAAAAAGCAATCTGCTGTAAGGGTGAAAAGCAGTAACTTGAGGTAGAAGTAAGAGCCCTGCAAACAGCAGTGTTTCAGATGCAAGTCTGTAATACGGCTACACTGGCAATGCAGCCAGACAGTAAAACTGCTTCTATGTAAAAACGGTGCCAGCTAAGCACATGTTTGAGAGCTTTGACTCAGGGTGGCGAGTGACGTTTATTTCTACTGGTGTTTAAATAGCACAAGTCATGAGTAAGCCGTTCTATTCCCACACAAATCTCACAGAATTTATCAAGTATTCTAGAAAATACAAACCATATGCTATGCACACAAAATTATTTCTGTTTTAGGCCATGCTATCTGAAAGAGAACTCAATCCCTATTGGAAAGATGGTGGTACAGGTTTGCCACCAGAGAAGGATGAAGCAGCTTCAGTTAAGAAAGGTAAATGGCAACTTTTAGTAATAATCTTAGACTTCTGTCTCTGGTCTCTGTGTTGCTAACAAGTTACTACTAATGTTGGCTTAAAGGGATTATGAATAGCATGTAATAAAGTAAAATTTGGATGAAAATTCAGTAGTGAATATTGAGTTAATATAATTGTATGTTGTTTTGCAGAATTTCTCTTCAGTGTTGTTTAATCTTGAGTGATTTGACCTTCAATATCTTTAAAGAAATTCTCAATTTTTGACTAATTAAAGGAAAGCATGATTTAACCAAGACAAGATAAATTGTCATCTTATTTGGTTCCTTTCATTCCATTACACAAATTATCATTTTAAAATATTCAACCACAGAATTCTGTGTCACATTGAAATGAAGTACATTACAGATGCAGTTTGTGAAAAATATTATTTCTGTAACCTTTTCACTTGTTTCCATACCCTAGGGTTATCCTGCCTATTTATTTCCAGCAAGAGCAGTTAGAAAAACATTTTTTTATAATGTCATGAAGCATTTATTATGTGTTAAGAAGAGTCCTTGTATTCTGTCAACAGGGAACAGCAGTGTCCCTGGCTTTTCTCTTTGGGAGCCTTTCCCTGTGGGCAGTCTGTTCTGCAAACCATTAGCTTCACTTTTAGGAGTCGTAGAAACCAGCGATCTATAAGGGGTGACAGGTGTCAGTGACTGTGTCCTGAATGTTAAGACCACTGTTAGATTCTCAAATGGAAAGCAATGGGTTACTCATTAATTTTCTGAGAAGGGGAATGCACTTGTTGGTATCTAGGGGGTATACCAGAGAATGGACACAGAAAGTGGAAACAATAAGAAGGTTCTTTAATTTCATAAAAAAACCCCACAACTTCTCATATGCCACTCCTGTCTTGGAAACTGCTTTTGCATTCTATGATGAAATAGAGAAACTTAAATCAGTGGTATTACTAAGGTATATCCAGAAGTAACTCATAAAAACATGTAATTGTATTATTATATTCTATTTTTCTTTTGCACCCCTTCCATTTTTACGTTAAATTTAGGTGAAGGTTCACTGTCACATACAGACTGTAAGCTTAAATAGGAATACATACTGAGATATAAAATGACCTCTTGTTGATTTCTGCTTTAGTTACAGTGGTTGAAGATGCTGGATTAAGTTGGTTACGAAAATCATACCAAAGGATGAAAGAGCAGGCTGAGAGAGAGAAACGAAATTTTGAGGAAATTGTGGCTGAGAGATATGGGGTAAGGATCTTCAATTAATTTTTTTCATACTAATAGATGTTTTGAAAAGGTTACATTCATGTAAAGACACAAAAATTTAATGTGTAGTGTAAGACATAAGGAAAAAAGCAGGAAAAACCAGCCTCTGAAGCTTCTCTCAAGTGATGAATAGGTTAAAGCTGCCCAGCCTTTTATATATTTTTTGTTAAGTATTTTTTAATATATGGGGTCCTATAGCAAATGTAAAATAATTATCTTCCACATCAGGAGGTTCAAATGATCCCAGTTACAAAGTACCTCAGTGCTTCCAAAGTTATGATGTATACTAGAAAATCTATTTTGTTCTGCGCATAGCAGATAATAGTGCACATTGTGGACAATAACAATGCCAAGATAATTTGGAAAGCTGTGTTAGATTTTACTGAACATGAATCTTCTGGCTTGCTTGCTTTTGAAGGATTTAAGTGTCTTCACAATTTATTTTTAATAGAACAGTCTGCCATAACAACATTAACTCTTTAAAGCCTCCTGCATATTGTATTATTGTCTTTAAAAGCATTGGTCAAAGGCGTGCGGTATTAAGTCTTGGCCATAGTATAACTTTTGAGTTTTCTGTGGGTTTTTTGATTAGGCTGGTTTTGTTGTGGAAATTTTGGATAAGACAGTATGACTTCATACTATTGTCTTGGAACTGAATTGTAGTTACTCCTGGTTGCTGATCACCATATTGGTTTCATCAATGGTAGAAATTACTTGGTGCCAGTGGTTGTAATGAATACTATTAAGAATCTTTCTCAAGAAACTAGAGTTCAAACAGCATGAACCACTCTGGCTGCCGAAGTACAGGATAGTGATTGAAAGAGATCCCTGCTGGATATGCTTTGGTGTGTAATGTTTTGAGAGAGAGGGGGATGGGGGGTGGGGAAAGTAATTGGTGGCTTTTACTTCAGCTCAAAAGAGGGAAGAGGAACAGTCCACGTTTTGCATAGTTGCCTAATGGGTAGAACATTTGTCCGGAAAGCCAGAGACAGGGGCTCAGAGCCTGTTTCAAGCTAAAGATTTTGAACCTGCTATCCTGTGTTTTTAAGAGTTTAACTAGATTGTAAAATGGTTTACTGGCAATGTCAATTGGTTCTGTAGAAGCTGAGCATCTGGTGAGCATAAATGCAAAGTTCATGAGTAAGAAGGAGGAAGCCTTTCTTCTTAGCTCAAGCCCCTAATCTTCAGGTTGCAAGGAGGAGACAGTTCTGAGGCTCTGGACCCTGTTCTCAGGAGTGCTTAAGCACTTTAACTTTCATCCTGTGCCTCTAAAGTAGAACTAGTCCAAGGGAAGGGATCAGAAAGCCTTCCCAACGGAGCATGTTAGACATGGAGCTGTAAGTTCCCTTTTTTTTTGTACTGGTCTTCCTTTCCACTCCATTGTTCATGCCTTGCCCCTTTGCACAGTGACTCGTTTTCACAGAATGGTGCCTTTCTTGTAATACTTTGTAGGGAAGTTCACAATACCCCATGTTCTTAAAAGCAGTATGACTTTGGGTTTTTTTTTTTCCTTTTCTTATAGTCAATGGAGGTATTTCAGTCACGATTAGAAGAAGCTGAAAAAGTTGCATCCAGAAAGGAAAATTACCATAGAGGTGGTGGAAGATGGAAGAAAACTGACTATTTAGAAAATGAGAAAGAGAAGAAAGAACACCATATGAGGAAGGAGACACGAGATGAAGATAACAGGAACATGTCTGGGGGCTATACTAGGGAAAAGTATGGCAAGGGATGGGCACAAGAAGACAAAGGTTACAGAAGAGATATATCAAGAGAAGACCAAGAATATGGACACAGTAGCACAGACTCAATATTGAGAGGCTGCAGCTCCAAAACAGAAAAATACTCTGATGAAAAACAAAGCCAGGAAAAGAGTTCATCTCTAAGCAACATGAAACACAAATTTCTGAAACCCTCTGAAGATGATTTATCCTCTTACAGTGCACCTAGAGACTACAAGTCACAGCAGTCCTCTTCCAAACTGCCGGTTCATAGTTCTTTGGGCAGCCGTTTCCAAAAACCTAGTGAGGATACTGCACTGTGGACCAAAACACACACAGGAGATAAAAATGAGAAATTAACATCTGATCAAAAATCATCAGGTACTAGGGAACAAACTGATGACAATAGTTGGGAAAGAACTCGAAGTGATGAAAAAGAGGAGTCGCGACAGGACTACCCAAGTGATATATCTGCGAAGAAACAAATGTTACCCGATAGTAAAACATCATGTTTTAGGTATTTTACAAACATGTTTACTTGTCTTTTATTTGCTGTATTTTTCATGGCAAAGTATACTGGAAACACTGCCTTCTTTGTAGAGTATTAGATCTGATCATATCAGATCCCTTCAATTAGAAGAAAGCTAGCCTCCCAGCTAGGGGCAGTTAAAATGGACCACTGTAGAAGTAATTGAACACACTCTACTTGTCCTGTCTTGTCAGCATATTTGAGAATTGCTTATGTTAGAATATTTTCTGCTTCTTTCTGATGTTAGGTCATACTGCAGTAAAATTGGCCCCTTAGGCAAAAATCCTGCAAAACAGTATCTTAACTGCTGTTGAATTTGTAAAAGACAAACTTGAAATGTTAGGAAATGCTGACTAAAAACTGAAATAATTAATACAGCAGGGATGTGTTTGCCACCTGTGAGATGAACTCGTATGCTACAGTAGTGGCATATAAAAACTAGTTAAAGGTATTGATTAGAAAAGCACATTTTATGTGGAAAAGAGGAGAGATGAATAGTAGTCAGAAGAGAAATGCAAACTAATATATGGTAGAAAGTTGAGTTTGCCTGACTTGCTTTAGTGAAAGACAATAGAGATTTGTAAGGAGAGGTCATCAGAAAAGTAAGTTGTAGATGGCTGAGCTTTTGCTCTGCTTGAGGCCACCTGTTCTCCAGTATTACCAGCTTGCTGGTTCTTCCAGTGATAGGAGTGGTGTGGTTATTACTGGGAATGCTTTCCTTCAGACCTTCCCAATAACAAGCAGGCATGTGCAAAAGTATTTTAGAGTCAGGATGGTGTTATTTAGTTGCTTGGGAAAGCTGGACAAGTAAATATTCTTGGTTAAAGTATGAAGAAGGATGGTAAGATTTGGCTGGAAACAGCATTTGATGAAATGTGATCAAGTGTAATTCCTTCTTTCTTATAGGCTTATGTCAGTTATTTTCAGAAAAAAACTTATAGTGGGGTTATGAATTTAACTTCGTTGGATTCTAATAGCAAGACAGTACCTTAAAGGTATTTATTTTATTTACAACTGTTCCTACATGTAGTACTTGCAGATTCCTCACTGTGTATTTACAAAGAAAAATTGTACATTAAAAATGAGCATGACTAACTAGAAGCAGGTAGCTTAGTCTACACAATTCTTTGCGTTGTATAGGTTGAGTAATTTTTCCACATTTTACTTGTGATAGTTCCTACTTTGATAGGAGCCAATGAAATTTACATTTTCTTTGATAGTAGGGAGATTAAGCGAACATCAAGGAAACAATTTCTCTTATTTATTTATTTATTTTAAAACCCCCATGAGTTTAAATAAATATCATGGCAGAGGAGTAGTTCTGGATTCTGGCATGAATAGTTTGTATGCACTGTGGGAAATCCTACTCGTGTTTGTCATGTCTTGTTTTATTGTTTATTTTAGGATTTGCCTAGGTGTTACTTTGCTGGAAAATGAGAAAGAAGCCTTTATAATTGATTTAGCTATCCTGAAAAAAAAGATCTTGTCTCATTAAACCTGTAATGTATGAGATATTATTAGATATTCAAATTTAGTCGTTCTCCTTGTTTTTCTAGATATTGCCCTGAAGTGCTGGGGTTTGCCGCTCTAAATGTGCTTTTTAAACTTCTGATTAGAATGAATCCCTGTATGTCTGAGCTGAAGCCTATGAGACTTCCTCAGCTCTTGAGTCCTGGCTTGTTCATGACTTTGTTCAGGTACAAGGTCCGCACAATCCACAGCAGTTTTCTGCCTGCTTTGGGTAGCGTGTTGCTTTCCATAAGGAAACGTAGTTATTCATGTAAGGAGGGATGTGTGATGAGCTGAGAGAGTGCATCTGCCTGCGGTTCAGGCACAGACTCCATGAATATGGAAATCTACACTTAGAACTATGAGTCTGGGAAAAAAACCCACCCTGTTATGACTCTTTTGTGCACATAAAAAGGCATGATTATGCGTGATTAGTCTTACTTTTCATCCTAAATATCATGTTTTTTTTTAAAAATAAAACAACAACAAAACTTCAAGGATTAGCACCTAATAGTCTGTGTAAATGACACATAATTCTTTAGTAAGTCTACCTTCATTCTCAGTTTTGTTTCCTCTATGACTTCCAGAAGGAGAAAGCAAGACCTAATAGCAGTGTTGTACAGCTGATGGCAAATAGGAGTTCTGACATCCAGTATACTTTATTTAACTGTAGTGAACTGCTGGTTTGGATTGGTGATTGTCCAAAATGCAGAGACTGAGTGAGAGAGACTGTGTGAAGACCCTGCATCTTGGTTTTTTGGTTTTTTTTGGGGGGGTTGCGGTGGGGGGGGAAGATGTGGAGGCAGGTGTTGCTTTGCGTGTGTGGTGTGATGCCCTCAGCACGTGACAAAGTGCATACCCAGCTGCTTGCTCATCCTCCCTCCTGCACAGGGAATCAGAAGAGCAAAAGGGAGAAAAACTCATGTACTGGATAAAGACAGTTTAAGAAGCGAAGGAAAGAGACAAAAACAAGTGATGCAAAGGCAGTCAGTCACTTGCCACCTCCCGCAACCAGACTGATGCCCAACCAGTCTCTGAGCAGCAGCTGCTTTGGGAAGACTGCTCTTGCCAGCTTTTATTGCTGAGCGTGATGTTATGTGGCATGGGATATCACTTTAGGCAGTACGAGGTGGCTGTCCTGGCTGTGTCCCCTCCCAGCCTCTTGCTCCACCCCAGCCTCTTTCCTGGGGGTGTACAGTGAGAAGCAGCGAAAGCTGTGAGGCTGGGTAAGCACTGTTCAGCTACGGCCAAAACACTGGTCTGTTACCAGCACTGTCACCAGTTAATTCCAAAGCACAGCATCATTACGGGCTACTATGAAAAACACAGACTCCACATCAGCCAGACCTAGGAGAACATAGAGTTATTGAGTAGAAATTAGAGATGCCATTGCCTCATTGTTTTTATCATAAAAGAAGCAACTGTTCCTTGACAGTCTTATTTTTGTGGTTGGTGTTTTTTGGGGTTTTTTTGTTAAATAATGTTTTGTTAAATAATGGTGATGAACTTTTTTCTTTTTTTTTATTGCAAGCACAAAACCTGTACCTTCAGCTTTCAGCTTTTAGTTACCGCATCTAGTAAGTGCAATGCAAATTGTGACTGGACAGAGCTGCAGATTTTGGGAAACTGGATTGTGTATGGAAGTGGTTTGCTTATTGAAGTTCAACTAACTGAATTATTATGATAGAGAAGATAATTATTTTCTTTTCCTCACAGTAGAGAACTAAGCATAGAAACTACCTGCTATTTTCTTTTGTGTGTTTTGTTTTACTACTGTTAAATCCAATTGTGCACCATCTTTGATATTTTAATTGTATTTCTTAGCCCAATATAATTACTGAGCTGACTTATTAGTAAAGTGGAGATCACTTAGGCCTGGAAAACCATATAGCCTCTGCTTATTGACTTAGTTATCTCTATGTTTTTTTAAGCTGACTCCTAACTCCTTAGCTTCTGTGTGTTTGAGATAGCATATGACCTGTCTTCCTGTTTCTTTCAGTGAGAACTGTCTGGTTTTTTTGTAGAATTGTGTGGAAAATCCTGGCTTTTGGGAACATTTCAGGTTTGGATATGTGGGGTAGTTATCTGTTGGGAATAATTTATAAGCTGCTGCTTTATTATTCTTCCTCAAGTTTCAAGTCTTGTAATACATGTACTCTTTCTATGGTGTTGTCAGTCAGTCACAAAAAGTAAGTCTTCATTGATGTGAAGGTTTGGATTAATAGGTGTTGCTGGTTCAGTTCCTCATCTTTCATGCTGACAATGTACCTTGTAAATTTTATCCCTTCTAAGGCACAGAGAGAGTTTCTTCAGCCTATAAATCAAAGTGTTTTGGACAGTTATGACACAGGTTAATTAAAAGTGCTGATTGGATGTCCAAGGGATCTCCCCAGAGGAAAAGTCCATCCAGCTAGCGTTTGCTGAAAATCACACTTAATAATGTGACTGCCTCAGAGTTTAATTTGAGACAAGATAAAAAGCAAATCAAAACAATGTCTCTAGTCTCAAAAAGTTCAGGCAGTGATTCAAACATTAGCACCACTTAATAAAAGCACGTATGAAGTAATAAACACCTCTTGCTCTCTTTACTGAAATAGGCTGCCTTGTTTTGAAAAGTGTAGGTTAACGAGAAGTGAGAACTTCATCTTTGAGGGTTCTGTTTCTGGTGAAGTTAGTGTAAGTGTTTCTGCTGAGTTTCTGGGTTTTGGATTGAGCATCTTCAAAACAGACAAAAGTAACTTTGGTAATTTCCTCAGGGCTGGGGTGATCTGGCAGTTAAAGATTACACCATCTTCAAAGTTCTCCCATTCTTCAAACCCTACAGGGTTAGGTTAACCATATTGAGTAGTGGGTGGATTCTCTCTCTCTCTCCCCCTGCACCCCCCTCATAACTGTATTCTGTGTGTCTCTTGTGTTAAACAACTGACTTTGAAAGTAAAATATCTTAGTCTTTCCTAGGGTTAGAGAAAAAGAGCCAAACTTGTTTGATGCCTCTTTGCAATAATTCTTAGAGACCTTATTTATTATCATAAGAACTCATACACTGACTTTTAATATTAAAATTAAGATACAATACTATTAATTACTAGCTGTAGCTTCTCTAAGGAGACCTGGTATTTTAAAAATGGTACCAGTTAATTTTCTGTGGAAGTTCTACCATATCAGCCAACATCTTTAGATGCAAAGATTGTACTGTGAGCAGGTACGTGTGGGCATATAAATAGCTTTAAAGTGATGGAAGGCTATTTGGCATACAGAAGAACTGGGAAATAGGTGATTTTGCTGGAGCTGCAAAGTAAAAGCATGACCAAAACCAGAAAGGAGAATTAGAGTGGGTTAAATTATTCTTTCTGCTCCTCTTTTCCTTGCTTTTTGCCTGCTCATGCCTGCTGCTGGCTCTTGACTGTTCTTTTAATGCTGAAAAAATGTTCATAGTTAGCGCTTTTCATTTTAATTGATCTCAAAAGTAGAAGGGAACATACCTTGTAAAAATTTTGTTCAAGCTTTTTGGTTTCGGAGGCATTGGCAACTTCTGACTGCAAATACGTTTTTATAATATGTCGTTATCAATTATTTTGACAATAGGAGCATAGGTACCAGTACAGTAGGCATGTAATACTTAATTACACAAGTGAACACTACATTGTTTTTCTATGGGTTTAATGCTGCTGATGTTTTACAGATACACATCAAAGGATGAGCTGCCTCAGGTTCTTAGTGAAGAGGAGATGAACAGACTGGGAGCAAGGATTGTGAAAGCAGAACTCATGGGCGACATGGTAATGTCTTTGGAAAAAAATCATGATTTCCTGCAATTTTTCTTTAAAGCTTGTAGTGATATAGTCGTTAAAAAAAAAAAAAAAAAGTAATGATTCAAGCAAATAAAGTCCTGCAAATTTTGATCAGGTAGGATTTGAAGGTACTGCTTTTAGTGTAACTTCTGCTTTAAATGCAATGATTCATAGACTAGAGTAGAGGATTCAGGTCCCCAGGTTTTGTAGGCTAGGCAGCGTGTCCCAAACCAGTTGTTCTTTGCCTTTTTTTGTAGCTCTTAATGTCTTTTTATTAATCAGGGAGCAAGTGAAAACTACAAAGCTCCCAGTCTGTGTTACAAGGTAGACAGTATCTGGAGCTTTTGTTATTTCGTCAGCTTTGTCACAGGTAGATGCTTGTGGTCCCTAAGTCTGATGTATAAGCATACTTATTATTATATTGAAATGTGAAACTGAAAGGGACCCATAGGCCATTGCATCCAGCTCTGCAATGAGAACAGCTATGTAATGCTTTGTGGTGAGCTCCACAAAGTATCTACCCTGAATGAGACTGGGTCCATGGAGCTGAGATAAACAGCTGCATGTTTAATGTTGCTTTAGAATGCTTGTTTCAGGCAACAACCTGAAGGATCAAGAATTTCACTCTTTTGGAACACTCTAACCTCTGGAAGTATATATTTTTTTATTACATTAAGTATGGCTGTAGTGAGTTAATTGCATTCAGTAATACTGCCTGTAAGTTTCAGTTACAAGGTCATAGTCTGTTAGTTTTTAAGCTATGTTTTTCAAGCGCTCGCTCTGAATAGCTGCTCTTAAGGAAGTACTCCTGAAATTTTTGAAGGATATAATAAAGTAACATTTTTTAGAAGTGAATTCTATGACTATGGACCTTTGTATTTTCACCTTGCCTATTGTGACAGTCTATTTTCACCAAAATCTGCATCACTAAGATGTAATAAATGAGACCTAATGAAGACCTAATTAACCTAATGAAGTTCAACAGAGGCAAATATAAGGTCCTGCACCTGGGGAGGAACAACCCCATGCACCAGTATAGGCAAGGGGTTGACCTCCTGGAAAACAGTTCTGAGAAGGACCTGGGAGTTCTGGTGGACAGCAAGTTGCCCGTGAGCCAGCATGTGTCCATGTGGCTGAGAAGGCCAGTGGGATCCTGGGGTGCATCAGCAGGAGCATGGCCAGCAGGTGGAGGGAGGTGATCCTCCCCTGTGCTCTGCCCTGGTGAGGCCCCATCTGGAGTGCTGTGTCCAGTTCTGGGCTCCCCAGTTCAAGAGAGACAGGGAACTACTGGAGAGGGCCCAGCAAAGGGCTACGAAGATGATGAGGGGACTGGAGCATCTCCCTTATGGGGAAAGGCTGAGAGAGCTGGGCCTGGTTAGCCTGGAGAAGACTGAGAGGGGATCTTATCTGTGTCTACAAATATCTTAAGGACGAGTGTCAAGAAGATGGGTCCAGGCTCTTCTCAGTAGTGCCCAGCAACAGGACAAGGGCCACAGGCACAAACTGCAACAGAAGAAGTTCCTTCTGAATATGAGGAGAACCACTTTACTTTGAGGGTGATGGAGCCCTGGCACAGGCTGCCCAGAGAGGCTGTGCAGTCTCCTTCTCTGGAGACATTCAAAACCCACCTGGACTTGACCCTGTGCAACCAGCTCTAGGTGACCCTGCTTTAGCAGGGGTTGGACTAGATGATCTCCAGAGGTCCCTTCCAACCCTGACCATTCTGTGAATATGTGTTACAACCTTGTGCCAAATTAATATTTCCTGAGAGTCATTAATTCTTTGATTTGTGGGAAGTTTTAGGATGTTTGGCGTACAAATTTATTGCTGGATTAGAACATGGTGGTGGTCTGTGTCAAAGCCCCTATCACTTAATTTAAATTTTGTTAGAAGGTGTCTATTTTATAAGTATTTTCTTTTCAAACTGATTTTATATTATGAATTCTTTTTCCACAGACTTTAGACACAAATGTGTGTATGTAGCTTTATAAAATTTGAATATACCTTTTCTAGAAAACCTGTCCATTTGAAATTTTATCAGCTTCAAAAATGAATTAAAAGTAACGTCAAGCAGTATATTTGCTAGTAAAATATAATAAGTGTTAAATGATTTGGATAGATGCATCCATGTTTTAATCTGTAGTTTTCCTAGGTAACATATAAAAAATACACTACCATGGAAAAATATGTTTATGAATATAAGTATATGATAGGTTTATGAGGGGCTGGTGTTATTCATTTAAGATATTATTTTAAGACATTTTCCCACAGAGGAAAATGACTGAAGCTATCTATACACTACTTGCTATAAAGTACTAGTGAGGGGAAGGTTTTCCAAAGACTCTCATGGAGAGCTGCAAAAATTTGTAAACTTTTTTTTTTTCTACTGCTTAGCATCAATAGCATTGTCCAAATAAAAATTTGGGCACAAGTGTGGGTCTTTCCAATCTTGAACGGTAACTGAATAAGAGCAATTTGAATAAATATATATAGATGTTCTGTGGAGAGAGTGTGATTCTTTTATTATTCTACCATTTTGGTTTATTTTTGTCAAAATCTTGTAGCAGAAGGCAACATTATAATTTTACTGTTAATTTTATATATACATTTTTGTACACATGTACTTTCAATTAACCTATTTTAAAACGCCCCACAAAGCAGCAGAGTAGAAATAATAAAATAACTAATCTTTATCTTGCTGCTCTTTAAATACTTTTTCATGGACTTTGTCTGATCAGATTGAAAATGCAGCTTGTTTAAACAAGTTAATTCCCACACAACATAACAGATGGTTATGTAACAGCATGACCTGGTGGCTGGACCTCAGGTTGACCATGTGGGACAAATTAAATCTGAATCTGTTTTTGTTACTGACTTGCTGCTTGGTGTTCATCAAATGATGAATTTTGAGGAAGCAGGTATAGGCATGATTGTTGGAGTCCAATGAAAATGGCAAAGTGGTCAGAGTATAAAGGGTTGTATTTCTTATAGGTTGATCGGTTTTCACTTTGCAATTCTTAGCAAACCAAAGTATTCTGAAATGCTTGTACTTACTTAATAAATGGGGATGAGAGCAGGAGCATGAAAAACAATTTACACAAGACTGTAAACAGTTCTCATTTTCTACCTGTCATCCATTTTAATACCCAAAATAAGTTCTTAAGTACCAAAGTCACACATGTGGTGTAAAGAGATGTGAAACTGTACAGCAGAAATGTGAGAGCTATTTCCCTAGACCCACTGTGTGCATGTGTGTGTATGTTTGTGTGTGTATATGGATATATAAATAACTAATAGGATATGTAGCATAACCTGGAAAGTTTATACACTTGATGTGTTCAGGCAGCTTTATTTAGCTTTCTATACATAAAGTAGTATCTATGCTTAGCTACACAAAGCATTTATTAGCATAACTGAATAATGTTTAAACGTAATTTTTCTGGTGCTTTTATGACAAGAAATGCTTCTATACTTTAGATGCCTCTGTTCTAAACAATTTTTATAATTTAATCTTCAGTAAAGGATTGTGTGAATTATATTGATGTTTTCTTTAGTCTTTTGTGTCATTAGAGTTTAAAAAAAATCAAAACATGAACAAATAGCATGAATAGTTAATTTTGATATAAAGGTCTCTAGAAGTTTAAAATCGTTCAGCTAATGAGTACTACCACTTTCTTTGAAGGAGTTAGCTTCAAAACTTCAAGCAGAACTTGAGAACGCTCGCAAACTGAGAGAGACTCAAGGGCAGATTCCAGCAAAGTCTGGCAGAGAGGTAAGGGGAAAATATTCTTCTTTTCTTGTGCTAACACAATGGTATAATGCATGTAGCTGCTGAATTATGGGCAACATGAAAGGTACTTGGGAGAATTACAAGGTGTGACTTTAGGTGAGCTACTGTTCAGACTGGATTATACTTTTTGGTGGTAAAGAAAACTTTTTCCATTGTACTCACTTTAGCAGCTTCCATAGGAATTTTTTTTTTGGTAATATTTTCTCAGCAATGATATAGACCTTGCATTAAGAATAAAACTGGTAAGTGTCGTGTTGTTGACTGTGCTGGCTGTTACATAACCGGTCTCTGAAGAAGCTGGCACTTCCAATGTGGCTGTTTTTAAATGGTGGTATTCAAGAAATGTATAATCTTCTTTCCATACCAACTTCGATATAGCTACAAGGAAACAGGGTCAGTATCTTCATTTGTGAGCTCTGTCCCCATGATGGAGAGGAGACTGTTAGGCAAAACCTAATGTTCTTTTTCCATTTGACCCCAATTCCACAGTGAAAATTCAGCTGCAAGTCAGCTGAGTTTGAAAAGCTACTAATACATTTTTTGAAAAGGCTTCATCTCGGATCTCATACCTTAACTAGTATTTCTCCAGTCTTTAGTAGACAGACTGAACTGGAGGTTAATTTGTGGCCTCTTACTGACTGCGTTGTGACAATAGTGTTAAAGTATAAAGTCTCAGGCCTTGAATTCGCAAGAATTTAAGATTACAAAAGCTCTGTGTAGGTAGGCACTGCTTCATTGCAGTGCAATTCTTAGGCGTGTTTTTCATGTATATACAAAAAACCCTGGATAAGGCAGATTGGAATTGTATAATAATACAGGAAAAAATCCGTTCATATTTTTAGATTTCAAAGTAGAGGGCATGTTATGGGTGGTCCTCATAAATGTTATTAAAGACCTGTTCCTTAAAAATTGAGTCAGGAATAAAAGTTTTGGTCAGCCTTAGTCTTAACTGTTGTTTTATTTTTATCTTAATTTTTAATTAAAGGATTTTTAAAACTTGCAGCATGTAGTCATTGCCAAAGTACCAAATGTAAATTCTACTTGAATTTTCAGGAGGAAAAATAATTTAAAAAACCCAACAAGTTAAAACATATTTAGGATGAGGCCTCTCTTTCTACCTGTCTTCATCCTGACAGGGATCTCCTCCTTACATGTAGAAACACCAAGCTCAGCAATGCAAAAGTTTTAAGGATTCAGATGGATCAACTGACAGAGAAGAAATAGTCTGTAATCTTCTGGCCTGACATGGGTCCTAATCTACCTCTGGACTGGCATCTGAAAAGTGTATGGGTAGTCCAGTAAGAGTCTTACTGAAGAAGAAAGGTGCGTTACAGACTTGGCTAGATTGGAAATACCATCTTGCTTTCCTAAAGCCTCAAAGGGATTGGCTTAGTCATTTCTGTTCATGAATATCCTATAAGAGAATTATGGTTTATCTTTTGTGATCCTGTCCATATTCAGTTTTGCACTCTTGTGTGCTTTTTTACTCAAGCAGGGTCTGGGGACTTAACAGGCCATGTCCACTCCTTGTCCTGTATTCCCTTTAAACATGGTGAAAATGGTGTGAATACCCCTCGTCCACCCCCTCTTTTTCTTCCTCTCCTGTGGGAGCTGGACTAAGCCCCCATTGACCACTTCAGTATTGTGATTGATACAAGCTTCTTTAGAAGACTGAAATGGTTTAAAAACAGGGCACTTTCCTCTCTGAAGGATGAAAAATGTCTACCCTTGTGATTCCATGTTGGCATTCTCTGAAGCTCAGGATCTGCTTCTTACATAATTCCAGATGCAGAACTTGGTTTTTAGGTCTGTTCATCTCAGAATGCTTATTTTTATGTTAGTCTTGCAGAAACTATCTTTAGTTTGTGAGAACCAGGGCTGTTGACAGTCCTGTTGTTTTGGGCTTTCCATGGTTTGCCAATGCAAATGGTCCCTTACGGATACAACAGAGTCAATCTTGAACTGCATCATACCACAACAGTATCAACCTCTTCACAACTTGCTGTAGGCTTGTGGTAAATTGTGACTCCCCAAACCATGGTGAAAACCTTGAAGTTCATTTGAATCATTTGGGTTTTAATTAGTGCCAGGGCTTGCTAACCAGAGGGTGAAAGTCTTCCTGTACATATTAGAGGCTTACCGTGTCTTGTCTTACTTATGTCTTGCCTGTGCCTGTTTCATGGCTACTTCTAGCCTGTATTACATGGCTTTTTGAGTGTGAGCAGTTCAGCAAAGCTGACAGTCACTCTGTTTCGAGTCCTATCCTTGTGATAGTTGCCAGGGTAGTCTTACTGGTTTTACAACTTCAAACTGACTTCAGACTACTGGAACACAAGCACAATGTGTTTGGTACTCCTGTGTAACAAGGGCCAGCTGTATCATATGGTGTGTCTGAACAGCTCAGGTGTTCAGAAAGCATCTTGTAACAGAAGAGAAGCTGGCTTTGAAAGTGTATTTGGTACTGTATGAATCAGTATTTCTATAATATTGACCACCCAAGTGATAGCCTTAGTCAGTTCAGCCAGATGTTTTGCAAGTAAGATACGTGAAGCAGTTGCCACAGAAGTGGTTTTCCAAATGGATGTCCCATTGATCCCAAAGTTTGATAGCTTTACTTCCACTACCAATAACAAACACGAGGGATTTTATTTCAGGCAGGACTGTCTCCGGTCCCGTGGAGCAGCATGGTCAATGTCATGTTGAAAGATCCTGAAACATGGCTTTGCCTTGTTTTCACATCTGTTAGAACTGGGGAGGTAAATCAGGAAGCAGTGAAGGCAATTCTAAGTGCATCTCCCTAGGAAATTTTTTTTGGTTTCTTTTTTTTTTTTTTTTCCTTAATTAATTGAACATGGATCAATTTCCCAATTCAGATCACTGTGTGACTGACTGAAGACTCATGCTAGTATAAGGGGATGCGCCCAGGCAGCTGTGGTTTGTACAGAGGACAGGATCAATTATTTTGACAGCAGTGCTGGTTTATTCTGCCTTAAAGTGATCAAAAAAGTACAGACTGATGGGACTGTAAAGTGGTTGCTTGAATCCTGGTTTTGTTTGTGAGAATGAGGCAAATCTAGCTTTTATAGTTTGATAGATTTAGACAAGAATTCTACCCCAAGTAACCCCAAAAATGTGGTTTTGAAGTACAGTTTTCAAATGCTGGTGCTTAGCGTTTAAAAACCTTACATTTATCTGCTGATTTATTTCACCAAGCACACAGATCCTGGTAAGACTATTTTGTTACTAGTTTTCATTTTGGCCAAAGTCATCTGTAGTTTTAAGACCTGCTGTTTGTGATGCATGTAGATGTTGCAGGTAGAGACTAATAATAGCAAGAAAATTGTAAAAGATACTGAAGCAGAAGAGAAGTCTGTAGCTGCGTCCTGAGTAAACCCACTTGGGCAATTTTGTGGCGAACATTTACCTTGAGCAAGTGGATTGTTTTTTTTCTGGTGGTGGTTGGATTGTGGGTTTGTTTTTTTCTTTTTTACTTCTTTATTCTTGGTAGTTTGTGTGATGTTTCTATTAAATGAAGCGAACACCCATAAATAAAAATGTTACAGGTTTTCTGTGTATAAAGATATCCCACATGAAAATTCAGTACAGGCTAAACCATGTTTGGTTTCTTTTGATATCAAAAAGAAAATAGTAACTTTGTCTTAAACCATTTTTCAGCAGTATTGAAGTGTTTGTTCTGTGCACTACCAGCCCCTATTTTGCCTAAAATTTGACTTTTTTTTTTGGGCTGCTAGCCTTCCATGTGTCCAAAGTGCAGAAAAGATGAAAATTTATTAGTTGAGTTGTTTTTAAATTTTGTGGCTTTTGAGTAGCTTTATAAGTGGAATTCTTTTGCCTGAATTGACGTATGAATTTTTCAGAAAATTTGTGTGTTCTTTTGAAGAGGTTAGTTTTTATCCATATTCCCCTTAAAGGTGTATGGGTAGTTATTTTGCTTTTTTGTTATTTAACAAAAAATACTAGGGAATATTGTTTGGGGGATATTGGTTCACTAAAGTTGTTTCATTTTTTCCACATTTTTTTTCCCCTGCATCATCTTAAATATTTGATTTCTCAATTGCACTTTTTCTGACTTCTTTCCTGTAGCTAGTATTTTTTGGATAAAATATCTATATCTATATAAATAAATACAAATATATACACACACAACATATATATGAAACCTAAATAGAGGATAATTGTTTCTTAATAGCCTCTGAACTGGTGTGCTATCATAAGTATTTTCCTAGCTAGTTGTGCTAGGAGAGCTATGAAGCATTGCTCTTAATCAGGCTTAATGCCTGAATACGCAGTTGAGAAGATAGAAGTTTTCTTCTTTACAGTAAGCAGAAGGACTGTGAGAGTACATGACCATGTTTTGGGCTGCAGTAAGTTGGGAAAACCCCTCAGTAACAAGGCTGTGTGAAACACATGGTCAGACTAGACAGGAAGATAATGCAAGGTAAGAAGTAAGTTTTATTAATATTGCTTCTCTTCGCACTCTAAATGTGTCAATATCTGATATCCTTAAGTGCATTGCAGGTTATTTTCTGTATTAGTAATATTAAATAAAGATTTTTGTCCTTATATTTATAGTTTGAAACAGGAAATTAGATTGGAACAACAGTTTAAGCGTTCTAGACACCAAACAAGCCTTATGGCGAATTGGATTAGATAACTCATGGGGTGGAGACCTTGGGTTTGTTGTAAATGGGAAGTCTGTGGCTAAAAGCGCTAAGTGCAAAGTGCATGGGTGTCTCAACTGGTTTTGTGTACTCAGCTCCCGTGAGAGAGACGTCAACCTGACTGAGTGTAGCTGTTGTACCATAGGTTTTCTGCGTTGGGATAGGTGATGAGTACTTAATGAATGTAAGGAGACAGAAGAAAATTCTGGAGACTTCAGCATTTAAAAAATAACTTCCATGTGTTCATGGTTTACCTCTAAGTACAGATTGTTATTTTTGTTACCTGAAAGTGCTGCAGAACTCTTGATTTGAGTGCAGAGGTTATGAGGATGTCACCTCTACCGTTGTCAGTACTGGGTGTAATTTATGCTTTTATTCTGTATTTTTACTTAACAAAACATATCTGGAACATTAGCACTCCGTTGAGGCACATCACTTACGGTGGTTTTTGGTGGTACAGAAATTGGGAGGTAAAATTTCAATGAAAAAGAGGCAAGATACAGAGTATTTCAGTTGGAAGGGACCTACAATGATAATTTAGTCCAACAATGATCATCTAGTCAAAATTGAAAAGGCAGATTGAAAACAAGTGGAAAAAAGGTGATTCTTCACAGAATGGGTGCTCCAGGATGTTGTGAGCTTAAGTAGATCCAAAGAGAGACTGGACAAGTTCATGAAAATAAATCCCTGGAGAGCTGTTCAGAAATGATGCCTGGCTCTTATTCTAAGTCACAAATGCAGGCATCTTTTGTGTATTTTTCATTAGGCATTCACTTTTGGCTACTGCTGGAGAAGGCATGTCAGGTTTTGGTTTGATCTGATGTAGCTGCTTTTATGTTTTAATCTTAATGTAGAAAATGTTCTTTATGATGATTCTAAATAATTTATGATGTGCATTATTTGTGTGCTTTGCCTTTTCAGTTTTTTTCCATCTTTTTTCATGCTTCCTTCAATATGGTCCCTTAGAGTCAGATCTGCTAAGTGAAAATCAGTTTCCTTTTGTGTCGCTACAAACTGACTTAATTGTGTTTTAATTTTAAAATTGGGAAGTACATTGACATGATACAAAATTAGGTAAAACTAGACTCAGTTCATGGTGATGGATTAATGAAGTACAAGTGTATGCATCTTGTACAACTTTTTAATTCCAGATGAAGTACGGCGTAAAAGGAAAAAAGGCTTCTCAACCCTAAGCCTGTTACTGTGTTCCATAGCACTTAATCAGTATGCAGGAAACAAAGTAGTCTGTGCTGAGTAATTGCTAGAGACAGGTTTTAGTAATGATGAATTGTGTTTAAAACATGAAATCAGTACAAAATTGAATGAAAGATAAAAGGTGTGGTACTTTGAGCAAAAGAACATGGTAGAGGATATACTCAGAGCATTTAAGAGAGTGAAGTTTTCTGTCATGTTTTTGAGAAATTGTAAGGAAAATACAAATGATTTCAGCATAGCAAATCTTCATTTGAATAACTGATTTTTTTACGAAAGTCCATTAGCCTTCAGCCTAGTACGATTAATTTAATAAATGTATTTAAAGTGTAAGGAATAAAACAATGATGGAAATAGATATAGATATACACACGCACACATACATAAAATACCTACATATATGTATTCCATAAGACAAATATTCCTTAAGATTGAGAAAAAAACTTGGAAAAAATTTTCTGGAGTTTTTCTAATGAAGGGTATGTAGTGCTTCAGTAAAGCCTCTTGGGCATGAAAGATATCTGTGGAGTAATAGTCTTCAGTCTTGGCAGGCGCTGTATTTCACTTTACAGTAGGCATCTGGCTGACATGCCGCTGCTTTAAAGGTGAAAACTTGTTCTAGGCTACCTGTTGTGTCTGTAACATGCTCCAGTCCATTGCTATCAAGAGCTTCATGTACTTCAAATGCTTCTGCTTTTTTTTCTTACTTATTCTTCCTGAGTATAAATAATAGGAATAATTAGGTTTCCAACACCTCCTCTTACAAACTACAACTGAACACAAATTTTGATGTATTGAAGGTCTGATGTTTGGATCCCCAGGATGCATTAGAGTAAGACTGAGAGAGAATTCTGCGGAAGCTAGCTCAGTATAAAGGATTTTCTTCTTCTTCTCCTCTTTGAACAATTAGCACTTAGCATTTTTCAGAAAGGAAATGGAATACAACAGCTTGGCTTATACATCAAATCTTATTTATGATAAAATACCATCCATTGCATGCCATTACATATAGTTCTGCATTGAGAGACAGCATGGAACATGCTGGATCTTTATCCAGAGAAATTATTTGCAGCACAGTTGTTATCCTACGACAAGTAAACCATTATGGCAGTAGCTGAGAGGAATCAGTTGTGGAACAAACACAAAATACTATTCTGTTGGTTCCAATAATGATAATAGGGAAAAATGAGAATATTTCTTTATTTTTCATGTGTTTTCAAGATTAGCCTTTTCAAAAATATCTTAAAAATGACAGTGATTCCTTGGAAAAAGAACCAGTTATCTAAAAGTAAAGTGGTATGTTTGTATATATGTGTGTATACATGTAAAATTTAGATAGTGATTAATGCTTTGGAATTGGAAGTGAAAGAAGAAAAATAATGAATGCTTCTGATATATAGTGTGTCTCTTTCTTTAAAAAAAAACAAAACCAAACAAAAAAACCCAACCCAAATCACCCTGAAAAGTAGCATTCACAATTGCAGGTGTGCCAGCATGTTTGTTTTTAGGTTTGGGAATTCAGACTATAAGCACAGATATTTTACTGCAATAAAAATAGTAGATTGTCAAAAATTACCTGTAACATGTTATAATAATGCATGGTTCAGTGGCCTTTCATTGTGACATACCCAATGCAGAACTACAATGAAGTTGTAGTAATGCTTTTAGACTTATGATATATGGAGAAACATTTAAAGAATTGTTTAATACTGATTCTTGGAAAAATATAGCTGAGATACTTGTATAAAAACTAGAATGCTGGGGATTAATGATCCTCACTAAATGTGCAATAAAAATCTGTGATTTCATTTGAAACTTCAGATGATGGGGAGATGCTGCCACAGATGGCTCTTGACTTGTTTACTCTCAGATGTTTTCAGCTCATAATTTCTAATTCCTGCTGTTCCATCACACTTGAATCTTGTCTGCAGGATGGCTGTGCCATTCAGCAAAAGTTTCTGTTTTCCGTACAAAGTCTTCACTAGCTCTGACTGGAACAAGGAATAATAAAGTGGGCATACTTTAGCAGCAGCTTTAATATCATTAGTACATACTTTTCAAAAATAGTAAGTATATGCAGTTTCTGGTGAGTGTATTTCCTGAATACTCTTGCTGATGTCAGTAAGAGAAAATCACACAATTATTGATAGGCAAAACCATATTAAGACAAAGTGGCTTAACTTACTGAATGTAATTTATAGGAAATAGGGTTTTGCAATTAAGTCCTGAAGAAATTGTATCAGTAACTAAATGATGTAAAATTTCTTACTGGTTTCAGTGCATGTAACAAGTATTAAAAGGGCAGAAGAGATAAAAACTTTTTAGACTTCAAACTGATAATACAGAAGCCTTGCAGTATGCTTTGGCACTGGAAGCAAAAGCCATATCCAAATGCCATGCAGCAGCTGGTAGCTGATGGTGCCTTTTTTTCTAGCTGTTTTTCTCCTAATACTGTGCTGAATTTCTGCATATTTTTACTGCTGTATCTACTCTTTCACTGTATTTCCTCAGAGTAAGTTCTGGGTTTTTTTTTTTTGGGTTTTGTTTTTTTTTTTTTTAACAAATTTGACACTGCCCCAACCCCAAGAAAAACATAAGCAAAAGCATTCCTGGAAAGCCTTTCTGGTGCAGTAGAAACTTCCAATCTGAAATGGAAAGATAGAACCTTGTTGATGCTTCTCTTGGTCCTTGTGCAGCCTTGGTAAATACATGGTATTAAACCTTTTTGGACTTAATAATTTACATGTAAAACCATTAACAAAAGTGTGAACCATAAGTTACCAATATATTTTCTATGTTTAAGCAATGACATGCAATTGTTGTGTTCAAAATGAAGTTTTGAAAGGAGAATTTGATCAGCCAATGACTGTTGGGAATACCTGGTTTTTAGTGTCGTTGCATGTTAGGTAGGACTCATTAGCTGTTGCTACCAATGTAAAGCAGAAGAAATGCCTATTTCTGTGAAATTTAAGAGGAAAAATTAAACTATGCACCTATCATTCTAAAAGGAATGAAGACATTTGGCTTTGTGCCAGTACATCTGGATAGCAGGATATTTTCAGCTAGCAGCATAGCTGGTGAAGTTGTGTGCCTGAGATTTTACAGAGGTTCTTCACAGGTGCCACGTTGATGGTGTGGAGAGTGGGGCTTCCCACTGGTGTCGGGAATGGAAGTGCCACTGTCAATGTCAGTATTAGCTTTACCAGTCTGTTCTGCCTGTTTAGTAAGGTGATGTTACAGGCTCCTTGCTTTTTCTGGTCTTTGGCTTTCTTCTGATGTCTCCCAAAATAACAGCAGTATATAAAGGCTTGAGGGTATAGATATACATGAGTAGAAGCTTAAAAGGATGCAGCATTGAATCTTTGTTGTACAATGTCTGATTGTCCACATTATTCCTCTTTTTTTTTTTTTTTTTTAAATTCTAAGACCCTTTTCTACATATACTCCTTTAATAATACTTTTTCAGATTGGACTACTACTCTTTCTAATAAAAATGCGTTATTAAGCTTCTTCATATGCCTGAATTACTATTTTTGGTTGGGTTAATCTGTTGCTTTCAGTTTGTAAAATTACCTTTTTTTGATGCTAGTCTCTAAAAATACCTCACGTACCAGAGCTAAGGTAAATCGCTTTTCCAAATAGTGTGAATATTGAGGCCTGAACATTTTTTAATATTTTTGCAGTATTTTTACTGGACTATTTTATTTACGTGGTACTAAATTTTTATATTTACTTAAGTAAATGCTGTTATTTACATGTGCAGACTTTCTGAGTATCACCTCAGTTGTGTATTACATTTCTGTCTCTGACATGATGAAACAGGAATTTGTGGACTTAAGAACCAACATGCTGCAATACTTCTTTATGGTCTGAGTTATATGTGTTTTGTATCAGATGTTCTTGCCATAGAAACAAGCCAACTAGTCATTAAATTTTTTGAAAATTTTCTTACATCCCATACTTACAGTGGCCCATTGATGATATGGTTAAGTGACTAACCATTTCAAAGCATAGCTAACAATTTATAATGCCAAACTGCACCTTTAGCACTTTTTAAAAAATTGTGTTTGCAAGGTTATGTGGCTTCCTGGCATCCAATATTATTGCTTAGTTAGATTTAATTGCTTTATTTTTCCCCACTACTAGGCACATTGCTAGACACATTACAAGCTGCTTGAAGTTACACATTACTAGTTCCAATCTTACTTCTACAGGCTGACAGTATGACACTGACTGAATTTGATTTGACATTTGTGTGTGAGTCCATTCTACTCAGGAGATATTATTCTGATTGCCCTATTTCAGAGGTGATCTAAGAAAATAAGTACTGAGAGCAAATAGATTTTTAAATGCAGGCATGATTGGTGTATAAAGATAAGATGAATAAGAAGGTCAGGTTACTTATTTTGAGTAATAAAAAGTTTAGCTAAAATACCATTTTTTGTAATACTGGAACAAAGACTTGTTGAATTTAGAGGGCAACCAATTTTATAACAGTAAGATGAAATTAAGTTTTTTACATAACATATTATTAACCTGTGTCGCTCACTGATTGGGGGAAAGAAAGAATAGAGACCAAACAATTAGCAGTTATTTATGTACCTAATCCTTTTCTAATAATTAATGTTTTCATTTATAAACAGGAGCTATGGTTTGGAGTTTTGGGGTTTTTTTTGGGTTTTAAGTCTTTTTTTAATCTCATGCTTTATACATAGCACTACCTGATGAAGATACTTTTATTTAACTAGTTAATTTCTGTGTTACAGCCGGCATTAGATTAGATTTTCTAATGATTCTCCTGTTAAGCACAAGGTCCTGATTGCAGCAGACCAACTTTCTGATCTTGTAAAACCTTTTTTTAATCCTCTTTCTATAGTAGCTTAATATCTTTTGAAATTGTAATAGTGATCCTTATTACTGTGTTTACAGAGTCTTTCTTGAAATATTAAATTTTTAACCTAGGTAGAAGTTTGCTCGTGCTTCCCTTCCTCATGCTGCTATTTCTCTTAATCTTACTTGTTTTCTGCTATAAGAAACCCAAAGCAAGATACAAGTTTTATACAGTGGACTGCTGTTACAGACCTGTGACCATTTTTTCATCTTGTTCTGAGATCCAAACCTTGGTCTTGCTATGGAGAATGGTCTGATTTTTATAAGCATCACCTTGAAGTTGACAGTTCCATGGTTCACAACAAATGGCAGAGTCTGAAGGGTAGCTTAGATGCTTTGAAATCTGTGTTACATGGGGACTCCAGGTACTGACTAGACTAACTCCTCAGTGATGGGACATGCCCTTACAAGTAACCAGCACTGAAGGAGATAGATTGCTCCTTCTAAATGGGATTGACTCATCTTTCTCATAACTGTGGTAATTATGTGTAAATGCAACCTGAGAACCTAACAGAAGGGTAACTGAACCGGGAGAAAGAGTAATGGAAGGGAACAGGAGACACCAGTTGGACACATAGCTATGTCCATCACTCTGAGAAATGCTAGATGGCTCCTAGACACTTATTTGATATTTTAATATGCAGACAGACTTTTCCAACAGAGGAATAAGATGATATTCAAAGTATTTCCATTGGCCGGCCATAGACCAAGAGAAAGGAAACGGGTTGTGTAACAGTCTGGCATCTTTGTCCATAGCTTGTGTTTGGTTGTAGAGATTTGTTCCTTGCTTGAAGACTGTTGCTGAGCTTTGTTATTGCTTCCTTACACTGTGCTTTACCACTTTAGTGTATGTAGCTTTCAGTAAACATTTGCAGACAGTTCTCAACTCCTGCAGCACACAGCTTTTTCTTGGCTCAGTAATTAAAAAAGTTTGGTTTTCCTAGCTCTAGTTGCTCCCTATCCCATAACATAGTGACTCTTAAAATATATTTTCTTTTATTTAGTTATTAACATTGCAAACTAATTCCAGTTGAGTAGATCCTGTCTCATGTGCTTGGCCTGCTTACTCCCTTTGTTCAGCTACTCCAGTGCCTGTTCCTCAAATTGAGTCATGTACCTCGTGGCAGAGCTTTTCCATTTCTTCCTGCTGGATTATGGAACAGGCATCAGCTCTGGAGAGTTCAAAATCTCTTTCAGAACTGCATTTTATTTATTTATGTATTTAATTTAAAGCATTTATCTTTCAAAACCAGAGTTGCCTGCTTTTTTTTGTCATTTGGGTGTTGATTGCTGTATAGTGGTTTATATGTTTGGTGAGGACAACTGTGTTCTTTGCATGTTTAATAGGCCTGAAGTAAAGCAACAAACATTTCACTTCTCATTCTGTAAATACACACTATCTTTATTTGTTTCAGACTAAATTACATTGTTTGTGTAGCAGTAATCACAAGATTCAGGGATAGTGACTAAGCTTCTGCTCCAGTTTCAACTTTAACATTTAATAATATGTATCATACTTAAAGTACTTTAGTGTATTTTTTAAACCCTATGTTTTTACTTAGGGATTATTTATTTGATAAGTATTAATGAATAATTACATGACTATCACCAACATGTCTGTTTATAATATAGCAGATGTTTAATATTAAACAATATTTATTTAATAAGTCATTAATTCAGAAATTTGAGAGGTTTAAAGTAAGCTATGTAATGCTATGCCACTCCGTGAAGAAATAATACACTCTTCAGATATTAAAAGCGAGTTAAAACAGAAGCAAAAAGCCAGACTTAAGTGAATCTCTGTATAAAACACAAAAAGGTAATTATTACCTCCTTTATGAAAGATGGTAACAGTGCCTGCGAATATTTGTAAGGCTTCCTGGACAATTTCACAGTTTGTTAGTAGGAAAGAAAATAGTTACTCCATTCTTGTGCTATGCGGAGCAGCACGTAGGTGTTACTATATACCATGTCATATAGTTGTAGTAATGGAAGCCTATAAATGTTTGAAGACAATATAAACAGATAAAATGACAGTTTTAAGTATTCTTTTTCAGTCAGATTGGTATCCACCCTCCTCTAAATCCTTCAGAAAACTAATACTTGTGTGAATCGTGGCTTTTCCCTGCAAAGGAACTTTCCCAGTATGCTACATTTGTTAAAGTGTAGAGGAATTCTTTATTATACTTGTGGGAGTTTGTGTATTACAAATGTTAGATGCATTGCCCTGTAATTCCCAGAATCAGCCTCTGACACATTTTAAAGGTTTATGTTGTGATTTCCACCCTCTGTTCTTTTTGTACTGAGACCTATTGATGTGATACAATGCATGCTGAACGATGTGGACATTACATACTGGAATTTTTTTTCTCTAGTGAAGCTCTGGATTTTTCTCTAGAGCTCTAGTGAAAAATCATCTCTCCGTGGCAGCTTCCTTGAAAACTCCTTTTACTGGTATTTCAATTTAAAGATAATTTGTAAAGTTTATTCTGTTTTTAAAAGAAAAAAGGTTGTTGAATAGGAAAATCTTATGTTTAGAATGCAATTAATTATTTTATTATTCAGATATCATCTTCTAATACTGCTATAACTGTTTGAGCATTTTTTCCTACCAGAAAGCTTTCTGCTTGTGATGTGTTTAGAAATACCTTTATTAATTATTGTTAGTAACATCCTCCTCAAAAAAACCTTTTGCTTTGCCTTTTTATGTTAATACAATTAGGTTTCTATAGTTAAGCTGTGTTTTTAGTTCAGTTATATTTAGACAGGATTTTGACTTCTGAAAGGTGTCTTTACTTCTAATAACATCTTTAATCTTCTGAATAATCATACCTGGCATATTTGATCCATTAGATTCATCTTGGTTCATAGTATACATTTACTTTTAGTCTCTAACATGACTTCACGTTAGTCTTAATGTTGTCCATAATTATTTTATCCTTTTATCTGTTCCTTTGATGCACCACTTCTTTTTTTGTAGTTTGTCTTCTAAAGCTAAATATTACTATAATGTTTTGTGTTTTCCTTTTCTCTGGACTATTAAATCTAAGTATGTTGCAGTCAGTCTCATATGCCTTGTGTCAGGACTCTGGATTCTTTGAAATTAGTGTAAAAACCAAATCCTCATAACACCCATGAAAAAACCTGCCAGCTGTTTTTTGTTCTGACTCAAAGAATTCAATTTATCGTATCATGTTTATCCCCTGCATCATTTCACGTTGTGTAAATGACAGCCTGACTAAAGTTCTTACTAAAGTTACTAAAACTTACACAGTTTTCAGTGAATCATCTAACAAGTGAAAGGTCCTGTTTGTGTGAAATCCTCAGCCAGTTTCATTTCAGAATCATTGGCAATGCTCTGAATTTTTGAGTTTTCACTGCCACATCTGTGGTTGTCTTCAGCTTCCAAACTTGTAGAGTTACCCAAGTCTTTAAAGGCCTAGGGCATTTGTCACGTTTCCTGTGATGTGTTCTGCTGGTGCTAACTTCATCTTTGTTTCCCTATCTGCTCTGCATAATTTTTTAAAATTATTACATGTTTCCTTTCTACCTTTCCTTACTTTTTTTAAAATGATTTTCCTCTACATGGTTACCTTGTGTTAAGTCTAAAATATTTAGCCTGTGAGTATTTGTCTTTTCCACCATTTCAAACAAAAAATTGTGCTCATTTCAACCAAATGTTGTTGCAATTCGGTGGGTTTCTTGTTGTCAAGTGAAGTACTCCTTAGGAAGCACACGTACACACACACCCTCACCGCCCCTTTCTGGTTTTTGAAACTTTGCTTTTTTCTTTGACTTTCCTCTTACCCAGCTCATTCAACGGTTGAAATTGTTTCTACTGTCTTTCACAGTATTGAGCCTTGCTAAGTCCTAGGTTGTTTAAGCGTTACAATATTCATAAATATCTACCTATTTTGTTTGGGTTTATGATTTTTCTTTTAAATCCAGAAAGAAATGACCAGTGCCCTAGCAACTTACATTGGTGACCGTTTTGTCAGTGTATCTAGAATGCTCCATTAGCATTTATATCCCATTTAGAAGTGCAGTGTACATCCTGCTGATTTTTAATCATGTTGTATTCCTTCTCCACCCTGTTGTTCTTTGTCTTTGCTCATCTAACGCTGATTGGTTTTCTTGGGTTTTGAAATTCATAGCGCTTTTAATGCTGTAGTAGTAATGACATGAAAGCACAGTCCTCCCTCTCTGGCTGTCTCTCTCTCTAGCCAGGTTTGACCTTTAGCACATGGCAAGTGTGGGGTGGAGGCACACAGCCTTTTTCTCCTATTGCAATGACTCACCTCTCCCTCTCAACAGAGAGAAAACGCCTGATCTTGTGAAAAAGTAACAGCTGAGGCATGTATCTGGCTGATGCTGGGAAGAAGTAGTGTTGTATGTATCTTGTCTGAAAATATCATTATTGTTACTGGAACCAGACCAGTGTTGGTCATCTTGGTTTGCTTTGCAAAATGAGATTTGCTTTTGGCGATACAGAATAGAGAAGTTTGGCTTACCTAGACAGCTTTTTGTTCCATAACTTCTACCCTCATGTGACTTTTCTTGGAAAAATACAATTAAGCTGTTGAAGCTAGCATACTTAAGTATCTACAGAATTTTCAGACTTTATTGGGGTTTCCAGGACAAGCTTTCATTAGACAAGGATGGCAGATGTAAAGCAGACATCAGTTATTTGGTGGAAAACAGCTTCAAATTGAGCTTAATAGAGTTGTTTATAAGATTTGACAAAGGCTGTCCTAATAGCACCAGATTCAGCGATGTCCCCATTATTTGCTCTAATTTAATCAACTGATTTATCTAAACATCTTTATAGTGTAATCAAGAAGCTCTCAGACTTCTTAAATTTTTTTTAATTAACTTTCTAAAAGATTAAGAATAAATACTTATTTTTCTGGTGAAGGATTTCTGTCTCTTTTTATATGTGTGTGTGTATATAGACGTATGTATATCTTTAAGTCTGAGAACATGCCTGTGAAGTAGGAATGTACTACTGGTGCCTGTTTAGGAAGGAGTTAAGTTGCTCTGGCTCTTGACAGGATGTCCATCATCTGAACAGTTGTCCGTCAACTGAAAAGGTTGTAAACTTCCATTCCAAATGAGGAGGTAGCTGGTGGGAGCAGATGAAGGTATGGGCTGGGTGCATGAGGGAGGTGACATGGAACAGCACTTAGCACTCCCGTGCTTTACTTATAGGCAGCTGGCAACAATAGTGTATAGTGTAAGCTGCAACTTTAAGTACCTCAAAGTGGAGTTTGCAATAGCTGAGGTGTAATGAAGTATTTAAGCAGTTATTTGGGAAATGGATATATTAATTCTGCTCCCTGGTATTTTGTCTGAAGGCCTGGAATACGTGGGAGTGCTGTCGTCACTGAGCTATATGATAACGCTCCATTTTCGTACATGCTGATAAATTCTGTCTGGTTTAATGAGTCCCCTGTGTCTATTCTTCACTCCTGCTGTACAGGGTTCCTCTTCCTTCTCTCTCTGCTTGTTGGGTAGAGAAGTCATGGGAGACAGATTTGTAATCTTTCTAAGCTGCACTGAAGTTAAATGAGTGAATGGTATTTCTCCAGAATATTATTACAATAAGTTACATTTTTCTGAATTAAATCTGTGGCCACAGCCCTTTTTAATGAACTCAGGAGTGTTAACGAGCACTGGATCTCAACTAAGTCAACTGGGAATAAAACTTAGGGATAAGAGTGCTTGGTCCAGGCATTCTGATTGTCTTTGGATATGGAATAGATGTTAAGCCATCAATCTCTGGTAAAATGGGAGCAGTTTTGGACATGCCAGGAAGCATAACTCAGTATGACTCTGTGACTCCACTGAGAAGAAATTAGGTGCCCTTGAGGTCTTATGTGCTGAGGGGTAGACAAGGAGTTCAGGGATTACGCTTTTCTGTCCAAACTAAGATGACCTCACTTGTCTGAGGCAAGTGTTTGCTTCTGGTCTTACAGTTCTGAAGGTGCACAATATGATAAGGATTTACACTCTCTGGCAAAATGTTCTGATTGTACAAGGATCTCCTCTCTGCTTATCAAGTGATAGTGATTTTACTATCCATTCACCTGTCACTGGCTGACAGGTTGAATTTAAGGCAGGCAATTAACAGCTTGCTTCTTGGGTTCTGATGAAAAATACTTGCAGTGTTGATTTTTCTTTATATTAACCTTCTGTATATATGTCTAATGATAGGGACCACTCTGTGAACTTCTTTCTTTCTGATATCCAGCACTTCATGTGTTCACAGCTGTTTGGTTTTCCCTTTTTTTTTAATATATCAGAACTGTCAGTCATAGCTGATAGGGTTTTTTGTTGGTGGTTTTTTTTTTCTATGCCCCCACCACCAGCACCCCCACCCCCTTCAACTGAAGCAGAGATTAGGAGCTTAAAGCAGAATGGACATGCACTTTTTTATGATAGCATTCCTGTGTCGGCTGTGACATGGATCTTGTGATACCTCTTCACTAGTGATCTGCCTTTCAAGTGTACAATGAAAGTTTAAAAAAAACTGAAAGAAACCAGAGAACTAGTTCTGAGTCCTGTCTTCTGTTAGTTTGGGTCCTGGGACATGGTGCTCTGTCAACTCCAGTACTGCAAAAAAAAAAAAAAAAATTGTGTTCAGAATGCTGGTAGAGGTAATGAAAGGTGATACCATTTATCTTTAGTTTCCCGTTGGTCTTTATTCAGTTTAAATAAGAGACTTATGTTAGGCAGAGGATTCAGTTGACTGCACCATTTTTAGGTCAGGTGGCTTCTGTTTAGAAGTTTTGGACTCTTGCACCAGTTATAATAAATAAAAAATAAAATACATAATCATGTGGGGTTTTTTTTGGCGCATAAGCCCTATAAAGGTCTCCATGCTTTGTCAGGTAATAGTAATTTGAAATGGCTGGTAAGGTGTGCATTTAGCACTGTTTGTCTCTTAAAGAGAATGGTTGAGAACTTGTTGACTGCAGTAGTAACAGTAAGCAAACTTGTTTTTTGCTAGAATAAAAGATTTCTTAGTGCTATCTATTGATTGCAAGGAAAGCAAAGGTAATGTGGAGACTTGCAAAGCTCCACATCCATTGTAAATTAACAGTTGTATTTTGTTCTATGTAAATAACATGGGAAGTCTGCTTAAAGACTGTTTTGTATCTGTAACAATGTTAAATATTAAAATGTAGAGTAGAAAATTGCTGAAAAACTTCTAGCTAATAGTACAAAAGATGTTAAACAGAAAATACATTTGCAAGAATGTTTAGTTTTATGGAGGGAGGGAAATGATGACTTTCTATATGCATTTTTTACTATATGACTGAACTGATTATTTCTCTCAACCATGTTTCAAGACTACATACTTATATCATTAAATAAGTGAGAGTTATTTCAGAATGTTATTCTACGTATGCTGTCCAGAGCTAGAGCAGTTTTGAGAGAATGAATGCTTAAGCTTGTTTCAGTTGCCCATTTCCCTCTGTAATCTCACTAGTTTACGGGATCTTTTGAAAATGATTTTTTTGCAAATCCCCTATGGGTAGTAAATTGGTGCAATAAATTGCACGTGCGTGATTAAGGGTAGCATTTTGGCCTCTAGAATTCTCATTACTTTGTATAATGTGTGAGATAGAAAACACAAGTCAGGATGTGATTAGCTGGCTCGCAAACTTGTTTTTTGACATGCTGTCAACCAGGTATCCTGTATTTTTTCTACAGAACTGCCCCCTGGTCTTTCTTCAACCTTTGTCAATGCATGAGTTTGTTCCAAGGTGCAAGCCTTAGCATTTGTTTGGGTTCCTGTCAGCCTTTTCCTTCAGGTTGTTGAGCTCCCTCAGAATGGCAACCCTACCCTCAGCCATGTCCCCATTCCACCTACTTGGTGTCTCGGCAAACGTGCTAAGAGCATGTTCTGTTCCATTGTCCAGGTGTTGAAGTTGAGTTTTGTTGATAGAGATCAGCACCTAAGGAATGGCATCTGTAACGATTTGCTAGTTAAACTATGAGGAGTGCCAGTTACACTTTGAAGTATTGACAACTACTCTTTGAGCCTGGTAATCCCAACAGTTTTCCACCCATCTTGCAGTCTACACATCCCTGCAATTTAGCAATAAAAATACTATGAGATTGGATTGAAAACCTTGCAAACTTCAAGGTAAAAAACGTCCCTGGTAGTTCCCTTGTGCACTGAGCCAGACATCTCACTGCAGCGGGCAGATTTATTTGGCATGGTTTGCCATTTGCAAATCCATGTTGGCTGTTCCCAGTCACATTACCACTGTTCTTGTGCTTGGAAGGGGCTTCCACAAGGACTTCTGTAATTGTTTTGGGACTGAGGTGAGGGTGGTCATCTTGTTGTTCCCCAGGTGTTTCTTGTTTACCTTTTTGAAGGTGATTGCGTACATTTGCATTTTTCTTGAGGCATCCACTGATGACCACTACTCCTCAGATGAGATAGGGAGAGACCTCTTGCCCAGTGGAATATATGCATCCCATCTAGATCCATAAGCTAGCATATTTCCAGTTTGCTTAAGTGGTCCTTAAGTTGATCATTCTTTCCTGCAGGTAGTACTTCTGTCCCCCAAACTCTTCTGCTAGGCACTAGGGCCTGAGAAATCCACGAGCAGACCTTGCTGGTAAAGACTGGCAAGGTATGGAGTGTCTTAGCATCTTTCATGTCCTTTGTCACTAGGTCTTTCCTCTCTTTCAGCAGTGGACCTGTGTTGTCCTTGCTTGTAGAAAGATATCCAGCATGCTTGTAGAATCCCTTCTTTTTTTTCTTTGCATTTTTTGCTAGTTTGAGCTTCAGCTGTGGTTTTCCTAATTCTATTCCTTCATGCCTGGAAAGTGCTTCTGTGGTTCTCCTGGGTATTTTGTCTCGGGTTCCACCTTCCGTAAATTTACTTTTTATTTTTTAATTTTGTTAGAAGTTCCCCGTTTAGCCAAATAGCAGATCAAATGGACCTTTCTCATCCTTTGTGGAGGCTGTCCTTAAAGATCAACCAACTCTCTTGGGCACCTTTGTCATTTGTGACCATCTCTTATAAGAATCCAGCCAAGCTGATCCCTGAATAAGCTGAAGTCCATTTTTGTATTATTCAGGTTTTTTCCTTTGCTCTGTTACTTGCCTTCCTCATTTCCTGTAGAATCTTAAGTGCCTCTATCTCATGGTTGCTTCAACCAAGGCAGCTGCTGACTTCCACATCCCTGATTAGGCTGTTTGGGTTTTTGTTTTTTTGTTTTTTTTTTTTTTAATTTATGAGTAGGAAACTCAGCAGAGCAACACTCCTACTGTTTGTTCAGTATTTGTGTCCGTACTTGTTCTTAGCGTGTTTGAAATCTGAATTGCTTGTGCCCTACTCCAGCAGATGAAATGGTGGTTGTGGTGATTCTACTCCACCATGAGAACCAAGGGTAAGTGTATGTAAAGCTTCCCTTGTTGCCCCGGCCTGTGTGTGCCTCTCACCTCACATCTCCAGTACCTCAGGAGCTTGGTTATGTCAGGTTTGAAAGATACCCTTCTCCTGATTCCCAAATTTCTTTCGATATGTAGAAACAGTAGTTAAGTACAAGTATAGTTGATGTGAGACTGAATGTGTTTGCTATCCAAAGGCAAGTGACTTATTTGGCATATATCAGGTAAATGCCTATTTTTGTTGCCCTATATTTCAGCACACAAAAAGATGATTAAAATGTTTTCATTTCTACCGAAGTCTATAATTTAATTTGCCCTAAATAATCAGTGTACATCTACTCATCTGTTTCTGCTTCACCAAAGAAGGAGATACTTGCATTAAACTGTTTGCATTTCCTACTCTGCATATCCTGGAACAAATATTTTAAAAAATTCAGAATTACATTGTGATGGAGGGATCCGTACTGGTAGTAGGTGCAGTGAAGGGAACAAAAGTCTGAGCTAATGGAATGTGTTGAAAAGCAATAGCTAATGTTTTTGGTAATTTGTTAGCCAAGTTTTGAAAGGAAAAAAATACACCAAACACACATGCACACACAAAAAACCCCCAACGTCCCCGATCCACAGAAAGTCCAGAAGTGCTAATGTGCTGCAGCTTTGATGATGGTGTATATTAATGCAATAGTATTTATTTAGGTCATCAGAAGCATTGTATTTCTTCTGGGGATGAAGCTTTGTGAGAAAGACCCAAGAACAAAAACTTGGTTCTTTTTGGAAAAAATTGTTAACTCTGCACTTAACTAGCTGAATATATTTTAATATTCTGTTCTTTTTCAATGTGGAAAAGAATACCTTGTATAAGGTAGTAGTCTGCTTTGAATTATAATGAACATTAAAAATGTAAAGAGTCTGATATTTACTCTTCAGGATTTTAAGCATTTATTTAGTGTGGATTAGGTGTTTCTTTCAGTTTTGCCTGTATCATCTGTTTCAAAATATATCTTAAAACCTGACACAGGCTTCAAGCTGTCGAGAAGCTGAACAAGTGGTCCTTGTCAGAACAGATCAAAGTGGAAGGGCATGGCCTGTGACTGCATCGGCTGAACCACAGGAGCCAAAAGGAGGACGACGAAAGCGACAGATGGTAAGTTTTACAAATGTGAGTTTTAAAGTGTAATTCTAAGATGATTTTGTAGTGTTGCTTTTATGATTCCTTAATTAATATGAGTGTCTTATCAGAATGTCAATAGGTAGTTAAAAAGTTCCTTTCAGAAGATGGTTGTAATTAAGTGTTAGAGTACATATTTATTAAGCATATATTATGTTTATTTTCAGACTGTGTTTCTCTGGGGATCGCTTTAGGGCTTATTTAAATGCACATTCGAGGAAAAGTTTTTCAAGTTGTCACAGTTTCTTAGCCAAAATTTATATTACATAAAATTATGTAAATATGGAAAATCAGCAGAGGTGAATATTTCCAAAATAAGACAGATTTTATGGAGATACTCAGGTCTCGGGGCTAATTTTCCTTTTCTTTTGATCAAAAATACTGCTACCACTGATAATTAAAAATATGACCTAACCTTTGTAACAAAATGCTTTGGGGAACAGAAACTTGGAGGCTGGAGCAGTGTTTTGTTCTTAGGATAATTGCTTGCAATAGTAAATAAACTAATATTTTTTTCTTCTTGGGATAAGAGGAGATGACAATACCTCATATTTCTAGCAAGCATGTTCTTGATTAGGACGGATCAGTTTGTAACACTGCTATGGAGGAGTGAAAGGCACAAGAGCGTGAGGAATTGGTTGTCATCCTCCTCGTGTTTCCATTTTGGAAAATGCTGTCTTGCTTCATGTTAATGACCATTCCCTATGCTCCTTCAGGATTTAGTTTAGTCTTGCCCTAAAGGACAAACTCTGTCCTCTTGTTCACTCTAAGATGGCAACATTTCCCAGTAGAGGTACCACATCTGTACAAGTTTTCAGTACTGTCTGCAGCTGCTGTGTTTCAGTAGCATCCATGACCTGACAGTTCAAAAGCTTCTGTAAATAATGAAGATTGGTTTTTGGAATGTTCACATTTTTGAGCTGATTAACTGTTTCAGTGAATTACTGTACATCTCTCTTGAGCAGTAATGGACCCTCTGATAGCTTAAGGATATAAATGATATGATTGTGAGAAGAGTCTATATTTTTATTTAGATGTACTGATGCAGTGGAAGAAAGGGGAAGATGTTCTTTTCTGTAGCAGCAAGCCCAATTGTCTCAGCTGTCTTTAGCTTGATTCGTGATTCTTTAAACTTCTGGAAGTTACTAGGATCTAAATTTTATAGTTGATCTTTCTCACTAGGTTAATACTTACTTTCAATATGTTTGTTTCCAGGTCCCTACTCATGTAGATAAAGAACGAGTAAGGTATTTTCAGGATGATGATAGTATGAACCTGAAGGATTTGGTCAAAAATGAGAAGATGAGAACAGCAGAGGATCAAAACTCACTGTTCATGCGTATGGCATCAAAGGTAAGGTGTCACGTGTATGACTTTTTAATTAAGCATTTTATTATTGAAATATCAGGGAACACGTGAGGCCTCCATGCTTGAGGTGTGTTGCTTTTCGTTGAGAGTTCTGATTGTCTTGAATAACAATCAAGTCTGTTGTAAGGTGGTCCTGGTAGGTGTCATCAAAGTGATGGAAACCTGCATGCACGCAGGAAATGTGGTGGGTTCAGTTCCTTCACAGAGATCATTTTCCTGTTCCTCTGCCTGTAGAATTTGATACTTTTGAGGTGAACACTTAGTGTCTTGTGCATTAATAGGTTACTTATGCCCAGCAAAGCAGGTTTTCCCCAAATCAGAATAAAAGCAGCATTTCCTTAGTGTTTAGAATGTCTCTTCCACCATGAATTTACAAGAATCAATGAAATTTGAAGCAAACTACCTGAAATTCCATCAGGATGTCTTGGATAATGATATAATTTATGCTCAGAGGCCACACAGATTTCTATGTTATGGTTCCATGAGTGATTCCACTTAAAAGAGCAGCCATCTTACAGACAGATCTGTCTTTCAAACTGAGTAGTAATAAAGGATACTTTCTGTGCTTGATGTAAGTGTTTGATAACGGTGATTTGCAATAGCTATGACATACAGTTTCTCTAGCATGCTTCAAATTTTACTAGGTTATTGTTCCAGTGTTTTGTGCACCACTGAGCAGGTTTGAAAAAGCTTGTTAGCATGGAATTAGTATCATCACAGACAAAATTTGTTTTTCCGTTGTCTAGAAGGCAGACAAGATCCTGGAGAGTATGTTTTGATTTGTGTGGTTTTCTTTTTAAAATTCTCCTCCTTCAGGCAATACTTAAAAGAATTGGAAAAGCCATGATAGTGCCCAGGAGAACACACTTAACTTGGTGCTGTAAACCATCTGGCAGGAAGTTTGGAGCGATTATCAGAACTTAGTGTGGTTTATGCATCTTCTTATTCAGCTGCTTCTGGTAGAAGTTCTCATTCTTTCCCACTGGCATACTCAAAAAAAAGTGATGCCCTTGGGTCCAGTTAAACAAACATGTCTTGTTGCCAGTATTCGATTCCCTCCTTTACCTTCTCTTCCAAAAAACCCCCCGAACACATAAAACTTCCCTTCAAGTCTGTGTAATAGTGCAAACTATTAACTATGATTAACTAGCATATCCGTCATGCAGACATTTACAAGTAAATGAAAATATACGGACACAATAAAACTTTGTAGTGTGCACATCATATGATAATAAGCATAACAAAGAGAAATTGTTGCCATTTTCTCAAGGGCCTTATTAATTTTGTATTGCCTTGGCTCCATTAATTTTCTTTAGAAGAGGTAACTTTCATGAAAAGTGGTTGGAGTATGTGTGTATGAATGCCTATATTAAAACATAAGTGGAATAGAATTTTGAAAAACTCTTTAACTTGAATCTGGGCATTGAAGGTGAGTTTGTATATCAATATTAATGTGTCTTTCTGAAATTATTATTAACACGCTTAATATCTCTTGTGTTCATGTGACTTCTTCCATTGAACCATTTACAGGATTGCTCTTTGTTCTCTGATTCTTTTCAGAGGTGTGAAAATAAAACCAAGCTAATTTGAGCTGCCTGTGTTCGGTAGTAGCAAATGTTTTCAGTGTCCCTGTGAAGACTTAGTGGAGAGTGCTCTCAAAAAGAGAAATATTTCTTTGCTTTGATTTTTTCCAAACTCAAATGAAAGGCCATGCAGACTTTTCAGAGAAATGTGTGAATTTATACACTGAAGTACTTGGCTTGCCCCTGAAATTTCTAAACTTTGTGAAAAGTATTGGTTGTATATTCATATATTGGTTCCGAGTTTCTTCACTTCAAACTGGAAATAATGTTTGACTCTTAGAGCATGTTGAGGAGTTCTTGGTTTACTTTTTGTATTTTTGATATTATATTAAATAATTATTAAGGCAAGAGAGACTAGCAAACTTGAAGGGAGATCAAAGATTTCTGTATTATTTAGTTTGTAAGTCTTCAAAAGGAAAATTCTGATAATAATTCTTTGTAACTTTTTGTTCTGTTCTTTTTTTCCTATTCAATTTTGAAATGCTGTGAATTTTCCAAGTTCTTGATGTCCGAGACAATGCAAGAGCAGCTATATGAGAGATTTGCTCAGCCCAGCATTCCATGTCCAACAGTGACTGCTTAGGAGGGAGTGTAAGAAAGGTCACGTTTCAAATGATGTAGTCTTTATGTACTTCCCTGGCCCTTAGCAGTTTGGAAGTTTTTATGGACCTCCTTACCTGGTATTTCGCTCTGCTTTTCTTTATGGATAGTTATGTTAATTGGGGATTGGACTAAATACCCCCTGTAACTTCCTTTCTGTGGTTCGTCATCTCCCATTCTGTCATCTGTACCTATTGCTAAAAGGCATGAGCTGTAATTATTGAATTTGAAGAAAACAGAAAACCCAATCCTGTATGCATAACATCTTTGGTTAGCGTTCTCGTACCTGGGCAGCCAGTTCCTCAAAGATTTTAGTTACTTGCACTGTAAGGATTTCTGGGACAATGGTGAAATTGGATCCATTTAGGAAATGGTGCAGAAATGGCCTGGCTCGGTATGTAGATGTTTTAAATATAAAGGTTCTGTACAAATGAGGGTGAACTTTGGCAACTGAATTTCTGCATCTGTATAGCAGAGGAAAATGCAATATAGTGTTTAACTTCTATATAGAAGCAATTATGAAGAAATGTGGAGTCTATTTAATGGGAGTTTAAAATGAGTACATAAAGAGAAAAATGCTTGCAGGGGGACTGTTATGAGGGGAACTCCAGTACTCAGTGCTAATTAAACATGTATGCCACTGGTGAAAACATTCTAAGGGGGGGAACACCCTACCAAAACTGGATGAAACTTTATTTAATTGTTTTTATTTAAAACTAAGTCCAGGGGTTGATAAAAAGAAGAATAAAGAGCTTCTGGAGGTTAAAAGAAAAACCAAATCCAGAACCCAACTGTTATGTAAAAAGTACTTGTCATATCTGAGTAAGGAGAATGGAAAAGAGCCCAGCAGGCTTAGAAGTAAGCTTTGATAAGAAAGATTGAAAAACTATCTTGAGGGAATTATTTTAAGTAATTATTTTGAGTTTGAGAAAAGCATAAAGCTAGGAGTTAAGCTCAGTGGAAGCAAGAAGCCTGCAGGAATGTGATGTTGAAAAAACCTGTTCAAGGTATAATTAGAGCGTTTAGGAAAGATAAGTGCATACCAGAAGAACTAATGAACTCTTTGCATTAATATCCTCGATAAATGAGGTTAGAGCGAGTCTTTTGCATGAGCTGTTATTGACAGGGATTAAGTGAAAAACTATCTCAAGTTAACAGTGTCAGTAAAATGAATTTTAGCTCAAATTTATAGAAATTCATTATTTTAAAAAGAAACTTGAATTTGAGATTAATAGTAACAAATGGCTAGAACTGAATGGTCCTCACTAAAGTGGTCTGAAAGAAGTCATGTGTGACATGCTGAACTGTGAACTGCTGAGTGTAATATTCATTCGGAGGAGCTGAAGATGGCAAGTATAATGGTGATCTTTATAAAGAACACAGAAGGCAGGAGTAAATGGTTATTTTTTATTCTAAAATGAGATTACCAGTGGATTCATCAGGAGTCTCTTCTGTTCGACACATATATGAACTATCTGGAGGAAGGGATACTTTATGATCTGAGAATTTGTTCGTGTTACATAATTATTCAGGACTGTCAAAACCAGATCACTGTAAATCGTAAATTGTAGTATTTTGAAATACAAAGCTGGGGTTTTTCTAACGTTGTGAAACATACCTGAACAGATTCTTAAGATTCACGTTAGAGAGTTGCTGGAGAGATGTACATATTTGAATGATATGAGTCATCTGTCCTATTTTGAGTGCCGTCTGAAAGACATTTTGGGTATAAAAGGAATTAAGATTTCTAGCTGAGACACAGGCAGTTATGCTATAGACCTCTCAAGTAAGGAGAAGGAGATACCACCATAAATATAGAGGCAATAAATTCAGCTGAAAGTTAGGGCTGATGAGCGCAAAATGATGGTAATCATGAAGCTGAGTGAAGCCATAACTCTGCATATACCACAAGAGGCTGTTACTGCTTGATTTGAGAGTCATTGGAAGTCTGCAGACATCTCGGTGCTGGTGTGATTAAAGAGAAAGAGAGTTTTGGAGATTGTGAAAAATGGGAATTTAGGACCAATTTAGAACATGAAAGGCTACGATAGTGCACCCATAGCCTGAATACTACCCAAGCTTATAAAGCGTACCCTGTGGTCAAAGGCACAAAATGTGAATGAAACCTAAATAAGCAAAATTTCTTCAGCTAGGGGTGGGGGGCAGAGGTGGGGCGGCGTGTTGGGGGCAACTGGTAGACTAGAACACACAATTAGCATAAAATATTATTAGAAAATAACTATTTTCGTTTCTTGCATGTGAAGTGCTCACAGAGCAGAGTTTAACATGAAGGAGGTGTTTGGGGTTTTTTTATTTTTCAGTGAAGAAGGAAATTGTAGAACTCACACTATAGAGCATAAGATGCTGTGGAGGCCTTAATTGTAAGTGGGAGGAAAAAGATACAGTAACTTTGAAGTGCAGTTTAATTGGTAAATATTAAATAGGGAGATCTAGACAGGTTTCGGTTCAGGATTTCCACAGTGAAATGCTGAGCTGCAAGTGTGTAGCAGGAGTGTCTCAGTTCTACATGCTTTGTTTATGCTTTTCCCCATACATGTTAGCCATGGCTGGAGACTGATTTTGCAGCATAAAATGATCATGCTGGATTAGAGCAACAACTAAGTTTAGTATGTTTCATTCTAAAGGCTTCTTTTTTCTTTTTCTTTTTTCTTTTTTTTTTTGTTTGGGTTTTTTTTGATTTTGTTTAAAGATAAAATTTGTTAATAATTGTAAAAGACTGGATTGCATTTCCTAGCTTATGGAACTGCTTTATTTTAGTTTGGGAAGGCTCTGAAGTGCCTACTGACTCCAGTAAGCTTTGGGTCAGATGCTGTGTACTGTTTTTCGTTTTTGTTACCAGGCAAAGGTGCACTACATCATTTTATTTTATTAGAACAAGCTTCCTGAATGAATAGCTAGCTCTTGACTAATCTTTTAAGGTTAAACCATGTTACTGATTTACTAGCAAAGTGTGCTGGAGCATGTGCTCAAGGTAGATGTTTTGTCAATTACTGTTGCAATGTATTTTTTGTTGTCCAGATTTTAATGAGTGGTACTGAAGTTCTCCAGTCTTATGCAATGTCACATTTAGGTTTTGAAGGTAATTTTGTTTGGCTTTTATGAAAAGTAATGTCATAGATGCCAGTTTTTCTTCTCTGTTAAAATCTGAAATGCTTTTCATAGTTTCTGTACAGGTGATTCCCAGCTCTTGTCACTGCAAAATGTGATGGTCTACTCCAGATGGTGCTGTTTCTTGATCCTGAATGAAGAAACTGGCTCCTCAGCATCCTGAGTTTTCCATGTCTTTCCATGTCTGTAGAATGCATTCTTGTTCACAGCATCACAAATCAGTTTCACTGCTGAAGTGTTGGCAGCAGCCTGAAAAATTTGGTTGCCACCGTAGATATTCTAGATGGTTTCTTTACGTACTTTATAAACCTGTACTACACAAAGTATCTGCATTCATATGTGGCTCAATGAGACAATCTTCAAAAATCTTGCTTCTTTCCGAAGTGGATTCAGCAAGGTGTTTTATGCCCAGCAGGAAGTCTAGCAACCAAACCTCTTTTGTCAGTTTTAATTTGATAACATAGTACACAAATTTGACACTTTACTTTCTCTTTGTGACTTCATTTGAGAAGTGGAAAAAATATCCACAAAAATGAATCTGTTATCTTTCAGAAGAGCGGTGGGAGCAAGCTGCTGGAAGTCCATAAATTCTATCCTACCTAGGATGAGAGAAGGGAGATCCTATCCCTTAAACTCTATTGAATAATTTCATTCATCTTATCAGTCCAAACTGCTTTTGTTGACTGATTGTTGTGATTTCCTAGCAGTGCCTACTGGGATGGAAGTTATCTACTGCAGACAAGGCAATTGCTCTTGAAGAATGAAATATGGGGTATATTTTAACCACAGCCTTTCTAGAAAGATCTCTACTGTACGATTGGTTCTCATTACAGTGGTGTTTTTGCTTTCACAAGTTTTAATGTCAAATCTGATGCTAATGTGATTTGTGGGAAAACGTGTGTGATGGGTGGCTTGTCCTTGGGTTCAGTTGGATGCCTCTTTTTAGCTGAATGGAAAAAAAACCCCAAAACTTGTTTTAATTATCCAAAATTTTATATATATATATATTTTTAAAATTACATTTCTTAGTTGTAAAATTGCTGGCTGCTCAGCCAAGTAAAACTAGACTGAACTTAAGGATCTTCTACTACCATAATATAGTCAAATATGTCTGAGTTGGTTTTTTTTTTTTTGTTTAGAGCTTCTATCTTATGGTCAGATTATATTCTTCCCTGTTGTCTGTATCTTGTTCAGTCCAGTGAATGTTCAGTGTGTGGTAGAAAGGTGGCTTTCCAGTCCTTACAACGCTTTGGTGTTCAGTGTGATCACCCTTATTATCACCTTTAATCCAGTGTGAATTTACCAGTGTGAACAGAGGAGCCTAAGTCCTCTGTGTCGTCATCACCTCAGTCCTGTGCAGCGTGTGTACTGCTGTGACATGTTGGACCATCCAGCAGTGTAATTCCCCATGCAGTCGTAGCTGTGGTCAGCTGTGGTTACCACTAAGCGTATGGACTACAGCACTATTATTTCCTTCATGGATTTTCCCGGGGTTCTTATCACTTTCCCAGGCTATGCCAAAAAAAATAATATTCCAGCCACACACGGCTGTTGAGGACAGAGGAAATGGGCACTGCTCTCATAAATGGGAACAGAATGAGAATGGTTGACCAGCATATCCTCCAGCTTTTACACAGCTGAATGCTCTGCTCCACATGAATATTACTTCCCTAATATTTAGTGTTTTAATGGTATTTCAAATCATATACAGAATAGTTGTTATGAATCTCTGAAGATAATGTTGTAATTGCAGTTTTGTAAAGGGGGATGGGGATGTTGTGATAGAAAGACATAATTCATAAAATAATTTACTTTCTTAAATTGGCCTTGGAAGAAATATCGGTGCATAGGCCCAGAACCTCTATCTGTGAAACGTCTGTCTAATCCCAGTGGCAAATGATGGTCTATATAACGTTGTCTCCTGCCTGACTCCCCCTCAGATTCACAAACCAAACCTATCTTGTGGTCAGGCCATATGCTTATCCTTAGAAGTCTTTTTCCCATCTGTAGAGTTTCCTTTTCTCAAGAGCTCCATGAGATCAGATGGAGGGAAAATGCCATCTCCTTGCTAATTCTTTACCTGTTGAGCCTATGTTTTAAATTTAGATGAAAAGTGAATTTTGATTTGTCATTCCTCTCTTGCTCATTCTTCTTTTTCTAGTCTTGATTCTAATACAACCCCGTTGTACTTGAGACTGTTACCTTCTGTTACTTTTTACCTACTTCGAAGCAGGTTGGTGTGGAAGTCAGTTGTCTCAGACAGTTTGAAGTACAGCCTCTCCTACAGCCACCCCTTGCATGCTGTCAAATCTATGAACATCATGGAAAAGCCCCAGATCTTTTAATTTTCAGTGGTGAAAAAGCTTTTTTTAAAACAAAAATCAAATCCCCAACAATAATCTTCTTGATATATGGAAAAAAGCAGGCCTTAAAGTCAGATTCTTTCATATTTCACTGTTACACTTAAGGAAAAAAAACAAACAACCCACCTGTTTGAAGTTACTTTATTTCTACTTTTTACTTCAGCTTGGACAGCAGTTTGGGCTCTCACTGCTATGGAAGCATGACAATAGGATACAAAAAAGTCAACAAAATATTTGAAAACTGATTATTTTTTTTCTTGCCAGTTTTAGAGTACAAAATGTGTGTGAAAACTTAGGTTTTCATTACTGATAGCTTTAAGTACTCTCTGTAGTTCCTTCTGGCCTTGACTGTTGTAAGTAGTTCAGTTTTCTCAAATTCTTGCTGTTAAGACTTATGTAATACTTTCACTTATGTCAATAGATGCTTGCGGGTGTACAGAGATTGATTTCTATAATGCTACTTCAATATAAATTACCTTCTATATGCATACATAAATTCTACTAAGGCATTTTTTTTTCTTACGTTTTACTAAAAGCAAGTGAGATTAATTTGCGTTGTTCATCAGACCATTTAAATTTTGTCTGTAAACTCCTTTTATTTAGAAATCTGCAGTAATCCATAACATGAGTTTAAACAGAAAAAAAATTAAGCAGTGAATTTAAGCAGTGTCCCCTGGTTGGACAGGGAGGAGAATCGGAAAAAAAGTAAAACCCACGGGCTGAGATAAGAACAGTTTAATAATTAAAATAAAGTAAAATATTATAATAGTAATTGTAATGAGAAAGGAAGAAGAGAGGAATGAAAACCAAGTAATGCACAGTACAGTTGCTTGCCACTGCTGACCGGTGCTCAGCCAGTCCCTGAGCTGTGACAAGCCCCTCCCGGCCAACTCCCCCCAGTTTATATACTGAGCATGACGTTCTATGGTATGGAATATCCCTTTGGCTAGTTCAGGTCAGCTGCCCTGACTGTGCTCCCTCCCGGCTTCTTGTGCACCTGCTCCATGGCAGAGCACGGGGAACTGAAAGTCCTGGATTCGGAGTGAGCGCTGCCTAGCAGCAACCAAAGCATCAGTGTCTTACCAACACTATTCTCGTACTAAGTCCAAAACACAGCACTGTACCAGTTACTGGGAATGAAATTAACTCTGTCCCAGCTGAAACCAGGACAGTTAGTAATGCTGACTTTCATTTATGGATTTAGTAAAGACATATGCTGGTATTACATGTTTGCAAAAGGAGAATTTGCATGTTTCCATGCCTTGGTTCTGAAGTCTGTAAAATGGAAAATTGCTTTCAGCCTTATCTCATTTTTCTTGCTTTACAAACCAACCTGTTGCACACCTTTGCATTTCCATTACCATAAACCAAAATAATAGTCTAAAAACATTGTAAAAGCTAAAATGAAAAATGTTGGTGCTGCTACCATTATGTAATAAAGCTTTTTCTTCTTTTTCTTTACATGATGAAGCCATTGTAGCACAGTATTTAAGAGATGTGGTAAAACTAACAGAGCTCTGGTGCACTGTTGCATTTTACATTTACATAAGGATCTAAGCATGTGCATGGTTTCCTGTGAAAAAAATAATATGAAAACCCAAGAGAAAATAATTTCAAACACCTTGTTCTGCATTCTACTACATTTCAGTTCAATGCACTAAACAACTTCAGTTTGTGTGGACAGTTAAAGCTGTTCCTGCATGTGGAAACAAACCAACATCAGTGACAGCTGGGTTAGGAAAGAAGACCTGTGAACAGGAGGAACTGTGTAGATGCAGCCCATATTAAATGACTGTGTAAAACATTTGGCATTCTTTCTGAATTACATTAAAATTACAAGATATGTTGCAAATGAAGACTTGGGCAGGACAATCTTTTCTAGGCGTTAAAGTTATGGCCAGGGATAACTGTGAAGTTAAATGCTAATCACACTTTTAATAGCAGAATTACATGGCTGAAGGTATTTTATTTGGTTTACATTTCACTGACTTGCATATAAAGTTTTATATGTCCTAATACCTAATTATAGCAAAATCTACAGTTTTCAAATTGCTGAAACAAGAAAGAGCTTGGTCCATAACCACTGAGCAGTACTCTGTCTGTTTTTCCTTGACTTCTGCTACTCAAAGATAGTCCTGAACTACCTTGCTTATCACAATGATTCATGTTTTCCTGCTGCTAGTAACATAGGCCTTACATCAATGCACAGAGTGCTTTTGTTAAAATCCTTTGATACTATGTGTTTAAAATATTATTTATTTCACTGGGATGTTAGGCTTGGGAAGTGCCTGTATGCTGAATTATATACGGAATTAAACCTAGAAATTCAGATGTCTGTGCTTGTAGGGAGATTGGAGTTGTAATAAAGTTAACATGATAAAATTCTGTCTTGATTTGGCTTAAGCAAATGCTATTTGAGATCAGAAAGACTATTTTCTGAGGTGATTTTGTTGTAAACAATAGATGCTAAATGCCAAATAAATTTCATGAGATATATTCATATGTCACTTAGGTCTATATTCTAAAATAATAGTTTTTTCTTCTTCATTGCAGCTTCTCAAAATATGAGCACAACATTCCACAAATATTAACTCTGTCATTTAAAGTTGAAGACGTCAGTGTTGCCATGACAATTTAAAACTAAACTGATACATTTTATACAATCTATGGATGTTTTTTCACAAATTTTCTAAGCAGATGCACTATTATTAGCTTATATGGAAGTGACTTTATCTATGATTGTGTTAGTGAGAAAACAGGAAAAGCAGAAGTTCAGTAGTTGCTTACAAAATAGAACAAGGAAGGAAGTGGAAAAGTAAGCATACAAAAAAGGTGAAAATAACCCACACTAGAAAGATGCAGGTATATTTTGTTACCAAGCTAATTGTGTTCAATGAAATACCCTGTTTCATCCCCAAATTTCAGAGGAAATTTGAATACTTCTGAGTATGTTGTTTTGCCCTCTTATATAGGAATAATCCCTGACGATTAGGAGTTCCGTCTCTTGAGATTTCTTTTCGGTATCACAGTAATATTAAATCCTTCAGTAGGGATTTCTTTCTAAAGGGCGCACCCAAAGAGCAAGGAATAGCAGCGGGGGGAGAGATAAGAGACACAACATGCAGCACACTTCAGATGGAGTGTGTAGGCAGCCAGCAGCATATAAGACTCCAAGGATTTTGCTTTGGAATAAGAAAAACAGAATTGGTTTAAGATGAAGCTATGAGATACAGTTCCAGCAATCTGAACATGTGTTGGCAGAAAAACGAGGCTGACCCTGGAGCATACCTGTACATTGATCTGCAAGAGTTACTTTAGGAGATAGCCCCATGCCAAGATGTCTGATGTCTTCAGTAATGTAAAAAATAATAAAAAAAGAATTCAGTTATTTTATGAGCAGAATGTTATATAATGAAATTATTAATGTAATATATTTGTGTTATTCATGGTAATTATCACGTTAAGGATTTCATCAGCAAATACAACACTGTAATTTTTTCTTCTCTCAAGTCGTTCTCATTTATGCACAGTCAGATGCTGACCTCTTTCTGAATTCCTGTGCTGAATGGTTAGAGATCTCTTTCCTTTTCTTGCATTTTGGCCACATGTGCACTGTATTTGAGCTGTCCAAATGGGAGCCCAAAGAGTGAGTTTTATCTGCTCCTGAGAGAAGTCTGGATGCTTTCCCTGACTGCTGTTTAAGTGTTTGTGCATTACAGGCCTTTCTTGGCCAAGGCAAGCAAAATTACGATGCTCTTTCTGTTGCTTAAACCAAAACTACATCCTGCTTGTGGAAAATCCCCCATCAGACGGATGGTAGAAATTTCACAGTTGCACAATTATGCTATGAGGTGTAGGCAGCTATGTCACTTAACCTGGTGCTAAGAGTCCTAAAGCCGCCGGTGTGTTCTCTGGTTAATTGGTGCTTGCCAAAAGAGAAGGGAAGGTTGGAAAATAGCGCAGATAAAGGAAAAATGTGATAGATGAGCCCAGAACAAAAAAGTGAAATGAGAAAGAGAAGAAAAGGAACTGTGGAGATGGTATGTCTTATGAGCACGTAAGGTCAGCTCTTTGTTTTGACCACTCTCTGGTAGAAACAAGGACTTCAGGTGCATTGCCTTTGTAGATGTCTGAATTTCATATATTAACTTCAGGCAGTTCAGTGATGTTTTGTAGGACATGCCAACTTAAAACTGATGGATCAGAGATGCTTCTCCTTGATTTGTGTGCAGCACCTGAAATACAGCGCGGGCAATAGCAAGCAATAACCAGCCTGGTGAGGGAACTAAATACACAACTTCCAGAATGTATTGACTTTCACATTTAACAGGTGTGATACTTCAGCTGATGCAGAACAGCAGCTTTCCAGCAGCTCTTAATACATCAGCGTAGTTCCTTCTTTGGATTTTTACTAGCTCCATCTTTTCTGTAGAAGAAGGTATCTATAAAAGAAATCAGTTTTAAAATGATTACTTGCTTTCCTTCTGGCATTTTGGAGAACGCTTTCTTCTTGTTCTTTCAGTTCTCCTTTAACTTTTTTTGAGAGATTTTGTTACAGCCAAATAATGCAATTGGGGGAGCACACTGGGAACCTTACCGTAAAAGTAAGAATATGAATTTTTTGGAAGGAAAATTCCATTTTCCTCCCAAATAATGTTTCAAAAAAGCCGTTATTTAGAGTAGCAGTTAAAGAGTCTGCCATGGTAGCAACTACATTTTATTTCATTTCTGACACATTGATGTTTAGCATTTGTAGGATTCAAGGGATAATCATATTTAAGGAATTATGGCTTTAAAAAATGCATTTTTTTGTCATTGCTACTGGCAAGGAATGTGTTAGTGATGTTATTGCTACTATTCCAATATTACAGAATAAATGTCATTAGTGGTTTTTTGTTTGTTATGAAGGCAGAAAACATTGCTGAATGGACTTTCGGTAGTACGCAGTTCTTGCTAGATGATATTTTTGCCTGGTTTTAGGTTTCTTACTTCCTGGGCTGTTTTGAGGTATGTTGGAAGGACACTGGTAATACAGGACTTGTGAATAAATTCTTATTCCTTTCATGGCTGTTGTTTTTAGAGATGAAAATATATCCTGTTTTGACACTCTTTTAAAGTCATTTAAAGGATGTGATAAAACACAGCAAGAAATGAAAATTCAGGGACAGGGTGACCATCTGTAACTGGATCTCTTTGTCTCAGAGCTGCGATATAATGGCACTATGCATCGATGTACTAGACTTATGGCTTGAATACAGATCCTGTAAACTCCTTAAAGGTATGAAAAAGGGGAAAAAATAATGTCTCATTTTTCCACTTTGTCCTTACTTGTTTTTCTTGAGCTAGGGAAGGTTATGGTGCTTGAATATCATCCAGCTGGGCATAAATTATTAATGACTATGCTTGTTGTTTTTATTGCACAAGCAGGTAGAAATATTTAAAATAACTTTTTTCTTAGACCCTTCCTATTTCAAGCACTTAATAAATGCCTTTGAAACTGGGGAATTGCTTTCTTGAGCTGCCTTGCATTCCTTATTATCTTCTGGTATTCATTAGTATTGGAATGGGATCTATAATTTTATTGCTGGTAGAGACTCTGCGGTAGAGGTAATCTGAACCTGATCTATGAACACTCCTCCTCTATATTTATGGCTTTACTATGGCTTCTCTCCCCAAAATGCTACATTGCTGTCTACCTTATCTTGTTCCTTCTCCAAAGGAATCTTAGGTTTATTTTACTTCCTCAGTGTGCTTCACCTGACCAACTTATATTACATCTTAAACCACAAGTGCAATGTTGTCTGGCTCCCATGGCCTCTAGCTATATGAATAACTTTTCTACAGATCTTTATATTTCCAGAAAAAAATCCAAAATTTTGTTTAAGACTCTCCCTGACTTACTCTAGCTTAATGCATGTACTTTGGGTGGGTTCCAGCCTGCACTGGGAGCTTACATTGAATGGGTGATGTATGCACATGATTCCACCTATGTATATAGCCTGTTTTGTAATATTAAAATGAAAGTGATATTTAATCTTTTACACTGTTTCCCTTCACTTTGAGGACTTTTAATTTTGAATCCTGACATTCTACCATTGGATTTCCAGGAAGAACTGTGAGCACTGTCTGTTACAATGGGGGAATCTTTCTCACCGTTCTTTTGGGTGACTCCAGCTTTTGCGAATGGCTGGCTGGTTGTTTGTAAGTCTTATGGATTATGCTTGTTTTCATGGATTCCACTCAAGGCTGTGTATTGGACTTTATATTGCTTCAGACCTACCCTTAAATTTGAGTCATTGAATTATGACTTTTTTTCATATTGTATTGAACGTGATGCAGAAAAGTAAAATTCCTCAGGAACAGTTACATCATTTCTTTTTTGGTCTTACTGAATTACCATCTGAAGCGTAGGGATCTTCTATTGGTCATGACTGTATGAGGAGAAACCAAGTCTGGTCTTTAGACAGCACTTTCTTTATTAAAGTTCACTGCTTTTTAGGTGAGCATTCTGTTTTGGGTCCTAGATAACTCATTTTATACAGTACTTTATCCGCTGTTGAAGAAAGGCATCATCCAGCCTATGTAATAAGATGAATATTTATTTCATCACAGGAGGATGTGTAGAGTGTTTTGAGAAGTACTATTATTTAAAAGAGGTTGTGCATAAAAAACCAGGAATTCCCATGACTACTACTAAGTGCAAACAGAGCAAAATAGTAGCAGTACTCTGTGCTGCGTATTATACTGCTGATCGCCAAGGTGTTTTGACTTCCACTCTTTGTTTTCTTTGTATCTGACAGCTGTCTTGTTTCATGTGTGTTTGCATTCTCATGGCAGACTTTTTTATTAACAAACAAAACAAAAACCAAAACCCCTCAACAAACAAAGAAAATAGTAAACGTTTACTTCTGGTAATAACAAAGTAGTGCCATCTGTAGGTAGTGCTTATTGGTGTTTCTTGTAGTGAAGCTTTAATTTTACTTTTCTTGTGTTTATATGACAGAAGAACAGTCTTGATTTTTGACACCTAAATCACTTGAGTGTTTTTTCTGAAGCTCAGGAGTTTCCTGGTGATTTTAAATATTATTTTAAATACAGAATTACAGCATTGCTGTAAAATAATTACAAGGATGGAGTTGAATTGTTGAACTTGGGTTTGGTCTGCAAGTGGCTTCTTGAAGGAAATGCACATAAGCAGTTAAATGGAGAACTGCAATATTTAGGAAAAGCAAGAGCTGTTGTGTGTGTTATTTTGCAGGGGAAGTTATTTATCTACCCGACAAAATAAAATCTCTTTTTTTTTTTTTTAATATCAGGTTATCTACATAAACTACATCTGGGATATTTGGGAGATTTTCTTTCATTAGGAGTCTGTGCTTCAGTTATGATAGTATGCCTTCCAAATGCCTCTGCTAATATTAGTCCTTTGCTAGAGCAACCCAGTCAGTGTTCTAAAAAATATTAGGATTTGTTGTGAAGACACTTCTACCATTTCCTTAGCAATTCTTGGAGCAAAACTACTCATACATAAATCTGCCAAGACTCTGAAGGACCAGCACCTACAATATCAAGAAATCTGTATAGCATGCTGTCTTTTTTTTCTCCCTGTCATTTTGATGAGGAGATTACTGAAACTATTCAAGGTAAAATTATAGTAGAGTGTAGCATAGAAGTATTGCAGCACTGGGATTTCATTTAAAGAGAAAAACTTGAAAAAATATTTTGAATGCTTTTTACATTTGCTTTAGCTATATGTGTTGAATATTTAGGGTATTATTGGCATATAATTTTAAAGTTATGTAGAGCAGCCAGAGCAGAAAACAAGGAAATACTTTTCTAAGTCCTTTCAAAAATGAATTTTTACAATCAAGACTTGCTAATTTTTGATTTATGTAAGATATCATGGGATTTGCTTGTCATCAGAATAAAGATTGATAAAACCTGATTATAAATATATAAAAAGTGTTCCATGAGTTTTGGAGCTTAATGAAATCTACTGTCATTTGGGTTTGAGTCCCATGACCACCATGCTTTCTTTGCTTGCTTTTCTGTTCATTGTCTCTTGCTGCTATTGCCTTAAGCCCGCCTTCTCACCATTTCCTCTGTCACCTTGCATCACCTTCCGTTCCTCCAGTTCCCACCTACAGACTTCATCCCTCCTAAAAATGGGCTAGGTGAGACGTATCCAGTTTGTGTGGGTTTCTACTATTAGGATCCTGTAAAATACCACTGACCTTCAAGCATGTCTTCATAACAAATCTGGTATTTTCAATTTCCTTTTAAATGTGGCACGTTTTTAACTAAAATGTAGCAATTTAATGAGCAAACAAAAAAACCCCTATGGATCATTCAGCCTTATTCCTGGTAATGTTCTAGTTGTGTTCGTTATCCATATCTAGCAACAGGTGCACTCAGGAAAGGCTAAATATCAAAGACAAAGACTCTTTTCTTCACAAAATGGCTTAATACTGTTCACTTGGTAAGAATAATGGCATATTTTCACTGGATAGGAATATGAGGGACAGAGTCATGGTCTAATTACTTCACAAATGATGATCTATTGGATAGTGATAGGAGAGGAGGAGGGGGAAGACAGGAATAAAGTATATGATAAGATACGATTTTAAAAATTGTGCATCTGTTTAAAGCTGAAGTTATGTCAAGATAATATTGAAATACTTTCTCACTGCTGTCACATGTCTATATTTTAATATCTATACTGTCTAAAGCTGTGTATGACTGTACTCAGGAGGGATGGACCTGATCATTGCATGTGCTGCACATGCCGTATGGGAGAAAGCAGTGCTGGTGCTTTTCTCAGTAAAGGATAGTACAAAGAGCTAAGTATTTTTTCTTGCATATTTTATATACACATGCCATTTTTCTGTGTATCTTTTCAGCTCATGGAAAAAACTGACAGAGAGTACTACACTCTGGATGACATGTTTGTTTCCAAAGCAGCCAAAAGAGCGCGCAGTGGGGAAGAGGAAGAAATACAAAGAAGAAAAGCAATACGTGAGCACCAGCAGCTTGCTGCACACATGGAAAAGTGCCCATACTGCTTTGATAGCAGTGAACTTTCTAAACATCTTATTATTGCAATTGGCACCAAGGTAAGAAAATAGCAATTTAACACAAATGTAAAAATAAGAAGGCAGTGTTGATATTAGAGTGCCTGAGATTAAGAATAAAATTGCTTCTGTCAAATGATTTATTGTTCTGCATCTTATTTTCCTTGCCCTTCGATTTGATTTCACAAAACCTTAAGGGTGAGGGAGGAAAAGATATAGATCTGTCATGAATTTTAAAGCTAATCTTTGATATCAGAACTTCACATTTGTGGATTTGTGGAAGACAGGAGCAATAATGAAAGATCTGAGTGCAGAGATTAGAGTGCACTACACTGGAGGAAATTTGAATGGAACTGTATCTCAATGTTATCAAAGAAAATTTAAGTGGAAAATTCCATTTTTAAGCCTAAAATCCTTTGAAATAGACAAGTTTGTTTCAGGGAACCTTCCTGTTTCTGTTAATGCTTTTAAAAGTTGCATAAATATTTTGATTTATAACATCTGAAATGCTTCAGTATAGGCTTTGTCATTCTTTTTCCAAAGTTTTAATTTTTTTAATTATTATTTTTATTTTCATTTATTTATATTTATATTTATTTATATATATTTTTATATATATTTATTAATGATGTTTTTCATTTGATTTGGGACTTTTCATAGGCCAATGAATTAAATTAATAGATACATATTATGGTACATTGCGTTTATTTTTAAAATATAGATTATATATACACATACACAAATATACATCTGTATTTATGCATTTATATATCTCTTATTAAAAATGCATACATAGTCCATTACACTTTCAATATAGAGATCTAAACAGTGTGATTTTGTAACAGTTAGGATACTAGGCCTATAAGGCTGATATTACTGCCTTATTGGTGGACCTGCTCTCTGGGTAATACTAGTTCATTGGAGCTACTGATGAATAACAGGACCTTTTAAAAACACTAAAATTACTAATACCTTGCTGTAATTAGAAGGTGATGGCTTCTATTGGTTTGAATTTAGCAAATGATGTATTTCGTAGCCTTAGCAATGGGAAGGTTACTAATGCTAGAAAAATGGGCACCTCATTTTTTGCTTGCTTTTTGTAGGTTTACTTGTCTCTACCAAGGAACGAGTCCCTTACTGAAGGTCACTGCCTGATAGCCCCTCTACAGCACCATACTGCAGCCACTCTTTTGGATGAAGACATCTGGGAAGAAATCCAGGTCAGCCAAGAAACTGTCTCATGTTCTAACAGTTTTGTAAAATAATGTTTTGAACAATAACATACTTGTTATAAGTACCAATGTTCATAATTTCCAGCCTGGCAGTTCTTTTCTGATTCCACTAAGGGGCAGAACATTTTTGCACTGTAGATGAAAATTAGTGGTCAAATACTGAAAAAGGGAGATGCAGGGTAAACACTGAAGAAAAGTTTTTATTTATAAGCACTAGAAAAAGTTGCCTGGAGTGCTGCAGAACCTCTGTCTTTGGAGGTCTTTGAAGTGAGGTTAGGGGAGCATCTATTGGGGGTGACTTGGGTACAGCTGATGCCTTAACGGAAAGCCGAATAACTGGTTTCACAGTTAGGATTTCCTTGGGAGTGCCAAGGAAAAGAAAAGGATTGTTAGGGAAGAAAGATCACTTATAATGAAACACAAGCTGAAGACAGGTTGTTTACATATCTTCAGGTTTTTTAAGCTAATCTGGGGTTTAGGTGGATGCCAATTGAGAGAGAACGATCTCCTCCTCCTTTAAATCAGTGAGGTCCCTGTTAGAATCCAATTTCTTACCTTTTTTGAAAATAATTAATACAATCAACTGCCAAGTGTAATGGGTCATGCTTTCCAACTGTTCTTACGAAGACATTTTGAAGGTTTTGAGTTCTGTTTTCCTTGGAAAAGGAAAATCAAGGGAAGAATGTTACAAGCTTCTGCCTAAGAGATTGACTATGATTGTCAATATCCCCTCCCCCACCCCTACTGCCATCAGGATTATTATAAGAGGAAAACAACTTGCAACCTCTTATATCAAAATATTGGAGACTGTTTCAGACTAGAGAAAGGCTTTATGGCTTGCAGTTGCTTAGATTTAAAAACAGGTTAATTCATGAGTTTGAAATGGTTTAAGTAACATGGGTCTTGCCTCAGGTCTGGCAGATAGATTCTCTGACTTTCCAAATCAGCTCCCCGCATTGATTCTTATAGTTGATGTAATTTGTATACAGTGTTTCTTGGTAAATTATGCTCCCTCCCAAGCAGGTAGGGAAAGGAGTTCTTTTATATATTGACAGAAATGCCTAAGAAAGTTGGATAAGAAGCAAATAAGTGCAACAAGTGGAATCAGGAGGAACAACAGAGCACGGGGAGAAGCGATAAATATATTTATTCTATATCTTCAATTTATCCTAAACTATTCTAACTGAATAGATTATATTTTTTCTAAGTTTGTATGAGAAGGAAAATAGGATAAAGAAAAGGTAACCAAATGCAGTTCCTGTATTCAACACTAGTATTTTCCTTGCTATAAAGTGCAACTAGTTGGTAAAACCATTGTTCATTGACCCTGTGAGTATATTCATAGGCAGGTTAAACATTTTTTTACAACAATGTACTTTGGGAAGTGATGAACACAGATTCCCCCCTGCTTCTATGTAATTCAGTAGGAAGAGCCTGAAAGGCTTTAGCAGGGGTATAAGCATACACTTACGCAGTGACTAAACTGATTTTTATGCTAGAGGCATATTTTGTATTACTTTTGAGGGGAAAAATCACAGTTCAGATATTCATAAAATGTTGTATTGAGCACGTTTTAGCTAACCACTTTTGCAGGGATGTTTTTTTAAGATATGTTGAAATAAAGCAAGAAGGGTTCTTTTATACCGTATGCCTTCAAGCACTTGAATTTAATGTATTGTGTGCTTTAGACTGGTGTGCTCACTTGCCAAAGTAAGTATGTATGCCATTTTTTTATGTGAAGATATATATATCTTTATATGTTCTGTATTGAACTGTTACATGTATCAATGGTGTGTGCATCCGAGCGTAAGCCAAGCCCTCTTACTTGCTCTTATGGTTTTGTCCTTTCCAGTGCTAATAATCCTTGATGTTCCTTGATGTTTTGGCCCACTCAGAAAAGTGCAGTGTATTTAAACCCAAGACAATGCAGTCTGGGAAACATTAGCTAACATCTGCAGATATTCTAGGCTTTTCAGTGGATTTGTATTTCAGTTGATATTGCAGGGTAGCAACTCTTAAGTAATAGTCTTTCCCAACCTTTGGTTTAATGTTTCTCTTACCTCACTAGAGTTGCTTGCTTTGCTGTATTTCAGAAGTAGAGGTCTGGGGGCCGTGGTGAGAGGGAGAAGACAAAAAGTTATTAATTCAGAGTTGCCTGTCACTCTGCAAAGTAAAGTCCCGAATCAGTCATGGTACAGTGAGGTATTCACAGAGTTCTAGCTGTTTCATCGGTTGTTTTAGGCGTGGTGGTGCTAGTGTGTTCTTGTCGCAGCATGGAGCAGCTTATTTGGGAGGGAAAATTCAGGCCACAAGGGCCACCTTTGGAGAGCTTAAATACCTGGTTAAGATATATATTTGGCCAAGTTTCTTAGACTTTTATTTTGATTCCTACTGTGCAAGATGACAGAAGGGTGGGGAGAAGGACAGCTCAATTTCTAGTCCTTTTGCATCAAAAACCTGGTAGTGACTTGTTTTCCATCTGTTTTACTTCAGTACTTGCTGATGCTTATGAATATGTGTAGTTGCTTATGCTTGTTTAATTCACCAACTCTCCAATTAAGATAGGGAATCTTAAACCTTTAGATGAGATTAACCTTTTAGTTATGTTGTTTGTACATCTAAGCGTTGTTAATTGAAAAAAAAAATCAGTGCAAAAAAGATAACCTGTGAATTATGTGAGTCCTAGATTTATGGTACCTGTAGTCTGAGGCTCATACAGTTTTAGTGATTTCTTGGTTTATGCTATGGAAATGGTATAGGGAGAATACAAAAATGTTCACTCTTAAAGAGCAGTTTTCAAGCTCTTGAGATATTTTCAGAAACATTCACCTGTCACAGTCAGATCTTTTGTGCATTTGAAAATGAACCTGAATGTGTCTCAGAAATCATGCCATGTACTATGCATGGTAATTTCATTCAGCATCTACATTGTGAGCTGTAGGATGATGCTCTTGCATATCTTGGATGCAAATTCCAACTGCCAAGGGTCAGGGAGCAGCTAGAGCAGGCTGCTCCATAGGAAGGCAAGTCAAGGGTAGAAGGTGATGGGCAAGGCAAGTGGGGGAAGTCACCTCACTGGCAAGGCACAGTCCCATGGTACCCAAGCCAGGAGAAGGGATCAGGTCCCATGAGAGTAGACTGGGTCATCCATGGCCCAGTGATGGCCAGACAAGTCTACGGTGATGACTTAGGTTCAAGGTCAAGTCAGCAAGTCAGGGCCAAGATCTGCCAGGTACATAGCTGGGCACAGGCAACCCTGAAACAGCTCAGGCAAGGAGCAGAAGTGAGGGCCTGAGCTTAATTGCAGCTCCTGAGTGATGAGGGGCCAGGCCATGCTTCTCGTAGCTCTTTTTTCCCCAGCTTTTTTTGCTACATCTGATCCCACCTTACAGCTGCAGCATGTCAGAGCTGCCCACCCGCACGGGCGGCCAGAGCATCAGCAGGCAGGAGAGGCTGCAGAGCCTGCTGGGCATGTGCCAGGCCCTGGCACTGGAGCTAGCAGAGTCGTAACTTGAAATACACTTTGAGTAGGTGCAACACCTACCTAATCCCTACGAAGGGGAAGGGGCCAGATGTATGAAGTACTACATTTTGTTAACTTCCATATAATAAAGTTGGTGGTTATAGCCATGGCTTTCTTTTGAGGCAACATTAATATTTTCCTTAAAGGTGAAGCATGCCTAGTGGAAATGTCTTTTTTTTTTTTTTTTTTTTTAACGCTGTGTAATTGGAAGGAGTAGTGAAAGGATAATAGTAGCTATAGTCAGAACAAGGCAACACATTACCTTCTTAGAAATCACAAGCTTGGGATCTACTGTTAAAGCCATATTGTTTTATGGAGTATCAGAGTTATGAAATTGAATGTAGTTTTAATTTCAACTGTAAAATTACACAGTATTTATTAAAACTGTGTTTGTAGTGTTAATTATAATGCATATTTCACAGTAATTTTCTAGACTTTCTATGTTTGTGTCATTGGAAGTATAGTTCATACTAAATTTTAGAATACTACAGAATTTTCCTAGTATGATTGCTACTGTTATCCACGTTATTATGAGTATATTATGAATATAATATGATCATGAAATAATACAAAATATTATATCTGAAAGCTTTGGAAAGTTAATTCAAATTATACTTTTTTTTTTTTAAACAGATGTTTCGAAATGCATTGGTGAAAATGTTTGAAGCTAAAGACTTGGACTGTGTGTTCCTAGAAACAAACATGAGTACGAAGAAACGGTATCACATGGTATATGAATGCATTCCTCTTCCAAAAGAAGTAGGGGATATGGCTCCAATCTACTTTAAGGTTCGTGAAAATGATTTTTCTCAGGTCATTTCAATGTATGTATCATAATTAATCTATTTCTGGAAAATCTCTTTTGATATTCAAATACTAGTTTTGAAAAGGTGGATTCTTTGATCCTACTACTTGATTGATTCTTTGATCATATTCCTTGATCTTAAAACAAGCCCTGTGAGGTAGTTCTGTTCTTCAAGTAGTCAATGGAAGAGCTGTATGTCACTGTGCAGTTGTCTCAAGTCTGACTGCACTGAGAAATACTGGAGGAAGAAGAGAGAACTGTAGTTTCTTGAAGTTCTGTAAGGATTGCAGTACTTCTTCCTTAAGTCCTGTAGTATGAACTTAAAACACCATGCATGTGCTTGGCAAGCATAAAATGAGAAAATAATATCAGCTGTTTTAAGAAATACAGATATACAACGTTTCATCCCCATTTTATTTCAGTAAGCCTAATACAGTAAGCACATTTCTCGTCTCTTTCCCCTGACCCTGTAAGGAAGGGCTCATTTAAGCTTTTGCTTTGAAACGAGGCCTTTCAGCTTTCAGCAACTGGATTATAATTTGGCTTTTATAAGTAAATTATTTGATTTGTTCTTTGTTCTTTCTGGAAATAATGTGATTGTTTTTTGATGAAGTGGAGCAGTCAATACAATGAACAGCAATGCAGTAACTTTTACCACTTTTCAAACTATTCACCTGGCTGATGTTATTGCTATGCTTCAGGTGCTGGTAAAATGTTGTATTTTGTCTGAATACTAAAGGAAGGACAACATACAAGATTTAATGCAAAGTCATTTGCTTAAAACTTTCTTTCAGAAGTTTCCACTATTGAAATACACAGCTAATGAAATTTAAAACTATATACTATATATAAAACACTATACCCACTTCCAAACTATGGAGGATACAGGCAGCTTTAAAGTTTTTCAAGGGCAATCAGCCTTCTAAGCTGGTTCTCCTCTTTGTTTTTAAAAAAGAAAAAAAAAGCTAATATATTGTAATGAATTTATAAGAGGTTTTTTATGAGCTTAGTAAAGAGATAATGTGACCTTTTAGTTAAAACTAATTAGAGATAATTTGTATCTGGAAAAAGTTAATTAAAAAAAAAACAACCCAAACCAAAACAAACCCTGAATCAAAACAAAAAAACCCCACCCAGGATTAAGTGATTTTGAAGATATTACATGGTGTCTTTATAGTTAGTTGTGGAAATCAGAAAGACTGCCAAAAATAATGTTACTTTGTTAAGAAAGAATTGGTACTTGCAGTGCGCTGTCCTTCACTACATTGAAAAGTTAGTTCTTTGTTTGCTTTTTGAAGGACTATTTTCACATCTAGATAAAATGATTTTACAGAAAGCTATAATGGAGTCTGATGAAGAGTGGTCCATGAACAAGAAGTTAATTGATCTTTCTTCAAAAGATGTTCGGAAATCTGTAAGTAACGAGATCTATTGAACACTGAATTTCTCAGCAAATTTTTCTCATCTTTTTTTCATTATTAACTGTTTCAAAGAGAGAAGAAAAGGAACACAATTAGATTAGTGCATCAGGAGACAGCATTGGTATGATGAGAATTAAGAATCTGAACTCCTAACTGACATTAGGGAAAAGATTCCCATTTATTTCAACAATTGGTTAACTGAGCCACAAGCATTGGTTGAGACCAAAGCTGGCACTCTGAGGACATGTACCAGCATAATTTTCTTCATTAACTTTAAGAATTAAGGTAAACCAAAGATTTTCAGATTACTGTCCTGGAAAAAATTGCTGTGTCTATTTCTTTGACCTAGATCAGCATTTTGTGTTCCTAAGTTTATGAAGCAAAAATGTAAATAGCATTATTAGGTGTTTTTTTCTAAAACAAGGGACCAGAACTCCTATCTGTCTCCTGGATATTAAACTGAAATGTCTTTGTATATGCAAATCGTAAAGGAATAATACTGAAACTGTTAGGTTTGAAGATTGTTCCATCTTTTTACTATTAAAGTGAAAGATATGTAGTATATAGACTTTACCACAAGTAGTTTACTGTGTGGACTGCTGTGACAAAAATGAACTCCATCCCTGCCAGACCTGATACATTGCTACAGACAAGTAAGATAAACCTGACGTTTTCCTTAAGGTGTCACCTGCTGACCCATTTTTTCCTTATTTAATGATTTGATATTTTTTTTAGTTCATTTAGTGTTTTTATGTTTCTTGCTATGCTATATTGCCCCTCTGTGTTAAATCTTAATTATTTTTAGAGGGAATTTTCAAGCAACACATGGAACATGCTCTGTGAAAATTGTGCAGTTATTTGGACTGTACCAGAGGAAATGGTTATGAGTTTGAGGCTTTGTAAACTTATCTGCACAGGAACACCCCCAACAACCAAAAGAGTGGAAAATAACTTGTTGTAGTGAAACAGCAGAAATTATTGGCAGTACTGTAGCAATAAATAAATCCCACTTCTCTGTCAGACTGAAGGCTGTTTTGCTGTGGCACTATAACCAGCGTCTCCTCTGTAGGCTGACTGAATTATAAAATTATCTGATTCAGCAAGTTAATGATAACTCCCAGTCGTGTAGTGGGGTTTTCTGGTAGTGTGTTCTCCATAGAGGTGTTTCCCCTTCCCCCTGAGTGCTAATGTTTCCACTGGTAAATATTTCCTGTTATCACACAATACTTTATCTTTAATTAATGCAACTTGCTGGTGGTTGTCTTAACATTTCTACTCAACCCATGTAATACAGAGATGCGGAATCGGGAAGGTATTTGCTCAGCGTGCATGCTGCTGCCTGGTCCCTTCCCATCTCTTACCTGGTGCTGCAGCAGTGGCCTCTGGAGGTTCTGCCACCCAGTAACCACCTTTTCAGGTTTTGGTTTCTTTTTGTCTAGTAGTTGAGTGTTATTCTTTCCCCTTAACCATTTGGTTTACTGTTTCTTTCTCTGTTGCAATTTTACACTACACATACTTAGTCTTGAGAGGTGGTTTAAAAGAAAATGTGATGCTGTCAACTAAAACTACTTTAAAATTCATTAAGTTTTAGGGTGGTTAACTAAATGCCTATGGTCTGTTAAATGTCTGAAAATGTGTGTTTATGTGTATAGGTTCCTAAAGGATTACCATACTTTTCTGTGGACTTTGGCCTTCAAGGAGGATTTGCTCATGTCATTGAAGATCAGCACAAGTTCCCTCATTACTTTGGAAAGGTATTGTAATGTAAAAGATCAATTTACCAATTATACTCTGTTCTGTAAAATTTAAGTAATTAAAATAGCTGCTGCCAGAACAGTCACTCTGTACCTTATCCCAGTTTGGTAGCTGGCTTTTCTTGGTGAGCCATCTTCACTTGCCTTGTTTAATAAAGGAATAGTTAATTTCTTCCCTGGTTGATACTCAGTGATTCTAGATCCATGTTTCTTTTGAATTCGTAGAAACTCTAGTTATTTGACATAATCTAAGAGATGGGAAATACTTGCATCTATTTAAGCGTTTTCACAGCTGTAGTACTCTCATACAGGTGGACTGATTTCTGCTTGTATAAATTTGGGTGCATCCACACACACTCAGAGATAACTCCTTGTAAAATACTTGTATGGTTAAATTACTCCATGTGGTATATAGTATATACAGGAAGAGCTGCAATAAATCCCTCCTTTCTTTATTATGTCACAACAATCATTTATTGAAAAGGTCAATATTGCAAAAACATTAAGAGTGACTGGGGAGGAATTTAACTTACTCCAGAAGGACTTAAGAGCAAAGTGGGCAGCTTTCTTTTTTTCTGAACTTTTCTTAGTCACAAATGTACTAACGTATTGACAGTCTTGCAATGTTAGGATATTTATGCAGTGCGTTGCTGTGCTGTGCTTTAAGAGTTTTACTGAGACAACCATCTAACAACTATAGTTCTAATTTTTGAATTGATATGTTTTTCAGAATTTCAAGTTTTAATTTACTTGGAGAAAACAGTGACAAATAATGTCATTATTTGAAAATACGTATTTCTTTATGGTGCAATAGTATTAAGTAATATGGTAGTTTTGCATTTATTGTTATCTGCCTTTCTTCTACCTACAAAGGAAATTATTGGTGGCATGCTGGACCTGGAACCACAGCTCTGGAGAAGAGGAATCAGACAGAACTTTGAGGGTCAGAGGAAGAAGGTGTTGCAGTTTGCACAGTGGTGGAAACCATATGACTTTACAAAAAAGAAAGAATGAGTACATCCCTGCAGTCAAGGACTATATAAGCCATAAATTATATTAAAGGGTATTTCATATGTTAAGAATAACACCAGTGTGTTATGTATTGCTAATCTATTTTAAAACCAAGGATATTGTTTATTTGCTGGTTACCTGTTTCTGGCTTGGACACTGTGGATCACCTGAACCTGCGAGCCTGACAAACCAGAAGTGTACAGTGGTTTTAGTTTTTCATGTTTTAGATGAGCCAAAAGGACAATATCCATGTGGCCATTGGAGTTCTTCAAAATGTACCTTCTGCTTTTGGAAGTTTTTATGATCTTTGAGGCAACTGATATTTTTATTACTGTATTTAGCATAGAGCCAGTGCTTAATTGCCGTGGTGACTTTTTGTAGAAAATGGTGTACGTTTTAAGAACATTTGATTAACACAAATACATTGTTGCAGAAGGTAACTGTATGGAAAATAATTTTCTGATTTTGAGTCCTTGTGTTCTTTAAGTTGAGTCATTGCAGTAACACAAACATTCACATAGGTTGTGATTGATAAACCTGCTGTTTCCTCCCTGCACAAGAATGAATGCAATTTTTTGTGCGTTTTGTACCTACTTCTTTCAATATGAAGTAGTCTTCCAGCTGACCTGTTGCACAAAGGATGGTGAGACAAACCATAGCTGATGCCAAGTGACAGCTTTAATGGTAACAGTTGCTTTTGATGACAACAGGAAAAAAAAAAGAGAGAGAGAGAGGAGGGTGGAAGAACATTAAGGGAAAACACTTTGTGGTGGCCAGCAAAGAAGAAAATCATCGGAGATCTCCCCAGGTGATCTCCCCTGGGCATCACCTCTAGTGTGGCAGGCGGTCCACCATAATACTTTTCCCATAATAACTGTATATAGTTTTCACTGGGACCTGCTCAAACTCCCTGCTGGTTGTTCCTGCTTGGTATGCTGTTAGTGTTGGTTGGCACACGCTGATCAGAGGTAAGAGTTGCATCTTGATATTTGAGCTTTGTGTGTGGATGTCACTGGGAAATGCCTGTGGGCTTACTGTCTTCAGTGTTACTCACTAGGCTTTTGTTTTTTCTTTTGTGTAAAATTTACAAAATGGGGGTAGGAAAGCGTGAAGAGGGGGGAAAAAGGATGATTCTTGCATTACTGTCAATCACTTTCCATGGGAAACCTGACATAGCAGGCTCGGGCTTCGTGGGTGCAGAGCTGGGAGATCAGGACAAGGAGAGAAGGACACTGATGAAAACATTGCCATATAATCCTCCCGGTGCGTAAGGCAAAGGGTGCAGACTGGCAAAAAAAAAAGACTGCAGTGCTACAGAGAAAGGCTCCAAATAGCAAGTGGAAGGCCCTTAGCACAGGAGAGGTTAAGGCATTGTGTAGGTCTCTCAACAAGCTTCCTGTTCTTTGTGGAACCATTGCCCTGTACAGCTCCGCTAACTGTTGTGAACCGCTCAGATTAAAAAATGGATCACTAAATATTACAGGGTTGAATAAGTGTTCTATAAGGTGGTCTTCTGCAACTTTTCTGAAGAGCTAGTACTTTTTTTTTCTCCCCCTACCCCATTTTGTCAAATAAGTCTGGTAGAGATAGAAATCTACCGTGCTGTGAATTGTTTTCTGTAGGATCTTTGTAAATGTGTCACTGCAAGAGAAATAACTTAAAAATAAGATGTCGTGGTAATTTTAGTGATTTTATGTTTTTCACCAGCAAGCCATGGATAAAAGGGCCAGTTCTACTGTTCTCCAATAAGTTTTGATCTTCCTTAGGCAGCTGGGGAGATTACAGAGCAAATAGGACATGAAATAGTAGCTGCTAGTAGTTGCTTAGAATGTGATGATGCTGAAGCAAATTTAGGTAAGTGCAGTGTTTGATAGTGTAAAGCGTGACTAAAATTGTTTTCTTGGAAAGTGTATGTTGCCTCCAGTCTCAGCTTTCCCCCTGGATGATAGCTGGGAAGTGGCAGAGGTGACTGTCTTTAAAGTCCACAGAAAAGTCTTTATCCAATGCTGTGCTAGAAGTGCAATTTTTCTAAATAGTATCACTTCTCTCAAAATTCGTGTTTCTCAAGGGAAGCACTGTGTTTCACAAAACCTATCTAACTTTTACATAGAAAAGGCCTCTGACTCATGATCTGTACATACTGTATTATTCTGGTTTCAGCAAAACCTGTGATATTCTTTGGACCAGAAAGGACTCTGAAATGCAAAGTAAGAGTAACAATCTCAAGCTGGTGATAAAGGAAAATGTGTCTGTGTCTTACTCTATTAGAAGTTTTCAGAATGGGAGATTCTGCTTACCACATACACTGAGAATAGTATCTTACTCTAGCTGGCCACAGACCAGACACGTATATCTTCAGGTTAAGCTGTTCCTCTTCATAAATACTTCTAAATATTCATGAGGTCACAAGATTGAACACAGCTTGTTAGGGCACTTACACTGAAGGGATGGTATGCTTAGACTTCAGTCCTTACTCTTATAAATATTAAAATACTTTAAATAGACCTTCATCCAGAAGACTGCCCAATACCTAAATTCTTTGGCAGTAAGAGGTGGAAAATGTAAATTCAGGTGCCTTTAGGAAGAATAGGGATCAAAAGCTGCATTTCTTACATTGCTGTAAATGTGTTCCTACGTACTCTTTCGTATACCCAGGAAGGAAAAGGGACTTCTCTCCAAGTGAATCCAAGTGTGTGATTTAACAGGTGTTAGAATATATCCATGTCCTGCCCAAGATTCTTACATGTAATATGTGTTGCTACTCTTCTGCTCGCTGCCTGGCATAAAATGCAGTGTTTCCCTGCTATCAAGTCAGCTTTTCCCAGCTTGGAGTACTCCCCTCCGTTGTGTTTCCTTGCTATGCTGAAGAAATTGTGTCCTCTTGCCTGCATTCCAGGTCTTTCAGCAGTTCCAGGGAACGTGTGCTGCACCAGCTGCTCGATCAGGCCCTGGGTGAGGGCTGAGCAGGAGCTCGCGCTGCAGAGCTTTCTATTCAATTATGTTTGTCACTAGGTTCTCTGGAGAGAACCAGGATGGATGCTGTAGGCAAACAGATCATCTGCCTGGGGCCTTGGTACCTTGAAGATTCCCAGACTGGGTCTGTCTTGGGGCAAATGAGCTAAACAGGCTCCTGTAAGATGTCTCACTTTATTCTTTGCTTTTTCTCAGCCTGTACTACTCAACCTGATATTCCCCAGGCCCATGCGGTTGCTGTAGAAAAACTGCCTGAAGCACGAGGTGGTTGTCTTCCCGTTAAGGGCCTGCATTTTGAGGTTGTTCCTTTTGCTCAATTTGAAGGAAAACACCATGAATTTTTACTATACCATTAGCTACAAAATGTGCAAAAGCTGCCGTGGTATCGTTATGCTTACCATCAGCAGTGGATCACTGATGTCAAGGTGATTGCCTGAAGTCATCTGTTGATGTAAACTGAGGTAATGTAAAATGAGGCTGATGTAAGCTGAGATGACCTCAGCTAAAATGGAAAGCAAGGCTTTCTGTTAATTGCTGGTGTTGCTTCCAGATATGTAGTTTTCATCTATGTGCATGTTCCACTTGCTTTTCCCTTCTTTTGTGTTTTCCTTTGGAGTAAGACTGCGGGATGTTGCATTTAGTGCAGTTTGGGTGTGATTTTGCTTTGTACTTGTTAAAATACCTGGAAGAGAACAGTTTGGTTTTTTGTTGCTTTTCTAGAAAATCAGTATAGCAACACTCAATCTTAGCTCTATTTGGGCTGATTTTTTTCTCAGTAGGTTCATGAATCCAAACAGTAAGTTATTCCCAAAGTCATAAATGAAATGTGATTTAGTGGGATTTTACATACTGAGTTCAACCAACTTGTTTTAAATTTCATATGAGTTCTGATTAGAAAATAACATGTTAAAATTAATAGTAACTGTGATGGCAAGAGATCACAAATCTCCTGCAGTCTATGAAAGATGAAACATTTTGATGGGTCCCTTAAGGGTTCTGTCTGCGGTCAAAATTTCTTCAGTATTTCCTGTCTTCTGCATCTGTATTTTTATCATTAAAGCATGTTTTCTCTTTCTAATTCCAGCTGGGCTGCTAGGTGAAAAGATGTGGCGACACAGGCTGCTATGCTCTTGCTTTAAGTGTAGCTGTTTTGGAAATAAGATCCTTAATACCTAGTTGGAAGTGCCATTTTTAGCCCTCACAAATCAAGACAATCTAATTCAGTATGAAGGAACTGACTTTAGAAATCCAGGCTTGCTAACATTATAATTCTCATGCGCATATTGATGTAGCTGTGTGGTAACATTACTTTTCTAGATGCTGCATTTGTGTCGTTAAAAGTGAAAAGGAAGGGTAATAGGCTGCCTTCAGGAAAGTCATGCTGCTACACCCTTTACAGGGAAGCTGGTGTAACTTTTACCTCCCAAGTTAAGAACCATTGGAAGTTGGTTATAAAAGAATATTTAAGCTATCCTTGGGTCCTAGATTTCAAAGCTAATAATACAATTCCAGGATTGTTCTAGGGAAATCTTTGGAAGAGAATTGTCCGTCATTGCAGAAGTTGATGATTTTGGAGTTCTAAACACTGTATCAACTTGGTGATCTATCTCACACAACTGACCTGCTACCTCTGTTTATTCTGATACTTATCATAAAAGTGTCTGTGAAGTACTAGAACAATATTTTAAAAGGACAGCATCATTGCAGGACATCTTTAACTAAAACAAGCATTGCTACCCTCCCAGGTGTGGCCTAAGCACTGTACACAGAGAGCCCAGAGGCACATCATACAACATAAAATGAGTTTTGGTTATGTTAGAGGAAGCATAGTCTGAGCTCTTGACACGTGGGTAGGTGCAAAAAGTTCATTCCCCAGTGCACAAGCTGCATGTGCCTTTGTACGTGTGGTCTGAGGGCAGCTGCTGGCCTGACATGGCTCTGATGAACTTGCTTTAACTTCTTTCTTGGAACTGAAAAATCCATCAATTAATTCTTTCTAAATTTTTAGCTTTTGTAAAGCAAGTACCCTAGAGCATACATGCAGTAAAAATGAATTTAGCGGAAAACACAAGCATAATTAACCTTTTAGAGTAAAGTTGAAGGCATTCTTCATGGACCAGTGTCCTTCTGGGAAGTATTTTTCTTCAATATTTTCTGGTTTGATTTCTGGTCATTGATGTACAACTACTGGCCGCACGTCGATTTGGAATGATAGGTATGTACACTTTGGTCTTGAGACAAGGTGAGATGACTTTGTAAGTCTCTTACCTCTTTCCGCTGATATTTTATGTGAAAATGGCTTGGAGCAGCACTTTTAAGACAAGATATGAACAGCTAACAGAGCTGACATTTATTTAACGTGGTGTAAATACACAGTTATCACTGTACGGCTTCTCCATTGCTGTTGTCACAGGTTTGCAAGGCTTCATTTGGGGATGCCAAGTGTTCTCTCATGTCTCTAGCTGCTTTTTAAAGCCATCTCCAGGTGTGTGCTTTGTAGTTGTTGGAAAGCATTACAGCTCTTCCAGCTCTTCCAACATTCTCCCTTTTAGTGCAGAACAGCTCTTTGAATGTTTGATCCTGGTTCAGTAGGTCCAAGAACTTGCCTGTGAGGTGGAAGAAGACAACTGACAGTAACAGTGTCTTCATAGATGATGGCATCTTCAACTGGAACCAAGTATGTAGGCTCTTAGTTTAGAGTTAACATGGGCAAATTCAGTCAGAGATGACGACCTTGTGCTTTTTCAGTCCTTTTCTTTCCTGGCTGCTATTGCAGGACTTAGGTTTTCATTGTTTTAATCCAGGCTGCTCTTTCATTGGGTAGATTGTCTTAGTGATATCTGCTAAGACAGAAAATATTTGCTAGGACCGGCAGGTTTAGCCAGTGAGCCAATAAGAGTGATCAGTCTGTACTAAAATATTGGGTCTTTGCCTGAATCACCATCTCTCATGGTTGACACTGAGCATTTGCTACTATTACCTAGTAAAAAAGGTACAAACCCTGGCATGCCCACTGTTTTTAGAGTGGTATCAGCATTCCGGTTCTCCATGTGACTGTGTGTATTAGGATGTGTGTTGATTACATTTAGGGAACAGCTGCTGAGACTTAATATGATTTCACTAGTCTTACACTGGGCTTTACATCATTAAAAATGTCAGAGTATGTCCCTTATCAAGCGGAGGAGGTAGTTTGAATTTAATTTAAAAAAAAATTAATAATAATTAAAAAAAAAAAAAACAATAAAAAACCAGAAAGGAATTACAACTTTACTTGTTTATGTACTTATTCTGCTAACACTGGATTTAGTATTAAGTAAACCTTAAGCCTTTCATAAGTGGTTTTTGGCATCCATAGAATTGGAGGAGGAGGAGAGGAAATAATTTTTATTTAGTTGTTCCCAAGACAAGATCAGGTATATTAGTGGTATTACGAGATCAGTTTTCTATGAAGACCTCTGAGGAGGGAAAATCCACAGCCTTCCTGAACAACCTTTTCCAGTATTCACTCTTTTCAGCATGAAATGTTTTTCTTCTTACTCTTTAATCTGAATTGTCCACAATTCAGGTCCAGTATTTATTGTCTTGTCTGTTATGGAACTGTGAAATGTTACTTCATTCTTCGGAGGTTCCTTTTACATGTTTGAATACTGCAATTAAGTTGTCTTTCTGCATTGTAGTCTTCAGATTAAACTGTGCATATTGTTTCAGTGTTTTCATGTAGGTTATTCTTTCTGTTCTTCTTATCATTCTTTTGTTCTCTGGAGTCTCTCTGGTTCATAAAGACGTGATGGAAGGTCTCGAGAGTGGATACATTATCTCAGGGAGGTGTTATCAGTGTGTCTGATATGAAAGGGTTACTGCTGTTCTTGGTGGAATATCCTATTCATTTCCCCCTACCCGATGCAGTGTTTGCTTTTTTCACAAAAGTGATATTATAAAGCCCACGGCTCCCTGCAATCTTCAGATCCTCTCCTGTTTCCAAGTAAATTGTTTGCTATTATAGCTGGATATTTTTTGCCCGAGTCTATGTTCTTACTCTTTATCTTTTTTGTCTTTGTTTCCTTCTCATAGATCATATTTTTCCATTTTGCTGAGATGATTTTGAATTCTACTTCTGCTTTTAAATGATTTTTTATTTATTTACAGCCCCTTGAGTCATCTACAAAATTAAACAGCAACACTTTATTGTGGCAACTAGAAATTAATGCCACATCCATGCGTACCCTGCAATATTTGTGTTCATCTGTTTCCCTGCTATCACTTTTATTGTTGCTGATGGACTTGCCGCAACTTCTGATACCATTATTCTTGCTATGGATGTGGGTGCTGTGGGTGTCGTAAGTAGCAAAAGCAATAGGAGGGGTGGCTTTAGAAGAATCAAAACCCAGTATCATCTGGGAAAGGTGAAGGGGAAATGAACTCCAGGATTATATTCTGTGGTGAAAAAATGGGATGCAAATCAGACATTCCTGTGATACCATTCACAGTCAGGTCATCTGCCTGGCTATGTCCCCTCCCAACCTCTTGCACATCCCCAGTCTAATCACTGGGAGGGACAGAGGGAGAAGCAGGGAAGGCCTTGATGCTGTGCAAACACAGCTCAGCAACAGTAGAAACACTAGTGTGTTACCAGCGTTGTTTTGGTCAGAAATCTAAAACACTGCACCATATGAGCTGCTATGAAGAAAACTAAAAATCTCCATCCCAGCCAAAACCAACACATAGAGGAGAAGAATGAGTGTTAGGTTCTGCTCAGACTCGAACGCAGTTTGGCTGTCTGGTCATGATATAGGATCAGATGATTTTCTCCCTTTAAAAACTGTCACTACTTTTCAGCAGGTTTGGGATGTGCTAGATTCTCTATTGTAGACTTAAGTGAGGGCCCCTTTGCTGCAAAGCAACATTTCTTCTATATCCATCTATTGCTGTTTGTGAATATTCTTGAAATGGTAAGAAATCTTTTTTACCCACTGCCGCTGGGATTCAGCAGAATGTTAAATCACTTTTATGTGTCCACCTCTGAGCTGTGTGTCTTAAGTTCACATAATATTCAGTTTTGGCTTAGTCAATAAAGTTAATGGAGCCTTGGAGAGTGATTCCTCTTCCACTACTGTAGGTGGCCTGATGGGTTAACTGAACCATTCCCCAGGCTCTAGTGACTGTTGGTAAGGGAGCAATACCTACTATTATTACTTTTATTATGCAAAAGCAGTCTCAATCTGGCCAAGAGAAGCACTTGATGGAGGTGTAGCCATCAGTGTGGCTATCCTGGTATAGCATTTGTCTTTGTTCCACATCGATGTGAGGATTCTTTCAAATGTTGCAAGGTACCTTTATGTTGAAATAGGGGTTTTACAGTCAGAAATTAAAGGTTTATTTTGCTTGGGTTTCTGTCTGTCTAATCAGAAGTGATCAGAGCACTGGCCCTTGCATCTGTCAGCAAAAAAACCCTTGGTCGGAATCAATGTATTTCAGTGAAATGGCTCAGCTTTATTAAACAACTCAATGAATTAAACTTTGTGGCTGATGTTCTCAGCAGTTCTCTCTCCTTGCTTATTATGTGTTGAAAATTAATGTGATATTCCCCTATTTAGTATTTTGAGCCAGCTGCATTTAGAATGAGTGGAAGACAACTGCCCATGTAAAGCAGATCTGGAAAGCTCGAGGTTGGGTCCTGCTTTGGCCCATGCTCATCGTGGGGCAAATTGCCAGCTTGCTTTGCCCATTGCTGTTGGCAGACAGTGAGGGGACCAGCAGAAGTTTTGAGAGACTTGCTGGAAATGATGTGCTGTGAGTACTTGCAGTGATTTCCAAACAGGTTGGTTGAATTTAAAAGTATATACTGGCTGTTTCTGAGAACTCCGGGGAAAATGTTATCTGTAATTACAACATAGATTTGGGATTTGAAAAGCCCTGAACAACTTAATATGCTTTTGAAGGCAGAGAGCAGACAGAGAATTTGGCTATTATCTCTTTTTACAAACAGCACATGCTTCTCAAGAGATTTCTGTGAACCAGCTCTCCTCTTTGCCTGTTGTGTAGTCTTTTATGGGAAGCTTTTGGATTATTCTCTCTTTAGAGCAAAAATATTTTGGCCAGTATCAGAAGAGAAACAGATGATAGGGAATTCACCTTAAATCCATGTAAGTAGTTATTGTCTCTGTATATAGATGTCTGGAAGACTGTGGATAAGTAGCATTTTATGTTTCCTACTGAATATGAAACTTTTCTAAAGCTTTGTTGAAAACTGAAAAAAAAGAGTTAAGTCCTCCAATGAAATCTTAATCTTCAGGACTTTCATCTTCACAGCTCTTTACAAACATTAACTTCACATGAGTGAAGACTTTGACCAGCACAGCCCCTCTGACAGCTGTGGGACTTCCGTCCCTGCAGACTGCATTTGCCCCCACGCCTCTGCACATCCCCTACCTCAACCCAGTGCTGGGGCTCTGGGTTGCTGAGAGTGCCCAGACGGCCCCCTCAGATCCCAGATCCTTGTGCACCCCTGAGATCCCACTCACTTCAGTTGATCCTGTTCTCCTTGAAGTGCTCCTTGTCCACAAACACTGGTTTAAATGATTTATGACAGCATGGTCTTTTATTTTTAGGTTCTGTGCAAACCTTCCAAATCAAATCTTGGTGGGAACTGCTGTCTGGGATAATCTTGTTGTCTTCCTCTCCACTAATGAAAAACAAGTTTGGTCTTGCAGTTAAACGGTAGGGTTGTCTTCCTTACTACATATTTATACAAATCAGACAGGAATACAGGTAGATGAGAACAGTAATATGATTCTGGCGTATTAAATAATTAACTTTAGAAAGGTCAATGAGTCCCTGCCTAACAGAACAGCAGTGCTAGAAAGCCTGGATTGTATTTCAGTGATGGGAAGAGAAGACATGCAAGTGGGTTGCCAGGACTCCAGTTCACCATTTACTTGCTCTTGATTCATGGAAGAGTTGCGCAGCACTTGTAGGATGTGAGTTTGCTGTGCAGTGAAGATGCTCACTTCTCCCATCTTCAAGCCTCTTTATCATATGTTTTCTGTGAATTGCTGTGATTTAAACATTAATACTTATTTTTAAGGTATCAGAGATATGAAAATGTAAGATGATGATAAGGGTTTCTTCTAAACTGGAAGGAGCTGGTTTGCAGCTGGTGGCAGTATCCTGGCTTCATTTATGTTAGAGACCAGACAGACATCAATGGCAACCTTGCCTTCCCACTGGTACCTGTAATCTTAGTCTGCAAGGGCTCTGCAGGGAGAAGCACAAAAGGCAGAAATGGGGTGAAATTAGTACGGGACACATTTGCATTTAAGGAGACTCAGGGCTCTGAAAAAGAGATTTTAAAATGGATTTTTTTCCCCCTTGGAAAAAAACTCAGAAGGGCTGGTAGCAAGATGCTGAAAGATGAGCAGAACACATCTGTATTGCAAATACATGGCCTGTTGTAGCCCAGGCAGGTAATGCTGACAATAGTTCCTTCATTTGATCCGAGTATGTTATGCTAGCATATATGTGTGTGTGATGGCTTCTGCAGCCAGTGGTGGCAGTGCCTGCGCTGGAGCACCATACACTGCTTTGGGCGCCACAGCTCTGGGATCTGGGGGTTTGAGAACAGGCTGAAGAGCATTTTTTGAGAATGACCTACTGGGGTGACTCAGTCTTGGAGCAGAGGAGTGCACTACATCACCCTCAGTCCCTCATTGCCCGTGGCCTGTAGTTTCTAGGGCATCTACACACCTGTGCTTGACAGTTCAGTTTTGTCACAGGAACATAGGGTTAGGGACAGGATATTTTTCTCACAGATACCAGGGGGCCAATTCACAAGCATTGGTCCATATTACAAGCTACAGATTTGTAAGTAAACAAAAAGCGATTAGCAGAGGTCCAGAAAAGCTGTAAACAATAACAATTTTACAGGAAACAAGCCAGAGAAAATAAGTGGCATAATTTTTTTATTTTTTTTTTTTAATTTTCTGTAGCAGGATGTTATGCTGCTTGGGAGTAGAGTATGATTCATGATACAAAGAGGCAAGAAGTCAGGCAACAGCTAGCCATGAATGTGGGGGCAAAAAAGCGTCTGTAAGGGTTTCCAGCATCACATAAAAGATACAGAACATCCCATCTTTTCCCGTAGCCTTGCTCTGATGTTTCACAGGGAAGTGAAGAAATAGTCCAGGGATGAGTTTTACACCAAAGGAGGCGAAATTCAGTATGAATACTTCAGGGGAAAAAGTTGTCAGCAACTTTAAACAACCAGCAATTGAATTTCCGTTAACTGGAAAACATTAGCTTAAGGTCTCCTGCGTGAAAGACTGTGCCATTAACAAGGATTTTGCTAATAAAAATACAACTTTTCTTAATAAATGCTTTTGTTAAAAGAAGTATTTGTTTCTCTGCTGCTCATATATTTTCCTTTGCTTTTATAATCAGGTTATTGTTCAGTTCTGTTGCTGCTAGTCCTGTGGTGTTTTGCACATATGGCTGCATTACTTAGGGCAGGGGCCCTCAAACTTTTTAAACAGGGGGCCGGCGCGCGGATGAAGTGGCAGGCAGTCATCTGCGGCTGCTTGGTTCCCCCCCCCAACCCCTGGCGGGGGTGGGGGGGAGGGGGGTGGGGCACGGGGGTTCTGTAAATACCGGGGGCCGGATTGAGGACCCTGGGGGGCCGTATCTGGCCCGCGAGCCGTAGTTTGAGGACCCCTGATATAGGGCAACAAATTTGTGATGTTTCATTTTCTTAAATTAGCCTATATGCATTACTTGAGTAACACAGTTATCGTTGTATACCTTCTTCTTAATGTGTTTGGGACTCACAGAAGATCTCTGGCTCTGTGGTTCTCACTGGATGGTTTTTGTGTTGGTTTTGTTTGTTTGTTCAGTTGGTTGGGTCTGGGTGTATTTTTGGTGGGTTTCTTTTTTTCTTTTTTTTTTTACCCCTGTAACACATTGCATGCAGTATGTCTGTTAATTTGAGGGTGCCAGCAAGAACACTTCTCCTCTATGGTATCATACTTAGCATCTCCGTACATGAATTCCTCTTTAAGTAGACTGGCACTGCCTCATCCTGGGTAATCCTCAAAGACCTGTGCTGTTCTCTTTTCTAAGAGGTGGGGGTCTTGGGGACAGGGTCTGCTTATTGGAGATGGGGTGCATGATTATTGATCATCTCCCTTTTCTGAAGGAAGCATGCTATGTAAGAGGACAGGTCTTGGGGAATAACCTAAATGTGATCACTCTCACCTCAGGAAGTGTATTCCACATCTGGATCAGCTTATTAAGGATATTTACTAATGAAGCCCTAGTGTGGTGAAACATTCTTTTTTGCAGCCCATTATTTTTTTGCACTGAGTTGCCACTTGTTTAATAACAGACAAAGACAGACAGCAGGACCTTTTAAAACTGCAGGCCTGACAACTTTATGTTAAATCTGTTATTTCAGTTTAGTCTTTTAACAGCATGTCTAAACCCCAATCTGAATCCTCAAATATAATCACATTACAGACCAGTTATTTTGCTTGCTGAGTCACTTTGTCAGTTTGACAGCATGCCTGGCAGAAAATTTCAGTTCCTTTAAATTCTTTGATTAAATAAATTAATTCAGAGTTTTATTTTGTTTGGAGATATCACGGCCTGACTCTCCCACTGAGTCATAGTCCCCACTGATAGTTACTATTGGGATTTATTCTTTCTCCAGCCCTTTGAAGCTGGAGAGATCTCTTTTGTGGTAAAGGTAATGAGCAATCATGCTTCTGGGCAAAATCCTTCTTACTGTCATGCTGGGGCACAGATCTCTGGTCTCCCTGTATTTGAAGACCTAGTCCCAGCTCATTGCTTGTATTGGCCAGGAGTCTGTATTTCTCTCTAGCAGCCATGAATGGCCAATGCAACACGTAGTCATAAAGAGGGGGTTGATCCTTACGAAGGATGTCTTCCTGATGTGTTATTATTTAAAATCGGGAATATAAAGATGTGTAGACAGAATTTGGAGATGGGACAGACTCTTTTAGATTTGAACAAGCTGGTCTGGAAGTTTGAAGTTAACAAGTACTCGTGGTGTTTGAACTTTGGAATATATTTGGTTGCCTGGAAAAGCTGGGTACCTGCAGCCCATCGTGAAGACTGAGAACTGTTAACAGAGAAGTACTGCTTGGTCTCTGCTCAGCGTGTTTTTCTACTCATAATGGGAAAGGAGCAGTATCAGGATTGGCATTTTGAAACTGTGTCTCAAATACAACGAATACACTATGGTTTAGAATTTATGAATATTGTATTGATATCAGCATGCTACAGACCAAATTGGCTGTTGTGCTGGCTGTTGCCCAGTCACATAACCAGGCCACCTGTATCATGAACAGTTCAACCTCCAGCCAAAAAAACACTCAGAGCAGAGGAAGGTTCATACTTTTCACTCCTCATTTTGACCGACAGAAAGATTAGAGCTTGTGGGGGTTTCCACTTAACACTGTGCAGTCCCTGTGGCTCGGATGTGGTCAGCACAGGGCAATGTTTGATAGGAGGGATGATAATCCACTTCTAAGTTATGGAAAGGAAAATTATTAGAGATCTATGTAAGGACAAAATAGGAATGTGTAGGGATAAAATCAGAAGGGCTAAGATGTGAAGTGGATCTAGTGACTTGTAGGGTCATAAAACACAAGGAAAGAGGCTTCTACACCTATGCTAAGAGGAAGGCAATGAAAATATGGCTCCATTGTTGAATTACGAAGAACGGCAAATAACTGACGGTGCAAGAGATAGATGAAGTAATTTTGGCATCTAACTTTGTAAAAAAGATTTGTTTTGACCAGATGCTAAACACAATTGAATTTTCAAAGGAGAAAATAATTGTCAGGAATAAGGAAAGAAAAGGTAGAACAAAATGTTTGATAACTTACTTGCACGCACGCCAGTCTCCTTAAAATCACCAAGAAACTCTGGATGGTTTGGAGTATTTGGAGGAGATGTGAAAATACTATTACCGCAGACTAAAAAATATTTACAGAGACTTTCAAGTGTAGTGTAATGTTACAGTATGCGTATAATTGCCTAGATCTATGGCCAATAGCTTTGTTCCTTTTGTCAAGGACCTTTTTAAAAAAATAATCACATTCCCTCCGTGGGAATCTTCACACTTCCTTAAAAAGTTACCTTTCCCTCTAAGCAAAGCTTGCAGTATTTCTGCTTTGAGTTTTCTGTTGTTATGCAGTCCAAATAAAAATCATCTGTGAGAAAGTTCTTTCAGATGGAGCTTTATTGTCAAGAAAAACAGTATAACTTTCACTATCCCCTTGGTGACTTGTGCAGCAGAAAGATTGTTCTGAAGTGCAGAAAACCTGCTCTTTGTGCTGGGTAATTTTGCACCTTCTCGTGGCCATGAGGCTCCTTTTTTAGTCCTAAATTCCCTGAAGGAGAGAAAAAAGCTGCAAGAAGCAAAATGTTCAGATCCTGAAAGTCATCCGTGTGCCCTCTCCCTATAAATAAGCAATCCATATTGATTTCCAAAAGGATATATTCAAATAACTGTGGTTTAATGAAATCGTTCTCTTTCCTTCCGTTGTGCTCTACCACTGGGGGGAAAGAAATCTCACCTGTGACAGTTTATGCTTAATACCTACTGTAGGCAGACAGGACCCCCACAGTACTTTGGTGTCACCTTTGACAAGCTTTGTATTGCCACAGAAAGGTGACCCTTGGGAATTAAAAAAAATGAGCTGCATTTCTGTGTCTGCATCTTCAGTCATCTTCCTTCCTTCTGTTGGGATAAGCCCTCTGAGAGGAGAAATTGCTTCTGTACTGAAACTATTTATGTATTCTTTGCAAGACAGGCATCAACGAGAGGTGGTGAAGGTCTGAATCCCTCAGTAGTCATCTGTGTTTGTTCCCAACTAAATCACAGAACTGCTTGAAACTTTGTACACGCGCTGTCGGTCTGTGGAAGAAACTTCTTTCAAATGTCCAGCAGCATCCTCTGGAAGAGGACCTGATATGCAGTTGTGGATTGTAGATACGTTTTAACCAGGACCCCTTGTTATCCCTCTGGAGTCTGGTTTTTACGATGAACAATTTACCCTGCCTCCCCTAGCAAGCCGCTGAAGACAATGTTACCTGTGTGGGCAAGTAACCTGCAGAACTTTGCTTTGTCTATGACCACGGAATTTGCTTGGAAATTAATTCTGCAGTTTCATTAAGAAATGTAGCAAAAAGTGTAGGCTTTTCACTACTTAGTGGTGAGAGGCAAGAAGTAAAATGTATCTCATCTTAAATTTAGGGGGGTGATTTAGCACTAGTGTAGCGAAGGTGTCTAAACTGCCGTTTTACAGCCAGTGCAGTGAGTGAAGTTGAGAGAGTGATTCAGCCCACCGAGTGTGGGTGGTGGGTTTGGGGTGAGCCAGTGGACTCCAGGCTGTGTCCTTACTGGCTCCATATGGGATGTAATGGGAGCTCAGACACCTGTCTCACATGTAAGACGCCTGCATCGTAGAAACTTAAATCCAGGAAGGTTGGATCGTAGCCTGTATTTCTATGCAGAAAACTATCATTGTGATTTTTTCCTCCTATATAGGAGTTATATGCTATAGAATATAATCTTTCTACTGTAAGTCTTGCAGCAGCCATCCAAATACTATTGAATTTTCTTCTAAGATATTAGCCTGATCTAAGATTTAGTTCTAAGATATTAGCCAAATTGTGTCTTACTAAAGGTGGGAAAGTTTGCTATGTTTCACATATTCAATGTTTCATGTTTGTTAATATAATTTAATGTTCTAATGAGAGATGGGGAGAACTGAGGGCTCCTCTTTCTGAAGGTAGAGGATCTTAACTGAGACCAGCCCCTAAAAACCGAGGGTAAGTTTTCACATAAACTAGCAGTTATATTTCAGGAGTCAAAGTCACTGGGCAACATCCCAGAGGACTTACAGAAGAAAAACATGTTTCAAAAAGCAGACTAAAGAGAACTCAGGGACCAGCAGTCTTCTAACCCATACCTTGGAACTGGAAAGAAAGCAAGTAAACATCTGAGGGTTTTACACATAGGTAAGAAGAAAAAAAAAAAAGAGGATTTTGAAAATTTCTTAAGATTTTTTTTTTTTTTGCTTTGAATGATATACAGAGAAAGCAATAAATATGGTATATATATATAAGTAGAATTTTAGTGATTCTGTAACTCAGGTTGCTTATGGAAGTATCACACATATGAGGATAGTGAAACCCTGAAAATGTTTGTTTGTGCCACTATTCAGTCGATCTCTTTGGTCTCATATAGCACTGGGATCCAGGTGATTCCTATGATGCTATTAAATGTCATGTGGTTGTTAGGTTTAGGATATATGGTTTGCAAAGCCTTAGCACAACCCTGAAAATGTGAAGTACACCAAAGAGGTAATTCTGGCAGAAAGGAAGTTATTTTGAACTTGTGTTCAAATCACCAGTCAAGACGAAGGGCCTCGCAAGACCATTTTGCTCAAGATGGCATGAGGCACTGTGTGTAGCAACATGTGATGCTACTGGAGTGCAGTTCTGCTGCCTTTCACTTAAAAACAAGATGATGACTTACCAGAGGTGATAGAAAATGAAGAAAGCGGATTGGACAGGAACAGTCACATCCCTCTTCTCCTTGTCCCCCACCCTTAATGAAAAGAACATGGAAAGAGCAGAATACCTTTTTGTGACTCCCTCTCCAGCCCCATTAGGCCACATTTTAACATGTCTGTTGTGTTCTGCTGAGCTCCAGTTCTCATGTGCTTCTTGCACGAATAGTGCTATGAAGTCCCTAGGTTACATCAGTAGCCTCTTCATCTGCCTGATAAGGGCCTCCTGTCTTTAATTCCTGCTGACTTTTACTGAACATTTTATTTAATGACTTCAGGTGAACGTTTTTTGCTTTCCCTGGCGCAGGCCTCAGAACAGATGAAATCCCTTGCTTCAGGCCATTACCGGTAATAACAGCATTTTCAGTTAAGCAGCAGTGATCCCAGAGTCAGGGTAGCTCCAGGCGCCATACTCATGCTGGGCGCAACCAGGAAGAGTTGCTGTCATGGAGCTCTGGATGCTTATGCTGACAGTGGACCTATTATTGCAGATAGGATATGTATCTTGGGAGGATCTCATGTTCCTCGTGGCTCATATTTCTGGATGCGCTGCAAGAACCCAAACAAAAATAAACACTTCCACAAGATGTTTTTAGTGTACCAATTGCAGCAGTTTAATACCATGTAACAATACAGCAGGAAATAGAAGATTTTTTTAAAAAATAACATGGAGCTTTAGAGATCAGGAGTTCAGTTATGGATTCATGACTGTCTATATTTGCAAAAAAGTCTCTCCTCTTTCTAACCATTGTTTAAAGGACCGAGACGAGCCCCGGCTCCAGACTGAACAGCCCAGGATGTGGCATCTGTACTCCACCTCATAGTTCCCCAAACAAGAAGTAGCCTGGATGTAATTTTCTCAGACTTAAGGAAATATGGTTGTTACATGAATCTTGACTGCCACTGCAATTGCAATTGTAGCAGAAGAATGTGTATGTATCCTTGGGTTTTGCAGTTTTGCTTTTGTTTTTTTGAAGAACTTTATTCTGGTGGAACTGCTCAGGACTTTGGAGACAATATGCAATGATGTTTCTCTCTTATTTTGCTCATTCTTGATTATATATGTTTCAGGCTAGTAATTCATTTTTCTGTTTGCATGAGGATTTTATTGTCTAATACTTATTTCTTTGATAAAACAAAAGTGATTTTGAAGAACAGAGAGAAAAATACATTATTGCTACTCCAACAGGATCAAACAAATAGTGCTGTGAATATACACAATGAGCAGTTTATGTCCCAAATACATCATCTGTGGGAAAGACAGGACTATTAGCCTATTATTTAGAGATCAGAAACTGAGGTGCAAAAAGATAACTTTTCCTTTTATGCTACTGCTGTGATTATGGGTACTTGTTGGACTCAACATGATTGTTGTGTGTGTTCAGTTCTTTCAGATTTGAGCATGAGGAGTATTGGCATGTACATAACACCTTTCAGCTACGTGAACTAAAAGATTTATGCTTAGAAACTATGGTTCCTCCTTTGGTGAGACAGAGGCAGCTGTTGGAATCCAAGCCGATCCAGTCCAGTGAAGACCAAAACTATCTGGTCGCAGATCAGTAGGCCAGTAGAGGAATTACTCAGGCACAGCCTTGAAGTCATCAGCCTCAGCTTTGTCACTGATAAAGAGGGAAAGCATGATTATTGTGAGTGTTGCTGGGCTGGATATTTGAGGGACCTTGTGGGCCTATGTGAAGCTTATTATGGGATATCAGAAAAAGTTTGTGGTATTATGTAAAATTTAGTACAAGAGGTTTAGGGAAAGGGGATGGATCAGGGTTGATGGGTGAGGAACAAGCATGAAACAACGGAGAGAAGGAAGGATGAAAAGGGCCAGCTGGGCTGAGCCCTGTGCCTAATGACCACCATCCATACTATCTTCTTATTAAATTCTTCCCTGAACTGTTCGTTCTTTGTAATCTGACTGTGCTGTGAGAGCTGTGCGGTCTAAGTACCAGCAGCTGGAGAAGGGGCTGTGGGGCCTGGGGGTCTAAATGTCAGCAGCTGGAGGGGCCAGCTTGTGTACAAGACCTAAATGGCAGCAACTGGAAAAACCTGAGTGTGTTAGGATTAAATTCACTGCAGAAATATTATGTGCATGTTTCACTGAAAACTTTGAACTGGACTAGCTGGAGGAGACCTGTCTTTGGAAAGACTCAAGATCTTAGTTGGTGTCTAGGTAAGGGTCCTGGGGTCTGGGCGTGGATGTCAGGTAGACTGAGAGCCTGTGCTGATATAGGAGAGGTTGGTGGTGGGGTCCCTGTGAGACAAGCATGTGTGCACATCTGTTTCACTAGTGAGCATCAAGCTGGGCAAGCTGGTGGGTAGGAAGAGACCTGTTTATAGGGTAAGGGGGGGCAGGTTCGGGCATGGACATTAGATGGACTCAGGAGCTGTGCTGATCTGAGGGATCTGTGAATGTGAATGCGCTTGTGAACCTGGAGAGCGAAGTCATGTGTGTTCTAACTAGCGGGCTTCAGACCTGACCAGTTGGAGAGGAGGGATGGGACTCAGCAACTGGTGCCTGTATAGGAGCACTGTTGGTGTTTGTGGGGATACTGGCAAAGGCTGTGCTGTCTGTGGCAGTCTGCATGGTAGCCCATGTCAGTATCCTCGTGTGTGTCTGTGTGATGCTCTCAGCCACGCTACTGGCTGAACCTGCAAGCATCTGAGATATTTGAAGGCTACTTTGAAGCTGACTGGCATTTCTGAAAGCTCTAAGCATATGGTATCAAAGGCATGGACCTAATTAAATGACTCTCTTAAAACAGTGGCCATATGTTATCCTGCTTTCCTTGACTGCAATGACATCTGCTAACAATAAAAGAAAAAAAAAAAGTCATGTCAAAGGTCGTGTGTTATTTCCATGAGTTAGAGAAAACATGCGTTCCTAAAACTCCCACAGCACCAAATGTAATGACTCATTGCCTCTGTTTATTCCTTAATTACAAATCTTCTATGTGGGGGTCTCAGTTTTATGACAACAGATCTCACTGGCATCACTTTCTTAATGACTCTGCTCCATGGCATGTTTGGGTCCAAGCATGGAATTAGGCTGAGGGAAAAGTGTACCTTGGGATTTCCAGTGATGAAAACCCCTGGCATCCACAGCTCCAACACCTACTGACTCATAGCTGGGAAGAAAATGTGTGGAAAGTTCTGGGAAAACTGCTGCACATGCCAAGAAGAAGCAATAAAGCTGTAAGGTTTAAGGCAGAACTAGCTGATGTACGTTGTGGTACAGCCAGAACCACATAAAGCAAGAGACCACTTCCAGGTATGTATTCCATCATCACATTCCCACAGTGCTTCTGGACACAGACTCCTGAAAATAGTGCTGGTTTACTCGGTGTAATTTCGAAGTCAGAAGGAATTGTAATTATCCAGTTGAGTGATGTCCAGCCTTCAGCTGAAACTTGCTAATGAAATAGCTTTGTTTTCCTGGCTGCCTCTAGTTACAGCCTGAAGTGTGCTCCTACCTGTGGCAGAGACATGACCAGTAGTTCAGGTGGTGATGACATTAGGAGGTCCTGCCAACCCGAAGAGAAGCTAATCCCAAGACAGAGGCACGGCACAAAATGTGAAGCTGCTCCAGGAGTGGTGGGAAAGTTGATCAGAGGGGACGAAAAGATCACTGTACAAAAATGGTGTCTGAAAATAAGAAGGAAAAGGAAAAACAGGAATAGCAATTGAGAGAAGGAGGTGAGGGAATGCTTTCCCTCTTAGTGTCATCTCTGATTGGTACAAAGATTAGGAGAGGCAAAAGAGATTTGAGCAAGTCTGAGTCATCTCTTCAATATGAGGGTGAAATATTCTTCTGCAGAGTCCTCTCTCCCCTTCAGGGGATGCTTCTGGGAGGCAGTCTGCCTAACTGAGGTGACTTTAGGCCTGGCAGAGAAAATTGTGCTTAATACAAGCAAAAGGAAATGTGTTTGGGGTAGTAGCTGAGCTTGCAGACACCCACTTTTGATGATTTTGGTTTCAAAGGTGGCATGTGTTACCACTGAATGATTAAAGTGTTATCCTAATTAATCTGGACCTGCAGATCACAGTGTCTCTGAAACACTTTTTCTTCATTAATTAGTGATTTAACGTTGTGGTTAGGTACAACAAAATCTGCCTTTCCCTGGCACAGGATATGCTCTAGCTTCTGTTAATGTGATTTTTCTGAAAGAAAATGAAATGTCTTTTTTTTTTTTTTTAAAAAAAAAAAAAGTCTTCATTTGGACGATCATTCTTCATGAAACTGAACTAAGAGGAGTTTCTTTAGATGCTTAAGTGAAGACTGCAGAAAGAAATAACTGACACACGTTCAGCCCGAGGAGCTGGAGATGTCTGTTTTCTACCAGCCTTTTAACTAAAGCCAGCGTGGGTTGCCCAACACATAGACTGCAGCTGAGCTGTGAAGATTCCCTGGCAAGTCCATAGACAATACTAACTCTCAACTTTTGTATTCTGTGCTGTTCAGGACAACATCACCTAACAAGGACTTGTGCTTAACTATCAATTACATTTTTATATTAGGAAGCCTCAGCACATTTAGATCCCAGACGTAATTTATTCCTCTTGTCCAAGGGAATGACTCAGTTTCTTGCCGCCGCTGTGACTGACTCAAAATATATCACTCACTTTGCATGAAAAATAATGCTGAAGGCATATGACTCCATAATGACTGCTCTGTGGCCATTTTGTGGTCTTTGGCTCACTCCCGTTATAAATCTTGTATTTCTGAGGTATTTCCAACCCGCTTGTTGAAAATTGCGTCAACCTGATGTTCAATATTCAAGATGTTGGTTAGAAAAATTATCCAGGATTTTAATAAGATGCAGATGCCGTAGTCAAAGGTAAGCTCTCCTGAGATGTAACATTTCTTCTCAGAGCTATCAGAGTTCACATGAAAAGCTTTGGGGAGGGAGGAAGAGCAGAAACCCCACAGCTATTTGATGTAGTTTGAGTAACCCCATACAACCATACCCCCTGTATACCTAGTAAGTTTGTGCCTGGCCTGAACAGCTTACAACCCAGAGAAACAGAGGTGCAAACAGGTGAATGAGGTTGGGGAAAATGAATTTTCTGTGTATCAGGGCCAAGCCCAGCCTGCCCAACTGCAGAACCATTCTTGAAAACCTGGAGCAATTCCAGGTGCTTGTATCTTTTTGTCCTCATTCTGTTGGTGTACAAAGAGTGAACTAATGGTTGTTTTTGGTCTCATTACAAGAAAGGCTTGGTATAAGTGGTCCTAACAGATTTAAACAGGACTAGCATAGTTTGAGGTAAGTGAATAGTGAACAGGTGATTTTTGTTGTTGGTTTGTTGGGGTTTTTTTTGGTGGTGGTTTTTTTTTTTTTGTGTGTGTGGCTTGGTTTTTTTGTTTGTTTGTTTGTTTTTTAACTGTTCATCCTTAAGAAATGTGCTCAGTAAGCTGGCTTGGTCTTCCATGCTTACTGGACAGCAAAATCAGTCTGCATTCGGGATCTTTTAGGATGTATGTAAAACTGACTTAAGTAAGTCAAAGTCTGTTTACACAAAACCCAGCCTGCCAGCAGAGGATCAGACAGGACAGATGATAAGCACGTTGGAATTAGGAGCCTCACAGTTTGCTAGGAAGTTGCTTTAGATAAAGAAAAGGAAACGTCTCTGGGGAAATCGCACTCAAATGCATATGAGTAGAGAAGTGCTGGAGGAAGAATGCGGGAGAGGCATGTGTCCTGGTTTCAGCTGGGATAGAGTTAATTTTCTTCTTAGTAGCTGGTGCAGTGCTGCATGTTGGATTTGGTGTGAGAACAATGTTGATAACACCGTGGTGGTTTTAGTTGTTGCTGGGTGTTTATACTAAATCAAGGACTTTTCAGTTCCTTGGGCCCTGCCAGCCAGAGGGCTGGAGGGGCACGGGACATTGGGAGGGGACACAGCCAGGACAGCTGACCCAAGCTGGCCAAAGAGGTATTCCATACCATATGACATCATGCTGAGTGTATAAACTGGGGGAAGAAGAAGGAAGGGGGGTCATGAGGCATTATGGCGTTTGTCTTCCCGAGTAACCGTCACCCATGACGGAGCCCTGCTCTCCTGGGGATGGCTGAGCACCTGCCCGCCCAGGGAAGTGGGGAATGAATTCCTTGCTTTGCTTTGCTTGCATGCGCGACTTTTGCTTTACCTATGAAATTGTTCTTATCTCAACCCTCGAGTTTTACATTCCTTTCTGATTCTCCTCCCCACCCCTCTGGGTGACGGGCTGCCTGCCTCAGCCGTAATGCATACACTGCTCGTTTGTCCTCATTTTCTTTCCTGTCAGGCCATGGCTTTATTTTTTATTTTATTTTAATTTTTTTTCACCTAGCTTTAGCACACAAGCTATTAATGAATGTGTCATGCCATCAGGGCTGCTGTATTATTTGGGATCCAGGCAATCCAGCCTGGATACCAGCTCCTACCAGACTGCATCATTTGGCGTTTCTATGGGTTGTTTAATTAACACAGCAAATACAAATGACAAATTCAGCAGAGATATTGAACCTGAACTTTGCATAGGGATTTTGCAGTCCAAGAAACTAACACTGTCGTCAGAACGGTTTTATGTTCTGTCTCCCTGTTGCTGTTATTGGGAGATATCTGAAAGTGCTATAAGAAGCAGAAAGAAAGAGGTGTAATAAAGCCATCAGTTTAGATTTAAAATATCTTCTGTACCTAAGTGGAAGACACAAGATGACACTAAGTAATTTTTAGGCCTATTACCTTATTACCGGTGACAGAGGTGCATTTAGACAAATCTGTTTGAGCAGACAAGCAATATTTAGAGAAGGGGAATCGGGTGCTTAGACAGTAGTTGTTTTTTGACAGGCCTTTGTGACAAACCGGGGAAAAAAATAGCTGCATAATGAGACTGGAATATGTACTACAACTGCAATTGAGACACACATTTTAGCAAGACGATGAAATCGTAGTACTTTCTTGGTGTCTTGTTCTTATAAAACCAGATGTTACTTCCACAATTTTGAGGCTTGGAAGCACTGTGAGAACAGTAAATGGTGCTGCCTGGTACAATCAATTTTCTATATAGTTTTTTAAATATGCTTCAAAATCATGCCAGAGAGAAGACTGAGAGGTGATGTTTTTTTCCACCTATTAGCCTCTCCCCAAACAGTATCACCATTGCAGCTTGGTACTGGGAAGCTTCCAAAATATATCCTTATCCCCTGAAACAAGAAGAGGAAACCCCATCCTCTCTCAACAAAACCAGGTGCACGGACTTCATAGCTTAGGTGGTAAAACTCTAACATCCTTTGCTAAAATGTTCTGGCTAAAGTGTGTTACTGAAACAGTTATGAAAGCTCCAGGTGGCTGTAAAGAGCAGCAGTGCTAGAGCTGGTCCCTCTGCAGCCCAGTGAGTTTGTAGCCTGCCTAGAAATGTGTCCCTTTCTTTTCATCAGCAAGGCCACCTCCAGACCTTGGTGAGGGATCAACTCCTTCATAGACTACAAAGGAACCTGCTCCAGGTTTTTGTGAACTGGCATGGGGGTAGTGTGATGTCCCTCCGCTCTTTTCCTTGGGACAGCAGCATCTGAAAGCTACATAAGAAACTAATTGTTCCGAAGCCAGCTTCTGAACCCTGTGTAGGGAAGGCGGCTGCACTCCATGGAAATGTCCCTGCAAACACTGTGATGAAGCTGGACAAAAGAAGGACATCTCCAATACAACAACAAATGCTAGAAAGCATATATCTGAAGTCTCGGCTGAGGCCAATCTCTATTTTTACTAGAAAATTGAAGTGAAGTTATGAAGGTTAAGGGATAGAAAAGAAAAAAAAGAGAAGATATTCAGGCCAAAAGAAATGAGGGACGACACTGGTTTGCATCAGTAGAGATTACAGCCCTCTTCTGATGAACTCACCTGAGGTAAAGAATTACATCAATTTGTCTTGAAATGACACTTGACAAGGGGCAAAGTGTCTATTATAATCTCATTTAATAAACTGTTCAGCCCACTTAAATATGCTTTCTCTCTGCTTTACCCTCTTGAAACATGCTTTAGCAATTCATTAACCTCCCTTCTAATTACATGGATATAGGCATCTGCTATGACCCTGCAGAACAACAACACAAGAAATTTTGTTCTATTGCTCAAAGTACGTGTTTGTTTTGAAAAGAGGCACAGCAAGGTCAGAGGGATGTAGCTGTTTGTACCCTGCCTTGGATTTACTGGAATAATTACTTGCTTGTTCAAAATTAGCCTTTACTTCAGTATGGATTTTATTACAGGTCAAAGACATACTTGTGGAAGCAAAAACAAATCTCCTACCAAAATAAAAAAGATAACATCAGATACAGTATTTCTGCTTCAATGAAAATATAAATAAGTATGTCATTAAAGATGTTCTCAGAGGAAATAAGCTGGCTTGGAAGAGCTCTGAACTTCGAGGATATTTGCTCAATGTGGAGCCGAGTTCAAAATTTGCAGCACTGGAGATGTATTATAGTTTTTCAGAAGGGAATGTGGTGGGCTCAGAGGATGTGAATGCTGATAAACGTAAGAGAGCTCCTAGGCTGCAGTGTCTCCCAGTGAAGTTTATTTTCCAGTTTAGACTGAAGTCCAATACTTGCTGCTTTCAAGGAGGAAACAAGAAACTTTCCAGGGCGGTTTTGGGCTGACTGCTGTCATGGGGGTAGTTTGTTTGAAGCGCCCAGTGCCTGGAGGTGAGTTCATGCTATCTAACATAAGCATTTTGCAAAACTTTGAAGACCTGTTTTGCCCAGTTTTTGTATTAATTATTTCAGCTTATATGATCTATAGGCAGATTTAAATCCACTCATTTCAGAGTCTGCAAAGTGGCTCCTACTGTATGTATCACGGCATCATAGGTATCATTTGGACATCATGGTAGTGATGTCCAAAGGCTGCTAATCAGCCAGCAGAACCAAACCTTGGAATGAAAATGGAGAAGATCATAATGTTCTGTGTGTTCCTTCAGTACTCTTCGGAGAAACACTAGGAAAATTTCGAAGGTGTTTTCCATCCTGCTCTATTTTATTACTCAAATTTATCCTCTCATTCCAGGAAGGGTGTCCCAGGTGTTGTGACAGCTGGTGGACTGGCCTATGACTTCTAAGAAGTGCCCTGTCACCTCCCTTAGCATGTGAAGAGGATGCCTGCAAATGTGTGTGCTCAAATTGCAATGAAGATTAGAGCATGGACCATCCTGCTGCTCTTTGGTTGCACAGTGTCAAGTGCCGCAGGGGTCCTGGACCATTACTGGGGTTTTTACATATTAGGTCTGTCACCAGAACAGAGAGTTAAAATGAGACGGAGTTCCTCTGATAGTGCATGAGCTGTCAGGTGTGAATAATAAAATGTGAATGCTGCTCTAAGCAGCTGTCACAGCAATGCTCCTCTTCTCCACAAGGCCCTGCATTTTGTGAATGAGAGGTTTGAGAGGAAGCAGGTGTTACCCTGCATCTAGCACAGAAAGGGGACCAAGTAGAAAGCTCTGCACAAACATCGGATGTAGAAGAAAGTGTGGGAGCAGTGGGAAAGCAGTACCGAGCCCTGGTGAAGGAGGAATGAGGACAAAAGCATGTCTATCTCTTTGCAGACTTGCTCTGAACAGGTAAGAACATAGTGCTGCCTCTGCTCTGGACTGAGAACCAGGTAGGTGTGATGAGCATGGTGCTGGACTGGTAGCACTGCTGGGAGGCGATGGCCATGGCTGTGGGCTCAGTGTCCTGTTAATCACAACAGCAGAGCTAGCTCACAGCTGCCTGTCTGTGGGCAACATGCCAGGACACTCGAGGAAATGTTCCCATTGTGTACATCTAAGCTGTGTAGAGACCTTCATGGTTCGTGCTTCACCAACTGGAGCGCAAATGATATAATTGAATTGCCTTTACCACCTGTTCCCTTAACAAAGATTTTAGCTTGAGGATATTCGCTGTTGCACTTCTTTACTGTGGTGTAACTCCATTGGCACTTCTCTGACTGAATCAGTCTGTACTGGGCAAGTCACTAGGACTTTCTGAGGAGGAAAGCTGGTTGCTCTGGTAGAGCAAGGCCACCATCGCTCCACAGGTACAAAAAATGTTTACAAAGTGAATCTCAGATGTTATTTCAGAGCTAGTCCCCATCTTCCAGATACTCAAAACCATGCGTATGTGAATAACTGACATTACTTCATTAACAGTCATTGTTGCACGTAACCTATGTATTTTGAAGAAATGTTGCTATGAATATCGTCATGCAATGTTTTGAGCAGCATGCACACTCTGCCCAGTAAATGGGGGAAGAGTAGGTGCTGCTGGCTATTTCACACCAAAGGTGCCTAAAGGAAAACTGGGCATGAAATGAGGAGCAAAAGATTAAACATCTCAACCAGCCCTTGCTGTGCATCGAGGTAAAGAACTGCACAAGAAACAGCACCATTGCTGAAAAGCCTTGGGTTTCCATCTGGTATTTCATCCAGGTTCTCCTGAGACGAGAGGGGACGTACGCTGCTGTGAACAGACAGAAGGTGGGCGCTTAATGTGAGCCTTGCTACTTTGTGGTGGCCTGTGGCAAGGCTGGGGGTTTGCTGTTGTTGAGTAGTGACATAAACAGTAAAAAAAATCTGACAATCAAATAATGAATTTGAAGGAGTAATGGGCATGCATTTCTCTTCCAGCATTTCACTGTTAGATTGTCTCAGCCCAGAAACTGGGATATTTATTATTCAAAGGGACCTGCCATTGCATCTGAATTCGGCCCCATCAAGCTTTTTTGTTGCAATGGGGAGGGTTGTAATGTAGTGATGGAACAGGAAGACCATGAACTAACTTCTAAGGCTGGTTCTCTTGCAGGAACTGCCTCTGTAGACAGAAAGTCTCTTTCATGTTTAATGCCATGGAAAGTGCTGTGTACAGCAACTCGTTTAACTGAATGAGTAATATTAAAATGATATGATAATGCAAAGGAATATAAAAACCTCGAGATACTCATGAGAAGAATCCCGTCTTTTTGTCTCAGTGTATTTCAGAGTGCCCTAGGGGAATCGTTTTTCCAGGAGAAAAGCTGTATTCTGAATTTTCCTACTATATCTAATTGTAAACAGTTTCCCATAACAAAAAATTCAGCTGCCTTGAGAGTGCCTTTATCTCTTAAAATTGGATACCCACCCATGACAATGTATGACCCTGCTGACAGCTCATTTACTGAGTGATTATTTTTTGATTTTAGATCTGGTGGCCTCCTGAGATAATAGATGGCTCTGTGGGGCTTGCCAGTATAGGCGTGGAATAAGATATGCACATGGTAACCAACTAAATGGGCAACAAAAATATAACCACTTGGAGTTTCAAAACTCTTTTTTTCAGAGACTTTGCGGAAAGGGTTAAATATGCTTGTAAATATACCTGTTAGGAGGCTCCTTCTGGCTGCATGCCAAGTGGCAGGCGGTCTGTTTGGCTGCATAAAAGCAAATGATGACATGGTTAATGCTTCAGATACCTCTGGGACACCCGGACTCCCAGCAGGAATTAAACAAAGGTAGGAGTAAATGAACTGCATCTGTGTGTTCAGATATTCAATGTGTGCACAGAAACTCTTGGCTCACAGGTGTTACTGAGGACCATTCACGATCTTCCTAAGCAAGAATTACTTCTCAGAGAGAATACCATAGCAAGTAAATCTCAAATTTGTGAGTGTGGGAAATGCCTATCAACTTTACAGGGTTAAGGATATTTTCCTTCCTTCCTACATCTTTCTCAGATTTCTGCCTCCTCTTTGTACTTTTGGTACTGAGGAAAGGGTTTGTTGTTGAAATTTTTGCAATTTGCAGTGGAACTCACCTTCTCCTCACAGTTTGTTCCTTTCCTCCTCAAGTCCTTCCTGCGCACGTGGATCACACAGCTCTCCAGCCACCTTGTTGCTACATAACACCCTGTGAGGTGTGGATTTGTGGCTACTCCCTGTGTGTCCTTGTTATCGTGGTCAGAGTCCTCACATAGGAATCATTGCCTATAGCCCCAGAAAGAAGGACAAAATATGAACTTCAGAGAAGAGCTGAACAGGAGGTGGTGGTGGTGGTGGGTTCTGGAAAGGTACGCATATGATGGTACATTCCTGACTTCACTAAATGTGAATTACTGCAGCCTTGGAAACAAAATTTCTCCAGGTGCCTCATTTGCACCAGGCACTTGGAGATGTTGAGGTGCTGTGCTGAGCAGGGTGGAAGGAAAGGCATGGACCTGGGCCAGGAGCTGCATGCTGTGTTTGAACCTGTTCATGGATGAATGAATGTATGATGTCATCCCTCCACATCCTAAGCATTACAATGGAGAGAGGGTGAAGAGTTCCCCTTCCTCTCCTTTGAAACCATGGGTTCTGCCGGGGCAGAAGATCCCTTTTCTCCTCCTTCATTGTCCAGCCCTTACAGTTCTGCCTCCTGCCTTACCTACAGGTGTAGGGTCCTCATGCCCAGGAATTTGTTGGTTTATAAAATTGTTATAGAGCCTATTATAGAGCCTAACCACAATGAACACAAAGACCCAGTGGGAACTGGAGTGGCAATACCAGGTGGAGCAACCAGCAACCTCAGCAGTGCCAACAGAGCTCCAGACCTGCTCCCTGTGATTGTTGGAGGAGAGTGATCAGACCCAAAGCCCTGGGTGAACCCCACTGAAGAGTCGGTGGGGCCACCCCCTCCCCAGAAGGCCCTGCAGACTGGTGGTGGGGAGCGCCTGCAGGGGCGTGGGGACTCACAGGGAGCTGTGGGGGAAAAACATTTGGGGACATTGTACAACTTCTTATGAGACGTTTTAAGGGGTCTGTGGGAATGTGCAAGAATATTATTTTTATTTAAGGGAAAGATCAAAGGTGGTTCTGCAGGGGGAGCTAGTGTGAGGGAAAAGGGGATAAAAGGGGCTGGTCGGGGTAACAGCTGGCTGGTCCGTACGCTCGTCTGACCGAGCCCTGCACCTCATCACCACAGCCTGCCCTACAGTCTTACTAAATGTTCTTACATAACAAGAATAATAATTATTATTACTACTACTAGTAATTACTCTTACAATCTTACTATTGACTTTCTGTGCGGGCACAGTCCCTATTCGGAGCCCAGGTGAGCGCCCACCACCCAACCCTCCAGCCAGGCTGGTGGGCAGCAGCACGAGCGCTGAGTGTCGGCAACTGGAGTGGGACCACGACCCTCAGAGGCTGGAGGTGCCGGTGCCAGCACCTGGGGAAACCAGGGCCTGGGGCGGCTCTGGGACAGACGGAGTAGCTAATGCCAGCAAATGGAGAGATCCATTTTCCACGTGTGGGTCCGTATTTCACTAGTGGACGTTAATCTGACCAGCCAGAGAGGAACAGTACCTGCTGCCCATTGTGTTCGTGTGTGTGTGAGCCTGCACAGGTGTCGGCACAGTGTAAAGTCACTGCTCCCTGTGTTCATCAGTGGCTGCCTGTGTGTGTGCACCTCCAGGTAGCACAGCCTCAGCCCTGCTCCAGGCTGGACCTGGGAGCAAGCTGCAGCAACCTCATGTTGCCTAGGTGGGGGCAGAAGGAAATCCCCAGGGTGCTGTAGATACAGGATCTGGCTGCTCTTGACAAAATGTGATGGAGAAAAATGCAGACTGCTCCTTGTGCAAGGACAGATTCAAGATTTAATGGTGGACCACTTTGTAGATGCTGATACGGGGTGGTTGTACAGGCTTATTCACAGCAGAAGACTCTCAAGTCATTGAGAGCTGTGTCATCCCCCCTTCCCTGGGGCTCCTCCACCTTTGTCTGGATCCCACAGATGGCCCCAGAGGTGCAGCTGCTGCTCCATGGGCCGAAGTGCCCCCATGGAAGTCCCCAGCCCTCCAGCTTTGTCCCATCTGAGCATCCGAACCTCACGCTGTTGGCCGCTGTGTCGTCACGCAGTTGCCGCCTCTCTTCCACGCGCAGCGAGAAGGAAACCAGCTTGTTGCTGGGGCAGAGCTGGGCCTTGGTCCAGTTTCCCCACCTGCCAGAGAAGAAAATGACACGTCAAGATGTGTTCATCCTCTGCTGTGCTGCAATCAGCACTGCAGCTCTCCTGGGATCCTGAAGCCCCAGGGCAAGGGACCAACACAGGGATGGTGGGTTTCTGTGAGCACCTGTTTCACTCTGCTTCCCCACCGTCCCCTGGATGCCTAGCCACCATCAGCCCTGGGCTACCCTGTTGCTGCAGAACCCCCTGGGAATTTCAGCTGCCTGCTTTGTCCCTGTTACTTAATATCAATGTCGTTTTCAAAGTAAGCATTTGAGGAAAAAGAGAGAATACAGGTTTAAGATCTACATTTTTTAACTCTCCATCTTTCAAAGCACTGTTCCTTTCCTTGGGACCAGACCTCTATCCTAAGACCTTCACACATCGTGTACCTCCCCAGGTGGGGTGGGGAGTCACTGTCACAGGGGAGTGTGGATGCCTATGGAGAAACCATTGCACTGGCTTTCCTTCATGCTCCCCAGAAGCTGCTGCCCTGAAGCAGGATGAGAAAACGGAGACTACTCACCACCCCACAGAGGACTCTATGACTGTGCCATCCGTGCAGAGCAGGCGGATGCCATTCAGAGCCGTGTCATCACCAAACAGCCAAAATCCCTGGTAGGACTCCACCTTAGAAGAGGGGAAGAAAATGTGAGAGGTCATCACTCTTCCCCATTTAAAAGAAGAGATAAGGTGAGCCCTCGTGATGAGGGGTGGTAGGAGCCAGACACAGGTAGTGCTGCTGAGCAGGGCTGTGGGGCAGCTCCATGGTATTTCTCAGGGAGCCCTTTTTGCTGTTGTCCCCCTCGGCTGTTTTTCCAAACCGTGGAGCAGAGGCTCTGGACACAGGGATGCTTGGTGGCTGCTGTCCTGGGTCATGCCCACCCTCTTGCAGTGTGCTGTGACACACTACTGTTGGTAGTGTGAGTTGTTCCAGCCCCTTGGGAATGGGCTCTGCAGTATTAATCCCAGGTCTTTCCTTGCCCCATGGACTCCTCTGCTAAGAAACTGCTCACTGGCAGGGAGCCTAGAGAGCTACTCTGTGCCAGAGATTTCTTGCTGATAAGCCTGCATGAGCGATGCAGATACAATGCAAACTGCTGCAGCGGGACAAAAATATTGTGGCCAGCTCTGCTGAGACCAGAACAAAATAACACCATTTCACAGCAGGTTTTTTTTCCCCACCCCAAAGAGGGAGTGAAAACTTACCTTCACTTCAAATCCCTTAGCATAGCCGCTGGGGCAAAAGTGTTGGCGCCCCCAAGATCCCCAGGGGCCTCCATTGGGCACCGTGAGGATGGACTCGTATTCCCGTGCCTCTGTGCCCTGGAGGCAGCAGGAGCCCAGCAGGCAGAGGATGGCTGAGATGAGCAGCTGCATTGCAGAGGACCTGCTTGGTGCCTCACTGCGTGGAGGTGACGACATGGGGGAATTTATGAGCCAGAAGAGTGGGTGGGAGTCCTTGGGGAGTGTCAACAAACCCCATGGGGAGTGGTAGTTGTTGCTATGTACTGCCTCTGTTGACTGCCTGTCCCTCAGTGGATGGGCCACCCTTGCCAGGTGGAAGGGGTGTCACAGGTGTGCACCGTCCAGGGGGCTTACAGGGCTGTGAAAACTTATGGGTGTGATGGAAGGGAAGGCAGGGCAGAGTTGGGACCACGCTCCACAGGGGTGCTGCACTTTGGAGAAGGATCCTGGCAATGCCGCGAGGAGGGTGTTGGAGAGAGTGAGGTGGGAGGGGAAGAAACCTCTGAAGGGGCTGAAGCAAAACGGAGGTGGAGGGGTCTCAGGGTCCTTTGCTCTGTAGAAGTTCTCACTTGCTTCCTCTTCCTTGCTTTCCTTCTCTCACAGTCCCACTGGGGTTGAGGAAGCCACTGCATTTCATGCTGGGACACAGACTAAGCGCAGGCGATTACATAAAGTGTGGCAACCCCTTCTCATGGGGCAAGTGCTCCAGCTGCCCATCTTGTGTGGCCTTTGCTGAACTCACTCCAGTTTATTCATGTCTTTCTTGTACCGGGGGCAGGGGAATGGGAGCAAAACTGCACACAGTCCCATCATCCCATGGACTTCTGTAGTCACAGCTCTCAGTTGTTCAAGTGTATCTTTAGGAGGTGTGATCATACAGGGAGAGTGGGGGTTTCCATTCCTTTAAAATTCCTCTGCACTCAGTTATTTGCAGCACCCTGCAGGAGACAATGAGGATGGAGATGTCTTATTGTGATATATATATATATATATCTCATAGGCAGCAGGAACCTGGCAGAAAGAAGATAACAGGGGGGATGGATTGTGTAGTCAGGGTTCTGGTCTGGAGAATGGATAGCTTGTCAGTACTTTGCTACTCTTGGTGAGAAAGGACTTTCTAAGTTTTAGGTATCAACAGGATTTCCTCATAAGAGTGGCATCAAGAACAGGAAGAGCGATGGGCCATTCCCAGGTACCATATCCAGTAAAGGGCTGTGAATAAGTGATATCAACTATGCTGGCTGCATGATGAGGCTTTCAGGGTATGGGGAAAATTATGGCTTTAGGGTGGAGCAGTGGCAGAGACAACTAGAACTGTAAAAGGATCTTAAGGAGAAGCAGTGGAGAGGATCAAGGTAGGGGAAGAGGCCTCAAACTGTCTGATACCAAAAGGGTAGAGATGTTTTATGGTTTGTAGTTCTATGCAGAGAGCTGAATCTTGCTCTGTTTCAGTCCCTCTCATTGAGAGGGTCTGTTTTGTGTACCACTTTCAAAACCTTCTCCTGTTTCCTCTCTGTTGGTCAGCCTGAGCTCCAGCCCCAGTGGTACTGCCACGGCAGGTAGGAGAAGGGGGACCCTGGCTGTGAAAAGATCCTGGTTAACACCTTTTCTGATTTTTTTATTGCTCCCTTTTAGCTGCCCAGGGAGGAGGCAGCAGCGGTGGGTGGCACTGGGCCAGTGGTTCTGTGATATTCCAGCAGGAAGCAATGAAAGCAATTCACACTGGTAATTAGCTCTGCCTGCGGGAGAAAGCGAACACTCTGTATGTGTTTCTATAACTTCAGAGTGGGGATCTAGAAAACAAACAAGGAACTACTCTCAGCTTTATGTTTCACTCTCTTGGCTCTCATATATTCTTAACCCTTCCAGAGAGATGAACCTTCTTCTTGAGTCAAAGAAACTTTCCCTGCTCCTGCCTCAGAAAACCTTCCCAGCTCTAGGAGTAAGTCATGGATGGGGGTGAAAATGCTGGGATCAGTATCAGTTTTGATGCAATACAACAACAGTATTGTTGAATTTGTACTGCTGGGGTGCAGAGACGAGTACTTTTGGATAAACCTGCTCATGCACTGAACTTCCCTGAGTATCTGGTGATGTCTCCAACATCTGTGCTAATGAACATTTTCTCATCTGGGGAAGCTCTTTCTCCTCACCTCTTGCTTCTTTCCTGTTAACCTGCTGTCCTCCAGTCAGGCAGGGAAAGTACCAGCTTGCAAGTCCAGGATGGGTGGATTTTTCATCATGTTAGATTGGAAAGCTGGAGTTTGAACTTTTCAGTGAGTCTGGCAACTTCTATGCTGGTTAGCTTTGACAGGTAGCTGTAGGGTCGTGTTATGTGACATATCTTTTTTTCTTTTAATTGAATTAATGGAAGGTAGGATAGCATTAGACTCAGCAACAGAAGTGAAGACACGATGGACTGTGCAGAACAAACACAAGTTCTGTATTTTTTCAAACATATAAACAAAGAAGAAATATATCTTATTTTTTGGACAACTTAAGTCCTCCTCCCTGTGAAAAAAAGGAACCAAGACTTACAATGACAACAATAATCTTTCAAAACAGTGCAGGTGCTCAGAATAATCAGAAATCAGCAGAATAAAAAAAGGTGTTTGCAGAGCCAAGGTATCAGGATAAAAGAGTGAAGTGCTTGTAGTAGCCTTGTTGACATTGCATAGATACATTTACATTGTAGATACCTAAGTGTAGGTTAGGTGAATCCTACTTTCCATGGGCTAGAAGGTATTTTGTCAGTTATGGCCCATTTGCAAGATGGTGGGGCTCTCCAGGAAAGGCACAGGAGCTGTGTTCTCACTCGGCTGCCTTCTCTAGTAACATAAACCTTCTCGGAGGTTGTTAAAAAAAGAGTTACTTTAAGTTGTATGTGGACTGAAAACATTCTTACAGTGGCCTTTGGAATGCCATTGGAGATAAAGCCAGTTAAATGGCTTCCACATCTGGAAATGAAAGTTTTTGGATAAATGACCTAGTTTCAAGCATTCTTTGGTGTTGCCAAGGGACCAGTCAGCCTTTGAAGCACGTAGCACTCTGCCACTGTCATGTCTGTTTAAAAACAGATACAGAAGATCAAAACTTGCTGTGTTACTAACAGTGTTCTTTGAGGGCCAAGGCACAGGCACTGGTGACACTGTTGGTGTGCTTGGGTCAGACACACAGGCACATTGCCAGCTGGGTGAGGGATGCCACTACCTGCCTGCAAACTAATAGTGCTGTGGTATGATTCCTGTGACTCCCTCCATGAGAAAAGTGATGTTTCCTCCTCTTAGAAGCATCCCTAATAACACAAAGTCATTAGGCTGCGGTGGAGTCCATGACTTCTCACCACTCAGTGCAGAGCAGCTAGTGCTGAGAATTAGCTCTCCGACACAAAGGTTTCCCCTTTCCCCTTCACAGTTTCTTTCTTTCTCATATTTGCTGCTGCTTGCTCCTTTCTACTGACCAGTGAGGCCACTGGAGTTATGGTTCTGGTTCATCTAAGTTATGACACCCCCATTTATTTGGCTACACAAGAGACCACCTGTTGCTACAGTGGGAATGTGCACACTCGGTGAAGTCTAGAAACCAAATCCACTGAACAGCCTCTGTGCAGGTGGTTCAGCTGCCAGAGGGTAAGTGTCTAGGGCCACTCCACAAGGCATCCCATCTTGCTTCTGCTTTCCAAGCCAGAAGGTGCATGGGCTTTTTTAAGCCTTGTAATAAGAAACTGAGGTCTACCTTATGTTTGCCTTTACTTTTTTTTTTCCATGGTTATGCCCTTCATATTTCATGATAATGATTTCTCATGGGTCTTTTTGCCTCGCCTGAATCCAATTTCTATGGAGAGTCTTCATGAGGACAAAGAAGGTTATTTCTGGAGAAAATCCTTAACAGGAAAGTGTTGGCAGTGGTTACAATCATTATTAAAAGTTGTATGTGAAATAGATAGCAAGCTTATCACACTGTGTGGTGGGTTAATCTTGGCTGGCTGCCAGGTGCCCACCCAGCTGCTCTCTCTCTCTCGCCCTTCTCAATAGGACAGGGGGACAAAACAGCATGAAAATTTCATGGGTCAAGATAAGGACAGGAAAGTCACTCACCAGTTACTGTCAGGAGCAAAACAGATTTGACTTAGGGAAGGTTAATTTTATTTATTGCCAATTAATAACAGAGTAGGATAGTGAGAAATAAGAAAAAAAACCCTAAAAACACCTTCCCCCCATCCCTCTCTTCTTCCTGAGCTCAGCCTAACTCCTGACTCTTGACCTCCTCCCCATGAGTGACACAGGGGGATGGGGAATGGGGTTGTAGTCAGTTCATAACACTTTGTCTCTGCTGCTCCTTCCTCCTCGTGCTCTTCCTCTGTTCTGGTGGGGGGTCCCACCCACAGCAGACAGTCCTCCATGAACGTCTTCAACAGGGGTCCTTCCTGCAGGCTGCATTTCCTCACAAACTGTTCCAGTGTGGGCCATTTCCATGGGATGCAGTCCTTCAGGAATGTATTGCTCCAGTGTGGGTCCCCCACAGGATCATAGGTCCTGCCAGAAAACCTGCTCCAGCACGGGCTCCTCTCCACAAGCTGCAGCTTTCTTCAGGGCACATCCCCCTGCCCCAGCATGGGGTCCTCCACAAGCCAGTGTGGCTGCCCGCTCCCCTGTGGGCTCCATGGGCTGGGGGCACAGCCTGCCTCGCTGGGGGCTTCCCCACAGGCTGCTGGGGAGCCTCTGCTGCCACGCCTGGAGCCCCCCCGCCCCTCCTGCGCTGGCCTGGGGGGCTGCAGGGCTGTTGCTCTCATGTATTCTGACTCTTCTCTCCCAGCTCCTGTGCAGCATTTTTACCCATTCTTCAATATGTTATCACAGGGGTGCCACCAGCATCGCTGATGGGCTCAGCTTTGGGCAGTGGCTGAGTCCATCTTGGAGCCAGGTGGCACAGGCTCTGTCTGACATGGGGGAAGCTCCCTCACAGAAGCCACCCCTGCAGTCCCCCCACTAGAAAGACCTTGCCATGTAAATTCAGCACACATTGACAGAACCCGCTGTAGTATATAAGCTGGAATAAGAGGTCTGTAGTCACTCAGATTGCTCTTGGAACAATTTTTTTTTAAATTGACCTCATCTTTGCCCCTGTGTAGCCTTCCAGTAATTCTAAATGACATGTTATCCATCACTGCTATGACCTTAGCTCTTCCAGTTTAGAGACATTTTAGACCTCTTGAATACTTATTATCAGTTCTAGTTCTTCATTGCTATTCACTCCGTGAATTTTTTTCGTCTGTCCTCTGAAGTAATTTTAATTTCTACCTAATCTTTCCTAAGATCCCTAACCCCCAAGAGTGGCTGGAACCATCTGAACACAAAGTTTCTTCCACTATGAGCACTGATATAAATAAGTCACTTAAAAATGGCCATATCTGCTGTTATCTTTTATACCGTCAGCTGGTCCTACAGATTTTCTGACAGGCTCCCAAATCTTTAATGTAAAGAAACGTTATTAGTGTTAATTCCCTTTGCCATTTGTTCCTCAAAGGGCTTTTTGTCTGCTGTGTTTTTACATGCAATCTGCCATCAGATATGTTACATCTATTTTTCCCATTTGGCCACAACTTTAGCTTTCAGTTTCCTGCAGCAGTCTCCCTTCCCTCACGGTTTAACTCTGCCTATTTTCCTTTACCCTTCCTCAAGTCCTTCTTAATAAGTTGTGTGCCCTGGTCCTGTACTTCCAGCACCATAACCTCTAGACCACTCCTGGTGTCAGTCAATCTGCAAGCTCTAGGGTTTCCTTTACAGCCTGCCTTTTGGCAGGAAGGATGCAGAAGGACCCCCTGCAGGGTCTGTGTCCATGGTTTGTCTATGACAAGGGGAAGAGAGAGTGAGGAGTTGCTCTGAGCACTCCCAAGGACTTGGTGACAGAGACGTGCATTGGCCCTGAGGTGGCAGAGAGACATGGGCATCCTGCAGCTGTGCACATGCCTCCTGCTGAAAACAGTCTCTATCACTTTTTATTAGATTCCTCGGAAAATTTTAACTAAAATGCTGCTGAGGAATGTCATAATACAAATTACAGCTGTTGCTTGCAGAAACTGCAAGGCAGGTCAGCAGCCTTTCCCAGGGACTGGCCTGCCTGTTGCCCAACTTGTTCCCACCTGATCCATGAGCAACAATCCTGGCTGCAGCTGGGGCAGGGAGTGGGGGGCTGATGCTGTCCCACAGCTCTCATGGAGAGCTTGCTGGGAGGGTTTTTCTGAAGAGATAAAGAGAAGGGAGGGTGCCAAAGTGAGTTGAAATTAATTGAGAATTAATTACTTCATGTACGAGATCTGCTAAGAAATTGCTTGCAGGTGGTAATCCCTGGGGACTTTATCGCTAGCAGTTTTGCTGGTGTTTCATACCAAGCAAGGCCATAGTTATCCTGGCATGATGTATTGCTGCCAGCCCTTGCTCACTTTGAAGAGTGAAAATAAATACATTTGACAAAAGAATTTTCCCTGGGGAAAAAAACCCTTCAAACCTTGACTGGATATGGTCCTGAGAAACTTGATCTTTCCTTGAAGTTGGCCCTCTTTGGGCAGGGTGCTCAGGCTCTGTGAAAAAAACATGTCTACTGGGATGTTGTCTGGGACTGAACTGGTATAAAACTAGATATATCGCAGTGTTACTGACATAACTGTGATGGCAAAACTCTTCTCTAGACTTGTTCTCTGAGTTAATTCTGAACACATTTCTCTCCTGATTTATGATCGTCCTTCCAGTTTATACAGTCACTTCTCTACTTTCATCAATTTCCAGACACTATCTCATCCCTTCTGTTTCCTAAACCACACAGATTTATCCTTCTGAGCTCTTCCTTTGCACTTTTTTCTGATATTTTCTGTGTTTTCTGGGAACTTTGGACATTTGAAGAGTTAAACCCCCATAAGCATTGTCTGAAAAGTCCCTAAATTCATCTTTAATAGCATGCCTTCAGCGTGAAATCTGGGTTTCATGTATTCTTTAAGCTAATATGCACCAAGGACCTGTTTGCCAACTGCAAACTGAGAGGAACTAAAAAACCCAGCAATGAAAATACCTCAATCACAAAAGAATTCTGCTTGTGAGGCTGGATATCGAAAGTAAAGGGGCAGAAGGGAGGTCATAGAAAGGAGAAATCTTTTTACCATCGATGCAAATTCCTTGGTATAGCCACAGGAGGAAAAATGCATGCTCCCTTGGCTACCCCAGGAGCCACACAGGCACAGCAGGGACAGAGCCGTGCTGCTGAGTTCCTCCATCCTCATTCTTGCACGATGACTGTTCATCTTGAGCCTACTGAAAGAGCAGTCACTGGGTAGCTCCCAGCTTTGGAAATGGGGGAATTTATACTCCAGCAACATAGGGTGATCCAACCTTCGTGACTACCGCTGCTCTCTGCTCCTGTGCCACCTTAGAGCAGCTGTCAGGATGAGAAGAGCCACTGCTCAGCACAACAGCAAGACAGGAAAACTGGCCATGTTTGCTGAGCATGACCTGGGGCAATTGGGCAACTCCTTGAAGTTCATTGGTAGGAGAAGTGGACATTAAATAAGTGTAAAGTAGGTCCTCAGCTGGCCAAGCAGAGGTAAAGCCAGAGAGCTTTCCTCTTTTCACAGTCCCGTTTGCAGGACTGATGGTTCTGTCCTATTGACCCCCGACATCAGCAGTATCTATCCCCTTTTGTAGGGTCTCCCAGGCTCCCTGATAATCTGTGCTCCAGCCACTGCATGCACTGACCTCTGCGATCTTTCAGCTCCTCTCTGGGACACGTTGGCATAGAGGAGGTGATCTTGTTTTGGTGGCTATGTGACATGCCCGTGATGAAAGGATGCAGATTTCTGACTTGGTATTGGCTAGGACTGTTATGATGAAGCAGATGACATGCATTATGGTTTGTTTTTTTTTTTTTTGTCCTCAGATGGGAAATGAGTAATAACCAGAGTTTAGCTTTGCTTCCTTCTGTCTCTTGCTTTGTTTTGTTTCTTATCAGTCCCTTTGTATTCTGTTCTCATCATGAACCCTCTTGCCCTAACCAAATCCAATTTCCACGGAAAAGCTTCATGAAGAACGAACAAGGTGACTTCTGGAGAGAATGAGAGAGAAAGTCAGTAGCAGGGAAATGCCAGGCCAGGTCATTATTAATGGCTGCCTGTAAAATAAATAACAAGCTTATTAACTTTGCAGACCACAGCAAGCTGGAACAGGCTGCAAGTACTTTGGAGGACACAGATTGAGCTTGACAAATGGTCTTGTCAAATTGAAGAAATATTTTGAGAAAAATAGGATGCAGTTCTGCAGGGACAGAACTCCTGTCCCTGTGAGCTCCCACCTTACGCAGAAATAAGCAGCTGTGTGAGGAGAAATGGCTGCATTAACATCACTCTGCAGAGAAAGGTCTGAGGGTCGTAACAGATCAAAGGCAAAGCATGAGTCAGTGGCTTCAGGTCGTCTCCATGTTGAGATATATGACCCAAATTACAGCCTGCAAGACAAAAGGAGTGATTTTTTCTTCTCAGCATGTGTGAAACCCCAGCAGGGATGCTCTGCTCAGCTGAGGGCACTGAACTTTCAGAAGGATGTGGCCCAGTTGGACAGAATCCAACAGCAAGCATCAAAAATGGTCAGCAGTCTGGAAAACATGACCTGTGAGGAATGAGCGTGAGAGCCGGGACCATGTAACTGAGAGAAGGGAGGACGGGGGAAAGGGAGTCATGGGAAGAGCAGTTCAACCAGGGGTCTGCAGCTAGTGCTGCTGTGGGAGGATGTGGGGAGGGCAAAGCAAGGAGAACAAGGGAGAAAATCTACCAGAGGTTTTCCTGTCTCCTTCCTCATCAGGCTGCCTCTGTGCTAGGCAGAGCCAGGCTGGGTGACACAGATGTAAGGGGACAAGGTGGGCTGTGAGGAGGGTCAGTGTGGGGAGGTCTGATGGCTGTACGGGAACCTCTGTTTGAGGGGGAGATGAAAGGAGTATGTTGGGGAGGCAGACATTGCTTCAGGGACTGAGAAAACATGTCATGATAGGAGTGCTGTCACCTGGGGTCTGCAGGGAATGAGATCAGCAAGTCCCTCTGCCCAGCTCATGGCCACTGTGGGAGTGGGGAGGGGGCAGGAGAAGAGCCTGCAACAGCACAAAATATTGAAGATGAAGGGAATGACCCGGTCTCTGTCTGGCTGAGATGAAGAGTAATGGATGAGCATTGCAGTAGGCTGAGACTGGACACTGGGGTCCACTTGGTAGCAATAGCTATGCTTAGGGAGGTTGAGATCACCACCACCACTGTAGGACTGTTGGCAAAGTTTGAGGAGACATGCATCAGGGTTGATTGGCATGCAATGATTGCTTTGGGGCAGGAATGCACTAGAAGACCTCCTAAAAATCCTTCCAGACCTGTTTCCTCTAATGGAATGATTCTTTGCACAAGTCAAGTGACTCAGAACAAGGAGACCACCATGACCTTCAGTTGGTGAGCAGGGGCTGCTTTCTCCTCTGGAGGGTCACTGGACATGTAGCTGCACCTGGGGCCGATGGGGACCCAGGTGGGAACAGCACGAGGGAAGTGCTTTGTGGGGAGCAGGACAGCTGTCGTGGTCACAGTTCTGCTCGTGGACCCTATCTGCTGTCAGTGCTCACCACAGGGACTGTGCAGCCAGAGGCTCTTTGGTGAAGGTCTTTCTTTGGTGAAGCTGCTGGAGGTGTGAGCGACTGGACTCAGGTGGGAGGGAGACACCCCTTCTGCCCTCAGCCATGCACGATCATGTCATGTTTGTCGGCTAGCTTGCTGGGGACAGCTTTCCCAAGGGCCTTGCCTGGCTGCCTGCCTCAGCCCCCCTCTGCTCTGCTCCCAGGCAGCAAAGCCTCTGCTGGTGCCCCAAAGAGGGGAGTGTGAAATGGCGAGTGACAGGCGTTCATGGGAGCTTCGCACCAGCAAATGGGTGAAGGCTGCTGCCAAAAGCATTGTAACAAAGTGTTTCTTTTCTTTGTATTTTCAGGGTGAAATTGGGAAAAAATTGAGAATATCAGCAAAGGCAGTTGAACAGCTGGGATCTAAGCATTTACACAAACTGTTGATGAAGAATGTAAGTAGCCAGGGTCATATATACATTACAGCATGTGATGCATTTACTAGATTAAGTGTATGAAAATATTTATTAGTTCACATAATATTACATGCATTACATTTTACTGTGATCATAAGCCTGTGCTGAATTTCCCAGCTCCTCTGTGACTGGCCAGCAGAATGGAAGTACTAAATAATCTAGAACCTTTATTAATACAAGCTGGACTGGAGTTGCAAATAAGAAACTGTTGGACATCGGATTTCTGCTGCCTGGGGAGTCCTTTTCCTGACAGTAATGTGAGCCTAGCGAAGGGTAAATATCCCTCAAGCAGCACTGAAGAAAACAAACAAGGAAATAAATCCTGCCTGGCACTGACAGGCAAGAAACACTGTACAGCCAGTTTTCTAGGGATACTTGGCCCTTCCCTCTAGCTGCAGCATTGTTCATGGAGCTGGGTGAGCCCAAATGCACCTGCCTGAGCTCTGGCACTCGTTTGGGCTGAGCTTTGATTAGGAAACACCCTCTCAGACTGGCATCAGCTCTTTTCTAAGGCGGGGATGGGAGGTGAAAGGATACTTTGGGGTCCAACAGGGGAAAGGAAAGATGGTAGAAACAGTGGTTTACTTGGGCTGACTGGAAAGCCTCCCTGCTACAGGTCACCGGTAGTGCAGTAGCTGTGAAAACCCAGCATGGGAGCAGGGGCAGCAAATCTCCAATGCCAGTGTCATGGCAGCAGCTGGCTGACTCACCACCATTGCTCTCCTCTGCAGAGGTGGTGTGTTTTCTGGTTAGGACTGTGTGAGATAAGTGCCAAGTACCAAATGAACCTCCTGAGAAATCATTCTGCTGCTGGCAACATGCAAGGACTTGTGCGTTTTGTGAGGATGCTCTAAAGCCAAAGAGCTAATGGAGTCTTCTTCAGACCTTGTAGGGAAGCACAAGGGATCTGCTACTAATTTGAACACTGTAGGGTAGTTCACCACCCACACTTGCTGGCACTGGAAGTGGTTGCAGGACATGCCAGGCAAAAGTAAAATAAGCCTTTACCAAAACCCACAATTTTCACAGCACCAGTGGCCCCAGCCTGGAAAGCCAGGCTGGGAGCACTGTGGCTGTTGAAGAGGGAAGAGTGGGATGGCTGGGTGGTGGCTATGGCTGGGGGAAGGTCTTTCCACAATCACTGCCTCTATCTTTCCCATGTCCTCTGGCAGCAGCTGCAGAACTGTGCTGTCCCATGCCTGTCCCATCCTGTCATGTCTTTGCCAGCAGCAGGGTATGGGGAAGTGACAGGTACTGTGTGGAGAAGTGTGGCCGCTGTGAATGCTTCCAAGCATACATCTGCCCTGGCACCATCAAGAATAACGACCCTTCATACATTTATCTCTCTCCCAGCTCTGCCCCTTCCTGCTAGTCTTCTTTTCCCACAATAAACATCAACACACACTGTATCTTCCTCTTTGGGGTCTCAGAGTTGAACGTCGCTATGCTGCTAAGGACATTTGAGCCATTTCTGATTTGTTTTATCAATGTATGTACATTTCTCAAAAAAGGATAAAACCTGATTATGATAACAATGATTATTAAACTCCAGGTTTATTATCACAGCCTGCCTAGGAAAGTTGCTTCCAACACCTGGAGGAAGATTTCCAGAGCCAAGTTCTTCAATGTATCAGACCAAACATCACAGCATTTGAAGTGTGTCTGTGGCTATACTTGTTCTTTCTTTCCCCTCTCTCCCATTTGTTACTATTCCTGACAGAGCTGAAGAAGGCATTTTCAGGGGCTAACATTTGAATTCTGTGTTTTCTCTGAGTGAAACAGAATGTCTCTAAATACCCTGCACAGGGTATACTCTGGTATACTATGCTGAAGGCTCAGACTTCCCCCCTGCACCTGCTTGTCCCCATCCCTTCCTCCACAGCAATCCCAGGGGGACCTGCACTGCAGACATCCTGAGATGGTCTCAGTTACCTCCTGGGAGAGGTGGTCTGCAGAGCCTCTTCAGCCATTGTTTTCCCTGAGGTCCATCCAATGCCAGGTCCATTGAAAGCCCTGCATTGGCAGCTCTGTTCTGCCATATTGAGACAACAACAACAACGTCTTCCATGGATAAATCCTGGTGGTGTGAGCAAGATTTCTTGGGCTGGAATTGAAAACAATAAAGGTGAGGCAGCACTGTCTTGCAGACACCATTTACCCCAGTGTCACAGAGTGGCAGTCGGTACATTTTCCTCTCTCTTGCACTCCTGTAGTGCCCTTCCCAAGTGTTTTCCTTGTCCTCCTGATAACCTAGCCTGCTTCTTTGCTGGTGCAAACTCTCCTCTTGCTTTTCCCCTCTGTTCCTCCCCTGGAGAGGCGAGTTGTCAGCCTTCACGGGGAGGGTGCACCATGCACATGTAAGTGCCCATGACTGTGTTTGGGCTGCTGCATGGTGGGAGAGGAGAAAAAAATTACAACTCATAGTAATGACTCAATGACTTTGATACCTGTCCAGTAAAGAGAGCTGCTCTTCAGAGCTGTGTCACCACCTCTACTTTTGGCAGACTCCACCTGGGAGGAAGCAAAGTTCTAGTGAGAGGGAAAAGGCTGGAAGAGAAGAAAAAGTCACCTAAGTTTTATTCAGGCATTCAATAAAATTCTGTGCATCTTTTGATTTACAAGTCTTTAAAAAAAAACACCATTAAAACTGAACTTGACATGCCACATTGTTTCAATACTGATCCACAAAGATGTTTCCTGAGTATTTCCTTCTCACCCAGGCTGTAAAGCTGAGGTCCTGGACCTCATCTGGAGAAAAATGAGGGGGCTGCCTTGCCCTTGTCTTCCCTTTCATCAGCTTGCTGTCCCCAGGCTTCAGCAGTACATTCATCTCTTGCAGCAACACAGATCATAACAGCTCCAAGCAGCATGGGAGGGGAGAGCCCAGGCTTGATTTGCATTAATTTATGCACTAAGGCTTCCCTTTGTCTGAAGAGCTTTTAGCTAATAGATCCCTCATTGGCAGGAGCCAAGGTCTAATTACATGATAAAATTGTGCAGATGTGACCACAGAAGAAAACACATGATGTTAACAGATTTTTCCACAGTGGCTTGTCCCAGTTTGGAGAGAAAAAGAAACTGTCTCCTCCTTTTTTTTTTCCTTCTTCTTCTTTTTTTTTTTTTTTAATTTTATAACAGTATCTCATGTTAGCATATGGTTAAAATGAAGAAGAGATCAGCCTCAGTGGTGAAGCTGTTATGGTGAAGCTGTTGGACCTGTTTTTCAAGAAACTCAGGGGTTCTGCCCTTCTATATCTGGCCATGGGTGAAGAAGCGATAAAAGGATCAAAGCACTGAGGAAATTACCCAAAGCAAGTGCTACTCAAGTGAAGTGTATAGATACCATTTGTAGTGTTCAAAGCACTCCAAAGACCAAGTGCAATCTTACTTTGAGAAGTAAAGATAAGAGGAACAGAGCAGTTGCAAGGCTGACAGATAGGGCATTCGTTGGGAAGTTTAGAGGGTCCATGCCTTCATGGATAGGATTACCCTATTTTTGTGAAAGATTTTATGGAGAAATGCCCATAGATTTCCAAGAAATGGAGAATATACATATTCCAGCTGCCTAAAATCACTGCAAAACTGGACATGCTGGGGTAAGTCTAGATATGAGGTAGTATTTGGCATGCAGCCTGGGAAATTGTGAACTGCTGCTGTCACTGCAGATGGTGGCACCCATGGAAAACCATGTTCTGGGATCAGGGAGGTTTTTCAGAGGGAGTTAATGACATGTGGGTAGCTGGCATAGGACACTACTGGGAGTGGAGAAGACTTTTACCTTCAGTGCAAATCCAATGATGCATCCACTAAAGCAATAGTGGGGATTCCCCCAGTTGCCCCAGAAATCTCCTCATTAGGAACAGGGAGGACAAAAATGTGGTTTTGTGCATCTTCTCCTTGGAAGCAGCAGGAGAAAAGGAGACCAAGCCCCTGGGAGAGGGATCTGGTGAGTATCTGGGTTTGAGCTCTGGCCTGGTGATATCACAGTCATTGGTCCTTGGCATGTGGCCTGAGCAGGACTTCAGTGACCTGTCCTGGCTGTCACCGACACAAGCCAGTGGAAGGATGGGCAACTGGTGTGTCAGCGTTGTCCATTAGCAGCCTCCATCTGCTCACCCCACTGCCCTGCAGCCCCAGTGGGGAGCCCTGATGGTGGGCTTCCCGCAGTTCTGAAGAGAGGGCCAAAAGCCAGGGTGATCTCAAATGAATGGGGGATGAAGTACTTGGTGAATGAAACCTTCTTCCAAGGAATGCCTCTGAGGTTGCAAACCCTGGAGCAGAGCACACAGGCAGGTCCTGGCAGCAAGGTAAGCACACTTTCACAGCAAGCAGCATATAGCTGCATTTTTCTCCCTTTGAAGAAATAAGCAGTCCTTGTGACAGCACTTTCTTCCTGTTAAATCGTATCTACCTTTTGCCAGCACAGAAGTACATCTAGCTTTGGTAGAGGACGCGCAATAGCTAAATTTTCTAGTCTTGCCTGATACTTAAGGCTTGTTCTGAGCAAATCTTTTCTTAGTTTCAAACTTTCCTTTCTAATATTGCTTCTAGTTATTCACCACTATTAACAAGTGCAGGTCTTTGCAGATAGTTATTCCATCTCCTCTCCAGGCAGCTGTTACCTAGACCATAGTGTTTTATCTCTTTTAAGCTCTTCCACCAAGCAAGATGCTGGGGGACTTCCAGTCCCTGGGGACCTTGGGACCCTGACCCTAAACTTAACCTCACCCTAAATCTGCCATGGGACAGAGGAATGCTGCTACTCAAAGGTACATTAAGAATAAGGGGCTTTACTTGTTCGTTTATAGAGTATAGTTCTCTTTCTTAATTTTCTCATGCTTTCTCTCCTTGCATGTACAGCCTGAGCGTTTGTGTGCACACTAAAGCCTTTTAGAGGCCTCACTGAACACATTACTTTTTTTTTTTTTTTCCCCTGCAAAATTCTCTTTTGGGTTTCCACCCAAAATAAGTTTCCATTTTTAAGAGGAAATGCAAGATATTTGGTCTCAGCAGGATGCTAACATTTTCTTCTAGGAAGAGTTATATGCACTGTTGCTGTGTACAAGCTTGCTAGAAATGCCTGTTGAGATTTCCTGCTGTTTGCTTGTCTAAGACTGATTTCAATTGCTTGTAGCTTTTCCAGTCTGCAACCATTTGTGCTGAAATTTTCTGTTTGTGGTTGCAGTTCCTGACTCAATGCAAAAATTTTTCTGTAATGAGTAGGCTATGGCTTGAGAGAGAGGGACAGAAAACCTTGCATACTAAATATGGCAACTTCTCCTATAGTAGTGATCCCCACTTGGATGGTGGACATCTGTGCCATGAATCTGCAAATTTCAATTCTACCCATGCCACAGTGTGCATTGCTTGAGGGATTTAGTTCCTTTTAAAAATTACTTAGAACGTTAGACACTCTAAGAGTTAAATTGGAAACTCAAGAACTAGTGTAGCATGAACAACCAATTATTCATTTGATATAGTATTTTTATGTTATTAATTTAATACTGAAGACAAAGACAGACTCAGAAAAGTGACGCAAGAAAACATTCTTTGAAGGGACCAAGGGTGGCAAGACTACAACACAAAGACCATTCCAAAAGGACCTGGTATATGGGAGTTTTATCTGAGTGCAGAAAAAGAAGGGACCACAGCATAGCAAATAGCTAAGAAAGGGAGATTTTTCGCCAAGGTGCTCACCTTTTTTTCCCCCTGAAATAAGAAAGCAACCAAAAACCCAAGGGAATAGCTGAAGGGCCAGGTGTGTTTGCTCAGGCAGGGTGACATAGCAGTAGCTGGGGACACCTGGACCTGCTCTTCGGCTGTAGCCCACACAAATCTGAAGGAGTGAAAAGAGTCACTGAGAAAGGGCTTCGGTCTGGAGGTGGTGCCATAAAAAGAAAGAAGAAGGTGTTTGATTTCTTCTATCTCTCTGCCATTCCTGAGATCCTTCCCCCTACATCTATGTGGCTGCACCTGCATGGTGGCAGGGACCACCCTACAGTCTCTCTCCCTGGTATCCCCTTTGTCCCCATGCTGAACATGAAGGTCTCTCCCATGCCTAGTGTGAGTAGGTTATGAGGGATGAACACTGGCAGAAGAAATGGAAACAGCAGTGTCAAGTTTTCAAGGGCATGCCAAGAGCAGCGTGACTGGCAAGCGTATATAGGCAGGCTCTTTCGCGTTAGAGCACTGAGATAAATAAGCGGCATGACTGGCACAGTCACAATGAGTCTTTCATGAGAAGAAACTCTTGGGGCTGTCTGAAACACTGCGTGAGGCAGGAGATGGACCCCGTTAAGTGGGCTTCCCGTGGGGCTGCTGTGGGAGACATGCCATGGGCAAGACCCTGCTCAGATCACCAGTTCCCTGTTAATGCTTCACTGACAGCTAGAGTGGTGGGCGTCAGTGGGCGTCAAACTTACACTTGCTGAAGCATTTAAGTCTTTCTAAATACATGCATATGAATTTACAAGCATGTATAAAGATGAGATGTCACTCACATGCACCTAGCCTCTCTATGAGAAGTTCTCAGGGCAGGTGATTTTCATTCATACTCACACAGAAATTTTAGGTCTATTCAGAGACCAGCAGTTCCCATCAGTGGGGGACGTACCTCTGCTCTGTGGTGACTCCAGAAAGGAGGGGATTAGGAAGTTTGTGCCTATTGGCTTCAGCCAGGAGGAGAGTGATGCAAACCAGCACTGGTCCAATGCATCTTATAGTGGGTAGGGATGTAAGTGGCTTCTACTAAGAAGAAAAGGTCATCTGAGACTCACAGAAGCAGTAGAGGACTCAGAGGAAACTGGAGGGGAGGAAGAACAGCTGTCCGGCTGGGTTGTTGAAATCTTCCTTTCCGATGAAGTTCAGTTGGTTGTCGCTTTGGCACATCATAAAGGCTCGTGGTGAAACTTCAAGTGCTGTGTACTTGTCTGTAAAGCTTCAGGTTCAGGCATTTCTGAGAAGGAGGGTAGGGAAAAAGATACTGTTTTGCACTGTTGTAGAAAGTCAACATTTCAGCAACATGAAGAGTTGGAACAATGCAAAGTCTGACAAAATATCCATCATATGCATTGCCTCTCCACAGCTCTTTATCATCCCTAATTAGTGTAAACATTAAATGTAACAAAAAAAAAATTTTGCACCTATGCAGATGAGCCTTAGCAGCAATTGCATTAACCGGACTGGTTATTCCATCTCTGCTGGGTATATTTCAGCCCTGAGCAGAGAAGGATTATAGCTGCAAGAGCAGCTATGTCCTGGCTCTGGACAGAAAGCAGGGACACAGCCCTCTCTTTTCCTGAAGTGCTACCTGTGCTGTACACAGACAACATAGCATCTGAAGTTCCCAAATCAAATAAAGAAGGGCCAGAAACCAAATAAGCAGAACATGGAAAAAATAGACATAAATGGCCTGAAACTGGAGGTATGAGCTAGGGTGAGGAAAAGCCATTGCCTTTTCTAGGATGCAGGATTCCTTCATGTCCAGCATCTCTTCCACAGCAAATCTTCTCTCCTCCTAATGGTTGGCTGCAAGGTTAAGTTCCGTGGGAGCAACGCTGTCAGAAGAGAAGCTTCCTCTTGCCAGCAAACACTTTGGTCCCACTGTCCCAGCTGGCATCACCTTCTCCAGGTGGGCTCGAGTGAATGCACATGGCTGGGGGAGGAGGTAGGAGAGGGTCTTGTGGCTGCCAAAGCATCTGCAGGATGCTACCCTCTCCTGGGCTGGCAGTGGCTCCCCTGCCTTCTACCTGTGGCTATGCTGGCCTTCCCTTGCTTCTGTCTGTGTTAATGGTCAGTACATAGGTGCAAGGAGAGAGACATCTACCTCCTCTGTGCCTCTCTACCACTCTTTCTAGTTCCTCAGGGCTTTCCTGCTCCCTGCAGCCCTCAACGTCACCCATGACAGCAGGAACTACTGGGATGTGGCACATATGCCCCCACTTACTGCTACACTTTTAATGATGTTGGAATAATCGTTCCTTTTTTCCTTTCCAAGTCTTTGGGCAAGGGACAAAGCAGAAAATGTTGCAAGGCGAGCTGGATCTTGCCACCAGGTTCACGTGCAGGGAGTAAGGGGCTGGATATGGTCAGTCTGGGATGACTGGGCAGCAAGACAGGACCTGGAGACTGCAGCCTGAGCCCTGGCTGAGTGTGAATGCTGCCTAGGGCACTTCGTCAAGGCTCCCTTCGTGGTTCAAGGTAGATCACTTCAGTCATTCATAGATGGCTTCCTAATTATTGGTTGTTTTCTGACTCATTTGTTCTTAGACACGAGGGTCTCAACTGCAGAACAGTTTTCTACAAGCAGTTGTAGCTCTGCCTTGAATTTCTTATATCCTATGTAATACTTGAAACCTTGAAATCTAATCAAGGCAATTTGGCAATCAGAGTAAATGGGTTCTTTTGTCTTTAGTCCGTGCACCTTGGTGCCTGGACTGTTACAAGGAAAAATGTCACTCCCTCATTTCACAACAGAAATGGATGTTTGTGGAGCCCTTGGATACCTCAGTGAAGGGCACTATGGGAACTCCCAAAGCAAATAACTGGACCTTTCCAGATCAGGATCTTAACAAAGCTTAAATAATTAATAGATCATGCCCCAGACAGCTACCATTGTTTGCAGGTGGTGACCAATTCTTGCTCTTGACATTTATGGCAGAGGTGAGGCAAGAGATGGAGGTTTGGACCAATGCATTTGAAGGGTTTGAAAGCAAGCAGACAGCAGGTTCAAAACACAGAAAATATAACTATTCATAACTCAGAATAAATAGCCTTCATGGTTTCATTCCAAACTACACTCAGGTATAGGATATCTAGTGTTAATCTGACCCCAACCAGCATTTCCCCTCTAGTCATCTGTTCCTGACAGAGACCTCAGAGTCACTCATCAGCAAAGTTACTGATTATACCTGATTTATCTTCTGGTTAGTCCAAAGCCTTCCATATGGTGCAATTCTAGATCCACAAGGAAAGCCGTTGGGTCCAGACTATTGTGGTTCACTCCATTCTGTGACAAAGGAGAACTGAAGCAGTGTCACGATCAGTGCTGCCTCCCAGGTCAGCGGTCCCCTGTCAGTGGTGAAGGCTTTAGGACCTCAGTTTGAAGGCTGCTAATTGAAGGTCTGAGCTTTTAAGGTGCTGCAAGCTCAAGTACAGCCAAGCCCTTTAGCACTTGCTGAACTTTAAGAATATAAATGAAGTCCAGAAGATTAATGCTGTGCTGAAAGGCTTTGCTGGATCAATACACCTTGAAGCATCAGTTCCAGAGGTGGACAGCTAACTGTAGATGACAGGGTCTGTTTCACGGTAAATTATCTGGATCAGCATGACTGCCTGTGAAAAGCTCTTGAGAGAAAGACTTTTGCTTGAGCTGTCCCATCAGTGCAAGTGTTCAGGCTGCAGTGGCCAGCAGTAATTCCCATGGGAATTCCCAACTATTTCTACCCTGCTCCAGAGTGGAAGGGGATTGTAATTCCACGTGTGTTTCCTGTAAGAACATGGACCCTTCATCTTCGGGTGATGGCCTCAAGAATTTTTGCCAAAACATGTGGTATAGTAGAAACCATCACACAGCCTGGATCTGGGCACGAGCCAGGGTGCAATCTGCTCTGCTTATGAGCATGTGTCTCAGAGTGGTGGTTAAAGTATTTTCAACCAACACCTGTATCACATTAGGAGATACAAAAGCTTGATATAAGAAAAAGGTCTGTACATATATTAAACACTTTTAGACATTTTGATGTCAAGGATGTGCCCTCTCCTTTCTTTTCATCCTCCCCTTCACCTATGTTCAGGATCTGCTAATAAAGTCCTTTTTTTAAATAAAGGTATGCTTTGAATGATCTGGTATTTATTGAAATAATCTAAAATATTCAAATTTCTTTTCAGAGCTTTATGAATAGTTTTTTTCTTTCTTTTCCACCTTCCTCCCTCACTCCGTCAACCCTGGGTAGCCCTCAGTCTGCTCTTTTTGGTTTGGGGTTACTGAGCCAGCATGCATAGCCACCCTGCCACTGCAGGCATGGTTGGAACCCAGATGCAGCACGTGCTGCCTTCTTCCGCAGGGCAGTTAAAGGGGGAGGAAAGGTGTCGCAGCACTCTCCAAACTATCAAGCTGCAAGAAGGTCTATTTACCATCTCATACCAGCATACTCTTCATACTGGTCCCCCTGCGGCCTTCTCCTTGTCTCTCCTCACCCAGGCCAGGCTCGCTCACTCTCTCTGCTTCTTCCTCCTCTCTCTTCCTCAGCTGCTCTCAACTACTTAACACAGAACCAGCCACAGCTGCACCTTACCTACATCGGCCAACCCGCCGCCCCTGAAGCCAGCCCACAGCTCTATATTATCAATGATAATTAACCCAGCTTCATTCCACTACAGAAAGGAACTGAGGAGGATGGTCAAGATCCACCAGCAGGAGCTCGGGGAAGGCAGTGTCAGCTGCAAGAGCAGTTACAAGGCCCCAGCTCTCTGCAGGGGACACTCTGGGACTGAAGTACCCTTGCTGGCATTGCTGTTAGTACCAGACAGCTTCCCACAGCCAAGCGACTGTGACTGGCTTGGCTCTGTAGTGCTGATCGATCCACATCCCAATGTAGAATATGTTGTAGCTGGTGGCAGCCTGTCCCCACCAAGGGAACCACTTCGTTTACTGGAGAAGAAAGCCTTGGTATGTGCTAGTGCGTGCACTGTGTGTAAAGCCAGGGGAGTAGGAGCAAGGGGATGGATCACTTTGGACATACTGGATATGCCATAACACTCACTTTCAGGGGGCTGAACAGCCTTGTGACTGTGGTTAAAGCTAATCCTGAGAGTTTTTCCCAAGGCATTTTCAGAATAAGTTGCTAGAGTTTTCATATGTGATGTGATCTTTAGTTGAAGATATAGTAATAGACACTCAGCGAGTGTAAACTGACATTTGGTCTCCAGCTGCCAGTAAATCTGCACTGCAGGAAGGTCTGTCTTTCTTATTTTTGTTAATTAGCAATTTGAATCAATGGTAAAAAAAATATCAAAAGCCCAATCCAATTGTAGAAACATATATCAAGCCATGTTCCACAGGAGACTGTTCTGGGTCTGGAATTACTGGTTCATCTTAGCTGGGATATTCGGTGCAGTTCTGGACAATGAAATTCAAGGAAGCTGCAGACCTGCTGATAGACAACAGCAAAAAAATATCCTCAAACCAACCCTACAATTACCAGACCTAGAAAACTATATAAGTAGTATGACTGAAAGAACTGTGATTATTGAGTAGGAAGGCAAGACTGAAGAGGGATGTGAAAATAGTCCTCGTGTGTGTATGCTTGTGAAAGGAAGAAACGAATAAACTGTACTATTACAAGAAATAAAACCCAGTAATCTTACTTTTCAACAGACATTAGGAAAGCCAGTCCAACAGTAAGGACAACTGAGCGCTAGACTGTCTTCCTTAAGGAATCTGTAGTGTGTTTGTCATTGAAAGTTTTTAAGCACAGGTTGGACAAACATCCTTCATCCTTTGGGAACACTTAGGTGTGGACTGATCCTGCCTTAGGGCTGCAGGCATTGACGAGCTGTCTCATTGTGTTTCTTCAGGTTCTTTGTCTCTATTCTCTGTTTATTTACAGATAGGATTGTTCTGTGACTCTCTCTGGAAAAAATAAACATTTTAGGCATCATGGCTCCCAGACCAGAATCAGGAACCAAAAGAAGTTGAAAGCTCCCATTTTTTTTGAAAGCAATTAAGCTTTCAGAAGAAAGTGTTAAAACAGTATCAGCCATTGTAAAGAAAAATTACGATAAGCAAATAAGGAATAAGACTACAGAAAGAAGACATACATAATTCACAGGGGAAGGTAGTTTTATAGTTAGTTTTCTAGTGAGAAACTGTAAAGATTGCAACTTCTGTGTTAAAAAACACTAACGGATGCTTGGCCTAGTAGATAAGGTAACTAAATTGTCTAAGTTTCTGAGGAAAAGTTTTATATGAAAGTTGGGGTTCACGGGCAGGTGGGAAACTGCCTGAAAACAAGTTCACAACAAGAAGAGCACCACATCACATCACTAATGCAAAACTGTCTCCTCCTACACCTGAGAAATATCTATACTTAGTCTTTTGTTTGCTCTAAAGCCTCTTTCTCTGCTCATGCATCTAGAAAATCCTGGCTCTCAGCTCACTTCTGACATCCCTTGCTTGCATTTTTTCCTGCTATTCTGTTTTCTATTAATCTGAGTCAATTTAGCATATGAGAAAATGAGGACCAGACAGCACATTATTTGATTACTCATGTTCTCTTAAACATTTGCTCCTATTACTGAAAACTAACTCTAATTCAGCACTACTGTTTTTAGCCTACTAAAGCCTAAAAAGAGACTGAGGTTATAAGACTTGTCCAGAGGGGGAATTATGCCTCCCTGTATTCAGCAGGAATGAATGGGTATCTTTAGGGAGAGGTTCATGTGAAAGTATCTCTTTATCTCTATTGTTGTCATATTGTCTCTCTCAGTAGCTATAAAGGGAGCCCACGGTGATTTTTTTCAGATGGAGACATCTGGACTGTAGATGTCTGCTTTCATTCAGAATCCCACCTCTTGCTTCTAAATAATACAGCCCTTTGTTTATTCACACTCTCATAGAATCAAATAGATTCTTTAATGCCCTTTCAGGTTTCTTTGGTAATAGGTGTGATTTCTGGGTTTTCTGATGTGCTGTTTCCATGAGATAGTGTGCTTGTTTGTAGGATGCACTTACCTGTGGAATGTTTCATCTTCATCCCAAGCTGCATGTGAGGGAGGTTTAATGGAGCCAGGCTATGTGATTTACACCTGCTTTATATCTCATTGTAACGGCCAATTGGAAACATTACAGCTGTGGAGGGACAAGGCTACTGAGAGCTGATGGGTGGCAACCAGTACCTTGGTAACAGAGTGGGAGGAGTATAAAATGGCCTGGACCACACAGAAACATATAGTCATTCAGCTAAAACTGTCTCTTTGTACTTACTGGCTTCTTCTTTGGTGGATGCTGTCTACTTCCACTCCTTTAGTGAGCTCCTGGGCACTTTCTACCCTCAACCCTTCCTACAGCTCGCTCAAAACACATAACTGAGATTATCTTCATGTGCATTTAACACATAACTGAGATTATCTTCATGTGCATCTACCCTGCTGTGTTGTTCTTGTCAACTTCTCTCGTCTATTTCACAGAATCACAGTCAGAGAATGATTGAGATTGAAGTGACCTCTGGAGATCATCTCATCTAACTGTCTGCTTGAGTGGGGCTACCTAGAACTGGTTGCTCAGGACCATGTCTAGATGGCTTTTGATTATCTCCAAGGATGGAGACTCCATGACCACTCTGGGAACCTCTGCTGGTGCTCAGTCATCCTCGGCGGGGGGTGGGGGGGGGGGTGGGGAGGAAGGTGTTTCCTAATATTTAGAGGGAACCTCCAGTGTTTCAGTCTGTGCCTATTACCTCGCGTCCTGTCTCTGGACACCACTGAAAAAAGTCTGGCTCTGTCATCTCTGTACCCTCCCTTCAGGTATTTAGAGACATTGATAAGATCCCCTCTGAGTCTTCTCATCTCCAAGCTAAACAGTCCCAGCTTTCTTGGGCTTTCATGGAGAGAAATGTTCCAGTCTTTTAACCACTGTGGACTTGCATTGGACTCTCTCCAGCATGTCCATGTCTTTTTTTTGTACTGAAGAACCCAGAACTAGACACAGTACTCCAGGTTTGGCCTGAACAGTGCTGAGTAAAAGGATCACCTCCCTTGACCTGCTGGCAATGCTTTGCCTGATGCAGCCCAGGATTCCAATTGCCTCCTTTGCTGCAAGGGCACGTTGCTGGTTCATATCCAACCTGGTGTCCACCAGAGCCCCCTTTCTCGCAAAGCTGTTTTCCAGTTGGGTGTTCCCCAGCATGTCCTGGTGCCTGGGGTTGTTCCTCCCCAGGTGTGGGACTTTGCACTGCTCCTTGTTGGACTTCATGAGGTTCCTGTCAGCCCATTTCTCCAGTCTGTGGAGGTCTCTTTTTGGATGAAAGCAAAACCCCCTGGCATTCAGCCACCCCTCCCAATTTTGTGTTGGCAGCAAACTTGCTGGGGGTACACTGCCCCATCATCCATATCATTAATGAAGACATTAAACAGGATTGGGCCCAGTGTTGACCCCTGGGGTAGACTGCTGCATACTGGTCTCCAACTAGACTTCATTCCACTGATCACCACTTTCTAGGCCCAGATATTCAGCCAGTTTTCAGTCCACCTGAGTTTCCTCCAGGTTTTTTTCACTTGCAGAGAAAATTAATTCACCAGAAGTCATTCTTACCTCCACAGCCCAGAGGACCTGCTGGCAGCTTAACAGATGATCTGTGAGGAGATGTAGTCCCTGGACCTCAATCTAAGATGAAAATTTTCTTCTTTTAGCACACAAAGAAGATTTTGCACTAGAGGAAACCTTTTTTTAATTCCATAAACTGGAATGGAGAAGTTCTTGGTTGCATCTGACTGGCTGATTCAAGTGCCTTTCTGAGTTATGGACATGAGTGTCCAGTGCTTGTCCTTTGTTTCTGTCCCTTGGCAAACCATCATACTAGACCCCCTCCTGCTCCTGGAAACTTCTGGTGTGGGCTGGATCCTGCAAAGAAGGGAGCAAGAATGCATGTCCAAGCTGGAGGGTGATATGGATAGCTGGAAGTTGCAATGTAGTGCTCATGTCTACTTCTGTGTCTGTCTTGTTGATAAAAGAAACTTCAACCTTTTTCTGAATTAGTATATTTAGTCTTTTGTGCGGAATTATATAAAACACATAATAGAGGAAGTGATACTGATTTTCCCTGCCTGCCACAGAAATAATACTAATTATTAGGTTTTAGAAATGCCCAATCCTTACAATTTTAAAGAATTAAAACCCAAAAATGACCCTAGTGCATGACCTTCTTCAGAACACAGACAAAGAGTACCACGCTGAAATACGTCAGGATGTCCACAGGCTTGCAGAGCTCCTGGCTGACCATCAGTACGTGGGCTGTGAATGGTGAGCAGCGCCACTGGAGACCGAAACAGGAGCACACCTGAAGCAGGTGTGGTCTTGCATGACCTCACAGTCTGGGGCTGTGCTTTGCCAAAGCTGTAGGAAGAGGCTAGGCAGTCTGGGAAGCCTCTGAAATTGTTGTTGTCCTTTGGGCAGCAGCAGGTGTACATGAATATGAGAAAGACAACACACAACGGTGCCAAATAAAGTTTGCATCACTAAGTGTGTGGTATTTTCAAGGGTAAAAATCTGAAATTAATTAGTTTTCAAGAGCTAATTATGTTCATGCATACTAATGTGTATTTTTTCAATAACATAATAAAGCAAATTGTGTGTAGTATATGTTTTATATGTTATAGATATAATTTAAATATTCCATATAGATTTTAAGCATGTCACAGCATCAAAATAATAATTGTATAAAATTAATAAACTACATAATTTTATATTTGTCTGCTTATTTTAAAATTTTAGAAGTATTTATAAAAGCTGAAAAGTAGTGGCATATCCTCTGCTTGCAAAAATAATTGTATTCAGCTGGATGAATAATGAAAGGATGAAATAACCTGTATCATCATCATTTTACTGTAGTCATGTTTTATTTATCAAACTCATCAGTTTTCCAATTTTCTTTAAAACTGTGTTCTGACAGTATTTCAAGGATATTAAAATACAGGAAAGGAAGGGAGAGGATAAGGTACATGTGTTAGTAAGAGGTCTGGATGTCACCATTGTAGAATATTTTATTTTGATGTTTTGGGTAAGTTGATCTTAGAAAACATTTTGAGGTACCCAAACAAAATTAATACCATTACATGGCAGCAAAAATCAACGGCAGCTCTGCTTTTTGCATATTAAGTACTACCTAAGCCATGTACTCTGAAATGGAAGTCCAAGGCATCTCACATTTGGCACCCAGTTACCAGGTAGTTTCTCTGATTGTGAATGGGGAAAATGACACTCCCCAAGCCCCAGAGTGACAGAGCTCATCCTGGGCTTGAGTTTTCTTGGGGGTCTCTGAAGTGTGTGTAGAAGCAACTTCTCATGGCCAAATCCCTGGCCTCACCCCACTCCCCTGTCACACTGCGGGCTCACCGTGCTCTGGGATCCTCCCTCTGGGGCTGGAAGAGACAGGAATCTCCTGACCAAAGCAGTCTGGGGGAAGGTGGGTCCTGCCAGGCTGTGGATCTGCATGACTGCCGCCAGAAGTGAAGCAGCCAAGGGTGGTGGTTTTGGGCCAGCAAAGGAGAAATGAACATGGGGATCCTGCTTTTTCTTTTGCAGTATTAACAACAGATGACTTCTGCTCCTTTCCATTCTTATGCAACCAAGGGCAGGTCTGGGTGCCCCCAGTTGCCACTGTGTGATCCTGCCTGAGCAAACACACCTGGCTCACCAGCTCAGGTCCTTGTGGGGGAAAGCATATCTCCTCTGGGCTTTGACACCCCCTTGGAGAAGTAAAAAGAAAGTCCTGGTTTAAAAAGGAGAACAGGCTGTGCTTCCATCATGTGTTGTGCTCCTTTCGTGCCTTTCATTGAAAGGCTAATTCAGCTTCCCATCATCTCCACTTGCAGTTATTGCCGCCTGTACAAAGCACTGGCAAGCAGAAGAGGAGCACAGAGCCAAGGGTGAGAAAGGCAACACCGTCTCTTCATGGGACATGCACAGAGACAGCAGAGATTGGAAAAGAAACCTGAATAGGGAAAATCTTTGTCTTCTGACAGCTCATGGTTTGGCACCTCAACTTGCTATAAAATCCTGAGGTTCAAGATACTTTGCTTAAATGTATTGTCCTCTTCGCCTCTTGCACAGAGAAACAGCTTCTGCCAGACCCTGCAAGCCTAAAGGCTCCAGGGAGCATTAGTTATCTCTATGTTAAAAGTCTCAACTCCGGGGTTTCAAATTCACCTTACCTTGCATTATGGCATCCTTAAAGGCTGTGCACTCAACTTCAGTACCACCTTTCTGCAAAACCTGCCTTCCACCTTCCCTCCCAATGGCATTTATCTCAGTGATCCCTGAGAATCATTGTGGGTGTCCCTGTATGTCTGACTTCAGTTAAGCTCGTTGCAAATCAGAGCACAATGTTTTTTATTGAGATAAAAATGGTAGTGGGGAAAAAAAAGTCACTGAAACCATGAATTACCTACACATGTCAAGCTTACTAGGAATCTATTCAATAGAAGGTACTGGGAGAGACAAAGTTTGAAGCTTACCTATACTTTCTTCCAGACCAGGCCCTTTCTGTTTCTCCATATGATTCATCTGTCTTGCCAGGCATCCAGTAATAACTAAAATGGTTATGACAGTTTCTCTCAAAAGACAAACGTCCCCATGGCCAAGTATCTGCACAGCCAGATGCAGGAATTGATGCTGTGCCATGAGCCCAGCAAGGAGCACGTAGGTCTTGCCACAGCCCTTTGGTGATGGTGGATACAGCTGCAGCCACAGCATCTGCTGCGTGTTGGCTGTTGAACACCCAGGGGATCTCCTCATGGGCACTGCGAGCAGATCAGCAAGTGCTGTGTCACTACCCAGGTGGAAACTATTGTTCCTATGATGTTCGTCAATGGATTGGTGGGGAAAGGCAAGCTGCCTTGACAGAGTATAAATTCACCTGTCCATATACCAGCTCTCCTTCAGCACATGCAGAGTGCAAGAGATGAAGCTCCTCATGCCAGCTACCCTCATCCTGCTCCTCTCCCTCTGCACCCCAGGTGTGCATGAATACACCTCTGTCTTCAGTGTGCCCAATGGAGGCCACTGGGGCAAGTGGAGGAGTCGGCAATTTTGCCACTATGGCTATGCCAATGGATTTGCCCTGAAAGTAAATTTCTCCTTATTTCCCACCACCTCCGGTCCCTGTGCCCAGCTCTCCATCTCCCAGGAGGGTCTTCTCCAGTGTTTAGATTTCCTGCAGAATTTCTCCTCTTCCAGAGTATGGTACTCTGTACATAAAACTATGAGTCTTCTGGAAAATTTAGCCTAGAAAATGTTGTCACTCTGGTTACACCAGTAAAGAAAAAAATATGATATTCTTTTCCCCCTAGCTACTGCCAGAATTGTTTTGCTCTCAATCTGGATAGAAGTGTGCTGGTAGACGCATAGTCTGCTTGTGGCTGATGTTGCTGAGAGAAGCCACGTCAGTGCTGAAATCTGCTCCTGTAGTCTAGGAGAGAGGCATTCTCCACCAGTGCCTCTCCTGGGACTCGGAGTCTCTGCCTTACATGTTGGGTCAGAAGTAGTTAGAAAACACAAAGAAGAGCATGTTACAAGAGTACGTTGCAGTTTCCCACGGACAGACAACTTTTCCCATGTGCTTCCAAAGACATTTTATCTTTGTCATTACAGAAAGGTCTTGGGACAGTTTATGACTGGCACTTAAAGGAATTTTCCTGAGTCTTCTTCCCCTTCCCTTTACCTCTGTCCCTCTATGACTTCTACTGCAGGTGGAGCCCTCCCAGTTTGGAAGAGATGACACAGCTCTGAACAGCATATGCCTGCATTGTCAAGGTGGCTCAGTCATTGAGTCCTTGGTAAGGGAGTGAATAACACTGTTTTTTTCCCATGTTTGTCATATACCAGCTCACAAAATATCCATAGATATCACCACGTGCAGGGGTCTCTCCTCTGACTTGCTTTGTCTGCATAGTGCTGTAGCATAAAGTAAATTAAAACAGGTGGTTGGGGTTTTTGTTCGTTCATTTTTAGGGTAATTCAACATGGTTACTTCACATCGCATCCTTCTGTTTGCTCTTGACATTTCTGCAGAGCCCTAGGGATAGAGTCCTCCTTTGGAAATCTGCAACACATGGGGCGAATGTGAGAAAACTGATTTTTGACTATACATTCAGAAACTGGGTGAAGCCCTGGCCCTGCTGCAGTGAACAGTGCTGCACTTCTGGATAGCAAAGTGCCTGCTCTCCCCATTGCCTGGGGTGTACTTGTCAGACAGGTCAGGGATGCATCGTAAAATATGTGCTCAGGCTGTCCTTGGAATTTCCACCAGAACCGTAACTCTCCAATCTTGGACTTCCTGATGTTTTTCTGATGAGACACCAATGAAAAGTATAGCCTTGAGGGGGGAAGGGAAAATAATGAAAAAGTAAGAGGCTCCATAATGCAGCAGGTTGTCATCCTCGTCACTGCTGTGAACAAGGAGGTGTTAAGCTTTAGGGCAGCATGACAGGGAGAAGGAGCACTTCCTAGCAGTTTGCAGAGCCCAGACGCTCCTCTGTCTGCTTTTTGTCAGGTGGGGTATCTGGACCAGCTTCCAGGTTTGACCTGGAGGCTACTTGATCTCCTTCTCACTGAGAACAGAGAAGTCCCAAGGAGGAGGTGATGACACAGCAACCAGCAATATCCAAACCAGATGCTCATATGCAACTGTGCTAGTAGGTGATGGACTATCGTGGGGTAGATTTGGCCCATGGAGCAAAAACTGCAACGTATGCGGTCTTCAGACCAAGGTAGAGCTCCCAACTGGGCTTCAGGATGACACAGCACTCAACAACGTGAAGTTCTGTTGCAAATGGGTGCTCGCTCTAGCAGCATCACTGCCTACACATCCCATATACCACAGTAGATGAAACATCAGTAAATCTTGGTTTTGGATTTATACTGGGACATGCCTGTGATGTTTTGACTGCTTGCAGGTTGCTGTATTGGCCAATGCTGCTGCTGCTGTCTTCTGCAGCTACCACTATGTTAGCATAGCTTGCCATAGTTACCGAAGTGTATTATGTTCACAAGAATCATCCTATCATGTAACTGCTGGTATACCGCTGTGAAAATGCTCAATCTGTGACAACTGCTCAGAGCTGAGGAACAGATTTCTGTTTTTTTTTTTCTCTGACTGTTAAGTTTCTTTCAGCTTGCTCTGCTCATTTTCGTCTTCTATAAAATAGTCTTTGATCTGTTGATCATGACAGACAGGGCAGAATGATTATCAGTTTGAGTATTCTTGAGGTTTACGACCAGAAAGAAAATGAAAAGTGAGAGCTAAACAGGGTGAAACAGAAATTTTGGCGGGCTTGTGACAAGCATGAAACATTTGGTATCATTGCCATGCCTGACTTTAATAGCCTCAATACTTCTTCATGCTTTTAATAAGCAATCTGTTAGTGCATACCTGAGCTCCTGCCTTAGGAAACATGGTCATAAAAAGTGTGCTTACACTGGGCATCCCCTTGAGTGTGGCTATGGTGCCCTGGGGTGGGTGATATTTTCTCAGACCTCCCTTGTTGCTGATTTGTAGAGTGCTCCACTGGCTCACATAGCTAGTAACGCAAAACTCGTGTTCATGGGACTTGGTTTTTTATTTGTTGCTTCTGGGCTTCATAGTCTAAATAGAATGGGGAGAATAGAAACTAAGACTGAACTCTGTGTCATTCCTCCATTTTTTATGCTCCAATTTGCTGTATAATCTTGAAGTTAGCACCTTGTCCTGATGGGCTAGATATAAAGAACTTATTCTCGATTTGCGGAAATATCATGCCTGGAGATCATTATTGCGCCCTAGTGGCTGAGCCACCAAGCCTTTCTGGCAAGACTTCGAGAAGACTTATTGCCTCTCTTTTAGGAAGCATAGTTATTGTTATCCCCTCAAAGCAATGCATTATGCAGCTTTGTTTACTTGAAACAACCTAAGGGCATGGTGTTGTAATTCTCTAGGTGACTGGTTGGGCTGTGGGAGTCTGGACACAAACACATGGAGCAGCACAGAGCTGATGGATGTGCCAGTTCACATCTGCTTAGCACAAAGACAGCAGATATCACCACTCTGGCTTTTCACCTATGTGAAATTCTCTTCCTTTCGCTTACCTAAACCCCCCTAGAATAATAACTATTTTCTTGTAAGAAATATGCTATATATTAGGCAAAAGAATAGAACAAACATGATACATACTTCAGTTAAAAGGGTTTAGATTAAAAAAATCAGGAGTTTGCTTTTGAGTAAATCACTGGTCTGTCTAACTGTACTGTCTCTGGTGGCAGTGCTCTATATCTAAGACTTGCTGTAATAAAAAGTTTCTCTGAGTCAGGGAAGTACATGAGTATGAGTTTTATTGGCCAAGCCAACAGCTATTGTTGGATGTTTGGTGATGTTGTGCAATGCTGGCCTTTGGAGCACGTGGTGATTTCTCATAAAACTTGTGTCATTTTTCCTCACAGTCCCCATTTTTGTCAACACAGGAGTTTTCCAAGTGATGGATGATGAGTGGAGAAGCCAGCCATAAAGAACTCAGGACTGATTGCATCTACTGTAACCAGGTGGAGAATAAGAAGTTTCTTTTGGCTCTGTTCGTACTGTACAGGGTATGGTTTCCCATCTTCTGCTTCCTGAGGTGCAGTTCGGGTAAACTGATGCATGTCCAATGTCATTCAAATTACTTCAAATGAAATGCTTACTAAAGCCTCAATGGTGCAAGAAGAAATATTAGAAAGATTCCTGGATTTGAATAATTTTATTTTTTTTAAAAATAATATGAAACTTTCCAGCCAGACCTTCTGCTGGAAATTTGCATAGCTCTGATTTATTTAATCTCAAGATCTGATTTATTTCTTAACCTTTAAAGCTGTTTTTTTGGTTTTTTTTTTTTTTTTTTTTTTTTTTTAATAATTTGGTATTTTTAAGTGATTCTTTAACTGCTTTCTGTCCTCCTTTTGACTGCAGACATTTTAGGCGTGCAACAGTTTTTTTAAAAAAATGCTTATTTTGCAAAACCAGCCCAGTCAGCACTTGAAATACAAGGGATTACTAGCCTCAAGGAAGCATTTTGTAACTTCCATCTCCATTTGAGAATTTCTGAAAAAATCCTTATTTGTCATATATTCAGCTCTCTGTAAACATTCAAATCCCTCAGCTCTAGTGCTTAGTAGAAAAGAACATCACAAACTCAAAATGCTGAAGTAGCAACCTTTTTTTAACAAGCTGAACTAAACTCAATTAAAACTAAATTCTGATGCTTTCACAGCTAACTGGGGTTAACAGTGACCACACATAAATTTACCTTCCAAAATGACTGTGTTTTCAAACCCCACACATGGACATATCTTAATTTGCATCTAATTGCTTGACTTCAATTTTCTTATGAGATAGGAATCATTTCAGCTTGCAAACTGACCATCTACTATAATTAGTGAGGTGATGTTTGAGGACGTAATATTAAAAATAGCTGCACTGACCTAAACAAAATAGGCTTCATTCAATGAAAGTGAACAGGAATTGTGGTGACATTTTCTACATCATCTTCCAAAGCTGGGGGTATCCCTTTGCTCAGACAGACACCTCCATGCACTTCACAGAAGTCTTAGAGGGCCAACTACTGGTCACCTTCCACCAGAGCAAGTAGGACAAGCAATAATCATCAAGTGTTTCATATTACAGTGTTGTATGACCAGTGTCACCAGCAAATAAGTGTCCTCCAGGTAAAGCTGGTTTCTAAGAGAGGCCATTATCGCTGAAGTGCCTAAAAGAAGGAATTAATTTTCTTTTGAGAGATTTGTTCAAGAAGCATTGCCTCTTTTCTTTTGTGTATGTATGTGTGCAGACAACTGAAAAACTTAAATTTTGTGTTGCACGCTTCTTCTCCAGAGGGTAGGCCAAGCTGGAAGACCGAACATCTGCTTCTTCTCCGCAAATTAATGATTTAGTTAAATTCTGAGGTTGCACTGGGGGAAGAATTATTCATGTTGTCAGCAAACCTGACCTTTTATGCTTCTTTGTTGTGCTGGGCGTAACATGAAGCTATGTTACATAGCTTCATATCACTATGGGAGTAGACACTCCAAATGAGAGCTGTTCCAATAAATGTTTAGAAAACATAATACCACCTCCTCTTCACATACTTTCTCGTGCCTTTATAAGCAACTTAAAAATCAAATGGGAATGATTTTGTCATCTGAATACTGATATAATACTTCCAGCTGGGCCTCCTCTGGTAGTCCACTTGCAAAACATGTCATATACAGAAAAGATAGGGTGGGACTGCAGTTTAGAAGCTCGAGCTGAGCAGGGCTCAGCCATTTACTGCACTCAGGGTGGAGGAATCAAGCTTCTTCAACTCATACAAAGGTATAAGAATATCACCAAAGTATGCTGGAAGTGATGTGGCTGAAATGGTGTGTAGCTGGAAACTATGAGTAGCTACAACTGCACAACTTAAAAAAGTCACCGTGTGTCCTTGGCCCACCCAGGAGTCAGGAACGTGTTGCCAAAGAATTACTAGCCAGTTCCTGTGGGATGACTATGGGACCAGTGGTAAGACCAAAGACCAAGCAAGAATTATCCCTGTGTCTACTGATAACGTGGCAATATTGGGGCTGGAGTATGAGTAGGCTTAGGGAAGGCAAAGAGGAGTTTTCTACCCATCTGTGCATATGTGGCACAGATCTCAGGGAGTATGGCAGAAGCAGCAGGCCTGGAGCTTTCCAGAAGTGCTTTTAAAACCCAGTACTGTTGAATAAGGCTGAACCAGATCCAGAACAAAACTGCTGTTAGTGGTGCTCCAGTGAACCAAGCTTTGAGACTGCTTCTAGAAAACTGACCTCAGAAATCATAGTCTTTATGGCTGCATTGTTCCCACTGCATGAGGAAAATACATATTCCATCCATCACACATGTTCTGAAGCTTAAGTTATTAGTTTTTGTGAGATGCAGAGAAAACATCTGAAGATGCTTTAGCTACATATGATTGTTAACGCTATACATGATGAAGTGCACCATGCAGCTCATGCTCAATCTGTCATAGTTAGCTTTGCTAGCCCTTAAAACCAAACCTAATTAACTAGCATGATTACCAGGGAGGAAACAACTGAAAACATCTGTTTTAGAATGTTCTGAGTGTAAGCATTTGGAGATGTTGAGCATGCTACAGAATATGAGCAACAGACAATTCTAACCTATGGGTCATGAAAAGAAAAACAGCAGGTCTTTGGAGAGGTGATTCGTGAAGGATTGAATTCTGGATTCCATCCATGAGCCTGAAGGTCCACCCTTGTCCCACAGGGCTGTGTATCTATGGTATTGTTCTTGAATCCTAACCTTTTGTCTGAGAGGTTGTTGCATGGTTTGTACCTGCCTGCTTTGTCTCCATCTCTGCAGAAATGGAGCCTACCCGAGGTGGTCCAGGTTCTAGCAAGTCATGATAGAAACTGTTGCCCTGGCAGGAAAAGGGGGTAGAAGGTACCTCCCTGGCTCACTGAAAGCTGGGGAGGATAAATGAGCTGCGTGGCAGTTCAGAAATGCAATTAAGCAGCAAGGTGGCAACACCAAGTGTATAGAAAACATATTTCTCTTGAGCAGATAGTGTGGAAGGTTTCTTAGAGACTTTTGGTTTTGGTGCATGTTTCCTGTGCTTTCCATATCCTACCAGAGCAAAACTTGGTAGACCTCCATCACCTCACAGCACCTTACCCCACAGACTGACTCTGTGTGGCTTGCTCCGGTTTGATGGCTTCTGAAACAGTTCAGCTAGGTGATGACATTTGCTGCACTAACAACTTTGCCTCTCCAGCAAAGAGTAAAAGCTATTTCTTTTTGATCACTCAAAACCAATTCAACGGCAGCAATGGGGTTGTGGTAGTTTGGAGCATTTGTTAATGAACATGAACTATCACAATGGACATCAATGTCCTCTTTAGTGGCTGTGTAGCAAAGAAAACAAGTGAAGGTGCTGCAAGAATGCTTGCATGAGCTTATTCACTCAGTTTGCAGAAAACACTTTCAGAAGGAATATGACAGTATGAAAAGTTAGGTTACTGCATGAGTCTTTTCAGGATCAGGCTCTGAACAGATCTGAGAGATCCCCGTTGTGTTTCTGCTCATCTCTTTCTCATGGGGAGCATTCTGCAGCTGTTTTGTGAATGACTTAAAAGTGCAAGACAAAAATGTACCTGACTGACTTTGATAAAACCCAGAAAGGGCCACTCATACCCTAAAGGACAGTGTTTCTCCATGCTATCAAAAAATATTTTAACCCACTGCACTTTTTCAAGTAGTACAAGTAGTTTAAAAAATTAATCCCCCAATCTGATGTTGTGTCTAAAATCCTTGCTCCAGCAAGGATTGTTGTTTCAATCCTTGCTCCAGCATGTTTTTTTTAATGTGAGTGAACTTTTTATGGTGAGATAACCAGAAGTAACTTAGAAAGCAACTTCCCTTCTCAGCTTTTGTCAATATTGTGATTATCAAATAAGACCAGCTCTATTATTTCTGGTTTATTGCTGTAGCATCCACAACACAGCTGGGAGCACTGTCAATGGGAAAACATGAAATATGTTCTAAAAGCTGATTTGATGATCTTATTTGCTGAGGAGAAAAGATAAAAATAAATTCTGACTCCTGCCAGCTACGGTGTTTGTGCTTCACTGCAACAGCAACTTCTGTGTGCTTACCAGGAAAAGCTGGGTCAAGGGGACAAAGCCCTTCTTAATTTCAAAGGAGACTTTCACCTCAGGAAAAGTAGTAACTAAGTGAAGAAAATGCCACTTCTATTTCTAGGTGTTTGCAAACACCTAGAAAAAAGCTGGGAACACTTCAGTGTTTTACGAAAAGACATAACTGTGGTGTCCTCTGGGACACACTGAAATCAGTGAAGTTACACTTGTATAAAATAGGGGATAAGTGAGAAAGACATAAACTTAGGAAATCATTACTGTGTGATCTACTGAAAAATTTTCTTTCAAGTCTAGCCAAATGACTGCAACTTTCCATGTGAGATTATAACACCTATGCTATGGTGCTAAGTAGTTATCCAGCTGTACCTGCTGAGTCTCACTCCTATTAGAGTTGTAAGAAAGCCACTGGTGTCCTCCCAGACTTTAAAACCCAGTTGAGAGTGGATCAATGAGTTTTATTGGAGGTGGCTCACCTTGAATGAGATACAGTGTCACACTCTTGCTTGTTAAACAGGCTTTTATACAAGTGTTATGGTTTCCATAGAAACTTAACTAAATCTTTCCTCAGCATAATCCCAAAGGCTTTCACAGACCTGGAAAATATGTGGTGAATAGTTAAATCACTTTTTATGCTGACAAAAAGAATGCCACAGTTGTCACCCAGTCACGTTTCTCATACTGAGCAAAATAAGTCTAAATCCCACATCGCAGAATTGCCCTGCAGCATTCAGACATTTTCTGGGATTCCATTTCCCTGCAAGTTAAGTTTTATAAACCTTTAATGAAAACTTGAAAAACTCTGTAAGCTGTAGATGGGAAAGACCTGACTCATTTGTCTTCCCAAAAGCACATTGGTGAGCGCAAAATGCCCAAGAACGGGAACAGTAATCATGCTGATGAACTCTTTCCCAAGTCTATATTGTTTCCAGTTCCGCATTTTCTAGTGTTCTTCGTGTTGAGTTTTAGATGTTTCCCTTCATTGTTGGGCCTCCCAGCATGTAACAGGGGTTTGCCAGGCAGCAGGGTTTCCCACAACAGTTAGTCTAGTGGCTTCTTGTGTAATTTCACCCCACTTAATGGTTTAGGAATCTGTTTGCCTTTCTAGGTCATGGCTGAAGAAATTTCTTGATGCTGTTCTATAACAGAGATGGGGCTGATCTGTACTAGTTCTTTAGTAGTTTGTGGGCATTTTAATGCTTTTGGCTAAAAGAAAGGCAGGCAATAAGAGGCAATAAGCTTGATCACTGGGCCCAGACTGTTAGTTCCTCCTTGTGTGAGTTTTCCCAGCCATCTTCTTTTTTTTTTCCCTCTTTTTTTTAGTGTTATATACTTGGATAATATAAAAGAGGTTTTGGACTGTTAGTGGTCTGCAAATTCTATTTTTTCAGTACTGGGGTGTGCTGGTTTCATGCCAGCTGAATAGCCAAAAGAAAGAAAACCAAACCCAAGTTATCTTTGTGCTCCCCTAGCTCATTTGTAACCTTTGTGATACCGACGTGTTCAGAGAGATCCTTTATGAAAAGCTTCTCACCTCTTTACCTCCCCAGTCAGTTCTTCTGTCTCCTGCTTTTTGTCACTACAAATTAAAGTTCCTGTGTAATTTTCCTGGCATTGCTAATACGGTGCACAGAAGTCTGATTCTGGATGGGTCACTGGAAGCATTTTACATCTTTTTTTCCCCACCATTAGAGCACAAAAACACTAGTGATCTCATCTAAACAGATTTGAGTAGAATTTTAGGGCAAAGATTTGCTGCATTACTGTTGCTGGATGCTTTAAGAAAAAATTCTGTATTTTGAAGCTGATTTAGCAAGGCAGTTTGACTGAACTTTGAGATCCTGAGCCATGGGTCATGAAGCATTCTTTCTTTCCTGATACTTCTGTATGTTTTTTTTATTGAACCCCTGCATATTCAGTAACTAAGCTGTCAAAAGAAGGCTTCAAATGCAGAGTTTGTACACACCAGAGTTTTCACAGATGGTCTGCAAATATATAAGGCCAAGAAATGTTGAGCTTGATGCTGTCAGTAGCAAGAAGCATGTAGCAACTTTCTTTGCTCAGGCAAATTGCGTCTTATGGATAAAAACTGAGTTAAAAATAGGGGAAATCCACAGCATAAAATACTGGAAAAAAATTTCCAAGTACTGTGTGTGAGAATAGTGGATTTTAGAAAACAGGTCAGGCTGTGATGTGGGACCCCTGATCTGTCTCCCAGCTCCTGGCAGCAGTCAAGGTGTTGTGTTGGTGCTGACTCCTGTGGTGGACTGCGGGTCCACGTTGTACCAGAAGGATCTCTGGGAATATCGTTTCTCTGGGTTTGTGCACTCAGACCAGGTAACATGCTCACTGGAGACTGCATCACCCTTCACTCACCCTTTTAGAGGCTCGTGGGAGGCACCTGGAGGAAGAAGTCCCTCTCCCATGAGACATGAGTAGGGGAAACAAAAGTGAGATGGTTGTGTACTGTTTTAAAAGCCCATCCATATTCAGCTGGGTTCTATTTCTCGTAGGAGATATATGCAGGTACTTCTGTCGGGGTGTGTGTGGAAATTCTAGCAGCATTCAAGTGCTTTCTGCCTGCTCTAACAGTCTGCTAGAAATTGAGGATCCTTTACTTGGTGAAGCCAGCCACAATTCCCCCAAACCCTCAAGTTATAATGACCCCTTCCAGCCACCTCTAGTGTACTGAAGAGCTACTTGATGATTGTCAAGTGTTTCTTTGGCATAGAAAGTAAAGTGACCTGTAGCCACATTGAGAGCCAGTGGTGACACTAGCAAGGGGATGCGGTGGAGGCTGACATAGAAAAGCCTGGGGCTGCAAGGAGCAGAAAGGAGTGAGTGTCCAGTGTGGAAGTGGAGCCTTGTCCTGCAAGGGCAGGAGCAAGGTTTGAGCAGGGCATAGTGATCAAGCAGGGAAATACAAAACATAGAGGAGGTGGGAAAGGGCTGCATTTGTGCAGAAGCTGCATCCATGTAAATGTGTTTTCAGTCCAGCTCCCTTGTGCTAGGGGATGGCTGCTGTGATGTGGGGGTCTGTGGGGTGCTGTGGCTGGATCCTGAGGCTGATGGTACAGGCACAGGCACAGTCATGGGGAAGGAACTTGAAAAGCCTTCTGGTATCTACTCAGGGAGGCGTTTGGGACAACTCACCATCTCTGAGCCATAGAGTCCCTCTCCATTTTCATGGACCATGTTCCTGATCCACTGGTCATTTCTGCGCTCTAAGTGGTCATCCTTATTGCTCTCCAATGTCATTCAAAGGGAGGGAAATATTTTTTGACTTTCAGTTAAATACTTTGATTTCTGATATCTTAAGAAAGCCTCTTCTGCCATGGTCCTTCTGCCACACTGACCTCGGGCTCTTCTCCTGGTGCTCAAATTGCTGTCGGTGCCTCCTGGCTCAGTCTCATGTTCAGCCACCAGACCAGACTAATAGGCTGGAGGAAGCAGCCTGTTCTTCCATCACATTGTGTATTATTGTATCATTGCTAGTCTGGAGGTTTAAGGTATTTTCAGCTTTGAGGAGGAGCGCAACTTTGGCCAGGTGTTCAGGCCTGCTAGAAGTCAATGATAAGAAGATAGGGAATCTTTTTATTTGAAATCAGGCCAGACATCATTATTGTTATTGTTATTGTTATTGTTATTGTTATTGTTATTTAATTTTTATTATCATCACCATTATCATTATTATCATTATTATCATCATCATTATTATTATTCATTGCAGTGAGAAGAGCATTTAACTGAGACAGGATCAGGCTGTGGCTGTACTTTTCTGAATGTCCATAAACAGACCAGCTACAGGGCTGCTCCCATTACTGCTCTATCTCTCTATAGCAGCACCTAGGGAACACTAATTATTTGCCGTCCTGTCTTGCTCTTTTGGATACAAGAAGTGCAATTAGTTGTGTGTTAGACAAAATAAATGCCACATGAGGTAGATGCTGTTTCACAGGGGCTGCAGTGCAGGTGGGCACCAGGGGGTCCATTAATGGCTGGGTGGGTCAGGGGAGGAGGGTCTGGGGGCTTTAAGGAAGGGGAGGTTTGGGCTGCATGAGGGATGGAGCGTGAGTGTGGCACCTAAATAAAACCTGCTGTTCTCATTCAATAACAGAATGACTTGTCTGTTTATAGCGAAGCCTCACAATGGACTTCAAGTGCCATGACAATGTTAGAGGGCCCATAACCCTCTATCGTGACTGAACTCTGCCACCAAAAATGCCTTATTTTCCTGCAAAAGTTTGCTCTTCTGTTTATTTGTACTTATGGAAAAAAACCCAAATCCCTCGTGTTTTACCCCAAGTTTTCCTTGTTTAGCTTTCTTCTACTACTTCTTGACTTGAGCCTCTGAATAACTGTTTTGCTTCTGAGACGATGTATATTTTTCTATGTGTATTGTTATCTTGGAGGTATATGCCATCTGTTATTATTGATCCTCTTATTGCCAATACAAATATAACTCCTTCAGTGTCTATATGATTTATTATTCTGTATATGAAGCAGTAAGAGATATGTGGACTTGATTTCTCTTGACCTTGAATTTTAAAAATAGTTAATTTTTTTTAAACAATATTTTAAGCAACTCTAAAGCACACAAACTAACAGTTCAGTGCATGCAAAAATATTGTGACACCTATCAATAGCCAACACCTATCAATACCAATCTAGAGGTGGAAGTATGATCCCATGAATTCAGAATTTTTACCCAATCTGCATGGACTAGGTCATAAAAGTTGAGCCTGGAAATAAGCATTTCCTTCTGCAATGATGGAGAGGGTCCTCTTGAGCAGACAGCCCAGTGCTTCTTAGAAAACGTAGGGACCAGGCTGAGATGAGGATGACTTATCAAGGACTTGTATTTAACCCTGCCTCATGTTTTACTCTATTCAGGAATGTGAGCAGAGTGAGCTGAAACTCTACAAAATGCAGACAAAACTATTATGATTCATCTAATTAGCACTGTATAAAGTTATTTTTTTCTGAAGTTTTAAATATATGATGCTGCTGCAATTCAGTTAAGCAACTGAGTATAGGCTTAATGTAGGTGCATGAATAGCCTGTCACTTTCAACACTTAAACAGGAGCAGGTACATTATTAGAACAGGGATGGATTTGCTTGCTGAAATCATTTATTATAAATTGCAGCTATCTAAACTGCAGTGCCTTCAGATGGAATACACCTGAGTGAATATGGACACCTGTAAACTGTAATCCATGTGCTCATGAGTGCAATGTCCTTGTCTTCTGCTTCTGTTACAGGAACAGCACCTGAGATTTAGCGATAACCTAACTCTGTTCTTTCCCTGTTTAAAGAGTAAAATGCAGTTTTCCCAGCTTGGTGTTAGGTGATATATTCCAGTCAGAGAGAGAGAAATCTCCCAAGGAGCAGATTTGGGGCTGCTGGCTGTGGATCACCCGTGGGCGTTGATGGGAACTGATGGCTTGGTCACAGCCCTCCAGACACCGGGTACTTACTGTGCATGATGTCGCTGCCGCGGAACAGATGGTCTAGTCAACAGCAAGGAGCCAGGCGGGTATCAAAGACGGACACAAACCTCCCAGACTCCGCATACAGCTCCACTTCATGTGGGAACACGGAGCAGTTGTCAGCTCTCATTATGTCTCTGTGAGTGAACTTGATGCCTTCCCAGCTCGGCTGAAGTCAGACTGGCTGGTGGAGACCCAAGGAGTGGCAGCCACTCTGGGCACCCTCTGCTTCCACAGGGGAAAATCGCTGCCGGCTCGCTGGCTTTCTTGCATGCTTTCCTTGGGGCAGAGCAGAGGGGCAGGGAGAAGGGCTATCCCTTTTGTGCTCCTGGCACCAGAACAGAAGGAGAGGGGTGAGCAGTCCTTGTTAGAGCTGCCCTCCTTCATCCCAGGGGTGACAACTAGCCCATCAGGAGGACTAAGCTGCAGCTTGGAGTTGCTGCAGAAATCATCAGGGGACTTAGCTGGGCTGGAGAAGGGACACAGACACTGTCTTGAAGCAAAACCAGATGGAGAAGCAGCTGTGAGACAAGCTATTTTTTCATGTCTTTATGTTTACCTCCAAGTATAAGAGTTACTGCCTTAAACTTCAGGGTTTTAATTAATTAATTTTAACTGTAGTTAAGATACCTTAATGTTAGAAAGTCCCAGGCAGGCTGGCAGTTGGTACTGGTTTGCTCTGACAAGGCCAGGGTCCCTAGGAGCTGGCTGGGATCTCTGCAGGGACAATCTATGCATCTCTGCCATGATCATGGTCCAGCCAAGCTTCTGAGCCACCAGCTGAAGGGGCTGGTGGTGGACCTAAGCCCATCACACAGCATCAGGTGGGATGGACAGAAACCGTCCCTTGAGGCAAGACTCCAAGCCCTGTGTTGCATGGAAGGAGGGATGGCAAAGAGCAGTCCCTGAGCAAGTGGAGGGTGGGGACAACTGTGTAAGCCATTGCAACAGGAAAGAGGCTCCTTCACCACCTGCAGAGATGCAGGACCTCTACAGGTGAGATAGAAGATTGTGTTGGGGGAGGTTTCTGGGCTGATTGAGCCTGATTCATAATCTGGAGCCAGGAAGCTCTGCATGGCAGTTGTGGAGACACTTTCCTGTTGGTGACAGAAGCACCCTTGGCCTGCCAGGCTAGGTGTCTCAGGAGGTAGGCTGCTTGACCAAGGCTGTGATACGGGATGTACTAAACAGATTGACAAGATTCATCCAGCCCTCAAACTACTACCCCTTTCCTGTTCATCCACATGGACACTAGTGATTCTTCTGAGAAGACCTTCAGTATATCAAGAGTAGCTACAGGGCCTTGGTGGTAAGGGCCAAGGCCATGAGTGCCCAGGAGAGGTTCTCCCCAGTCCTGCTGGGGGATGGAAGAGGCTCATGTCAAAGTGGTTCCAGCCTGTGGGTCAAGTTTTGGTTAGGCAGCAGGTATCCAAGACAGGGCTTAAGCTCTGATAACATTTTTGAGGAATGAGGACAGCAGAGGGAAAGACAGGATACATCTGACAAAGTGGTACAAGAACTGTACCAAGGGGCTTGCTAACCTATTAAGTAGGGCTTTCTACTGGGATGCCACGGTACGGTGACCAAAGCCCAAAGAGAGGTGGAGGAAACCTTGTATTTATCTCCATTAATTCACCTAAATCTACATGTTAACTTTGTGCACAGCAGCACAGCAGCTTTTTGGGATAACACAGGGTGCAAAGCTGCAAAGGCAGCACAAGAAAACTCTTCCCAGAGCTGCCTGCTAGCAGTGGTACAAACTGCTGTGTTCCCAGTTAGCTCCTCTCCTCCGACTGAGCCAGGGCCAGCTGTGCTGAATTCCCTATTATACTGGGAAGTGAAGGGGCTAAGAATAGTAGGTAGACTTATCTTGAAATACATAAAATACTTTTTCCTTCAGTCTTATTTTTTTTTTAATGTGCAAAAGCATGCAGAAAGCTTGGAAACTTTTTGCCTTTGCAGTACCTGGCTAAGTACATGTGTATCTTACAGCTCCACACGGTGACTAACTAACAGCTGGGCTGTCACTTGTGTTGGCACACAGCAATCATCCTGAAGACTCAAGGCTCTGAAGGAGAGAGTAAAGGAGGTACAAGGTGAGTGAGCACGGGGATGGCATGTCTCAAACTCCAGCGATGGGTAAATGATACCATTTCTGTGAGCACTTAAAAGGACTGGGAATGTACTAAGCAGTGGTTCTTTTGTAGATCGCCTGGAGGTGATTCTCAGGGTCTATAGGAGTAAAAACGCTGTAGGAAATCTCTGCTGAAATTGACACAGCACTTGGTGCCCTCGTGGTGATTGACAGAAAGAAGCTGAGGAGTCTTTCTGCTTAATAAGTCCAGAGAAAGTATCCAAGCTTTAAAGCATCCCCAAACCAAGCTCTAACCCAAAGCTGGCCCTTGGCTCACAGGCAGGCAGCAGGGAGGCACTCGGTGCCAAACCAAAAGCTGGTCATTAAAGCAATATTCACTTCAAGCCACAACATGGTAAATAGTCATCTAGACTGCTGGTATATAGTTCTGAACATCTCTTTCCCAAGATGTTGGACTTCTAGGGGCCTTTTCCCTTTAATATAAGCAGAGATTGGATTTCTTTGTGGTTGTCATTGCTACAAAGAAGGAAAGTATACATCCTTAGCACTCTGGAAGTACTTGATATGTAATATGTGCCCCAGTGTCTAAGGGTTTTAAGGAAGCTGGAAAGTGCTGCAGGCAGTGACAAGTCTATTTTGGTCTCAGCAGTAGGGACAGTGATCTTTCTTTCTAAGGTGGATTAAGAATTTCCCTTGTTGCTCCACTTCACATGTGAAGGTCCTGACCAGCACTCCTCGCTATATCTTGAATGTCCCTGCAGTCCTATGACCTGGGAGAGCTGGTGGCATTTCTCACCTCCAGATGAGATGACATGTCATCTGGTTTTGGCCGTTCAGATCAGCCAAAGGATAAGACCCAACTTGCAGCTTACCCTGATTAATAGCTTTTTTCCTAGGACATAGCTCTAAAACTCAGGGGAGAGTCAGTGGCATTTGCATCTTGGTCTGCATGCCTCTGGTCTTTAGTAAGGATTTAACTTCTGCTTATGGAGTTTTTTAATGCCTTTTCCTTTTTCTCATATCCCAGGAGGTGGCATGTCCTTGCAGTGATGCTAGAGAAGCACTTTCTTTCTGCTGAGCTCTCTGTTCCTTGTTTAATTTGGATATTTATCCCATATGACAGTGACTGCTCTTACTTAGCACTGTCTAGAACAAATTAGAGGAAGGGTTCATAAGGCCATGTCCCTGAGACATACGTTCCATCAGATGTCTCACAAAGCCACCAGAGCCCCTGATTGTGGCCTGCATTTACTTGTGTTCAGAGGGCGTGCTGGCAGGCAGTGCAGTTTTGCCAAGCTGGTGCTTCCAGCTAGGTACAGCAGAGAGCCTGGGTCTCCATATCGCTGCCCGTTTGCTGCTGCTCCTGCAGCATCACTGCCAGTGTTGAAACCAAGGACACAGCTTCCAGGACTAACGGAAATAGGACACTTGTCATGCTTCTATATGAAATATACTCTAAAATTAAATTGCATCATTGTATTACTCCTCTTTATTCATCTCACGAAGCTTAGTCCCTCAAACAATTATGATATAGACTGCATGTTATAAATACCTCAGACTGTTTGCAAAGAGCATGAGTAGCCAGGGAAGTTAAACTACAATTGCCTGTTCACTCCTGTTTTGCCTGCAGGAGGATTCAGGTTTTATGCCATAATTTCTTCTACTGATTAGGTGGATACCATCAAACAAATTACCTCACTTCCCCCCATCTCCTGTCCATGTTTTTCCTGTATTGACTCTAGGCTATTTGAGATCAGGATGGTTTCTGACAGTGGGAGCATAATATAAAGTTGCCTTCGAGATACCTGCAGCTCACCGAGATGTAGCCAGGTTAGCTTCATATTAGGTAAGTCCAGTGCTGCTAGGAGCAAAGCCACAGCAGCAGGAGGCTCATCAGAAGTGACAAGCATTTCAGAAGCTCTTGCCACCTCAGATGCACTTCCCCTCAGCCCACCTCCAAAGCTGGGACAGTGCTTGGTGCTCTAGCCCATGCCAGGTGGGAATATTGACTGCTAGAATATTTGACATATCAACAGCCAGTTGGGCTAAAGCAGACAAGCTCTACTAGAGAGCTTCAGGATTCATTTCACCTAACCATAGCCACATACAAGTTAATTAATAGGATAGAATAGAATAGAATAGAATAGAATAAATAGAATAGAATAGAATAGAATAGAATAGAGTAGAATAGAATAGAATAGAAGAGCATAGGATAGGATAGGATAGGATAGGATAGAATAGGATAGGATAGGATAGGATAGGGTAGGATAGGATAGGATAGGATAGGATAGGATAGAATAGGATAGGATAGGATAGAATAGTTCGGTTGGAAGAGACCTACAATGATTATCTAGTCCAACTGCAAACGATTCCTAGCCAAAGTGTCTAGATTTCTTTCTCCTTCATCAAGGCATCATTACCTCCATGTGATGGTTCGGTCTCACTACCTTTGACACTGTCTCCTGTGTCTACAGATGGAGCCCAGACTACTTGCCTGGCTTTCAAGTGCATACAGATAGCAAAGAAAAATGAAAACTTATGTGGATATTTGTCCCTTAGTATGGTTCTGGCTTCCCTGGAGCTTCCGAGTACTGCTCCAATTCTAGCATAGAGCAGTGGCTTTGGTATATATATTTGCCAGCTCAGTGTCCGTGCCAAAATACTGCTTTCTCTGGGTCAGATATTTGTCGAATTCTGCTCTAATGTCAGGATAGGATTTCTAATTGTCATTGACATTTTCAATAAGCATATAAATTAACTACTCTGAATATGATCTCAATAGGTGTGAAGCTGCCATTGTGCAGTGGAGGTGACTCATCATACACTTATGGGACAGTATTTTTCTTTGAGTGTTTCACCCTTGTGCACTTATTTGTCCTGCCAGGGAGACTAAGAGAATTTTAATGATTATTTTGCAGCTGCCTTTTATTTTGATACAAAGAGAATTTTTTATCACAGGCCATATACTTGAAGGTGTCTGTTGCTCTTTGCCTGTTTTCCTTCCATGGTTATTCCTTCAAGGACAGCTGGAGGCAGGTAATATATTAATATTTATTATGTCAAGAATGAGAGTGATTGCAGTGTTGACAACTCACCTACAGCTGTATTAGATATGGCAAACACTTCTTTCCTCTTGCTATGGACATTTCTGTGTTTGTACTTTCCCCAATGTTTTCTCTGCAATTAATTAATAAATGACTTGTTTTTTAAAAAGCCTAACTCTTGACTCTGTTGAGGATAAAGGAAAGGAAGAAGATCCTTTTTGTCTTTTGCCAAGACATCAATAAGAATTTAATGTAAAGAGATATGCTGGAAAGGTGCCATGGGTTGCAAGGTGATGTAATAGCTGACATCTCAGCATGGACCTTGGAGTACGTCAGTTTCTGCTTTAACTTGTTATATGGTCAAGGGCTAATGACTTTGACTCAGGCCCTTGCTAACATTCAGGTGCCTACCTTTCACCAGCAGAAATGCAATGGAGGAAGTGTGCAAGTGCTCCAGGCTCACCATGTGTCAGTTTGCAGTGCTTCTGTCTATTACAGTCTTGGAAGAAAGTACCTAAGGGTTGTTCTTGCCAGAGAGCAATTTCTGCATCCATGCAGGCATGGGGTGGGGACAGGGAAGGGAGCCTGTCTTGGCAGAGGGCTAGAGTTGCAAAGCTAATTGGCTTACAGTTGTTGATGGCAGTTTTCAGACTTTTGGCACTGGGAGTCAAGAAAGCCTATCTCCTGACCACCAAAAGCTAGTTGTAATGGCAAAACTTTGTGTGATTGTCCAGATCTGATTCCCTTTGCTCTTCACTCCTGCTCCCTTTCTTCTCAATCCTGTAGTGTGACTGGCATTAAGCTAGTTATTCACTGGCACTGAATTCTCAGGACTGACCTTTGAAACTGAAACTTCAATGTGATAAATGTGAAACAAGTGAGATAGGTCAGTCATGCCCCTCAGAGCTGGGAGATGGTTTTGATAGGCAGCCTGGGAGTCAGGTAACACTTGCTATGTCTTTACAACCATGATAGAAGGTTTTCTCTCTCTTTAATGGAAATGTATGGTTTTGATGAATCTGAATGTCATGTATGACACATAAACAGATTATATTGATCAGATAACAACCTGCAGTATGCATGCATGACCATTCCCTTCCTCCTGCTCCACCAGGATGGAAGGATATGCACAGAAAACACAGAATTCTTTGGATCTGTGTGTGAATTCTGGATTGGATAATGGGAGCTAAAATAGTGAAGTTCTTGAGCTGTTGCATGACTGGGACATATTTTCTTTATATGATGACTGCTGAGATGGGGATGACACATATCACAGTTGCAGTCTGCAGCATTGCTTTGCTTTTGCTAGAGCAGACCAGCTGCACTGACTTCCAAATGTTCTCTCCTTTGACCTTACAAATAAGCCAGAAGATTTGTAATTATTAACTATAGCTTATTTCTCATTCAGAGTAAGAATTGTAATGTTATATTCCTTAATAACTGCATTATATTCCCTTTTACTTTTAGACTTTCAGCAGTGGTTTGATGACTAAATTTATCTTTGTAGATTTCCCTATGGAAGGATCCCGGCTAAATTCAAGATTAGTTGCCTGGGAGACCAAGTGATGCAATTCAAAATGCAATGTTGTGTAGACTAGTTGCATGCTGCCTAGTATATGCCCAACTTTCTTCACGGAAGACCTAGATTCAGAAGTTTCTGGATGCTTCCTGCTCTTACACTTGTTTTTTCCAATGGGATAGGAAGCTTTAATTGTATATCAAGTATCATCTGTTTGTTTAGTGTCTTGTCTTTAAGGAAGATGATGTTTTCTCCCAGTACTGTTTTTTTGTGTGTTTATGATTTTAATAGACACCTTCAGCAGTATTATCAACTTCTTTTCTAAATGTTCAGATGAAGATTTTCAATGCTGGGTACCATTGGAGCCAATGAGAGTGGCAGCTTTGAAAAAAATACCTCCTTAACACATTAACTGGACTAACCAGTTAAGTAGTATTACTTGATTCTTACTAATGTCCAGAAACATGAATAAGATCCATGTCACATTGCCTGGTAAAGACACAGGTACTGCCTGTCTTGACAAGCTTATTGTCAACAGGTAAAACAAAAATGCATCACAGTTATTTGGCTAACATGAATTACGGATCAGCAGGAGAGTTGGGATAAAGATAAAGATCCTTTGAGCTCCATGGTCTTCTCCTTCCACTCTGCCTATCTGCCTTTTCTGCAAGTAGATGTAGAATTACCTGGTTTGAGATATTTCCTCCTTTTCCGTTATTGTCTATAAACCATTTCAGGTCATTCAAATGTGTTGCTGCGAAGGAGAAGAAGCCTCCCGAAAATCAGCCTTCCCTGCTGGAGCATGTCTGTGATGTGTTGACTCTGCCAGGTTGTTGCCTCCACCCCTACACGCTGGCAGTTTGGAGAGAGGAGCATTGGATGCCTGATGCAAACAGCTGTCTCATTGTGCACTGATTCATTTGTCAGCAGTGACTCTGACTACTAGAGCACAACTGTGACCTATGAGCTGCCTTGTGAACATGTAAACACTGGCTGTTTAAATTGAAAGGAGATAAGCAGCAAATATCTAACTTTCCAGCCCAGAGTGAAGTTCCTTTCTATTGTGCTTCCAGCTGGGGCTGGGGGATCATGACGGAGGGTGTACAAACAGTGTGCAAACAGAGCATGCTTCAAAATCCCTGCCTGTCTTGAAATGGTTTGCTTTGTTTTATCTGATGGCACAAAACACATGACAGACACTGACAATTGACATGGCACGTAACCCTTGCAAGCAGCAATCCTGCCAGGCTCACCAGTTAAACAATACCTAGGGAAGTATTGCAACAATTTCCCCTGAATATTGGCCACAAACATGCTTTGTATTGCTGGTAGCTGCAGGGTCATTTTATGGGTCTATATTTAGAGGACTGGGAAATTCTGTCCCAACTAAAAGCCAAGCTTAGTACAATCTAGTAACTCTTCTCAGGAAATACACTCCTTTAGGTTCTATTTCTTTTTGGATTTTACTTCTGTTTATTGTATTAGGTGAAAACAAACAACAGCTTTTTATTTCTGTTTGTGCATCCACCTGCCCTTTACACGGTGTCTGAGTGATGCAGGAGTCTGGGTTGCGTTGTCCCTACCTGGCTGAGAAGCTCCAGTGCTACTAAGGTACAGTCACAACAAGAACACATAATAAAGAACGTATGCAGGATGCAGCTGTGTGCCTAGGGTGAAACATGAAATCAAATAGGGCATCAGCTGATGAAACCATCAATCCAATTCAGCAGCTGCTTCTGACTGCTGGTGGTGACATGTTGCAGGTCACTATCACCGCCTGGCTACCAGTACAGAGCTCCTTTGCAGAAAGGTGCTGATATGAAATAAGCCTGTAAGATATGACTGAAGGAAAAAGGTTGAAGGAATGCAAATTGTATGGAAATGCCTGATTTAGACATGATGGAGCCAGATAAGGACTAAGCGAGGATTTTATACACTGTGCTCTGCGCACAGGTCTGCAAAATGCACCATTGTTTACCTCTCATTCACATGCAGAACGTTTTGCTGTGCTGCACTTCTCAGCCCTTTTCCCCTTAAATGAAGATCCTGCTTCCCTTCTGGCTGTTCCAGCCGAAAACACTAGCAAGGGAGACCTGCATAAACACTCGGTATCCGCTGTCAGTCTCCACTGCAGGTGATGCTGATGATGAGATCCCAAGCAGTGTTAGGAGCTGGGCAGCTGTTCGGAGCAATCTGGAGCACTTGAGTCTGCTGAGGAAAAAAACATTGTCCCTTGTCCTGTGCAGGACTGGGCTGTGAGGCTGGCCACGAGGCCAAAAGCACGGTCAGCCCACATGGCTGAGGTAGTTGCAGGTGCCTGGAGCAGGCCTGGGAAAGCCTGGTGGGTTTTTGCTATGTGGGGAGTCCTGTCTACCTCCTGGGTGCTGGAGCATGCAGAAAGGCAAGGTCATGTAGATGCTGTCGAGCAGGCAGGGTGGCCTGGGGTTCTTCCCACAAGGTCCCACTGAGAAAAAACCCTTGCTGGGATGCTACAGGAGCAGAGAGGATTTGCAGGCAACCAGCATTTAATTGCCATTCAGGTTGTCCCTGAAGGAAAGATGGAAGGGAGGTGGTGGTGCTTTGGATTACTTCTCAGCTGAGCAGGGCCAAGGTTTTCACACCAAACCCGCAGGACAGGGGACTGCAGCCTAGAAAGCAGGCACTCAAAAAGGATTATGGTGACACAAGGGTCCAGTGTCAGTCCCCTCTGAGACACTTTGAGAAAAGTATTTTCTGCATGCCTCAGGAGAGGGTAACAAGTAAGACTGGGCATTGGGAGACCACACTGAAGGACCTGGAAATGGTTCAGGGAGGGATTTAGGTGACTAGAAGCAGACATCCATATGTATTTGAGGCCAGGCTCTCCTGCTTTCCTTTTAGTCACTGGACGTGCTTTTGGGGACTGACACATTGCGTCCTAATGTGAGCTTTTTAAAGGATGTAGGCAGGACGCACAGAAAAGACCCCCAAAAAGGAGGTAATGTTTAGAGGAAACACTGAAATACATGAGCTTCAAAGGTTTCAGTATGTTCAGGCTACCAGAAATAAAACTGAAACATCATTTGATTGCAACCTGGAAAACCTTGACAGGAAGAAAATATCAGTTAGCAAATGACTCGTTAAGCTCAGGGCAGAGGAAGATATAATGAAATCCAGTGGTTGGATGCTTAAGATGGAAAATTTGAGTAAGGAAAAGTAAGGCACTAATATTAACTCAGCAAAAGCAGCTATTAGATCAGGCAGTCAGGGAAGAAGTAGGCTCTCCACCTCCTGAGGGCTCCCAACAACAGGAGGACTCTTTGGAAGACTCTGGTCAAACACAGATTGTTAGGCTCAAGGAGGAACTCAAGAATATCACGTAGTAGCTGTGACACCTGCAGTGAAGTGAGGGAACCTGCTGTTCCCTAAGGGGCTTAAACTCTCTGGATCAATGAGTGAAACTACTAGGATCTCATTTCGTCTTGCAGCAGTCATCGATTCCCCAATTTAGACAAGTGCATCAAGCTGAGGGTCATGCAGAAAGTCTGGTTAGGTACACTGTCGCTCCACTGAGCTGGACACCTACGGGAGTTGCAGAAATGCAAAATCTAGTTATTAAATTAAATCGGTCCCACTGAGGTGTTAATAGACAGACTGGTTCAGTTTTTCAGAAGGAAGACTTGCTGTCAGAGCTGCCATTTTCCAGTAAAAATAACAAACATGTGGTAAGTACGCCTTTTACAAACACCCATTCAACAAATACCTGCTCATATCAAGAACTAGTCTGAGTAAAACATGCAGAAAATAGGACAGCCTAATCAGAGGTAGGCTGAAATCAAGGTCACCATACCATATTCCAGGTATATAAAACAGCTATTCTCTGGGACATGAATACAACATATTTTTGGCATGCAGCTGATGCAGGTGATGCTGGCGTACCACAAACATCAGTACCCCATTTGTGGTGCCTCCCTTGCACCTGCCTGCTGTCCTCCACCCTGCAGCTCTCTGTGCTGAGGTCTGTGCCAGGCAAAGGCAGGGATACTTCCTTGCCCACACCTTGTGAGAGAGGTCGGCAGGGATTTACAGGTGGACACGGGAGCACTCTCAGCATTTGAGACCTTGCATTTGCATTCTCAGCTTCATGCCATCATTAACCTGTACCCGAGTCAAATAAACTCGTTTCAACTTCATGCCAGTGGTCCCTCTGCAATACAAATCTAGGTAAGGACTTAAGTTAACTGTGCAAAGCGACAAATCCATGCATTCAGACAGTCATTTGATGCTTGCCTTAGTTTTCCCATTGACAAGATATATGCAATAGTTTAAGTATAAAAACAAATATAAAAATTTGTAGGGCCATAGTGAAGAAACCCTTTCGAAGTCTGACATTCTCCAGAGAAAAGCTAAGTTTTGTTTATTTTCTAAAGAAAATCAGCCAAGGATTTTGGCTGACCAAAGTGGTAAGTTCAGAAAATAAACTGCCAGTGTTACGCTGAACTGGTCTATTAGTATGGATGCCAAGAGGCACTGTGCTCATCATTTGCACAGAGAATGAATGATTTCACATGCTAATGCCCTCTCTCCATCAGTGTCCTACAAACGGAGTCATAACAGAATCTTGCAGTCTTGCTTGGATGCTTGCAGTTGTGTAAGGATCAGAGCAGAAATCCACAATAACTCCTCATCCTTGCCACCTGTGAAGAGGTGGTGTTTAAAAAAGGACCCCGAACCACCTCTGAGCACAGCAGCCTCTGGAAGATGCAGCATCTTGATGTTGAATGGTATTGTTTCCAAATGGGTTCGTGTCCATTTGAAAGAGCATTTCAAAAAGACAGAACAGTTCCTCTGTAATTACAGCTACACCAGCTTAATTTACAAACTCCTGTAGATCTGTTGTCACATGGTAATAGTGGTATTTAATCATGCTTCTGATATCAGATTTCTATTGCTTTGATCCAGTTGTTGCATTTCATCGCTAATTTCATCCTAAGCACCCTTGCTGTTTCAGAGGTGTAGAAAGGAAAAATTTCTCTCCAACTTGACTGCTTGGCAATGCACTGTGATGCAGGTTTCATTCTCCTGTGAGAGTGAAATGGTTGTGTCAAAAGCTTTGTGTTTTCCAACAGCTGTGTGTTTCAGAAGATGATAAAGGAATGTATTTTAGGGAATGCTGAGGGGAGGAGAGGAGAGGAGAGGCGAGGAGAGGTGAGGCGAGGCGGGGAGGGGAGGGGAGGGGAGGAAGAAGTCACGGAAGCCACTTTAATTGACAACTGCTCAGGAACTTGTGCTGCTCATACAATGCTGAGCCTTGGCTATACAAAAATGTAGACTCCCTGTCCCCACTGATCCAGAAGAGAGTTTGTCATTCTTAGATACCCTTGGGAATCTGTGCCCAAAAGTCTGATTTAAGGAAAAAAAAAAAAAAAAAGAAAAACAAGAAAAAACCTCAGCTTTCTTTCACATCACAGTTTGCCCATGGGGGAACCACCAGATGCACTTTGAGAGTAACAGAGGGCGGGCAGATCTCTCAGTGCTAAGTGAGAGCCATAAGTCAACCACATCTGTTTTTGATGCTGTAGTTATTCAACACATGCTTCAAATTCTTCATCAATTTCCCCAAAATAGAACAAATTTAAATCTCTAAAACTACAGCCCTAAACATGTTTGTTTCAAAATAAACAACTACCATCACAACTTAAAGTTGCTTTCCCTCCTGTGAGCAACAATCCTTTTAGAAAGATGAGTAAGTAGGCAAAGTGTACATGGCCTTGCTGCCCATGATGGAAGTACTAGCTAGCCCAGAGTGCCCCCAGTGCTCTACTGGGGCCATGGGAGATGCTGGGGCTCAAACTGGGGATGCTGATGTTCACGTAAATTTAGCTTCGCAGGATGCACAGGGAGCCCCAGGACCAGGAGGAAGGCAGGAGCAGGGGCAGGTGGCTGGACGTGCAGTGTAGCCCTGGGGTGCCTGCTGCTCCCCCAGACCCACTTCAGGCAAACCTGGCCCTGCCTGCGTGGTGTTGAGGGGAGCCTGGGTGCAGCTGTGTGTCCACATGGCTCCTGCACCCGTTGCCAGCTGCAGGAGTCAGAGGTGTTACCCACACCCTTGGGCTGGAGTAGTGTAACCTTGCTGAGAGTAATAGCAACAATAAAGAAAAAAAAAAATCATGTACCTAAGAAATTAACTACACAGTCTGAAATATTTTGAATACAATTAAATGGCATTTGGAGCTTTCCCTCACATCAACCAAACCAGCTATTAAATATTTTCTATGTGAGCCTTAGGAAGATTTGATGTTATAAACCATTAAATCCAAATATTATAATGTATTTTCCCCCATGCCCAGTATGAACACCTTATTAATCATGCTGCATCCACTGCAAGCTATTTCTGCCTTAGCGGTTTTGTCCGGTTCCCTAAACTATTGCAATCCATCTACTACTTAAATTTCCTGTAATGGATTGTACAAAGTCCGCTGTGCAGCATGCTGAGTGAGTGATCAGAAGAGTTGTATTTTTTCCTACCTTTTCAACATTTTCATGCATTATCTTTAGTGACTCCTGGGCTTCAGTTTTTTCCAGGTGTGCTTCAGGGGAAAATGAAAATAACCCACCTCCAGCATATGCTCAGACTCTCAGGAGAAACTGCAAGTTTTTGTTGTTATTCTAAACAAGATTTTCTGCTGTGGAAGATCTACTTAGAGCTGTACCTGTTCCCTGTATCCTCTGGGCAGGAGATCTCAGGCTATTAACGGCTTGCTATTTTTTTCCTGTGTTTTTTTAAAACACATAAAGGGCTATCATCGGCAGTGCTGTTCATATTACAAGTTCAAGTGCCAGAGGAAATATATGTATATTTCCATATGAAAATTTCTCTATCAATCTATATATAAATATATAGATTTTCATTCCTGTCAGCATAGCCATTTGCAGGTCTGCATTAAACAATGAATTTCAATGCAGGTGCTGTAAAAGTGTCAGTCAGCAGCTCTCTTGCTTCTGGGTCTGACGGTAATAGATTGGCTAAGGAATCTGGACACGTTCATTTTGCCAAGGGATCATGTGCTGCTGGAGGTAATGCACATCAGATGAGATGTCACACTCTCAGAAGAAGTGCGGAGGCGTTAAGACAAGCCAAATTCTGGGTTGTTTATATTCTCCTTTACCAATCAGAATGTCAGGATGGGGACTGAATTTATAAATACTGGAATGGGGTTTGTTGCATGACAGAACGTCTTGGTGAAAAGAAATAGGTTAGACTATTTGCCTTTCAAAGAAAACTGATTATCTGTGTTCACAGTTTAAATTAAATAAATCTGTTTCAATGTGGAATGATAGAGAAATTTTTGGAAAAAAGTGCTTCAAACATCACATGCTGAAGCTTGCAAGGAGGGAAGCAGAAAGCAGCAGCTGAGTGTGTTTTGTGCTGCATGGGTTTACTGAAAGCTTCAGAACAGCCCTGTGAAACTTTGCAAGTGTTTTAGAAACAACTGTCTCCAATTAGCACCAGTTCTTGGCTCACATTTGAAAGCTGGTTTAGGGTCAGTGGTAACTTCCCCAAAGAAGAAGTGAGGGGAAAAAAATATCTCTGCTGGAGAGTCAGTGAGAACCAGAGATGTCACTGTGATTTCATTGCAGCTGTGGAAACACTGGGGGGGGGGGGGGGAGCGGGCTGTGGCAGGATGCTGTTTAGGGTTTGGCTGTGGAGAGCACGTGTGGCCATGAGAAAATTCAGCCCAGTGTGCATCTCCTTAGCTTTTTGCCTTTCAGTCTTTTTGCCTATCATGATTTGACTAATCCTTTAAATATATTTTGCATTCATTTCTCAAATAACCAGCAGACATATGGTGCTAATGAGAACTAGAGGGGGTTTGTTTTTTTAATGAACAAGAGCAGCTGGTAAGCAGAACATAGAATTAAAAATGGAGGGGGAAAAAAAAGCCCAGGGGGATAGATATGGTTATTAATCACAGCAGAATTCCTCAGCCTTCTCCTCTGATGAGAAGAATCAGGTGGAGTGGGACACCAGTGACCTTGTGACAAGTATGTGACAGCCTGTTGCACTCGGTGAAAAATAAATGCCTGTCTGATACACTTGACTTTGTCAAGGCTTTCCATGGCAGTAAAGATGATCTGTTCTGTCCCCATGCAGGCAGCCTCACTGGCAGTGAGCCCTCCAGCTGCCCAAGCCTGTCACCACATGGCCCTTCGGCCAGGAGGGAAGCCTGGGACACCCGTGTGGGTGCAACCTGCAGCGGGGCAGGTGAGCCCAGACCAGCAGCAACACATCTGAAAGGAAAATATTTGTAAAGAGAAGAAAACTACTCCAGTACATCCAGGGGTAAATCTGCCATTTCTGAGTAGTGCTGCATTGCTGGGAGGGTTTGCAGCAGATGCTCACAGCTTTCTTTAAATGAAAGCCAGTTCATTTTCTGCTATTTAAACATGTCATCCTAACCAACACAGAACAATAAGAGACCGCTCCCAGGATGCACTGAGAGGCTGGAAAAGCAGTCACTTTCTTAACACAAACTGCCACTCTGCCCAGTAGCCCAGAGTTTCTGCTGCACTACAACGCTATTTTTTAAAAATCAAGCATATTTCATTCAGTGACTTGAGGCAGATAGAGCCCAGCTAATGGCTTTAGTGCTACCTTACCTTCGCCATGAAATACATACTTTTCAAGACTGCTGTGAATCAACCTGCCCCTTCCACTCAACAGAACTTGCCTGCAATACATTAAAGCCTGTTCCTACTAGAAACCTGCTGCTCACATAGTTACTATCAGCCTACAGTCAGGATACCTCATGCCTCCTCCTAGACAACACCTGAGTCAGGACAGGTTACTACAGGCATTACTCATCCTGTGGTGGGTTTTCAGGGGCCCTGAGCACCTTCAGCTGCACTGGCTCCATGGATGTGGCTGTCACTGTCTATCAGACCCTGTGCTCTTTGCCAGAGAAATATGTTTTGTTCGTAGGTGCAGCTAACTATAAAAACAAGTCAGGTTGTCCTCTGGTCTTTGCACATGTCTGGCCATGAAAGATAGAAATTATACGGCCTAGTTCTAGATGTCCACATGTGAGCTAGTCTGTAGGTTTCTGCTATAGTCCAAGGACAGAGAAAGAAGGTGTGACTTGTCTCCTCCTGGTACAGACATGGTATGCTGGACAGGTTAGTAGCTTTAGGAACTTTTCCCTACTGTGGCCATGTCAAGGACAAAGAACAGTCCTGCCCCTCCACGTGCTTACTGGACAAACCTTGGACACCAGTAACTCTGGCGCAGAAATACAATTGCAGTCCCACTCCACTGCTCCCCTTGGCAGGCGAAGGACATTTAGGGACACCAATGGCACTTTCAGAAGACAGTGTTGGTCCTTTTGGCACTAGGAATGTGTAGGACCAGTGAATCTTTTAGCTAAACTTTATTTGAAAGGGTCTGGTTCGCGTCCACCAAGATTCACTTTATGATGCAAACTCAGGTGCAGCACGATGGGGGCTGCAAAGTGCCTTCTTCATCTGAACTGAAGCTCTGGTGTGGACACACCTTAAGAACATTTAACGGGCTGCAGCATGACCACCACCCATTGCTGGTTTCTATGGCACTATTGATCTCACAATTATTATGCTGAGAGATAACGATGATTTACACAAGACAAAAGCAACCTCTTACCATAAAGCATCTTCTTTGGCAAATTCTGAATCCCTCAACTTTGTACAGTTCATGCCCTTAATTTCCAGAGTTAAATGGATGCTGCACTAAAGTGACTGCTCTGAGCAGGAGTCTGTGCCATGTCTTTTCCTCCTTGAACAGTGTAACCGCATTTTACTCCTCAGAGGTTTACTGAAGGTTGCTTTTTCTTATTATTGAGTAAAAATGTACATTGGTATAGCTACCAGGGTAGCAGACCAGTCATTGTAGCAGAGGATTATGATTTCTTTACAAGGTGAGATCTAAGAATCTGGCTATATGGGAGAAAGCCCTTGTTTGAACATGTCATTTGCACCAGGAGCAGAGAGAATCCTCACAGCTGAATGACAGTAAGTGGTTTTTCTGTTTAGTGAAATGAGCTGGATGAGTAATGGAAGTGCTCAAGCCCTCTAGGGACACTCTCACTGTCTTGCAGGATTGGGCTCCTTTTGCATCTGGGAAAGGAAAAATGGAAAAGATAACAGTGGGAGATGATTGCTGCTTCTAACACAGCAAAGAATGAGTGCAGCTGTGTTGGGTTTTGCCCCCTGCATGGTAACAGCCTTTCTAGGAACAAAGAGATGCTGTGTGCCATGAGATTTAATGGGAAAGGGGGTGTGTGAAACTTCAGGAGCATAGCTGAAGATGCTGGGTTCAGAGAGAGAAGGGAACTGTTGCAAATCCATTTGCTTCTTATGTCAGCCTGGAAAAGTCTTTGGTGGACATAGGTATTAGGCATGCTGCAGCAGCCCAGCTTTGTGCCTAGAAAATGCTCTCCTGCTGTATGCCCGGCAGCAGCAGTCTCTTCAGGAAAAGGCTTCACATGGCACATTTGCACCAGGGCTGAAAAGTGCTATTTGAGCTGTTTGCGCTGTAAGATTCCCACTAGCCCATTGTGGGGGATTCAGATTTTCAAGATCTGGCTAAGGCAGCTCTATCTTATTCACTCCACTGCGCTGATTATTGTGATATTTTTTGCTGCATACTGTGCTGAGAGGGAAAGGTCCCTTGGTGTGCCTTCATTTTGCACAGTGTAAAACAACACTGTGCTCCTTCCCACCTCTCCCAGAGCCCCCTTCAATCTCTCAGCAGGGAGGAAAAAAGATCATGTAAAAGAGGTGCTTGCACTGATGTTATTCAAATTAGCAACCTACAAATAAAGCGATATTTAGGCATTGCCTTTGCTTCTCAATAAATTTATCTGGGCAAAATTACCCACAATGGTACTTAAGCCTCCTTGGGGGGTCCATAGCTGTTGGCAGTATTTTCTTTCCTGCCTGCTATGGTTCAAGGAGAAAAAATATTCCTTACTGTACTAGCATAGCCCACAAACTTGCTGAGATCCAGATGGGAAGCACTTGTCTTAAGAAAAGCCAGGAGGGAGAAATCTGAAAAACAACAACCACAACAAAAAAAAAAAAACCCAAATGCAAAGGGAGAAATTTGCAATTATACAAAGTTATCCCTCTGATTTTAATGTTTCCCTAACTTGTTACAAGATTCATTACATAAGACTAAAAACTCACCGTATTGAACAGTTGCTGGGTAACATGTTTGTGCAGAACAGAAATATTCCAGGGCCCAAAATCAATACTCAGAGGGGACTGAATGGCTCAAGCTATGAATGAGCATATGGAGGCTGCTAGGAAGAGCTTAGCACTTTGAAAATCACCCAGGTCAGTAGAAACAGAAACTAATTTCCAACTAATGCCTTTTCTGAGGCCATTAGTTAGAACCTGTCAAGTTAATATGACCTCTCCAATTTCAAGAGGGCAAATGCTTCTATGTCCTATTTACAGGCTGTGTGTCACTAGTGTAAAAAGCAGTCTTAGCTACTAGATTGGAAAAAAAACCTAGCCACAGAAACTGAAAGAGTCCCTCCAAGGAAGGGCAATCATGTAGTGTAGGGGATTTGCACAGCCATGGATTGTGTGTTGGAGAACACTGTCAAGTGTAGTGAAACTTACATGAGCTTATGTGAATACGGGTTCAGTCTGCTTTGTGTGAGAGTCAAAGAAATAAATGAAAGGTGTTACAAAGCACAATCAGGAGAGAGGCTGGCTGTTTTGATTTTGTATCCACTTTGGTGTGGGGGAACCTTGGAAAGGCCTTCAGCCACACTGCCTGCACAAAGGGCAGCATAGGCATCAAGTGCAGGTGAATGATTTGATTGATTAGGGTTTAGAAAGGCAGGAGAATAATATTGAAAATTTTATATATGATATATAAATTTGAAAATTATATGAAATTTCTTATATGAAATTATATGAATTCTTGTATGAAAATAAGAAAAAGAGGCTTTAAGGAAATGAAATTATTCCAGAAGAGCTTTGATTTTCCTAATTAAAAACCCAAGGGCTGCTGAGCAGGGACTTACCTCAGTCACACTTACTGCTCCAGCACAGTCAGTGGTTGAACTCTTCAAAGGAAAAACCCCACCACTAAACCCAGACTGTAGATTTGATGGGAACTGTCATCTATCATTCTCTGATAGCTTCAGCATATGCTGGAGCCAGTGGATTTTATCTAACTCTAATTGGGAGCTGGCAGGTGGCGAGCAGGTCTGTCTCTACCTGCTGGAGAAAAACTCCTTTCTGTCCTGCCAAAGCATGACTAACTCCCCCCCCCCTAAATAAATAAATAATGCCTTGCACTCAGAAGATCAGATGGAAAATGTTGGTTGGGAGCAAAGGCTTAGACCTGCAGGTCAGCTATGACCTGGGCAAGTCAGAAGTGCCAGAAGCAGCAGAATTACAGCTGGCTCAGCTGGCGATGTTCTGGGAAGGAGCCCTTTGCAGGAGGACTGGCCGCTGTCAGCCCCCATGACCAGCAGTACCACTGGGAACGGCAAGGGTGAAAGATCCCTCTTTGAGTTGCCCAGCTCCAGTGGGCAGATGTCTGTGTCAGGTACAGCTGAGCTCACAGACAGTGGGTAAGGTCACTAGCATGTCCTGGTGTGATGCTGGTGACCATGTCATTAGTTGTTGTGAGGCATATGTACTGCGGAGCACAGAAACCTGTGAGACTGTACAAGATCTTGCCAGAGTGTTTTCCTTCTGCTGTGGAGACTCAAGCTGGTACTTTCAGATCCAATGAGAGATTTTAATGCATTGGGTCATTTGGTTTCTCTATAAATAGATGAGTATAAACATATTAAACTCTTTGCATGCCCCACTCAAAGAATACCATAACCAGACACTTCCAGGACCTATAAAGATTTAAGAGATAGCAGTTGCTGTTTCTCTTTGCCCGCTGGGAAGCTGCTTACATTTCCACAGGCTTCTCATTGCCTCAAGTCCGACCTAGCTGAGAGGGGGCAGTCTGTCCTGCAGCTGTTACTGGAGTGTTTTTGTAAGTCTTTCTCAGTAACTTTTGCACAGAGGATCTTCAGGTCTTAGTGACCTACTTTCAGCTCCGTTTACCTGCAACGATGAGAGGTGGCCCATACTCCTTGTGCTTCTGTGCTTCACTGGCTGAGGTGAAGTCCTGCTCACGCACTGAAGTGCAACAGGCCGTGCTCCCCGAGAGACCCCCCAGCTGGCTGACAGCTTCCCTGTCCTCCCTCTGTGCTCCTAGCAGGAGGTGACACTGCAGCCACAACAGCACAGTCCCCTGGGAAAGCACAGCCCACACAGGATGAGGCCAATAGCAGCTGGCTAAATCGGTTTCTTTCCTGAGCAGAGTGGAAAAAAATCTCTTCCTTTCTTTGCAAGCTGACTGTATGTGCTGTAGATTATATCCGTCATACCCTTGTCTGTATTACCTGCATTAATCTAGTACAGCGTGGGATGAAAATGTGCCCCTGAGATTAAGCATGTACGTAACTTTAACCGCTGGCTGCCAACATGGATGCAAAGTTATCTCTTCAAACTATGCATAAAACCCTGTGGATAGTGACATTAAGTAGCTCTCTTGTATGCAATGCAGACATTACATTTGTGTTAGTGTGTTGACATATCATTGTATTTCTCAACAAGGCAAATTAGAGCAATGATATGAAGTTTTGTCTTGAGAGTCAGGATTTTTTATGGTTCTGGGAACCAGCATTAAGACAGGCTGTAAAATGGGGTGTAAATATTATAACAATGAGTTATTCCTTCCTGCTTACTAAGAAGCAACAGACACCACTGGTAGAAGCCAGCATATCCCATAAGGATTACTTGCACTGTATTTTAAACAACTGCTGCATGCACTGATTGCTTTTAGTTTGTAGGGACCAAAGATAATGTTACGAATACTCAAAGGAAAATTTCCATTTTGCAGATGGCAGCCATGGCTAACCGCCTCCTCAGCTGGCTCCTTTGTCCTGCTCTTGCTGTGAAGACACCCATGTGTGATCTTTTCTGTCTTCTTTTTTTCCTTTTTTTCTGCCACCAGTTTTGATGTCATTGTGAACATGCGCAATAAATTTTGAAACATTTGTTTTAAGGCCTAGCTGTGTGGCACCCTGTGTTACAGGTGCCTACAGGGATGGGTTCCCCATGTCCTTCAGATCACCGAGCAGATGGTGTGTGATGCCAGAGTCATTGTGGTAAAACCTTGAGCCCGTGCAACCCTTCCACTTCCTCAACCCCAAGAGCCAGCACCATCATTTTGTGTGTGGCACCACAGCCTGTATTGAGAAAGAGGACCGGGACTGGGGAGGACTGCAGCCATCATGGCAAGTTACATTTTTTGGGCACCACTTCTCCCTGCTAGTGCTACTGTCAGTCCATCTTCTCTGATCAGCCAACAGCTGTAGAAGAATGAAGCTGGGTTAATTATCATTGATAATATACAGCTGTGGGCTGGCTTCAGGGGCGGTGGGTTGGCCGATGTAGATAAGGTGCAGCTGTGGCTGGTTCTGTTAAGGGGTTGAGAGCCAATGAAGGGGGAGCAGCCCAGGAAGAAGAGAGAGAGGAAGAAGCAGAGAGAGAGTGAGAGAGGCTGGCCCTGGATGAGGCGAGACGAGGACAAGGCAGCAGAGGGACTGGCATGAAGAGTATGCTGGTATGAGGTGGTGAAAGACTTTGTTGCAGCTGGCTAGTTTGGAGAGTGTTGTGACAAACAGGTATCCTGATTGACTTGCTATAACACACCCCACAGGAAGGCTATTTCCACCTGAAAGCTGATCAAGCAAATGTAGAACTTAATATTCCACAGGAGCCCTCATTCTCTGTCTGCTTGGTTTCCCTCCTTCCTGTTTTCAAAGATGTGTATTTAAACACAAAAATAATCAGTGCTGGGCCTTCTGAGATTTCCTCCTCCAACTTCGCTGTGCCATGGACGTTCAGAGTTTCAGTGGTTGTGTTTAAGCTGCCGGGTTGCTGGGCATAGGCATCTGCTCAGACTGCACCCCACCAGTCAAGGGAAGGGATGGGTGAGCAGCACCGCGCCCTGATGTTCATATGGAGAAAGCCTTACTACAACAGCAAGGCACGATGCCGTGTGCTCTTCTGGGGATTATCTCCTTATGGACGTATAATAACATATGTGTTTAGTGGTAGCTGCTGTTCAGTAAGCACTACTGCTACCTAGTCTGACACTTTACATACTACAGGACACGTTACCCTGCTTTGCACCCAGCAGTTTGTGTTTGATCACAGCAGGACTTGTATTTTGCCACAAATAATGTTAGAAAAAGCCATGCAGTATTCATGGGAAACTACAAAGCGGGAGAGAACATAGCCTTTTCCGTGGTCGTTTGTTCTGTTGGTTAACCATCTTTGTTCTTATAATTGTGTGCTGTATTTCTAATTTAAATGCATCTGACTTCAGCTTCTAGCTGCTGCAACTCATTTTTTTCTCTGCAAGATGAAGGCGGCATGTGGTGCTGAACATCATCTCTGCAGTCAGGTCACTCTCCAGACTCCTCTTTGATATGGGAACTGCAATGAGTGCCTTAAGCCTTGTGAGGTATTTTCCCTAGACCTCAAATAATTTTAATTAATCTTTTTAAAAAGTCTCTGATTTTTGTCAGATCCTTGAGTTGAGCAAATTATTCCAGTAGAAATTTCTGTAAACAGGAATGATCTGAGCTGCCAGCTGCTGCCTGCTTCTTTGTGCTGCTGCTGCCACCCCCGTGAGACGCTGCTCTTCAGCTCATCCACTTTGACCCCTCATGCCTTGTGTTTCAGAAGCTGTGAAGACTACATCTCTTGCTCCTAGATACAGAACTTGATGCTTGCCTGTTCCTAGTATTAAGTTTTGTAGTTCAGTTGCTGATAGTTTAATGTGAAACCAGATAAGCATCTCAAGAATAAGGCATTGAAATCCAGGTTTGTTTCTGTGTCCTCTGCCCTCATTACTGGGCTACAAAGGCTCATCTTTGTTCTTTTGCTTTCTGATTCTTCAAATCTGCCCTTGCAATTGGGAGGACAGTCAGCAAGAGGAGTGAAAAGTGATTGTGTGGCAGCCCTGATGCCATCCCAGGGGTTTGGGTGCTCCCTTGGCAAGAGGGCAGTCAGTCCAAACTCATCCAGCCTGAGGAGGGCTCAGATTTGTCTCCCCCTCCCTGGGCGATCATGCTGACCATCAGCCTTTTCTAACACCTTCATCTTAAAAACAAGGAATAAGGCAGTGTCATGTACCCAGAGAAAGCTGACAACCTGGGAGCAGAAGTCTGTTTTGGAGCATGCGTATCAGGTTCCATTAGGCATCCTGCTAAAGAGGCATCAGACCTAAATGTGTTTCAAACCAGAACTTAGCATCTGCAAAGAAAACATGCAGGGTCTAAATCCCAGTTCTAGGTGCTTTCCTCCCTTCATTCCCTGCAGAGGAATCTCAGGAGGCTAATCCAGGATTGTAACCCTAAGCCACGTGGCCAGGTCTGCTATTTAAGCACTTTTACGCAGCCGGAATCAAGATCCCCAGGTTAACTCCTGATTCCTTCTGTAAAACAGATCTGGAAATGTTTCCTTACCCAGAAGAACATTGTATTAAAGGACCTGAAATGTGTAGATAGGGTGAGTGCCAATTAAGTTTCTTAAACAGCATTTACTTTATATATAGAGAACCTTTCAGCAACAATATTAAATTGTACTTGAATCCCCCCAAACAGTATCTTCTTAGTACAGCTATTAGTGATAATAAAACCCTAATTAATGGTAAATATAATTGCAAACCCAACAATTAATTCTCCTCTTGTGTGTAGCTCTGGAGAGTAAAATGGTAACTTAGTGCTGTGAATGAAAAAAATTGGCCCGTAGTTATTTAATTTTGGATTTGAAATGTCGTCTTTGATCTTTTGTTAGTTACTTCTTGGAGAGACAGGCAACTGCTCCAGAGCTGAAAGTAGAAGGACACATGAGTGAACAAATAGTGGCCAATGGCATGCAGAATTCAAGCATTCATGCATTAAAGTATAATAACTATTGTGTACACTGGCATGTCTCATAAACACCTTTGGATAGAACCGCTAAGGCAGGTCACAGCGAACTCTGACAACTAAACTGTGCTGTGTGCTTTTTGCTTAAAAATGCTGGAACTGTATAATCTGATTGCATAATGCAACAGAGCTCTGAAGTTTAGGGTGCTGGACTATGTTTTAGGAAAACTGAAACAAAGAGAATGCAGACCAGATTTCTAGATCATAGGACATAAATGCAGCAGAATTCAGCTGCAGATGCAAATTTTTTCTCATAACGACCAGCTATTAAGAGAGGTTCAACAGGAAGATCTTTCCTTCGAGTGCCAGCATTTGATTTCCTTGCCGTTATAGTTCCATGAAAATTACTTTTTAATCTAGACAGTTAATATCAATGCATGAAACACTGGTTCCCCGTCTCTCTTTTAAAAAAGTGGTTTCTAGTGTTGCTCGCATTTCTGACTTAGCCAAGGTGTTCTCAATGAAAAGCTAAAAGGTGTCTGTATTGAATCAGAAGCAGCCTGTAGTGTGTACCCTAGAACTGTGATGTACACTGGGGCTGTTTATCAAGACCAGGTAATGTGCTAGGTGAACATGTGTCTGCTGTAAATGGGATAGCTTACAAGGATTTGACTGGCCTGAATTAAGAAGTTACTTTATTTCAGGCACTGCAAGCTTTCAACAAGAACATTTCCATCATAGTTAAATGAAGTGTGTTTCTTGTACAGCTGTATTATTCTCCTCTTTGGAAGCAAAAAAACCCGACCCAACAACCAAACCAGATATTCTTGAGCGTTTCCTTTACCTTCCAAGCAGTACAACTGGACATTTGATGATTTAAAATGACATTTATAAGAATATTTCTAACAGAAAAGCAGAACAGAAAGTTCCAGGTTTTATTTTGCACATCTTGTAATTCTAGATTATCTGTCTCACCATTTATGGGCTGTCTGGCTCTTCACTCCAGATAATTTCCTAAGTGCACAACAGGGGCAGAGCTAAGTCAAAGTAATTCCAAACAAAGAGATATTTGCCCTCAGCATTGCTTTTCTTTCTCCAAAATGAAAGCATTTAGTGAAAAATCTTCATTAACACCAAAAACAATACTGTTTATCAGTTGTCATCCAGAAGATAAATTCTTCAGCCTGTTCCTATTGAAAGCCAGAAGAGTATATAAAGGTCACTGGATGCATATCAGTGTTGCTTCCGTCTTAGTAGGACCAAATGCACCTTTGATTAACCTACTGTGGAAGTTATTGTATATTTATTTAATCTAAAGATGCATTGAACAGAACAAGAATTGGGTGGAGTGGGTTTACTGTAGTCTTTATACCCTTCCATTAAATATGAACAAGAAATTGCTGTAGCATGGTTTAAAATTTCTGCATATGTCCTTTGTACGTGATGTGAAAACAAGAAAATCTATTCTTGAACCAGATTTTTTTTTTTTTAATCCATTAGTCACTATTCACCATTCTCCTCCTGTTGTGTCATGCAGAGAGCGTGGCTGGCATCACCTGACCTGCATCGTCAATCACATAGTCCAAAAATCCATTGGCACACACCACAGATGACCAGCCAGCTAAAAATGAATCAGAAGTAATGTATTATATGGATTGCTTTGCAAAACTGCTAACAGAGGTAAGGGCCAGACTCATCGGGAACATTTACTTACTAGCATTGAAAAATCAGCTGGGGATTTTTGTGTTTTAAAGTCATTGTGCCTGGGGAAAGTTTCCTCAGCTGCTGCATTCGGGTCACAGCAGACTGGATCCATATTATCTTTAGTTTTTCCTCATTTGATGGGACTGTGGTTCATTTGCTCTTTTTGGCTTCTCTGCCCAGAATAGGCTCTTTGCCTCTCTCCTTCTCATGAGGGGAGGCTTTGCAGCCCAACAGCCCCAGACCACCTGTATTGAAGCTGTCTCTTCAAATTGTCAGAAGTTTAAATACATTTTTTTTCCAAGAGATTCCACCACAAGCTGTCTGAATTTACAATTTTCTCTCCAGGGACATCCATGTAAGAACAAACTATGCCCAGGCTTTGTAAGATCTTTTAAAAAATAGCTCTGTTTTTAACTCAGAGTTGTACAGATCAACACTCAGCTAAAACACCTGTACCCAATTCAATGCCTCATTTCCCTCCTCGTTAGTGAGTTCTCTGGGGAATACAGTGCACTTCTGCACATGGCTTCTTCGTCAAGTCACACACGTGTCCCCTGCAGCCCATCTCCTCCCTTCGTAGCTGTTTCCATGGTGAAAATGACCTCATTTCTGCAAAAGTGGATCCCTCAGTTCTCTCCTGTTCAAGCTTCCTTGACGTTACCTCCCTCTCAGTTACCATTTGTTGGGGACACCTTCAGTTTGCTTCATCAAGTGACCAGTTCCCTACCAGAACATTCAGTTAGTGACTACTTAGTGAAAAGCCAACCCTTAGCAAATTATACCCTGAATCATAGACTTTTTTTTTTTTTTTTTTTTTTTGGCTATGGAAGCACCTCTTAAATTGTAAGTCTCCAAAATTCACTGGCCTTTCCGTGCTGGTCTTAGCCAGGTGCAAGCACTTCTGCCGTCTTCTAGGGATTTGCCTCTTTGTGAAGCACCCCATGGAGAACACAGAGCATCCCCTGAAAATGCTACTGTGTAAAATGCCAAGGATTCAGGAAATTCTTCAGTTTTGGTAACTTTAATGCTCTGTGTGTAGAGCCATAGTGTGTATTAAGTAGCTGATTAAGACCCAGTCCTTTGAGACTCATTGAAGTATCCATTTCTTTAAAGCTTGGTTTTCCTGAGGAGGAACAGCAGCAGTTTTCAATTTTCAGTCTCTGACAATTTTCAGTGAAATCTGTGTGAACATGTTTTTGACTTTTCCTAAAACTGCCTTCGCTCCTCCTTTAGTAAACATATGCCAAGAGCAGCTCAGGCTGGGTTTGATACAACATTTGGGGGTTTTTCATTTACCTGTAACAGGACCAACTGCTCTAACACCCTTGATTTGTACACGACTGCCAACATTTGCCCTGTGACAGGAAAGATCTGGCCAAACACCACCCTTGTACCTCCCCACTGGTAAACCTGGTCACCTAATACCAGCTTGTTTAGTATATGCCAGGTTAATTTGTTAATAGATGTATGACTTTGCTTCAAAATCCTGACAAAATACCAGCTTCTTTTACTAAACAGACATAATTCTCCCATGCTTCAGTGTCACCCTTAGGCAAGCTGCTAAATAATTAAATTAGAAAAACATGAGAGTAAGCAGCATAGGAATGGGTGACATTCCCCAGCAATCTTAGTTTTTTTCATACCACACAGGCTTTCTTGTCTTTTTTTCCCAAGTGAACAGCCAGAACTATTTCAGACAGATGCCCCAGTAACCTTTGATATTCCCTACAGATCTTTCCTTGTCATAAAGAATCCAAAAGCAGCACTCTCAAAGAAATCAGAAACCTCGTTTTCTGCAAAAGCTCACTTCTTGATCTTCTCCAAGGGAAGAGGGTATAACTCTGCCTCTACCCTCTACATACAGCAAAGAGCAGCCGCTCTGACTAGAAGGTAGAAACTTTTTTTTTCTGTACCACCTAATGTTATTTCTATATCTGTATATTTTTATAAGTCCTTTCTTAGTATCCGCACAATGTAGAAACTGAATAAAAGGGATATAAGCTGTATCTTGTTCTTGACAGATTCAGCTCTGAGAAAAATGTGAGAAAGATCATGGTTCAAGCAATGAAAGATGAACAAGAAGCTCGGATTCCCTTGGATGTCTGCCAGTGGATACTGGCTGATTCACTTTGGACAACTCACTCATATAAACAACTTCCTTCTTGCAGCAAGAGTTTTGAGACTGTCATACCCACGAAGTGGTTAGGACCCCAGCCGTGCACCTCTTCTGAAGGATGGTCTCATGTGGCACGGTACTTCAAGTACTGTGTGGAAGCATTGGTTCATAGTGCCACCTACAGAATCACCACTTCCACTTGATGATGAATTAAGGGGACAACACGTGGGAAGTATCTCTTACCTTTCTCTTTTAGGACCTGTATATTAATTTGACATTATCAGAAAATTGTGAAACAAAAGCCACAATCTTTTAAATGTTAAAATTATAAAGATTTTCAAGAGAGGAATGATATGATGCACCTAGGGTATTTTTAAGCATCTTCCATTAATCTAGGCTGTGAAGTGAAAATTCCTGCCCTGGAAAGCAAAATAAACCTAAACACAAATTGACAGTGGAAGGAGGAAAGATCTGGGACTTTAATACAAGGATAACCCTTATGAATGATGTGCAGACATTGGAAAACATATGTAACTTATTAGGCCTAAAAATACGGAATTTACTTTCCATGTTTAAGAGAATATTTTATTTCAAAAATATAAATTCAATGAATATACTGCATTGTTTTAAAAAATGAAATTACACAATCTATGAATGGAATCCTGTTTGTACCAGTTGCTGTACAAGTATATGTGAAGAGATGATTTGTACACTTGGAGTGTAGAGCTACAGTCTGAAGGATACCCACTCAAAAACGTCAGGAATCAGACTAGTCCTTGAAGGAGTGTGAACTGGCGTTGGCACATGGCAATGAAAACTGTAGTGGAGAAAGCTATCCAAACAACGTATTGGTATGAAGATATCCTTTTGGCTTACTTTCCTTGAGGCTAATATCTATATGTGTGTGTATCTATCCATCTATATAAAATTAAGAGAAGTAGACAGGACAATAAGGGGAAGTTTGGACTTCAGACATGTCTTTTGTCAATTTCTGCTTGCAAAATTTAAGACCCTGTGGGCCACTGCTAGAGATATCGAGATCCATCAGCTGAGTTTGAGAGATGCCTCACTGGCATCTCCAACAGGGCAGGCATAGTTATCCCTTACATGACCAGTTATTAGTGTGCCAAGCGTGAAGGAGACGTTGCTTTTTCCAAAGATAAGTTGATGCATGTTAGAGAATTGTTTCAGTTTTGGGCATGTTCTCACAATGATTCTGGTTTTAGTGAAAACTTACACCCAGGCAGTTGCACAGCAACAAGAATGTAGAAATGATGAACAGTGAGGCAACGCGAGTTGCTTCTTGCTCCAGGCCAGGCCAGGTGCTGGGAAAGGGGTAATCACTGTTTTATCTTTATTTGCTCTGTACTTCCACACCACACACCACATCCTGGAGTTAGACCTTGCCATTTGTTGAAGAAGCCCCAGACATCTGTCCCAAGGGCATTTGCCACCTTCTAGCATCTATGAATCTAAAAGACCTGGGAAAAGTAATTGATTGTCTCTAAAGAAGATTAATTGAAAACAACTATGTATGGAGTCATAGCATATAGGAGTTTGAGAGTCCCTGTTCCACCAAATGTTACAATTGGAGAACATTTTAAAGTGATTGTAGAAGTTCTAGCGAAAAATAGTGGGATTAAACAGCCTATGATTCCTTCCCCCATGGAGAGTGGTACTTGAGTAGAAAATTACTTAAAGCAGGCAGAATAGATGTTACCAGTCTGACTGTCATTCTTTTCAGTTTGGGGAATCTCACTGGTCCCTAAGGAAAGAGTAATCACATTCCTTGACTCATGCTGCACTGGTAAGGGCTGGTATGTTCAAATTACTGGGAACATGCATTGTATTGGGTAGAGAGCAGGGAGAAGGAACAGCTCTGTAATTACAATCCCACTTTCTGAAGCAGGTATTGGTACAAGCTGGGCTGAAAACTTCTGAAATAGGAAACAAAGAACAGGGAGAGAGAACTTTCTCACCCTCTTTGTGAGTAGCTACAAGCTACATTTCTACCAAGTTTTCAATTCTTGCACCTTTTATGTGTGACCTTTATAATCAAAAAAAGGCCAAGATCAGTTCCTTTGGGTTGAACTACTTGGCTTAATATACGACAAAGTGTAAAATCAAAATACAGAAGGAAAGGCTGAATTAAAGATACCTTTTTATTGCTATAAAACACAGTTAAGTTGTGTATCTCTTCTCATGTTTGCCCTTTAGGTTTTGATGCTCTTTGGATTTATGGTGGAGTGCTAAGTGAAAATGATAAACAGAATATAGATACTGGAAAATGGAAACGTTTCTTGTCAGCCTGCTTAATATGAGCAGCCACCCAGTCAGTGGAAGAGATTCCAGGTTTGAATGTACTTCCTGATGCTTCTTCTACCCTTTCACCTTTTCTTTCACGCCTCTTTCTGAGATACTAACTTACCATGAGATACTTGCTATGCATTTTATGTCTGTCTCTGTCGAAGGAAAACATCTGACTGCCTAGTAGTGAGGTCTGTTGAGTTTGTTTTTGACTCAATGTCAAAACATGCTGTTTGACCTTTCACCAAGGAAAGTGGCACTTTCCTTTTAATCCAGATTTCTTAACAGAACTGCAAAAAGAGTTTAAAGGAGATTTTTCCTATTAAAAGGGTGTTCTAAAGTACATAAAGGGTCTCAGCTTTGTCTTGGCTAAAAATGTGGTATTATACTGTGGGAAATGTTACCCAAATGCTTCATATGTTTGAAACCTATCAGTTATCTTGTTCTCATTACTATGGGCAAACAAACATGAACATACTTAAGCAGTGTATTTTCTTCCTGGTGGTATATGGGATAGATCAGAGATAATTTGTGAAACTATTCTGGTTTGGTTTTGGATGGTAACTTTTCTATGTTTCTTAGCATGTAATCTAACAACTGTAGAGAGAGCTCTAACTGATATTTTTCTTGGCCACCAATGTATTGGGTGGAATTAATCTGATCAGGGGTTCACTTCTAAAGGACAAAAGTCTGCATTTAGGTCTGAGGTATAGATTGTCTTTACTGTCAAGTGAGAAGAGTGGACACCAGTTTTATATAGCTTGAGTGTAACTGAGCACAACTGATGTCTAGCACCACTGGAGATACCCTAAGCAAGCCTCCTTGGCCTCCAGGTGCCAGTGTGTCCCACAACACATATGACAGCATATCCTGGGACATCTACAATGACAGCAGGCATCTTAGTTTAGGCCTTTACTTCATTTGATTATAGGAAGAGCACGCAGTAGCTAAGTGGAAACTGACATCTTTAGTGAGGACAATCTTTAATGTGATCGCCTGTGACTTCTGTAAGAAGTCCAAACACATGAAATTTCTTGTCATTTCTGTGACTGTTTAAAACATGGATCCTTTCTGTGATTATCTGTATTTGCTAAGCCTAGTAACATCTGATGGTCTTGAAAATAAAATGAAAATCTGATTGCTCTTGTTGTGATGGAGCCTGTCATAAAAGGTGCACTGAAGGGGTGATAGGAACTGTGTTGGGTTGTGAACAGACAATAAAGTGGAACAGCTTGTCAAAGTGATGTGGAAATGCACCCAGGAGAACTGAAGAAGCCAACTTTATTCATGTCAAAAAGTGGTAGAAACCCAACTGCCATGGGTCAGAGGAGAGTGGCTCAAGCCAAGTGCCTGGGTAAATTTAATCTAAACATGAATACAGTAGTTGTACAGGCATAGAAGTGATACCTGAGATCCTTAGTTGGATTTCCCTAAGAGGGTCAGTTTATCAAGATTGTCAAACCATGTAATTATAGATCACGTCTGTCAACATCATCAGAATTGCATCCTATAGAAAATTCAGAAGACGACAGTATTTCTGGATCAAGCAATGGTTTCCACTTGTGCAACTGCTTTCTCCGTAGATCTTTTGCTCATGGTGGAGGAGGCAGGAGTAATCTCCCTGACAGGGATCCAGTCTGCCTTTTCCTCTTTGCAGAAGACTGCTCTAACTACCAGCCTACAAGTTCAGTTGTGAAAATTACTTTCCATTGCTCCCCGCAGATGTGTACCTCTATAGGAAAGCACTGCAACTTAATTGAATCAAAACCTTGGAGCATGAAAGTAAGGATGGCTTTTTTGCTAAACAGTCATATCATTAACATAGAAAAGAGTCTTCAGTTGTGTTTTTTTTGCACTAAGGTGTGTTTATGTAATTTACCCAATAACTGGGTATTTATTCTTTTTCATCTAGTAACAGGTAAATGTATAATAATGTAATGTAACTAAGAACTCCCTGACTCAAGGATCAGTACTCGCATTCCTCCAATCCTAAGTTAACTCCCATGAAGCTTTGGATTATGGTAACAAAATTTAGAAATTAAATTCAAACATACAGCATGTAAGAACAGAGTGCCTTGACATGACGAGGATGACCATGGCTTTGAGTGAGGAAGCCCCAGCTCATGTCTCCTTTCTGTTTGAAACAGAACACAGTTGCAGTGGAAGACAACCAAATCCTTAAGACATGTTTTTAGTGTCAGAACTGGGGGTGGATTTTTCTCGTCTCTCCTGGTGAAGCTGTTCATATTTATGTCAGTACTTAAATGCCTCTTGGGCCAGACAACAAACAAGAATATCCAACTTGTTAAATTTCACGGACAGGGCACTCAGATGGGGGAAAGGGAATAATAATGTATTCACCCTGTATTCCAAGGGATCTATCTATACACTAAGACAGAACATCCCATAACATCTGTGGGTGAACAACCTAGAATGTCTGTCTTCAGAAAGCTGATTCTCAGTGCAGCTGTTTCTCACAATTAATGAAGGAAGAAGTCTGGTGCTAATGTCAGCCAACAAAAAAGTTTTGGATCAGTTATGTGGAATTCAGATAACTATACCCCAAAATTCTGGTGTATTCTAGATTCCAAAGGTCCTGAAATGTGATGGTGTTTGTGAAAGAAAAGGGATTATAATAGGTTTGGGTGGTTTTTGGTTTTTTTTTCCAAAAAGGACAAGTGTTAAATCTCAACTAGTACTCAGTTACACAGTGCTGGAAACCTGAAATATTTCCTTTTAAACATGCCATTTTCAAAATACAGACTCTTCCAAAACATTTTCTTTCTTTTGGGGAAAAATAGGGCATGTAGAAGGAGGGAAATGTGAAGAAAATTACACATACACAGTTTGCATATAATTTCATGTTGATGAAAACTGCGATTTGGGTAAGTAACCTACTTATAGACCTCCTCCTTCCCAAAGCGCCCCCCCTCCCCTGAAGTTAAAGAATTTCACAAACTTACACATAATGATAGATTACAGTCAGGAATGCCAGACTAGACCTAAAATCATGATATGACTTGCTATCAGTGCTTATCAGGTTCCTCTTATTTGCCTTCAGGTTTTCTTTTGTGTGTTTCTTTACACAGAACTTGTCTTTGCTGGGATTGAGTGGACCAATGGCTCTTCAGATCCTGTAAGAGCAGCCCTAGCACTTAAGCTAATGGAGAGTTTTCGTTATCTCTCTCTCAAAATACCATGGTGATGAGCACTGAGGAAATGACTATTAATCATTTGTCAGCAGCAGCAACAATACATTTTTTTTTTTTCAGCATTTAACCACATAAATAGAAGAACACCAATGTACAAATTTCACTTGGACAGACTTCTCAGACTTTTATATTTTTTTCTCACACAAATGCCTTGTGTGGTCACTGCTCTGACAGGGGAATTTGCTTTGGGGACTCACTGGTGGTGGCTGTAGCCATGTGCAAGGTGGGTTAGGAGTAAATAGTACCAATGCGGGAGTGAGGATTGTGCCTGGGGAACATGTGTCTTACCAGCAGGAGGGTGGCAATGACCTCTGCTTTCCATGGGAAGGCAGGAGGAGAGCAGTTGGATGGCTGGAGGACAGTAGGGATTAACTGTTTGGGACACCAGCTCGCCTAAGAAGAGTACTAAATGACCTCCAAAGAAAAGGACCAAAAAAAAAAAAGGCAATTTGGGTATCAGAGGAACCCAGTGGTCAAGGCTGATGTTAACATATTAATTCTTAGTAAATGCAATAGTGTCCTACAACAGTTATCTCCATGCCTTGCAGTTTGGAGGGCTGGCACCCTCCAGCCTCACCCAAATCCCTGGCTGGACTCCCATCTCCCATGGCACACTGCAGTCTTCCCCCTCTCTCATGAGAACAGCTGAGTTCCTAGTGATTTGTGACCTCCCTGGTCTACCCTTATTTACTACACCTGCAAATACCCCCGAACCGGTGATATTCCAGATATTTTCCACCAAGGAGCCATCAGAGACATTGATAATTAATATGTTTCTTGTATGACTTTATTTTAATCAAACCTTGATCAAACCTTCATAGAGAAGGTTGAGGTAGAGGTTCACTGAGTACAACCCCATGCTCTATCCAGCCTACAGAACTGGTAGGAGCAGCAATTTCTGCAACGGTATTTCACTGAGTTCATGAGGAGAAGGAAGTATGTCCAAACTGTTCTCCTAAGGTATTGTTGGCCACTTGGAGCATCAAGCTGAGACTTTTCTTGAAAATTACCTTTTTGTACAGAAGTCATTATTTCCTACAGGCAGGGTAGCAACCCTTTAGTAGCAGCCCTTGCTGTTGTTTCACAGGGATGCTCTTCTGCTCGTGTTCCCTTGAGGGCCTGCAGAGCTCTAAGCACCTGCATGGAATATTTCTGAGTGGGATGCAATAACTCTCACGCCTGAGCAGCAGCACTGTGACACAGTCGGTAGAAATACCTCTCTAAGGAAAGCTAAGAGGTCATCTGCTCCATCCTCCTGCCCCAATGCATGTTTAGCTGTGCCTAAACCTTGCCTGGCTGCTGGACTTCCAACCTACCCTTAAAATTCTTCCCTGATGGTGACCCCACAGTTTCCCTAGGCAGCCTATTGCAGTACTTAACTAGAGTTAGGTGTTTCTTGCCTTGCTTCAGCAATGGGGTCTACTCACTCTCCCATCTGCCCCAGGTATGGTGCAGCAGCCCTCTGTGGTGGCACCCAGCTACAGGTCCCCAGCCATAGCTCACTAACAAGCCATGGCTTTGTCATACAGGAGTGTAAATCTTTTAAAATGACACTTCAAAGAGTCCTAATCTTCTCTGAACAAATGAGTATTCCAAGTGAGTTGCTTAGCTGTCAGGAGCTCTGTCACCTCATTTCAGCATGGATGACTAAAGAAGGAGTAAGCAAAAATATATACCCATTAGAACGTATTTGTACCCTAATGTTGGCATGAGCTTGCTGTGATTTCCAGCCTGTGAGTAGCTGCTCACATTGGGTCAAGGCACACTAGCACTGTTATTAACTGTGGTGCTGTCATTTCTGCTTTTGCGTGGGAATGGTGTCAGGTTTAACGACAGACCCTCTCTCTCCCATGGGCTGAGCTCACCTTGTTGCAAACCTGAGTAATGGAAGGCTTGTCATTGACTGCAAGGCGTTACCTTTTCCCTTTCGTCATCTGCTTGCTGTCTTTAAACTTGATCCTTACAGCAAACCATTCACTTATCCTAAATTACCAGTAAATCCATTTATATGCAGATATGTCACCTTTTACAGTGTCTTCTTAGTCAAAATGTGACTAATTAGGTTTGAGTTCTTTTATTTCTGAGTAGTTTAAATACTTACGAACTTAAATTTAAATAATTATAACCTTCTCAGAATATTTTTAAGAAAGATCTATCAAGTATAAGGTTGAATTTTTATTGCCTCATTTAGCAGGCTGCAAAGAAGGAAAAGAAAAATATTAAAATATTTTGTACTGGAGGTTTAGAATTAAAAAGAGAGACCTGGAATTCTGATTACTAATTAAGTTAATATTTAACACAAATAAAACATGCAGCGTTGTAAGGAAGTTTGACAAAAAAAGCCTACAGAGATCCATACTTTTTGTATTATAATTATATTGGTATTTTTATATTATTATAGTTATTATCATGCCAATACCCATCACAAAAAAGCATCATTAAATCCTCTGAATAGTGGTTGAATATGTATGTATGTGTGTGTGTAAAAATGTGAAGAGCTGTAAAAATATTGAACATGATTCTGATTTCACATAGTCCCAAATCCTGCAACCCCTTAACTGTAGCTACTGCAGCACAAATTTCCCCTTCTGTCTGTGAGCAACCCAACAGAAGTCAGCTTGAGAAGAATCTCATTCCAGCCATGCATGGCTGCTTACCCTTCAGTTCCAGGGCTTCCACTGAAGTCATCTGCCAAGAGCAGACAGACGAATTACTGGTTGCAAACCCAAAGCCTGATTGAATCCTGTAGTATTGTAAGGACGTTGGCTTGGCTTACAGCCCACCACCCACCAACTGTGAGCAATGTGTCTCTTGAGAGACTCTTCAGCATTGCTCCTGGCTGCAGGAAATGAACAAGAGACAATGGGGCTGGCAGAGCAATGTCTGATACTGCTCCCTGGTCCTTGCTTGCAAAATGTGTGCAACCATGGACAGGTGAAGCCTGGGGGCTGCAGAAATAGCCTAGTCATAACCTCGCTGGTTCCAACAGGGGTGTTCCAGGGTTACTTTGATTCAGCTGAGGTGAGAACTGAGCCCCGTGTATCTTATGTGTTGCTCTCCAACAATCTCCATCATTCTTGTTATCGTTGATTTTTGTTAGGGCAGAAATGTTTAATTTACTGAAGTGGATACAATTTATTCCAAGGCAAGGCATGTCACCAGTTTTCAGAATGGACTAACAGTCATTCTTAACAAATAAAGTTGAATTTTCCTAGGAAGACTATTTTTCTATCCACATTTAGACAGCAGTATTACAGTTCTTACTGAGAACATCATGATGCATTTGCAAAGATGCAATGACATGAATTAGGGATGAGGAGTACTTTAACTGCATTAGTTGGATAGTGCTGATCAATTATTTGAACTGAAGTTAAAGGCTAACTGGAATCTGGAGATTAATTTAGAGATGGTTTATGTATTCTATTTTCAGGCACCTTCATGCATTCCAAGTGTGAACAAACATAGGCCAATCAAGAGGGAAAGTGGCAGCTTGGGGAAGACAGCTCTTTATGATATTATAATGTTAGTATTACGTTTTCAGAATGAGGTCCCCATAGGGTGTATGCAAAGCTGGTGGGATTTAGTTGAAGAGTTTGTACATTCAGGTCAAGGCAGGTTTCATTTACAGACGATCTTCCACAGTAGCTGGCTTCATTTACTGAAATTGCAGGAGGGACTCCCACTTTGCAAACCCGCTCTGTCAGTCTCTGATGAAGAGGCCAGCCAAGCTCTGCTGGATTTTCTGCACATCAGGACAGCAGCAAAGGCCTGTAGTGAGAAGCCGAGCAGAGTTAAAGGAACACAATAGCTGTTCAATAGCTGCTCTTGCTTAAAAAATATAAATTCCTGGCAGCTGAGTCTCTGTAAGGAATGTGCAAAATAAGTGACACTATGTTAATGAACAGTAATATTTCAGTTGTTTCAGTAATGGGGGCTGTCCGTTACAGCCTACGCTTACTTTTTATGGCTGTTTTGCAAACAAAAGGGAGAAAGTATGCGAAGATCTAAGTAAGCAATGGGAGAAGCAGTGCCTACAGCACAGTGTTTGCCTAGTCTGCCTTTTTCTAATGGCCCAGAAACAGCAGTTCAGACTGTCTTGGAATAATCCTTTTATGGGATACGGGAAAAGCAAACTCCATAAGTATCTTAGCTCCTGCTTAGCTATGGCTTCCTGCAAATCTTCTGTCCTCCATGCTGATGCCCTCCCCTGCTTGACTCTGGGGCTTACAGCTGGTGGGGCAAGGAAGTGCTTGGAAGATGCTAAGCCAGCTAGTAAGGTAGGTTGAAGTTGCAGTGGTGTGGTAGCCCCATATGTGTTTGCTTGGGCTGGTTTTTCCAGCTCAAAGAATTGAGATCGCCTTTAGGAGGGTTTTGTAGCCATGCACTGGTCCTGGTGAGCATGGAGAGAGTAGTCTAGACCACAGCTGTAAGGTTACAGACACTCAAAATGGGACTAGTTTTCAGAAAAAAACATCTAAATGCATCTCAGTTGGTACTAGGTGCCTATGTTTGAATGAATTAATTGACCTAGAGTGATTTTAGAGTGTGATTCAGTTCCCTAAAAATAGGCAGCTTGGATAACTTACCAGACATCCACGTGAGGCTGACAGGTTAATCATATCCTTGTAGCAAAGGGTAACAAAGGGATTACTTTTATGCCAAGAGAGCAGGTATTGTCTGATTGTCGGGGAAATCCTTGCACCAGCTCTGTCCCTCCTGCTGCTATAATTATAGGCATAGGACATGCCAGCCTGCCTAAGAACAAGAGTCATTCCTTACCCCCCCGAGCATTTATCTGTCCTGTCCCAAGGCAGGAGCTCCAGAGGCTTTATGGAGCTCCCATGAGTACAAAACCCATATCTCTGCATACTGCTCATTTCCCTATGGACTATGAGCTCAAGCATTATATGCAAAGTTTGCTCTACCCTGCTGCCTTCATGTGTGCTTCTTAAAAGTCTCCACGTATTCCTAGTTTGGGGTCTCTCCTGGCCCCTATATCAGCACCACAAGTAACTTGAAGTCCATAAAGGACATCATCTAAACCTACTGATCAGATATAATACAATTAAAATATCAGTGCAATTTGACCAGAGGGTAGACTAAAGCCTTGTGGGGTGATCAGAGCAGGCAGCATTCCGGCACAGACCATGTATTGGCCACAAATTCAAAACAACACCGTGAGTAGGACAGAGGAGGGCTGACTTCTCACAGACCTGTGGTGACTAGGAACATGAGAGCCCCAGCGCTCCCATTGCCTTGGTCAGGGCACCAGCAAAGTTTCTCTTCTCTACCAGACCACCTTTTTCATGAAATCTTAGTGGCCTTCCATTTTCTATTTGCCTAAAATTGGCCATTGGGCTCAGAGGTCACTGGGGAGGTCTAGCAAGGTTCACACCTTCATGCAGACAGTGCAATGGCATACACCATATCTTCCTTGAAAATCAGGCTAACAAACAGGCAAAGCTCTTAGACAGGTTTGCAGAGGGAAGATTCTAGTTGAAGACTTTTCCTTCCTTAGTGCTCACATGAATGATTTCAGCAACGTGGTCTGTTTCCCAAGGTGAGAGAAGTCTGGGCAGCTCATTGTTCTAAATGTGCTACAGGCTACTACCTGCCTGCTATTAAGAATTATTTGGAAGAAGAGATCAGCCCTCCTGTATGATCTTTGCTCACTCATCCATCTATTCCAAACAGCACAGGGCATGAATTCTTGAGATGTTGGGGCTTTTGGTCTCAGGAAACTCAGAAAAAATTCTCTGCCTGAGTCATGTGCTTGGAAACAGCATTTCTGTTTTTGCAGAAGTAGTAAATCAGGATGCAAGACATTTTTCAGTCATATGTGGCTAACAGTTGGTAGATATCCCTATTTCAAAATCCAGAGGATCTGCCTTCTAGTCTGATTCCATTAACCCTCTTGAAGAGCCTGTACCTGCCTGTCTGTGCTGGACAGGTAACTTTCTGTCACACCACCACTATGGTCTGTGCTTTCTTTGCCCCTCTCTCTAAGCACATCCTGCCCTAAGACATGTTTTATAAAATGTTATTGCAGGGTGGATTAGCTGCACAGCAGTTTCCTCACCAGCACCAGAGCTCATGCCAGCCACAGGCCTGTGGGCATCATTTGAGGCTTCTCCTCCAGCAGAGTAAGTGTGCACCCTGGTCGTCCATGTTTTGCTGACACGTCAGCGCAAAAGTCAGGTAACAGTAAATGTTCAGGCATTTAAAACACCCGGAGACCAGAGAAAGGTGCCATTCTAGAGGCTACTCCATGGCTGTGAGCTCCATAAAAAGAAAAATAAGACCTAGGGGTGAATGCCAGGGCTTAGATGCCTGGTAGCATGCTGACACTCACAAAACATTTTCCATCTGAAGGCCTCCTGGAGAGATCTTTGCCAAAGCCATTAGCAGCAGAAGGGCACTGGCCTGGATTTGTTTCTCCGAGATTGTCAGTATGTTTGGTGGCAGGGGATCTTTCCAGCCTCCCTGCAGCCCTTGGCAGGCAGCACCCTCCTTCCTCCCCCTCGGCAGCCTGGCAGGCGGTGGGGAAGAGCCTGGGGTGATGGCAGGGTCCAGGGGAGCCACAGCGAAATTTTGGGCAGGCAGCGGCAGCGACTCATTGTGAGGGTTTGAGGTGGGAAAAGAGGGCAGGTGTGAGTAGGACAGAAAATTAGCACAGAGGAGCCTACAAGGATTCAGCAGTGAAGAGGAATTGCACAAGAGGAGGGAAAAGTGAACATCTGGAAGGGAAAACCAAGGTGCAAAGAACATTTTATCAATTTTTCCCCAGGGAAGAAGACTCCCCCAGCACAGAGTGAAACTGGAATAAGTGTGATGAGCAGCTCATGCATGGTGGCCAGCGGGACTGAGTGAACCTGTGGCAGGGTGGTGACCACCTGCCGGCTGGCCCCAGTTTGGTCTCATGCTCTGTCAAATGGTATTTTAAATGTTTAGAGCAAGCCAGTGAATCATTAAAAGTTACCTGGGGGCTTTTCACACTCGGATGTATGTACCACATGGGGAAGAGCTCTGCTTTCACCTGGCATAGCGTTTCTCAAAAGCGTGGCATCAGCCTAATGCATGGTTGTGAGCTGCAGGATGTCTCCCTCAGTATCAGTACATTTGCCCTTCTCAGCTCATTGCCAGTATACTTTCCTGATTGCTAGTGGTGGCTGGTTGGCTTGATTTTCCAGTAATTCTGTGACAAAAACCAGATACGGGTGAAAGCTGCTGTGCAAAAAGCAACCAAGCACAAAAGGGGGGAAAAATCGCATCTCTTCCCAGTGGCAGGGCGTTTCACTGTGATTCATTGTGCCGCTGCAGGGCTCACAGCTCTGCTGGATTTTTAACTGCTGCAGGCAAAAGCCAGATCAATCTGTTTTAGGTGTTTGTTTCGTTGTCGGTGTTCTGCGGTCTGTCAGTTGCAAAGGCAGGGGATGCTCACACAGAGACAAACAGATGATGGCAATTTATGCTGTGCCAGATGGGGGGGCGTGATTCAATACTGAGTGGAACAGCTAACTAGAAAGGCCATCAAACAACACAGTATCCACATTTTCTATAAAATTATGGCCTATCAGATCTTTGCCAGCCACAGATACCCACAAGCATGACATCACTTGCATTTTGAAGAACTTTTTTGCCCAAGGAAGTGTCATTTTACACCTGAGCATTTCTTGGAGATCAGCACATGTGTTATCTGCCTGATTGAGACATGGCAGAAAACCCAAGAGAATTTTGGCAAATGTGAACAATACCTCCTGTTTTGTCCAAGAAATCTCAGCTGACTAGGACAAATTAAATTTCTGCCTTTGTTGCAGGAATTTATGAAGTTTAAAATTACCCTTTGTCTTTAAAACACCTACAAACTTTGGCTTTTTTTTTTTTTTTTTTTTTTTTTTTTTTACTCTGGAATCCTACAGTGTAAAAGTTAATCTGACTTAATTCTAACAGATATAATGGGCTTGATTTGCTCTTCACTCTGTCATTGTACGAAAGGAAGCCCACCATTACAGAGAGACTGACCCCAGTTGACACTTGTGGAAAGGTGAGACATCTGTGCTCAAGGGGCTGGAGTCAATGGGCTGCCATCATCTGAATCCTGCAAGACAGATCCCTTTGGTATACCCCAACACTAAAGAAGTGACCTCCCTAGTGGGGACCCGTTCTCAAGTTCTTCTACCAGTGTGACTGCATGACCATGACCTTCTGTGCCCTCACTGGCTCTTAATCCAGCAGCTCTCCAGCCCGGGAAGATGACAAGAACGTGGGGTGACTCCAACACAACCATGGAAGCAGTTCTGGCCCTAGCATGTGTTTGAATTGTATGTGGGTATAGAAGACAGAGAGAGTGGTTTTAACCTTGATAATGTGCAGCTGTGACCTTGCTTTAATGATGTGCAGCTGCGATCCTGCAGCAAAAAAGTAAATAACTTTGAGGGAGTATGAGAAGAAGCCCGGGTGAAACAGAGACAAAGGAGAAATGTGATCTCACCCCTAGAAGATAAGGAAACAGCGTGAACAGCAGAGAGTAGCCTGTAGTGAACAGTGGCTGGGCGCGTGGACAGTAGAGTTTGACCAAAATAAACTCTTACCAGTGTGTGTACAGAGTATGAACTTGCAAAAGCTGTAACTAACTAACAATAAAGGTCTTTGCTTCACGACCCTTGCAAAGTCCATGCCTCAGTCACCACAGCTGGAGTTTGCATCAAGTGGCAAAACTGAAGCTGGAGCTCAGGGAGAAAAAGGAAAATTTACCACCTTTGGAAAAAGGGACAGACAATTTAGGAGGGGACTTTAAGGATGTTGTGAGGTTATGCAGGGAGAAGGTTAGGAAATCCCAGCTAGAACTCAGGCTGGCCACTGCTGTAAAAGATAACAAGAATGTTTTTACAAATACATTAGAAACAAAAGGAGGGCCAAGGATAATCTCCATTCTTTGTTGGATGAGGGGGGCAACATTGCCACAAAGGATGAGGAAAAGATTGAGATATTCAATGCTTTCTTTGCCTCAGTCTTTAATAGCAAGACCAGTTACCCTCAGGCTACCCAGTTCCCTGAGCTGGAGGACAGGGATGAGGGGCAGAATGAAGTCCCCACAGTCCAAGAGGAAACAGTCAGTGACCTGCTGCTCCAGTTAGATGTGCACAAGTCTATGGGGCTGGATGGGATCCACCCAAGGGTACTGAGGGAGCTGGTAGAGGAGCTCTCCAAGCTGCTCTCCACCATTTATCAACAGTCCTGGCAATCTGGAGAGATCCCAGAAGACTGGAGGTTGGACAATGTGACACCCACCTAGAAGAAGGGCCAGAAGAAGGATCTGTAGAACTAGATGCCTGTCAGCCTGACCTTGGTGCTGGTGAAGATTATGGAGCAGATTACCCCATTTGCTATTGCACAGCACGTGCAGGACAGCTGGGGGATCAGGCCCAGCCAGCATGGGTTTATGAAAGGCAGGTCCTGCCTGACATATCTGATCTCCTTCTATGACAAGATGACCCACCTAGTGGATGAGGGAAAGGCTGTGCATGTTGTCCACCTGGACCTTAGTAAAGCCTTTGACACTGTCTCCTACGGCATTCTCCTGGAGAAGCTGGCTGCTCATGGCTTGGATGGGTGTACTCTACACTGGGTAAAAGCAGAGTTACATCCAGATGGCGGCCAGTCACACATGGTGTTGCCCAGGGCTCATTATTAGGGCTGGTTCTGTTTAATATCTTTATTGATGATGTGGATGAGGTGATAGAGTGCACCCTCAGTAAGTTTGCAGACAACACCAAGTTGGTGCTGGGTTGTTGATCTGCTTGAGGGTAGGAAGTCTCTGCAGAGAGATCTGGACAGGTTGGATTGATGGGTTGAGGACCATTGTATGAGGTCCAACAAGGCTCAGTGTCGGGTCCACCACTTGGGTCACACCAGACCCAGGCAGCGCTACAGGCTGGGGCAGGGGGCTGGGAACTGCCCGGTGGGAAAGGGCCTGGGGGTGCTGGCTGACAGCCGGCTGGGCATGAGCCCCCAGTGTGCCCAGGTGGCCAAGGGGCCAGCAGCGTCCTGGCTGGTGTCAGAAACAGTGTGGCCAGCAGGGCCAGGGCAGTGACCGCCCCCTGTACCGGGCACTGGTGAGGCCGCACCTCGAACCCTGGGTTCAGTGTCGGGCCCCTCGCTGCAGGAGGGACGTCGAGGGGCTGGAGCATGTCCAGGGAAGGGCAGCGGGGCTGGGGAAGGGGCTGGGGCACAAGTCCTGTGAGGAGCAGCTGGGGGAGCTGGGGGTGTTCAGCCTGGAGAGGAGGAGGCTGAGGGGAGACCTTATCGCTCTCTACAGCTGCCTGAAAGGGGGGTGTGGGCAGGTGGGGGTCAGTCTCTTCTCCCAAGTAATCAGCAATAGGATGAGAGGAAATGGCCTCAAGTTGCACTAGAGGAGGTTTAAAATGGATATTAGCAAAAACATTTCTTCACCAAAAGGGTTGTCAAACATTGGAACAGGCTGCCCAGGGAAGAGGTTGAGTCACCCTCCCTGGAGGTATTTAAAAGGTGTAGATGTGGTGCTTAGGAATGTGGTTCAGTGGTGGACTTGGCAATGCTGGGTTAACGGTTGGACTCAATGATCTTAAAGGTCTTTTCCAACCTAAATGATTCTGATTCTATTCTATAAATACTTCCAGATCTGTTAATATGAATATTGTGCCATTTGCCATGACTGTCCATGAAGGTACTTGCACTGTGTCTATGATGCTGGAATGACAGTCTGACCAAACTCTGACTATCTTTCTACCTTTTGCATGGCAGTAGTCCCTTTGGTCAACAGTCATTATAATTTAGTAGTTATAAGGTTTGAATCTTAGGCTTGTTGGTTTGGTCTTAATTAGCCTACAATGCTCACAGCTCTGTCTGAAACTCTGAGATCTTAGAATCTTAAATGGAAAGACATGATACACAAGCACAAAATATTTATTCTAAATCTTTTTTTTCATACACACTGCAAAATCTCAGATTTTAAACCTGTTATTGTATTGTGGGAGGAGAAAAGAAAACCTGTGGCTCCCTTCCTGACCCCCCGTCTCTTGCTTCTTTGTGGGTCTTCAGTTATACCACAAAATCACACAGCCTTGATGCTCACTGCTGTAATGAGATTCCTTTTGCAAACATGCTTATCTCTGGAATTGTTTTGTCTTCCCCAGCTCAGCATATATACATGGAGTCTGATCCAGAAGACCGTTCAAATCCTTGGGAATCTGCTTTGGATACGTTTCTGGTCAAGCTTATATCTGAGGTGGCCCAAAATGTAATGACTTTAGAGCAGAAAAGATATTGTGTCATGTGCTTATATCATTCTAAGTGTGATGGTACAATAAAGTACCAAGGCGATAAAGCCTTGGTTGGCAACAGAGCCTTGGTTGGCAACCTTACCTAGCACAATGACAGAAATAGCAATAGATACCCTAGAAGAAAATCATAAGAGAAAACCCAAGAAAATATATTTCCCCCATCCAGTTCCCTTGAAGCTCTGTGGAAATAAGCGCATTACCATTAATCAGTGGCTGCATTTTTATTTCTTATTCTTCCCTTCCACTAGTTGGAAAGCAAGACTCTTCTTTCCTCTTGAGGAATAGCACTTCTATTCGCTAGAGTTTCTTGCTCTCTTTTTGTCCTTCTCCTGCCACCCATCTCCATTGATTTCATCTTACGCAATTTGTCATGCAGCCAAATACTCCCATAGTCAGTTGTTCTCTTGCTCACAAACCTTGCCTTCCCTTTTCTTTAAGTACTCCCTTGTTCCCACCGACATGAAGGTTGTTGCAGAACTAAGACTTGCTTCTTTATCTGTTTCTCAGTTTTTCTGTGACTCCACAAGGGCTCCTTTGCGTGAAGGGAAATAGCTGGAAGGAAGGTTAATGTGAACCAAGGATAAGGGCTGTTCCCTGATGCAGCACCTCGGCTCAGCAGCTGGCATCTACCTGTGCTGAAGAAAGGGAAAGGAGCACCCTTTTTTCCCTTTGTCTGCTGGTCCTTTGCTTGTACCCTTACCTGATATTACGTGATATACCCTGCATCACTAGGATAAAAAGTGAATAGATCTTTCTCAGCCTAGGGGAAAACCTAGCAAAGAGCATCCTCACTTCAGAGAGCTTTGTGGAGCCCCCTGAGAGAAGAGGAAGAGGACAGGACACTGAGGAATGACCTGGCTTGCCAGGCTGTGGTGGAGGTCACAAAGCTGGGGGCTATCCCTTCCTCAGCTGTCTGTCCCCACTGTCCCCAGTACATGCACCACAGGAGTCTGGCCAAGTGCATCTCCCAGTAGCTATCCATCCTCTTGCCCACCTGCCTTAGGTAGCTGCAAGGGGCAGCAGCAGCAACATGATGTGGAGGTCTCAGGCTCCTCATGAGTTCCTTTTCATCACAGGAAGGAACTTGTGCTGTGTCCTTTCAAAGCACATGAAATCAGAAGGAGGGAGCAGAAAAGCTTCTCCTGGTAGCTGGCTGTGGCACACTGACCTTTCCAAAACAAGCTGTGTGAACCCCAGGCTGGTGAAGCTGGTGATGGTGATATTTTGCTCCAGAGATGCTGTTTACCACCATTTATTATTTAATGACAAACCAGCCTCAAAACAGTTACTGATCTGCTTTAGACAATGGACAATATTGTCCTTACCAATTATTAGTAGTATTTGGACATGATTTTTTCCCCCCTCTTGCAGTTGTTAGAACTAGAACACAGCAGAGCTGCTGCTTTGAGGACCCAACACTTCAATAAACACGAACTGTAGCCCAGGGTGGGAGCACCCCTGCAGCCTTCCCTTTTCTACGGTTCATCAGTCTCTGTATTTGAGTGTTGCTGTCAAAACGCAACACCTACCAATGGTCAGATATTTGGTATTCTTACAAAATGTCATTTTTCTCACCTACGCAGAGATTTTAAATATGATTGTGTCCCAAACCTTATCCTTCCTCCTTATTGGCCACGATGATTCTGTGTGTTTGTAGTGCTTATATTAAACTCATTACAGGTGAATTATGGAGGCTTGGGAAGTTATATTTGCATTGATTATAACATCTTCTCAGGCATTACACTGATTTTTTAAGGTTCTAACTTAGTATCTGACTGCAGTAAATATAACTTTTTATTACCTGATAAACATACTTAATACAATCTATTTGGTGGGGGGGACCATAATCTAGTCTGTGAGCTGCAACAAGAATCTACAGAGGAGCTCCCACTATGTTCATGAGGGATGCATACGAAGATGAAGAGAAGGATCTTGTCTTTGTGTAGTGGTTGGGGGTGGAATCATCTCATCTAATGACACCTATCTATGGTGTATTACATTTATGTAATGTAATGTAAATGTAAAATACACATTTACAATGAAACAAGTCACCTTAGGTTCCTTCCAGAGCTGATCGAGAGAAGTAGGTATTTTCAAGAAGTGATTCACTTGACCTATTTGTAGGCATCTATTTTAGGATTAAAATCCGCTCCCCGCCACCCCCCCACCCCCCTGCCCCCCGAAGTACCTATTTCTGTGCATTGACTGTAAAGATCAGTGAACCAGCTGAAGGATAAATGTCTACATTGCAGGGTTTTCTTGCTTTTTGGCTAAATGAATTAGTGGTTGTTTGGATTTTATCTTTACTTGTTATTAGCTCAGACCCTTACATCATAGTAATGGGTGGTTTTGAGGCAATATGCTCACATGAAGGACTGCTCTCTTTCTGCCTATTTCATCTTGGCCTTTTGTATCTTCATTTTCTGGTTTTTTCTCTTCCCTGTCTTTCTATGTCTCTTCCTTTTCTTTGAAGCAGTTTCTAGTCCTTACTTATTTTATTTCCTAAAGTTATATTAAACAAAATAATTAATTCAAGTCCTTAAAATACTATTAAGACTTTGAAGGTAGTGTGCCAGTAGGAGTAATGGAAAGCAGGTGAGTTCATAACTCTCAGAACTCCTTTGTTGGTCAGGTTTCAAGGTTATTTTCACAGTCAGGAGGGATGGAAATATGCACTGTAAAATAAAACATTAAACTGCTCAGAACCTGAATGAGTCCTGCACCTTACAGTACGTGTACTGCATTCAGACAAATGTATTCCAGGGAAAGGCTGCTTGGTGTTTTCTCGATAATGCCAATATTCTCAATTGTGGAACATCACATTTTACTCTTGTGTTTCTACAGTAGCTATAGTTCGGGTGCATTTCTTCATTTCCCCTTTGCTGAGCTGGCTGATGAGGTTACATGCTGGCCTCGCTAAAACTCCTGGCCATTGACTCTGGACCTAGATTTTAGCTGCTCTCTGCTTAGAGGGGACATATGCTTTTAAACTCTGTGAGTATGAGCCACATCGTGCTTTGTGCCGTCCTTTTCCTCTCTGTTGAGGACTCTTGTCTGTGTGCTAAATAAGAGGCAGCAGAGGACACAGCAGAAGGAAGAGGATTTAGGGGAAATGTATTTCATAGGATAACCAGGATGTGCCACAGCTGTGGCTCCCCAGCCAGCACAGGGATGTTTTACTAATGGTAACTTTCAAATTCTTTCTTCTCACAAGGAAAGGTGAAGTCTGAAAAGGAGACCTCCTTTTCTGTCAACATTAATAATGTTATCACTATAGGATCCACTACAGACATGAAGGCTGTGGATGTCACACTGGATGGGCAGCCCCCCTCAGAGAGGCATACAACGTACAGGGTGTGAAACCATCTGGTAGCCACAAAGGTGCAGAGAAGCTGCTGAGCAGGGGTGGGCAGAAATCCTGATGTTTTCCCTACGTCCTTCAGACTCACAATATATCCCATCTTTCTCTCTGCTGCACCTGGCAGTGTGAAGCATCCAGCAGGACATCTGGGGGCTGCAGCACCTGTAGGGGTGCTGAGTGGGAAGCTGGAAGGTGCCGGAGTAGGCATGGACAAACTTGCCTCCTAGGACCCTCAAGAAAGCAGGAACAACTCTACCTTCTCCTGCTGAGGCCCAGCTCCAAACTGTATCCCCAGCCCTGGGCTGTCATGTTGAGGTGAGCAAATAACTCCCTGATATTTTGGGAGTGGGACCTGCTCTTTCTACCAACTCTACTCACTTCTCCAGGACTGAAGAGGAATACTGCTGCCTCTGACTTTTTTTCTTGCAAGCATAGTGGCTTGTTGCTCTTCTCATTTCCACCAAGATTATGCAAAACCTCCATAGCTTTAAGATGTTTATCACCTCATCTTTTAAAATCTTGTTGCTTTCATGTTTATGGTTCAGCTGTTCCCAGTAGAGCCTGATTTCCCTTCTGTTAGTCATCTTCATTTTCTTACCCAGAAAAAAAGCACTCAAACCTCATAAATTCCAGTCCTCTAAAATAATAAAATTCTATTATTAGTGTTGTCTTCCATGTAGAGTACTATGCATGCATTATGCACATTGCTCTCTCATCAAAAAAGAACCCAAAAGATTTCAAAGGAAGAAATGAAGAACACAAATCTTGTGGCCCTTTCTAAGTCAAATTCTCTTTTTAAGTCAAGGAAAATTAAGGAAGAGTGTATGAGTTGTAATGTTGATTGAAGTTTACTGTGACCCAGTTCTTTCACAGAATTTGCTAGCAAAGTTAAGTTTTATACTGCTAAATTTCTTAATATGGAATTATAAACAGCTACTCATCTTCTGGTCAGGCCCACACACAACGATGGGCTGTTTACAGGAAGTAGAGATGTCCTTGGAGTGGCTTCTTGTTTCATGTGAAGTCAGAATCTGGTATCTTCCAAAAAATCCAAAGAAGACATGAGACGTTAACTTGAGATTGGCAAGTTTTAATTTGCAGAACTTTCTCCTTTGATAAGTCATATATCTATATTTGAATCTTTTATCTGTCCATTTCTAATTTACTGCTTCTAACATCAAATCTGTCTCTCTGCCAGTGTCTAACACCTGTATTTCTGTTCTACCAAAGCTGAAAGTTTGCTCAGTGCAGAGACCCCTCACAGGACCTTTGACACTATTTAAAACCCAATTACCCTGAAATTTCTTCTCTTCCCAGATATGTCTCAAGCGTTCAGACTAGAATGAAATTCTTTGCTTAATAATAAATGGTACACTTGCCTACCTAATAGGAAAAGAGCTTTTGCTTCTGTTCTACATATCTGATACAAGTCTGCTTGAACTGAATTTTGCTGTTTTCAATGTTTAATGAGATATATGTTGACTTTTTTGTATAAGTAAGGTGGAGTGGAACAGAACAGGAGAGGATGGGAAAGAAGAAAACAAAGAATCTTGAAACTTGACATGTTTAAGAGTTACTGGCAGCAGTGGGGAGGGAGGAGGCTACTACAGACAGTAGCACGAACCTATTACTTATTCCCAGATTTCTTTATAAAGGTTGTTTATTAAGGAACTTGGTTATGCTAGTTTTAGAACAACTCAGGTTCTTGATTTTTATGCAAATGGGAATAAAAACTGTTTCTTATTCATGCATCTATAATTTGTCTTAATGTGATTTCACATTTTTCTATTTCATTTTCAGATCTTGTCTGCATTAAGCCATTTTAATGCTTTTGTGGAAAGCAAAACATTAATTTCTGCTATATGATAAACTGCATAGGTTAACACTGCAATGCCATGAACTTCTTCCTACTTTTCACCTGTAGTGAGTTCAAGGTGCTTCTCAAAGTCTGGGGAAGTGTCCAGCATTTGAGGTAGTATGGATGTTTTCAATGTTACAACCTGTTGCTTTTCACTGTAATGCATTTCCATTGCATTGCATTTGTATCCAACCAACAAAGAAACCACTTTTTAACATTTTTGACACCTTGTTCATGTTGCCTCATGTAAACCATTTAACTATTGTCACCAGATGGAAAATATAACACTATTTGAACACAAACCAAATACATGAATTAAAAACAGTGTGGTCAATTTGAGATGATACAGCAAGCATACTTTTCACTTCATGGTAAAAACAGGGCATGGTATTTTACAAGAGCTTTGTTTTGTGAACAGATTAGTACTAAAAATAGTTCAAACCAACTATATTAGCACTTTCACCTTTTTAGAATCAAATTCTCATTGTTTTTCACTTCTGTGGTTTGGCTTTAGCTAAATCTTATTATTGAAGAATAAAATGAAAAACTGATTTTATAGAAAACTTTACTAGTGACCTGAACTGCAATGTTCACTCTCTTTTCAAACCAGGCACTTGGCTGCACCACTGCAGTGAGAGTTTAGATTTACTTTGCCTTTGTAAGATAAATATTACAAAAAACTGGTTTACCTATTTGCTTTAATTGCAAAATGTTAAATACTATTCTCTTAAGACTCATTTCCATTGTTTCAGGCTCTTAATGGTATCTTTCTGTAAAAATACTTTGCACATCTGTTTTATTTATCTAAAGAGACCATTTTTTAAATTGTTTTCCTTTAGAAGCAAATGTTGGCAGCTAGAATCTATTTTTGCATTGCTAGAAGCAGCTTAATTCCTATTATAGCCGTATGTACCTTGCTTGTGGATTTTTTTTTCTTGTAAAAGATTTTGAGACTGATTTAGCCAAGGCCTGATTCAGAGAAGTCCTGAGGACTTCCTGTGAGGTGCTGAGCAACTCAGCCAGTATCAGTAGGAATAAGAACTACTGGATTTGGCCCACAATGTTTTTAAAGTTACCATGAAATTGTGATTGTTTGTTCATGCTTATTCACATTACAGATATTTGCTCTGTATTGCTTGCAAGAAACCTTAAGAAGTTTGGAATGAAACATGCTACAAAAGTGAAATATTGATGTTATGGCAAACACATTGTATTTCCCACCCCCCACCCTCCCAGATATGTGAGTCACTCACAGTAACTTACTTTTGTCAGAACTTTTTTGCATAAAATACGTAAACATGAAAGAGGACTTGAGTATCAATTAGGAGTTTATCATAGAGAAAAGCATTGGGCTTTTTTCCCTATATTTTCCTTTTTTGGCTTGCTTGTTCCCTCCCCTTAGCAGAACATTCACACACACAGACATGTATATATTTGTTTCCAGTTTTGTTCCATTATAAAATATATTTAAACACTCCCAGTGCATAGCTTTCCCACTAGCATTCATGCTACTCTCTGCATAGAAATATTCCTCCAGGAACTTAGGATCAGTTTCACAAAGAACACAAGAAACCTCAGAATATGAAATTGTGGTATCCTGAACCTAAGTAACATCAGCAAGAGTGACAGTGCTCTGAGTAGTACAAGTGCTCTGAGTAGTACAAGTGCTCATATTTGAAAGTTGTATCCCTTCACCAAAACAAACTGACAGGAACTAAATGACAGGAAAGTAATTTATCCTGGTATTTACCTGTAGCCTTGCTCTAAGGAGCCAAATGAAAGTGAAGAGTGAGGTAAAAAGAACAACTAAGTTTTCAAGGACTAAAGACACAAAAGAAGAATGGAAGGAACAGAAAAGTGGATTCTGAACTGATGCTAAAACTTAAATCACCGTATTTTGCAACTCTTGTAAAAACTTCTCTAGAATATTAGGATTCTTTTTACACAAGTAGTCACATCATCAGTGGGTTACATAGTTGAACATCTGGAAAGGTTCCTGAATACTACTTAGTACTTAAAACTGCTGTGCACTACTAAGCAGAGACAGTCTGAAGTTCACTTTGAAGATACATCTAGTGAAAGAGGCCAGGACAGTTTTACCAGCATTGTAAGGAGCTATGTCCATTACATTTTCCTGCTTGCAGAAATTGCTTTCCCATCAGGATCATTTACCATCTCTGTGTAAAACAGAGTAGATTTTATTGCAATAGATTTTTTTCCTAGAAGCTCAATAGGATCTTTCATTTGGACAACATTTTGTCTGACTCTGTGTTCAGTGAATTATATCCTGTAGATATTGTAGGTATTTTCTATTTGCTCAGGTACCATCTTAATAGTTTCTTAGTATCTACATCTGTAGGTATGAGCACATGCTCTCTCTCTCTTTCTCCCTTGTTGCTGAAATTTTATGTAAGTAAAACCTCTTTATTCCTTTTTGTACTTCATGGGAGCAAGTCATTGCAGACAATTTGTTAATCAGTTCATCCATTATAGGATGCAAAGAAACTTCTAAGAGGAAGTGTTCCCATTCATTATATGATATGAGGTCTTGCTTCTAAACAAGACTGGGTAAAATATTGTGGGATTTTCTGTCATTAAGATAAAAAAGAAAAAGATAATCTAATCAGACAAGATGCCAGTGTGAGTTGGTAAGAGTACGTTAATGACAAAGATTTATATTTTGGAAATTTTAAATTTCTTCTACATCTGGTAGAAGGTGTCAGTTTGTGAAGAGATGAACTGTAATAAAAGTGTAATGCTTGTGGAAAGGACCAGTTCGCTTAAATGACACTGAAGAAGATGCAGTAAAACACTATGTACTTCATACACTGGCTTGCCCTCCTTTGGTAGATACTGCTGTCACGCTCCCAGCCGGGCCCTGGATGAGGCAGTCCAGAAGACCCTCCTCATCCAAGCTCTGCTGCAGGCTGGTCACCTCCCAGGTGCTGGGCAGCACTGCTCGCCTGGGCAAACGGCTCCTCCATCAGGTCAGGTTCAAACTTGGTGTTGTGGTTTAACCCCGGCCAGCAACCAAGCACCACACAGACACCTGCTCACTCCCCCTCACCCAGAGGAGAATCGGAAAGGGATGTAAAACTCGAGGGTTGAGATAAGAACAATTTCATAGGTAAAGCAAAAGCCGCGCACGCAAGCAAAGCAAAGCAAGGAATTCATTCCCCACTTCCCTGGGCGGGCAGGTGCTCAGCCATCCCCAGGAGAGCAGGGCTCCGTCATGGGTGACGGTTACTCGGGAAGACAAACGCCGTAATGCCTCATGTCCCCCCCTTCCTTCTTCTTCCCCCAGTTTATACACTCAGCATGACGTCATATGGTATGGAATACCTCTTTGGCCAGCTTGGGTCAGCTGTCCTGGCTGTGTCCCCTCCCAATGTCCCGTGCCCCTCCAGCCCTCTGGCTGGCAGGGCCCAAGGAACTGAAAAGTCCTTGATTTAGTATAAACATCACTCAGCAACAACTAAAAACATCAGTGTGCTATCAACATGTTCTCACATCACAGCCAAAACACAGCACTGTACTAACTACTGAGAAGAAAATTAACTCTGTCCCAGCTGGAACCAGGACACCTGGTAAAACCTGGTCTGTACTTTGTGACTACCCTACTTTTCCCAGGAGTCACCTGCTAGCTCCTTGCCTTTGCTTCCAGAGCTGCTCTGTCCTTTCCTGGCCTATTCCCAGCCCAGTGAACCCCAGAGGGCTGCCTGGAAGCTATTACCTGCAGGGTGAGAGACCACCAAGGGGTATTTGTACAAGCAAGCCTGAGCACTGGGCCAGGGGCACGCTGCCTCAGGGGCATCAGCTCTGCCTTCCCTCAGGAGATGAGGCAGTCCTAGCAGCCGCTGCAGAAAATGTGGGCTTCCTGGTTTAATTCAGCCTCTGTCTAGGACAGAAGAAGCTCATAAAGCCCTTGCTGTCTTTGGTTCTCATGGTGTATGAAAAGTGCAGGGAGCTGCTCCAGAAGTCTAGAAAAAATGTCTCTTTGAACCCCCGCTACAATACAGAGGATGCTTGAAAGCAAATTGGCTTTAATCTCCTATGTAGCTGCCATTGTATTTTCTTTGGATTAGCCTGACTGATGACATCAATATCCTTACAAAACCAGCTTATATCAGGAAGTCTATCTGGGATAAATATGGTTTCAAGAGTGAAAACAAAGTGGCTTCTGTAGGGAGCTGGTTTTCTATTGGTTTTCTATTGTTTTTCTATTGGCCACTATTTCTAGTGGCTTGACTAAGCTGCAAAGAGTGCTGGGGTGAGGTAGCCCTAGGCCATATAAGATGCCCATCATCATCTTCTTGTTTTGGTGTCTTAAATGAATTTGGATGGGGTTTTTAGGTAACTCTGAGGCAGAACTCGTGAGACCTCTGTTACCTGCTCGTTCAGGGTAAAATACTCAGGGCACAGGTGAAGTGCTGATTAAGAAAAGGTTCAACTTACTTAACCCAGTGTTGAATTCAGTAAATCTGTCTCTCTGTGCAAGCAAAATGGAAATAAGAGGTTTTGAGTGCTGTGCTGTATTTTTTCTTTTACAATTTATGAATTTTTAAGTCTGAACATTTAGCCAACTGTGTGTTCCTTTTAGCCAGTTAGTTAAAGCTATATGCTGTAAGTTCTCCGTGAGATTTTCAGTCTCAGTTTGACCTAACCATCTAAGTCAAAGCACTGTTATTTGGGTGTTCTTTTTTTTTTAATTACTATTCCTTCAGCAGGTTCCTCCACCATCTTTTTTTTGTGAAATAGTGATGATGTCAATATAATACATCACCCTTCACAGCCTTGACATCTTGTTTTGATCCTTCTTTGCCAAGCCAGTATAGTGAAATCCCTGAAATTACAAATGGATCTGATGTTGGCCCTTCATGTTTCAAGCCAATTGATTCTGAATAAAGTTGTCTGGAAGTTAGATTAGGCAACAAGGGATTCCTGATTCTGCTATTGATCTGCTATGTAGTGTGAGACTCACGACATCAGTCACCGGTGCTTTGCTTTTCTAATCCACAAAACCAAAACTCTTAAAAGTGTGCTGAGAGTCACAGATTAAAGACATTTTATGATCATTAAGAAATGGATTCTGCTGTCTTAATCTGCTATACGATTCATCATATAACAAGTGATATCACAGTGCAAAATAGATTCATTATTTCTTCAGTAACATACCATGCAACGTGATGGATTCAAACATAACCCAATTACTAGAACATCAACTTTGGCCAATGTGAATCTGCTGTGTCCTGCACATAAACTTTATTTTTGAGTAGTTGAAACATAAAATTGTTCTTTAAGCCATTCGTAATTCAACAGATCATTAATGACAAATGGCAGAATGTCCCAGCCGTCCTTCTAGGCAATACTCCAGATGGAAGTCATTGGATAAAGAACAGGAAGGTTTGGCAGAATGTGAAAAAAGAATAAATTTGCTACACATCACTCATTTTGCCTGACTGCAATAAAGTAATTGTAATAGAATGTTGTCACAGGATAATGGTCTCCTGCTGCTTTAGAAATGCTTTGTAAAACAGATGTTTACTTTCTCTGTGGGAGACATTGATCCCGGGACAACAGTCCTTTCTATTAAAGGAAAATTAAGTACTTATAGGTTCAGCAGTACTATAAAAAGATCATTATAAACCTCATATAATGTAATAGGTAAAATGATATGAAATATATATGTGATGTATGTGATATATGCGATTACTCCCTAAGTGGGATTAATTCAAATGTTTCTTCCAGCAGCTCTGCAACTAACATTTTATCAGCAAATGCAGATAGGACAATGCAATGCACTATGATGAAGCTGTTTTTGTTATTTTAATCTTCCAAGGCTCTGTGAACTGTGGAAAAACAGCAGTTTTAATTAAAAATAATAACATCAAAACTCCAGCATATAATGTCTGATGAGAAATGCTTAGTTAATAAAAAATAGATAAAAATAATGAATAAATAACAATAAGGTAACACATTGTAATCAATGGAAATTAAAGACCATGCATTGTCTGTCAGGGGTGAACTCGGTATTGTGAGTTTTGCTTACTAGCAGCAAGACAAGAATTTGAAAACAGATAATAATTTGCAAGACATTTGTGCATTTCAATATAATTTTCTTAGAAGAGAAATCAGAGATTGTAAAAGACTTCAAAATATTCATATTTTTCTCTGTCTGCAACACACGGGACACATACATTGCACACTGTTGTTGTATGGTAGAAAAGTTACATAGGCACTATTTTGGTGAACCTTATACATTTTACAGACACTTCTGTTACTCATCCAATAATGTGCCAACTGCAAATTTGGGCTGATGAGACATGTTTAAAGAAGAACATTTGTTTTCTTATGCGCTGTAATTGTCTATATGTGCTGTCAAAGGCATTTGACTGTCAGATGAAGTAACCCTCTGTGGTATTCAGCTTTTGCCAAGGTTGTATCTCGATCTGGAGGACTAAAATGAGAATAATTAGCCAGGGACTGAATGACTTGTTGGCTCATCAGGCTCACCTCCAGGACCAGCATCAAGTTTTAAAGGTTGTAGCTGAGCAGAATAGCCAGTGAATAGCAACACTGCATCTGGGTTTACCCAAAGAGGTGCTTCAGATGGAGCAACAGCAGACTTGAAGCCCTAATTGTATTTTTTACTCTAAGCGGTGAACTTCTTTATCTACATGCTGAAGGAAAATGTCTTTTACATTCTTGACAAGAGTGAGTTTGGTATATAACTGCATTCAGTTATAATAATCTTGACCTCAGGAATAGTCACTGAAGAAAAGAATTTCCCTTCCCATTTCAGGGTCACCACATTAGAAACATAAAAGAAAAATGTCCATAAGAGGCATGAGGAAAGTAATTTTTAATGCTGCAAGGGTAACTTAAGAGTGCTGCCAAATGCTAATAGTAAGTTGCATTGGGAAGTGATACTTTAAATTTCAAGAAAAAGAGGAAACTGAAGACTTAAAAAGTGTCAGTTTTGTCATCTTGAAACCACTTTTCCCTAGTGCTGAATAAAATGCAGATATGCATACAAGCAAGTTGCTTACCCTACAGCTGAAGTACTGCACATGGAACCAGGTGACACTTCGGTATTTTAGCAATTTAGGCTTATCAATATGTATTTTCAACACTAAACTGTGTAGCACTTACCCAGTTGTCACTGCCACTGCATCAGCCAGGAAACCAGAGGAATTTTGTTCACTGAAGACTGTACGATACAGTCTATGAGAAGGAAGTAAGTTTAATGGAAACTGAAGCACATGAAAAGAGTTAACATCTTAACACAGAGTACCCTGTGCTCCGGACTGTGTTTAGCATCAAAGGGCACTTTCCAGATCCCTTAATTCCTGCATCCCCTCAGCGCAGGAGCTTGGCCTGAGGGCAGGCAGGGGCTTGTGCAGCAGCCCCCAAATAACCTATTAAAATGAGAATTTCTTTAGGGGGAAGAAGGAAAAGGCAGAGTAACTGTCTCATCTCTCTCTGTGTAGGTACTGATGAATATTGTTATTCCCTACAGGAGGAAAGACAGAAGAGGACAATGGGTCAGGAAGTTCATGTGTGAATTAACTTTCAGGTGAAGTCATGTCTGATTTGAATCCTAGGGCTGCTGAGCGCATCACCGTGACTGCAGAGAGAAAGTCTGTGCATCCCAAGTGTAATATTTAATAAGGCAATAGAAGGTGGTATGGATCATGCTGCCTTTATTATACATCCTTTCAAGCCCCAGAAATTTAAAAATTATGGCAACACAAAAGGAGACCATTGCTTCTCTTAGTCCATATATATTTCTATAGGGGAAAAAAAAAAGAAAAAAAAGAAAAGAAATAGAAACTGGGTGTGTCAAGAGAAACAGGGATGACAACACTGAAAGCAATGCCCTGGGCAAGGGCTGTCATGCCCTAGTTAAAAGCAGCATGCTGGGCCACAGACCCGGGCCCCTTCCAAGAGCAGACAGCTCGTGCTGCTGCCTAGGGCCATGCCCAAAAGCTCCTTCATACCTGTGGAAATCCTCCCGGTCTCTTCAGTGGATTCTTGTTTAGGCTGCACTCAAACGTTTAACAGGATAAGGTTGTAAAGCATATGTCATAATACAGAGGAAAGGTAGAGTAAAAATGATATTGAAATCGTTGCCTTTTAAAATAAGTTTTGTTTGAAAGAGGATAAAGTACTGACAAGCTGTCTTCCTTGATGGTAGGACGAGCTGCTACAGCTGAGATCACATTTCCCTGGAGCTTTTCTCCCAGGAAGGACTTGGTGGGGTTAGCACTATTGCCGTGAAATTTGCAAAGTGTCTTTCAGCCGACTGCATGGGTTGGGAAAGGTGGGATGGAGACACCTGGCATTGTCCTTAAGGGTGTCATCCTGGATCCAAGCTGCTTTGTGTCCTCCACCCCCCTCCCCTCTCCCAAGGCCGTAGCACAGGGTGCTGGAGGGGTATGGATTCAGCTCCTCTCCCCTTTCGGACACGGCTCGCAACGGTAGCGGGAGAAGCGCCCGCCCAGAGACGAGGAGAGCCTCTGCCTCTGGAAACCGGCGGCAGCAAGTACCCTTCCCACGGCTGGGAAAGGCTCCTTCCCGGCCTCCCCGCGGCTGCGGCTCCGGGCGGTTGGGCGGCGGTAGGTGCCGCCGGGGAGCGAGGCGCGCCCGCCCGCCGCAGGGAGCTGTCCAGCACGGCGCGGGCTGCCGGCGGCGCGGGGCCGGGGCGGCCGCACTCGGGGGGGGGCCCAGTCGCCCCCCGCCCCGGCGCGGGCACGGCCGCTCCCGGCGGAGCCGTGCGGGGCCACCGGCCCGTTGCCCCGCTCGCCCTTCGCCTGGCTCCAAAGCGCGGGCGGGGGAGCGGACCGCCCTGCCCGCCCTCTCGGCAGCCGGGTGCGGGAGCGCGGGGCTGTGGGCCGGCTGCGGCCGTGGGCCCGCCCCGCCGGTGCTGCCGGCCGCCGGGGGCCGCGGGGGGGGGGGGCGGCAGCATCCCCCGGCGCGGGGGAGCGGAGTCGGCCGGCGGCGAACGGGGCCGAGCGCGACGGGCGGCGAGCGGGGCGGGGGGAAGCGGGAGGAGGAGGAGGAGGGGGAAAGGGCTCCAAACAACACGTGATTCCCGCGGAGCAGCGAGGGAGCCGGGGGAGGGGAGAGCGAGGGCGGGCGGCCGAGGCAGAGGAGGGCAGCCGCCGCCGCCGCCGCCGCCGCTTTAAAGCCTCCCGGCGCGGCGCCGCGCAGCACCCGCGCTCCCCGGCCGAGCGCGGCGAAGCGCGGAGCCGGGCAGCGGCGAGAGCTGCGCCGGCCCCGGCGCGGCGCCTCCGCCGCTGCCTCTCGCCCAGGGGCACCCGCGGCCATGCGAGGCGGCCGCCCCCGCGGCCGCCCGGCTCGGCGCTGCCCACCGCGGCTGCCCGCCGCCCCGCGCTGAGCCCGGCCGCCGCCGCCCCGCGGCACCATGTCCCGACGCAAGATCTCCTCGGAGTCCTTCAGCTCGCTGGGCTCGGACTGCCCGGAGACCAGCCCCGAGGAGGAGGGCGAGTGTCCCTTGTCCCGCCTCTGCTGGAACGGCAGCCGCAGCCCCCCCGGCCCCGCCGACACCCCCTTCGCCGCCGCCGCCGCCGCTGCCGCCGCGGCCAGCTCCGGGGCGCGCCGCGCTCCGCGGCGCCGGCGGGTCAACCTGGACTCGCTGGGCGAGAGCATCCGCCGCCTGACCGCCCCCGCGGTGAGTGCCCGCGCCGCCCCGCTGCGCTCCGGCGGCTCCCGCCATGCCCCCGACCTCCCCCCGGGTCCCCGGGGCCGCCGGAGCCCCTGCCCCGCCGTGCCCGCCCCGGCTGCGGGCTGCGGGCTGCTAGCCCCGCCAGCCTGCCGGAGCAAAGACCGCTGCAGCCCGGTGCTGGAAGCCGGGTAGGGAGGCACAGGCGGGTGCCGCTGCCGGTGTAGAGGGGTTGGTCATGTCCGCCGAGTCCCGTTCTGAATTACAGGAAAATCGTAAAATCATAAAGTGCTTATCACTACCTGGTTCTAGCAACATTGTTTTTATAGAAAGTTACATCTATGTGATGCGTGGTGTGCACATTCTTCCTTCAGCACAGAGGAGAGATGAACTTCGTAATATTTGCAAGGCTTTTCTGTGCTGAACCAGGTAGAAAAAAAGTTTCGACTTTGTGTTCAGAAATATTTCAGCAACAGATTTCCCTGTGCCTCCCAGATGCGCTGGCATTCCTGAGAGATCAGTTTCTTTTAAGTGTGCTCTGAAATCCATGACATGATTATCTGGGTAGCTACACTTGCAGTTGAGGATCAGTGAAGCACTGAGTATGCTAAAATAAGGAGTGAATTTGGGTAGAACCCATAACATATGCTGGTATCGCTTTGTAAGACTGAAATCAATGGTTCAGGAGTTCTGGCAGATGCGTGTAAAATACAAGGTTCTTATCTAGCCTGTTACAATTGTGCTATGCTCCTATAAATACCTCTGTGGCCACCACTATGTTTTCCTCATAAGGTTTCAGCTGCAACTGAATGCTTGTTTGGTCTCCAAGATGTTTTAATGTGTTAAGATACACCACATTAATTGCAACAGGTAGTCTTAATCTGTAAAACAGCTGTATCTGCTGTTGTGGCATTGGATCATCTTTTTGCATGTTGTTAACCACCTTTGGAAATTACTTACAAATCTCATCACCATCAGTTATCCATTTGCTTCGGTTTTCACATACTCTTTTCTGTTCGATGTTTCTTGAACTGGCTGGGCAGGAGTAGAAAGCTGTTTGATGGGAGAAGTTAGCAGTGCAGCATGTACCTAATAGCCATCCAGCTTCAGTGCAGGCTTTTCTTTCCCATTGATTTTTCCCCTCTCCACTGGGAATCTGGTCTTGTAATGCTGATATTAATAGATGATATTTCAGGTGACCTGTCTTGTTTTAGTAAAAAAAAAAAAAAAAAAAAAAAAGCTATTTAATTTGATAATAATACAACAGTATAATTAGAGCATGTGTTACCTAAAATATTTGAAGTATTCTGAAGTAGCTCAGTGCAGTATTTTTAGATAACCTTAGTATTTGTATTTTCCCAGCTTTGACTGTTACCTCCTGAACTGACTTGCTATAAAAGACAATTACAGTTTTAGTTTTCATGAATTGTTGAGTATGTTTTCAAAATAAGCACATTCTTTGAATTAAGAGATGAAGAAAACTTTGATAGATCTTACAGTCTTCTTTCTTTCCTGCTTTCAGAGAAATTTCATTTAAGAATGCAAAAATTCATCCAGCCTGGTTTTGATGTCCCAAATAACAGCTTCCATGTTTTCTTTGGGAGGTAATTATAGCAACCCTTATTGCTGAAAAACTGTGTCCTTTTAAAATATGTATATGTGATACATACTGCTTAAAAATTCCCTTTTTATCTTGGCATCATAACTAGAGCTTCACTCCCATCTTACACATTTTGGCATACACTAATGCGATTAGGTCTAAAAAATGTTGTTATAGTCCTGGTATAAAAATAGAATCAGGTTCCCTGTCTTTTCATTTTTCACTCTGACAAATCACTGTTCAGGTGCATTGTTATTTTGGTGCATTCTTTTCTTACTGAGAATCTGTTCTGTGATACTGACTGTGTGCCTTTTTGCAAGAAGTCAAATTGCCGTATGTCTAACACTTTATTTTCACATGTCATCTAATATAAATCAGAAGTAACTTTAATTAGAAGTAAAAAAAGTATTTTGCCTATAAAATTAGTGTCAAATGGGACTAATTTCCATTATTTGTAAAATTAAAAGGCAAGTGTAAAGTGTGCATTGACATATGTTCTTTCTGAACAAAAAGATTTAATACTTTTACTGTAGATGTAGATATATCATCATTCCGTGATACTGTTGATATCAGTCTCTGCTAAGTATATAAACATGTATTTACATACATACAAGTGTGTGTGAATGTTTATACTGTATCTATTGCATGCAATAGCTTACTGTTTTCCTTTCCAAGTGAATGCAGCAGCAATTTGTCGCCATCCCAGTGCTGTACACTTTCAGAGTTGAAGGGTGCTACAGGTTTCTGATGTTTCTACTTAGCCTTAATCTTGTGCTTTCCTTCAGCAATGGCTAGGAATGAAATACTGAGTAAAATATTTTTTGTGTGTTTTCACTGAGGAAAAATTCTGTGTGTGTGTTTAATAGTACTGTGGCATGCGGAGAGATCTCTGGGGTGATATTTCAATGTGGCAGTAGCAGGGGCTACTGTGAGTTGCTCTGGGGATGTGGAGAGCCCCGAACTGAGCAGGAAGGCGCATCCGAGGGGTGAAGGAGCTGAGCAAGAGGGCACGTCCATGGGGTAGAGCAGCAAGAAGGCTGTGCAGGCAGGCTAGGTCTTACAAGTGTAGCACAAAAATGTGTATGAAAATATTAGTATCTTCTGTGCAGTGTATTCATGAGTTAGTGCAACTACACTGTTGAGATTCTGTAGAGTGAAATGCAGTAATGAATTATATGAGATATTTTAAAGGAAAATGTAGTGAAAAGAAGTTACTGCATTTTGTATCACTTGTAATCTTGGTCTCAAGTTTAGCTGAGTGTGACTTTGCACAAATATTACTTTTTTGTGGAACTGTGGGGAAAAAATTAAAAAGTCATTCTTGTTTTGCAGCTTTGAATCCAACCCCTTCTGCTTGCTCCCAGAGCAGCTTCTAGCACTTTCCAGCACACACGATTTTCCAGTTTTTCTCTTAAATATTTGTTTTAGAGATTTTTTTCTGCAGTTGTTATCGTAGAGCACATTGGGGCCTGATCCTCAGTCATCACATGGTCATTTTCTGTTTCTGTGGATCTGTGAATGTTTCCCAACTTGCCTGGATGGTTGACACCGTTCATCTGCAGCTTGCTTACCCCAAACCCTCTCTTTTTAACAGCTAGAATTAGAAGGATAATAGGGCTCACCTCCCACCAAAACAGCTGCGTATTTTTGGGAAAAGTATATGGTGATGAAGAAAAGCAGACCTCCATACGTACCCTACAGTTGGTATTCATGAGCAAGGAGTGCTGGGGAAGGTCAGGGAAGCAGGGTGCACTGGGCAGGGAGGCAGAACAGCAATGATGCAAGAAGAGAGGCAGCTTTTTGTCACAGCTGCACTCAACTAACCGTGCATTTACTGAGCATCACATTGAGTTGCTGCCCTGTTGCTCTGCAAAGTACCATTTTGCTGAGAGAGCAGAAGCACTGACAGCAGGAGGATTGAGGCTCCCCCAGCAGCCAGGCACAGCCAGGCACCACAGCCCAAAGCATCAGGGGAACTGTGCCCAGCCAGGGCTGTGCTCAGCAACTGAGTGTGACGATGATGTTTTGTGGGACCAAATGTAGCTGCTCAGTGCAATAAACCCTGGGCACCGCACACAGTCAACTTTTGTAACTCTAGCTCATGAGATCATGGTCTAACGGTGCCCCATACTTATTGCCCCATGTCTGGCTCTGTCTGCTCGCAGCCTTTTATCCCTGAGATATTCCCACAAAGCCGAGCCCGTAATTGTGTAGGCAGCTCCTATCCCCTCTAACATGTTCCTAAATCATGTTCCTGATTGGGTACAGATGTCCCTTCTGTCCTCCTTCATCTGAACCACCATCAAAAGGTCTTCAGTTACGTACTCTGTCAGAGAAATCTGGGGCTAGATCCAGCTGCTGTCAAAACAAACAGGTGCCCTCCTTACTGGGCTGGGTTCAGTTTTTTGGAGATAAATAATAAAATGCTGGGAACCTAGTAGACACATTGATTTATGACCTTGTTTTTAAGAAATCAACCACAGTAATTATATGTACATCACAAGCAAATTTAATGATATATTTTTCTTTTGATTCCAGCTTTGTTGTTGTGTTCCATTTTAAAGGATGACTTTTACACCCACAATGACAGAAATTTTGATTAGTTATACGAGGGATGATGATACTATATGCTATTCATTATCAACATATATTTTTCTGCCTTTAAGAGCTCTGCTATATGGGAATGATATCCTGGCACCAGTGGACAGAGTTTTATTCTTTAAAAATGCCATTTAGTATCTTACTGAATTCCAGTTCCTCGCAGCAATTTTCACATTTGCTCCAGTTCTGTCTTGACTTGTATCCAATACCAGGCTGAAAATAGAATCAAAATCAGAAAAAAAAATAAAATAATTTGTCCCTGATTTGAAAAGTCAAGTACTTTGCTCCCATCTAAGGGGCCTAGACTACCCTGAAGGAGCTGAGAATGACCGGGCATGCATTCAGAGGAGACTGTGTACCCCCAAGCGCTGTACTGATCTTCCTAGAAGTAGAATTACAGCATGACGCAGCATTAAACTGACTTACATTTCCGTTTGATTTCATTCTCTGAATAGCCTATGTAATATAGCCTATGTAATGCATCTCTTAAACTATGAACATTATTAAGTGAAAATCACTTCTGATATACTTTAATGTTCATTCAGAATTACTCTGCTATTCTTCAAAGGTCCAGGTGAAGACACATTAAAGTAAGAACATTTTTTTCCTACTTAAGTTAGGAAGCTGCTACTGGCTGCTGCCAAATTGTTTGAATTTAAGAATTGTCTTTTTGAATACAGCCTTTTTCCTGACAGTGGGAGAAAAGTGAACGTAAGGACAGTCATTTAGGCTACTGTGTAGGCTATTACTTATGTCACCGATCTGCTGTAACTTCAAATTGCTTAATGGCAAGTGAATCCTCCAGTGAGCGGAGGTGGGTTTTGGCAGAGAAGTTGCAATATAGCAGCTGAGATTGAAACTGACTCCATCATAAACCTACAACTTACTCTCACGGAGTAACTACTCTTTTTAGTAGCAATGGCAATTTGTTGCCACTAGCAGGAGAGGTAACAAATGGATTTTTACATGAGGTTTTGAAAAACTTTTGCACAAGTATTCTGAGCTCCTTATGACTCCCATTAATCCATGAGGTATATCTAAACTGTACTGTTGTAGGAATAACTTCTACCTGTCTTTCTGAATAAAGTAAGGTAGTGTCAAATGACACCCATATCAGCAGTGGGATGAGCTTATTCACTTAATAGCCCAGGCTGGATGAGCTTAACATGAGTAACATCCTTCTCAGGAATGAGGGTGTGAAAAAAAAGCATGAAAATAGTGAAGAAAGGCACATCCCATGAGAAACTCCCAATTTCTTATTGCAACAGGCAAACAGGTTTAATTTTTAAAAGTGTAATAAAATCAGACTTTTGCCCAGTGTCTTTCAACGTAACAAAGAGAAAAGCCTTTTATACACAAGGTCAGATGAGCAGTCTGTGGCCAGACAATCTGCTATTTCATAATGTGGAACAGAGCTGTGGTGTCTTAAACAGGAACATTCTGGAAAACGTTATCAATATGATCATCAGGTGGGTTTTGTTTGTTTGTCTTGTTCGGTAGTTTAACATCTCATGCAAGAGAATTTAGCCTCAGCAAATAAAATGCTAAAAAAATCAGTTTAGCTGCGCCAGAGGGCCTGCAGCATTTTATTGACCTTGACGAAATTTTACTTAAGGTGAGTTTGAGTATTTGACATTTAGTGCTTAGACTGAGTTAGTAAGAGTTGCTTTCTTCAGGTTTGTGTAGTTCCAGGCTGAAATCTTGACTTCCTTACAGTGCTTGGAAAAAATATGTGTCTCAGAAACATTCATTCATTGCAGGCATCTTTGCTGCCTGGAAGCAGAGAGCATATTCCTGCTGGGGAACAGGCCTGCAGACAGGCAGATCTGAACTGCTGGCCGACAAACCAGAGTGTGGCAGCATCAGTGTTAATCCCACAAAACTGATCTCCTCTCCCCTGGCCAGAGTGTCAAGGTGCAAATAATAAGGAGGTTGTAAAGTAGAAGGGAATGTTATGATCATCAATATATGCCCCTAGGAGCAGTCTGCTGTCATGGCTACATCAAAATGAGGGTGAATGTCCTTCATTTGCAACTGCATGAGCAGATAGCTACCACTTCGGCAGCGGTCCAGTGTACTCCTGGTGAAGCTTACAATATTAACACAAAGAAAAGCCCTTTCCTTCCTTCTTGCCCTTGTGCTAATGTTAAAGGGTATTATAAAATGCTTTGAGTAAAAGAAATTGTTCTACCTCATATCCAAATTCTTTCTAGATGTGTCTGCTTGCTAAGTCTTAAGCTAAGTTTCAAATTGAAGACAAAAAAAATCTGTTTTGTCTATGGGTCTCAAAGGGATAAGCATCTTTGCAGCTTTGCATAGGAAATTAGGTCCAGTAATACTGAGGAATTTGTTGGGGTTTTTTTTTTTTTCTATACCAGCAGAAGAAATTCCTTGAGAAGGACTGATGTGTAAAGCCTTTTATTTCCTATTGGTTTGCTAGAGTGTCACCAATGATTTCATGTAGTAGATGTGAGTTGAATTAAAAGTTGAACAGGTAGCATTAGCAGTAGATGATCGATTATATTCTCAACTACTGAATACATTCTTTCTGCAGCATAGCACAGATCTTCTATCCATTCCAGACATGGCTGAAATTCAAAGATGAACAAAGTGATCCCAGCCAGTACTGTAACAGATAGCACCCTGAGATATGTATCCTTCACTGTCAAGGAGTTAGTCCAGATGATCTAATAGGCAATTTCCATCCGTAATGACTCTGATTCTTCTAGTTGAAAGGTAGCTAGGGATGCAGGAGTTATAATTTCTAAGTATTATTTAGCTCTGCTTTATTTTTTCAGAGTGTTTGCTTTGTTATTGACATGAAATAGTAAGGGGTAAAATTATTAGTCTTGATATTATTTATTAAATTTAGGCATTTCCTCTGATGTGCACAAGTATTTCTTGTGAAGAGTATTCCAGTTTGCATGAACTGAGAAGCAGAACCCTCTCAGGTTTAAGTGCCAGGTTGTACTGAGCTCAGGTGCTGCACCCTTGCCTGGTCCTGTCCTGCTCATTGTGAGCTGTTGTAGGGCAGCTTGGTTTGCCTCCAACTGTCAGTCATCCCACTCTGCATCTGGGGGTCTCGTATCTTCCTCTTTTGATACCAGATCTGGTGGTAGTCATGGAGGTCTGCAGGCATTGGTGCTTTTATCTAAAGCACAAACTTCTGGAATCAGGAAGCTGGTTTTCATAAAGAAAAAAAAAACACTTTTAGCTTCTACAGTTGCAGAGATAAAAATGAGTGCACCCTAAAGGTTCAGAAGCTAGAGTAAAATATTTTTTCCTGATTATGTTATCAAAAGTACTATTAAGCCCCCAAAGATGATTTTTTTAAATTATTTTTTTAATTTGCAAATGATCATTTATGTTGGGGCTCTGCTTCTCCATTTCTGATTTCTGTCTGTGCCCTTTTATTCCATTCTTCAGCTATTGGGAAGGGGACAGGGAGGGATCCTGGCTGTGCAGGACCTGCAAGGACCTGCTAGGGAGCCATCCTCCTTTCTGCATCATTAGAGAATTGTCAGATGCCACAGGAGCCTTCCTTTTCTTTTTCAGTTCTGCTTTTCCCTAGTTGCAGCAATTTCAATGCTTCTCTCCCCACTCTTGACATTTGAGAATGTTGATAAATGTTTTATCTTTAGCTGGAGCCTTGATTCTTTGCTTACGGCCTCTTTAACAATGTTTTGGTGACCAGGATGACAGGGAAAGAACAGTTTTCCACTGCTTTCATGATCATGGGGTAAATATTAAAAAAAAAACAAAAACAGACTGGTTGTGAAAATGACTGTTTTGCCATTTGTTTTCTTCTGGATGGGCCAGGTGCACACCTGCTCATGTGTGCTTGGAGATCTGTGATCACCTATGCACAAAGACTTGACTGAAATTGGTTCTGAAACAGGAAAAAAGAAATGTTTTTTCATTAATGAATGACCACCAGCAGTGAAGCTGGCAATTAAAGTCTTACACATCTGCTGAGTTAGTGATGGAACAATACAAATTTGAAGCATGTAGAACTTTGAACATCAAAATGCTGATTTGGCTGATATCTGTGGTAGTAGCTTGCCTCTCCCCTATGCAGCAGTTCAAATTCCTCTAGGAAAGACTGCAGGTCCCGAGGGCACAAGTGTCTGGAGGAGCCCCCTGACCTGACTGACTTCCTTGAAGAAATTCTAATTTTCAAAAGCAAAGTGGTTTCTAGCTGAGCCTATTATGCTCTTCAGTGCTTCAACTTCCATGTTTAAAATGTTAAGCACTCAGGTTTTTAAGAGCATCACTGCTGAAGCGCTTTTGAGGCTCAGCTAGGAGCCACTTAGCTTTTACCAGGAAAAATCTTTGAGGCTTTGTTAGGGTTAAGGAGAAACTGTCTATGTACCTGGCTGCTCTCTTGGCTAGACCTCCCTGTTTCATGTAGTCCCTTTCTTCTCTAATTCTATCTGTTTTGCTTAGGATGAAAAAGGAATGGGACGGAGAATTTGAAACTGCATTTATGTAAACTTTGAGTCATCTGGGATACTGTGTGCAGTTCTGTCACCTCAGGGTGGTGTTTGTTTGTGCTTACTTAAACATTTAAAAGATGTCAAAGACAAAAGCAATCGCTCAGCATCTTTTCTAGATGAAAGAAATTGGTATTTCCAAAGACTGAGTCCTCAGGCATGTATTAGATGCCAGCTATAGGATAAAATTAATCACTTTGCATGCTTACACTTGGGCAGATGAGCCCTACTGTTTATTTCCGAAGGTGTTGCAATCAAATGCAAGACATTTCAGAGGCAACAGAAAATGGCTAGGGTATAGGCTAAAGTCTGTGTCCTCTGAGAGATTGAAAAGCTTACATTTGATTACCTTAGGAAAGATATTTCTAACATTTAATTGCATTTCTTTAATGCAATTAAAGTGGAAATCATCTCCCCTTTGTCTCCAAAACTGGAGACAATGAAGTTAAAATAAGAGAAAACTAAACTCAGGAAACAAGAATGTTGTACACAATGTTTAGACTGGAATCCTTTCTCAAAGGAAGTTGTCTGAATTTAAAAGAAAAACAACAAAAACAACCCTGGAATACTTCAAGATAATTTAGACAAATATCTTCATAAAGATTTTCTCCAGGTGGTCATAGAAGTGCTTTTGAAGAGCTCTTACTTCTCTAGCTTTCAGGTCTTGAACCAGTTTTCTACTACTGGGAGAGCAGGGTGAGGTCTAGCAAGAAGGGCAGATTTTTCTACAAGTGCATCCTGCAAACAGTGGCAGGTGGCAGAGTCAGAGAGGCTGTCATGGTAGGGCTGCCACTGTCAGGTCAGGATTGCTGCCCACTGGTGTGCAACAGCAGGGTGTTCTGGTTAGAGCAGTGAGGTGCCAGGTAGGAGAGCTGTAGTAGATAGTGAGCAGACTGTATGCATCAAGTAGGATGGACAGGTCTTTCCAGAGGCCTTGCAGAGCCAAGAACCTGAGCCCCATGTTGAAAGGAAGGAGGAAAAAATAGAGATAACCCTTGAGGGTCAAGGGTGGAAACTCCTGAGGTGGAAGAGGCTGGAGGTTTGTTACTTCAGACAACAAAACTAAGGTCTCTTCTCCTCCTTTGGTTCAGCAGTTACAGAGCAGATACAGTGCCCTGGGAAAAGGTGGAAGAGATGACTTTCTTTGGGATGAGGCATCAGAGCCAGCTGAGTCTCCACCCTTGGAGGCTTCAAGAAAAGGAAGGTGGTAGGTGTCAGAAACTCTCTCCTGAAGAGATAGAGGCACTCATCTGCTAGTCTGCCTTGCTGTCTCAGGAGGTTTGCTGCTTGCCAAGAGCTTGGACATAGTGTTGCAAAGAGGCTCCAAAGATAGTTTATCTCTTGACTATGACCTCTGCTGCTCATCCACATGGGCACCTATGAGGCTGCCAGGGGAGACCTTGAGTATATGGGGAGTGACTGCATGGCTGAGAGCAAAGGCAAAGGGTGTGGGTGCCCAGCTGGTGTGTCCTTGATCCTGCTGGTGAGAGGGAAAGGCTCTGGTTGGAGCAGACACATCTTGTAAGGCAATCCATGGCTGTGTTGCTGGCGTTGATGGCAGGGCTTTCATCTCCGTGGGCATGGGGCACTCTGAGGAGGTGAGAGTGTCTTTGCTAACAGGCTTCATAAGTTTCTGAGAAGGGCTTTAAACTATGCTTGTTGGGGAAGGGTTTTCATTCCCTGAAGGGGGAACTTCTGAAGAAGTATAAGGGGAACAACAAGATGGAAGAGGCTCTTGGGCTCACTTCATGAAAGTGGCATCACTGGGAGCCCACCCCAAGTGTCTGTGCCCAAATGCAGGCAGCATGGGGAGCAAACAGGTGGCATTAGATATCTCCATGCTGCCACAGAGCTTGGACCTACTGTGGGGTTGCACACATTCTTGTGCAAAATGGCTCTCAGGATGGGAATGCTGCAGGAGCTGGGACACAGACTCTTTAGGAAGGATGGGTTGGGAAGGTGAGGAGCAGGAGCTATGCTCTATGCAAAGGGGTGGCAGCAGTGCATGGGCAGCTACATTTTGACAGCAAGCTGGCCCAGAGTGTGAGGGTCAGGAGCAGAGGATGAATGAGCAGGGTTGGTGTGGTGGTACATCTTCTATACACTGGCTGGTCAAGAAGTGAAAGCAGAGGAGGCCTTTAGACAGCTGGACGAAGCCTCAAAATGGTAGGCTTTTGTACTCATTGGGGGACTTCAGTCAACCCAAAATCCACTAGGTGGGCAATAGATCTGAGCACAAGCAACACAGGAGATTTTTGGAGCGTGCTAAGGACAATTTCTTATTGCAGGTGATCAGTGAGCTGACAAGGGGGGATACTCTGCTAGGGCTATTGCTCACAAACAAGAAAGAACTAGGTGAAGGTATGAAAAGGTTGAGGGCAGCCCTGGCTGCAGTGATTAGAAGATGTTGGGGTTCAAAATACTGAAAGAAGTGGGAAACACAAATAAGTGGAATCACAACCTCATACTTCAGGAGAGCAAATTTTGACTTCATAGATCTTCTTGGCAGGATCCAATGGGCAACTAGCCCGTAAGGTAAACAGGCACAAGAAGCTAGTTGTTCTTCATGAACCCTTTGACACCCTCCTCAAAGCACAGGAACAGTTCATTTGCTCAAATGCAAAAAAAACGTGTCTATGGAAGTTGGAAGCAGGGATGGGATGCTCTGGAGGGATATTGAGACATTACCTGAGCATGCAGGAATGGAGATAGGAAAGCCTCCCCAGTCATGGCAATCAGGGGAGGTACTTCATGACTGGAAAAAGGCAAACATCACATCCAGCATCAAGAAGGACAAGGAGGATCCAGGGAACTACAGACCAATCCTCAATAGCTTGGGAAGGTTATGAAGCAAATCCTTTTGGAAGCCTTTTCTTAGCACAGGAAAGGATGAGATAGTGATTGGGAACAGCCAGGACAAATTTTACCCCTTTATTCCTTTAACACCCTTTACACATTTCTATGCCCTTTACTGAGAATGAATTGTGCCTGACCAACCTGATTGACCTCTATAATGACTGGCTTGATGGATGAAGGGATGCTGTCTACCCAGACTTTAGGAAAGTCTTTGGCATGGTGTCCCATAGTGTCATTAAAGCCATACTGGTGAGAACTGGACTGCTAAGTGAATGATAAGGTGGCTGGAATATTGACTGGACCTAAGGACTCAAAAGGTGGCCATCAGAGTCACAAAGCTGAATTAGTAACCAGTTGCCTCTGCATATCCCTTGGGGATTGATACTAGAGCCAGCAGAGGACTACCAGCATGGTGAGGGGATGGAGCATGTGACATCTGAGGAGAGGCTGGGGGAGCTGCATCTGTTCACCTTTTAAGAGAGAGCTTTGGGGGTATCTTGTTGCAGCCTATAGCTACTTGATCAGGGTGTGTAGAGAAGATGGAGCCAGTCTTTTCACAGGGGTGCACAGTGGAAGGATGACAGGCAACAAAGCTGGAAGATGGGAATTTTCAAATCAGTATAAAAAAAAATGTCATGAAGGTGTTCAAACACTGGCACAGGTTACTCAGAGAGGTTGTGGGATCACCAATCTTGGAGATGCTCAAAATTTATCTGGAGAAGGACCTGAGCAACCAGTTGTAACTCAAATTACTTTGAGCGGGAGACTGGACTAGAAGACCTCCAGAGATTCCTTCAAACCTGTATGATTCATTAATTTGGTGACATGTTAGAATTTATTCTGGCACACCAGAGTTAGCCATGGCCTGATCTCTGGGTTTAGAGTGAATTCAGGGAAGTACTGTGGCCCTTGACGTGCAAGAGATCACTCTGAATATCTTCAGTGTTCCCTTCTACCTTATATGTCATCATTCCAGATGGAGCTTGGATATGATCTGGTATGACAATTCTTGGATTAATTTACAGTTAGCAATACTGACATGTTGTAATGTCATTTGCCCTTAGAAACATGAAACGATGTGACTATTCCTTTTGTAATAGGATATTATACCAAATATTGATTATGGTCAAAATTAATTGTTAATTTTTATGGGTTTAGGTAATTGTTGCTATTTTACATTTGTATTAGAACTTTCATTTTAAGTGGTCATGAAGCTTTAAAACCTCTCCAGTAACTAAGTGTCACTGGGTACCAACATGGCACAGACTTACACTGCGGTGAAGGACGTGTATTGTTATAGGCTGTCTTTTATCTCTCTGAATGGCAGAACTATTCTTCTTGGAGAAATGGTGTGTGTCATGCTGCTAGGAGAAGGTTTGGCTATTTTGTCTTGGTCCAGTTTTGCCCTTGTATAAAGAAAAGAGGTGGAAAAGTTTTCCTGCCCGCTCTCTCTCTCTCATGGGCAGTGCATAGTCCATAGTGGAAGAGGTAGTATGCCAAACTACCCTCGTAGGCAGCTATAAGCAGGTGTCATAAAGCTCTGTTTTCTTTAGTCACAGCCTTCATCAAGTTACAGGGTTACATCTATAGAAAAATGACATTTACCAGTGATGAAATACAGCAAACTGAGAAGGTGAGCACAGTGTTTTTTTAACCATGCACAGTGACATGCCGTAATAATTCTTGTCAGAAATGAAGCAAGACTTTGTGACTCCTCAGGTCGGTTTTCATACTGGCTAGGAGCACATTACATAGAACTCTGTTTATGACCAGTGTTTTAATTGTAAATCCTATTTTTTGTCTGTACTTAATTTCTGAGATAGGAAATGCCAGTGAAAAGGGGTATGAGTTCATGGGATTGTATAAAATAGTCTGACAACAGATAGGCAGCTGATTTAGCTTTCAGGAGGGTTAAACATGGGCTGCTTTTTTTTTTCTTCATTCAGCACTGCAGGAGAAGGGTGGTCTACTGATGAAATAAGCTCAGGATTTGGAGGTTGCTTGTATGGTCAAATCTTGAGGTATTCAAAAGGATTTTTCCCTGGTTAAGGAGTGCAACATATGTGTATCAGCCATGAGAAAGGCAAAGACAATCCATGGAGGATTGCTCAGGTGTCATAAGCTGCAAAACCTCCTAAGAAGACAAAAAGCTATTTTCCTTCCTCTCTGCTGCGGTACCCGGCATCGCTGCCTTCCATATGCTTGCTGTAAAAGCACTTCGGGAGAACCAGAAGGGAGATTTAATTTAACAATCAAACATTTCTACCAGTCCCTATTTCATGTCAGAGGAGTTGCTGGTGGGCTATGAACATTCTTTTTCTATGGATTGGGGCTGAGGGAAATGCTTTATGGAGATGGGAGATGGCAGCTGTCTGGACCCCTTTGCTTAAAGCCATTTTGCTTTGCTTTGCTGCTAGTGTGGGAAAATACATATCTTCTATGTGTAAAGAATGGATTTTTTTGCCTGCTCAGCACAGGAGAGCTTCTGAATCTCTGTGAGAGCATTCCATGAAATATATTTAGCCCGTCAGGTCTAAGGACTTCAACATCTGCCGTACCACTGAGAAGGGGATAGTTTTTTGATAATGTGATGGGTTTCATTCATGTGGTGCTTCCATTGTGTTTTGCAAGAGAACATGTAACTTTTAATGCCTTTTAGCACAGGAAACTTAGCTCCCACAGAGAAGACAAGTAATTATCTGATACAGAATTAGCCAACGCCCACGCCCCCCCCCCCCCCCCCCCCCCCCCCCGGTCTTTCAAGGTTTACATTTATTTTGAGCTTATTTTTGTTCATAGAATCACAGAATCATAGAATGGTTTCAGTTGAAAGGGACTTCTAAAGGTCATCTAGTCCAACCCCACTGCCATGAGCAGGGACATCTTCAGTTAGATTGGGTTGCTCAGAGCCATGTCCAACCTGACTTTGAACGTTTTCAGGGATGGGACATCTACCATCTCCCTGGGCAACCAGTTCCAGTGTTTTACCACCCTCATTGTAAAAAATTTCTTCCTTATATCTGGTCTGAATCTACCCTCTTTTAGTTTAAAACCATTACCCCTTGCCCTATTGCTAGAGGCCCTGCTAAAAAGTTTGTCTTAATCTTTCTTATAAGCCCCCTTATGCATTTGTTAAGCACTTGCATTTCTACACATTTCAACTCAAAAGGGTACACATATTCATACAATTTGGTATTAAAAAATAAATTTTTACAATTTTACAAAGCTAGTGCAGCCTGTTACATGCTTTTTCATTCCTGCCATCATCAAAACATGTACCAGATACCTCCTTCTGCAAACTCAGGAGCAAAAGTAGATAAAAAGCTCAGCTGTTGAACAGCTGAATCTGTACAGCAGTAAGCAAAATCTGAGACTTTCAAAGATGATGGTGTTTTTATAACGAAATTCCTCTAAATAAGGGATATTTCAGCTATTACTTTCCAAAACAATTACATGTCTTTTCCAAAAGATAGGGAAATACCAAATATCTCTAAAATTTATCTACTGCTGCAAGTCTAATCAAAATATCCCTGTGTACTTCTGATACAGGCTTATAAATCCCAGTTGTGTACCTTTATCTGAATTCTGGCACCAGGACAAAATGGACAGGTGAAAAACTTCAGATTTGATAGAAACTTGTCAGTTTGGAAGAATGGTGTTTTGCCGTAAGGGACTTGGAAAATTCAAAAGAGAATGACACAGATTTCACATTTGCTTTGTCTGTCCAAAGATCTCTCATGAATTAACTCAAACTAATAACAGCCTCAGCAGCAGTATAGTAGGGCAAATAAACATTTATACATGCATATGTATTTTGGTGAACATTGTAGTAGTATTAATAATGGAAATAAACACATATGCACATACCTAGTTTGGTGAACACCTATTAAAATGAAATAGCATGGAAATATGTGAAGTATGTAATGATTTTCTTTTGATGAACTTGAGTTTCCTGGTAATTTAAAAAGATGACTGAAGAGTCATAGCTTGTCACGAAAGCAAGACAAAATAAACTGTGCCTTTGTAAAATTCTTTTGTATAAGGTACTCTAGGGAGCATACAAAGTAAAAACCCAAAGCCTTTTCCTCATGGTACTTTCATCACAAAATAATAGCATTTTCTTACAGGCTGTTGTAAATTAATTATTTAAAATTAATGAGATAATTGTGGGTGATATTTTTTGAAAGCTAATAGTGAATTGGCTTCTTTGTTATGCACAACTAGTCTTGTAAGCAGTATTATGTCACATTGTAAAATTCATACCTATTTAAATGGTGAAATAACATACAATGAATGAATAATATTTCCTATCTGTCATTGCAGTGGGCATCTGGCAAGTAGAAGATGAGTACGAATAAAACTGGAGAAACATAGTGTGTGAAAAGGTCTATTAATTAAACTGTACTATACTCCCCTAATTTTACAATTTTTTTTTATTATTTTTCCATAGCCTCAGACCATTCGGCAAACTCTTCAACGGACACTGCAGTATTTTGAGCATCAAGTTATTGGGTAAGTGTTAATGTGAGGTAGTGAAAGGTGCATGGTAATGTTTTGTTATACGCTTCCCAAGTCACAGCCTTGCATGACAAGCTTTTTAATTTTTCTTTCAAATTCTTAGAGATGCTCTGAAGTATCTATACATACTATGGATGTTTATGGTAAACTGCTGTTCAGTCCTTCTTCCATGCAGTTCCATAAGTGCATGACTGCTCCATTAACAGTAATGTTTCCTATATAAAGAGAATAGGGCATCTTTTTGTAAAAGTGTAAGATCTATTCCAATTTTCTTTTCACAGTGCTGGCTGAGACTGCTGGAAATGTTATTTATGCTGGACCTGAGGTCCGAATTCTGCAAAATTCTGCATCAGTGCTTGTTGCATGCATACACTGTTATATACTTCCTGTTCTTTGCAGAAGCAGGGCTGAAAGCCACCTCCTAAGAGTTCATTAAGAAAATGAATTGATGACTGAGGAATAAATATAAAGTAATAGCAACTATCATCATGAAAACTGAAGGCGTTCCCCTATTGATTAAAACAATCTAATTTCAACCTTTTCCTTACCTGCACAAGTATCATCTTTACCTGCACAGGTTTTTTACTGTCACAGACAACTTACTTTTCCTAACAAAGTTGGAATACAATGGCTGCATGTCTATAGCTATTAAATGGCTATGCCATATGACAAATGAAGAATGCCGTCCTCTGAATTTAATTACACAGATGTAAGGAAAATTTTTTTCAAGCTGTGTTGAGGGTCTTTTTAGAATTTGTGACATAGTTTCAAATCTCGGTGCACTGGAAGGAATTGTCCTTGCCTGTTTCTCAACATTTGGTTAACATTCAGAAGGAGCCCTAGCTTGGTGGGTGATATCTGCAATATTAGTAGTCTGGCTGGCACCTGAGGGCAGCGAGGGAGCCAGTCTTGGCAGGTAGTTGTGACATCCACTGGGGCAGGCGGGGGGAGAAGCCTTCTGGCTGCTAATTTTTTCAGTTGCTGAAAAAATTGCTTGAAGTCTCACATTAGGAGACTTCAGAGGATGATACAGTGCCTTGAGGAAAGCATGTGTGCAGTAACAATGTGGCTTTTTATTTATGGCCACACGTGGCTTAGATGTACTTTCTTTAATGGACAAAACCATTCTTTAAAACTGGGTCACTTTGAAAACCTGTAATCCCTGTGACTTATGATACACTGACTCCACTTCTTGAACATCAGTATGAGTTGATTAAAGTAGAATCTGTCTTTAGTGGGTGTCCTATGTTTGATCTGCCCTGTGATCTTTACTGTTGGTATACACTGTTGTGGGTTGACCTGGGCCAGCTGCCAGACACCTACACAGCTGCTCTGCTCTATCCCTCCCCCTCAACAGGATAGGGGGAGAAAATAAGATGAAAAAAGCTTGTGGGTTGAGATAAAGATGCTCTTAATGCCTCTATGTTCTCCTGCCCTGAGCGGTGCAGGGGCATGGGGGTGGTGGTCAGTCTGTAACAGCTTGTCTCTGCTTCTCCATCATCCTCATGCTGTTCCCCTCCTCTGGCAGAGGCCTTCCATAAGCTGCAGCTTCCTTCAGGGCACATCCACCTGCTCTGGCATGAGGTTCTCCATGGGCTGCAGATGGCTATCTGTCTAACCGTGATCCTCCATGGGCTGCAGGGTGGCAACCAGCTTCACCATGATCTTCTCCAGGGGCTGCAGGGGAATCTCTGCTCTGACACCTGGAGCACCTCCTCCTCCTTCTTTGCTGACCTGAGTGTTCATAGGACTGTTCCTTTCAGTTCCTCTCTCACCTCACACCTTCATGAGGTGTTTTGCTCTTCTTTGTTTTCCCAGAGGTGCCGCCATCTTGGCTGCGGGGCAGGGCCATGCCCTGCGGTGGGGCCCCGGCGCCGGTGGGAACCGGCTGTGCCCGGCACAGGGCAGCCCCAGCCGCGCCTCACAGTGGCCCCTGCAGCCCCACGGCCAGGGCCGGGGCGCCAACACCCCATACAACATAAATGTTTGTCAAATCTCCTGTCCCAGTCAAGAGAGAATCATAGGATCACAGAATTGTTCAGGTTGGAAAAGACCTTTAAGATGAAGTCCAAACATTAACCAAGCGCTGCCAAGTAAGTCCACCCCTGAGCCACGTTCCTAAGCACCACATCTACACGACTTTTAAATACCTCCAGGGAGGGTGATCAACCTCTTCCCTGGGCAGCCTGTTCCAATGTTTGACAACCCTTTTGGTGAAGAAATGTTTTTGCTAATATCCATTTTAAACCTCCTCTAGTGCAACTTGAGGCCATTTCCTCTCATCCTATTGCTGATTACTTGGGAGAAGAGACTGACCCCCACCTGCCCACACCCCCCTTTCAGGCAGCTGTAGAGAGCGATAAGGTCTCCCCTCAGCCTCCTCCTCTCCAGGCTAAATACCCTCAGTTCCCTCATCTGCTCCTCGTCAGACTTGTGCTCCAGACCCTTCACCATCTCCGTTGCCCTTCCCTGGACACGCTCCAGCACTTCAGTGTCCTTCTTGTAGTGACAGGGCCAAAACTGAACCCAGGATTTGAGATGCGGCCTCACCAGTGCCCAGTACAGGGGGACAATAATTTCCTTTGTCCTGCTGGCCACACTATTTCTGATACAAGCCAGGATGCTATTTGCCTTCTTGGCCACCTGGGCACACAGCTGGCTGTCAGCCAGCATCCCCAGGTCCTTTTCGGCCAGGCCAGGCCTGTAGCGCTGCGTGGGGCTGTTGGGACCCAAGTGCAGGACCAGCACCGAGCCTTGTTGACTCTCAAGATCAGAGGTGAGGAGTGGCTGTGGTGTCATCCAGGGGGCTGGTGACACTGGCTGAAGAGGCCTGGCCTCCTGGTGTGGCGGAGGGGTTGGGCTGTGAGGTTGGGCTCTGGGTCAGCTCGGACAGCATGTCAGGACATGGCCTTCTGCCCAGCACATGGCCTGGCATTGCTGGAGACCCAGGAAGTGGTACAGACCACGCAGCTCACTGCAGAGTGTACCGGCAGCCCATAGCACCGGGTTTTCCTTGTGTAATATGAGCCTTTATTCCATGTGGATAATCCAATTCCCTGTTCGGGGTAATCTGATGCACAGCTTTGAAGTCTTTCTAGTCCTTTTCCACGGTTGCTGGCAACCCACGTGCTGAGATTTTGCAGACATTAACGAGAAAGAGTCCAGTCCTTAAAACTGCTGTTCATGACTGTTGAAGTACAAAGTATGAAAGCATAATAAAAATGTTAATAAAATACTCATCAGAAAAGCTTTTCTCTGTGCGTTGAGCAAAATCAATTGTATATTTTGCCAAGTGCGTTATCACTGTGCTGCAATATTTTCTTCACTTGCGTTCCCTCTTCTGTCCTCATTATCACCTGCCTGAAGCTTTGCTTTAAACAGTTTCAGCTTCTGTTCTGTTTCTGTTGAATTAAGGAAAAATAATCCACCAGATCTAAATCAAATAGAAAAATTTTGATGGTAGCTGCTTTCTTTGCTGGTTGGACCATAAGTCTGTGCCTTTCATGAGTGGTGGTATTCTTTTTAATTTTTCTTTAACGAGCAGTAAGATAAACTTTATTTGTGATAGCACAGTGAGTTGCAGCTTGACATCCTTCTTTTGGCTAAGATCTTTTCAGAAGATAATTCACAGAGAAAGCCAGGTTTTATACTTGCAGTGCTAATGTAATGTGATTTGGAAGATTTATTTTTCATATTAGATACTCATCATTACCTCATAAACATCTTACTTGGAGTTTACTGTACAACTTCGTTATAGAAAACACCTCAGTTGGAATGATACATGACAGATAAGTGCAATACCCTTCTCTCATGCCTCAGCTCTTTTTTTTCCTGTCTTCATTCTCATTACAGATAATATTCCAGATTCTAATACAATACTTGAGATACCCAGGCTACTAATGCAGTGTCATCTCTGTGTGGTAATGCACAAATGGAAATGGGATGATGGAGGGCGAGAAGAAGGATGAGACAAGGGAGGCTAAAGGCATACTTTACCACCACTTCTGAAAGATGTGTCAACTTTGTGTTTGTAAAAGGAGATGCTATAACTTTTTTACTTTTTTTACTGTAGTTACAGGGATGCAGAGAACTTTCATAATATATCAAACAGATGCTCCTATACAGACTGCTCTGGCAATGAAGAAACTGAAGATGTCTCAGGAATTCTCCAGTGTACAGCTAATGTACTTGGTATGTATTTTTTCAAGGGAATTTTTTTCCTTTAGTTGGAGGGAAAGTTTATTGACCATCCTAATACCAACAATGAACGAAGGAATTTTTGCTCCAACAAAGGAAATTTAGGATGTAGGCAGCTACATATCAGTGTGCTGTTACTACATTTGTTTCCTTTTCTACATAAATTTTGTGCCTTTGAGACGATCTAGTCTGATTTTTCGGTGGAATCAGTGGAGGTGTGTTATGCAATACCCAATGATTAAGGGAAGTTGCAAAGGCTTTGAGTCCAAATGGACTTGCATCTGTGCAGGCCTTGATGTTGGAATTATATCAAGAGGTTTTATAGGGGTTCTACAGAACAAAAGATAGTCTTATTGTCTATGGACTGGTGGACAGAGGGCCTGGAAACACAGCAGGATACACCTGAGACATGAAACATTCTGGAAACTTACATTCTTATTGAAGAACGCTTAATAGGTGTTCAAATTAGATAGCTGTCTGCATCCATTCATATGATTTATCCAGCTTATTCTCTTCTTAGCTGTTAGTAAGGTTTACTGCTTTTCAGTATGTTGCTAATACAAATGTACAGTAAAAGTCAAAACCAAACAAATCAAACAAAGGGGAAGAGCTTGACCCTAAACTTAATTTTTTGACTGGCATTGTTTTGACTGTTCCACTTCTATGAAACTGATCATATTTTTTATTTTAGAGTAAACTTTACAGACTGAGCTTTAACTACTGGGCACTGGTCTACACTTTACAGGGGACTGTAAGGAAGAAAAGTTGTAACTGGTTTTAAAGATAATTGTTTCAAAGCAGTAATTCCTGAATTATTTGTGATAGTCATTTGCAGTGTAGCAAAACTGATGTTACACAGCTCTACTTCCAAGACTATACTAACTGACAATAACTCTTCAAGTAAATTCTAAGACAGACATGATGTGTTCTCATATATTAATTATACACAATTATGCCATCTGCTAATAAGAAAGTAATACCAATGTGGTTGTGTTGGTTGATGTGAGTTTATCAGTATTATGTGTGTTTGGGCCCAGTCCTGAGGTCAGGTAACCACAGCTCACCCACCTGCAGCCCAGTGGCTGAGCTGTTGTAGTTGTCTGTGTGCATGCTGCTATCCAGTGTCCACTGTGGAGCACTGTCATTTGCCAGCTACTGCTTTCATGGAGTTTGCAAATGAAGCGTTGTTGCAGTTGTTCCTCTGTGGGAAAGGCCCTGGGTGTCCTGGTGGCCAGCAAACAGGACATGGGCCAGTGGCGAGTCCTGGCAGCAAAGATGGCAAGGGCAGCCTGGGCTGTATGAGCAGGAGCAGAGATACATATTGAAAGGACTCATGATCCCCCTCTACTCAGTACTCGTTAGTCCAGATCTGGATTACTGAATCCAGTGTTGGGAGCCCAAAGCCATAGAGAAGTTGATAAACCAGAGGGAGTTCAGCTGAGGCCACAAAGATGGTAGGGGCTAGTGTACCTGCCCTGTGAGGAGAGGCTGGAGGAAGGAACTGGGCTTGTTCAGCCTGCAGCCGTGATGGCTTTGAGAGGACCTAACAGCAGCCCCCAGTAGCTCTGGGGAGGTCCTCCAGGAGAGGGAGCTGGGCTCTTCACAGTGATGCAGCATGGGAGGGGAAGAGACAGCGGCCTAAGTTGAAACAGGAGATGTTCACACTGGGTATTTTTCCCCATCAGAACAGTCAGGCAGAGACAGATTGCCCAGAGAAGCGACCTGTGTGCAGTCTCTCTCCTTGGAGGTTTCTAACCCAAGCTGGGTAAAGCTATTAGCAACCTGGCCTGCATGACCAGGCAACCTATGGGGTCTCTCCCAGCTTGAAAGCCTCTCTGATTCTGGCCCAGCTAATGTAAAGCAGCTGTTTTGCTTTTTTGCTAGTTGAGTACTGAGCTTTTTTTTCCCTGAACTTTTGTATAGCACTCACAACACTTGGGGCTGTACTTTTTGTGATGCTGAAGCCCTCTTTGCTCTTCCATTTGAGGTCTTGGTAGGCTGCTGAAGTTGAGGTCGAAGGCATGAAAGATGGCATTATGGTTCATAGTAAGTTTTCTTTCAGCAGGTAATATACAGTATACACCTGTGACATTTTTATGGGATTATGCAGTTAGAGAGACTTTCTTCAGCAGGAGGCACAACACTGAAATCTGACCTTGTGTGACATTTACAGATGTGTTTTACCTTCCATGTCAGGGGAATATGGTAAGGTGATAGTCTGCCCACATTGTGGTCTGGACTATTGTATCCTGCTGACTTAAAATCCTTTTGGAGGTATATATGCATTTTATGTCTGTCTTTTCTATCTCAAACTATTAAACAGATTTGGTATATTCTGTGAAACAGCTAACATGTTTTAGTTTAGAGATGATTGTGTTTCACTGACATTCAAAATGCCTGTTTTTGGTGTCAGGTGCCTTATTCTGCAAGATGCTAGGTGCTGTCAGGGAGGTTCTGAGGGCCTTTACCTGTTGCTGGGAAGAGATGGTACTTTGCACATTTGGTCATGGACAGAATTTAGAACATATTAAACTGTAAATATGTCCAGTATTACCTTTTTTTGTTGTTTGCATTTTGAAATAATTGAATTCTAACTCTCAGAAACAAATGTTATGAGTGATAAGCAGGACTCATGCAAAGCAAAGAATTTTCATGTTATCACATGCATATAAATATTACAAAATTTTAAAATTTTAGACACTCAGTACTTATTTCACCATGACACAAAGTATGTGTTTTAAGAAATAATTATGAATACTTTTTCACCTTCAGAGTGCTTTAAAATTATTATGTTAGTCCTGGTCCCTTAGCATGGCTGAGTAATGTGCAGCCTGTTTATTCAGTGATACCCTTACAGTATATGTGTGTTGGGGGCAGATTGAACTCTTGGGTTTACAGTATAGGGATAACATCTAGATGTTACTGTCTTGGGGAATTATTAAAATAGAATTTGTTGAAAATAAGTTTGTACAGACTTACTTTTGGAAAAACTCACCTTTTAAAGAATGAATTTAAGTTCATAACAAAAAAAATCAACATGAACAAAACACTGACATAATTTAAAAGGTTCTTTCCTTCTTATCTGGAACAGGTAAATAATTAGTGGAGTCTGTGTAATTAATTCTCACATATGCAGTTATTTTTCTGGTTGAATAAGGGTTAGTGAGAGCTGCTTCTATGCAAGAAGGCCATAATCACTGCGGTATGTACCTAAAGCAATTGGCGTTGCTGAGACAAGAGACAAGAATGAATCTGACTGTGATGGAGGCTAGAGAAACTGTTGAACCAAATCTGGCTTTCAGTTTATTTACATGAATGGTAACAGGGGCTTGCTGTCTAGGGTTGGAAGAAAGTGTTTTTTTAAAGGTGCTTGGAAGCAACTTCCTGCTCTCTTACCTTAGATAATGCCGACATGAATTACCTCTCCTAACTGCCCTCTGCTAACTGCCCCTAACTGCCTCTAAAATAGTCATTTGGCATTTCTTACTCATCAGAAGACAGCAAATTCTGAGATCATTAGTCAGCTTGGAAGACTGTGAGCAGGTGCCTTGCACTGTGGTCCTGGTCCTTGCACTGCTCACAGGAAAGTGCTGACTGCAAGCTGTATGTTCAGCTCAATGCATGTGATCTATCACGTATGAATACTGGAATTTTCCTCCTGTGAAGTCATCACTAAAGTGTGACACAATATTTCTGTAGTGGAAGGACCTGATTGTCTTATCTCCTCACTGAGTTGTTCCTGCCAGACATCAATAGAACTCTTCCTGCTTTAATCCACTGTAATTAAGGGAGCCACATCCGTCACGCTCACATACTGTAAACCATGTCTGACACCAGATCAATGGCAAGCTTTCCTTTGCGGTGACAGCTTCTGAGACTGGAATGTTTAATTTAATTTGGTATCCTTACCAAAATAGTCCAGAGAGCTTTATGACAGACTGATTTCTTTAATAGGTGCATGCATACTTTTAAAGTGTCCTTCATAAGCATATAGAGTCATAGAATCATTCAGGTTGGAAAAGACCTTTAAGATCATTGAGCCCAACCATTAACCCAGCATTGCCAAGTCCACCACTGAACCATGTCCCTAAGCACCACATTTACACGTCTTTTAAATACCCTCAGGGATGGTGATTCAACCACTTCCCTGGGCAGCCTCTCCCAATGCTTGATAGCCCCTTTGGTGAATAAATGTTTCCTAATATCTAATCTAAACCTCCCCTGGCACAATTTGAGGCTGTTTCCTCTTGTCCTATGACTTGTAACTTGGGAAAAGAGACCAACATCCTACCTTGCTACACCTGCCTTTCAGGTAGCTGTAGAAAGTGATAAGATCCCCTGAGCCTCCTTTTCTCCAGGCTAAACACTCCAGTTCCCTCGGTTGTTCCACACAACACTTGTTCTCCAGACCCTTCACCAGCTTCATTGCCCTTCTTTGGACATCCTCTACCACCTCGATGTCTTTCTTGTAGTGAGGGGCCCAAAACTGGACCCAGTATTTGAGGTGCAGCCTCACCAGTGGTGAATACAGGGGGACAATCACTTCCCTGGTCCTATCATCCAAAGGACAAGCAAGTGACAGTATATTGGAAGTTGGAAAAATCGAAAAAGAAATCCTAGCTTCTAAAGAGAGCCTTTATAAGGTTCCTAGCTGGAAATAAAATGTTTCAAAGAATAAGTGCTGGTATGTTTTATCCTGTTGACAGGACACAGCTGGCTAGCTAAGCTGTGTTCAGAGCAGATTGGTGGTGTTAGTTTGAATTTATTTTAGAAATAATTATAAGGAAAATATTCCTATGATGAAGTATATTATGTGAATGACTACCACATTTCTTTATCAGGTGACTACAAATTTATGCTGAGGTATGTTAGAGAGAAAGATTATATCTGAAGAGATTTCTTGTTTAACCTTGGGTGAGTTTTTATTCTTTCTGTGCCTCAGTTTCCCATCTGCATAATGGAGATAACAAGGTTTTTTAAAATACTTTAAAACATATGTCATGCTATTCAGATTTTAACCTTCTTAAAGCAAAGATGCTTTCATACTATTTGTACATTCAGCATTTTGAGCAACGACAGATAAATCTTGTTTGGGACTGCTTCTGTCCCCATCATTTAAAATAGTTTGATTTCAAGTAAGATTAGAGTGTGCATTTTAACTGAATTGCAGCTAGTCAGAATAAAGCTGAAGAATTCCAGGTAGTTGCAAATCAAAACTCTGGCAACAGGAAAATATGGATGAAAACTATTTTTGTTAGTTTGTAAATCCTTCTGTAAAGAATTTATTTTGGGATGTAAAGCCTTCATGACCTGTCTCCTGCATATCTTTTGGGCAGGTCAATATTACTGAGCTTTATGAAGTGATAAAGAAATGCTCAGTTTTCATTTTTCAACCCCACTGTGTACTTGATATATCACATGATGTTTCTCACATCCCAAATGCACAAACTAGATAAAAATTTTACCTTCACCTTCACCTCCTCCAAATACTTTTTCCAAACACTGCACACAATTATTGTAGCTTTTTTGGACATGAACTATTTTTCACTTTTATTTCAGGCCTTCACAAAAAAAAAAAAAAAAAAAAAAAAAGGGAGTTACCTGTTTACTTTTAAATGGCACCAGTATTTCCTTTGGAGCCTATTTCATCTTGCTGAGGAACTCTAATCTGTCAGAACTTTGACAGTAAAACTAATGAAAAGTAACCTAAATTCATAAATACCCTAAAAAAAGATCTGTTGTGCAAAATTTGCAAAGCAGATGTTCACACCCAGTCTTTAACAACATGGAAGAAATGTTGTCTTTGAAAGCCTATTTGTGTATTAGACTGCAATATCTAAATTGTATATACTGCAGCACCATGCTATATATACTGCATAAATAATACTTGCAACATCTTGGTTGCACAGCCTGAAGTTACAAATGCACTTATATCAGGTAGATGTTTCAAGAAGGGGGCCTGGAGAAATAATTGCACCTATCTGAATTCCCGTTGCTTAAGATACAGAAAAAATATTTTCCATTATTTTATTCAAGAAATCAATTTATACAACAGAATTCTTTTTCATCTGTTAGAAAAATTTGGCTCCTAAAATCTTACTACAATTATCTTATTTTCCTTAGAAATGCACAGCAGACGTCAGTGGCTGCTAAGTCAGCACCCCATGTGGACTCAAATGTATTGCAACAATTTTTCTTGTTAGGCATTCTTAACTTGCAGGTTGATAATAATGCTTGTCCTCTTGGTGTTGCTTCTGAGAGTGGTGTGAGGACTACGTTATTTCTAAATGAGTATCTTTCTGGGCATCTTCCGTTAGGTGGTGAGGATTGCCGAATCCCCCGGGGATAAGTTATGTGGAATCCTGGCCCACAGCCCTGTCCTGTCAGAGAGATAAATCATGTTTCTGGATTCAGCATCCCCAAGACACTGAGGAGGAGGTGGAATCCATTGTTCGTACAAGGGTTCATAGAGCTCTAGCTCTTGGTGACATTTGCTTGCCACCACCAGAAAAGCTGTGTGCTGTAGGCTGCTTTATATAGAGCAAATCATTTCATGCCTAAATATATCACGCAGGGCTGTTCCCTCATGTAGTGCAAAGGGCATAATTCTATAAAAGTATTTTGTTCTCTGTACTTTTATCAAAGTTGAAGATCTGTGTTTCCTTTATGAAACTGAAGACAATCTCAGCTCTTACCCATATTCTGTAGTTAAAGAGGAATAAATTTGGGATAATTCTGGTAACTATTAAATAATAACAGCAGACCACTGCTGAGAAATACTGTATTTGAAGAAGGCAGGAAATAAGTTGAAAGGAGATGCCAGGACAGATCTTAGTCTACTTGAGATTAGACCAGGTGTTGTAATTGGGAAAAAAATGGACAATGATTTGGCACACTGACTGCTTGGCAGGTGTTTGAGAACTGTAAATGCTTATATATTGAAAGTACATCAATTACTGCCACTTTCCTTTTTCTTTGAGCTAAGAACTGCAGACAGTCATTAGGTTGCAACTAATTTAGGATACACAGCCTGATTTATAATTAAAGTTGTTGGTTTACAAATGGTGTAAAAGGAAATGTTACGTGGCCCAGAGGACTGGTGATACTAATGGATTTTAATAATAATTGGAACTCTGTCCTGGGGGGGGGTCTAAGCTATACACACAGGACTCCTATTATTTAGCAGATGTTACAGCACACTGGCAATACAAAAGTTATCCAAACAAAAATCACATAAATCATGTGATTTCAAAAGAGAGATGAAGACATCTAAATTAGGAAAAGACAAATGTTTATACCAAATGGCCTTAGACGTCCCACTCTTCTCAAATCAGAGCTATTTATTGTTAGAAAGCAGATGAACTACCAGTAGATAGTGAGCAGTTTGAAATTATGATGTACAATAACATCTTGTAGCAGTCTATTTATAAAGCAGAAGACATTCTGGCCATGATTCATTGACTAAATGTAGGTGTTTGTCTTTATTTTAGATGCTGTGGGGTATCTTGTGTGGCCTCTGTCAAACCGTCAGAAATGTGTGGGTCTCCCTTAAGTCCCATATTTTGGCACATGTAACTATCTGTTAGTTCTTTTGTAGATGTTTTGAATGCCTTATGAACACTCCAGTAGCATTAGATTTCTATATTTAGTCAGCTGAATTGAGCCCTTTATGTATGAAAGGAATTATGAGAGTTTTGCATTTCATGGGAAAGGTTTTTAGATTTCATTACAATTTTATTCTTTCCAAAAGTGAAGTTCTGCTCCCTCTGTCAATTCAAAGACATACATGCTTATTTTAATGCAAAAGCAAATGAAAAAGAACTGTTTTCATTGCTGTTTGATCTCTAGAGTTAACATGAAACAAGCTGGATCTGCCTTATTTTTAGGAATCACCAACCTAGTTATTGCAGTTTTCATTTAATAAACCCTGTGCAAATATAAGAAGTGAGGTTTCCAAGATGTCATGGGGACATAAAATTATGTTGGTCTTGGTTCAGACAGCTTGGCTTTGCCTGCAGAATTGAATTCTACTGGAAGTGCTATATGGAAGGAAGAAAAAGAACATTCATTGCCTGTTCTTAATATCTCAGCTAAGCTTACTGTGTCAGCACTTTGGAGCAGAATCTTTTACACATATGATAAGCACAGGTGATCAGGTCCACACCAAGAGGAGGTAATTACAATGATATTTAGAAGCATTATTTGTCAGAGGGCACCCTCACCTTAACAAGAAAATACCTCAGTAAAATTGGATAAAACAAGTATTACAGGTGAACGAGTGTGAGGAATTATTTTTAACAATAACTCTCATTTTTATTTTAAGAAATCTTGAAAGATGCAGGCCCTGTATGTCACTGTAAGAGAAGTGTAGTATAAATTTTACAATAGTGTCAAAACCCAATGTAAAAGCATAAAATGATATTCTTGTATTTATATAAAAAAACACTAAAAAGGGTAATATAAAAATACTGTTTGGATTCCTGGGATGATATAAATTCACTATCATAATGAAGTAAGATCAAAGTCCTTTATACAGTAATTACATACTGGTACTAGGCTCACTTACAAGCCAAATGATTCAGCTAATGTACCTTTGGCATTAGCCTGTACACATCAAACCCTTTTTTATTGAGAAGATAAACATTGCTTCCACTACCATCTTAAATTATGCTTGCAAATTCTGAACTACCACCTGGTTTTCTGTCCAAAAGACTGTTTGAGGAAAACATCTTGTTCACGCCAAAAATCTGATAATCCAAAACCATTTAAGAGATATTTGCTATAATTGAAGATGGCAATTTCTGCTTCTGTGCACAGTATGAATTCTGGAATTGCATATTGAATTGTCCTATGCCCTTAATGTTTGATAATTACAGATTCTTAATGGGTGTCCCAGAAAAAAAAAGGTTATGTTCCTGTGCCAAAGGAATCAGATGCTGGCCATTCTGCAAGCATTGTCTCCAGATTTACTTCAAGGAAGAACTGAATGGCTTGTAACTGCTTCTGCATGCCCTAGAAGTTAATGGATTACTTTGGTGTTTTTATCACATTATTAATTTTCTATTTGTTTCTGAAGGGCCTATGATTTGTGATTTTCTTTATGGGAACAGATTCTGATCGCATTTTTTCACTTAGTAATGTACAAAATACTTAGAAATACTGTTAAATATTTCACATTTTGTAGTGGGTTCACAGTTTACAGAAAAGAAAATGAAGGAAGATTTTTTACTAGTACATTATTACAAGATGGCATCATCTGTTTCTTCTCTAGTTCAGTGAAATACTTAATTTGAACTTTGGGTCTATGCTTAAAGACTTTGGTAATTTTGGATCTGGCTCACAAGTATAGGATCTCTTCTCTAAATGTCTTTGAGATACATTTTCAAAGGATAATAATAGACCTTATATAGTATTTTTGTCATAGATCCCAAAGTGCTTTGTAGTGGAGGTGCACAGCAATATTTTCATGCTATGGTTGCTTTGCTTCAATTTCCTCCTACAATATTGTTTTGCTGATTGATTGGATACCAAGCAAAAATGGATTAAAAATCAAATATAAGAATAAATGCAGTTTATTATTTTATACTATAAAGGAAAATAGCATGCAATATGATAAAAGGAAACAGTACTAGTTATTATGCACAATATGATAAAAGAGCAATAGAAGCAAAGCATGAAATCATTACTGCAAAGCATTACAAAGAAAAGGATACATCACCAATTACCACCTTAACATCATCCATATACTTGGTGACAAACAAAAACAGCTTACACATGTAGTGTATGCAAACTTTTAAGTTTAGGCTAAGTGCAGGCATGCACTATGTCGTGATTTGTAAGGTTCACACATGCCAGGGATGTTGACCAGATGCCTGAGTGTGGTGGAGTTACTGTCATACCATAGTGCACACAATATTTATTGTCTGGATGTTCCTGCTCATATCTTGCTTGTTTGGGGAGTGGGGGCTCAAGACAAACTCCCTGAACTCACTGTCCAAGTTAAGAGATCCCTAATTAAAGACCAAGGCTTTTTCATAAGCACTAATCAATTTAATAAGTTTTCACTACAAATGTGCATATTTAATTTCTCTCCAGTATGGACTAGAATAAAAAAGGCATTGTAAGAAAAAACATCAAAAAGAAACTAAGAAAAAAAATCCATGTGTTAGAGTAAGACATGTGATTTGCCCTCTCAAAGCAGTGGATTAAGTGGTAGGAACACAGTAGACCACTTTCTAAAAGGAAAGCAAATTAAGACTGATGAATTTTTAGAATTTCATTCAGTATATTAGTAGAAGATTGGTAAATAGCAGAAGCTCAAAATAACAATGACTTCACTTGGGAGAATGTGGGATGAATTTTGGTTTATTTTGTATCACTACCATTTAGCGAAGTGTCTTGGTGAAACTAAGGAAGACTTCTTCCTACTTTCTGATTTCAAGCTAGTGCCCATGAGGAAGCCCTGTCTATGGTTGTTGGGGTCACACATGAGTTCACATATGGGAGTTCAGTGGCCTCTGCATTTGGAAGTGCCGGGCACACATATAGATATCAAATCATTTTTTTCTGGGCAGCTGAATGAAAATGTTGATTAGAGGTCCATAGTGAAAAGGAAGGAATGGAAATGCCAGCTTTTCAGAAAGGAATAGCAAATAATTGATTTTGATGAACAGAAGTTGGCTCATATTTTCAGTGCCATCTTAAATTTAAATTATTCCACTGCAAAATCAAAATGAAAACAAAATGAAGATGCAGAGAAAGAATTTAATGTGAGACAAGTTTGAAAAGATTAGACTGTTTATGCAGATGTATAACCTGAAGTTTTATGCAGATGTATAACCTGAAGTTTATAAAGAATATTATTTTGAAGATTTTATTTGTCTTTTCTCAAAAGAAAAAACAAAGGAAATACTTAATACGTTGGAACTGGAAATTATACCAAATGCAATTTTTAAAGATAATAATTAGCCTGTGGAAGTCTAAAAATGTGGTAAAGTATGTACTATAAAGACAATGGGAATTTTTTCAACAAATGGTTTTTCTACATGTAAGTGAATAAGCCAAACATTTACTCTAGCAGTTAGGGAGGAGCTTCCTCAAAGCCATGTTTTCTCGTGATTTTCCATCAGATTTCATGTTTTTTCTATAGCATCTCATAGCAATCACTGCTGAGACAAGATTTCAGAGCAGCTGAATAGCAATCTGATGCAGTCTGACATTTTCTCTCTTTGTGATGATGATGGTCATTTCTATTGTCTCTTGAAAGCTGAACAGATATCAGTACAGAGAAAAGGGGGTATGGAGAATTGGGAGCATTTATATGGTAGTAAATGAAAAGGTTATGATGAAATACGTACCGAGTTAATATTAGGTAAGTGTGTGTTTCTGTTCATCATTTGTTAGGAGAGGCAGGAATAAGTAAAAATACAGACTAAGTGTTTTGTGCAGCTTCACACAAGCACATCATTGAAGCCAAAAGCATTGTAGAAATACAGAAAAAAGTAGATTTGTATAATAGGAATGGAAATAAAGATTTTTGATTTAAAGAAAACCCATCATGCTTCAAGCAAAAATTGGCCTTTTATTGGTGAGTCTTAGGAGGAGACTTCCTTGATAGGTACATTGCACTTGTTTGTTTTAGAAGGTTGTTTGACTTAAATTTTCTCAGTAACTCATAGTGTCTATTATTAGAGAGAAAATTCCCGACTAAGGTGGACCAGCAGTTTGGTTGAGCTTGGGCATGTCTATTTTCTACTCTGAGCTGATCTAATTTTCTGCTGGTACTGTGTGTAACAATCCAAAGCTAAAAAATGGTTTTTTAAAGTAGTGGCACATCCTCGAGTCAGGTCATTCACCTGGATTTCATAGGATAGTTCATGTTGCTTGGAGTCAGTACTTTGTGCGCAGATTGAACAGCCAGTCCTCCAGGGCGGACGACCACACAAATCTAAGACAATTAACAAAACTTCAGGCTGAATACTAAGATACAACTCCCCTTAACGGTAATGAGGCGAGGCTTACATATGTAGCAGTAAAATACCTGAGTGATCAGTTCTGCATACCCTATTTTCAGTTAGTGGCAGCAGGGCAATTGACTGGTTTGCTGTACTTTTATGATACACATTAAAGACAGCTCACCCGTGCTGTTGCTTTGGGTGGTTTTGTGGGATGTTACATACTTCTGTAACAGTATTTGGTCATTTGTACAAATAGCCCAGGGGTGTGTGATACTGTCCTGTTCCCATACTTACAGGGCCTGTGCAGTTTTACAGCCTTGGGTGCCCCCAAGGCTGTAATTATGACAACGTTGTTGGTATGGGTTAGAATTAAATTCTTTTTGGCTTATAGTGAATATTTTTATAGAAGCTATTACAATACTAAGTTATGCAGACAAAGTGGTAATGAGTCAGGAACTGGCACACTGTCCTCTGAGTCAGGATATTAGGGGGCATTGTGTACCAGAGGTACTTTCTTCTGGCTAGCTGCAGATCTGACCATCTGTGGTCATAAAAGATCCTGGGAATATTTTTGTAATAACCTAGTTTAGTGACCAAATTTGATTATGAGTAATGGCATTTGAATGAACTTTCCCAAATTATTACTATTACTTCTTTTATAAAATATGCTTTGTCATGTTGTCCTGTTTATATATGTAATTTTATGCATTTTAATCTGCTATTAATTATATCAAAGGCCCAAACAAAGCTATTGTTGCAAATAATTTGCAAAGCTGTGGAACTCTCAGATCCCTTGTGAATACTGATCCTTTTAACTATGCCTGTGGGCATAAGCAGTTCAGGCGCTGACTTGAGATGATCAAAGGTTGTCTGTAAACAACAGATGCATGAATTCTTCTGTCCTGTTACGCCTCATGGGCATGAAAGTCACTAACCACACTGTTCTTCCACATTTAAAAGCCTACAAGCAATCTAAACAAACAATGAGAATTTCAGTAATCTACTGGGATCTTATGAATGTTACAAAGCATGCTGAACACACATTGAAATAAAAGGCCTGTTGTATTCTTGGGAAATAAATAACTGCCCTTCATTTCATTTCTATTAGAATTCAAGATAAATTTTAAGGTGTTTGAGTAGTTAACTGAAATGTGATTTGATTTGATTTCAATACACTGAAGGAACTATGTTGTTAATTCCTGTATTAATTTCCTTTGAAAACTCTTGCTGGATATTTTTAATTCACATACAGCTGGCATATACTTTTCCTTCTATTACAGTTTAGAACAATACAAACATACCTGGTCAATTTTGTAACCCTACTATGTGATATAGTGATTATATACAGCTGAAATTTAACAAAGCATGTCTTCCCTAAGATAAGACAGAGGAAAATGTTTAATAACTATCTCAAAATTATTTTTTCTAAGTTATCATTAAAATGGTAAATAACAAACTGGAGTAGAATTTGATAGACATTTGCATCCAGGGGCTTCCATCACTGATATTTTTTCATCCCTTCAGCCTTATCACCTCTAGTAAATCAAAACCTTTTGAACTTCTGTGATGGAGACCTGAAGTGGCAGTGTGAGATAGATATCACAGAGCTGTCCCATCCACTACCAGTTTAGATTGCTCTAAGAGACAGGGTTGTTTTTTAAAAGTGGGTGGGTGTAGAAGCCTAAGATGGAAAGGTTTTGCTTTCCTTTGCAGGCCACAAAAAAGAAGCAATTACTCCTTTGTATCTTCTGGAAGTGCTCAATAGTTATAATGTGAAAAGTATATTGTCTGAAAAAAACGCCAAAACACAATCCCCTAACTACTGAAGTGTCATCTGACTGCAGGGCTTTACATTGCTTATTGTGGACCAAAGGCCTGACTTGGAGTCCCATAGCTTACTCTTCAAGCTGGGGAGAGCTGGATCCCTCACAGAAGCAGTGAACTGAGGGGCTGTAGAAGCAGGAGCCTTCTTGGTGGCTAGGTCAACACAATGAAAAGGGTGCACCCATGGCTGGGTGCATTCACACAGCAGACTGCATGTGACATGCAAAAGTCAGGGAAATTATAATGTATCTTGACTTCCAGCAGTGAAAAGGACAAGCAAGTGTAAATCCCACAAGTAACCACCTGGGACAGCAGGCTGAAGGCATGAGGACTTAAAATGACACACAGAAATAGATTCTAGGGTTATGCCCAGCCACCAAAGAAAGCAGAAATCCTATGGGCAGGTATCCAGTGAAGAAGCTACTCTCACTGACTTGGAAAAATAGTGGGCAACTAGAGGACAAAGGGAAAATGTGACACAGTAGCAATATTATGTTGTTGATATCAGTGTCTCATTGTCCCATAGGTTTGAAGTTTGAGGAAATGCAAGAAAAGTTTGGTGAGGAATTCTTCAATATCTGCTTTGATGAGAATGAAAGAGTTCTTCGAGCTGTAGGTGGGACCCTTCAAGACTTCTTCAATGGCTTTGATGCTTTGCTGGAGCACATTAGAACTTCATTTGGAAGACAGGCCACCCTGGAATCCCCTTCTTTCCTATGCAACGAGCTCCCTGAAGGCAATCTCATGCTTCATTATTTTCACCCACATCAGATTGTGGGATTTGCAATGATGGGAATGATAAAGGCAGCAGCAAAGAAGATCTACCGTTTGGAAGTGGAAGTAGAACAGGTCGCTAATGATAAGTTGTGTTCAGAGGGGACAAACCCAAGTAACTGCAGCTGTCTGACTTTCCTTATCAAAGAACATGAAAATGCAAATATCACAAAAGCACTTCCACCAGGAACTTCCCAGTCCCCCTTAGACCTGAGGATTAGCATCAGCACCTTCTGCAGAGCTTTCCCCTTTCACCTGATGTTTGATCCAAACATGCTAGTTCTCCAGCTTGGAGAAGGTCTTAGGAAGCAGCTCAGATGTGACACTCATAAAACTCTGAAATTCCAAGACTGCTTTGACATAGTTTCTCCTAAGATCAGTGCCACATTTGAACGAGTTCTCCTGAGATTATCTACTCCCTTTGTAATTCGGACCAAACTTGAGGATTCTGGCTCTGAAAATAAAGATAAGGTAAGAACATTAATTTGGAAGGGGATGTGTGTATATGTGTACGATGGGAGAGGATTATTTACTCAGAAGCAGCTCAAGTCCTGTGTACTCTGAAAAGCTCACTTACGCCTTGCGAACAGGGGCTAAGTGGTATTTCCCAGCCAAGTGAATATTTTCTGAAATTATTTATAACCTTTGCCTGTGATGCTGTAGCAGATCGTGACATTGCCGTTCAGAAAATTGTGCACTTGGAGTTGAATAGTATAGCTTAAATCAAAAGGTTAAGGAATTTTACAAAATGCCCATATCTAATCCTTAATTTTACTCCAGTTGTATTATGATACGAATAATAGTAATTAAGCCATTTACTGGAGAATAGCTTTGAATATGCTTTCTGAAAGACTCTCACTGCAGGGTTCACACTACCACTTGATTATATCCTACTTCCCTATTTTGAAACGCTGCTTTCCTTTGTTTTTGTTCTTATCTCTCACTCTGCACTCAAGGGAACCAGAGCTGTAAGTGGTATCAAATGTTACTTATGCCAGTTTTAATGCTTCCTAGTAATTTAAACAGGCACTTGTCCTGCACTGCCTCTTCCCTCAGCGTTTTAGAAGAGAGCTACCTTAAGTAGTGAGGCCTATGTTAAGTTCAGTGCATCCCAGGTGAGTTAGGTGAGTTAGAGTGGACCTCTCCAAAGGCTGAATGGAGTTTGTCTCATTGCATATCCTTGAATTATGGGAAAACTCTTTGGTGTGAATCTGGGTTCCAGCTTTATGCACCAAAGTACTTCTACTTAATGCTTACATTGAAAGCCTGTGTGTGGGTGCCTTGGAAATACTGCTGCCCTAAGTGAAGGAATTACAGAATTTCAGGGTTTTTAAGAGATAGCACCCAAAAATAGTCAGTCTCCATCACACTGGATACTCGGACACCTACGTTCTGCCTCTGGATGCCACATTTATGGTTTAGATGGTCTGGATATAGTTTGAGAAATTCCACCTCTGTTTTGCTTCCTACACTGACCCAGCATTTCAGAAAGACTCCTGTGGAACTGCATATGCTGTTCCGGGTTCTTTCCCACTCATCAAGGTGATCAGCTCCTGTGCAGGCATGTTCAGCTACGGAGTGGGGGATCGCGGTGTACAGGGAGGTTTCCTGAGCAGGGGAGAACCCAGGAGAGTGCAGAGACCTGCCAGGAGCCGGCAGCTCACACAAGCAGCTCACAAGGTGGGGGTGGGGCCGGAGGTGGCCACAGCCACCCCCAGTCCCACAACGGGCAGCCTGGAGGAGCAAGGCAACCTGGAGTGCTGAGCAGGCAAACAAGGTGTGAGGCAGCAGCCAGGGCATGGGTGGCATTTGGCATGGCAGTTGGTGTAGGAGGGCGCTGCTTCAAAGGAGGGACATTACACTGGCTGAGTGGAGAGGCTTGAAGTACACATAACCCATCAAGTGGGCACCATTCTGTGACCATCTGCATGGGTCAAGGGTGCTCATCCTATCTGACCCTCATGGCAGGATGGGGAGCACTCATCTGAGAGCAAAGGCTGCAGCTCTGGCAGGGGAGTCTGCACCATCTACCCCAGTGGTGGCCAGTGCCTCCACCCAGACAGAGCTGCTGAAGCGACAGGCTGCAGTGCAGACCTTGGGCTGCAGGAAGTGCCCAGACCTTTCTCCTGGTGCCGGGGCAGGCAGCAGACCTGCCGGAAAAGGTGTGCCCAGGTGGAGGAGCTCCTGCAGCAGGTAGCTGAGCTGCAGGAGGAAGCAAGAAGGCTGCATAGCATCAGGGAGGCTGAGAAGGAGTTAGAGAGCTGGTTCCAAGCATGGTCTGCAGTGGACCTACAGCCAAACGTTGACGAGAAGCTCAACATGACCAGGCAGCGTGCACTTGCAACCCAGAAAGCCAGACGTATCCTGGGCTGCATCAAAAGAAGTGTGGCCAGCAGGTCAAGGGAGGTGATAGTCTCCCCTCTGCTCCTCTTTTGTGAGACCCCACCTGGAGTACTGCATCCAGCTTTGGGGTCCCCAACATAAGAAGGACATAGACCTGTTGGGAGTGAGTACAGAGAAAAGCCACAAAGATGATCAGAGAGCTGGAGCACCTCTCCTAAGAAGACAGGCTGAGAGAGTTGGGATGGTTCAGCCTGGAGAAGAGAAGGCTCTGGGGAGACCTTGTAGCAGCCTTCCAGTACGTAAAGGGACCTACAGGAAAGCTGGAGAGGGACTTTTTACAAGGGCATGTAGTGACAGTACAAGTGGTAATGGCTTTAAACTGAAAGAGGGTAGATTTAGATTAGATACAAGGCAGAAATTCTTTACCGTGAGGGCGGTGAGGCACCGGCACAGGCTGCCCAGAGCAGCTGTGGCTGCCCCATCCCTGGCAGTGCTCAAGGCCAGGCTGGATGGGGCTGTGAGCAACCTGGTCTGGTGGGAGGTGCCCCTGCACATGGCAGAGGGGTTGGAGTTAGATAATCTTGAAGGTCCTTTCCAACCCAGACCATTCTATGATTCTATGATTATTCAAAATACTTTTGACAGCAGTTTTGACATGACAGTCATGTTTCCAGCCCCTCTTTGTCACTGCTCTTCAGCACCAATAAACATGTTTCTGCTGCATTTTTCCACTGGAAACAACATGTTCCCCTGTAAGGGCTCTTTCTGAGAAAAGGCTATGTTGTCTGGGTGCCAGGTTGCAGAGCTATTATGCCACACTTGTCTGTAATGAGGGACGTGCCCAAAGCCCCCCAGTGAGGGGTGTGCCCAAAGCTTCCCACATTTTAAGAACAGGGGAAGAAGAGACCTCCTTATATGAGCATGGAGGAAGTAAACAGCTTGGTGGAGTGTGAACTGGCTGTAAAGGTGCTTTGCTGCACATAGGCGTATTCTAGGGCAGAACTTAGATGGATAAGTGATTGTATATAATCAGCAAATTATGTATGTAATAAAGGATGTCACTTGGGGTCCAGTGCCTTCATATGCCACAAATGGTGCCCGAACAGAGACTTGAGGAAAGAGAAAAAAAGAAACTGGTGGTATAGCCCAGCTGAACCAGGGAAGACTGATATGTGAAGACAGATACACAAGCACTCTCATCACCACTGCAGGATGGTAGTTGAGCGGCTGGGAGCCATGGGACAGTCATTAATATGGGAATAGAAAAATCAGGAACAGAAAAATCATATGGATGTTTTGGACCAAATCGCCCCCCACCCACAGATTCTGCATTTTGGGCAAAACTGACTGAGTCATCACATTCTGGTGAGTTGTCCGAGATTATAGTCTTTTGAAACAAACATTCCGTTGGTAATTGTGTTTGTCCTTTTGCAACAATAGGATACCATATCCAGTAGAGGCTGTATGAGTATCACTCATGTATTTGCAGCAAGGAGCAAGAGAAAAACCTGAATCTTTTCTGTGCTGTTTTGCAACTGTGACTAGATCTGTAGATTTAAATTGTACTGTGCATTTTATTGATAAAGACCTGAAGAAAGACTTGAGCTGAGCAGTTCTGAAAGCAAGAGAGTGTATACTACAGTGCCTTAGATCAGTGCAGAAAGGAGGCTATGTGAAAGGGAGACGTGGAATTATTCAGTGCATTCCTCATCTGATACCAGGTATAGCCACCAGCTGTGTGAGAACAACTCCCGTATGAAGCTGTAAGAGAACAGAGATGCTCAGTTAAAGACTTTTGGATCAGATCGGCATTTACTATGAAATTGTACACTGCCATTGCAGAAGGATATGGTAATGACCCTATATGATTGTAAAGAGCTGTGTCATATGACGCTTACCTCTATATAGTGTACCGTTTTGATAATGAAGTACCAGGACAGGGCTACTGTGCAGACAATGGATAACTTAACAAACATGAAAAATACAGGTTAGGGGCCTCAGTGGATCCCTGCTCGTCTTGTTTGACCAGCTGATCATGGACCTCCTACCAATGATGAGCCAGAGAACAAGCCAGAATAATGCAGATCTTCCTGCTGCTTCTTTCCTTGCACCTGGCATTGCTGCTGTACAAGCTTTAACCACATTGAACAAGTTAGGCTGTGACATGAAAAATATTGATGCGTGGGTTTGTTGTATTGTTAGGGATTTTTTGGTCACTGTTATATGTCTACCGTGTTTGATGAATCTGATGTAACCATGATACAAAGGGGTATACACAGCCTTGACCTTATCCAATTTAACAAACAAAAAAGGGGGAATTGTAAGGGTTCTTTCTGAGAAAATGCTTTGTTTGTTGTCTGGGTGCCAGGTTGCAGAGTGATTATGCCACACTTGTCTGTAATGAGGGGCATGCCCATAATTCTGTGCACACCTGTCTGCAATGAGGGGTGTGCCCAAAGCTTCCAACATCTTAAGTATGGGGGAAGAAAAGACCTTCTCATATGAGCATGAGGAAGTAAACAGCTTGGTGGAGTGTGAACTGGCTGCAAAGGTGCTTTGCTGCATGTAGGTATATTCTAGGGCAGAACATGGGTGGGTAAGTGCTTGTATATCATAAAGGATCTCACTTGGGTTCTGTGCCTTCATATGCCACATTCCTCCAAGAGAAGCAAACCAGTTCTTCTGATTTTGTATGAATTGATGCAATTCAACATATTTAAAACCAAAAGGGAGTTTATTTTTCAGTGTTCGGCCTTTAATTATGAAAAGGAAATGTGTGAGAAGTTTGGAGGTGTTTGCTCTGAGCTACCTTTTGGCACAGTCATTTCTCCTTTGAAAGAGGCTTGTTCCATGTTCCTTCCTCCTTCCAAGCCTGCCCATCCCTCTCAGGCACTTTCCCCTGCCCTGGAACAGTCACAGCCCTTCAACCATCTTTTCCTCTTTATCAGTCTTCTGTTTTATCACCCTGAAGAGGATGATTGTGGTGGGGGTGGAGTATTTAAAAACTTTTTTCCTAGTCTAGTTAGAAGTTAAACAAGCAAAACATTCTCTTACATGGGCAGGGTTCATATGCTTGTGGCTCACTCATAGGAGAGGTGGCAGGGACCTGAGCTTGCTGGAGGCAGGTTTTAGCAGCCAGTTTGGGAAGCAACTCTATTTCAAAAGCTTGTTCTGTACCATCAAGCTGTGCAGCTCTGAGTTCATCCTTGTGTCATTGCTGTGGTTTGTACTATATGTCATGAATCTAAAGAGCAGTGGGCTTAACTACCACTTGGGAGAGTGACCCTCTGTATCTGTACCTTAAAGTGACGTGTAAGGTCAGGCTGAACAAGAAGTATCAGCATTAGCACTGTAGGAGCAATTCAGATTTTCTTGAGAAGCATGTAAAAGGAAATGGTAGCAAAGGAAATTTTTTGTCTGCCAACAGTTAGGAGAAAAATTGTGTCTCGAACAGTAAGATGTAAATTAGAGAGAAAATGGTGATGGTGAGGTGCAGGGGACCTGAGGTAAATATTGTGCTGAAAGTATAATTAATCTGAGGACGTCAATTATAGCTGAAGAGGTGTTTCCTTCTGACTCACTTGTTTTATAAGCACTTTCTCAAAGTTTCTGAGAGTAGTTAAACAAAGTTTTGTGAGTCATAAAATGAAGCTGAGCATGTGATGTATTTTGCTAGATATTCCCTTTTCTTCCAAAATCAAAGGTTGGGCAGATTCAGAGGTTGTGGTTGTCTTGCTTACGTAGATTTTGAGAGGAGAGACATGGCAATACTGTGAGTTGTGATCAAGTTCTTAATGTCTCCTTGATTAAAAAAAAAAAATATAAATAAATAAAAAAAAATTGAGCCTTGGGAAATGTATGTTGTATTATTTTCCCAGAGCTCATGTTGCTCATTTTGAAATTCTTTTTGATTTGCCAACACTTGTTTGAAAGTTTAATATCGGGCAGGTAGATCATTGGCTCCAAACATGACCTTGGGTATTTCCCTACCACTGGTATTTCTGTCATACACCTCTATTCAGTTCATACTGAAATTGCATGCCACTTATAGCTATTTATCTTTTTTTTAGAAATTTCTGATTTTGCAATAATATCAACACTTTTCAGTTACTTTAAATGGCAGTTAAAGGGATGTGACCCAGACAACTCTGCTCTGGTTTTGAAGCTGTTCAGATATCTCAGTGGTCTCTCAAGAAATACGAAGTGTTTTTAAAGGCTTTGTGATGAACAGAAGACCTTCCAGCCTCTCTCCAAAGCACTTTTATCTTCATTCCAATACATAAATTAAATCTTTTTTAAGACTTGCAGTGAGAAAGACAGAGTAACAAAACAGTTTTAGTTCTGTCACCAGCTCTGTGTTCAGATGAAAGTAAGTCACAAATCATCATTCCCCAACTCAGCCCCCATAAGCAAATTAAAAAAACACCTGTTGTGACTTTCAGGGTGCTTAGTTCTTGTCCCATTTATGCAAAGGTTCATTTGTGTGCCTCACTTTGCTGGGAATTGAATCGCTGGAATATGTGACTTAGCTTTATAATGTCCTAAATTTCTCATGCAAGGCCTATGAAGTCTGATGATAGGTAGCACTTCCTGCAGAGATGTATATACACCTTCGCAGGAGTACAGCCTCATGCATGAACACATCCATATCGCAGCAAAGTTTTGTTTATTTGCTATGTCACCAGCACAGGATCCCATTACTGTAGGGACCAAATAAGGAAAAGAACTCCTCACCTGAAGAACATGGACTCTGTAGCTTTATTCTCAGTTTTCAACACCATCTGTACTCCTGGGTCATAGTTCTAATGTTTTGATGTTTCTTGGCTGGTATTTCAGTGTCCGTTATACAGTGGACACATGTGGACAATGCAAGCATTCATTCTGCGAAATAGTAAGCAATTGTGTAAATTTATTAGGTCAGCTTTCTTATTGACTTTACCTGAACTTATCATAAGTTTGCAAGTAAATACACCTCTAAATCTGTGGAGAATAGGAACCAAACTCTACAAACGAATTCAGATTAAGACAGGATGTGATGGTTTACTTCCATCCTTTCTTCCCTCCCTCCTTCTGTCCTTGCGTTTTGTTTTCTGCAGTGATTAAGTAATCCACACTGTTGCTTTGGCTTTTTCCTTGATTATTCTGCGTAGTCAAAATTGTCTATATGAACAGTTATGACTGTCTTTAGATCAGATATCCTAGTATGCGTAAAGCTTTTTAGATATATAAAAGCTGAGTGGGGGTGGCCACTGAGGTTTCCAGTTTCCCTATGAAGCTAAATTCTTGTGTGTTGTTTACAGTATGGTACAACCAGATGCTGGAGGGAGTATTCTCTGTTGCTCTACTTCTTGTACAAACGTTCTGTTGTTTTTTACATTTCACACTAATTTTTATTTTATTCAGGGTGGGGGTTTTTTGGTTTTGTTTTGGGGTTTTTTTTTTTTTTTTTGTGTTTAACCAGAGAGCTTCACTTGCATGCAACCAGATTTTCCAAATTTTGGATAATATCCCTAAATAACAAGATCACAAATATTGCTATTTCACCTCTCTAAGGAAACTCATTGTATACCTCTCTCTGGGAGCAATTATTTTTTCAACAATAAAAAATACATTTATTGTGGCAATTAACCATTTGGGATTGATAGCTTATAGCTTCACAGATGGTTAATGCAACTGTACTCCATGAGTCTAATGAACATGAATGGAGTCACATATGGAATGAGGTACAATTTAGATTGAGAGGACTGAGTCTGAACTTGTCTGCTGGCATGTTCTGAAGTCCATGTCAAGCCCATCCACTGAAGTTTCCTTTCCATGAAGATGGTGGCATGCAAGAGGGCTGATGGTTGCGCACTGCCAGCAGAACAGGAGCTGCCCTCCTCTAGGCACCACACAGTCCTCAGTGGTGGGTTCTCCTGGCCAAGCAACCTTCTGTGAAGCACCACCACTACCTCCATGCCATCACCTGTGGGCGTTTGCACAAAGCAGATGGGGTGTTTGCACACAAGTCTCTCCCTGACTCTCTCCCCTGTGCAGAGAGTATGTTGACATGACTGTTTCAATGTTCTGCTTGTGAGCACTGCACTACCTAGACATGTGGTATTAATGTTGCTGTCTCCCATCTGAACTTCTGCAGGACTTCTACTTCCATACTTTAAAAATAGAAGTCAATTCCTCATCTCTGTGGGTCACTGTCATTTTTAAGGCACATCATCTTTTACCATGTCTCTTTGCATATGTTATTTGTTTTCACAGAGCTCCCCAATGGATATTAACTGATTCTGCTGTCTCAATGACTTTGCCTTTCTCAAGCAGCACAAATCTTTCTTTTGGATGCCACCAAGGCCACATTTCAACTTTTCCTTGAAAGTACATCATAGGAATTTTCCATTTCATCTTTTTTTTTTTGTGGACAACAAGACAAAACACAGCTGATAACTCAGTAGTAAGCTGTGCAGGTGGATAGCCCTCCCACCCTTTCTTGACCAGACAAGGGCTGGAAGCTCCTAACAGGTACTTCCTCAGTGCAGTCATTTTCTGCCTATACTCATGAAAAAGGCCATCTGTGACATGATGTAAATACTTGCCTCATTGACAATACAGTGAGATAGCTGGAGCTGCTTCACTTTTTGGCTGAAAGGGAAGACAAGAACAGACTCTCCTGGTTTTCCTCTCTTGCTTAATATCACCCTCACATGCCATTCCTGTGTAATCAGTGCTGGGCAGATCAAGAGGAGATGACACTGCCCTTGCAGGGACCCACTGCGTCCCTGGGTCCTCTCCGTGAATGGAATCCAGACCCAGTCCTCTCTGTGCATGGATTGACAGGATGAGCCCTGCCAGCCCTGGTTTGTGGATACCTTTCTGAAACTGTGACTTGGCATGCAATTGGCAAGAAAGTTGAAAGTGAAATTTCTTTCATGAAAGAAATTATTTGGTTCCATGCCAGATACTGTGCAGCTGTATTTTCCTTGTACTATTTCTCTCCTGCTCAGACTCACAGACCTTTTCTACCCTTGAAATAAATCAGTTTTTATAAGGGTACTCAGTGGCCTTTGACTTACTGTTAGGCCTGCGAACACTTTAGTATAGAGAAATTGTCTAAGAACAGAGCTGGTACCTAAAACTACATTATGAAGGTAGCCAGAATTTTTCTAGTGGAATGTATTCTTTTTGAATGTGCCGATTCATTAAAATCTCAACTTCCCCAGGAGTTCGGCAAAATGTGTTCTGGAAAATAATTTACTTTTATTGTGTTAAAATGTTTTGTTCAATAATTCTAGGTATAAAATACTTTTTAATAGGAAAAAATTTCACATTATAAATTGTAATAAAAAATTTTAAATGTGAAACATCGGGCTTGTCAAAAAGAATCCTCTGAAAATTTTATATTGCAAGAAGTTCCAAATACCACAAGTAATTTGGATTTTCCAGAAACACCAGCTCTGTAATGATAAAATGTCCAGCAAAATGGTAGTGTCAGCTTTTTATAGCTCTACTGATTGTGCTGGCTGTCTGAGCCAGTGCCTCATCTGTTGTTAGTGGAGGGGAGAGTTTTGTGGTAGATGAGCTAGACTGCACCAGCAGGAATTTGCCCCATTGCACTGATTTAGATATGCAAAATAAAAATAAACCAGTTCAGAGCCAAGATTAAAAAAAACCCTATATCTGGAAAGTTAGATTCTAAAGTGTATAGACAGATTTGTAGCCAGATTTTTAAAATGCTGAGTAATAAACAACTGTTCATTTTAAAATGTTGGCTGATTCAGTGGAAGCTGGTGGAAACTTCCCCTGTTCATTTCCACTGTTTTGTTTAACTGTGGAGTTACTCATCTAGTCCTCCTGTGGTATGAGGAAGTGCCATTTCCTTTCAGCCACTCAGCTATATAATTGCCATGTATCACCAGATCAAAAGTCCATCCAGTCCAGCGTGCTGACGGTCACAGTGACCAACAGACAATGCTTGATGAAAAAGAAAACAAAGAGTTTAAGCCTGCAATGTTCTTTTGTGTAATAAACCCTCCCAGCTTTTGGCTCTCCCGGGATGAAAGTGCATCCTCTTGCAATAACATCCAGGATGTGGTACCTGATAGCCCCCAGAGGACCACTCCTCCATAGTTTTCTCTTGCAGCTTTTGAACCAGGGGAAGTTCATACTGTTGGCTTCAGTGTCATACTGTGGACACAAGGTCCCCTGTTTACTAGGAACTGGGAAGATAAGACCTCTCTGGTTGGTGGCCACTTTCAACCAGGTCTGTGGGGACATTGTGTGCAGAGTGGAGCAGTTGGCAAGGAAGCTGGTTTTCCCATTGCTTCAGCAAAACACTTTCCAATTGTGTTTGTTGACCATTGGAAACTGTATAAAAATAACACTTTTTAAAATCTAGGAGGTACAGTATCCTGTTTTTTTGTACTAAGAGTCTATTCTTTATCTGTTACTTTTTATCTTTATTCTGGACCAACTGAATGAAATAAGCAGTCCTGACAGTGATAGACTAATTTAAAACCCACCACGCACAATCTTCAAGTGTTTTACTTTTCCTCTGTAACTGTGTTTTTCCTCCTTTCCTAATAAAATTCAAATGAGGTAGCCCAAGAGCCATTCTAGCGTGAGGGACATCTGTTACTTATGATCTAGGAATTCTAATTTTTCCCAAAGCTGGTTTATTCACAGTCATTTGGCCTTTGACACTAAGCTGCCAATGCTTTGCAGGTCCTGAGCTCTCAGAATCAAATTGTCTTCTGTTTCTGCTAATATTCCACCAGTTTGCTTGTCAGAATATGTTTCAACTTTGATGGTTTTCAAGATAAATTGAATTGGCTGGCTTGACTGCTTCTAGAGACTGTAATGGGTTATAAGAAACAATAGATGACATGACTTTTTTATCTCACTAACAGTTGTGCACTGGAGAACTTTAATAACGCTCTGAAAGTGGCCCAGAATTTTCAATATTTCTTCTTTAAGACAGGCCAATGAAAATGTCATTTAAAAATGTTTTCAGTGATAGAACTGAAGCAGAAGTGTAACAACCTAAAGATAAGATACTCCCTTCTCTTTCCCATTAGCTGAAAACCAATGAAGCTGTATAGAAATGATTCTTTTGAGTCAAGTGGCTGTTAAAACAATTTGACACCATGGTGAACTCTCCCCTCTTATGATTTGTATAATTTTTTATGATAAGGAAGCTGCTTGCACATGTAGATGTCCATCTTTCTCTGTTTGATTGAAAGCTTTTGAATGGGTTTCTAAACTACGCTATGTCACAACCAGAACAAAGAAGCACATTTCATTAATTTTTATGTTGCATAATGAGAATAATCAGGCACAACTCTGATTTTCAGGAATACTTTTTTCCCACCTCTCCTAGTGATTAAAATTAAATATTGTTTATTCACAATATATTTTTATCCTTTTCCTCATTTGCTCATGCAAGTTCTTGAGTGACTGTGCTTTTCATGGCATCATAGTGCTCTAAAATAGGTGTGATATTACTAGAAGCCATTTTTCTTGAGATGGTTGATTTAAAGTAGAAACATTCAGTCACTCTACCTTCCTCCCTCCTGCACTGGCAACTGCATCTGGACAATGCACATAGTCAAACTAAGGCTTCTTTTCTGTGTCTCTTTGCAGAGAGTGAAAGGACCTTAGAAAGAAGTGTCCGAGTGTCTCCCTGTAGATTGATTGGGTTTTGTGCATGAGCTCCCACAAGTGCATGAGTGCGAAGTCAGAGGCTGTGGGAACACCTGGCTGTGCCTTTAAGCATGAACACTATGCTTATTGCTCTGAGAGGCAGCAGATGCAAAGCCTGGCACTACCTGTTTTGGCAACTTTCAGTTGTAAGGTCACTTTTATCTGGCAAATGCCAAAACCTCCTGCTAACCCTGCTTCTGGAGCGTGCTCTTTGTTTGAAAGCAAAGCTTGAGTTGCACCAGGTTAATTGCAGTGTCCCTGCATGGTCAGAGAGCCCAGGGAGTGGAAAGGAAGCTTTCTACTTTTTCGCTCCACCTTAAAGCTTGTCTTAAAACCTCAAATTAGGGCTATGGGATTCCGTTTCTGTTTGGTTTTCAGTGCAGCTTAGTAGTTTTGGACCAGTTTTCTACTACTTCGCTTGAGTTCTCTGCTCCTATCTCATAAATACCTAGCCTTTTAAATTTATGTTGTAGTTGACAGCATGGATTGACTGTAAATATGTCAATTTACTCATTCTCACTTATATGCATCTTGTGCTGGATTCTTCATGCTTCATTTCCATGGAGGCAAAGCTCTGAAGTTCTGAAACTCTGTGTGAAATAGGAACTTTGGTGTTTTGCTGGACTATGGACTCAGGCAGAGTAGACAGCTGACAGCAAATCACTTTGCCTGTGATTTGTACCTGATATTGACCCCTTTTATTTTCTGGGAATCTAACTGAATCTGTCATAAATTTTGTAGCTCATTAGATTTGAATCAAAAGGAATACTACTATGAAGTAACACCTAGCTTATTTTGCATTAGGAATAAAGAGTAGTATGAAAGAGTAAGATAACAGCAATTTGCAAAAGTCAAGACTTGGAAAAGTGACCTGCAAAAGCCAGGTGCTCATAATTAGATGCGGTGTTTCTATTATCTTTGAGCAGCAAAGGATGCAGAGTGGAAGGTGGTGTGACGTGAATAAGTTTGATTAGGTAACATTTTGCTGCCTTTTACTCTTGCCGAGGATATGCAATATTTACCCTGCTCTTTTTTTTCTCCAGACTCTTTCAAGGGCAGTGATTGACAGTCTCAGTAAGAGCAGGTCACCTATTGCCAGGCAGGTGGTTCATGCCACCAGTTCTAATCATCATTTTACATGTGTTTTGCAATGATGAAATGGTATGTTGAGGAGCCAGGAGTACTCACTCAGAAAGGATGAGCTTCTTATTTGCAATTCTTTACACAGCTGAGGGTAGAGTCATCATTCAAGTGTACAATCCAACCAGACAGACCAATGGTTGGATAACTGTGGATTTGCTACTCTGGGAATATTCCTTCATCACGAGTGGGTTTTTAGGACATGCTAAGACAGAAGTTACCTCAATAACCAGCATGTTAGATGTAGAAGCTACACAAACCACAAAAGTACTGCTTAGAGGGAACACAGGGATGTGCCCAGTTCTTCTGCTTATGCTAAGCCATCACAGGGGAAAAAAAAACATTCCAGAGGTTTGTAATGTGCTGTCTATAATTATTTGTCTACTACAAATATTGTAGTTTGTCTTATTCATTGTTGTTTTGAATATGCCTTTTATAACCATATATATTGTCTCCAGCTAATAATATCTATGATAAATTTCCTTTTAAAAAGTATACAATGCCCCCTTGTATCATCATGATTAAAGAAAGTGAAATTAGTTAACCCATAAAATATTTACATTATTTGTTCCGGCCACTAGCCTTTGGCTTTTATAACTGAGGACTTAGAACAAGTGGCTGAAAAAAGAATTAAATGTTCTTTTTCCACAGACGGTGGACAGGCATGTAAGATATTTCTCACACATAATTTTCCCCCTGTATTGATTCAAAACAGAATAAACTTTTTCCTCTTTGTAGTTTGTAAACAAATAATAAACATTGGGTACTTCAACACCTCAGAATGTGGTAAACATTTTAAATTCAGTCCTAGATAAAGACACATTTAAACATTATTTTGAACATTTTGACCAATGTAGTTGATATCTGCCTTAAAAGTTTTATGTATTTTTTGATGCTTGTTACTCTCTCATTCTTTCTTTCTAAGAAATGGAATTGATCTTGTTCATACTGAACAGCAGCTTTTTCTGTTTTCTTTCTCATTCTTTGTGGGATGGGGGTAGGCTTTTCTGCAGCATCTCGGCACATTCTTCTGCTTTGGTTCTGTTTGAGAAGGGAAGATCAGTGCCGCTGAGACATGGGCCACAGACAGACATGAGGTGTGAATCAGGGGACTGTTATGTCCCCTTCTTCCACTGATGCCAAGGATCTTTGCAGCTTAAATTCATCTTCTAATCTTTCCCCACATAAAAAGTGTTGGATAATTTCAGTTGTCAAGTAGCTTCTCCTTATCTGCATGACTTTGCTTAGAAAGGGATGATATTAAAACTGATTTTATACAATACAGCACAGGCTGATTTCTTGTGTTAGTGTAAAACTTCTGTGGAGAATGCCCAGTGAATTCTGAATTAATTATATTTTAAATGTTTAACTTAAATTTAAAAAATTGTTGAGAGTTTTTGTAAAGCCCTTGCTGCTTTCTGCTTTGTTACCTCAAAGGCATCCAGCAGAGGGAATGTTTGAATGGATTAACAGAGCCTGGGGATTGCTCTCGGTTGTGCTTGCTGTGGCTCAGAGTCCTTTGCAGTGCAGGCTTCTTGATGACCCCCCTGTGAAAGTACTTTCTGCCTCCGCGGACTTCGCACCTGGTAAAAGTCAGGCAAAAGGAATGAAGAAATGCCCTGTTCCCAGAGTTCTGTTATGCTAATAAAGGAGCTCTATCAAGAAAAGAACAGAAGAGGCTATGTTTATTTCAGCTCCACTGAAACCCAAGGGGAAAAATACCAGTGCTTGGCAAATATTAAAGGGGATACTTCATATTGAAAAAAACTTAGATTTTTCAGCTTCACTGAATTGTATTTAGTTTTTCATTTTCAAGGAAAAAATGCTATAAAAATACTGTCTACAGCAATGATGTGAGTGCTGTGCAGACAGTGTTGTTTAATTTTCATGTGAAAGAAGCATAGAATATAACATTAAAAGGGCATCAAATTTTCTCACTCATCTCAGTGGACTGCTGATTCAGTCTATTTCCTCTTTGCTCAGGAAGGCTTCATATTCAGTTATTGGATAACATCTGTTCTGTGTCTTGAACGTTCAGTTTCTGGCATTTGTTCCTGGGAATATGGGGATAAAATAGCTGAGAATATTTTCTGTCAGCCAAAAATGCAGAAACATCTGAGAGGTTTCCTAGCTATGTTCAGCAGCATCAGAGGGTCCTGAAAGGCTTTTGGAACCAGTTTGGGTGATGGGGAACTCCACAGAGAGTTCTGGGGACATGGGAATAACACTGACAAATCCATAAACAGTATTTAAAAATAACTGACTTATTTGCTCTTTTTCTGTTTTTTCCCATGGTATCATATAATCATATATGGGCTCACTGAATGTGATGAACACACCAGGGTGCCATACCAAACCTAGCAGGACTGGAAGGGCCATTCTAGCAGCCCACTGCTTGTGCTGTCCAGAATTTCCAAATATTTTTAGTAGAATATTCTGTGAAACAACTGTAAAAAAATAAATAAATAAATAAATTCTGTGAATATTGGTGTAGTCAGGTGTGTCTGACAGTATAAAAGAAAGTGCCAGGATCTCCTGACCCCTAACTGACAACTACAGTTACAGTATCATCCTGATGCTGTGGGACCAACTGAGGATAAATAAGATGTTACTTCTTGATTTGTCTTACTAGTTATCATCAGTCCAGTTTCAACAGGATTACTTTGAGTAAAGGTACTTATCCTGAGTAAGGAGAGCAAAATAAAGTCTAATTTGACATTAAATGCAGAAAATATATTTGGGGACTGCTCCTACAAAATGTCTTGAGCATGAAACTCTTTTGGTAACAGAAGCTGTCCATATGGCATGCTCAGGGAATTAAGACTTATTTCTAAATAGGAGTTCTTAACTTTGTCAAAACTCTATTGCTACATTTTTTAAATTTAAGAGATGCAATCATAAATAATTATCTTCTTTTTAAGAAAAAAATCCTTTTTCTCTATGAAACTAATTTACCATTCAACAAATTGTGACTTAAATAATTGTATAAGTGTTATCTTCTTGTATGTGTTAATTCGATTGACACTTTAACACTCATTTCTATAGTCACTGTAGAAGCAGAGACTGTAGTATTTGTTATGGGAAATGCCCACAAAATTACTAATGAATTAATAACAAGAAGTGACTAACACATTGTTTTCCACCTATGCCAAAGTACAGGTCTACAAAATTATGAGATGAAAGAACTGGTTGACCTCCTGCCCAAGTGTTTATTTCTGGATTTGTTTTCAGCTATAAATGGCTATTTGTAGGTCAAATCCCAGGCTCCTTTCACTAGCAGATCTTACAGTGAAGTTGTGAGATGCTTTTCTGGGTAACTACTGGGTAAAGATACAAATTCTCTGTGAAGTCAAGGAGAATTTGACCAATATATGAATTAAGTAAGATAGTAAAATGAAGCCAAGATTTTGTCTTGAGATATTTTAATTAAAATAGGTATATTCAAATTCATTTTAATATTATCTTAATGCAGGTGTTATTTTACAAGATCATAATATACAGGGAATTAACCTGCAATCTGTGAAGGGAGGCAACACCTGAGCAAAGTGTCTGAGATCATGAAATGGCACAAAAAGTTTGATCTGTTGGGTTTTTTTATGGCACAAATAAAAATGTGTTCTGCAAAATAGCCTACCACCAAAGGTCTTAGTGTTAATTCTTCACTCAAAGGTGATGTCTATACGGGAGTAGTCTTGCTGGGTGAAACTTTGAAGGGCATGTAAGCCCATTGCTCCTGTGTATTGAACTCTGCATTGGCAGGACTTCCCAGGAACATAGTGGGTGCACAGATAACTCTAAAATACCTTGTGTGGTATTTTCCTGGAAAATGAATGAGCTCCACCTCTAAACTGGTCTAGCCTGGCCAGCTGTGAATAAGGAGCCAAGTCATGGCTGCTAGTGTGACATCACGCCTGAGCCATGCTGGCACCAAGGTCTGTTTGGCTGAGCAGTGCTGCAGCCTTCCCCAACAGCGGGTCAATAGCCTATGCAGTATGAGCAGGAAGGCAACTTCCCAAGGGCCCCTGGGCCATGGAAATTATCCAAAATTCTCCCAGAGTGTGAGCAGCTGGTTAAGAGCTAGTAACTTTACAGTTACTGTTGCTGCCTCTGGACAGATTACATTGGGGAAGGGATGTTAGAATTCATAGAGTCATAGAATCATTTAGGTTGGAAAAGACCTTTGAGATTATCAAGTCCAAGTGTTAATTCAGGCCTGCCAAATCCGTCACTAAACCGTGTCCCTAAGCACCATGCTGTAGATCTGGGTGAGCTCCTGCTTCTTAGCTGACAGTTCCACTTCAGAGCTCAGGCTTCTTTGGTCTCTCAGCTGAGTGAGAACCACTGCTGCATGCCGAAGTCTTGCAGCAGTGCTCTTGCTTTATGAAATTGTTACATCAACCCTTTTGTTCAGTTCAGCTGGTCCCGACCTTGTCACACCTGAGTATCCCTGAGTCAAATCAGCCATATTCTATATTAGCAAATAGCTAACACTACTTTCTCTGAAAAGAAAGAGCTGTGATGGAGAATAGATAATTTAAATAATAATCTTAAATAATATTATAAATGAATGTATCAATCAGTAAATGAGCTGACTATGCAAAGCAAACAGCATGTCTGTCTTGTCTCCTGAAGAGAGATCCTGTGCCTCCTTTCTTACTGATTTTCGTACTATTCTCTCCGACGTGACCACCTCTAAACCAGGACCCTGTCTCTTCACTTGCTGTCTGCTTTCCACATCTGATTCAATGCAACCCCCCCATTCCTAGGCCCACAGCTGGAGTGTGGAGGTCACACCACATTATCAGTGACCATGTGTGACCCACATGTGACCTGTAGATGATGGACTAGTGACCTAACCTCTGCCAGGAAACATTTGGAGGCTCTGCAAAGCAATTGTTTATACTTTTAAATGGTGAGATGCTCCTTGGCATGATTTTGGCTAGTACCACTTAGTAATCTCCCAAACATTTCCTGCCCCAGGGTCAAGAGATTCCCAGGGGAATTCTGGATGTGACCACTCTGGGAGGGTGAAGGAGGTCAGTTGTATGGATGCACACCATTCCTTGCCATGTCAGAGGACAGCCCTGGACATTTTTACTTTATTTACAGAGTTCAGATTGCAGGAGTTCCTGCAGAAGCAGGACATGGTCACCCCAGAAAACCGTGACCTGCAGCCCCCACTGTGCTCCTGCAGGTGTAATGGGCAGCGTGCCCTTGTGCAGGTAGGAGTGCCTTTTCCGTATGCCTGCCTCCCCACAGGCATGCTGTTCTGTGCCCCAGCACTCTCCAATACATCACTTCTAGTGCTGGGCAACTGTTGTTCTTGCTGCATTTTGTATTCTAATCCGTTTCTTCCCAAACCATCCCACCTTGCTGCCTGTGCTGCAGCTGTGCAGTGCTGGTTCTCATCCAGAGTTACAGAAATCTATTATGCTCTGTAGCACCATTTTCCCATCATGGTACTATGTTTTTTCCTGACAAAAATTTTAAAAGTTTATAAAATGTTTGTTTGTGGACTCATGTCCCGTTTTGGATCCAATACCTGACTACTTCTCTCTAAGTCAGCAGTGAGACACTGCCTTGTCCAGGATTTGATTTGATCAATTAGTCTCTGACAATCTGTGTGCTGGAAACTTTATCTTAAGATAGGGTTTTCATTCTGAGTCTGTGTCTGAAGGTAAGGTCCTTAATGTGAGTGCAAGTGGACATGATGCTATGTGGGAGAGGCCCAAACCCTCCTCCAGCTAGGGTCCCCTATGTATTTTTTCTATTTGTCTTTATTATTTATACTTAAGCATTACCCAAAAGGGTCTATAGTTATGCCTGTATGTAGATATGTAAGGTGATGTAGTATCTACACCACATTGTTCAGATTCTAAGCAGATAGGTACCATGTAGGAAGAAATATGAGAACATTCTAATATATAATTGTTGAGCATGGGTATATGTGCAGTTTGCAGTTTAAGCAGTTTGCTGTGATCCTGTATATAACATAGCCATTTATGATTAAATTTATGATATACGCTCTGTTATCTTTTTAGCTTGTTTTAATGAATGTCACTGTCCTTACTTTCCTAGTAATTTCTACCTGCTTTTGTGTGTGAGAGAAAACCCCAGAACTTATTCTGAGCCACCCTGCTCCCTTCTGGTGGTTGCCGCTATACTGAAGAGGCCTGTAAGACACAGGTCCTCTGGACACGTAGTTTAAAGCCTTTAGCAAGGATGTGACAGAAATGCAAGGAACATAATAAGCACAAGAATTTCTCAAGGCAAGGGCTTTCTTTTTGATATCACTTAGGTCTACTGGGTATTTTTGAACAAAGTATTCTGGGGCATGTCCCTCTCTCTTTGTTTGACCACCTTTTAATCCCTTTTTCTACAAGAGCCTTCAGCTTATCTGTGTTTCATGAGCAGCCTGGAGCAGGGGGAGGCCTCCTCTGCTCTCTGTGGGCAAGGCTTTCTTCTGCAGTGTGCTTCTCCTTGAAGAAAGCACAGCTGTGGTTCTTCAGGGTCTCCAGGACCTTGCCTGGTGAACCCACTGAGAAGCCTCAACCCTTTAGCTGTGTTAGCCCTGGTATTTGAAAACAATTGCTGCAGCGAGTCATGCAAATTAATGGATACTCCACAATTTTTATCCCCTCAAATAGTCTTCACAGTAGTGGATGCTCTGGAGGCTTCTTTAAACAGACATGTGGGTACTTTCCTACTTAGGGTCCTTTTCTGAAAGGAGACTTTATTGTAACACTTTTCCCTCCCATTCAAATTTATGTCAGAAATAGCTAGCTGCCAGATTAGAGGTGGCCTTATGCTTCCCTCTGTTAATTGTTTTCTATGGTGTATTATACAGCAAGCGTTAGTGGTTGCTGTTCAAACAGCTTTTGCCCGTGACTGGGGAGGCAGGAGGATTACACACAGAGGAAAAACAGATTCCATTTTCTAACAAGCTGAAGAGTTATTAACATTTTTAGGGTATCTGCATGTTTTTGTGAATTGTTTGGTGAAATGAAAATTGTACCGATGATCAGTATTCAATAGTGTGTTATAGAATAAAAAAAAAAAAGTAGTTTCTGAGGCCTGTGTAAATTAAAAAGCATGAGGCTTATTTGTTGAAAGAAGTGCTGTATGAATCATAAAAAAAAAAAATAATGCCTTGGGAGTTTAAGCTTAAGAGATCTTTCTCTGTGTAATTCTTCACGCGTTTGTATTTGTAGGTAGTAATCTACCTAAAGGCTGCCTGGTGCTTTCCCATTTGAGTTAGAGAAAATGAACAGAAATAAGGCATTCTGCTGAGCAGGACTGATATCCCACAGTAGATTATAAAACACTTAAGCAAACCTGTCTTCCCTTTAGCGGAAGGAAGACTGAGAAATGAGTTTAATTTGTAGGTTTATTCCCTTTGGAGAAATGTATCAGTAAAGGATATTTGTCAATCTGCTACTGCAGATCTGTGAGAAGAACCTAATAATATAACTCTGGTTTTGTTCATGAAAGTGATCTAGATTTAAAATAACCTCGCCTGGAGGAGTGGGAGGGGAAGGATTGTTTTAAACTGGGATCAGAAACATCCTGAACAGCTTACCTGAGTGCCCTAGTTACTGGGACCTATTTACTGTTAATATGTTTGTTACAGATGTATTTTTGTAAAATGGGATATGGGAAAAGCAGGTGAGTTCTTGTATAGACAAACAAGAGGCTGAGACAACCAGACAGAATCTTGTACTTGACACTGCATTTGCACAAGAGCTTGGTGCACAAATGTTAGACTAACACTCATCTTTGTTGGAAGAGAAGTCCTATCTCCACTAAATTCAACAGGAATTATGCAAATTACTATAAAAGAGGCAAGATTTTAGTGAAGGTGGAAACAGACAAAAATGTATTCCTTCAAGTAACCTATTGCTGGAATTACAGAAGCACTGCTCCTGTAAAACCAAAATCAATTTGTAGTTCAGAAAGTCTGATTTTCTGTTATCTTGCATTTTGTTTAAGAAAGAAAGAACATTATATGGTAGCCTTTCTTATCTGCTTTGCACAGGAGTCTGAAGAGGTGAAGAAGTATCTTTTTACTTATGCAATGTAATGCTGCTGATAATCCACCAATGTACTTACTTTTAAGAGTACCAGTCTGCTTGATTTTCTTTTCTATTTCTCACTGAAGGATTTTCATTTTTGTACTTTACAAATTTCTGCTAAGTAAATAGGAACACATGAATAAAGTCATCAGCATACTTTGGTTATACTGCTCTTGATATTTGGAAATTCAGAATTTTCCTACTTCTGAATTTATTAATAATATTAATAATATAATATTTTTAAATGATCTCTTAATTCATCTAAAATATGGCATGTGGCCATGTTTACTTATAGAAAAGCATAATATCTGTAATCTTTGTTTATACCGTGCTCTTTAGGTAAACATAATGTGTACATCACAACAGTGTACCTTCTGTAGATATTCTGATAATACATGAACAAACTGCACACTGGACAGTGAGAACATATATATAATTATTTACATATACTTGTATTGGGAAAAGGACTGGTAAATGAAAAAAGCCCATACATTTTAGGAATTCACATTGCAAGGGTGTGTAGTGTATCTGTGCCTGTTAGGCATTTGCAAAATTTTGCTTTTGAAGTGTTTGCCTGTCAGTGTCAAATGAAACAGTTCCTTTCCCTGAATCCATCTTGCTAAATAAAACCTTCTTTATTTCCTATACATTTAGAACATGAAAAGCAATTTGAGATACATTGCATTTAAAATGTTCTTTACATGAAAGAATATATTACCCCACAGTTATTTAGATTTTTTTTCAGGGCAGTAGGCCTTGAAGGAAGCACCCTTAAAGTGTAGAACTGCACTTGCTGTTCCACCATTACCTGGCAAAAAAACAAACCAGCAAATGAGACTGATTTGTAATGTTATTATTGTCCGGCAAACTTCTCTAATGCTTTTACTGTAGTTTTAATTAGAGATTTAAAGTGTTTTCTTTCTGTTATTTTTGAAAATACAAGTCTTTTGAGTCGTATATATTCCATTTAGCTTGCGATTTTCTTGTAAAATGAAGTGTTCACAGTCGTCATAGAATTATACATAAATCATAAAAGGCTGTATATATTAGATGCTGCACAGTACCAAGTAGAGTGGAGCTATTCTAACTTAATCTTCAAATGTAAACCATGGTATAAACAAATATTGTTTCTATGTGAAAAGCAAGTCCTAAATCCTTTCTATACATCTGAGTGGTGACCCTGCCATCTTCTGAGCGAGGGCTGGTAGGAGAAGAGCTCTAGCCCTTTGAGCTGGCCCGTGAAGCTCAGCGCCTGGGCTCTGGGGGGATCCCTGTTGTGGAAGGCAGCAGATGTGATGACTGTTGAGATTTCAGTGATACTTCAGTCTGCATAGCTACAGGTGCCTGCTAGTGCAGCACAAATTAGAAAGCTGAGATTTCAAAATTAGAAATTTTGAATGTCAAATATTTTTCTTTTTTGCTTCTTTATGTCCGTAGTACAGGTCTGTCCCAAGCTGCTTCGTTGTGCTATGTATCTTATGAGTGTCACTTACTCTTTAAGTAAAGAATTCATTGATGCTGTAAGTAGAAAGGGAAAAAGAAACAGAGAAAAAATATTTTACAAGGTCAAAGTTTTTCTCATATAACTTGATGACTGCAATGAAGTTATAACATTGGCATTTTATGTGTTTTTTCAGTTATGTGTATGTACAAGTATATGTTTATTAGTGGACTTTCACAGGGAAGATAAGCTATAGTAAATAAATACATTACTGGGTTTCAAATAAGTTGATTTGTTTGGTCATTTCAGATACCCAATAAGAACAAAATATTTTCTTTGTTTTGGTAACAAATTGTTGGCTAAATACAAAATCACATGACAAGTCATGCTATGTGTTGACATAAGGCCAAGCCAGCAGTCCTGATATCATTTTCACAGTCCAAACCATTTATAGTTTGTTCTCAGATCCAGTCAACAAAGACCTCGAACTGAATCCATCTGTTGGGACAGTACAATGCCCTTCCAATAAAAGCCCTTAAGTATATGTAAGAAAACATTATCATATTAAATCCAGTAAGATTTTTATATGTGCATATGTATATCTATTTATTTTAAAAATATCTGTAAGACTTAATGACAAATGAGCATCAGGAAAAAAAAAAACCCTTTTGTAAGACCATGCTAGAAGTAGGAAGCACAAGTGTAAAGCAGTAACACACTGAGAAGCACTTCAGCCAGACAAACGCGGCAATGGCAGAATACATTTTGAGCACTAAGTGTAGCAGTGGCAGCTGTCCAGTCATTCTTTAGAGCTCAATCTGTCAAAGGAAAAGGCAACAGAAAACTAAACAAAAATGTATCATAAAATTGTATCTAATGTTTTTGAAATCCAAATCAGAAACATTCTCTGTATTTTGCATTTGCGAGTTTGTCTGCAAGATCAAGCCTTTAAATCCAGAAATGGCACCTGAAATCATGGTCAGTGTAGCCGTGTGCTATGCTGTCTTCTTGCTCTGTTGTGAGGCACTCCATATGTGGAGTGGCACATAAGTGCTTTTTTTTTTTTTGGTCCCCTTTGACAATTTAGTTAGTAATCCACTGTCTGGTTTTACCCAGTCTAGATTTACCGCTTCTGCAGTATAAAACTATTACATTAACCCATGCTTAGCTTGTTTGGATCTTGGAATTTTCTTAAAATATCATATTTTTTTAATGGGGATGAAGAAACAAATAACTTTTTGCTCATGGATTAAGGTAGCTCAGCTTTCACTTTACACTGAGGATGCAAAGGGTGTGGGCTTATTCAGCTCCTTGCAGGCTTTACGGGAATGGACCCGCTGAGATACAGCCCCCACCTACTCCTCCTCAGGTGGGTCTGTGGTGTTCTCATAGTGAAGTCGTCTTAGAGGCACATAACCAAATTCTGCTTATAGCTGTTACCAGGGTAAGTCTGACGTGCTGGAACTGAAATCTCTCTGTTAATTCTCTGTTCAAGTTGAATTGCTTTAATGAAATAAAGAATATTTGTGAATGATAATTAATGACTGCATGGAGCATGAGCCATTTCAGACAGAGTACAAAGGAACAAGTGGAATTTAACGTAGAAGTCTGACCTTCATATTTCACAGAGAAAAAAAACCCCAAACTTATATGAACTTTATATTGTTTTTGGCAGGATCATCTTTTTTCTCTGTTATATAGCACAACACAGTACCAGTCTAATTAATTAGCTTCCTAGGCACACTAAAGCATTAAAATAACAAACTTAATAGATAAAACCACATCTCTACCAGAATCGAGGAAGGTATCGTCCATTAGACTTTGTTCTTTAGAATTTGTATCCTCATGCCAAAATTTATAAATACCAGCAATGCAAGATGTCTCTTGACTGCCATTATCAGGAAGCAGCATTCTGGGGTGCGAGTGAAGTGGCTTTCATTAGGGATGCCCATGAGGGTGGTGCTACTCTAGTGAAGGCACCCGTTCTGATTTCCTTTTACCACATGTGCACCTGCATTTGAATCAGAAGGGTATTTATGACTCCCTCATGCCCTCATCTCAGGAGCTATACAGCCTGGCAGCACTTAAAAAAATGTCCTCGTTTTCCTGCCCATCCCTTCACATTTTCAGAGTACTACTTTGCCGCTAGTAATATCAGTTCTGTAGGAAGTGTTTTCCCCCTCTTCTTTCCAGGAGGTAAAACACTCAGCATGCTTTCCATGGAAATCTTTATGATTTAAATTGTATTTAATGTTTTAGTAGTGTCACTGTATTTCTCTTTTCAGGGATGAAAGGACCTTTTTTAAAAAAACCTCAGAACTAATAATACTTCCTTTTCAAATCTGGAGTCTCTAGCAAATTAGAGACTGATGGGACACATTACAGACATTAGCTACTTTTCAGATCAGCGCTGCCTAGTAAAATAGGCATCAGTCCCATTTGTACTTAACGAAGTAATTTGGAAAGAGTAAATTAGTTGCTCACAGCTATGACATAAGTAACATACCTAAAAGATTGTAGCACTATGTTCAGTTAATTTCTTCAACCTTTTGGTTATATTCAACTATTTTAGTACACTTCCATAGTCTTCCTATTACACCAATCTGTAATTTACTCCTTCCCATGTTCTAGGTATTTTCTTTATCCATTTCATCCTCTCTAACAATTCTTTCTGTTTCTTTAGTACTTCTGACTTTGCAAATATGAATTTTTCATTTTGTGTGGACTGTTTTTCGTTGTAAGCCAAGCAACTGTGCATATTTTTAGAACCCTAAAGGATCCAATGTCCTGTGATTGCAGACAACTTTTTAATAAAAAGATCAAGTGCCATATTAAATTGATTAGATTTTATTTTGCCACCAGTTCTCCTATTCACAAGACATTCCTTATGCTTTACTACCCTGATGGTTGGAGACATTCTCTGATTTCCCGTTTAAATGTATTTGTTGTCAGCTCCTGTGCATATATCATTGTGCGGAGAATGTTGAAGGTACTCCTAAACCATGGTAATCTAGGTGCTAATGGTTAGGGAACGCTCTCGTGAGATAGGAAGTATGAATGGCCATGCCCTAGGCAGGGGAAAATTTCATTAATGTAAAAGACAGTCAGAAGACATATGAGACCAACGGGAATGGTTGCTTTTTCTCCTCTTCTGTCTGATCGTAGCTTAGCTTATACTGGTTTAATACGACAACCCATTAAGCTGGTTGAAAGCTCAAAGCTTTGAGATGATACATGCAGAAACTAAGTTTGATGCAGGAGTTTGCCTTTCTAGGTGCTTTTCTCTAAGTGTGTGATTGATTATGTTGTTTCTTTGGCTGCCACTGCTGTATTCTTTACAAGCCATATTCCGTGCATAGTTTTTTGGGTTTTTTTTTTGTTTTTTAATAGCAGTTAGCTTAAACACTTTCCCCTGGCATTTTAAGTCTATGAGATTCAGGGTGGCTCAGGACCAAAAAGATTTGATTTGACCTGCTGTATGTATGTGCTGAAAATCTCAGTTTGGATTTGTGATATGATTTCCCACAAAACTTAAGGATCAGAATAGACCCATTTTCAAAACCAAATAATAATGAAAATCAATCTGTGAATATAATTAAGTCCATATTTACAATCTGAAGGACAAGTTTTTGATTTTATATTGATTTTATATCATAATGACTCTGCTCATTTCAATGCAATTACTCTAGTTTACATAAAATGTACATAATACTAAGATCAAGCTTTAATATACATTCTACTGCTGCCTCAGAAAATATTGCTGACTGAAAGTCACATAACTTTTGTTTTGATGTTTCCAAGGAAACCCAGCTTGCTTCCACCGCCAGTTGGTTTCACCATGTATGGAAGATATGTATTTTTTCTCAGTGTGTAGTCCTTTGGATTGCTTTAAGATTTCCTTCTGTGAGGACTGCATATTTCACTCTGCATCTGCAGTGTCTTTGCATTGAATTGAACCACAGTTTCATTCGAGTCTTGATTTGCCTGTGTATCAGGCACCACACAGATTCAGCTGTCTTCCAGTAATAGTATATTATAGCTGATTTTACATTTCAGGTTTTTGTTACTGGTTTTGTTTGGTTTTTTTTTTTTTCACTAAATGCTTCCATCACTCAGGCTTTTTTGCTCCTACACACCTCTGCAAAATGGTTCCTATGGTGACACTGCTAAATACCTTTCTGTGTGCCTTGCATTGCCCTCTGTCATCCTTGCCTACAGAGAAGGTGGTATCATGACATCCCATCCACACTGCTTTTATAATGAGGCTAAACCAACTTTTTTGGTATATATTTGTTTTACAGACATTTTCACTACATTTTTTACTTTAAAAGGGTCTTAGTTAAATAGAAGTGTGCATGAATTTTCAATTCTTGTTCACTTTCTGTTGCTCCACCCATATTTCTTCATCTCTGTAGGGCTTGCTTTCACAACTGCTCTCTGCCTGCCATGCCTGCCACTTCTAATGCAAAAGGCACCCTCTAGAAGCTGGCCATGCATTGGAGTAAGTGGCCTCATGTTTGTGAGCGTTGCACTCATGCATATTTATGTTACTTTAGAGACCACATTAAAAAGGGACAGGGATCAGCTACATGATGTCATGAAACAGTTTCATGAAAATGTTTCCATAAGTCCGCCAGTATTATTGACAGGGGATACACTATGCCAACCTAACAGCTCACCTGCATGCTCACCAATACTTCAGAAAATGTAAAGTAGCTTGGACCGCCTTTAGTAAGTGTGGTACCTTAGAATCATTGCAAGGTAAAACATGTCCTGCACCATAGGTTATAATGTCATCTGCTTTCTTCATGGTAATTTTTTTTTACTATAGCCATTCCTATACCTGACTTGCCTCCAAATCTAATGTTTCTGTGACTTTGTATGCGTTTTAAGAGAGAGAATGGATATTCCTCCAGCAAGATAGTAACATCTCTGTTTTGTCTACCTACAGATCGTTAAATGCAAGTGTGCCATAACCCTGTGAAGTATTACAGGCTACTTTGGTTTCTCACATGAAAAAGTTAATCTTTGCTGTATTTATACCAAACTGAGATTTTCCATTTTCTTTCCATTCATTCTTTTCAAAGCAAAATATTCTGGTAAGGTCTTCTTTAGCCATTTGGTGTACATGATTTCTATTGAAGATGTATTGTGGTGCTAAGAGCGTTGCACTTGTAAATCATTATTCCTACTGACCCCTGCATAACAGCTTTGAAATAGTTTAAGTGCAGTGCAGTTTTCAGTGAAAATTGTGTCTTGATTTGCAGTTGAGAGGAATTTTTTTCAGTTTTGTGTGTGTGTTGAAATGCAATGCAGTAGATAAAATATGAAGAATCTTAGAAGTAATGTGCAGATTATGCATTATAAAAAAGAGTGAGTGATTAAATTGTGATCTGGTTGGAAGAAGAGGCTCTGCATGAATTAGTATTCAGGAGTTTTGAGCTGCTAGAGGCTTTTGTAGATCAGTTGAAAAAGGTGATTTCCCACCTGACTACATAGTTGCTACTTTTGCAATCAATGTAGAGTTGATCTTTATTATTTCTGTGGTTCAGGAGCAAGAATTTAGTCCAAAGAGGTTCATTGCCTGTCTGTAACATAGGGAAAATCTCCAAAAATATGGGGGAGTTATCAAAACTTTCAAAGATTGTCATTGATTTGATCTTTTCAGCTGGATCTTTGCTGTAAATAAAGTCTATTACTCTAGGGTTCTTTGAAAATTGGAGTCAAAAGCTTTGAAGTAACACAGGTGCTTAGTACATCTTCAGTAATATTCTCAACAGTTCTCAACTTTTAACTTTATAGTGCTAGTAAGTCTTCCATGTTTCTGCCTGTAAAGGTAATCTATTAATGACTGTGGTCTGGAGTGCTTTTGTCTGCGATACGATAGAAATTTGAAAGTTAGATCTTTGCATTGTTAACTACCAAAAATATAAACAATATTTGTATATTGTAAGAACAGTAGCTTGATGTTGAGCAAATCCAAGATAACTATAAGTCAGAAATATGCCTAAAAATATCTCTTTGGGTAGAGATAGATTTTATCTATATACTGATAAACCAGATTGTTTTCATTTTGCTGCTTTTTTTTTTTGCTTTTTTGTTTGTTTGTTTGTTTTTTGTTGTTTTTGTTTTTTTGGGTTTTTTTTGAGAGGGGTCCAGATAGCTGGGTAATGATGGTACAAGGTAAGCAATCTCACACTCAGTTCCTGTGTTTTCACCTAGTGGTGTGTGTAGGACTCAGAATCTAGAATTGCAGGAAAATGTCTGTTCAGCCCTGGACTGTAGCGCAAACAGCATATATCTGCTGAAGTCTGCTACCAGCTCTCTGATAAACACATTTTTAAAGGCTCTCTGCATTTGTTAATTTGGATAAGTTGACAGAATGGCATAACCACGTGCCTAATACAGATGCTAAATTTCAAATTTGTGCTCTCATGCTCTTGTTTAAGGGTTGTTATTTCCTACTTGATTAGGATTGATTTGCTATATCTATGGGGACTTTTGGTTTGGTGTGGTTTTTTTTTTTTTTCAAATGGTCCCAAACCATTCTGGTGAAATTCTCTAATGCCGTGACAGCCTGAGGGAGATACTGGAAATGGAAAATTTCAGCCTGAATGGTTCAAATATGACAACTTTATGAGCGATGGAAAATGAGACCTGTTAATGCGAAAAGTTTTGTCACCTCTATAGTAGAAGAGGCTTGCAATATTGCTTATGATACAGGCAGAACAGCTTTTAGTCATGGTGTTGTTTAACTTTCTCAGGAGGTGAAGCATAATGCAACTGAAATGCTTAGATGGTATTGGTTTATGACAGTGAACACTTCTTTGCAGTGTACTACACAGGTGTAGTTAATAAAGTAGATTATGGCCTTTGCCATCTGCTTAAGTTAGGTTTATGAGAAAAATGCTTTCCCCAGTGTGTAAGGACACAGATAATTATGTATTGATAGCTCAATTACTTGGTGAATGTTCATGCTTAACATTTGTCCCTTCAGAAAAAAAAAAAAAGGCATCGGCAAAACAGCATGAAAGGCACCAGCAAAACGGCATATGCATGTATATGTAGTACATTCACTGGAAAATGCCTTAATTCTCTGAAGATACACAGTGAGCCCCGTACTTGAGGCTGTGGTGGCTTTGTCAATGCTTCTGACCTTAGCTCAAAACGTCTGTCTGGGATGGGAAGGATGGCTTCAAAGGTAATACTGAGGGGAAAAAAAAGCAAATAAATTGAGGCCAAAGGTGATGACTCCATCCCTACTGCTTTCTTCCTGTGACATTTTTTTCTAGGAAGACCCAAGAGCCAGAGGTGGTAAAGCTGTTGTCTAATGCTAATGCTAAGCAATGTTATGGGGTGCCTAGTGTGAGGTGGGATGCACGTTCTTTGGGCCTCTCTGAATTATGCAGCTATCACAGAGGTCTCTGTGTTTGTGAGGTCTAGATTCCTGACAGTCCTTCCAAATCTGAGGTTCCTGGGATTCCTCCCCTCCCAATGAGGGTAATGCCAAAGTTGCCTTAAATCTGTTTAAAAACTACAAAGAAGATGCTTGAAGATGTCTGAGTTACTGGAACATAAAGATTACCAGGCATATGTATTTTCAGGTTGCGTTACCCATTTTTCAGGGGAATATAATGGTCTGAAGAACAGCAAGAGGTGTATTTCTGAATCATTTCTCTGTACCATATGACTGATTGATTTAATCCAGGATCATGTCTCTCTCTGTGACTGGCAGAATACAACTGGAAGCATTTAAAAGATGGAATGCACGCTAACTAATTTGGTGGGAAATTTTTTCCCAACTTTCTATCTCATGTGAGGTATGAAGGCTATATTTTATGGATTAACTTTGGATGTTTTCATTATCCACATAAAGGACTAAATATTTTCTAACTCTTACTAAATCCTTTGCCTGGATGAGTCTTTTCAGTAGTTGAACAGGGTTATTTTTCAGTGTTAAATAAAAAGAATATTCCCTCTCCAGCTTTTAATTCTCTTTCTTCTTGCATTTAATGTTGCCCTTCTCCTTCATTATGAGAGAGGATCATTAAGCTTACATGCTCAGTGCCTTTAATGTCTGTATTACAGATTCCCTCCAGCCTTTCTGGCTACTTTATAGCTGTTAACTGTAAATTTTGCCATCTCAATATCACTGTGAGTTTTTGGGGTTTTTAGATTATTAAGGAAAACCCAAATGCAATTCCTTTAAATATCCTCATCTTAACAGCTCTCCTTTGAAAAACTGATCACTCTGTTCTCCATTCCTTCCCTTACTCTGCTTCTGAACTGACAGAATATATCCTATCCAATGGTTATATTGCCTTATTATCTTATGAAAAACTTTGCAAAGGGCTTTCTAAATGTTATACATGCTCTCATCTTTTGCTGAGTGTTCCTTTCAAAAGGATTCCATTTTCCCTTGGAAAAGTCATACTATTTACTTTCTGTTATGCCTCTCAAGGTGTGCAATTTCAATCATTCAAGTTCTATTTCAGTCATTCCATTATGAATGAACTGGTTAGAACTGAGTAAAAGTTCTACTCACCTACAGTTCATATGGTGAAACACGAAGCTTTTTAGCTGACTGAGCTGCTAACAAAAAAGGAGGGGGGAAAAAAAGCAATGTCTTCTTGAACCCAGCTGAAAGCTGGTATCTTAAGAGCTTACAGACCCCCTGACTTAGCACCTTCCCAGACTGCTGGCTGTGGCTATTTAATCTCCCACCTTTTTCCACTACCAGCTCTTCTGACATACCTTTCTCAGACTGTGCCTCTTTAATCAGAGCTTCTTAGCACCCTTTATGTGAAGAAAATTACTACAAAGACATCATCTCACCTCCCTCAAAATATCCTTACTCTCCTTGGTGAAGAGTTTTATATTTTTTACACCACATGCTGGTGTCATAGACCTATGAATTCATTGCTCCTTCCACAAATAGAAGTGTGAGAGAATGAAGAAACTCACCTGGGTGATTTGGAAAGCTGCCTACCATCTGGTGTGGTCATGCCTGGCTGTTGGTATGATGATGGCAAGAAGCCTTATCATGTCTGAACTTGCCTGGGTCTCCTGTGAGGCTGCAGCAGGTGGAGCTTACGTGCAGCATGTGTTCAAAAAACTAACTGCTTCACAAATGGCAATTCAAACATTTAGGAAAATGAACTATGTGATATGATTGTCTCCAGCAGCAGGGAACTGGGCAAAATTAAGTGGCAGATCCTTAATGACCTGTGAAGCAAACTAATGAAAGTGACTGAAAAGTGCACAAAAATGCCATGAGCATTTCGTATCCATTATGCCTTTGTGAAATGCACAGTGAGAATTGGACTGTCTTGGTTTTTCTGAGTCTTCATAACAATGCAAAAAAGCATACAAGACTGATGATGAATTATAACATATATATATACATACACACACACACACATATATATATATGTTCTATAAATACATTTTTAAATATTAGATTACCATTACTAAAAAATAAAACTTTGTGATCTGGAAAAAATACTCTGCTATGTCTTAACTTACTGCCTTGCCAAAGAGCTGAAATATTACATACTGAATACCAGTTTTATAATGGACTTCATTATAATTCGGGAATTGCAGAGCTAGCTGTCTTTAAGGAGATAATATCAACTACTTTTATTATTTGCAACCATAGAACATGGTGTGACAAATTGATGCTTGAGGTAAGGACCAAAACCTACATGCTGTATGGCAATGCAACAGCATTTTCAGAAGGTGTTAAGAACAAAGATCAAACTCGTATTTAATAGGACTTGTACTCCTAAACAATTTAGATGGTTTTGTAAATCCTAGCTGTAGTCTATGTTGTAAAACAAATAGAAATCTGTGATCACAGAAATGGATTGTTTTCTGAAGCAGTTACATATTTGTGATAGATAAGCAAAACTTGCTAAAGGCAACTGGCAATGTGAATATTTGACAAATAGAAATGATGCAGAGCTTGATTCTCCGTTGCTTGTAGATCACTCATGGACATTCAGACCTGGGTAGAGTCACATTCGGTCTGTCAGGAGTGTGCTGCATTCATTTAGCATTTGAATGAGATGACTGCTTCAGTTTCTAGGCAAGTAAGAATTAGGGTAATGAAAATTTCATAGCTGGTTTCCAATTTTAGCTTTAGGTACATATGCTAGGAGGTTGGCATAAATTTAAGCTGGCATAACTCAGGAGCCTTAAATTGCATGCCAAAAAGGGCATGTCAGACAGATTGGCATACATGAAATTAGCTCCCAGGATTACTCATTAATTTTATTTTATATAAACATCACATTAGAAACAGACCCAGGCATGAGAGGTGACTGTATCTACACTAGGATTGTGTATTGTGGAGAACTAGAAACAGAGCTGAAGGGCAAAATGGTAATCGTTGGGTACTTGGCACCTACATTATTTGTATTTCTTTGGGTTTTACTGTGGACAGTCTCTAGTCTGGTTTTGTGGGCGGAACATGAAGTACGGTAGGGAAACTCCTGGAGAGCAGTCCGCTCTCTGAGGTTGCTCTGCCAGGCTTTGCTTCTCAAGGGTGATCCTGATCCAGACTAAAACACTATAATAGATGTCTCATCTGAATATCCTATTTTACTTAAACAATTAAATGATTCAATCATTTTGCTCTTAATTATTGTGCTATGAGCTGTATGAACCTTCCGTTCTTTTCTGTGCAGGCTCCAATGTCAATGTGAAAGATGCAGCAAGTTAGTTCAAAAGAACCATGATCTTTAAAGCAAATCTATGAGTACTTGGTTTTGAATCCTGAAAACACCTTGCTAGAGTATCTGCAAATAGGAGAAATCTTAAATCTCAGATATATCACTGTTCTAGAAGTATAGCTATGTGCTGAACATACAGACAGGCTTTTCAATGACCTTCTTCAGGTATACACGTCTCCCCAGGTAGTACAGGAAAACAGGCACCCAAGGCTCCATTCTGTTGTCTACACTGTATCATCTGGTATGACTGAGATGCCCTAAAGCCCAAGAGAAGCCCTCACAGGGCTGGCAGGAAGCGTGGGAGACCTGTGCTCTTTTGGAGCAGCAGTAGGGAGCTAAGACTGTTACCACAGAGCACCTCAAATGCTATTAATGCCAATGTGTCAGCCAGTGAATTTCATACCTACATTTCATGTTTTGGGGCACTGTGCTTGTTAGATGTATAAATCCTTATTTGTATGTAACCCCAAAATTCATACAGTTAGCAATGCTGAAAACAGCGGTGCTCCACTGTGAAATAATATGATGGCACACTACTGTAACGTGATGCAACACCTTGTGATGATGGTTCACCATGCATTGGAATGAGTAGTGAGCAGGCATTTGTCATGTTGACCACTGTTGAAGTGTCCATTTTACTTACTCCTTTGTTATCCTCTTTTTGGTAGCCATTAGCTGGTGGGGGTTTTTTGTTTAAAAAAATGTAATCTCTTCTCCCTCTGTTTTTCCCTTCAGTAAGTTGTAAGTTTTCAAAGTCTTATTTCTTCTCAGTAGCATAGTTTTAGTGCAAGATTCTGCATCTCCTCTACATCTTTTTTTTTCTGGTTGGCAGCAGCTTAGCGTTTTAAGGAAAGGGTTTATTGCATTATAAATCTACTTTTAACCTAATAACATTAGTATTATGTTAAAATTATAGACCATATATTTCTTTTATGTGACATTTATTTCATAATTCAACCGATAAAATACTGAGTAATGTATTTTCAGTCTTTGTGATCATCTAAAATTCAGTATGAACATCATGAAAATTGAAGACTTCCTTGATGCTCTTTGGGTATACTTTAGTGATAGAATATGGGCTGTAGAAAATTTTTTAAACATGCTAGATCTTTAAAATGTGTTTTCTAAGAGTAGATCATTCATTCATTTGCTTGAGTTGGTTTTTCTTCAGTCTAGTATTGATTTTAGTCAAGTACTGCTCATCAGTAGACCAGTTAGATTTATGTGCGTTCTTGAAGCTTGGCGTATGCTTAAATGGTTCTCTGAAAAGGGATGAATCATCTGAGTGCACCAAAACTGAAGGATTTGAGCACAGATAATATTATTTCCTCTCCAAAGATATATTTGGTACAAAAGGTGTGTTGACTGTTTCATCAACTGGACAGATTAGAACATGTTTAAATCTTTTTTCCTACAGAAAAGATAACACAATTTTTGTTATGAGTAGCAAATGTTGGGCTCAAACCACAAGTCAATCTGTGTTTTTAATGACAGAATCAAATAGTGCAGCATGTTTGGAAAGTGTCAGCCTGGCATGTTTCATTTTCTGTAAAGAGAAAATACAATGAGACACTTATTTGCAGCATACTTCACTGGCACAGTAAATCCTAATAATGGTGACATTTAAAAGATATATTTTTGCAATAATACCATTACAAAGCCATCTAGGCTTGGTATGAGTAGCAGAGGTCATAATGAATACTTATTGTTATCTGTAGGAATATCAGATTTCTTTTAGAGGAGATAAACTGAAATACATTTGTTAAATGTACCATAGAAGCACTGTTATCTAAGGTTTTTAATCTTCCTTTGTAACAGCCCAGTTTGATGAATTGTCTTGATTAGCTCTGGAGAAATTCATATTAAAATCAGGTGGGACTCAAATGGAAAAAAATAGTGACATGCTCAGGATTTGTTACAGATTGACTTACATGAGGAATTAGCAGACCTATCAGCTAGGAACAGGTATCATTTATTTATTTTATTTACCTCACACCCAGGATGATGATAAGTGGCCCATTAGTGGGTTTAAAAAGAGCGTATCATTACCAAAACCTGGAATGAACCAAATCTCCCTCTGTTGTGTCCGTGTCCCGTGCTTGTGGTATGTTTCTTCAGCTGTATGCTATGTGAGAGCAGAGCCAGCACCAAGAGCGAGTTCCCTCGCATCCTGCAGTGTCCATCCTGGGAGCGGGCTGGCTGCACACAGGGAGACAGCAAGGTGGGCTCTGCCAGACCCGAGCTGCTCAGAGCTGCTGAAGAGAACTAAAAACCCAGGCCTGATCTGAAAAGAGAAACAGGCAGTAAAGCATCTAACTTTTAGGTAATACATCCCTCTCTTCTTGAAGGGGAGTGAAAACAGACCTGGGATTAGTGCCTGGGCTCCCGGGAGGAGGTTGCAGAGAGGAGTCCAAAATGAGATCTTCGTTGCTGTGAAGCAAATGTGAAGGAAATGCAGACTGCAAGGGAGTCATTGAAAATGCCTCATCTTTCTGGAAATGAGGGCATAAATCAGGGCAAGAAGAGAAGAGCTGGAGCCTGAGCAGGATTTGGAAAACAGAATCCTTTCCTAAAGATGGATATGAATGTAATACCTATGGGCTGATGAGAGCTTGGGCCCACATCTGTTCTCCTGGCAAGTCCATTTACAACTAGGCTACTATGCACAACATGGCGTAACAACCTCCTCTACTGCCTTTTAAATAGGGGTGTCTGTGAGCAAGAAATCAGTGCTGTCCACGACTGCAGGGTAATTGAAGAGCACTTACCCTATGAGACTGTAGGGATGGAGGATGGGCTTTGCTGCTTTCTCGCTTTCCATTGTATCTCAGGTGGAAGGCTGGCTGCTACAGGTGCAGCTGGAGCACCTCTGGGACATGTATGCAGGCACCTACACTGTGTTTGGCCCAGGAGGAAGATGCTCAGGGAGCTTAAGTGTCCCTGACTGCTGCATGAGGCCTTTCAGGTTGCAGTTTAGCAGTTGCGGTGAAAAGCTGCTGAATTCCTGGTTTAGGGCAGCTTAAATCCCTTCTTTGGAGCTGGCTGTTGGTTGTCTCTGGCTAATCAGCAGTAATAATTGAGATAACAGAGATAATGATTATCTGTAGATCACTTCTCAAGCTACAGTTTCTGCAGAATGGAGGGACAATGTATGCTGATGAAAACCAACCTCCTGGTTGAGTTCTGTCCATCAGCCACAACAGAACAACTAAGGGATGTTACAATAAAATCAGAATGTACATTTTAATATAGTTCCCTTCAAGCAATCTCTACTATAAATGGCAGGCTACTAAAAGACATTCTCCATGTTGTCATGCATTTTAACTCCCTAATTTGGCTAGTCAATTTAAACTACAAATGCAACAGTCTCTGGATTTTTAAGCCTCTTGGCTAATGGAATAGATGACTGCAGCATTATCGTATGAGAAAAAGACATGCTACAGGCTGTGCAAAGTTAACTTTAAAGGGGCACACACTTGCTGCTGGATGAAAACTAGTAAGAAATTGGACATGGTTGTCTAACAGTAATGATATAATTCAAAAAAGAGAAATTATGTCTGCTAAGTACAAATTTACCTTCAGAATTCAGCCAAGAGGAAAAATATTGATAATATACTTTCTGTTGGATACTAATACTTGTTCTTTTAGCAGATCTTTTTATTTGTAATTTTTAAAAGAGACTTAGTTTAACGAAAATGAATAGTTCCTCTTCTATGCCTGCAAAGATTGTATTTTATAAATTTCCTTTGAACATTTAATAATCTTTTAATAGCTGGTTTTTTCCAGACAACGTGACAATAATTGCTACATTTAAAAAAGGGCAGTTTGACTGAGATTGAATGTTGGCTTGATCTTATTTCTATTGAAGTCAGAGAGACTTCTTCAGTAAGAAGAGAGTTGGAATTTGCTGCATGATTGTTTCTTTTCTCCTGCCAAATCCTCTTTCACTCACGCAAGACAGCCAAGAGTTCTGCTTTCAATCACAGCACTGTAAATCTGGTCTAACTGCATTGACTCAATGGGCTTATTTTTGTAGAGATCAGTATAAATGAGAGAAGGATTTATCCCAGTTGGATTCATGCTTCCTGTTAGCGAGGCAATGTACTATGTAATTGGCTCTATCAATGAGACTTTTCCAGTATTAAATTCTTTTTCAGTCCATGTATGGAAACAGATGGAATGTATCATAGTCTTTAACAGATATGAAAGGTACAGTGTCCCGGAAAAAAATTTGTTTTTATTTGGCTGGGTCTTTTTGTCTTTTTTCCTGAAATTTAAAAATAGTGACAAAGTGACAGGTATATTGCTCTCCATTGCTCATTTTATCTTTCTTAACTGTCCTAGATCTTGTGACTGCTGACAGAACCGTAACTTGTTTGAAAGGTTGGATCATGAAGTAAGCAGCACACAAGGTGCTGTTTATTATTTATAGCACCCACAAGGTGCTATAGATAGATCTAGAAACACATAATTTGAAACTTAGAAAACTCATGGTTAATGGAATTGGAGAATATGAAGATAACAGATCAAAGTGTAAGGCAAAAGCTGACAAAATTCACATGCTTATAGTTGCATTGAATGGGGGATTTTAGCTTGAAAAAGATGTAGTTGAGGCAACAAATATTCTCTACTATAGCTATAAGAAAACGGGAAAGGAGAGGGTTTTTTCTAGGCAGAGGGAAGAGTGTTAATACGAAAACTTGGAAGGAGCCTATATATTGTTTAACTTTGTGGAAAAACAATTTTGAGTGGGTGCTGTGATAATCTGGGAGCACTCAGGCGATCTGAGTTATCACATTTTACAGCCAAGAATTTACTTGGCATGTGTGGTTATTTTTTTAAAGAACCTTGACATATTCATTTTTCCTGCAATTTTCCCAAACAAGAAGAGACCATACTTATACTGTGTTTAAAAGCCTGCAACATAGTCAAACAATAAAAGAGGGGAAAAGATAACTTTGTTCTCGTAAATTCTGATACGCAAAATAGCTAAAGGTGGCACTGATTTATGTGCTTGGCTTCTCTTTTACATTTTGGCAGATTTCTGTATATATATATTTTAACTGTCAGTTTTTCACCTCTATACACTTGTTCCAAGAATTCATGCAACATAAATTAAGCATGTATGTCCTGTCCTTGCATGTTATTTATGAGGCAAGAACCATTACACCTTGGCATTTAGAGGATATAACACTTTCAGGAAGTTTAAACTATTCATCTCCACAAAAGGAATACAAAATTTAATTCTGATTTAAGCATGCCATTTCAAACCACCTTGGTTCTCATTAAGGGTCTGATAATCTAATGTTAGATTCATTACCATCTAAAATTATTGCAATCTGCTGCCTTTTGTTTTGATTCAAAGTCCATAATTGTGCCCATGATGTCAGTAATTACTGAGGCTGCTTTAGGAAGATATGCAAAGATATGGTAAGAAAAGATGATCAAAGCCAAGTTTAGATTTGTTATGTGGTTGTACATGTGCGTCAGAAACTACATTTTAGTAGTGTATCTGTTTACTCTTGATATTGCGTAGGTTCCAGAAAAGGAGGAATTACGCTGGAAGATTAGGGAAACAAATTAAATATAGTTTTGAATCATCCAAGATTGAAAGGAAAGGACTGCTAGCCAGATGAGGATGAAAAGCCTAATGTATTGAATCCTTTTTTACTCCAATTTCTTTTAAAGATAATATTTGCTCTTCTCTTTTGTAGAACCTGCTACTCTTCCATGCAAACCAGAATAAAACACTCATACCTCCTGAAAATGAACGTTACTGACTCCAAATTGGTTACAGATTATATAATTTAAAACATACAAATATTTACTCTTTCTAAATAGTAATCCATTGTTATTTTTTTCTTCTCTTTGTAAATGAGTAAGACAGTCTTTACAACCCAACAGGAAGGATGAAGTGAATTTCATTTCTAGTCTTTGTTTTCATATACCTTATTACGAACGTTTCACTAATGAAATGAGATTGTACAGAGAATATACACATGAACTACACATCCAGAATATGTTACTGTTATAATGTAACATTACAACACAATTTGATCCATTGTTAAAAAAATTAAAGCTTTGAGGCAACCTGAATGCACTAATAGGACACAACATTGTAGGTATTATTGTTTCCTTGTTGATTTTTATAAAGTTAAAAAAAAAAGTGGATATAAGAAGCAAGATATGCAGGTGTGATGGTGGGTGCTGAGTGTGAAGTATTTGAATGGCCCTAATTTTCATCCCATGAGATGTTATTTCTCTTAAAAAGTTCCAATCTTGGTGGCCAGAAGCAGTTCCTTTTGAGAATTTTGGTAATTTTATCACTTTAGATTTTGGGGGTTTGGCATTCTAGTACTCATGACCACCTTTCTTTTAGAAGCTTGTACTCTTGGAGGCAGATGAGACTCTTTTTAGAGTAAATGAAAACAGAATCTCTGGCTAGAGAAGCAATAGATCTTGTGTGTTTTAGTTTCTGATCCATCAAATTAAATGACTTTCCATGTTCTGCGATTTGAAGTAGAAAGAAGTAGGAGAATCCTATAAAATATCAGAATCTGAAATACATGTATATTTACTGGAGCACTGAAACTTGGCAAAAAAAAAAAAAAAGGTTTTCCTTTTGGCTTTTGCGTGAAGAAAGGAAAAGGCATTTAGTTTGATGTCAGTTAACAGAGTCAATTTGTGGCCGCAGCTATAAATCAAGTGCTGCTTTATTACACTGATGCAGATTTGGAGTAAGTTGGATTACTGCAGTGAGTGTTATTTAAAATTTGTACTACTGCAAATGAGAACACCATGTTTCCTGAAATTGCTAGCCAAAGTTTGAGGAAAGCCAGAATTTAGTAAGAAGAACAAAAAAAAAAGGAAGAGAAAAAAAAATCATGTTAAAATCAAATGTCGAGGGATTACAGTAAATAGACTAGGATTACTACTTTTATTTAGTGTTTAGTCTTATTTTGTTATGTTTAAGTGCTGCTGATTATTGTGAATGACATGAAAAAAGGAAGAATCAAAGTGGGCTAGAGACAAGTACAATGACTGAACAATGTTATAAAAGCATACTGCCTTTCCAGATTAAAGATGTTTTTGCCAGATGATACAGACAGCAGATTGTTGTTGATTACTAGTATAATGAGAGAGAGGATATTTGGAACTTGGCCTCACAGCACTTGGAGATCTCAGTAACGAAAGCAATGAAACTAGATTCTCTGAAGACATTAGGAAACTCCTCATGCTACAGGCCAGAGTAAAAACTCTTTGCTCCCAGTCCAACAAAGAATAACAACAGTAATCCCATTAAAGAGTTCTCCATCTGGTTTTATAAGAAAGGGAAAACAGTCAGTGGCTAAATCAGAACCAGATTACAGAACACCAAAAATTAGCTGCATTAAAGCAAAGCTGAGAACCTCTCACAGCAAAGCTGCTTAATTGGGAAAGAAGTTCTGGTTTTGCTGTCTCAGAGCTCCCAGTGTGACCTTGTCATTAGCATCCTGTAGTGGGGCATTTGGCTTTCTAGCTACTTTATTTTGAAGTCCTGATCTCTTCCTCACCTCAAGCGGCAGCTTTTTAGACTTCCTCGAGATAGTTCTCAGGAAAAAAACACAAACAAAAACAACTAACAACAAAACCAAACAAACCCCAAAACCCACCTTAAAAAAACCCCATAAAACCAAGCACCTCTCCTTACCCACAAAATACAGCAGGAGCCCTGGGGACTTAGTCTGGGGTGTCTGCTTGCTGTTGGTCAATAGCAGACAGAGGGCAGAGGAGTAGAAGGACCATGGATTAGTGTAATACAGCAAATTTAGTACTGTAATTGTAGTGTTATCACATGCCAGTACAAAAGTACATCATCAACCTATTTTTAAAAAGTATACGCTATATTCCAAGGTTGTTGTATGAATAAGGATAGGGAAAATCATTAATTCTGTATTAGGGATTCAGCCTGGCTTGTTAGAAAGTGTTTAAAGCTGACAGAGCTTGCCAAAAACAGACTGTTCCTGGAACTGGCTGTTTAATGAGAGTAACAGCAGAGCAGCATTCGCGTGAGAAAGTGTGGCATGTAACATTTGCTGGTCTTACTAAGAAAAATACAGTCTAATATTACCTGTGTAGGTCAAAATGAAGACAAAGCGGGGAAAATCACTTCTGTGTTGCATCATATAGCCAAAGCAAACAAATCAGTTTCTGTTAGCAGTGTGCCAGTTAGGTTTGATAAAGGATGTTCAGTGGAAAGATGTGCCCAGAATTCATCTGAGATGAATGTTTAGAAGTCTGCTATGCTGCATCAGGAGAGGTATTTCTGTTCCTGTTGACCCAAATATCACAAAGTGAGATTTTATTGAAGTACTTACAACCCAAACCTAATTTGGATCTGATACTATTGATATCTCTGAAAATACAATTTCCTTAGCCTGTATGTAGTAAGAGATATACCTTCAAGTAATACAAACTTACAACCTTACTACATTTTTTGACTATAACTTCCGAAGAGGAAACTGTTCCTGTTAATTATAGCTCATTGTATAGTGCCTCATAAGACAACTTCCTTAACCTGAGAGAATTTTGATATTTCACAGGTTTTTTTGTTGAAAAATGACTTGTTTTTTTAAAATTTTGAGACAAACATAAATTTTAGACTACAGCATTTTTCTTTCGATAAGATTGAAGGTGTGTATTTCAATAAAGCCATTCATTTTATATTTTATCACTTTATTTATACTCATGGTGGAATTGAAGAGTTTTGAATTTGAGTCCATGTGGATATGTGCTTTGTTTTATCCTTTAGTTTAATTAATATATACCCTTGAATTATTTTGCTTTCCTGAATCATCTTTTCCTGACATGAAAAGATATTTTGCCAGGATATTTTTGACAGCTACTGTCACTGTTTTCTCTAAATATTAGGGATACATCCACCAGTCTTGGGGGGGGGGGGGGGGGGGGGAGCTGTATTTGAGGGTGACTGAAGAGCTTGCTAAAGATGGCATTGTTGTAACTGTGTGGCTACAACAGCTTTGAATATGAAACTGTCACCACGTATGAAAAAAACTCTGAAGTTTAGAATACATTTCTCAGATATGTTGCTAAATTTCAATTCTCACTCCATAAGAATTAATTTGTGGGTTGTTTTACTAATTAACTTCAACATTAGAGTTATTTCTGGAAAATTTATTCTGTTACAAATGAAAATATTTGAAACAATCTTTCATTTCTAAAATTTGTAATTTCTCGTGTGATCTGATTTTAATACAAAATCAGGAATTTTAACTGTGTAACAAGAATGTCCTGATATAATAGGTTAAATATTTAGGCACTGTGAGACAGAGATGCTGTTGTCATTTCTTCTTGTGTGAATCCAAGACAATTCTGACTTCACTGATTTACATACATGAAACCCTGAGTTTTGACTGAGCTCTGCAATATTTAGACTTCTGGTGATCTGAAGTGAGCAAGACAGCTCTGGGTGTATGGAAGCTGATCTCTGGAAAACTTTCGTAAAATAAGCTTTGATTTGATATTTCTGTTGACTTCAATTGTTAACTCCTTTTGTGAAATACGAGCATTAAGATTTGCAATAAGCAGAGACTGTATTTTACATGTGGTCATCAATGTTCAAATAGTATACAATTTCATAGTATAGAAAAGAAGCTGAAGTGGGGTTCTTTTCATTGTAAAGTTGGCAGTTCAGCCATTTATTTCACTAGGTCAGAATTTTTACTCTTGGGACTTAAATATAATTGAAGTACCTAGGTAATCTGTTGTCATTTGAGATATTTTAGTTGGGTTTTTGTGTGTGAAATACAGAAATGTTTTAGATTAACTGAGGGGCCATCAACCAAAACAGAAAGGAGAGGGGGAGATTTTATTCTAGCTTCTTTTCACAAGTCACTAATATATCAAAATGAGTTTCGGTAAACAATGCCTCATTTTCTTGCCTGTGGAGCAAAGGGTGTTATTACCTTTCACAAACATGTGTCAGAAGCAATTGGGGAAAATGGCTAGTTAAGCTGTTTAGCTATGACTGAGAAATCACAAATGCCTTGAGTTGTTTATGCCAGACTGTTTCCATTTATTATAATAAACTGGTACAAAATGTACTTGTAGTATATGTTGGTAAAGATAACCTAGAATCTTTTCTTTCCTCCAATTAAAATTGAATGTATTTTGATAATTTGGGAAAGGAGGGATTTTCCACTCATTTGTGACCCTCTGTCCCAGAGCTGCTGCTTTCAGAAACAACCTCCCCATGAACTTGGTACGACTTCAGATTAGGTTTTTTCATTGCAACAGCTCAGGAGCATTTCTCCTGGAGAGCCATGCATTTTTAAAGCAGTTGGAAAACTTCTTTAAACAAAAGCTAACATACTGTCTTGTGAGAAAAATTCTGTCTTAACACAGAAGTAGGCAGTCATCAGTCTGCTTTCTGTGCCATTTCCTCTTACCTGAAGCTGGGTAATCATCTTTATTTTCTCTTATTTCCTCGGTGAATACAAGAATAGTTTCTTCTTTTAAAGAAACCAACTGATCTGTGAATAATCCCATTGATTTAAATCAAGAGACTGTTGCAGTGTGATTAAGAACTGCAAAATTTCACTGTCCCTTTCTTTTGGGGAGTGATTATTCTTCTGATGGAATACTGTGCAAGGGAAGATTATTTGGGAGAATTGGCTTATTTTTGCTTATTTTAACTTTATAAATAAATAATATGATCATGCATGAGAAGCTGAAGTCCTATGTTCAGTATTCCCAGTACATCAACCAGTGTAATTCTGAGGGTTTGAATTTTATTTCATAGAATCATCAGCTTGATAATGCAATAACATTTAATATTCCTTAAAGTGCTTTATATACTCGTACTACTTTAGTAAGAGATTATGAAGAATAAGAAAATAACAAAAGTTAAACATTCTGGAGGACACCCTGTCTAGCCAGATACTTCAAGTTATATTGGAAAAAACTAGGGAAAGATTTTTGGGTTTTGTGTTTATGTTAGTTATGTATAATGCTTAGAACAGAGGGTAGGATTTCCAATGTAAATGCATAGGAAAATCTACATATTACACTATACTACAGCATTCTAGCAATATCTGGTATCGGTGCAAAATAATTTAAGACAAAACTGTGTATTACTAGCCCCAACATTGTCTTCATTGTTGATTCCAGGTAGATCATGACTTGTGCTGAAGGAGGTGAGTATTTATGAATGTGTTTGTGCATGTAAATGAAATAACCCTATACTATGTAAGTTTACATGAGCCAATGACAGGCCATGTAAAGCAAAACCCAAATAAATAATGAAAATGCAGTTCAACTAATGAAAGCATATATGCCAGAGGAAGTAGGTACTACAGATACCTAATAAAACATAGGCTTACAGTGAATCATGACCACAGATTTCCAGGTAAAATCTGGAAAAACTAAGATAAACTAATTTCTATGAAGGGAGTCTGTCTTTTGGGCTCTTCTCATGGGATCTTTTCATGAGAGATTCTGAGCAGGACCCTTTTCTTTCAGGAGCCATTGAAGAAAGAGCTCAAGGAGTCCCTCTGCTCCTATGACTAAGGGTCAGGCAGGGTTTGTGACAACCTCGGCAGGGACTAAGAGGAGAGGACAACCCCAGTGGGAAGCTTGCTGATAACACCACAAAACATACTGCTGAATTATAGCTAAGGGCAGTGTTAGGGGTCTGTATTTCTACAATAATAACCTTGGATGTTGTGGTGGGTTGACCCTGGCTGGAGGGCAGGTGCCCACCAAAGCCGCTCCATCGCTCCCTCCTCAGCTGGGCTGGGAAGAGAACTACGAGGAGAGGCTCCTGGGTGGAGGTACGGGCAGGGAGAGATGGCTCTGCAGTGACCATCACGGGCAGAACTGGCTCGACTCGAATCAGTCCAGTTTATTACCAATCAGATCAGAGCAGGGTAACCAGAAATAAACCCAAACGTTAAGAACACCTGCCCCGGCCCTGCCCGCAGCCCGGCCCCGGGGGGGAGCTGCTCCCCGCGGGCTCCGTGGGCTGGGGGCACAGCCTGCCCCGCCGGGGCTGCCCCGCGGGCTGGGGGAGCCGCTGCTGCGGCGCCTGGAGCCCCCCGGCCCCTCTGCACCGCCCGGGGCTGCGGGGCTGCTGCGCTCACACGGTCCCACTCCTCTCTCTGGCTTTTTCCCCCCCTTAATCCCGGAGGCGCTACCACCATCACTGATGGGCTTGGCCTCAGCCAGCCGTGGGCCTGGTCTTGGAGCCAGCTGGCACTGCCTCTGTTGGACATGGGGGAAGCTTCTAGCAACTTCTCACAGAAGCCACCCCTGTAGCCTTCCTGCTATGAAAAGCCATGCACACCCAACACAGATGTGGTGTTAGTTTCAGAGAACACGAGCAGGAGGCTTGCCAGCCACTTCCATTTGCAACAGCACTGCGTCGAGTCTGGGTATGTCTGGAAAACTTGTCAAAGCCCCTTCCTAGATAGTCCATGCCATGTAACTCTCCACTGTCTTTGCAAATAGAGCACACAGCTTCCTATTTCTATCAGACAGCACGGAGAACTGTTAGCTGGATTCAGTCTCTTTTGTTCAGATGTAATATGAAACAAGGCTGCTAAATGTGGAGCAGTAATTTAATTAGTGCCCTGCCCTGAGAAGTGGCAGGATCACTTTAGCTCCTGAAGGAATTCCTTTCCAATTTCTCACACACTTAGACTCAGAAGGATCTTCTTAGAATATTTGTGGTTTGTTTCTTTTTTTTTTGGTTTTTTTTTTTTGGGGGGTGGGGGGAGCGTTGCTTTGCTTTTATATATTTACAACAAAATACTCCAGGAACTGTTTAAATACTTCCCAGTCAATAGCGTGGAGGACTCAGCAGTCATGAATGAGAAGGAAAGTGCTTCTGACTCTTCCAAAGGGAACTGATATACAAAGCGTGAAATTTTGAAAGTCATCTAGACCTTATTCTTAAAATTGACTTTTGAAATCAGGGTTTTAGGCATAAAGGCTTTAATACTCAAAGAATCATAGAAGTTAAAATGCTGAAAACTGGGGTGCTGCTCGAGTGCTCTGCCCTTCAGGGAATTCACAGCTCCAAATTAGCTGCAGGTCAGTATTTGCATAAACTGGATGAAGTTGATTCTGTCGATGTCTGAGCAGACAGCTTTCATTAGCTCCACTCAATCTCTCAGCCTGTCATGGGTAAGCTGGCCCTGACCCAAAGGCAAGGTAGCTGTGTTAGCATCATGCTGTGCCTGAGCAAATATTTTCTGCTTCTCCACAGGGTGCTTCAGCTGAGGCAGAGCGCTGTGCCAGGGCAGCCCTGTAATTCCTGTGGCTGGGCTGGCTCGTGGTCCGCCTACCCAAAGCAAGCACCGTGCAGTTGTGCAGACCTCCCCTGAGGTATCTGAGGGCAGAAATCTGCATGCTGAGTGGGGAGCTTCCTAAAGCAGCCATTCTCAACATATTTAGACTGATCGCTTCCCCTGTCCTTCGCTGTAACAGCTGGGCCTCCCATTTGCATACATACTCACACTTGCCCCATCCCACCAACCTCCCTCTAGGCTGTGGCCCCTAGGCAGCAATGATGAGTGGCTAAGACCTTGGGGACAACTTTGTATTTCTCTCTTGTTGTCAGCCTCGGTCATGGAAGCAACTTGCTTTAACTGCTTTCTTCAATTTGTGCTAGAATAATCAAGGCAACAGACCATGTTTTGGTTTTAAAATACCACCTTCTACCTAATGCTTTTAATTTCCTTTGTTATCATTTGAAGGAAAAATGAATTAATTGCAGTGAAGAAAATGGAAGCTAAACAGATACTTTAACATGTACAGAGATGTGTATTCACTACATTTGGCTGTTCCCCCTCACACTCTAAATATATTCTATGTATATTAAGTTATAGGCTTTTGGTTTTCTTTGCTTTTCATTTCTTGATGGGTTGTAAAATACATTGTGGAACTTGTTAAAAATGTCGCCCTTAACCTGGGACTACTAAACTAGGCCAGTGCATTCTTCCCAAATTCAGATGTTCAACATGGCATGTATCATGTCAAGTAATAGAAAGTTATGGATGAAAAATCTGTAATGTATTGTGTTGAACACACTGAAAGAAATCCAACCTTTTTAAGAAAAATACAGACTATTTCTTTTTAAAGGCCTGGTACAGTTCCCACTAGAACCAGCTGGATATATTTACAATTACTTTGGTGAGAGGTAGAATGGTTCTTTCTAATTATACCTAACTTAAGAATGATTGGACTGGGAGAAAAGGAAATTTCTTCTCCTGGTGGTGTGAAAATTTATACTGCATCAGAACTGATTAATCTTGGTACCAAATTCTAATGATAGTCTCTTATAAAAGCTGCAAAAGTACTTGATATATGGGGTAATAAAGAGAAAAACAAATACCAACTGAGGACTCTACATCTAATCCATTTCCTTCGTGTGGTGCTAGGAGGAATTTGGAGCAGATTTATATACTTAAGATGAAATAGGGGAAGAGTTGGAGCCTGTAAGTCCTAAAGGAGAAAAATGTCTGCAAGCTAGTTAGTGCATGGGCTAGGAGATCTTTTAATCACAGGAATTTTAAGATACCTAGGTTGGTGATGAAATGTCACATCTCCTAATGGTTGCTATATATATCTGTTCTGTACAGATCAAAGGGGAAAGCTGCTTCTCTGCTCTTTGCCTGCTGTTCTCATGAATAAAGATACATTCTCATTTAACCATTCCATTGCATTTTGAGAAAAACGATTTCCACAAAGAAGCAAACTAACCAGGGTCTGAAAAAGAAAAATATTTAGCAAGAAATATCACAGAATGACTTGAATGCTTTCTACTAGCAGGTCATCTCAGGCAGGTGGGACAGATCATGTTCAAATGAGAAGCTTTTGCTAGGACCTGAATACTGCTAGTGGAAGGATTAGGTGCAAGACTGATTTTTGCACCCTCACAAATCTTGCAGTGTAAACAGGAGGTACTAATCCAAAAAGGAACAATGCTGTGGAAAATGGGAGCCTTTCCACTGCCTTCAGTGTACTGGCACTTTCCTCCATGATCTTGTTTGATTGACAGTTGTAGAAATAAATAAAAATACCTGTCTTTAACAAACTAACAAATAATATTCATAAATAACAAAGGTTTGTACAGGCATAAAATAATTAGAGATTTGATCGTGTAAATATATATAGCATTTATCTTCAACCAGATAGATAGCCTTGGTGATCTTACTTGTGTTAGTACCCTGAGCGTTAAGTGGAGAATGTTGCAGTATAATCTCAGTAGAAAAGCAAAGGTGTGATTTGGTGTGTTTGCACAACATACAGCAAAAAAAGGCTTAGTTAGAGTAGGGTCTCCAGGAGAGTTTCAGCCCCTGGTATTATTTTCATCTCTGGCATGACTGCACACTGGTGTATGGCAGCTGCACAAAAGAAAAAAAAAAAAAGGAGGAAGGTCCAGATGTATGGAACAGGGTGAAATTTCAGCTGTTAGAAGGATTGAGTCCATCCTTTAGTGTCTTTCAATCAGCTACTATTGTTGTTGCATAACTCAACTGTTTTTAATATTTTGTTAAATAATTCAAAACAAATTGAAAGATCCTTGATGCTGGGTTTCAGTGATATAAACAAAAGGTAAAAATAAAGTGACTTGTTTGTTTTGAAAGAACAAAATGTCCTAACTTAAAGGCAATCGTACATTATTCTTATTAATTTATATTAGAAATCATAAAAAGATTTCCCTGAAGGTGCTTTGATTTTTTGTAAAATTGGATCTAGTGGAATGTGCTGAGCATTACCTTGCTGTGGGTGCTGGTCTCGTTATGCTGTTTTATAAGATAATTCCCAAAGAAGAAGAGAGATGAGGTTTCAAAGAGGCATTTGAGCAGACAAAGGTAGTTGGTGTTGGTAGTTTATTTTCTATGCAGAAGTGGAATTTTCTCCTTGTACTTCAGCCTGTTCAGAGCTGTCTGTGTAAAGGCTAATGTGGCAAGGACCAGCCTGGGCACTATTATAGCCAGTGGAAGCCAGAGACTTGCCACTATATGTATTGAGATTACCCCCATGGGTAAGCTGGGGGGGTGGGCTCTAGTACAGCTCCTGAGATCTGCTGTTGAGGCAGGAGCTGTGGGCCCTTCACATTCTCTCCAGGAATGAAGAATTGAAACTACAATTTTATTTTTTCCTAAATTCTTTCTTCCCTCTGCCCCACCCCACCAAAAGCAAAAGATGTTGCTTTAAGGCGCATAGCTTTGCTGCAGGATTTAGAAGATTTCCTTTTGAATTAGTAAGTGCAGTGTAAGAGTTGTGCACAGAAGAAACCTTTAGAAGTCAAGGAATAACTACCATACATGATATTATAAATGATAATGCATATGAATGTTCTTAAAATACAAGCAGGTGCAGAAAAAGACATGAAAAGTATTGTATTAGGGACTATACCTATTACTTTGTCATAATTATTTCAAGTAACTTAATTGTAACAAGCATGATTTTTCCTCTGTGAAGTTGGCAAACTGAATGTTCATTTGTGTCACCTTCCACCTCACTGCCTTGTCAGGGTAATGGATATTTTTTTGAACTGAAGAACCAACTTTTCAGAAAGCTTTAACGATTTTCTCAAATGTTACAATCTTGTTTTCTCATTCTCCATCCCTTTTATAGAATGGAAAGAAAGATGCAACAGAAATAATCCATTTCTTTTTTCCAGAAAAGACTTAAAATAAGTAGTGTTTAACATACAGTCACTGAAAATAGTGTAATTCTCATCCATTTGTCTTTCATAAACACAGTGAGAATATTAAATATGGGAAGTTTTCCTTACACTTTGATTGATTTGTTGTAATTAAACTTTGGTGGGGTTGTAAGTGCAAAAAATGTGTTTTGCTTTAGTTGAAATGCAAATTTAATACAAGTATGTGCCTTGGGGACCTCCTGTTTGGAACATGTTTGCTGCTACCACTGTTCTCACAGTTTCTGTCAAGCAGCAAGGCTTCTGGTTTTCAGGAATTTTTTTTAAAAAAGGTTCTTGGCTGACTCAAAGCTATATGAAAAACTGGTGAAATAGCCCATAAACTGGAATGTCCCTAGAATACGCAGCTTCTCAGAGCAGGTAATCTTCCTGTCCATTTTGCACTTTATGTCAAGAATATGAATTTTATTGAGAAGTTGCATGAGGGTCCTACAGTCTGTAACTTCAGGTGCTGTGTACTAGTCTTAGAGCAGAAATGCCACCGTTTCTGAACTCCACCATCCATGAGCCCAGCCAGCCGCACCCGATTGCTAGAGCAATCGAGCAGAGCATTGGAGGGAATCTTAGGCTAAACAAATAGGCATTTCCTTGACATTTTTTTTCACTGCTCTGCTCCTGACCAATACAAACAGATTTTTTTTAACACTGATGATGTAAATTTGTAACTCCGTGTTGTTGGGGTAGGGTGGATAGCTGTATAGATGCATAGGGTATCCTGGCTTTTAATAAAGCAGCAGAGAGATGTATTATCGATACCTAAAAATCTACCATGCTAGTTGAAGTGTGTGCTACCTGAAAGCAGTATTGAGGGATGAAACAGATTTTGCAGTGAAAGGAAAAACATACAATCATATAGTATCTCCAGTTGAAGGGGAACCATAAGGGTTGTCGAGTCCAGCTCCTTACTTCTCACAGGACTACCTAAACTATATGACTAAGAGCATTGCCCACATGCTCCTTGAACTCTGGCAGGTGTTTTAGGTAAAATCTTTTCTGAGATGCTGTCAGGGTAAGGCAGGTTCCAGGGCTCCCTTACTGCTGGGAGCTGTGGGGGTTCCCAGGGTGGATGGGCAGGGCCTGTCCTAATCACCCCAGCCAGGAGTGGGGCTGGGTGAGGCCGCTGGCGCCTCACTGGGGTTGGGGATGGGGACAGGCCAAGGCTGGGCTGGGCCTGGGGCCCATGGAGGGGGGCCTGGCCCAGTGGGGCCTATGGCTGGGCAGGGGAGGGCTGTGAGGGCTGGAGATCGGCAGATGCAGCACTGCGGAGGCAGGGGGATGATGTGGGACCCTGGGCTGCTGCAGGGTGGGGGGAGCCCTGGGGGACTGATCAGGGGCAGTCAGGCCAATGGTGCCTTCAGGACTCTGACAGGTCCTTCTTAAGTATATGAAGGTATTTATTAATGAAAAAAAAAATCCGATCTTATCTCAGCGTGTTGACTTTAAAAGGGACTTTAAAATCACCTTGGAAACACTGGTGAGTTTCTCCCTCTTGTTTTAGCAACTGTCTTTTGTTCCTCTGTTCTGCACAGCCTGGCACCAGCACCTTCTCAGGCTGCTCTGCCCATCAGCCACGTTGAGTTCACCCGCTGCTCTGCCTGGGAGCATCCGTGAGGGGAGATGACTCAGGCACACATAGGGTTGAGTTATGGCTCTTTGCTGTCTTGTGAAGAAGGGGGTTCCCTCAAAGGAATCATTTTCCCATTATTTTTATCCCTTAGGGCTAGATTTATCTTGGACTTATCCAAGGACCAGTCTGGAGTACCATCTTAAAAGCAATTTCTCTGTCCTGAAGCAAGAAAGGAGAAATTGTAAATTGTCATGATCTTTTCAGGTGCAATCCACTGTTTCCTTTTGTTTATTTAGTTCCTTTGACAGAGTAATGTGCAGAGAATAGAGCCATCTCCTTTACCTCTTCCCCTTTCACATTTACTTACAGATGGCTCCATCCATTGATTGGCCATGCATACCAACCTATGCTTCATATGGAGAAGGTCCTATCTAACCCTACTTTGTTTGCTTTTAATCTACCACACAATTACTCTTTTGATATCAAGAAACCACTTTGGAGGTCCAGGTTTACAACTGAAGGATTTTAAAGGTACTTTCATTATCACTCAGTCTCTTTTACGTTATAGGACATGAATGTGTTCTAACCAAAGTTTTGGATTTCCTAAATATTCATGCTGCCATTCTATGTTTGCAAGGCATCTATGACATACAGAAAATGTTAAATTTGGTCCCTTTGGTCTGGAGACTGTTTCATATTATGTAACACCCCAGGGATGTCTATAAATAACTGGAAATTTGTAACAGTCACTGCTGCTGTGTGGAATAATGTTCTTTTGACGATGCATTGAGCTGGAAACCCAAACTTGTAAGCAAATGCTGAGATTTATAGTTTCACAAGAACCGCAGCACGTCCTAAGTTGTGCTGAGCAAACACTGACTAGTTTATTCAATCTCATTAGGCATCGATTGAAAACATATTTTTTAATTTCTGTGGAGATGATATATATTTCTCTTAGCTTTTTCAATAAAACATTTTTAATGGAAGCTGGTGTTTTGTTATGATTTTTATATTGAATTTAGATGCTTTTTTCTTGGTCCACAGATAAGACAGTGAATCAGGGCTTCATTTGATTATGAGCTTTTCTTATTTCTTATCTTTCTCCACAGTTAGTTCTGGCTGTGGCTCTGACCTATCACAGTCTACAAGCAGATCTGGAGTATTGGAGAGGTTGTCATGTAATCCTTTTTCTCTGTTTAAGTCTGAGTTGTGTTCTGCCTGTGTTGGTGGTCAGCCAACCACAGGGCAGAGTTAACTTTACAGGCATATCAAGTTTCTGTTTAACTAATTGAATTGAGGTTTGGTACATTTGAAATAGAAATCTGTTAGACCAATTAGAAGGTACCTATGTAATGGCACTTAGATATTTTTAAATACAAAGGGCATAAGTTTATTCTGATAGGGGGTAGACTCATCAGACCTGTGTATGCATCTATGTCCAAGCCTTGTGCTCCCTTTGTGACAGAGAAATGTAGGTATTTCTACACATGGGACATGATTAATTCGACCTTGACTTAGATGTCTCACATAGATGACATGAATTTTCTTCCAGAAGCACCTGTTTCTGTTGCTCAACACCATCCACACTTGCAATACCTTAATTATCTGAGAAACAGAATCATAGAATCATTCAGGTTGGAAAAGACCGTTAAGATCATAGAGTCCAACTGTTAACCTAGCACTGCTAGTTTTTGTTTGAAGATGGGATTATACCCTCCTACCTCTCTCCTTCCTGTTTCCACCTGTGTTTTGTTAAGACACTGGTTCATCCCTCTGCATCCCAGCAAGACTGATCACCTTTGGCAGGTCTCACAAATCTCTAGTAGTAGAGAATCCAGCTCTTCACCACTTGATATTTCCTTCTCACTGTACCAATGAACTATTAATTTCTCACATGAAACTCACTTTTTCCAATTTGAGCCTTTTACTTCTTGTTGATTTTACAAGTCACAGGCTCCTCCTGAGCCTTCGCATCTCCAGGCTAAACAGTCCCAACACTCTCAGCCTTTCCTCATAGAAGAGATGCCCCAGTCCCTTAATCATCTTTGTTGCCCTCCACTGGATACTCTCCAGCATGTCCATGTCTCTTGTACTGAGGAGCCCAGCGCTGGACACAGCACTCACAGTGTGGTGTTGCCTCACCAGTGCTGATCAAAGAGGAAGGGTCACCTCCCTCGACCTGCTGCAGCACTCCTTTTAATGGAGCTCAGAATACTGTTAGCCTTTGATGTAAGAGCCCATTGCTGGCTCATGCTCAATTTAGTATGCATCAGCTCTTGGTGTATTTGAAGATTTTCATATCCCCACCCTGAGATTTTTCTTCTTTGGCGTAAGCCTTCAAAATTGTTTTTAGGTCATATTTTGTAGACTGTTCATCACATTCATTGCTCTTGACCAGACTCTCCAACTGATCCACCTCTTTGTTATACCAATCAGGAAGAGATTTGCCCATCTTGGGCCTGCACACTGGTGGTCAGAACATAAGGATTACTTCCTGTGTTTTGCAAGCTATATTCTTGTTTACATAGTCCTGTATAGTGTTCTCTTTCTTAATGACAGCATGTCTTGTTGGCTTACATTAATCTGTTCCATTCTGTACATTCTGGACTATCTTCTTAGGAACTGTTAGCCTGCCTGTGCCTGCCTTATTTTTTTTGCATTTGATTGTTTCTGCCAAAGCATATTCATCGGCCTTGCTTTGAATTCTGGTTTTAGCCCATTTTCCAATTTAAGAGTGGTCTGGATTTTTTTAATTCCAGTATTGTCCATCATAGTGGCAGCCCTTATTTTAGGTCTGTTACTTGGTGTCCTGGTTTCAGCTGGGATGAAGTTAATTATCTTCTTTGGAGCTAGTGCGGTGCTGTGTTTTGGCTCTGATGTGAGACTTCTCAGTTCCTCAGGCCTTGTTAGTGAAAAGGCTGGAGGGGTACAAGGAATTGTGAGGGGACATAGCCAAGTCAGCTGACCCAAACTAGCTATAGAGGTATTCCATACCATGGGATGTCATGCCTAGTATATATACCTGGGGGGTTGGCCAGGGTGGGGGATCATTTCTCGGGGACTGGCTGGGCATCAGTTGGTGGGCGGTGAGCAGCTGCATTGTGCATCATGTGTTTCTTTCTTCCTGTCCCTCTGGATTTTATTCTTTCCCTTCCTCTTCTCATTATAACTGTTATTGTCATCATTGTTATTATTGTTCTTTCATTTTTATTCTGTTTCAATTATCAAATTGTTCTTATCTCAACCCTTGGGTTTTACATTCCTTTCAACTCTCCTCCCCATCCCTCTGGGTGAGGGGGGAGTGAGCGAGCGGCTGTGTGGTACTTAATTACCAGCTAGGGTTAACCCACAACACTTGGAAACATGACAAGCAGGGTCATTGCATTTCTTTCTGGAAGTGTCCTGTTGCCATGTCCAGTGCTTGCAAAGTCCTCTAAGGCTCTAACTGCTCAAATACTTTGGAATATCTTGCTGTAAATGTTCCTGAGACACTGCCTTGTATCCTGTAGGATATTCACAGCAGTGAATCCAGCTGTTTTAAAATTTAGGTTAGCAGCTGGCTCACCTTTCTAAAAGTCACCCTGTACTCTCATCCTCAGTGTACAGTGATGCTTTTTTCCCCTGAGCTTATGTTATTTTCTTTGTACCTTGAAGTGATGGTGGTGTCCATGTTGATTTGTAATAAGCTGATTTCCCCTGAATGTTCCCAGTCTTCTAATTAATTATAGGCCTGTTAAAGAAGCAACTTTTTTTATTCTCATTGAATTTGTTCATTATATGAAGTCAAGCATGCCTGTGTAACTGTTTAAAAAAGTGCAGCTGAGCACTGTAAGTTTCCTAACCTACTCCCAATAAAAAACCTCTAAAAAAAGAAGACTATAATCACAGTTCAGAAGGGATTACATACTGCTCAAAGTCAAAGCAGCAGATCCATTAAAATCTGCAGATTGCAGAGGCTGCAGGATATATCGCCTGGCCTAATAACAAAGAAAATTACTTATTAAACTGCCAATTCTTTCTCAAGAATACTGTTTCATATTTCCCTTAATATGTTCCAGATGGTGTGTACACCTTTCAGTCACTATTCCAAAATGTCTGTCTGCACAGAGAAGAATTGTCTTCCATCAACACAACAAATGAGACTTTCCCCTGTCCTTTTCCTTAAAGACTAGGTAGTGGAGTTGGCGTTTGTTTCATAAGCTTTTGATCCATACTTAATCCTAGGGTGGCATGCATCCAGAGCATGCAGAGCATTGGATATTGTGTACCAAATGAAGTAGCTGTTGGTGTACAACACAGTAGGAGACTCTCTCATGTTCTCAAACAGCAGCTTTAGAGTCTGTCAGTGTTCCCAGGGTGTCTTTAGGGAGAGAGGCTGAAAGAGTTCCTGAGAAGCAGGGCCTCTTCTGTTCACTGCCCTTTCTTTGCAGTGAGTTTGCAATGAAATTAAAATTCAGCAATAGTTTTTTTGGTTTTCATTCTAGAGCTACTTAGGCTGCACCATCGTTTCACAGCAACATAATCCTGTAAAATGCAATGTGTAATTGCTCGTTTCAAAATGTTCTCTTATACAACTATAGGATCAGGAGAATTGTCCTCCGAAAACAGTGGGATTATCCTCATTTTATTCAATGAGAATATGATTAAAAAGACAGGAAAGCAATGAAATATAGCAGTAATGAAATACAACCGATGACAGAAATGTTTCAATCTTTCCCTGCTTACAAGAAAGATAGATGTTTGAATCCTGATTTCCTGTAGGCTTACAGTCCGGGTGTAAAGCATTCCAGCTCTGGGGAGGTGCTCAGAAGTGTAACTTGCTATGGCAAACTTCAGGCAAATCTGATGTCCCATTTCATTCAGTTATACTTTAAGATACAGAGAAAGGTGTAAGAGGCAAGAGAGCCTAAAGAAAAGAGATGGAGTTTATGCTGGATCACAGCGGCAGACCAAAGTCCTCTAGAAAGGGTCTGAGTCATCTCAGAAACTTCTTTGGAAAGGAAATGGTTTTGCAAAAACTGAGAAGTGTGATGCAGTCTTAGCTCATCTCTACTGTTATGCTTTACAAGACCTGAGCGTTTCTCCCCAGGCAAGCTGAGGCAGCTTTGCTTCTGCTGTCCAGTTCCCTGATATTGCAACTTAAAGAGACTAGCAATGTGTTTTCTAAAAAACCCAAACCCCTCAGTCATCAAGAGAGAGCAGACATCAGAATCGCTAATGTAACAGGAATGATAGGAACCATCAACAATTCCTGTATAAGCTGAGCAAATGATAAAAATATTCAGAGAATAAAGGTGAAATAGCACTGAACCTTTGATGCTTTTAGGAAACTAAGCAGCTGTGTAGGGAGAATGTCTTTGCAAAAGTTTCTAGAAATGCTCCAGAAATCCTCAACCTTGTTGAAGCAGAGTACTGCTCACTTGGGCAGAAGAACAGGTTATTATTAGTTAGGCATTTTACAGGGTTGTCTGTGTCTTCTGTTTCTTCTCACACATAAGTCTCAAAGTGTTACAGGGTGGTCAGTATCATTGTTCCTGCTGTGCTGAAAGGCCAAATAAGCACTCAGAGTTGATAATTTGCCTGGGTTTACCCAGAAGCGGAGTGGAGGACTGCAGAATGCCTGTTTAATACGTTATTCACTTGATCAGTGTTTCCTGAGAAGAATCCACGTGGGGGGGCTGGCACAATATATTCACATGAACAGAGATTACATCAAAGAGTTTAACACCTCAAACTGACAAAGGCAAAGCAGGAGAGCAGAGAGATGCCTTAATTTTCTTCTAGTCTCACAGCAGGTTGACAGAAGAAACTTCAAGCCGGGTGCCTTGCCTTGCTGACAAGCAGCCCACCCCCAGGCTAGTCTGGCTCAGCCACTGTCTGTGGTCACACTCTCCTCCTGAGCTGACACCCTATTTTCACCTGCAGGTGGAACAGAGAAGTGATAATATGAGATAGATTTATTTTGCACACCAGTGAAATTCTAGGAACAGAAAACAAAAAAACTCTCTGGCAAAGGGGAACAAAATAAGAAGAGAATTTAGAAATGCTGTACCATGTATTTCACATTTGGCAATTTCTACTTTATAGTTAAAACAATTTCATATATGCCCTTTGAAAGTATGAGGCTGCATGCATGAAGAAAGCACCTATTTCCCTTATGCTTTGAGCAGAGACATATGTTTTAAAAATTAAAAAAAGAAAATTACTCTTGAACAATTAAATCTGCCTATCTAGGTAGCTGACTAGCTTTCTCACAGAGATGGCTGTCCTGAAATGAAGCTGAGGAAACGAGGCTTAGAAATGTAAATATTAGTAGGTGCATAGGACCATAAATTAGGAAAATTGACAATTTTAATTACTTTCATTTGCTGAGTTCCCAGGCTGACATCAGAAGTTACATCTGTGAGGTTGCTAGGAGGGTGGGATATGGAGGCAGGAGTGCATGGGTACAGGATAGGCTCAGTCCCCACGTTGACAGTAGGATCTGCAATGACAGCATATTATCTGATGTAAGAAATCCCTAATAGAAACAGAAGCTTCCCAACATCTCCCCCAAACATGGAAAGTACTACGTAGGGGTAGCCGTCAGCTCAGCAGGAGCTTCCAGGCAGGCATGTGGACACTTAAATCACATCATTGTTACAGACAACTCTGGATTCTCTGATTGAAGTTTTCCTATTTTGCTTGGAAAGATTATGGATGGAAGGAAAATTAAATGATAAAGTGAATCATGTGAGAGTGAGGGAATGCCTACATGATGAAAGAAAGGGTGACTGGAGGAGACTTTTTTATTTCAGTGGATTGTGTGGAATAGAAGAATACAGATTTAAGGTATTATGGTGCCTAACACTGTCCTTAGATGCACAAGGTTTCTGTGTTGTGCCTGTTTTGACTATGAGATCCTTGGGGTAAGGACTGTGTGGTTTTTAGATCACCTAGCACAGTATTGCCCTGGTCCCTGTGCAGTCCTGGAATCAAGACGTTAGTATTGATCGGTTTTCATGGCAGAGGCTATGGCAGGCTATTTACAGAGGTATTTACAAAAACATCCAGTTTATCCAATTTAATTATTTCCTGCTTAGACAAAACATGCTCATCTTAGTTTTCTTTTTTTGTTGAGGTTTTTTTGTTGTTGTTTTTGAAATACTATATTCCAGTGAGAAATGTTCCTTTGCAGTATTTGACAGTTACTTTTTGTGACACAAGTAAGTCAATAAAAATCAGAATGTATGTAGCCCCAAATGTCAAATATGTCATTAAACTTGGTTTTCAATGTCCACTTCAGTCTGGTAGTTTTGCGCTCAACTGCCATCATGGAGCAAAAGGTAACAGGTCAGGGCCTCATTGGTATCAACCAGATCAAAACATCTAGCCATTTAACAGGCAAATGTGGAATTTATAAACCAGTGTGACAAACCACTTGCTACTCCATTCCTACTGTTCCTTTCACTCTGCAAATACAAATTACATTCATTTATATCACCAAGAAATCTACAGACTCTTAACAGAATATCAGCCTCCAACTCTGCTGCTTGTATGAGAAGGCAAATAGGAAATAAGAGCACTGGTACACATTTTCTGTATCATTCATTATTTTACAGAGTTCTTTCTCTTGTCTGTACTTATTTGATCCCTCTATAACATGGCCACATTTGACTTGGTAGCTGTTTTGCTGAAAAAAACAGAAGCTACTTCACCATTGCACTAACCTGCTTTCAGATAGTTGCAATTTCCCTTTGATTTTATGCTTTTTTTAATTTATATCTAAGTAACAGAGAAGGAACTATTCTGGAACTTGCTTTTAAGACCAGGTACATTCCAGGAGCAAAAATTAGAAGCATTATTTACACATAATTTTGAGAAATACCTGATATTGTGGCTTCTTTCTTATTTAATTGAGTTGAAATAGAATCCAACATCTGATTTGGGAATACTTTTGTGTCCGTATAGGCTATTATCTGACTCGCCTTGGTGAGTAGACTGTTACTTGAATAGGTGAGACATTATTTGAATAGGTGAGTATATGAGGCTTCTATATAAAAGGCTACAGTTTATCATTTTAGCTGAAGAGGAAAGATGGGGAAAGTAGAATGGGGATCCACATCTGTCAGCTAATTTTTCCTTTTCTAAACTCTATTTTTATTTTGTAGGTGATGGAAATTAAAGGACAAATGATTCATGTGCCAGAATCAAATTCAATTTTGTTTCTGGGTTCCCCCTGTGTGGACAAGCTGGATGAACTGATGGGCCGAGGCCTCCATCTTTCAGACATACCTATTCATGACGCTACTCGTGATGTCATACTGGTTGGGGAGCAGGCAAAGGCCCAGGATGGCTTGAAGAAACGAATGGATAAGCTGAAGGCAACACTAGAATGCACTCACCAAGCCCTGGAAGAGGAGAAAAAGAAAACAGTAGATCTCCTTATTTCTATTTTCCCTGAAGAAGTGGCTCAGCAGTTGTGGCAGGGGCAGCAGGTTCAGGCCAGGAAGTTTGATGATGTCACCATGCTCTTCTCGGACATTGTTGGATTCACTGCCATCTGTGCGCAGTGCACACCCATGCAGGTCATCAGCATGCTGAATGAACTCTACACGCGGTTTGACCATCAGTGTGGATTCCTGGACATCTACAAGGTAATAGCTCAAGTCCTAAGTTAGCAAAATCTGATTGAAACTAAGATAGAAAGAAATCCACGTAGCCATCTTCCTAAATTAGAGACCTTCCCTATAAAAATGGAAAGGCAATATTTTTGTTCTGTGTGAAAAAAAAATCTGAAATATGCCCACTGAAAATCAAATACTTTGATGCTGAGCTGTCATCATGGTTCCCCCAGGGGAATATATGCCTCATATTCCCATCTTCCTATAAGAACGTACACCTCCTGTATTATAGCCTGGTTTCCTTTAGGTAACACATCAGCCACAGTGTCCTAAGTATGATGAAGTGCATGGTGATGATCCTCACCCAAGCTGCAGCTCCTGGAAGGCCCTCAAACACTGTTTCAGCTGAAACTTGAATGGTTTAGGGTTAGACACTTACTTTTCCCCTGAAAGAATTAAAATTTTCCAAAAAGAGCATTCACTATTATAGGAGATTTAAACTTCCACTGAAAAACAGGAAGAGGACAGCAGATGTCCATTCATAGTAAATGGAATGAGTGGGACATGGCACTGGGGTGCCATGCTCCTTTACTGCTCTACAGAAAAGGAAATGTCGCATGTGTTGGTCCTGTTACAGTCCTCTTCACCTTCACTTCTCTTCGGTGGATTGGTGTCCAGTATGTGTTTGAGAGAAAGAGAGGTAGTGTTTAATAAAAGCAGTGAAGATATTATCTGTGTGATTCTCCTATGAAATCTACAGAGAATATGTTTGGTATATGGAATAACTTTAATTTTGTGATAGGAAAAGCAGATTTCTTTTATATATCTTACGTATATTTATGTATTTCTTTTTATAACTGAATGCACCAGAGGGAAAAAAAAAAAAAAGTAGTTGAAAAATTATATATTATCTTCATTTTCTGTCTGAGGCTCGCAAACTAAATTACCAGTTTTCAGTGTTTCAAATAGTATTTGTTGACAGGCTATAGAGAAAAGGTCTTCACAAGAGTGCTGTCCCTTTTCTTTTTAGCCTTTAACACAATTTAAAAGGCATCCAAAGATATTAATTACCCTCCTAAATAATAATTGTGGCTGAAAAGTTACAGTACATACCACAGATAGAACTGAACATGGTATAGAAACATGTTGGTAGGACAGTATCCCAAAGTGAAAGATCACACTGTAAATAAGTTTTGTGCTCCTGGGCTAGGGGTTTGTATTACTAATGCTCAGAAGCCAAAGACTGTGTTGGGAGAGGACTACAACAGAAGGTACCAACCCTTGTTTGAAAATTGTTGCGGTGATATAGTCAGAAAAGATTGGGAGTTTGATCTCAGTTTGTATTAATCTTGTGTTGCTGCACTGGATCTCGAGCTAGCTCTGAGAACAGATGTGAGGAACTTCTGACCCACGGTCAAGAGTGATATCTAGTGACCCTGTTTCATATGTTGTATCTGGTATGTGGGTGTAGTGTTTTCCCAGATGATTAATTTTAATTAGCTGTTTTGAGGCATTCAGGACATTCTTTGTTGAAAACTGTGGTTGCATAGGAATAGAAACAAAGTTTGTAAAACACAGGTTAAGTCCTGTGAGAATACTAAGAAGGAATATTTATACATAGGTCATGAATATTACATCATTGAGACCCTGGCTTTCTGCCTTTCACCTAGCTTTGTGCCACTTCAGACAGAAAAATGTTACTGTATGGAACTACTGTCCTGACCAGTGACATAAGATGATGGCTGCTGAGATAGGCAAGATAAGATTTATGCATTCAGAAAAGGAATAAACACTCCAAAAAGTTAAGACCCCCATGTAGTTCTATGAGCAGAAGAATAAACAAAACCTATTTTTCTATGGAAGAACGTCTTACGCTTCTAACACTCTTTCTCCACTGTTACTATCTTAATATAGCTGGTTCTTTCTCAGATCCTTTCATCCTGGGTTTTCCTCCATCTCCTTACTCCCACGTGTCTCATGAGGCTCCCTGTAGGCCCCTTGCTTCCCTCCACAGCCCACCCATGAGAAAGGCAGTGTACACTGTGGCTGTTTTGGAGCTGTATGTACCTTATTTTTTATCCCCCTAAATCTTTCTAAATTTGTGTTTTGACCGGAAGTCTAAAAAGGTTACTGTGAGGTTAGGTGAAAATGACTCAGTTGATCATTACAGAAAGACAAAACTCAGGCAATGAACCTTTTTTCTTTTCCTTTCAGAATCAAGCTTAAAATAAAGTGACAATTCTTTTGAAAAAACATTTGCATTTTAAAATAAAAATAGCTCATGTGTTTATATCTTCTTCATTTGTTTCAGATGATATTCTGGAAGCTAAGTTTATTGCTAGGAATGATAACCACCACAGCAACTACAATTCTAGAAGTTATTGTAAGGCAATGAATTTTAGATATGTGACCACCTATATTTGTACCTATAGCCTGCCTTTAAGATATGGTCCTTTAACTAGGCTACAGAAATTTATTGTGTGACCTATATACACATCAAAACAGATCAGTTTTCAAATTTGTTTGTTTTTAAGCAACATAGCAAGAATAATTTCCAAAGGTGATTTGATAAGTCCTTCTGAATACCAAATTCACCATTTTGTAAACAGGAAGATAAGCAAAATTCATTAAATATAATAAATTCCATGTTGTAAATTATTCACCTAGCTTTACTGTTAGAGCGTTTTGAATTCAGAACCTCTGTGCTTCTAATCTTGGACTCAGACAATGAACGTAATATTTTCAATTGTCTCATACTGCTCATTCAGGGATGTTTACAGAGAAGTATGGCACAGAAAGAACAAAGATTCTTGCATTTAACAAGTCAGACATAGAGGCAAGCATAATGAGCTGTTGGATACAGAATCAGAAATTCGGAGAGGGCTGAAGGGGGATGAATTAGACTTTGAAATTTCTTGAAAATGAGAGTAGCTATAACTGATGAGGTAGGGAAAGGATATCAAATGGATGGATGCATAGGTAAGAATGAATAGGCACCGAAAATGAACTTCACAGCAGCACTTTGAGCGGATACCAAAGATGACAGATTACATTTGTCCAGGCTGAGGGAGAATATTGCAGTAATTGAGATGCACAGTAATAGGAGCCTGGGTAACGGTTTTAGAAATCTGGAAGAATCTGTGTTTTAGGGAGTGAAACTTTAGAAAGAATCTGCTTACATATAGCCTTTGTGAAAAGATCAAGAGGGGCACCCTTGAGATAATCACAGAAGGGAGAGGATGACAGAACTGAGACCTGGCAATGCATTTGGGAACTGGTGCTACTGACTATCTGAGCTAATTATATTTGGCTTGGAATTGAGGAATGGGAGAAAAAGATGCTGTCAAGCGGGGAGTGCAAATCAAATGGAGATGCAGGTGCTTGGTAAGCCAGTGTCTGTGGACATGCAAGCAGAAACATGGACTCAAAGAGCCGAAGTAATGGGAGAGAGAAGACTTCCGCATGTTTTGAAAGCAATTGCTTTGCTTAAAATATATAGTGGTTGGCCTGTTTAAAATATATGGCCTGTAAAAATATATACTGTTTGTGTCTTTGTTTTGACCTGTTTTTCTCTGTCTGGATCTCAGTTGCTGTTATGAGCCAAGTGCTGGGAAACAATGCTTCAGCTAAACCACCTCTTTATCAAATAAGCTATTTAGATATGCTGCAGTCATGGCTGCTGGCATTTAAAACTTAACCCTGCTTAAGATTCCTGCAGCTTCTGTTTCTCCCTCCAAGTAATATGTTTTTGACATAGGATAATTTTAAGTATCTTTTCTTGTGGAGTCCTTTTGCCTGTGTAGGCCTGCTTTCTCAGCTGTTTCCCTGTTTCGTTTCTGAAACAACCCCATTTCCCTCCCCTGCTCTTTAACTAGTGTGTGGGGTAAAGGCAGCATGTGCATGGCTGCTGTTTTGGCCATGCATGCGTTGGCTGGGTGGCTGTATATGCTGGTTGGGTAATATCAAGCCAAATACAGCAGAACCAGGCTTGCTCCTGTAGGTGTCCTAAGAAAAGAAAAGTCCTTTCTTTTTTCTTTCACTGGACAGTGCAGCATTTGTCCTTGAAGGCATTTGCAGATTTTCCCCTAACACTAAACTTCAGTGTCTGTGAAGTGCTGAGTCCCACTTTCCATGTCTAAGCAGGGTCCTGGAAGTTTATAACAATGAACTATTGTCAGCTTCCAAAATTTCTTTGCTGTACATCTTTGTTGTCAAAATTTTAATCGAAATTTTACTGAATATTTATTGAATAAAACAATATATTTCCTGGTTAATTTTATAGTTAGAATTCACAACTTTGTCAGGTGAATTTCGGCTTCCTTTTTGGTTTCATTATTTCGCTAAACTGACACTCTTTATATGAGTGGTGTGACACACATGCCTCAAAGTCGTTTACTGGCTTCCTTGTGGTTCTTTTTGGCTATTATTCCTCTCAACATAATTTCACTTACTTTATACTGAGTGGCATTACTTATTTTTTGTGAATGATACCGTTAGTGCGTCAGATCTTGATTTTCTGATTTTATACACCTGCCTCTGGCTACAGCCTTCATTTTTGCTCATTGAAAGGACCTGGGACTAAAAAATGATGGGAAGCCTGGACTGCTTTGCAATCATTCAGGACTGATGTTCACCAGCTCTGAAAAATGTTTATATTGTATTTGTGATATAATTGTTTTAGGAATCTAATTTTAAACTCACATTTTCTAAAAATATCACTTTGCATTTTATAGTGGTAGTTTAAGTTGCAGAAATCAGTATTCATTTTACAGAAAATACCAGTACTTTCTCAGTGCCATGACTATCCATCCTTGAGAACTGATATTTGTACATATTCATATGTATGTTCTTAAGTTTAGTGTCAGTGCTATAATGATGTAAAGAATACTGCAATGACAGGAGTCATGAGCTGCAGACTGTTCTGAGGTTTTCCAGGCTTTATGTTCTTATGTCAAAACATAAGTCTCCAAGATTTCATGTAAAATCTATGGTCACTCCATTTTTATTGTTTCCATTACTTCTGCAGTTTTAACCTTTTAAGTTTAGTGCAGCTACATGACCATTTTGAAAAGGTTTCAGATTCTTTTAGCTTTAGCTTAGGCATCAGCAGAATGAAGATTATAATGAAATGTGATTAAAATATGTAAACAATACTGATACTCTTATATGAGCAATATGGTGTTGCTTCTTCTTGTTAATTTAAAGTCAGTGGATTTTGAATGTGTAACAGAAGAAAATTTCTATTGCCCAGAAGCTTTGTCTCTGTGGTGCTACCCAGGCTGGTAGAGCTGCCGTTCAGCATGCTGCTCTGTTCAAGTCCCACCACAGAGGGCTCCTAAACTTTCTTCCTTTTCTTGATCTGAGCAGGCTATAACACTGACTTTCCTCTTGAACTCTGGCTGTGCGTGGACTTGCTGGCATACAAGTATGTCTCATTCCAGTGTGAAGTCAGAGCAAAGCGGAGGCACCTATCTTTTATGGGAACTCAGAAGTGTCCCTGTGTTAAGTTAATTAAAAAAAAAAAACCAAAAGCAAACAAACAAACAAAAAAAACAAAACCAAAAAAAAGAAATACAAAAGATTCCTTGGATTTTCCCTGCATATCAAGAGCTCAGGGATATTTTAAGACTTCCCATTACTTTAAGCATGTATTTTTCTGCAGCTTTGTGGAGGATTTACCATTTTGTCTTTATGGAGATGTACAAATGAAGCAAACTGACATGCAGGCTCCAGAAGAGTTATTCTTTACCTTATAAACATACAGACCTGCACAAAGCAGTAAAAAATCTGTGCGTGTTCTCCTGCTTCAGGCGATTCATCACCTGAGAATCCTCTGAAGTCTGGGACTTCTGCTTCTCTATAAAATTTTTTCTTCTGGAATACCATGCTTGTAAATATTTCCTTCTTTTTTTTCTCTTTTGTCTCCCTTCTTCCACTTTTTTCTTACCTGAAGAGCACATGTTTGTTTATGTGTCCTGCTCCACTTCTCTCAAGCTGCTTTGGAGCCCTAGAGCCTACGTCCAACTTGCATGTCCAGGGAGTGCTTCCCAGCTCCTCAGTTTGTGTGAAAACTCTGGCCATATCCTGACTTTTTATTTGGACAGGGAGAAGGGTATCCTTCTCTGGGGCTCCCTGGTCCATATTGGAGACCGAGCCCAGACAGCAGCTGGACAGGAGCCATGGCTAAGAGCATGCCTTATTGCAGCACACAGGTCCCTCTGATACTATGTTTTGTAAACACTTAAATGCTTTGTTTTCTTGTGTCAAGTTTTCCCACCTTCTAAATTTTAGTACCTCTGAGAGACTGGAGAAAACTGGTATCACTCTCCATCAGCCTAAGCTATTTCCATTTAAACAGTCTAAGATTGTGTCAGATCTAGACAATACACAGCACAACTGTGACAACATATGGCTGGCCTTTCATATACCTGAACATGCCAAGATGCAGCATTTTCATTCACGCAAATAGTTTTCATAAATGTACCTTAATTTCTTAAATTATTTAAAGGAATATTGAGGATACTTAAGTAAGTTAAGAGAAACTAACTAATATATGAATTTAAAGACAGATAAATTAAAGCTTATGTAACCTCAAGGAAGATGTTGTTCAATAGTAGTTTTAATACTGGGGATACCTATAGCAAATTAAGATCACTCTTACATTTGAAGGGCAGTCACATTAAACGGAAATGTGTGTCTTAAGTTATGCAAGATTATTTTAATATTTGCTTATTTTGATAAACAGTTCTTTACTTTGACATTGCAACTACCTTGCACAAGGCAGAATGCCAGCCAGGACATTTTCTATTCACAGACATATTTGGTGTGTTTTTTAAAATTTCATACTTGCCTACAAAAGAGAGAAACTATTTATGCACTATGAGTTTTGTATTCCATGACTGTTGTATTCCATGATGTTGACATCATGTGAACTGTAAATCTTCTAGCATATTTCTAAAGTGAAAAAAACCTTTTACACTACTAGATAATAATTCTACACAGCAAGTACCATTTGTCTCTTTTTCTTTCGTAAAGAAAACAGCACTCTGAATTAAAGTGTAGATGAAAGAGTTCCTCCATATATTGTATATTGGAAGATAAATACTTAAGACTGCTAAGTAGGTGCTATAGAAAGAATTGGTATACAGCTTTTCCTGCAGAACACTCCTGAACTTGCCAGCGTTTAGCATCATTAAACTCACTAAAAATAAAATGCCCTTAGGCCTGGTAAGAGCAATTGCTTCATAATTAGGCTCTCGGGAGAGAACCTGGGTTTTATAGTAAGCAATTTCTTTTAAAAAATGAGCTTTACCAGATGAAGAGATTTCTGAACTTCAGAGGTGGATGCTTGGAATCCATTCCTGCTCACATGGGAGGGGTTTTCCATACACTGAACTATTTCCATAAGCAGAATGCAGTGTCATAAAAGCATCGCAGTTACCTTGAAACTTAGGCACAAGATGAGGAATTAATTTTGAAAAGCTGAGAGACAAAAGCCAAGAGAACCAAACACTACGGTAGAAACTGAAGGAAATTGTTGGGTCCATTTGAAGACAGAAAACCTTTAAAAAAATGGAGTTTTTTTATAGTATCCCAGAGATTTTGGGAATCTATAAATAATATTGTACCCAAGATGTAGATTCAATTTCAGGAAAAAACCCAAGCAGGTAGGTATTATAAGCTGACGGATGTTAAGCTTCACAGTGTTGCACAGCTTTTCTGCCAAATCTATGCAGTGGAAAAACATAGAATACTTCAAAATGCAGACAGAACTAGACTTCAGTTTCTATTCACACATCAAGAACACAAACCAGTTTTGATTCTTTTGAAAAAGGTCAGTATTCAATATGTAACAAATAGACACAAATGTAGATCTAGTAGCTACCTTGGCCATGCTCAGAGGAGGCTTTTCTGAACTGTACTTACACCACCTCTAGAGAAAGAGCGCACACACTTCACTTTTCAGTGGAATAAACTGTCTCCTTTCTCTCCAGCAAGTTTCTTTAACATTTTTTTTCCAGAATCTGTATTTAAACCGCCCAAAATACTTCACTTCTGCCCTCCCTCCTAGTGATTGGTAAGATCCTTGACCTGCATGCCAAAATATGCATTCCAAGATGCAGAATTTTTTGAGCTAAACAGGATCTTGCTGTTGTGCTGACAAAACAGTATCTTAACACTAGCAGTCAACACACTCGTGCAACCTTTTTCCTCTTTTGGGGTACTTCATGGGAGCAGGATCATGCACTCTAGTGCACATTCAAAGGCAATGGGGTGAGACGTGCATGAGAAGATAACAGCTCACTTAGAGTCTTCTGAGAGTTTCACAAGCTAAGCCTTTTCAGTCTGTGGCTATCGTGGCCCACGTAAACCTGATTTTCAGCCATTCCTCAGAAAAAGCATGCTTTTGACATGGGAGGGGTCTTGCATATCAAATGACAGTCTGGCCACGGAAGCAGGCAATTAAGCAAAGATATTTGGGTCCTGCGGTAGTAAATGTGTAAAAAAATGAAGTTTCCAGAATTCAGGATGGAATACATCGTGCCGTGGAAGTTAATTTTTCTCCTCAGTGACTATAGGAAGAGTATAGGTTAGTAGCTTAAATTAAAGGCTTAATTTTTCTGTGACTGATGCTGGGTAGTGTGAGTCCCATCCTGAATGACAATGCTGTAAGTTTATAACTGATTTCAGAGATATATTTGGAGAAGGACTTGGGTAAAAGGAAATAGGGAAGAAGTCAATGACATCTTGAGGTAGAGTATGGATATCAAATAAATTGTTCCCTGTGATGAGTGCTGAGATTGCTGACTTTAAATAAAACTAGAGCAAAGATAATTTCCCTTTTCTTTAGCCTTTGTCCATACCAGTAGGTAGCCTGTTTGCTGCTGTCCAGTCATGGACAGGAATAATGAAGCCCTAATGATATGTCTGAAGCACCACTTTGCCATATACTGTGGTCTTTTCCCTAATTTTCCTGCTGTACAACTTGGGGCAGAAAACAGATGAAAGAAAAACCCATTGGGAGAGACTAATAACTTCAAAGGCTTTTACAGAGTTATACTTGCAAGAATTTAAACTTAAAGCTGATTTTTGCTATATTCCTTTAGAGGGAAGACATTTCAGCTTTCATAAAAGAAATATATAGCACTGAGGTACTACATAGTTCAGTCCTGCAGATGGAATGAAATACAAATAAACAGGATAATGAAAATTTTGGGAAGGCAAGGGTCTTTACTGCAGTACCTGGGAACACCTTCCAACTTCCAGTTCCAGGTGCATTCCTATCCTGAATCCTGGCTTCATGCTGGGATGAGACTTAAGAAAGAACCTCCTTATATATTTATATGCTCCCATGGAAACACAACCTAGGTGTGCAGGAAGCTAAGATGTGTTCAGCTAAGTCCAGGCTGAGGAATACATATGGAACTTACTCTAAGAGACAGCCAGCGACATACCCTGACTTTGCTCCTTAAAAGACTATTTCCAGATCTTAAAAACAAAATTAATACACTAGAAATCATTGATTTTGTTGTTAATGTAATCATAAGAATCACTTAAACCACATATTCTCCAATAAATGCTGTTCTGAGCCTGGATTAATCTCTAAGAGTGGAAAGAAAACTGATGTATGGAATGTAGAAAGGCTTTCCACTGGTTCGTCTGTTCAGCTAGAGATCAGCTTTCCCGAAGGACTGTTTGATTTCACAGAACTTGCCCTGTCCTTCATCTAAAATTCACCTGCCTCTGTGACTGTCCATGTTCAGTCAGTCTGCCCTTCTGCCTCTTCACGTAGTCTTGTTAGTTCTTTTCTTTCCGTAGTTCTGAGATAGAGGTGAAACTATGCTATTTACAACATAGAACTATTCATCTAGACTATCTTCACAGTCAACAGAGAAAAGTATGATTTTATAGGGTAAGTGTGAATTGGTTTTAGTGTGAAATTCATCTTTTCCTGAAGGAGATGTTTAGCACAGGTCAGATGACTGCTAGAGTTCCCATTTCATTTCATTGATCATGACAAGAATTGAGAGTGAATAACTGATATTCAGATTATTAGAGATATCTCTGGTTAGGTGAGATTAATCTCATCCATATAGTCTACATCTTATCAGCTTGTAGCCTAGATGGTTGAAATACTGCTTCTTCCCTGCTTGTGCCATCTACTTTTCATGTGCTTTATTTTTACAGTTACTTATGTTATATAGTTTAATGCCATGTTATGTTGTTTAATGCATAGAGTGTATTTTTATTGAGTAAAATGACTTTTCACTGCATTTTAATTGCTCTCATATAATCAGCATCAACCCAAGCTATTTCTTTCCTGATTTCATTGCTTTTTGTTGTATTGGCACTGGAATAACTCCCATCACCACCAAGCATGAGTATTGTGCTGTCTTTCAATAGGGTGCCTTAGAATACTTTACTGATTGATTCAAAGCTTGACTTCCCATGGCTTTTGCAAATGGATGTGATGATTGTTGTCCAAAAACCTATGTATTGCTCACTCCTATTGAAACAACCAGTAACATGTGGGATTGACTGTAAGAGACAATGGAGTATTCAAGGGTCCTTAACATCAGTGCTGATTCTGTTCACTTTCAGCTAAGAAGAGAAATATTAACAGCATTTTATTAACCAAGGAAACTGATGTGGTAACTTCACTGATGATCATTAGAGAAAGATAAAGAAAAGCTGGCATTCTGGCAGATGCTAATCTGCTGGGCAATGACCAGGGAAACTAGTGTTGCAGCTCCAAACAATGCAACTCTGTGGCTCAACTGAGAAGTAAAGTTACCTATAATAAAATACACAGAAGGGCTTTATTTTTGTTCAAAAATCATTTTCTTCTCCTCCCCTCCATAAGAATATAGGTCATAGATCCCAAAAAAAGAAAACATTTCATTATTGTCACTGGAAAAAAACAATAACAATTTAAAAAATTGCCATTATTTTAATATTTCCTTGGTCATTTTGAATATTACATCATGAAAAGTTCAGAAAGTGTGAATAATTTTCAGCTCTAAATTTTCCAGTATAACTTTTGTATCAGAATTTTTCTTCTTGGAATTAAAAGATACAATATTAAAGTGAAAAATCAGTAGCTGCAGTGTAATCTTAATTATCTAAATCAGGGGAGACAGAAAACATTTGGACAGCTGAAAATTCAGATAATTATCAATATAGCTAATAGGTATATTGGGGACGAGGGCATACCGTATAGTTAAAGTTTGGATTACAGTGGAAACTGCTGTAACTAGTGCATTATAACGGTCCATGTTTAACAGGATTGAATGTGGGTGCTTGAAGAAGTACAAGAAGCCCCAAGAGCTATTTGTGAAATGTCAGGTACATCTTGGCAAACTTCTTTTTAGTATTTTCATTTTGAGATTTATGCCCTAAAATACAAGGATTATGTTCTTTATCACTGTATTTGCTGAAGCTTCTATTAAAATCCTCACTGTCTGCAGAAGTGTTTGATTGTTCTTTAAAAAACTTGCCAAATTCTTTTTGTCTGAGTAAGATCTTATGGTCAGTAATTTTCACAGGCCTCCCCTCTTTCTTAATCCATAAGGATGCTGATGTCGTCTCTTGCCCTCGCACCCTGCACCACTGTGAAGAGCCCACCTCCCACAGGCACTGGGGGCTGCTTTTAGGTCCCCCCAAAGCCATCTCTGCTCCAGGCTGAACAAGCTCAGCTCCCCCAGCCTTTCCTCACAGGGCAGGTACACAGCTGCCACCATCCTGGAGGCCCCCCAGTGAGCTGGATGCAGTTTATCAATCTCTGTCTTGTACTGAGGGCCCCAAAACTGGATGCAGTATCTGGGTGAGTGCTCAGTAGGAGGTGATAACCACTTTCCCCAATCTTTGCTTATACAACCCAGGCTACCACTGGCCATTTTTGCTCCCAGGACTTGCTACTGGCCCATGTGCCACTTGCTGCTCACCAGGACCCACAGATTCTTTCCCACAGAGCTGCTCCGCAGGAAGTTGGCCACAGGCTGTATCAGTTCCAGGGAAATTCCTTCACAGGGACGGGACTTTGCACATGTCCTTGTTGAATTTCATGAGTTCCCTGCTGGCCAATTCATCCCGCCTGTCCATGTCCCTCAGGATGGCAGCCCTGCCCTAGAACAAATTGACTGGTCCCTCCAATTTGGTATCAACTACAGGCTTCATGAGAGTGCAAATAATGGTATTATCTGGAAAAGAAGCACAGATTTTGTCAGAAAAGTCAGATATATTTACTCAGATATTGGAGAGGTTTTTTATTTATTGTATTTTGAAAGGTGTTAACTAATAAGTACATATTGCATGCACCTAGAACAATGTATCTGTATTTGGGTAACAAATAAGAGAGGGGAAATATGCGTAGGCAACAGGTGAAAAGAGAGGCAGGTATTTTAAGATGGAGGATACTGCTCTTTTGTGCAGGGGAAAAAAACCTACATCCAACCAGAAAAGTCAGTTTTCTCAGTGAGAAAAGTTAAGTGAGGAAAGCGAAGAGCATTAAACTGTGATTAGCTAAACCATTACCCCTTTCCCTGCTGCTTATTTCTATTTTTTTTTCCACTGTCAAGCTCTTGAAGAGGAAACTGATACTGTTGCAACTGCTGTTTGTTGTTATTTCAATATTTTAAAATGGAATTTTATAGAGTATCTCCCAGCAGTAGGAGAGTTTTTGCTGTTGGCAGATTACTTCTAAGTGATAACAGTTTACTAATAAGCTTCTCTTCAGCTAAGTATAGCATATATACTTTATATACAGTGGCTGTAAACAGGATGTAGAACATAGAGAAACTAATACTCCAAGTTTTCTTGCCAACTTAAAATTACAGTGATTATTAACATGTACTTACCTAAGCAGAAATAAATATTTCTGGTGACTAAAATTACAGAAGCACATGCGACCACAAGCAGGATTTGATGCATGTAGAAACTGAACTGAATTTGAAGAAATATCTGTTACTCTATAAAAGGAGGGTAAGAAATTAAGACATGGAAAGGGCTGAAAAGTATCTATGTTTAGTTACTCTATCAAAAGTCTGTATGTGTGATACAGTTATATAGGTAGTCTGTATATGTTAATAGAATAAACCAAATAAACTTTGAACAACATAATGTATTTTTCCTTATACACGTACCACTGAAATATTTTCTTTTCTCAAGGAAGCGCATACTTGAGCAATACTTATGTATTTACTTTCCAAAGTAATCCTGTATTCACTTAATCACTTGTGTAAAACATCAAGGTATCCAGGAGTGTCCTGCAGTTCTTCATCCTGAATTGCACTGTGAATTCTTTTTCCCATGCCTTGTGAAAAAAAAAAATAAATCTGTTCTTTCTGTATGTGTGTGTATATATATATATATATATATACACACACACACACACATATAACAAATGTGCTGAAGGATGAATGTTCCTTGAATGGATTTGCTTTGACAAGGGCTCCATTAGCAATTAATTTTATATCAGCAGTATAGCCAACTCAAACTAAAATCACCAGTGCAACCTGCATTAAGGGCTTTTTTTTATGGATGACACTTTGAGTTAAAAGACAATACTTTAACTGTGTTTATAGTGAAGGCAATCCATCTTTTTATTTCCAATTTATTTATTTATTTTGCAGAAGAGCATTGAACAGGCCATAGAGACAGTGGCATAGATTATTCTAGGGTTGAATGGGTACTAAATATTTTAACCCTTAGGAGTAAGATAATAAATACCTATGCAGCCCTGTCAGTGTTTTGGAGATGGGAACAATAGTACACAAGTACCCTTCACAGCAAGGTGAAGGATCTACAAAGGACATGCTGTTAAGAGTGGATTTTCCTCCTGAAAGAAGACAGCAATTTCTGAATTTTCAGACACATTTTTTTGTAGATAATTAGTTTTGATCATAAGCAAAGAAACCTTCTTGATATAATTTAACCCATTAAAAAAGGAACAAACTGTACACAGACTTAATTATGTCTCTTAAGTGAAAAGAAATAGCAATGAGCACTCCACTGTAACAGTTGCAATACAAATTATCTATTAGGGTTTTACAGGAAGCCTGCTGAGACAAACAGGACTAAAACTAGAGCCAATTTTCCCTCCAACTACTTCTTTCAGTGGATTTGATATTTCTGATTGCTGTAGGATTATAAGATTAGACTTGCCACAAGAGTGACTCCCCATGATTAAATTTTTTATGTTTATTTCCAAAGTGTCTTTGAAAAAAAGTGCTAGTAAGTTTCCTTAGACTGTGGGGATTCCTGAATATTTTAGATGAAAAACTTTAAACATTACCTTCTTCGAAGTCTTGTGTTATTCAAACCTGCATAATTAATGTAAAAACAAAACAAAACCCAACACATACCAAAAAATCTAACATTTTGTATCTCAAAATGTGTATATCCCAGTTTTAAAAAAAATACTCCTCCTGTTTTTTTACCGGTGCTGTTTAACATCTTTGTTGGGGGCATTGACGGTGGGATTGAGTGCACCCTCAGCAAGTTTGCCAGTGGCACCAAGCTCTGAGGTGCAGTTGACATGCTGGATGGAAGGGATGCCATCCAGAGGGACCTTGACAGGCTTGAGACGTGGGCCCATGTGAACTTTACAAAGTTCAACAAGGCCAAGTGCAAGGTCCTTCATGTGGGTCAGGGCAATCCCAAGCACAAATACAGGATGTGCAGAGGCTCAATTGAGAGCAGCCCTGAGGAGAAACACTTAGGGGTGTTGGTTGATGAAAAGCTCAACATGACCAGGCAGTGTGCACTCGCAACCCAGAAAGCCAACCACGTCCTGGGCTGCATCAAAAGAAGCGTGACCAGCAGGTCGAGGGAGGTTATTCTCCTCTTCTACTCCACTCTTGTGAGATCCCACTTGGAGTACTGCGTTCAGCTCTGGGGATCCCAGCATAAGAAGGACATGGGCCTGTTGGAGTGAGTCCAGAGAAGGGCCACGAAGATGATCAGAGGCTGGAGCACCTCTCCTGTGAAGACAAGCTGAGAGAGTTGGAGTTGTTTAGCCTGGAGAAGGCTCCATGGAGACCTTATTGTGGCCTTCCAGTACCTAAAGAGGACCTACAGAAAAGCTGGAGAGGGACTTTTTACAAGGGCATGTAGTGACAGTACAAGTGGTAATGGCTTTAAACTGAAAGAGGGTAGATTTAGATTAGATACAAGGCAGAAATTCTTTACTGTGAGGGCGGTGAGGCACCGGCACAGGCTGCCCAGAGCAGCTGTGGCTGCCCCATCCCTGGCAGTGCTCAAGGCCAGGCTGGATGGGGCTGTGAGCAACCTGGTCTGGTGGGAGGTGTCCCTGCCCATGGCAGGGGGTTGGAACTAGATGATCTTTAAGATCCCTTCCAACACAACCCATTCTATGATTCTATGACTCCATAGAGTCATAAGAGAGGACCAAACCAAAATGCCATGAACAACCTGAATTATAAGAAGTCCTGGAGCTTTTAAAAAAAATTATTTCAGGATAGAAAACACATAATTAGAAAATTTGTCAAATCTGATTTTGAAGGACTGAACAACTTAACAAATTAAAGCTTGATGGAGATTCTCAGCATGGAAATTTCAGCCTAAATGCTTAGCTGGGTAAAGTGTTAGTAGTGCCTAAAAATGGTCAAAGAATGGTAAATCATCAGACAACCTTATCAGTACTCATCAATTCCAGTTTCAATGACCAGGTCAGTCTCAACAGTCCCAATCATTCTCCTGGTTCTCCAGTATTACTGTCAGAGGAACTTTGTATGGATAAGCGCTTTAAAGAGTATCATACAATGGTATTAATATTTTTCTTTTCAGAGTAAGGTTAACACGAGGCAGCTTCGGTTCCATTTTTCTGCTAGTATCCAGATATGTGCAGTGCAACTCTGATGATGCTACTCATTCAGTGAGCGCAATTTATCTGTTAAGCTATTTTACACAGCTATGGAAATTTCACAAGGGATAAAAGCTAACAATAAGTAGGTTTGCCTGAACACTGCAGAAACAGTATATAGTCCCAGATCTGTACTTGCTTACAGTGCTGTAATGCAACTAACTTCAGTGGAAAAGTAATTTTGAAATTAAATCATTCATTGAGGAGCAGAATTTGTCTTTCAGTTTTGTATTTGACGTCATAGATTCAGCTTTTTTTTTGTAGTAGCCCCTTTATTTCTATTCAAACTGGCTATGTTCATCCACAATTTTTAAGAATGACAATGGATTTCTGCTAATTCTTCCTTCTGATGTAAAGAGTTTTTTACCATCTATTTATTAGCCATCCAGATGGCTAACTTCTGATACTTTTTCTCACAATGCTAGTGTATTTTCTCCTTTAGTTTCTATATTTTTCACCAGCCACTGCAATATACTTGCCCATCCATTTGTCTTTGGAAAGGTGACCTTTCTGCTTCTTGAGGACAGAGATCCTGAGATATGGCTTGGGTAAAACAGGCAGGCAGACAGCAGTATTGATTGTTCCCACGTGGTTTTTCTATATACATGTACTATTAGGAGCTTTCAAAAGTGACGAGGGAGCTCTAACAGCTGCCTTAGCTCTCAGCTCATGAGAAACCCTCAGCTTCTTCTATCTATCATCCTGCACAATCAGCAGGAAAGGCTGAGGTGCCAAACTTGGCAACAGGCTTGTAGCAGCTTCTGTAAGTTTGATGGTGGGAAGTATTTGCTCCTACTGCTGTTCAGGATTCATGCTCTGGGTACATTTACATGTAATGCTTACTTTTTGAGATACTATTTCCAATTCTGTTTATTAGGACTGGAAATTTATCTGAGAAGGTCCATATCTACTAATATTAGTAGAATGAATCCCTGCAGAGAGAAGAATCAGCTGTGTTTATTCCCTGAATAACTCCTTGCTCAGTGCCTGCTTTCTTCTCACCCTAGTCTTTGCTGAAGTCTTTTCTGGTATTTCTGCAGTTGTGAGCAGGGTGAAAGTCAGATTAGTTATGCAGCAAAAACCAAAGTAATCCCTGAGGGCTGAGTTTGCTTGGGCATGTATTAAGGGACTGTGTGCAGAGCATGGTGCAGATGTGTGGGCAAGCAGACTGCAAAACACATTGCTGTCAATAAAGCTGCAGAACTTGAGGGCTTCAGTGTTTCTCAGGCTGCCTTTATCCAGTGCCAGAGGGCTTCTGTAATTTCTTTTGCTCTTGCTTCCTCCTGAGGGACAGCTTTCTTTAAAGAAAATCAAGGATTAGAGGGAGGTAAGGCCTGTCTGAAGAGACCAGAGGGATCAGTTAGCTGAACTTGGTACCTGAAGGTAGGGAATTCACAGTCCTGTAGCCTGTATAGTAGAAAAAGGCAACAATTCTGATTTGAAAATAAGAGACAGGTGCTGTCAAAAGTCTATAGCAAGAACATCTATTTGTAAATTATCCCTGGATTCAGGAAGAGCTACCTGCTAATGAGAAGTTAGAAACTCTTCACTGTTTTTTTATGGTGATGTTTTGCTTTTACTAATTCTCTTCCTGATACACTTTTCTAGCATAGCAAATAATAATTACAAATTATAATCACATAGCACTATTCTTATCCAACAGCAAACTCAGCCAGGATAGTGTCAAACAAAGCTGCATGCAATTTCTTATTTAGGAAAGCAGTTTTCTGTATTAGTACTATGGGAAAATGTTGTAATCTCTCAGCTGATGGCGTACACTGTTGTAGATGTAATGATCTTCTTTGGCTATAATGGTGATGAACCACTATGCAATCACATGTCAGGTTTTGCCTGCACCTGTTTGCAAACTCAGGTAATTATGCTCCGTTGTCTAATTGCTTATTTTATGGATGTTTTGCTCACATCTTTTAAGCAATGCTATTTGTTTGCAGATAACTAATGGTAGGGTTCTTTAGGTATCATACTTTAACATCTGATTTGTCTGATTGCTGCAGGTGGAAACAATAGGTGATGCATACTGTGTTGCAGCAGGGCTCCATAAGAAAAGCCTTAGTCATGCTAAAGCCATTGCCCTGATGGCACTGAAGATGATGGAGCTTTCAGAAGAGGTTCTCACTCCAGATGGGAGCCCTATCAAGGTAAACCCTTTACTTTTTATTCACGGCTAGTCAATGGTACAGGGACCTGATTAATTCCATCATGTTCTGTCAGTAGAAATCTATTTATTGCTAGGAGAATTTAAAATTACATCAATATATATCACAGTCTTTTTTAATGGATTTATATTTCACTGATGCCAATCAACAACCATGTAAGATACACCTTACTTCAGTAAGCACAGTGGACCACACAGACTAGCTGTTGCCTTGTCATATGCATTGAATGCCTGTTTGTGGCTGAGGGCTATTAGATGCACTGCTGGGGCCCTTCTTCCAATTCAGTTTAGTATGAGAAGAATACAATTCACATGTTCCAGGACTGCCCTGTGCTACAAGCCAAAGCACAGTATACAATGGCAGTAGGAAATTTGCTTCAGAAGTAGGCTTCTGATATGATCTTCAGCAGTCATGTAGAGGCACTCAGAGTTCTGTGGCTCTAAGGGGCTGCATGCCTCTCTTCTAATTAGTTGTTGACCTGTATAAAAGAAGAGTATGTAGACTGCCTGCTCTTTCTCAGTGTTAATGTGCTTACTTCCCACGCTACTTCAGTTCCTTCTACTAGATTGGTACAGGAGGTGACAGGAGGTGGGAAACTGCATGTCCTTTTGTACCATTTTAAAGTTCCAATGCTGTTCTGCTTCTCTTGATATTATACCAACCTTGTAGCTTCTGGCATTTGGAATTGGTAATGTTTAGGTAGGAGATGAAGATTCAGCAGAGAAGAAAAACCATGGAGATATATATGTGCCTTTCTTTATCAAGTGTCGGATTACACATTGTTTTCATTATGTGTACTCCTGTTTCTGCTTAAACTGTTCTTCCCATAATACAAACCTTTTGTTTTCAAAGAATATGGGGGTATTATGTAGAACAATTATTCAACACTGTCTAAAGCCTATAATAACAGCCATATGTAGCTAGATGAGAAGCCTGGACAGACTTCCCATGGGATGATTTACATCATAGTTGAAATGCATCTTGTTAACTGCAGTTCCTCATGTCTGTTAAAAAATGAGGGCTGCATCCAAAACGCTTCTCCTTCCCCCCCCCCCCCCCCAAAAAAAAAAAACAAAAACACTGAAAGACTGTTTTGAAGGTTTAAAACTTGACAGAAAGGGGGTAACATTTTTAACAATTTATTCAGGGATGTTATGTGAGCAATAAAATTGTGTACTTCTGAGTTCCAGCTCATCTCTGTTAGTTGGGTCATATCTTGAACTCTATTCCTTGAATTCTTTTGTATGGTTTATCAAAAGAGATTTAATTAAAATGAATTGTTTTGCCCAGAAACAAGAGTTTGGATACAAGGCAACTGAGCTAGAAATTTCATGAAATATGGCAATACAACATTCAAATGAAAATATATTGAGTTCTGGATGAAATATTTTTATTGTTAGATAACAATGCTGCTGCTGATTTTTTTTAAAATGTCAAAATGCAATATTATGAAAAATGTTATTCAAAAGGATAACTTTCTGAAAAAAATAAACTATGGATCTTGAAGAAATTTTTTTTTTAAAGCTTCATGTGGACATTCATTGAACACAGAATAAGCATTAAAAGACAGATGTCTGAAGATAACAGAAGATATAACATTTTCAGTTTTGACGTAAGACTGTTTCAAAGGGGTATTAATTTAATCCTGTAAGAATAGATCTTCTAGATTTTTTGATGATTTCTCTGTTTTTTCCAATAACTATAGCTGCTTAATGCATTCAAGCTAAACTGTCACATGCTGGGAGAGCTCTCTTCCAGATCCTTTCCATCTTTTTGCTTTCTTTTGAGTGATTGCTGCCATTGTAGTGAAATTTTGAAGGTGTATGTTTTACTCTTGAGAGACAGTTTGTGACTGTTTTCATTACCACTCACTATTTTTCAGAAAATTCCTCATGATTTTAGAAGCTGTGTAAGAAAACTTGTAAAAGAAAGAATATAAAGACAGTGCAGAGGAAAAACGCTTGCATAGAATAAAATGTTAGGCATAAGCAAATATTTTCAAGAAATGCTAATAAACCTCGTTGAGAATTCAGAAGAAAAAAGTCAGTTCATCACACTTAAACTGAAAGTAAAGGTACTGAGAAACCCCTCAGTAGGTGTTAGTTGTCCCCTTCAGTTTTAGGTATAATAGATTTCAGGGCAGGAAGGAAAGTGATACCATAGAAAGTTGTTTTTACCTTTGTACCTAACCAGGCAAATCGTGTTTCAAAAAGCTTATCTGTCATAGAGATGTCTTGATTTGATTTAAATTATATTAATGTTAGGATCCCTCTCACGTGGATGTCTGCCCTGTAAAACTATTGAAATAAGGACTTTTGGGGAAGTCTAATTTGTCCTACTTTAGCTGTCTGCTCTAGGATGAGATGAATCACACCCTAAAAATGTGTATTTTCTCAGTTGTCTGTAAGTCTATGGACTTTAGCCTAAATGTGAACGTTTACGCTGTAAGCTTCTACACTCTGTCAGATGAGTCCTCCTACAAATGGCAAAGAACACGTAGTTTTTCTCGGTGATTATGTCAGTGATCGTCACAGGTTAAAACCTATGCATTATTTCTAAATTGAGTTGGCATGACTTTACCTTCCAGCCAATGCTGAATTGGCTAGAGTGATCTCTATTTTTGTTAGTTGTCAGTTTTTCACTTAAAAAACGTGAAGGTGCCCATTGTGCCACAGATTCCCATTAACAAATGCTCCATGTGCATAATAATGTCTTAAAGCTGTGCTGAGGGAACTCCGTTCAGATTGGATATTAGGAAAAAGTTGTCAAGCACTGGAACAAGCTCCCCAGGGAAGTGATCATGCCCCAAGCCTGTTGGTGTTCATGTGTTTGGACAATGCTTTTAGATATATGGGTTAACTTCCAGGTTGCCCTTTGTGGAGTCAGAAGTTGGGCTTGATTCTGTAATATACCTGAAGTTTAAGGAACGCCCAGGTATGTGTCATGTTCACCTTGGACCCAGCTCAGAACCGTTAATAGGGGTCTTACTGCGTGACACATTTAACAATTAAGGCTTGTGATTAAAATATTTAAATATTCATTAAAATTAGATACAAATGCCTTGGAGCCTACATTGCGTATTTTGTAAGTGGCCTGACTTCTAAACAGTGAATTAAACTGTGCTATAGTGCGGTTACTTTTAGCTGGTCCTGTTGATATGGATGGTAAAATAAGTGTAGTATTTTGACCTCAGTTCTTGTCCACGATTCATGTTAACAAGCACAAGTCACATTTCCTGCGTACCTGCCCAATGTATTGAATATGGAATGCTGACGCAACTTTTGTTTCTTGTATCAGAAAATGTCCATCAGTGTTTGGATATTTGAAAAGAACTGGAAATCAGAGGGAAGCTTTCCTCATGCCCAACATTTAATATCTTTGAAAGCCTTCAGAGCTTCTGTGACTAAATTTCAACTTCATTCTTCAGGATATCTGGTAGCTGTTTTGAAAAAATAAGACAATTGCTTCACTAAGTCCGAGACAATTTTTCAGAACAAATTCCTTAAAAATAAGGGACCTTCTAATCTCAGGAGTAAACAACAATGTTCTGTTTTCTCCCCACCCCCACGCCCCAAAACTGGCTGATAAGCCTTAATGAAATAGGAAGAAATCATTCTCAGCCATTTTATATAATACATGACACCACAGTTATTTGAAATTTCTGTTAGCAGACTAACAATTACAGCAGGTATTCTGTTTCTGATTGTCTTATCTAGTAAGAAGCAAACACACTGAAGTCTCCTTAGTGTTAGCAGAGGATTTCTTTTGCAGAGGCTTATCTGTTGTTTAAGCTTTCTGAGGTTAGCACTGGAAACTGCCTGTTCAGGAATTATTACCCAGGTTTTTAGGGTGTGACTGATCCAATGTATGTTGAAGAGGCTAATTACTTAGGGGGCAACATTTTTTTAGATAGGGTCATTATGAATCTGTGTGGATTGTCCTAGTTGCAGAGATTTCAGCTCTAGGGAAACCTAACTGAAATTATGAAATGTAGTGCTTTTTATTTGATGATTACTTAATTAGATATTTCTAACTTCATAATTATGGTTTATGGAATATATGTATTTTCTAAATTATTTTGATGGACGTATTTTGTTGTCATCTCAGGACTGAATTCACCAGAACGTAAATATTTACTTTTTGTAGTGCTTGAAATGTTCATCCCTGTGATAGCAGTGGGTATCTTATTAAATGACATTTAGAGTCTCAGAAATTTAGGAAGGAAAAGTAAATTAATGAATAAAACCCCACCATATAATATAAATGGGAATTTAGGGTACAATTTTTACCAATAAAATGCATTAGCAGACAATCAAATGAAGTTTGTTATCTGGGTACACGGTTGTCATTTGAAAGCATTCATTGTAGAAAAAACAAAAATACCTTGTTTGTACAACCACATACACTTTATGAAAAATCTGCCTATTTAGAGCAGTGCTCGTATGGCCAGTGAACAGTGATGGACTTCAGCATGGTGACAAGGTGTATGAAGCAGGTCTAGTTTATATCCAGATGATGCTCCTGCCCCCTGAGTCAGAGCTCATAGCATGCTGATGAGAGCACTGTGGTGTGCAGCTGACACCTACTCGGGCATTTTGATGCTTCCAGCAGAGTCAAAGGCAGCAGAATTGAGACCCTGAGCCTGCGCTACTTATACGTGCATGAATAGCCTATGATTTGCAGGGTAATGAAAAAATGTTGTTTTGCAGAAAAAGAGTGAACTATATTACAGCAGTCCCCACAAATGATCAGTGTTGTAACAGAGTCTGCTCTTTTTGAAAGAAATATTTGTAACAGAAAATGGGCTGATCTTTCTCCTGTGAGTGATGGAGAAGGCTTCAGATTCCTGTATGATTTTTTTTAAACACAGTTCTATTTGAGGCAAAATCCCATTACTTTAGCATGAGCTAAGGCCTTGGTACAAAAGAACTTTTGGCTCAAACATTGCATGTAAAATTGGATATACATCTTTATCTTTTCAGAAAGACACTTCTTAGCCCGGAAGCACTTGTTTGATTTAGGTTCTGTACAATTAATTATACATAGTGTCCTATGACCGTAGTTTGAAAATATTGATTTAAAATTGCCTCCCGTATTTAAGTGAGTGTTACTTGAATTTGGCATATGCTTCATATTTTATATTTTGTAGATAAAGTGAAAGTACATTGTTTTAAATAGCTAGAGATAATGCTGTAAGAAGAATTCTCCAGAGCATTGACCTTTAGAGGTAAAGGTTGCAATGCAGATCTCATTTGATGTGTTAAAACCCATAGGATTTTATTTGTGGCATCACTTCTTGTCATGCTTCAAATCTTGCTTAATTCATTAATGTGGAGTGTATATCCCAAAGAAACAGAAAGGCTTCGTTTTCAGTTTATTGTTAAAAGGGCTGCTCTGCCAGAACATAGCTGGTTTTCACTAATGAGATTTCCCAAGATGTTATTCTCTAAGATTATCTGCTTATTTTTATAGTGTATGAAGGTGGTCCTAATAGGATACAGAAGAGATACAGAACTGGGAACTCACAAAGGAAAAGTAAATTATTTACAATGATGCAGCTGAAATTAACTGCAATTATGTAGATTTATTATCTACAGGTGTTCCTGTCTAAAACATAATGGTTGGGCCCTACCACAGTAATTCAAAACATGTTTTAAAATGTGTTCCTCTGCAGGAGAAAAAAATCATGTATCTTTTAAATGATTACATTACAATAACATGATAATTAGGCCTGTAAATACTATAATCAGAAACTGAAGCAAATGCATACCCTCACCTTTCTTTTTGCTCACCTGCTAATGACTGGTTCATGAAATAATCTAAATAGAGTAGTGCAGAAAATTTCTAGCTGATCCTGGCTTCAGTTTGATTCATTTATTCCCAGGTGAGGTAGCTGGGACATTGTATTTGCTAAGCACATAGTCTGGTGGTCATCTCAGCTGTTTCTTTATTATCAAGATAGAGCGTGTGATGCACTTGAAACTTGTAACTTTCAGATGTGCATTGCTAAACCTGTTTTTTGTTGGATTTATAAGCTGCACTCAATGTAGTCTGGTGTTAGCACTATCAACACAAGAGCTGGTCTTCATCTATTAGCTAGAGAAAGAAAAACAGCATGGCAGAGGGACCATTTCACGTGAAGGGTCAGATTAACCTCATCTAGTTTAAACACAGTGTGAACAGCTACATCTAAACTTGTTACTGTAGCCCCCTCTTTAAATGTAGAAAGTAATTTTAGTTTGCATTTATCTGACATGCTTTCAGTGTCTACTTTATAATGAAATATTTAAATGTATATTTGTCAGATGTCCTCCCTCAAGGGTGAACGGGCTAATGAGTTCTCAGAAGGCTAGATGATCCCATGGAAGGAGCTGGACTGAAACAGGTTCAAATCTTTGTTCAGTCACAGCCTTTCAATCTAAATTTTAGATGTTATCCAGACTTTCTGTACTTCAACTTCCCATGTATAGGTGACAAACAATGTTTTACAAGTAGAACCTTTTCTGTAGCATGTGTAAGCTGTGTGACTTTACAGTCATGCAGCTGTGTTAGTTTTGGTTTGTGTTGTGTATTTAAATACCTGTGGTCATGATGACTGGAACAATGAAAGTCTGAGTTTGATAAACCTCTAATCTCTGCTTGTCAAGTGGTAAATTTTAATGTGTGAGCTGTACCTCATCAGTAAGCGTACAGAAGAGATAAAAGGGCTCTGTGTATTGTAATGGCTTATGTCCACAATGAGTGTGACAACAATTTACTATATAACATGGAAATGGGCAATGATTTTTACTATGTGTAGCATCTTCTGCTGGCTCATTAAGTATTCCCCTTTGCATGACAGTAATATGGCACTTGGGCCCAGAACACAAGTAGAGTGAAAGTGCCAACGTTTCCTTAAATATATGCTTTTTTTTTTTTTTTTTAGTTTCGAAATGAAGGGGCTATTCCCAAACTTACAAGGAGGGAGAGTAGTTTAACAAGTGTTGCCTGTGTAATCCTTTTCAGTGTTTCTTGCCTTGCTTTTAAATCAGATTGTGGTGTGCTAGTTTTATATTTATAACAATTTAGTGGTCTTCACCAAACATACGTCTTTACGTAAGCAGTGCAAAGTTGTCTGGTTTGTTTTAAATTGTGAAAGGCTGACCGCTGATGCAGGCGTTCTCATCAGTCCTTGTGAAAAGCTGCTGCGTTACTGCAGTGCTCCTTGCTCCATCTGTGGTTTCCTAGCAACTTTGCCTTGTACCTAATGTCTACATCAGACTGGAAGGTATATAATATCCTAATTCAGGCTGCATAACATCAAATTAGAAATTTCCTTGTGTTAAAAGAAAAAAATCGGAAAGAGTTCCACAAAAGAAACACCTGCATTAAGAGACTTCTTTACCAAAAATGACCAATGAGCCAGTGTAAAGAGTTCTTACTTTCACAGGCTTACCATTAGGACAGCACAGCTCCTTTGGGGAGCATTCAGAGCTGTGTGTCTTAGGGGGAAGCTTGATGCTTTTTCTTGAAAGCATGCTTGGGAGATAGTGAGCCAAAGCCAGCTCTGGTGACGGTTCCTTGGACCTGGGGAGAGCTCATTATGCCGTACCTCAGTTTGGCCCAATGCCTTTGGAAATGTGAAATGAGAAGAGCTGGTCTGTATTGAAGCACACCTTACTGGCACCTGGGAAATTGCAAGTTTTGTTAAGCTAGCCTAAGAGAAAATGCACTTTCCTCAGCCTTCCAGTCATTTTCACTCAAGTGCTTCCTTTTGTCTGGTTTTAATAATTATTAATTGCTTTAAAGAAAACACAAAAACATACCCATTATTTTCAACTTCTATTCTTTCGAGGGGATTCTGTCATATCCAGTTACATTATACCCACTGTATGACAGTGTTACTGCATATGTGTTGCAATAACAAGGGTAGGTGGGGTTTAATATGACCAGTGGGTGCAGAGCAGCAACTTTGTGGAAGAGGCTGGTTAGAAAAATTAGGTTGATATTTATTCTGCTGAAGAAGGAAGATTCCCAAAGGATTGGTTATTCTTTCAGGTGACATGCATTTCTTGTTTTAATCAGGTACTTAGGTAGAGTCAGCAGTAGACGGTAAAGGCAGATTTTCAAAACTGCCAGGGCTTGATCCTGCACAAAATAAGGGGCATCCTGCTGTGTGTGCAATTACAGGGCAGAGGCATGATGTCAGGATTGGCAACCCAGTGTAAGCCCAACTTGAGTTAATTAGAAGGCTTTTTTTCTGACTTCTGGAAGAGACCTGAGAGATGACCAAAGAGCTAATTAATAACATGAGGATCACTGAGAAGAGGTTTTGTCTTTGGACCTGGCCGTTCTGTTCTCATGCCATGCTTTCTCTGACATTCCTGTCCTGCAAGTAAGAGGCACAAGCACCTTTCTAGCAATACTGATCTCCATGGCAAAGATAAAGCATACTTGTAGAAACCAGGGTAGTTACACAGGGCACGTTGTGGACTTTTCCATTGTTTTTTAGTTCACAGTGGCTACTGCATGCTCATAACTCTTTGTGACTCACAGTATTTAGATTTAGCTGAGTATAGAAATGCCTCTGTAATTCAGTCACATGTCCTGTTCCTTAAGGCAGACAAAACCTTACTATGGTGGCTGCACCTAGCTTGTAACTTTGTCCTAGTGCCTCACAGTGAGCAGATACATCATCTGGAGAAGGAAATGAAAGTAAGTACATGCCTAGGGAAAACTAGCAAGGGCTTAAAGATTCCTTCTTGGGATTTGTGGCCACAGGATGTGCAGATGGATTGCGGGGTTAGATTTAAAGGTCATGGTGTGACATCTTTCACTGGTCTGATTCTCACGGTTCAGCAGTTGTTCCAGACACAAATGTTTCCAAGTAATACTCCAGATGTCTGGCTAGTAGTAAAGCTGGTTGGGAATTTTCCATAGAAAACACTTGCTGACTGAGAACACTGAATGATCAAAACCAAAAACTTCCATAGGAATTTCTTGGCACACTTTCATCAGGAAAATTTACCAAATTTTGGTAAATTTCTGATTAGAGAAAAACTTGATCCAGAGTAAAATAGAATAGTTACTAGGACAATCATCTGGAAAAAAGAGGCTTTAAACAGAGTAAAGCATTGAAGTTGTGTCCTTTATGGAAAAAAAACAAACCACCAACCCTGCTTTCTTGGTTATCTAGGATGGAAGATACCCTATTATACCTGTTTTGCCCCGGGCTTGTGTTGAGGCACTTTGTGCGGCTGCCAAAACTTCACATTCTGGTTTTGACTGTTTCAGTTAGTGGAGAACTTCCATGCTGAAGCATTTCTATTGTTATTATTGTGGCTCTTTATTCAGACAAAAAGAAAAGCAATAATAACAAGAACAACAGCAACACAACCCACCAGGTGAATAAATAATTAACTCTGGTGTACACAGAGCCTTCAGGAGGTTGACGTTGTTACATCTTTACAAAGGGAACAATGGACAAAAGTCCTTAGAAAGCAAGAATTTCCATGTGTACAGTGATATGTATCTATATAAAAAAAGACATAAACTCATGTAATTTAAAATTATCCATGAATATTTAAAGAGTTGGGCTAGGGAACGCAGCGTAGCTAAGTGCTGAATTTTATTTCTCCTAAGTCCAAAATATCTGTTCTCTTCTTCCCTCAGTGTGTCTTCCTGTCATATACAAATTAAAAGTCAGGTTTCCATTATCAAGTACAAGACTATTTTTCTTATTTCCTGACAGAAAACTACATGAAAATAAAAGTAGTGACATGAAATAATACACAAAGAGGGACTCACAGAAGGTAAGCAGTAATACACTGAGAAGCAAGCACAGATTTTGCATAAAAGTAGTGCTTTATTGGCTTTTATGCAGTCTAACCGCATATGCCGAACAGAAAATGCTGGTAGGCTTGAACTGCAGCCTCACCGAGTTAATAGGCACAGGTGATCCCAGAGTCCTCTGAGTGGAATGTAGAGGGGAAAACACTTTGCCCTTTGCAGCTGTAGAGGTGGTTGCTACCTGAGCATCTGTGTTTCCAGCTGCTGAGATGCTGTCAGGCAGCTGCTGCCTGTCCTGCACTGCTACAGCATCTGCCTCTCCCTTCAGTGGCTGAGCTGTCTGCACCTGCTTTTTTTTCTGCCTGCTTTAAAATGAAGGAAGCCTCTTCTGTCCAGTGCTAGTGATATTTATTTATGATTGTAATCCCAATTATGTATATTGCCTTTTCTAAACCAGGTAATATTTTTGTTTCAGAACCACCATTACATCACTGATGTCCCTTCATTTTCTGTCTCTCTTCCAAGGGTCCAAACAGTGAAGTCCTCTAATCCAAATGTTTTACTTTATCTGGGGCCATAATGTGCCATAAATTGCAGTTTTTGTCAGTGAATAGTGCAAATCTGTCTCCTCCTTTGATCTGACTCTCCCCTAGAAGAAAGACATGGTGTTATGCTTCCAGGATCCCTCTAGCATACAGAAGTATTGTGTCCTTCTAGGTAATGTAACTGGGGTACTCATGAACTAGGTGACAGGTGCTAGCATAGTCTGCTCTTCTTTCACCCTGATGCGGCTGGAGCAAAAGAATCAAGAAAGGGTCTCTTTTCATCTCCTCATTCTTCCCTCTGCCTTGTCTCTCACTGCACAAATAGTTTTGGATAAGGTGCACTGAAAATAAAAAAGAAAAAAATGGAACTGAGCTGCATGTGCTTTTCTATACTGCACACCTTCTGTTACACATTTGAAGGGCATAGCTCTCCTGTCCACGACCTATTAGTTATCTCGTCCCTTTCATATAATATTGCTGGGAGGATTATGCTCACTGCAGGAGAAAGCCCCCTTGACACAAACCTTTTTCATGTTGCAAGGAAGAGCACCTCAGTAGTCCTTATTTTTTCTGACCCTGGCTTGCAAGCAGAGCTTTGCACAGAGTCCCAGAAGAGCTGCCTGTGGGTTGTCTCATGGAGGACAGTGTCTTTCTCAGCTGCCCTGGGTAATCCTGTATATATGTTAACCTTTATGCAGATCTGGCTCCATATTCTGGCATCAACAGTTAGGGGATTTTTAGAAGCAGCTGCTAGCATCTCCTCTGTAAGGTTAAGAAGAAATTATATTTGTTAATGGTAATTCTCTGGGTTTCTTCCCTTTTTCCATCCAACAGGCACTCTTCTGAGAAGAAAAGTCAAAGTCTGCAGTATTAAGCACCAGATAAAAAACTCTATCCCGTAATTTATTATTCTGTGTTAAACAGTCAGTCATTACCTTGTGCTATGGTTGAGTGAACAGTTCAGATGGAGGGTGGATGCTGGAGGATTTTACTTGGCCTTCTATTTGAAGCTGACAAGTTCAGCAGTATTGTTCAACAGATTCAGAATAGTTTAGTTCCCTACGGAAGGGTACATTTCCTGTCATAAAAAAAAATCCATAAACTAAATGTTTAATGGTATTTCAGCTTCCTTTCATATGAGACATGGAGTATTTTGGAAAAAATGCCAATACTTCAGAGGAATCTGTGACAGCCTCTTCTGTTCAAATATCTTCCTTAAATTTAAACTAGGGTAAAAGTCATACAATGTAAATAATCATCTTCAGAGACTTCTTATTGAATAACCTGAATTTTTAAAACAAAACCCAAAACAAACTCTGTATTTTGGTATATCCCATATTTGGCTTTTGGTTTTCCTTTAATATTTTAAAAAGAGAAGAGAGGAGAGGCAAATACATTAGTTTTGAATGCAGAAGAATTGGAAACAAGACATAAATAATCTAAGGATGTTCAGTTAATAAAAGGGGTCTTTGGCTTCTTTGTAGCATGTCACCTATTTGATTAAGTCAATAAAAAGAAAGGGAAAGTGGTATAAACAAAAGTTTATAACTTGGAGGGCCCCAAGTGATAATTATCCTGAAGGCAGATCTGATTTTTGTCTGAGTTTGAAGCTTTGTTACAGGAAAAAGAATCAACCCTGAAGAGGAATATGGGAAGTGATATATTTGTGAGATCCCATTTTTTCTTCCTGAAAAACCTTCACACCAGGAAACACAAAGCCCTGGATAATTTCTTACTGGGATAAAGTTTTCCTAGACTGAGCAAGAGAATTCTTGACATTTAGCTAAATATTCTAATACTGGTTAAAACCTTCACCATTATCTTAATCAATTTTTGACATTTTAGATATTAAAACAAAGCTTATAAAAAATCATAGAATCATAGAACAGGCCAGTTTAGAAGGAACCTTAAAAGATCAACTGGTCCAACTTTTTGTGGGAGAGGAAGCCTAGATGAGATTATCTAGCACCCTGTCCAGTTGCATCTTGAAAAACTCCAGCAATGGGGACTCCACCATGTCCCTGAGGAGGTTGTTCCAGTGACTGGTATTTCTCAATATAAAAAATTTCTTTCTTAAGTTGAGATGAAACCTCTCTCAGTTCAAATTGTGCCTGTTGCCCCTTGTCATCTCCATGTGGCTGCTTGTGGAGAAAGAGCCTCTTTCCTCTTTGTAGCTGCCCTTTAAGTACTGGAATACTGTGATGTGGTCCTCTCTTAGACATCTCTTCTCCAAGAGGAAAAGACCTAACTCCATCAGCCTTTCTTCATAGGGCAGGTTGTCCAGCCCTTTGATTGCCTTCATGGCTCTCCTTTGGATACTCTCCAGTCTCTCCACATCTTTCTTGAATAGTGGGGGCCGGCACTGGATGCAGTGCTCCAGATGTGGCCTGACAAGTGCTGAGTGGGATGTTCATGTCTCTGTCTGCTAGCGATGACGCTGCGGATGCAGCCCAGGGTTGGATTTGCCTTGGTTGCTGCAGCAGCGCACTGCTGACCCCTGTGCCGCTTGTTATCCGCCAGCACCCCTGGGTCCCTTTCAGCAAGGCTGCTCCCCAGCTGCACAGATCTGAACCTTGGGTTATTGTGTCCCAGGTAATGTGATGGTATGTTTATATTGTTAAAATCTGATGTTCATCTGGGAGACAAAAGTGTAAGTTTTCAGTTGTCTGTGGAAGTAGTGACACCTCTTACATTTTGATGGAAAGTGAGTAACTAAATCCCTATGTGCATTTTCAAAAATGCATCTTTTCTGTAATCTTTCTGTGGAATAACTGCTTTTCTTTCTGTGACAGCTAACTTTGTAGTAGGTCCACTTGTGCTACATATTGAAAATGAATAAAAAAAGTAATAAAAACCTTTACCAGAAGAAAAATAATCTTAAAATCAGGGAGATTTTTAAATTACCGTTCAGTTCTGAAGTTCTTTGGGAAAGCAACTAACTGCTCTTGTTACTGATTTACTACTGTTACTTCTGCAGGGTTCCCTCTGTAGCCACAAACAACGCTTTACAGAGTTAGAGTTACCATTTCTGTTGGGAGCATCGATGTGATTTACTTAAAAGAAGCAGACTGTTACTAAACCCTACCTTAAAGAATTCTTTTGTGATTTTTGACTAATCTGTGACAGTGAGAATGACAAATACATAATATAAAATGACAAAAAATGTTTCCTTGTTATTCCAATAAGGGTTTTTGTGATTTTTGTGAGGGGAAAAAAATAATTTTAAAAATATCATGTTCCGAATGTGGCCTGATTGTCAGAAAATAATTGAGCCTTGTGGTCTAAAAATCAGACATCAGTGGGGCATCTCAAGTAGGACAGTTGAAATCACTGCTTACTCCAAACTTTAAAGTAGGTAGCTGCTTTTCTTAAACTTCCAGTGAGAACAAAGCATGATTATATTCTATTTGGCACTCTCTGAAACCTTTTCTCTACCATAATTAGAATAAAATTTTCACAGGCTTCAGTGAGTCCTTCATTTATCTCCATTTGTCTCCAGGGTACCATCCCTTGCATACTGGGCTCTGCGTTCAAGCATTACATATGCTTTCAGGGCCACAGTACTGCACTAGATGGTCTTTCAGTCTGATACAGTACAGTTGTTCTTACATTCTTATCTAATTTATTGCCTGTTCGTTGTCATAAACCTCTGCAGCTAAATGTCAACTTCTTTTTGTGGAGGAATGGCACATTTAATAGCTAGGATAGCTCAGATAACCAAAACAACAACAGAAAGCTCAAAAAATCTGTCTGCTATGACTGAGGTCATAGTATCTATTTAAGTCTGGTTACCCTACAACATTTTATAGAATAGAATGATAGAATCATAGAATCATTTAGGTTGGAAAAGACCTTTAAGATCATAGAGTCCAACAGTTAACCCAGCACTGCCAAGTCCACCACTAAACCACGTCCCCATGGTTTGCTCATACACTGCTATTTCCTGCCCAACAGACTCACAGGGAGCTTGTGAAATTGCTAGTTATAAACACACTGAGGAAACTATAACATCCTCCTTCTGTTCTCAGAACTTTCATTATTTCTGAGCATTTGCCACAGAATTTTTAGCCTTTTTGTTTTTCATGAGCTCTTCCTTGATTTTTGCCATTTGTTGCATTGTGTGTATTGGTTACTTAAATTATGTGACATTTGTGCTTCCTGGACAGAAGAAAAGCTTTTAATGCATGAGAATGAATGCGAAATAGCTAAATGATAAAGCTTACTCTTGTTCACACACGAAGACTATTGTTTACAGGAGATGAGGTTAATTTTGCAAAGATTTGTTCCCCAGTGAACACAGTAAGTTCTTTGTTCTGACTGTTCTTGACTAGAAAGAAATGAATAGCCGTTCAGAATAAAAAATATTGTTTGCAAATGTATTTTTTGCAGAACAGAGAAAGTTTATTCTCATAGTAGAACTGTCTCTCCAGTTAAGTTTACACAAACTTACGGAGCCACACTCTACATCTATAAGATGTTTCCAGTGATGCAGTGTTTCCAGTGAGGCTAACCATTGCATCCTGGATAGTGGTAGTATAGGGCTCAACTTACCTTGACTTAGAAGTGTGAGTCATGCTTTTTGCTGTTTTTAACAGTTCTGTAAGTAAAACCATCTGAGATTTCTTTTTTCCTTTGGTTTTGGTGAAATGTTTTGCACATATGAAAACACAGATTCTTTTAAACCAAGGCTTCTTGTGAAATGCATTAGTTTTAATAATCTTTTAATAGAACAAAAAGTTCTGTGGTTTCAGATGGCATTTCTGGAAAGATAAAAAGGCATTAAGAGCAGCCAGTGGTTAAGTGGAGTGTAGAAAACAAAGCTTAGTCTCTATGGCTTACATTAGACAAAGGTAAGTGTCCTGCACTCCAGGTGAGTGAGTACCATTAAACCCAAAATAGCGTAATGGCTGTTTTGGAGCTTGGCAGCATTTTCTCATTTCATATTTTCAAGGAGCTCAGTTTTGTTTCACAGAAAAGATGCTTAAAACCTGCAATTTATACAAAATTGAATGTTTTTCTTGCTAACCCTAACAACAAGCATCATCATTGAACAGCCGGCATAAGACTAATATTAAAATGAAGTCTAAGCTCTAAACAATGTTTTGCAAGAAGAATCAAAAGGTTTTTTCAAGAAAGTAGGAAGTGAGAAATACATGCATGTTTTAGAATCTTGTCTATGTTTAGTGGACATCTGAACCCCCAAAAATTCTTTGTAAATTCCTCTGTTTGGAGCTATGACCAAAGTGTAACAGATGATTACTTTCAATTTGGTCTTCTGAATACAGGAAAGTGATATGGAACCCTGACAGCTTCCTAAAAATTCTTCTCTATACCTTCCCCTCCTCTTCCCTAAAAAAGGAAAAGGAGAAAAAAGCCAAAAGGAAAGACTTAATAGAAGTGGTTGCACACCTCTGGACAGCAAATGCATGTGCATAGGAACTAAACAGCAGGTTTACAGGCTGTAGAAAGCACTGAAATTTGTGGAAATTTCTGTGAGAGAGGTCTGTGATACCAGTTTTTCTGCTGCTTCCTTTCCAGGAACACCAGCAAAGAGCAAATGTTTAACTGGACTTGTGGTTTCCTCAGCAGGCTGTGGGGGTTATGCAGACATTAATATTGTTTATTTTTCCATCTAGATAAAACATTCATTTTAATCCATTTTGTTTGCAAATATTTCTAAGGCAGTCTCCTGATGTGTCTTGCACAGTAATGACAATGTTATGAATGCTCTCACATCCTGATGAAACTACTTCCTGAGCATATTGCCAGTTTAGTGGGACAAGATTCCAAAATGAGAATGTAACTCGTGTTCTCTCATTATTTTGGGGTAACAGAAGATGCTACCTTTAGAGCCCAATGCTATTACAGGAATTACAGTTGTCCCATGCTTGCTGTGGCCCATCTGGAATTCTTACTGGTACATGAAAACCAGATATGCATCTTTGTCTGTTGCTGGCATGTCTCACTAAGGGCTTAGACTATCAAAACTTCACTTACACTGGTCTCTGCTCTCCTCATTCCTCCTCTCCCTTTCCTTTTGTTTCATCTTTTATTGGAATTTTACTTTTCAGGCATTTTCTATAAGCAAGATTCTCAACTACTCCACGTGATTATGCTCAGGCATATTGGTTATAATCTTCAGGATTTGGTAGTACAGCATGTAAAATCCCCAGGGATTAATATGGATGAACAGGCATTGTCATCCTTCCCATGAATGTCCTGAAAGAGGGCTGTGTTTTATCTTGTATTATGCCTTTAACTGCTACAAGTTCCTCTTCTCTTCCCAGTAGCTGTACTCCTTAGACCCAGGCATCCTAACCATCCCACAGCATACTGCCCACTCACCAGCTTGCTGTCCTACTTGCCTTTGACCCAAATCCTTTTCAGGCAGCTTTTGAGTCAGTGAGAGTTCATTTAAAACGTTCAAACGGTGTTCTGCATGTAATCCAGTGTGCTGTCAGCTATCGGTGTTAGCACAGGGCTAACTGGGTGGAAATGCAGTCAGGTAAATCGGTGTAGTTTCATGGTACCTTCTGTTTTAAACTCTGTCAGCCTGGACTGAGGTGACATCAGAAGCAACACTTGTGACTTCCACAGAAATGGCACATTATCGAAACTGTTAACTCTTAGAAATAATTTTTGGGGAGTCTTTCCAGATCTCCAGGCTAAGCACAACTGGTTCTGTTCCCATGAAAAATATTTTAAAATCCATTGTATGCCAATTTTCTAATGAATTAGTTTGTTTAAATAAGGTCAAAGATATGTAGAGGGGAACAGGGACTCTTGTTGCTGAGTCAGAGGACAGTTTCATCATCGCCTTGTTCTTACAGCAGGACGGCAGACCAAGGAAAAAGGAGCTGCAGTGCAGTAAGTTGTCATTAATTTGTGCCTGAGGGTTACAACAAAAGCCTCTCTTCAATTCAGTGATGTTTGAGGAGCCCACCCACAGTATAGCTTTGAAAAATCTAGCAAAGAAAGAAGACCAGAAATATGCTGGCAATTAAGGGAAAGGGAAATATCAGTCACCTGTTCCAGGTTTACACCAGTTAGTGCAAGCAGTCATAACAGTTTAGGAGGGGCATCACAGGACGTGGGGCTCAGCAGCAGGTGATATATCTTTCACCTCAGAAGACTGGGAGCCACAACTGGTTGGAAGTAAGGAGAGCTGGAAAAGTATCACTCTGCACTTGTCGTTTTCTGGTAATTTTTCGTAGCTGTTGAGAACTACCATGGTCTGAGTCAGGACAGTAGTCCTCACAGCCCCTTGGGCTGACCCAATAGCAGTGCTGTGCTTCTATGGCTACACTGGGTCAGATTTGAACAAGCTCATCTTAACATAGCATCTTACCATAGCTTGGAGTCTGTATGCCTCACCGAAACTTACAGTGCAGGTAATTGCTTTTAAGATATTTGAAATTAAAAAATAGCCTTTCTTCATTTGGTAAAAATGAGAGATGTGAAGAACTTGTGTTTGCTTGGCAATGTTTCCTCATGATTATTATGAAAATGTACTTCCTTGTTAACAGCTTTTTCACACATAGGTATAATTTTTAAAAGATCAATTTCTAAGTAAGACTAAATGAAGGGAAATTGTGGTGAGTTACCAGACACAGTCCACTGTAGTAGCTGCTTTATAATGAGCTTTGAGATGCACCATAGTGCAGTCTATTGTTGCAAGTATCTTTTGTACGCATACTGCCTACCTTTTATGAAGTAATTGGAATTTAACATGCCACAGCTTTTAAATGCATGAGGCCAAACCCTTAACGTAGGAAGCTTCTGGTATTAAACACTTTTGCAATGAGAAATCTTAAATGTGTTTTGACTAATTTCATTCAGGGTTCATCCACAGCTTTCTTATATAACTGAATCTCTTAATTTTATGGGCCTTACCACTCTAATTAAAGATGTCATTGTTTTCATTTTACATTTCAGTCCTGAACATTTCTAATACAGCCATAATATTTTTACTTAGTAATGATTTTTTTGTTATAAAATGTCAGACACTGACTAGAATTTTAGAAAGTAAATTTTAAAATGTATGATCACAGGTTTGGCTGGCTAATGTTAGATAATTCATTTTCTCTCTTGCCCCTGTCACTGATGATCCAATAGGTGTGTCTGCTTATCAAGTAGATTAGTGCAACAGAAGAGAATCGCTGGACTGATGGAGTTTGTGCTGAGGCCCTTACACTCAGTGCATTTTAAGGTGGTTTTTTTTGTTCCTCAGACTGAATGCCTCCACTGTATGTGACCTGAAAGATGAAATGTTGATTTGGACCCTGATATTCCCATAAGAGTCTGTCTTGAGTTTGGTGTACATCTTGAGCACAGTTACTGCTTTAATTTCCTCTGACAGGTGTCTAGTTCATGCAGACCAAAACCACTCTGTGAAATGAAGCAGTGTAGAGTAAGTAGGGACAGTTGGGGCATGTGCTTCAAAACAGCAGTGTTTCTTTGAACCAAACCCACTGTAAGATGTAGCCTCATTTTTCTTTGGAGGTTGCTGCCCTTTGGTGAGGTCATCCTTTCTCTTACCCTCATGGAGGCTGGATGTACAATTGCCAAAGCATTTCCTATGAAAGGGTTTATTTTGGTAGTTATCCACATGAAGCTTAATTGTGATCGTCTGTGATGGGGAACAGACCAAATGCCAAAATAACATGATTAGTTCAATGTATGTATGAATAGAACTGACAGACACATTCCTAAAGGATGACTGTCTAAAAAATCATACAACTTTTTCTCCCTGCCAAGACCGTACTGATTTCCTATGCATGGTGTACTCAATACTGCAGAGTATGCTGTGAGACATAGATCATCACATTGTTATATATATATAAAAAAAAAAGGTTAAAAATCCAGGTTCACACTGTAAGCAAAATTGGTTCAACATAGTTGCTGTATTCTTTCATTTTCATCTCTAGTAGCTAGATTAATCTTATACCCTGACCTGATGAGAAGTTTTCTGCCAAAACAGGGGTTTGAGTCCATGACACCAAAGATGTTTTCCAGAAATGCAGGTTTCAAGAATGATAATGGCAGCTTGGTTGGTGACCAATGGAGAGCATATGGTTTCCAGGATTTCACACCCTTTGATCATCCCCACTTCAGCTGTCAGATCTGGAGTCTATAAATGCCATGTTCATATGAGGAATTTTAGGCCTCAAGTGTCCCTGCTGTGCTCCCAGCTTCTCAGCCCCAGCTCAGGTGCTCCCTGCTGTCCCTCGAGCTACCCTTTTTGCCCAGTGAGGGCCTGAGGAGGTACAAATCGTGTGGGGCCTGGTTCTCCTGAAGCTTCTGATTTTGGGATCCCGGTCTGATCTCCTTTCCAAAATACTTAAATCATTATTTCTTAATTAATATTTTCCAACCTGGATTCTGCTAAAAATGATAAATTTCCTTCCTTAAAGGGAATGTGTTCCTCTTCTTATTCTCACATCTGCTATTGCCATAGAAATTATATGTTCCAATATTGGACTCAACTCTGTATGTCAGTGACTGTTCTTTGTTATACAGCAACTGAGTGTTGCTTGTACTAGGTGCAGAGTACTAACTTCATTTTACATGATTTGTGCAAGGACATAAAGCAGATGATTAAGGTTCTTGTAGATGTCTTTTCAAAATGCTAAACCCTAGTTCAGCCCAAGTTTTTGGATGAAGTTTTAGTGATGTTCTAAAAAGAATGTGAACTGAGTTACACTTAATTTCAGACTGGCTTTCTAAATTCTGTCTCTTTAAGTGTTTTCAGGTCTTTGAAAAATATTTCTTCTGCCCCATCTGTTAATATTGGTGACAGGAAAACAGACTTTTCAGCAGTCATTTGAAACCCTCAAATGTATCACCACTTTCTAATTAGTTGTCCTTAAATACAGTATGAAGTTAGAGTTAAAAAAAGACATACATGTCTTAATGCATCCTGTCCACCTTCCTGTCAACATCCTTACGGTGTATTTTCAGGTGTTTTACTAGTGCCTTAAAGAAAAGACTTACATGATGTAGCTTAGCACACTTGCCTCAGGAGTCTGTTGCTGCCATTAATATAGTCTTCTTAGGCCTAGGGAAGCTGGATATTAATCTCTGTCTTCATTTGCATTTCATTATTTCTAGTTGTGTCCCCATCTGCCATATCTCCCTCTTGACATTAACACCTTGTAGATATTTGTAGATTATTATCATGTTCTCCCTATTGAGTAATACCTAGCCAAGCTGTGAATATTTATGGGGTTTTTAGTTTTCCCCTTTAAACAAATGCTTTCAAGGATCTGAACAGATTGTTGATCTTTTCAGAAATTACTCCTGTTGACAGTACCTAGGTTTAAACTTAATATTCTTGGTGTGGTTGAACTAGAATTCTTTATGAAGGAACTATTTAGAGTGCCATATGATGTTCATAGCCCCACATTACTTTTTTTATGTGACCAGATTGCATGTTAATTCAAGTTCATTTTGGTCTTCACTCAGGAGACCTTACACAGAATTTTCCAATTTTCTGTCTTGAATTGTGTATTTTTACTTTGAAGTATATTTCTAGATGCATTCAGTTTGTGTCATCAGTTAACTTCAAATGTGTGTTGAAGATCATTAACAAACACAGCAAATAAAATTCAGCATAATTTATTTTTATTTACTAGGTGCAAGTACAAGTGAGATGAAGTTCAGGCATATTTCATCTACTTAATTTCATTTATGCACTAATTTAAACTCAAGTTAAATACAAATACCAGTTATCAAATTGGCATGATTTACTCCTCATAAAACCACAGAGAGTCTCCGGATTTCTCTCCAACTGTTTTCTCTTAATTTATTAAAGGCTAAAAGATAGACTTTGAAGCAGTAATGTCAAGAATATTTTTTTTTTTCCTCCTGTAGATAATCATAGCTGTATTGAGCTTTTCAGTGTAATTTCTGTTGTATATCGAGTTTTAAAAACTATTATTTTGTTAGTAAGGTTGGTATCTAATTTGTTTGCTTGTCTTGGCTGTGTGCTCTCTACAGATGACCTACTAAGTAAATACTATCTTACAAAAAAGTGCATCTTAATGTTAGAAATGATAATGTTCATTTTAATAAACCCGTTAATGTAAAGAACAATTTCCACTCATAGTTTTTTCTTCTGATTTTCTACTATGGGTATAACATTTTATTTCAAGTGATTTGAGTGGTTGCTGCTTCTTTCTGCTTTTCCTACATTGACTTGATTATATATCAACTGATAAAAGTTTAATAAATTTTTAAAGACAGAGAAGTTTAATTTTTGGTTAGCAATTTAAGGGAGGATTGTTGAGTTCATTGCTCATTTTCTTTGTGAGAAAAGAATTTGTATCTTTTACTCCTGTTTTTTAATTACAACAGTTACATATATGATGTGTATATAGGGTATGAAAAATATAGTGTACCAGAGAATAAAGGGACTTTTTCTGTGAAGACACATCTTGCATGCATGTGGGAGGAAAGTAGTAAAGAATGGGACTAAAAAGGTAAAGGAGTTGTTGGCTCTTGGCAACTAAGGTCGAACCAAGAGAGGTGGCTTTGGGTGAAGAAGTTGACTGGGAAAGTTCCAATTAAAGCACAGTCAGACAAGAACAACAGCAGGAAAGAAGCAAATAATGATAATGCTGGATAAGCAAAATCCAGGGCTAGGCATCTGTGTCCTTCAGCTGCCAAATTCACCCAATTAGCGGCATCAAAGGTTGGCTGGGCAGCAGTTACAAACAATGAAGTTACAGATATGCCATGCTATCATCTGCTACTGCATACAAAACTAAATTAGTGTCTAATTTGTCTAGTGATTTTCAAAAGAACATGCAAGGATAATTGAGGCTTCAAATCTCTTTGTCTTTCTTTTTCAGTCTTTCTCACTCACACAAATAAAAGCACAAATATGCTTTTATTTGTGTGTGTGTATATGTTTGTGGATTATAGAGAAATAAATTAGTTGATAAAAAATTGTGAAGGTGGGCAGAGGTAATCATGACTTAGCCTATTAACATGTTTAAATCTTTGTATTTGCAAAATGCATAATATATATGAAAGGAATTATTATAATATACATATTATGATTCTGATTTTTTTACAGAATGCACAAGCTAAAAACAAATGTATGTATGCCCATGTTTGGTTCTTTATCAGTGTGCCTCTGAGGAGGGGATGAATGTGAGACAGAGGGAGAGATCACTGAACAAAGGAATGTCATTAGACTGAACACTGAAATCTTTCCTTCCCATAAGTGATTCACCTTCATCTGAGAACAATTTGTCTCCATCTGTTTGGATTTTGTCATATTCTTGACCTTATCAGGTCTTAATTTGCTAATTGCTTTGAAAATAAAGTTGCAATCTTTCTAGTCATGAAAACACTGTAACAATCAAATTTATCCGAAATACTCTTCTTAAAGTTGCAGTGCAGTTAATTTTATCTGAAGCAGTTGAAACTAATGGTAAAACGGTATCTTGTTTCCATTCATGACATATCTGATATGTAAGAATTACAATATATTGCTCGTAGATTTGCAGATTAAATCTAGGAATAGAAAATGTTGCATTTCACAAGAGTTACAGAGTGTTTTTTTTTAATTTAATTAACAATTTTATTGAAAATTTTCTTTTTTAACCTAGATTTTCAGTAAGGGTGACAGAGCTGTACAGAATACTCTGAGTTCTGATGCTAGCTTTTGTTATACTTGTTTTGTCATGTCAAGGAAGTTTGATTGACTCGCTGAAGTGCTGACTATACATGAATCATGACAGTCTGTGAATGTTTTGCTAAAATCTTCAGTTCAGTGCAAAACAGCACCCTTTCTCTTCATGCTCATTCCTTTTGTTGTATGAAGCAGTTTTTCTCATCAGTGGATTTGCCTGTCTGAAAGACTTAAAAAAAAAAAAACAAAAAACCAAAACCAACAAAAAACCACAACCCACCATTATATGCGAATGTGTGTTTTGATTCCACTGAGGAGGAAATTCATTTCCCCTGCATGAATCTGAAGCTCTGTGATGGTGAAGTACAAAGGCCAATAAGGAGTGTGAATAAAAACCCTTCCCAATCGTAGACAAGGTGAAGTCTTAGACTCTTGTTTATAAGGATCCATACCAGCACAGAGCCTCTTTTCTCTTTTTATTCAGTTGCCATTGCCTGTTAGGCTAATCATTACCTGGCAGCTGTGGAGACTTGCTCCAGGTTTAAGAGAAAGGTAAATTCTGCAAAAATCCTTGTTATCATCTACCTCTTGCGTTAAGTCTATAAATATCTAAGTTCTTACAAACAAACTGATGAACAAGCAAAGGAACACAGCATCATTATCGTTTTAGAGATGAGTGAGGTGTGTAAGGGTGGTCTAATACTGTGAACTGTTCTAACCTTGGAATGTATATGGTATAGAGTATCTGTACGCCCCAGCTGTCATATGGAAACTTTCTGTACTTTGCAAGCTGATTTATCCTTTAGTTAAGCACGAGAAAGATTGGTCATGTTGGACATTTAATATCCAAATCTCAATAATCATGGCAGTGCCCTAAGCTTATTCACAAACTAATTTTTAGCTATTATAACTTGTAACACTAAGCATTCCTTATGCACAGCTTGGGATGTTCTCAGCCTCTTATCTTTCCATGTGGTCATTCCTTGGTTTACTGTATTTCAAAAGAGAGCACATGTTGACTTGTTTCTGGTATTTGTCTGTATCTATGTAGATATATTGCATGTTAGATTGCGAGGTGCTAAAGCAACCAGGCTCTCCACTTGTCTCATCTTATGAACAGGCACATTTGCAAAACCTGGCCCATTGCCTTTTTTGTCATGTCTACTGTGTTCATATGGAGGAGGGAGATTAATCAGTTTTTTATCTTGATTATGTTTACCTTGGTGCTGATTGCAAGAAGCTGGGGGATCCAGTAGAAACTACACACTTCAAATGTATATCCTCTTCGTGCAAAAAGTATTAAAACACCTTGCAGTGGCAAAGGTTTAAATAACATGGGGACCAATTTATGTCTCTAACAGTGTAGAAGCCTTTGGAAAGAATCTTAATACAGCTACATTATTATTGTACATAGGCTAGACAAGATTGCTTCTAATAGTAAAACCGTAAGATTCTTAAGTCAATGGTTTCTGTAGATTATAAAGCTATTATGCAGCAGATCCTTACTGTTTAGTTCCGTGCTCTTCCCAAAGCAGAGCAACACGAATTTCATCTATGTGTAAAAGCATGTATTATGATCAAAAGATGATGCCTGACTTTTCCATTGAAAGGTCATTTCATTTTACCATTTCAAAGATTGTAGGCTAGATTCAAAGACCATTATGTTAAACTATCTGAAGAAATATTTGCTGGTCTACAGATAGAATGATTTTCTGATGGGGTCTTATCCATCAACACCTGCTTCTTTGATCTTTTACACACAGGAGTGTCGCTCATTTAAAGCAAAGAAGATGAAAGTGTATCAAACTCACCAGTCTGAGGATTAGATTCACCTCACCTATCTTTAGCTGTCTGTGCACAGTCCAGGCTAAACTTACCATTAAATGTCCCTCTCTGTTCCAGCAAGAGAGTTAGACACCTTCAGGAGTCTAGCCTTTGCTAGGTGCCAATTTTGATCTAGCCTTTGCTAGGTGCCAATTTTGGAATGTAAAGAATTGCAGCCTTGAGATTATTTACCTCCTTGGTTTAGGAGTCTAGAAATCTAACTTATATGAGCTGCTTAACTTCTAGGTGGTTGAAATAAGTGAAATATACCTTAAATGACTAAATGAGCAAAGGTATCGGTGACTCCTTCTTAAGGTTAAAACCCTATGCCCAACTTTTTTTTTAGCCTACAGGTTTTTTTGTTCCCTTAAATATTTTGAGCATGTGTCATTTATTCTTGTTAAAATATAACCTGATCCATTCAGTATATGTCATATGATGGCACTGTGAGACAAAGATGTCCTCCTACACTAAGGATCAAACAGAACTTTCTGATGAATTTTTTTCTTCTTTTGGGTGTCAGTGGAGAGGAGGCTGGGAAAATTCCACCACTGCTATGTGGGCTCTCTTGTATTATTACCTTTTTTTAAAGTGACTGAACACACAGATTCACACAGTAATTAAATTCCTGCTGTGAAAATCACTATTCAAAGAAAACAATAAAAAATGTTTTTCATTGCTGATATAGTATTTAATAAAATGCAACATTTTGTTTGTGAGGGAGAAGCAGCTTATGAAGAAGCACATTAACATTCATGTCTCTTCTTTGGAATCTTAGGGGAAGGATATAGAACTAATTCTTCTGTTCAGCAACTCCAGAAATACATACACACACAGAGTAAATAATTTCAGGTCATATCTTTTCTTACAGATGAACCACGTTCTTTTCTTACCTAAACCCTGAGCAGTGCCGTAGTGAGTTCACATGATGCCTCAGGACAGAATTTGGCCAAAACCATCTTGCCCCAATATAAACTTTCCTTTGGCGCTAGAACTAATGAGCCCTCAAAACTAGTCTGAGTGTTTGGTTTTGATTTTTACTTCATCTAATTCTACCTCATACTGCTGATGAAGACTCATAGGGGTATAATTTTTCATCATAGGGTATGAAATATAGAATCATGGAGTAAAGGAAGTTGCAAGGAACCTCTGGAGGTCTACTAATCCAACTGTTATTCAAAGTAGGGCTAATTTAGATCACAGTGGAAGAACTTCTATGATTCTATGAATTCTGTGAAATTCTATGAACTTAAGGGGAAAGAGAAAAGCAGTTTCATCCTTCAGGTCTGGGGCTTCTTTATGTAGAAATGCTCCTTGTTCCACATCCAGTAGAGATGACTGTGTGCCAAGACCATTGTCCAGGGTTGTACGTATATAATCTGCATCAATTTGTGTATAATTTAATGGTCTGTCTTTTACATGTACCACATGATAGCATTACCCAATAACTATTTAAAATGGATTTTTTGATCCCAAGGAATTCAGTCTATGTTAGTTTATTATTGATTTTCTATTATCCTTGTATAATTTTCTCTTTTGCTTCGGACAGGCTGAATAATTCTAAGTCTATGAGTAAGAAATGTAGAAAATTCTCATTAGTAAAAAGCTAAATGTTCATTTCTCCAAATGTTGTTCAAATATGGGAGATGTGTATCCTCTACTTCAGTTCTATAGAACACCTTGTGAAATTCAAAGTGATCTAAATTTTCCTCTGAGCAGGTCTGTTCCTTGGCAACAATTCTGTAGTGAGCTGTACTGTCATATGTCCCTTTCCAGAAAGACACTGTGATATTTATAAATCTATCTAAGAATACAGATAACCCACACAGTAAAGCATATGTCAGGGCATTGCTGTCAGTCCTGTCAACTTGCAGTTCTTTGAAGGAGCAGAAAGGCACATTGACTCACCAGTGTGTGGCCCTGATTTTAAACCTCTGAGCTCTGTAGTCTATTTTGCGTTAATACATTTTACAAACAAATGTCCCTGTGTAAGGCATATGTTGAGATTTAGAGATAGCACTATTGTAGAAGCTGCTACAAAATATTAGAGCAGATAATGTCTTACACAATTTGGCACGTTCTGTTTGAAAGGATCTGGCAGTGCATCATGGACTAACAGCTAAGATGCTCTGAGAAGTGACTGTTTCCTTTCTGAAAGACACTGCAAGGACAGAAAGGAGAAGGTTCTTACTGAAACAGAGTATCACTTGGTATGTTATGGCAGAAAGTGAGGAGTGCTTTATTTGTCTGAGAAACGGTAGTGTACAGATATCCATGTACATTATTGAAACTGATCTGGAAAGTCATGATCCAGCAGTACACTTCCTATTGTATTTAAATGTTGGCTCGAGACATCCATGAACCCGAAAGTATGGAAATAGAGCTATTGCCCCGTATCGGCCCTGAGCTCTGCTACCAGCTCAGTACAAAGTCTTGAGCAGCTGCCAGTCAGTCACATTATTAAGGCTTGAAAAGCTCCAGGCTGGCTGAGTGGGGGATTGTTTCTGGCCATGGTCGCTTTCCAAACTGTGTCACCTACTTTCTAGCCTGCACTCACTTCTTCAGCTTGGTGTCTGTGTAAGGCAGGCGGTTCTGTGAAAATGAATTTTGAGTCCTTCTGGATACAGTTAACCTGTGAGGCAATCTGATGACTTCTCTTTCTAGCATGGGAGTATGTTTTTCAGAGTGTGAGAACTGTTTATTAAGGTTCTTTGCTCTGTGTGTGCAGTGGGAAGAATGTGTACAGCTACCACTTCCATGAAACATTATTGTAGTTCATATCTGAGGTGGAACTGTGAACAACAAACACCTTTCCTCTACAAAAAAGATTTCTTTTGGCTCAGGAAACCCCTGAACTAAAAATTGCTGGTTGCAGAGAGAGAATTTTGAAAATGAACATGTATTTTTGCTCTGTGCTTATCAGAAGACACATTACATGTACCTTGCATTTGAATTGCAAAGTCTGCTTGCATGTTATAACATCAACTACTCTGTACTGGCAGACAAAAAGAAAGGTACCCACAGGCTCCCGCTTCCTGCTCTGCCTTTCAATACTGTCCACAAAAAGCCTTTTCAACTCAGAAATCATTCTTCACCGTTGTGTCCTTATGCAATTCTTCATGCTGTTGCCTATCAGGAAAGATGTCTCTGATGTCTCCTTTCTCCTCTTTCAAATTAAGATTTTTAAATATGATGCTTTTTAAAATAGATTTGTCAGCCCTTAACCAAGATTGCAGACACTTCTGCACAGCACCATGTACTTAAGAAGTCTGAAGAGTAACTAAAAAACCCAGTTAATTTTCCTTTCAGGAATCATTAAATCTTGAACTATTGCTTTGTGGTGTAATTAATAATAAAAGTATTTTTAAGTCTTGTAATGCAATGTCTCAGTTTTGACTGAAATATGGGGTTTAATGTGCTTTATTGGTTGTCAACACACAGGCATGCATGTTGGTCAAAACTCTTAAATTTGAGGAGGTTTTATAAAATGTTAAGGAGACAAGTACTACTTCTCGGACTATAGAAAGGTGTCTTTCCACTTGCATTTTAATGTCAAAGTTTTCTTCCTAGAAAATTATGTGGGGAAATGAGAGCGAAAGGCAAATGCATTTTTCAACAGGGTTTCAAAAGGAAAAAAGCTCAAGAGCTTTGAACATAAAGCAAATTACTGGATTTGCTTGTTGTAAGCATACTGATTAACAAAAAGCTATTAAGGAATAAATTAGCAATGATGAAATTTACTTCAGGCATGCCTCTGCATTCCTTTACTCACTTTATAAAGTATTTTTGCTTCTTCACTGTAAAGTGAGTGTGGATGGCTTGCAAGTTTTCAATGTTGCTTTTATTTTCATCTCACTTGGAATAGGCTTTATTTTGATGAAAGAGTGCAGTTTTCTATACGGTGCCTAAGAAGGCATTGGGGCAATTAAAAGTGATGGAAACTGCACAGCAGGTGAAAACAAAACAAAACTGAGCACTTTTATCTATTAAAGAAAAAAAACATGCTTTGGCAATAAGGAGGTGTAAAGAGCTAACAAACAACTCTTCTGAGATTCCGTACATGAGAAAAACACATTAATGGAATGTTTGGTTCGGAAAAAACCAAAGTATTCTTATGTTGATCATCCTTTTTCCTGTTTGTTCTTGACTTTTCAGTCTCAGTCCAGCCTGGACTATCAGTTCTCATTGATACCGCTTGTGGCACATTTCCCCATCAGAGGATAACCATAGCCCCTGTGCTCCTTATCTTTCCTCATGAACCTTCTTTATCTATCCCTATTATACAAAACCACTATCCTTCCTGTCATTCAGGTATTAGCCATTTCTGTTCCCTGTGCCTTATCATGTAGGCAATATCCAGGTACTGCTACATTTTCTTTAAAATATTTGGAAGCTTCTTTTCCTTTCTACATAGCTATGTCTTCTCTCCTGTCCTCCGCTGATCAGTGCAGGCTGCTTTTCTTTTATGCCTCTGACACTCACATCGGCTTTTCTCCACCTCACTATTACCACAGCTGCTGCAAAGATCAAATTAATTAATCTTTCTTCTCCCTGTCGTTTTCCACTCTAAATCTTTCTATTGCAGCCAGTTCAAGTTGTTCCTCTTTATCTAAAAGGCCTCTTGCAGGTCACCTGCTCTTTTTTACACCTGTTCATGTTCCATTCCCCATTGTGCCTTCCAATATTGTGCTCTAAAAATGTCTTTGCCTTTTTCCATCTCTTCACCAATCCTTAACTATGTGGGTCTGGTATTTTCTGGCTGTTGTTTTTTTTTCACAGCTGTTTCTCTTTGTGATAGTTTCCAAAGAGCTGTCTTTCCATTCATACGCATAATGCTTCTGAACTTTCAGTCTCAGTTATATGCTACCCTTTTATCATTAGCCAGATAAATATGGGCAGATAAAGGAGCAGACAGCACAGATAAAGAGCTTGCCTTTTATTAAAAATGCTCAATTTAAGTATAAGATAATTAATATACATATAATGTAAATGGCACATATTTAAAGAATTTATATTAATAAATGTAGTTACGGTAGACAAATAATGCATCCTGGTGTTGCCATCTAATTTGCATTTCAGATGTTACTAATAATCTTTAATGGTAACTATTCTGGGAAAGCACTGGTAAGTGTATATACAACATAGCTTGGAAACTATAACCAGATACAAATAATTTATTATTGTTCAAAGTCAAGTTCTCTAGGCAAATTTTCTTTTGCTGCAAAGTTAATATGAGAGGCGGTTGTACTCCAATAAGTGTTGTGTTGCTATTAGTTTAATCACACATTTTTTCCTTCGTGAAACAAAAGCCTTAAACTGTTAGCACAACACTTTTCAACTCAGTGAGGAAAAAGCCAGAAGAAGTTATCTGCAGATGAAATAAAATCTTGAAAAGACAATTTTATGTAAAGCATATTTCACAAAAAGGCAATATATGACTGATATAATCGTTATTCTTGATATAAGAATACATGCTAAGGAATACTTCATGGCAATAGCATCAGTGTTGCAGGCTTTTTCTTGTAGAGAACAATATAATGAAGCAGAAGTGGAGCTTTTATTGCAAGTCATTCGTGGTGTACTTTTGTCTCATATCAGTCATTTATCTCTGCGGTTTAAAGAGAAAACCTTTATTAACTTTCTTGCAGCCAATGAAAACTTCAGGTTTTGACACTCGCATCAGTACTCTTATGTAGTTTAACCTGTGTTTGTGAGAACATCTACCTTTTTTTATTGTAGGAGCATGTTTTTAAAAAAAAAAATCAAAGGTGGTACAGAACGCATAATGTTATATACTCAGCCAAACCAAGGGGTTTTTAAGTCTCTTTAGATACAAGCTATATTAAATAGAAAAGCTGTTTCTCACCACTTCTGAAAGTCAAACAGTTCACAGAAAATCCAACCTATGTAGTGAAATTTTACATATTTTTTTTTTCTTATAGCCTTATTTTTTCAATGCAAGTTGGCATGGCTTTAACGGCATTCACCTTACCCTGTAAAGGAAAATATTTTATATCAATGGTGGTATATCAGCTTGTATTTGTTTCAGCAAATCTGACAGTATAACGTCTGGTTTCCTTGGCACATGCAGAAAAGTCACAACTGCAAAGGCTATTTCCTCAGTGTCTTTTTGAGACAATCGTGAGAAAAGATCTTGAAAGCTTTTACTGTGTGGGTGGGGTCTGGGTTCTTCAAGAGAGCCTAAACTTTTGTTATTGAGAATTTGGAAATCCTGATGGATTTGGAAATAATTTGTAAGTCCTCCTTACTTACTTACTAAGCACTGACTGATAGAAAACTATGTGGACACGTAAAAGGAAGCACTCCAAGAGTGAAAGCAGAAAAACAGCCAACTACTTCACGTTCACTGCATATATTGCAAATGTAAATTTTATTTTTTTAGTACATATTTTGCTATCGGTTTTTCTTTCCATTCTACTGTATGCTCTCATTTCCACTTTCCAACAGCAAAACAAAGCTAGTGCTTTTTGTTATAGTTTCAATCTGGCCTTCACATGTAATTGAATACACCCTAGAAGAGGTCACAGCAAGTGGCTTATTTGTGATTCTGAAATGAATGTGCAAAGTAGTAGTTGAACAAATAGGTAGCATTAGTTCTGTTCTTAAAATTGTGTACAAATAACTAATCCTTCTCGCATCTCACAAAAACAAGACAATATAAATATGCGTTTCAGTATTTATTGAAAGCTGACAGCATACTTGCCGTTGTGTGAGCAAGCCTTTCTGCTTATAATCTTTTGATGAGGGCAGGTTCTGACCTCATTAATATGCAGAAGGGCTGTTTGCTCACTTCTTTACTGCAGGAGCACTTTTTTCACTGGAAATGAACAATGGAATTTAAACATATCTTGTGGCAAAAGCAGGATATTTCATGACCTGAAATATGACCAAGATAATGTGATGGGTTTGCACAGATGTTCACAGACAAAATAAGCCTGTGGGTGCTTCCCCGCCCAATAGGATAGAGTATTTGAAGGATTTCAGTAGTTACCTTTGGAGTAAAGATTTGAAAGCTCAGTTAAATGTGAGTGCTATTTATTCACAGATTTATTTATTTTTTTAATCCTAGTCCATAATTAACAGCATTATTGTAACATTCTCACAGGCAACATAAACCCTTCAATTTTCACAAGTACAATCACATTGAATGCAGAACATCACATTCTTAGGTTACGCATGGGCTTAGTATATAGCAGATATAATGCTATACCCATTGGCTGTAGCATAAAAGATGAACAAAATGAAAATGGTGCTTAGCTGAGTGGTAAAAGTCTTGGACACATGGAAAGAGCTATGGTCAGTGAAATGATATGGGGTCCAACATGTTTGTAGAACTTCAGGGACACCAAGGTTATATAATGCAGGCATTTGTCTTAACATAAAAAAAATCTAACAAGGATTTTTTTAATCTGTATTTTTAAAAATTAAATTAAAAAATAAAAAAATTTAAAAAAGCACAATGCAATAACTGTGAATTAAGTAAGTCAAAGTATATTCAGCATAGTATTAGTTGTCACTCATTCAGACCCTCTGTTTTAATACCTGCTCTTTATTTTCTTTGGATTATCTCATGTTTTGCAGCAGTCCAGTTGCTATGAGTTTAGAGTATCCTCAGAAGATATAAATATCATTTTTTCATTTTTTAATGTTGTAAAATTAACAAGAGAAAAAGAGCTTCTTACCTGTAAAAATTATTTTCTTGGCAAACCCAATTGGTTGCTAAAATTTATACAGAATAAACCTCTCTTTGATTGTTCACTCTGTAAGAAAATTGGATGGTGACTCCAAGCTTTACAGATCAATGTAATCACCACATTTCAGTCAGTTACAGGGTATGATTGCTAGAATAGTCACGTGGCGTTTTTAATTTGCTGGGGATTTTTTCCTTCTTATTTTGAGAGGGACACAATTATTTTTAAAATCATTGGTGCTTTAATCTTCAGCATCTTCACCATTGCAATATCTCTCAGTCAGACAAAGTGAAAAAGACTTTAGATAGACCTTGAGCAGTTTGGAAGAAAAAAATACAAAAAAGATAAAAGTAGTATATTCATTCACTCCACTTGACTACTCCTTGAGAAAATGTGGGTTTTACTTTAAAGCCTGTGTTAGAAGTGGTGGCAAAAATAACCCTCTCTAATGTATCTATTTGTGTGATTAGGTGGCTGATACTGCAGTAACTCTTGGGGAACCCATCCTATTCTGTTCATGATTCTTGTTTTGACTATTGTAGTCTCCACCAAATATGCACAGAGAAGAAAGTAGTTTTAGCAAACAGATAAACGTGTTTTGTTCTTCTGCTTTTTAACTGCATCCAATATAAGCTAGAGAAATAGGAGAGCCTGTTTTCTTCCACTTTATTCTTTCTTCTTTGGTTTATTATTTCTTTGAAATGGTTGCTGTAACTGGCTTGTAAATAAAGGCTAATAAGATTACCATGGGTAGCACAAGACAGAAAGACTTGACATGGATCTTGTATTTTTCCAGATGAGGATAGGCATTCACTCAGGATCGGTGCTGGCTGGCGTCGTTGGTGTAAGAATGCCACGTTATTGTCTCTTCGGGAACAATGTCACCCTTGCAAGCAAGTTCGAGTCAGGAAGTCACCCACGCCGCATCAATGTCAGTCCAACCACATACCAGTAAGTCCTCTTAGCCTTTTCATGCTGTTTTTATTTCAGCTTGTTTTGAGTTTGATCTTGTAACATGTGTCCTCAACACATGAACTTCAACAGAAAGTCAGCAGGGCACCAGGACAACTGGAAAGACGTGCTGCATGGAACTGTTGGGTTCAGGTTTGCATCAGAATGAGCAAAGAAGTCAGGCAGAGGTGGCGAGGAAGTATAACAGGAAGGCCTACCACTCCTGCCTAAAATAATGTGTAACAGAAGAAGTGGGAGATGCCTCCCAAAGCACCGTAACTTTATGCACTATTACATCTTTAGATTGAGGATTTGGGCTCTACCTGGTAAACATAGTTCATGGAGAGAAGAATATTCCCATTGGCTCAGAAGAAAGTCTTTAGTTTTGCCAGTGAGGCCAAGCTTTCAGAGTTTTTATGCTTTCTTGAAGCAAAATTTCTTATTTAGCACTGTAAAGAGTCTCTCGACAGAAGCATTTTCTTGATGTAGGAAAAAAGATTGAAAATGGCAAAGCATTATCCTTAGCTCTCTGAAGAAATTATGCAAATAGAGAGAAGGCTTGATTAAATCTGGTTATGAGGAACAGCTCCTAAATAAAAAAAGTGTTCCTTATTGTTCAAATTTGACAGCTTGACTATTAGAATTTCCGTTGATTGGATTACTACTGACGTACTGACTTTTTTCGCAGGAGATCTCAATCTTAGTCTTTTTCCAATGTTCTGTATCTGAAGTAATTTTCTGAGGTACGGTTTTGCTCAGGTTTTGGGACTGTTTCTCTGTGGTAAATCTGTATGCAATTGTTCAAACAATACATACTGCTTTTCTTTCTTTTTTTTTTTTTTTCTTATACAGAACTGTGAATCTCAGTATTGATTTTTCCTCTATAGCTATCTATGTAAATTACAGTTTTAAATGGAATTTCTTCATCCAAGAATTGAAGCATCTGTTATGTTAAAATATAAATCGCTCAGAAATTAAAGTTAAAAGCTATTAAGACTAGTGAATAAAATCACATTCTTCTGAAAAGCCCGTTCATTCGAGATCAGGTTTAGAGAATGGAGCAATTGTAGCCAAATGAAAAAAGAGGGAGAAAAACTGAACAGTTTTGATCATAACATTAACAGAAGCAGATTCATATAGTTGTCTGGTGACATGCAAGAGAAACACATACCCAACCTACTATTTGGTATAGAAAATCTGTTCATTTACATAAAAATAAATTCAATAAAAATACAGGAAATTGCTGTTTGGAACTCTGTGTTGCTTGAAAGTAAATTGTCTTTGGGACCTTCCAGGTACAGTATTCTAGTGGCTTTGCTTCCTGGTCTTCCACTGTGGAATAAGAGAAACCCTCTAAGATGTTGTTTGAAAAGTGAACACAAGATTGTTCCCCAGTCATGTCCCAGTTAAATTTACAGAGTAGCAGGGCCTTTGGTGTTGATTTTATGCAAATGGAGGTTAAGTGATCATAGCAAAAAAAGGCCCTATGACAGGGACCTGAACTTCTCTTGCACAGGAACAGTTCTTATAAAGGGATATTCTCCAACCTGAGAAGGTCTTTGAGATATTCTGAAAGTGCAGTCCATACTTTTTCAGAAGAGAGATCTTAGTTCTCACAGATCTGGTTCAGGGAGCTGATTCCACTCAGGGCTATGGTGTTGCTCAATTTTGTGCCCCTGAGAGCAGAAATTGATGAGCTAGACAGTTTCATATTATTTTAAGAAAAACACAGTTTGAAATAATAGCAGTGAGTATTTGTGGGTCCAGTGATGCACAAAACTCTTTTCTTGGCATTTTGGAGCCAGAGTCACTTTCAGTGTACCAGTGTCAGTGCTGTTAGGTTTGATTATGAGAGTGATATGGCACCTCTTCTGTGCCACAACAGATTTGTGGTCATTATTGAGCAACCTGATGTAGTTGTAGATGTCCCTGCTCATTGTGGGGGGTTTGGACTAGATTACCTTTACAGGACCCTTCCAATTCAAACCCAAATGACTCTATGATTTTAAGTTTTCATTTCATCACACTGCTGGTAGAAAGTCTGTTCTGAAAGCCAATTTGAGGGCTTGTATATAGAGTTTCTTAGAAATCCATGCTTTTGTGCTGCCCTTTATCTGACTCCCAATTACATTGTAGCACAGAGAAGACAACTTCTGTTTGTGTCTCACCTCTACCTGGCTGCCACTGGTCATACCATACTGTAACAAGTCCAAAGCTGGTAACTTGGGTTTGGAGAGCATTCTTACCAAGACCTAACTAACGTAATGTGAGTTGATTTTATCACCCTGTATACCTTCCAGGTTGTATAAAAAAGGGGGCTACAATTTCTTCCCTTTAATCCTGGACATCCAGTAGGAATAGGACCATTTGCTTCAGGATGGCCAAACTGTTACCTTACATGATCATGTTTGGGCTTACCTTCCAGAAAGTTACAGACTTAGACGGTTGTTTTCAAAAAGGGAAGACAGTAGAAAAATGGCTGATGCAGTAATGCTGTAAAGTAAAATTGCAAAACAAAACACAACGAAATACAGAATGATCTGTATTTGTTATCTGGATTATTGCAATATATAAAAAATCTGTTATTTGTGAATTTATTCAGCGGTGGATTCAGAGAACTTTAAGTGCAGGTAACAGGCTAGGCAAATGGTTACAGGTAAAGGAAGCAGAAATGACAAGAAAATACACGTTCAAATGAGAGGCAGTTATCATTCAAGATGAATGGGTACAAGTAATTATGAAAAAGCTAGGAACAAGTTTATTTTACATGCGTCAGAAATTATATGAGAAAATAAAATGAATGTGCGTGGGGCGACTCTAGACTATTTCAAACCGTACCTTCTGGCATGGCTGAAAGCATGAGAACAGACAGGGAAGAAGTCAAGAAATGACACTGCTGACACAGTGGCCAAGGAGAGACTGCTATTACAAAATACTCTATAGGGCAGAATTATTCAGAGCTTCTGAAGGTGATCCAGGAGGTTTAAACATAATATACTGGTACTATCCAGATAAACAGGCAGTGATCTGATGCATCTGTATAATTTGCTGTGTGCAAATAAAGTCATTCATTGCAAACTGAAATGTCTTTTTAGTTGACCTTACATTCCATCAAATTCTGCTATTTGATCATATTGTGCTTCTGTGTACTCAGTTAATATTTTTATTATCTAAGAAGCAATGCTTTCCAAAGTAGATAATTCTGCAATCAGTGTGAAAATAACAGAATTTTCAATTAATTAAAACTACTGGCATTTATCATTATGTGTTTGTGTCTACCATGCCCCGGATGAAAATTCTGATACAAGTTTTGTGCTTACAAAGCATGCAGATACTGGAGACATGTCTAATACTTATCAGTTTTCATTTTACAGTACAGATTATGCATTATAAAGCGTCATCAGCATTCAAATTGTAATCACACTTCAGAATGCCTATTACTGGTTTCACACACTTCCCTGGGAGCCCATAATCTGCCTATGCAAGAATCAGAGTCTAAAATTGTAAGATGGTGGTGTTGCCTAGCAGCAGCAGTGAACCTGGGGTAGCCTTGCTCCAGTTACACCTGCCTGGGCAGAGCTCTGCGGTGTGAAACAGCACCTTTTCCAAAGGTGGCCTTTGAATCCGTTGGGGGTAAGGGCTCACTTCTGTTCAAAATATCTTGTTGTCTTGACTCAGACAGGTCTTTTAACTGAAGGATTACAGACCCTCATTTGCTTTGAATTACTGAGCACTGTAAAATGAAAGCACTGAAACATCACTGGTAAAACTTCCAGTGAAACATGTGGAAACTGGAGTAGAGGATCCCAGACTGGTCACTGTTTAAACATGACCAGGAAGGAATAGGAGAAGAATAACATAATCTTTGTTCCTTTAGTAAACTGGCAAATCCAGCCCAAGCTTTATTTATCTGCATTACCCTGAATTGAATAAAATTGCCCTATTTTCCATACTCAGGAAGGAAGTACAGTGAAATTTATAAGACTCTTCTTCAGCACTGAAGAGAGTTTAAGTATTTTTTCTTTGTTTCAGCCTTGAATAATGATGTTTATCAGATATTAATATAATATACCGACATTCATCCTGTTTCCCTAATAGCATTACAGTGTAATGCCTTGGGATCTCTAAGCAGTTATCAAAAGCAGGTAAACATAATTGTTGCTATTTTTCAAGTAACTATTTAAAAATGAATTATCATTTCCCTATTCTTTCCACCTCTGGTCTTTTCCAGCACATATTTCCCATGTGGAGAAGGTGCTTCTGGCATCAAGTGTTGAGTACAGATACTTTCCATTATCACGCACTGGGCAATACATCTGGGACCTGAGCTTAGGCAAAGATGAACAGCCTGTATCCCTGATTTAGGAGAGAGAGCAACCAAGCGTACCTCCTTATTGAGCTGGGTGAGGTCACTGCTTGTTTGCCTGCCTACATTGCCCCTCAGCCTTTAAAACTGATTTAAAACTGCAGAATTTGAATAGGTTATGGCAGTTACCTCACGGAATGTTGTATAGAAGAAGTTTTGCCTTTAGGTAATTAAGAAGGATTATGGACATCTATCTTTATTGGGATTGTATGTTAAAACTGTGTATTTCTAGAAACTTCTTACAGGTTTTTTTTATTTTAATCAATATATTTTTCCTACAGTTTATATCTGCGTCTGCATATATATTTTTTTTTTTCTTCCTCATATGGACACACAAATGGATTTGCTCTCTAAGAGCCTTTTCAGATTATTTTAAATTTTATTTCTGGGCAACCTTGAAAAAAATATATATTTATATTGGTCCATTCACCAGATATGCTTTCATGAGACGTATTGGTAGAGAGGAAGTTTAGTTATGGACAGAAAGGGAACACAGCTTACACATGGACACAAAAAATTTTTGTTAATTAAACATTAATAAAAATTAAAAAATAATTAATAAAAATACTTACAGTATTAAAAATCCAGTCAGAATGCACTGGTGTTTTTCTTGGTTTTCTGTTCCCAGTGTCATCTGTGTCCACGAGGCTGCACTCCTGTAATCACCGTGAGTTGTGATTATGGTCCTGGGGCCACTGCTGTCTGCCCATGCTTGTGCTTTGTGATGTTACATTTTTATTCAAGGTTCATAAACAGTTCACTCTACACAGAGTAACTCTTAGATCACTGTTCATTAGTTAACAGAGTGTATGTTACACCACAGTTCCACACAGCTAAACTAAAGCTAAAACATATTTAGGCAATAGTCATCTGACTGCTAGACAACTGCTAAATCTACAAAAAGCGCATGCCTAGACAAATTCAGACAAATCCTCTGAGCCTAATTCTCTAATATCACAATCAGAGAGCCAGTTTTTTTCCTGCTTAGGCAGGTGAGAAATAAAAGTATTGAAAGTCAGTGATAGACACTTACCCTGCATAGCTGCATGTGATATACATCTATAACATTAAAAAATCATGGCTAGTCCTTTCATAATCTTACTATGATTGATCTGTATGAAGGGGAAGCACTAATACAAGAAATTCCATACTTTAAAAAATGATAAAGTACTCTATGAAATTAATTATATCCAGACAAAGTCAGGGGTATTCCAGTCTCCTGGTCTTCCTAGCATACACAGAAACTGAGGGAGAAATTCAAACCCACTAAAATTTAGAACCAAATGTGCTGGTTTGGGGCATTACTATAGCAGATTCATATCTTTATGCAGTGTATTTTATGAGCATCCTACCTGTATTTCTAATGATTGCCATAATAATTTATCATCTGAAATCATATGAAAATAAGTGAGCTGGTGTATGTTATCAAACCAGGTGCCCAGCTGGCGAAGTGACCACCACTTGTTGCCGCAGAGGAAGGGCTCAGCAATCCAGCAGGAGACAGTTTTCTGATAACCAGTTTGAGAAGCCATTAATTAAATTTTCCAAACTTACCAATCAATAGGTGGATGTGAACAAGGTTAACTACAGTTTTTACAGTTCTTTAAAAGTTTGGGCAGAAAGAACCTTTTATTTTGTTGATAACTGTCCCTGTGAAATGTGACATTTTATGGAGGATTGACCTGGCTGCTTTGCTTTTCTTGGTGCGTACTCTATTTAGATAGACAGTGCGTAGTCTCCTTTCTTGTAGTGTATTGTATTTCTTTTAGAAATATTGTTCAAATTTTGGTCTATACAAAACAATTTTTCCAAAAGAAAGTTCAGTTCTGAGTGGATACTTTTTAAACTCTGATTCAGCAAATTGCCAAACCCTATCATAATATGGCTTTTATTTAGGGTACATGGAAATTCATTATACAGAGGTTAAAACGTATATATATGCAAAACCAAAGCTGAATAAATATTTGGCTATTGTTGTTAGTACCTTATTTGAATATTACATTCCTGTTACATAGTTTACTGAAGCAGCAAATACTATAATTAGTGTCGTGTAATTAGGTATGAAGATGTGTTTGAAGGTTATTATATAATACCTGTTATATATACATACATATGCATATTTTATATTCACATATATATGTATATCAGTTTATGGCATTTATCCCAGGAACTGTAATGTAAAGTATATCCACCGTACATTTTGTGGAGTGCCTGAGGAAGACGAGGGGAGCCAACCATGCAGGCAGGTAGAGATGCTGTACACTTTCTTCTGAGGAGGCTGATACTCCTGAACTGTTCCTCCGGTCAGGGGACAGCAAGTGGCAAGCCTGGCAAGCAAGAGGAGGATCCTGGCCCAGGATGGGCTGCACCACTGCCAGGGTTGCTTGCTTGCCCCTTGTTATATGTTGACTCTGGAAAGATTTGTCCTGACTGTATGGCCTGAAGGTGGCTTTTAATACAAGCCACCTGGTGTAAACGGTGAGAGAAAAGGCAGACCCCTAAGGACTACAAACTATGCAGTGTGCTAGGCTCCTGCAGCCAAACAAACTGCTGGGATTTGCTGGGATTTGCAGTTTGCTGGGGTGTGGCAATCTGCGCTAGTGTCGTCCAGCAAGCACTAGTCACAGCAGTGGGGAGGAGGTATCAAAGGTTTCCAGACACTGTATGGGCAATGTGTGCTCTGAAGCCCTCATAGATCCATAGAATTTCCAGCCTAAACGATGGAAAAGACCTTTAAGATCATAGAGTCCAACAGTTAGCCTAGCACTGCCAAGTCCACCACTAAACCTCATGGTGTAACTCCAAGTATTAGAGCATGCTGAAGCCAGGCGAGTGCTTCCTCAGCACTGCTGTTCTCAAAGCAGCTACAGCTGAGTTAGCACATGGCAATCATTTATTGCTTTAGCTGTGGAAAATAAGTTCTCAAAGAAGATCATCTTTTGTGTTTCTGAAGGAGCTGCTTTTCTGTATTTCAAAGGAGTGTCTACTCCAGGCTGCCAAGTGGCTGCCCCTCTCACCATCTTATTTCTCCCTTTAGACAGATCCTTCAGTTTGTGCTTGTGTCTTGTTTGGAAAGGAATGGAGCAAGTTAGCCCACTTTTCACAAAAAAAAATCATTATTTGCAGCCATCCTTCCTGCTGAGCCTGAGGGCAAGCAGGGGTACTTGTTTTGTATGAGTATTAATTAATCTTCACAGCATTCAGTGGTAAGTACAAAGGTCTGACATCTCTCAGAGATGGAGAGATAAAGAGGTGATACTGCTTTCTAATGGCCATGGAGAGAGTAAGAATAATTGTGGAAAGCATGCACTTAGCATGGAGGGCCCTGCAAGAAATAATTCTGTAGTAACAAATCTGTGTTGGTTCGTTTTCTGTATATAGGAACTGTGATGAATACATGACTGTTTTTTGCCAAAATAGTTTGAAATATAATTACCCTATCATTTCATCTGTGCAAAAGAGCTACAGCTTTTAAAAGCTTCTTCAGGGTTCCTGCTAGATATGATCCCAATTTTCATTCACACACAGACCTCCTGACCTTGGAATGTTTCTTGTTTCCACTAGAAGATAACCACATTTTCTGTTCCCATACTAACACCTTTTTTTTTTTTTTTTTTAATGAAGGAACTGAAAATGAAAGAAATCAATAGAATAATTCTCAGATACCATCTCTTCTTGTCTGAAAACAACAGCATTTCCACCAGGGAAGGGGCAGAATAAGAATTTAAACAGTTTTGGAAGATTTCATGTTAGGAGGGGAATCTGTTGAAGTTAATCAACCACAAATCGGTGTTTAAGAAATTCTTCCTCCCCTGAAACAGCAACTAAGAAGACAAGTTGAGGGTAGACCTAGTCCCAGGCGATTTATAGGAAAGCTTGAGTAGCCCAACCCTCACAATTTAAGCACTGAATTGTAAATTGTATATCCAGCCACTTCAGTGGAACCCAGAGTTTTGAACCTGTAAATGACCTACTATAAAAATATCCTTTGCAATAGTGCTCTTAAGGGAAATACACAGAAGTGATGCAGGAAATGCCGCTTAGATAAATGCTTTGGAATCTTTTCAAACTAGTTGTTATATGCATATTCCTGAGCTGCAGACTGTATAATTTCAGCTTAAACTCTCTGACTATTGGACAATCTGGGGACATGTTATGTAGAGTTTAAGCTGCCATATAATTTCCTGAAGTGAAGAACAGATTGTGCTCTCAGTCTTCCACAACAGGTCACAACAAAATGCTCTGAGAATGGTCCACAAGGCGAGACAAACAACCAGAAATGGCTGCTACCACCCAGGAAACTTTCCAGACCTAAAAGGTTTTACACAGGCTCTTCCACTGAGCGAGAGGTGAAATGCAAAACTGATTGTGTGGCTTGGCCTTGCCCTCGCTGAAGTCTGCACTATTCATTCACCTGCTCAGCAGAAGTATCTTTTGGAGTTCTTTGTACCCATGAAAAGGAAGACAAGCAACCTAGAAAAGACTGTAGATCTGAGCCATGGCCATCGGCTGCTACTGTTTTCTTTTTAACATCATGAATGACCTAAATATAGGAGGGAACATTCCTGCAGAAAAATGTCCTCACTGCTAAACACTGAGTATTAGCAAATAACTTCTTTAGTGTATACACAAAGCTATAAGAAATCAGAGGCAATTTCTGAACTGTGATCTCATTCTCAGCCTGGGAAACCAAGTGTCAGGACACCAATATATTTAAGGAATTTGAAGAACTTTTTCTTTAGAAGAATGCTAAGAGGCCATTTTTGTCCTGATCAAAGTCTTTCTAATAGTATTATTACAAAAGCCAGCAATTTTTTTTTTTCTTAAAAGTATAAATGAAAGTAAGTAGGATAGAATACGATCATAAGTAGCTTCCATTAGCATTTGGTAAAGGAGGTTTCCTGCCATACTTGCTTGGAAGCCGAAATGTTATCCCAATAAAGGTCATCTATGCAATTTCTGAGAGTGAGAGGCTGATTCAAACAGTGCACCTAATATAGGGATGTGGAGTCTTATCACAAGCCACAGCAGCGGAGGAATTTCCAAGGACTCATGAGTTAGTCACCCATCACTCCTGGAGCATTTCATTGCAAGTTACAATTCACAAAACAAGTGGAAGTAAGGTCTTTAATTAATAACTTGCACTTTTGTTCTATGAGGAAAATAATGCGAATTATGAAGTAAACTCAGTGCCAGCCCTGAACTGAATCAAATAATATATATATTACAGTTTCAGACTTGTATGACTGTAATTACAATTAGATAATAGTGGCTCTGAGAAGGAAACTATTGATTTTTAGCAAGGCCAGATGCTCCGTAGTGAAGTCAATTTGGGGAACAATTACTGCAGCAAAAACTTACAGTTTTAACTCAGAAAGTTCTAAGAGTTCAACAGTTGCTTGCAGAAATCTAGTTTGGGAAGCAGCAAAGAGTTATTTCAGTGTATTAAGCCTGTAGTTTTAAATCTCAAGATATTTACTGTAAGCATTGCAGAAATTAAAAGAAACAAGCTTCTCTGTAGAGGCTTCTGCAAACTCTTGCGCAATTTAGAAAAGATTACATTATTTTGATCATAAAATTGACAGTCTGGAAAATAGATTATGACATTCAAACCACATGCTAAACAAAGACCACCACAGAAGTTCAAAGGCGGAAACATTGTTGGATTCTTAACCAACTGATTACTTAAAAGCTGGGAAGAAAATGCCTTTATATTTCAGTGAATTCACACAGATTGTCTCAGCCAAAACCCAGGAAAAATACTCAGTAAAGGAAGTGCCATTACATGTGCTGAGAATCCTGGAAAATTCTCCTGGCAACAGGAATCATTAATTGATTTACCAGAAATCAGCTTTAGATACATTAAATAAACAACCTGTTAGAAAATCCACTGAAGCTAATGAGGTTCTTTCCCCTGATGCTTTTGAGTTTCAAATTGATTGAGAGAAGGAATGAATATTTTGGGAGGGGCAAAGATGAAGAATGCTTTCGTATATCTGTGCTCAGAATTTACCATTACCTCAAAACTGCTCTTTTCAGTGCTGCAAGGGACTGAATACCCCAACTTAATTTTTTACTGGAATCAAAATGGATAGAGTTAATTTCCTTTTTTTAGAAGTCCAACTAGTTTCAGGGAGGATACTTGATAAAGAGGCCCGGAACTTTCAGATCTAGCCAGACAGAGATTTCTCCACTGTGGAGGAAGACAACAAATGCAAAAGGCAGTATAGTCAGGTCTATGATGTTGTACCACTTGTGTGGGCATGCCTAGAGGATGGTTTCTTGGTTCCCATGAACCTGTATCCCTTTTTGACCCCAACCAGGTGGCCTAGAGTAAACCCATGGGTACTTTTGATGAATAGTGTCAGATTTGGTTCAGTTTTTTGTTGAAGCTTGGTTTGCTGTATTTGAACCTGATTTATGAAATACAATACTACCGAGTACAAGAAGGCCACAAACTGACTGCCCTGCTTCTACCTGTGAGAGCTTCCAAGCACTGTCACCTTCTTACCTACTTTCCAGCAGGAGACCTGGTGGTAGTCATCACTGCACAACTGGCCAGACTGGAGTGTTTTAAGTGAGCCAAACGAAACGTTAAGGATAATGATCTTTATTATGATTTTCATTCCTTTTCTGGTACATGACTTTCTGAATGCTGACACTGCTTTTCAGAGAATGTGTTTATTTGGGCCATCTTCTCAGCTGACCTCAGTTAACAGAGCTCCTTGAAGTTGATGATGCTAAGTTAAAAGATATCAGCTGATAATCCTGGTTTAGGATTTTTTTAGATGCTGCATAATACTTTAACCTAATATTTTATTAGAGACTACATAGGCTCAATCTGTTCCAAAAAGATGTTTCTGGACTGTGTTTTACAGTTTTTATATATCCCTCTGTTTTGGTTTTTTTTTCCTAGGCTGTTGAAAAAGGAAGAACATTTTATTTTTATCCCTCGTTCCCGTGAAGAGCTTCCAGAAAACTTTCCAAAGGAAATTCCTGGGATCTGTTACTTCCTCGAGGTCAGAAGTGGTCAGAAGCCACCAAAACCCTCCATCACATCTGCCAGAGTGAGAAAGGTTTCTTATAACATTGGCACCATGTTCCTCCGGGAGACTAGCCTATGAGGCCTGCTGCAGATCAAAGACTTGTCAAAAAAGCACAAGCCCAGAACTGGGTCATGACAGGGGAGTTGGAGGTTCTTTCTATTTTGCTGCTTTGTTCTGAACAAGCAGTAAAAGCTCCGTGTAATGTCAGGCAATAATCATTTTTAAAGATGGGTGACTGGTGTCAGTAAACAAAGTGGAGATAGGGAAAAAAAAAATTAAACAATGTACTTCCACTTCCAGAGGAATTTCTTTCATAAACTTCAGTCTGGCCCCTCTATGGCAAACAAAAAAAAAAAAATCCCAACTCTCAAATTAGAGGTTGGTATTGTTTTGTGCAGAAAGGATGATGGTTCTCTGTAGATTTGCACCAGCTAAGCAGAATTGAGAGTCAGTTCTGATTATGCATTCCTACATTTAATGTGTTCTTCAGTAAGGTAATGATGTTTTTTAACTTTATGAAAAAAACATTTCATACATATACTGTAGACCTGTTGTAACCTTCCTGGCAGGAGGAATTATAATTCAATACAAATATTGTAGGAATTTTACCTATTTTTATACATATTTCACTTTCTGGATAATTACATTCCACATACTGTAAGCTGAGTGAGCTTAGATAGCTTTTCAGAAGAAGCTACTGTATATTTCATACATTCTACCTATCAGACCTTATTGTTATACAAGTGGGAAAAAGTCATTTTTTGACTTTTTTGGCAACAAAAATATTGATATTTTACAGTAAGAAACACTTTGGTAAATCTCTTTACCTGATGTTTATGCTAAAGCTTTAGATGAGCATTGACTTGCTTATATAAAATAATGTTCAGTATTTGTCCTACAGTGCTGTATGTCCAGTCCTTCCAGGACAATGCAGACAAAGTTTAGAATGTATTGGCAAACAGAGAAGTTCTGTTCAGTGGGGCTTGCTTCCCACAAAATTATCATCCAAAGTGATTTTTGGTAGAAGTCCTGGGCGTTTTTAAAAAATTTGATCTTGTCAAAATGTATTCTGAGGAACTCCAGCAGGTGCTGGAAGCTCTCTGGAGAGTGGTTTTCCACATATTTTTAATAGGACTTGTGCTCCTACTCCAGTTCTATTATTGAAAATCCTATCTGCTATTAATGATTATTCATCTGGAAATTTCCTCTATTGCTGGATTGGTTGAAAGGTCCCCTGCTTTATCTAATGTAGATGAAAAAAACACTGAAAAGGGAAAGACAATACTTTCCCAGGTTTAATGCAAATGGAAGCTCAAGATCTGGATGAGCACATGTCATTTTTTTTTTTTTAAAAAAAAAGGCTAATTCTTAGCTGTTGAAAATTATTATATCTTCATTGTCTTCGATGAATCCAATTGAAACAAGATGGTTATCTGTCCCCTAATAAGCACATTTTGGGGCATTGTTTATTTCTCAGGTTTTCCTTTTCAAAAATAATGGCAGTCAGTTTACCTCTGCAGGTGTACCTCTGTTAGGGTGGTACTGAAGCAGGCTGATGTTCTGCTGTTGCAGATTGTTAGTTAACACTTGTGCAGTGATTCCAGAGTGGCTTAGCTGTGTGTGGGCCTGATCAAGGCTCACTGAAATCAAAGATAAGACTCTCAACAGTGCTAGAAAGCATGAGAAGCTCTGTATTTCTGTAATCCAGACCAGAAATTAGAGTTTACTTATGGGTTTAGTAGTCATAAATTGAGGTGGCTTTTTGAAAATAAGTAAATAACTTTCACCGCATGGAAGGAATGACAGTGCTGTATTTCTTCCCTTTGATCAGTAGCTCATGTTAGAGTGGGAACAAGTCAGCATGGCAGCACTAGGCCGTGCTGAACATGTTTCAGGCTTCCTTTCCATGAAGCCTTTCTGGGTGAGAAAGGACTATCTTGAACCTATACAGAATTTAGAGGACATCTGAACTTACTATGCAGGGGTGTTTTTCTTCTTGCTTGAAGAGGATAGATGCATGGGAATTAGCCCAGAAACTTACTTAAATGGAAATTCCCTCACTTTCTAGAGGAACACTGATGTTATTCTTCCATTGATATTAGAGCATCCTTGGGATTGGAGGAGTTAATCTTTTATCTACCCTGATAAACAGCATCTGCAGCTCTATGGCCTATCTGAAAAATGACTTAAAAAACTTGAAGTTAAGAATTTCCATCCAGACTACAGATCTGAGATTTTTTTGCATAGGACAACAAGGTTTAGCCTATAGCCATTAGTTTGCACATATACAGGATGTAGCATGCTTTTTTTTTCCCTGGGAACACCAGCGAGACATGCAAGGATCATAGAAGAACAAAGTTCATGTTTCACCACTGAAGAGGAACACCACGTCCTAGCTAACAAAGCTTGGTTTTGATGTCATTACCTAGTTTCCTAGAGTGAAAATTTTTCAGATAACTATCAATAGGTTAAGAATTCATTCTGACTTCACTGGCACATCCTCATTGTTCAGTAGATGCTGATGTCAGAGTACAAATCTCTCTAGCCAAACTCTTTTCTCACCACCCATAGTCCTGTGTAAAGAGAACAATTGTAGAGGTTCAGACCAAGAGCTTGTAACTCAATAACTTCTCTCTCACCGTTGTTGATAGGGAATGTCTAAATTAATTCTGTGGCTGATCTTCGTAGATCTCTGGTAGTATTTTCATGAGAAATGATGGATAAATGATAATTCTACTAGCAAATTGGAGAAGCAATCTAAAAAAATTTGTATTACCATCCTCATCTTCTCAGAGACTGTTTATTCTATAAGGAAATTTATAATTGTAGAGATCAGTGCAAAACCTGAAAAATAGTGTCGGCATCACCATGGAGACAATGACAATGTTTGCAAATAAATCATCTAGCTCCCCAAATTAGAATAGATTTACTGGATAAGAATGTATAGTCTTTGCTTTTTATAAGCTTACGTAAAGGTAACACATCCAGAACTTCAGCACTGATGCAAAGTATTGTGTTATTGGTTTCTGTGTTATGACAAGGGAAGTTAATAAAAAAAGTGTAGGGACATTTTTCTGTCTCAGTGTGAGGAAAATGTAAAATGAAATCTCAGCACTCTTTAACTTAGTAGTTGCATCTGTGGCCTTCAGTATTAGGTTGCAAGTCTGTTATGTTGGACACCTTTGTGACGTGAAATGAAAATTATTATCAAGGTTGATGCTCTGAAGTCAATTAGATGGTAGCCAGACTCAACATTTCCTTAACTCTTTTAGTAATAGGGAAAATGGTCTTATTTGCCTGGCATTGTCTTCATAAATGAAAAGGTTCTCAAGAGTTTTTATACCTTGGGATGATAAGGTGACAAAGTGGATACAGAAATCACATACTATAGATGGAATTTTCTTCTAATATTTTCCTTCTTATAAAACAGATGAACTTTTGTTCCTCTGATTAAGAATTTACATGCCTGTGTTTCTTCACATAGCTGCAAGTAGCAACATCTGCTGTCTTTGAGTTTCTGTACAAAACAAATCCGTCCTCTCTGAAGATAGAGGGAGGAGATCTACTGTATATTGCCTGTACAAGGCAGAGGAAGGATGATGGGAAGACCATACCTGGAGTCATTGGTTTCTCTGATGCTTACTTGTTCCATGCAGCTTCCCTCTACTCCATTGTCAGAGGGACCAGAGACCATGGACTGACCACAGAGGTGGACCCAGTGGCCAACTACTTGTACAAAAGTCATGAAGCCTAAGTAAACAAAGGCAACAGTCATTCCCCCCAGAGTGCTTTTTACAACTCTTGTGTCAGATTTTTCTATCTGTTTGAAGGTCCCCATCACACAGACTCCTCTGTGATGCAGTGCATAGAGATCAGGAACTCAGAGAAGGAAGGAAATGGTGATGGAAGTGGTAGAATGGTGGACAAATTTTGTTCTGCATCACTCTGATAATATCTTCCATTCAAAGACAAAAGCCTTTGCATGGGAGAATTGCTTCTAACCCAGGGCTCTCAAAGTGTGGGTTTTTGCAAGGTCCCACAGGATATTTCTTTTCCAATTCCAAAGAGCCAATAGCCATTAACTGGTTGTGGTTTTGGCTTCACTGCGCATTCCCACATCCAGTTTCAGATCTGAGTCTGTTTGGAAAGACGTTTTGGAGCCTGGAAACATGCCTGTACAAACAGAAAACCAAAGCTTTTGAAACCTTGGAAATCTTGTATGGGAATTGCCTATTCCGAGAACTAAATCCTTGTAGTTGAGCCATTAGCAGGTCCTACTTCAGTTCATGTGTGTTCATATGCCATTTCACAATGCTATCTCCTCCTGTGCCTACGGTGTTCCCTACCAAGCCCAACAGCAGTATCATGTATATAACCACTTTTTATATGTTTTCTATTAACATCCCTTTTTCATTTTTTTCTGTATAAAGCAAGCAGTGCAGAACCATAACATGTTGCATGCATTTAGAAGTATCAACACTGCACCGAGGCTTAAACTCTGCTAACTAATTTCACATTGTGCATTTCTTCCTATGAATAGATCCTTCTCCCAGATGATTTAAAAATTAATGGGGGAAAAAAAAAACCCCAAAACCCAAAAACAACCAAACACCCCAAACTGCTGTGTTGAATTGCAAATGAGTATGAAACCTGCATCAGTTGTCGGGGCAAGTTTAACTGCTGGACAGCTTTCAGATTCTTCGGCTGCCGTAAGCTGTCACACTTGCATGCTTTATGCAAACTGTCCTGCCAAGAAGTCTGCAATCCTACAGCAAGCAGCATAGCAAATTTATGTAATTTTTTGGGGTTTCCTCTTTCAGTCTCTGGCCACTACCTCACCTCTGCTGAGTTCTTAGAGCTCACTGAGGAGAGCTAATTCCCTGTCCTAGTGCAGTCTCAGAGCTTCTGCCTTCATTTTTGGGTTCTGGTGATCTTTTCCAAAATTATGTATGTGTAATATCAGAAACAGCAACATGCTTAAATTAGCAACAAAACAAGAAGCATAAAAAGGCTTGTCAAACTCAGAAATGGTTCGTTCCCTTCCTTCAAGGTATTACACTATTCGTAGCACTTTACTGGCATTGGGGGTGCCAGTGACAGTAGAGGCTGTGGATGAACTGAAGATGCTGAGTGTGCAGGAGACACAACAGACAGGAGTTGATCAGTTCCTGCTACTGTTCATAATTCCATCACCTTGCATTTATTTCCTGCTCTTGGTCAGGCTTCTGCTTTTCAAATGACCTTCACTTTTCTTCCCATAGCATCCTGTATGTGACACAGATAGTGAATAATTCCAATAATACTGTTCATATGAGCACCTGTTGTTGACATGGCTTTTACAAGAGTAACTGGGATTAAAAAAAGGGCTGATCTTACTCTTCTTTGCAGTAAAGACAAAACTGCTACAGTGACATGGCAGGCACTCACATCCTTAGAAAAGAAGGAGACTGCAGTGCAAGTTCTAATTGGTGGATTTGGGTAGAGAAGTCAGTACATTAATAGTCCATGGCATGTTTTTAACTTTCCCAAGCATTAAATTTATCAGTGCAGCTAGGAGTTACTCCTTAACAATGTTATTAATTTGCAATGCATGAGCAGCCATACAACAAAAATCTGTAAACTGTTTAACCTCATATACATGATTGATCTTTTATGTCTTGGCTATTAATCATGCATGAAAGCAAGCAAAAGAGTGAAACTGGGGAGCATAACAGTTCAGTCACAGGCAATAGATCATTCACCTCTGCAGATGCTTACTTGTTCCTCTGGTTTAGAAAGGTTGACCTCCAGTTATCTGTGGTCCAGGTTAGTATCACTGTGTCACTATAGCAACAAAATGGCCTCTGAAAAACAGCATGAGGCATCTCAGTCTCCGTCCCTGTGGGCTGCGGTTCACATTAGAGAGGCCAATACATTGAGTGATGCAAAGTGGCACCTTTGCTGGCAGCCTTAACAAAAGGGTAAGTGGAGGCAGATGTTAAACCAGCTGTTTGCTCCTGGGATTTAATTTCTAAAGGCAGAGTGAGGCTGAACATATTTTATTTTGGGCAAAAAAAAGAAGACGCAGGATTTCAGAAAACTAAGTGTCTTCCCTGCTTTGTGGCTTTTCCCTGCCTTATGGCTAACAGGGAGACAACAGAGTGAAAGGGCGTCAAGAGGGACACTGCCTCTGCTGCAGCAGTGCTCACTTCTGCCTTCAGCTCTCTGGCGCACTTTGGCTTTAGCATTCCAAGAATCAAGTTTCCTCTGAAGACTGGGGGGCAAGTAAGTGCTTCAGGCACTTGTCCCCTCTGCTGTAGACACAGCATGAGGCTGCCTAAATTCCCGAGTGTTTTCCTCAGTGACCTTTTCTCAGTGACCACAGATGGCAAACTTAGACTAGACATCTACTTTTAAGATGACCAAGATAAGTGAGATTGATCCCACTGAATTAAGCTCTTCCCAGCCCAAGTGTTGTGTCTCAAATCTTGTAGTCTTGCTACTTTTCAGAGTTTTGCATTGGCCAAAATAAATTGGATCCAACTAAGTTGCACAGGGATAGACAAGCACATTTCACAATAAATAAAGGTTTGGTACAGTAGCCATGGTGACTGTCAAGAATGGGCACTACTGTAGTTCTGGAAATCTCTTCCTTCTGATGTCTGAACCCTTTACATATGGTAACAGCACTGCCAATCACAACTCCTGGATGCCGTTAGGACTGTGATTTAGAACAGATTTTGAGCTTTGAGGTCCTAGAACAATTATGCAAAACCTTTGTGCCACCTTCACCTGAACTATATGCCAGAATGCCTACATAAGCCTTTGTTAGTTATCCTGTAGTAAAGATGGTAAGAAAATACATAAATTCTAAACAGCAGAAAGATAGTTGCCAGTTTATCAGTAATGTACATTTTTAATGTTTTGGTGAATTTGTAGGCCCAAAATTAACTTTCCGTTAGCAGAAGGTCTCACATTGAACTATTTGTTTTCTAGATAATTATTCCCTAGCAGTACTCCCTAAAGACTACTCTTGAAGCAATAAGTAAAGCCATGCTAGTGTGTTCTGCGTAGAATCTTGTACACCACCTGTCATCTTAAGAAACTGCCTTTTAGCAGAACATTAAATGGCAAAATAACACCCTGTCATCTATTGTTTGTCCTTCCATCCTCTTCCCCATAGGAGAAGAGTATGCAGTGAAACAATTTGATTTTGTCAGGTGTTGTCTTTTTGTCAGTTTTATAAAAATGCATGTTGCTGCTTACTTAAATATGGAAGAGCAAAACCAGAACTAGAGACCAGAATTAGAAAAGAGTTTTAGTTGTAAACAGAGTATTTAAAAGACTGCCCACTGAGTAAGACTAGTCTCCCATCCTAGAACAACAGTACCAGTAACATATGTAAGATATACCCAGGAATTATAAATATGAGCAATAAAACAGGCAGGTATATATAATGCATAATTTCTGCTTTATACACAACAGTGAATAGGTGCTAAAATGGATTAATACCCAGAGGTGAGGAATACTGTTTAATCCATTTCAGCATTTCTTTATTACCAGTATACCTCTAAGGTATTATATTTTCTTTCCCTAATGAAACTGGAACATACAGTTAAATCAGTATCAGAGTTTATGAACTTATTGCAGAAGAACATGGCTAGGAAAAAATAACTATCAAGGAGAGTTTTTTTTATAAAGTGAGCCATTGCTTGAGGGAACAGATCATATGGAAAAGAGAAAAGAGGTGCAGACAGGTATATTTATTTTAAAAGTTTCTATGACATTTCAGATTGTTGAAATCATTCTGAAACTATGCTTAAGCTCTACAGGTTCAGGGTATTTGGTTATTTACATTTACTAAGAAGGAAGATGTAAAATTTTCAAACTTCACAATCCCATTTTCTCTGCTTAAACACAACCTCTTTCTGAACATTGAACCTGACTTTGCTGAATGATTCTGAGGTTCTGAATGACTAAATAAGTTTTGGAAATGCAGGTTATAAATCCATATGATTTATGTTCCTTTGAAATTATGTTCATAATCATGTATGAAAGCAAATTCTAAATATCCAACCGGCAGTAAAGGTGCATTTTCCTAGAGCTAATGTCTGCTGGATGATGAAATATGGACTTGTTTCTTATCTGTGCAGTTTTTTACACCTTTTTTTGAGGTGGTGCTTCCAGATGTGTTTCTGTTAGTGCATCAATGTCCTATCTTCACTGGAGATGAGGCTTGTTACCCGCCTTTACAATATTCTGAGGAATCCTAAGGAATAAAACACTGCCCAGCCAACTCCAGACAATTTAGCTCATCTACTGAGGTAGTGTCAAGCTGAGTCTAAGATTTACTTTCTCATTACACCTTTATGTGTTTGCCAGTGTTTAAGCGTGTAAACATTCCTCTCCAGAAACTTCTCACAGGTCCTGCAAGTGTAGAGGTAAGAGGCTAACAGAGAGAAAGCATCTGAAGAAAGTGAAGTATGTGTGTGAGAAAGAGCTGCTGCACATAGACGTGCTGCTGATTCTCAGCTTTCATGTATTTGGAAGCTGGGTGACCCAGAGAGTATTCTGGGTATGATGCAAAATGCAAAAAAGTGCTGTACATAATGTCATAAACTCTCAAGGCATTAGGGTGAATTTTAAAGTCCACAGTCCTTAGAGTTTTAGTGGAATTGCATGAGAAGTGCACTGTTTTCAGAGGAGGAAAAGTTGCTTTGTATTTTTAATGAGAGTTGAATCTCTAGTTGCAGAGAAAAATTGTGGGGGAAAAAGAAAGTCTAGTAATTCTAAATGCAAAATGCAAAGACGAATGTCCCATTTTTTTGTATCATTTGACTTTTCTGGAGGTAGGACTCAGAATCCCTCTATGGGTTTTGATACTGAATGCAAAATTAGATGTGAAACAGTACAAATGAGGTACTTTGCCAACTGGTAGAAATTTGGAGGTGACAGTAAGAATGTCTTTCGAAAAGTGTGTAGCAATATGGTACTTAAATGTTAGCACTTTAAAAAAACAGATGCTCTTCTGCTTTGTAAATAAATATTGTTTCGGGATTCCTAAACTGAAAGAAAACTTGGAAAGCTGCTGTACCATAGCAAAAAGATACAAAGTCTATGACATAATCTACAGTTCACACCATTCCTTCAGAAACAGTCCTATATGTGGATTTTTGAAAAGTACATTCAACCAACAGTACTTTATAGTTAATTTCAAAGAGAGCAGTGTTTCACCAACCACCTTCTGCAGACATGCCAAGCAGATCGTGTTAGGTAAGGCCTAGACGTTAACTTAGCTGGTTTAGCATGTATTTGGGGAGACTTTTTGCTTCCCAAAGCAAAGCTTTAAATGCACTTCCTAATGTGTGTCAGCATTGTGCCTTTTACTGAAGTCTAAACAAAGCCCAATCCAGATAAAGTTCCCACCCCAATACACGCCATTTATACTGCCTTGCTAGAAAATTAGTACTTCACTAAGTTGCAGTGATTAATGTTTTTGATGCTGGAATATTGCTTAGTATTCTTATGTCTCACCCTGCCCAGGTTGTGCTGGGTCCCATTATGTCTGGAGCACCAAGGTTTTGGGGAATTGCTGTAAGATTGAGTGAAATGAAGCTAACCTACATTTAGGTATTTAAAAATTGTCTGGTCTGAGCTAGTCAGGTCGGCTCCCTCTACTGTCAGTGCAGACATTCTGGCATCTCAAGGAATGATCATTCCTGCAGAAAGTGTTAAGGATGAGGTAAACCACTGCCTTAGATGTGCTCTTCTCTCTCTCCCCAGTGACTACAGTGTGGAGGTCTAGTTCTGATAAGCTGCAATACTGTAGGTGAGTTGGATTCCACTGCTGGTAAGAATGAGAGGATATAATAGGATAGAACAGCATACATACACAGAAAGTCACCAGGGGCAAGGGTCAGGCTCCAACCACAGATTCAAAGGGTTATGGTGGTAAAATCATTAATATTTGAGTGGTCTGGCTAGGAAGTTTATCCTGATTAAAGGAACATTCCTTTCAACTAAAAGCTAACAATCTGTGATTGTTTCCAACTCCTCACTTCTGTCTAAGGTAATACTGGTGTGCCACTCTTTTAGGCTCCACCAAGAGCCATCTCTCCATATTGTCCTGTTATTTACTGCTTGATTCCTTCTCAGAATAGTGGCAGTTAGCAAGGTACTTAAGGAGTCCGTTGGTTCCCAGGAATGCATATCTGGTTTTCTTAACATTGAAATGATTGTCCTGAAACAATATCGTCTCTGCAGTCACTTGGGAAAGAACCGGGGGAACAGAGGGGAAGATGCTGGCTGAATGCTCTCTCACTACGATAAGCTACTAAAGCTTCTGTCTGACCTGTCCTAAATTGCGCTTGTGTTGTTATGCACTTGGAGTACCCAGTTTCTCTGACAGGATCTCGGGTCAGGCTCTGAACCGCGAGGCGAGCGGGAAGGACCGGGGCTGCCACTCTGCTATACTGCTCCCATACGTCTCTCTTCTGTTTGAAATTGCTACTCTGATCCTTAGGCATCTGTGGCAATTTTCACTGCAGTCGTGGTTAGGGAGGCTGTGGGAAAGTACTTCTTGGGAAGAAGCAATAGTATGCAGTCCTCCACTCTATGAACTGTCACTCTCTCCAGAGAAAAGGAATTAGAAATAGTATTGTCCTCAAGAGCTAAGAAAACTTGCAGATTTTCCATGTACAGTAAACAGTTTCTGTAATTACCAAGAAAACAAAACAGAGAGGCAGAATTGTGCAGCAGGGGCATCCCGTCTCACACACACTGCTGTGATAATGAAATCCAAACCCTGTGGTATTGCAGGCACATTATTCTCACTTGCTTTAAAGGTCAGCTAAGAAGCTAATTTCTCAAATGGGCTCATAGCTCTGAGACAATGTAACTAGTCATTTCTTCCAACAAATTGCAGTTGTCAGAGAAACTGGATTAGTAGCTCATGGACCTAAAAATAGATAATATACACTTGCCAGAAAAGGATGAATGCAATAACAGAGGTGAAGGTATATCAAAATATCATAACATCTGGAGAAAAAAAAAAAAAAAAACAACAAAAAAATGCTCAACTCAAAGCAAGTTACCAATGAAATCACATTAAAAATAATCTGAGTCACCAACTGGAAGAATGGCAGGGTTTAGCCTTGCTTCTGGTTTATTCACCTTCCAGATCCAGCTCGTTGTTGCTGCTTTAGCAGCTGAATCAGTTTGTCCACAGTCCTTTCAAAGTCACGTACATCAGGTTAGGCAGTGAAAGTCATTATGTTAAAGCCATTATTTGAATACTGAAAAAAAAGAGACTTTAGCTTAACATTTTTATCTTCTTTGTGTGTGTGTGTGAGATAATTTATTGCTAAACTTATTCATCTGAAAAATAAAAACTAAACTCCCAAAGCCCAAATCTAATAACAGAGCTACAGTGAAAGCAACTTTCCAAACCTCAGCATATCTTTACTAAAAAGTGGATAATTATTTTTCATTGCATCAAACATTTGCATTTTAAAGAATTCTTTTTTATGCTGTGATTTTGCAAATTTGTATTGCTACTTGCCTGGACTTAAAAAAAACAAACCAAAAAAACCCACTTCTTTATTTTTCATTCTTTCAGTTACTTAGTTTCTGTAGCAGAGCAATTCAGCTGTACTGTGTATGACCCTGAAAGAGCAGCAGTCCACTGCAGACAGGGAGCCTCAGCCTGTCTGGTCAAGGTGAAAAGTTCTGGAAGGTTAGGTCTCACATGAAGACAGGGCTGGCAGTAGTTGCATGCAGTTTGTACTGACTTAAGTAATTCCTTTTACTTCTGTATTCGGAAGCAGACCTACGTATAGCTCAGGAATAACCTTCACCACTTCCTTTGGAAATTCTTTCTGTAGCATTTGTCTTTTCTGCACACCTTTTATACAATCTTTGCATTGCAGATCTGAGGCACTGACAGGTGTAGGGTAAAAATAATAACTTATATCAGCAAATCAAATCACTGTGAAAAATATTTGTATTTATAGTCATTGTCTTTCAGATATCCTATAAGCTGAAGTCCTTTTGCAAATTCTGTTTTTGCAGAAGCCTTTGGTCATCATTTGATTTTAGGTTTTAATTAGTATCAATACCATTTATCTGGCATTCACTGTATACTGTTATTATTGCAGGGTTAATGTTCAGTTGTGAAATAGAAATGTCAGGATAATCAGCATCAGGAGTTATATGCATACATCTTCAGCAAGAGGCACAGTCATCATCATCCTTTTAGTTGTTAAAACTCACTTACATTAGAGTCCAGAGATTAATAACACAGGATTTTTTCAGCTGAATATTGTAAGAGAACTAATACTTTTTTTTCTGAACATGGTGGTCTCCACTACTAGGACTGACTTTACATTCCTTCTTGATTTGATTTTAACCTTTCCCAGTTTACTAAAATTCTGCAGTTGCCCTTTGCAGGATTCCATAGTGTTTTGAAAAGGCTGTGTATAGTCTGCTTGTGCAATCCACTCACGCAACACAAATGTTAAGCTGTTTGAGATGACTATCCTGGAGAGTCCAACCAATGTTTCACAGCCGCAAATAATCCCTTTATTCCTTTTACCACTTTGCTCTGCCCCTATGGCCAACTTTAGAGGAGGAACTGAATGCTAAAAAATCTTCTGGAGGTATATATTTGTGGGATAAATGCATGATTAGGAGAAACTTTTGAAAAACAAACTAGTGTTATTGGCATGAACTTCACAGCTTGAGCCCATCAGGTCATAGTTCAGTCTCTTCCCAAAGCCTTTGAGAACAAATTGAACTTTGCATGCAATATCTCTCCTGGAAGAACTAATAACAATTTTCCAGTTGTCTGTCACTGTGATCCTGACTCTCCCATCTAATGGAAAACCCATGAAATTTGTGAAACCATGAATGGAAAATCTCATCCTTCTGATACTTGTTTAAACCTTTCTTCCAGGAGCCTGCTGCAGCCCTGAAATTGGTGATTTAGCTGGCAATTTTTTAAAGCCTATCTTTATTTCCTCTGCAGGTAACTCTAGAGGATGATTAATCTTTGATGCCTTAGAGTTGTATCTTTCAACTTTTCCCTTTAATTTCAGTGTTGCCAAAGTAAAATCTGAGGGCTAATTCCTGTCTAAGATGGTCACAAACAGCTCCAATAACAGGGCCAGACATATGTGAAGGTAAGTTGTAGGTGTGAGTAAAAATCTTGGATTGTTGTAGGAAGATGGGTGTTCACCGGAGTTCACGATGACACAGTTTTGGGAGTGGGAATTTTTAGTAGGAGTTATGAGCCACATATTGGTTGTCTGTTTCTTAATGAGCGCAGAACAAAGGGAAGGAGCTGTTCAGTGCAGTGCAGTTTTAATTTCAGCTTTATGAATGCTGAGAATTGCTGCTTTTCTTGTTTCAAATTTCTCTATTTTGCAAGCTGGGTAAAAATATCTGGTACTCCTAAAATGTTAAGAATGACCACATCAAAGTCTGCACTCTTGTCAAAATGAACCAATCTCCCCAGGTGCAAATGCTTTTTGTGTAATTCTGTAATACTGTTTTAGTGTGTCCTATAAAGCTTCTCTGAAGAGTCTTGTACAAGCATTCTGCACTAACAAGATTACAACCTTGCACTGCCAACGACGGATGCTTACCATTAAAATAATACTAGATGCCATTAAATAATACTAGAGCTCTGTAAGTGTTTAAAGCACTGTGATGTTTGTGAACTGAAACAGTTTGTATAAAATTTCTTACAGATACAAGGATAATCTAATTAATGACAATATTTCCATTTTAGTAATATGCAGAGGAGGTAAGGTGGTGTCCCTGGACGCTTCTATCAACATAATGGTTAAGAGATTAATTTTAGTACTATGTAAATCTGAACATTATTTTAAAACATCCGCATGCAGACTACTGGGAAGGGATGTGGCAGGTTAGTTTTACTGTGAACTAGCATGGACAGAAAAGCTCAGCAAAGTATATAAGCCAAGGTCTTCCCACATTGAAACCAAGGGATTATTTGCGAAATCGAGTCTGGTAACTTGTCCTAGCTCTTCAGCAAAGGAATCCACCTGCCAGTAGAAGCAGAGTCCATACAAACTATCTCATGCTGCATTTCAGGTTTTTTTATTGGGATTCTTGTGGCAGTCTTAGTGGTCTGGAAGTTACAGTAAGTACCTCTGGTTGAAAATTACTATTTCAGTTATGATTGCTTCCCCAAACCAACTGAATTTATTACTAACCAAAGACTTATCTACTTGAAAACAAACCAGTAAAGTTTGGTTCTGTCATTTATGTCTTTGACTGCAAGCAGTTGAAGTGCATAATATATGTACTAACCAGGCCTGTGTTGTGTCATTGAGCAAGTTATTCAAGGCCACAGCACCAGTATAACACAGCAGAATTCAGTATTAATCCCTCTACGGGAAAATGAGTCTATGTAATCAATTGATGTGCCATATGTGTAGGCCATGGGAAAATTGTGTGCAGTGAACTACATACGGTCTTAAAAGCTTTAACATTTGTACTGCTCTTCCGGTAACAGAATGTGTATCTTGATAGCTGTGACCCTATGAGCTTCTGAAAAAAAGTCTAAAGTTTATTCTTCTTGTTTCAAAATCACTGTTCTGTGAGTTACTGTTTACACAGGCCTCTGTACAGTAAGGAGTCTTACTCCATGTGTTGCTGGGAAATGGACAAGTAGATGCTGGCTGTAAATCTTGTAGAGAGATCAGTTAATGCCTTTTCTGAATCTCATCCTGATAAGCCACTTCTTTTTTCTAGCAAATACAAACAGTGCCAATAGCCTGGGCCTTCTTTAGAAGAAACAATTTGTTAAATGGCCTTGTTCTGTTCAGCTTCTTCATTTTCTCTTTCTGCCTCCTTTTGAGTAGGCGTTGGTGATAAGATTCTTGCAAAGTGTAACTGAGGGCAAAGAGTTTGCTTTTTTTACCCTTTTTCCAAAGCCACTGAAGGCCTCAAACAAGAAGAAGAAACTTTACAAAACGCATGCAGGCATGTTGTTAGCAGATAGCAGAAGGATAAAACAGCCTTCTAAGAGTACTCCAAATTGTCTTCTAATGGCATGCCTACACTGCATTGTGACTTGCCATCTTGCTTTCATAGTGTGACCTGCTATAATGGTGTTTGTTACAATGAGGTCCTTTTAGTTTGTCCTGAAAGATTTTACTTGTTTGTCACCATATTAGAAAAATAAGGTACACTCTATAAGAAAAGCAATATACAATATACTATATACATCTTCTATTTCAATGCCTCTAGTTTTAGGCTAGTATTCATATAAATGTTTATAATCAAAATAGGTTTTATTGTTCTTCACCAGGACCAGGCAAAGAAGCTTTGCCTTGTCTGAATACTAACAGTTGTCTAAATACTAACAGTAACATTTCTATTCAAACTCTTTCCTCATGCTTCTAGTTAACTTGTGGTGGGCTCCATCCTACTCTAATTCCACATTAATGCATTTGAAAGGGAAGAGTAATGAGCTATTTCAGTGCGTGACCTTTGCACAGTACCTGATTCATAGAGATAAATAGATCCAAAATCTCATTTGTAAGTTATTAGTGATCAGCAAAACAACAAAACGCCTTTGAAGTTCAGCTGAGTAAGTTCTGAAGATCTTGCACTACTTACTCAGTTTCACAAAGTTTCTTGAGTCATTGTAACAGATATTTGATGAAGGCTTTGCCATAGACACTGGCATCAGTCTTCATAAAATATTGTTCTAATTTCTGCTTCCCATTTTGTCTGGAAGTCTACTGTAATGGAGAAATTATCTAGATTTAAAAAAAAATAATTATACAGGTTTCCTTCAAGACAGTTCTCACTTTACTTAACCTAGTCCTCTTGTAGGTAGCTCACATGAATTAATTTTTGTCATATTAGTAACACAATATCCAGGAAAAAAAACTTTCTCCAGAGAAACTCCACTGAAAAACATTTTATTCCTGATTGTGTACAGGATACCTCTATTTCAGAGCTATATCCCTGAAGAGGTTATCAAAGAAGACAGAATACTAAGACAAATCCAGAAATCTGACAGACAGGAAATGTGTGTATTTGTTTAAAAAAAGTGTTGCAGTAGGGAAGTTATTAAGATCTTATTTTTTCATTAAACTTTGCTGATGCACATAACAGTTGCTCACAAAATACTTATTTCGTCCCTCACATTTTTTCATTTGAAGCCGATGTAGCTTCAAAGTAAAAAATAGTTCCCTGGTTACTTTGTCTAAATTACTTAGTACAAGCAGTCCAGCTGCCAAGTCCATCCAGACTGACTTTCATTGTCGCAAATGTAGCTAATTCACTGGAGGTCATTGACAGAGCTTGGTTTTCTAAGCACTGCAATAACATGTTATGAAATGTACCGGTTCAGTTACACTGCCGGGTGCTCAATATACCAACCAGACTATTATTCTCCCAGCGTTCAAAAATGCAAAAAATGAATTTAAGTCCATGTCTTTGCAGTCAAGTTCTCGCAATGTAGAGACTGCACCTGGTAGTATGTTGCGGACTTGCTTTCCCATGCAAGAGAGTAGCTGATTTATCTCTTCAGTGATACCTTTTTTTGTCTGTTTGTCTGGAATTTTTTGACATGTCTTCAACCACGTCAATAGCTTCAATTGGGCTGCCTGATGTCTGGAAATCATGGATAAAAGGCCACACTAAGCATGTGCAGAACAATTCTGTATCTCAGGTGAGAAGAGTTTAGTATGGATACGTTGGGTTTACTGCTAGGGGCAGACCAACTTTGCAAGTGCACTGGACTCATCTCATGCTGTAGAGTTGATGTATATAGGCACAACGCATGTTGACATATTGCTTGGCTAGCGCAGACACATGGTCATGCATTTCAGTCTAGCAAATCCTGAGGCAAAACATGGAAGTTGCAGCATTTGGAATTTCAGATGTTGGCAGGTGTAAATGATTTGTACCACTTACTCTCTCGTGTCATGTAAAGTATCTGGAACAGTAAGAAAAGAAGAAAAGAAAAAAGAAAAAAAAAAAGGAAGAGAAATGAGGGGGATTGTGAGGTAGAGCTCATATATCAAACTTCATGTTCTCTTAAATCTCCTTCTTTGCCATCGTCACATGTGGAACTAACATCATTCAAATACAGTGGTCAGCGCTGATCATCCATCTCATAGGAGTTGTATCTGAGTTTCCATAGGTAAATTTTGTACTGAGTAGCTATAATACTGCCATGGGGCCGGAGGTGACTGTCCTTTTTAATAACCATTGTTTAAAGTTTTGCTGCTGAAATGGTCGATACCCAAATACACTGCTGGGACTTGGCAAGTAGGGTTCACTTTCCAGCAAGGTTTTGTGGTAAGAACTTGTTGTGAATTGGGACTGATCTGGGGCAGTCCTAAGTTGTCACAAGTAAAGCAGGTTGTTGCAGCACAGTTAAAACCTTGGTCAGTAGTGCCGTGCCAGAAACCCTGTGTTCTAAACCATTGCAGGCTTCCTACCTCCTGATAATCCCTGCAAAGCAAAACCATGTGACTCATATTATACCAAATAGGAGTCCTTGTTTGGGTTAAAAGTCTGCAAAGAGCATTGAAACCATATCCTACACTCCTTGCTGTACAAAAAACATCAGTGGTCTGATTCTGCAAAATGTTACGTTCGCTGGGTAATGCTCAGTCTGTAAACAGAACCATAATCTGGCACGTTAGTGTGTAATACATTCTATGTAGGAGCAAGACAGCACGTTCCCCTGACCTATTTGGGTTTAAAGCTGAGTTACATGGGCCATTTAGGCTGCAGTCCAGCATGTGCTCAGGAGAACAGGTAACTTAAAGGATGCAGGAGCCTCGTGCAAAGTGTGCTTTGGCCAGGCTGCCTGCAAAGTTGTGAGCAAGGGTGGCGGTACTGCAGCCATACCTCATCGGGTAGTTGTAGATGGGAGTCTCATACCCAGTATCTAATGCAGCGTTTCAGATATCTAAGGACTTATTTTTTCCATACATTCTACACATGTTCCTACATATTTTATGAATCAGGTCTGTGATCAATGTCTTGAACAATTTGTTTGCTGTGGTTTCATGGGGTTATGATCTCTTTGGTTTGCAATGTAAATAATATTGTACATCTGCTATTTTATGATACAAATGCCATGTGAATTGCTTATTTTTAAAATGTTATAGCTCTGTTATGGTTTATTTACAATGCCATCTTACAGTATTGGTTTAATATACAATGTATCTGTATGGCATGAATTAAATTGCTTATATTTTACTATGTCACATATTTTATTTTTGTTTTCTAAAATGACTACATTTCATCCTATGCAGTTTCATAAATGTTTCTTCAGTGGCTCATTATGTCTGGAAATATTGCTTCCTCTCCAGTAGTGCAGGCATAAGAACCAGTATTCCTGATCAAAATCATCAGATATATCATCTAGCAATTTCACATTAGAAATATGTGTACAAATATGTAAGCATTTATAGTTAATCAGAACATCTACTATATCTTTCCTGCTATTCATGTAATGATAAATTTTAATCATTTTGTATACTTTTTATTTCTAATTATTTGTGAGCCATACACAGTGTAAATAACATGTTTCAGTATGCAAGATTTCTAGGTATTCAAGGTTACAAAGAAGTTGAATTTGTATTGAATTGAAAAGAAATTGACGGTAGATTGGAATGACATAAAATAAAGTAGTGATGACTATGTTCTATTTATACTGTTCATTTCCAAATTGTCTGTTGAAGAAAAAAACCCATTTCATTTGCCCTTTAATGTCCAAGCAGTTATTTACAGTATATTTGCATCAATAAATCATGCAAAAGTCTATTAAAAGTCATGATGAATCATTGACATTTTCCCTTTTCCTGTTGACAGCTTACCTATGGAAAGCAGAATTAAAATATACTAAAACCCATTTCAATGGAAACAGTCCAAAAAGTCAATGAATATATTTGTGGAAAATAACTTCTTTTCACTCCTAGCTCTCAAACCTCACCTTATGACACAAATCTAAATGTACTGCTAAACAATAAACTAGTAACATATGTTAATAACAAAACACTACATGTTTAAATACACATTGTGTATATCCCTTGATATGCAAGCTTTGGTTTTCGCACACGGTGCCATGTAAATACCTTCCTAATGCCTTTGTTCAAGAGTGAACTTTTGGAGCTGCTTAAGAAATTTAACAGATTGTTGGAAAGAAAACATCTGTTTTGGGTGATACCATAACGGCTAATTTAATCCAGTGATTATTCAGTTCTTGGTTCTGTAGAACAACATAGCAGAACCAGTTTTCAGTCCTGAAGAACAGAGTTAGAAGACGGGTGACATTACAATGCAATACGGACACTAGCTTACTGCTAACAACGCGAGCACAAAGGAAGCTGGCACGCTGTAACATTGTCAGCCTTACAAATGCTGCTCGTGTTGCCCATTTTTCCATTCCTTCTTCATCTCCTCTATATCCCCAACTGAGAACATGACTCATTCTGCTCTGCTATTTTTTACAGAAGACCATTAACTAGAATTGGTTGCAATATTTTTCTGTGGAATGTGTTACTGGGAGAAAATGGAATTTCAATTAATTTAAAATGTTGGCAGGGGAGTGTGATTCTGGCATTTCTGTACAGAATGCTTGCTTTTATGTGGCTAAAGCTAAAGCTAAGGGAGGTCTAACCTATCCTAAAATTTCAGGGATTTTTTGCCCTTGCCATGACTGGCTTTAAGCCTGGTCAACATTTTCCAAGGGACAGACACTGATAATTTGCCGGTCCCTGTCTTCAAAATTATTTCAGAAAATTATTCTAGAATGTTGAGCTGGAGATTTGAATAACTCTGGTATGTGGGAGTCAGTTCTGATCCACAATAATATTCCCACAGATTTGGGAATACTGTGTGTCAACAGGAAATTTTAATAAAGACAATTCTAAGAGTCTTTTAGCTGGGAGAGTTACTCTTCTGTTAATGTAACGCTTCATTTTGATACCTTGCTTTGTCCAGTAAAGCTCACTTTTGTGACTGTATGAATATAATGGATGCCTTCATCTTAATGCCCATATGCAGTCCAGATAATTCCAGCACAGAATGATACAACAGGAATGAAAAAAGGTACAGACAACAAGAACAACAGTTATGAAAGCTGTTGCATATCTTCAAGAAATTAAATAGGCAAGATTTGCTCAGGTTTGAAAAGACATAGCTATGATAAAGATCTCTGAATACTACGGTGAAAGGGGATAGAAAGTTATTATTCTATGTTTCTTACAATGGCAGAATTAGAGGGCATTTAATGAGGTTACAGACAACAGATTAATAGCAAGTAATGCAAGAGAAAGTACTTTTTTTCATACAGTGTGTAATCAAATTGTGGCTCTCAGTGCCAACAGAACGTTTCAGAGACTAAAATAGAAGCAATTAGAAAAGCTGATGGAGGGTAGATTCATCAGCTGATTTTAAACATGTTGAACTGCATGCTATTGTTCTCTCAGTAAGCCACTAATCCTTTGTTGCAGAAGCCTACAAGTATACCAGCTAGAGGCCTTGGAATACTTTCTTATGCTCTCCCTTGATCCATCATTTCTGATAGATATTGTTGCAGACAAGTTGTTGGGTAGATGCACCTTTCAAGAAAAAATCTGGGTTTATATTCTTATATGGGAGGCACTGGAAGAAGAGAGTCAAGGATGATCTGCAGCCTGAGGGAAGAATGGGAGGAAGAGAATCTGAAAGTCATACCAGCAGGAGATAGTGTAATGCACCGGAAACATTGTTAATACACAGACTGGACATCAGAGTTGGTTTGAGGGAAAAGAGCTGGGCTGTCTTCTGTGAGCAAGCATGCAAGGTAAGGGTTTTGGACTCAAAAGGATATTGGCTGGAGCAGGAAAGGCCATCTGGTGAGTCTTCATTGGGGGCCAAATCAAAAAGGTAGATTTCTGCTGAAATGGCTCAGCACAAACAAGTTTCATATGATCTTTCACAGAACCTTCCCTATTCCTAGGAAAAAAAAGAGCATGTGGACCAAGGAAGTGACCCAACGATGGGCCCAAATTAGTGTTACAAGGAAGACTTGGTGGTCTTTCATCATTTTGATGGGGAAAACACTCCATCATGTGTTGATTCTACCTGAGTACCAGAAGCACAGGCACTGCAGCATTGTCTGAAATGTTCAGTAACAGCTTTAAGCAAAAATGATTGCTTATTTCCTTACATGTAATATCCCACCTTGATTTCAGTACAGAGGCAGAGAAAATTAGATAAGAATACTGAATAAAGGAGTTATTTCTGCACAGACAAATTATTTTCTCCACTCTGTATATATGAGCATATCACATACTTTATTTCTGTTTTACTACCCTCCTAAGATGTATGCATGTGTGAGATACACAGGATAAGGAACTGAATTTGAGGACCACTTTGATTCAATATTTTCATTAAAGACCTTAGTACCGAGGAGAAGAAATTGTATCTGTTGATGGCACAAAACTAGGAGTTGTTATCAACACAGCAAGAGCCAAATGAAATAAAGGAAGTATGGAGTGGCCTTCAGACCACATAAAAAAGTAGTAAGATGAAACGATAAGTAATGTGTGCCAGGATTAATTGCAGGTATTCCTGTAATAACTGGAAGCTTGTAATTTAGAAATGACAGAAGAAAAAGAGAAGAGTACTGACTGAGAACTGCATGATTATAGCCACTAAAGGCATATGAAAAAAGTATCAAATGTAACCATAAGAAAGGTGTTTCTGATAGATTCAGGGATTTATCAGTGTCATTGCATAAGGTACTCATGGGATCTCTGGAATACTCTGTGTAGTTCTGAATATTTACATTCAGGAAATTAGTGTATTACTGTGACTGACAGCAAAGTAAAACCTAAAGGAAATATAGCTATTTAATTAGCCTGTTTCTTTTCCAGTGGACCATGCACCTTTTAAAGAGCTTATACCTAAACCATTCTAAGTGTGCCTGATGCAATAGTATGTCTTTGAGTAGATCACATAGCACCGTCAAAAATGCTTGTATTGCTTGCTGCTCTATTAGGCTAAGGAGGCAGAAAGTGATGCAGCTGAAGAATTTAGGCAAGAGATAGAAAAGGCTGAGTTGCCATCTAGTGCACCTCTTGACAGACCCAGGTTGTGATTCCATGTACCTTTTCCTGGTTTATGTGGTGCTCGAATCAACAGGTGAAAGATCTTCAGCCATACCTGTACTCCTGACTTTAATCTTTTAAAGTATGAGAAAGATCATTAAATATCAGTATTTGTGCAAGGGATCTTGGTTCAGCTTTCTAAACACAGACCTGTTCTGCATTTGAGAACTAGGGTTCACCTTGCTTGACCTCTGGCTCGTAAGGAGCCAAAGGACTTCTGTAGATCCTAGGCCATATTTACCAGTGCCATGTCAATCTCTTAGATGTCATAAAATGACACTGTACTCAGGCAGCTCAGTTAGTTACATCATGCTGAGGTTATAACTGATTTCCCAGACAAAAACATTCACACTGAAGGAAAAACTAGCTAACCAGACTGAGATCAGAGATCTTTTCTTTTTTAAATCAGTGTGCAAGATGACTTTTAACACAGTACACTCACAAATGATAAAATAAAGCTTTGCATATGGTCCAGAGAAATACTATAAGAAATTTGAATAATGTACTTAATATGGTAATTATTTGAGTCCTTGCATGAGCAAGTAAAACAGAACTGTGATTTGATTTAATATGACTCTGAAAATGTCTCTTCAAGTCCATGGAAATAAACATAATATTACATAATTTGGATTTTTTCCTCCCATCTCAGTTATTTCTGCTAATAGTAGTCCCTTGCTCTGGCTGTTATTTCTTGTATAACATGCTTTATTGTAATTACTTTCAGAAAATCAATATAATCCTACAGTGCATAGATCCAGATAGACTGCTTGTCCTACGGTGGTGGTGAAAGGACAAATACTGCTTTTATTTCAGTTGTCTGTCTGGAGCTGTCAGAGTTTATTACGCTGCACATGAAACCAGTTATATTCAGAAATGCTTGCAGCAGTATGGGAAGCCAAGTGCAGTGCTCTTCAGCCAAAAAGAACTTTAATTATGTTATTGGCAATCTCCAATTCCCTGTCACAAAGTCCTGTGACTGGCAGCATGTGGCTGCTCAGCTCTGAGTTTCATAAACCTCAGATGGTCCCTCCACAGTGACAGCAGCCCGGCGGTGTGTCACATAAGAAGTAGACCTGTTGTCACACACCGGAGTCATTACAGGGCAGGTCATACAGGTTGTTACTAATACCATTTACTTGTTCCAATACACCTATAAATACTTCTTCTTCCCAGCTTTAGGACTGACTCTTACATATTTCTTTCTTCATTTTATTTTTCTTTCATTTCAGTTATTTGCCTTGGGAGTTGCTAAGCTGGATAATGAGTTATGACAAAGTGCTTAGCTTTATTTCTCACTTCTCTTTCTTGGGTGCCAGATGCATTTACAGTTTCTGACCCATCCAGTTCTTTCAGGCTTGAAGACACCAAAGTGTTAGAGAGGTTGATTTGGTTTTTACATTTACATTACTAAGCACTCTATCATCAGAATACCAAAAAGACATCTTGTGCTAGATATACCAGACTCTAATAGATTCTTCCTCCAGACTCAGAACTTCTCCAGCTCTCTCACTAACACACAGAAACATTAAAAAATGCTCAATGCATTGGGAAAATGCTCTGAAATTTCACACTGCTTCTTCTCCAACAATAACATCACCATCTGAGGTGAGAGAGCCCAGTTTGGCATCAGAGCCACATATTTCTCTCATATTCACGCATTTATAGATTGCAGGCTGATCCCCCCTTCCATACTTTGAGTTGCCTCCTGCATTATAAACTTGTGCTCATCTGGCAGTATTTGTAAAAGGATGTTTCATAAAAACTTCATATATGGCACCTGGCTATTAGGAAGAACAAAAGACTTCTTATTAAGAACTTTTGACTATGTGTTCAAAACTGCAGGTGTCATGTTTTGGATTATGTGGGCACGTTAATTATTACAGGTTATGTTACACTTTGGTTTTGTAAGTATATTATCAAACTAAGCTGTATTTTGCTCTTATTCTATATTATTTCAACAGCATTATTTCCAAATGAGATATTCTTACAAGTGGTACATATGCAGTAAGTTGTCTATGGAAGAGTTTTAGGTCTCCATTTATAAAACCTTTAGTACACTGAAGCTGTAGGCAGTACAAATACTAAATATCTCCATTTTAAAGGACTTAAGAAAGACAGGCGTGGCTGAAGTCTTTGAGAAGCCTACACAGTAAATTTTGGCTAGGCGATGCAAACATGCAAATGTGTCAAATTTAAATTTGTGTGTGTGTTGTATTGCATGTAAGGCTTACTTTGTTGCTGATTATGTCTACATACAAAGCAGTACACGGCTGAGTAATCATTCATTCATTCCAAGAATGATGCATGAAATTGGGCTTAAGCTAGAATCAAGAACCCAGCGCAAACTGAAAAGAGCAGAAATCCATCTGAAATAGCATTCTAGAAAAAAAATGGAAGATGGAAGAAGGAGATAGAGTATAAGCTAGGCTAGATAGGATATCCTATGAGCAAAAGAAAAAGAGAGATGCTGCTGTTATGTGTAGAAAACTGTTCAGAAATCTATTACCAGGAGGTGCTGAGCTTCTGCTTAAATCACGAAAGAATAATATTGCAGCCCATTGTTCAAATCTACTGCTGAAATCCCATCAACAGCAGGAACAATAATCTTGAATTCCAAGATAAGTGGGGGTTTAAAATTAGCTTGAGCATTGGAGACTGTAGTCTATAAGGAGAAAAGAATTATTTCCTGATGTCTGTGCTGGTGTTCAAGGGAGTAAGACATTTTGTCTGCCAGTAAAGAGCAGATTATTGGTAGAAAAAAGGAAGGATTAGTCTTTGCTTTAGGGTCAGGTTTATTTTATATTGGAATCAAGCAATATTCTTCTCTATCTCAGAAAAAGTTAGGAATCTCTCAGATACTCTGGAAAATCAAGACCTAATACATTTTAATCATATATAGCAGTTCAGTACCTCCAGGAAGTGTAATATAGATTAACTGTGAAACTGGGCTGAGTATTTGCTGCATGCTCCAGGTCAAAAGCAGCTTGTGTCAGTAGCATAACTGATCCGTGACACTAGAAGCGTGTGGTAGATCAGTATTGTCTTAATTACAGTTTCTTGAGGCAAATATATAGTAGTCAGAGAAGGACGTCATATTTAGCTTTAGCACAATTTATAAAAGCTTAACTAGTTCATTAATAAATTCATTGTCTGCAAATTGTTAAAAAAAAACCAAACACTTAGGGGTTTCCCATACTACTAATCTAACTAGGACATTCCTGGTAGATGCTGTGTAATGAGCTTTGGTCAGACCCATGAGTCACCATGCTGAAGTGTTAATATGGCAGAGGCTGGAGGGACCACGGCACTGGAGTTCACCATCACTGTAGAGCATCCAGCAGCCACAACCAGGTGGAGGGCGCAGGGGTAAGTTCTGCTGGGCTGCAAAGCGCCGTCTCCCCTTCTCTTGGCTGCTGGAGTATATCTTGGTGGTAACCACTGTTCATCATCATACATCATGTTGAAGTAGTGAATGGGTTGCAATGGTTTCACAATGTGATTCTGAAACAGAAAACAATTCTTTTTGCACCACCTGAAGCATTTTCCTGACCACAAGTAACATCTCAATGTGGGGCAGACGGTGCTGCTCTGGCAAAGGTAGTGCCTGGAACAAGCCAGCTGCTGAAACAGCACCACCGTGGCACAGGTGAGCGAGCCCATAAGCCTCCTGCCCAGGGCCTCTGAACAAGAGTGGCTGCAGAAATGTGGCAGATGTAGTGACCACAGGAAGGTGTCAGCACTGCCACCCAGGCCAAGGGCTAGCACGAGGGCAGACAGTTCAAAGCACTATGAGCAGCTACCTTCAGCCAAGCCTATGGGGTATTCACAATGTGAACGGTGTCATGTCGCCTTTTCTAAAACAGGTGACATCAAGGCTCTTCTGGCTTTGTAGCACCTGGCAACACTGTCTTATCAATACCCCCACCCCTGAGGACACCGCAATGTCCTTGCAGAACAAAGCCTGCAAGAGAACATTCTTGCTGAATCTTAGAAAATGATGAACTAATTGCTAACGGGGACCTCCATTAAGGCCACACATGGTGTTCACCTGCTGATGGGTGGCTTCACTGAACATTGACGTACATTTACATGGCACAGGCAGGCTGCTTTGTGCAGCATGGGGAAGGAGGAGGTGGTCTGTAGTATGAGAAGGTAAAAGAGTGATCAGTGTCAAAAAAGATAAATCCCTTGTGGAATGTCAAAGCCAATGATGTAGGTATAACTTCATCCCAGAGAAGTGGTCGGCAGCAGGCTGTGGCAGTCCCCGCTCCTGTTCTCCTTGCCCTGTGGCTGCAGTGGGCTGTGGCTAGTGCTTGTTCCTCCATTAGGGGAGCTACAGCTGGGTTTCTTTTTTATTCTTTATCTGGTTTAAGGGGGTCTTTACAAATTTTTTTTGAGGTGTGGAGCAGCCCCAAAAGAGAGAACTTATAATGCTTAAACCAGGAGAGTAGTAATATTAATTCACTTTAAATTTCATACTTCCATTAAGAGAGTTTTGATTGCCAAAGCTGCTGTGATTTCCTATGCATTTCTAAACACAATATAAAGGGTTCTGAGATTGGTTAGTGTTTCATCTCACTTTCCTTTTTAATGCCTTTTTTTGGGCATTATAGGGAAGATCATTATCCCAGAAGTAAGTCAGGATAGGCATGTGCTTGCATAAGACATGGATTTTTCTTTCAACCCCTGTTCTGCTGCTGTACTGGGCCTGGCTGAGCCCCATAGCCGCGCTCGTACTACTGTGCTTGTATCGGTAGCTGGGAAGGTGGTGGTAACACCCCGGTGTTTTGGCTCCTGCCGAGCAGTGCTCGCACGGCATCACGGCTGCCTCTCCAACATTGCCCCCCACCCCTCACCAGCAGGCTGGGGGTGAGCAACGTCTTGGGAGGGGACAGAGCCAGGACAGCTGACCCAAAGGGACCAAAGGGATATTCCACACCACATGGCATCTGCTCAGCAGTAAAAGGCAAGAGACAGAAGGAGGAGGACGGGGCATTTGCTGTTACAACCTTTCTCTTCTGGAGCAACCAGCAGGCGTACTGAAGCCCCGCTTCCCGGGAAGTGGCTGAACGTCGCCTGCTGATGGGAAGCAGAGAATAACATCTCTTGCTTTCCTTTGCTTTTGAGCATGGCCTTTGATTTTGCTTCATTAAACTGTCTTTATCTTGGCGCACGAGTTTTTTCCATCTTATTTTCTCCCTCTCCCTGTCCTGATGTGGAGGGGAGTGACAGAGCAGCTTGGTGGGCACCTGACACCCAGCCAAGGTCGCACACACACAGACACACACACAGAGACACACACATACACCCCCCCACACACAGTTCTTCAGGCCTGAAGAATTCAAGATCAAGTTAGCAACTGGGAGAGGTAACGGGACAAACAAGGCCCTAGCACAGCCAGAGAGTGGGATGTGGCATTACCATGGGGAATTTCTCTTGCTGTAATTGTGGTAAAAGGACGAGGGGTGGAATGTGTGGAAATTGCCCACTTCCATTCGGTGTTTTGGTTATGTTAGTTTGATTTTTGTGTGGGAAATTCTTTTTTGTTGATGTGAGTGAAGTTTTTGAAGATTGTGTGATGAATGCAAATTTCAAAGATGATTTTTAAGTATGTAATTTACCGAGGTGAGAGGTCGAATGTATCAGGTTTGCCTGGCAAGGTGTTGGTAGCGGGGTGGGCACGGGGCGGCTTTGGTGAGAAGCTGCTGGAAGCTCCCCCATGCCCGATGGGGCCGGTGCCAGCCGGCTCCAGGACAGACCCACCGCTGGCCGAGGCCGAGCCCCCAGCGACGGCGGGAGCCCCCCGGCTCGTGTGCTGAAGAAGGGGGAGAAGCTGCAGCGCAAGAGCCGCCGCGGCGAGAGGGGAGCGGGACCGTGCGAGCGCAGCAGCCCCGCAGCCCCGGGCGGTGCAGGGGGGCCGGGGGGCTCCGGGCGCCGCAGCAGCGGCTCCCCCAGCCCGCGGGGCAGCCCCGGCGGGGCAGGCTGTGCCCCCAGCCCACGGAGCCCGCGGGGGAGCAGCTCCCCCCGCAGCCCGGGCAGGGGGTGCCCGCAGGGGGCCGGGACCCGCGGGGGCCGCGCCGGGGCCGGCTCCGGGCAGGGCCCGTGGCCCCGCGGGGAGGAGCCCGGGCCGGGGCCGGGCTGCGGGCAGGGCCGGCGGGGGGGGAGGGAAAATGGGGAGCGAAGCCGAGCCCGGGAGGGAGGGAGGGGTGCGGGGAAGGCGTTTTTAAGGTTTGCGTTTATTTCTCATTACCCTAGTCTGACCTGACTGGCAACGAACTGAATTCATTTTCCCCCAAGCGGAGCCTGTTTTGCCGCTGACACCAACTGCTGAGCCATCTCTCCCCCCTTATCCCAACCCAGGGGCCCTCTGTTTTATTCTCCCTTCCCCAGCCCAGCTGGGCAGGGCAGCGATGGAGTGACTTTGGTGGGCACCGGGCATCCAGCCCGCATCAACCCACCACAGCTGCACACACGTGTGTCGCCAGGGAGGGCACTGTCCCCACGAACCTTTGGGCAGACCAGGCAAAGCTGCTCATACATGCCTGCCCAGAAGCCCAGCAGACACCTGAGCCCCACAGGCCCTGGAGATCTGTTTTGGCTTTGGAAGGACCTCAAGGGCATTGCAACACGTACCAAGAGGGCAGGTGAGCAATGCAGGAGGAGCAGCGGCAACACAATGGCTCATCGGCTCCCAGGCGTCACCTTGCTCTGCTGCTACTCCCGGGTACAAAAGCAGTCATATCAAATAACATATAAAATAACATGGTCATATAAAATAACACTGAGATGAAGCCAAACCTTTTTTTCCTGAAAGCAACTTTTCACTGCACTGTTCCTTCTCTCTAGTAAATGGCTAATGCTACAGCATTTATTTGATTAAAGAGGATTCCGGGAGCTTCTGCTCAGAGGTCACTGCAGAATACAATGGTGGATTTCATTACTGTTCACACATGAAAAGTGTGAGATATTCTTTACAACCTGCTTTGTTAATGAGTGCAGGCAGCTCAGCTCACTGCACATCTCACTGCCCACTGAGAACTTCTCTGTCTTGATCATCGTGGTACCCATGCTCATTTTCTTCCCATATGTAAATATTTAATGCCATGAAAATGCATTCCTTCTTTAATCTGTGTGCCACAATTTTCAATGTCACTCCGTGTGGTTAGGAACTTAATTCCTTAATTAGGCTCTGACGTAGTCAATTTTGAAAAATGTGGGATCTCACACAGAAATGAATGCGTGAGTGAAATGACTCACTGATTGCACTTTGGGTGTGCTTGTGAATTCCTCCTCCCTCCCATCACACCTCAGTAGATGTGTGGTGTAAATGGAGAAACAGACCTAGAAGCAAATGGTCTTAGAAGGAGAAATGTGGTGGAGAAATACAGTAAGAAGTAAACATTTGTGTAAAGGCTAGGAAAATAAAATAGTTGTGAAAAAAGAGGACAGAAGGATCCAATTAACCAAGGTTAAAGTATACAGAACTATTCAGAACTATTTTAATAGCATCTGCTGCAGAGGTTAGGAAAGTAAACAGGTGACAATGAGAAGTACAGGCAGTAAGTGAGGAAAAGCCTACTCCTCATCGAGACTATTCCATAGTCACATCACACTGAGGAAAAGTAATGGGGAGGATGACATAAAGACAGGGGAGGCTGCCCTTCTAGTGAAAGGAAACTGGTGTTTTAATCTTTTGAACGGATTCATTATATTTTAATACAGCTTCATTTGCCATTTCACACAGAAAAATGCTGTTTGTAATGTAACTCTTTTTTTTCTTTTTTTTCTTTTTTTTCTTTTTTTCCTTTTCTGAGGATGGTCCTGATTGGGTTGGGCTGAATTTTCTTCAGATTTCTCTGCAGCAACTTCCACCAAATATATATATTATTATTTTTATTATTTCTGTGTTGAATTCTTGATTATTTCCTGAAAAATCAGACCAAGAGAATCCTTGAGGGTTTTTGTGGTTTCTTTTATGTGGCTCATGACTGCAGATTTTTTTGGTTGACACAACTGATGATCATTTCTGCTACAAAGAAAGTTTGCCATAGAAAATTCATTTTCGTCGTGGTGAAAACATAAAGATTCATTTCTTGGCATACTCAAAGACTGAAAAAAGAAGTCAGGATGCAGGGGAAGTACTTGGGTGGAGTGAAAAAAGAATGAAAGAATAAGATCCAGATGTGGCTTTGGCCAGTGAAAAATATAAGTGTAATATACCATAAGCCCCACAGATAATATGGCAATGAGAAGCAAAGCACCTCAGTATGTGAAAACAAGTGCAACAGAATTCCCATCACAACTGGCTACTTTCACAGTGATATTGCAAGTTAGTGGGTGCCAAAGAGGTAATTAATTTGTTCAAAGGTTTTGCATGTGATCTGGAGACTTTGATGCAGCACTTCATGAAATCTTGTCCAAAGAGCTGAATTGCATAATGGCAAAATACCTTAAGCAAAATAAGGTCCAGAATACAGACTCACTTGCTAAGATACAGTGAGAGGTTTCAGAAGTTTTGGTGCCTTGGGAGCAGACCCATTTTTTCCCCTCTGGCTTTGCCAGTAGACAAGCAGGGAAGTTATCTACTATGGGAACCCTATCTGGGCTGTTTGCAGTCCCTTACTCGGCCTGTTTACTGCCTGCTCATTGCCAGGAGGCAGAGAAACAGCCCTGGCTGGCTGGGTGGCTACAGCAACAGGTGATGTGAACACAGCCCAAAGACAGCACATGCTTTGACATCCTCATCAATTCTTCCACCAGGAGATTCCGTATCACTTAGTCTCATTGTCATAACTCTGTACAAAAATCCTTATCTAATAATTTTTCATTGAGACCATATTTCTCTTTCTTAGCAGAAAACACCTTACAGAAAGAAAAACAGGCTTGGTTTAAAGCCATTGACATGGAGTTCTGCAGATTCAATTTCATTTTTCTAGAAAACACCTGCATAAACATGGTAATCCAAAGCCTGTAGTCCAGCCAGATAATTTCTGCATTAGCTTAACTGCGAGATGACACTGGATATTTGGGGGGGAAAATAAAATAAAAAATATGCAGCCAATCTGTGATCTTGACACAGGGAACAGCACTCCGATGTCAGGTGTGAACTGGAATGTTTAATTGTCCTTTCCCTCAGGACCAGAGTAAACCCAGGCACAGCCTGAAGCCCTGGTAGAGAAATGATGTTTCAGGCTTTTTATTGCAAAAAACTAAAGTAATAAATAATGCAGTATTAAAACCCTGTACCAGGCTGTTACATTAGCAGGTTTAGTAACTTTCCCCAGATATTACCTTCTTGTAATTCATAAAATGACCGTGACTACATCAGCAGTGTGGGTGACTACTGTGTTGGTGAGATATAGCTATTGCAATGCACATTTGCCATCACCATGGGCTCACAGATAATAAACATAATTACCTCCATGGTACCAGCCACTGCTTTTCCTCGCATAAATTATTTTACAATAGCGTGACCTATCCTTATGTGGTGTGCTGGGCTGCTATTGTATGCCGTGATCCTATTTCAGCATGGTATTACCTGCACTGTATCAAACCATGGAACTGTTGAACACAGCGCCCAGAAGATTTCAGTCATTTATTGAATTCCAGAGAAGGAAAATTCATCTCTTACCAGAACTTTAAGAGAATCCTTGGGGTTTGCTCTTGGTAAAGTTGTGTAATTTTTTTTCCCTATACCACACTGCCTAGGCATGCTTATAGAATCTGATTTACGCTTCTAGATTTACACGTATATCTGATTTACACTTCCACCTCCTCTCCTGGGATAGTCTAGACAGCTTTACAAGATTGATAGACAGGAGAGTATCTCAAAGGCTGCACTTTTCTGTCCAGAACTGCTTAGATGTTTAACACCCTTTGGCAATACCCCTGGATCTGGGGGAGTAAACTTGGTTCTTTGAGATGGCACAAGTCCTTGGAGAAACAGCACTGCATCAAACATACTCAGCTGGAAAATGAAGAGCATGATCTTGCACACGATGCATACTATCAGCAAGCTGTTAGGCAAATGCCAGTTTAGCTGATCTCCAGGGTCAGGGCTGCTTTTTGGAGCGTTCTTTCTTCCCTGCTTCCTAATATTACTCTCCTGCTTCAGACCCCTCCTTCCCTAGAAGCAATGGCAATATAGTTTTCCAGAGATGAGATGGACAGCTGCACTCTATATTCAGTCTGGGGCAAAGCCTGTTTCTAGCAACATAATCCTTATTTCTGATAAAGGGACGGTAACAGCATGTCTGACTCTTTATATCTAGTAAATCTGGAGAGACTGCAGGGCTGCCTTGTTCATTCTCTGTGAGTGATTGATCCACCTGCTTTTGATCTCCAGTCTGAAAACCATCTATTTCCCATCAGCATTCCTGGGCGTACACCTGGTCTTACTTGCCAGTAGCATGAGACACGGCGAAACTTTCTCTTCCATGCCTGTATGCTGCCTGCCTGCCCAAAGAGCTGCTACCAGGCATCTTGGCAGGATCCTGTCGGGAAGGTTTGTACGTAACCTGTGCTGAGCCTGACTGGGCACCAACTCTGTACGATACACAGACTTGGCTAGCGAAAACAGACATCACACTTACCCTTTAAGGACTTCTAAGAGCCCTTTGCTTCAAACTGCCTGTTATTCATCACAGGACACGCTAACAACTTGTGCTTCTCTAGTGATTTAAATTCTTTGTAGTCTTCCTCTTATCTCTCATGGGGTTTTATACACATGATTTTTGCTTTGTGAGTCTTTTAACATTATTATTAAGAGTACAGGGCTTCTCAGCAGGTTGCAAAAAGCAAATCTCCACTGGCATAAACATCCCAGACCCCTTCAGTTCAGCCTGTGAAATGGCTGTCTGTGTGTTTCTTTGAGGGGGCTGTCTTTATTGTTTAAATTGATAAGCAAAATCCTAGTTCTTCAGAAATTATGCAGGTGTGAAATTATGCATGAGCTATAGAACAAAAGAAACAAGGCAAATAAAAGTGGAGGGGGAAGACATAGGGTTTACTATGCAGGGAAATAAATGGCGTTTTACATTGTTGTGAAAACGGAGATTTTTTTTTGGTTTTCCTTTGCATCAGCATAAGCAAATGCATACTCTCTGACCAGTAGCAATGAGCTCATGGTGGGGTTATACTTCTTCTGCATTTCATCATGATGAGAAAAATAAAAAATAAACCTGAAGAGAACCTGAGACATCAAAGCATTCTGAGGGAGACCCAACACCACTGTAATACTGAAATGTGAAATTTGTGCCATAACTACAGTAATTTAGTAGAATGTGTCTGACAAAAGACTCAGATATTGATCTCAGTCCTGTCTTTGAAGTTCTGGTTACCAAATATATCTACTATGGCAAGAGTTACAGGGTTTAACTTTTAAGTATGATATAAAAATGAAACTGGAGCTTGCCCTGTAGTTATAACTGTAATAACAGGGGTTTGCCCTCATGTGCTTCCAATCTCTTGTTCCCTGGGGGGGTCGGGGAACTCCCCAGATGGTCTCTGCATAGATGAGACATGGGACTGGTTTGGTTCAATGGACTGATGTGTGACAAATTGCTCAGCTGAGCTCCTACTGGCTCCACTATGAAGTAGTGAAATTTGACCAATTTCCACAGCTGTTCTCGAGGGGAGGGGTTTGAACAGCCTTGCAGATTCCCCCTGGGTAACTCCTGCTGCACATAGACCAACTGAAGGGCATGGCTGCTTTCCCTCAGAATTCTGAGTAACATCCCAGGTGGTGACTCTGGCCATGCCAGAGATGCCCTGAGGCTGTTCCTGCAGCAGAAACTGGCCAAACATAATAGGACACCTGTATGGTCAGTAGAAACTGTTTCTGCAGATGCAGGAATGGTCACATGAGAAAGTCCTTTGTACATACTTAAGATAGGGAAAGCTTTTACATAGCTGAAGAAAATCAGTAGCAATGGATCTTGCTTGTGTTGGTGTGGTCACATAGGACCATAGCCTAGCTGGATATAAACCGCCCCCCATGACTAGTTTGGAGTGTCTCACCTGATCCAGCTGAAGGTGATGCTGCAATGATCCTTGCAGACATCACCAACCAGACAGCAGCTGATCATCCTGCCTGAGAGATTCAATTTCCCTTGTTAGTATTATCCTATGGAGAGATCTCAATAAATCAATTTATCTAAAAAAACATTCTCGGTCAGTGTCTGCACCGCTATGGCAAAAGCCTTCTCTTCACATGTAGAACACTAATAAAGTCTTCATGGTGGAGCCCTAAAAATGACTGGTATCTTTCAGAGATGCAATAATCATCTTAAAATAATTAATTTTGAAAGCCTTAGTAAACAGTAGCGGGCACTTTCCTTCCTCACAGGTTGTTAAGCAATCCTGTAGTTTTACAGCACAGACATAGTTCCCTAGTAAGTCTAACTATTAATGATACTTGCTCTATAATTTCTTCTCACATTAAACCACAGTATCTTCTCATACGGTTTGGGTGATATTCATACGGTACCATTTTTTCAGCTCTCAGGAAACTGCTACTACTTTAATGTTTATCACCTCTCCAGCTGAACAAAGGCTAGAGGCCTGACCATAATGGATGAAATGAGTTTGTATAAAATAGTACATTAGATATCAGTAGTTGTGCCACAGATATACATTGTTTTAGATAGCTTCTGTATTAGTAGCAATAAACATTGGCACACTGCACTGATGTCTAAGAATCTCACCAGCTGGAACTATGCTAAGGGAAGAGGTATTTAATTTAAAATTACACAATCATGTAAGTTTTAATTTGGAAGAAGAAGGACATAAAAAAGAAAGAACTGACATGCAATCAACTATGAAAAATTTCCTGTATGATACATTTGCACAGATCTAATGTACAGCCAGTCTTAACAGATGTGAGGAAGCTTTACAGGCTTTTCTGGGGAAAATGGGCTCACAAAAGCCCGTAATGCTGTGCTGCTGTTGCCTCCACCGAGCACGAGAACTGGAGGCACATCCCTGTGTTAGTCCAGGTTATTCACAGCTGCTGTAGAGAGTCTGTGAGGAATTTCAGTGAACTCTGATGTCTTCAGGGAAGAAGACATTAAAAGCTTTTTTCAGTTTTTCTCTGAAGTGATGACGTTGCTTTCATCTTGCTGCTGTTTCTCCCATGGCTTCTTGTAGCTTGGTGAGGAATAGAAGGTCAGTTACCAACTCAGCGTTATATTTATAGGGTCACCATTGCATTTCAGCTGCCTCAGAGGCCTTCTCAATCAAAAAGCTGGTTCCTGTAATATCATGTTAAGACAAAATATTATTATTTATCCAAACACCATGCACTACTTCTCCCCAGCTCCCTTCCTGACTCAGTCTGATGAGCTCAAACACTGTGGGTGATCAATGTCCTGTAAGCATGATTTTTAATTACATAGGTCATATCTAGAGCCTGAGGAGGATTGTTCCAGAAATGTAGAGCCTTCCTAGGGTGACCGGGCACCAAATACATGATTATTTTCAAATAGCTCATGGCAAATCTGTGAGCAAGTCTAAATCACTGGTGCTGATCTTTGGCATTGTAATAACCTAAAAGCTTTTAGCAGTGGGCACTGGTTTTGCTTCTTCAGCTGTATTTTGCTGACTTGTAGTGATTTTTCTGGAGATGAGAGAAAATGTGCATGTCTGGCATTTGGGACCCTGGGGGTTTGGCTTGCCCTCCTTATGCACACACACAGGCTTCCTGGCCATCACCCCCTGCCAGGCCTGCCCTGCCCTGTTGCCCTGGTACTGCACTCCACTCGGGGCCAAATCCTGCGCTTGATGCACTGCTCAGGCAAAGCCTGTGTGTGTGGTGGGTGCAGTAGCAGTGGGGTGCATGGAAGGGATGCCATGAGCACCCCGTGGTGCCCTCCACCTACCTACCCCCTTCCGCTGTTTGGGTGACATGCCAAACCCAACCACTCTATTTCCCTCAGTGCTGCAGCTTGACTCATCTATGCCGTCATTCCGTGCTCTGCGTAATGTGTTTAGTAAAAATAAATTCCATATACAAGTAGCAGATACAGCCCTTTCAGCCTATGCAACCCACAGCTGATGGTATAGATGCAGCTTGGTGCTACAGTCCGATGTGGGAAGGCATTCTGTGTGTTCCTCCTCATCTGAGCGAAATGTGCACAGGAACACAGATTTGGAAAAGCCACCCACAAAGGACGCGCTTATGGGCAGTCACTGACCAGATTAACCAGCAAAGCCAGAGCTGGAAGTGCACCACAGGTTTCTGACAGCTGAAACAACAGAAAAGGAAATATGAGTTTCCCTGGTTTGTGGCTTGGCAGTCATCCTTGCTGCCTTAAAATCTGTGTGGATATTAGAATATTGTGGCAATAAGGATGTTTGCTATCTAACATTGCTCCTCAGCTTGGCAGAGATACCCTGTGTTGTTACACAGATAAAAAAAAAAAGAAACCTCAGGGGCCAGCAGAGCAAGACCATGCCAGAATTAGATGGAAATGCAGAAGGAATATATGGGGTTTAGCTACAGTAATGGCTAACCGGGCCACAGCAAGGTGCCTCTTTTGGCTCAGGAACCTCTGCGCTGTCCTGTCTGATGTTGGCCACCCTTACAAGTTTTAGTTTGCACATGTGGAGTAAAAAGCCAACCCAGTGTTGCTTGGGAGTTGCAACTATGAGACAAATCCAAGTTTCTGTGTCAAATACACAACGGATATGAACCCAGATCTCTGCCACACCTTGGCCACCAGACTCTCTTGCTAGACTGCCTTTAGCCTCTGGATTTCTCTGCAAGTGGAGATTAAATTCCCTGCTCTTAATTCAGGGTCTTTCATGTTATATTAAGTGAATGTAGGTGGAGAGCTGTCCATTTGCTAATCAGCATGAACTGATTTGAGATGTGATAATGGCAATCTTGGATAGAGAGACCATGAGATAATAGAGCTGGGGAGAGGCCCCTAATAGCTAGAGGAAGTCAAAAGATCTCCTGTCTTCAAAAAAGGCCATTCAGGGAACTACAGACTGCACTGCCTTGTTTAGATCCCTGGGAAAATTATGGAGCAAGCCCTGTCAGAGCATATTTCTGTAAGCATAGAAGAGAAGGTGACTGAAAGTCACCTTCAGCACAGGTATCCAAAGCTAAATCAAGCATCGCCAACCTAATGGTTTTCCATAATAATATGACTGGATTTTTGGACAATGGGAGAGCAGTCACTTACTTTGACTTTTGCAAGTCACTTACTTTGACTTTAGGAAGACTTTTAAAACTGTTTTTTTGCAATATACTTGTATCCCAGTTTCGATGTTATGGTCTGGATGGGTGGACAAGCAGATGGGTAAATGGCTGGCTGGATGGTCAGGCTTAGATGAAGATAGTAGTTAATGGAACATCTCTGCCTGGGGACTGCTAACAAGTGGAGTGTAATAGGGCTTGTCTGATTTAACATCTTTATCAATAACCTGGAGGATTACAGAGTGAACTTTCATCAAGTTTTCTGATGTCACCAGACTGGGGGAGTACCAGTCAATTTGCATGAGGACAGGGCTTCTATCTAGAGGGATATGGACAGGCTGGAGGAATGGGCCAATGGGAACTTCATGAGATTCATTAAGGCCAAATGTCAGCCATTGCTCCAGAGAAGGAATAGTCCTCTGCAGTAACACAGGTTGGGACCTACAGCTTGGAGAGCAACTCTGCAGGAAAGGCTCTGGGGGTCCCAGTGGGCAGCAAACGGGACACGAGCTAGTAGCAAGACACAGAATCACAGAGTGGCTGTGGTTGGAAGGTACCTCTGGAGGTCACCTGGCCCAAACCCCTTGCAGAAGCAGAGCCACCTAGACCCAGTTGCCCACAACCATGTCCAGATGGCTTTTGACTATCTCCAAGGTGGGTGACCTTGATATATACTGATAAGATCCTCATGAACCTTCCCTTCTCTAGGCTAAACAGTCCCGGCTCTGTCAACCTTTCCTCATATGTCAGATGCTCTGGTCCCTTAATCGTCTTAGGGGCCCCTTCATTGGACTCTCTCCGGTATGTCCATGTCTCTCTTGTACTGAGAAGCCCAGTACTGGACACAGTACCCACAGTACTCCAGGTGTGTCCTCACCAGTGCTGAATAAAAGGGGAAGGATCACCTCCTTCCTGGCAATATTTTGTCTAATGCAGCTGAGGATAACATTTGCTTTATTTGACTCAAGGGCCCATTTCTGGCTCATGTTCAACCTGGTGTCCACCAGAACCTGCAGTGCCTTTTCTGCAAAGCTGCTTTCCAGGTAGGTAGCCCCCAGTGTATACAGATGTCATGGCATTGCTCCTCTCCAAGTACAGGACTTCACACTTCTCCTTGTTGAACTTCACAAGGTTCCTGTCAGCCTATTTCTCCAGCCTGTTTAGGTCCCTCAGTGTATCAGCCAGAAGGTATGTGTGCCAGCTTTGTGTCACCAGAAAACTTGCAGAGGGTACATGCTGCCCCACTATCCAGATCATTACTGAAGGTGTTAAACAATACTGGACCCAGTGTTGACCCCTGGGGTAGACTGCTAGTTACTGGCCTCCAGCTCTCTGTGCCCAGGTGTTCATACAGTTTTCAGTCCACCTCACTGTCTGTTTATGCAGCCCATCAACTGCTTCTCTGTGAGGATCTTATGGGAGACTGTCAAAGGCCTTACTGAAGTCCAGGTAGACAATAGCCCCTGCTCTCCCCTTGTCTGCCAAGCCAGTTGTTCCATCATAAATGTTTATCCAGTTGGTCAAGGATGAATTCCCCTTGATGAAGCCATGCTGAGTTCTAGCAGCAAAGACAGCCAACAACAGCCTGGGCTGTGTGAACAGGGGCAGAACGGAGACTGAGGTGGGTGGTTATCCCCCTCTACTCAGTAGCTGTTGGGTGACATCTGGATTACTGAATCCAGTGTTGGGTCCCCCAGTACAAGACAGACTGAAAAACTGGAGGGACTTCAAGGGAGGCCATGAAGATGGTGGGGACTGGAGCACCTGGCCTGTAAGGAAAGTCTGGGGGAGCTGGGCTTTTTTATTCTGTAGCAGAGGTGGCTCCCTGTCTGTATGACGAGGTCATTGAGGAATTGGAACTGGACTCTTCACAGTGGTGCAGGGTGGAAGGCTGACAAAAAACAGGCATAAAGTGAAACAGGAGAGGGTCAGACTGGGTCTACGAAAACATTTCCTCCCCATGAGAACAGTCAGTCAGTGGCATGGACTGCCCAGACAGGCTGTGCAGTCTTCATCCTCAGAGGTTTTTAGGTTCCAGCTGGATGAAGCCCTGAGCAGCCTGGTCTGACCTCAGAGCTGACGTACTGTGAGCGGGAGATTGGACCAGAGACCCCTGAGGTTCCTCTCCGCCTGGATCATCCTATGATCCTGTGGTCCTCTAAGAACTGTGACTAACCTCTGCATGGCTGTTGTCTGTCTCCAATGAACCCTTTTCTCAATCCTTCACTTACCAACTTTTTCTTCTTATATCTCCTTTACCGTAATCCAGTCTTGCACTGAGTTACATCTGCTTGACAGAGTTTTTGCTAAATTGGAGAGTGGTCAAGGGTGGGCTGAAATTTGCGTTTTATCAGTACAGAGAAGGACTCTGCTTTTTTCACTGTGAGGATATACATAGAAGTTTGTAGAGCTTGCTGTTGGTACCAATGCATTTACCTGTAGGAGGGGAATGACTCATCTCTGGATTTTGAAAATGGAAGTGATGACTGGATTGTTTTTTGGAGATAGGCTTTTACACCATCTGCAATGCTGTCATGTTTCTGTGAACAGACCCAAAATGCAATCGGAACAACACTGTAAAATGACTTATGTGAGAAATTCCATTGGTCATACTGTGGAAATCTTACTAATAGCAGTGAGAAATGCAGTTTATATGAAAAATAAAGAAGCCTGGTACTGAGAACCTTCTACTAAAGTTCCTAAAAGTTAGAGACTGGGTTTAGCCCTGAAAACTGAGACTTTATCTTCTTTCTGACGGTCTTCCTGCCATTGATTCATGTAACCATTAAAATTTCATTCAGCCTTGCAAAATCCTTGACCTCAATTGCACCTCTATCAATGTATTTGTTCCACAGTCTAATTATCTGCTGTAGGGAATGGATTTTATCAGTTTTCATTCTGTCAGCTTTCAGTTCTGTTAGCATATCTCCTTTTTCTTTTTGCAAAAGAGAGGAAGTGGGACCTCCCATCTACCTTTTCTATCACATTCCTTTATTTAGCATGGTTATTTCTCACCTCCCCTTATTAAACTTCTTTCTAAAGGAAATTATTCCACTCTTTTCAATCTCCCTTTAAATGTTTTTCTGTGTTCTTAATAATTATGCCCTTCTCTCAAGCTCTCTATAATTCTGTGCAATTTTTCTCAAAAAATGGTGGCTGGTATTGTAGAGCTAGCAACATAATTGCATTACTTTTGCAGTATTCTTCCTTAGTCTACTTTTTTATGCAGTCTGACATATCATTTGCTTTTTTCCACCACTGTAATGCATTAAGTAAAGGCTCCAGTGACCCATCTGTAATGATATGCAGCTTCTTTTCCTTGGGTGATGAAGCCAACAGACTTCTAATTCGACTGTTGAAGGAAAGAACAGCAGTTTTGTGGGGGGTTTTTTTGTACTTAACAACTTTACATTTCACTTGTCCATATACTGTCTGTTCTGCATTCTTAAGTCCTGTCTCCTATTTTCATATTTTGAAAAGCCTGAATAACTTTATCAGATTTCAGATTTTGTGGACAGGTTCTGTAGGTAGAATTCTGCCAGTTCTTTTGTATCATTCTTGTTCTGTGATAAAGCTTTTATTTTATGCATAGTGAGACTTCAGTTTTGGTTTTCTTGTGCTGGGAATGTTATATTCCTCCTAAAGAAGCAGACCTACCAACTTCCTTCAGTTCCTATTTTCCACAGATTCACCCACAAATAATACAACTCACAGATGGAGAGAGGAAGAAAGGAAAGGAGCTAAAGGGATTTCCAGCTCAGTCCCCAGCATTTTCAGGTTATCATGTAGAAGACATTAATTCAGGAGTTGCCTATAAAAGCGTCTGTTTTCCATTTCTTCTCCCATCCCTCCACACAGAAAACCACTAAAGACCGAATATAAGTCTTTAAAGCTTTATAAAGTTTGGAATTCTACCTGAAGTGTAAACCAAAATTCTGAAAAACATTCAGATAATGAACAGCACTATTCAAAGGAATTGCTAGCACACTGGGACATTAATAATTTCAAAGTACAACTTACAAAGTGATTTTTTTTATTTTTTATTTTTAAATTAATAGCTGGGGGTCACTAGAAAAAGAAACAAGAACTCACCTGCTAGTTGTGGAGGGTTCCTGCTCCATATGCCTAATAATATGGGAGCAGATTTACTGAGAAACTTCCTATTCTTCCTTCTCCCATGCTCATGGATCAAAATACCCATAGGAGCAGAAATATATGACACTGTGGCAGTGTATTGTTTTGATAATGGAACCACCTCATTGCTGAAAGCAAGACAATGGCATTCATGCAGCCTTCCTGGACTGGGAAGCAAGACCTGATAATAAACCATCACACTACCATGGCTATACCATTTCTCATATCTAAGTTTGCATGTATAGGGATAATGCCTAAAAGTTATTGTGCAGCACTATGCATCACTGCACATCACCACAAAACCTGAGTCCAGAAACTCCAGCCTGGGGGAGTCTGGGCTCCCTTTGAACCCATACAGTGTGTCCCAGTCCTACTGCAATAAGCACTGCAGTGTCTCTTCTGGCAGGCACAGTGTAGCTAGCTTTCAGAAAAAGACATATATTAATCATTCCTATGGTCCTCTGTACATAAGGAAGCTTGAAGTAGATGGGGACCCATAATATTGTCGTGAAAATGTAGGCAATGTCAGGTGCAAGTTAGGTCTGAGGATCTTGCACTTGGTATGGAAAATTTCTCAAGCATCATGTTCAACTGTTTATACTTTCTAACTTGTTCATCCGTGGTACAGCTTAAGACCATCAATATGGCATTAAAAGAAGGAGGGAAAGAAAAAAAGATCAAGTATTTTTAAGACAATTAATAGTTACAGTTGTGTGGATTTTGTATGTAGGACTGTGTAGTATTTTAAGATTATAAAACTCCAGTTGTATATTTAAAAAAAAATAAATGATGGAATGGTTTTGAAATTACTCCTTGGGGTCTAATGGTGGAGCAGATATCCACCTGCATCCCATGGAGGACTTTCATGCTGGAACAGGTGAATGTGCTGGAAGAAGGCTCCCCAAGGGAAGCCTGTGCTGGAGCAGGCTCCTGGCAGAACCTGTGAACCTGTGGAGAAAGAAGCCCATGCCAGAGTAGGTTTGCTGGCAGAACTTGGGACTTATTATTAATTGACAATAAATTAAATTACTTTCCCCAGATGGAGTCTGTTTTGCCTAAGACAAGAATCAGTAAGGGATCTCCCTGTCTTTATTTCAGTGCACAAGCTTTTTTCATCGATTTTCTCTTCCTGTCCTGTTGGCCCTGTGTGTGTGTGTGTGTGTGTGTGTGTGCGCGCGTCTGTGTGTGTGATAGAGCAGCTGGGTGGGGGTCTGGCAGTCAACCAAGGTCAAGCCCACCACAGAGCCCCTCTCTGTGACCTCAACAAACTTGACATCAAACCTCATATACTTACCAATAGAGAATATTTTTCACAATATACGTGGTCTCCACTTCACTCAGTGATTACATTCAAATGCAGAATCACCATGTATAACCTCTTCCATAAATAAAGGCATAATCTTCCATATATTGTATTTTGCATCGGACTGCCCAATGCGTGGTGTTACGCATCACAGGCCTTTGTGTAGAGACATTATAAAAAGTTCCTGGTCATGGATATACTGCAGGAGGTAAGAGGGCTTTATCTCTTGATATGAATAGTGTGTCATGTGCAGCTATGCAACCATTTCTATTTTAAAGTTGTGTCTGTTCCAAAAGTTGCCAACCCACAAAAATGGCAGTAGCAGAGGGACTAGATATCTGTGACTATCGGTCAGTCTGAAAGAAACCTAACTTTCAAGGCTCCTGGATGTGACTCTTTTAATGTAAAAATGATAGAAAGAATTTTCTTTAGCTGTTCAGGCAGATGAATTTCTGCTGGAATTGGCTGCTACTAGACTCACCTGATGACGCTCAGTTTAGGATTTTTAACACCTTCCAGAAGTACCTATATATTTTTTTCTGTTCTTTTTTTTTTCCCTCGTGATCAGACCCTTTAGAAGCTCCAGACACTGAAGAGGTCAGGAAACTGGGAATGCTGATTGAGGAAGATCGGAAAGTGCCTCTGCTTAGCCCTCATTTATGTAGATTAGCCGACAGAGCTGAAAGCATACTTTCTATAACAAATACTAAAACCTGAGCATGGAGACTTGACCCTCTTATAGGGAGCAGAAGCTCCATCTCTGCTGCCCTAAAGTGGTATGAACCAGCTATTTGGGATGTAAATATTTCAGAGTCCTGACTTCCTGCATTGCCCTTTTTGTTCATACTCATGTCTTCAAAGCCCCTTGAAAGCGACAAAGCAGCCTGGCAGAATTCATTTTCCACCAAAAGAACCTGACATTAGATTACACCAGCTACAAAGAAGAGTGGCAAAGCAGGGGAAATCAAGTCACAGGGATGCATCTGAGAAAGAGGCAATGTGTGGTGTGAACTGTAGGCAGCTAGCAGAACAAAAAGGGCATCCTGATTGATAACAAAACCTGTAAGGCACGCAGAACCTGCGATTGCTGCTGAAGCAGCTATGTGATACTGGTACTGAAATAAGGTGATTAAAAAAAAAAGCAATAAAAACAGCTGAGGCTGATGGCAGTAAACAGTGAACGGGAAAATCACTTTCCATGCTATAACCTGCTGAGGAAAAACTGAAAGCAAGGCCAGGAAAAGAAGGGAAGAGTTTAGATTAATTTCCTAGAACATATTTCTAAGTGCAATGTTAACAGTGAAGAAGACATAGGAACTGCCCTGCAATTGCTGTTTGTATTGAAAAAAATACTGTAGATTTTATTGGGTTGTCACTGAAAAATGACTTTTTTTTTTCTTTTTCATGCATTGCATAAATTAGATTCCAGCTTCTGAACCATGAAAAGCAAAAATCTGTTTAATATTGTATATGCTTTGAGAAGAACAATCCTCCTGCCATATTGTGTAGCAAGCGGGAAACTAGTCAGATGTATAATTACAACAGGGATGAAATCTTGAGATAACTAGGTTTTCCACATGTGACTGAATTTACCTCTTTGTTCACTCTATGTATACTTACCCTCTGGAGGAACTGTAATACAATAGAATAGTTCATTTTCCACTTAACACCACACATTTCATAGAGATCAGTTATAGAGACATCCCTCATCATCTCTTTCGTCACCCTCAGGAATGATTTATCTTTCTATATCAGAGCCCCAAAGTCACTCTGACTGTGCTGGAAAGTATTTGGGGATATTTAAAGTAGAGATGACTTTAGCTAACGCAGAATGTAGAAGCTCTACACAATTTTCCTATTTGGAGGAGAAATCTGGCTTTAGATGTGTACATACTAGGTTTCCAGCATGCCTACACTTATGACCATCTGTTGGGTGGCATTGTGCCCATTCTCAGACACATAATACAAGTTTCAAGGAGGAACAGGCACCAGCCAAAGTGGAGCTGACAACAATAGCCCTTGCATCAGAAGACAGCCCTTACAACAAGCTATGTCAGTTAGCACCAGACACCTCTGCAAGATGGTACCTCTGTGATCAATGAAGATTCTTTTCCATGGGTCAGAAGTAGGGGGTGACAGAGGTTACTGGGGGCACTAGCGGGCACCTCCCTCCAGTGCCTTCTGGTGATGCCTCCTGAGCTAGTTTGTCTGTGGTGCCCCCTATGCCCGATTTTCTCTTGGCTGTCTTGTAAACAGCAGCGAAATCTGTGGAAACCTGTTTTGCTGAAAATAAGAAAGTTGAGGCCCACTTTGTTGTAACTTCTGAGTTCCTCCCAAGACTACCAAACAAGCAACTTATGGAAATGCTTGCAGCCTGGATAAGGTACTGTACATATGGAAAAGCAACCTGATTCCCTAAAACTTGGAAAGAAGAACTAATGAGTCATGCTTTAGGACTCTCTGGAGTTGGCTATCAGTGACAGAGCTGCCTCCTACGTACGTCACACACAGGAGACATGAGCTGCATACTTGGGGAGCTGCCTGACTGAAGGGTTTACTGGGAGGGAAGTGCCAGCTGACTGGACCCTGAGGTTCAGCAAAATTCTGCCAGTTACAGAATAAAATATATGGATTGTTTTGAAAATGGCAAATTCCATGTTGTGGGAAGGACATTGGAAGACAGAGGTCCAGCTGCATTAGCGGAGAAATCAGCTTTCCTTTAATAATTAAGCATTATTGATTTGTTTATTTAATTTTTGCTCTGAAAGGGTTACTTTGCCTTAAGCTGGGTGTTGGCATTGACCTTACCTAGACTGGAAAAGCTGTGGGGAAATAACTATTAAAATGTTTATGCTAAGAAGAGAAAACTTTTCCATGGCTGCATTTTTTATGACAAGGAGGCTATAGACTCAGTGAAAAAATGGAAATGACAACACTAAAAGGTGTCTTTCTGAAGATAAAGTGTGCTAATAGTTCAGTAACATGAAGCTCAGACACCTTCACCATTTGGGTTTAGATGTTGTCTTCTGAGTGCTTATCCCAGTGGTTTGAAACTTAAGGATCTGCTGAGTTGGGAGGACATTTCTGCTTTGACTCCCAGGATTTTCTAGTTCTATTTAGTATGAAAATTGTGTGAAATGTTTCCTGAATTATATGAGTTCTTCCATTCCTGAGAGGAACACGGAAGACAAACGTACAAAGCAAGACATGGTAAAATATCCTTTGAATTGAGTTTCCATGATAACATTTATGCTTTCAATGTAATTGTGCTTGATGGGCATTTTTTCTGAAGTATCTCTTCTGAATTTCAAAATAGGGTATCTTCAGATCCAGAAGTATCGGTGAGGAGATCCAAATATTTCTGCAATTCTCTTTGATTCTGACATGCTGCATGAACCCAGTAAAGAAACTACTTTCAGGGAGTAATTTCTTGACTATCATGTGGCAAACCATAGACTCCAACAGCCTGAATTTATTTCTGAGGAGAGGGACTTGTGCCGTCATACTGACTTTCAAACCTTTGGTATGCAAGCTAGACCTTGATCTCACTGTCCTTTTATTAAAAAAACAAAACAAAACAAAACCTAAATAAATAATGTGTTGCTTCACTCCAGAGTTGTTGCAAGGCTGAGTTTAAAAGCCTTATTCAAAGTATAAAGTATCATAGTTTTCTTTTACTGTCAGTGAAATATTGCTTCCAAGATGAGTGGCTGCCTTATCTCCTTCCCTCCCTCCCTCTCTCTTCTCTAGCTCAAAAAATGCTGGAAACAATCTTCTCAAACTTCCTAAGGTATCTGAACAAGAAATAAAACCGTATTCTGGGTAGTGAAAACAACTTGAAAAAAATTCAACTTGATAAAAGTTGGGAGGCCCTTCCCCTCAAATAACAATTCCTCTTTTAGTATTCAGTTTGGTATGTTTACAATTATGTCATAGCTGTGCTGTGCCATGTTCACTGCCATGTGGTATCCCATCATCTGACTTTGTTCACATACTTGGTGAGGTATCTCTCAGTGAGACTCAGAAGTCTGATGACCAGCATGTCTTGATGAAGCTGGGCCTGACTCAGATAACACCCAGCTTGTGATGGGCCAGGGAAAAGACTGACACTTAGACCCTCATGTTTTCGGACCAGTCATAAATACTTAGACCCCACCACACTTTTTTTTTTTTGACAAATTAATATTCTTGATTGCTCACACCTGAATAACATGCAGTGCTCATGGGAGCACTAACCCTTTACAGGGAGAAAGGAGGAAAAAAAAAAACCCAAATACGAGCTGTTAGAACTAACAGTGCACTTACGAATTTATAATTGAAATTACGAAAGGCATCAGAAAAGGAATTTTCAATTATTTACTAATTGTTTCAGGTCAAAAAATGATTATAACAATTTATTGAAGTTTGCTTTAAAGCAGAGATTGCTTTAAAAAAGTAGCTTTTCTGAAGTGTTCTGTAGCTGGACTGGCATTGTGTGTGGCTTTTGTGTCTGGTTTGCATGTATGCTTTTGCTGAGCTCTAATCAAACTATGCTGTCAATCAAACCTCCGGCTAATCAGAAAAACTGTGCCAGTTACTGGCATCCTGTGGTATGGACAGCTCCATATCAGGTCCTGCTTAGGAGACACATGCAAAAATGGGTCAAGCTGAAGAATTAAAAAAAAAAAAACCTCAAGATCCACACAGAAGGAAGATTTTGCCCCACCAAGGCTGATAATAGCCTTAGATCTAGAAAAGTCTTTCTTTTTCACAGTTCATTTTCCCTTTCCCCTTCTTTTGCCAGAAGTCCTTACCATTAGTTGTGACCATAATGAATCGAAGCTGTCTTTTTGATTTGATTTTGAAATTCTCATATATATATATATATATATATATATAAATAATGAATTCCTCAATGTTCTCATTCACTTCTAGATTTAAGTGTAGGATTCAGATAAAGGTCCAGACATCAACAGGTATGTGACACAATGCCAGTCCAGCTGGGGCCCATTTTGGAAAATCCGTTAAAGCAACTTGGAATATTCCAGTTCTGCCACATAGGAGGGCCGCTCTCTCTCTAATTATAATGCAAAAAATCCTATCAACACTTTTAACTTCTAAGCTCCCATTATAATCAAGGGAGAGTTAATCAAGTCAGCCAACAAAGTGTAGAGAGCTATTTACCTGACCAAATGTAGTTGTTTGCTTTTAGGGGAGACAAATAGCTCCCCAAATTCCATATCTGTATTGGCCAGATCTCCGCTGGCTACCATCAAAGGTTAAATTTCTGGCTTTTGTGGATACCTAAATTTAGTTGTCTAAATCTTCAGATAAATTGTCTGAATTTGGTAACTGGCAATGTTTTTGACATTTATTTATGCAATAGGCATGCTGACAGAAAATAATCTAAAAATCACTTGTCGCTGCAGTATACACCATTTTTTCTGAGCCTAAATAAAGGGGCTTTTTGGTAACATTGGAGAGTCCCAGGCAGAGAATGGAAGCTGTTGTGTAGTGTTTGTAGGCATTACAGAAGAGTCCTAGCTTCAGATAGCTATCACCTACATAAACCAGCGCTGTAAGCAGATTCATCTATATGCAAAACTGAATAGCCAAGAAAAAAAAAAGGGGGGGGGGGGAGGGGAACAAAAATGTGTCTTTCATACTTGTTAAATTTTATTGATCCTTTGTACTTGTATTTTCTGAACAGTCTGCTGCCTGGTGACTCTTTAAAGGTAGCAAGATGTACATTTGTGGAAATGTCCCACTTTGTGCCTGTTCTTCCCCCAGAGTTCTTCTTCCATAAGTGAATAAACTGTGTCCTTACTTGCCCATTTCTTATTTTCGTCGTTTCTGCCTTCCAATTGTAGGGCATTTGGTCATTTCTTTTTCTGTTTTCTGTTTTCCTTTTTAACCTGATTCTTATTGGTCTGTTCCTTGGCCTCTTTTTTCCCCACCTACCCACAGCGCTCACTTTGCTTCTCCCAAAAGCAGAAGCATGTCCATTTGGATGCCAGTAGCTATTTCCTAAAGGTGAACTTTGCTTACAGATTTAACTTTCCCTCTCAGAACTGTGATGCATCTAAATTATCATCATTTTTTTTTAGAAAACTAGAAATTTCCACTGTGTTTTTAAAAACAATGCACGATCTGCAGAAAACCAGTACAGGCTTTTTCTAGGCTGCCATCTTGTATTTTCAGCTCGCTGTTGTAGCAGTTCTTTTTCATTAGATTGCAGTGTAATTGTTCCTCACTGGTTTGGTGAAATGTAAAAGTATAATCATCCTGCTGACATTTCCTTTTTGACTGTTTATTAAACAATAATGTGAAATGCTGGTAATATGATGCAACATGTCTATTACAGTTAGGGACCCTTAAATACATGACAACAAAAAGAATAAGAACATGAGCAACCTTGTAAAACTCTGAAGAACACTGTAATGTGTATTATTGCTCAAATGCCTGAAAAAGCACATTGTATTACACATCTGCAGAAACAACATTGTCAAATATGCTATTGGACTTACACTGAAATGCTGGAACATTTTCCTAGGTATTACCTGAGTACGTGATCAGATTTATGTATTTATTTTCGAAAGAGCTCTGTAAACCTCATCAGACATGACTGGATTGCTAAGTCCCTAGGAAATTACGACTCCCTGAGTTCATTTTTTTTGCTTAGTTGCACATGACTAGTGGGAAGAATGGCTGCAGCCCTGTGTCTTTCTCTTAGCAGGAGGAGTAAAGGTTGAGGAGGATGGTATTACACTGCCCCTCAGGTTAGACAAGTCTAGCTCCTCTTTAGCCAGCTTGAATGCAGTGTCTCCAAAGTCAAAGTAAACTGTAAATCTGAATGAAATGGACATTCAAAATTAAAAGAAACAAAAAATGAATATAGTTCAGGTAGCAAAATTGTCTTATTTGACATAAATGTACAGAATACTTTTCTGAAAGCAGAGATATACTCCCTGTTTTAAAGGGAAAATCTGTTTTTCTGAACTTTTGTTCATACAAGCAACCTTCTTCATTTAAGTATTCCCATTGGAATCAGTACAGCTTTTATCCTTTTATCAAAAGTGAGCAGGACTGATTTTAGGTTTGACAGCTGCAAGCAGAGCTGGCAGTCAAGAAAAGAGAAGGTGGAAACTTTATTGTAGTCTCAGTCTGGCAGTCGTCTCCAGAGTGTGATGAACTTAATATTTACACACACACCTGAGACAAGTGTTATGCTTCTCTGTATCTTTCTGGTCAAGATGTTATTGTATCCTTAGCTAACACATCCTTGGTTGAGACAGGCTTTAGATATCTTATGAAGCTTTTGATAGCCAAACTATTTGCAAGTCTGTAGGGCACGTGTAGTCTGCTTGCTCTAAGTGTAGGAGGCTGAAGGGAGCTTGTTTCATTCTGCAAGATGTCATTTGTGAGTTAATTTTTTAGACCTCAAGCTAGAGGGAGGCCATAAAGCTCCTTGGACATGGTACTGTGATATCAGTTGAGATAAGAGTAAGAACTTGATATAAAGGAGCTATCAAGATTGTCCTCTCCAAAATGTATATGAACTGAAAGCAGCACCCTAACCTGCTACCTTGCTCCCTTTTTATGGCAATTTAAATACGTGCACATCAGTCATACTTTAAGGTAGAGGTTGCTCATCTGTATAGCATTTCTTTTCCTCTCCTATCCACATAGTAGCTCTGTCTGACTCTATGGCAGCAAACACGTTTGAATGCTGGAATAACACATAAGTACTTCCCATGCATCAACACTAGAAGAATGGACATGGACTGGGACAGATGATGCACTAACTTATGGGTCAGGCTTAGAGAGCAGAGTAACATGGGTGATGGTGTCGTGGAAACCCACTACAGACTGCCTGAACATGAAGAAGTAGATGGGGCCTCATGTTTACAGGGCTTGGTCTCATGGGGGGCTTTAAACACCCCATTATCTGTGAAGGAGAACACAGGAGGGCACAAGCAATCCAGGAAGTTGCTGGACAGCACTGATGACAACTTCCTGAAACAGGTGTTCACGGAGCCGACGAGAGGAGATGGGCCTCATGCTTACAAATATGGCAGGATGGTCAGGAATGTGAAGGCTGGAGTCAGCCTTGGCTGCAGTGACCATGAGTGGTGGAGTTCAGGATTGTGAGAGGAAGAAACAAAGCAAATAGCAGGATCACAGCCCTGGGCTTCAGAAGAGAAGAGTTTGGCCTGTTTGGGGATCTGTTTGGAAGTATCCCATGGGATACGACCCTGAGGAGAAGACAGCCCTGAACAGCTGGTTGATTTTCAAAGAATGCTTTTGTCAGGGTCAAATTTAGTCCATCCCAATGTGTACAAAGTCAAGCAAAGATAGCAGTGGGTCTGCACGCATGAACAGGGATCTCTTGACAAAACCCAAACACAAAAAAGAAAGCATACAAGTTGTGGAAGCAGGAAGAGGTGACTCAGAAGATGCCTCGGGGGGGGTGGTGGTGGTAGGGTGGTGACTTTATCAAAGAGTGCACAGACAAGGTTAGGAAAGACCAAGCCCACCTGGAGTTGAAACTATAACTGGCATGAAGGTCAACAAGAAAAATTTCTCCCAGTACCTCAGAAGCAAAAGGAAGATGAGGGAAAATGTGAGCCTGCTGCTGAATGGGGCAGAAGACCTGATGCCAAAGGATGTGAAAAATGCCAAACCACTCAATGTATTGTTTGGTTGGGTCATTACTGGTAAGATTTGTCTTTAGGAATCCCAGACCCCTGAAACCAACGGTGAAGTCTGAAGCAAGAGATCAGGTTAGGGAAGATTTAAACAAAACTGGACATATGCAAGACACTGGGACCTGATGGAATACAACCAAAAGTTCTGTGGGAGCTGGCTGATGTCATTGTGATGCTGTTCTCTGTTGTCTTTGAAAGACTGGGGACATCAGGGAGGTTTTTGGGGACGGGCAGAAAGCAAATGCCACTGCTACCTTCAAGAGAGGCAAGAAGGACAATCCAGGGAAATACAGACTGGTCAGCCTCACCCCAGTCCTGGCATAATCCTGGAAACTCTTTCCAAACATATGAAAGACATGAAGGTGATTGGGACTAGACAGCATGGAGGTACAGGAGAAATCAGGCTTTAGCAACATGACCACCTCCTATGGTGAAATGACTAGTTTGGGGGATGAGCAGAAAGAAGTGGATGCTGTTTGTCTTGACACTAGCAAGGCTTTTGACTGTTTGCAATAACATCCTCACAGACAAACTGATTGTCATATGTATGGGATAAACAGATTCTGACCTTTAATGAATGGAGTTTGGTTTATGTGCTTCTTACTGGATGTGTTTCCAGTTATTGGTTCTCAGGCTGGGAAAAGATGTAGCACATCTGACGAAAAGCAAAGGGACTACACGAGAGTTCCTTGTGTCAGCACTTGCCAAGAAAGGGTTCTGATCCCAAACCAGATTGCTTTCCTTGCATTAAATTTGCAGATGTGAGGGTCTAGAGTAGTCTGGATTTGCCAGCTCTTTTGAAAATGGATTCATTTGAGAAAATGCTTAGTTACAGATTTCAGAGCCTAAATGTAGGCACCCATCTTTTTAGTCTTGGCCATGGATTAGACTTCTACTTATGCTTAATTCTCCTTTCTCTCTTACAGCATTTTAAAGCATATGGATGAAGTTATTCTACGTCTTGCTAAATGTATCATCCAAGAAACTCTGACACTTAAATGTTAATCAGATGGTAGTCTTCTATTTGGCAAGTAGGACTATGACATTGTGAAACTCTTGGTTTCTTAGATGCTGCTAAGTATATGCAAAGTATTGTGATTTGATGGGAATTTCAATTTGCCATAACCATGCATTGTGTGAGAAAATATAAACAGATGGGTCACCTTGTGATAACTAGGATTAAAATAACAAATGGAGGAGTTATTCTACTTTTATAGCACGATAACTGAGAGCAGAAACTGACTATTAGGGCATTTGTTGTCAGGCTGAAGCCTGGCCAATTGCATTTCAGTTCCTGACTGTCTGAGGTACTATATGGATCAATATGTGGAGTTACTGAAAGTCACTTCTCATAGATTACGTCTTAGATCCATTCACACCTGCTCCCTCTGCAGTATCCCCAGGTTCCCTGTGGTCCCATGATACCATCTAATTTATCACATGCCAAATATCTTTCTTGCTTCCCTTACCCCCATATCTTTCCCTTGCTACTGTGTTCCCTGTCTGTTTGGGGTTTTCAAGGCAAGAAACAATCATGTCCTGTAGCTAGGTTGGAATTTCAGGTGTGCTGACTGGCCATTTGGTACTCATGGCAGGTTGGTCAGTTGTCTATTACCTCTCAAAACGCACGAACAATTAATTCTGCTCTCCTTTTCCTCATTATCAAACATCTGTTGATTTTCACAGAACTTGTTGCTGCTGGGTTCTCATGTGATGACTCTCCCAGTTTAATTGTAATTTAAATTAGCAAACATGTTTAGAGGTTACAAGTGGAACGGGATAAGATATTATATTCTCACAGCACAAGATGGTTTCCATGAGTGGAGAGGATAAGTAAAGAACAGCAAAGCAAAGAACAAAACAGAGGAGCTGCTTACTTTGAATCCTAGCTACTGGAAATTGTTCTTTTCAACTGACGGGCCTAGAGAAAAAGTAGTATTTTGTTTGGCTCTTTATTCTTTTCCATTTTTGACCTTGTGTGGTGCTATGAAAGAAAAATGACCATTGGTAGGATTTATGTCATCTTAATTAGATGTTTAAACTCATCTGTCTATGCCACTCCATAACCAGTGGAAAGAAGGATATTTGAAAGAAGGTTAATTTTATTCTGTTGTAGGTCAAATGAACCTTACATGGATGTTTGACTGTCACAGAATAAAATTAGCTAACAAGAGTCCCATCAAGTAAAACTGTAGACAATTCATCCTGATTTTTTCATTTAAACATAAGAAAAAGCTTTTTTACTCTAAGGATGATGAAACAGTAGAACAGGTTTTCCAGGGAGGTTGTGGAGTTTCCATTCTTGGACACATTCAAAATGCAACTGGACATAGCCCTGAGCAACCTGCTCTAAGTGACCCTGCTTTGAGCAGGGTGACTGGACTAGATCATCTCCAGAGGGGCTTTTCCATTTCAGCCATTCTGGGATCCTATGATTCTGATTTCTTTTGCTGCAAAATGTGTGTCTAAGAAAAGGGGTGATACTGACTGATGTACCTGCACCTTGCAGTGCTTCCTTCAAACCCATTATCTATTCTGCCGGGATCAGTGCTCATGCAGTGAAAAATCTATACAATTTTTATGCATGAACTAACATACAAAGTTGATTGATTGTCTTGAAAAGATGATGTTTACTGATGATTTCCTAAGTGTTCTGACAACTAACAAGAATGTGTAGTGGAGCACACAACAACCTTGCAGTAGATTTTTAAATAACTTCTTAAAGCTGAAGTGCTCAGTGTTTTCTTTGCCTCACCTTCCCCAAGGCCTCCTGTGAAGGAGTTCAGGGAGGGGGATAATGACCAGCAGCAGATGGAGATTGAGTCAGGGACTCAATAGGCTATATCCAAGGGTGCTGAGAGAGCTGGTAAAGTCCTTGCAAAACTGCTCTTTATCATCTCTGAGAGATCATGGCTATGGCAGAAGGTTCCCCAGTGACCAAAGGAAGGCAGACATTGCACTCATATTCAGAATAGGCCAACAGATCAACCTCAGGAACTACAGGCTGGTCTGCCTTACTTCAGGCCATGGGAAAATTATAGAGTCCTCCTGGAGCATACTGCTGGGCACGCAGAGGTAACTGGGAAAAGTCAGCATGGATTTAAAAAGGATATATCATGCCTAACCAGTCTGATTGCTTTCTACAATAAAATGACTGTGATCAGTAGATTGCTATGAAAACACAGGACCACAGCCTACTCTGCCAGTGGTAATAAAAATGAGGTTCTGATTATCTGTTTGGACAAATGTCAGCTCAAATAAGGATGAGGCTGCTGAAGAGCTTGTTATCTATTAGAAGACACTTTTTGGGGCACATCCATATTTCATTATGGAATCTATATCTTCACATAACTATGACCAGAGGCAATCTGGTAAAGATATACCATGTTTGGGGTTTTTTTCTTTTTCTTTTTGGAAAATAGGAACTGTTTGAGTTCTTTTGTGCTTGATTTTAAGTATGATGATATTGCTTGAATATCAGCATTTTTATTGCAAGTAATAGAAAGCACTGAACCCTGAGGTGACTATCAGTCAATGCTAGGAACAACAGATGAGGTGCAAATTGCCATAATCTTGTCATGGTTTAACCTGGCAGGCAGCTTAACACCACACCACCGCTCACTCGCTCCCTGCCCCCAGTGGGATGGAGAAGAGAATTGGGAAGAAAAAGTAAAATTCATGGGTTGAGTTAAAGACAGTTTAATAGGACAGAAAAGGAGGGAGTAATAATACTAAACAGTGATAAAAGAATTAGAATGTACAAAGCAAGTGAAGCACAATACAATTGCTCACCAGCTACTGGCCAATGCCCAGCCAGTCCCCGAGCAGTGACCCTGGCCCACTTTCCTCCCAGTTCATGTACTGGGTGTGATGTCATACAGTATCCCGTTGGCCAGCTTGGGTCAGCTGTCCTGGCTGTGTCTCCTGCTAGCTTCTTGTGCCCCCCAGGCTGCTCACTGGTGGGGTGATGTGAGAGGCTCAAAAGTCCTTGACTTAGTGTAAACACCACTTAGCAACAGCTAAAACATCAGTGTGTTAGCAACATTGTTCTCATCCTAAATCTGAAACACAGCACTGCACCAACCAGTAGGAAGAAAACTAACTCTATCCCAGCTGAAACCAGAAGAAATCTAAACCCAGCAGATCTTCTTTTCCTATCTGCTCCTGATGTTCCCACAAAGACTGGGCTCTCACCCTTCTAGGTCAGTCTTGGAAACAGAGACAAAACTTCTCTACTAACCCTCTCTCCTCTTCCTCCTCATATAGGTAAGCACACCTAACCACCTAAATCCAGATAAATTATCTACATTTTCCATTCTCTGTTCAAGTGTTGTGGTTGAGATGTACATATGCATTAAACACTTACAAGATCTATTCCTTCAGGGAAACAGACAGAATGGGATAACATTATTCTTTTTTTTTCATAAGCAGATTGGATTGACTTGCATGTAATGTAGCTTGAAGCCTTTCTCTAAGTCTCAAATGAGAGTACTGAATTAAGCCTCTGATCTTTGCTCATCACATTAAGTCCATGTGTTCATCAAAACTGGGCTGACTAATTTGTCCTTAATTCAATTTTATTTCCCTCCTAGATCTTTCTACAAGATCCATTACTCCATTCTCATTTTAATATTATTTCTAGTTGAACTGGATATAAAAGAAATTATTCTGAAATTAAAACCTCTCCAGCAAAATTCTTTCCCAGTGTAACTCTTTCATTGGCAATGGATTCATTTGCTAAGAGTTTAAAAACTTTCCCATTTATTCATGTATTCATTTTATATCTACCTATATAGGTACATAGATATCCATGTATCTAAAATGCCATGAAAATAATAACAAAAAATAGATCAATGGAAAAAAAAAAGAACCAAGGATTTAACAGCTGAAGTAGAGAACAATGCAATTACCTGAAATGCCAAATTAATAAAAACTGAGAGACCCACCATAAAGTCCCGTCATGATTGCCTCATCTGTAGCCCCGTAGCCTAGTGCTACACTAGGTTACTGCCATTACTAGTAACAGGCCACAGGATTTGCACTGAGCTGGCAAGGGTTTACCTAAATTTTGCTTGACCTGCCTAGACCTTTGTTTTCGTTTAATCACAACAGATTTTTTTTTAATGATCAACTAGTCGTGTCTAACTTGTTCTACTGTTGCTTATCTGTATATGGTGCAACTATAATTTTTATATAGATAGTAGTAGCAAGTAGGAATTCTGTGTAGAATGAAATATTTATGATTGTGACTTAATAATGTGGTGTGGAGAAATTCCAGTCCGTCAGATATCAAAGAGCAGGAAAAATGGGTTTGCAGGATGCAGTGCAGAGGACTGCAAGCATGAGATTTATTGTAAGAGATGGGCTACAGATGGTCTACGGGCTTTACACTAGAGTGTCCACGCTCTGGTGCAATGGGGTCTCTCACCAATGGTTATTTAAAGAAATGCAGGTGTGGAACCGGAAAAAACTGAGCAGGGGTAACAAAGAACAAATACCAAACATATGTAAAATGCACCATATGCAGTAAATTCACTTGTAACATGGCAGTGTAAGCCAACGAAGTGAAAGAATGTGTACAGGTGAGCTAACAGTCATACAAAAATGGCTGCAAGTGGATCCTAGAGCAAAGAAAGAGAAACCATCACCACTCCTCCTCATGAAGGACTCCAGATGCTGACAACTTGCTGAATCTTCTCCACCTCCACCAGACTGAAGCCTATGAGTCAGAGGGGCAGTGGTAGCATGACCATAGCACCAGGAGAAGGTGTGCCATATACACACATGGAAGTATGTGGGTAACAGCTGCAACTGTATTATTACTGTTACTGACATTTGTTTTTTGTATAATAATATTCCCTTTTTTTTAAAATTTCTAAAAGTTATACTTTTTGTCGGAACTTGTAGCCTATCTCTTCACTAGTTTATATTAAGACAGAGCAGCTCATCTAAACTCTCATCTGCAAAAATAGGAGACTAGATTCAGTGATCCCCAAAGTCTAATCTAGTTCGTTGTTCTGCTTTGTTTAATTTAATATACTGTTATGAAAGAAGCTTCTAGATGATGATTCATATCACTCAAAACCTTTTGTGTAGCAAGTGAGCTTTAGTCAAACTCATTTGACAAAATCTCAGTATGGTGGTGCCATAGGCTCTGAGGCAAACCACAGGAAACACAAAAGGTGGCCTCCCTCAACCTTAATATCTGCATTTAAGCTGCAACAGTTTAATTATTGCTTTAACACTGTTTTTAACCATTTCCACTCCAGGAAATGTGTATAACTTTAAATAAGCTAGTTTGAATTAGGAACTCCAGTGCTACCACTGCACTGCCTTTGGGAACATGATCCAGATGGACCTTAGTCCACCTCTTAGCATGCTCCCAAACACAGACCCATGAATCTTTGGTACCTGCACCACCAATCACTCCCTTACCACATATATAAAGATCAAACTGTCTACAAATACCAAGGTAGCCCTGTGGCATGCACCTTTAGGGGCATGTGAGAAAGCACCCTAGGTTGTCTTGTTTGGCTGACAGCCATGTGATAATGCAGTGGAGGTGGGTGGCGTATTTAGCGGACAGACTAAACACAGTTTTCCCCAGCAAGCTCCAGGAGAGTACTTGCTTCTGTCCACACCAATGGGTAGTGCAGACCCAAGGTCTCTCTTCTCATGTTTCTGAGAGAATATCTGGATGCCTGGGAAAATTTCTGTCCCCAGTGCAGCTGAATAGCATCTCTGGACTTCACTGTGGGCTGTACTGACAGTGTCTGTGGGCCCAAGTCACCGATTTTTCCTATAGCTGGACATGAACTGTTCAGGCCATGACATCTGGTGTGGGTTGTCAGGAATAGCCTTCACCTTCAGCAAAGCTTCTTTGCTTTGATTTCAGGAAAGAGGATTAGAAGTCTTGGGGGACACTTCTGTATACACCTGCCCATTCCTATTTCTTTGTTGCTTATGTCAGTTTCACAGCAAAAACGACCTTGGGAAAAATGTTTGCATCTTTGCTTGGATGAAGTCAACTTTATACTTTTAAGCTGCAGAAATTAAAATCATTTTGTGTGAGAGTGGGATAGAAGGAGGAATGAAAGCCAGTATGTTTCTGATGAATGAAGATAAATCAGAACTAAACCCCTGTGAAATAATTCAGAAGCTGCATCTAGCTTTTCTTTAGGTCTGCAGACATAATCTGTGCCATTGAAACATGAGACTTGGCAATGTGAAGAAGCATGATTTTCTAGAGGGAACGAACTACTGTAGAACATATGTACTCTTTGTTGCAGCTGATTTATGCAAATCTTCCCACCTGATGTCCAACACTTACCTATTTATTCATCTGTCTGACATTATCACCTGCCAGCACCCTAGATGGCAGGACTGTCAGTGTGGCTTTTTCCTCTGGTGTGCACTACAGTAGCTCTTGTTTGTCTAGTACAGTAGTCCTTGTTTAACATTCCTGGCTACCACTAAACACAGAAATAATCATGTATTATTTATAATAGGAATTAGGAATCTTGAATAGTAGTAGCACTGAATTTTGGCCAGCCACTGAACTAAACACTTTGTGCCCTGACAAGTCACGGTGTGGTGGTACAGATATTCAAGTGGGAAAAAAAAAGGCACAGAAGCTGTGAACATATTAGACCGGTATATAAACAATAAAGGCTAAGGCTGGTTTTTTTTTCACTGCTGTTGAATGGTGGTTTAGATAGGGTTATGTTTTTCATAGGACAAATTCATCACATGAATCATTCTTGCCTCCTGGATCATGCTGTAATAAGTGTGCCAGGCAGGTCTGCTGTAAGAAATGAGTTACTGTTTCCTTATGCTGCTCAGTATGACCAGGGCTGAGGAATCAGTGTGTGATACCTAGGAGATGGTACGTGAGATCTAGGAAGTGGGTACCGCATGACCTATGTTTCTGTGAGGGTGCAGCCCTAGGGTTCTGCTCAGAGGCATGCCTCTCTGCCTGTCGCATGCCAGGGAAAATTTCCTCCTATCATTTATGGATGCTGATATTATTTCACACATTCATTGGGTAGCAAGGTCAGACTTCCAGAAGAAGTCTTTGTTTAACAGCTTGCAAGCTCTTGGCTTTGCATGCTCTTTTACTCCCATCTTAAATCCGACTTTTCCAATACTTGGCCTGCCTGGTGACTTGCTAAAAACATGCTTTCTTCTGCCTGGTGCAGGTGCTTCCAAAAAGATCCAGTTCTTCAGCTAGAATAAGCATGTAGCTTATTAAAAGAGCTTGAGATTACTCTTAAATTCTCCTTTTCCTTTTCCTTGCACTTCTCCTGGAAAGAAACTGAAGGGACTCTGGAAGTTAACCCATCATCTCCAGTTACCAAAATTCAGACAGAAATTTCAAGAGATGGAACTCTAAAGCAGTGAACATTTACTGTATTTTGAAACAGAAATCTCCTTGCTGGCCAGGAGAGAAGAAAAAATAAAAAAGAAGAACAGAAGAAAAAGACTTCCTGTTCACAATTATTTTGGGGTGAGCTGGAGCTAAAATCAAGGGTCAAACAATAGGTGTCTAAACCCAGGGTAGAGCCCCATGATTCACACCGCAAATTAGACTTTCAACTCACCCAGAAACAATTACCATTTATATGCTGGTCGTAGGTAGTTTTTTTCTTCTCTCTCTTCAGTTCTTCCCTTGACACTGCAAAGTCCCTCATATAGACATCTGGCAGCTAAACTGTATTATAAAGCTACACTGAACCAATATGATAGGTGGCAGATGGTTTCCTTAGCAACTTCAAAGCAAATTTTAGAGCAATTTCTCCCCACTCTGGTACATTTCAGTATAACATGTAGCACCTGCTGCTGGAAAACTTTATTTGTAGCCACTGGAACTGACTAGGCATGGTTAGAAGAGAAAATAGAGGTGACCCAAACTGACTTCAGCCAACAAGCTCTTGCATGGAGATGCCCCAGACAGAACGTCAAGCTCCTCTATCTCCAGTTCTCTGATGTTCTCTGGTGAAGCAGGGACAACAAACCTCTCAGTTGTGCCTGCAGTAGATGTTTCTGACCAGCATTTTGTATTTGGTCATCTACTTTCTGAAAGTCAAAAGGAATTTAAAGGCAGTATTAATTACATTAAAGTACATTAAAGTACACTTACCTAATAGCATTTCAGTAAAGATGTGAAGTCAAGTGAGACAATAAAACCTTTACCTGCAACATTTACAAGTAAAATGACTCATTTGGACTTCAAGGAGCTTTTAATGAAGCTTGGGATTCCAAAATTGCCCATACAGCCTGGATATAAAACCATAGAATCATAGTATCACAGAATTGTGGAATCATTTAGATTGGAAAAAATCTCTAAGATCATCAAGTCCAACCATTAACTCAGGATGGCCGAGTCCATCACTAAACCATGTCCCTAAGCACCGCATCTGTGCACAACTTGAGACTGTTTCCTCTTGTCCTGTCATCTATTATCTGGGAGAAGAGACTGACCCACATTTGCCTACAACCTCCTTTTCAGGGAGTTGTAGAAAGCAATAAGGTCCTGTCCGTCCCCCCCCCCCCCGAGTCTCCTCTACTCCAGACAAAGCAACCCCAGTTCCCTCAGCTGCTCCTCACAAGAGCTGTTCTCTAGACCCTTCACCAGCTTCGTTGCCCTAAAATGTGCTGTCTTCTTTGTTTGTTTGTAGGAAAAATATGGAAGCATAGCCACTACATGAGTTTCATATTAATGTGCTTGCAGGCATATTAACAAACCCGCCTTCTCAGACATGAATACAATAGCAGAAAATGGCGCTTGTCATGATGCTTGATAAGGTCAAAAAATGCTGTATACATAAAAGGCATGAGTTATGTTTGTCAATATAAATGAGATCAACATGAAAATTGTCCTATTGAAATTCCCTGCACAGTGTTGCATTTAGCATTAATAAAATGAGTTCTGAAGCCAGGAAATCCTTAGAAAAGACACTTGTAAAGCACTAACAATTTGCCTTCTCAAAAGTGTGCAGCTAAATGTGATCATGGACATCCATTTTAGTTTAAAATTTCAATTAACAATAATTAATTATGTATAATGTAAATTATGTAACAAATATAATAATATTCAAACAAGATTTATTCCTTCCATTTTTACTTGATTAAGAAGTGTAAACCTGTGTAGTGTCAAGCTCTCCTATTTACAGTAAAGAAAGAAATAGTCTGTATGATCTAAAATAGCAATAGATAAAGTTCTGCCCTGTGCATAAAGTAACCTTGTCATGAGCTCTCACTACTGAAAAAATATTTATAACTTCTGTAAAATACTAATTCAGATTTTTTTTGTGGTCTTCCTCAGGATTTTACTGTGTCTGTTAATCAGAATTTGACAGAATTGCATTGGAGAAAACATCCAGTGCTGCCAGGGCTGGGGTACTGAGCTGAGCTAAACACATGCTGTGAGGTCCTAAAGATAGGATTATATGTTTTCCTTTCAAAGCACAAACAAACATCACTGGAAACCCTGGGTGCCATATGCTGACAGCTGGGTATCTGAGTGATATATCCAAACACGCACACATGTGACTCTGAAACTTTAATTAATCTGCTCCAGAGAATGCTCTCACTTGGAAAATTCAGAGAACAAAAGGCAAAGCTGTAGTGCAGGTTTGAACTTGATGATTCAGTCTAATGTGACATCCAGAGCTCCCTCTGCTTTTTTTGCCCTCAATTTTTTATTATTCTACACAGCGAGAAAGATATGTGCAAATAGCTCTCACAGTCTTGGTTAGCCTGATGCTACTGAGGAAGTGGGATAAAAATGCAGAGGGAACCTACCTATACCAGCTAGTCCTTTTTTGATATATTTGGGAGAAAAATTAATTTTATTATTCTCTTTTGTATAGGAAAATGCTATATCAGAATGCAGACAGAAGCCAGCATGTATTTTTTCAAGAACATATAGGATGTTATTATTGAATACAGAGGGGTCAGCAGCAGAGGCTCAGGAGGGAATATTTAATAAGGAGTTTACTGGGTAGTTAAAAGTTTGTCCTTGAAACAGAATATGAAGAAAAGCTGGATGGGAAAAAGGTCCAACTTGATATTGACCAACTATTTCTTTATTGATAATCAAATGATTGCACAGGGGACATATAATTCTCTGGCTACGTATTGTGGTCTTTATTGAAGGATTTATATGCTGGTCTTCTCTGGGATAACGGACCCCTAACCTTACTTTTCTTGATTCCTTTTCTTCAGTCCTGCCATTTTGCTTCTCTAACATGCAATTTCTATCAAAACACATCTGACACTCACTCGGACTGATTTACAGCAATATAATTTACACCACTTCTGAATGTTGACCTTACAGTCAACAATATAACAACCATTATTTTTGTTGCCATCAAAGACTGAAACAAGAATGTCCAGAGAAGAGTACGAAACGAACCTCTGCAGAGGAAACGATAATTCACTGGGCTGGGTCTGCAGCAGGTCAGTCATCTCTGTGGAAGAGTCACACCTCCCACAGTGACACTGAGATTGCATCGGGCTAGGAAATTGCGTTGTGCTATGGAAATCCTCAAGGACTTTATTATTTATTTAAGGGGGAGTTCCATGTTCTCACTGACATCCCAGCAGCACCAGTAACATTAGCAGTATCTGAATCCCTTCAGTAGGCTGACGTGGAGCTGCTGCTGGCATTTAACAACTTGCCATATACCTACATGTGAAACGTGGTTAATCGCTACCGAAAGCACATTCACACTTGGGTACCCCATCAAGCTAACTGTAGTGAAATGTTAATATGCTGGTGTCAGTGGGAAATGTTTTCATGTCCTTAGAGACTGTGTCTTTTTAGACAGTGTGTCTAAAGGCTGTGTGTGTCCTACAGTGCTGGTGCCTCCAATCATGCAAACGGGGACATATCTAAGCCTCATAGTGACATGAATGCTGGATGTCCTCAAAGCACACAGTCACAGCTGGAAGCTGAAAAATACTCCAGGTCCTCTCAGATTCAAGTTAGCCATTGGAGAGGCATGCCTGAAGGCACCAGCACTGTAGGACACAGGAGCTGCCTTCAGGAGCAAGCTTGTCCCCTTGGTTTTAAACTTTTCTTCCCCTCCCTGCCAACAGGAGTGGTCCTTCAAGCTTTTTAAGGTTCTGGAAGTTGTCAAAAGATGAGCTGAGTCTGAGAAGTAGTGCAGCATAATGGGAACCATTTGGAGAAGAAAAGAGATTTGAGGACCAAAAATCTTCACTGTCAGTGTCTTTCCGAGGCTGTTTATCCTGGATGAACCAGCTGTGGTCTGGCCCTGTGAGTTCAGGGCCCTGCAGTGGCCATAACACTGAGGTGGGCTCCTCTTCCAGTTTAGCTTCAGCTGGAAGAAGCCATTCGTGTGCTGTGAGATCACTTCATAGTACAAACCAAAGTGAGAGCAAAAGATTATTTGCTTCCAGACCACACTCCTGATCCAAACTGCAGTGCTGCTGTAGACGTATTCAAAGTTAGATGGTATTTTGGAGCCTCTCTCTTGAAGTCTCCTACTTGGGGTAACCTAAAGGAGATTGATTTTCAACAGGTGTATTAACATCCTGACATGATCAGACCACTTTAAGGCATTTCTGGTGAGATGGTTAAATGTGGATTGTATCATCAGTCACTTATGACAGCCATGGCAGCAAGCTAAGAGAAGTACAGATATAGGTGAGAAACAGCCATTCGTCTTTTGCTCTTCTTTTCCAGGGAAGTGTCACTCACCAGCAAGAGTCTGTGCAACATTCTAGACAGAGTAGTATTATTCAAGACAGCAAAGAGTGTCTTTTCAATTTTATAAGCCAATGCAAACTTGAGACATAAAGGAGTCTTGAGAATTAACTCAAAAGCTACAATGAGTCAGATGAAAGAAAGCTGAATATTAATAATCTGCCTGGGGATGAAGTAAACACCAGAAAAAAAGCTGGAACTGCCTGTAGTAAGGAAGAAATAATAAAATGGTCAGTCCCTGAAGGGAAGTATTTCCTAGATAAAATAAAGTATTGCACATTTCAGCTGGTTGGTAGGCTGCTCCTGATCTGGGGACCATCAGAAGTCCTTAAGAGGAACATCCCTTTTATTCTTATGATTACTGAGGTGCCATAACTACTGCCACTTCTGGGGATATCTCTGTTGTGCTTTTGAATGCCTGGGTCAGAAGAGGTGGTGATTTGGTGATGAAAAAGTAAAGGAATCAGGTACAGGCAGAAGAAACACAGAAAAAAGAAATTCCTTTATTCTGCTTTATTGATCTTTTTGCTGTTGTGGTGGGTTTATTCTGGCTGGGTGTCAGGTGCCCACCAAGCTGCTCTGTCACTCCCTTCCACGTCAGGACAGGGAGAGGGAGAAAATAAGATGGAAAAAACTCGTGCGCCAAGATAAAGACAGTTTAATGAAGCAAAATCAAAGGCCATGCTCAAAAGCAAAGGAAAGCAAGAGATGTTATTCTCTGCTTCCCATCAGCAGGCGACGTTCAGCCACTTCCCGGGAAGCGGGGCTTCAGTACGCCTGCTGGTTGCTCCAGAAGAGAAAGGTTGTAACAGCAAATGCCCCGTCCTCCTCCTTCTGTCTCTTGCCTTTTACTGCTGAGCAGATGCCATGTGGTGTGGAATATCCCTTTGGTCCCTTTGGGTCAGCTGTCCTGGCTCTGTCCCCTCCCAAGACGTTGCTCACCCCCAGCCTGCTGGTGAGGGGTGGGGGGCAATGTTGGAGAGGCAGCCGTGATGCTGTGCGAGCACTGCTCGGCAGGAGCCAAAACACCGGGGTGTTACCACCACCTTCCCAGCTACCGACACGGAGGACAGCGCTGTGAGGGCTGCTGTGGGGCTCAGCCAGGCCCAGTACAGCTGTATACAGGTACAGCAAGATTGATACAAGTCTAGCTTTTCCGAGATTAACATTTATTTGTTTGTTTGTTTGTTTCCAGTCCTTTCATCCACACTCTGGTTTTGCCTGTTGTTCATGTAAAATTACCATTTCAGATGGACTCTTACTCCCTATGGTGTTTTTTTTTACACGTAAGAGTTTAATAAATTCTGTTGACCTGATGCAATCCTCGCTGTGTACTGCATTTTCATATGAGGCTTCCTGATACTGCTTCTGTTGAAGCTGAGCCATGCCAGCTGTGGGAAAAATCAAATCGAACGTATTTAATCCATTGCAGTCGTCTGACGTAGGCAATGCTATTTCTTGAACATCCATAGTCACAGGCCTGAAATACACTCTGATTCTTCTGCTAGCTTTAGCTACTGACCACGTAATGGAAGCAACAGACAAACCTGATAAGGTTTTCAATAAACTACCTCTTATGTATGGGGAATACAATGCATGTCAGCAAGCACAGAGTTACAGAAAATAAGTTTTATTGAGCAAACTGTTTACCTATTTTTTTGGTGCAGTTTTAGGTGTAGTCAGTAAAAACTGAACAAATCTGGTAAACTTACTGGAGTTTGAATTGTCATAATGCAAGTTTTTAAAAAAACCCCTAATATCAAGAACCAGGTATTAAATGTTCAGAAATGGTAATGAGAAGGTTCCAAAAGATGGATGTTTACAAAAAACGATTGTTTTTTAATTTAACAGAGTTTTTTTCTAGTGAAGGCGTGCAAGGCTAAAGATAAAGTCTCATGACAGTCAGCGCTTTTACCAGCCATTAGGAAGTAAATATGTATGAAGCATAAAACCTCAGAGGGCAAAAAGTGCTAAGGGCCCAGGTCAGCACGGATTTACAAAAGGAAAATCATGCCTGACCAACCTCATAGTCTTCTGTGATGGGATGACTGGCTTATTGAAAGGGGGAGCAGTAGATGTTGTTTGTCTTTACTTTAGCAAGGCTTTTGACACTCATGCAACATCTTCATAGACAAACTAATGAAGTACACACTAGATCAGTGAACAGTGAGGTGGACTGAAAAACTGGCTGAACTGCCATGTTCACAGGGTTGTGATCAGCAGCACTAAGTCCAGCAGGAGGCCAGTCAGTAGATGCTTAGAGGTCAACACTGTGGACACTGCTATACAATGTCTTTATTAATAACCTGTATCTAGTCCTTGGATGCTAAACAAAACATTTATATCAATATTGTCACCATATACTCTATAGGATGCTTCCACAGAGAAAGTAAAATGTCTGCGTCTTTCTCTTTAAGAATGCAAGAATACAAAATCAGATCCCACACATAGACCTTTTTTTCATATCTAAATAAAGGCTCATTTTGATAGCCAGTCTTAAATTACATTAAAGATAAGGATGGAAAACTCTTAGATCTTTTTGGGATGGAGATAAGTCAGAATGACTTCTAGAAGAGAAGCTAGTCCAAGTGACTACTCTGCCAATTTATTTTGCCAGAAGTCTGGAGCAGACCACCAAAATTTGTTAAAGCTCATACTTTATTTGAACACAGAAAAGAGAAAGATCAAATGCCCTGAAAGACTCTTAAGGAAATTGAATAGTCATGGTGTAATAGAGTGCAGCCACAGATTGAACTCTGTCTACAGAGATAGACAAAAATAGAAATAGGTGCCAAACTGCCAAGATTGGTGACTAACAGCATGACAACAGGCAAAATTAAACCTTGGCAATGTACACACAGTTGGACTGTGTAAACTGAAAAGTTCATGCACGTTACAAGGTTCTGGATGAACTGATTAGTTGTAGCTATATGTGTATAGTTATATACATATACATGCATAGACAGACTTCTGTGTTTTAGCTTCCTGTCCATTACAGTACTCCGTAGTTTTCCTGATGCTGTTGCGCTACCCAGTCTAGTTCTGAATAATGTTACTGTCTTGTTTCTGTTTCTCATTCCTATAAAGTTCTTCAGCCTTCTAGAAGGAAGAAGTTTCAGACCCAACTATAATTACTTCTACTCTGAATGCCAAGGCATGAGGAGAATATGACAGATATCCAAAGACGAATGTACATATTTGTCTACCTTTTCTACAGGTTTATTAAATAAGAAATAGTGTGTACTTTTCTTTCACATGTCTACACTTCTATTAACTGTAAATATGAAACCTTTTATGAACTTGGCTTTGTCTTTCATAGGATTTTTTTAGTCAATTAATATGAAAACAAAATGCACTGGATATTATCTGTCTTCCTTGATACAACTCTTATGAACACACTGGAGCTACATGAGGAATATTTTTTTCCTCTTCTATCTTCTTTGAAATACATGTAAACACTCTATTCTGTTCTATAAATGTCAGCACAAAACTAACTCTCTGTGGTATTTGCAAGTGTGGCAACAACCACAACATGTACTGGGCAGGGAAACCTCATATTTGTCCAATACTTCAAGTAGTCATTGAATTCAATGTTGCTGTGTGGCAAGAAAAGGAACATCTTGGGGTAAATGAGGGTGGTGGGTAGGAATTGAGAGATGAAGCCTCAGTGTCTACATACTAGGAGAAGCCTAGAGTCAAAGGCCACCTTCTTATCTGCCTGAGGGCATGTATGGACGTAGAGTCACTATGCGCTAGAGAAAGAGTTGAGACTAAAAGACTCTGTTACATGATGAAGCAACCAACTGAAGTTTCTAACAGACTGTGCTTCCCCTGGACATCCATATCCATGTTTTAAAGGTGCTTAGATGCAGTTTTTAAGGAACAGGAATGATTGTTGTGTCTGTGCAGAACTCAGTTTCACCTGTTTACTGTGGAAGACACTAAAAAAGAACTTGTTTAATTTGAACTTTGGCAACCTGCGCATGGCACAGTCTGGCTGCAAAAAACAGAGGAGAGGAAAAGCCTCGATGTCAGACTCCTCAGAGTGTGACAGTTTGCCCTCTTTACTTGCCCAAGAAGCATCTTGCTTTAGAATCCAGAACTGGGTATCCTGTGGATCTCTGAATCCCCATGAAAAACACCACGTGTGGTGAATGATCTTTCCATGGCTCTTCACTTTGTTGGTTAGAATGGGCTCTGCAGTGAGGGGACAGCCTGGTCCATGTGTGCCACAACACACTGTGAAATCAAAAGGATGTTTGGGCAACATACTACAACAAACTTCAGGTGTTATTTTCATAAAGAGACTCCCCAAAATATAACGGACCTAGCCATCATCTGATGTGGTATGAGGTACCACGACGTGGGGATATGCTAGCATGTGTAGCATGTTTCCTACAGCAGTCAGCCTTAATGTCCCAGCAGAGCTCACTACCCTGCTGAGGCTGGGTTTGCACTCCAGAACTTTCTGCTCTGGAATCTGATTTTTCCCCTTTCTCTCCCAGGATGGTTTTCTCTGACAGAGGATCTGGTCATTCCTTTACATTTAATTTGCTTATTCACATACATTTCCTTTAATTTCTTGCTTTTTCGTCTTCCAGAGTTCCTGTCTTCAGGTAATTTTGATCTAATTAAACTCAGTCATGCCCATAGTAAAAGAGTTATTTTTTCAGGCTGATCCTTTCTGATTCCACTTCAGGTCTTACAGGGATTGTACCCACTCACACACCATTAAACAAAAGGCACCATGTTTTCAAATAAGTTAGCTCTAGCAAACAAAAAACCCTCCATACACTAACTTAAAACATGTTAACGTTAATGAAAGTACAGTAATTGGAAATTTCTGGGGTATTTGCTGTACTACACTTTTTTATTCACCTTAGTGACATCTCATCAGCTCAAAATGCACTAACAGCAAGAAGATAAAAAAAAAGAGTCAGGTGTTTGCTAGAACTATTTGGGGTTTATTTGTGGTAGTAGTTTTTGGTACTAAGAACAGGAAGTATAAATTGGTAGCAGTTGCAAAGCTAACTGCACTAAGCAATGTAATTGAATGATGTAATAGTAATAACACTGAATGATGCCAGAGCTATTTGCTGTTGTAGAACAGACACAAATTTAAAGGCAAGATATAAAAAGCATTCTAAGTACTGAACATGCATAGAGGAGTAAATAACCAAACATAATACAGCAGGTGTCTGAAAACTTAATACGCATAAAACAGAGCAAGTAAAATAGAATGTGAGAAGTATTCAAGGATTGATTAATCCTCATGTTGCGATTTTCCAGAGGAGGTGAGTGAAGGGAGCAGAGAGAGAATGCTCTGTGCTTGGGTACAACTGAAGGATCCCCTTTTTCACAATAATAGAGGAAAGCCATAACCGGGTGGTGCTACGCCAATGAAGCTACAGTCTCTGCACAAAGAATTTAGGTTCGTTAAAAAAAGATGAAATGAAACAACTGTTATGTAATTATGTCTGACAAACCAAAAATGTTACCTTTTATCTTCCATCTACTGTTAAGGCTTTGCTATTTTTCTTCCCAAATATTTGCCATTAAGTGCATTTTTGTGGCCATCTTTAACTCTCCTGATAAGGAGAATATCCATATCCACATCCATATTCATCCCTTATATAAGTATTTGACACATACAATTCCTTTGGCTTAGTTAGAATTACCCTTTCGAAATCTGGGAGGGTCACAGGGATTAGATTCATTTAATGGAAGAGATGGAGCCTTACATTTTAGATACTGCTAATAGAATAATTCATCAAAAATCCCAAACCAACTCAAGCTGTTGGGCTTTTTTTGTGTGTGTGATGACACATTATTCACAAAATTCAACTTATGGAAGACTTTTTTTATATTTTGTAAAATGCTTCATTGTGACTACTTACTACCTGCTGATTGTGATTTGCCCTTTGAATTGCATAAAATTTCTGCTTACAGTTGGTGACTGGCATTTTTTAAAGATTAGACTAATGCATGAAAATTAGTGAATAACTTCCACTCTTCTCACTGTAAATAATTGACCATGCTAAGTTCATGAAATGTTTAATAATCATGTAAGCATGATTATAAATGAATTGGTGGTCACCTGACCACTTAGAAAAAATAATGGTTATCACACCAAACTATGCACAGAACTCAGTATGCTCTATTAAGAGAATATTAGAACAATGGTGTTTACATGGCCTGATTATCTCCAAAACCAGAAAATAGAAATCTGCATCTCCAAACTTGTGTTTTCCATGTCCGTGTTTCTTTCATAAATGTCCAGTCAAATGGGTGCCCTTTAAATTTCAGTGTCACATTTTGACAAGAAAATGCAACTGTTTTTTGCAAGCAAATGGTGTAAATGTTCTATAGTTTTGCCCAGTGTTAGAAATGCTTTGTCAAAATACTTCTTCAATCAAATCTAAAGCTTTATTTTAAGCTAACACTGAAATATTTAGGCAAAGTAGGCTGCTGTTCTAAGCAACACAATTTCTGGTTTGCAGAGCTGTGCAAAGAATGAGTATTACTCATTATCCCTGATTTATTCATTGCAGTCAGTTATTAACCAGTTCTACTGGATTTCCTAGCAGGATACCATTCTATTTTAAAGGCATATATGTGTTATAGCAACACTTAATTTATTGGTCTTTTACAATGTAAAAGCCCTATTCGTTGTTAGTTAACAAAGCTGTTACCATGCTATGCTGTCATTTTATTGGCTTTCATGAAATGCCTTGTGAGTGGCATCTTCAATGCAATGATATCATTAACCTTATTAATGGATCAGGCCAACCTATAACTTGGAGTAGTGTTCTCAAATTTTAAGAGATGTCTTTCTTATTTCTTCTGTGAACAAAGATGACTACAGAACCAGTGCTGTTTGTGATTTTAGCATATAAAATTGCTCTGCTGAAAATTCCATGAATAGCTGGCATTCGGAGGTATAAAACACTTTTTCTGGTGTTTTGAGGAATTAAACCTATATCTGAGCTTTAACAAAATTTCTTGATTTCCTACCACGTTTCTCTTAATAAGCTACAGGTAAAAGCAACTTGTAGCGAATAACTTAAGAAAATATGGTTCTCACTTAATCTCATGTAAAATATCTTTGGGATTTCCAAGGGCCAGAAAAACAGATTAAAAATTCTTTTACAGATCATGAGATAGTGCTTATTAAAGCATGGATTAATTACTTCTCTGTTGATAAATTACTTCTGACACATGTAATTAAAGCAGAAGATTCAATCATTAACTTCAATCAGTGTGAAAGTACACTCAAAAAGAGCAAATTTTAATGCACAAAGGGTAATAGCCTAATGGTACACTGCAATTTTTATATTTTAAAATACCTTTTACTGGAAAATATTTCTTTAAAAGAAGTCTTTGTAGCTAACTGTTTTTTTATCCTTCTAAATCCATAAATCACTAGAACAACATGAAAGGAAAATAAAAGCTTGCAAGATAGATTAAGAATATGCTTTGGAGGGAGAACTGTTTGACATTATAATCATGGTATGGTACATACATGTAGCACACATCTATTATGTTCATAGATGCAAACAGGCTGTGTCTGACATTGCTAGTTATTGTACAAATGTGAAGAAAAAAGCAGTCACTGACTCAAAGCAAGGTTTGTGACATCAGTAACTGCATCCCTGTGTGACTGCATCACACTGCAAGGAGAAAAAAGCTATACTTATCTCAGAGAGAGGCTGGTTCCCCTTAGCCTGGTTAAATGCCTCACTAATGTAAAAATGCAGTGATTTTCAGTGAAATGATAGCCTTGGAGTATCTCACACACTGATTAATGCAGTGAAGTGGCTTCTACTTTGAAGTGCCTGGTAGGAACCAATTCTTATGTCCCTTCCAACCCAAATTGCAATAGTGGTACTGCATTTCTCTAAGTTATTAGTTATCATCTAGATACTGTGCCATTGACTATTACCAGACTTACTATTATTCAACACAGTAGTCCAGAAGATTTTCAATCTGCCCAAGAGCCTGTTTGTCCAGTGCACACTTATTTAGCTTCTAGATTATATTCAAAGGATACTGTATTTTATTATATGAAGTTCTAAAGGATGGAAAGTCCACAGCATTCCTGGGAAACCTGTGACACTGTTTGTCTACCTCCATTGCAAAGATATTTTTTCCCCCTTGTACCTAACTGGAATTTCTCTTGTCACAACCTGTTTCTGTTACCTCCCCTACTTCACACTGAGTAGTCTTCTCTGTACCTTCCCATCAGGCAGCTGAAGACAGTAATAAGATCTCTCCAGAGCCTTAAGGCTGGTCAAATCCACTTCTTTCAGCCTCTCCTCATATATCATGTTCTTCAGTGCCTTGATCAACTTGATGGCTTCTGCTGGACTCTTTTCAGTACGTCTGTGTCTTTCTTGTGCACATTACCCCAGACGTGGTCTCACAGTCACCAAACGGAGAGGAATAATCACTCAGTAGTAACCCTAACCCATTGCTGCCCTACTGTAGGCTGTGCCACTCCTTCTCAAAAAGTACTGACGCATATAGGGTCTGAGAACAGGTTTTGGCTGTGAAGACTTACACAAAACGTGTGAGATATCTCAGCCATCTCCATATCATCCTTTATTAAGTCATTTTTGTAGTCTATCCTTTTTTTTTTCAATTCTTATATTTTTTTTAAATTTAATTTTATTTTTGTTTCACAAAGAAGTTCTTCTGCCAATTTTTCTGGCTTGCTTCTGCTCTTTCAGTAAGGTAGTATTTATTTATTTGTTTTAAATTAGCCAGGTCCTCCAGGCACCATTTCTCTGATGACAGCTTCCCAAGGGATTCTATCTAGGAAAGACTTAAAAAAAGCAAGGTCTGTTTTAAGGAAGTCAGAGCCCTACCTCTGCTGCTTACCTTCACAACTTCCCTCCACACCCTGAACTCAGTCATATGGTCACTGCAGCCCAAATTGCTGTCTGGGACCACACTGCTCAACAGTTACCGCTTGCTTATGGGCAGTGGTCAGGCAGAGTGGTCATTACTCTTGACTGTCCCCATCTGCATAATGAAAAGCACGACAACATCCTGGGTTGCTTGCACAACGCTGCATTGCCCTCACTGTAGATGTCTGTATTGCTGAAATCCACCCTAAGGTCCAGAGTCTGCACCTGGGAAACTTCTCTGAGTACTTTGTGGAAAAGCTTCATCCACTTCATCCTCTACATCAGGCACTCTCTCACAGACCCCCAGCAGATTGTCCCCAGTATTCCTTTGCCTTCTGTTCTGGACCCTCAGGCTCTCAGCAGGGAAAGGAGGACACAAATTTGTCTCCTTTGTTGATGTCTTAGAGAAAGGGAGATAAATCTGAAGGACCAGTGGTCAGACCTGGTGGATGTTTATTCTGTGAGAGTTTTGATGTTTTTGAGAAGTGATTTCCTATTAAATTAGAAATAGTATGTATAAAGCAGGCTTAAAAGAAAGGTGAGGGCAGATTTTTTTAGTAGGGCCTGTTGCTATAGGAGAAGGGGTAATAGTTTAAAGCTAAAAGGGAGTGGATTCAGGCTAGATATAAGGAAGACCTTTTCTACAATGAAACACTGGAACAGGTTGCCTAGAGAGGTGGTAGATGCCCCATCCCTGGAAGTGTTCAAGGCCAGGCTGGACAGGGCTCTGAACAACCTGGTCTAGTTGAAGATGTCCCTACTCATTGCAACGGGGGTTGGACTAGATGGACTAAGTTACCTTTAAAGGTCTATTCTAATCCAAACCATTCTATGATTCTATGATTCTGTGCTAAAGTGCGGAAACATTCTGACTGTAATGGTGTTTTGAAGTTTAAGCCTGATTATTCCTAAAAGTGTCTAGAGTAGGATAACACTTTAGGAAAGCAAAAGCTGGAGCCTGAGCACTAAGGGCAGGAGAATCCATCTGGCAAGCCAGTGGGAAAGCTGTTTAAAGTTCTCCTGTGGGCTGAGAGCAGAAGAAATTGAATTAATTGCCAGTGCTACCACCATTCTTGCTGAGTAACTGGAACATCAGGGTGGGGAACAGCTGGCAGGGAGGCCAGGTCAGCCAGGAACCTCCAGTGCAAGTGTCTGGTGGAAGGAGGTCAGACCAGAGGGTCCTTGAGTGGCTTCCTTGAGTCCTTGATGCTCCTTAAGGGTTAACAATCCCAGTGGGTGAATTACATGCTACTGCAGGAGGAAAAAAGCAATTGCTCAAGTTGTAATATCCGTTGTCCATACAATAAGTGCAGTTTATGATAGATGTCTAACTTTTAAAAGCCAAAATGAGGTGAAATGAATGCCACCTCTAAAGGTGAAGTACTTGCCAAAGATCATAAAGAAAACAGGAAATAAAAAGCAGCACATTAATTTAACATAGCCTATAATATAGAGGGTGATTGGGATACAGAGCTAAGTACAGCTCTGGCTTTATTTATGGAAATGAAGTTGCAACCACTTACAGTAGAATTGATTATAGCTCCCACTGTCTAAATTAAACAACCCCCAGGTCTCACATACCTAATGTATCCAAAGTTCAGATTCACTCAGCCTTCCCTGACATTTGAAATAGCAATTTGAGGCTTCAGCTCTTTCTGTCCTTCTTCAGTCACAATTGCTAAATTCTAATTACATTTTTTACTGAAGCAGCAGGCCAGTGACTCTATTAAGCCTGAAGGATTTTTCCTTTTTTTCTTTTTTCAAGGAGAGAGTAAAGAGATCTCAAAAAAGCTTAAAACTTCTGATTAAAGATATCAGAAAGAGTGTCCTGCTTTAATCTGCATCAGCCTGTTACTGGTACCATAATCACCAGACATTTTATTCAGTTAGACTTTTTCTATGTACCTGTTGCCGCTCAAACTGTTTGGAAGAGGTGCATATAGTTATAATTATTTTCTTGAGAGAAAGTAAAAATACTCTTAATATTCTTATAAATAGTGTTTCTTAGGGCAAATAGCAAGCACCTCATGGGATGTGTGAGAAAATTGTACCATACAAATTCCATTTTGTTTTGAGACTTCCTAGCTAAGTGATTGACACAAAATAGTTTCCTCATTACATTTTTTGGCATTTTGGTAGAATGCTGTGGAGTAAGACACATGGATAGAGGAACCAACAATTAGAAGAAATTACTTTCAAAAAACTACCTTCATGCTTAATAGTTCATTACTTCACCACCTATTCGTGAAGAATAATGGAATGATGGTGTTGGGTCAAACAAAAGGTCCTCTCAGCCTTGCTCTTTATCTCAAACAATGGAGAGTCGTAGGATGACAGGAACACAGGATATCTCAGGCTGTGACAGACCTCAGAAGGCCTCTGGTCCAACCTCCTGCTCACACAAGGGTCAGCTCTGAGGTCAGACCAGGCTGCTCAGGGCTTCTTCCAGTCAGGTCTTGAAAACTCCAAGGATGAAGAGTGCAAAAGAGTATGTCTCTGCCTGACTGTTTTCTTGGGGGAAAAGTTTCTCCTTATGCTGAGGGTGAACCTCTCCGGCTTCAGCTAATGCTCATTGTCCCTGGTCCTCCCACCCTGCACAGCTGTGATAAGCCCAGCTACACATCCTTGATGACCTCCACATAGGCACTGGTGGCTGCTGTTAGGTGTCCCCCCTCAATCTCTTTCTGCTCCAAGCTATGCAAGTCCAGCTACCACAGCCTCTCCTCAGAGGAAAACTGCTCCAGCCTCCACCATCTTGGTGTCTTAATAGGAAAATAAAAAGGAGAAAGACCTGAAGAAAATAATACCTTTTTTTTTTTTTTTTTGCCAGCTTGCCTATCCAATTTCTCACCCATCCAGTTACCCACTCAGCCTAACTGTGATATCCAGACATGGATACTAAGTACATTGTGGGAGACAGTATCGAAAAATCTTCTAAAGTCAAGGTGAATGGCATCCCCTGCTCTCTCCTGGTTCACAAATCCCGCTGTGTTATTGTAGAAGACAATCAGGTTGGTCAGGCTTGGTTTATCCTGGCAAACCCATGCTGACTGTTCCCAGTCACCTTCCTCTCCTCTTTGTTCTCAGAAATGTGCTCCAAGCAGACAGTGATTTGTGCTCATGGAAAAATGCTGAGCTGGGGAATACAAGAAGTCATACCTAAGCTTGTATGGACTGCTAGTTTCAGGTTAGAGGCTTCCCGAATATTTGTATATTTCTGTATATTTGTATTAATTAACTCTAAAGTATGTTTTCTCCCAATAATGTCTCTAGTAACTTTTTCCAACCTAATTGAACAAGTAGCATCTCCAACAACTTATGACAGTGTCACTTTAATTTCATGCTCTGTGAAGACACAGATGCCTCATCTTTGGGGTTGACAGACTTCTGATCATCGGTCTTCTTTTTATATTCAATGGGGAGAAGTAGTTTCCTAAGTAGGAAGAACAGGCAGGGGTCTTTTTTGAGCAGACTTATTTTAAACTGCTTGTTTGGAAAATAAATAAAAATCTCATTTTTGACATGGAGAAAACTTGTATAGAATGAAAAAGCAGTTCCTTCCCCTGCCCAATGACTCTTGTCTGGACTTACCAACATACTGAGGAATCATAATAATTTTTATTTCCATTTAGCTTTTTTTCAGAGTAGAAACTTTTCATTATAATTATTTCACGTGTACATGCAGTTTGCCCAGGGAGAGGTCAGGGTGCTGGAAGTGCAGGCTGAATGTTTGACTAAGCACAATAACCACAGTTACTGAGTGGGTTTCATGAGATCCCCAGACCACACTGGTAGATAATGTCTCTTCTCATGGTAACTCAGATGCATCTGCTTTGTTGTAGGATTTCTTTACGAGGACTTTACAAACACTAAGGGCAATGTGCTGTGTTCAGCTCCTGCTATTCAAGATGAGATCCATAATTTGGTCATAGCCATTTAAGACACAGTTATTAGTATAATCTGGACTAGGGCTAATATTGAATTTCACTTGAGACAACAGCAGCTTTAGTCACATACCCTCAAACAGTGCTTCAGAGTGTACACCATAGCCAATTTCTGTGTGTAGATTACAATAACTGCTTGAATAGCCATTAATTTATACACAGCTGTCAACTTCATTTTTGCCACTGTAGGAAGGTCTGACATACCGAAAACTGAGTCATTTTTAATACCATAAGGGCTGGATGAGCACTTTAATGTGTTCACTTTTTATACCTAGTTTTGATTTCATCTAGGCCCAGTGCTTTGGAATTTCCATGGGTTTTAACAGCATTGCTGCTTCACTGTTGACCCTGGTCACTTCCATAAACATTTCTGGGAATGATCAAGCTCCTGTAGCTGTTCAGTAACCATGGCTGAGACTTTATCTGTGATTAAACATACCCTCTTTTGAATTAGAGCCCCAAAAAGCTGTCTGTGAAGGCAGGAGGTGTCTAATATTTGTACTTCATGGAAAAAGATGATGTATTGCTGTCAAAAAAAAAAAAGTATTTATTTATAAATATATATTTATCTATATTTATTAAATATTAATCAATGAAATTAATTAATTGATATATTAAATATATATATTTATATAGGCATTTAATGACAACATATATTTGGGCAGGTGTGTGTCTATATGTCTGCAATATGGCTGGATTTCATACATGTAAGTGGATAGTTGAAGCAGTACTGCATTCTTTTAAAAGAATAATCCTTCTTCATATAGAAGGAGGGTATGTGCATATGAATAAGTATCTTTAAAATATTTAAATAGAAAATATCCAGCTGCTTTTCTTTAGAAAAATCAGCAGCTAATCTTGAAACATCTGATCTGAAATATCTGGACGGGGTGTACTTGCAAACGCAAGGTTTTTATTTCCAATTATAGAGAGTAGCCAGTAGTAACAGGATTTAAGGAAAATACTGCAGTTTGAGTAGACATTACAGATACATTTTTAAGGTAGCAACTAGAAACTACAATTACTGTGTAATAGAAGAGAAAAGATAGGATACTTGAGGGAAACTGCCTGAATGTAAACCAGCTTACCTCTCTGAGAAAATCATTCAACTGAGAAGAAAAAATTAATGACCCTGGTGGCTGATATACCAAATAAGTGACACCTGAAAGAGGTCATTGCCTGTAACTCAGTACCCTTCAAAATACTTTTGTACCTAAGTGCTCCTTTTTCTTGTGAATTTTAAAGTATCATTAACCTACAGGAGACTGGAAAAATGTTTGTGATAGCTTGTTATGTTTAAATAGAACTTGGAAAAAATTACAATATCACAATACAGTTAATGTAGTAACTTTAAAATATTAACTGCAGAGTAGTAGAAGAACATTGCATTATAATTCACTTCGGGCAGTAAGTTGAATGAAGTTTCTACCCTGCTTTGAGTGAAGGGAATAATAAAATTGCAGTTGACTTCCTTGGGGACAGGATTGGGTCCTGTCAGGCTAAGGATGATAAATCAAAATAATACATCAGCAGCAGATGGTTGCAACAGATGATCAAATAAGCATTACATATTTTTTTTATGAAATATTTTTTTTTAAATGTGCAACTTGTCAAGAAATTAAATCTGACTCAGATGAATTCCAAAACGTGTTATATTTTCATTACAGTATGTAGAGGGCAATTTTACTTGCCAAATTAATCTCTATAGCAATAAAATCATACAACAGTAACAGAATATATATACTTATTTAAATTCAGGGAAAAAAAATGTTTCTGTGTGTAAGAAGAATGCAACAGAAATCAGGAAAGAAAGGTCAAAGAGACAGTAGGAAGAGTTATTAAAAAAAAGTAGCCACTCTCCCCATAGGACTCTTTATTCACACTACAAAGGCATTTAGGTACCTATTCCCTGTGAAACTGGGGGAGTTCGGCTTCTAAAAATTATGAAGCACCTACATACCTCTGTGGATATATCTTCTGAACACAGCTGAGTAGGGTGTTACATATAAAACATAGCACTGAAATGTAATTGATGTTTTGACTGATCTTGTCAACACACATTACAGACTGTAACAATTGCATGCATCCCTATGGCTACTACACATGCGGCTGGGATTTCCCGGCTAGATAGAAGTGTGAAGCACTCTGAGTGCACCGGCAGGGAGCTCGGTCTCTCCTGGAGGCATACAACAACTGCTCATTCAGCAGAAAAATAATCTGTGCATCTACCAGACAGCCAACAGCTCCAGCCAGGTGTTCCCCAGTGATTCTGGATGGGCTGCAGGTACTCACCCACCCTGGGGAAGGTGTTGACGGTCTTCACTTCTTTCTGAACAAGCCTAATAGTGTTTTATTACTACCTAATAGTGTTTTATTACTAGACCCTTGTAGTAGTGTGCCATAATGACTACTTAGGCTTGCATAGGAGCGCTGTGATTAGACTATTTGAATAAAGCAACGAGGCACTGCCTGCCCCCTGCCTTAGGCATGGCTTCTACCCACACACGAGTGCTGTACAGCCAGCTAGGGTGGCTTCACCGAGTGCATCTCAGTGACTTTCAAAGCAAATATACACTGTGGACATCCCTGCTGCCCGCCTCAGATTTTTGAAATATTAGTGTCCCCCGGCCTGTTCTAGGGGAAAATGAGTTTGCTCAGACCAAATCGTGCAAGGACAGTGCTAAAGATTTACATGGTCATATAACACACTTGAGCTCAAGGCCAGACTCTCTTTAGTCTGTTTATACAGACAGCCAAAAATGCTATAAATCTGTTCAAATATATCAGTAAAGGAAGGAACTGCAGTCATGGACACAAGTTAATCCAGGAAATTACATTAGGTGGGAAAGATCTTCTTTTCCAAAGTGTTAAATTAATTTAACACCAGGACTCCAAGAACAAAATGGCTTACCAGCTTTATAATGTCTTCCCTAGATAAAGCAAACCAGATATCAAAAGTTTATTATTGGAGCAGATTTATGCACATAAATTCGGTGTCTGAAGACTGTCTATTCAGTGTAATCATGGCTGAAAGAAGACATTAACCAAATTTAGTGCAAGAATGAGCTGTGCCTTTTAAAAGGCAGTATAATAAATTACTGGGACAATGCATCAGCCACTATGCATTGTTTTTCATTACTAGAAGACTTGAAAGCAATACAGGACGACTTTCTAAAAACAAGGACTCAGCCAAAGACTCCGAGCTGAATACATGGGTTACTGGATAAAATTCTGAGTCACATAAAAGATCCGAGAATTCAATGATGGCCACCTCAACAAGGAGGGGCAGGTCCACCTGGGTGCATACTTCAGGATCTGTTTCTCTCTAGAATGTCCCAGGTGAACAGACAATCGGTGATGAAATGTCTGCCCATGGGTGGGTGCTTCATTTCAGGTTCTTGATGTACAGCATCTATTCTTCTGTGATTTTTGGATATTTTGGTTTTCAGAACTACTCCAGCTGAGCTATATAATGTCTGAAATCCTGGAAAATGTACTGGAACTTCTGCAAAATGTACTGGAGACAACAGCAGTAATGTGGTCTGAGGATTAAAGACGCCATAGATTTCCCTGCCTCCGAGTGCTAAGCAGTTGTCATGTCTTAGTTTGGTAGCAGCTGGATTGCAACAGTTGCTAATCTAGGGATTGCTGTTCAACCAGATGTTTGCAATGTCCTTTGGGACCATCAGGGTGAAAAATGAAGTATAATCATCAGCTATTATAAATAGCAATGGACTCAGAGTCTCACAGAGTCTGCACAGTATGTGCAGCATTCACAGAAATTTGGCTTTGCATTTGCTATGAGAAAAGCAGAACAAGTCTGACAGTAGTCCAGCTCCCTCACAGCTCTTGTAACAGCCCAGGTGCCCCAGAAGGTATGGGAATCTTTCCAGTTGCTTCACAGACAGTTGGATAGAATTCAGATAGAGCAGAAGAGGACTCTATCAGTTTTTTCTGCTTAGTGTCATCCCAGGAAAGGTATGTGCCAGGAGGGGATAAATCAGCTGAATAGTTTTCCATACCAATTTCAAGTAAACAGAGTTTACATGGTTACAGAGAAACTATGAGTTTACAACTTACGGCATTCCAGGAAAGAATGGTAGGTTAAAAAAGCAAATTAAAGGAAATATTCCTGTAGCACATATGGAGACTGATTTAGTTTAAAAGGCCTGTGCACTTTGGATGGAAAAACAAAAGTTTAAACTCCATCATCAGCATTAGCCAGTCACAACACGAACACTTTAATGTTGACGGGTGCTCCTGTGGGAGCTGTTATGACTCCTATGTTCCCTTGATAAATTCTGTTCTCAGAGATGTTCCCAGGGCTTGTGTACATTCTGCTTGTGGCTGCACTGATAGCAAAGTCACATTCCACAACTTTAAAAACTCAGGAAATACATTGAGTTGTTTCATGAGATTTGTCTGGGTTTGCATTGGAGAGCCAAGGAAGAGGACATGACACAACCTTTAACATAAAGCCTTCTGCTTGTGAGAACATCTTTTCATTTGTATGTTCAAAAAATACACAGCTCCTTCCAGGAAGCACTTCGTGTACAACCAATACCACCATCATGACCAGCTTTCTTTGGCTATACATGGGAAAGTGATATCTGGATGACAGTATGCTGTAACTGTCGCTACTGTGTTTTAAAATAGATACTAGGTGCATAAAACTCACCTCAGTGAAATACAGATACCTTATTCTAATAGGACAGTCTACAAACACAGCCCCTAGCCTGCTTAGATGCCTAAGACATCCCTGTTGCCTGTTTTCTCTAAAATTCTTGCACGCGGAGTCCTGTTCCCCTGCTTGCTCAGAGACTTTGCTCTATTAGATTGATCTGAAAAAGTTGGTCCTTATTTTTCCCCTTCACCAGTCTGGAATTCACAAACTAAGCAACCCTCACCCATGTTTTCTGAGGGTCCTGATCTTTTACACTTAAATCATACCTAACACACAAATCGATGAACAGCACTGACCTTATTCACCCATAAGTTGAAGAATTACAGTGCCTGAAGAGCCAGTAGGGAGTTCATGGCTTCACTGATGAGGCAATAATGCCATGCCACTGGGAGGGAGCAGTGCTGGGATTATATCTATTTGCAGCGCTATGGCACTAGATACCTGGAAGTATCTGAGTATCTAGGCACAGCACCCTACCCCACCGCAGCTCAGTTATACCAGTGTTGTAATTTTGTGTCCACACACTTGACTCTAGTTCCTCCTTTCCGTTTCCTTGGCTCTGTGTGTCCATGACTGAGCATGTGTGGAGGGCCCCTTTCTGACCTGCTTTACCCTCCTCAGGACTCTCCTGCTCCCATCGCCCTCCCCCATGTACCCAACAGTTCTGATCTCCCTTCCCTCACTTTACTGCAGGCTGTTATCCATAACCCCCGACAAGCTGAAAGCCCTCCTCACCAGTTGGGCCAGATCGTTAGCAAGGGTGCTTTTGCCTCTTTCAGGTGGATCACACCTCTCCTCAGCAGTTTGTGGTTCTCAAAGAAGGTCTTGTGGTCATGAAATGCAAAGTGGTTCCTGTGACACCAGCCAGTTCATATCTAGCTGGATGTTCTGGATCCTGCCCATTTTTTCCCTTCACCAGCAGGATCAAAGGGATACAACCTGGGCCCCTGAGTCTTTCACCCGCACCCTTGGTGCAGCAGCCTCTTGTCAGTCTCAATACGTTCAGGGTCTCCCTTGGAAGTGCCACTGATGTCCACATGAATGCCCACCAAGGGGTGGCTGGATGAATTGTCAGTCTCTTCACAACATCCCAGATGTGGACACCCAAACAAGAAACAAGCGTCCTATGATAGCATATCTGGATGGTAGGTGATTGTTTCTGTCCTCCATAAAGGGGAATCTCCAACCTCTCTCACCTATCGTTTCTTCTTAGTGCAGATGCTTGGTTCAAGTTTGATCAAATCTGAAGCCTCTTACAGTGGAGCTTGTTTCCCCTGTCACCTCCCAGGGCACTGAACCTCTCCTGCCAGTCTGCAGATGGAGTAGGAGCCTTTCTCTGTTGCCAAGTCTCATGTCTCCAGCCTCCTCCATCTCTGCCATCCACCGCTCAAACTAGTACAGCCTCGGGCTGTCCCTCCTTTGATGCAATGCAGGTTCAGCCTCTCACCTCTGAAGGATCTCTGTGCAGATCCCATTAATCCTCCCAGATGTGGCTAAGCCTGCTCACCTCCTCTGGCAACTCCTTCAGCTGGCAAGTCAGCTCGTCAGCCAGCACATGCTGCTGGTAGGTAGGACACCATTAGTCCCAGCCCCAGAAGCACCAGACACTCCCTGTATCCTGAATCTTGGGTGGCCGTATCCTCCCCTGGACTTCCCACTCAGGTGATGCCCCTGGTGCTCGAGGGATAGCTTATCCACTTTGTGATGTGGACCATGTCCTTTGGCATGTCCACTGTTGTTCAGCAGCCACTTGCTCTCATAAGCAGTTTTTGGGACACTTCTGCATCCTGTTCTGTACAAGCTGTTGCATCTATTAGCTAGGCAACCATGTTCCTGAAGAGGTGTGTCCTCACAAAGTTCAACAAAGGGAAATGCACCTGGGGAGGAATAATCCCAAGCACCAGAGCAGGCTGGCGCACTTACTTATCTGATGCTATCAAAGGAATATTTGCTGTTAAAAACAAACAAGCAAACTAAAAAAAAATTATAAATATCTAAAGAAATAAAATGCAGTCGCAAGGCTGTTCATCACAGTAGATAGGATGGTCTGAAAAAAAGCCCCAAATGTCACATCAACAATCCTGATGATATGAAGCCCCCAAAAGACATTCTCATGATAGTTACTGTGCCACAGATAACAGAGTCAGAAACTTGAATTACATCCAGAAATGAATGGGAGGAGGTGGGAGAGTGTCTAAATCAAAGATTAAGATAAGGCTTAGTTTTCTCCCATGAGCTCATTAAATTGGATCTTTTGGCTGCAGTTGTATGACAGCAATTTGACAACTGGGAAAGGAACAGTTTTAGTATATTTACCCTCAGTATCGCCTTTAGCCTGTTAGATTCCTGGAAAAAGTAATATCAGGTCCTAGTTTTCTAACATATTTGATCCCCTAGTTTAACCTCTCTTAAATATTTTCCATTTATTTCATTATCATGATTAATGAGCACTTCCCCACCCCCACCCCACCCCACCCCCACCCCGGTGGTTTCAGATAGCTGTAAACACTGCTGAATGAGCTTGTCCCCTGGGAACGCTCTGCAAGGCTTCTCTGAAACAGTCTACCAACTCTGATACAAAGGCTTTGTTTATAACCTGCCCTGCAAGACTCAGTTCCCAAATGGCTTTTACTCCCTGTCAGCTTCAAATGGACACCTAGCAGTTAAAGCATAACTCCAAGGAGTCACAATTAATTCTGAGTGTCCCTGTATTATTCTTACCAAAACTGTGTTTCATCCTAATAAGGTCTAGAAAAAAATATAAAATTTACACATATTGCAGGAATAAAAAGGATAATGGCAAATACAGTTACAAATCACTGTGGAATTTGGCCCTTGGTACCTATTACTGACCTTTCACACGTGATGGAAGTTGTCACTATGTTCCCATCACCAAGTAGTTGTTAGCCGAACAAATATGATAGCAGTTTTGTTTGGTGCTGCTTATTGACTAATGCTGAGTATTCCAGCTCTTTTCTCTCTGTATCTATCAATTAATTTCTTCATTAATTTGCCTATAGATTCTTATATTTCCTTTCTTGTCACCTTTTGAAGAAACCGGTCACTCTCTTTGACCTTAAACCCTCTAGGACCTCATCAGCGCTTCTCTTGTTCTCTGCCAACAGATCACCTCAATTACAGCACTGACTGCAGTTTTTCAAAGGTCACAGTAAGAAGTCACATTCAGGTGTAAGCAAAACTGGCTGGCCAGCTAACCAAACAGGGGATAATACCTTCCCAAACATACTTTACAAATGTCATGAGGCAACCTATTAAATTAATCATATTTAAAAAGCTATGATGCTTATATTTCTTTGTGGAACATATTTTGTACGGTGTCAGGCACAGACAGTCCTTGATCCCCCATTAGATCCTGCCTGCCTACCACAATGAAAGGACCATGTCTTTTATGATGATGATGATTCAATCTCATAGTAATGGAAAAAGAGCACAGTTCTTGCTGAGAAGTACTTGGAATCTGGTCCATCCCTTCTTAATAGTTTTATTTTAGATTAAGATAGTAATGTTAGGTGTGACACAAGCCTGATTTCACCTCTCCTTTTATTCTAGTTGTATATACCTGATGACTTCAAAGACTAGCAGCAAATGTTTATGAGAATCCATCTTCAGGAAGACAGTGACAAATTAGCAACACCATTTTATTTGACTTCACAGGCAGGAATGTCTCAGGTGCTAGAATTAGCATCAAATCTAGACAGCTCTAGACTCCATAGGCTCCTCCAAACAGAGGCAAAATCCCAAATTAGTGTAGCTTGGAGACAGCTGGCAACAAACACTGAGCTGCTGTGTTATCTTGTACACACAACTTTACCAGAAGTAAAATTAATTTAGAGCACCAGCAGAATGTAGTAAGTATGCTGACCTTGGCGTAAGAAGAGCATTTCAAGGTCTGTTCACAGCTAGCAATAGCAGAACCACAAATCAGTCATGCTGGGATTCAGCTCATTTAACTCAGTGCCTGCAATGGAGATGCTGGCACGGCACGCGTGACAACACTATAAGCTTTTTGTACAGCTGAGAGAGAAGAACTTGCGTTTCTAGGACACAGGTTAACTCCTGCTTCTTTTCAGATATCTACTTAAAGAAGAGATAAATTAAGCTCTGTCTTTCCCTGACCATGCTTACCGGTTCTCTGGCAGGTGACACTGGCAACTGGGCAACATATATTGGCAGCTAGGAGCTTTCTTCTAGAAGAGAGCTAGATATCTCCTCTGAAGGAGGCAACTCCAGTAAGAGCTTGGGTCCAACTGTCATTTGAAATTATTTTTGCAAAATAGTGGAGGTTTGGCAGGCGAGGCCCTAAACCACATATAAGAACTCAGGAAGCTAAAAGTGATTTCTGCTGTTTAGGTGAAAGATGAAACATACAACTTTTATTATCAGATTATCTTCAAAGGACAAAACTGCAATGCATTCCCTTTGTAACTGAAGAAGTCCTAGTTTCCTTCAGTGTAATCATGGTAAAACTTTCAGGACTGTTCTGATGACAGTTTCAGGGCAACAAGAGCTAAGAAGGGTGTTCAAATGTAACAAAATCATAGATGTCACCTTATCTTTGAGCCACATTCACTGAAATCATAGATTAATTTTTCCATTGACCATCAAAAGCTATCAAATCTGCAAGAAAAAATATCCACACTATATTCAGTGTAAATATCTGCAGATACTGGGAGACAGGTAAAGTTTCTAATGTCCTTTTCAAAAACTGTATTTTTATTTATCTACAGAAGTGCTTGAAGCCTTTAGAGGAAAGAAAACCTTGTATTTATCTCCTTACATATTTAATAAAATAGTCCACTACCTTATAGTCATAGCTCATGTTTTCTTTTCTTACCCCTTTCCATCTCCTACCAGTCATTACTCCCTCTCCTTTCCATAAATGTAAAAAAGACTTTTCTGGTAGGGTAGCAGTAGTTAAGCCGTACTGTTGATAGCAGGTCAGTGCCCAAACCCATGTTCTAACACTATTCACTTTATTGGTGCAGCTACAACACTACTGTCATGGTTTCTGGAGAGAAACAAGCAACTCAAGAGAACAATTAATCATATGCAGATTAATTTGCTCTGCTATCCTCCTGTAGTTACCTATTTTTTTCCTTAGAGCAGCGTTTTTTGACTAAGGTGGCTAACTTACAGGTGTTGAAGTTGAAGCAGATGAAAAGCAGGCTCACTCTCCAGCTGTCCAGCTTGAACACAACTGCTGGTACTAGACAAGCAAATGCAGCGGGAGTTATACCATAGATAATAAACTGCAAATAGTCTTACATTAGGGATCTAATTTATAAAAGGCAATCTGGAAAATAATTTTCAGTGAACTTTGATTCTCCCAGTTATCACAAGATATGTTAGTTTTCTTTCTAAGCATGCTGCAGAATGTCACTTGAAATTAAGACCAGTGAGTAGTACGGTTGTGGTCAGCACTCAAGACATTCTTTACTGGACACTGTCTGTTTAATTTCTGCATGGTCTTTTGTTCATTCATTCTCCAGGCTGGAAGACATGGCAATGAGCTGGAGCTTCTGTCTGGAATAATAAGTGAATACATATTGTGTTACAAACTTCCAACAGGGCTTCTCTTATATATGCTATCCCTGCACACCAACTAGGAGAGATGCTAAGATCAGGAAATTATCTTCATGGCTAAATTATTTCACTGCCTATCTCATACACCAAGCCAAGATAAAACCAGTAAGAGCAGCAGACTCCAAAAATTTCCACATAACTTTCATAAGGCTAACAGTGATCAAATTGAGGAGCAAAGTATGTCTTGCTTTAAAAATTTTCATTGCTCCAGACTGAGAGTAAAATTTTAGAGAAACGTAGGGATGTCTGTCAAACCCACAAAGCATACAAGGGGTAGCTGCTTTCAACCTGTGCTAGCAAACACATAGTGCTAGTAAGTCCATAGTAAATAATGACAAGTAACAGAATAGCAATCAATATACAAATGAAAAGAATAGAGAATGTGATGGGGATTTTTTTTTACAATGGGTTGAATGCCAGAACAATATGGAAAAATCCAAGAACAAATACCACTTTCACTGACTATGACACGTGGGCAAATGTGATTCTAAAGCATGCCTGATACAAATGTCATTTGTTGCCATTGTGTTGAGAGAAGTTACTTCCTTACAAAGCCTTTCATGGGTTGTTTGATGTATAGATGGGTACATAAATATTCATTTAATAAATTGGCTAATTATGACAATAACTGGTGACCCTAACAAAGCTACCCATCTCTTTAGTCTGCCTTTCAGGCAAGCAGCTCTAGAGTGCAGCAGCAGGAGTGTAGTTACACATAAAGGAAACAGACTGGAGTAACTAGGCAGAGGCATGGCTAAAGAGCTTTTAAAATTAATTGGATGAGTAGGAGAGAGGAAATGTCATAAAGATCATCTCAGAGAGAGTGTATAGCAGAGTGGGCTGCAGGAACGAACAGCTCTTGCAAGTTCAGATAAGAGTTGGAAAGATGTTTCTCCCTCACCAGTTGACTGGAGGTTAACTCTGAGAGTGACGGTGTTACTTTCAAAACACCATCAAAACATATTATCTCATTTTCCTCTGTCTTCCTGCCTATATGAAGCTATGTGCTCTTCATCTTTCAGAAATGAACAAAATCCATGATTCTTGTTCAATAACCTAACTCAAGCTCTTCATGGGCACAAGAACCAGCAGACCCCCTCACCAGCCAAGAAACAGTCAGTCACTATGGGTATAATTAGTTTTGCTTTGCCCTGTTAAGTCCAGTGAACTTCCAAAAAAGTTAAAGTCTGGTTCAGAAGGAAATAAGCCCAGACTCTGGCTCCTCAGCTTTCTGAGAGCGCCTTGTCAAGAAGCAGAACCTCCTCTTCCTAGTCTTCCAGTAGGATCATGTCCCACTTAGGGGAATCTCCCTGCGGAGATTCCTGTCATTTACTGTAAATTATGGAGGGAATCATGGACTCATTCCTTGGAGATTCTGAAACCTGACAGAGCACGGGCCTGAGCAACCTGCAGCAGGTGACCGTGCTTGAGCAGAGGGTTGGGCTAGATGGTCTCCAGAGGTCCCTTCCTACCTCTGCTGCTCTAATGCTGTGAATCTCAAAAAAGCTTCTTGGGGCAGATGGCTGTGTTTTAGGTGACAGAAGTTAGATGAGTCCAAGCCTTTGAGGTTATGCTAGATCCTGACAAAGAATATGCCATATAAAGGGAAGTCCTGAATTAAGTTATTAACACTGAGCTGGTCACTCACCACCAGGAGTTGAGCTGTGCTTCATTCTGTTGAGGTCTCAGAAGAAAAACAGGAGAACAGTTGCAAATAGTTGCTTTCTTTCTAATGTCTTCTTTTTTCCCCAACTTCTAGGACTGCTGAAAGGAAGAACTGGGATCCCGCTGCCTGTCTGGGAAGAGAGCTGATCTGGCACCTGTAATGATAACCAGAAACACCTGGGCACATCTGGGTTGAAGGCAGTGTTGTAGGCAGCCATGGTCAATGGCACCAAAACATAGTTATTTCCCCAATTTGTCAGAGCTGTCTTTAATGATGGTGACATAGTGCCTGTTTTAGAAAGAAGGGTATGAAATATTCATTGGTTTTGGCTAAAAAAAACCCCAAAAGTAATTTCTATGGTTCAACAATTTTTTTCAGAGGCTTTAAAGTGGCAAGATTCTGCCCTGAATGTCAATGACAGTGTGCAGCGAGGCATGGAGGGCTGTAGTGCACAGCCTGCACTCAGGTGGTCACACAGCACCATCCTGCAATGCAATGCCATGAAAATGCAGGTCACTGAGGCAGTGAGCAGGGGCTACCGAGGGGCAGCACTGCTGCTCCACATGCTGCTAATATGGAAACACAAACCACTGAATTCCTTCTTGCCAGGAAATGCTCAGCAAAAGTCTATAGGGTTGCACAACAGAACTCACTATGACCTCCTACAGAAAAGAAAGGCAATGGGACTGGGAAGGGAAAAAAAACAATATAAGAACTGGGGTAATGATTCAACATCTTACTGATATTACTGTTTCATGAAGAAATGAGGGAGCTTGTGGAACAATGCTGCTGAAGTTTGGGCTTGTCAACAGCAACGCAATTCAGTAAATAATTTTTATGAGACCAAACTGTGAGAGCAATTACTGTTGCAGTTTCTACTATTATTAAATCTCATGAGATTTTTAGCTGCAATTTGACTTGGAAGCAGAATCAGAGGTGGAAACTCCTTTGCTTTCATTCAAAATTACATGCCATTTTGATTTTGCACTAAGTCTTAGGAAATTCTGTGGTGCAATGCTTGCTGTGTTCCTGTTTTTAAATGGTTACAGTTGGCAGTACTTCTCAGAACTTTAATACCTGATATAAAAGAAAGAAACTAATGTGGAAAGAATTTTATTTGTTTATTTTAAGCTTCATTTTATCTTTTTAATCTTTCACTGCAGGCCCCATGAACGACTTTTATGGCTTTTTTTTTAGGGCATTAGATGTGTTAGAACTGATGTTTGTACCAGAAGATCCATACATTCATGCTTGACTTTGAGCATTTGGACAGTAACCACAAAAGAACACTCCCATATTAAGTCCATGATCAGCACCTCATATGAAAAGATAGTATCTGAATATCTGAACGCAGAGTCAAATGTGACAGCATGGCAGATGCCATACTTCCAGTTGTACTGCTTGATAATGTGCAAATCTAGCCCCATACTATATGTATTACATGGTAATGGATGATTTTAAATACTAGGAGAAAAATGTCACTGTGTCACTTTGAGGGTAATTGCTAGGAAGCAAGACTGACTTCCTCGAAATGTGGAGTCAGAGCTGTTTGATGAAAGGATGAAGAATTTGGTTTTATCTCCAGTAGAGAGAAGCTGGATGTTTGCTCTTCATTTTCTGTGTGCCCTTTTTTCTCCAAAGGAATAACAACAACAAAAACCTCTCTTCTGTCTGCAGAATTTGAAAGGATAAGAAGACTCTTCGGTAGCTTACATATACCTATGAGTTTCTCATTTCTCCTAGCACTACCCTCTGGGGTAAAACAAAGCTGTTTTCAGAAAAGTAGCTATTTCTCATTTCTGTTTCAAAGGCAGCATTTCTACTAAATCCTGGAACAGAACCTGTACAAAGATGAAATATAGAATTATTTTCAAAGGTGGTGTAAATTTTGATACAGCATTCATAGCTTCAGTACAGCAAAGCTGGCACAGAAATGTTCAGAGACTGAATGAAAATCTTGGGGAAAAGCTGAAGCTCAATGATGCAATCTCCCAGTTTGATAAACCCAAAGAGTAAAAATATAATACAACATTTGATTCACCTTCTGGCTACACTCATTTTAAACTTGCGTCTGTACCTTGAAAGGCTAAGGTTTGTTTTTTACCAGAGAAGAGAAGAGGAAGCTGAAACTGTCATGCACCATGAGGATACTTGCAGCTGCTGTTTGCTTGAAAATGCAACCAGTTCTGCAATCGAAATAAACCCAAAAAACTTCACAGGTCATTTTATAGTTGGCTTTCAGGAAAGAACTCAAGGCCAAAGGTTTTGTCATCTTTTTGGACAAAGTTTATAAGGCCTGACATAAATACAATTCATGTATTCAGAAAGTCCTTGAGTGTTGCCAGCTTTGACAAACCGTGCCGTTATTGTTGTCCTGTCAGAGCTTATCTATAAAGAGTCCAGGAGCTCCAAAATTCACTAGTTTTTCTATCCCATCAAGAAACTTTGGTTACTTCTTCCATGTTTATGCATGCTTGAGATGCTGAATCAAGGCTACCCAGGAGGCAGGCACAATTCCAGCTCCCACCTCTGCCTGCCACGGGCTTCCAGGCATAAGGGCAGGGAAGAGGCAGTAACCAACACTTGCCACAGGAGAGGAGGAGGTGTTGCAGATGCAATGATCCACTTCATTCATAAGTGGAATGTATAGAGAGAAGTAGCAATAGATTTACTGGTATAAACCAGAGATTGAACAAAGTTTGATAGTACATGTGACTGGTTTAACAGGATTTGATGTTAAGGTACACTTGATTGTTTACCGTGTGGAGGACAGGGTTAAACAAAACTGTCAGGGAGACACTCCTGTTGAGTCATGAGGTTCAGAAAGGACCCCCTTGTGTTCTAAACTCCTTCTCAGAGAGGAGTCTAGGTGCAGCTAGATCCAGAATTAGTCTTAGACTAGGTCAATGGTTTATATCTAAAGGATTATATATGAACAATCAATTCTTTATACCACTTAGCTAAGATTTCAAGGTTTAGCACGCTATTATTCATTTACTCAGAATCTGTTTTGGCAAGGAATCTCTCAGCCTCCAGGAGCAACCTTGAGAGGTGTCCCTGCTCAAGGGGAGACCCTGACGTGCAGCCCGCTGCTGTGCAGGAGAGCTCAGTGGGCTCTGGGCTGTCCACTATTTATGGAGTGAGATGATTGACTCATAGTCATATTTGCACACTGACTACAGAAGTTAGTTTCTTTCACACTTAGCTTGAGTCAGACCTTGACCAGCAAGTAGACAAATTGTTCAAAGTAACCCTTGGCTATCATGTCATTAACTGTCTCTCCTGGATTCACTTTGAGTGGGATACATCCATCACCACTGCCACAGATGGTTATCACTTGAGCATTGTTGTGGAAACAAAGGCCAGGATGGGGGATAGTATGGGGGGGGGGGGTGTGTGTGTGTGTGTGCAGAGCACACCACCACAGGAGGGAGCAAAATTAGCCAAGCACCTTAGGGCAACTCTTCTATGTATTTTCTTCTCTTATCCTAAGATCATTAAGTCAGTCTGCTCCCAACTGCAGAGAAAGAGAACAGAAAATATGCTGCAGCTGTTGCCCTAGAACGGATTTTGTTTTCCATTAATGAAGTCTTCCGTGGGCTGAACGTGACCATTATAACGTAGCTGAAAGCTAGCAATATGGTGTATAGTATGGTGTGGTATAGTATGGTGTGGATGGGAAAAACATTGAAAGCACAGCAAACAAATACAACAGCAAAATAGATCACACACATAGACGTATATGAAATTTATGGGGACCAGTCTGATGAGTAAGGAGCTCACAGACTTGAGCTCTTCCCATGCTTTGTTGGACAGAAAGACAACTTCAGTTCTCACCCACACTAGCCTGAAGAGCTGGAGTGTTGCAGAGACGAGACTGTGTACCATGTTCTGTAAAGAGGACTAGCAAAGGACGTGCTTCCCTCTTTCCCAAAGCATCTTGGAAGGAAGTCTGTTTCCTGGAACACTACCATGGGCATCAATTATCCCAGTTCAAAAATTTATTATGAAAATATGACTGAGGTTTAAGGGAATACTCTAGGTTTTGCTCATTGAAAGAAGACTTTGCAAGCCAGGGATGGCTTCAAATATGGCAATGTTTAATGACCAGCTAGGGTGAGCAATATAGGAACCCCTATGTCCATTTATTCCTGCCAGTGCCCCCAAGTTTCTACAGAGTTGTTCTTGTTTAACCTTGTGGAGACTAGATGACATGACAGTCTGGGGGTGAAGCTGTAGTAGTTACTTTATTATCATATTTCATCTGCTGATTTAGACAAAGCAAGATTTTTGGCAGGAAAGACTTTCATTTAAAATCTTCATTAAAAGCTTATAGAAACATGCAATGGGAAAAAAGTTGATATTATCTAAACTTTTTATTAAATAGTGTAAACAGACTAGATGTACTCTATGGTGTTTATACCAGAGCACAAGCGTATGTAAAAAGGGGCATTATTAACAACAGGAAATCCTACTAAAGCCCTCAAGGAAGTGGAACTCTGTTTCTCCACTGAGTGGACCATGGACACAGTGCCATCCCCACTTGTACTACTGAAACTCAACATATCTTAAAGGCAGGTTGTGCAGAGTACCGAAACATAAGGGGTTTGAGGGCTCTCAACACCTTACCCATGAAGGGTACCCATCGCTGCTGGGTCTTTGGAAGCAATTTCAGCCAAGTCTTCCATGGCAAAGAGCTGATGTAGCTTTGCTACACAAGACAACAGTATCTGGGGAAAAGTGAGACAGGGCTGTGTGAAGAACTTCCCCTTCTCATGCTGCTGGTGTGGCACCTTGCAAGAGTTATGAAAAAACCATTCACATTTGGGGCTCATCTTTGTGTCTTAGGAAAAAGACCGTTCTCTTCTGGATTTTGGTGCTCCTTATTAACACACTGGTTGGTAGTGTCAGTAAGTCATGATTCATCAGAGACTGAGCTATTTACAGTGATGGAAACTGAATTATCCAAATCATGAGAGTGGACTTACCCCACCACAAGGGAGAAGGAGATAACCACATCCTTGATTTTCTAACTCTGGATACTGTGGTTCTTCCTTCGACATAGTATGCTTAACAAAGCACAAACAGGTGGCTGCAGAGAGTATTTTCATATGGGCAGAGCAATGGTAGAGTAACTCTATGGCAGATAAATAGAAAGACAGCAAGAGACTTCAGCTGTTTTATACTTACAGAATGTTTTCTGATAAAAGAAAGGATGACAAATTATAAAACATCCTTAAACTTAACTTTTTCACAGGGTTTGTTTTGTTTGTTTGTTGTTTTTTTTTTTCCCCACACAGTTTGTATGCACAGTGCAACTAGATCCTGAATTTTTTAAGCTTCCTGCTCCAGCTGTCCTGAATGAAGCTCATTATCATTAAGCAAAGAGAATAAAAAAGATGGAAAGATGGAGATAGAAATCGCAATGTCCTTTATATATAAAAAATATAAAAATATATATACATGTCTTCATACATCACTAAATTGTGTGATGTTTCAATATACAGTGAAACAATAGGCTGACATTCCTGTTCAGTCATTATCATGGAGTTTTGAGAAGTATTTAAAGAAATCCAAAGCAATCAGTGCACCTGTCTATCTCCCCCATGCAACACAGAATAATAGGGAATAAATAGGGATAAGACTACTTATACTGTGCTGGTGAGAGACAGCAAACATTTCTTCGTCCTGTGTGGAAAATCAAGGAAACATTCCTTTGACTTGGAGTTGAGTTCCTGAGAAAATTTCCAGAAAGAAAAAGGTATCTTCAAAGGGTTGCACGAGGCAAGATCCTTTAATGGGGGCATGGTTGCCCTTCTGGAGACCAGCATTTCTGCTGTGAGTTATTAGACAAGTTATTTACAGACTTTGCCTGCCAGCATCTGAAATTGTTACTTGCCACTACAGATTCATTTGATGTAAAAACTGTAAATAGTATCTATAGATACACTTAGCAGAGCATCAGCAGTATGACCACTTCTGGTTTTGTGTCTTCTACTGCCAAGGGAGGAAATATCTTCCGCCTGAAAATGGTAAGACACAGTGACAACAATACCGCTGAGTCGGTGACAGATTTCTCTTGAAGTCTCTTCCTGGGGACTTGTACTTCTCTGCTCATCCCCAGAACCTGTGAACTGCTTTTAGAGTGCAGCAGCTGCCTGCTCTCTTGAGTCTCTAAAAAGACTCCATTGAACAACCACTCTGCTACAGCCATGAAAAGAGTTTATTCTGATGACTAAAAAAAAAGTGTTTGGAAGTTGTCGCTAGCAGAAAAGCTTTGAGTGAGTATGTAGTGTAGAGAAAACATTTCTCAGTAGAGAGAAAACTTATTCTTGAAAAGGAAGGGTTTATTGCAAGGTGGGCTCTAGGGACATTTCCTCTTTTTTTTCCTCAAAACTTGCTCACTCTAGTCCTTCTGCAGAAGCTTCATTCTATGAATGAAACCCCCACATCTCCCTTTTCCCACCCTCCTTCCCCTTTATCTGGGACTCAGTTTGCTGAAGTGCAGTAGGGGGTGCAGAATACTGGTTGCAGTATCTTCTCCCAGCTGATGTGGAAAGATAACAGCAGAAGAGTCTGTAATTTGCACATAACATGGCTGGAAAAGCATTAGAAAGAGTTGGATTCACCCAGCTCTACTGTGTTGGACCCTGCATTAAGCATCAGGTTGACAAAAAGGACAAGAGCGTGCGTGGTCCAGGTTAGCAGGACAACAACTAGGCAGTTGGGAGTGCAAGCAGAGCCCTGTGTCTGAATCTGTGAGCAAAGCTGGGCTGGGGACAGCAGCTGACTGTGGCTTCAGCCTTGTTAGACCCCTGCTATGGGGGCACAGTCTGATGGGGGACATCTGCCTTGGATTTGCTCTTCTGGACTCTCGCTGTTGTGGAGTTAGCCAGCTGCATCCGATATCCTGTCTGAGGAGGGTCAGAGTAACCACATAAAAATATTTTCATTTGTTTCATCTAATAGGCAACTTAATGGTGTTTTGTCATGAGTCTGGGGCAATGTGTGTGGGTCTAGGCAGATATAATCCATGTTTTGTTCTGCCTGTGAGACAAACCTTAGAAATTTGAGGAATTAATTCCCTTTTGAGCTGAAGCATAATTGGATAACAGAGCCTGTGGTTAAGATAATCACTGCAGACCTGCTGCCCTTGGAATTTCTGCACAATCCCTTACACAGCCTTCCTTCTTGGCAGCTTCTGAGAGCTCAGTCTTCGATTCCTGATCCTTCCCATCCTCTGCACAGGGAGGCCAACAGTGCTCAGCCTTGGCAGTGGATGTTTGTAGTGGAGTCCTTCAAAGCCGAAGAAACGCTTTATATTTGTCTCATAGTTTGGAAGGTTAACAGATGGGCTGAAAGATCTGATCCACAGTTTTAAAAAATAATGGTCTTTAAATCTTGGAATGTGGAGTTTGGTATAACCGCCATGGACAATGGGCATTGATTAGTGTAGCGGATGCTGGCAAGTTCACATGTGACTGGGGAAGCAGAGGAGGAGTGAGATCAGGCAAAATACACTGGAACCAGAAGATGGGGTCCTTACTGAGCCAAGGTAGCCAAGGGGAGAGCTTTGAGAAGATGCATGGTGCCAAAGGAGCTCCACCACTGCTGTCTCCAGCTGCCTCCATGGGTGTGTGCTGATCCCTTGAGCTGCTCTCTGCCCACCAGGAGAAAGGGAGGATGGGGGGAATGGTGGCATTTAAAACAGTTCAAATCTCAAACTAACTCTTTACCTCTCTGTCCTGACCTCTTTTGTCTGTGTTAGAGTGAGAACTCATCCCTAAATAAAATAAAGGAGAAAGAACACTTACCAGCCCACAATTGATTGATCACCTGGGATCAATCAAAACTACATTCCACATGAAATTGCATCTAGTGTTTACATTTAGTGGTTAGTGCAAGCAACAGGTTAAATACAGAAAAAAAAAATCAGAAAAACACACTGCAAAACAAAACACATTTACCAAAATGCAAGAACAGAAACTGGGCAGTAAACCAGTAGAGCAGTAAACATTTTTTAGATCATGAGGAGACACCAACATTCCTCATTTCTTATAAAGTTCTATTTATCATCAAACTTTTTTCTTTTTTAAAAAATATATTAAAGACTCCACATCTCCATGGACTAGCCCCTGACCTCACAGTCTCATTGGCTGGATTTTAGGAACAAACACACCAAACAGATTTGCCATACTGGTTGGAGTGGAAGTGGCTTGCATGATAGTGTAATATTACATGACTTAGTGTAAAAACTTAATGAGCATTAGCAGGGATGTTCACATTTTCGTGACCTGTAAGATCAAGCAGCCTGGAATAGCAATTTTTGTTCAGGGATGCTACTTCAATGCCTGTAACACTTTACATCACCTTCTTGCTACATTTTCCAGTGCACAGAGTTTTGCAGCTCTACAGTTACTGGAATTGAAATTTTGAAGGAAGCTTCTGCCTGGTGTTGAAGTTTGCCTGAAATCACCAGAAACATGTTTTTTGAGAAGGAGATGCGGGGGGAAATGCTCTGTCAGCCTTTGCTACAACAACTCGGGCAAGCTTTGCTTTGAAACTGCCTCTCAACTCTGTGCTTTGAAGCAGGGGTGCGTTATTCAGCTGAGTGTGTTGCCAGTGTCTACCCATATTTAGCCACACTTTTCAGCTTTCAAAACCTTCAATATGCATCTGCTCCATTGATGCTACCTAGAGTTGGTTGCTAAAATCTTCAGAAATTTTGTATAAATGGATATATTGCAGCAGAGAGCTTAGCAATATCTATAGAGGAGGTGGTGTTAGGGAAGAAAACTGGTCACAGTTTTGTGGTGTTGGGGAGACTTAAATTGAAATTGCCTAAGCAAAGAAATGGGCACCTGGGAATTGAAGGAAGAAGTGAGATAGATGAACAAGAAGAGAAAAACTGGTAACTGTATTTTGGTTTAGAAACTTAAGAGCTGACAAGGGGATATTAAAGGTGGATGCACAAAGGCACAAGAAAACCATGCTGCTGGAAGGAGGAACTGGTTGGACAGAGGGTCTGTGACAATTTGAGTAATGGGACTGAAAGCCAGAAATGCTGGGGGAGGGTGAGTTCCAAGGGGAGACTGACAAGGATGAAGCTAAATGACAGGACAAATACTTGGGGCTGGATTAAAGACTGAGGAAATTTGTTCTTAGTTGCTGACAGCTGCTTCCTTGTCTTTTGGGAGAGCTTTAGGAAAAGTTTATGACTGCTGGGTCTCTACAGATTGACATGTCCAGTGCCCAGTTTAGCTTTTGCTTGTGTGTGACAATGCTCCTATGTCCTGCAGCATCTCAGCAAACACATATGAGGAAGCACGTGCAGCCTTTTGGCTGAATGTATGGTTACCCAAAGAGAATCTGGTTAATGTGGGGTTTCTACAGAGGCAGCATTAGGCCGTTTAATGCAGTTATCCTTTCAGCCTGGGAGGAAGGGAAACTGCTAGAAAGGTGAGTTACTAACAGCTCCCTCAACAGCACAACAAAGCAGTGATATTCAGGGCTTCTGGCAGTCTTTCTAACCCTGCAACGGACCAAGTATTTCCAAGAAGTTTCCAAATTACTGCATATGCTGCTAAATGTTTCAGGGAAATAGCTGAGTTACAGAAAAGACATAGTCTGAGGGCTTGGGGTGGGGAGCGAGGATAGGAGGTATCTTTCATCTATTTGTAACCAAAGAGAACACAGATCAACCACAATATGCTTTGCCTTTCTGTATAACTTAGGTAAGTCCTAGAGCTGCATCTTTCACTCACAGGCATCTTTTTCTCTTCATAATGTACAAAGCATTCTTGTCCCTGCATCGTGCCCTTGGAAAGCAGAATTTCTCTCCTCTATAGTAAAACGCTAAATCCACTAGAGGGGGCATCTATCCTACCCTATTTTTGCCACACTGACATTCCCTCGGGTTTCCTTTGGCTTTTGAGACTCCTTCCCCCACCCCACGAGTACCCTACTCCACAGCTGGGTAAGGTCCTAATAGAGCCCTTTCACTGAAATATTACTCTAACCTTATGCTTCTGTGGGAACAAATTTTTACAAAATCCAATACCTATATGTTGTTTATCGAAATTATTTTTGACCTCTGTGGGAAAAGCCATTTTTCATCCAGACGCTTCCCTTCCCCTTCAACAACTCTAATATTGCAGAGCAATGATCTGAGCTTCCTACAGTGTTCTTGTTAACATGCATTGACTGTATTGGTCTTTCAATAACTGAAGTTATAAAAAAAACCCCTAAATTATAACTTAGCAAATTAAAGAATTGAGTTACAGAATAGAGAAATAGATTAGCACGTACCACAGCAATGAGTGTATCTTAAGGACTGAAAGACACTCATACAGAAGCGATCCAATAAACCTTGAGGTGATGGCACCCAGACACGAGACTGGCAGTATCTGTCCTACTGTCACAGGCCACAGCAAGCTTTTTTCTCTCTCCAAGTGCTGTGCGGCATATTAAGAGTAGAAGCTTTGTATGTGGCTTCCCACATCAGTGCAAGAGGCTGCTGCATCTCAGTGTGAAGGAAATGTGACGAATGACTGTGTAGAGCTTGCAACATGCTTTTGTTTAGAAAGCAATGTGTTAACATAAAGTAGTATTACTGTTTCCTATCTCATCATAAAATATGCACAAAATGAAAGAGGTTGAAAAAAACCCCAAACCCCAACAATGCTCAGCTCTCCCCACATCCCTCATGTTAATTTAGAAAATGAGGAAGAAATACAGCTTGCTTACAGAGCTCTAGTGGTACCCATGGTCTGAGGTTTACTACATCCACTGTGGCCAGAGAAAGATTGATCTATGCAGTATAGATCTGACGATTATTTGTCAAATCTGATTTCCATAATGGAGGTACCAGGGCTAACATTTTCCTGGCAGATAATAATCTGATAGATCATATTTTCCGGTTAGTCTGGCTCATTTTTCCTCTTCTCAGTTCTGCTGCTCTGTTGTGTCTCAGGTGAGACTTCACCATAATTCAAGAAAACTTTGTTCCAGCTTTTCACCTGAAAATATTATGGAAATTTATCTTTAGTACAACATTTTTCCCTATAAACCCAACTTTGGAAGAAAATTAATTAACAGGTCAGTTTCTTTTTGTGTCCAAAGGCCAGCAGATTCTGGGCAGCAGATGTCCTAGTCAAGGTGCTTCCACCAAGAATACCAGATGTCCAGAGTTTCTAGGGAAAACACTTCAGTATACATCAGCAAGTTTTATCTGAGAAAGTAAATGAGAGGTTACACCTTTTGTGGTTTGCATCCAACCCATCTGGGGCTTTCAAGTGCTAGATTTATTTGAATAACAGTGTAAGCTGCCATACATTGAGTGCTTTTTAAAGCACGGTTCCCCTGGCAGCAAAGCCCATCCTGCTAGTGGTCTCTGGTGAAGCAGAGGGAGTGCTGGGCAGCTTTAGGTGAAGGTTCCAGGTATCTGAGCAACTGTATCTCTGTTAGTGATTTCTGTGATGAGAAAAGCCAAAATGATTCAGAAATAGCCAAAGACCTCCTGTGGGCAGCTGAACTTCAACCCTCATTACAGAAGAAACGATGAGAGGAAAAGTTTAGCTTGTGCTAATGTACCAGCAACAAACTCCACGTTGCACCTGAAAACTTTCTTCTTTCCTGTACTGCTCACAGGTGAGAAGACACTGTCCACAATGGTGTGAGGAGCCAACAGGAGTAGTAACTGTTCCCTTACTACTGACCATCAGGTCTCATTATGATCCCAGTAGCATTATCCCTCCCTGACACAGATGAGAGCCTTTCAGAGGTAGACACCCAGGCTTCTCCTCTGTCCATTCCTAAAACACACTAGGAAAATATCTAGAATGGAGACATTTTTTTAGCCTTTTACATCATATTGCTTACTCAAATTCAGTAGGTGCCTGCACTGAGACCATGCTGAAAGTAGAACAGCCAAAGGGAAGCTAAAAGCCTGGCTTTTAAAACACATTGCTATATGCTGAATTTTCTTAAGAAATATGAAAGTACCTGCCAGACATTGCTATATGCTGAATTTTCTTAAGAAATATGAAAGTACCTGCCAGACATTCTGTAGCACACAATGCTTTAAAACAAAATGTATTCAAAATTAGCTTTCAAAAGCAGCCAAAGAGGCCCAGAATGTAATAGAATGGCATGCAAAATGTGCTTAAAAGCAAATTACATGTGATAAATTGAATATACAAAATGAAATGGGATTCCATGATAAAATGGCAGCAATCATATTACAAGCAAAGAGGGCATGCCAAACTGGAGGTGATAAATGCTGAACTGAGTGTACAACACTGAAACACTGACATCACTCAGCAGGTGACAAGAATGGTATAAGTTAAGGAGAAGGACAGAGAGGAAACAAATAGACTGTTATTGATATGAAGGCACAAGTTTAACATAAAGGCCTATCAGGTGTACCATGTTTATAAAACATAATGATACTCTTGAAAAAAGTTCTGGTCTGAAAGCTGTTTATCTACCTCACACTTCCAAAAGAGTTTTGCCTTTAAATGTTTTGAGAGGCAAAGTTTCCGAGAATACATGCAAATGAAGCCTGAACCTGATAAACCGAGACTATGATTTACCACAAGAATTGGATCTAGCTGCATGCACTGAAGAACATTGATCAGTATGGTGGCAAGATATCACCTTATTCACTTGACTCTGATCTGAGGGCTTTTTGTAGATGTTTTTCTAACTTTACCAAGCATATATGGGAGTTCACCTGAGAAAGAGGAATTGTATTAACAGCTACAGAAAATGCAGAAGCAAAAAATCCTCTTGTGACTGCTTTGAGAAATGGCAATCTTGTAGTCATGAAAGCAGCATTTTTATTTCTACAAAAACAAGATGAAGAAAGTTTGACACCTACTGCTAGTATGGCAAGCAGTGCAGCCTGTGACATACTTGCATGCATTCTCTTCACATTCACAAAATGGATATTTTCTTGTTCACAAAAAATTTCCAAATTTCTCCCCCTTCGAACGGCGCTACAGGCTGCAGTGCACAGAGACCCATGGGCATGGCCTTTGCAGACAGATCTGTGATGACTTTCCCTGCGGTCCATGAAGGCCAGCTCCAGCTGAGTCTGACTGGGCTGCAGCTAGGAAATCCCCAAACCTCTGGGGTTTAAGATTTTTCTCCTCAACGAGGAGCAAAAAAGATACAGAATTGGAAGATAAAACTTGTCAAAATCAACTCTTTAGAAAATTATTTTCAACTGTCAAACACATTCATTGAAATTTTTTATTTTTTTAAAGTGCTTTGAAACTGACAGAATAAGGGGACGTGATGTGACTGTAGGGCAGGTCGTCCTTGCAGTAAAAAGATGGTTTATCACAGGGGTCACAGGTGCTGTGACAATCAGCGGAGCCTACCCCATTGGTTTTTTTTCAAATCTCAGACCGTAATGTTTTGAATCCTCTGCTGAGAAGGTTGTTAGGATGGTAATCTAGGACTTAATCAACTTTACTTCTACTTAGATATCAATCTTCTCAGTGCCTGTCTCCTTTTTATAACAACTGTCACTGCAGCTTTCGGTGACAACACAGATCAATCTGCAAATACAAGCAGCAGCAGTTACTAACCCGGCTGCCCGTGTTTGCAAAGCCGCAAGAGGGCCAGCAGAATGAGCGCATCGCCATGCACGAGGCCAGGCTGATCTGCAGCGGACAGGAGAGGTGTAATCAGTGTTACCTTCTCATTGTAATGCCTAATAAAAATAGATAAAGCATTTGGAGTACCGTTGAAGCAAAACACTAGTTAAAATGAACCTGATAATAAAAGGCTCAGTGGGTTTTCTTTAATCAAGTGCCAGCCTCAAGCAATCAAAAAGAATTTCCCAAAAGCTTGCTTAATAAAGGAATAAAAAGAAACATTTACTTTGCATGGCTCATTCTCCCCATCTTCTGTGGTTAACTGTATTTGAGACCCACAGTGATAAAAAGAAACATTTACCTCACATGGCTTGTTCCCCCATCTTCTGCGGTTAACTGTGTTTGTGTTTGGGACCCACAGTGATGCTTTCCAGTCCCTACAGAGTACAAGTGCCCAATGCAGCCTTCCCTTTGTCGGCACAAGATGCTTACACACTATAACTGCTTGGGCTGCAAGGGTGGGCACCACCTCAGTTTCTCAGATGTCCAGGAGAAGCTTAAGAGACCTCCTAGTTAAGCATGAAGAGGGAGATAAAGAAAACCTTGTCTCTCTCAGTTCTGTCAAGAATGTTACCTATGGAGGGCGGTGGACACTAATTGCAAATGCAAGGCGATGTATAGTTTGGCATATATAATGTGAATGATGTGCATTTGAAGGACATACGGTTATGAGAGACCTAGGGTATAAAAATGGACAAAAACTGTTTAAGCACTGTCTTTATTTTCAAGATCCATTTAGCTGTCTCTCGGGTCACAAAATTTGGACAATGTAAACGATTGCACAATGTAAACAAGGTCTTTTTCTAGTTATTTTGCCATGCTCAACCATTCTGTGTTTGAAATCACATCCTTTCCGTGCTGCCCTTTTCCCGGTGCCACGTGACCAGGAGTGGTTAGTGGGTCCTGCCTGTAAATGGGAGGTGGAACAGACCATCAACCCAGCCATGGCGAATTATCAGTTTGGTTTGCTTTTCCCCCTCAGATGCAACATTTTATACTCATATAGCCTCCTTCTTAAAAAAAAAAAAAAAAAAATCCTTTTCTCTTTTTCTTTCTCTGTATCTTACTTTGCCAATTGTCAGTCATAAATTGATGCAATCCATCTAGGTTTTCCTTGAAGATTATTAGAACAGATTGAAGAGATGGAGGGAGGAAGAAAGGAAGGTACACATGTTTATACATTCCAGTCTTGTGGCAAAGTAAAATATTTATCAGTTTGCTAATCAAGGTGGAAAACTGAATGTGTTCTGCAGAGCAAAGCAATCCTTTGAGAAGCTACTTAATGAGATGAAGGTTAGCTGATGACACAGTCTCTGGTTTAAAGTCCCAAACCACCTGCATGGAGGAAGAGTTACAAAGCAGTTAAACATATTTTCCCTTTTTTCCTCTGATTTTGGGGTTTTTTGGGTTTTGGTGGGGGTTTTTTTGTTTGTTTGTTTGTTTTTTTAAAGAACTGCAGAGGGGAGAAGGTAAGAATAAGGTCCAAATATAGTAGAAAAGTAAGATTCACACTTACAATAAAGAAAGGAACTGTTTTCATTTAATACACTGTAGAAAACATTGTACACAATTTAGAATGGTAAGCTTCAAATCAGTTTGCTGTAGATGTTTAGTAATCTAATAAATTATATTTAATAGCCTTACAGTATGAAACCATATAACTACATAATATCCAGTATTATTCAGCTAGATCAAATTTAAGTAGTAGGGCTAAATACAGTCAACATTTTCTCCAATGGAATTAATTGAATAAATGTGAGTATGACAAATATGGATACAACTCACTGCCCTAAACTGCCTTCTAGACTCAATCAAGGACAGAAACGGCCTGTGCATATGTGCTACTGACTTGAATACTTATAGTTCAGAGCAAAATTTAGAAGCTTTAAATTTTCTTAGGCTAAAAGGATACAGGAGCCTAGGCTGCACAAGCTTCATAGGCATATTTTCTTTCCTTAGTGAATGATTGGATTTTGAAGCCAAAAAGTATTCAAGATTGAAGTAATGAAATCCACTATCTTTATAAAGTACGTAAATGACAATCTTCCACGTAACACTCTTAGATTTCACTTTTATTTAAACAAGCCCCTTCCAGGGGAATTTTGACATCCACTTCTAGAGTTCATAGATGCCATAGGCCAAGAAGGACTCTTTCCCAACATCTCACAGTGTCTGCCTGTTGAGGTTTGCACAGACCACCAGTATCTACCTCATACTGGAAGATCATTAAGTGGCCCTTAAAAGTTGTGTGAAATTATCATGCACAATGTATGTAGAAAGTATTTTATGCTTTTAAACTTGTGCCTGCAACCTTTGTGATTGGGAGATGGCGACTGGACTTCCCAGTTATTTATTGTGTTGTGCCCTTTGAAAATGAATGGAGCTGATGGTCCCTTGTGTATCTTGCATTGAATAATCCTACTATCTTTTGTAGTAAATACTTTAAACTCACAAAGTGAATGCTGATTTTCATTGTGATTACAGAATATGTACTGCTAGTGTATGACCTCGACCAATCTGTGTTTCCCACTGTCCTGGTTATCTTCAGTCCCCGTGTTCATAAAGTATGTACTTTCTTTGTTAAGAAGGAGCAGGCATCTTAGCTCAGTATGTTTAACACTCCCTAACAAAGCTAACAGAACAGGAAATCTGAAACATGCAAATACCTTCTCCCCTTTTTTCTGATTAGGATGTATCAGAAGGGGTGGATGCTGCACACAGAGCAAGAGATTCTATTTTAACAAACTCCTTTTTGTTTTTTAGTTTATTCTAAGTTGTTTGTTTATTAGAAATAATTCCTATGAATTATCCACATTCAGAGCCAGTAACTGCTACTTCATTATCATTCTATCAGTGCTGAACAAAGAATGACTTGATGGAAAACAGAATCCTTCATACAATTTATCAGCCTGAATAGCAATCCCAGATAATTAGAATCATAGACTGCCACAGCATGCAGATGGCTCTCTGAAGACAGCTATCTAGAATCAGTCCAATCAATAGACTTTTATCTTGGCAAGGGTGTTATTCAAAGCCATACAGAAAGGCCACCATGCTTCCATTCCTTACGAGCTTCTCTTTCCTTCAATGACTGTTGAGAGGTCTTTTTACTTTAACCTTATCATTTTTCCTGTACACAGCATAAATGGTGTTCAGGCAAGTAGGCTCAGATTCTATTATATCATATGTCAAATGAACAGAGACAAAGAAGACAAAACCCACAGACTAATTGACAGGACTCAAAATTCCCATTGATTTTGACACAATGAGGAGGCTAAGTTCATAATTAAAAAAAAAAAAAACCCAACCCACAGGAAAAGCAGAATTAAGGTTTCCATGGCAACCTTAACTTTGACTTTTTCCATTACTTAAAAGATGGTCTTTCATTCTTTTGCTCAGGCAATTCTTGTCTGACATTTGATTTTTCCTCCCACTTTAGTGTACAGCTACAGTCCTCTACTTGCAGTTTAATCATTTTAATGAGTCAAATAAAGCTGGCTTTACAAAATCAGGCTGAAGGAAAGGTCAATGTTTTCACTTTCCACAGAGCAATGAAAGTAACCTTTTTAATATGTTGACCGTGTCATTAATATTTATTATTATTAATAATTAAAATAATAATAATGAAATCTAGATTATTTCCTCTATTCTGTGAAGAGGCTGAAATGTCGCCAAGACTGTTGCATAGCCTCCAGAAATCCAAACCAAGACCAAAACCACCGTTTCATCCAACTTTGCACAAAGCCTTTCTGGCAGCTCGTCCTGCACTGAGACAATTGGTGATGCTACTCCATTTCCAGAAGGCTCTTAATAGCAGTGATGGTCTGTATATCACATCTTGTCAGACCAGAGAGATAGGGAAGGTCTATCAGTAGGTGTTGTTTGCCGTGAAGTAAGGACTTCTCTGAGAACAGAAGCAGCTGCTTGGTGGTGGTGAGGAGAGAGATGTGAACAAAACAGCGAAAGGGGACTCCTCTCATCCCCTTGTGACAGCCCTTGCATCTCTTCATCACTGCTAAGTTCAGACCTTTCCTCTCTGTACCTCCTCCTGACCAAAGTTATTGCAGCCTTCTGTCTGGCTGCAAGGGACAAGCTTGCCAAATTTAATTGCTCAGCATAAAGGAAAAGTTATGTTCCCTGTGAGCCACATCCAGTCCTGTTGCAATACAGCTGACTTCAGACAAGCTTCTTTCTAGGACTGCAGCTAAAACAAGAAAGATGCAATAAAAAACAGAAAAAGTAATAAAATTTTGTGTCTTATTGCAACATTAGGGGAAAATCCTCTGAGCTTTGTACAAATGTCCCACTGTGTATATGAAACAGGCAGTGCTCTCTAGCCCTGTTCTTAGGAATGTTGGTTGTTGGTTGTTTTGGGGTTTTTTTACTCTAATAAAGATTTAGATCAAACATGCATATATATTGGCATAATTTGGGGTTGCCATGACAATGCTACTAAACCAGAAATACATGTAGTGTGAAAGTAGTGCAATTAGAACCAGCACTGAGATTCAAAAGGAAATACTTGAGACAGTTTTAAGTCAACACAGTGCAAGTGTATTATTTGTATGCATTTGTGAGGATCTTATTTTTATGAGGAAACCTTAAGCAGAAAGGGCATTACTGAGGGCTCACTGAAGACTGTCGGAGATTCACCGTTGCTTTTAGTGATTGTTTTTAAAGATGTATACATTCATTTTGCTTTGTATCTATGCCTGGCAAAACACATAAAACAAATTTATTCCTTCCAGCATTTGTACTTCCAAGATTTTCTTAGTTTCAGGATTTGGTCAATGAATATCTGGGTGGGTGTGGGTGAAGGGGGGCTTTCTCATAGCTAGTCTGTAAGTTCCCATCTTGCAAACAGTTGGTGTACCTTCACCTATACACCAGTGTGCCTGTAAAGGAAGATACATGGGGAAGAGGAGAGGGACAAAGACTAAATGATTTACTGACTCCTCCATGCTGCCTTTGAAAGGACAATGAGACACAGATGCAGGGTGGGTGTGGGGAAATTGTGGCAGACCATGCACAAAATGTCACTGGGCAGGAGAGAAGGAGGTATAGCTAATATGCACAAAGGCAGCAGGTCTTATGTAAGAGAATTTATTTTCAAATAATGCCATGATTTGGCAGGTAGGGGAGACTGCCTCATAATGCTTGAATATTTTGAATGAACAGTAATAAAAGCTGACCTTGATAATACAGCTTCATGATAGAGGATTGTTTTGTTTGTTACAGTAAGTCAGTCTCTAGCACCTATTTCTGCTGAGATGTCTGTCTGAGCAGCAATGGTGCTTCAAAAGTCGGAGTCTTAAAACCCTTCCACTCTTTTAAAAGGAAATATTTCCTTCTGACAAAAGCATGCCATTTGATAGCTTTAACAAAGCTAAGGAACAACTCTTTGTCCTAGCCTTTAATTTTGACTACTTTTTTTTGGAAAAAATAATTATATTTCTTTTTCTGTTTCTGTCAGTAAAAAGAAAATTCAGAGTATTTGTATTCCTTGGTTACAGACTTACATCTGGGATTATGAGTGAATTTCACTTAAATATTACCCTAACTCTAGATTTTCTGGATTCAGAATGCCAATTTCTATAATAGATATGTTATTTAAATGGCAGTTTTCAGTCAAAGGTTACTGCTATGTCCTCAAATAAGACTCAATGCCTTTGTCCTTCATTATGTCATTCTGTGTCCTTTTTTATGTTCTACCTGTGGGTGTACAGATACAGGAGATGTTACAGATCACACAATGCCAGTCAGGTCTGGTCCAACCAAGTAAAGCTGCTCTTCTTTCTCTACAGGTCCATATGAAGTAGTAAATGGTTCTGGAATCCACTTTCTTCATAGCTGGGTTCAGACTCCCACTCTGTGGAGCAGCAGAATACAACAAGCGAGGTGGAGGGGCTGTGATCTGCCTTTGTGTCATGACTGACTGCCAAACCAAGGAGGGTTGGGGACCGATTCCAAGGCTCTGTCTCCCTCTGTGGCAGGTTTATCTTGAGTGAGTGAGACACAGAAGAGTCAGAAAGTAAGTCAACAAGCCATGGGGACAGTGGGGGCTTCATAGCTCACACCCTGGTTATGTGACCTCAGGAAGCAAATTCTTCATTTTCATAGACAAAAGAAAAGCCTGAAAATCACAAGACCAATTATTAGATCCTGTAAGGAAAACAAAGAGGACCCTAAATTTGCTATTTATTAATATGATGCAGTTTCTGTAGCAATTGCACTATTTTTAATGTTTGACTAATTTTTGAGAGGTGTGGAGTAGTTGGTTAACACAAACTTCTGCAGAAGGTTTCAAACAGGATAAAACAGAACTGATGAGAAGAGGAGAGGAAAGGAAAGGAAAGGATAGACGAGGAGAAGGATAGGTGAGGAGAGGTGAGGGGAGGCAAGGAGAGGATAGGCGAGGAGAGGCGAGGAGAGGCGAGGCGAGGCGAGGAGAGGTGAGGCGAGGCGAGGAGAGGCGAGGCGAGGCGAGGCGAGGCGAGGCGAGGCGAGGAGAGGCGAGGAGAGGAGAGGAGAGGAGAGGAGAGGAGAGGAGAGGAGAGGAGAGGCGAGGCGAGGCGAGGCGAGGCGAGGCGAGGCGAGGAGAGGCGAGGAGAGGAGAGGAGAGGAGAGGAGAGGAGAGGAGAGGAGAGGAGAGGAGAGGAGAGGCGAGGCGAGGCGAGGCGAGGCGAGGAGAGGAGAGGAGAGGCGAGGAGAGGCGAGGAGAGGCGAGGCGAGGCGAGGAGAGGCGAGGAGAGGCGAGGAGAGGCGAGGAGAGGCGAGGAGAGGAGAGGAGAGGAGAGGAGAGGAGAGGAGAGGAGAGGAGAGGAGAGGAGAGGAGAGGAGAGGCGAGGCGAGGCGAGGCGAGGCGAGGCGAGGAGAGGAGAGGAGAGGAGAGGAGAGGAGAGGCGAGGCGAGGCGAGGTGAGGAGAGGAGAGGCGAAGAGAAGAGAAGAGAAGAGAAGAGAAGAGAAGAGAAGAGAAGAGAAGAGAAGAGAAGAGAAGAGAAGAGAAGAGAAGAGAAGAGAAGAGAAGAGAAGAGAAGAGAAGATTTCAGTCAAAAGAGACCTGCAACAATCATCTAGTTCAACTGCCTGATCAGTTTGGGGGTGATGAAAAGTTAAAGCATTAAGGCATTAAGGGCATTGTCTGAATGCCTCTTAAACAGAGAGACATTCACCAACCACTTCTCTAGGAAGCCTGCTCCAGTGTTTGACCACCCTCTTGGTAAAGAAATGCTTCCTAATGTCCAGTCTGAACCTCCCCTGGTGCAGCTTTGAACCATTCCCATGTGTCCTGTCACTGGACGCGGGGGAGAAGAGCTCAGTGCCTCCCTCTCTCCTTCCCCTCCTCAGGAAACTGTACAGAGCAATGAGGTCGCCCCCTCAGCCCCCTTTTCTCCAAACTAGACAAGCCCAAAGTCCTTAGCTGCTCCTCACAGAACATTCCTTCCAGCCCTCTCACCAGCTTTGTTACCCTCCTCCGGATGCATTAAAGCACCCCTAACATCATTCTTAAGTTGTGGGGCCCAGCACTGCACACAGTACTTAAGGTGAGGCCACATGAACGCTGAATCCAGTGGGATAGTCACCACGTTTGACCAGCTGGCCATACTGTGTTTGATGCACCCCGGGGTGCCCTCTTGGCTGCCAGAGCACACTGGCAACCAGCACCCCCAGATTCCTTTCTGCAGGGCTGCTCTCCAGCCACTACTCTCCCAGTTTGTACTTATGCCTGGTGTTACTCCATCCTAGGTGCAGGATGCAGCATTTTGACTTTTTAAATTCCAATGCTAACACAGGAGGTACTAAACACCAAGGTTTCTCCAAACATTTTCTATCACACTGAGCACTCAAAGCCCTTAAGCAGTCACAGGAAAGTAGAGATAGCCTTTGCCTTTGAATTCAGGTCACATTTTTACATATATGTATATGTGTGTGTGCACATGATTTTTATTTACATGTATTTTAATGTCTATCTTACATCATACACATATTTATAATGCATAATAAATAAAATCATAAAATGTCAAATGTCAGCAGCTGCCTTAAAAGGCATAGATGAAGCTAAATAAGAAACACTGTGTTGACAGAAAGGAGAGGGCAAAATAACATATTCTGTTATTATGAGTGCATTATCATGTACAGGTGATTCTAATACATCAAATAGCAGAGTTAGCATAGCAGGTTGGTGTGTCCAGATCAATCACTCAATAAAAGAGGTTTCCTGACAGTAATAGGATTTTTTTTTAATTTAGGAATTTATTTTAATGGATATGATGTGTCTAAATGGTGGCACAGCATTTTGAAAATTGAGGGCTTATTATAACTGGTGCACTTTGCAGACTGATGATTTTGCCAAACACAGTGTCTTTTTCAAGTGGCAAAAGAAACTTGGGGTGGGGTGAAACATTAACAGGCAGACGGACACAGAGCCTGTTACCACAGTACACTTCTGAGTAAAGAGTGAAAAAGAAGGAAATTAAAAAGCTTTCAGACACATCGCTATGAAATGTAGGAAACCAAGATATAAAATTGCTTTTTCTTACACAGTACATTGCCATTTAGGGGTGACAAGAGATGCGAGAAGTGCTTGGGACTTCCATGTTTCTCAAATTATTTGGGGAGAAAAATGGAGTTATAGAAAAGAAATTACACTTCAGTGGAAGTTCAGCAAACAAACTGACTACTAAGGCCCTAGAATTAGACTCCTAAAACAGGACAACAAATCGCTCTTCTTATAAATAGCAATTAGAATATAACTGCCCTGCTTTCATAGATCAGTTCCAATCACAGAGGACCTCACTACTACACAATTTATATAATTTATTCAAAAGTGAAACTACTGGAACTGTTACAGAAATTTTCACAGCCTATTCTTACTGCATTTGTCTCTACAATAAGATGTAACTAAGAAAAAGAAACCAATCCAGAAACAAAAAACCTTACAGAATTGAGAGTACATACCAGTAGCTTCAGGTAAAAGGCAGACATCAAGAAAAAAGGAATTTTACCAAAAAATAATTGATTTTTAATGACAAATTTAACATATTAAAGTGTACGTTTTCATAATTGAGCAACTGAAGGAATTTAAGTACATAATCTAAAGACATAACAAGAAGAACAAATTGTAAAGAACTGTAGTATCTGTCTTTAAAAAGTAGTTCAGTGTAATTTAGTATCACAAGCACTAAAGTCTGAAACAAAATTTAATTATGTAGCTATTTCAAACATCACTGAGATCTGAATTAAGGGTAAATTAGAGAAAGCTTAATAGTTGCAAGCACTGCTTCCACCACACTGCTTGACAGCCTTTTGGATGCTGCTTCCAGTACCACACCTTTTGCTTCCACCACACTGCTTGACAGCCTTTTGGATGCTGCTTCCAGTACCACACCTTTTGCTGTGCTCTTGCTCTTCTCTTAAAAAATTAGTGCAACTGGGCCTGTTATACTGTAAATGAAATGGAATGGTTTATCTGTGCTCCTCAACTCGAGACCAGAAGTGGTTGTTCTAAATACTTTACCTAGTTTCTTTTATATGTAATCCACGTATGTATATTTTCCCCAGAAGCAAATTAAAGAATTGTGTGTTCTTTTCAAGATATCTAATCTAATTTTAAAGACTCCAGTGCAACGGAAAACATATCTCTTCACTATGTAATCTCTCCAATAGGAAATTAACTTTATTGTTAGAAAATTACATCTGATTTCAAGGTTGAATGTGTATGATTTCAACTTTAAGATGCTGGTTCTTGTTTTTCCTTTGCACGTAAGGGAAAAGAGAAAAAGCTGAAACAACTGTCAGTTACATTTTCCTTAATACTGGTAGTTCTACTACAATAAAATAATTTCTTGCCCTTCCCATCATTAACTGGCACAATATATGGAAATTTTAACACTGCAGCTGTATCTTTAGAATCTGAAGTACTCGCTCACTTTGTGATCTATCCCATCCTTTTTGGATAGGGGACTCCAGAACCAAGGGCAGCACTGCAGGAGTGATTTTCCCTGTGTAATGAATAGGCCTGCACAGCTATTAGCATGAGATGGACCTGTTCCCTTTCTTGACCTGAGTGGAAAATGACTCCCTGCAGTTTGGAGCCATTTCTGCTGTCTTCACTTTTTGACATTTGATCTGCATTACAGAGAGCAACTGAAGAAGCTTAGTTATCAAGCAGGAAAAAGAAAGAGGGACTGAGCCCTATCTCAAAATACCTTAATGGGCAAAAGGGGACAAAGGGTTGTGAGGGTTTTGGTCTAGTCCATATAACTTTGATGAGATTAAATAGCTAGGTGCTGTAGCTAATGCACTTAGAGTGGAAATGATATATACATCTTTAACAGGGAGGATTACCAACCACTGCGACCACTACCTAGAGGTCCAGTGGATTCTCTAGTGGATATCAATTACTTGAAGTAATTTAGAAAAGGAATGACTCAATCTTTCTCATGAATTACCTACCTGAATTAACAGGTAAAATGTTAGGTGTTGCTTTATAGAAAGGCCCCGAAATCACAATACTCCTTTCTGACCTCCAAAACCACAAATCAGCGGGAAAAGATGACTGATAAACTCTACACACCAGCAGGTAAGCATCAATTTACTGATGAATTAGCAATTAATAACATGGAGCTTATCTGCTGCTTAGATGGTGAGAAATCACAAAGTAAAAATGAACTAACAATATACATGCAACTATTACTCATGAAGTCGCTCTATATGCACAAAAACTGCTGTCTGTAACAAGCAGACAGCCTAAATTCAGATTTAAAAATTCTGTATTGGAAAGATGTGAGGCTGAGAGATTTCTGTTATCATTAAGGGATCACAGATCACAGTCTAGCAGTTGCTGTTCATCATGAGAGACCAAATGAAAATGAACTTCACAAATCAAGTGAGAAAGGTTCATGGGACCAAGGGAAAATATCAAGTGGCTTTATCCGCATGACCCGTCCTGTGTGGCTCCCCACTGAATCCATCGCATGCAGTGACTGACAACTTCAGAACCTGCAGCTACTGAGGCATGAAGGCTTGCACAGCTTTTGAGCATGAAGAGAAGTTCTGCTGAAGCATCCCGCTTAATGGCACCGAGCATCTCCCACAAGGGGTGAAGTCACTCCCCAAAGCCTCTTTGGCTATAGCTGGTGGGTTTTAGCTCTGGATTTCACTACAGCTTGGAGACCACAAAGCTGCACAATGTCCTGGCTGTAAACCTGGAGGAATGAGTTAGGGAAAAATGGGTTTTATTCAGTATCTTTCCTCTCACTAAGTGAAGAAGTAAGTGTAAACCTGCTTTGTGGAAGTTCACACTAATAGTGTAAAGTAGTAACATTAACATCACAAGCAAAAGAAGGTGCAAATTTAATGAGATGTAGTGGGTTAGAATTTCTTGCCCTTAGAGTAAGGAGAAATGTTTGGAATTTATCTCAACATTTTTTTTAAGAGTCTAAAACCAGAATCTTAAAAAAAGAAAAAAAGTATTTTAAAAACTATCTCATGATTTTAGTGTTTATTTTTACTTTTTCTTTCTGGGGACTGAGATTTTCAACTGCTTAGGGTTGGGATTTTTTCCATCAAAATTGATGAAAACACAAGTAGGCTTCATCTCTTTCTGAAAAATCACCAGGTGCTTGATGAAACCTCTAGGCATGAAATATGGCAGCTCAGTATGTGGCTAGAACTGATTTATTTTTCCTTTTAAAATAGCATAAACTTGATTTCAGTATGAATAAAAGCCAGTTAAAGTTGCATTTCAATTGAGCAAAGCAAAGAGCAAGTGAGAATGAAATGATTCTTATCCCACTAATGAGGGCATCTGGAAGACAAACCAGAAATAGAAGTACACTTTGTACACAGAGTTAAGTCTAGCAAACCTACTGCGAACTTGAGGAGGAAGCAGCAGAAATCTGAAAGCTACGTATGAAGCGTGCAGATGGCAAGTATGGCAATGCCCTGCAGAGTTTCCTCTGTGGCTGTGGGTTTGGAATTCTCAAGTACTGAAGGTGAGGGTATTTCTGAATTGCTCTCCCACACATCTTTCAGCTTTCCTGAGTCCAGGAAGATAAGAGATGAGTCCTGCTTGCCCAGGTACTATGTACACAGGCCACCATCTCCAATGAGATGGTCCCAGTAGTTTTCTGCTCCTCATGTTGTCTGTTATCCTCCAGCATGGAGGACATCACTAACAACAGTGAAAATACGGCTCAGTTTCTTGGTGGTGGGCCACTGCAACTCTCTAGCTGAGGTTGCTAAGTGAGGGGGAAATTCCCACGTGACACACAGATATCTCCTGAGGGTTCATTGGAGGTGGCATATAAGTGTCCTCGCAAGCCACTCTGGGAAAGAAAGTGGGCAAGGACACCCTTGCAGAAGGCCAAACAGCAATTCCTGCACTGTAAGTGTGCTGAAGATCAACACTGGGTTGGCCACATCAAACAGGAGCATGTGCTGCAGACAAGAACTATGACTGAGTAGGATCAGCTCTCACATGCTGCTGCAAGGGTGTCCAAGTTCTTGTCCTATCTGTCAGTTCTTTTTCATGCTTTTTGATGTCTTATTCTTTCTTTATGTTATAGATTAGGACCTTCCTTTTTGATTATTTTCCTCCCCTCCTGTCTTCTTTATACACCCCAAGTGGTATGCAGGAGCAATCCCTTAGTCCAATGAAGTCTTTGCCACATCAGCCTTTCCTTCTCAGTTCCTGTGGTTTTGAATGTTACGCTACCTGTTTCCTCTTCTATTGCATTGGTTTTTTTCAGTTTTAAAACACTTTCAAGCATAGAACCAGAATCATAAAATGGTTTGGGTTCGAAGGTACCTTAAAGACCATCTAGTCCCAACCCCCCTCCATGGGCAGACACACCTCCCACTAGACCAGGTTGCTCACAGCCCCATCCAGCCTGGCCTTGAGCACTGCCAGGGATGGGGCAGCCACAGCTGCTCTGGGACACTTCTTCCAGCGTCTCATTACCCTCACACTAAAAGTTTTCTTCCCAGTATCTAACCTAAATCTACTCTCTTTCACTTTAAAACCCTTACCCCTCATCCTATTACCACACTCCCTGATAAAGGGTCCCTCCCCATCTGTCCCATAGGCCTGTTTAGGTACTGGCAGGCTGCTACAAGGTCGCCCCAGGGGCTTCTCTTCTCCAGGCCATACTAACAGTCTACTAAAGTGCATACAAGTCACATTATTAGAGAGACAGTTTTCTTCTTAGTTCCTGGGCTGACAGCTATCACACCAAGTTATTTGGGAGCCCACATACCATAGAATATCCACCAAAGCATGAACGGCTTTGAAATTTTCCTCATTCAGACCTATATACAGTGATGTATAGGTATACATATACATACTGGCATATGCAGTAGTGATACAGAGGAAACTGAATTTACTTTGAGTTTTTATTATTTTTAGTAATGGAACACTGGAAAATGTAAAGAACAGGAATTTTGGTCAGGAATTTAAAATACGAGAATCTAAATTGAAATCCATAACTCCTAATTTAGACCAAATGAGCATTTTCATCTTTCCTCACACTCTGGAGAAGTTTTTTTGTAAACACTAAGAAAAATGTCTCATTATCCTCCTCCAAGTCTCTCCTTAAAACCTTTCTTTCCCTAATGCCAGGATCAGATCTTAAAATGGTAAAACTGTTGCAGCAATGATTTTACTGCCACTCATGTTGACTGATGTTGTGTCACTGATTCCTTGTACTCTCCATCTGCCTCTTTCAGTGTGTCTCTTGCCTTGGATGGTAAAGTCTTGGAAAACAGAACTTTATTTTTATTCTTTGAATAACAGTCTGTGTCTCCTATCATGCCCATTCTAGGAAGAAGAAGAAGAAAAGAAGAAGAAAATGTAAAGACATTAAGACATTCATATTAGGTCAAACCAAAGATCCATCTAAGCAAGTGTTATGTTCCAACAACAGCTAGCAGCAGAGGAATAGAGCAGAACATAAAAGCAGAGCTCATGTTGGCATCCAGATTTGAGCAATCTGAAGCTTTGGGACTTCCTAAGCCAGAGGTCTTATTTCTGTTTGTAATAACCCTGGATTATGACATTTCCCAAACTAAACTTGCAGTGTTCACATTATCCTGTGAAAATGAGTCCTTAATTAGGCCTTCTGTGAGAAAGTACTTCTTTTGTTCATGTTATACCCCCTGTTGAACAATTTCCTTCATCGCCTGCTTGGAAAAAACTTTTTGAAACCTTTTTGAAAGACAATATCAGTGGTAATATCGTCAAAGCAAAGTGCTGAGTCTACAGTGTAAGCTACTGGCCCAGACCACTATACTAACTGGAACTTCGTAATTTTGCTGGAAATCTATGGAAGTACATGGCCCAATGAGGTAAGATGTAGTATGAGTTCCTCAAAAAATGCTAAGAAAACTTTTTTTTTCTCTTTTTTAACATGGCAATGATTTATTTTTTTTAAAAAAGGAGGGTTTAATTCTTGTGATTAAGAAAAATTAACTACTAAGAATTTGGGAGCTTTGCAGGGATTAAAACTCAAAGATGAAACAACGAAAGACAAAAGATGAAATACAGTTTGTAGTTTAGGAGTGGGGTTTTTTGAGATACCTAAATGACCTGGGATTCACATAAAAGACAAATGTTGTGGTGATTGCACATCTTAAAACAAGAGAGATTTTAAGACTGTCTTACGGTGACATTGCTGAACAGTATATTTAAGTTTACATTCACCAATGACTGTCACAAACCAATAACTTTCATCAACCATGATAATCAGGCAAATGTCAAAGTTCCTTTCAAAGCTGCTTTATGGTATAACCGATGAAGTTTTCAGTGCAGATTACAGGATCTTAAGAGTGTCACCGCTCACTAGTCACTGTTAATGGCTATTTCAGCAGCTACAGGAGAGAGCCTTTTGTTATCAGAGTACACCTCCACGCTGTTATCTAAACCCATGAAAAATCTGTAAAGGAAACCTATTTTAGTATTTCCAAAATATGCCCAAAAGAACTTCAGTTTCTCTTAGTCAAAACCATCATTTCAAAACATAAAAATAAAAGATCAGTTTATATTGATCTTTCTCACACACATGTGTTAAGAAAGTTAATAATTTCCTTGGAAAAGTTGCTTGTCTTTCATGGCTTGTGAGCTGTTAGGTGAAGCTCATGAGGGTGTTCTTGTCTTCTGTTCTTAAGGAAAAGGTATCCATCATTCATTTTTCTGAGCTCACCTCACAGGAACTGGAACAGGGGATGTGAGGTAGTGTTTGAGGAGCCATAACTCAATATTTCCACTGTTGTGCAGCTTATCTCACAGCAGCAAAAGTCAGGCAGTGCCTGTGCCACTCACCTCAGCCCCATCACCCTCATGCATGTATGGGCACTGGTAGCCTCTCACATGTGGGCATATACCCAGCCTAGCATGCCTGGGAAGACAGAGAAGTAAAAAAAGTCTTAGATAATATCATTATTTGCTGAACTTTGGAGCTCTCAAAGAATTCTAGTTGCTCAGAAGTTTGGGGAAAAGACCTTCAAGGCCAAGATAAAATATGTCTGGAGGTTTAAATGGTGTTAAAATGTTCTATATCTGAGTATGTGTTGGAATGACTTCATCAGAAGTATTGGCCAGTGTTTTAAGCATGTAACATCTGCCTTGCCCTGCACTCCTGTTTCTGTTACTGAGAGCAGGCACTTTAGCAGAGACACATTATGCTCTCAAATATTGTCCTAAGAAGTGTCTGGGGCCTTGTGTTCCTTTGCTTGATGAACACTTTTCCTGGTGGTGAGAATACCTAAAGCCATATTCTTCCAAAAAAACCCCAGAACTAAAGCCAAAACCATTGGCCTGCCCTTAGGAATACTAGAACAATTTGGAGGCAGCAAAACTCAAGATTTGCTTAAATCTTGAGTAGCAGAAATTTATAACTGTAACATGTGATTTTATGTGACTCTTCTGCCCAGAACAGTAGATGCCTCAGATAAATCAACATTATCACAGAATAATAGACTCATAGAATAGTTTGGGTTGGAAGGGACCTTTAAAGGTCATCTAGTGCAACCCCCCCTTGCAATGAGGGTACCCAAAAGCACAGCAACACTTTCTCTATGAATTTGGGGGTCTAACAGCAATTGCTCTACCAAAAGTTGCGCCATGAGAACTGAAACTATAGTCAGCTTCTGTCCCAATTAATGTTTAATAATCTACACAGTATGAAACAGTTACAGCTAAAGTGCAAGTGAAAGAGCACAGCTGAGGGGATGTTTATTTGCTCTTGGTAGACATATATGATTTAGTTCTACCAATGCTCAGAGACAGCACACGCTGAGAAAACTCTGAACCAAAGGTTTTCTACCTGTCCTGCATCTTACCTCCTCAGAACCAATAACAATGTCCAAAGAGAAAGAACTGGGTGGGGGGAATTCGAAAAATAAGAATTAAAGTTTGATGCATTGCATTGGGCAAAATATCTGTGTAGAAGAAACAAAAGACTGTAGAAGAGTAAAGACAAATTTGCAGAAGGCTGTTGAGGAATCAAAGGCTAAATACATACGCTGGGTTTAAAAATTGTGGGAAACATGGTTTGATGAAGTTGCTTAGGAAAGTATGTTGAAATGTACCCAGATGCAATAGAAAGAACATGTGGAATTAAAATGCAAACTAACTTTCAGGAAAACAACACTAGACTGCAGGATGATTTCCAAAAATCCCCCTGGGAGTCTAAGTTTTATGTCAAAGTTGAACAAATAATAATATTTTTGTTGTTATCTGAATCAAAGTGGAACAAATCTAATTTCAGCTCTGTTGAAACAACAACAGGAATTCTGTTTTCTCACTACATTTTCTCTTTATTTTGAGAAAAGTTTACCTTTTCCCATCAATTAAGTTTAGGTGAACATCTGAATGAAATATAACTTACTTGGAAAACGTCAAGATGAAAAAATACATAAAAATATTAAAATTTAAAAAGAAGTCTTAAAATTACAAATTTTAGAGTGAAGCAACTGAAAAATATGTAAAATCCCTTTTGGTGCACACTGTGGTGGTGTGCTCCTCCCACCTCCTTTTCTGCTTAAGCACTAGCCACCAGTGGTGGTTGTGATGGCTGCATCTGGCTTAAGCTGGACTTTGGGGAGACAGATAACACTATAGCTAAGGGCCATAAATATTGCTCAACAGTTGAGGGCTAGTTGAGCATGCACCAACTGTAATATGGCTGGCATGCAAATTTGAATACGAGTCAATCATCTCACTCCATAAATAGTGGACAGCCCAGAGCCCACTGAGCTCTCCTGCACAGCAGCGGGCTGCACATCAGGGTCTCCCCTTGAGCAGGGACACCTCTCAAGGTTGCTCCTGGAGGCTGAGAGATTCCTTGCCAAAACAGATTCTGAGTAAATGAATAATAGCGTGCTAAACCTTGAAATCTTAGCTAAGTGGTATAAAGAATTGATTGTTCATATATAATCCTTTAGATATAAACCATTGACCAAGTCTAAGACTAATTCTGGATCAAGCCATGACTCCTCTCTGAGAAGGAGTTTAGAACTCAGGTGGGTCCTTTCTGAACCTCATGACTCAACAAGAGGGTGTCCTGGACAACTTTGTCTGACTTCATCCTCTATGCAGTAAATAATCAAGTGCACCTTGCCATCAAATCTTGTTAAACCACTGTCGCATTTATTATCAAAACTTGTCAAATCACTATTTTATATTAATAAACATATTGCTACTTCTCTCTTATGAGTGAAATGCAGCACCCCATTTCGTGACACATGCAAATGAGATTTTGTATTTATACTTTTTATTTACCCAGTTACTGAAGACTACTTGAACCCTTAACTTTAATCAGATTGTCTTTAGACATCTAGGCAAAGCACTAGAAAATGCTCTACCAGAGGCAATCCTCAGAGACAAGAAAATTGAAAGATGGCTCTTTTCCACCTCAGTTCGCGAGGTGAATAGTGAGAGAATAGTGCCTTCTCTTTTGTAAGCTGCAAATACAGTATTTCAGCACTGGGGTTGGCAGAACGCCCCTGACCTGATCCTCACCCACTGCTGTGTCCCTTTGCTCACAGTGCTGTCCTAGAGTCCTCTCAGTATTTAGCCCCAGTCTCTGCCCAGAGGTGCTGCGTGGTGATTTCTGCCCTCAGAACAGGCACAATCATTCCAGCCAGAAGCTCTCATTTAGTACTTCTTTCCTCTGCTTTCTTCAAAGGTATCACATCATGTTCACTTATATTAACCAATTCTATGACCAAAATGTCATACCTGAATGTCTCATTTCAGATACCTGAATCCATGTCTTAGGAGATGTGACCTTGATTTACTGGCACATCTGTCTGAGCTGGTTACTCCATACAATGGGTGGTTTTGGTGCCCACACCCTGCCTGAGTATCAGTGCTGGTCACACATGCCTAGAAGTGACTCCTGATGGACATCATGCAGCTCATTTCATCTTTTGAGACAAGCAACACTTGGTGCTATTGCTTCTTTCAGATGTCTTCATTTGCTGTTATTATTGTGTTGTGAAGTTATTTTGACTGGAAAAATTATTAGTGAAGAGTTGTTTATGCACAAAAGTTCTTTCGGAGTGGACTAGCCTGCTTAGCTACCCTGTTACGCTAGTTTTATGGTGATATGAGACAATTTTGTTTGGGTTTTTTTTCAGCAAAGATGGAACAAACTAAGCCTGTGCAAGGCAGTGATGATATGTAAATTGCTTGGCATGAAAGCAGATGCAGAGCACTCATGGGTGGCCAGAGCAGCTGGACCCCCTGGCCAACTTCAACACAACTTTTCTGAAGAACCGAGGGCAGACCCACATCACAGTGGCTGATGAGTCCTCCCTACCAGGGAACCAGAGGTGGGAGGGGAAAACAGGCACTTCTCTGTGGTCCTACTGCAGCACAGAAAGGGTGTAATTATTATCAGTGAACACCAGACGTGCTGGGGAAAGCACACTTTTCTTACAGTTTATGGAAGAGCTGTCTTACAAGAGAGCTTGAGAAAGCCCAGCGTCATTCAGGCAAGTAAGAACCCTAAAGCACCTTTTATCATCATGTAAGAGAAGTTCAAGAGCTGTCTCAAAGATAAAGAGGAAGACTATTTGGCTGTAATTCTGGATTTCAGACAATCTAGCCAAAATATGAGTCACAGAAATCCAATATGCCAGTCAAAGATATTCCCAATACATTTATGAGTAAATATATCACTCAGGAATTAAAAGATTCTCTTCTCCTTGTTGTTGGGTTTGGGTAGGTTCAGCCTTGGACAAATAGCCATTTTTATAAATATTAACTAGTCATCTAGCCAGTAAAATAAACTTTGCTGGGCGCTGTCTCAGGCTGGTGTGCAATCATTCATATCGGATAATTTTAAGACGCCTCTTGGTACTAGGGCCCACCTGCCCTACAACCTAGGACAGATACAGAAATATCACTGGTCAGAGACTTGTCCCTACTGACTTTAGGATGGAGCCACCCCCTCCTGGGAGAAGAGGGGAGAAGGGTAAGCATGGGGATGTAACTCATGTTCTGAGGATGGGAGACAGCCTTTTCTCTCTGGTAATCTAAACAGCTCCTGAGCCCATGACATCCACATGATCAAAATGTTATAGTTCATCTTAGTCTAAGTGCCTTCTGTTGAATGTAAATCACTACCAGGTACATCAATTACTTTAAGAATAAGTCACTACATAAAAATGATTTGTTATTTTTGGTGAGGCTGTGAAGCCAAATGAAAGGTTATAATTTCTTAGAGTCAAAGAAATAAGAAGGCTCATGCTCTGCATGAAAGTACCTGGTGAAAATGTATGAAAATCTACATTCCTAGAAAAATCATTTGGCAAAATTATGAAATTCTTAACACAAGCTCCTTTTATTTGTTCATGGCCTTGAAATTTTATAGGCAGAGTTATAAATACATAATAATTTTCCTGAGTACTGAGATTTTCCATTTGGGAATATGACTGAAATGCAAGATGTTCACAGTCACAATTACTATTGTATATTCATAAGAAGGGCCTAGAGTAGTGACAGCATTTGCATACAAAAATCCAAGACATCTGTGTTTTCCTTAAGTACATAATTGATTGGGTGTCTCTATTCTGCATTCAAATGTATTTTAATCTTGGCTGACCATTTCTACCACAAATTATTCCCTATGCAATTTGTTATTTCTGACCAAATTTTGAAAACAAAACTATTGACTTTGTCCTGTGTGTTAATAACAGATATAATACAGTTTAGATGTGATCAAACATTTAAACTAACATTAGAAGGGAAACAAGCAAAAATTCTGGCCCAAAATCTGCATAGTATGTCACAAAAGTGAGATACACATAAGACCATGGGGAGCATAATGGGCTAAGAAGACAATAGATTAAAGGTATTATTCATATTTTTAGGGTAGGAATTGTCTTTTTTAACTGATATTCCATGGTCTTTTACAACAGACTTGGTTCTTTTCTTTCCAGTCAATTAGGGATGGGACACACAATGTATTAGCTCCCTAGTTGGGATTTCTCAATGATAGCTGACACTAGTATGCTCTGAAGCCTAGAGGACCAATGGCATTGTAAAAAGACATAGAATCATAAAATGGTTTGGGTTGGAAGGGACCTTAAAGATCATCTAGTTCCAACCCCCTGCCATGGGCAGGGACACCTCCCACTAGACCAGGTTGCTCACAGCCCCATCCAGCCTGGCCTTGAGCACTGCCAGGGATGGGGCAGCCACAGCTGCTCTGGGCAGCCTGTGCCAGTGCCTCACCGCCCTCACGGTAAAGAATTTCTTCCTAATTTCCCATCTAAATCTAACCTCTTTCGGCTTAAAGCCATCCCCCCTTGTTGTACCACTACATGCCCTTGTAAAAAGTCCTTCTCCACCTTTCTTGTAGGCCCCTTTAGGTACTGGGAAGCTGCTACAAGGTCTCCCCGGAGCCTTCTCTTCTCCAGGCTGAACCACCCCAACTCTTTCAGCCTGTCTTCATAGGAGAGGTGCTCTAACCCTCTCATCATCTTTGTGGCCCTTCTCTGGATTCACTCCAACAGGTCCATGTCCTTCTTATGTCTGGGGCCCCAGACCTGAATGCAGTATTCCAGGTGTGGTCTCATGAGAACTGATCAGAGGGGGAGAAGCACTTCCCTTGGACCTGCTGGTCACGCATCTTTTGATGCAGCCCAAAATTCGACTTGCTTTCTCAGCTGCAAGTGCACATTGTTGGGCCTTGCTGAGCTTCTTTTTCACCAGCATCCCCAAGTCTTCTCCTCAGGGCTGCTCTCAGTCCATCCTCTGCCCAGCCTGTATTGACACTGGAGGTTGCCCTGACCAATACTGGGGTTTTTCCCAACCTTTTCATGTAACATTGAAAGAGTAAGAATGTCTCAGGCTATCTCCTGTCAGTGAGTCGCTTGGTGTCCTACAACCTGCTGTCTGCCTGGACCTTCCTTAACCTTGACCCCGAACGGCTGAATTCCTGGTATGAGTGCCAGTGTTACAGAAGACCATAGGGTGTCATGTAAATGCCAGTACCAATCCCTTCTTGTCTCTAAAAGCCATCTAACATCCTCAGTCCTCTAGCTTCCCACAGCATGAGACTGTTCAGCCATAACCTAACACAATATATTCAAAAACCTAGGGGATCGTTCCCCATTGCAGAGGAAAATATAAAGTATAAAACCCCTCTTTCTATCAACAGGGGGCAATTAATATTCAGTAAGTCAAGACTGCTACACTCTTCAGCCCTGCCATGCCCAGCAAAGCTTGCAAACAGAACAGTAAATTTCTCCCGTAGATAGGAAGAGGGACTGGATTTATTTCTTTACTAGGTTTTCCAGGGCCTTTCATGGCAGGGCTACATTCTCTTGATTCTGGAAATTTACTATAGGCTGAGGTTAGGGTTACCAATCCAGATTCTGGGATATTTGCTGTCCCCCAGTAATGTTAGATGTTATTTTTGTAAAGTTTTGCCTTTATTCCTTTGCAAGCTGTGTGTCATTCCTCAAAGACTGAGAAGGGGTTAAAGCCAAAGAAATGGATAATTAATGTAAGTGAAAATCCAGCAATTGTTCAGATAAGACTGTTGGAGGCTAAAGCAACAACATTGAAAGGACTTTATTATTAGCTTGCTTATTTTATTCATATCAAAGAATTCTTAGAATTAAAAAGACATGATTTTTCACGATCTGATGCAAACTTCCTGTGTCAACAATACACATACTTTATATTTTATGTCTCAGAGCTGTAAAGCTAATTTGAACACTTCAGGCTACAGATTGGTGCTTTGTTATGTTTGTAAACATTTTGCTTATATTCAGTAAAACGCATTAATTTCTAAATCTGCAGATTTATCAAGGGCAAGAGCCATCCAGCAGTATCTAATAGATATATACCCTACTGGATAATCTTCTTTACTTGGCATCTTCTTGCTAAAAACATAATGAAGTGATTTATCATGAAGTTCCATTTCTTCGGGTGAAGAGAAATATTTTTATGTAAGTCTGTCACTGAAACTGATGAAATAGTCTATTGGAATGAACACAGTTTTGCAAAAATAGATGAAACACTGAATTAGAGGCAATTACCATACAGCTAATCTGAATAGACAGCACTTCTACACAACAAATTCAGAGCAAATAACTTTTGTTCAGTTTGTGACTAATGTATTCTTTTCACTGTCAATCTAGCATGCTAAGGCAAACTTTTGAAAAATTAGTATTACCGCACATTGTTTGAATAATCCAAATTCATCCCACAAAAAATAAGCCAAAGTTAGGTTGACAAAGAAGTGCCAACATGTCTTAGGTGATTTTAAGGCTGTGTTTACACATGGCCCCATCCATACCGTCTCTAGACCTAGCTATCTGGGGGTACCCAGGGCAGACGCCCAGGTACCTGGTGAGAGTCAGCTTGGGGCAAGACACACAGTTACTCGGTTTGCTCATGGGCAGGACCATCATTATGTCATCATTGTATCATCTTTTCCAGAAGACAATTGAGCTCCATTTGAAACTAGTACAATGTTTTCTATTTAATGTCTCATTAACCACATGTAATAAAGATAAGGAAACTTTTTTATTTTTATCATTTTGAACCTAAATGTTTTCTTGCTTTTTATATATCTGTTTGTGGGTTTGATTTGGGGTTTGTTTGTTTGTGATTTTTTGGGGTGTGTCCCATCCCCCCATCCCCCCCATACTGTGCTTTGGTTTAAATATCTCTTTATTAAATGTGTTTATCCCTTAGCATGTTTAATGAATGAGCCTCTCACAGTTCCTCTTGATGAAGCTTTCCTACCCCAGAGGACAGATACCCTGTGGGGTGTCACGTCTTCCTTTGGCACTGCCAAGGGGTGACCACAGGGGTGCACAGAACACAAGAGGGGGCCTCATAAAAGCCACAAAAAGCATTAATACTTCTCACAAAAGCTGTTAATACTTCTTTACCTCCACTGAGCTTCAGTATGCCATGCAGACAAAACAAACTAGTAACCTCTGCTGGAAATAACCTCTCCCAACTTATCTTGGGTACTCTTTTACTTTTTTCATGCCTACTTCTCTGTGGTAACTCAGAAGATACATGTGCTCACATAACACTCTTCTTCTGCCTCATTCACGTCCAGCTGATGAATTCCTTACTACTCCAGAAAGTCTTCTCATGAGTCCTTATGCACATGATCTTTCATTTTATAGACCATGAAATTAAATCCCGTTTCCATCGCTGCAGTCCACAGCATCATGCTGTTCTTCCTAACCTGCCTGTTTATTGACAAAGTCTTCAAGCTATCAGGAAGTTTTACCGTCACGTACTTGCTTTTGAGTTAAGATCATGAACAAAAATATTAATAAATAAATCTTAGGAGCAATTTTTTATTATTTTCATTGTTACTTTTCTCTGGTGACTTACCCTCTGGAGAATATCGCTTTCATTCTCTCTTTTAGCAATTCCCTACCTGCCTTATCTTAGTTACACTTACACATCATTCATGTTACAATTAGCTCTCTTGTTCTTCAGCTTCACTATGATTTTCTTAATATAAAATGCCTACTATATCTAATTTAAGAAATAATTCTATTTTTCAAAGAAAAGTCAGAATTGCCTGACAAAACTTTGACAAAAACATGTTACATTTTAGTTTTGTCTTTCGTAAGTTTTTCCTTCAAAATTTGTTTCAAAGCTGTAGGTCTAATCCATTCTTCAAACTTAAAACCTGACTGGGTCTTCCAAATTTTAAGTGTCCAATGAATCAGTTCTAAAAATGCCTAAATTCACTACATGCAAGAGAGAAAAGCAGGCATTTTAGAAGTTCTTCAGAGGAAGAGCTGTCTGCATTACTATGGTGATAAAACACAGGCCCTCTGAAAGTCTTCAAATACCATTTTAAATGGTAATAAAAGCTTTTATGTAATTTTATATTATTAACTTCTTTTTCTTGTTTTCATCATTCTAAAATCTGTATTGGTGTTATTTTTTCCATCATTTTCCCCTATGTGAAAGTGAAATACTCAGTGATCCTTATGTGTCCATTCTAACTCAAGATATTCCATGTTTCTATGAAATTTGTCTCAACTAATCTTCATTGACCAAATTGACCATCTTCATTACATGTGTCTAGTATAAGGCAGTGGTCCCAAATTCTGTTAGAGTGAAAAGAGAGACCAAAGCTTCTCAGAAGTAATCTATCCTAAAGCATTGTTCAAGATAGGTGAGATGAATTGAATCTGGCTATAACATATTTCTGTCCACCTACTACACAGGAAACTGGACAATTATCTTGAAATGAGGTGCTTAAAGTTTTAAGTGGCTGAAGTTTTAAATGGTTTAAATGGTTGGAAATAGGCAAGATTAATTACACCCTGAAAGCTCTTTTCCTCTTTTTATATAAGCTAACATTTTATCAAATCAACTTATTTTTCTGTTTTTATTTATTACCACAGGTGTCTCTTAAGTCCTTTTGTATTAGATCTCTGTCCTTCCTATTGTTATATCATTATTTATTACTATACAAGTAGATGTTATTTACCACTACTGTTAGATTACCGTTGATAATAATAAAATAGGAGTAACCCTAATATTAACACATATATTAACCTATCCATGTTCATATTGGCTCTTTCCTTGATCTCTACTTTGACTAACTCATTTTTTTTTTGAATAAAGCTGTATTATTTGTGTACAAGTAGGTTTGAGTGGTTTAGTACACTGCAGCTGTACTCCAGGGCTGTATCTACACTTTCTGTTAGAATTACAAAAAAGGTTTTGCAATCAGCAAGGTAAAGGTATTTGTAAAGTACAAATATTCTAAAACATTGTAAAAGGTATTGTACATATTAAAAAATCATGATTGAGGCTCAGAAAAATCAACCAGTTTCTATTTAAATTGAAAAGATTAATAAATACATGTTTTGGAATCTATTTGCCTTGGGTTTTTTAAGTCTTTGGCAACTGCAATCCAATGACTTTTTCTCCACAGCCTTATGGAAAGCGTGAAATATTCATAAAGGCCAAAAACAGAGAGAAAGAGAGAGAGAAAGGCAGTGGAGATGCTGCAAATACCATGGCTATCAAAGATAAAGCTTTACATCTCTTGTCTCATATCAAAACACTGAGTGATAGCAACAGTGTTTGAGCATATTGTTACTACTTAATTTCCCCTAGCTTTTTTTGTGTCATAATGTTCCAAATATTCCTCTACACATTCTGTGAGTTCTAAAATCCCCTCTAATCTTATTACAGAATCACAGAATCACAGAATGGTCAGGGTTGGAAGGGACCTCTGAAGATCATCCAGTTCAACCCCTAGAACAGGTTGCACAGCATTGCATCCAGGTGGGCTTTGAAGGTCTCCAGAAGAGGAGATTGCACAGCCTCTCTGGACAGGCTGTTCCAGGGCTCCATCACCCTCAAGGTAAAGCAGTTCTTCCTCATATTCAGAAGGAACTTCTTGCATTGCAGTTTGTGCCCGTTTCCCCTTGTCCTGCCACCGGGCAACACTGAAAAGAGCCTGGCTCCATCCTCTTGACACTTGCCCTGAAGATGCACCCCAAGATCCTACTGGCCTTCTTGGCCACACGGGCACACTGCTGGCTCATGGGCAACTTGCTGTCCACCAGAACTCCCAGGTCCTTCTCCACAGAGCTGCCCCTCACCTGTCCTGGTGCCTTGGGTTGTCCCTGCCCCAGGTGCAGGTCCCTACACTTGCCTTTGTTGAACTTCATGAGATTCCTCTCCACCCAGCTCTCTAGACTCTGCAGGTCTCTCATTTTGATGGGTTTATGGCATACTACATTTCAGAGCACCTTAGTCCAGCTGCTAGATTTTTCTCTACAAATAGTCCTGTTTTCAGTTATATTCTGAAGTACAGGGTTTGTGTTGTTCTTGAGGTCTACTTGTCTGCTAGTGAGTTTTACACACTGATGCCCCCTCTGAAAACCTCATTGAGGTTCAGGGCTTCATGCAATTTTCATACATGCCTCAATCTGTTAAACCTTTTCAGACTGCTGGAAGCATGAATATATCCAGGCTGGGTAATGAAGGAAGCCTTACTAAATACCCTTTAAATGTCTGCCTTAATAAGTGATTGCTAAGAAAAGAAATCTTCAAGAATAAGAAAAATTCGTTTGAAAAATGAGATATAATCATGGGTTCTCTATGAATGTAAGAAAAATATAGTCTGACAGCTAGGATCATCTGTTCAGACACACAGGGATGGATCAGCCTGACAGTCTCCCTACATTTTGAAGAGGTCTCTCATTAGAAAAGTTAGTTATTGTTCTTATCTATTGGTGCTACACAGCACTAGGAGCCTTCTGCTGAGACATCAGTACCATTGGTGCTGGTAAGAGGTACATGGTAAACATGTGCATGTAGCCAGAGTGCTGCTAGCCTCAACACATTTCCAGCCTCAATTTTCAGAGGAGAGAAAATAATTCGTTTATCCTGGTGTGGGCTGAGAGTGGAGGCACCCAAAGGTGAAACAACTTGCTCTGTGTTTTGGCAAGGGTATCTGCAGTGGAGCTCAGCTTGGAGCCACTGCTTAGGAGGTGCTGATATGCCAGGAGGACAGTCCCTCTTTCAAACTGTATCATGAGCCCGAAGTTTAACATTTTTTTTCTCTCTTCAGATTTTTCAGTCTTGCACAGGAATGCATGTGGGTTAGCCGTTGGAGAGTTAAATCTGAGTATCAGAGGAAAGACAAATGCTGTAAGCAAAGTATGATGCTTCACGGAGGAGTAATGCTAAGGCAGCTGCAAGGCTTCTGACAGCCAAGCCAGTTTCAGTATTCTTTCATAATGTTGTAGTTGTGGTGTGCTGTAGTTATGTTGTTGGATTCCCAAAGACTCTTCAATAAGAGATAAATTCCATGACTTTTCTTTATTTTTTTAACTGAATATTAGAGGTATGTGATGTGTGCAGCACCTGTGCCTGGAACAGGCATCTAACAGTTTCAGCTCATGGAAAAACCTGTCTTTCTTACTGGCATTTCAATTATATTTGTCTCATCTTTTAGCCTGTTGTTACAGACTTCTGGAGAAAAGGAATGCTTCCCAAAGAAAGACAAATGATTTGGTAGGTTACCAAATTAGTTAATTTCAGATGCTTTTGTTCAAGTGACAGCTCAAATGGACAGCAGGCTAAATGACTCAGAAGCGTGAGAAAAATTTGAGTACAATTTGTTATCTTGACACCCATTATATAATCTTTGGTTTGTGCTGTACTTCAGAAAATGCCTCATTAAATACATTTCCAAAGATTTCTTTTTTTTTCTTTTTTTTTTTTTACTTAAATATATTTTTCAGTAATTCCTTTTTCAACTTGTGAAGATTCATTTTTTTAACAGACAGCTGAGGACAGTGCGCAGGATTTTTATGTATATCTTCATCATATGCTGCATACATAGCAGAGGCACCTGTTCCATAATTGCTGTTTTAATAGTTTTTGCCAGCTTTTGGCCCCTACCTTTTTTTATATTCAGGCTCTCCTGGCAGGTTCGTATGCATTGGATTCTCTCACATCTTTGTGTTTTGATTCAGGTTATCCCAAGTTTGGTGACTGGCATAATTTTTAGTTTCCCTTTTCTCTCTCTGTCAACATCAGATTTTGGGAACCTCTTGGGGCTGGCAAGGCTGAGCAGCAGCATGCTATTTCCCCATGCCTCTTCAGGCTGCAGAGGGTGCAGGCAGAAAAAAACCCCCATCAGCGCTGCCTATGAATGACAGGCCCAGATGTCAGACTCTGAATTACTTTTATCTGTGCTGTTTGAACTGAATCAGATTGGGCTTCAACTTTATCCACAATTAAACAAGAGGCTGTGCTTAATAAGAGCGCAAGAAGAGAGCACAGTGATGGCCTAGCATAAAAAGATATAGAGCAAGACATTACAAATCTTGACAATAGGCACAGAGATCAAAAAGTTAAATACCCTAATGGTCTATACCTTTGACAAGATCAACGCCTCCTCTATGCTTTGTCTAAATGTTTCCTTTTCAGTGTAATTTATTTCACCATTGTTAAAAAGTTCATGTGAAAGAAAAGTAGAGCATATGCAACAATACAATTGGTACTTGGCCATTAGTCAGGTAAGCCTGGTTTTGCTTATCTTACATAAGAATGGCTACAGTGGGTCAAACCATCCACTTTCCAGTAGTGGGCAAAAATATTTTTCTGATGATTCTCCAAGTCCATTACTATTTGCAGCTCAGGCATTTTCTGAGCTGGGAGTAGTTTCTGTGAAATTAGCAACTCTTGGTGTGATTTTCTTCTGTGAACTTTTCCAGTCTCTCCTTGTAGCCATGTAAACTTCTGCCATCCATAACTCATGCTGAAGAGTTCTGCCTCTGAACTGCAACACCACTTGCAAGGAAAGTCTCTTGATTTTTTTGAGCCTAATTTCTGGCAGCCTCATTTGATGTACCTACTGCCATAATAAGGTGTCCTAGGAAGCAACGGTGTGGAAAACTCTAGTAATGGAATGCAGCACTTTGTAGGAAGCTATAAGTGTTTCATAAAAAGTCAGGTCCCAAGTGAGAGCAAGTGAGCTCCATCTCTTCGCAAAAACTGTCTGAAGAACATGAAAGTGCCACTGTGCTAGTGAGGTGAACGAGGTTTCTCTTCTGTGATCACAGCTGACATAGTTAAATGTAACATCTCTTCTTCCCTTTCTGCCAAATTCAGTACGCTTCTGGTATCATAGTTTGGGAAACCAGATACTGCAAGGATTTTTACATTTATTAATGCATTTAATACATTATTTTACATTTATTAATGTACATTTATTAAAATAAAGATTTTAATACCTGTAATAACGCTGCAGCTATGACATAACCAGAAAAGATGGATTCTAATTATTTAATAGTAAAGTTCACAGTGTTGCCTCTACAAGGAGTATTACATGTGGAGTTACCTAGGGAAAAGAACAGGAAAAGGGGTTGAGAACAGTGGATCTGTAGTTGTCTCACTGCTGCTCCATGCTCCATAGGTAACCCCTCCCTTTGTAAGCCCCTCTGCAGCCTCCCTCCATCGAGGGACTCATCCAGCTGGATCACCAGGCTGAACCACCTGGTCATCAGTGTGATAAAGTTTTGGGTCAACAGGAGATGGCAAAGCAGCACCGCTAAGGACTGAGCTCAGGAGTTGAAAGGGCCAACCCTTCCCCTCATGCCCCATCAGCAAAGGCTCTGGCGTACCTTGCTGGGCAGTGACTGTGCCCAAGCTCCTTAACTCTCAGCTATCTTCTGTGTCTGTTAGCCAATAAATAATCGCTTCATACTTTTAGGTGTGCATATCCTTCTTGCATTATCCTTACGAAGAGCTAAAGATGCGCAACGTGACTCGGAAGAAAGGTAGTGATACCCATTATGTGTCAGGTAGTTTCATCTCAAGCTTCTCTTGTTTTACTAAAACTTGAGGAATTTTCATCACTTAGGTTACTTGCAAATGTTATAAAACCCCCCTGCAGTCTGATCCAATGAGAGAAGTCAGAATGTGAGGTAAAGGTGTAGGTTACGCAGCTTTTCCCCTTGACCACCAAGTATCTGAATATTTAGTCTATTTGCATTCTGCTTGTCCTTATATTTCTTACAATGTACCTTCCACAAGTAAATATAAGCTTTCTCAGGGTAAACATGGATGTTGCTGCTGGGTTTAGATCTAAGCCAACACAGTGTTTTTCCTCCCATGCAAAAGATTTCTCTGCAAAGATAAGCTGCTTCTTTGACTTTCAAAATCCACAAGACAACCTCCAAGGCAACCATTTTATCTGCAGCTCAAAGAGTCACAATAGAACTGACAAATAATATATGGACTTATCCTGTATTAGACCTTTGGTTTTAGTCTGTTAATCTCAAATATTATTTATAATGAATTCTTACCTTATATTCTTCTGTATGCACAATTCAAAAATGCAAAAAAAAAAAATAATTGAAAAACTAAGATAGGGGAAACTTTGTCATACTCTTGCTTTTCTTTAGAACAGAGCTTTTTTATAGAACTACAGGTAACTACACTTTCAAGGTAATTTAGCCCTGGTAGGCTGGGTAGCAGGGCAGTCTTTTCAGGGTTATATCCCCTCTTCGGCATCGCAGAACTACAATGGTGTGAACACACCATGATGAGGTTCAGCACGTGCAGTCTGCAAAAAGCTCTGGTCAGGGCATCTTGCAATTCATATGATAGTAATTGTTGTTCCAACAAACAGTATGAAAGGTTTAACGTTTAAATATAGCCTTGATGGACAAAAAACCAGAAGCTCTAGGTATCAGGCTTTGACAAGATGTTTATACCAGCAAAATGTAGCAGCAAATCTCAAACTCATTTCTCCAAACATCTCCTTAAAAGAGCATCTGCCCAAACTCTTGAGTCTCTTCTTGTTCATTAGTTTTGTGCAATGTCTTTTTACAAACTCAGTTTTTAGCATTCGTTTCAATGCACTGCAATGTATGAAGCACTGATGAAAACTCCAGTAGTCATGCTTGCTTACTGTGTTGGTAAGAAACTGGTTTCTCTTTCCTCCCTTGTTTTTAAAATTTGCACTACCTGTTGCGGGGAGATGACCAACATGAATGAAAACCTAATGGTGAGCAAACAAAAGTAAGGAATTCAGGTTTAATCTACTGCGTCGTCAGAAGATTGAGAGCAGGAATACAGATCCCTTTGGGGATTCTTAGGCAAATCATGAGTCTAGTCCTGCAGCCTTACATGATTTGTTATGCATAGTTGCAGATAACTGGATTTTTTCTAAAGGCTAAGAACAATACTACTGTGTTAATAACACATTAAAGTAGCTCATTCCTTATTGGGTACTATTAAATTGCAGTGGTGTTTCAGTTCCCTTATTACTGTAGTACCACATTTTCTGGAAGAGTTCTTTAAAGGTGGTGATAAAAGAGAAGGAAAGGAAAGTTAAAAGGTAAACCAAAATTTTCTCTAGTAATTCAGTCAGGTTTGTTACCAGATAGTGGTATTGGAGGGTGAAGTGCTTCCTAGTAGTGGCCACTTATGAACTGCATGGCACTTAAAAATAAATGCTGAGAAATTCAAAGGTGACTAAGGATTTTGGACAGTCAAATTTCTAAAAAATTACTGGGATTTACATGGAGCGTGTTTCAAAAACCTCCACCATAGAGTTTATTTTCCACATGGCTCCTCAGATGGTTTGTGATCAGAAACAGAAGGAAATTGTAAAGAGAAGATCTGAGGGAGGCATTACTAATAATGTCTTGTGAAGATGCTGGAAAACAGTAATTGAAGTTCTAACCACTAAAAGGACAGATTGCTTAGTGTGACACCCTGTAGAAGAGAGACCTGCTCTGAATTCTCTCCTGTGAAGCACAGCTTCGCGACAGACCATTGCGTCGGTGGTAGAGACTGCACCAGCAGCCACCCTCTGGGAAACAGTATCTTATTTATAGCTGAATTTATCTATTTCAGTTTCCAGTCAACAGATCTTGTCCTGCTTCATTCACTGGATTCAAGAGTTCTTGTCACAAGCCAAGAAAAAATGGAAACAATTACCTTCTCTTTCCAAAGCTTTCTGAAGCCACTCAGCAAAGTGCTGCTCCTCTGACTTTGACCCCTCTGGAATGGATCCTGCTGCCCTTCTCCCCGTCCCAGTAATTTATGATTCCTCCTGTCCATTACCATGGTCTCCACAGTAGGTCTGGTGTAGGTGCTGGTCCTCTTCTTTCGCAAAGCTAGCTACCTAGACACCTAAGGCAAAAAAACGCAATTTAGGACAACAGCTTCAAACACAGAGTTTATACAAATATAAATACGAAAAGTATACATTTTTGTTCAGTTAATCCTCAGTTTCAAGGCTATTTCCCCTACCCTAATGCAGGCTGGTTCCTCACTGCCATCATGAGGGCTTTGGTAGGAAATTTTCATCAGCCCATCCAAACCAGCCAAGGCAAACAGGGGACAGCAGTTCATTCAGGTGTTTTTTCTGACTAGCTCTTTGCATTACTTCTAAGTTAGTTTATTTCATGCAGAAAACTTCTTTAACTCCTCCATGGAGAAAAGATCCAATCTGTCCATAGAGACACATGTAACCCTTATTTGGCATATAGAACAGCTTCAGAGTTACATTTAATATTTATCTACTTGATATTATGGAACCAGTTATTCCCTGGGGTTTGGGATGCATGCCCATTACCAATGTTTTTACCCATGTGTTTCCATTCCCATTCTCTTTGTTTCTTCTCACTGGTATGAAATGAATCAGAAAAGGATACTCTTTGCCTCAGAGAAGAGTATTTCATGCAGTGTAACAGAAAAGTAAGAACTACCATCGTCCCGAAAGGAAGGCATGGATGAATCCAAATGTATAGTGGGAATGAGGCGGAGCAAAAGAAACTGGCCTGGACAGTAATGCAGACATGCTTAACAGGATGCTCTGGGCAAACACCAGATTCAAAATGTGTGTTTGTACCTCTCTAGGAAAGTCCAAAATCATTGCCATGTAAAGGGATTAAATCACACCCAGATCTCGAAGCCAATACTGCTTTGTAGCACCAGCTAGCTCTCCAGGAAAGTGAGGAACTCACTAATTTTACCCCGATGTCTGAGTTACCCACAAAGCCAATGCATGTGTTTGCTTAAAAGCATCCAGAACCAGGGTGACAAAATCCCCCCTTATATAAATTACCTAGCCAGGACAGAGAATTTAGACACATTAACTTCATAGCGCTGTACTTATTTCAGAACTTTGTCACACTACCTTCGTCACAAAAACTTGATGCTAAATGCCCTGGGCTCCTCTTCTGCTGCACCATGGTGACGGTACAGAGCACAGAAGGCAGAATGACTGCACCTGTAAGTGAGCCTACCCAGCTAGGAAGGAGCAAGACTGAAGGATTTTGCTCCCAAGTCTGAGACTTTCTCTTTGCTAGTAATGCACAAACATTTCCCAGAAAACAAGATCTCAGATCTTAGACTGTTTTTATCTTGGATGAGTACCTTCATTTGGAGATGACATTTGCCACTGACTTTGCTCTGGAGGGCTTCCTTAGCTCTGTACCAGCAGTGAGAAGCTGGCTTTCCCACAGGGGCAGCAGAGGCAGACAGCTGTTTAGTTAATTGGTCTAAATTGCCTTCTGAAGATTTCCAGAGATGTCTGCAGTGATTATACGGGACATTGAGCCTTTCTCCAGGCTCTCACATTTAGATATTGCAATTCTTAATTCCATGCTTCTGATTTAGTCTGGATCTGACTCTTTCTGGAACACCACTGAAAAACTTATTATCAAAAGCAAAGCCAATTCAGAAAGTAATGGCTGAATCTTCTTGGGAAAAATACCAAAATACCAACAAACAAAACAAAACCCCAAACCCAAAACAAACACAAAAATGTTGTATTTCTTTGTTGATCTAAGTACCAGGGATAAACTCAGCCTGATGTCTCCTGGAGACATCCTCCATTGTGGGGTCCCACAAATGACATCGTGGTCCTGTCTGAGAAACTCACCCTGTGCTTTCTTAGTTGTCCCGTCCTGTCCTGGAGGGATGTGTGGAGACAGCCTCAGAGATGACTCAGTTCCATCTTGCAATCAGTAATAAAGTACTAAGGGACAGAACAATGCATTTATGAAAGTTTCATTATGAAAGTTCAAGTTACCTTGTTCTGTTGCCATTGCCTTCACTGGTCCAGAAGGAGAATTTCTGCATTTTGTTCTCTTTGTCTAGGATAGTCCTAATTCAGAGCAACATCCAGCTGTGTTTGAGTACTCCACTGAACAGGTTTGAATGCAAAAGCATTACTAAGCGGAGTCTTCTATTGGGACCTTTTTGGCATTAAGTTAAATTGAAAATATGCACAATGGAGCTCTAATTTTCATCAAAAATAGAAAAGTGTATTTTCCTTTTTCACTTTTCTTCTTCAAAGTGCTTTCAAAATATTAATTAGTTAATCCCACAGTGATTCTAGCATTAAAACTTTTACTAAAATAATGATAAAAACTTTCTGTAAATGTTAATGTGCCACTGAACATTGAAAATGTAGAGACTGTACTGGAAAAGGGATGTATTCTGTCAAAAAAAAAGCTCTGTCTGAAGCATAAAGGGTAAAGAATGAAAGATTGTCATAACAATATTATTCAAAGATACTTAAAGGTCAGACATAAATTTAAAAAACTTTCTCATTCTGAGGAGAAAAGTGTTCCCCCTTTGAAGTGTTGTTACCAAGCCCTTTTTAGGAGTTTCTATGATGTAGCCCTTCCATTTTATCTCATTGTGTTGAATATCATCAAACCCTAAACATGAGTGTTCATTGTATTGACTCAGTGTTAGTGAAATCCTTTTGTAGCAGGAAAAAACCAAACAAACCAAAATAACCACTTCCTCATTTTCAGATCAAGTTTAGTGTAATCAAAACACTAATATGCTCAGAGTGAACTACTACAAGTTATTTTAATCTTTGTTCTTCAAAGGGGGTACAGCCTAGAGAAGCACTGAGAATCTAGCTGAAGGCAGTACAGGTACACAGCAGGACCCTTTTTGTTTTCACAAAACTGGTCTGTCAGTGACTCCAGGAGTACAATACCAATGGGCATTTGCCAGTTGCTGGGTATTTAGGGTCAGAAAGGGATTTAGCACATCCTAGGTGGTGATGAACATATGTCACCAGCTTTTGTTCTCACCTGGAGGTATTGGTGCTCGGCAGAACCTCATTCCGTATCACAGATGCCTTCTCCTTAGCAGATGAAACCCAGACATGATGATTAATGAAAAATATTAAATGAGTAACAGAAGAAACTACCAAATCAACAGCAAATCATAAAAACTATGTATGTGAAAACAAGGACTCTTCTCCAAACAAGCTGAGTACCCTGGGGAAGCAGGAGATGCTTCAGAATCATAGAATCATTTAGGTTGGAAAGGACTTTTAAGATCATCAAATCCAATTGTTAACCCAAGACTGCCAAGTCCACCACTAAACCACATCCCTAAGCACCACATCTACAGGTCTATTAAATTCCTCCAGGGATGGTGACTCAACCACTTCCCTGGGCAGCCTGTTCCAATGCTTGACAACACTTTTGGTGAAGAAACTTTTCCTAATATCCAGTCTAAGTTTGTTAAGGACTTAGTTTATGGAAAGTACTTAACACCTGGTGCCTTGGGCCTGCATCAGTCCCTGCAAAGATTTCAGAGCATTAAGTAGTAGTAAAAAAAAATTGAATGGAAGGCAGATCATTACAACAAGCAGTTAGTGAGCTTGCTCTGACATCCTCTGGTGTAAATCAGGAGTAATCCAACTAGGCTCCTGATTTCATCCTGTACTATTCCCAGTGGAATTATAAACAGAGTGATACTATAAACAGTGTAAAACCACACTGAGGCCCTGAACCAGACTGTCTCTGTACAACGGGTGCCAAGGTGACTCCTTGATGCTTGATTTTTCCTTCCTTCTTACGTAGCCACTACCTGAACATACTCAAGTAAAAGCCAGTCAAAAAATTCTGCCATGCGCATCTGCAGAAACAGAAGCTGAGTGCTAGATTGAACTCCTTCAAGGAAGGATCAAATACCTGAAAAATCCCAGTGTGTGCTTGGGTGTCCCTTCCACCTCTCTCCAGTGCTTTCCCAGCAGCGATATGTGTCTGCACCTAATTTCTTTTGCAGGATTGTACATGTCCTGGGGCAACACCCTTCCCTCGTGACAAGGATTAATTGGGCTCTCCAGCTGAATGAAACTGTGAAACCAATGACTTGGCCTTGGTGTAAAGCAACTAGCATTGGTGAGCTGCTACTTTTACTTGCCATAAACCTTTCACACTAAAGAGAAGAAATCTTTAAAAAAGAGGATGGCTGAGATCACTGAGGTTTACAGCTCTTCACAGAGAATTTTGTAGTGAGGGCCCTCCCTGTCTGAGGAATACTTCCCAGCTACTGCCTTCCCTCCCTGACAAGCTGGCTGCCTAAGACCTTGCAGTTCTCTGCAGGACTAAATCCTGCCTGAAAGGCTGCCATTTCAATATTCACTTTTTGTTCAGCATACTTAACGACCATTATGATTATTTACAACTTACATGCTAAATTCTCAAAGACCTTGTGCTGCCTTGAGACCATCAGCTTTAGTGAAAGTAGGAACAGGTGATAAGGTCAAAGATCCAGTTCTCTACTGAAGCTTTTAAGCTCTGCAAAGAGATTTGCAGACTGACTTTACCTTTCCCATCCAGTAAAGGGCATTTACACCAAGTTCAGGCACATTCTTTCAGTCTTCAAAGATGATGCTGTCTTTGGGGCTATTGAGTGTTGAGGAGTAGAGGCAGTGATTGCTGAGGATTGTTTTGCCCTAGTGGGTCCACACTCCTGCTGTAGCTCAGGAGTCTGGGCACAACTGAGAGACGTTAACTCTTACAAATTACCCAAGTTGTTCCAGAAAGAGAACTGCCCCCGCAGTCCCAGATACAGGAAGGAGAGACCATTTTCCCTGACTAACGCCAGACTCAGTCCCATCACCTGGACAAACTGGATCCTCACCTGACAAATTCACCCTGTGGAAGGCTCTGAGTGTTTTTCAACTGACTTAAGAGAACTGAATGAAAGCTGGTGTATGGTCTCAATCCCTTAAGGGTGACTATATTGCTTTCCTAAAATGATAAGCTAGGCAGCCTTCAGTATCAAGGTAATTTAGGAGAAAAAAATTACTTTCCCTGCCACAAGTTAAGAAGCATATCCAGGGTACGGGGTACATTTCTTACATAGGTCAGAAATTATCTCTTTCTGTTGTTGACCTAACTTACTGAGGAAAATTTTACAGCTGGCAAACAATGGAAAATATTTTATCAGGGATAAAAGAGATCTTCTTTTAATAATCTTATTGAAATTCTGCTATGGCAAATTCCTGAAGACATGAGGACAATGCAGCAAAGCTCACTCCAGAAGACAGACTGACAGACCAACACATGAGTTAGGTCAGAGGGCAGAGCAAATGGTGCAGTGCTCTCCCTCACAGAGCTGTATGAATTATTTGTTGTGATTCCTTTTGCTGAATTTAGATGTTTTTTCTCTTTGCTGAATGGTTCTGAACAGATGGTATCTTTAACTTTTTTTCAGGTTTGTTTATTTCTATTTATTCAATGAATGTACTGGATTCACTGGAGCTGTGAAATATTGCTACAAGATTGAAATACATGCCGTGTGATCAGTCATCCAGATCATGTGGGTTTGTTATTTCGCCTTAAAAAACAGAAACTCACGCAATGAAAACTCATGTTACAGGAAAAAAATAAAAAGAATATATATTTTTTTTAATCCTGTATTTTCATTATCTTTGGAGAACTGGAAGTTAATGCTAATACAAAAAAAAAGATATGAGTCCTAGGGGAGAAGGGTCATTCTACAGATGAGCTCCTTTACAGTAATTTTTCTTGTGGGAAAGAGGCAGGGGCACAACTGTGCCAGCCAGAGGTGAGGAAAAGGGTCTAGCTGTGGTGTACAGGCCAGGAGAAGGGTGCTGAGGCTCATCAAGCCCTTGGACTATAGCCACCACTGCTCCTCCAAGTGGGCACGAACAATATGGCCAGGAAGAGCTGGAGTGTGTCTGGAGTGACTAGATGGCTCTGGGGGCAACGGTCAAGACCATGGGGTTCCAGGTGGTTTTCTTCTTGGTCCTGCCCATAAGGGGGAAGGGCTTGGGGAGAAAGTGATAGATCCTGCAGGTCCACAGGCAGTTGCACAGCTGACATTGTTAATAGGGATTGTTTTGTTAACAGGGCTTTTAAAATCACAGGACACTCTTTGAAGATGTAGAGTAAGTGGGGAGGGATGGGACCCACCTGACCTGCTGGCCTTCTATAATAAAATTACTTGGTTTCTGGGTGAAAGGAGAGCAGTGTCTCCCACAATATCCTTGTAGCCTTGTGAGGAGATTATGGTATGGAAGGGTGGGCAAGTAGATGGGTAAAAACCTGTTTTGACAGTTGTAGAGCAGTGGTTAATGGGTTACATTGTTATTCCCCTTATTTTTGGCCTCCAGATCCAGAGAGATCTGTTCTAGTAACTGCCCTGTTTAATACCCCTATCAATGACCTAAAGGAGGAGACAAACTGCTCCCCTCAGCAAGTCTGCAAGTAGCATGGAACCTGGGGTGCAGCTGGGATCCAGTACCATGCTGCAGGGTATGCTCTCCCTACACAAGCTCTGCTGATGAACTATTACTTTGCCCATTCTGCTGTGTTGCATGTTTGCATCTGTGTAGTTATAGACAGACAATGTTTCTAGAAGACTTCTCTTGTTTCCTCCATTTTACATTTTCAGGAACAAAAGGACATTAAGATGATTTAAGTTTTTAAAACTTTATTTCTGTTAGCTAACTTTCCTCCTTCTCCTCCTCCTCTTAGTAGCTTTGAGTATTGCTCGTGGGGAAGATGAAAATGACAACTCTTGCCATATCTGGAAACTGAAGAGAGAGATGATGAACTGTCATTTCCAAAAAGCTTTTGCTTTTTTCTTCATGCCCTGAAGGAAGAACTGCCTCCTCCTGAAACCAGCAGAACTGCTTTTGCTAGAAGGTTTCCTATATAGCCCTTTGACCCCCCCTAGGACTCAACTGGGCTTCTTTTGCAATGAGGTCATTTTTTGTTCTTTGGGGTTTGGGGTTGGGGGCAGGGGGTTGAGGGGTGTTGTTTTGGGGCTTTTTTCCTTGCTTAATCCGTCATCTCTTTTTTGCTTTCTTTCCTTCTCATTGCTTGTTTTGATGATTTATGCATGCTGAGATGTAAGATGCTTCTGGGAATGCCTGTTGCTATTCAGATGCCTGGAGGAAAAACCTTTTGTAGAGAGTTGCTGAAGTTACTGCTAAAATAATTTTAATATTATGTTCTTCTTCCTTCCAACTTTAATCATCTCTGATCCACTTGGAGGCATTATCCTGATCAAGAAGGCTTGTCTACTGCTTGGGCTATGTTTCATTGAATATGCACTCTAATTTTTTTTCTTTTAAGAGTTTCAGGGACTCAAGATATGTGGGAAGAGCAATTGCTCATGAAAATTGAGGCAAAAAAAGTTTTTGAGAACCTCAGCCTTCTCCATGTCAACTATTACCGGATCTCCTGCCTTATTTATCAGGAGGGGTACATTTCTGTCTTCCTTTTCTGACTAATGTACCTGAAGAAGCCCTCATTATTCTTCATTTCCCTTGCCAAATATGGCTCCAGCTGTGCCTTTTTTTTCCTGATCATGCCTTTCTTTTTTGCAGCCCTTGCAAAGAAAGCCACCATGACAGCCTTTGCCTGTTTCTCAAAGCAAGGACCCGTTGCCTTTCTGTTTGCACAAACACTCCAGGCAGTTACAGAGAGATAGGGAGGAAGGAGAAGAGGGAGCTCTGCTGTGAAAAGATGGCCAGGGAGCTGGGCTGTAAATCAGATACTTCAGGGAGCTTGCATCAACCACACAGCTTGTGGAACTCATCAGGGGCCCCCTTGACAAAGATGTTAAATTGTTGGGTGGCTCAAAGTCAGAAGAGCCATGCAAAAGTTCTTGGAGGCCCACACGATGCTACAAGAAGATACAGCACAGAGCAGCCTCATTTTCTGCTACACATGTATGTCCTGATGCAGAGAGAAGTGTGATGCAGAGCTGGAGGTAGTGCCATGTTTGCTTTAGAAATTCCCTCAGCCATTGCCAAAATGCTTACAGTGTTCCACACATGGAGGAAGGAGAGCTCTTTGTGTTATTGCTTGGGGAAGATGCCCTTAAATCTCATTATACTCAGCCTCTGCAGTGCAGAATACCATGTTATTAGGTGGTTCCCAGAGAGGATGCTCCTGGGAAAATGACAAACATTGAATTAGAAGTCCAAATGGCAGCAGCTGTGGACAGTATAGTGGGACAATATGGTCAGACAGTACGAAGGACAGCCAGCCCTTCACAGCCTTGCAGGGGCCTGCAAGCCTCTGCAACAAGGTTCTAAGCAGCATTATCTGACAGTGTGCAGCTGGCAGAATAGCTTGCACTGTGCTGCTCATAGGTCCCAGGAGGAAAGCAAGGGGACTATTTAAGCAAAACAAAGCAATCACCCCATGGCCATGTTGGACAAGTGTATGCATTGCAGCTGACTGTGGCAGGTCAGAGCAGTCTCTGAAGCTGTGCTAGAAAATTAGAGCAGACATCCAAATTTACCTCATTTACCGAATTTACATGAGGTCATGTTTACAACTCGGCACTCTGTGCTGAGCTCTTTGTTAATGGGTAATCTGGCTTTGATGACTACTTGGATTTAACTCCTTGTTAAAACCGCAGTTTTAGCATTCAGACTTCCAAAAAAGTAATTCAGGGCTGTGGACCTTAACATGTCCTTCCATATTAATCTTGCAATGTTTGGTTTTCTTAAGATTGCATGGATGTGGGACCATGTTTATCCCATGTGCTTTTCTGTGGCTTGGTCTGTAACCACTCTTAGGTGGGTACAAGTGCCATGGGGTTCCCTTTGCCTGTTGGTGCCAAGGGACTGTGTGTGTATACTTCAGCCTCTTACCAGATGGCTTGGCGCAGAGCCAGTCAGAGACTTTGTGGTTTTCTCTGATTGTGTCAGCTATCTGTGTTAGGGACACCAGAAACAAGGGAAGTGTTTATTCCCATGCAATAAAAGGCAGTGCACTTTAACACGTTCCGGAGGAGGGAATCAGGCACAAATTCATTCAATTATCTGACCAAACTTCTGAAACTACCCAGAGACTGACTTGATAGTGTGGGGTTTTTTTCCCCATCATGAGATTTTTGTGAGCATGGATTACCTTATTGGTGTGCTCAAACATAACAGTCACAGTCATGAGATCTGACCATTTTGTGTGACATGCTGCTATTGCTGCTGTTATGCTACTGCAGGAGTGAGAATTGATTTTTTAATTTAAAGGTTGTCTCTTGGTGCTACAAGTCATCACAGGCTCTCCCTGAAGCATGATTTGTAAGCAACTATCTCTTCTGTGCAAGAAAAATTCTTAGAGCCTAGAGGGTGTTTTGTTCTCTGAAAGGAAACATACTGATTCTTCCTGCAAAATTTCTTCATACCACTTCTGATCTAGAGTTTATCTTAAATAAGAAATCATTCCCTATCATGGAAAAGCCTGATCAAATTTAATTCTAAGAGCAGAAAATCAACAGTAGTTATAACTGCAGTGTCTAGGCCAAAGCAATAATTGTTTTAATGATAAACAAACTCAAGTGGTTGAATTAAGCAGCTGTATCTATCTAATCCTCTTTGATCTTCAAATTGGTTCTGTTGCTGCTTTTCTATTACAGTACACAAATACATTAGTGGACTCTTTAATCTGGCAGTTAAAAGCATAACAAGGTAAAATGTCTTGAAGTTGAAGTAAATAAACTTCAAACTGGAGTGCAGTGAACATTTTTAATAGTGAATGTTGTACCTTTTGATCAGATTATCACTCATAAACTATATAAAATTATTAAACTATAGAGAGAAAATGATCCAATTTAATTTTTAAAATGTAGACCAGGAAACGCCAACAGGCAACTGTACAGAGTCAAATGGGAAGGGAATGGAAGGGAAGGGATGGGACTTTTTTGGCTTTTGTAATGACTAGAAGGAGTTACCAACATGGAGTCCTTAGGGGTGGACATACAATTAAGTCCTGATGTCATTAGGATCCATCCAAGGCAGAAGGTATGTTAGTAACCCACGGGTGACGGTCATACAGGTAATGATGGAGGCACAATTGTCCATTGCTGAGGCTTCTTCAGAAGTTTTGCAAGAATGAACAGTTACAAATAAGAAATTGCAAAATTCTGCCTTCTAGGGAGCCCATTCAGCAAACACATTCCCCTTGTAAAGTCCATCAGCAGCTCCCTGTGTGCTTATTCATGCTGAGAGCTGCCATTGCTCCTAACAGTAGTCTGCTTTCTGTCTCCTTTATTCCCAGCTCTTTATCCATTTCTGCAAGACACAGTGGCCACACCTGTGAAAACTGATTGCAAGCGGATTGCAAAACAGCCAGTTTATAATCTGTTCAGCTGGTCCTGCTGAAGGGTCTTCATATTGGATTGTAGGGCTACTGAATCTTTTTCTTGCTCCTGATGAGGAACATACTTCTCACAACCTGACTCCAGGCTATCTGCACTGTCTCTTATACCACAGGGATTATTTCAAAGACTGCAAAACTACAAGCATATTGGAAAGATTTGTACGCAATGGCAGATGAACAATAGCCTGGATCTTCCCTAACCGTTAATGAGTTGCATCCCTGTGATGAATACATATGCTAAACACCAGCAACTGTTAAGACAGAAATATTTTCATGTGGTAAACAGAGTTTAACACCACACACCAATCAGCTCTCTATGGCAAATGACATGAGATGAACAGAGTTCTGTACCTGAGTTGCAGATTGCAGAAGTATGTGAGCCTGTGTGACCCAGGATATGCCAGCTAGTCAATACAAAAGTCCAATACAAGCATTAATTTTAGTATGTGTTGCTGAAATGTCAGATTTGAGCTAGCTTCACACCCAAGATGACTGGATGCAGCTCACATTTTGGAATGATATTTAAGTACTTGCACTGACCACAAGTAGAAAGTTGCTGACAGTCATTTTGTTGGACTCATTAGAAGATACTGTTTTCTGCATTACTCAAACATCCTTGTCATGTCAGAATTCAAAGTAGGCCATGTTAGCAGACTAAGGCATCTGTTGTCTGTATTGATGATCTATGAGTAAAAAGGCAGTGGCTAATCAAAGTGCAGGGGGTTAATGGGAATGGCAGGACAGATGCTGGTGAATTGCCATCTTTTTACAGCTCTTTGGTGTGTATCACCAAAAATATCTTGTTCTGAATAGACAGCTCTGCAGCATTGTTGTAAAATCCTGCGCACTTCAACAAAAGGATTCAGTGAGACAAATCAGATCTGTGGGTGTCTCTATGGGTGCTGTAACGTTGAGATATAAAGCTTTTGCTAAACAATCCAAGTAATCAACAAAAATTGATTTGAAAAATCAACAAAAAAAATATTTGTTTATAGTTGCTATTTCTTCACTGAAACCCAGCTGGACTGGTTATAAAATTTATCTACACCTCTGTCACATCTGCTGGAGGATGACTTGCTCCAATATTCAAAGCCTACCAACAGAGGGGTAATCAGAAAATAATTTGACCCACTGCATATGCTTGACAAATAGTAAGCACAGACTGGCAAGGATCTTTGAAAGTTTCCAGGTCTCCAAAAGTTTGCAAGTGCTGTTAAACTGGGTCTTCAAATGGGTTATCTGAACTGGGTCATGCCATCATGTCCAACTGGGGAATAAGCCAGGCCAACAAGAGTAGTGATATATGTTCCTTAGCTGCTCCCAGAAGCAGCTGAGAACCAGAAGACCAGCCACCTCAGAAGTGTGTGTGGCTATGGTGGATCCTCTTGCATTCCTCCTCAGAAACCTGCACACTTGATTCCCTCTCTGAAATGCCCATACACCAAGACACCCAGCATGGGGAATAAACAGGAAGAATTAGAGATCTGTGTGCAGTCACAGGGCTGTGATCTCTTGGCAGTTAGAGAGACATGGTGGGACAGCTCACATGACTGCAATGCTGTCATGGATGCCTGTGTTCTTTTTAGGAAAGACAGGCCAACAAGGTGAGGTGGTGGAATTGCTCTTTCTGTGAGGGAGCTCTTTATGTGTATCGAGCTCTGCCTAAGGGTGGATGCAGAATGAGTCCAGAGCTTATGGCTAAAGATTAAGGGACGGGTCAACATGGGTGACTGGTGATGCAAGTTGAGGTGGACTGAAAAAACACTATGTCTGCATGGCTAGGTTTGGACAAAATGACAAAATGGCCTTTATTGTTTATACAAATCATTTATGTATCTTAGACAGCACATGTGTCAGACCCTGGTAGGTTTTTGTGTTCTTCTTCTTGCTTGTTGTTTGCTGTTGCTGTAGGTGCCCATATGCTGCGGTTCTAAGTTCCGGTTCTCCACGACCTGTTTACATAACTGACAATTTGTGGCGGTCATAAAGGTACATGATTAAGTTTTTGAAGTCAACTAACTTGTCTGCAGACCCGCTGCAGACCCCAACAGGTGACACTGTTGCAGGTGTTTACTACAGCCCTCCTGATCAGGAAGAGAAAGTCAATGAGGCCTTCTACAGATAATTGGAGGTAGCCTGACAATCACAGGCCCCAGTTTTCATGGGGGACTTCAACCACCCTAATATCTGCTGGAACAACAGCATGGAAAGCTCACGCAGTCCAGGAGGTCCCTGCAGAGCACTGATGATAACTTTTTAGTGCAGGTGGTGGAGGGGCCAATGAGGTGAAGTGCACTGCTGGACCTTGTACTCACAAACAAAGAAGGACGAGTTGGGGATATGAAGGTTGGGGGCAGCCTTGTCTGCAGTGACCATGAGATGGTGGAATTCAGGATCCTGTGTGGAGGAAGCAGGGCGGTAAGCAGGATTGCAACCCTGGACTTCAGGAGAGCTAACCTGGCCTCTTCAGGGACCTGCTTGGAGGAATCCCATGGGTCAGGGTTCTAGAAGACATGGGGGGTCCAAGAGAGCTGGTTAATATCCAGGCACTGCTTCCTTCAAGCTCAAAAGTGGTGCATCCCTATGAGGGGCAGGAGGCCTGCTGGATGAGCAAGGAGATTCTGGCAAAATTCAAAAAGAAGGAAATTTACAGGGTGTGGAAAAAGGGACAAGCCACTTGGAAGTAATATAGGGATATTTTCAGAATATGCAGGGATGCAACAAGGAAGGCTCCGGTCCATTTGGAATTAAGTCTGGTGAGGGATGTCAAGGACAATATGAAGAGCTTCTTTGAGTATATCAGCAGGAAAAGGATGATTAGGGAAAATGTGGACCCATTGCTGAATGAGGTGGCCTTCCTGGTGATGAAGGACACAGAGAAGGCAGAGTTACTGAATGCCTTCTTTACTTCAGTCTTTACTGCCAAGGCCAGCCCTCAGGTTTCCCAGATCCTGGAGGCAAGACAGAGAGTCTGGAGGAAGGAAAATTTCCCTTGGTTGAGGAGGATCAGGTTAGAGATCACTTAAGCAAAGCTGACACCCACAGATCCGTGGTCTGCAATGGGATGCACCCCCAAGGGCTGAGGGAGCTGGCAGATCTTGTTACCAATCCACTCTCCATCATCTTTGAAAGGTCATGGAGGACATGAGAGGTGACTGGAGAAAAGCCAATGTCACTCCAGTCTTCAAGGAGGGCAAGTAAGAGGAGCCAGGAAACTACGGGCTGGTCAGCCTCACCTCCATCTCTGGAAAGGTGAGGGAACAGCTCATCCTGGAGGTCATCTCAAAGTATGTGGAGGAAAAGAAGATCATCAGGAACAGTCAATATGGATTCACCAAGGGGAAATCATGCCTGACCAATCTGATAGCATTCTGTGATGGAATGACTGCCTGGGTACACAAGAGGAGGGCAGTGGATGTTGTCTACCTTGACCTCAGCAAGGATTTTGACACTGCCTCCCATAACATCCTTATACATAAGCCCAGGACATGTGGTTTAGATGAGTAGACAGTGAGATGGATATCTTCAGGGCAAGCATCAAGAGGATGGGGCCAGGCTCTTTTCAGTGGTGCCCAGTGATAGGACAAGGGGCAATGGGCACAAACTGCAACGCAAGAAGTTCCACCTGAATATGAGGAAAAAGTATTTACTTTGAGAGTGACAGAGCCCTGGCACAGGCTGCCCAGGGAGGTTGTGCAGTTTCCTCCTCTGGAAACATTCAAAACCTGCCTGGATGTAATTCTGTGCAACCTATTCTAGGTGACCCTGCTTTAGCAGGGGGGTTGGACTAGATGATCTCTAGAGGTCCCTTCCAACTCAAACCATTCTTGATTCTGTGAAAGGTGAGCAGTGTCACAGCCCTGACTGCACTGGGACACTCTGCAACTCCTTCCCCACTCCTGTGGGTTTGGACACCTCTGTTCAAAGCCTGCCTTGATACAGTGAGGCTGTGTAACCTCCAGTTAGACTTGCAGAAGAAGAGCTGTAAGGCTTCAAGGCCTCACCTCTTTACTCAGGACCTGTATTAAGGAATTCGCTTCTTGTCTGAGCTTTTTTACAGGGATGCCTGCACCCAGTGTTGTACCACACTTCTCCTTACCTCAGCTTGATGACTTGACTCACTGGCTTGGCTATTGTCCTGCCTTACCACTACGAATTTGTCACTGGGCTGTGACTGACCCTGATTATGGACATGGGACTTGCTCTGGTCTTCTTATTTGGGTGCCATGGGACTCTGCACCTTACCAGTGAGGTGACTTCCCTGCTGCCCTAGCTGTCACCCTCAGCTTCCAACTCATGTCCCATGGAGCAGCCCAGTTCTGCTGCTTTCTGACAAGCAGACTGTCCAAACAATTTCAAAGTCTGCAGACAATTTTTGATTTCAAGTACATAAAGCATGCAGAAATTAGCATTTCTATTGTTCTTGCATTTTCTGTTCTAAAACTGGAAAATGAGCATTGCTGCATATGGTGCAGGTAACCTTTTTTACTTCCAGAACTGTATCAGTTTGATGCAAAGATTTGCATTGAATCCAGTTCCATCTGAATTGGATCTGATAGGCAGACACACATTTTCCTCATGCCTGTCCTATATACCAAAACTGCTGAGGTTTGAAATCGATATTGAATTACTGTGCAGTTGTGACAATATGGCTAGTAGCTCATTTCCTAGCTTTTTTATGTGTTGGCTGCACATGAAGTCTTTTTTAAGCTAACCCCTCTCTGTTGGAATTTAAGTTTACTATTTTGGGACCTGTCAATTTAAGACATACCCAAATTATAACTGTCCAAACTTTTTCTGGCACTTAAATGACGTCATGACACCTAAGGCTGCTGGTGTGTGGGAATGTATTCCTCAAGGGAATGGCAATTCCAAGCAGTTTTGACAAATGCGAACTAATCATTGAAATCCAGCTGTTGAAGAATATAATTCATCACAGAGTCACAGAATCATAGAATTGTTTAGTTTGGAAAAGACCTTTGAGATCTTTGAGTCCAATTGTTGACCCAGCACTGCCCAGTCCTCCACTAAATCCTGTCCCTAAGCACCACATCTACAGGACTTTTAAATGCCTCCAGGGATGGTGACTCAACCACCTCCCTGGGCAGCCTGTCTCAATGCTTGACAGTCCATTCAGTGAAATATTTTTTTTCCTAATATCCAATCTAAACCTCCCCTGGTGCAACTTGAGGCCATTTTCTCTTGTCCTATTGCTTGTTATCTGGGAGAAAAGACTGACCCACCCCTTGCCACAACCTCTTTTCAGGTAATTGTAGAAAGCGATAAGGTCTCCCCTGGGCCTCTTCTCCAGGCTGAACATCCCCAGTTCCCTCAGCTGCTCCTCACAGGACTTGTGCCCCAGCCCCTTCCCCAGCCCCGCTGCCCTTCCCTGGACACGCTCCAGCCCCTCGACGTGCCTCCTGCAGCGAGGGGCCCAACACTGAACCCGGGGTTCGAGGTGCGGCCTCACCAGTGCCCAGTACAGGGGGCGGTCACTGCCCTGGCCCTGCTGGCCACACTGTTTCTGACACCAGCCAGGACGCTGCTGGCCCCCTGGCCACCTGGGCACACTGGGGGCTCATGCCCAGCCGGCTGTCAGCCAGCACCCCCAGGCCCTTTCCCACCGGGCAGTTCCCAGCCCCCTGCCCCAGCCTGTAGCGCTGCCTGGGGCTGGTGTGACCCACGGGCAGGACCAGTCACATCTCCTTGTTGAACCTCATACAACTGGCTTTGGCACATCGATCCAGCCTGTCCAGACCCCTTTGCAGTCCTGCCCTGAGGCAGATCAACACTCCTGCTCTCCTGCCCAGCTTGGTGCTGTCTGCAAACTTACTGAGTGTGCACTAGATCGTCTCATCCAGATCATCGATAAAGATATTAAACAGAAGTGGCCCCGGTACTAAGCCCTGGGGAACACCACGTGTGACTGGCCATCAGCTACATGTAACTTCATTCACCACAACTTCTTGGGCTCAGCCATCCAGCCAGTTTTTTACCCAGCGTAGAGTACACCCACCCAAGTCATGAACAGCCAGTTTCTGCAGGAGAATGCTGGAGAAAACTTACTTACCATTTCCAAAACTTACTGTTTACCGTGTTAGATATTTCAAGAGTTTCTTGTGGTACTTTTCTGAACTGGAGCTGGTACGAATGTCTACTGCCACTTTGTGGATGTGTTTAATCTGTCTTGGATAGAACAGGTTAGTAGACCTCTTGATTTAAAAATCATAAACAAGCCAAATCATTTTCTGTTATTACTGATTTTACATGCACATAGTAAGTGGGTAACTATAATGCAAATATCAGTTGCAAATATTTTTGGATCACAGGTAGGAAATAGCTATTGCCCCAAGTGTATTTTTTCTGAGTAATGTGATTTCAGAAGTACAGGTTAAATATTTAATGAGTAAAAATGAATAATAAATATCTTTGTCAAACCACAGAATGGATGTCTTTATATAAAGGTTTGAAAGAAACCTGAACTGCTAGAACAAAAAGATGGTAGGCTGCTTTTCCAAGCCAACAGCAAAATGATATTTGAAAGCAGAAAAAAAAATATATATATTTGACTGACAGAATATGATAAACAAGGTCACCAAAACTGCTTGCAGCATATAAGCATGCCAGATAGAGACTCACAGGGATCACAGCAAAGCCCAACACTACTGAATGCTTTTAATCCATAATCTCAAAGTAGGTATTAATATCTACTAGAGACAGCATGCAGATGAGGAATAGTGAAGCTTGATGTGGGCAATGAAATCATACAGATCAAGGAAAAGATGAGGTAAGAACAACAATGGTGATTAAGAAAGCAGCTGGAAAGGTGGTGGCTTTTCTGTCACTTGATGTCCTCAGCTGAAGATTTCATTAATCTTCAAATTAAGGCTTTGATATCTTTTGGGAATATATGCTATAGCCAAACAAGTCATGCTTTACGCAAACATAAGTTAGCTTGCTGAAGATGAAGGTAAGTGGATAAAATTAAAGAAAACACCCTGAGATTTATAAGAGGTTGGATCTCTTCTGCATTTTAACTTTACTGAAAACTGTCAGAATGACTTGAAAATTCTGAATTTAATGTGCTAGTGATACTTCCAAGTTTTTCATTTTTTTCTGATACAAATAGCTTAAAATATCAAGGCACCTTATAACCCAGATTTTCAAGTGACATTTGGCTACTTCAGCCCTTCATACAATAACAGGAAAATCTAGATAGAGGGGATAAGACAGACTTCTGAGTTCCAGAATCTGGGTGCACACCATAGTTCCACCACTATGTGTGATTCATAATCTGCTATTCCCCCTGCCCCCCAACCCAGGTCCTTATTTCCCCAGAAAAGAAACCTTTGGGTTTCTGAGTAATGTGAGAGGCAGCATGCTTCACAGGTTCCCAGTCTGTGAAGGGGACCAGAGTATTGCATGTACCACAACCCTCACTGGTGCGTAAATCTAAAAAGTGATTACAGTTGACAAAGTACTTCGAAAATTCATTTCACTGTGTACTGAATCCCATGCTTATTCTTTTACTGAGTAATAATGACACAACAAGCTCTTCCAGTGATATCACTACTTTCTCTGACAGTTCATCTTGTCATAAAACAATTTTTTGTATTCTATACTGTAACATAGGTCTGGAGAACACAGTGAATCCAGCTCAAGTCTGTGTTGGCAATTGCCTTGCCCTTTGCCACTTTGAAGGACTGAAAGGGTTAAGGTCCCAAACCCAAGGAAGATGTTGTGAGCACCTTAGATATTTAGTTCAACAAAAGGTTCACTGTAAGATAAGGGACAGGTGTAAGACCGTGGGACCGGGATAATGTCATGGTAGACAACTCAATCTTGAGGAGACAGATAAGAAAGTGACATGAGAACGACAACAATAGCCTCGAAGGATATGGTCTACTGATCCCAGAACTGACTTCGCAAGGAAGTAATGGTCAATCAACAGGTACAGTGAAGAAGACTACAAGCCTTCATCTGAAGACCCAATGACCACCCAAAGATCATCAGGGAAGATGACTGTACATACAGACCAGAAATTTGCGTATGTTAATGAGTTCCAGAAAAATATCATGTATATGTAAATGAGTTCTTGGAAATCTTGTGAATATGTATAACTTTATGGTGTATACAGTCTCTAAAAGTTTGCCAGATTGTGGGAGCACTTATGGAGGAGATATCCCTGGTGCTACCCCAGTGCTGCAGTAATGAATACCTTACTTAATAGCAGTCTGCTGTTACTGAGTTTTATTCTATTGGACTCCTTACCCAGCCACACCTAGCTTCCCACTTCAGCAAGGTTAGAAAGCAAGGGGGTTTGGATGCTGCCAGTCTTTGGCTCAGGACGTTCGTTGACTAACTTGCAAGATCGCAATTTGAACTGAGCAGTAGTAGAGATCAATGGATCAGTGATGGAAGCAGTGAACAACATTGCCTTCAATTTTACATTGCATGTAGTATTTAAATGAAGAAATGATTTATCCTTTTAAAAATAGAGTTTTGAGCTCTTTCTCTTGCCTTTGTTTCTTTTAAATTGGAAAGTGCAAGGCTGGAGTAGAAATGGAGCAATTCTTGAATACGGGAAACCTGTTTTCCATATGATTGAAGGGCTGAAGATAACAGCATGGTTTGGACACTTGGACAGATGAACTTGCCAATTCATGTATTCTGATTTGACTGAACCATGAATAAATTACATATCAGGCTTAAAACCTGATGATTGGCATATAGTGATAATCAAAAGAGTACTAGGAAGATTTGTTGTGTATGTTTTTGATATCAAATGATTAATAAAATTGAATGTATTTTTAGTAGTTTAACTTTAAAACAATAAGAATAAATGAGCTGTTAATGGTTAATTCAGGTTACAAGCATCTTTGTATGTTCTGCTGGGCACTTTGTTAAGCACTGGCATATCCTTTTGCTTAGACAAGAAACTTCAAAAAGGAAGAACCCCCACAAGATGGATGAGCTGACTGGAAGTTCATAAGAAATGAGCTCAACAAAACTAGGGGAAAGGTAATTATGGCAGAAGGAGACTGCAGCCACCAACCAATGACTCATTGACCACCAACTCAAGAAATTCAAAAAGAAGTGGAGACTAAACATGCAGACTAATTAACACAAGAAGGGAGTTACAATTGCTTAATAAATAGAAAACTGAGTACTAAGAAATTACAGAGTTATGTAACTTGTAACCAGTCAAGGGTGATGTCTTTACTTGCTGGAATATATAAATAGTGTGAAGTTTTGACAGCTGGGGACGTAAGCATTTGTGTGTTGCCACCTAGCTCCCTACGTTATGCAAACTAGAATAGAGGAAATACAGGAATAGAAATACCTCAACTCATGTGTGAATTGGCACTTCGACCAGGTAAGGAACCTGCCTTACATACAGACTTGTAAATGCTATGCCACTGTGGTCCAGACACCTCTGCCCAAGGGCAATGATTTGTGCTCAATAGTTCTTTCACCAGTGGCTTTCCAGTTTGGAAGCACACCGTGATTTTCCTATATTCATGTTAAGCTTTATTTCAGGCTCACTTTAAACCATCACTTTTCCTGGCTTATCTCTTCCGTACCAATCCATACTGTAAAACACACAGTGGCACAAAACACGCTACCAGGAGGATTCCCATTTGAGGCAAAGCTGCACCTAGCGACAGCCTCTGTGTAACTTGGAGCAGGGTAGAGACTGGGACACTCATCAGAGAAGGATTACAACTTTAACCCTATGTTCTTCAAGGATAATTGCTTCAGATTGCCATTTCGGATAATCTTCATAATCCACTGACTTAATTTAAATGCTTCAGACATGATTGTACCTGGTTATATGATGAAAATAAGTATGGTTTTGCTGGGATTTTGATACAAACCCAAGAAAACCAGACACTCAAACCACATTTTATTTGGAAAATGGATGGTGATCTGTCAAACTTTGAAAAAGTCCTTTCTAAATATGCCCTACTGGTGTTGTCAGATTTGATTTTTTCCTGTAAGGAAAACAGATTGCTTGCTTCCTTACGGGAAATTACTGTACCAATGTACTCAGAACATCATTTAATGCTGGTATAACCTAGTCAGCTGCACTGTATTATCTAAATCTTCATTTCTGCATACATTCATTAAGTGACTGGACTGCTGTAGTTTTGGAGTATCCGCCCACCTTACGTTTACTTACTGTATTACAGAGGCTGCCCCTTTAATTTTCATATGTGTTTCTCTGGAGTTGGCAGTGTGCTGATTAATTTATAGTTAATATTCTAAAAGTGCAGTTTGCATTGCTCAGCAGAATGGTCTTGCACTGCTCCCATGAGCAGCTGACATTTTCAGTGAAAAATATCCTTCTGCACATGCAAGCACTGTTTCCCAGAGTACTCAGCACTGACAGTACTGATGTGTAAAGATGTTTTACTAAAAGAGGGTTTCTATTTGATACACTGGAGTTAAAGCAGAAATGTACAGAAGAAAATTTGAAGCCCATTGTGCTGGAAATGGACTCTAGATGATTACAATGGTTCCTCCTTAAAATTAAGGGCAAATTTGTGAAAATCCCAGTTAAATACTACTTTTAAATGATCAATGATTGTGTTTCATATCTGATTTATTTACACATACAACTCGTGAGACAATAAATTGGAAGCCAGAAAGTACTATTAAAAGAATTATTTTCAAAAGTGGTAAAACAAAGTGTCATTGCTGAAATGTTCTATTTGCAACTTACAAAACAAAAAGGTTTTTTTCAAAGCAAAACAAAAATTTGTTTCAGAGCTGAGTTATGTCAAAATCAACTAAACGCTTCATCCTCACTGAAGTGGCACTTTCCAACAGAGACTGTTTAACAAAAAAATCCTTGACAGCCTCTGACCTTGAGGCAGAGCTGGAAGCAACCTGCACAGCAATGCTGGCCCCACCTGGGCAGCAGCAGCCAGATGCTTGTGGCTGGGGTACATCAGGGAGGCAATTACCTTCACTCCTTGCTGCAACATGTTTGCAGAGGCTCTGCTGAGCTTAGTATCAGCTGTACCTTTAATGAAACACTCTTTCCTTTATTTTTGTGGTCTGCTTTCCTAACTGGCTGCTCCCAGAGTCCCTTAACGTATAATTGTGTTCAGGGAACAGAGGCAACCAGCTCTTTCTGAGGCTATTTTCCATGATAAACAAAATAACAGCATGTAGAAACTGCTAATAAACGGCACGTCCCTCAGGAGGGAAAGTATTACCTCAGTATTATCCCATTCTCTGCTTATTCAAAGAGTGAGAATCTCAAGGTCAAACAAACCAAGGCCTCCCTCGAGGTGATTTTAATGCCAGCCTGTCTGTGCACATCAAACTGCTGGCCCAAAGGTTATACATTACAGGCTTTGACTGTCAATGTTCTTATATTGCTGGTTTTCCTGTCTATTTACCGTTTTCCTGCACTGCATCACTTTCACATCTGGCTTTTAAAAAGTCTTTTCTCCTCCTGTTACCCAAAATTTTCAAAATAGTAGCTACTGTCTGTAGGTGAAGAAGCAGGCTATATATAAATACTTATATAGACCATGCATAAAAAATGCTGGGTTGAAGGAACTGTCCCAGGAGGCTAAAGCACTTGAGCACTCAAGAATTAGGAAAAGCGGCCTCTAAACTGGAGAGACATGGATTCCATGGATAGACTACTTGGTGGATAAGAAATTCGCTGGATCATCACACTCAGACAATTGCTGTCAACAGCTCGATATTCAAGTAGAGACCGGTGATGAGTGATGTTCCTCAGGGGTCAGTATTGGGATCAGTGTTGATTAATGTCTTTACTGGGGACACGGACAGTGGGATTGAGTGCAGTCTCAGCAAGTTTGCTGACGACACCAAGCTGTGTGGTGCAGTGGACACATTGGATGGAAGGGATGCCATTCCAGATGGACCTTGACAGGCTTGAGAGATGGGTCCAACTGAAATTGACTGAACTACTGAAGTTCAACAAGGTCAAGTGCAAGGTCTTCTGTAGAAGAATGAAGCTGGGTTAATTATCATTGATAATATACAGCTGTGGGCTGGCTTCAGGGGCGGCGGGTTGGCCGATGTAGATAAGGTGCAGCTGTGGCTGGTTCTGTTAAGGGGTTGAGAGCCAACAAAGGGAGAGCAGCTGAGGAAGAGAGAGGAAGAAGCAAGAGGAGAGACAACACATGCCCTTGATGAGGTGAGGACAAGGCAGCAGAGGGACTTGTATGAAAAGTATGCTGGTATGAGATGGTAAAAGACCTTGTTGCAGCTTGATAGTTTGGAGAGTGCTGTAACAGTCTTCCACGTTTTTGAACTGTGATGGAGGCCATATTGGTCTGCAGTAAGGGGGGGGGGGGGTGAAAATCATGTCTTTGGCCTGAATTCTTATCTTCACTCTACTCTAGGCAAGGTGTTCATCCTCAGATCCATCTCCAGTTGCACAATTCCGTAAGGGAGCCCTATGGCAAGGCTGCAAAAATTCTGCACTTTCTTATTTCAGTAACATCAGAATTCTGGCACCAACCTTGAGGTGCTTAGAGGAATCCTCCTTTTACTTCTTTTCTTCTCCCAGCAACCTCCCTTTAAGGGCCCAGCAGGTAGCCAGAGGGTGCAGGCACACCTCCTTCCTCCACCCTTAGCAACCTGGTGGTTCTTACATGAAGGGAGAATGCAAGTGAAAGAAAATCCCAGTCCCTTCAGTCCAAACTCTTCTCTCCCTTCCTGTGAACAGAGATGGCTTTAAAACCTCTGAATATGTCTTTCCTAATGCAAATACATTCAGAAGCCCTTTTGAGTGTAATAGACGAAGAATTAAATGTGAAGTTTGGAATGGAATGGCCAGCCTGAAGTGGCTTTTGTCAGAGTATTGCAGAGCAGCCTGGATGACAGATTTATTTCAAGACCATGTTTCAGCTGAAGTTTTGTTTCCCCAATTCCTCATTAAAAGCATGCTGGTTTGATTTCTTAGAAACTTTTTTCTTGCTTACCAGTTTCTGTAGCAGTGTATGATCTTTTTTGGTGAAGAAAATTGCAGCATGGAGCATTTGGCTGTGGTAGGTTATCAGAAATGTTCAGTCAGAGTTTAAAACAAGAAAAAGAAGAATAAATTACAAGTCTCATGAGATGCAGTAACTTCACTCACTTCAGATTTCAGTTTTATATAAGGTTGGCAGAAGGATAAGTTAAAACTGCACAGATCATAGAATCATAGAATGGTTTGGGTTGGAAGGGATCTTCAAGATCATCTAGTTCCAACCCCTTGCCATGGGCAGGGACACCTCCCACCAGACCAGGTCGCTCACAGCCCCATCCAGCCTGGCCTTGAGCACTGCCAGGGATGGGGCAGCCACAGCTGCTCCGGGAAACTTGTTCCAGTGACCTCATAGTGAAGAATTTCTTCCTAATAGCTAATGCAAATCTATTTCTTAAATTGATTTCTTAAAACAAATTTTGAGATGTTTAAGTTAGATCTGCTAAAGCAGATTACTTGGAATTCAAGGCTTTATCCCTTCTTCTAATTTTGCATTAAAATAAGCTATTTCTATAATTATATTTTGTAATGACACTTCAAATACTGCTTGATTAATGCTCACAGCAGCCTTGAGAGTAAATGGAGGATAAATTGAAACAATAGGATATAAAGAACAATAGACTTAAAAACCTTTAATACATAAAGTAACTATTTGCTCACATTCTAACCCTCAAAAAATACTAGTTGAGTAAAGTGATGGGACCACACTTCACATGCTATCCAATAAAGCGGACTGAAAAGCTGATTCTGTGGATGCTGATCTCCTCAGGACTCAAGCAGACAATTAGGCACTTCACAAAGGATCATGCAGCTGGGTGACTGGGACTAGTGTGACCTTAGCACAAACCGGAGATGTTCCAAAAAGGAGATGCTCCATGAATGGTCCCCACATCTGCAACTGGTTTTAAAACTTTGAGCTGCACACTGTTGCTGGAAGGAATTGCTTATCTGTAGGTAGTTGTTGGAAGTTTGCATTGTCACTTTAACCAAATGGATTTGGTTAGTTGTGAGGGGGATGTGTATATAAATCCCATAAGGGGATTTATATACAGCTGAACTGTAGGCAATTCACAAAAAAGCCATGATAACACACATAGATTATGGTCTGTGACCTTCACTATATCTGTGGATATTTACCATTATTCTAAGGTATGGAATCACTTCCTCAGTGCCTTAGGAGAAAATAAGGTTTAGATTATTTCCTAATGGCAGCAGTGTCAGAAAAGATCCTCTAGCTGGATGTGTCAGACACGGTGTGTTTGATAAAAGGCCGTATTTTTCAGTAGCATATGAGAAGAAAACAATTTATGCTAATCCTTGGTCCAGGCTTAGAGATTTTGGGATTTGCTGCAGATGCTACCCATTAGAAATTATATATTTTGCTGTTAAAAAGGAGAATCAAAATGAAAGGATACAAAGGCTTTAGTTTGCTCCCTCTGTGACAAAACCTCAAGAGTCAATGATTATTTTATTCTCTAATTTTTCCAGAATCGCTTTTTCTCATTGCTGGATATCAAGAGGGATACTCTGAAATGGTAGTCTTCCAAAAAGAGAGAGTTAAGAAACCTCACCTCCAGTAACGACGCTTGCCTGTGCATTAACAGCATCCTGCCGTCCCAGCCACTGCCCACTCGCAGCTGATCAGAGAAAGCAGGCTCGCTTGAGGCAAATGGCCTCCCCCTGCTCTGTCTGGTGCTCACAGCCTCGGTGGCAGCTGGCGTCAAGACAGTCATGTGTAACCAGAAAGAGCAAAGTTTGTCGGAAGCACTGAGCTTCCTTTCATGTGTCCCTAGCGGAGCTTGTCCCCCAGACCCCCACCACTGGTGGAGACAAGCAGATGATGTCAAACTAGGGACAGCCTTAAGAAAGGGCTGCCATCCAGAGGGACTGGGTCATGCTGGAGGAATGAGTCACAAGATTCCACAAGAAGAAATGCTTAGTCCTGCCCCTAGGAAGGAAAGACCTCCTGCAGCAACCCAGGCTGGAGACTGACTACCAGGGAGCTTCTCTGTGGCAAAGGACCTGGGGCTGCCACTGGGCAGAGAGCAGGACATGGGACAGCAGCGAGTTCTGGTTGCAAAGATGGCCAACAGCCACCTGGCTGTATGGACAGGGGCACAGCTGAACATGATGAGGATAAGGGATGTGAAGGGAAACAAGAAGGACTTCTAAAGCTGCATCATCAGTGAAAGGAAGGTGAGAGGAAGTGTGGGCCACATGCTGAGAATATGGAAAAGCCTGAGGTACTCAATGACTTCTTTGCCTCAGTCTTTACTGGTACCATTTGCCATCAGGAATCCCAAACCCCTGAGAGCCATGGGAAAGTCTGGAGCAAGGACAGCTTACCCTCAGCAGAGGAGAATCCAATTAGGGAACACTCAAACAAACTAGACATACACAAGTTCATGGCACCTGATGGGGTGCACTCACATGGGTTGAGGGAGCTGGTCAATGCCATTCAAGGCCACTCTCAATTATCTCAGAGGGGCTGTAGTGACTGGGAAAGGTTTCTGAGGACTAGAGGAAAGCAAATGTCATTCTTACCTTCAAGAAGGGCAAGAAGGAGGACTTAGGAGACTACAGAGTGGTCAACCTCACCTTAATCTCTGGGAAGGTGATGGAGCAAATCCTTCTGAAAACCACTTCCAGACACATGAAGGACAAGATGGTGACAGGGAGTAGTCAGCATGGATTTATGAAAGGGAAAACCTGTCTGACCAACCTGATAGCCTTCTGCAATGAAAAGGCAGGCTTAGTGGATGGGGAGAGCAGTGGATGTTGCTTATCTGAATTTCAGCACGGCTTTCAACACCCTCTCACATAAAATCCTTATAGAGAAACAGATGAAGTTGTACTCAATAAATGGACCATGAGGTGGATTGTTGAAACTGGCTGACAGATTTGTGGTCAGCAGCACAAAGTCCATCTGGAGGCTAGTCACCAGTGGTGTGCCACAGGGGTCCATACAGGGGCAAACAGTTTAATATCTTCATTAATGACCCAGGTGATGAGACACTGCCCTTATTAAGTTCACAGATGATAAAAAACCAGGAAGAGCTGGCTGACACACCAGACAGGTGTGCTGCTATTCAAAGGGAATATGTTGCTATTCAGACAGGTTGAAGAAATTTGCCAACAAGAACCTCATGAAGTTCGGCAAAGGGAAATGTTAAAAAGAAAACAGAGTTATCTTTTTCTACATTTCCACTTCTGGCAAGCCCTCATGCTTCCACATTTGTGGCTAGATTAGATGGCTGAACAATATAGATCCAGGATTGCTTCTGCAGGTCTCCTGCACTTCATAGACATCTGATTTAATCACAAAACCCCCTCATGTTTCACATTCATTCATGACCAGGCAGTAATGCCTATATACTGGAATATTTTTTTCAAACTGACAAAAAGGGTGTTTACCTGTTATATCATCCTATAGGTGATTAACTGATAGCAAAAAAATATATGCCACTATTTACCTCAGATAAACTGAATTTGTCTCCTTAACACCAAAGAATATGTCATTCTATGCCATGCTACTAGTTAGTAACAAATGCTACTAAGAGAATGATGTGTTTGCTTAACAGCAGAGCCCTGCTGGCCTCCTTTTGAGGTTCGTTTTCTTCTATTTTTCACAAATCCATTCATGTTGCACAAAAAGAAAAGTGTGCGATCAAGTTCGGTTTGCTGCCAAGTGATAAGCTGGAATTCACAGAACTGCTGCAAGAGCAGCTCTTCAACATCCCAAGGAACACACACATCCAACCTCCCATGAAAGCAGAAGGGAGTTTTCCCATCATAACCTGAGAACGACTGTGTGCATTCACATTGTGTTAATGGTACAGGGCATTGGGACAGCCGAAGCCCAAGGGCAGCAAAGCCCTGTGATTTGGCTGCCAGTGTTGTCAGCAGTACCATAAAGGATGCTGGAGCGCAACACCTAGCCTGTGCAGAGGGCACAGCTCACACTGCTTCCTGGCCATCTTTCCTCTGTGAGCATCCTGAGAGAGCAGGCAAAGGAGCAGCCAAAACAAAACACGAAAAGGTGAGAGAAGTCACTGTTAGAGGCAGTGAATGTCAGAAATAAACCCTCTCCCCATTCTTACCTCTCTGTAACAGTATTGGGGTACTCTGGAGAGGGGAAGGGGTAAAATGAGATCTGTCTCGGGATTAATTGACAGAGAAAATGACGGGGAGCTTAATGAAGTGATAAAAAATAATTCATAATCTGGGTCTGTGAGCATGGTGTTGCCATCAAAATAATCTGCTTGTGGTGCTGGTTGAAACAACAAAAAGAAGCTTATCAGTGATGCTTGACTGCAACACCATCCTGCCTAAATAGGCAGCTTCATGGGGAAAATTCCAGTCCTTGTCCCTGCTTTCCTATACAATGATACAGAGCTTATTCAGTTTCTTATACTTAGCATTTCACTTCTGCAACTCCTTTCCCAAGCAGTGATTGGGGCTTCTCTCAGCAGCCAAGGGATGAGATGCTCAGTACCACGGATTAGGAGCATGGGCACCAGTGCTGCATGTAGAGCCGCCAACACACAAAGGGTTCACCTTTCCTTATTTTTCCCCTTGGAAACTTCATAGTAAGCCCATGCATTTGTTGTGCTAGTGCTCCTACCAGTCACTGCTAATGCTTCAGAGAAAAACATCATTTCCATCCTTCTGCCCTTCTCCACTTTCTGTCCTTGGTTTGTTGCTTGGATTGTGAGGTGGTCTTTTTCTCCTACATGTGCATGGCATTTAATTGCTTGATACTGATTAGCAGCTTTTTCATGAAATGTTGCAAGAACTTTGTAACCTGGCTGCTGCACTTGGATCACTTGTTCATTTTCATCTTGTCACTGAACTCAAGCAACAGCAAGACTACATCCTCTGGCTCGTCTCTTAGGCACCATCTTCCCTGCTGACAACTGTTCTCCAGATGGCAAAATTCAGACTCAAGTGCACAGCTTTTCATACTGGGGATTTCATATTGTGGATATGTCATTGCATTTCTTTTCTGCGGTTTCAAAATGGTACACAGAGCTAACTAGCAGCCTGCCTGATTTCAGATCTGGCAGAAAGTGCTGCAGAAATTCTGTGCCGATTCAAGTGGCAAAGCCATTCATTTGTCATACTGCAAATTGGAGAACTAGTTTATAACTTGGCAAATTCCATTGGTTTCCATCTTAGATACTATTTTCCATAGGATTTCACACCTGATTTTAATATTTTTTTAACCTCCCTTATTGTAACATCTCATACCTTTTGAAGTGACCTTTGCTTGCTCAGTAGAGGGAGAGCAATTCTTTCTGAGCAACATGTAAATCTCTGACTGTCTTGATCCTTCTTTTTGGCTTCTATTTCTGGCATTCTCAAATGTTAATTATTTTTTCAGAGCTTGTTAGAAGTTGTCAATAATGTTCAAGAAATGGAAAATTCAGACTGCCTACAATAGCTGTTATGTTTTTGATGGTGCAGGCTGTAGCTAACAGCTTCCAAGTAACCATTGAGATACAATTTTTTCACAAGTGCTACCTTAACAGCTTCCATTAACCTCTATAATTTCATCCACAGATGCTGAATTGGAGTGGTTTACTAAAAAAATTCCTCCAGTTTTATCAGAAATAAATAATCAACCCTTATCTACTATGTACATTCATAGATTTTTTTTATTCCAATAGTTTTAGCTTTATAAGGATTGAATGGTGAAAAGCAATGAACTTCCGAGATCTCTTTGTAGCTTGGGTCTGGGAAATCGAAGTAATTACACATGATGGTTTAAAAGTGAATGGAAAGCAGCTAAGTATGATTTTTATGAAACAGTATCTCCATAGCAACACTTGGTAATTGGGTTTAATAGTGACTTAAAACAGTTTTAGCTATTTAGGCATGTAGTTTTCCAGGCAATGTTAGCAATTATTAGGCTTCCTATTCCCCTTCTGGGACAAATCACGTTACTGTTCTGCTTCCCTCTGATTTTTAAACTGATTTCTGAAATACTCTCAGGTTATAAAAATAAAGAAGAAAAATACTAGAAAATTTCTCTGCAGAAGATGGAAGACTCCTTGGTTGCAGACACCTTAAAACAGCAGAGCAGGAGGTATTCCAGCCTCCTGCATGGTGTCTGCACTGGGGATAAACTGGGAAATAAATGCCTGCTCCATATACCAGCACTAGTGCTGCATCCATGTTTAGCTGGATGTGAGTTGGCATTCTCATTGAAGCCAGTGCACTTTTTCCAAAGCAATTGTCATTGACATCGACAGAATTACTCACATTCTTGAAGTAATTCTCTCCACAGTACAGCACTGTGGAAAGCAAAAGAGATAGGTCACCTCTTAAAATACCAATGACAATATAGTAATCTTACATCCATTGTTCAAACGGTTTCTGGGTTTTTTTGATAATGGGTAATACGTGACAGTTTCTAATGCACTGCAAGCCACTTAAGAACTTCTACTTAAAATTAATTTTGAAATAAACATTTTCTCAATTCATTGCTCTTAAGGCTTTTACACGTTCAAAATGCTGTGCAAGCTTTTAATCATTAATTGCTCAGAAGAGAAGACACCACCTTGTTTAGGTAAGTGACCTTTTTTTTTTTTTTTTTTTCCCAGGAGGCTGGATGAACACTGCTGAAGCAAACAATGTCAACGTTCAACTTTTGTTCAGAGTAAACCCAAAAAGCAGCCAAGTGTCTCCAAGAAATGAGAGGAGCCTTTGCCCAAAACACACGTTACATGTTGATGTGGTTGGAGACTGAGCTGCATGCAAATAGCATGGTAAACTGGGATAATTACAGTGGCTCCAAGACGGATCAACAGCTGAGTGCGAAGGGAAAGCGTGTGATCTTGGGGGAGTGGGTGGGGAGGTGGGGAATGGGAAATACTCAGAGGAAACTCCCAGATATTTCTTGCCCCCTGTAGAAAGAAGGACTCGGTGCATCTCTTTGGAAAGCTAATGGAGTTGTATGAAAGAAAACCTTGCATACTCATTCAGCTCCGAATACCAATAACTCAGGCCAAATAATTAACCTTCTGCCACTGTATTTATGGGGAAAGCAGACAGAAAGTTACAGCCACTGTTATCATGCTGGACACCAAAGATTATAGCATTTTAAACCAAACCCAGCACTTACGCCCTGCCTCCCAGTGCTGAGTACCAACAGACTCCATTTCATGATGTCTCCTGCCCCAAAGACTTCCATGTGCATTCAGCCCTGCTGAACATAAGGGCATGTCACTCACAGTGCAAACACATGGCTAAAGCCTTCCTCCTCTCTGGGATTTGTACCCCAGCACCAAGAAAAGCCAGATCCACTGCCAGAAAAGTACCTTCTAGTTCTGCTGTAAAACTAGCATCAGTGAAAGCACGGGCTTAACCCTTTGGGTGTCATTGCAGCTGGAAAGCAGAGGCACAGCAGTGGCCAGCTGCTCCTGGGCTCAGCGGGGAACACGGCCTCGCCTCCCCGCGAGGGGCATCCCCCGCTCTGGAGTTCAGGACCAGTTTGTGCCACCTGTGTGGAGATCACAGCACCCACCCCAGCCCACATCAGCTGCACGGCTTCAACGCAAGCCCTGGTCTCCACAAGTATTCCTTTTGTAACACACAAAGACATAAGCGATGCGGTGAGAGGCAGGGGTATCTCACCGTTGCTTTGTCCTGAAATAAACTCTGGGCTTTAAAAATAGGCCTATTTTGCCATAGGGGAGCCCGCACAAGATAAACTGAAGAAGGATGAAGATTACCAGCTGAAGAGACACGCGTGCTCCCAGGGAGCTGGGGAAGGGTGCTGTGCCCTAGAGAAGTGGGAGCCACTTCTGAGATCTGGTCCTTCTGCGGTGTGAGATGATCTCAGCCTGCCCTTACCCCGTGTGACCCGTCCTCTGCTCCACCACCTCCCCCTTGCTCTGTACCGGTGCTGGCACTGGAGCAGTGATGGGTAGGCCAGTTAAGGGAACCGGGCTAGATGAAAACTGAATCCTCAAAAGTCCACAGACTTCTTCTCTAGAGGACACCTGCTCAACAGATGCTTTCTGTTTAACTTCATCTTATGTTGTCAAGCAATACCTTTTAGGGGTAGCATCTCATTGTACTTCTGTTCTTTTGAGTTATTACAATTATAACCTTCTGCTTACTGGATTGTGTTACTGAAAGAAGGACAGTAGCAGAAGTGTCTGAATGATGAATATGCCAAAGAAGGCCTTTCTTTTAAAGCAAAGAGAAACAAACTGGATGAACGTATATTAATACATCTTTATTTATTTTTTCACAATATATCAAAGTATTGGGCCCGTTCTAGATACCTAATACAGACAACATTTACTAAAAACTTCAGCATTTTTTAAAAAACATTTTTCATCAAAAAAAGTTCTTATCTGTTTCTTGCACTGATCAAAGTTTTATTTTAGAAAGTCGTATTTTATCAGAAAGTTTATGAAAGCTTTTTCCCTGACCAGCTATGTGAAACAAAATGACAAACATACATATAAACAGTAATGTTCTCATTTGCATTTAGATAAACATTATAAACACAGCTTAAGTAGTAGCGGTCCTCAGGATTCTTAAATGGCTTCTAGTAGTAAAAGTGATGCTTGACTTAGCTTATTGTCTATGCATCATTAGATTTGCAATAGACAACCTGTACTTCTACATTCAAATCAAGGCCAGCCTTGAAAATGACAGGCAGGGTGCGGGTTTTTAATAGGATCATTATTTCAAGAATATTGGGCCAAACTATAAGCTGGCTTCCATCTGCAAAGTTCTTTTCACTTCAGTAGAATTAAACTGATTTGGCCTGCTAATGGCCTACCCCATAGCATTTATTTACTTGGGGGAAAAAAACCCCAAAAATCAATCAGGTTTACAGCAAGGGGGAACAGCCCTAAAGCACAAAGCAGCATGTCTGCACCACAGAACTGTGAATTTTAAATGGTATCTGACAGCAAGGAGACAATGAAAATATAAAACATTTAAACTGATGCCCTGACAGCTTTTTAGCAGTTATTATGTAACTAAAAATATCAAGATTTTTTTAAAGAGTGAATTAAGTAGCATCAGCAATTAGTCAGCTTATAGCCACAGCACAGAAATCTATAACCGCAAAGTCAGTGGTTTAACAAGCTCAAGGTAACAGCTCCACTCAGGAGCGTCGCTCTGTGGGTTAATGGAAATAGGCTCGAAGATTTTGACACAATTATGCTTGTACAAAAGACCTGCCTTGAATGTAAATTCAAATCATAGATTTAAGTACAGCACGCAATAGACCTACACAGAACTCCCAACACTGTGTGGATACGACTCTTGCTCTTCCTAGGCTTACCTCCAGAGCATATGCAAATCAGAATCCAGGATAGATCCCAGTTCTCCCAGTGCCAGCCTCTGAGCCTAATGGACCTTAGTGGCAGAGAGAGGTCTGCCCATCCAGCTGTCTTTGCTGATCCAGGGTAGATCAGTCATCATTTACATCCATAGAATTTGCAAGCTCTCTGGCAATAGCACCACAAATGTGTTCTCTCGCAAGAATTTAAACAATAACTACATTATATAAATAATTTAAGGGTAAATTTATATTGGCATTTAGGATAATTTTAAAGGCTGTCCAGCCCAGGGTGAGCTATATGAACAGTTCTTCCTATTCCTTTTTTCATATCCTGTAGGTTGTTTCAAATTAAAGAGTAAAATATGTGATAATGAAGTACTGAAAGTTAGATAATTGGTCTGTTCAGACTTAAAGGACACAATTTTTATAACAAAAAGATCATGGATAAAAAATAAATTTAAAAGTAATCAGAAGCCTAGTATATAGAATAAGATAAATTGGGAAGAGAAGAGAAATTGGGAAAGGCTTTTCTCCAGAAAACATTCTTAAATGCTATTTGAACTTCTCTTAGCTTTTTTATGATTATATATGACATGAGGGAAAGGATAAGCCTGTGTGAGTCCAAAGCAAAAATTAGAGCAGAAACCTAGGCTCAGTTTGAAAATTGGTTCTCCTTTTTGCAGCTGAGACAAGTCACAGAGAGGGTGAAAAAAGACGCTTATGAATGAGCTCTGGTTTCTGATTCTTTGCTGGAACTTTCCTGTGCCTGGAATCAAAGAGCAGAAAGACTCATTTGCTCCTGTATAACACTGCAGCTCACACGCTTAGGTCTGACTCTTTCCTGGCCCACCTGTCAATCAGACGTTGTTGTGCAAAAGGCTACAGGACACCTTTAGGCACCAATTACAAAGACTCTCCTGCTTATTTCACATCGCTCTGCCTGCTCTGTCAAATTCTCTCCTTTACTGCATTCACCTAGCAGTAAGAAAGTAACAACTAACCTGGCTGCTGATCCTTTAAATGTAGGACAGTCAGGCATTTGCAGAAATGGTCCAGCATCAATTGCCAACACAAGCTTTTGATCCCATGCGCCTATCAAGGTTTCCAGATGCTCCTGCCTGGCTGGCTTAGCTCGGTGGTCACCCAAACCCCAGCTGTGTTTAGGCATAGGTAGGTGAGCCAGCTATCATTGCTAACAGACAAGCAGGGGTAGACATGGCTTTTATGTGATTCCATCTGAATGACCTTCCCCATTCCAGTGAGAGCTGGGGGGGCCATGCTGCTGCATATCCAGCTCAGCGTTCTCCCAGTCACTGCCCATGTCCCACCCCTGAAACAGAAGGGAGAACGTGTGAAGGTAGGGAAGTGTCTTTATATTAGACATATAGCAGAATAAAGGGAGGAAAGCAGAGGGTAATCGTACTCCCTTCATCTCATCTTCCCCAGATGGCAATGATGTATTTTCTAGCAGAACCAGTGCATTCTAATTATTTTGTTTTCATCCTATTTGTGGTAAAATTCAATTTTGCCTCCATCACTGGACAGGCCTTGAGCTATTGCATGGAGTCTGCGGTCTGTTTCTCACTAGTTACCGCTGCATAAACATGGCCTCTGCATAACACACTGGCCAGCTTTTACTCGAGCTCAGTAAAGGCAGAGCTTATTACATCTTCTTCCCTAGTCAAACATAACATTAAGAATTAAAAAAAAAAAAAAAAACCACGAAATTAACACAATACAGAATTGCAAAACCATCGTGCTGTTAACAAAAACAGTTAATGAGATTCAGGGGGTGCCCAGCGTGCCCTGGGATGTTCTGTCTTGCCTCTGCTGCTCCTATTTGTCAAATGGTTGGAGGCATAAGAGATCTAGGGTCTCTGCCTGTTGGGCTTTGTCACCTACGACACTGGAATTGCAGCTGATACATTGCCCTGTCATCCATCCTGCAGGGATGAGAAGATACTACTGCTTCTTTCAGAGTTTATGTCCATTTGGGCCCAAAACGTCTGCTATTAAGAATATTATTTGAAGTATATAACCCTCACTGCTCAATGTAAAGGTAATCCAGGCACCTGCTTCTGGGCTGTAGATTCCCTTCACAGGCTCATCCATCCAGCTTTTGGACATGGCAGCTCTGAGGAGTGTAGCTCCTGAGATCTTTTTGAAGCTGCCCCAAGATGTTTGAGACCCATTTAAATGGCTGGCAATAAACCAACTCATAGGTACTCTTCTAGATTGCTTCACGCCCCTTCCCACAATCATAACATTTTTCATTACTGAAGACTTCCATGCAGATCTTGCACATTCAGCGGAAGAGAGCAGCAAACTGGTTATATGTCAAAAGACTGTGGCTTTTGACATTAGAAATAATCTTTTAAATTCTGCTTTGATTACAGTTTTGTTCACTGTCCAATGCAAGTCAGTTGCCAAAAGGTTGATACCCACATACACAGTCCTCTATCACAGATGACATAATGAGTGACTTGAATTCAACAATTCTGTTGGATAAAGATGGAAGAGAAGAAAAGGCTTAGTTCATATTTATTAGAAAAAATACTCTCATGGGGAAATAACAGAAAACTTATTCTTTACTGCAGAAAATAATAAATTCATAAGCATTTTACTTTTTACACATAATTAAGCTATTCACTGTTTTTGTTCCTGTGGTTTATAACATAAATCATTGATAAGCAATTACAATATAAAATAATCTTTTGAAAGCACTAAGCTAACATAAAACTCTTCATCTGTCACATCAAATGAGCATTTTTCCAAGTACTACAGCTTAGTATTGTGCCCTCTAGCTATCTACTACATTTTGGTACCTCTGAGAATAATTTCTATCCTGACAAACTTCAAAATACCGTAAGAATAAAAATTACACTTTATGCACCCCTTCGTGAAACTCTCTTATCAAAAGCTCCAGTTGTAATCAGGCTGTTCACACATGCCTTAGAAACAGCTCTCTGACTTACCACACTGTTAAGAGTACCTCTTTTTTTAAGTCTTTTGGTGGGGTTATCTGGTGTTTGCCGTCTTTTGGATAGTATAAACTGTCTTAATGAGGAGGCATAACTGTCTTGTGTGATTTCACCATTTTCATCAAACAGGTAATTTGAACATTTTTGTTTTAATTGATTCAGTGCAAGACCAGCTTCAATGTTATCTGCTGACAGATGTTACAATTATGAAGTTTATGAAACCCAGGAACTTCCTTATTTGCTCACAGCTAATTCTAAGAACTGGACACAGGGGGACCTGCCTAGAAGGTCCAAAGAAGAGGCAGAGCCATGATGCACCACAGAGGGCTCACGGTGACTGCGTAGTTGACTCCTTGGCTCTACCTAGGCTGCTAGAGGTAAAGAAAGCAGTAGGCTAGCATCTAAATCCATGCAGGCACAGCCCATAGCTAAAAGCAGTTCTGCTGGCAGTAAGTACGGGTGGATGCACTCTGGAACCTTCACAGCAGATAATGCTGATTTCAGCTTGAACATTAAGCTACTAAAGCTCCCAAATCCATCAATGTCTTTCCAAAACCTACAGACCCAACTGGAGTAACATTTTGTCAGTATTTTTCGTCTCTGTAAAATCTTGAATCGAGGGCTTTGAGGCACTAAGCAAGGCAAACCACAACAGGACAACAGAAATGTATCACACCGTTTTACAAGTGAGAAAGCAAATATTAATGACTTACTGAAGGTCTCATGTAAAGGGGGAAACAATCCCAGTGAGACCCAGTGACTCAAAACCAAACACCTTTCTTGTCTCATTATGATTTCAGGTCCTGCCTCACAAAGGTATGGTAAAGATCTTTAATGGAACAAAGCAGCAACGTAGCCCTACGGTGACTATGCTGTTCAAAAACAGTGGACATCATCTCTGCAAGAACCTGGATGAGTGTAGTCCTGCCTGAAAATAGTGTCACAGGTAGCTTAAGCCAGTCTAACTGGATGTGCCTTCCCCACTTCTGTAGCTAGCACATGGCATTGCAAGATCTAAGGACTATATAGCAGAAAAGGAGGGAGCAATCTCGAAAGTAAAATGTGGATTTATTGTATCAGGAAAAATAGAAGGGGCTTTAGATTGGAGAAGAGGAAAGTGTATCAGGAGAAAAAAAAAGGTACTGAGAAAGACAAAAGGGAAATTATAAAATTGGGGGGAAAAAATATCCAGAGAGTCACATTGCTGGTGTTCAATTATTCTTGTGCAAAATTGGAGTCCATTGCACAGTGCGGCTTTGCAGACAAGGAAAGGACAATCTCCACTGCAAGAGGGATGCAGACTCAGTTTCCCATAGAGGGAAATCAAACTGGAAGGGGTAAAAGAACGTGAACGGATGAGGAGAGTGCAGGAAGAGTGTGCTATGATTATATGGTATCTGTGAACTGGCTTGGGATGTAGTCAGCATCACAAAAGAGCCCTTGGCCTGCAGAAGACAAAAATATTCTGGCCAAGCAGTTGTAAGTTAAGCAGGAAAGAATGGTAAGCAGAGGCCATATACCCAAAGCACAACTGAATTATCTTTTAATTCATACATACACTCACGTTTAATTAAATTATGATATTGCCAAGCCTTTGGCATACTGCCTGCTGAATAAACATTACTGGCATAGATACTCCATAATTCTATTACAGATTTATTAATTCAAATGGAGGAGCAGGCAGGCATGAAAATAGCTAGAAATTTCAACTGAAAACCACCTATAGGTTAGACAGAGAAACACAACATGCCAACATGGAAGAGTCTGACAGCGACGTCTCTGCTCACAGGAGCCATCCAAGGTCTATGCCCATCTCCTTAGTCTATTAGCAGTCAAACAGCCAAGTCTGTCTTGTATCAGCACAATGACTTGTGATCATCCCCTATGTACAAGAACTACATCCTCTGAGTTCGAAGGAGCTGTTGTTGGATTATTAGGTTTGTCATTGGTGGGATTCAATTATTCCTGTATTATTTGTGTGAGACTAATGCAAAGAGGCTCCAGCTGAGACCAGGCCTCCATTTTATGAGGTACTGGGAGACAGTTTCTTTCTCAAAAGGGGCTTGCGGTTTCAGCTGACAATATGCAGACCGAGGGGAAACAGAGGCATTGAGAAGTCATTTTATTATGGTTGCACGAAATACAGCCAACAGACAGAGATTAATTCTAAATGACACGGTTCTATTAGTGGGTATCCAGTTAAAACATAATCACATGCCCCTTCTTGATTAAAGTAGAAGCAAGGCCATTTTAGACCTATAACAAAGAAACAAGCAAACAAAAAGTAATATATAAAATTACAAGAAAATGTATGATAGACATCATGTTAGCTTTGGAAGCTGGAGGAATGGAAAAAAATATTTTACCACCAGAACTGGAACACTCCTTAGTTCTTACCTCCCAGCTGTGCTGTTGTCCTCTCCCATTTCTAATTGAAAATGCATGTTTTGATTTCCATTACGGTAAAAAAATAAAAAGTGGAGTTCTATTTTAGAATCTATAGGACAATGGCTTTCACCACAAAAATCATACTATAAACTGCTCTACATAGAACTGGGTTTTCGCTGCTCTTGTGCTTACCTCAAGAAGTAAAGCTGCTTCTTCAAAAGCCTTGTTTGATGCCAGCTCAGGTGCTAGACTGGTTTGCCATCTTTGGCCTGCCTCACTCCTCTTACGAATTTTCCCTGCCTGATCAGAGCTCTCAGAAACCCTCCTGAAGCCCAGGAGGGAAGAAGCCCTGTGTACTGTAATGGACAAACATCTGACACAGTGTCCTGTGGTTGAAATTAGATTCCTTAGAGTGGAGAATCATATTGATCAGGTCTACAAAAGCTAACAGCTGTCCACCCTCGGCTCCTCAGGATGGAAGAGTTCACAGGAGTTTAGATTCAGATTTTTGTTAAAACTTGTGCTCTTGATCATTCTTTTACCAATAGTGTTCTCTTATAGACAACAAGAGTGAATCTGTTTAAGTTGTACAGGACCTGCACTGCAAAGTAGTGGCGAAGATGAGGCAGCATTTCTGATATTGTGCCTTATACTAAGACCATGAAATCACCTCTTCAAAGCAGGACGCGGTAGTTATTTGGCTGTGATACGCCCACCAGATTTTCTAATTAATAGGTGTTTTCTTACCTGCCAACCCACAGTATCGTCTTTTTCAGAAGCATTTGTTTTCTGAAACAGTTGCATCTAGACTCTTCTTTTGAAGACCTGTTAGAAACTCAAATATATTTCAAGCATGTACTGTAAAGACACTACAGATTTTCCTCTGTCACACTGCATGTTGAACTAGAAAAGCCCTTAAGACCTATGGGCTAAAGCAAAATAAATACAATGCAGTCTTGTTTCTCAGGTTTCTGTTGTTAACCTCCCTGAAAGATAAAGTACCAATCATTAAATGACACAGGAAAAAATAGATACTTAACTATATTAACTCCTTTTCATATTTCTTTAATTCATGTATTTCCTATAAAAGCTTCTAAGAGGTAAAAAAAAAAAATTATAATTATGTCATAATCAGTTCCTCCTCCTATTTGTTCAAGGCACTATTTTTATTTCCCCACTGCCATGTCTTAAATTGTCTCTTGCATCAGCTAAATGTATTTGTACCATTTGTATTAGTTGCTCTTGAAGCTTTCTTCTTACACTTTCTGGCTGCTAAATTAATAAAGATGGGGTTGGCTTCTAGTTCTTTTAAAGCTGATTATGTGTATATCATACATATATATGTATAATGTATATGTGTGTATGCTACATATGTGTAGCAACTTGTTGATGTATCAGTCAGTGATGAACAGTTAGAACGAATGAGTTAAAACACACTGTGTGGCTGAAACATATATTTCCATTAACACATCTAAATTTTGATGTAACTGCATTTTTATTTACCTTTTAAAAGCCTATTTATACAAACTCAACAACTCAATCAATGCTGCATTCAAACTGCTGTCACACCAAAAAAACAACCGAAAAACATAATCATTCTATCACATAGTTCAGAAGTCCCCAAATTGACTTTTATAAATAAATCAGGTATATTTTAAAATTCCTGGCACATACAAGGTTTCTTCACTATCTCAGCAGCCCTTTACTCTGGGACAAATTATTGTCTTCATCTGACATTACTTTCTTCCCTCTTTTGACTGAAGACTCATCTCAGAAGATAAACTTATTTTCTGATTATTTAAAGGTATTTACATGACCAATATTACATAGGCCTATGTCCAGCATATCTGCCTTTACCCAAGCCGGCTGAAACCAACGTGCTGACACTGTAAAGAGCAGTTTGCTATTCTCTCTTTTTATCCTGAACGGTGACTGAAAGGTAACAATGATTTCTGCCAAGTAGGAGCTGTCTGACTGCCCCAGTTTAAATGCTAATAAATACCCTACTGCACTTTAGGGAAAACATTCTGCATTAACAAGGCCAATCATCTAAAGATCCTAACAAGCAATTAGGCAGAAACAATGATATCAGAAAGATCAGTCTTTTTGTAATGTGCTGTTTTCACCCACATGAGAATTTTAATTACGGTATAAGCAAGTACACAACAGAAGTACAACCTTTACCCACACACAGTTTTACTGTTCCAAATTAATCCAATACATTTTCCCAATGTTGGACAGGTAGCTAATTAATTGTAGATCACGTAACTGTCACAAGACTAACAAAACGCTTTTACGTAGGTAGGAGGATATTACTCTATTCAGTAGACAGTGTTTGAACTTAATACAGGCAGGAAAATTCCATTTCTCTTACAAAGAGACCACTGACCTCATTGAATAAACAGTTGGCTGTACCTTTCACAAAAGCTCTCAGCCAGGATAAGGAGCACATTGTACCATCAGCTGATACATGGGCTGAATCCACTCACCTGATGGCAGCAGAAAAACTAGGCTGCTGAAGCTGAGAAAATACAGGATACCACTTTCAAAGGAAAATATTTTCAAGGCAGTCTTTTCAGATTTTTGCCTGTGTGCTATTTCAAATGCAAACTCAATGTAATTTTAATAGGCAGTCATCCAAATATATCAAACAACACTCTGATAAAAAAAAACAAATGCGTTTTTGTAATTAATATAGGTACTTATACAAACTGCAGAGGAAAACACAAGCCTATCCTTAACTGAAAGATAAGATACTGTAATACAGTGTGTGTATATATATGTAAGTCTACATATTTAAATAGAAGATATATTCATTAAATTATTATATAATTAATGCATTACATATACAGCATACAATATGTATCATACAATGATACACAAAATCTGTAATCATGTTTCTAAAGATCATTTCTATTTTTGTTAGTCTTTTTGCACTTGCCTTCTGCACTGGTTATTAGGATTGCCATCTGTGGCGCTTTAAAGCCAAAACCAGCAGTACATTGATATTATGGCAAAAATTGTGAACACTGGTGAGAACTGGCCTTAGTAAATTGATGGGCCAGAAGCATTAGCTTCAACACGGTAAAAAAAAAATCAGAACTAATTATCAGTCATGCAATTGAGAGTTCAATATTCAGTGACATCAAGTAGTGACATCATTCAACTGAGTTAATGCAAGAAATAATGAGGCAGCTTGAGAGCCATTGCAACAGGAGCACATAACTCTCCTCCTCTGATCAAAACAGGGTCACACCGAACAACCGAGTAACCACTGGCTGCTCAGGCAGCAGCAGGCAGGTGAAGCGCCGCGCTGTCAAGCTCTTACTTCTGCTGATGTATTTTTATAAAAACATGTCAGGCACACCATCCGTCTTCAGCATTTGCCACCCCTCAGAACTGCTGTCTCCATGGAAAGGGCTACAAACATGGCCTGTCTGTGCAGCAAACAGCTTCCCTAGGCACAGAGGATCCTGGACACACAGGGCATGACCAAGCGGAATGGATGAGTGGCTCACCTGTACGTGAGCTCAGGGGCAGCCCAGGCACCCGCTTTCTGCCTCTAGGCAGAGATTCCCATGGATAAAATGGACGTGACTGGCTACTCAAGTGAACTTCAGCCTACCCCAAGATTAAAGGAATCTTGGGGTCAGTACTGGCTCCAGTCGTGTTCAACTTGCTCATCAGTGACCTGGATGAAGGGACAGAGTGTGCCCCCAGCAAAGCTGCTGATGATGCAGAACTGGGAGGAGTGGCTGATGCACCAGAAGGCTGCGCTGCCATTCAGAGAGACCTGGACAGGCTGGAGAGCTGGGCAGGGAGGGACCTCATGGAGTTCAACAAAGGCAAGTGTAGGGTCCTGCACCTCGGGGGGAACAACCCCATGTACCAGTACAGGCTGGGGCTGACCTGCTGGAGGGCAGCTCTGCAGAGAGGACCATGGGAGCAAGATGCCCATGAGCCAGCAGTGTGCCTTTGTGGCCAAGGTGGCCAATGGGACCCTGGGGTGCATCAGGAGAAGCATGGCCAGCAGGTGGAGGGAGGTGATCCTCCCCTCTGCTCTGCCCTGGTGAGGCCCCATCTGGAGTGCTGTGCCCAGCGCTGGGCTCCCCAGTTCAAGAGAGACAGGGAACTACTGGAGAGGGCCCAGCTGAGGGCTGCAAAGCTGATGAGGGGACCGGAGCATCTCCCGTATGGGGAAAGGCTGAGAGAGCTGGGCCTGGTTAGCCTCGGGAAGAGAAGACCGAGAGGGATCTTATCAGTGTCTACAAATATCTTAAGGGCGGGTGTCAGAGGATGGGACCAGGCTCTTCTCAGTGGTGCCCAGTGACAGGACAAGGGGCAACGGGCACAAACTGCAGCACAGGCAGTTCCACCTGAATATGAGAAAGTTCTTTACCTTAAGGGTGACAGAGCCCTGGCACAGGCTGCCCAGAGAGGCTGTGGAGTCTTCTCTGGAGATATTCAAAACCTGCCTGGACGCAGCTCTCTGCAAGCTGCTGGAGAACTTTCTTTAGCAGGGGGCTGGACTAGATGACCTCCAGAGGTCACTTCCAACCCTGACCATTCTTGATTCTTGGATTCTGTGTAATTTTTTTTTAAAAAAAAATCTCAAAATTTTTCAGTTCAAACACCAATCCAAGGTTGGAATACTAAAATACCGTGACAAGAGAAACTCGCTAGATAAATGGAAAATATTAACAGCAACTTTGAAAGTGTGTAATGGATACTACTATTTAAACCTGAGGGGGAGAAATGGAAACTGAAATAAAAGGATTGAAATAATTTCAGGTGCTCTGAGACCTTAGAGCAAAGCAGAACTAAGAACTTCTCTTCGTGAGCTAAAAGCTAGCATTAAGACACTTTCAACTAGTCTTTTACATTTATTTCCCCTTATTATTTCCAGTACAACATTAAGATCGTAACACAATTCCTTTACTCATCTTTTCCGTTAATTTACTAGGGAAATAATGTACCACTTTTTGGTAATAATATCAAAACATTTCTTGTCAGCTCAGGGACAACCACCTGCCAGCAGGAATTTTCAGCAAGCTGGGACTAGCCCACTAAAAGCTGTTGCAGCAAAAGGTACCTCAGGCAGGTATTAGAGGTCTGGCTGAACCAAAGGTACAGCACAAGGCACACCAACACATGCAGAAACAGGATGGAACAGATGCGTCAGCTTACACAGGTGCTTTGCAAAAAAGGCAAGTTTGCCAACAGCACCCAAGTCCTCAAAACCTAACATAGTCAAAATCTCAGTGCCTCTGTGAAATACCTGACTATACTTAAGTGCCTGAATAACTCAATGGGGTAATAACAAAATCCAAAGTGAGACATTTATATATAGTGAGACATTTATATATCTACAACATAGCTATCAAAACCAAAAAATGTGAACATGGAAAAAAAACCCAACCTCTTTAGAACTTTGCCATTCATAAGAACATCAGCATTTACCAAAGCTCCATCAGTCCTTCCAAGTTCTGATATTACATGCAGGTCTGACATTGCATCTTGCTTGTGCTGGGAACCCTGGGGTTAGCTTCCTGCCTTAAACCTACTCAGGATGTTCACTAGGCACCCCTAAAAACCTAGGACATTATCTGACCAGCAGTCTGGCAAACCTTTTAAATACACTTAACACAGCATTTCTAAGGTTGGAACTTAAAAAAAAAAAATTATCAAAAATGCTTGCCTTCGGTAGGACTTATACCTAGATGGTGCACTTGACTGGAACACATCTGCAAACAAATTACTTTAAACTCTTTATTCAGAGTATTACAATTTTGATTAAAAGGCAGAAACTCCAGAATCCTCCTCAGCATAAGGAAAACATATCCCTTTTTCAGAAACAAATTTGATCAGCAGGTTATAGACTGACACAGGCAGGGCCAGTAATATTCCTAGCAGCCAAGAAACAAGAAATGAAAGTGAAATCAGCACTTAAGACCTTTCCAACAGAATAAAAAGTCTGGGGTTTTGTACTTAGTTGCTATGGCTGCTCATGGGTTTGGCAATAGCCACTGGATAAAACCTTTAATCATTAGAAGCTCCCACCTAATTCAGTTTGAAGAATTAGACTTCATTAGTTATATGCAGAGCGAGATGGACTTGACATCTACATCCACCATGCCCCAAATCATTCCTTCTCTTATTGGGCTGATCACCACTAAAAACATAGAAAGGCAGCTTCAAAATGTATTAAATTACTCAGTTAGTAGTGATGCAAAACTATTTCCTAACAGATTATGCACATCATTGCAGATATACATTTCTATTTGCGGTATGAAGAATACATCTTTGCAAGGCAGCTATGAGGCAGCTTCTCTAATGCTTTGCTATGACAGTGCCTCTTCACTGCTTTTAAAGCAGAAATAAAGGTGTCTAGGCACCTCTAGATATTGGAGGATCAAAGATGCATTCCAACTGAAATACCCACTTTCTTTCTGTTACATCACTTATAAATCCAAAAAAAAATTTCAAGGGTTTTAAAGAAAACCCTTGTGCAAGCAAAAACATTTCTTCTGTGTCAATAAGCTCCTACTACAACATGAAGAACATTTATGTTCCGCAACATAGTTACAAAAAAAATCCTTCAAAAATTTCTTTACATAGGTAAGTAACACTATGCAACACTGCAGTCTTGTATTTGGAAATATGTATCTTCCTACAGCATTAAACCTCACACTATTGCAATTTAGACCAAATGATGACACGTGTACTCTAACACAGAATACACTAACATTATGTAATAGTTATGTCAAGAAACTACCTTGCGTGTTATTAAGTTAAAACTGCAAGAAGAAACCAGGGAGTGTCTTTCACAACTAATCTTATATGAATGCCGGAGACTGGACAGCTGGTCCTTTGTTTCATGATTCATCTAAAGGATGTCACTAAGAGTATACAGGCTTGTGTTCCCATAAATTGTTTCAAAGATAAAGGAATGTTAGGCAAGTGTTTCAACAATCCCACCTATGTCTGGAACTAAGTAACCATGACATAAAAAAATAACTGAGAAAGAACCATAAATAGACAACACAGAATCAGAACACAAATACAAAATAACCTGATTTTTATTTCGATAAAGAAATTAAACTCAATCTTAGTAGAAATAGAGTCATACACAATATCTGGCCATAAAAACCTGTATGTACAGCGCAAGAAAATAACATATTGCAAAAAGTTACTTTTTCCAAAAACTTTTAAAATACTGGCTCACTTGAGAGGAATTCATAATTTATTTTCATGCTTACGTTTTCTATACAGTGTAGAGCTATCCAAAATACCCGTATTCTGGAGAAACATGAAGTGCAAATTAGCAGGTACAGCCACCTGCAAAATTAGGCAGTGGTTAAGAGAGAAGTCTGAATCACTGTTTTAGACTTGGTTGTATCAATTCTGCCCAAGAACCACTTACCTTCTTTGTAGAATGTAGTACTATAATCTTGTAAAGCTCCAACAAAGAGACAGTCCATGCTCACTTGAATAGCTATTTTTTCCTTCCATTCTTGATTTTCTTTGGAGCTCGTGGCTTTATTGCAATGTCTTCGGTAAAAACTATTGTTTAAAAGTGAGCTGTTGCTTGGATGTTTCCAAGAACATACAAATTACAGCTACGATTTCTTCTCTAAGATCAGTACATTTTATTAACATCAGTGCATTTAATCCCATAATATAGACAATAAACATCTTGCATAGGTTTACAGACTTTGTGAAAGGCTAAGAATAAATTCATATGATCCACTTTCCAAAGGCACAGATTTTCACATCAAATGGCACCAGTCTCTGGTCACACAGCTGCAAACTGTCTTGAACACAGTTCCTAATCCACTCAAACAATTTTAGTTTCATGCAAAATAAAAAAAGGTTTAAGCATATGTCCAAACTAAAGCATGTTTATTCATTTTTTACAATCTTTTCACTGAAGACCAAAACTTTTAAAAACTTTTTTTCTATTTTTAGGTCAGAGATTGTTAATAGCTACTCCTCAGAAACATTGGGTTGATTCGTAGTCTAGGGCAGCAGATCTGATCTAAGACCTGAATCTGTACTTTGAGAAACAGGGAGGATGGTCAAACCTGTTCCATAGGGAAAAAGGCTGGGAAAGGGTCATGTGGGGCAGAGCTTGTGTTTTTGCAGCTTCTTACCCTCTAGGATCCAGGTACATGGTATGGCCATGTCTAGGGCATTATATAGAAACAAAACAGATAAAGGAATGGAGTTCTGGAAAAGATACCTGAAGGCTAGAGGGCTTCTAGACACAACTGGGAAATTTCTTGCAGATAGAAAAGTGACAGGAGACCAGCAAAGGTCAGCTCATCTGCACTGGCCTGGGCCAACAACTTCAACTACTAAGGGAAGCTGGAGCTGTGCCAGACCAGTATTTCTGAAAACGGTAGAGACCCTATAGAGACTAAGACTGTATTTTGAGGAAACGCAAGGAAGCCAGTGTTATGGCCATGTGTGGCTACAGGACTCAGTTTTTTATATAAAGGGAAGTGTGATGGTGAAATAAAAAAATCTTAGTACATTAATTTATCTGAACAAGCTAGGAACATTTATTTCAGCACGTGCCTCTGATGACTTTATGAACGTGAATGATCCTTCTTAAAGAGTCAGAGGATCCTGCTGGCCCTTTAGCAGCATGCTTTTAGCTGATAATTTCATAACTATACAGCTGCTCTTTCCCACAGCAGTAAAAGTAAGTGTAAAATTTCTGTCCATTTGCAATGACACTAAACAACCTGACTCAAGTGGCTCTTCACAAGGTATTACCATCACCTAACCTTATTGCTACTCAAGGTTAAAAAAAAAAAAAAAAAAAAAAAAAAAAAAGAGATTAATCCTACTCTTCAAATAGCTTAGTGTACATCAAAGCCATGGAAAAATTATAATGTGAGGAACTGCAATCTTCTAGATATTTGTCTGCCCATTAAAAACTAGAATTTTATTTCATGGAAAGCTAAAAACAAGCTGGTTTTGGTTTTGTAATCTTTCCAATTACATATAGTCCAGAAATTTACCATATTCCTGGCAAGCAAATCAAGTGTAATTTTCTAATTTAACAAAATTGGTTTGTCCTCTACTTATATGCAAGCACAATATTAAAAATAATTTAATACTTTTAAAACTCTTCCCAATGAGATAAAAATTCTGGTTTGGGGCACTGTCACCATGCAGAAATAACTCATCTCTAGTATGAAATGAATTCCTTTATCCTGCAAAATCTAGATCCGAAAATTCTCTATTCATCTCACCCCATATTTGCAGTTCATTTCATTGTTTCAGCAAAAAAGTTGGCAATTTAAACTGGCTAGTACAGCTGCAATTGATGGGGTCCTCAGTGACTGGTGAGGACTGGCATGTACTGGACCAGTTAACAGCCAGCCAGCCATGGAACAGCACTCTCCAGCCCCCTGTACTCCGAATAGGCCTCCTTATTCTGCAGACTTCCAAAAACTGTGGCAGAACAAGTCCTTTATTTCAGCTTGGCGACAGTTCTATTTATCTCAGTTCTTAGGCAACCTTCATGTGCTTGCCCATCTGGGATTATAGTCCACTTCAGCTAGAACAGAGTAAGACTGAGTCAACTGAATCAATTAAAAATATCCTATCCCAGTAAGTGACACTGTTACATATCCACTGAATAGCCTTTTCTGGCCGCCATGGAGTGGCAATTACTTATCGCAAGTTGTAATTCACTTTTTAAAACCAATCTGGAATACTTGCCTTACAATTTGTATATAAATTATTCTATATTTCTGTTAACTTCAGATTTGAAGCTACTGAACATTTAATTTAACGCCTGTGGAATCTGGAGAAAAGTCACTACTTCACTGATTTGCAGTTTTGGAGAAAAAAGAAAAACACAGATCTCCTCCAGAAATTTAAATTCACTGTAAGACAGTAAAATATTCTGTCTTCAGATGTTATGAGACTATTTGGAAAAAAGTTCATAGTTTTGGGGGTTTTTTTCCCCTGCCTCCACCCTAACTTAGTGTTTAGGACAGTACAGATGTAAATGCAAGTCTAGAAAAATTGAACTGCTGTTTGGCTCATATCTACTGCTGAGGAAACAAATACAAAAAGAACTGTTATAAATCAAACTGTAAGTTACATACAGGAAGCTTTAATTCACAATGATTCTAAGGGAAAGGACACGACACACAAGTTAATTCCCTGCCTTAAACTGGTTTTGTGCAGATGTAGTTCCAAGCCTACTAAGACTCAGACCTCTTCAGCCTGCTATTATGCAGTGTTGTACAAACACTTGCACCATACAGTAACAGCAAAAGAATTTGTACCAATTATTCTGGCTTTATTCATCTGAGAATAAATTATTTTTTGTAAGAGAAAAGGCAGCGTCATCATTTAAGCTTCAGCATAAACGAAGTATGGAAACATTTTTATACATTAAACACTTGTTGACTAGTCAACAACATTATTGTAGCTCTGCTCCCTGTTCCTAGCATGGGTAATTACCGAAGTGTAAAAAAACACAGGCATGAGAAGCAAAAAAACATGTGGCCAGCTTAGACTTCTCAGTCAGAATTTCTTCAGCAAACAAACACGCATCTTTGTTAAGATATTGATAAAGAATGCCAATTTTAAAAAGGTGAAAACAGTAATGGTAACATTGTATTAAATATATTCTATCATTATAGAGTAACAGTATAAAAATTTTGACAGTTTTCTTTTTCTTATAAGCATTCATATCTTGAATGTGAATTCTGTTTCACTGGAGTCTCTTGCTTAGAACAAAAATTATCCCAATATGCAGAATCCTCAGGTGTGACTGGAATGCCAGATGCAACTAAATCTTCAAAAGTCAATAATGTAAACTGTGGTTCGTTAGGCTCCATGCAACATACCTAAGGAAAAAATACGTATTCGTATTACAGGAATCAATAAATCTCAATTTTTCTCCCTGCGATATTCCTTGTCCGGTTTAAACTACACATTGCTTACAGAAGAAAAAAGAAAATATTCCAGTTGAGACCAATGTCACTGTCCCTAGTTTATGCTATACAGTGACTAATAGAAGCATGTAACAGGTCACATGGAAAAAGCAGTTTTTCATTGAAGCTTAGTTCACAAAACTGAAAGAACAGGGGACACAGAATGCTGCAAATACCACAGAATGAATGTTTAAGTCCAGAAAAAAGCAAGAAAAATCCCACCAACAAATAAAATGTAGTTAATTCTCCAGCAGACATGACTACTTGAGATGATAGTGTAAGGATTTATTCCACTAGAGGTGTGCCTATTCATATTCTTTTTAATACCAGCAATCACGGGGTTGTGCATGCTTCTCTCAAACTCATGCTATTTAAGGACAGAAGTGGTCACAATCAATCCACAATTCCCCATGTTAAATCCAGATTAAGTGCAGACTAAGATATTACAGATGAGAGTGTCACGGTCTCTGTGTTCCACCACTTCAAGAAAAATCACATGGCAAAGGAAAAAGGTTAAATTTTTTGAGCACATTACTGTGCAGCCTGTTGTATGCTGTCTGAAAGTGTAATTCTTTCCAGACACCAGAGCAAACAGTACAGCTGCATGAATCAAACATGAATACAGCTGATCCTTCTAAATTCAGCATTTGCTCAAGCAACATATTCTCAACGTTTAATATTTCATAGAATTCAACAGGACTACTCTGCAATAGGGTTATTCTGTACATCACACAAACTGACACATTTTTGATGCAGACTAAGGTACTGTTAACTTCTTGCGGAGCGAACACTGGTATCTGGCAATTACAGGATGGCTGAAACTGGAAAAAGAGCTCTGCAGGTCATGTGGTCTAACTTCCCTGCTCAAGCAAGGCCACCTAGAGTTAGTTGCCCAGGCCCGCGTTCAGATGGCTTTTGAATATCACCGAGAATGGAGACTCCACAGTCTCCTTGGGCAATCTCAGTCACCTTTGCAGTGAAAAAAAAAAAAAAAAAAAGAAGTTTTCTGATGTTCAGAGGGAACAACCTGTGTGTCAGCTTGTGCCCGCTGTCTCTGGTCCTGCAACTGGGCACCAATGAAAAGAGCCTGGCTCTGTCAAATTTGCACCCTCCCTTCAGGTATTTATATACTTTACTAAGATCCCCTAAAGCCTTCTCTTTTCCAGGCTGAACAATCCCAGCTCTCTCAGCTTTTCCTCATAGGAGAGATGTTCCAGTCTCTTAACTTCATTTGTGGTACTTCGCTGGACTCTCCAGTATGTCCGTGTTTCTCTTGTACTGACCAGCCCAGAACTGAACACAGCACCCTAGATGTGGCATCACCAGTGCTGAGCAGAAGGGAAGGATCATCTTCCTTGACCTGTTGCCAATATTTTGTCTAATGCAGCCCAGGATACCATACCCTTCTATGCTGCAAGAGCCCATTGCTGGTTCACATTCAGTCTGGTGTCCACCAGGATCCCCAATGCCTTTTCTGCAAAGCTGCTTTCCAGCTGGCTGGCCGCCAGCATGTCCTGGTGCCTGGGGTTGCTCCTCTGCAGGTGCAGGACTTTGCACTTACTGTTGAACTCCATGAGGTTCCTGTCAGTCCATTTCTCCAGCCTGTTGAGGTCTCTTTGGATGGCATCACAACCCCCTGGCATATCAGCCACTCCTCCCAGTTTGTGTCACCAGCAAACCTGCTGAGGGTATACTGCCCCATCATCCAGATCATTTATGAAGATGCTAAACAGGACAGGATCTAGTTTTGAACCCTGGGGTACATTGCTAATTACTGGCCTCCACTGACACTTCATGCCGCTCATCACCACCCTCTGTGCCCAACCATTTCGCCAGTTTTCAGTTCACCTCACTGTCTGCTTATCCAGCCCATACATCAACATTTTCTCTAGGAGGATCTTATGAGAGCACACATCAGAGATAAAAGATACTGAAGCCTAGGTAGAGAATAGCCACTGCTCTCCCCTCATCTACCAGGCCAGTCATTTCACTGTAGAAGTTTACCAATTTGGTCAAGCATGACTTTCTCTTGGTGAAGCTATGCTCACTGCTCCTAACGATTTCTTTGTCCTTGATGTGCCTGGAAACGGTTTCCAGAGTTAGCTGCTCTGCCACCTTTCTGGAGATTGAGGTGAGACTGACAGGCCTGTAATTCCCTGGGTCCTCCTTCTTGAAGATGAAGTGACACTTCCTTTTCTCCAGCCTTTGGGCACCTCTCCCAGTTGCCATGATGAACCTAAGATTATTGAGAGAGGCCGTGCAATGACAGCTGACAGCAGCATCCCGTAACAGCTCATGGAATTATGTACGTCCTGTTTGCTTACATATTCCCTGACTTGATCCTCTTCCAAGGGTACATCTTCCTTGCTCCTTCCCCTCTCATCCCTGGAACCTGAGATTCCTGAAGGCTGGTCTTGCTAAGAAAGACTGAGGGAAAAGGCTGAGGTACCAGATGCCGCCTTCACATGTTCTATGCACTTGAGGCCTCCATCTTATAGAGCAAAAGGCCTGCATCTTCCCTAGTCTTCACTTTAGCCTCTATGCACTTACGGAAGCCCTTCTTGGTTCCTTGGACATCCATGGCTTTAGCTTTCCTAATTTTGACCCTGGAAGCTCAGACAACGTTTCTGTATTCCTCCCAGGTTACTAGTTCTCATTTCCATTCTCTTTATGCTTCCTTTTCATGTTTCAATTTGGCTAGAAGCCCTGTCTTTATATACACAGGCCTCCTGGCCTTTTTGCCTGACTTCATACACACTGGAATGGAACTCTCTTGAGCTTGGATGAGGTGATCCTCAAATATCAAGCAGCTTTCTTGGGCCCCACTTCCCTGCAAGGCCTTATCCCTTAGGACTCTTCCAAGCAGATCTTTGAGGTCAAAGTCTGCTGTCCTCAAGTCCAGGGTTCTAAGCCCTCCTCCCTGCCCCCAGGACCCTGAACTCCATCATTTCACATTCACCGTAGCAAAGGCCGCCTTTGACCTTCACAACCCCAACAAGCCCCTTCTTGCTGGTGAGGAGGAGGTCCAGCAAAACACCTCTCCTAGTTGCTTCCTCTGTCACTTAAAGGAGGAAGCTGTTGTCAGTGGACTCCAGGAACCTCCTGGGTTGCTTATGTCCTGCTGTGTCTCTCCACAGATTTTGGGGTGGTAAGTGCCCCATGAGGAGCAGGACCTACAAACAGGATGCTGCTCCTATCTGTCTGTAGAAGGCCTCACATCCACTTGTACTTCCTGGTCAGGTAGCCTAGAGCAGACACCCACCATAATCACCCTGACTTGCCCTCTCCTTAACCCTAATCCATAAACTCATCTGGTTCCTCATCTATCCCCAGGCAGAGCTCCATGCACTCCGGCTGCTCTCTCATGTGAAAAGCAAATCCCCCTCCCTCATCTTCCCTGCCTGTCCTTCCTAAAGAGCCCCTTGATCACAACACTCCAGCCATGGGAGCCATCCCACCATATCTCCATGATCCTAACAAGTTCATAGCCCTGCAACTGCACACAGATCTCTAACTCATCGTGTTTATTCCTCATACTGCATGCACTAATCTACAGGCTCTTTAGAGAGGCATCCCAGCATACTGAGTTCCTGGAGAAGGTTTGGGGGATGTGTCCGTAACTGTGCCTTGTAGGTGTTCACTTATATGCAAATGGAGGTGACACAGTCTAAGGCTTCCTGTCACATCTATGAAGGTTGGTCAGTGAACAGGTAAAACAGCAAAAATGTCTATTCTCTGCTTCCATGTTTGAGCTGTAAACGACTGTTAGGAATAAATGCAGAGACAACTAAATGGTTTGTGTTTGTTGTAACAGCATAGAAAGTCTCAAAGTTGTCCAACGCAGACTGAAAGCAAAAGTTAATTGAGCAGCCTGTCACTTTATATCCTCACACAAGTGACATGGTGTTGAGACATGCCTGTTCATCTGGCATTTTGGAGATGAGGTAAAGCTGCAGGAACTGTGCCTAGAGCCCTGCAAGTGACAGCGCAGATGTACACCAAATATGAACCAAGCCTCGGAACTAAGTAGACTGTTAACAGATCTAGTTTGAACTTCAGCACATGCTTGTCTGAAGGGAAATGCGTTCTGATTGAATTATCAGAAGTCCTGTGAAATTTAGCAAGTGATACATGAAAAGGTATTTTATATCCTACATATGAATTATGAAGAACTATAAACTCAGCCATCCTTCATTGAGACTTACATCAGATAACTGTCTAGATCTAGGTTAAAAGTGGAGAAAAATATTCAAGCATATAGGAGTCACTAGCAGACATTTTGTTAAGATTCTTGACACTAGAGAATTTAAGTTATAGTATGTTAAAGTAACAATTGATCTTTCCTATGAATTGTAGGTATTTGCCGTCAAGTTGGGAAGAAAGCTCACTGGAAGTACATGTTTTGCAAACAGGACATAATGAAATACTACTCTGATAGCAGAGAAGGAACAGAAACAAGCACTGACATCCTGAAACAAGTGCATTATGTCTACACACAATTTCTTTTTTTTAAGCTAAGATGAAGAATGCCTTTTCCTCTCAACACAGCTAGTAATACATATAATCCTTTCACACAGTTCTGCTAGAAAGAGAGAAAGCCACTTTCATTTCCTCCATATTCCTGTTAGGAGTCTTGAAAAGACACAATGCAACAATACAGAAATTTCCACTTCATATTGGGGAGTCACAGAATACTCACTTGTCCTATTTGAAATGACCTTTTTTCAGTGAATTGAGATAATGAAATTCAGGTCATCACAATTTAGTCAGTGGACAAGTATGCCTTTGAGACCTTCTTGATACAACGACTTTTCATCGGAACTCTTGATATCATGTCTATTCTTTCTATGATAATTTTAAGATGTGTGACAGTGATGGTGAAGGTCAATACTTAAAAATTGTGGATTTTTGTAGACTACTTAGTTGTCTTTAGAAATAATGAACACCTTTTCACCTCAGATTGACATTTATCAGTATTCCTGTAGGAAGGATGACATGCAGCCCCACTGGGAACTTAAGCATGTCCTGTCAAACAGAATGCATGTATTTTCTTAGAGAATATTTGAGCACTGATATACCACAGTAAATCCTCAAAGGAAGTTTAGACTTTTTTTAACCAATGCTAGTTAAAAGGTCTGCCACTCTATGTTATCCATAAACACAGACTCAGACTTTATGACCACGATAGGTGAAAGTAGTCATGCACATATCCTTTAATCCATTCATATATAATTTTTTTTTCTAGTTCCTGGCAGAATCTTTGTATCTAAATAACAGAAAACCACTAACCCATTTTATTGTGAGCAACTACAACACCACAGAAAAAAATGGGAATCTGTCACGTTTTGCTGACTGTCTGGCTATTTTGGCTACAACTTGCCTGTCTGCCTCAAATTTGACTTTTGTTGCTATTTTCATGACCAAGGTCTTTATTAAATTACACAGAAAATCCTGAAAAGCTTTTAAGTGGCTTTGTCATTTCTCTCAATAGAGAGACCACATAGAATGAAGACTAACACTGCTGTTCTTCCCATCTGTTGGTTGTTGTTGCTCGTCTCGAGGGTCATCTTGTCCTAATGGTGTTTGAGGGATGGATCTGCTCTGAGATACATGCACTGACAGTCCCCTATTAAAATCAACTTGGTGAGGTGCCGTACTAGTTTAGCAGTCCAGATTGGTTCACTGCCTCCACTTCCCTCGGTGAAAACTATCTTTCCCACGTGAATACTAGCAGGCTGTGACAAAAATCACTTACTCTTCCCTTGAATGCACACACTGAATGCTGTAACACATACATTCCAGATTTGACATTATTTGTTGCTGTCTTCTGAAACCATTTATCCTTCCCAGACTTTTCCTGAAAGAGCTACAACAGAACTAGAACTAGAGGTAACAGTTCAGTAAGAACCTGGTTAATAATGTGCCTAAGACAAGCTTCCTCCTTGGCCCTATATCTGAGGGAACACACTTTTAGCTACAGCATCAGGCTTAAGTTTAAATTCAAGTAATTAGTTACCAAGAACTGAAAATGTTTAATAATTTCTTACATCAGAATGCTTCTGTCCAAATCCCTCCTGTTTCCCGAGAGCCACTGCAATATGATGATAGTCATCTAACCGTGTTTCCTAGTAAAGATGAAAAAATGGCAACATAAATGTATTTTCTTTACTCTGTTTCCAGGCTATGTAAATGTTTAGAATACGGTTCAGAACAATAGCAGAACATCATTTAAAATACTTTAATGACATTCAAAAAGCAATAGTCCTTTCTAGCGGTTCTGTTGGAAAGCTCAAAGATGTAGATACATTAAAAAGTTAGCAGGGCTGAACTAGTTACTATAGGTTACCATCATCTTACCCATCTGTAGATACTTACATTCAAGTTTCTGACCTTAGCATTTCTTTACCAGACACTTCTAAGTCATAAGCCATATAAACCAACTTAACTATCTGTTTTCCGATAAGATAAACTATAAACTTCCAGGAGGTATTCTGAAAAACTATGTAACTTACACCAAATAACCTTAATCACTCTTGGCTTCAGACAGCATGTAAGATCCCAACTTTAAATATCTGACACAGCAGCCTGAGTACTGCTTTGTGTAAACAGGAACCAATTTTCCTATAAAAATGTTGTAAGGCATAAAATTGTATTACTAAATATATTTAATAGCTTTGTTCAAAAGTGTTTTCCTCTAGAAAGGCTAAGAATTCATCCCAAACAATTCACTTCAGAAAAAAAAACCACTTTAATATCCTTTTTCTGAATGTTTATTCTATAGTCAAGTCATAATCCTGTTGGCTTTAAGATAAAAATATGCGTGTGTGGGGTGGTGGGTGGGTGTTTTCCTTGCTTCTTTATCCAAACGTTTTCACATAATTTATGCACAAACTTTCTAAAAAGGAAATCAAGAATAACAAGAATATTACCAACTAAAATGAACAATTTAGATATCATCATTAATCTGAAACTCAGCTAGTAGTCTGGAGATTCTTCTGGGAGGTATGATTGAGCCTCCATTTTCCACTTTCTTAGGACATACTCTAACTGCACTATATTATCATATAAAGAAAGCATCATAATGCCCTCCTGTTTCCTCTCAAAGGTTGTTGGTTGCCTAGTTCTAGGGTGGGAGTGTTTTCTGTTTGTCTAAATGAAAAAAATTACTACATCCAGTTTTTAACCACTTCATTCCCCCCCTTCATTCATTTTTTGCATGTACAAGAGGTTAAAGACTGATCAGAATAGAGGACACAGTACAGCACATTAGGCAGTGTCTATATCTGTAGTCAGAAGTCTGCAAACAACTGTGTTAAAGCTTTACGCTAAATGCACAGAAATTGTTTTTTGTCAAGCAAACTTATGTATTACTTCTTGTTTGTGCAACTAAAAACATATTATAAATCCTTTTACATATTGTTAATAAAATAATTTCTTGTCAGCTCAAAGCTGCATTTAACAAGCAGTGACTCTAGGTAACATGGACCATTCCCCTACAGACACCCTGCCCAATGGACAGTGAATTCAGAAGGTTCCACCTCATTTACTTCACATATCCTATGTGGTCACAAAAGAGTTTTCAGCATCTTACAATAAAATGTAACAAATTATACCTTTCATCTTATCTTTGCTGCTCCAGAGAAATGTAAATCCAAACCAAATACAGAAGGGAAGGATGTTCTTCCTGGCCCCTACTAGCGGCCAACAAAAATCTTAAGCTATGGAGTTAATGAAACATACTGAAGCCATAAAAACCAGCACATCAGCTTGTTTCTCTCTTCACCTGGAGGTATTGCTTACAAAATAAATCCAGCTTCTTAAATGGAAATAGATGACTAAACAAAAAGAGAAGGAGGACAATCGTACAGAATTGCTCTGAGGTAAAGAGTTTGTTAAGATTCCTCTCTATAAACCAGAAAACATATAGATCAAAATTTGTTTTTCCTCTGCACAGAACCACACTGTTACTAGAGCTGTTCAAGCTACAGGCACATTGAGACTTAAAATTACCTCATTTCAAAGGCTCAGCAGAATGATGTGCCTGGGATTCAAATCATTCTGGATTCACTCAACAACAGACAGCTTACGAAGAAACTGTACCTTCCCAGTGAGCAGAAAGGATTGCTGTGTGAATCCAGTTGGAATTGCTAGTCTTAGAAGTTTTCATTCCTATTTATTCCTGAAAATACCACTGGATTAACTTCTCTTACTGAGAACACTCCCTTGAATTTGCATACCAATAATTAGCAAATATGTTTCAAATTGACCCATGTAATCACAGTTTGAAATTCATATTCTGGAAGTCATTTATTTACATATAGACAAACCAAGCAAATATTTGCTGTGAATAAATGCAAACAATTACTGGTGTGGCACCATTGATGCTAGGTGATTCTTAATCCCTGAATGAGGTTTAGGATAAATGAGGTGCTTCCTTTACAAACTGGCTGTATCCAAATTTGAGAGAGGGACCAAAACAAGTAATGTCTTTTGTCTCATTTAAGATTCCTCTTTAATATAGAACCCAGTAAATGCTATTCAGCCATCCTTGCTGATTAACTGTAGAAAACTGGGACCAATAAGGAAAGAGCCATGAATACACTTAACATTTTGCAAATCAGTAATTAGGATTTTTTTTTTCCACATATCAGATCTGCTACAGACAAATTATTATAAACTTATGTATATCTCTTTAAATTATAAGACTCGTCATAGTTGTAATCAACTTCTTTCATTTTTATTAAAATGAACTAGTACTTCATTGTTGTCATTAACCTGGCAGGCAGCTAAACACCTCGTTGCTGGCAGGGCAGTACGAGAAGCTGAAGAGTCCTTGACTTAGTGTAAACACTGCTTAGCAACAACTAAAACATAAATGTGTTATTAACATTATTCTCATCCAAATCACAGCACCATACCAGCTACTAGGAATAAAATTAACTCTACCCCAGCTGAAACCAGGACAATTCTGTAAGTTTATTTTCTTCAAAGGAAGTAAATGGAGCATACAGAATTACCGATAATGATGATTGTCATCACCATCATCAGAATAACGACGCCATTCTAAATTAATACCCTGACACAAATACTGTATCACTCTTCACTGGGCTAGTAAAGTTTTATTTATTAGTAAAGAAAGTCACCTTTTTAAAATGAGGAAAGCATGCACTGCCTACGTGAATGAAGGATATTTAACACACATAGCAGACATGTTGTAAAATTAAAGTTATGTTTTTAAATTAAGTTTTACTGTATTTTTTCTCCTATTTGTTCCAAAATAGTTGGGAAGCAATCCGAGTAGCAATCTCTAGAGTACTATATGAAAACATCAAGATCAAACAAGAAGCTATTTCTGAGCTACTGCCTTCTATCCATTCTCAAAAATACACAAGGAGTGGAGGGGGAAGACAATTCAAACAAATCTAAACCCTTGGTGAAGGGACGACAGGCAACTACAAAATAAAGTAGTTCATTCGGTATTTACAATAAAATAACAGATATATTTTTTTAATGTTCACAGAGAATTCTATCTCCAATATGAAGGGGCTTTGCTCTTGTTTTGAACAGTTACAGGGTGTCTGAACAGTGTCAGCTTTGATTTGCTCTGATTCACTAGTGCTTCTCTTGACCTTTGAGTCATGACAGTTATAAGGTGGTAAATCTTCTAGTCTTCATGCTTTTAATTTGTATTTTTCGTATTACATGGTACTTTCTGAAGGAGATTTCAGAATATTTTGTGTAATTTAAATGGGTAAAACCCCCTTTATCTCTCTCTTCTGTTTTTAGTAAGTTAAATTCTGTTTAAAACTGAAATTAGACAATCTAAAATATGTGGTAACTGAATTTTAATCAGCCTTGCTTTCTTTGATCATCTCCTATCATAGAGGTAGATCTGAAAAGTAAAAGTGAGGTAGTTCTGTTTTTTATTTGCTAGAAAAAGTTAATTCAAGCAAACTCAGCACAACAAGGAATGAAAGAAAAATACTAGTACTATATAGTCTTATAGGTGATTCTTAATGACTTCTCTTGGGTGATTCTTCCAGATTTTTCAAAATTAGTGTTTTCAGTTAACAAGTTGTTTCAAGAATGTGGCTTAAGGGCAAATAATGAAACAAAACTCAGACTTTTGTAAGTAAGAAAATGGGCACAAAATTAAAAGAAACTTGGAAAAAGACTAAAAAGTAAAGTGATGCTTAATTTTAGGCTAGGGACTGGTAACTGAGAAACTAATTTTTTTCCAATTTCATTTTAATAAACATTGCTATTTGAATGAAATTATATCCCAAGCAAGCTTGTATTTAAATGAAACTTGGTTGCAAATCCTTTCTTTAAAATACTATGATCTGCCTCATTACAAGGCTGTGCTCTTGGGAAGAAGTAGGGCAAGCATAGAAGAGGAGTTGTTCCTCAGACAAAAATTAAATTAAGCTTTCAGCAGTAATTACTAAGTAATAAGGAAAAATAAAATAATTACAAAGCATTTGAGCAATACAGGGAGCGACCTACATCATCTTCAGGCTATTTTAATCAATCAACCACTGGCATGTCATCAAAGACCAAACTTAGGAGTTCCAGAAGTCAATCGAAAGCGGTAGACGCCTCCTTGAGAATGGTACACTGGTAGCATTAATACAGAAACCATTCTGTTACAAGATGCGTCACAGTCTTTCCTGAGATTTTCTTCTGCCAGTCTGTAATTCCAATTAGCGAGTTCCATGACATACTCAGTTCCCAGAGAATATGGCAATATCGATAAGATGGCTGATTTAGTATTGATAGATTTTTAAAACAACACAAACTCAAACGTGGCTAGAAATGGTGAAAGGAATGAACTGTGAAGAGGTCAACTTATGCTACAAGTTAAATGTTACTGGTACACTCATTCTTTTTTTACTACATGCACACCATACATGTAGTTTGTATAATACACAAAAGAAGCATACGGCAGAAATTTATCATTTAGACTGTAACAGTTGTTTCCCAACAACGTATTTTCAAAATGTAAACATGTATTGGAAACTGAATACTCCTATTGAAAACTACACTTGATATTTTGTGAAATCATGAAGTATGTATTCTTTGAACTGCTAGTCAGATATATACCAGCTGCACAAACTTATGGCAGACAAATAGGGTGTAAATTGTTCACAGACAATGTTAGAGTCAATGTCTTTTGCATATCTTCCTTTGTTTTAAGTGGTTGAATGAAAGTGCCTTTGGGGTGTAGAAAAATGGTATTGTGATTTAATTTATTTTTATTTTTTTTAAAGCTTGGCTTCTTAGGGTGATTAAATAATTTGAGATCGTTGTATCAAATCATAGAATCATTTAGGTTGGAGAAGAATCATAAAATCATTGAGTCCAACTGTTAACCTATCATTACCAATCACTAAACCATGTTCCTATCAGTTCTTTATATACCCTTTAAACTACATTAGATGCTGTTGATCATTTCCTACCACAACTAATAGGCTAGTTATTTCAGAGACGTCTCAGACACTTTCAAGAAGGAAAACCAAACAATACCCCAAAACCTAATAGCCGGATAGAAAACTGAGCCCCAACTAATGTTCCAGTTAAGCAAAGGCAAGTTTTTTTGCATCTCTTGATTCCCACAGATAGCAGCCAGTCAGAACACTGTTAACTCCAGCCCCACAAAAGCACATTTCTCCCAGCTTGCATGGACAAGAAGTAAGAAACCCGAAAGGAGCTGAAGGCACCTCCTCCATTTCAAACATTTAATGCAGGGGTCCTCAAACTTTTTAAACAGGGGGTCAGCGCGCGGATGAAGTGGCAGGCAGTCATCTGTGGCTGCTTGGTTCCCCCCCCCAACCCCCAGTGGGGGAGGGGGGGGGGGGTTGTATAAATACCGGGGCCGGATTGAGGACCCTGGGGGGCCATATCCAGCCCGCGGGCCGTAGTTTGAGGACCCCTGATTTAATGTAAACACTAACTGATGGGGTTATTTAATCACTAGTCCCATTCTAGACCAACTGATGAAGAACTTTAAAATTCTTAGACACTGTTCAGAAGTTAGGTCTGAATATGCTTCAGTGAACTTCCTGCACGCCCTAGGATGACTTTCATAAAATGCAAGAAATATACTCAAGGAACATAAAAAACAAAAAGCCATTGTAATGCATATATCTCTGGGGTGTTTTTGCAATCATCAAAAATACTTAAAAATGCTGTGGATTTATATCCTAAGTTTGATTGATATATATACATATATGTGTGATATATATGTTTGAGATATATATATATATACACATACATATTATATGTTTGATCGATGTGGTTATAGAGAATAAAGATGTGAAGCTGCAATTAAAAAAAATAAAATGTGCAATGCAACCATAGGTATGTGAGACTGTTTATCATTACCAAAAAATTAAATTTGAGTATTTCTGACCTCAAACGTCCACTCTTCTTCTTTATCACCATCCAGAAGCATTTTTGTCTCTTTATACACCTTTCCTATTTCCAGTTGCAATGGGGACACATTAAATTCAATTCTTTGCAAGTTAAAGCCAACTCCAACTCCAATAGCCTTTAAGAAGCTTTCCTTTAAGGCCTAAAACATAGAATAAATTAATTTTATTCATACTGGGTGTTTTCAAACTGTTCTATAAACATTACTTCTGAGCAGATACAGTAGACCAAATAAATTTAAGACTTAGACTACTATAAATGTGAGAGTAAACTGATGCAGTTACCAAGAAAGAAAGTTATCAGTGTTGTTAATACCTAGCCTAACTTGCTGTATTATAATGAACATGCAACCAGAATTACCAGGTGGCATATACAGATATGAACCCTTTACTTTGTTCTGGACACGTGTTTAAAACTACTCATAAATCCTTCCAGAAATGTCAACTGTACTATGGTTTTCAAGGTTATTCTGACATTAAAATAATCACTAAAATATAAAACCCATCAAAATCTTACCTCCAAACACACACATGTAACTATAAAAAGTATACAATTTTACCACAATGGAAAAAATAATAAAATATATCAAAAGAGAACATTCAGGTTATAGCACTGCAGCCTTTAAATAGGAAAAAGTATTACCCAGTGCCGATGAAACATATCCAACTGCATCCATTCATTACTCATAGACTTGATTACACCCCACTCTGTTTCAGTAAACTGTCGCTTCATGATGCGAAAGAAATTTGGAATTGAGCTACTACCTATAAATTAGAAAGAAATATTACAGAACAAAGTAGCAATAATAAGTAAATTAATTACCTCATGTTACTGCTCTGGAAAAAACTCATAGGAAAAAAAATTATGAAGTAACTGTGCTCTACAATCTGAATGTATGTAGCCTTAAAGCAGTGACACTGATAATTGTTCAGGAGATAGTATTAAACTATTCCTACAGCAGAATTACTGCATTAAAAATGTAAAATGAAAATCATAAACATATTATATATTTTCAGCATTCTCTAAAAAGCAAAGTATTTAACCAGTGCTAATTTTGTATTAAAAACTTTAGATTCAGCTACAGAAGTAGCATATACAGTTTTTGCCATCTGACAGCGTGATCTAGTAACATTGTACAAACCAGCATGCTTTGTCAGAATTCATCAAGCTATTCTGCCTTCTGCCCTTGGATGCTGGGACACAAAAGAAATACTTTTTTAAGCACATGTTGAATTACAATCTCCCAAATTTACTGCATGCATATTAAGTCTTCTGAATGTATTCTGCAAGAAAAAAGGGGGTAGGGAGATGCCCATAACGACAGTAAGAAAGATATCAATGAAAACAAAAACAAAACCCCTACAAACCTGCAGATCCTTAGATTAAATTTAAGCCTCCTCTAAAAACAAGCGTATCTGTGTAGCACTGCAGCAGCTCTTCAGGGACTGTATCACTTTTCCCCCCCAGTCCAAATTTACTTTGCAGAAAAAACTACAGACTGTGTAGTTATATTGATTAATGGCATTTCTATAAAACACTGGAAGCTATGGAACTCATTACATGCTTGGCTAATCATCCACAGCCTGTATCATTAATCAGCATACCACGCAATCTGTCCAATAGGGCTTACAGCTGGCTAAACAGACAATGGCAGAAAGCAATCTATTTTCTTTAGTAGGGATAATAAAAATCTGGATAGAGACAATGCCATGTATTGAGACAATTTTTTTCATAGGTTATGCAATGTTTTTATTAAAAAGAAAATATTAGTCTTATTTAATTCAAAACATAGTCTCCCCTCCCAATACCACACTAGTTTTAAGAACCTATCACTAAATAAGTGCTTAACAAAGATGCAGATTCTAATCTGAGCTCTGCCACTGATTCTGTGAGTAACTACTGGCAAGGAACTAAATTTCTCTACACTAATGTTCCCTATCTGAAACAAGGGATAAATATATAAAGTGGTTGTCTTCTACAGATATTTAAGCACTATATAAAAACAGGTATTGGCAGCAATAATTGATCTAAACAAATTAACGTCACACTAAAGCACCATTCAGGTTTTCTGACAACTTCCAATTCATATTGAAAAGTGTAATCTGACGTACACATCACACAAGACAAGGCAGTGACATTTCAGAGCAGCCCTCAATTTCATTTATAAACTGAAGAGAAGAAAACATCTTAAAACAGAGATTTTTTTGGCAGTTGCAGTAGTCAGCTAATGGAGTGATCCACACTCCAAAGACAGAACTAACTTTCCTCTCTAGAGAAAATGATGATACTGAAAAAGAAAAGCAACCACAATGTCAAGTATGTTTTGATGGACTACCAAGGTAAATGAAATGTTTAGGAAATACAACTTCCCTGAAAAAATGAAAATTTACAAAAAATTATGTTCAACTTGAAGAAAGGTTATTGTCTTTCGTCTGAGTTTATATGGTCTACTTTATGATCAAGTAACTGTGTTGACACCTGCTCAAACAATCCACTTATTTTTTTCCTTTCTCTTCTTCTGTCAGGTATTTAGGACAATAGCAGTAAGGCACCAGCCTCTTCAGGTGACTCAAACTACAAAACATTCAAGAATTTCCTAGCATACCTTTCCTCCTCCATTACTTTCAGGAAGTTCTCTTCCTTTCAATAATCCAGCGCTGTTGACACTACCAAAGAAGACTATCCAAGATAATCCACACTACCTTCAGCACCTAGAGGCATATAATGCCTCCTGCATTGCCAGTCCTTCTGCCATCCAAATCTTATCACGCATGGTAAATACACTTGATACTTGAACTGTTTAGTACTCCAGGTGCATATCAAAACCATATGCTACTGCCTTTTCACTCCATACTTACCCCTTGTTGAAGAAACCTAGAACAACTGTTCAGCTACCCTCATTGATGCTTATGTTCAAATTTACACAGTACTTTTCCCTCCACTCCAGCTGTCCGTCACATCCCTCCTCTGAAAAGTTCAGGTACTGCTTTCTCCTTCAGTACCCTCCGCTCCCGTTTCCTTCTTAATACAGCACAGTTGCTTTGCTCTGAGGAATGGATCAGATTAGAGGAGCCAGGACTATTCATCTCCACAGATTACTAGCAGTACCACAGTCTGCCTAGTCCATTTCCCCATATTTGTTTCAGTGTCAGAGAAAGATAGATTCACAGAATCATGGAAAAATTTAGGTTGGAAAGGACCTCTAGGGACCACCTGGTCCAACCTTCTGTTGAAAACAGAGCCTTATGTTAGGTTATCCAAGGTTCTGTCAAGCACAGTCTTTCAACCCTTCTCCAGGCAATTTATTCCAGCGTTTTACTGTTCTCATGTTGAAGAATTGGTCCATTGAGACAGAATTCCCCTGAAGCAACCTGAGCCTGTTGCCTTTTCCCCTGTTCCTGTGCACCCTCATAAAGACAACTACCTACACATCTTCTCTACAGCTACACTTGAAAAACAGATTCTCTGATGGAACAAAATGCTATTATCGTAATGCACACATATAATACTGACTGTCTTTATGTTGTCAGCAATAAATGATAAGGCCAGACACTCACTGAAACTTACATAATTGTACTGCTGTTTCTTATTTAACTTACAGCAATAAAGAAAAAAGATTCCTTTAAGATATCATAGAATCGTTTAGGTTAAAAAAGACCTTTAAGATCAGCAAGTCCAACCGCCAACTGAGCACTGCCAAGTCCACCACCAAACCATATCCCAGTAGTTCATAGGAAAGGCATAGTTTATTTGCTGTAGTCCATTCCACAGAACACTATCTCTTCAAGACATAAAACTAGTTTATTTTCCATGGTTCAGAAACCAAAGTCCAGATGTATGGCCAGCAACAGCTGCTGATAACAGAAATGAACCAGTGATACATACAGGAAACAGAAAAGCTTCCTAAACACATGGCGGTCCTAGATTTTGGGGAGGTCAGCATTGTTTGTTTGGGTTGGCTTGCCTGAAATAATGCACGATCTCCCAGCATAATGAAAATTGATCATCCTGATAAGGCAAGATTTCTTTTTACCACCTCCACAGACTCTTCATTCCTACTAATTAAGCATCTGGAACATGGGCTGCCAAATAAATGCTGAACTATAAGATGCCCAAACAGATTTCAGGAGACTTATCTACTGACTTAAAAAGCTCTTCTGATAAAGCTCCCTCCCTACAGCAGCAGAGGTTTGTCACAAATTCTGCAGAGGTTCATTTTATAATGGGGAATATTATTTTATTAAAACCAAATGATCATGGAACACTTTACAAACATGAATTAAATTACTAAGCACGCCTGCACTAAAGATAAACTTCATTACTCCTTTACCCCACATTTTACAGAGAAAACTACAGCACAGAGCAGTTCAGTGATTTGCTAAAAGTTACAAACTAAAGACGGCTAAGAATGGCAATGGCTATGGTAGGGTTCCTAGTGTGATTTTTTTGGTGGATTTGAGTTTTTTTAGTTTAGTTTTGGGGGTGCGCTTTTTTTTATTTATTTATTTATTGTTAAGTCCACAGTGCAGTTGCACCCAGCAAGAAGCTACACATGACTCTGGCTCTGCTGGGACAGGTTGCTGCTGTGACTGCCCACCAATAAGCGGGCATAACAAGACAAAAGATAGCATCTGCTAAAAAAGCACATCTTACCTTCAGGAAGCAAGATACATCTTCACTTCTGAGACCTTCACAATGTCAGGGCAGTTTTTTCTTGCAGTCTAAATCAAGACTGAAGCTTGTTTTGCCTTTCAGAGTCAGAGCATGGCAACTCTTCAGCTTTTTCTCCCTGAAGAGGTTATATTCTAACTCAGCCATGACATCCCTAAAAACACATTCTTTTTGTAATATTTTGGTCTCTCAGGAATTGTTTCATTAGTTCATAGAAAAGTCACAACTGATTTCCTTTAGTCTATTTCACAGACCATTACCTCTTCAAAATATAAATACATTTCTCTCTGTGTGTCTATGGGGAAGCAATAACAAGGACAAGCATAAAGACTTGAAGACACAAATCTGTCACAGCAAGTGGTGCTATTTTCAGTTTTCTGACCTCATATTCTGCAACCTGTTTGCCTACAACCCCTACCAGGGTGTGCAAAAGCCTTCATTAAACTGAGCTTCTTTCCTTTGTGAAAGTGACGAACAGGGACACAGAAAGGCAGGGACAGAGCTTGCATAGCATCTTGATCCAATTTAAGACATTTCTAGCAGAAATCCCTGTAAATCAGCAAGCAGTGCTCCATCAAATGTGACCAAATCAAACTCCGTCAAATATGCCTATGCAGGTTGCAGAAAATTGCACATTTGATTTGTCTGAGCTTCTAAACATCCATCCACTAACAAGCTCCAGAGCAGACACAGCTGGGTTCACACAGTACTGAGTCCTTGCTCATATTATCCAGTACTCCTTTCCCAGTGTTCAGGGTTATTACAAAAAAAACGAACAACTTAAACACTGAGCCAAAAAAAATCAGCTGGAGATACAACTACGTAGATAAAATTATGTGAAAAAATTCAATTTAAATGCTCAAAACTGCATTTCAAATACTCACAGAATTACAGCATAGCATCACAGAACATCTTGAGTTGGAAGGGACACATAAGGATCATCTAGTTCAACTCTGCTCCTCCCAGGACTACCTGACACTAAACTAAACATCAGTGCACTCCCTGTCATCCTCAGGCTCAGGTGCTTTGGGCTATACCTGCCGGTTCCTTTCTGTAAGTCATATTTACAGCTTCCGAAGAATTGCAATTTAGATTCTGATTCCAATTAATCCAATATACATACAGAAAACTGGTCCATCTCAGTGGCAATGTGAGATTTCTGCAACACACGATATGTACACTTCAGAAAAAGTATTTATGTATGTAAATCACAAATCAGTGACCATCAAAATTGCACAATATTTATCGGATTGGGCAAGCATCTGACCAGGTCTGCATTCATCCTTGAAATGGAATTAACACAATTCCATGATTTTAGGAATACATAGGATAGGTAAGATATGTTTTCATAACAGATTTCAAAAGTAAGTGTGGCTGGAAGCAGAGAAGCTTGGAAGGTTGGAAGCGTGTTCCACAGATGGTTTATGATTAATGGGAAAAAGATACATATGCCCATCAACTGCTAAAACTCTTTGAAAGAACAGTCACTTACCATTATCTGGTTTTCTTTAAAAGAAGAAAAATTGTGATGGAAGCAGACCTATTAAAACACTGGACAAAAGGTTTCAAAAAATAAAATATGAGAAAAATGCTGAAATGCTGATTTAGATTCTATAGGGAACTGAGCGTATCAGCAGACAGAAAAGCTGAGCCAATGGTATGAAAGTTATTAACACGACAAGGGGGTGGGAGGGTATGGATGAGATTTATGAATTAAATACGAAACCAAACTTACCTTGGTCAAGGGGATTAATGAAAATAAACTCCACTACAACTGAAAGTTATCTTGCTTTGAAATTTATAATATTGAGTACTGTAAGTATTCTATCAAGATTCTAATAGTATCTCTTTTCACAATTATCCTCTAATAATACCTTAAAGATAAGATTTTTATTTAGTATGGAAGCCTAATCATAAAAGTATTATTAAAGACAGTTTTTCTTTCCAGAAGAGCATGTATCTGTTCAGTCATCAACCAAATAATTTCACTATAAATCTTAGGAAAATCTAAGCTACAGATTTTGAATATGGTAATTCCTGGCAATGTAAACTTTCAACTATTTCCAGTGCTTTGACAGGTACTTCTTACCTGCCTATGCCACTTGAATTCCTAACTTACAGTTAATATACTATTCAAAATTTACATAGTTTCTTTTAAAGAGAAACTGTGAGACAAACTTTAACTCTTTTTAATAATGAGAATTATGTTGCCCTTTCCTCTCTCATTTGAATATACATTTTCACCTGTATGTTTTTATAGTTCCCTCCTTTTCTCACCTTTACAGAAACTGTTGTGTATTCTTTCTTTTTGCACTTGCTCATAAAAGCTAAAATTCTGAAGGCATTTCTGTTGTCTACAGTAAACTCCACATTTGAAAAATTTTTGTTACAAAGCATGACATCCTCTAAATATTGAAAGCAGTTTTTGTTTTTACATTGTATCATCTTGCTGAAAAGTAAGAGTCAACTAGAAAACTCTAATAAATTTACCTAAAACATACTACAGCTTCTTTTCATAATATACAATTAACTGACAACAGTTTGTCACAGTATCTGATTGTCTAACAAATACAAACCTGGATGTCCATTTGCATTAGAAAAAATTAACTGGATGGTTTAGCCATTCAAAGGCCCAACTTTAGAAGTCTTCTTTCCCTAGAATATATATAGAGTTCTACCTCCTTCCCATAACACTCACTAACTTGCTCCTTAAGGAACAGTAACCAACAGAAAGCAGGCATGCAGCAAATATCTGATCAGTTTCTCAAGATAAGCTAAAGGTTTTATCCTTGAGACCAAAATATATTTTCATCGATTTTTTTAAAATCTACAGACATAGAAACCTCACACCCCTATCACATCATAATACAGATTTGAAACCAGAATAGTTCACAGAAAAAATTAAATGTGAAATTAACACAGCTGTGAAGGCAATTGATTTCTTACCTATATACAGCTATTACTCCCAGCTAATGAACTTGACACATCAAATCTGACTAATCTTTCAAAATTGTCTTCTATGCATTTATTTAAAAAAAACCAGTAACTCATCCCAAAGTTAAGTTTCTTCATTAAATTAAAAATACACAATAACCTGAAAATTTCAGGAGGGGTAAGGAGAAAAAAAAATAGTGAGTGATACTGGAAAAGAATCCAATATTAAACCTACAAAGTAATCATGCTATATACAGATAAGTGTGCATGTGCGTGTGTGTATATGTGTGTGCATTCTGGATTTTTTGCACAAACTATTTACATTGAAATATATAATGCCATCTTTTCCACTACAACAACTAGGTATCCTAAAAAAAATAAGACTAGGACAAAAAACCTCCTTTGCATTCTTCCCCGCAAAACTTCGGACCAGATATACAAGATTGATTTTAAAAAGATGTAGGAGCGAAGAATAAAAAACCCACTTATTAAATTCCCTAGTCCTAATGGAGAAAATGCTTCAGAAATAGCAGAGAAATACAGTGTATTTTTCTCCATTTTTCTACCTGATAAAAAAAAGCCAAACAAGCTGCATTTGTAGGAAGATAAAAGACAATCAGAATTAAGAACAATGTAAATAATGATGCCGTTAACAGTGAAGACTACTATCCATAGGGCTAATACAGAAATCTTCATACTGGCATTTTGTTTACATGGTTACAAACATCAGGTCAATCATAGATCAGCTTTGTACAACGTACATTTAACAAATGTAGTTAACTGTCCCATTGTACCTGAAATTACTATAACCATGATATGCCTTCTCAAAAGTAGTCAGAAGAGGAGATGACTGACCTTCTCCACTTTAGTTTGTACCAGAGTTTTACAGTCTTCAAATTGTTTTGGTCAGATACAAACTAAATAGCTTATATTATGGTCTATATCCAAAATTATGGAAATTGAAAGCTAAAATCTACTACTGCCAGCTCACTGATCAACTTAATCCCCTGGAAAAAAAAACAAAAAACAAACAACAAAACAAAACAAATCAGCAAAAAAACCCAACCCCCAGAACGCTAGTCCCAGAGTCCTGACCAAAGAAACAGGTCAGTGATCAAGAACTAATATATAATCAATAGATATCAATTTATTTTCAGATGGCAAACAGGCAAAGTGACAATATGAAATGTACTACCTAGCAAAATGAGCAACTGAAGTATGAACAGATCAATCTACTTAATAATGTGAAACACAGGCAAGCTATAAATCCTGCAAACTAACAAACCATGTAGGAATATGTTTTGAGTCCTGGACACTTGGTGTGACAATCCTTTTGGTGTAGGACACAAGCCATATTTGATCATGTTTTACCCACTAAAGGAAACCAAAGTAAACTGATAGAGAAAAAACATTTCTTCTGCAACAGATGCCCTAATTGTTTATTGTTTATTAACACCTAATTGTTTATTAATATCAACTAACCCTTGTATAGGTGTTTGGAAACTGACAATGACTAACTTTGAAGAATCAGACAGAAAATTAACAAAGCATGTTTTTTTAAATCTGTAAGCTCACACAGCTTTAGTGTGAATTAGAGATTAGATCTGCATTCTGTGACCTCTGCTTCCTGTCAGCATCCCGCGATTCTCCCAATAATATATATATTAAACATCCATTCTCATCATGTAACTATTGATGATAGGTTTTATCTTGGCATATCTCAGAGAAGCAGCATTAACTTTAAAATGTCCAAAAATTTGAGGTTGCCTCCTTTAAATTACTTAACATTTCCTATACTGTAAAAATGGAAAAGTCATAAAGAGACTGACATAATTGGATAATGTTTGATATTTTCTCTGCAGTTAAGATCATTAAGTCTTTGAAATATTAGAGAAGCTGCTGAAGTTTCAATAGCATTATTGTGATTTGGTCTAACAGCAGCAATGAATACTTAAGCAAACTGCTGATAGCAAATGTTAAACAAAAGAAAGTAAAGAATCACAATGGATTAGATAGCTCTACCTTCAAAACTGCAAATTTTGTTTTGCTGAAGAAACAGCAATTTTGACACAGGTATGGCTTGGATTAAAAGAAAGAAAAAAAACCCCAAAAGTCACAAACTTAATTGAATACATCTGATCTATTTACAGACAGGTAGTGTATGGTCTACCACAGATACATGCTTTTTGTCATTTGTTCTGAAAATATATAAAAAATGCCAGATGCCCTCAAATTTTGTTCAGACTTCAGCACACTTTTACATGTTCTTCCTATGCCAAACATTCAACTGTAATATATACTAGCCATTGAAAAGCTTACTGACAATCACGCCTGGGTGCAACCACATGGTTTTAGTTTGCTTCTGAGTAGAGAAAATGAAAGTATTTAAAATACATAGGGTCTTAGTGATTACAATGAATCAGGAACCCCAAACTCTTTTAAGGAAGTGTACTTACTTAAAACTAAATAGTAATAGCAAAAAATATAATGAATAAATTAAGAAACTCTTTCTTAGCTTGTGTATGTCAATGGTAATACCTCCTACTTAAGCTCTTTCCAAGAGGTTGTGTGACCACAGCTAGAGGAGCTCTAGGTTGCCACAGTATTTCAGCAGAAAGGTCAATTAGCCCATGAAAATGCAGCATTGTAATCAGCTTTCCATTAGAGAACATATCAAACTTAAAGCAATCATTCCATTTTGTCAGAACAGCAGGAAATCTACTTCCTTTCAACACTCATGAGATTACGATGCATCATACTAAAAATAAACAAACACCCCCAAATTCTAAATAAACATAAAACCAGACTTTATTTTATAAAGCCATTATGATTGTGAGTTGTGAGGACACAACTATAGATGTAAAAAAAGGCCAAACATGCTCAGATTTCTTTAAGGGTAACAGACATTTAGGAACTTTAATATGTTTTACTGGAGCTAATCTTCTTATATTACTCTTTAAAAAGACAACAAAAGTCTCAAGATGTTGCTAGTGCAATAGCACCCACATAAGATATAGCTATATTTAAAAAAGCATATATATGTAGATACATACATATACATGCTGGTATGCATGCATATATATATGTGAGTGTATGTATATATGGTGCTACTGTGAGATGCATAGACAAAATTCCAGCACAAGGGGGATGACACCCAGTTCTATCTTTGCATTGAATCAGACATACTGCAAACAACATTATCCACATGGTATCACGAATAGTTGCTACTGAACCATAAAAGTATTAATAGTAGCAAGAAAGGGTATATACTTCAGTGAAAATGTGACTAGAGGGAGAGTATTCCCATCTCTAAGAAACTAGAACTTCTGGAGAACCTGGGAGTGCATTAGGATCTGCTTGGTACTTGATAAATAAATGTACTATTAGATGAAGGGGAGGTGGGGGCACAGATGGAAGCCAATTCTCAGTGTCTAAGTCATCTTCATCTTCCACATTGAATTTGACTACATGATTCACATTTTGTAACACCTCCTTGATCTGATAAATGCAATTCCCCCTCCCCACCCCCAGAAGCTCTGCAACCTTAGCACAAACTGAATCTTTCTCTGACAGACCCTAACGAGAGATGTCTTTTCTAAATTCCACATTTGCTGTGGAACTGGTCCTGAATACCGAGACACACACACTCTGCGACTACGTCCTTCCACATCATGATAGCCTACTGTAGTAATGAGGCCACTGACTGTTAACAGTTCCTTGTGATGACATAAGTCAGAACACTGCACAGAAGCCTGTCTCAGAACATGAATCTCATAGCCAGATGCAGTAAAAATGTCCCTTATTTTCACACTTAAAACATGCCCACTTTCATGTATACACTGTCCTTCCCTCTTTTTCCTCCTTCAAAATGAAGTCCAAAAAACCCCGCAAGATGACAGAAGTAGTACTAGTGTTTGAAATCTGGGACTCAATCTCTCCTATGTAATAGTGAAAGTAACCATGTAAGAACATGCTTTAAAAAAGAAAACAAAACAAAACACCATTGCAACACCATTTTTTTGGCTTGCCAGCACCTGAAAAGTCTGTTTGGCCCACTTGACATGTTTTGTTTGGTCTTCCCACAGAGAAGAGACAGCATCAATTAGTCATGCAGCATGTTGTCCCTTTGCATCCTTGCCCCCATCAACACACAAATCAACATCTGCATAGCTCCAGACCAGCCTCTGCAGGAGCTGTCTTTTATCCAGCCAGCAGGCTACACAAGAAGGGATGCAAGAGGAAGATGAATGTATTGCAATGTGGCAAAACCAGAGAATGGCCCACAACTGAAAAGCCGATGAACTTCAACGGTCCATTCATCTCTATCAGTTTTATCTATTCTTGTAGATACTATCTTCAAGTGCTTGCTATGTTTTTATTAAATTGTTTTTTGCTAGGAAAAAGACCTACGTATTTAATATAAACCAAACAACTCTGAACAGGCAGAAAAACTATACAAGGCAAGTAACAATTTTTTAATGCACTACAAGACTGGATTTTCCATCAAAATGCAACACAGCACATAGCACAGCCATGAATACCTAGAATTTACAGCACCAACCCGATATAAGGCAAGAAAACAGTTATTCATAGAAGTAGCAAAAATCTCCTGGTGCTAAACTTTCCTGAAAACCTGACCAGACAACAGCAACCTGTCACCTGTAGTGAGAAAACACAAAAATACTTGCCTCATTAAAAATTAGAATTTCTATTAGAAATATGTCAGGGAAATCCAGCTGAGGCTATTTTTTTACAGTTACTGAGGGGAGATGCTAAGTATTTAAGATAAGTTTCTACCATTTCATAAGTCAGTCTTAAAGTCTGCAAATCCAAATCTAAAGCATTGTCTCCCAACCTTGAAACTAATAAGAGCTCGAGACTGTAATTCTTGCACAGACAACTTCCAAATAAGCTTGACAGCAGAAAATACAGACAGCTTCTATTTTCCAGCTCTTGCAACAAAGATATGTATCTCTAGAATTGAAGGTATTTGAAATGGGCAGTGGTCGCAAGAAACCTTCAAAAAGCAAATTCTTCGTATCTACAAAGTAATTTCTTAACATCATTCTGCTAGACTTCCTTAATTTGGAAAACCAAAGCTAACTGTCATTAGTGCAGGCTAAGTACTTTCAGTTCTGTTAAAAAAATAAAAAATTCAATTCTCTTTAGCTCCTAATTTTGAATGTATAACTTAATTTCCCCAAAGACTAATTTAGGAATAAATTGTGATTATTTTAAATTCAGTGTGCAGAAGGATATTTCAGTGGGGAAAAACAAACAAACAAACAAAAGCAGAAAAGCATTCTTACAGTTTGTCTTTGTTCTACCTCTTATTTTTACTAAGAGCTCCTGGTTTAAGTATTTTGCTTCCTTAACTGTTAATTTATCCCTCATTTTAAACATACATATTGTCCACAAGTTCATTTTTACTGTTTTATATTTTGCTAATGGTTTCTATTTTAATCCAAACGGGTTTATGTTTTCCTATTAAAAAACAATCGTAACTGATTAAGATTCTTTCTTTCCAAAAAGCCTATTACCCCTCCAAGAGGAGATTCAATCACAATATCAAATTTTCCTTTTACAGTTTATTAAGCATTGGTGCTCAATCAATTACCAGAACGCGCAAGTGTTTTTACAAACATGATGTAATTCCAGGTTAAAACAATGTTAGATGTGTAACTAAATACAGCACAATAATTAAACTACTATATAACACATATTCTTTAAGGGTATGTTTAAGATGGCTGTTTCCATTTTCTTCCCATTTTCAAATAGAACAAGAACAAGGAAATTCCTCCCTGCTTACTCAGTGTAAGGGCATATGACCACTATGATTCGTTAGTTCAACAAGGATATTAGCTGTTTTAACACTACTTTACATCTAAAAATGATGCAGTGTCATATTTATAAACTCTGACTTCCTTAATAAATTAGAAGTAACATTTAATTTAAATCCTTCATTAATTTCTTCATCCCAAACATTGCACCTACATATCTATAGCTGTACCATTAGCTAATAATTTGGCAATTACCTCTTGTAGTAAAAGATTAGATGCCGATTGCTGCTATGAGATTTACTGAAATACAGCAATAAAAACAAAAGCAGTTAAAACTTTGGTTAGGGCACCGCAAGGACAGGAGCACTCCCAGGAACAATCTGGTTTGGTACTTCTTTCTAGATCAAGAAATTCTTACTGCAAAAGGTGAAAAGCAGCATTAAAAAAGCATTACAAGTTCAAAATCTTGAGCATGGCTGCTAGATAAAAGACATGCCAAATATCTTAACTATGCTGTAGGTGTGCCTAACTCTCGATTTAGTTTGAGACTAGCAAAAGAAACGGCACAAAGTTTATAACTGGCTGAAGAGAAAGAGCTTTCCTCCACTAGCTAGACTTATGTTTAGCACGTAGCTTCTTTGAGTGGAACTTTGAAACCCTGGTTCATGTGTGACATATCTCTGATTTGAAGGTCTTTATCACCTCTTGTATTATCTCACCTGAATGATGGAATAATGAGAATAAAAAGAGAAAAATTAGTTAAGTTCTGTTTGTATTTCTTTGCCGCAAAGAAACACATTTTCAAACAACCAGGTATTTGCACATAACTGCCTACCTTCTTTAAAAAGCATTTCAGGAAGTATTTTTAGATCAAATTAATTTTCCATAAAATTCACATGCAGAAAATTTACCCTTTTGTGTCTTTTAATAAGCAAACCTACCATAAACCTGAAAGATTAATGAGAAAAGCAAATTTATTGCATGTCAAATATTTAATTCTGGAATTACGCTGAGATTGGAGCGGTCCGGATCAAAATAACTATAATGCAATAGGTAAGAAAGATTGCAACCTGATTATGAAAGACCAGGAACAAACTATTAATTTATTTACCTTTGTAATTCCATCGAAGCTAAAAAATTGCACTACTGAAAATTCACTTGCACAGCAGGAAAGCTCTTGAATCTAAGATCTAAGCCTTTTTCAAATGCTTGAAGTAATCTTTATTAAGCAATACTTATTTCCTAGGTCTCTGAAAATGTTCTGCTTTACAGAGTTTAAGTGACTGGTAAATCCAGCATCCCACACACCACTTAAACCACATTGACACTTGTTGCAAAATTTCTTGTGCATAAGTTCAAAATCAAACACATCATCACAAGCTGAGTTTTTCTGCAGGAGTTAGTAGTACTTGCCAATGTCCACAGTTACTTCCATAAAAAAAATTACAGTACAGTGTGCATTTTCCCAAATTATTCAAGAGTTCATCTTAAACTGATTTAAAAGGAAGAAAAAACCACAAACCATTGATCTCTGTAATTCTTCCAAAATAAGTAAATTAAAAGCCTGGTTTAAATGTGCAATACCCTGCTGGAAAACCCTTTTTGGTCTGTGGGGGGTTTTTTTGTTTTATTTTATTGTGGCAGCAACACACAATACCTAAAGAAGAAATCTTCCTTTTCTGCCTTCACTACATTATTTTATTCAATATCTGAATACAGGAAAAAAGGTGATAAACTGTTGCATACCTGGGGAACTTTTGTAGAACTGTCTCTACTTGCATTGCTAAGACTAGCTTCTTGTGTGGCCTGCCTTCACCTTTGAAGAAGACTATGTCTTGCAGTAGTTTTTTCAGGTTTTAATAATGCAGCAAAAGTAATATGGAAAGAGGCAGCTTCTTATGGCTCATGAGTAAAATGAAAATAGCACTGATGTGACATGAAATGGCTATTGTACCAGGTCTTGCTGTTACATTCTAGCACCCAATTTAATAGCATATTTCCCAAAACTTTCAGCTGCATGATACTCTCTTGTGTATTTGCTCTGCATATTTTGTTCAGTAGCTGGACAATAAAGGGAATATAAGAACTAGAATACTGGAGACCTCAATCAAGATTCTGTTGGATAACATCACAAGATGAAGCACTTTGTATTTAAACAAGCATTTAAAATAAATAAATATATAAAACCAAAACAAATCTACTGTAATGTATTTTGTACATAGGGAACTATTTGTCCTTGCAGTTATTCCAGAAAAAGAGATTTATAGCGGATTGACTCTCAGAAATACAATGTACTTAGCAACTGCAGAGCAAGAGCACCGCTCAGTGGTACTACCAGGTAAAACAATATCGGTGGTAAACTCAAAAGCTATGTATTGATAGCACAGCATTAAAGAGAGCTCCAGGAAATTCTACCAAGACAAAAAACTTTCTTAGAAAAATTTTAGGTGAAAAGACGCTAGCTTTAGTTCATACTACAGAAACTATATCTTAAAATTCTATCTTTAATATTGCTTATTTGTTGGCTCACTTTCCCACGTGCAATTGGTAAATTTTCATTACTATCATGTTTCTTTTCCAAAAATACAAATTATAATTCCAAAAAGGAAGACATATGGCCATAAACAAAACCTCTGTAAAATTTTGAACCTAGTATTTTTTTATTTAATTCACAAATATTTATGTAAAGTTACATAATGCAGAAAACAACTGCACAACCAGGTGTTGACATACTTTTATGATAGTTATTTCTTATGCATAATGACAGGTTCCCTTCTCTCCTTATCAAAAGATAAAAACATGCATGCAAGCTGTTGACAGCTAAATTACTTCAGGACAGACTACGTTAGCTGCGGAACTTGAGATATTAGAAAAGAAAGCTGGAAATTTTGCAATGATGCATTTTGTACTCCTCTATATACACTGTAAAGCTTGCCACCATAAACTCGGATTGTGGAGATGGTGACTTGCCCTAATACCCCTCTTTCTTCACTTTTAATAGATACCTAGATCTCTGATGGAAGAGGGAGAGGTGGATGAAGTAGCCATGGTTCAAGACAGATAAAGGACCTATGTTCAGGAATCCCAGCAGGCTGCATCTGTCACTAGCTTGTTTCAGATTGGGCATCTGGATACATAGTTTTTCAGTATCACTGTTACAAAAGCACCAATTTAATTCCATCATTTAGCCCTCGGAATCACGAACACCTCCAGAACAGCCATCATTTTTCTCTCTACAGGTAAAACCATTGAAGCCTGCTTGTATCAGAGCTCAAAGCGTTACTTACTCTCACCAGCTCATATTCACAGATAAAATCCACACTGCTGCTGAGTGCAGTTCCCCAGGGGGATGTGGCAGCATTTCCTTTATCATAAGAGGTCATGACTGCTACTGTCCACAGTTCTATGACATGTTGGCAGGAGCCTCTAGTGCCACCAAAGAAGTTAAGAACTGAATGTTGTCTCTAAACAGTCATTTTAATTAACTAAAAACCCAGTCCGATTTCATCGCTTTTCCTACATTTCTCCTGAGATTCAACTCTTTCCCCAACACCAAATTCTCCTTTGAACTTCAGCTTCATATTGTTGTTTGGAAACCCTAGGAGAGGCAATCAAAAAGCTGCATGACAGAAGCAGAATAGGAACCAAAACATCATTAATAGGATGAACTCAAGACATTTTTTCCCCTAAATTTAGTCAACTTTAGCAGGCATAACTAAGAACAAGTGGCAACATATACTGATGACCTAACTTTGATTCTACAGCTCTTATGACAGCAGTGACTAGAGACCCTGAATGAAGAATACATTCAGACACAAGGTAAAAGAACCTTCATTTCTTCTGACGCTGCCTGTAGAATGAGCAATAAATCAACGGACATTGAGTTATCCACCATTTAAGCAATTGCACATGAAGGAAATAAGAAAGGAATAGTGAATAAGTAAGTAAAAAATACAAGAGAAAGGAAGCAGTAGAGGTGAGGTTTTGGGATTTTTTTAAAATAAAGTCAGCTAATATTGAAGTTGAAAGATTTTTTTCTATTAACTGGAAAAGAACCAAGAATGCATTCCCTTACAAAGTTCAATGTATTGTATTCCAAAATAGAGAAGTAATATAAATACACATTTCTAAACCTAAATGTAAACATAAGTCTCCACAATTGTCTCCTGCTTTCAGAAAGAGAGCTTAACACATTGCATAAGCCTTGTCAGCTGGATATCAGCAATGCGTCTTTAAAATGCCAGCTATATTTCCAGCTGCATAAAATGCCAGCAGAGAGCGGAAGACATCATTACCTCCATATATAACATGTATAAATTACTTCCCATTTTTAATTTCCCGAGAAAAGCTTAAAATAAAAACATTTGAATCTTTTGATTTTCACTATCTACCTGCTCAACCAGGTAAAGCTTTTAAAAATGAATAGTTAGCAGTAAGGCCTGTGGCAAGCCCAGCCAAAGTATTCCAAGGGTAATGGGCCTGGGTGTTACATTTTTTTCATAGCAGCCTGTACAGCACTGTGGTTTAGATCTATGCCTGAAACAGCATTGATAGCACACCAGTATCAGAAGTGTTTGCACAGCATCAAGGTCTTCTCTGTCCCTCTGTCACCCCCAGGCAAATAGGCTGAGGGTGTGCAAGACATTGGGAGGAGACACTGCTGGGACACCACTTTGTTTTGTTTTGCCTGGTAGAGCTATGATAAAAGCACCAGCCTCGAGCTTTATCTGGTATTTGGGCCCTGCATTACTGCAATCTCTTCAGGAGTGCACCTGTTCCAGCACAGCCTTACCCACAGGCCAGCTTCTGCCACAAAATCTACAACTGCTCTGGTGTGGGTACACCCCTCCATGGTGTGGCCTCACATGCTGACCACCATTTGTAGAGGGAGAGTCTAGAGCAGATGGATGGGAGTCACAAGGAAGACCTTCACTTTTGATTGCAGTAAAATTTTTCTGCATCTTAGCTAAACGTGCCAATCCAAAAATGTACGCTTATAATAATCATTAAAAAGGTGTAAAGCAATCGGAGAGGAAGTTATCTAGTCAAGGTTTATTTGAATCTTTACCTTACACAAATTATTTTGCAGCATAAAATACTGGGCAAATTGAAGACTGTCAAGAGATTTGTAAGAACATAGCTATCTGGTTAAACATTCTCAAAAAACTAAAATCCCCATAAATTGCAAATCGTGGTATGTTTCTCCTTTAACCCAGTCACACATCAATGAATATTTGTAAATTAAATTATCTCCATAAAACCGTATTTAAATATGCACTTTGCTATAATTCTATTTTATAATTTCAGTTCTGATAGTTCACTAATATAGTCAGGTTAGTGCAACAATTCATACAAATAAATAGGCCAACAACTGCCAGTTCGCTGCAGTACTGGGCCTGGTGTTGACACATATAATGTCCATGCTTATGGGACAAGGGAGCAACAGTCATAGTCTACACATGGGGATGGAACCCACTGTCCCTACTTTGAAAGTTGTCCCTACTACCACCTAACAGACAGCAAACCTGTTAGTTAAGGTATTTGCAGATACCAATATCATAGCAGGATTCGTGACCTTGTTTTTCCAGGGTTCTGCTTTTCTGAACTGGAAATATATCCTTCACTGGCGTAACAGAAAAGCCAAAATAAACAATAAGGACTGCATTTAACTATAAAAAAGCAAATACACAATACATTCATACACCCTCTTCTAATTACACTAAATTTCTAGGACACAGATTGGTTCTTTGGGAAACATTAAAACATTCAGCACTTAAACACTATAGAATCTGCTTTGGTCACCATAATGCATTACCTGGTAAATTAGTCTTCATAATATCAATGCCAACTTGAAGCTCAGGCTCAGCTGCAAGAACCGCATAATCTCCTTGATGAGAGACATTGAAGTTGTAATTTGAATAGATACTGAATTCGTTATTTGCCAGGAAAGGTTTTCCTTTTGAAGTCCTTTGCAAGTGTATTTCATTCCAAGGTATGCACAACTTTTCCGCAATTAATTTCCGTATCAGCAGGCGACCAGCCTATGAAATAAAATGGAAGTGATTCGTACAGAGCTATTAGGCTGTGTGCAAAATATCTGTGGTTGCTAGAAAACCACTTGTCTAAAAAAAAGTCACTTCATTATTGCTGACACAAAATAAGACTGTATTTTAGCCAAATTATTTATATTTCTCCCTTTTATAAAAGCCTGTGTCAAGTAAATGTAATTAAGAGTTCACCAGACACAAGTATAGAATACATTTGTCATCACTATCAGCACAGAGACAACACAAGACCCAACAAAAAGCAGTCCCACACTGGAAAAATCACATAAAATAGGTCCTTCTTTTCCTTACTTACTTAGGATACTTTACTGCACAGATGAGTACTTTTTATACCACACTGAACAGTAAAGCTGTCTGAACAGCTTTCCTTTCAGAACACTCATTCAGCTATTTCAGTGCTAAATGAAATACTAAACAGTTAAAAACGATGAGGAACTCCTTATAGCCTAATTAGCAGAAGTCGGTATTATCACAATTATATGCTATTTAAAACCTGAATTATGTAAAACAGCTTTATTTGCTTACATGTTAGCTACTGTGTTCACCTACAGTCTCCTACAGTACATTGATTTTGCCTCTTATAAAAATGGTTGAGTTTCGTAACTTAACATCGTCAGACCTGTGAATTCTTTCAGAATACCCACTAATAGCTGACTGCAAACATCCCTTCCTCCTCCTAAGCGAAGCAGAGCTGGCAATTAACACTTTGTAGTGCGTTTACTTCCCTGAAATGCCCTTGCAGGGCATGCTTCCCTACAAGAAATCAGAAATTTGAGCCATACTGAATCTGCGGAGACAACCACGTCCCCACGGGAAAAGGCCGGTGCCGGTACCACGAGCGGAGCCAGAGGCGGCTCCTCAGCCCAGCGACCCCCGCCCGTGCCCCGAGGGCCCACCGGCAGCCTCCCCCACGGCGGGGAAGGGACACCCACGGCGGGGCCCGCACTCGCCCGCAGCGGCGGAGGAGAGAGGCGGCTGCGGGCAGCTCGGTCCCACGGAGTGCCGCCCGCGGACTAACGCCGCCAGCCCTGAGGGAGGGGCCCCGCCCCCCGCCGGGCCCGCCCCCCCGCCAGCATGTACCAAAGCGGCTTTGGCATCGCGGGCAAAGACAAACTGGCCGATGCGGTCCTTCTCCTCGGGCTGCACCAGCCGCGCCGCCAGCAGCCACTCCTGGCGGCAGGGGCGCCAGGCGCCGCAGGGGAAGGCCCAGCGCACGCTCCCCATAGCGACGCGACCGCGCACCCCAGCGCCGTCCTACGGCAGCGAGGCCCTCGCCCCGCCCCCTCCGCCGCGACAGAGCGGCACACCCCGCGCATGCGCCTTTCGGTGGGAGGGAGGGACCTGCGGTCGAGGCGAGGTAGCCAATCCGATATCAGGGTGCCCTGTGAGTGACAGGGGAATGCGCCAGGTTCCGACGTATCGGGGGAAAGGCGGTGCCTGCGGCTAAGCTATACCCGTGGTGTCGTCACAGAGCCTAGAGAGGAACCCGCTCGGGAGGATGGGTGGGCTTTCATCTGGATTGACGGCCGGGGGAACCATTCCGAGTGCAAGAAGGGGGAGAATGACACCGGAAGAGACCAATCTGCTGGCGACGCTGCTGCGGAGGGTGGGCCAGACTGGTCGGTGAGCTGCTGGTGTTGGCTGCAGGTGGGTGCGCGCTGTTCGGAGGGAGCGCTAACGGGGGGAACTAGCTCTTCGCCGGCTGCGGAGAAGCGGCGGCGCTGGAGACTGCCACATCCCGTAGCCGGGCCCCGCGGTCGCGCTGTGAGAGGAGGGGAAGCCCGTTGCACCATCCTGCCTGTCCCGTCAGAATTAGTCCCTTAGAATGAACGGCGGCGCCGCAGGGCGCATGCGCGGGCGGCCCGGGCATGCTCAGCAGCGGCGGGAGGCCGCCACCTTCCTTCCGGCGGGCAGGGCGGGGGCGACGCTGCCGGGCTGCAGGGGCGGGCCGGGGCTGGGTGTACGCTGACGCGGTCGGGGGTGGCACTTAACCGCGGCCATGACAAAAACAACGTGTTTTCCTTGTAGCTTCTGGCTGCCCCCGGCATTGTGCGAGACAAGGCCGCGTTTGTGCCCTCGGGGATAGTGTCCGTTGGCGGGTCTCCGTGGTACCGGTATCGGTTAACAGCAGATCGTTCCCCCCGGTGCCTCTGTGCCCATCGTTATCTTTAGCGCATCCGTGGTCCTGAGGAACCGTCCCGGGTAGACCTGGCACACGCCGGGCGCTGCGGCGGCGGCGGCGGCCTGTGCCCTCCCTGGCCGTGCTGCCCGGTGCCGCCTGGCAGTGCGGGGACGGTTGTGCGCACACGGCTGCCAAGTGCGGCATCGCCCCGGCAGGAGTCTGGCTTCTAGAGAGTATGGCCCAACAAAAGCCTTTTATATTCTGTGCCTTTGTTCTGCTAAGAACTGTAGTGGTTAACAGAACTGGGTTCCCCTGTGCCCTCGATTACAGGCCAAGGTAATCGTATTCTTTACCCTTTGGTTTTGAGGTTGTGCCATGGCCAAAAATTTAGGGTCTGGTTGAAAATCTACAACCCTCCTTTCTGTTGCTTGCCTTTAGAAATACTTATGCTTTAACAGTTATTGACCATGTACACATGATGCAAAAATACTGAAATTCACATTATTTCAGGGATTTCATAGAATCTCTCATTGTTTTGGTTTTTTTTTTTTTTGGTGATTTAGCATTCCCAGCCCCCTATTAATGTGAAAAAGTGCTGATTCTACACAGGCCATCAGAACTGTGCTGTCTTTCTGCCTAGAGTAAGTCTCAGCTACAACTGGGTATAGGTAGGTCTAGGTCTTTGCAAAATATTTTAAACATGGAAGTAATGTTTTGGGGGAAAATGTTTCAGCAAGGAATCAATAGTATAATTCACTTATTCTTAAATATGATTCCCATTTCTCTTTATGACTTGGTCAAGCGAAGGATGTCCTATGTACTCCCTTATTTATTATCCAAAGACAAAGTTAACTGACAGGAGAATACAGCAGTCAACCCCCCCTGCCCCCAGGAAAATGCTGCTCAGCAATATCGAATTGTAGCTGGGGCTTATGTTTCAAGCATTGTATTCCGCACACTTTGAAGAGGAATCTGTGGCCATATCTATATTTAGTTACTGATACATGATAATACTAATGGATGTGAATCTTACCTAGTTGCAAAAAACCCTTCAGGTTTGATTAATAGGCTTGACTTGGTCATGCTTTCTACTTAGAGAGACTTAGATGTAGCATTTTTTTTACTAGCGGATTTATTGACTTTTTTATAAAAATAAGCATCTGTAAGTGCAGACTGACATTCAAGATACACTGTATAATGTGTGATATGAATAAATTCAGTAGAAAACCACATTTTTATTACAAGTAAAATATGGAATGATAATAATCTATACTGAATTATTCTATAAGTATACTCAATATTGCATGTATGCTTTGAAAAAAAACACGTATTTTGATCACATACAGAAATGACGGGCTTCGGAACCCAGTAAAAGCAGTTCTTTCTTCTTCCAGAATTTGCAGTTATTATTTTTGCCAGATTTAGAAATACAGCATGGCATTTTCATTCCCAATTTTTTTCTGAAAATGAAAATTACAGTTCTTGAACTTTTTTGCTAAAAAAATAATTTCCAAAGGAACTCGATGATTTAGAGAAATTTAGCTTTAGGATAAATTCCAGTCAGTTTAAGTTCTTCTAAGTCATTTTTTTTTTTTATCTTAATAGATTCATATGTTTGTCAGAGGATTTGCAATTAAAGATAACTGCTTGCAGAGAGGGAATCTTCCACTTTTGGAATGCCTCCAGGAATTGGTGCAAGTTCACTGCTTCCTGCTAGTACCATGCTGGGTTTTTTTCTGTGCCCTTTTTTTTCTTTTTCAATCACTTCTAAAGAACCGAAAGCTTCAAAGCCTTTGTGTCACCTTTCCTTCTCAGAATACTGTCTCAACATACATTATTGATAAATGCCACTTTTGTGGATTAAATGTCTTAGAATGTCGCATGCATCTTTTTTAATGGTCTAAAAATGATTAACTGAATATTAATTTTCTTTGAAGTTCAGTTATTTGTGAAAAGCCGTGAGACTCAGTTGCATTGCTATTTCCAGACAGGAACCTGGAGTTCTGTTACTGTCTGTTTTGAGTATTAGACACTCAATGACAATCAAAACAATAATACAATATAAAAGTACAGAACTTTGAACTTAGTACTTTTGATTTAATTACATTTCAGTCCACTCTTGTCTTTTTAGTCCACAATTAGAAATGTCACCAAATCCTTTAGATACCTGTTCCACTCATATTCATCTTGCTGAATATTAAATTAGGTGTTCAGTGGGGAATGGTGTCTTTAAAAATTGTTAACAAATTACTAATTTCTCCACATTTGAATAGATAAGGAGTGAAAACAGAAGATCATCTAGAGATGGGTATATAGTAGACTTAATAATATAATACTCACTTTTAATAATAGATTTTAAAATGCTCTCCTTCACCTTTTCAAAACTTACATTAACTATACAGTTGAATTTTGTAGGGGAAAAAATCTAAAACTTTTCTAGAGAAATGTATACAATTTCTTTATCTTTGTTGGTCTTAATTCTTTCTAGGTGCATAAAGTATGCTGTAAAATATCAGCATTTTAAGATTTCTCTTTTTAAAATCCTGCTGTCTAGTAAGACATATTCTCCATGTTGGGAGAAGGCTAAGTGTCCAAGGTAATGTTCTCTTGAAGAACAATTTATTTCTCATATCTCCTAAGAAATACTAAAAAATAATGGTTGGTTTGTTTGTTTGTTTGTTTTAATTGGTGAGAGAGTGCTGTAGCACAGCTATATGCTGCTTTGAGATAAAGTAGATAAATTGTTTTAAAATTGTTTGTAAATAGTGAAGTACCAAGTACAGGTTTAGACTTTTTGCCAGCTGTGTTGATAGAGGAGGCAACATCTGCACACAGAATGTTAGTTGTACTGTCTGAATGGGTTGTAATGTAAGGGTGATGTCTGTTGTGCTGGGAACAGTCTCAGGCTTCAGTCCCATTACAAAGGTTTGGTCATGTTTATTGGCAGGCAAGCCCTAACATGCCTTTCCTGACAAAGTGGTAACTTACGTACACAAAATACTTCGGTATGTGCAATACTTTCACAAAACTACATCCCCTAGGCTATTACAAAGTCACCTACATTTGTATCTATCTATATTTTTATCTTAATATTATGAAGTGATCAACATACTTTGGTGTAAGCTTTCTCCAGCGGCATTTTGTACCCTATGTCCTCATCTGTGTATTTGTGCTCCATTCTTAATACACAATCCCTTACACTCCTTTGTTTAATAGGTTCTCCTCTGTTAGTCACTTAGAATTAATTGCACATCTTATACCATTCTCAACTTAATTAGCACATTTAAACTTCTGTAACCATTTTATCTGTCAGTCACGACATCTATGACTATTTTGTCTGTTGGTTTAGTGAAATCTTTTCAGCAAGTGTGTTTATGAATATATATGCACTTTATAGGAGTATGTTTTGATGGATGCTTTGGTGAGAACTACAGTAGACCCTGCGCAAACAAAAGTTCATCTCTGCTCAAAGCTCACTCAGCAGTTCTGTTTGCTCTGCTGTTTCAAATCTGGCGGAATGGATAGGAACACCTTTTCTAGGAGGCATATTGCAGTAATTATGATTTTAGTGTATGCCTGTTGAGATATTCTGAAAATGGTTGTCCTGGATGGTTTTGGACTCCTATATAAGTTTAACAGTATGCTGCATTTACGGTCTTATAGTGTAGTATCTAGGATTCAACAAATATCCAGGTTATGAAATTTATACTGAAAGGGGGAGTTGGGCTTTCTGAAGGATAAGGGTAAGTATAAACAAATAAATTACACATTTCAGCTTCTTCCACATACAGAATAATTATGTCTAAGCAGGACTAAGAAAATCTTTATAAATATGTTAAGCCTTAAAACTATCTTTGTAAAGGGAAAATTAGCATTGGTGAAGTAAAAGAATTCCTCTAGAAATTCAGTGAGCGTTTTTGGCAGCTGTTTGCCTGGTATACAAGTATTAAGGTCAGTTAAACATTTTCTTGCAGCTTTTTACCAGTAGATTACAAACTACTAATAGGAATGTGCGTCTATCCCATATTTTGACTATGGGTTTATCAGCCTTCTCAGTGTGGTTACCTGGCATCTGGATCAACAAGCTCATTATGTTCCGGGCTGCTCTACCACTTAGCGTCTTGGGGAAAAGCCAGTGTTAAAGTAGAGGGGTCTTGTGAACAGCAGAACTAATGACGTCTGGGTCCTTATTAGTGGGCTTTGTGACAGACCGTAAGAATGCTTTTACCCTCAGAGCTCCCAGGTGGTCCCTTAGTTCATACACTGTAATCACCCAAATTAGCTTATCATCCCCATCCTCCTCCTGTTCAACTGCTAGCTGCTTTGCGGCTGTCCGTAGGCTGACCATTTCTTGGCACTTAACTATCAGATGTGCAGAATGCCTTGCCCCTCAACTGGAGATCTGTACAGATAGGTTTTAGAGGTACGTGTATCTCCCCAGACATGTATTATGTCGGGTTGACCTTAATAACTTTGAAGTGTGTATCCAATTTCACTGTAATGGCCAACCGGGCACTTGTTTGGTGTGACTTTCAAGCAGAAAAACAGGGCAAATGTATTAACTTTAAGGGGGTTTGGTTTTAGAGGTTTGCGGGGTTTTTGTGTAAGATGTGTAAACGTTCAGTACGCAAGCAGTGAAGTTGAGTCAAATGGTAGGGTAGCTTGAATTCGGTCACACCAGAGAACACACTTGATGTCGCTGCAGGCAATAACCAGTAACGGTACAGCAGTACTCGGGGTCTGATCCATGATGTTACAGGAGACACTGGAAAGCTAATTGTGTGACAAGTGCCCAGTGGGTCAGATGATGGAAAAGGGCTTGAGTATATAGCCTTTGCCTGCCATGAGGTGCTGTATGGCACATAGCTGTATGTTAAGAGACAGAAGTAGGAGATCCCAACTCTAATGAACCATCTACTAGAGTTTGGTTCTTGGTAATCCACATGAAGACAGACTTTGTAACTGGAATCCTATGGAAGTAAGTGGAACAAATATAAGGAGGCTTGTGGCCCAGCTTTCCTGAAGTCCAGACCTACACAACATATGTCTGCATCCTCCATTTTTTACCCTTTTGTCAGTAACTTGATCAAATATTTATAACTATTGATTAATTCATATGGCTTTGTAGACGAATGCATGAAATAATTATAATTGCTTGTTGGCCTTGTTTAACATACCAAGTTTTAGCTGATGGTTAAGATATTTTTGAGGGCTAAAATTATTAACAGATCCAGTAAACTGGTAAATAAGTACCAAAATTATCAAATAAACCAGGAATTGGCTACAAGGGAGATGAGAATTGAATTTTTTTTAACATTTGTTTTTTTAATGGAGGGGAGGGTGAATTAGGCTGAGCTATAGCACAGTATTCATTAGTATTGTCCTTAATGAGGGACAAAAACATTAGAGGTACGCTGCTGAAATTTGCTTTTAATAAAAAATGAGACACTGCTGTTACAGATTAAGATTAGGATGCACTGGGTGACCTACAAATTGGACTAGTGAGACACTGATGAGATCTTAATTGTAATGCTGTACAACAAATCTGATATCAGTGAAAGAAATACGAGATCAGACTGGAGTGGATGAAGAGAAAACTGCAAGAAATAATAAGGAAAACAAAAATTCGGTATTCTAAATGGACCTTCAAAAGTTTGACAGTTCATTCTAACAAAAGTTGAGAGGATATCAACATTCTTTAGAATTACAAGAATAAATATACAAAGGAAAATTAAACGACAGTTTTGACAAAAGAACGAATATATGTAAGCATTAGTAAATTGACTGTGTATTTAAAACAAGGTTTGCAGTCTTGGCACCAGTGTACTTGGGTAGTCTTTCTGTGGAAATAGTGATGTAAAAGAAAACTTTTTGAAACATGGATTGCTTTTATGAAAGTGATTATATGATGTCTTTGCCTAAAATAGTAAAGGTGGACTTGATGACATTAGATATTTCTGTGTTCATTATACAAAGATGAATATTCTTGAAATGGGTAATTTTACCTACAGAAAGCAAGTTGTAGGTTGGAGCTTGCTATAGAAGTGACATCTAAAAGTGGAAAGACATCTACTATCTATTATCAATTCCAGAATTTTGTGAAAAGGTTTACATTTCCTTTAGAAGTAGTGTTACTTTACATGATGCCAAATAAACCTTGAAATTCGTGAAAAGCCTACTTTTTTTAAAGTTTCATTCAAATGTGGGAAACCAGTTTTATTGAAATAACTGCTTTAGAAGATTCAGTCTTGAGGAACAGGCTCTTAAGTTCCCAAGAAAAAGGTATTCTAGAGAATTTTGACATACAAAAAAGCTTTATAATTTTTGGAAGTTGGGGTTTATGAGGCCATACTTTTATCAGAATAAATGGTGGTCTTGTTCTTCTGTATTTTCCTAGTTCCTCAGGCTTAGAATGGAAAGAGTGAATACGTGAGATTGTCTGGCCATGGGAAGGAGAAGATGCCTGCTCCAAGGGTGCCAGTGCTGGCAGCAAGATCAATGGATCTCTTCTATTCCAGGAGACATGGAGGTCTATTTGTGGTTGGAGCTACCTGACTAGATAAAGTATAGATCAGTCTGCTATGAAAGTAACTCCTATGAAGAAGACTGCCTGATGGCTTAGTTTGCTCTGAATGTATCACGTTATCAGATAAGCCTTTTCATGAAAGTAAAACCCGAAAGCAATATTCTTCCGGTTTCCGGGTTTGGCTTGGAATTTTTTATCCCCTTCTTTGTCAATTCAGGTGGGCCATTATCTGTTGCTAATTTTAAATGGAATTCTTGAAGCAAAGTCCTGCAATAGAGAAACCTTGGAATGTTTCCTAAAGCTTTAAAATAGCCAGGCTTGATTCAAATTTGCAGTGAGGGCAGTTTATGTATCTGTAGCAGTATAAAAAGCTCTTTAAATAGGTGTAAATAAAATATACACAGGTTTACAGTTCATTTTGTTGGCAAAGTGGAATAAAATACTTTTATTGTAAAAAATAGTGAAGACCTATTTATGATACAAACAATGCACTTCAGTATAGAGATTTTCACGAGAAAAACTGGGCTGCTGCAAGGGAGCTCGCACTGTCTGAAGTTTTAGTCAGTTCTGAAGCCAGTTAGTTTATGCCATTGTAAATGAAGTTCACAGTATGTAGCATAAAGCTGTTAGCAAACATACAGCTTCCTGGCAAGACTAGAGGTACAAGATAAAATCAGTATCAATAGACTAAACATGCCAAGTTGCACTGTCACCAGGCTAAATGGCCCTATTTGGTCTCTAAATGGCCCTATTTGGTAAGCCCTAGCAGTCCTCGGATTAGGCCAGGCTGTCGGCGTTTGTCTGTATTCTGTTATTTTAGTCCGGAGCGCTTAATGGGAATCCACTGAGAAAGTAGTCTAGTTGCCTGTATCTCCCTTTCACTGTAAGCTGTAGAAAGTGCTTTGAGTTTGGGGGTTTGTAGTATACAGATGAGCCTTCTGGAATCTAAAAATGAGTGATGAAGTTTTCCTTATCCATCATCACTTTACATGAAATTATGAGAGTTTGGGGTTTTTTGAGGGTAAGCCTAGGACTAGTCTTTCTTTAAATGACCTTTAATAATTTTAACACACTCCCTGGTGTGCTTCCTGTGGACTTTATTGAAAATTCCTACAGGTGGGTACTATTTGTAGAGTTATTTGATATATGTCAGCTATTTTACTTTTCAAAGTATGCTGTGTGTATGTATTTTGCAAAGTAGAAGTATTATCAAATTAAATTCAGCATAAAAGTCACTTACAACACAAATTTATAACTGTGCATAGGATTTACAAACCAAAATCAATGCCGGGATTTTTTTTGTTTGTTTTACGGTGTATTGATTTTTTATTTATTTATTTATTTTAATACTAAGGCAGCAGAATCAATTACTTATTTTTCCATTTCAGTTTCAGGAATAGATTGAAGAAACCATGGCCAATCAACGGGATTACATTAGCAGACCTATTTGCAATGGAATTTCTGTTCCTGAAAATAAAATCAATTCCTTAGTGGCTGAAGGTCATGGACAACAAATTCTAAAAGTACTACAAAAGTTCAGAGAACAAAATATATTTTTTGACTTTAAAATTCTTGTGAAAGATGAAATAATTCCTTGTCATCGTTGTGTACTGGCAGCGTGCAGTGATTTTTTCAGGTAAACCTATTTTTGACATGAGTTTGCAGAAAATGAATTGTAAGTTCTCCGGGAGGGAGGGAAGGAGTATATTACAAAAATTAAAAAATAAATCATCACAATTGAACATATGCCTGCAGAGTTTTAAGCAAAGCATTCAAACATCATAATAAGGTAGCAAAAAAAAAAAGAATCAAAACATAACTAGAGTGTTACATGCCTAACTATACCCCAAATACATCTGTATTTCCAAAGTGACGTGGTGACTATGAATTTGAGATTCAGACAGCAGTCTATACTCTGCAATACAAATGTCAAACAGTAAGTGCATGGTTCTGCTGTTAGGTAGAAGTGACACAAGTTGTGTACCTTGTAAGACTTGCCTGTTGCCCATATCGATACTTGAAGGTCTGCAATGGTATTGTTTGACTTTGTATGCAATGGTCTATGTACTTTAACACATTTCTATTGTGAAACAAAACAGGCTGATTACAAATATATCTTGCATTGAGCAATTGTGGATAAATTGTACATGGTTTTGGAACACGGCTGGATTTTGTTTAATATGAGCAGTCAGTATAGTAGAGTCTTCAGAGGTATTTAAACAGTTATATTTTTTCTAAACTACATATTTCAGCCCTTCAGAATGAAATGGATCTATGAGCTTCTTTCTGGTGCTTAAAACTATGTATTCTTAAGGGCCAGACCGATCATTCACATAGAGGATATTAATTTATGAAGAACCTTGCTAACCTTTTTTAGTTCCATGCAGAAAGTCTGTTTCTAAACACACTTTTCACTAAAACACAAAGCTAAGATGCTCTAACAATAAAAGAAAGGGCTCCTGGAAAGGAGTTAATGACCTTGATTCAGTTGCCCATGCATAGGTGACAAGTGTTATTTTCAAATGGCCTGGAGCACGCCATGGTCTGTGGGCGTCTGCCATGTATAATGGAGAATATAGGCTATACATGTTCTTAGGACTACTGAAAAAAGAAGAAATGCAGAGGAAATAAGTTATTTCTCCACTGTAGGCGCAGATTTGTTTTTTCTCTGACACGCACACACAACTACTTGCATTTCAAGTGTTCACTGCGTGACAGGACAGAGATGCTCTGGTAGAAAGGAATATTGGGATGAAATAGCTTCCAGTGGTTATTTTTAGAACTGAAGTTAAGCACATGGTAACATATGTGTCCTTTTCACTACCTACAGGCTCCTCAGGTTAAAAATTTGCCAGGAGAGACCTCTCCCTGTGTGTACCAGTTGACAACAGCAGCCATCAAATTCCTAAGTTGTCCTGGAATGCAAGGTCCATTTACTAACTTCAGGGAATAAAAAGTACCCAGATCCACTAGATAAATTTTAAAATGAAACACCTTTTGTCTTCCTTGGCGTATGGACTTCTCTTAGTTTGGGTTTCATTGTGTAAACCAAAGATTCAGCAACATTTAGCTTCCTACTTTTTAGCTTTCAAAGTCAAAGCCTTTGCCTAGATTGTTCTCCCTCTACTAGAATTGTTCAGTTGCTATTTTACTCTGTAATTAGAGATTTGTATTGTATCTGTTGGGTTAAGGAGCAAAGGATTCTAAGAATCGTAATTTATTTTGCAAAAAGGTATTTGGAACATGATTGTCTTATTGTAATTTTATGGTTTTGTTCAGGGGTCAGACAAGTTCCTGATTTACCTGACATTCACTTCCCAAAGAGTATGTTATACACAGTGATTTTTTTTTTTCTCCTTTGGCTTCATAAAAGTATGGGATTTTAAAAATCACATACTATACAGATACTAATTGTATAACTGAAGTATGATACAATACTCTTGAGCTATATATGATATATTAATGATCCAGATTATATACTTATTATTTCATGATTTATGTAAATCTTTCTCCACTATCATCTTTTGTCAAATTCAGAAGCTGTTGCTATGACAGCTGGATGCTTAGGCTTTGGTAGGGTAGGGCAAGGGGTGTTGCAGCACTGTTCTGTTGCCAGCATTTACCACCTTGTAAAATTTTTATCTTGCCATGTAAGATTGAGTGAAATAGTTTAAATGTTATTACGTATTTAATGAAGTAGTAAAAGTAATACGTCTTTAATAAGTAAAAATAATACTACTTTAATAAAGTACTGAGTTGTAATAAAATTTGCACAAATGTGCTGATCAGTAGTTTGTTTCACAATTTCAACCATCATCTTTGTATTCAGTCACAATCTACTTTCTGCGCGAGTTTCATTCTGTCATGCAATCCTGTGTCAAAACCTCATTTTTTCTGACATCTGCCTGTACCCATACATCTGTCGGTCAACTCAAAAGCAAGAATTGAGTTTCCTCATGTTTTTTTCTCCTCTTTCACCCCTCACGTACTTTTATTACTGAGGAATGCACCCATTGTCCATCCTTCATTTGCTCAGCCTGCAGTTTGGAAGGCCTTATTTCACTTAATTTTCTGTATTCATGCATAGTGCTTTTTTACTATATATTTTGTAAATCAACCTTTCTTTCTCAAGCTGTTGAAACTGATGCTGGCCTGAAAAAAAATCATTTTCTCTCACATTGAGAGCTGCAGACTTCATTGCTCTCAGTGAAAAGCCATACAAAACACAGGTGCTGCTATATTTTATGAGTCATCACTGAATATATCCTTACCACCACTCCCTTTTTTCTTCAACCATATCAAGCAAATGCACTTTCTTATGAGAATCTCCACATTTTAGACCTATACAGCCTGCCCACCTTATTACATGCCTCTGATTGTCTCCTCCTTCTCAGATCAGTATTCTCTGCTGTTTGCTAGATCTTTAATTTGTGTGTGTATCTTCTGTATTTTATTCACAGAGCCATGTTTGAAGTTAATATGAAAGAACGAGATGATGGCAATGTTACTATTAGTAATCTATCACCCAAGGCAGTGAAAGCTTTTCTTGATTACGCTTACACAGGAAAAACAGAGATAACAAATGAAAATGTGGAAATGCTTTTCCAACTGTCGTCATTTCTTCAAGTTTCACTCCTTTCCAAAGCTTGCAGTGACTTTCTAGTAAAAAGTATTGATCTTGTGAATTGCTTACAGTTGCTTTCTTTATCAGAAAGTTACGGTTCCGTCCGCTTATTTGATCACGCACTAGATTTTGTACAGCACCACTTCTCCTTGCTGCTCAGATCAAGTGATTTTTTGGAAATGAATTTTGAGATACTACAAAAATGTCTTGAGGCTGATGAACTAAATGTCCCTGAGGAAGAATCAGTGTTGAAAGCTGTCCTTCAATGGACCAAACACAACTTAGAAACACGACAGAAATATCTGCCTAATTTGATTAAAAAAGTGAGACTACACCAGTTACCTGAAAAGACTTTGCAGGACTTTTTACATTCTGAAGAACACTTACTTAAGAGTGCCGATTGCTCGGTAATAATCAATGATGCAGTCAAAAGCGTGCAAGACTTTAGTGGACTATTTCCAGACGCACGTCCTTCAACAACAGAAAAATATATATTTGTTCATAAAACTGATGAAGATGGAGAAAACAGGCATACATTCTGCTACAACATCAAAACAGATAAATGGAAAGAACTACCACATACACACATGATTGATCTTCCAGGGTCAAGTTTATCTAGCTATGGAGAAAAAATATTCATAACTGGAGGATGCAAAGGGAATTGTTATAGGACTGTCAGGCTTCATATTGCTGAACCATTTCATGATGCCACTGACCAAACCTGGTGCTACTGTCCAGTCAGTAATGAATTCTCCATAGTGTCAGCTATGAAAAAACCAAGGACCATGCACACATCTGTTGTAACCTTAAATCAGCTGTTTGTAATAGGTGGGAAGACCAGAGGAGCTCAAGAAACCCGAAGTCTTTTGGATGTAGAATCCTATAATCCTCTTTCCAAAGACTGGAAGTCTGTAAGCCAATTACCAAGAGGTATCTACTATCCAGAAGCAAGTGCTTGTCAGAGTATAATTTATGTTCTTGGCTCAGAAGTAGAGATTACTGATGCCTTTAATCCATCTCTTGACTGTTTCTTCAAGTATAATGCTATGACTGATCAGTGGTCTGAGCTTGTAGCAGAGTTTGGGCAGTTTTTCCATGCAACTCTAATCAAAGCCGTTCCAGTGAACTGTACATTGTACATTTGTGACCTCTCCACCTACAAGGTCTACAGTTTTTGCCCAGAAACCTGTGTTTGGAAAGGGGAAGGATCTTTTGAATGTGCTGGCTTTAATGCAGGGGCAGTTGGGACAGAAGACAAAATTTATATATTAGGTGGTGATTATGCTCCAGAAGAAATCACAGATGAAGTTCAAGTCTACCATAGTAGCAGGTCCGAGTGGGAAGAAGTTTCACCAATGCCAAGAGCCTTAACTGAGTTTTACTGTCAGGTCATTCAGTTTAATAAATATAGGGACCCCTGGTCACCTGTACTGACAATTTGCTCTGGAGAATTTTGAAACTCCTGAGTCAAAAGAATCTATTTAAATGCACAAGTTTTAGAACAGATTTTTAAGTATTAATTTAGAGATGGAAGAATATGTACTGTTTTGTTTAAATCTTCAGTTTAAATTGTATGCTATAGAACTGCTTTTGGAAGAGTCCATTAAATTGTCATTCATGCTAGTCATTATATAGAAAGTATTACTTAATTTTATATGCAAGTCTTCTCTGTAATTATCTGAATAATTTACAAAATGATAGTACTTTTCAAAACAGCGTAGTCATGAGGAATTCATTGTGTAATATGTGCCATTATTTCTGTAATATTCACAGTTGTCCCGATAGACAAACCGCTGAGTGAGAAAACTGACTGTGATACTGTTTTCCCTATGTAACTGAAGTTTAAAAGGAATCTACATTAGTGTTGTTTTATTTAGGGGGTTTATATTCATAAACCTGTAATAGGAATTCATTGTCAGCTTTACCTTATTAGAATGACCTTAGCAAGGCAAAAGCCAAAGTGACCTTCACAGCATTAAAACCAGGTACCTAACTTGAAGAGTCTGATAATTCCTATCATCTATCTTCAGCTCTTCAGTTTTACCAGTTTTTCTCCATCCTTGTGCCTTAGTAGTAGCTGTACTTTCTGTTTTCATCCCATTGACTGTGGCAAGATAAACATTGATAACATATTGCAGGCTGGGCAAGATTTCTACAAGATGGATGATTCATGTGGTATCTTTGCTTCAGTCATGCTGTTAACTCATGAAAAAACACTTCAGGATGTTTTTTTAACAGAAGTCTTCCATCTCTGAAGTTTCCAGTGCTACCTACAGCAAGCTGTAAAATAAATTTTAGTTGTTGCTTTGGTTAACTATGGGAAAAGGTCGTATCTTGTCATACATCAAATACAAAGTTACAAAAATAAATTCCCATATTTAAAACCAAAGTAAATAGTATTTCTGAGGTGAAAGAATTCCTTTAGCTTCTATAGTCGTTTAAATGAATTAAAACACTTGTACTTAGTGGCAATTCTAAGTGTTAAAATATTACATGGTAAATGCTACACAATATATTGCTTGATAAAGTTTCAGTAGTCAGCTATTATAACGCTAAAATTGTTACGGACTTTTAGTATTAATATTAGTCTAGCCATACATTGTGAGGTAAATTTGATCTCATGCATACCAAGTGGGACCTGTGTCTGACAGAAGGACACTGAAATTAGCTAGGTTTCATAAATTCATTTGTAATCTTCCACAGCCTGAGAATTTTCTCTATTTGAGTAAGATATTGGAAGCCTTTATGTTGCATATAAGTATCATTAAGTAGTAAGGTTGTCTTATGCCAGACAGAATGGTTCTAAACATCTAAGCACATCTTTTCCAAGGTTTAAATGTGAACAAAATTCAGCAAGGTGTCTAAAACATTTTTATTATGGCTTGAGATGACTGTGGTAAGTTCATTATCACATGACTACTGCATGTACTTTTTGCAAAACTCAAGCTCAGTATTAACACTTCAAGGTTAATATTGCCTAGCAACATACTTCTGTTTTAAACAATACACAATGCAAAGTTCCAAGTCTGTGATTGACTCTCTAATTTGTTATCAGATACCTTTACAAATTCAGATAACATTTATCATAAATATTTTCATAAGGGTGAAAATGAAAATTATGCACAAGTGGAGAACAATAGAGTGGAACCCTCCCACTCAATAGTTTATTTGTATTAAGATGCATGTCAGTTCTGTAGAGGTAAACAGCTTGTTGTTACAGTATTTCAGGCAACTTCCACATTTATGTTGTTCTTTTCATAGTGAGTCTCCAAATCATGACTGCACGTAGCTAGGTAACCTTTACAATCACCATGCTGAAATGCAAGCATATTTATATTGGAACACAACTACTTTTTCTTAGTGCAAAGCAAATGTATTGAACAGTTTAGGAGAGATGGAGAATACTATTCCTGCTCACTGAAACAGCAGGAGAAAAATAGACATATAGGAGAACAGTAGTTTTAGCATTAATAAAGCTACTCAAGGGAGCATAGAGACTTCATTAATAATTAATTATTGCAACTTGTCACTTCATCAGAATAGAAAGCCCAATTCTCCTTTGCTTGTGTTTTTGTGTCGTTCTTGTACCTGAGTAATATGAGTATGCAATTTATGCAATGAGAAAAGTAACATATTAATGCCCATAGTACCTGGGTATAAATAGCTATGCAAATTGGAAGAGACTAGAAAATTGCGAGGTTTTTTTAACTGCCACTCTCATGACCAGATTGCTGGGTCACATAAACAGCAAGTCAGTCAGTAATTCAGGTGATGCACTTCCCTTACAGCATACTTTTTTGGGCAGTCTTCCATCCAGCTACTTGCTATATGTATAAGCCTCTGGCATATGACATCAGATAGAGCAATGGTGTATGTGGTAAATTACTCAGTATATATAGCGAAAACTGAATGAAGCTTAATTTGGAAAACAGACACTGCTTTAATATTCTATGCTACATTTGCACAGGAATGAACATCAGTTCCCACTTTTGACAAATCATTCAAGGATTTCAGAGGGAGTTGAACTCTCTCGGTGATCAGGAAATAATGTAGTAGTGTCAGTTACTTTATACCATTCTTACAGAAAAGTTACTGTGAAATAGTACTAATTTGCTTCAGTTATGTAGGTAAGCCTGTATTACAACTCTCATGTAGGAAAAAAGGTCATTTGCCACAATGCCACATACAGAGTTAAATAGCAGAATTGAGTGCAGAAGCTGTGTTAGAAAGCCATGCTTAAAACAAGGCTTTATGATAGAATTAAGGGCCTGTTACAAATCCTGTGATTAATTGCTAATGATGTAAGAAATCTCAGTGAAGTCAACTACACTGCTCAGAAGAATATGGATTACTTGCATGAGTAACTGCTGTAGGTCTGGATCAAATAGATTTCTCAGCCTACTTTACGCAGCTGTTATGCAATTTAAAAAAAGTCACAGAACTAGCGCAAAGCGAGTTTTTCTACATCTTTTTGAATTTTTCAAATTTCACAGTACTTTATGAAAAAGTACCTTCCTCTAAAAATAGTCGGTGGCTAGAGTAATGATTACCTGTGTTCTGACTGAAATATAGTAAGAAGTTTAAAACATACAAATTGCATGTAAAGTTATAATCTACTATTTGCACTTAAATGATGTAACCAAAATATTTCTCATAGTATCTATTCTATGTCACAGGACACATTATAAGCATGACCAGTATAATATACATGAAGATAAAATATATTGTATGTGGGATTTTAATATCCAGTAATGTTTATATTGGATAATCTTAATTTTTAAAGAATGCTATCAAAACATTATGGAACTTTGGTAATGTTATCATACTGGTTTAGTTGCTATAATAAATATCAATTATTCAGGTGTTTATATTGATTATGTTTGCACAGACCTGATGATTATTATTTATGTACTAATGAATTTATTTTCTATATTCTAAATACATTTGTAGTAAGTCAGTTTACTGCTGTTAAAAATTCATTATATTCATAAAATGGAGTAGATTTACTGATTCAGATTTATCTGGTATTACTCCACGAGGAAAGCTGTATACCTCCTCTGATTAGTAGTAGGTAGTAGGTAAGGTACAGGCTGTAGAATGTCTTGTCTGCGGTTTGTAATGCGAGTCTAATTTTGGATGTTTCTGTAGTGACCAACAGGAGGCAGCATAAGATCTATTTTAATTAAAACAGACTGAAACCAGGGATATATTTGTCAATATCTATAGCTGAACATTATGGTCAATTTACCTTTTTTCCCTTCTAACATCCAGTAAAGCATAGAGATCAGTAAAATTTTGCTGCTGCCTGGGCTCTGCTGATATTACATGTTTGCCAGGATGTTCATTCTTTTGTGAAATAAAAGCACTGAGCAACTGAATCCTCCTCAGGTCTGATTTTTTTCAGTGAGTTTCAAAATACAGAGAATCTACAATGTTTCTAATGAAGTTAACTACTATTTTTTTTCCTTTCTTTTTTCAGCTGGAGAACATTTTTGATGTTAGATTATAACCAAGAATGCAGTTAGCATGCATAAAACCTGCAGTGAGGTGTTTTTTTTTTAATTATCCTTGGATCTTGTATTTGTGTATCTCTTGTATATCAATTTGCTGCTCCCACACTAAATTGGATTTAGTCTGCTTAAAAGTTTTAAGTTTACCATTGTAAAGTACTCATTTAAATTGATGCCTTTTTTTATATTGGATCCATCTATCTCAGATTGGTATGTATGGGGTTTTTAACAGTTGAAGTATTGCAGTGGTTTGGTATTCATTTTGACTGAAACGGTCTTCCATACTACTTAGAAGTGGCTTTAAATAAAAGCACATATAAGCTACTTAGTCTGAAATTCATGTGCAAAGGGTGCAGAAATGGCATCAGTACAAAGAGAGGGAGCCCTGTGTTCTCTTATATTCTTCCAGAACTTAAAATTGTGATCTCCAAACCTCTGCATAGATAAAACAGTTACAGCAATAAAAAATAACCTTCCAACACCCCAAGGTCTTTGCCCCACACCTAGCAAAAGGCATTTGTAGACACGTACAAGGCATCCAACAGTGTTCACTATGTTAAAAGCTTATATTGAACAATTAAGGGATTCATAGACCAAATTTGAGAGCTGCAGTGTAACCATATGCAGAAACAGAAGAAAATTGCATATGTATGTTCCACAGATCCAGGGAATTCACCATGGACTTGCACAGTTTGTATATAAAGTTGACCATATGGTAGGGCTTTTCTCACTGTCATCAACAGCAAGGAAGCAAAGACTGGATTTAATGAATAAAACACACATGAATTACACATAACTATTAAACATAAATTACGCATAAATTCAAGACAGTTCACATGAGCAAAGGAGGGCCAAGAATTTTTGTTGGAGGAAGCTGGTATATACCAAGGTTTTTCACCTGGGATAATAGCCTCAGTAATAGCGGAGTAACAGAAGGGGAAGAAAGTAGAGCTATTTAGAATTATGTGCACAGCTACCCTAGGAAATCATATGCTTCCTAGTTCAAATTATTCTAATGGACACTAATCATATTTAGTGGTTTTGTACTTCACAATAAAAGAAGGATACTCAATGAGGTATAATTAGCACTAATTATTTTTGCAGACTGGCAGAGATTCAAACTGTTGGTGACCTTCACTGTTGATCATTTTTTCACCTACTTGCACCTGAATTTAGTTTGAATTAGCTTGTAAGACATTTAGGACACACTTGCATCTTATTTCCAAGCACTGTCAAAATACTGGTAATAATGTAAATTGAAGCCTAGTTGATACATAGGCCCTAGTAAGAAATATCCCTGTATAATATATTGCCAGCAATGTGGCATAGTCTTGGTCCCCTGCTCCTTACTATTTTCCTTTTAATTTTTTTATGATATTCTGTATATAAAGGGCAAATATGTCAGTAAAACTATTGTTACCTGTAAGCAAGCTGGTAAGTTTGTAACCATTCAACATTTAGGTTCTATTTGTTTTCAGGAAGTTCACTGCCAGACTTGTTGACTGAAATTGGAAAATAACGTTTTAAAGGAGATTTGTATGTTCATTGTCACAATTACGATCACTAGAAGCTGTATTAACAAAATAACCTGTCTGTCCAGTGAATACGGCGGTACAAATACTGAATATAGCCCAGAACCTGGGTTTGAAAGGATTGAGCAAGGAATTGTTAAAAAATACGAAAATAAAACATGTACACATCAGGTTAGGCGTAACAAAGGTAGCAAACTTCGGAAGGAATGATCTACCTGCAGGTAGCACCGTAAGCCCACACAAAGGTTACGGTACCAGGGGAATAGGCTGCAATACAAAGAGCAAGTGACAAGAGGCGTGACGTGCGGCCGAGCCAAGAGAGCCCACGCACAGGGAGCCCCACGTGTGTGCCTTGCGTGTGCGGCCCCTCACTAACGGCACGGTGACCCACGTAGGCAGCACGGTCCAAAAGATTGCCTGTTGTTGGGTTTCTTACCACGGCATCTCTACAAATGTTTTTTCGCTAATTTAATTACAAAACCCCGATACCCCTAAGCCACGCCGTTTAGGAAGAAACACAAATCGCTGTGCGTTAGCTCAGCCGCCGCAGGCCCACCGCCCGCGCTAGCTCCGGCGGCCGCCGCAGAAAAGCCCCCGGCGCACACCCGCGCCCTCAGGCTGGGCGCCCGGCCGCTAGAAAGCCGAGCACCCCCCCTCCCGCACACACCACCGCAGCCAAGCGCCAGCTCGGTGCCCCAACGGCCGAGCCGGGCCGGGCCGGGCCGCCCCCTCAGGACTGGTAGGCGGGGCGGCAGCGCCGGGAGCACTTCATCTGGCTCCCCCGAGACACAGCGGGATCCCCGCCGCCGGAAGCTCATTGAGGGGAGAGGCGGGACTTTACATCCTCTAGCCAATCACCGGAAAGCGTCGGAAAGACAAGCAGCGACTATAGCCAATGCTCTCTGTGGGCTGTGCGCGGCGGCGGCCCCGCCGTGAGAGGAGCTGCCCCGCTCCAAGCGTATGTGGGGGATTCCGGCCCGCCTGGCGCATCAGGGCGGCCAGAGGGCGGGGCGGGGGAGAAGTGGCGGACGTGGACCGCCAATAGGCGTGAGGGAAGAGCTGACAGGCACGTGGCTCGCCCAATGGGAGGGCGGTGGCTGTTAAAAGGGCTGGCAACCCGGAGGGGCGAGTTGGGCGCAGGTGAGTAGTTCGCGCGGCTCCCCGGGGACCCGGGCAGGGCGGGGAGCGGGCCCGACCGGCCGCAGGGCGGGAGCAGCTGCAGCTGCTCCCCCCGTGGGGCCGCAGCCAGTGTGGGATGCGGGCAGCTGCTGGCCTCTTTGTAGGGGGAGAGCGGTGGGGCTCCGCCGCCGTCAGCCCCCGAGGGTGTTGAGGTGGTTGTCCGCCGTCGTCCTGCGGGGAGGCGCCCCGCCCCCCCATCCCCCTCCCCGCCTCCCGGGAGGGGCGCAGGGCCCCGCCGGCAAGTAGCCCGCGGCCGACGGTAGCGGGCCCACCTGCTCCCCGGGGCTCGGCGCGGCGGGGGCCCCGGTACGTGGCCGCCCTCCCGGAGCGGGCCCGGCGGCGCTCGGTGCCGTGCTGGCCAAGGCAGCCGGCCGTGCCGTCCTTTGTTTGCTTCCTCGCCCTCCCCAAAGGGCTCCGTGCGCCTCCTGGCGGGGCCGGCCCGGCCCTGGGGGTGGGCCTGGCGGCACCCCCGCAGGACGCGGCTCCCTGCGCGGAGGTGAGGGTGCCACCCGCTCGTGGCCGTCGCTGTTTCAGGGTAAGGGGAGCATTCGACTGATGAATCTGTGGATTCAACAGCCGGGATCCCCAGCTGCGGTCCATCCTCGGTGCCTCCTCTTTGCATCGCTCGATGAGCCCTTCAGGTGTTGCCGGCCCCCCGTAGCGCTCCCCTGCCCCGGGCCGCGGCTCCGTGCGGGGCGGGGCCGCCCGCGGCAGCACCCGCCGCCTCCCGCGCTGGAGCCGCTCGTAGTACAAAAGCGTAAGTTGTTCCGAGGCGAGCTAGTCAGCCGTCATGAACAGGTACAAAGCTTTCCAGAAAGCCCTAGGCTTCAGTATCATGCGAAGATGCTCAGACTCTCAAATTCTGTTTAAAAAAAAAAAAAAATGCATATAGCAGGGCCTCCTGTTTTAAAGCTGTTCCGTTTTGTATTTTTCCCCCAATTGTAAGCTCTGGAAGTTAAAAAAAAAAAAAAAAAACGCCCCCAAAAAAGGCAAAGCATCAAGACTTCATACTTTAAAAAAAAAAAAATCGTGATTTTTCTAGAGGACAATTCAAATTTGATGCTTGCAACAATCCTTCATCCTGGGGAATTATTCAGAGGTGTTTGTTTTCTGGGGGTTTTTTGCTTGCTTGCCTATTTTGTGGGTTGGTTTTTTTTTTTGGTTTGTGGGTTTTTGTTGGCCCAGCACGTGGTGTGAGCAAAGGAGATGTATGCATAGAGGCAGAATGTGAATGCCTCTGTCATTAAGTACATCAAAGTTGTTCAACGTATGTGTGCTCTGTATGTTTATGGAGTGTTCAGTTAAGGTTTGTGATACTTGTTTCGTTTCAACCCTGACCAATAGTTTGTGTTTCTTTAGCCCAGTGTTGAGGACCTTCTTGACTATAGGTTGCTTCTGGCCTGACAGGGTTGCATCAAACTATGTTTGGCAGCTCTGTGTTGCCTTTTGGAGAAGACCTTTGAAGTCTTTTTGTTACCATATGATCAGAATTGTTGCTTTTTTTTCTCTAGCCAGCACTTTGCATTTCTACCCAAACTGTAAAAATATGCATTTTGCATTTACAGCTAGCACCACGCCATATGATGGGTGCATGGCTGGTCACATAATGGGCTGTTTATGTCCTCTGTTATTTCCCAGGAACTTCTCTGTCACTTGACCAGACTGTAGCTATTTCCTGTCAGGTAACTGATGTCTCTGGTCATGTACCAGAAGTATTTTTGGTCGTATAGTTGATGAAGGAATTTTTTTTCTTGCAGATGCCTTCTCTTACCTTCCTAGTGATGTAAGTGGCTCGATCTAACAAAATGGTTTTTTTTCTTATCTCTACTCTTGCTTCCACATACTTTTTCTGAGTGAACTGAGTCCCATCTTCCCGGTTGGTGCACTCAGCAAGTAACACTTGCTGTGGAATGCTCTGCTGAAGACACTAAAATGTGTAGCGAGCTATGGTTCTGATTTCAGAAAAACTGTAGTGTTTGTCTACTGGGGTTTTTTTTCCAAATGTTGTATGCATTTCATGTTTTAGACTTCATATCAAAGCAAAACTTAAACATGCTCTATGTCATGTTTTTGTAAATTGTGCTTCTCAAAATGGTGATAAGAGTTGGGGTTTTTTTCCATCTAGAATGTGTACAAATCCTAGCTTATTACCAGTGTTGTCCCTTTTATACTTTGTGCATGGAATTGTTCATTTTTCTGCATTAAAGAGTAATAACCTGGCAACTATGTAGAAATGTCAGAAAAGAGAATATCCCAAACCTCAGCTTTAGTTGGATAATTATGCTTTTTAGTTAATACATCAGAAAGGTACCCAGTCTCACAGTGGAGTTTGATCAAACTTTTGGGGAGTCAATATACCGTTAAGACAATGCATTAACAGCCATTTGCATTAATAAGAAATGAATGGTCTTTAATGAGGCAATATGCTTTCAAAAATGAAAGAGTGAGAAAAGGTAAATGTCCTTACTAACTGGAAGTTAGTAATGAGTTTTAAAATGGGTGGTAGGCTTTGCTGCTGTTTTGCTGGGAAATTCAGGGGCTTGTATCAGACATCATCTGGTATAAAAATAGAAGTCTAAAGGAAAATTTTACGTGGTAAAGGAATTGGATGCCAGCAGTTCCCAAGTTAGTATTATAATTCTTAAAGGTTATTGTTTGCCTTATTGCATAAAATCCAAAAGTAAGATGAGGCACTTAACAAAGAATGGCTGAGGAGATCAGACAGGTGATGCACAAGACCTGCACAAGGAGCAGTGAGACTGATCCACATGGTGACTTGACATCTGTGTGTTTTAACTCTTAATCTTCTCTGGAGCTAAGGTGAAAGCTTGGCTGTCGGTGTTGTCAGCATTCATGCAGAATTAGAAAGTCCCGTTGATGAAAAATTGATTTGAAAACCCAATATTTTTTTTTTCTTGTGATTATGCCCACTTTACCCTGCTGTGCTAGTGCTGAGGAGTGTAGGTAAGGCCAGGGTAAATAGAGATACCATGTAAGTCTCTGAAATCCTCTCGTTCCCTGTTACTGGGGAATGACCAGAACCTTATTCATCCCAGCTGGGGCCAAGTAAAAGACTTAGCCAGTGTATGACTTGAGATGAAAATGGCAGCTGTTCAGCAGAAGTCTGATATTTAGATACCTTTAAGAGACAATTAAGTAGTACTTTGAAGTGTTTGACATCCAGCTCTCAAATACTTCAGAAAGTTTGACCCATTTTTCCATCGTTAGCAAAGTACTTTATATTCACTGAAGTACATGCTTAAAATCAAATGTGAAATTCTACTGATTTCATTAAAAAGAAGTATAACCCTGTAAACGAAGGTTCTGTGTCTTGGTGGTGACAAGTCAGAAATACCATAGTTCTTGTGAAACTTATATATTAGAATTCCATGTAATTCTTTCTACCTGGAAGACCAACTCAAAATGGTTGCCTCCAAATCTTTCACACACACTCCCCATTCTGAAAACAGGGAAGTGCAAATGTGTGTGTTTCTAAAGCCAGCATGAAGGTAGGAGTAATTGGTCATTCCCCAGTAACCAGGAATCGCAGCATCATCTATATATTTATCAGTCTTGAATAACTGCCTTATTAACGGTGAAGCTTCTGAAGGTGCTCTTAATTTGTTTGGTGTGCAGGTAATTTTTCTGAAATTTACCTGCTTGGTAACTTAAAAAGTTAAGAAAAACCCCAAAACTTATGCAAGATAAACTTTGATACAAAGGTCAAGAAATTCAATCTCTGTAATAATATAAAAGCACTAATGTAATTTGCATTGGAAAAGCACAGCAAGTACCAAATAAATTTATTTACTGCCAGAGGAGTAAATATGATGCTGCTCCCTTGAAAGCCCAAGTACCTTTTTGTGGTAAACTTATAATAATGATGGTTGAGGGAGCTGCTAAAAGATAGATAAAGGGTCTCTAGAAAAATTTTATGTAAGTCTAGCAGACACAGTGCTGTGTTCTGGTACAAATCTCACTTTTGAAACTGCAGCTTTTTTTTTTTAAGTACTCGTCATCAAGTTAAGGGTCTACATTAAAATAGTACGTTATATTATTTCTTTTAACTAATTCCCTTTTCTCAAAAAATTAATATTTTATTTTCAGAAGGGCAGGAAGTTTCATGCACCAGTTTTAGTCTGAGGGGTCAGAAGTGCCAGGTAACTGCACGGTTGTGGTCCATGCTGGTACACAACACTTTATGTAGTTGGTTTCTTCTTGGGACTCCATTTTGCATATATGCTAGCTACTAAACATTGGAAGTGAATTGAATCACAGTGAGGGCAGTATGTTAATGAGGAAAAGCAGTAAACCAGTTTCCTAAATGCAGCATTTAAAACAATGTTTGATGCCAGCATGCTTATGTGTTGAGTGTGAAAGAATGTTGCTTGATGTGGAAGGCTTTTCAAGTGAACCACTTACTTACAGTCAATAGCGCATAGGAGATGCATATGATAGTTTAGACATCATTCTTCATTATCTCTCAAATGGAGAGTTTTTCTGTAATGTGTTCATGCTTATGTTTTAACCAAGTTTAGGAGAGTAACACAGCAAAAAAGTACTCAGTAACTTAACAGTTCTGTATAGCTGGGGTGTGTGTGGAAGGGTGAGGGGTGGGGGTGGTATTTAAGGATTAAGTCCATTAGTCAGTAGCAATCGAATGTATCATCTGCAAGGCATTTGCTTCAGGTGGACAAAAAGTCTATACTAGATTAATAGTGAACAAACACAACAGCTTGAAACTGCAAGTACTGTATAGTGAATTATTGGCCTACTTGGTTTAAAGCTTTTTAAACCTACCTAAAGTGGCAGGTAACATCATGCAAAAGAAAGTTCAAAATAAATCCTAAGTTGGACCATTACCAAGCAGTCTGTGACCAAGAACCATTTTTTTCAGTCTCTGCTTTGAGTTTTGAGGTTCTTTTTGGTAATGGTGTCTAATAGATTCATCACTGCATTAAGTCTCCTGTTTCTCCCACTCAAAATTTCCACTTTGTGTACAGAGTTGTGCACAATCTGTCAGGTGTATTATGGGGTTTAGCTTTCTCTTCAGCATCAGGCACAGGACCAGCTATTGCCGAGGGTAGGGGACTGGATGAACCTTCAACCTCACCTAACATGAGGTGTTTTGCAGTGTGAGGATAAAGAGGGCTTTACCATGGGCATGTAGTGACTTACTCCTAAATCTCTTTTTTGTTAAAACACGTCTAACACATGACACTTGTTTGAACTAGTGGTTGTTTTCAGACATGCAGCAGGATTGCTCCAGTTCTTTTTGTGATTGTCAGATCTTATAAAGCTTCAACTTTTCATATTAATCTACTTTTTTTTTTTTAATGGATGGAAACAGTGTCTCATTTAAAATGTGTCTCAGGAATTTCAGCCTCCTCAACATTTTATGGTTTTTGAAATAATGATATAACAATTTTAGCTTCTTTTGGAAATACTTTAACATTTAAACTGAGATGTGTATGTAAAACTTCAGCCTTAAGCAAATTCTGACTGGCAAAACTCTTTAAGAGTGGTTATTTATTATAATTAAATAATAATTTTTTATAATGGAGATATCAACTAAACCTTAGTGGTTTGTGACATTTTTGTGGATATATTAATGAATTTATAGCTCATATCAGATTAGAGAAGGTATTTATAGCTACTTTATATTGAGAGTTTAACAAAATGGTTTTCTTCTATTGAATGAACGATCAGTTCAAAATATGCATTCCTTACATGATGACTTAGGAGTTGAGTTCATTAAATGAAAATATACAGTGTATACCTTGGAGATTTATGTTGTTTGCTCTTTTTCTCTTAGGAAGCCTGACAAATAGGAAAATACTACAAAGTGAAGAGAAAATTCACTTCACAAGAACTGAGCTCTGCTTTCATTGGTTTTTAAATTTTGTTTGTATTAATAACTGATTAGTGTCAGACCATCTCTGTAGTCTACTGTAGTGAAATTGTTAGGTTAAAGCTGGAAAAAATGAAACAATTAAAAAGAAAAAGAAAAAGCAATTTTAGCGTTCAGGAAACTCAAACTCTCCTTAAGGAAATCAGAAAAAGGAGAGAAGTACTCTTTTCAAAACAACTTAATACAACAATTAATGAGATGAAACGGAAAGCTTGGGAGGAAATAGCAGAGTGTGTAAATGCTGTAGGTGAAGGAGAGCAAAGAACAGGGACAGAAGTGAAAAGGCGATACCTTGACTGGAGAGCACTCATGAAGAGAAAACGTCTGAATTCAAACATCAAAGTAGTGGGTGCTGGGTTTCACCTTCCTTCATCCAATTTAGATGACTCTCTCAATGAAGACATGGATGAGAAAATGGGATTTGCAATTGAATCTAGTTTTGAATGGCAAAATATCACTGACTTCAGAGAAGCCGGTGGATCTTTAACAGAAATCAAAGTAGAAGAGGAAGAGGAGGATCCGCAGAATTTTGAAGTGAGTGACTAACATACATTAGCTATATGCAATATGGGTGTTGTTTCATTTCAGCATAAGGCTTTTTGCTGTGTTCCTTCACAGCATGTTGCTGTTTTTTCTGAATGTGTGAATTAAAGAAACTGTAGAAACAAATATGTTTCAGAGAGATGGTATTCAAATCTAGCAACTTGCAATTGTGTGTAAGGTCTTGGCTGTTGATTATGAAATTGATATCCCTCAACTTTGAATATGTATTTGCACATATATTTTCCATTTGTGTGTGCCACAGATAATTATTTCAGTCAGTAGAATTAAAATATGCTGTTGAAGGAAGCTGGTTATTTTAGTTCTTAGGCTGTCTGGATGGTTGAATGGGGAAGAGAAATGTACCTCTTTAACAAATGAAAGTATATGTTACCTGCAGGTTCAGAAATAAATGGAATACATAAAGAGATAAGAATACTGCTTGCATTTCTTAAAATGAACCCATAGGAATGAAAATATTATTTGAGTAAGTCAGTCAACCATTCCTGTCTGTCAGAATTTTAGTGTGAATTTGACAAGCCGTTTTGGATCCTGTAGGCAGGTTGTTACTCTTGGTACTACGATGACTGTCCTGGGGTAGGCAGCCAGCTGGAGTGAAGTCAGATGTTTGGATAATTTTGTAGTACCTGTACAGATACATAGTTGGCATTTCAGAAAGGGGTGCTCAAAGAGTTTTGGTTTGTTGGGGGTTTTTTGTTTGTCTTTTTTCTTTTGGGGGTGGAGGGGCAACTCCTGTCTTATCTCAATTGAGGTGTGTGCTGGGAAGAAATGAGCATAAGCTGTTAAATGGTAGTGAGACTACTGTCTGACAACTGCTGAAGAACAGTGTCTGCTCTGATGCTGGAGGACTGGGAGTGGCTCTCATTGTTCTAAGATTTTTCTGAACCCGTATCTTCCTCAGTTTGCCTTTCTTTTGCAGCATACTTAGTGGGAGGCAGTTATCCCTTGTGTACTATGAATTTGTAGCACATAAGGGCTATAACTCTGTGAGTTGTTAGTCTGCCAAAAGCAAGGGTCCTAACCACCTAGTCATCTGTGTCACAAATAGCTTTACAGCAGATGTGATTATACAAACATTGGTTAAACAAGTCCTGTTTACTGACCCACAATACAGTTTGAAGGGTTAGTGCATGTGAAAAATATTAAGGGCTTTTTAGAAATTGAATCCTCAAGTTAGTGAAGGCTGGGTTTGCTTGCATACCCCATAGCCTATGGATCCAGCTGCTCTTATAAGTAATTGGTTGCAACAAATTCCTAGTGGCTTACATAAATGTTACTCAGCTATATGAAAAGTAAGACAAACATACTTTTTTAGATCCAGTTTTCTATCAGTGGTTTTGAATGGTCTATAATATCTACTGTGCAGTATTTTCTGTATGTTCTTGCGTGTCCACTGACAAGCTGGTTTTCTGTTTTTCAGTACCAGGTATTAACTTCAGATAAGTGTGTTTCTGTACCTGTTTAATGGTAGAAAACAGTCTTTTGATCTAACATGGTTATTTCACAGCATGTGAGGTAAACAGTTCTGAGTAGCTTTTAAGATTAAAAAACCAATATGTTCTTTTCAGTCAAACTGTGTGTAACAAATTTTTTTCTGGCGTAAAGACTGGAATGTAATTCTTGTCTATTGCATTCCTCTTTGCAGTTTCCCATTGAGGAAGAAGAAGAAATTTTGTCATCAGTTTTGCCAGATTCAAAAAAGGAAAATGACCTACCAGACTTCCCCCACATTGAAGAGTTTGGAAATCTAAGCTCTGCTCAAGCTAGGCTAGCCTATGAAGATTCTCACTTGCTTATAAATCTGGAGAAGCAGAAGGTGGAGCTGGAGAAGCAGCGACTAGATATTGAAGCCGAAAGGTTGCAAGTGGAGAAGGAGCGCCTGCAAATTGAAAAAGAACGGTTGCGGCATGTTGATTTGGAGCGCGAGAGACTTCAGATTGAGAAGGAGCGACTTCAGATTGAATGGGAGAAACTCAGGCTAGAGACTCTGCATGCTGAAAAACCTGCCCTGGAAAATGACCTCACCCAAACAGAAAAACCCATCATGCAGCCTCTGGATCTAGAAACTGAAAAATTAAAACTTGAAAAAGAACGTTTGCAGTTAGAGAAGGAGAGGCTGCAGTTCTTGAAGTTTGAGTCAGAGAAGCTGCAGATTGAGAAGGAACGCTTGCAAGTGGAGAAGGAACGCCTTCGAATTCAGAGAGAGGGTCACTTGCAGTGAACATCCTGACAGAAATGTCAACAGTAGTGTTTCGATGTTTGTAAAATAGAGGTAGTTCTTAATACTGAAACTGTCCTAGAGGCTTAACATTCTTCTGTTCTGAGTTGAATGTTGATGTTAAACTGAGAAAGAAAAAAAGAATGGTGCTCAGTATGTCAGTGTGCCTACATAAATGAGCTTATGTGTGAAATTGCTTTTCAGTGTATCAGAACTAAGTGTTATATCCTCTTGTCTTCAGTATTGTGTTGTATTAGTTTGGTGTCCTCTCAGACACACTGAGAAGAATCAAGGCTGAACCTTTTACTTTTTTCACTGTACTAACAGTAAGGAAATATCAGAATAAATCGACATATGTTGGAGGACATGGTGCTGATTATAACCCACACAATAAATAAATATAACTTAGAACACAATAATGAATCAATCGCATCATGACACTGTGTTAAACTTCCCCTTTCTGCTTTTTGCCACCCCCACAATTTGAAAAAAAAGAGTTCTAGAATTATCTAAAAGTTAAAGTACAAGTTAAATTCATTGCAGTTCTGTTTACTGTTGTTCCATGGCTTGAACTGAGTTGCAGTGCAGAAAATAGTATTCATCCTTTCATGTGTTCATACACTTCAACCCTACCTACTATAAGCTGGGCTGTTGGTTGCACCAGGTCATTAATATGGAATATAGCACCTGTCTTAGTATAGCATAGGGACTTAGTGGTTGATCAGGCCTGCTATCTGGATGGTCTGTGATGATCCCCTGAAGTAAATTGCTAGACCTGGTTTGTTCCTTGAAAGACAGTAGTTGGTGAGCACGGACTAAGGAGCCCTGAGCTTGAACGTAACACTCTTGATGTTAGTTCTGCTTGTCCAGTACTGAGGTTATGTCCGTGAGGCAGCCAGAAGAGGATTTCATGGCTGACCTCATACGGCATGTTTTAATTGGAGAAACAGAAATGGTCAGTGCTAAAGGCTCTCAGTATTTTGTATTCATTTAAAATAATTATTAAAAAAAAAAACCCAACATGCAGGGAGGCTTTCTATTATTTCTTAAATGTTTAAATCCCAACTGAGCCAGATTTTATGTTTTTCATCTTTCTGCCAGTTAACTTCTCTTGTGTTGACTCCATTTGGAACAAGACTGAGAATACTAAATCTGATTATATGTTGAGTGACTTATGTGGATCCTTGTGCAAGTAAATATATTTATACCATGACAGGATTACTTTTATTCTGCAAAGATGTTATTTTTTTATTACTGAAACAAGTGTGCTTCTACAGTGGAAATAAATTTGACTACTACAATCCAAAATTGTTCTTGAGACTCTGTTCACAGAGAAACAGGGCTACATATGCAGAGAAACCTGGATACTTGGCACTGCAGGACCCCAGAGCTGCCGCTACCTGTGTTCACTGGGTAGTGAATCAGAGAGATGAGGCACATCAGAGTAGGACTTCAGCCAACCAGCCCTTACTTGAAAAAGGGAGAAGGAAGGAGACACAAGCCAGCTGGATAGAAATGCCATTCATTTCTCAGTATGTGAGATTCACTTTCCTGAATGTGCTGGTTCGACTCTGGCTGGAGGTCAGGTGCCCACCAAAGCCGCTCCATCGCTCCCTCCTCAGCTGGGCTGGGAAGAGAACTACGAGGAGAGGCTCCTGGGTGGAGGTACGGGCAGGGAGAGATGGCTCTGCAGTGACCGTCACGGGCAGAACTGGCTCGGCTCGGGGAAATTAATTTATTACCAATCAAATCAGAGTAGGATAATAGGAAATAAAACCAAATCTTAAAACACCTTCTCCCCACCCCTTCCTCCTTACCGGGCGCAACTTCACTCCCGGTTCTCTGTTACTCCGGGGGACAGGGAACGGGGGCTGCGGTCGGTGCCGCCCCCGCCGTCCCGGCCGCTCCTGCCCCTCGGGGGAGGGTCCTCACCCCCTGCCCGGCCCCGGCGCGGGGTCCCCCCCACGGGAGGCGGGTCCCCCCCACGGGAGGCAGCTCCCCACGGGCTGCTCCAGCGGGAGCCCTTCCCAGGGGCTGCAGTTCCTCACCCCCGGCCCCAGCGCGGGCCCCGCCGCGGGCCCCGGCGCGGCCCCCGCGGGGTCCCCGGCCCTGCCGGCAGCCCGGCCCCGGCCCGGGCTCCTCCCCGCGGGGCCACGGGCCCTGCCCGCAGCCCGGCCCCGGCCCGGGCTCCTCCCCGCGGGGCCACGGGCCCTGCCCGGAGCCGGCCCCGGCGCGGCCCCTCGCGGGTCACAGCCCGCTGCGGGCACCCCCTGCCCCGGGCTGCGGGGGGAGCTGCTCCCCCGCGGGCTCCGTGGGCTGAGGGGCACAGCCTGCCCCGCCGGGGGCTGCCCTGCCCTGCCCTTCCCCGCGGGCTGCCGGGGAGCCTCTGCTGCGGCGCCCGGAGCCCCCCCGGCCTCCTCCGGCCCGGCCCGGCCCTGCCCCGGGGGCTGCGGGGCTGCTGCTCGCCCCTCCCGGCCCCCCTCGCTGCCGCCGCTGTTCCCCCCCGCGGGGGTTTTTCCCCTTCTCAGCCCCTTCTCCCCGCGGCGCTGCCCCCGCGGCTGCGGGGCTCGGCCTCGGCCAGCGGCGGGCCCGGCCTGGAGCCGGGGGGCAGCTGCCCGCAGCGGCGCGCAGCCCCCGCTGCCAACACCTGGCCACGCAGACCCGGTACACTGAAATAAAGGGGCACATTTTCAGCTCCCTGATACGTTTCAAACACATTTATATTAAAACCAGCTTTCTGTTGTTCGTAGAAATTACTTCTCTTTCCCCTGTCAAACATAAGAGAGGCAGAACTCGGGAAGTTTGTCGGGATTGCCTAGTGTGTAAAGCATTTACCCAGACAGCGGAATAACCTGGGTTTCATGATCACTGTATCCTGGGTGACCAGCTTCCTAGATAACTACCCTGACAGCCAAACAGGGTGAGTATGAGCAAGGGGCAGCACAGCAGCTGTGGCAGCCAGGGAGCCTTCCTGGGGGTGTCTGGAAGGACCCCTTGGCCGGGAAGGAGCAGCTGTGGAGCCTGGCTCCTGTTCCGGCAGGAGTTACGCTGCTGCTTCATACCCGCACTTCTGCCTTTGTATTTTACTCCCATGGAATGACTTAACCATGAGGATAATAGTCTGTATTTTACATGGGACATCTTGGGAATTTTGCCCCGAGAGCATTAAAGGTTTGGGGGAAAAATAAATAGATAAATCTGAACCATTTCTGACTTGTGAGTTGGTTTAGAAATTTGAACGCTTCTCCAAACGTGAACAGAGCCGTATGTAAACAATTATTTCTTCTAACAACTGTTCAGCCTCCTAGGGAAATGATGCATCCTTTGTTTATACAAAACCTTTTGGAAAATACTGAATGATGAAATTAAGTTTCGTCATAAATCTTTGAAAATACAGTTTCAACATAAAATTTAGAGAAAATTACAGAGTTTAATACATCAGTTTTATAGCTTGCTTTTTTCATACCAAAATTGCAGTCATTTTGCAGTAATTTGAATTTAAATGTCATATCTTTAATATACTATCTGCATTCTCTTAAACTTTAATTGCTTGATTTACCAACCTGCGACCCTGACAGCAAAGACCTAAAGGCAAGATTTTGACCATGTCAATGTCACCGAAATCAGGACACAGGTGTAAATCAGTTCTTTCATTAGCAAGGGAGAGATTTTGGACTCCTGCTTAAAAGAAGGGTCTGTGATTGTAATGAGTGACGTTTCCAGACTGGGAAGAGTTTTAAGACAAGTGGGAAACCACATACATATGGAGGAAGAGGCAAGTATTTAGAGAAAGGAGAGGGGTGAAGATCACACATTTAGTAAGGGAGGAGGCGAGTGAAGCTGATGATAGGTAAAAGGGAGTACTGGAAATATCCCCAGTGGTCATCGCAAACTGCTTTATCAAGGTTGTGCCTGATGCCCTGATGTCTGATCTCATGGCTCTGTGGACCCCCATGGGAATGTATGGACAGGGAAGGTGAGGGGCGGAGCGCAGCCTGAGGTGAGCAGGCAGCTTCACAGCTGCTGTGAAAGGCAGCGGGCTCAGGCGCCCTGTGCATGCCGTGTGGTTCCCTGTGCTGCAGCAGGAACATGCACCATGACCTTCAGAAATGCCATTATGTCCACTACTCCTTGAAGGGTTTTCTACCCAGTAATTCTAGCCAGAAGGCCAAATATCAAAGGTAAATTAAAGGCTACTTCAGAGAGTTTCTCACTGTCTGTTATTAGTGATAGGTGCCACCAATTTGTGCCTAGCTAAGACATTAATGAAGAAAAGCAGAGTGCATCCAGGTGTTTTTGCAATGACGTTTGGAGGCAGACTGGCTAATGCTTAACTGTTCTAACAACAGCCAGGGAAGGTCACAGGGTAGGTAAATGTAAATGTGGTCCCCAAGAGCAGCCCAGGACAAACAGCAGCCACGCTCGAGAAAGCACGGTAGGATGCAGAGGCAACTTTATTTTGTTGATTAAGGGGGCCTGTGTTATTTCTAGGCCATTTAGAGCAACTTTCACTGTGCATAAAGAGATGCTGCAAGCAATGTATACACAAGGCATGAAACATTTATTTATTAAGATGAAGAGGTGGTTAGGATTTAATAAAGTCATAGACTAAGCATTAATATCCTCATCACCTCAAGGTATCTTTTCTAGCCAGGCAGGCATCAGCCAGGAGAGGAAGGGTTTATCATCTCTGGTTTTATCAGCTTTTTGGTGATGTCGAGTTGCCATCTTCTTTTTTTTTTTTTCTTTTTTTTTTGTTTTGGTATTTCTTAATCTTTCCCTGTCAGTATATTTCCCCCCCCCTCTTAAATCATTGAAGTGTCACTGACACCTATCGCAACAATCCCACCTCCATCTGTAGTTTTACCTTATTTTGCTTGACTCTTTTCTACAAACTTTCTAAGCTTTTTCTCACAATCATCATAATTTTCCCATCAGTATGAGCCAAAGTTAGGCAGCCAGGCTGTGTTGGACCCTGGATTAGAGATGTATCGGGGAGGCTACATGTTTACCTGCAGAGTTGATTTGACCCACCCTATCAATCTCCCTGATAACGGTCCAGGAGGTCTCACATAGTGGTGATACTAGTCAGAAAAACCTGGCATGGGTGAAGCAATTCTCCAGCACTGTTGTGCTTTATACCCAGCTATAAGTAGGTACCAAGCAGCTGCTGGCTCACTCTCCCCCTGCCCCTGCGGTGGCATGGGGAAGAGAATTGAAAAAAAGGAAAAATGTGTGTTGATATAAGAACAGTTTAATAATTGAAATCAAATAGTAGTAGTAACACCAACACCACCCCCACCCCCCGCAACAATAACAATAATTGTAATGAAGGGGAGAGGGAGAGGAAGAAATAAAACCTCAGGGGAAAAATACCACCCCAAGCGATGCACAGTACAAGTGCTCACCACCCACTGACTCATACCCAGCCAGTCCCCAAGCAGCAATCAGCCCCTCCCGGCCAACTCCCCCCAGTTTATATACTGAGCATGACGTTCTATGGTATGGAATATCCCTTTGGCTAGTTCAGGTCAGCTGCCCTGACTGTGCTCCCTCCCGGCTTCTTGTGCACCTGCTCCATGGCAGAGCATGGGGAACTGAAAGTCCTGGATTCACTGAGCGCTGCCTAGCAGCAACCAAAGCATCAGTGTCTTACCAACGCTATTTTTTCATGCTAAATCCAAACCACAGCACTGTACCAGCTACTAAGAAGAAAATTAACTCTATCCCAGCCAAAACCAGGACAAGAACCACCTGTGGAGTTAGGAGCTCTGTGACTGGTTGATGGGTCCTGGATGTTGCTTCTCCAAGGCAACCACAAGACCAGGCAAAAAGAGGCAAAGCCAGTATCACTGTCCTTGAGCTGTTTCATGTGTTAGAAAAAAATCCTTAGTCACTGGCAGCTCTATGAAATATCTTGAAAGGGCTCAAGAGGGAGAGAAAACTCTGTCTTGGGTTCCTGTGAACTTTCCCAAACAGAGCATGGGGCTTTCAGTTACACCAGGCAATTTGCCAGTTGCCTGGTAGTAAAGTTTGCCCCAAACACTGCTGGTATGCCTGGTATTTGCATAATCCAGGACTGAGTTGTGTGTGTAAGCATAATCTTGAAATGGGCAATAATGTTAGGCGCTTTTTCAAAATGTAGCTGAATTATGTTCATATTTTGTTTCCCTTCCCCAGAAGGGAAGTTTCTAAAATCCCCCTTGCAAGTGGGAACAGAAGCTGATCATTCCTATTTCTTTGCCTTTTCATAGAACTTTTGATGCAGTTGCCACAAAAGAGCACCAGCAACATAACTGCCTCTCCGGCTCACACGCCCCCAGAAGCTCCTCTCATAAAAGCATGGAGTGTTCCAGAGAGATGGAGCTCGATCCAGGGCTGATATTTTACAAACACAAAAATACCCTCAAAAATCCTACTCCATGTCAATCAGGAGTCTTGAAAGAAGTGATAGGTGGGAGAAAAGGGGGGAGGAAAGACTGATTTTTCTCTATTGTTGATGAAATCAAATTTAAGCCAGAGGGTGTCAGAAAATGCCACCAAATGTAAAGGTGTTCACTTTTTTCTTTTTCTCTTTTCGTCTTTTTTTTTTTTCCCCCTCTTTCTCTTTGTAATTATTTTTCTCCTTTCCTTTTTCCCTTTTCCTTCTTTTTAGACTTGAATGTAATAACCTTGCATTCTGATGAATGGCAAAAGCTAGACTTAACATAGAAGATTGGTTAGGGCCCTGTGCAGGCTCCCATCTCACAGGCTGTCATACCTCCCTTGCTGAGTTAGGACACTGGCCCCCCATCTTCTTCTAAGAATTAGTAACCCCAAGCATGTACCCTGTTCATTCCATGGTCAAAGTGTTTTGAAACACGATCCAGATCAGCTCAAGCTCCCAGCGTTCCATTCAGGAGTAGAAGTGCTAAGCCAGGCAATTTGCCCCGTACCTCATTGCTCACATGTGTAGTCAGAGTCCAACTCAGCCTCACACGGGGGACCAATTGTTGCAGCACAAACAAACTAGTAGGCTGCAATAAGGCTTTTACCATTAGGTCAGATTCTACTGTCCACGCTGTTTCTCCTTCCCCCAGAAGCCAGACCACATTGCTGCTCCTCCACCCAACCCCTCCCCCACCATCCTCAGGGCTATTTAACTACTTAGCAGGAACGGGCTACAGCTGCACATCATCCATGTCAATCAACCCACTGCCTTCGAGGCAAGGCCCCAGCTGCATGTTATCAATGCTAATCAACCCTCTGCCTTCATTCCTCTGCACTCAGAGGTCAGGGAAAGACTTTTTCCTTGCTCTACTCTCCTCCAGGCTGTCACCCTGCCTCCTTGCATGTTCCTGGTCTCTGCATCACCTTGTGTCTTGCACTTCTCTGCCTTCACCTAGCTCAGAAATTTTCAGGGAGCTTGTCACTTTGATGTTCATACATTCACATAGTGCTTATTTGCTTTCTATTCAATTTTGATATCTATCCATTCACACGCCTCTGACTTGGCTGTCTATTAAAATGGAGCATAAGAAGGCAAAAGGCCCTTGTCACTATCTGATCCCCACCGACTTTCCAGACAGAGCTGGTGGTGATATGTTCTCCCTTTTTTTCCTTCTGTGGAGAAGTAAAGATAAAGCCCTCTCTTTTCTCACCCAATTTAAGCAAGAAGAATGAAAGATATTAAAACATCACTCGCAAGGAATGGGCGAAAGAACTGGGGTTACCTAGTCAAGAAAAAGAGGGACTGAGGGGAGACATAACAGCTTTCAAATACCTGAAAACCTGCAGGAAATGCTGTGCTCTTTGTGCCTGCTGCCTATGAGACATGGAAGAATAAACCTAAATTGCAGCTGTGGCTGCCTGGACTAGTCATGAAGAAAAAGGCTGGTTAGGACATGAAGGACTGGTCTAGATGACTGAGGGAGCTGTATGGTCTCCATCGTTCAGCAATTTTAAAAATACATTTGGCAAACATGAAGAGTGATACAGGTACTGTCCTCAGCTGGTATTTTCCATGATGACATGGACAGAAGCAACAAAAGTATTCACTTCTTTTCCTGGTTATCTTTCTTATTTCTCTGTGCCATCAGGTTGCAGGCTGGCTTCCCTTGAATTTTTGTCTTGTGAAGAGATGCCAGCTGCACAGTGCAGACATGAGATGCTGCCTTTGCTTTTCTAACCTGCATTTATTTCCTAGGCTTAGCCAGCTCCAGCACGTTAGTCAAGTGCATCCCCATGGATGGGGAGGGCTGTTCCCAGGAGGCCATGTAGGACGCAGTGTGGCTGTTCAGCTCAGGGCTTGGGCATTTTGCACTGGGAGCCCTGTTTCTGCTCAGCATCATAGAATTACAGAACTATTTATGCTGGAAAAGACATTTAAGATCAAGTCCAACTGTTAACCTAGCACTATCAAGTCCAGTACTAAACCACGTCCCTAAGCACCACATCTATGCATTTTTTAAACACTTCCAGGGATGGTGATTCCACCATGTCCCTGGGCAGTCTGTTTCAATGCTTGATGACCCTTTCAGCGAAGGAATTTTTCTTAATATCCAATCTAAACCTCCCCTGGCACAACCTGAGGCCATTTCCTTTTGCCCTATCATTGGTTACTTTGGAGAAGAGACTTCACACCCACCTGCCCACACCCCCCTTTCAGGCAGCTGTAGCGAGCGATAAGGTCTCCCCTCAGCCTCCTCCTCTCCAGGCTGAACACCCCCAGCTCCCTCAGCTGCTCCTCATCAGACTTGTGCTCCAGCCCCTTCCCCAGCCCCGCTGCCCTTCCCTGGACACGCTCCAGCCCCTCGACGTCCCTCCTGCAGCGAGGGGCCCAACACTGAACCCAGGGTTCGAGGTGCGGCCTCGCCAGTGCCCAGTACAGGGGGCGGTCACTGCCCTGGCCCTGCTGGCCACACTGTTTCTGACACCAGCCAGGACGCTGCTGGCCCCTTGGCCACCTGGGCACACTGGGGGCTCATGCCCAGCCGGCTGTCAGCCAGCACCCCCAGGCCCTTTCCCACCGGGCAGTTCCCAGCCCCCTGCCCCAGCCTGTAGCGCTGCCTGGGGCTGGTGTGACCCACGGGCAGGACCCAGCACATGTGTGGCACAAGGTGTCCTGCCAGGGTGGCAGTTCAGCTGTGTCCCAGTCAGCTTCTTGCCTCTGACAACATACAGTAGCTCTTTCACAGCTCAGCGTTTCTCTACCAGATTTGTACCATCTCCTGTGCTTCTGCACCCCATGAACTTCCAGACTGGAAAACCTACATCTCAGGTCATGAGCAGTCACACAGCCCAAAACAGGCAAAAAGATGATCAGTCCCAGGATGAGCTGTCAGTAACACAGCATGCTGTCAGTTTTTGCCTACAGTGTTCAAATAGCATCTCATGGTACAAGCTGTGGCACTAAATGTTGGGCTCTTTATGGCAATATTCCTGCCCAGAGGCTAAAGCCAATGGACTAGCAGACCCTCCGGTGGCATGACTACACCAAGGGAGGTGCTACTGCCACGGCTGCCCCAGCTGTGACTGCTCACCTGCAGAGCTCTTGCTGGCAGTAGTTGACAGAAGGGGCTTGGTGGGCACCGTACTTTGACAAGGACTGGAGCTGCTTGCTTTAAATGTGTATTTGTCTTCAGGAATCTCTCATTTGGCATTAGGGTGTCAGTTTGGGAAGAACAAGGACCAGTGGCCTTTGAGCAGTCCAAAGGGCTAACAGGCAAGTAGTTACATATGAGGCAAATAAACCTGAATTGGAGAGCTAGCAGTGAGAGCAGCAGTAGCTATGGCTGCTGACAAACTTGGGTTTCACCGGGACTCTAAATCCCTGCATCACTCGGGCATCATTGAAGTTTCTGGCTAACAGTAAGGTAAAATATAAGGGCCATATTTCTCCATATGTTAGCAGATTTGTTTTGCATCAGTGACTCAGAGTGTTCGTTGCTGCTATTATGACTACAGAAAGATGTTAACCCTTTTTTTTTTTTAAAATAAGTGCCTGACTTTTTTTGTTTCCACGTAATCAACTTATTTGAAGGTGCATGTTCCAGGCAAATAAGAGGAGGAGGGCAGGGAAGAATGCTTTCAGTACTGACCTAGGGCAAATTAAAGTACTTCATCATTTCCTCTCATTCTTTTTTCGGCTAATTTATGCCAAAACAATCATTTTTTCAAACCACTAGTTCTGACACCAGTGCTTTTGGCTCATTGTCACTGGGCGATCTTGCAGCGATGCTGTGATCTAGCCATTTGTCACCCATACAGCATGAAATGGGAGCTGGGGAGGGAGTGCTGGGGGATGTGACTGCAGCAGCTCTCGCCCTGGACTCATCGTTTTTCCCTCCTGGTCTCTTAAAGCAAAATCTCCTGGTGCTAGTTACAGTTACTATGGCAATGAATGCAACAGTTCTCAGCAATCAGAAAACATACTCAAAAAAAAAGAGGTCCACTGACACAAGACCCAAAGAAGCACTTTTCATGCACTGCCCATAATCCCTTTAAACTTTAGAGGACACTTCCATGCTCTTCTTTTACAGTTTATTAAGAATACCATTGTTATTTTCTGTTACAGTTTTACTGTTTTTAATTTCCCTACTTCACACTATCAGTAGTTTCATTCTATACATTAGCAGACCGTGGAATACCTTGCTGTCTTACTTCCATATTTTCTAATTGCAACACTCCATCATTAGTCAACTGGTTCATAATGTGGAAAGCAAAGTTGCTATTTCATTTCATGCTATATAATACAATGCTTCTGGTTCAGTAATTACATTGTGCCAGACTTGTGATCAATCCTGAGATAGCTCACTCTTGATGGATAGCCCCATCACAGAGTGTATGAGTTAAAGGAAGAAGCAAATTTTTAATTTTGCTCCTCTGTCAATTTAGCTATTTGAACACTGCTTTTCAGACCAATTTTTATCTCACTGAGATAGGAAGAGATTACAGAAATGAGAACTTAAAAGAGAGAACTGAAGTTTGAAAAACGTTTTCTAAAGTTTTGGTTTGCAATACAGGAAAGATATAAATTAGACGTTCTTCAACGGAAAGCTATTGTGTATTACTCTGTTAATGGAGTGCAAATCTTTTAGTCACCTGTTTAATGTACTGGAGAAAACCATTACCTGCTTCTCATAACTATTGCAAGGATCATATGAAATAAGCTGATGATCTTGCTACTACTGCTCGGTACTAGGCCTGTGAAACATTATTTCCAAATGTTTCCTGCTAGTCATAGGAGTGTTGGTGAGTCAAAGAGCTGAAGTGGTAGCCAACTTTCAAACAGTCACAGGATATAGGAAGTGCCTTTTCCTAGTTTGGGAAGAATTGCATGTCTTTATAGAATTGCATGGTATGAGTGCAAAACCTATAGGTGAAATATTCCTATTTCTGTAATAAAATTCTTTTGTCTTCATTGCTTTTTGACTTTTGCACAGGGCTACACCTCAGACTTTTCCATCTTACTTCCTATCTGCCATTCTTCTAGTGTATCATCCTTCCTTCAAGGACTATGAGTGAGATCCCACCGGTCAGAAGTAACAGTTAAAAATGCTTCAGAATCCCTGAGCTCAGGTACCCTGATGGGGATTTGGTCATCTCACCAAAGCAAGGTGAGGTGGCTGTGGCTGCAAAATATGTCAAGGTTATTTTGTATCCAAAACACTGGAAAAGGTCTGAGGTTCAGCATTCATAGAGCTGGGTAGAAGTTCAAGGGAGAGAGAACAAGAGGAGGACTAGGCTAGTAAGACTGGACTGCCACTCTGCTGTGACAAAGGATATTAAAAAAGCTGAAAGCACTTAACTATGATACTTAAATGTAGAGAGAGATGGAAATGGGGAAACTGGGCAGCAGATGAGAGCACCCTGGGTGGACAGAGGCTGGCTGCCTGGCCCTAGCACCTCCTCCTCCTCTTCCTCAAGAAGAAACAATACAGAATTGCTTTGGGTTTTCCATCAAAGCAGCTCCTCCCAGCATCCCCTACAGAGTGGGTGAGCAAAACCATCGTGCAAGGCCAGCTGTAACAATAAAGGAACAATGAAAGAAAAGCAACAGATCAGGAACTGGAGAACAGAGGTGGAATCAATGAATGAATCCCAGGGGCACAGGTGAAGGTTGAGAACGACAGTGGCTACAGTTTATAGCATCTTACCTGAGGGTTTTGGCAATCCAGGACCAATATACTTTTCTATTGGTTCAGGTATTCAGTTGACTTCTAAATGGACATATCACTACTATTGTATACACGTTATTATCACAGAGGTCTTTTAGTTGAAAGACTTCAGTTGTTTACAAGCACAGCAAAGTGCTCCACTCAAGAGGATTCAAGAGAAATGCTGTGGAGACAGATCAATTGATCATTTACTCCATTTTTGGTATGTATCTTTTTGTGCTATTGCAGCAAAACAGCAATTAAGAAAGTAAAAACACAGAAGAAAAAGTGGGAAAATTGAATATACAAAGGTGAAGAGCTGTTTATTTTCCCAGGCGTGGTTTCAGATATGCCAAACAAGAACAACATTTTAGCCCACTGGCACCTTGAGCGCTTACAGAGCTGAAGGCCATTTGGTGAACCCTACATGTGGAATATGCTGCAGGATTTCTGGAAAGGACCTGAGAGCCCAGGAGATGAAGGCAGGATCATGGCTGGCAGCAGCACGAGATCTGGGGAGGATGAAGGTCCTTAAACCTGGGACTCCAGGTCTCACTGTGTCTGAGTCCAAGCAGCCAGAGGAGGGGGAGGGAGAGGATCAGCCTCCCCCTGAGCTGTGACTGTCCACTCCCAAGTGCCCAAATCTTTAAAGAATTGCACAAAAGACAGAAGGGAAAAACCCCAGAGATAAGAGGTATTATACTTCCATGTTTGTTTTAGCAGAGAAAAAAAAAAATAATCTCAGAGCTGAGGGCAGGAGGCAAAACAGGACCAATTTAATGAAAGCATTAAAAAAAATATCTCTGTCTTTGTTGTTTGATTTTATGGGTGTTTCTGCTGCTTTTCAAGACCTGCACAGGGAGTGGGCAGGAGTACAGTTGCTTTTAGACATGTGCAGATCTCTCTGCAGATATCTCCCAGAGCACTGGCTCACTCTCCACTCTAGGGCTGGTGGCTGGTGCGCTAACGACTTTCTAAATCACTCAGAGCAGAATACAGCTAAAAGAACTAGCAGTGTATTACAAATTGGGGCTGGAGAGATCTTTTAGCTCAGAAATATAAAGGAGAAACTGTGGGCTAATCCAGAGTGGTATCCGGGAAAGCTCTTACTCTTAAAAAGCAAGCTAAGGGTTATCACCAACCTCTGAGCTGTCTCAGACTGAATAAACAGTGTTTCTGTAGAGTCAAATATGTGTTGTCACATACTTCTCTAAGAACTGATTTGTCTTTGACCTTATATAATTAAGAAGTAGATAACCTAAATTTTTAGCCATAGATCATCTTGATAAAAAAATATTTTCTGGATTCTTTCAGAGGCAGAAGTGAATACAAATATTTGCCATACTTCATTTTTATCACAAAAGGACCCTTCCTGTAAATGAAAGTGCACATGCCAGCTCCTTCTCCTTCCTGGAGCCCACCAACTGCTCTTCCTTCAAATTGTTTTCTCATCTGCAGTATTTATAATATTTGCAATGTTTGTGCAAGAAGGAGACAAGGCTGTTTATTTAGGAGGCTGTACTCAGAAAGTTGTCAGTTTAGCTGGTCTGTTTGCTAGAAAACAAAATCCAGTCTATTAGAAGATGCCAGCTTTTATTCAGGATGAGCAAATCCATTCAGAAAATAAGTCCTTCGTGCCCTCTTCACACTGTCCCTTTTGATATATGGGCATTGTTAAGTCTGAGTAGTTCATATGCTTATTCTTTTTGTGGAAAAGAGTTATTTCCTGCAGAACAAAAGTCTTTGTGGGAAAGACAGCAATGGAGCTCTGTGAGCTTCAGTTCACAGCTTTGCATCTAAGAGATCAGAAAGAGGTTAGGGGGAAACACAAAAACAGTGCAAGTGGAACAGATTTTGGAAAGCCTCCTCCTGAATCCCCTCTGCCACTGCCAAAGGGAAGGGAGCAACCTCCAGACAGGCTTGATCTGCCATCGTCCCTTGGGGTCAGCGGGACCCCGTGTGATGGCAAGGGCACTGGTCTTTTCAAGCAGCACTGTGCTAACGTCCTCACCATTGCCTGCACCAGGGGAAGATCAGAGTACTCAGCAGTGTCTCTACTGCTTTTCAGTTGATAGAGACATGAACATGAAACTGTGCGTGTGTGCACACATGCATGTGTGCACATGTGTGTGTATAACCCAAAGGAGGTTTAGGAGACTATAGGTTCTGATGGAGATGGACCCCATGGACCCCAGGATAAAAGCTGCCCCTGAGCCTGCAGGTGATGTGGATGAACACTTCTCCAGTGTGCTGATGTGCTCTTACCCAGGTGCCTACTACAAATCTGACATACATGATGTTTTTGGTTGGGTGATATTCATCAGTGGGAGGGAAGGAGGTGGTTGTTTCCCTCACTTACTCTTGTCCAGTGTGGTACAAGCAGTCTGGCTCCTGTGGCAGGGGGGTTCCTGTTTGCTGCACAAGCTCCCCGCCACTGCTGTGCTTCTGTAGCTGGAGCTAGAGAAGCAGAAAAGGATGGAGAGCAAAAGCAGTTAGAGAATTTGGAGATACTCTGAAGAAGAGACCAAATTAACACCACTAGCAAATCCTAAGGATATTTAAAGCATGTATCCGTATCTAGTGACCAGGAGGACATCATGGGTCACTGATTCAACATCTCCTAAGGAAAAAAGTGAACAGAAAAAAACCCCCAACCCTCTGAGGCTGAGAAAAGGAAGGAAGAAGCAAGATCCATTGCTAACAAGTGTTTGTACTGGTTATTCAAACTAATTGGATGAGACTGAACTAAATAGATTTTAGGCTGTGTTGTTTCTCCGAATGTAACGGTGAACTTTTGTGGTGAGACTCTCAGAAAATTGCAGGTGCATCTAAGGAAAAGGAAATCATACAGCTGGGAGGGCGAGACGGAGCTGCTCAGGTTAGTTGCACATCACATTTCTCTGACATATTATTTCTTGTCGAAGGCCTGGGATACAGGACTGTCCGGGGATGAGCATCTGAGATAAGTGAGCAGGTCCAGAACTTTAACAGATACAGTTTATGTGGCACAACTTCTAACATCATTTTTAGAGTTAATTCTAATTTGATAGTTAAAAATTGATACCAGAAAGCAAATTTCAGTACAACAGATACAAATGGGGAGCTTTGATACTATATTTTCAGTGAACTAATGCCTTCCCATGAAGCTTGTTTTCTGACAGTCTTTGGTTTTTTTGTAATGTAAATTCCACACTGATCTTTTTAGTCCTGCTTTTTCATTGGAAATATTTGTTCTAGTCTTATCCCTGCTTCTTTGTCATTGTTATAAAAAGTTAAATCAACCTGGAGTTCAAACTGAGGTTTTAAATTATTTTTTACATCAGTGTAGTGAGACAAGGAGTAAAACGGAAGCATCCTCTTCAAATTTCCCAAATTTCATGTAAAATGGCTGCCTGGATAATTTCTGCCCAATACACAGGGGTTTTTTATACTGGAAAGGAAGGGAAATAATAGCGACTGAGCACAAGGAGGAGAAATGGTAGGAACATTCTTTAAACACGTATTAAAGGAAAACATAACAAGGGATTTGTGAGAACTCAACCCAGATGCCTCCAAAGTCTGGATTTTTAGATTTAGCATTGTTGGCTTGTTCCTTACTGAAATCTGACCTCCAGTGGCACTACCGTGAACCTCTGCAACCCTGTGAGATACTGTTTCATAGGCGATGGGAATCTTCAGGAGTAAACAGGTTTGCAAGAGCTGAGCATATTTATGTCAGCAGCAGAAATAATAGCTCAAATAAATTCTCAGCACGCTCCCCTTGCAGTGGCCTCCTATACGTCTGCACCCAAGTTTGACAACATCTCCAAGCTGACTCCACAGGGTTACAAATGGACAGACAACCCCATCACAAAAATACTGGGCAGTTCATCTCCAGAAGCGCAACAGAGGATGCAAAGACTGAAATTCAGAGAATGATAACGGAGATGTGATTTTCTCTGTAAATAAGGCTAATGCCAAGGCTCACTGGTGTGACATTGGGGGATGAGGGGGGGGTGGGGGTGCGGGGTGTGGTAGCCAGTGCTGCTATTGCCTGTGCAATATTTTTCCCAGGGTTACACAAGAAATTTCAGTTTCAAAGGGAGTCTGTCTGGTAAATTTTAGCAGCTGTCATGTATTCTGAAAAAAAATTTGCCACCAACCCCTAGGTACCATGCTACTGATGCATACAAAGTACGGCAGCCAAAAAAACCTTTTGGGTTTGGTTTGGGGTTTTTTGTGTGTGTGTGTGTGTATGTATGTGTGGGTATATAGGAAATCATCCAAAAGAAATCAAATTAAGAAATGCATCACCAATTATCAAATATACATAAATTAATCTTTTCTTCCTGAAATACCAATTCAGAGGACATATTCACCTACTCATCACATTTCCCACTGAAATTAACAGAGTGAGGTTGTAGGCCCACAAGGAGTAGGCAGGGAAAAAGCCACCACATGTTCACTGCAGCATGTGATAATAGCTCACTGCCAAGCGTGGTTGAGCTCTCATCCCACCTTGTTCTCCCTCCAGCAGTCTGTGGCTGCCCTGGTTTTGGGCAGCAGTGTTTCTCCAGGATTAGCTCTGGGGATAAAATCTGCCCCAGGGGTCCCGGGTGGAAACTTGGCTTCATCCTTCTCTTCCCTGAGTGTCCATCCAAGGCTGATGGCCATGGAAGGGACTGGGAGTTGCCCTCACTGACTGCTTGCTACGGAAAGGGTAGCGGCAGGTGGGAGCATCCCTTTGCTTGGGTTACAGCTGGGACAGCAAACCTGCCATGTCCCCGAAGAGAGAAACAGGCACATCTACAGCAGAATAAAGGCAAGGCAGAGGAGTTTTCTGTCTTAACCTGCACACTTCTGAATGGATCTTGCAGGGCTGTGGTGAGGTTTCCCTCCTTCTTGCTAAAGTGGTCCTAGTTTGATGAAGCTCTCAGGAGTATGAAATATGACTGACTAAAGCAAGGACACATGTATCAAGAGTAACTCCAGGCTGCAAAAAACTGCAATGTATAATGAGATATTTAAATAATAAATTAATTTAATTTATCTGAGAGAACAGGTCATGATGGCACAGGTTGATTAATGTCCAGAAATACCTACATGGGAGATTTCCAAGAGTACAGTGCTATAGCAGATAAAGGCAAAACGATACAATCAAATTTCTGAATGCAGAAAATAGCTGCACTTAACCTTGAAAAAAGACAATTTTTACCCCTGAGGGCTTGCAACAAAACACCTAGGGTTCTAGATTTTGTTTCACTCAACATCTTTAAATCAGTTCTGAGTGGCATTTGAAAGCCCAGCATAAGCATGGGAATCACTGTGGTCCATGGCATATGTGCCCTTCAATGAGATGCTTGTAATTTACCCTTCTTGATTGTAGATCTGTGAGGCTCTGAAAAGAGCAAGGGATTACCCAAACTGTCTGCGCTAATAAATGGTTACAGTCTTGAGTTCCTCAGCAAGATAAACACCCCAGGTGGTAGGTGGGTATTGTGAGATGCGAATCAGCCTGCACCACACAAAGATAAGCTTGTGAAACCAAACGACCAGCCCACACCCCAGTGTGGGTGTACACATTACCATCACTGTTTTCGCTATCATCTTTATATGATATAAATTATATCCTATGCTGATAGATGCTCCTTTTAATCCTGCCATTGTTTTGTCTTTTTCCAAAATAAACACCAGAAACCAGCAACCCCTTGGGCTTTATGATTTAGTGGTGGACTTGGCAGTGTTAGGTTTGTGGCTGGACTTGATGATTTTAAAGGTCTTTTCCAACTTAAATGATTCTATGACTCTGTCATTCATTTGCAACTGTTTGCATTTATTCAGCTATAAATGTTCACTCCCACCAGAAAGGGTAATCATCCCAGCACTGCCTCAATCGGTATCTCCTTTTGTCTGCTGGGACTTTGCTATAGCTGCTTTCCCCATTCTTTTGGCTCTGTCTTCTTTTAAAAACCTTTTTTAGAGATGAAAATATCCCTCTTCCTATACATAGGGAACCGTGTGCCTACAGGCAGTAGAAGCTCAGGCAACTACATGTGGATCTTGCAAAATGGGGAGTCTCCTGGTGAAAGGGATTTAGGAAATACGTGGTCATGAAGGAGCAGAGGGGAACAAGGAGGCTATGGGGAAGCAGAGCATTATCAGCAGAAAGGGTTTAATATATGGCCTCATCTTTTTTAAGAGACATGAATGATCCTTGGTAAGGATGTCAGTTCCCCATTGGGATAGATGAGTCAGGATCTGTGGGTGTGCAGGTGACTAGAATTTCGTTTATGATCAGCACCTGAAATCACACCCTTCACATCATCTCCCAGCACACACTGCTGCAACATGTGCCAAGCATGAGCCTCCTGGCTCAGCAACCTGTTCCTTCTGTCCTAGGAAACTTGTTGCTTCCCTCATCTTTCTGACCCTGCTGCCACTTTGGCTGCAAAGGGTTTGACCATCAGAAAGTTGCACTCATCGAATGTGCTTTTAGAGAGGTCCTAAAGTCTCATATCAGACATTCATGCTTCCTTTTTCTCTTTAGTTCACTACGTAGGAGCCGCTTGGCCGCCAGACAACTGTTTCTATCTCTCTCTAGGTTGTCCAGTCCAGGAACAATACCATTTCGTGTTGCAGAGCCAGTGTCAGGAAGGAAATAGTCCTCCACTGCATAACATTTTCAGAATAATGTTTAACTTGCAGGAAGCTCAAGGCCATTGCAAGTTTCTGTACCAGCCCCGACTCAAAGCTGGGGCATTCAAATTCAGTGTTAGAGCAGGTTGGACAGAACCGTGTCCAGCAACTTTTAAATATCTCTGAGAATGGAAGCTCCACAGCCCCTCTGAGCAGCCTGTCTCCATGTTTGACCAGCCTCTCTGTGAAAATTTTGTTTACAAATGTCCAACCTGAATTTCTGCTGTTGCAACTTTTGTCCACTGTGCCTTGTCCTTTCCCTGCCTGTATGTCCTCTTCAAGCCTTTGCATGCAACCCTTGACTTGATGTTTGGATTTCTGCTTGTACCACTACTAACAGCTCAGTACAAAAGATCTGGCCTTTCCATGTCTCATTCCAAGGACTTCCTCCAAGTACTGTCCACTTTTGTGAATACTGCTGTAGTTCTTTCTTTGTTTCTGTTTCATTTGCGCATCTTTCTGTTTGACATTAATGGTAGGTGGAACTGTGGAGTTTGGCATTTTTTCATTATTTTTATTGTGGGCTGACACCAGTTGTCACATTGACTGAAATGTTGCTCAGTGGCATTTATTCATGTGCTGATGCCCTGTAAAAAAATTTCAATACCACAGTTGGAAAATGTACCAAACTTTTTCTTTCTGCTTCTTTCTTCTGACAAAGAACATAAGAAAGGATGTTCTAGAAAGGGACATCTTTTGTCTTAGCCTTATTTTACTGAATAATTTTTTTTCAAAGTTAATTTTAGCATTTATCCAAGAGGGCTGATTCAAAAACAGAAGAGGAAGTTTTCTGATGGATGACTTCATACCTCACCAGAAAAGAAAAGCATGTTCTCCTGCCTAGAAATTACTTCTGCTTTCCACCTACTGGGAAACCCTTTAAATACATCACCTTTACTGAACTGTGGTGTTTATCCCATATTACAAACTTAATGTATGAGTATAAATCTTATTTTCCTAATGGATATTAGAATAAATGGGCCTGAGGAAGTACTGTTGAAATATTTGTCTTCTTTCAGCTGTAGATTTAGTCAGAGGGAAGTTAGGATATTTGGCATTTTATACGGAGAAATTTTATATATACAAATCTTCATCTGTCTTTTTTCTTCAAAGCCAAGCTCATAAATGAAACAACTGTTCCCAAACCACCACTGCAATGTCACTCGCTTCCATGAAGTCATCACATCAGTTGTCACTGTAACAACCTAACATTGTCTGTTGCTAATGTTACAAAAACATTGCATTATCGTCATTTTGAAAATAACTCTGAAGTGATGACTTTAAATGCAGCCTTTTGGCAATACATTTTGCAGGAAATCACCATTTTAACAGGAGAACTTTTGAAAATGAATCAGCTGTATTAAATATTAATGGCACTGCATCGTGTAATTAGTCAAAAGGAAATAATACTTCTCGCTATTAGAACATGCTCTTTCCCTCCTTTTTCCCTTATTCTTTTCTATACAGTATGAACTGCTGAAAAGTTTTCTATGAAGCTAACATACTGGATAAATAGTATAGAAAAAATTGAATGCCATTTAAGATGGACAAGTGTGAAACTGTATACATAAGTAGGAGTAATCTACTACAGAAATGCAGAATGAAGTGAGTGGCTCGGCAGCTTTAGTGGAAAAAATCAGGAAGAAAATGCACCGACATCCTCATCCTCCTGCAAATACAATAAATGTCAGATTTAGGATTATTGTCTGCAATGCACATGAAGGAATCCTTGTGCTTTAATTGTGACCACTCATCAGGCCTGAGTTGGAGGCAACTTTAAATACGGGACTTTACGATGGATGCAGTTCAGTTGGGAGGAGCCCTGGCAACAACAGCATAACCAGTCTGATATTTAGAAGTTAGTCTGAGTTAGCTGTCTTTAGCTGTCTTGGAGGACTGGAGATACTATAGTGCCTCAAAAGAGTGGGCTGGGTGGTGACAAGATCCTAACCTTCATCAGGGGTTTATCAAGGTGCCTCAGCAAAAAGAACAGTGGAAGAAACCCCAGTGGGTGGGAGAAAGCCCTGGGGTTTTGTGTAGGTGAGCAAAGGTGGAAAAACTCAGGGTAGGGAAGGAAATTCACAACCAAGAGCTGAGCTGAAATTTGATGGAGGCAGTTCTTGTAGGAAAATGACAGAGACCAGAGCAGCTGTGGGACTTGAAATAAGGAGAGCTGAGGGGGTGTGCGGGACAGCAGGAGAGCTGCGAGGAGGAAAGGCAGCCAGAGTGACCAGTAGAGCAGGTCCACAACTTGCTCATTCCAATTTTCATTTTCATCAGTCCCTTCCCTCCTCACTAGCTATAGCCTACAGATACATGGCAAGGCAGGACTCTAGTCTAGAATCTCACAGACAGGGAAAAGGGATGAGGTGGCCCAGCAGGGAGGGAGGAGGAGAAAGAATGGGGCCAGAAGCAGGAGCCAGAGCAAAGCACCAGAAAAAAGGGCTTTCTGCTCTGGTTTACTGATCCACAAGTGGCCAGATGAACACTGCACCAAGTGACTTGTGTGTCGCTTGTGAATTGTGACCATTACTGACACTTGTAAGAAGATGAGACAGTATGACTCTGGTTTGAGTGGGCTTCACTTTCACTATGCTGATGGAAAAAACCCTTTGTTGCCTTTTGGGAATGTCAAATCTCCAGAGTCCTGCTTTCCGGTTGACCACAAATTGCTTGGGCTGTACTACCACACACAGTCCCAAAGAGCACCAGGGAATGACACGATGATAATAAGCTCATTTCCTTTTTGGGCCAGTACTCCTGTGATTTATCTGTAGAAACACGCCACAGAATATGCCAAAAGTAGAAGGAAAGGTTAATGGTTGTCAGTTTTTTTCCCCAGGTTAATTTCATGTCACAGTGACTCCTGGTTTTCAGTTCCTAACAGGGAATGTGATAATCAGGTGGTCAGGTCTGAAGGGATGGGAAAGTAGATGAGCATCACAGCACTCTCCAAACTAGCCAGCTGCAACAAGGTCTTTTACCATCTCGTACCAACATACTCTTCATGCCAGTCCCTCTGCTGCCTTCTCCTAGCCTCAACTCCTCCAGGGCTCGAGCTTGCTCACTCACTTGTTCTCTGCTTCTTCCTCCTCTCTCTTCCTCAGCTGCTCTCCCTTCATTGGCTCTCAACCCCTTAACAGAACCAGCCACAGCTGCACCTTATCTACATCGGCCAACCCACCGCCCCTGAAGCCAGCCCATAGTTGTATATTATCAAAGTTAATTAACCCAGCTTCATTTTTCTACAAATGAGCATGACAGACCAAATCCCATCAGCTCTACATGCTAATGGCTCAGACATCTTACAGCTTTCTTTCAAGCTTTGCATATCCCCCCGGACCAAATAAAAGGGGAGGAGAAGGAAGCAGCAGCATTTCCACATCAGCTGCTATCTTTTCAGCACCGAGAAAGAAACCTGTCTGAAAGTAGTGACCTTGACTGCACCCTTTCTTCTGAGCCTGATTCTGTTTGATGTGGAGTAAGAGGAGACAGGCTAGATAGTGCCCTGTTTAAGAACGAAAACTCCCCTTCTGTTCAGGAACTCTGCAGGAATTTCAGACTCAATTGCATCATGCTTGCTACTTCAAAGCCTTCAGCAACTGATCACACACTTGGAAAATATCAAACTTAACTTAATCTGACATGGTTATTTGTGTAACTCAACCTGTCTGACAGCCTCCTTCCTAAGGGTTGCTACAGTTCCCTTGTACTCTGGAACGTCTCTAGAGAAACATCAGGCATTCCTTCTTAACATTAGTCAGTGATAATTGCTTGTTTTCAAAGGGATTTTTGTACATTTTTGTTGGGAGTGGTATAATTCAGGGTTTTGTACAGTGACTTTGTTTTATGGCTTTGTATTAGAGTTAAAGTATTCCCTATATTAAGAAGTGAACTCTTATATCTAGTCTCCATATAAACGATCTAATTGTCATGTATTTTCAGTTTGTCTTTTACCCTCTTGCATCTGGCCCATGGAATTGTTCCAGTGATGTGGATCAAAACTAGCCTGCCGCTAGCTGGGGTTTCTTCTGTAGACATTCCACTTAATGTATGAGCCATAGGAGATACAGGTTAAAGTTCCTGCTGTAATGAAAATGTACCTGGGTAAATGCAGAGAGAGTTGCTTTGTACATTTAGAGGCCCTCAAGATGGCTGTACTGACCAGCTGTCAGCCCTCTGATCCAAAGCATCATGCCTGAGGCGTGGCAGAGAGGACACATTTATCATCAGGCCCCAACAGGGAGATGTGTTCCCACCTACTCTCACCTCTCCTTTGAGAATTCAGATTTCAAGGCATCCAGCTGCTACTGTAACAAGGGTTCTCACCAGCTCACCAGTGTCTGATATGAATTAAATGGTATTTTTAATTAAACATCTATCCACCTGTCACAGCACTCTCCAAACTATCAAGCTGCAACAAGGCCTTTCACCACCTCATACCAGCATACTCTTCATACAGTCCCTCTGCTGCCTTCTCCTCATCCCACCTCATCCAGGGTGTGTATTCTGTCTCTCTTGCTTCTTCCTGGGCTGCTCTCCCTTCATTGGCTCTCAGCCCCTTAACAGAACCAGCCACAGCTGCACCCTATCTACATTGGCCAACCCACCACCCCTGAAGCCAGCCCACAGCTGTATATTATCGATGATAATTAAGCTAGCTTCTTTCTACTACACCCACCAACATAATTTTTTGGAGTTGAGGGAAAGCAGTCATCTCTAGGGGCTGGTGGTATCTAAGTAGCAACTATGAGAACAGCAGGGAGTCCAAAGTAGTGTATTTACACATAGAGTGGCAAATAAACAATCTCCAGGCATCAGATACTGTGAACATTAAGATCATAAACATACAGTTTGGAGGTGGTGGTAGCAACTCTGTGCTTGTCTCCCTATCTCATTGATATTGTGATCAGAGCTAGTCTCGCTCTATTTTACAGTGTGGCAGCTGGACTTGGGTCACCATGAGTAGGAGTCATGTGGCCAAGTGTAGGCATCTGTAGTGTAAATGTCAACATTTGTATTAGTCACCCTTTGTTGTGTTCGCCAACAAAACTCAGAAAAGATTGGTAGGGCATGACTATCTCACCCACCAGCTGTCATCTAAAATCAGTCAGATATACTACATCCTACAAGTTCCTAGATAGTTACATTGGAGATGTTTAAAGTCAGTGTCTGACTTTACACCCCAAATACCAGCAGGTGTTCTCAGAATGCCATTGAATTTTCTATAGGTTTTCCAGCAGTTATTTCTTAATCTTTGTGATGGAACTTTTAACAGATGAATTTTTTAACGAACATTGATTCTGTCATTTAGCCAAAAAAGCAATTTTTTTTCTTGTATTTGTCCTAGAATCAAGTCTCAGAAAAATTCTAGCAATTGATGGTATTGCAGGTAACCAGAATATAACAGTGTTCCTTTTAAAATACAGGCAAAATGTTAATTTTTGCAGTCTTGCGGTCTGCTCACCAGAGCTTGGAAAGTCTCCACATACCTTGCTTGGCATGGTGGAGGAAGGGCAGGCACCACCTCTGTTACATTGCTACAGACTTGCTGACTACTGTCATGTGCAAAAAGACTCTTTTAATGGAGGTACTGGTTTTAAACCGCTACAGTCTTGTGTCTTCCAACTTCTCTGAAACTTCAACACAATTAGACAAAAACAGATTTAAAAAATCTCATCAGATCTTCCCATCTGCATTAGTGGTTGTATTCTTACATCAATTTTGCATTAATTTCAACAATTAGTATCAGGTGTAAAGCTTGGTAGAACCAGGGCCTTACTACTGGAATCCTTACATGAATAGCTAAAATATACAATAACTTGAAAAGTCATACAATTTTTTTCAAAGTCTTGGGAAATATATATAATTCATCTTAAAGCGCTTTAAAGTCCACTTCAACCATTTAGCCTTGCTGAAGATCTTTAGACCTATTAGATATATTGCTTTAAAAAGACATTCAGGGTATGGCCTTTATAACTCTTTAATGTTAGGTGCTAATGGAAGATGATGGATTGGTGCACTAGGAGTGTGAATTCTCATTTTAGCCGTAAGGAAAGGCTGACAGCAGTGCACACTCCTCTGAAGTGTGATGACAGCATGCCTTAGTCTCATCTAACAGATCCATCCAAATTCTGAGCTCAGTTACAAATAATAATACACATTTGCATTTAAGTAGGCAGGTTGGAATATGTGTTGCTACATTTGAATTGACTATCGATGCAGAGCAAAAAAAAATGTTAGGAAAATTTTGAATTTGGGAAAATATAGAGGGTGGTCAGAAGTTGGAAGAGGTTGCTCAGAGAAGTTATACAATCTCAACACCAAGGATAATAAAATTTTTATAGTACTAACCCTGAGAAGCCCTTGAAGTTAGATCTAACTTCAAGGCTATATTTGATTTAAATGGAAGTTTGAAGCAGATGACCTCCAGAGGTCCCTTCCAATCTAAATTATTCTATGATTCTTATTTACTAGTTTCAGCTTGCCTGACTTTACATTTGATGCAATTGTTATGAAATCAATAAGTTATTTGGAATCTGTGACACTCCTCTCATTTAGAAAAGGAAGTGACTCTAAATTTCTATTTATAATTCATCTGGTGACTTCTTACCTTTAGACTTCCCAGCTGAAGTTTAACTGGCTTTTGCATACAAATTACACGCTTTGTTGTAACAGTGTTAATTAATCCATGTCTACAACAAAACTCTGCAGCTCCTTGCAGGCTGCCCTTTTCTTGCTTTTGGAGTTAGTGTAGTAGGTACATTCTCCCAGTCGAGAGCTTTAGGAGTTCCCTTCTGATGTAATTACCTAGTCGTGGATGGTCTGCTTACACTTTGAGAAGGCAGAAAAACAATGGAGTTTCTGTATCAAATGAAAGAATACTTGCTCTTCATTCTGACATTCTACCCAGTACAGAATTACTAAGGAACAGAGGTGAACAGATGCTCCTCTCTTCCTTCACCATACAATGATTACAACCAGTTGTATAAAGTTGTATTCCTTTCCCAGGGCTCTGTTTTCAATTGCACTGAGGCAAATTCAATGCAGAACATGTACATTCAGCTCCCAGAATAGTGTAGGTGAAATTCAGCAGTAACAAGAGTTGTGTAAGACTAATTTTGCATGTGAGGTCCTCAGACAACCCAGCAAGTCTGTACTGATTTTGAATTTAATAGGTGTTTAATAGAATAAACCACTGCGTGTGGGAGGTCTGAATGTGTAGAACAAAAATCAACTAATATAACAGTGAATTTCAAAGCAACCTGGTTCTACAGTATGATTCACACCAGCTCAGAGGTCACTTATTTGCAGATAAGTCTAATATTGTTGTAAGTATTAATGTTAATAAATTACATCAAAGCTGAAATTATTTTAGAGGCAGATATATATCGTTCAGTTCATCATTAAGATAGATAAATGTAGATTTCTATAGGAAAATTATGTGTCTAAGTTCTTTGCATATTCCATGGAGATCTAGTCAACGGAGGCTTGAAAACAGCTGAACAGATTGTAGGACACAATTCAGTTAGTCTCCACAGGTACATGGTACCATTTGAGGTGCCTTAGGCCATTTGAGACATCAGCACAGGGATGTTAGATCTGACCCAGGATCTACAGGATATGCATGCTTTTCTGGACTTGTAGAAGACCATGTGGGGTACTCAAAGGCATCCCAAGTGACCCCAGACTAGATTAATGCAGAAGATATGAGTCTTCAGTTGATCAGAATCACTTTTTTGATCACCCTCAATTTATTTGCCTACATCCTGTGCTCTTTCTGATTCTCTGTGGTGGTCGAGATACCTTTGGGATTGGCAGATATGGCTCACAATTGATGGGACACTTTCTGGACCATTAGCTGCAGGCCAGGCAGCATGGCTTGAGGCATCTCACGTGAAGGAAAATGGTCAGGTTCTGTTGCCTGTATTCTTTTTGAGGGCAAAATCTTGGAAAAATGTGGATGATATTTGAGTAAATGCTTCAATACTAATAGATCCTTTTAATTAATAGCCTCCTTTGCTTATTTTTTCTCCCTTTGAGCCAGTTATCACCATCAAGCTGCTAGATGGATGTGGCCAAAGAAGGAGCAAGGCAGGAGGATGGAAGAGAGTTGCAACCACTGTGCTGGGTGGGTGGGACACAGCCCAGCAGTTGCCAGGAGCTGCTCTGCTGCTTCTCAGAGCCTTGGACCCTCATACCCATGGGAATGGAGACTACGGCATTCCTGAACCTGACCTGAGTAAGGGAGTTCCTCGTTTTGGACATATTTCCTACACATGGGAGAAGGGTGACTTCTGGCACTGATCTTCAAAAGGTTGGGGGAAAGATGCAGAGAGGAGTGAGAAATTAGTGTTTCAGGAGAAGGGGGAAAAGCAAAAGAAAAGATGTCTGAAAGGCAGCTAAGATAGATACGTGAAGATGGTCATAGCAGTCATGCAACGGTTACCCCCTTAGAGTAAGACAACAGAGCAAGCTACTGTGGAGACAGCAGATTGATACCCTGAGATTGCTTTGCCAGCCACCTGAATTCTAGTCTCTGCTGTAGCATTTTCCCATCTTTTTTTTTTTTTTTTTTAAATGTAATTTATATCTGTGGTATTTTATGACAGGCATCAGCAAAGTCACAGTCTCCTTTTCACCTCATCTGACCAAGTTTTCTTTGAGCAAAGCATTCCCTTGCCAAGGACAAGGCTTGGAAAGGGCAATAGGATGTGGTGATGCCCTGCTGTGGCTGTTAGCTGTGTGCCCTTGGTGGCCCATGCCACTCCATGGCCATGCTGCCCGGTGGCTGCACTGCTCATGCTGCTCAATTGTGAATCCTCTCAGTGGGGATCCTAGGTAGTTACTGACACCAGACAAGACATCTCAAAGGACTTAGGGGTCTCGTTGCCAAGTGGAAACATAACTTGGGTGATTAAGAATGAGCTCCATGGAGTGACATTCCTAACTGCAGTGATGGGCTGTTTACTGAAGGTGAAAAGTAAATGTAATGCATTAAAGAGACAGGGAGCATGTAAGAGGAGTAACACTGGAAGACAGTAAAATATCCCAGAACAGCACCGGCACTGCTCACAGTCCTGAATGAAGAAAGGATGAAGACAAGCGCCTGGCAAAACAAACATACAAATTGGAACAAAATAGACAGCATCCTTCACACTCAGTCTCCCAATCTGTTTAGCCTCTAATGTGTTACTTTACAAAATATCAAGACATTTTTTTTTTCCAAAAGAACCCAACAATTCATAAGTTGCTTTTTAAATTCAGCTGTAAAAAGAAGTCTGAGAGGGAGCTCTCAGCTTTACTGAGACAGGAGAAAACTCAGACAACTCACCATTCTCACCACAGAAACACAAACAGTTCACAGTAACTAGTGAATGAGCTAAACATGCCAGTAAAACAGCGATATAAAGTAAGTTTAGGCACAGTGATTCATGGTAGTGTTATGTCTCTTTTTCTCTGTGACCCCTGCATACTTTGTTGTCATTGTGCCTTAAGGGTTAGCATCATCTTATTTTCACCTCTGCCTGCGCTGTCAAGCTCTGTATGAGAACTGGTTACCCTCAGCCTGGATTACAGTCAGTGGAAAGATATAGGCTCTTGCGGCTGTGATTCAGCAGTTTGGTGTTTTAATGTCTAATTTAAGATGAAGTCATTCCCTCCAGTAGCTATAAAAGGTGTCCAGAGTATCTGAAGTAAGAAATTAGTATCTATATTGTTGATACCTCGACTGATGCTAACACCTGCTTTGCTACTTCATAGATTTCTGTATCACATAGGATGAGTATCAACTCAGTAGTGCGTTTTGTTGCCCTTTGCTGCAGTTGTTGAGGGCTGGTCATTGTTGGCTTTTGTCATTGTTGGTCCTTGTTTGGCTTTTATTCAAATGGTGTGCCATTTGAATGGCGTGCCACTGGAAGGCTGGCTCATGAAAACTGAGGTTGCTGGGTACCAAGCATGCTGGAGCTATCGCATCAATCTGGAAGACTGTCATTTGTGCTTTCCTGCTCCCTGGTATCTCCTCCCTTGACGTAACCAGAGAACAAACCCTATCACTAACTGGTTCCCTAAACCTGCCAGAAAGGATTTTAGTGACTAGTACTAAAATACCTAGTGAATAGTCATGACAATACTTTGACAGTTTTGAGTCCCTCCTCTCTAAGGACTTAAAAGCACTTCACAATTGTGCATGGACTCAGACTCTCCAACAAGGTTGTGTGTCCTGTGGTACAAAATGAACCACCTGGTTCTATTTTCCAGATGACAATCCTAATGATCAGAAAACAACTCAAGCTCTGTCAATATTATAAGAACGTTTGTTGTTTTATTCTTTTTGGTGGGTACAAAAACCACAGTTTCTTACACAGAACAAGATTATAAATAATATCTGTAACATGAGTGACCCGTAGTCTCTTTTGATTCTACACTGCAGACTGATGATGTACTCTAAACATTTTATCATTTTGTTTCTTGTATTAGACAGATGCAAATCTGTGGAACACGGAATGATGGAACAGAATGAAGGTAACAGCAAACAAGAGGATGACCAACAACTTTTATAAAAAAAAAAGTCTCTGAATTTTATTACAGTGATGGCATTTTATATCAATTATTGCAATGAATTGTTCCCTAAGATGGTTAGAAAAAAGAATTGTGTTGTCCTCTACCGAATTTACATCAGTTAAAAAGCAAGCATGTTTCAATATTCCTCTTTTTTTCAAAGAAAATGTAAATAATTTCTTTATTTTTTCACAGGATTTACATATTTATTATTTTCTTATCACAGTTTAGTGATTCATTTCTACAGCTGAACAGCTGAATATTCTTCCATTTATATATTGATGTTCTGGAGACACAGGTTAGCATGTTCATTGACTTCTATAGCTATTTTTCTCTCTTTGCCAAGACAAAGACCAAAATGTTGTCCTTTCTGAGCATGTTCTTCACAGTTTAATGCGCTAAATTGGCAAGTCTTATTAGTCCACTCAAGTGAAATTTGTTGCTGTTAATACACCCTTCCCAGCCCCCTCCCCCCAACAAAACTAAATTATGAATTTTCCTGATATAAAATCTGAGTTTGGGTTTCCGAGCTGAGCTCATGCACACATTGTTGCTGATGATGTCTGGCGCATTTGGACGTACTTCCCTTTCTCAGCCAAATTATTAGTTCATCAATGACACTCCCATGTCGTTACAGTCTGTGCTGTGTTCCCATCAGTCACCAACACAGTTTGATTAAGGCACTCAATTATTTTTTTGGTTTTTATGGTAGGTCCGATGCAATTACAGCCAATCCTGAACTTTGTCTAATTGCAGTTCCAGTATGCACGGCCTTTGGGCAGTCAGGAGTCAACACGCGTCCGTTTTCTCCCACACTCCCTGTGATGGATAATCTGGCTTTGTTTCTTATGGCTTCAGAAAAGGTAAGCTAGGTTTGGAAAAAAAAAAAAGGAGAAAAGAGGAAAGTGTTACAATGTTTCTGTCCTTCAATAAGCCAGGACACAGAAAACACCAAAATATTAAATTTTAGACATCTGCATTTTTTCATGTTAACATTAAATATAGTAATAGTAATCATCATAAATATAATACATAGCATTTAAGTCTACTAGGGGAAAAAAACCTAGCAATTCTGAGGGTAATTTTCATTACAATAAATCATTATTGATTTAAATATAAAATTCAAATTTGATCAAGATATTATCAGAAGAGGCAATGCCTTCCTCTAAACTGCTTCATTTATATAGTGAAATGAGAATCAAGACCTTTCATGAACCTGAAAGCATTAGCGTCTGTGAATAAAGTCATGCACAGGTGTTTATAAGATTAGACCTTCAACTGGGAATGTCGAGATAAAATATAACTACTGGAAATTGTTTATAAATTGCAATAGCTGTACCAGCTATCTTTGTGATAATTCCATGGATCACATCTAAAGAAATTACATCTTTTCACAATGCACATAGTATCAATAAATCTAAGAACTGTCATCAAATCTCTTTTCATATATATTTTCCTACAATTAGAAAAGATGGGAACTTTCAAAGGAAATGGGAGTTTATTAAGAGAAGATATAATTTTCTAAAGTTTTCTATATGAGGTCTAAATTTTCCACAAGAAGGTTTAAATTTTTGTTACTTCATATTCTTTATTTTCAGTTAACTCAAGCAAAAAATTTGGATTTGTTAAAAAACCACCATGAGTTATGCCATCAAACTTCAGTCATCCAGAAATCAGTCACCTAATCTAAAAGAGCTCTCTCGTGTCACGATAGAAAAAGCCAAGATGACTAGTTTAGAGTAAACGATTTCCAGAAGACTAAAATTAGGGGAGCTGTCTAAGGTCAACCAATGCAGCAAGGACACCAGGAACAACAGGCACCCAAACTATGCTGTGTTGAAACAGATCTCAAAGATACCGTCTTACAGTATTAATTAGTGGGGAAATCTGACTTCTAGTCAGCAAAAGCTATATTCTATGCAACTAACTCATGTAATTAGTGTGCAGGGATGCAATCTGAAATACCAATTGGAAAAAGAGACAGGAGGGTGGATTCACATAGGAGCAAAGGGATGATAAACATCATAAAATCATTTTATTTGCCTTATTACTGATTTCTGCATTTAGAACTTTGTCCCTCTGAGCCCGGTTGCTCCTTCTGAGGTAGCAGTGAAATCCAGAGCTGGTGTTTGATATGCTGAAGTTAATTTTATATATGAGTGTGTGTGTTACAGGGATGAGGGAGATTCCTTAAAACTCCCAAACGTTTCCACTGCTTCTGGGGGCATTTCTATGAAAACACACCAGTCTAACATTGCATCATTATCAGTAGCTCCTTCAAAAAAGAGTCCTCAAAAGTGAAGTTGCTATTGTGGCACAGCCAGAGCTTGGATATAAAAGCAACTTTCCAAACCAGCTACCCTAAAAATCTCAGCCCTGACAAGCAGCCGAATTCAGGGAAAGGGCTTGGCTTACAGAGGGCATTAGGTGCCTTAGGCTGAAAATCCTTGGCTTTGGTAATCATCAATTACAATGTCCAAAGTCACCCTCTGAAGAGTTTCCCTGCTACCAGGGTACTTTTTGACAGGGACTGTTCCCAAACATATCTTGACCTAATTCAACAGCTAGATATAAAAAGGGAGGCAGAGGTAATGCGGGAGTGAGGACCTGGGCCCATACAGTACCAAAAACCTCAACTACTCCCCAGCAGCAAATAAAAATCTATACATTTGCAAAGCACAGACACAATGCAATGTGGTGTAGCTCCACATAGTGCATGTCCAGAGTCCCATCGCAAATGGATGTCAAGGACTGGTAACTGCCTGCAGAAATGCACAGAACATGTTTTGGTCAATGGCAAGAAAAAACAAAGGTGTTTTTGTTTTGGGGAGGGATGAGAGTGCAAACCAGATTAGAATGCAAACTTGCATGGAAAATGGACAACTTACTCCAGATGTGCTAAATTTCCCAGAAAGTCATCATTATGTACCAGCATCTCTCCATCACTTTGATCAGCTATCTGCTCATGGCCACTCAGGTTTTGCCACTGGGAAATCTGAGAGAGGCTCAGATTTATATGGGATATAAAAGTTATGCATTACTGTGTCTTTGTAGCTCAGTCTATATAGCTTTCTGGCCATTGACAACACACTCAGGACAGAAAGACAGTAAAAAGGGATAAAAAAAAAAATCACATGGGAATAACAAACAATTTCTCAGCAGCCTTCCAGAAAATAACAGAAAAAGCTGCGATAAAACAAATCCTCTCTTCTCACGGCAGAGATTAACAACAGCTCAGCAACACACCACAGAAACAACCCAGACAGTGAGCAGCGCCAGGAGGAGCAGGTCAAACTTGTACTTGGGAAGGTGCCATAAGGCCAGGTAACTAGGTACGCTTCTGTGTTACATTTTAAACTACACTATAGGTAACATGCCAGGCTAATACTCTGTGCAGTTAAGAATTTCAGATTTATGGCCTGGCTGCTGAAACAGTTTCAGGAGTGGCTGGGATGAGAGGGAAAAGTCTTGGTATTTACAGTGAATATTACCCAAATTGTGAAAATCTCTGTGTAGTAGTTGTATGTAGTTAATAGTGATAATGTATTTTCAAATTTGTTGTTAGTTTTGATTAAATTAGTTGTGGAATTAATCACATGAAAGCACCAACTGCCCCATTCCTGTTGGGAAATAGGAATTTAGGAAACCGATATCCTCAGTCTATAAAAGGCAAATATCCTAGCCTGTCTGGGTTCTTTTGTTGTTCAGACTCCTCTAGGACCTGGGTCACATGGAAGTGTCTTTGGCACAAATATTTGAGATGAACCTCTAATGAATTTTTCTATCATCTTGAATATGAAACTGAAGTCAAAATCAGTGCATTGTGCATTTACTGAGCCATCCTGTAGCACGTCACCCTTTTTTGTAATTAATTTTATCATTGTTTTAATTGTTTTTTCTAGTTTTGTAATTAATGTTGTTAATCATAAACAACAGCATGGGATGGGAGAGCAAGAGAAGGCACCTGAACTGGAAGCTGGTTCATGAGCTTCATGGCGCACTGAGAAGGCCATGGGGAGGTGGTGGTGGTGGCTGGCTGTGGGTTTGGGGTGAGGAACTCAGTAGGGCTTTTCCCTAGAGCAGCTGGAGAGAAGACAGTTAAGGTCTGCCCTGTTCTCAGGGCATCAGCTCAACTAGTGTGCCAAGGGCTTACAGCTGATACACAAAAATGGAAAACTGCTGCCCAGGGAAAGAGGAAGGATGCTTCCCTCCTTAAAGCAAACCCTTCCCTGCCTTCAGTGGATGCAATAGCCTGTCATCCCTTCTGAATGTCTTTATCCCAGACAGACAGACTAGTCCTTTATCATACAGACTAGTTCTTTATCAAATAGACTAGACCACACATGCAGCCTAGTCCTACATTTTCATTTTCTGCTGCCTTGCAGGCAGGTGAATTTCCCTGAGGCACCTCACCTTTGATTGGATTAAACTAAAATAAAAAACATGGTAATGAGTATTAATTGTCAAAAAGGTTCTTTAAGCTATTTTATATTAGTTTAAAAAATATACTATTTAAACTATTTGATGTTAGCTTAAAAAGTCAGCATGTTGGTTACTCATGCAGGTTAGAACCGCCAAGCATCTTTCCATATTAGCAAGTTTTAGTGTCAACACGATCCCTTTACTCCTTGGATAAATAAACATATCAAAAGTTTTGAAATGCCTAAGACAGGCATATTGCTGCAGAAATACGTGTAACCAGCCTTGTGGGCTCTGTACTGCTGCCAGCTAACAGGCATGAACAGGTGGCATAGTCACACTGTACAGAGCATGGCACACAGGTAACCCCTTGCTGCCTGTGTGGCCGGGGATGGCCATGTATCACCAGGAGAGGATGACTGGACCTTTGCCATCTTCCACATACAAGCATAAGCATTTTTATAAGAAGTTCACATGCTGAAATTTCTCAGGTAAATATTACAGTAAATAAATAGAATTAGAATTTCAGAAGTCTATAAATATTTGCTTGAAATCCTAGTTACTTCTATGTTTTCCTGAATTTTAAAATGTCTGCACCCTAAAATGTTTTTAAGAGATTATCAGAAGTTTTGACTGACCCAAACATCAATTTTCAATAAAATAAAATGCAATGTGTGCATTTTTTATACCTTTTTTCCTGTAAGAACTCATGCCTGTGTTGCAACAAGTCCCACAAAAATCAAAACTTTAGGGAAACATACTTATGATCTTTCCTTAAAAAACAAAACTCAGCCCTAATTTTTATTCTAAGAAAAGAGGAAGTCTAAAACAAATTCTGCAAGTATAAATCATAGTGTTTGTTGCACTGGAATCACAGAGCTGGGTAGGAGCTCAGGAGATTGTCAAGTCATGCCATGTTTAGCATACTAAGCCAGTGCGGGTCAGGTCAGTATTTCAATGAATGCTTTGGGTTTTTGTTTGCTTTCTTTAAGACTATGTCTTGGATGCACTGCATGCTGTACACTTATTAAGGAAAGTTTTCTGGAAATCTTACTTTTATACCAGACTGGGGACACCCTCAGTTGTGGGCACATGACTAAAGAATTTGAAGGAAAAAGATCTCTTCATTTGCATTTTGCACATTTACTTGCACAGGATTATTTCCTTTTAAGACCCTTATTACTGACAGTAGGAAGTGAACTTGGGAGAGCAGTATTAGCATCTGGAAGTCCTGATTCCCAGTTCACAGTAATGAACACTAGCTTGTACCCTTGGAGTCCCCCTGACACCTACTATGCCTCACATTTTCACTAGGGGACAAAGTGCATAACTAAGACTTTTTTTTTTTTTTTTTTTTTTTGACATGGGAAAATTAGGCAGCTCTGTTACAAATAAAATATATCCAGGGTCATGACTTCTTGTACAACAGGGAACAAAAGAAAACTACACAGTGACAGTATGTTTGGGATAGTTTCCCAGCCAGTGTATGCCAAGCCCCCTCCCTCGCCCCCCGAGAACCCACCTATTCCTTGCAGCGCTCCAGCTATCATGCTCAAACACCATTCTCTGCTCACTCTGTGTTTGCTCTGTACTGTATGGTTCGGTATTGTACCGGCTGTGCCATTAGACTGTAAGCTCCTCGGGACAGGGACCTGTTATGTGTTTGGTACACTTCACCTATTGTACAGCGCCGTGTGCTCCAGCGCTATATAAATAATAAATAAAAAATAATAATTGTATCTCCAGTTGTTTCTTCCAAAACTTTTTCTAGGTGGTGACATAAAAATTATGTTCTTCAGCTCCTTTCCCTAAATTTTTTTTCTTATTTCCACTGTAGGGATGGCTCAGTTATTTCAGGAAAATGTAGCTCAAGCTCTTTGTTAATAGAGGAGACACGTGGCTTGCTATTTGCAAGGGCAAGGGAGCTCTAGGTAGCACAAAAGGGCAGGGTCCTAGCTGCACCTTCACTTACAAAGCAGCCAGTATAGCTTGGGAACTATGTAAAAGTTATATTTGGAAGCTCAGCTTGCTGCTACGTGCCGTTTCCACAGGTCAGATTGTTGATTTGTCTAATGATTAGTTGGCAAGGTACTCACTGCATGGATGAGAAGAAGTACATTAGTAAACTGTCCCTACATGCCTGCTCAGGGGAACTATGCAGGATACAGCTTGGCGACATCAGTGGTTCAGTCTCTGAAATCACTGTGCGAACATTCAAAATACACTAGTCCTGAGCTAGGTAAGGGGGCATGTTTCTGCAAGCTGAGGATGATAATCAAGGTCTGTTCACTGGTTAGTGACTTTTTGTGGTTATTATAGCGGGCAAAGGTTGACCTGAAGCAGGATATTGTGAAAAAAATGCCACACAGCATAAAACACGTATCAAAGGCAGGGTGAAGGAATGGAGTGGGGAGGAGGGAGAGAAGGTAAAACAACATTTAGACTTCTTGTAACAGTGCCTTGTCTTCCGTTACGTTAACTATGGTTCAGTGACGTTGCCTATCCTAAATCTGGATTATAACGAAGTTAGGGCCAACACTGAATGATAAAGGCTTGCAGCAATTTGTCACTAGTAGGGTGCAAACCTTTAGGAAAATAGAATGGCCAATCAAGTAGTTAAACACTGGCCCTCTGAATATGTGTTTTATGATTTCAAACAGTTGTCATCTCCCAAATGATTCGACAACATTGAGTAGTTAAAAATGTATTTTTATGTTAAAAATTCCTTGCAATGCAGATGTCTATTAGCAACATAGAATAGTATACTGTACATCTGCAGCCAAAAAAACTGAACCACTTTGCAGTGAAGTTTTTCAAAATATAAAGCTCTGTTCAGAAGCAAGCACCACTAGACAGACATGTCACAACACTGCGTTACAAGATGCATCACCCACTCACTGTAGTAGGCCCTAAGTCCTACCCCTAAATTTTAATACTTTCGGTTCCATATACGTTGTAACCTTCTCTATAAGTTGCTAAATTCTGGGTATTCTGCGAGGAAGTTGGGTTAAAAGTCTGTGCACTCTTTGCCACCTTCATTCGTTTCGCCTCTGCCCTGGACTTGTAACAGAACTCTATCAAAGCCACCAGCATTGCCAAGCCCAAGCCTCCAACCAGAATGTAGAAGACTCCAGCAACGTTGCTGAGACTCAAGGCACTCGTCTTGTCCTGGGGAAACAGAAGCGACACAGTTAACCCTGGAAAAGAGACCCCCAGGAGCACAAGCTACACATTCAAACATTGAAAATAGAAATAAATAACGATGTTTAGCTGAAATTAAATGACAGTTGTTTACATACTTCTCACAACATTTGACCTATCTGGATCTATAAAGTAATTTTTAAGTACCTAGTTTACCTGGTTGGCATATAAAATATTAGAAGTACATTGCCAACATATCAGGTTGTCACTGCTTGCTTACTGCTAAGCATTACTTCCACTAAGTGGAGAATTAAACAATGACATGTCTAGCTCTCTTTAGGGGACATTTGAGCACTGATCTGAAACTGCATTTACGTAAAGGTCTTTAAAAACTTTGGAATCCAGAAACCCATTTATATCAGACAAGACTCTGCTTGATCTTTCTTACAGAAACAGTAATTGTACTTGTGGTAGGCATTGCTGTTAATTTAAAAGATCCAGACTGAGTTTCTGATACTTAAATGACAGGTGAACATAACATGTGAGGCTTAAGTTATTTCTTTGAAGAAACACTTCCCTTGAAAGTGCACGCTACACCATACACATAGTGATATATTTGCCTCTTACCTATTACTGTATTTTGTTTCTATTTTATTATAGATACAGTTCTTGAACATGCCCATGGACTACTAAGGCTCAGTAACAGTATATTTTAAAATAGCAATTTATGATATCTTACACATTATTTGTAATTTAGACAACAGTGAGACCTTTCTTTACAAACTATTAAAAATACATAATTTTATAAATGATGACCTTCTTGGACATATTGTAGTAAATAACTATTCTATGTTTCTCTGTACTTCACTGCTTAGTTATGAATCATAATTTTTAATTTGAAATCAATGTGCATTTTTAGCACAGTTTTCAAGGAACTCTCTCAGAATTGACTTCCATATACTATACCGTACGCCTTAAGATACTTATAAAGCTTTATTCTTATGCAGGCTATATAATCTTTACCTATGGTAAAGAGCATACTTAACTTTTGATTGTAATCTCTATGAAATTTTAACTTACAAAGAATGCAAAATATTTGGATGTTTAATTTAAAGAGGCACTATTTATTGTGTAATCAGTACATTAGCACAGTGTCAATTCCCACAGACATATAGAGGTTTCTGGGGCTTACAGTTGAGTTCTGCTTTGCTTGTCTCTTTATTGCTGGCTAAGAGGACTCTGAATATCTTGGAGGGGACTGTGTTCCTCTAGTGGCAATTGCTAACAGGGTGCTTGCAAACAAGGAGGAGGCAGGGCTGAGAAAGACCTGACCTAACGTACATGGTGGGTTGAGGCTTTCTCAGCTGTCATTTATAGGAACTTTGCCATCCCCTTAACTGGTTTTCACTCCTTACTCCAAAGCACTTGCCAGAAAAAGCAAAATGTGTTGGCAGTTTGCTTCCTGGGCTAATTTTACCCGCTGTCCATCAGGCTAACTCTCAGGGCACGCAGGCAGTCACTGCCCATCACGCTTTCCTTTCAGCTGTGCACAGCACGGGCTGGCACTGAGACAGGCACTGTGAAGAAATTTAAGACTTCCCAAATACAGGGCTGGCACTGACTGTGGCGCTTCCCAGCCATCAGAAAACACCTGCTCCTGTGTTTGTCCACAAACAGAGAGAAATAGAGAAGGCTCCACTCCCTGGAGCCGTCAGGATTGCTGTTTGGGAATGGACTAGGGTAAACACTGGAAGCTGTAGAAAGCTATTAATTATCAAAGCCTCTCACTTCAAAGCTCAAGTTAAATCTTCCTTGGCTTCTCAAGGAGCCAGGGACCTTCCCAAAGGCAGCCAGGCACAGCCACCCTGGGCAGCGATGGGGCAAACCTTCCCGCTAGTGTTTCAGAAAACTGCGGAGCGAGCCAGCTCCAAAAGGAGAAGGCGTGAAGGGGCATTTCCTAAGCAGTGAGTGGGAAAGTCCACCCACCCCCAGGCAGGAAGGAAACGACTAACCCAAGCTGTCTCCCTCAAACCCCCAAAATTGCCTTGTGACTCCTCAACGGATGCCCTAAGTATGTAGGACGACGTTTGGTGATTTACATCACTGAAGACTTTAAAAAGCAATAGTGCTTCTTTAAATTAAAGTGTGACTTCCATCAATATGGGGCAAAGCTGATTTGTTCTTTGTCTACAGCTGCTTATTTTATTTCTAAGTCATTTTGTTTATTACTTCCTTTACTGCTTTGTGAACACGATAGTAGGTCCCGAACTGCAGCGACTGACCTTACTTCCAGAGTCCTTGGGTCCACATTCACCTTTATCGTACCACCATTTGTTTTTCAGCTTGTCTAAGACGCCTGCCTCACTGAGTTTCAAAACGGCAAGGTTTACAGGAGTTCTTCACGTGGAAAATAACATAAATAACATTATATATGTTATTTTATGTTATTCAAGTAAAACTACATAGAATCGCATTGCAAAGTGACAGAGCAGAGGCCACAGTGGGTGCTATGTCATGTACTGTTGGCCCAGGTTTAGAGACAGACATATGACCGGGACCTGCTCCATCGCTTTAGGTAACAGGCACATACTGCTGGGGAAGATTTGTAAATAAATAGTATGCAATTACTGTGAACCCAAAACTATTGGCTTAGGCATATTAAACAACATACCCTTCAGAGACATATATAATACAGCTGGATATATGACTTAAGAAACATATTCATTTGTGTTCCTTGCTTTCAATTTAGTTTTAATTTGTATGCATAGAAACCAATGACTTGGCTATAGCTATTTCATTTACTGCCCTCAAAATTATTCTGGCAAGAAAAAGGAGATGCTTTGTGCAGTTTGTTGCCCATAACCACTTGGCACAGACTTGTAATCAGGAGGTCTGCATGTAGAGAACTTCGGGGGAGAACTGCAATGCCCTTATCCTCAGCTAAGAAGAATGTGACAGTCAATCTTTCATTTTCATTTCCTGTTTAACATTATTTTCAAATTCAGAGTTTTTCCTTAAATCTCCCTTATTCACCTAAGTCTTTCATGGGTCCTAGGCTGATGATAAATTACTACTTGGAATATCTTCTCCTGCTAGTGACATTTGCTGTGGGTATCATAACAGAGTTTTAATATTGAGAGGAAGCCTTATCTGATGCCTCGAAGTCATGAACTACTATGGGTTTACACTGAGGTTACTTAAACACAGTGAATATCCTCAGAGTATTATGGTAATGCCCCAGTTCATGCCGCTGTACCAATCTGTTTTCTAAAAAACCTATGAAATGATTAACAGACTTATGTACTTTCCACTTTGAATCACTGACTGTCCAATTCTTAATGTGGAAAGGCATATGGATATCTATTTATGTGCAGGTGTGCATGAAAATACAATATATATCAGAGAAGGAGGTAGATAAACAGAAATGACATGTGATTGACAGCCTTCTGGTGATGTTATATGACATAGGACCTTATCCTGTGTATGCCAACAGATTCCTATGGGAAAATTAATCTCTCTTAATACACCATAATCCACGCATTGCTAAAATGTTAACTCATGAATTCAAGGCTTAATAGAAAAATAACCAGTGCCAGCTTTAATCAGGATAGTGTAACTGAACCTGCTAAAGTAGTTAATATGAAAGAGAAACGGGGCTTGTTACACTCTGTAACCAGTTTAGCTGGAAACCCCCAAATGCTTATGTATTAATATATTTGTGCATGTTTGCATGTATATATTTAATACACAAATGAACCTTGTATGCTGCTCTTAGCTTTAGGGATCCTGCCTTTTCACACATTCTGATTACTCTTTGTAGATATACATCAAGGAGGGGTGATTTGCCTCACCTCAGGTTTTTTAACTGTAAGTTACGCTCCAAGCTTTGGCTGCCTGTCTAGGTGTCCCTGCAGTTAAGGGAAATAAGACAGGTACCTCGAAAGATGGGTTAGACACCATTTCTAACAAAGGATGAAGCATGCTGTCGAGATGCCCATCTCTTTTCATTTACTACTGAGGAAGCCTTGCTGCCTTGGAGAAATGAAAATTTTTGACAGCTACAGTTGGGTGACAGGATTCCCAGGTATTCTCCAGTGATCCCTTTAAGTAAAGGAAATGCTTCATCCACTTTCCAAATCCCACACCTTTAGTTCATACAGAATACTCTGCTTCTAGAACAGAAAATGCCTATTTCTTGACCTTTTGCAGTATTCAAACTTACATTTTTGTCTTCAGGCTTCCTGTCAGGAAGGTTGATAGTGGAATACAAGAGTCCCACAGCTATGAAATGAGTGGGTAGCAGTTTGGGATGCTGGCAAGTTGCCTGTCAACATGATCCTCTGTTTGCTTCCAGTAGAAGTGTGAAATAATTAATATTATTTGGATAGCCATATCTTGTCACGCATTGGCACTGAGCTCCTAAATCCCAGCAGTGTTAACAGTCCTGGTTAGGACAAAGATTAGGAACATCCAGGTACTGTTTTCACATGGAAAATCAGAAGCCTGTGGAGTTGTTGCAGATTAAAGTGATAATTAGGACTCCATATGAACTAACGAGACCAGCAGCAAGCTGGGACAAGTCAGAAAATAGATGTCTCCCAGTCCTTTGCTTGCTTTTTCGGCACTAACGGTTTAGGTATATAAAGCCTGTCACAGGCAGGGATTTTTTCTTCTTTGCAGCTGTAGTTCCTTTAATGTCTTCCTTCCTGCATTGTCTTTGCAAGGCAGCTCTCAGGTTTTCCTTTGGGAAAAGCAATCAATTTCATGCTTAAAATTGCCATGCTAACCTCAATATGTAACTGAACGCAATGACAATGGCCAGCAGAGATGAGGCAATTCCCACTCTTGATGAAATATAGCCAGTGATGTGTCCGAGGCCAGGTTGTTGTTCTCCTCTCCACTTTTTTTGCTGAAACACTTTCTGCATTAAGGTGCTACATAAGCTTGGGGAAATCTGTCCTCTGCCCCTCACTTTCTTACCTGCCCTAGTGAGGCCGTGAATGAGACATGGCGTGACCTTGACATCTCCCCTCAGACACTCCTAGCTGTGATGAGGGAGAAGCACTCCAAGCTAAATTTAAAATTAAATTTTAAAATATTTTAAATCTATTTAAATTTCCATTTTAAAATATTTCACACTTTCAGAACAGGATTTTTGTCCCAATTTAAATCAGCCAGATGCGATGGGAAATGTACATGGTCCAATATGAGAAGCGCAGACTGAGGCGCTGCAGAGTGGAAAATTTTTGCTTACGCTTTTCAGAATAGCAACATATGTACTCAATTGCAATCACAGTAAGTGACTGCAGGTGTAGTGAATTTTCATGTATTTTAGGCTTTGTTTTGTTTGCTTTTTCATTTCAGTAGGAGATTTTCAACAGCTCTCATGTGGGACAAATGCCCAGATCACCTTTGCTTTCAGGGCAAGTCGCTTATCTAGGCATCTTTCCTTTCTTTGAAAATATCCTCTGCAAATAAGCGTAATTTTGACCATGTCAGTCACAAACTTGGATACTACAACTTGTTACTACACAGATAACACAATCAGTTGGTGAATAGTCCCACTGATATTAAAGGGGGCAGAAACTAACAATCAGTATGGTCTGCTGTACATGAGCTAGAGCAATGTACTTAAGTCATATACAGAGGATAAACCCACCATTTAGAATTACATTTCACATCAAATTCAGTCTTGTATACTTAATATTACAATGGGAAATGGCTATAGATTTGGGATTTTTTTTCCAGTTGTTTAGTGATTCCCAGATTACTAATGTTAGGCTAAACCTTCAACTAGAGTAAACCGGCAGTTTGTGAAAATCAGTGTAGCTTTTCCAATGTACAGCTGCTGAGAATCTCTGTTGTTACATATAACAGGATCCATCTGCCTCGAAATCATATAAGCATAATATATGTGAAAAATAGTAACTAAAATTACCCCATATGTACGGAGAAGCATTTGTCCCATGTAGCCACAATGCAAAACTGTTGTGTGACAGCACAGGAGACTCTGCTCTTCACCCACATTCTTCAATCAGTGGTGGTGCAGCCTGACCTAGGTGCAGGGATGCTGGTTTTCTACCTTTTCATCATGTTCTCAGCCCTTCTACCTCCTCTCTTGGCTTCTTATTCATTTCCTCCTATCCTCTTATCGATCACTTGCTGTTGGAAGAGCTGGTTTATAAGAGCCTCAGGCTGGGTCTTGTGCTAGCAACATCAGTGAAACCACCATGCTTTAAACCAGCATTAATGAAGTTCTGAGTTAGTTGTGTTCGGGAACATGAATGGGCAATTATAGCATTTAAATTACAATACTGAGTGATTCTGAAATGAATATAGAATTTTGGTAGTCAGGGATTTTAAAAATGCAATCACAAGTATGCATTAGGAGCATTTTCATTACCCACTCATGGCTGAGCCATTAAGCTTAAGGTCGGTCTCATCTGCTGAATGAAAACGAAGGGCCACCATGTTCTCCCAAGGGCTGCCAGCAGAGGCTGGAGGAGAGCTCCATCAGCATGGCTTCACATGTTTTAAAAAATAACGGAGCCAAGTGGCAGAAACTGTGTTTAAATACCTTCCCATGCATCACATAAAATGATGATGGCATACAGTTAACATCTGAGGTAATACTTCGAAAAGCAATCAAACAACTTGGGAACCTCAGTTTTATCCTCAGGGATGACTTAATTACCGAGGTCACTTAAACCACAGGTGGTTCAGATAGGGCAGCTCTCTGAACTGTCTTTCTGAATTTTGGAAGATTGTTCCTTAGAGGGAACAATAAATGGGGAGGCTAGAGATGGCCTTGTAAGAGCACAAAATGGAGGTAGGAGAAATCTTGTCTTACAGAGCAACACAAACTTTTGGAGAAATGGTGAGCTCTCATGAAAACCCCAGTTTCTACAGCCCTCTGTACTACCATGAAGGTTTACTCTGGGTCTAGAACAGGGGTCCTCAAACTTTTTAAACTGGGGGCCGGCACGCGGATGAAGTGGCAGGCAGTCATCTGCGGCTGCTTTGTTCCCCCCCCAGCTCCCAGCGCGGGGGAGCGGGGGGGTTCTGTAAATACCGGGGGCTGGATTGAGGACCCTGGGGGGCCGTATCTGGCCCATGGGGCATAGTTTGAGGACCCCTGGTCTAGACTCTCATATTCTGACTAGTGAATCTCAAGTAGCAACAGCACAGTTATCAGTCAAGGCTCAGATGCTGTATTTCTTACAGGAGAAGAGGATGTTCTTATTCTCATTCATGACAGTAGGTAGCCCTGTAATTTGGACTGGAGCTGCTAACAAAGCTCAAGGTTTGTTCTTTTTAAATTTATACACTGAAAAGAAGTATTAGCTAGCGGTGCTTAAGAGCTAGTTCAGGACTTATTGGTAGCTGTCAGGTTTACAACAGTGCATGGTGTCCTAGTTATTCCACTAATGATCATTTGCTAGCATATAAAGTTAAAATATTTAGAGCTCAATTAATTCAGTAGAAAGGGCCTTATTGACTTCAATAGATCAGATTCTCCAAGACTGTTCCTGAACAAGGAAATGGATTTCGTAGATGATAAATGGCTAACTAACACTTTGGGGAATCAGAATAGCTAGAGTTTAAAAAACAAGACCAGATGCTGCTGCAATGCAGAATTTGAGAAACATGGTAATGCCCGCTCGTTTCCATGATACGCCTGGTTCTACTGAACATGGGCAGTGCAGGCACATGATAGACCTGGGGCTTCCCAGGAGCACTTGTACTGCCTACTCACTCAGCTGTGCCTGGGAAAAAGTGTGGCAAGAAACAGGCCTGAGGTCAGATGAATGCTCCTCCCAGGCTGTGTATAGTCCTAGGATGACAGGTTGACCTCCATCATGTTCTCCATCCTTTTTTAATGCTGCCTTGCCCACCATATTTTCTACTGCATCTTGAACTGTCTGTGTTACCTCTTGTTCATTTCCATTGGCAATGTGTTCCTTCCTCCCTCCTGAACTCACAGATCCTCCCTGTTTCTCCATGGACCACACTCCTTGCCTTTCTTTTCTACTTTTTCCCCTCACTCCTTTTTCTGTCACTTGCCATCACACCAAACTTCCTCCTTCAGCACTTCCAGACATTTCCCTGGTGAAGCCCTGCCTGTCCTTCTACCATGAGCTGCTCTCCTTTTCCTGCTTCTTGACTCAAAGCACCCGTGGCTGGTAATCAGCGAAAGTTAGTTAAAAGCATCCTTAGTTTGCTACCTAGCTTTTATCTCACCTTTCAAGCACAACAGGTTTGTGAGGAGTGTATTCTAAGAAAATGGAAGTATTTTAATGATGTGACTCTCTGCCTGTGACATTTTAAAAATATTGCATAAACACCCCTTCCCCAATAATGCAAAAGTTAGGGCTTGGGTGGAGCATATAATAGTAGCAATGTAGGAGATTTATGGTTCATTTGTCAACTTTCTTACAAGAAGTTGGTTTCTGCTCCACTTGCAGGCAAGTGCTGTCAGGCCTAATATGCCTAAGCACTTTGGAAGAGAAAACACAGACCATTTTTGAAACTGTGACTGCTGGCAAGCAGAGCGGTGTGGGGAAAATAGGTAGAGCAGCAGGATCGAAGGCAAAGTGAAGAGGATTAGGAGACCGGTTCTAGGTGAGTGCAGAACAGCCCAAGGGATGGTCCCTGAGGCCAGGACACAGCATGAAAGAGCAGGAGGACTAAAGGAGGAGAGAAAATAGTAAGAAAAAATATATGTAGGCAACTGTAAAGAAATCTACATAAACTGTGATGACAAATCAGTCAAATGTAGTTACCTATATCTGACTAGCTCTGTGCCTGCACAGCATTCTCTTATATATTGTTCATACACAAGCACATAAATAAATATTATTTATTGCATACTGCCTGGCATGGTAGGAGTATTTTTAATATCTTCCTCCTCCCCCACTTCACCATCTTTCACATCTTTGCTTCTTTTCAGCACAAGGCAGCTTCCCAAAAGGAAGCTGTGAGGAGGGAAGGAAGTAGTGGCATTGGCCATATGGAAGATATGGAAATGCAGGAAGGATGAGAAGCTGTCATCACCTCAGCCTGAAATTCAGCCTAAAATTCCTGTCTGATAATTTCTGCCTAGGGAAACACCATGGTTTTCAGTTTGCTGGTAAGACATCAGGAAATGTCAGTATGAAGATATTCTAGCTGAAATTTGTCCTTCTACTTTGGATACTCATGTGAAAACTAACTTGTACTGGAATTTGTGTCAATAGTGGATCCCTGAGCTGGACCATGTATTAGATTACTGCTAGGAGGTCGTAACACTGATTTTCACCCTTTTCCTTTACTATCACTCAAAAGTATTTTGGGTAGTACCATATAGTAGGAAAAAAGTCTGAGCTGGTATTTGTTACTGAAGGTTTCAGACTGCTCATTCACAAGAGCAAGCCTGGGAAAGGCTCATTACGATTTCAGAAGATGCAGGTTTCTGAAAACTGGTGATAGATCTCATAGCAGAGACATAACGAGTTCCCCTTAGGGCACCTAAACAAATGCAAATATTTTTGCTTTGACAGTAATTGCATACACCTAGATTTCAAATGCAGGTACCAGCAGTGCTGTGCTACTGGTGAAGCTGTTTCGTTGCAGGTAAAACCCCAGCAGATGCACCAATTACTTTACATACTGTTTACCCGCTTTTGGTGACATTGAGGCTAACCTTGGAGTCACCTCCCCCGCTGCCACATTCTCCTTTGTCGTACCACCATTTGTTTTTCAATTTGTCCAAGAGGCCTTGTTCATTCAGTTTTAAAACTGCGAGGTTAACAGCATTTCTTGAAACGATAAAACATATTTTGTAAGAAACTGCACAGCTGTTAAGATGTTAGAAGGAATGAGGACTTAAGCTGTTTATAAGCTTGATCCACACACTAAATAAACCTCTCATTTCCATATTTCAAAGCCCTTGGCAGCACAAATAATTGTGGTTACTTTCAAATGTGGAAAATGTGTTTCCAGCCTAGAAATGATTTTCAGAATGGCTTGGATTTTATCAAGAAAATTCTATCAACCAACCAAAACTATTTTTGCAAAATGGTGATAAAACTCTGCCCAGAATTATAAACAATTTACACAGATTTATTTGAAGCTATAGTTAGAATATATTCAACGTGGGCCCAGGCTGATTTTTCAAGCAGATGGGAAGATGTATTCCTATATACTAAAGAGGCAAAAATCAGATGGCCTACGCTAGATGCTGCCAGTCACTCTGTCACATTCAGTTTTGACATACAGCGTTTCAAAGTGATCCCGGGACAAACGAGGGGCTAAGGCTCCAGAGACAGGCAGCGTAAGGCAGAGCTGAGGAGGAGCACTAGCAGCCTGCACACTGACGGCGATGTCATCTACAGCCAGTCAATAGAAAACAACACACAAAGAGATGCAGGGAGCCCTGTCTGCCTGAAGCTTCGTCACCTGCTGTAGGCACATCTATACCTTTGGGATGGAGGCTCTGGAGTCTTGCTCCCTTTGCACAGTGAAGGATTGGCTGAAAGGCAAGACCAGGGGTCTAGCTTAGTGCTGTGACTCCAGGGACTGCCCTGCTATCCTGGGAGAGCACCCTGTCTCCTAGCCCAAAGGGCGCTGGCAGTATGGGGGAGGAAGGTGATGGTGGAGGGCATAATTTCTGGGGAAACCTGGGGAAAGTGCAGCCAAGCAGAAGCTCAAGCACTGGGAAGACCAAACTCGGCCTGTTTGCTGGGTGCTGAGATGCAAGCAGGTAGTTGGAACATCCTGAGGACTTTTCCCTGCAGGGTTTATACATGTTATGCTACCACTGGATGAAAGACCAGTCCTGCATTGCTAGCAGCGCAGTGGTGTAGGCACAACAGACTGAAAGGGGTTCCATGAACCTGCTGTCCTCCATCTCATGTTTAAGTGCTCTCTTTTTCAGATAGGAGAAACACCTGAGAGAGACTTTGGATCTGTGCAGGCAAAGGGGGGTTGCCAACATGAAGACTAAAGCACAGAATCACTGCTTCTGTATGAACTCAGGGCTGCTGGCAGTGCACTGAAACTCAGGAAGAAAGGGACACAGCTGGTCCTAGGATGGGGTTGCCTTTGTGCGTATTCAGAGGTTTCCTTTAGGTGTGCAGACAGCATTAAGACTGGATGGCAGAGGGTAGACAGTATGGATTACCATACAAACACAAATGTAAGGCACTACAGTCACTATATGACATCTTCAAATCTGCTGATAACTAATCTGCCAAGGCATTTATGCAGCCCCCATCACCTCCTGAGGAACCGTTGCACTTGTTTAAGTGTAAGGCTCCTAAGAGCCTCAACAGTCATATATCCTAATGACAGTCATGGTATACAACTATATCAGTATTTATTCATAATTCATAAATGAACTTTTCTTTTCCTCTTTTCATTTTCAGACATCCACAGTGCATCCACATCTATCAGACATGCACACTCTTTCTGGTGGGTGTCTGCACAGGCTTGCTTGTGGATCTGCAAAGGCAGGTGAAGCAGGGGCATCATATCCATGAAACACCATTCCTCTCCAAAGGGAGAGAAGTATCTGTGAGGTGCCTGCAGTTAAACTACTGCTCTTCAGGGACAATATGTGGTTGAGAAAGATGGAGTTTCTCTCTCTGACTTTGTTTAATGGTGTCAAGATCTGTCTGTCAGGGCTGAGTGGGATTTGGCAAGAGCTATGTCTGGCAATGGCATCTTCCCCATATCAATCATGAGAGGAGGCAACACCTTCAAACCCCTTGGAGAAGGGCTGGGGAAGAGAGTTCCTCTAGTGGCAGGGCTCTACGGCACCAGAAGCCACTGGGGTTTGTGATTCACCCTCTCTAGGATGGCTGCTTTCTGGTCCCTGGGGGTCCCTTTTGGTCTTAGAATGGAATTTTTTCTCTTACTCATTAGGAGAGAGATCTTCCTGGCAGACAGATACAGGCAACAGTACTTCACAGCTCATGCAGCATTCCTTACTACCCTGGCCTGTTTCTGGGACAAATGTCAGCTTCAGAACACACCTCCACTGTCTTCAGGTAACAGCTTTTCATATAGGTCCCACTGGAACTGAGACAGGTCTTTGCTGGCTGGTCATGAAGTTTGGAAACTGCTTGTATGTAGATCTGACTTTACCTAGCTTCACTGTAGTTACAAGATCTTCCATACAGATAAAGTAATTGCTTGCCTGTCCCTGAAAGTGAAAATGAGAACTGCAGGCTGTAGTGGGAGTGATAACAGACTGCTCTTTGTGGATAAAGCTTTAAGGGGAATTTAGCAGCCAGGCTGACAAATGTGATTTTGTGTAAGTGCTCTAATTATGGTTCGCACTCCAGAGGGAGAGGAGCAATTGCAAAATTGGAATGAAATTGTTCGTTTGTCCATTTTGTTCTTGGAAGCGATTGCTTTTGAACCAGTCATATTTACTACAGATTTTTCCTACTCAGCTTTTAGTTACAAAGCCTATACTTTTAGCCTGTTTGCCCCACTCAAAATGGTAACTGTGTGGCCAGCCTCGCTGCTTCACAGACAAATTTCCAGCGCACTAAATGTCCGTTTTACCTTTGTAAGGACATTAGGAATGAGCCACAGATGAAAGATGATCATGGAAGCACTATGTCTTTGACATTTGGCAAGCATTGCTTATTCTGAAAATGGCTTAGACATATAGCTTGAGCCTGCTGTCTAGGAAGTCAATGTCAAAACTCCTTCCTTCAACAGGAACAAAACCAAGGTCTAATTTAATGCTGCTATGTCTAATTGCCAATAGCAATAACATAAACAGCTGCTTTGACAGTGCTACAGATGTGGGCAAGAGCAATCACTTCCATGAAAAATGAAATATATCTCAAGGAATACCACTAACTCAATTCAACAAGCCACTTAAGCTCAGTTTTATTTTAAACTGAGAAATCAGAATGGGAAGCCCTATCAATCAGTCTGTCTGTAAAAGCATCTTCATACTATTTCCTCTATGCTGTATTCTCTCAAGTATGAACACTAAAGCTCACTGAATTAGACAAAATCCTTATGCCAAAACCCTTAGAAAGTTTTTTTTTCAAAATTTTATCTTATCTTGGGTGAAGGTGTCAGCTGATAACTTACAACATTTTTTCAAGTGTTCCAAGTTGTAGAAGATGTCTACTTAGACCTTTTATCTGGATATTCTAAGATGAATAAAAACCAACTACACTGAAATTTTTAATAACTAATTTAAGTTTTCATGTTTAATTTCCATGTTGAAGGGAAAGAGCTTTCTCACTTACCAAATGTTCAAATCTATCTTTCAAATCATTAAAGATTATCAAGGAAAACTTTCCTACAGTCATTTAGAGAAGCTGCAGCTGGTTGATAGTAGTCCTAGGTTAATAAATAAATAAGTGAAACCCATTCATGAGAGGGTTATTTAGCTGGGTTATTAGCCATATCCATAGACAGTTTCACAGCACAATAGAGACATGGAAATAAAAAGGATGACGAAGTAAATGTGGATTTAAGCTGCAATCATTGCTCTGAAATTAAACCGTATTGTTTATAAATGTAACACATTATTGTCCTCATCATGTCTAGTAGGCCATGTAAAACCAGGTTAGTTTCACACTGCTTTCTCTGTTGCTTTGTAATCCAGGTCCACCTCAACGTGGAAATAAATGATTTCCTTCTGGTCAGCAAAACACAGAGAACCTTTGCTCAGCACTGCTGTATCTCCCACAGAAATGTAACATCCAGATCTGTGACAGGTGCAGTGGTGACTACGTTGAAAATTATATATATATCTGTGACATTAGAGCCAGGTCAGATGATTCATACTCATCCTAGACAGTGCTTCATTCTGCCACAGAGGAAGACATTTTGAAACTTGAGTATCCATGGCAGAAACTGTTCTTTCCTCATTAAAGCATAGGACTGTATTCTAAATGCCACACTTGGTCAAAACTCCCAGTGAAGTACAATGTGTTCCTCAATAAAGGAATTGAAATCTTTGCAAGGGTAAGGGTTTAATAGTATAAAGCAGGCAAGCGCTTTAATGTTTGACTCTTAATCCTTGCTGTCACTGTACAATCCTGCCTCTTCCATCACTCAGAAGAAAACTGAGTCCTTGTATGGTATCATACGAGTCAAGCCAGTTCAGCCAAAACTTCAGCCTTTGGCGTTACAGTCGTAACTCACTTCACAATTACTTGAGTGCATGGACAGTGATTTCAGTGTATGTATCACAGCTTTTTTAAAGCTGCCTATAGAATTACAGAATGAAAAACTTGAGAATTAATCATTCTTACTCATTTAAAACCACTTTCCAACTCCCCATAAATAAATAGTAATAAGCAGTTTAAAATGCTAGTGTCACTTTTTTGAGAAAGCTTAGTTGTTCCAACTGCAGATATGCCTTTCAGAGTTAGCAAAAGATAAAACTGCATAAACAGATGACAGTGCAACTACTCAGTCCCTTGAAAAATATTATCTACGATTCCAGGCCAGGATACATCATCTGCAACCCAAAAGAATCACAGTAGGGTGCTTGCCCAAAGCCCAGGGAAGCTGGCAGAGAGGTCTGCTTTGACTTCCAGTGAGTTTGGGTCACAGCAATGGCTAGCAGACAACCCATCCATTGGACTTCAGTCCGTATGAAGCAGTGAGGCAGGCACTCAACATACGACCTGAACGCTATGGCATAGAGCACCGTGGTACCTAGCAATTACGTGCTCAACCACAGGAGGGGCATTTCTAAGGCTAATAGAGACACACAAAGGTCCCCACACCATGAGGGAATGAGACACAGGCCCAGGCTAGGGGACCACAGCAGCCAATGTCACAAGCACTTCTGGAAATTTGAGACAGCCATAGGGGAACAGCATGGGAGGAGGCACCAGATTCTGCCTGATGCCAACACTTCAAGCACCTATTTCAGCACAGCAACTTAGCTTCTCCAAGAAACCAGAAACTAAAACATGAAATGCATCAAGCCTGTTTTCAACAGCCTAATACCCAGAGCTTGAATACATGTAACAGGTAGAAAAGGCTGTCTCCAGCCAGATTAGACTTGAATAAGTATCCACAGTCTCAGCCACAGCTGCTTTTTGTTTAGTTGTTTTAGCTCCCCAAATCTCTGGATGCACAGTGGTTCATGGGATAGGTGGAAAGCACCACTCATCAGCACCGCTCAGCACCATCTGCAAACACAATTCAGAGGACTCAGCCTTGGCCTGAGCACACGTAGTGGAGGAGACCTCCTCCATGAATTCAGGTCTCAGATACCTGTTTTTGAATACTAAATAGCGTAAAAACGCAGACAGGTCCCTCAGTATTCATTACAACAAAGGCAGGATCTCTGCTGGGAGCATTTAATAACCATCTTTTAGGCAACTGGTAGAGTTTTCCCATGAAAACTTAAATGCCTTAGCTGTTTAAACAGCTTTGACATTTTCCTGAATCCCTTTCCTGAACTTAAGTCTCATAAATTCTATGTAACTGGCACATTAGATAGCAAAATACTTCCCTGAATCCTGGGCAGATTCTTGGTGAAATTCTGCCCTTATCTTTACAGACGGCGGCACTGTTGCTTCACTGCTCAGCGCTGAGGATGTTGTTCACTGGAGATAATGAACAAGCAGGATGTGCAAAAATAACATGACTCACTAATGAGACTCTATGTCCACAGAGACAGCTTTGTTTAAACTGCAGCCGTATTGCACAGCCTATCGTCCTAGAGCTGCTCGTGCCACCACCGCAGTTACTGAGGCAGAAGCAGAGACCCTCTAAAAGGCTTTTCACAAATCCTTCCCACAAGGACTTAAAAGCTTTTTCAGAAATACTTCCCACAAGGATTTGAAAGCCTCAGAAATTGCTCAGTCACTTAGAAGTCATATCACGTGGAGGGATGCCACCTCTGCATAACCTTAGGTTCTCTGAATGTATAGTAAACTTCAAATAAAGAGTACCTGAATGTTAAATGATCAAAGCACCATTGGTGGGCCATATGCAATGCGTGGATCAACTGGCAAAACACAGGGATTTGCTTTTTATTCCAGTAAATTCCATGACAACACTGTCATATAAGTTTGCTGTATATATACTGCTATACAAATAGTGCCTGGAAAGAAGTGGCGATCAGTAAACTACTGCACAACGGGAAGTGAAGCCACGGATGTGGTGGTGCATCTGCAGGAGGAGCTCACTGAAGGCACAAGCTTTCCCAAGACCACAGTGTCACAGCCTGCAACACATTGGCAATTGATGACGCATCCCAAGCAACTCAAAGCTCATTTTCCTCCTTGGACTTTGGACATTTGTCCCTGCAGCTTCCTGCTGATGCAGCCATCTCCCAGAGAAGCCCCTCAGCGCTCCTGGCACAGGCTGGAGGGGGTCCTCTCAGGACGAAGCAGAGAGAGAGAAAGAGAGCCTGGTGTAGCTGAGTTCAGTGACCTTATTTCAGTGATGTGAATTGCAGTTATTCTCTCATGATCAGCCCAGGTGGCTTGGGAAAAGGAGGCCACAGCTGCCTGAGAGCCTCCCCTCGCCACACAACCTAGTGCATCCTGGATGCAGCTGAGGATCTGTCTCAGACATAGTGACACACAAGCGGGTGTGTTTTTACAGCTTGTTCATATCATCTGTTCAAATGATTTTAAATGGGAAAAAATAGAATGCAACCTCTACCAAGCAAAAAATTAAACCTTGCCCGTCTTCTGAGCTGTTTATTTTAACCATGTTTTTTGAAAAGTGCTGATGGCAGATTGTAACATGACAGAAATGCAGCATAGTTTAAGGGTGTTTGACAATTCATCAAGAGAAATTAAGTGTAAAGCTGCATGGCAGTGGCTGAATATGTTTAATAAATTAGGAATGAAACAAGCACTCCACTAACGAGGAAGATGTAGCCAAAGCTTACATCATTCTATACTCAGAAGGCTTCAGAAGATCAATAATGCAAATATTAAAAAAGAGAGTTAATGCAAGAGCATTTTTACAAGAAAAACAACCTAAATTTTAATGACAAAGGGCCAACTTTGAAATCATTTTTAAGCATATTAAGCATATTTAAGCATATTTTTAAGCATATTAAAAAAATTATAGGAATCATTTTTGTACTAGGATTTATAAAGTTTTGCATGCTGTCATGCTATTTCTATGGAAAAATTGTATCCAAATACTGAAGCACAGTATCAAGACATTTTTGCGTGTAGCTGATAGTTCAAACAAAATATCCTTGGCACTGATAGTTTGCCCAGCATTTATGTTAAATAAAGAACTATTAATATTCAAGCTGTGAATCTTCACAATGCAAGCTCTTCTGCAGTGGGCCTCTCAGGCTTTCCTGCTGAACTCTTTCCTTGATGTATACCTGCTTATCAGAGAAAGGATGTGACCGGCCATCTCAATTGAGTGCCTGGGCCCAGCTGAGGATCCGCTAGGACAGTGGATGCCTCTTGAATTCCATCTCGCAAAATCCATGTACCCTGAGGAACTGACTGGCCTGTAAAAAGACAAAAGTCTTGCAAAAAAGCTATGGGCAGGTTCTGTGCTGCATTAGAAGCTAATGACATTTATAAATGTTATTTAAAAAACCCCTGTCCAACTGCATTTAAAACATCTCTTCCAGAAGAATATCTCAAAATATTCTACAAACACTAAGAATAAAGTATCTTTAAAGGAGCGTATACATATTTTTATTCTTTGTTTAGAGATGGGAAATATAAAGTAACGCTCAAATACTTCTCAATTGTGGCTAATTAGAATAAGTATAATGCTCTTAATTTAGCCATCCAAATAAGATGGTTAATTTCCAGGAGCACTGTGTATTTACAGGTTCTATGTATATCCTAAGTACGCAGCTTAGTTACTTGAACTGAGCTTTGTAAACAAATATAAGCCAAACTGACACCTTGAGGATCAGTAGGAGTTCCAATTAATGGGAGACCCACTGCTGCTAAAAATTGCCGTAGCTACTTCAAATTCAAAGAAGTTCTGACAATTTACATCAGCTAGAGGTCTGATGACTGTAGTTTAAAATACTCATAGCTTCTTTGCAGCAAGATATTCCAATTACAGTATGCAAACGCTTCTTGGAACAAGCAATTAAATATATATTTTGTTTGTGTAAAAACAACAGCAGCTGACCTGGGAAAGCAACTCAGCTTGTCTGCTTTACACAAGGCTTTGCTGTAAACAAAAAACAAATAAAATTGTCCCTAGAGTAACTGTTCATATTGGTTCAGTGTATATAGTCTTTAGTAGCAGCAGAAACACTAGTTTCTCCCAACCCTGAGCTATTTTAATTTTTACTAATGATGACCTAATCCTGTTCTCATTGACCAGTACCACTTTTCAAAGCAAAATTTTTCTTGCTGGCTGCAGCATAAGCAGGATTATGTGAATAGGCTGCTGCAGTCCAACACCTGCAACTCAAAATACATGTTTTAAAGGCTTGAGTGGGATTTTTCATAAGTGTCTGAGCACCAGTGTAACACTGTCTCCACACTGTAGGAATTGCTCTGAGGCTAAGCTTAGCCCACTGCCAACTGCCCTGAAACTCTCTTTCACCTCAGAAATGTTAGGAATCCTGAGCCCTTTACAGTGTTTACATTTATTGCCAAAAGCATTTATGATAGTATTTTAAAAAAGGAAATGTGTAAAATAAGCATTTTTAAATACACGCCCCTGAAATATTAATGCTTTTAGATGGATTAACATTCACCTCTGGCATGGCTTGCAGAAAACGTTTTGCCTTTTTACACCTTAGGCGAAGCAGGTCTTGACTGACAGTTTTGCTGCAGCAGGGTGTTTAGATGCTCTTTCACCTGCCTCTCCAGTAAATCCTAAATTTAGGGGTCCCTAACTGAGACAAAATGGCAGCACTGGCACAGACAGGTAGGGGTTTCATGGCAGAGCACAGGACGTGCCTCGGTGCCAGGAAGAGGTTCCATCAGTGTTGGGTTAGTACTACTGAGAGACAGGGAGTAACAGCTTGTGGCCGTGGCCACAGCAGTGAAGCTCAATCCCGTCTCATACTGTCCCTCTCCTCTCCTGCCTAGGCTGTATTAGTGGGTCTCTTTAAATGACATTATATTATGTTATCCAAGCACATGTTGTTGAGGCTCCTTACGTCACTCCATCCGCAAAAAAAAGCCAAACACTGCAGTTTTCTGTCTGCACAAATTATCTATTTGTTTTTTAAATGGATGACTTGATTTTAACAGGATTGAAAACATAATTCATCATTACGAATGTTGGCCAGTGGATATAAATTTTCTTTTACATAGTATCTTAGCTATATTTGTAAGGCATTTTAAGTTTATGCTTCCGAATGTCACAGAGTGACTATTTTCACCTAGAATGATGCTAGGGAAAATATATCTCTGTTGGATGCAATTCAGTGCTTACTGAATAGAAATAGGGTATGGATCCTTATAACTTTGAAAGTTGTTACTTCTTTATATCCATCTCATTCTGTTTGATATCACTGATGGATTACTAGACAGCCTATTGAGATTTCAGACTCTGGCCATGCTCTACCCAGAGGAAGATTTTACTACATCAAAATTTTCCAGCACAAAGCAGGTGGCAGCTGTTTCAGCAGCTTCTAATTTTTCACTCCATTCAACATGTCCCAGTAGTGGCAGAAATACTGTACCTTCAGCTGAGCATTTCACAGCTTTCATCCACAGGAAGACCCAGCCCTAGGCTGAATCACCTCTTCCCAGAAGAAATGTTACTGTGACCTCCAAAACCAGTCAGGACTCTGCTGACTCTTGCTACAAATCATTGGAAGTAAAATACCCTGTTGGACTGACTGCAAAAATTAGGTTTTCTGGTTCCTAATCAGCCCCATGTCTCAGTGTGCAATATAAACGTATGTTCTACTCAGTGGGTAGCAGCGCAGCTAATATAATAAATCCAAGATCTTTCTTAACACAATATTGAACTTATCTGGCGTTTTTGGAAACTAGTTCAAGTTTGGAAATATCTGAAGAAATTTCACTATCGCTTCTCCAGTTTTTCATTCATGCCAGGCTGAATCTCACCCTTTTTAAACATACATTGATAAGATGGGTAAGAGGAACTAAATTTGACATGGTCTTCTCCTGTCATTCTACTCCTTATGATATGTTGCTATATTTGACTCCTTGCAAGCAGCAAGACCTTATAACAGCTATTGATTAGTTTAAGATGTCACTTTTAAGATTAAGAAATGATAAAAAAAATCAGAGTCACAATGCAGTGACTTCTACAAGTAAACGTGATCAAATGAACATTTCTGCATGCCTTTTCCACAAACTACCTCACTGTGAGCTTAAGATGCTCCATAAAAGGTGACAGAAGTCCTCTTTCCTAGCTAATATATCTGAGATGCCCTCAGAGGAGTCATACAAAATGAGGTGCATTTAACCAGTGTCAGGTTGACAGAGACATAGATCTGTGGCAAGAGCCACAGTGAGAGAATAAACGTCCTGGCATCTTATCAGCAGCTGCAATGGGAAAAAAAAATGAACTCACTGCTATTGCTGTTCTCAGAAATCCACACCATAGCCCGATTCAGATGAATTAATAAAAAGAAGCATGGCCAGCAGGTAGAAAAAGGTGATTCTCCTTCTCTACTCCATTCTGGTGAGACCCTACCTGGAGTACTGCATCCAGCTCTGGAGTCCTCAGCATAGGAAAGACCTGGACCTGTTGGAGTGGGTCCAGAGGAGAGCCACAAAAATGATCATGGGGCTGGAGCAGCTCTCCTGTGAGAAAGGCTGAGAGAGTTGGGGCTGTTCAGCCCGGAGAAGAGAAAGCTCCAGGGAGACCTCATTGCGGCCTTTCAGTACTTAGCTTATAAGAAAGATGGGGACAAACTTTTTAGTAGGGCCTGTTGTGATAGGACAAGGGGTGCTGGTTTTAAACTAAAGAAGGGTAGACTGAGACTAGATATAAGGGGAAAAAAATATGATGATGGTGAAACACTGGAATGCGTTGCCTGGAGAGGTGGTAGATGCTCCATTCCTGGAAACATTCAAGGTCAGGTTGGATGGGGCTCTGAGAAACCTGATCTAGTTGAAGATGTCCCTGCTCATGGCAGGGGGTTGGAGTAGATAACCTTTAAAGTTCCCTTCCAACACAAACTATTCTATGATTCTGAGATTCTATGATTCTATAAATATCTATGTCTTTATTATAGAAATAAACCCACTATTTGCGGTGCTGTTTCCACACCAGTATTTTGACCGTCTGGTTAGACTTTTCAGCCACCAAGTCCCAGTTTCACCTTAATGGGAATGAAGCATAAAATGATTGCAAAGCCAAATACCACCAGCATACTGTACAGCACTGAAAGTGCTGTAATACAGGCAGTCTGCTCACCCACTAGTTATTCTCTAGTAAGGAAACAACTCCACATACGAAAGCTAAAAGCCCAAACTGCAGATTGCTTAGGAGGGAATTCATTCACTGACATCAATGTCTACAAAGTTATTCAGGTAACATGGCCACTATGTCAAAAGGCATTGGCAACACTGAGAATTCAGGATGGATGCTTGATTTTTACTGTTGCCAGAAACAGATCACTAATTCATCAGATCTGCACAGCTGATACACTGTTATCAGATCTGAACTTTGACTGAGACAGGCATGAGAGACTTCTGTAACTCTACATACTTCTTTGTGACTCCATACTGATGTTTTTCATAAAGAAGGATTAAAAGGAAGGCAATAAATGGAAAGACTCCTGCTAAGAGATGGTTTCTTAAGCTTTAGTCTAATTACAATGCAAGCACTTTGAAGTTCATTATTTTAATTAGAAGCAGACAGAAAAAAACAGGGGGTCCATTCCCCAGGTGGGAACTCTTGCTGCAACTGCAATGCAAACAATAAATAATACTGCATAACTTGAGCCTTAGTGAAATGCTGGCTTGTGTTTTGCCTAATGGCAGATCAATACCATACAAATGAAGCAATTACAGTTGTGTCATATAAAGCCTTATTTGGTCAGCAGCCAAAATGGGGATTAGCTGGAAGAGTTCCTAGGACTTTCTGTCTGAATATTATTGCAGAAGTTAATGAGGAAGATCTGATAGGCTGAGACAAACATAAACGGTGCCAGCAACCAGACGAGATGGTCGGTCCAATAGCCAGTGTGCTGATAATTAAAATGCCCTGAAGCCAGCTGAACATCAGTCCAAGATCAGGTGAAATTATCAGACAAGGGCAATCCAATCTGTCTGGCAAACAGCTATATAATGGTGCCACCATCGGTACAGACATGTACACAGCAGCAAATGCAAATGCACCAGCACTCATACCAGTCAGACCAAGCACAGTCACTTCAACACAGTAATACTCATGCCTGTAATGTTTCAAATGCAAGCAGCCAGGTACTGAAACAAGGTATGGAAATTACTAACAGATCTCTGCAGTGGATATATGGGATATATCGAACTAATGTAATTGCTGCTGTCCTGAACACATGTCCACATACCACTTTTAATACAAAAAGCTGGAGGGAGTAGGGTCCACTAACGATGGAGATTTCTATTGCTGCTTTCTAAACAGAACACTGAACAACCTGTGGTCACAGTCCGTAGGCTGTTTAAGCAATCATTAGCTGAAGTTACATTTTCTCTATTGTTTTGTCTCCTGAACAGTTTCTTTGATCAAAGACACTGAGAAATCTACTGTGGGGATTGTTTGTAGGCATACACCTCCATGGTTTTGAAATAATCATGCAAACATCTGAAGTAGGAATGGACTTTAAATATTCACAGCATAATAAACACTATGCTATTAATCTTCACTATCCCTCTGAGGCTGACAGGCAATTGTCATTACCCTCAATTTGCAGGCGTGAAACTGAAGTGAGAAGGTGAACGGACCTCCTTGGAGACTCCCAGGAAATCGGGGCAGGATCATAATTAAGCTCATCAGTATGACTTGACTTCAGTCAACCACACTTCATTGCTGGTCAGAGATCTTTGGGCCTTTGCAGGCAGGTGTTCATAGACAATTTATCCTTCTGGCCTCCCAAGGAAAATCACTTCCTAGAGATAAATTAAGCTTAAACTTCTGTGCACATTCCCTCAACTCAGTCTTTAACCATGAGATACTCCTAATTCTTCCTCATACCCTGCCAAAAGTGAGAGACAACCTGAAAGATTTGACTCCCATAACAAAAACCTCTTCCACCTTTTGACCCCACTCTTAGGGGTTCCACAAAGGTCCATGCTGTCAGTCACTTAGCAGCTATCTAAGGCTGCCTTTGCCCTGGCAAAGCAGAGAATGAAGCAGTGCAACTTACTTCATTGAGTTCAGATACTCTCACTCTCTTTCACTTTTCAAGTATGAGAATGGGATTTAGATGAGAACAATCTGATTGACTTTTGATTCACAGAAATGGTAATTAAAGCCATTTTGTCGTTAGGAGTAGCTTTTGTATAAATTGGGAAGAAGACCTTCTACTATGCAGAAAACTTAAACTTCCCTATCCATAAGCTCCTACAACTTTCCAAGTACTCTGTAGTTCCAGGAGATCGAATTGAAGATGTCCTTTTCAAATTCTTAATCATCGAAAAAGGATCATAGCACACTGCAGCCTGGAACGCGCTTCAGGAGGTGTCTAGTCCAACCTCTTGCTCACACAAGGGTCAACTCTGCTGTGTGCAAGCTCAGGTGCCTACATCCATACCAAGGAATCCAAATGTCTCACTCTAAATGTAAAAGGTTCTCTTAAGACACAGTTGCAAATTTTGGCTGCTCTAAATGGAACCATATAAGCAACAGATTAGAATGAGCCTAATGTGCAATTTATGTGCAGAGAAAGCCTATCCTGGAGGTAACAGATGGGCTGCCTGATGTTGGGGCTGCTTTCACCTGCAGGCCTCATTCATACCTGCTACTAGTAACGGAAGATGCAAGGGATGTGGACCTTCCTGCGCACAGATGATATTCCAGCCCACGTGGCCAGGAGTGGGAGGAGGGAGGGAAAAAAAAAAAGCTCTGTCTTCTCTGGGTGCTGGAGGCACTTTTTATGTGTTCTTTTAGAGTAGAAAGAAATAACTGAACTCTAACAATAAATTAGGTTTCTATCAGGTCAAGCTTGGACCATTTTCATCCAGTTGATTTTTGGCTTTAAAAAAGTGCAGGGAAAATTGTAGTCAAACTTGAGTACAGAAAACTGCCAATCCTGCCAAAAGCTGTTAAAAGAGAGTCTCAACAACAGAGCATGCAGCATTGTTCAGCATCATGTGATATGCTAAAATATATGGTTAAACAGGAACAAAATCCTTATTCAGCTTCGATTTAAGCTCTTACTCAGTAACTTAATTGGAATGGGAAGCAGAGGAAGGCAGGCAGAAAACAGAAGTAAGGCTTCTAGCTATAAAAATACAAAAAGACTTGAGCAAAGGATATCTAGAGATAGATATGAAAAAGAGCAGTAGTTTTCACTCTACTTCCTGCCACACACAAAGCAGACTAGTTAAGACTGATAGACCACAAGTCACCATTTTATAATACAATCTTTTGAACTTCCATTGTTCAGTAGAGATTTTATCTGGAAACTGGGCACCTTGGAAACATCTTACTGACGTTGGGAAATAGCTGCATTTTAGAGATGTCGTGCCAAAACACAAAGTAGCTTAAATTATATATTAAAACTCCTGAATCTCATTTTGTGCTTTTTTTGATTGGCAACATATTTTCATCTTTTGTTCTGGGATGTTAACTCCCTCTGTGAAGGCAACTCCACTGCACAGTCTGTCAGTCTAAGATACTGTTCTCAGCTCAAAGAAACCATGAGAAAGAAAATAAACTTTTTTTTGCTATCTTTACTTTGGGATTTCACACAAGAGCCAAGGCTGTATAAAGACTAAATGACCATTTTGTGTCTCTTGGGAGACCCTGTAGTATTTACTGTCAATTGGAAGTGAGCAGTTTCACAACTACCGCACAGATAAATTGCAAGCTGTTTTTCAGGTGCTATTTGTTCCCCAAATGTCAGTTCCACAGAGAGGTATTGTTATGAGCTGCTGTGATGCCTTTCAGTGGCCCGCTCCCTTGCTTTAGTCTACCTACAATTTACCTGGACAATTATTATCTTAGTGGGATAGGGCTTTTACATGGCAGGAACTGTACCATCAACTTCAAAGGGTAGCTGGTTTATGCCCTTAATGAATACATACGCTGGAGCCTGTCAGTTTGCTGGGAACTGACACCTAAACAGCCAGAGAGTTGTAATGAAAAGAAGAGAGAGAAATAATAACGAGTTGCATTGTTAAAATACAATGGGCTGCATCTTGCCCTCTGCTGAGCCGTTTTATGAGGGATTGGGGAAATGGCAGGGAAAAGGGCAAAAGAAATTATTTCTGAAGTGCCAAGAAGTAGAGTTTGTTCCTCAGAGGATCTATTGATTTAGGAAACAATGATAACCCTTTTGTATCCCACCGGTACACTCTGGGGATTAATGCTTATCAAACCTTGGCAAAGGTCCAGAAAGTCAGTAAGACTTGTGCACCGCTACAGTATCAGTATTTTTGAGACATTCTGGTCTTCATTGATAGTTTTAGGGAAGTTCATTAATTACACTGGAATATATTCCCCTTTTTACCTAACAGAGAACTGAACAGTCTGCCCAATTTCATTTGGACGGATTTGATATTGTGAAGATCCTATTCTGTCTGCATTCAAATATTTCTGAAACGGGCAAACAAAAAACCCCTGTGATTGTTTTTTTGACGCCTTGATTTCTTTCTGATTGTAAAAAAGGAGCCTATTATGAAACATGTACTGGTGCTGACTACCACGGCCTGGCCCAGGCAATGCTTCTATATGACAGCAGAGAAATAGCACCTTCAGTCATCAGTAGATATCAGAAGGACAAAGTTCTTGTATAAGTATCTTGTAAAAAAGGAAAACAAATTATAAAAAGCACCTCATCATGCTGTTAAGCCAATGCTAAGACTGACAAGACAGAATGGTAGTTTCACCTTTTACACTGATTATACTGCTAATTTAAAAATACCTATTGCCATTACAATATTTAGATAAAAAGCTACCCTTCTAGGCAATGGTTTTACCGCTGTTTCCATGCTCTGTCTTTTCACTCCTGCTCAGAAGCACCTCATTTCACAAATGCTTTCAGTAAAATCCTGGGACCTTCCTTGGAGTAAGAAGCAGGATGATATTAGCAGAGAGGTACCAGAATGTGACTGTGTGACCAAAATGGGAGCTAGGATTCTGGGGAGTGCTTTGCCTTTCATCACTCGCTTCTAATGTCATCCGTAGTGTAGGAAAACAGAAATGACAACAGAACACACTCTTCTGCTCTCTCCTCCAGACCACAGAGAGCTTTGTTCAATTATGAACCCCACCTTGAAGTCTGAGGGTGAATACTTCCTGAAAGTGGCAATGAAGAAAGAGGCTCCGTGGGCCAAGGTAGATCAGAGATGTTTTTTGAAGTACTTGAAAGATATACTGACAGGTTTTTTCTTGCCAGGACAGAGAAAATTCAGTGAGTGCAGCACTGTGGACCCTAAAGAGTTGTTTTCTTTTAAAGATACAAGTATCAGAAACTCTCAATAATAGTGCTCTTCACTGCAATTTGGTGACTTGAGTCAGATTATTACAATTTCCTGCCTCTATATGTAAAAATTACAAGCAAGGGCAAAACTCTTTGAAGTAGAAGATTTTGCTTAAATACATTTGCTTGTACATCCTGCAATGGAGATCTTCAGCCATCATCAAATTGTCCTCTTTTTTTATTGCACTCCTTTTGTATGGGGCAGACCATTATCTTGATTAAAAATTATAAAACAGGTGTCACGGGGGAACAGAGCAAGCTGGGATTCTGATCTCTGTTCTCAAGGCTTTACTTTTACTTTAAAAACAAATATTCTGGTTTTAGACAGAAATAATCCAGGTAACCGAAACCAAGTATGCCTCCCAGGCTCAGCTGAAAGAACAACTTGCTAATGTCCACTGCCAGGCTCTCTCTTCACTGCTCTTCTTTTGAGCCCTGACATTTACATCCCTTGCTAAGCAGTGGCCCGCTCTCTGCCTTTTTACCTAGTAAATGTTATTTTTAGTTGACAGAAAACCCAACAAGCTCTGAAGGATCTGACCTGCTTGAGAAATATCTAGGCTGTAAACTCTGACACTGAATGGGTAATGGGGTGGTAATTCAAGCCTTCTTACGCCTACAGTGAAGCAAAGAATATTATGCAAAGTCATACAGTATGATCTACACCATCAGTCAAACAGGATAATGTTTACAATATGCATAAAATGTTATAGATCACATTCCAGTTTTCAAATCATTTTGCATCACAGAAAGAAATGACCTTGTAAAATCTTGGTAAGCAAAACCCCTGACTAAAATCCTCTCATAAATATCAACAGATCACCCCATAACTATGCAGGGATTTTGTTTTCCTCCACTGTCCCTTGCTTTAAAAGAACAGAGGTCAAACTCAGTAATTTTACATCACTCATTTTTATCCTCAAACCACCATTATTCACCACTTGTCTCTAGATCTTCTCTGCATCAAACATAAATAACACCAGTTTCCAGCTCCTACAGTGCTTTGCTGAAATGATTGCCTCTGTGGCTACCACACTAATTATAGGCAAGAGCAGCCATTCTGCAGAAGACAAATGTGAAAAAAACCCAAACCTGTTCGCTCTGCATCTCTCCTCGCTGTGAAGGTCACTTGCCTTCAGAATGATCTGAGGTCGTCTTTGGATGCCAGTGTTGCCAGCTGGAGGACAGCTAGCCAGCAGGCTACCCGTTCTTCTCTCTGAATTGCCAGAACAATGCTCCAAAGCGTGCAGGGCACAGGCCTCCCCATGGCCACCTAACTGTAGGTTTCCTTTGCCTGTCTCTGTACCCTTTCAGAAACAGGAACACAGCACTGAGTAAACAATGCAGCCCAGACGCATTGAAACACCACAAGCTAGAAAAGCTACATCACTGATATCAGTTAAAAAATGAAAAAATCTATGAAGTCCTTTGAAAACTTTTGAACCTTTGAACTATAGGGTACACTCAACAGTGGTCCAGGGAAAGGCTTACTTTATGATAAAACACAACTTGCACAAGACAGCTTCACTCATGGGAAAATCTATTTTTCAGAACAAATTGTATTTCCACAATACAAAACCTTTGAAAAACACTAGTGGAAAAAGTCCTCTGTAGTAAATAAATTTTGATTCTTAAGTAAATTGGGTGGTCAGCTCAAACATTCGTTCCCAATTTTCCTGTTACTCAGAGGGAACCTGTGAATATCATACTCATTTTTTGTAGACACAAATCCAATTTTACAGAAATCACAAGGAACCAGAGAATGCAAGAAGTTTTACTGGAAACATTTTTATCTATCCTTATAGGTAACTACTGTGTAATAACTCTGATTCTTTTCCCAGAGCTTGGTGTGAATTATCAGTTCACTGATCTACAAAACCAGAGTAAAAAGAGAACTGAGGTATATATCAGAATAATACATTAAGTTCACAATAAACAGCTTTGACAGTGAATGATGATGTGGGAATTCCTTCCAGAATAAGCTCCTTATACTCTGGTCTCCAAAAACATCAAAGACAGAAGTTGATAAAAAGATTAATGGTCCCATTGGAAGAAATTATACTCTCAGATTTGCCTTTATTTTCCCATTTTCCCAAGCTTGTTTCAGTTCAGTGAAAAACATGACAAAAAAAAAAAAAAAAAAAAAAAAAAAAGGAATACGGAATATATCCTGTCCTATGTAAGGTCTGCCAAAAATCTGTACAAATGAGCATGCATTACCAAAACAAGTTTTCCTTCAACACTACGTTTCCAAGGGACCATACTGGAATACTGGATATATCCTTGAAAAGCAAAAGTAACATTGTCAGCTGTAGTACCACATAGAAACAAATCAATGAAAGAATGGCAATTTTAGAGATTTACCTCAGGAAGACAAGGACTAAATGAAGTCACTGAAATCAAGATGGTAGTTTATAAAGCCCATGCACACAAAGAGTCCCTTCATAACAGATCTTTACCTTATTCACATAAACTCATGTTTCATCAAGAAAAAGTCCCCTCCACCACAGATCCCTCACTTCCAGTGTAAATCTTTCAGGTATTGCACAATTATTTAAAAAAGGGGAATCCATACAGTGTTGATAGGGCACCACTGGGACACCTTTTGCACCCCGAGCACTCTCCCGGGCACTCTTCCCTTGCAAGGGATGGAAACTAAAATCCATAGCTTCACTCACACTGTACTTCGCACTTCACACAAGTTGCTAGAATGATCAGAATATTACATCACCTACTTCACTGATGCACTTCCCACATCTCCTACCTCATGTTAATACAAACGCAGTAAAGAATGGATAAAGAACTGGCACCTTAGTCAGTGTAAAGAGTCAGTTCATGCCAACAGCTATCACACTGCAAAGAACCAGCAGATATCACCTTTTTGCTTTCTTCTCCAGGACATAAAGAATTCCTCTTAAAGTCAAACTGGAGTTATTTCTTTACTACATAAAAAGAATAGAGACTTGAATAATGAAATATGGAATCCCAGGTTCATGTCTATAAACTTTAACTGTAGTTGCACTAACGGGAACATGATATAGCTCTGGATTTCATCAGGTTGGTGAACAACCATCACCAATCTCTAGCAGACATCAACAAATCTATTCACAACAGTTTTTTAGTATTTGGCTAGATCTAATCCTACCACTGTCATCTGGCTGGACTCAAAGTGTCTCACCAGACACTCACGACGTGAGCAGGTTTCACTCATCCATATTGCATACTGTTGGCAGCCAAATGTCCTTAGTTAAAAGTCACAGAAACAATGATAACTCCCTAATTTTTAGCCAAACCTGTCGTTCACCTTTGCATCAAACATCTTCAGGGTACAAAAAGTAGAAAAAGTTTTTAGTGTACCTTTAAGACAACATTGCCCCTACTTCCTTTTTCAGAAACTCTTACACTGGAGAACGCTTTCATGTTCATCAGTATTCAAACTTGTTTATGATGCCTACATATCTAAAACAGAAAAGCAGAGGCATGCAAGGCACAGGATTTGTGTAGTACAAGATCTCCGGTGTTGCTCTCTAGAAACACAGATTACTGCAAGGGGCAAGGCAGACAAGCCAGTGGTAACCCACAATGGCCAGAAGTCTGCCCATGAGAACGTCTTCTAACACCACCACATTGACAAAGGCAGGCCTTGCTAAGCAGGCAATGAGCACCTTTGAAAACACCACCTTTGAAGAAACAAACTCATTAATTCACTCTGATTACTGCACAGTAATTTTGGAAGGATACCTACCGTAGCAGTAGTAGGAAACAGTAAGGACAGCTGGATAGTGCCATGAGAGAAACTCAATCTTTGTTGTGATGAGAGCCTTTTCTCTCAGTCCCACATTCCTTCTCAAATACATCATTTTTTTTACAATATTATACAGAAATGAATATCACTGAAAAGGAAGGAAGGAGACACACATGATGTGTAATGTGGTACTGCCCGGTGGGCATAAAAGAAACACACATCAGGCATTTCCCGTTCTCCTCCATCCAGTGATATGCATGAATCCTAATACTGCACCAGCACTGAAAAGAAATCATTCCAATTAGCCAATAGGTACTGGTTGAACACTGCAGGAGTGTAACATGGAACCCAATAAGGAAGAGTTTGAAATTAAAATCCACTACCCTGCTCATGTGTAGGGTCATGAGCAACAGAGAGACCAGCCCCTGGATCGCTCTGACAGGTGGATTTCATCTGCATGAGCAAAGTGATGGGCATGTGCTCTGTAATGAACATGAGCCCGGTGATGTGATGGCATGGAACCATCGCTAGTCCTATGCTACAGGTAGAAGTCTGATTTAGAATACCCCACTTTCTGTCAGTGCTAGATATGTGAAAATAAATGACCTGGTTCCCCATAAACTCACATCAGTTTTATGCAGCTGTTACCAGATTTTTAGTGGAAAAACTCCTGATTTATAATCATTGTAAGTAGCAAAAGGATTAAGACTTAAATATCTCTAGTGAAATAGGTATTCAAAGAGTTTAGTGAATATTTTTATATGAATAATTTATTTGAAAAAAATTGTATTTTTCCCTAGTTCTCAACAGCCCAAGAAAAGAGTGTGAATGTTTAACATTTATATGCTATTTGCAATTATTTGTGAACGACTTCAAGTAATTTGTGGTCTGCACATAACTCAAATAGGAAATTATGATTATTAAATAAAATATAGAATTTACAACTCCCATAGCAAATTATGTCTTTTGACTAATTTATGTAATGAGCTTAGCTAGTCTGCCTTTCATGGATTTCAAACTGCATGTTCAATATTTGCAATTATCTGTGCAGGCAGCAGTTGCATAACTCATCTGATCAGTAACACAAACACTAACGTGGGATGCAGCCAAAATAGCAAACCCAGCATATTCTACAATTTCAAGCAGTTCAGAAAATATCAAAGCATGCAGTTAAAATTTACAGCTGAGTCTTTTCTGCTCACAAGCACAAGGGTAGGAAGCTTTTCTCCTCTTCAATAAGTGCTACTGTGTATAGACATACATGGAAGAGGTGGTATGAATGTGAGGAATTGCTTGTTCTTTATTTTTGTCCAGAACATTAAGTGTGTTGCTTAATGTTTTTAATAAATAAGCAGCGCTGATGTGTTGCCTGAGGTTTGTCACTGGGACTGGAGAGGGAATGGGGTGCAGCAGGAGAACAAGCAGCTTAGCACGTGTGAAAGAAAGGCTCGGGAAAGGTATGGACATGGACAGCCAGTCGAGACAGCTTGAAAGAAGATTTGGTCCAATTTTCAGGTTGGGTAGGATTTCCTCTGCTCCCCTTTTTGAAACCCATTTGAAGGTAGGATGTGAAAAAATAAATGCTTTTGACCACATCACCCTAATGATAGTTGCTGACCCCAGTTAGACCAACCTGTGGCTCACTAAAACATGGGGACTTGGTCTTTATCTGGGGTGGAAACAGGATTTCACACTTGATCCTTACAATCATGGTTGTGCTCTTCCTCTCTGTTCTTATTCAGCTGTCTTAGTAGGCCCTCTCTCTTCTAACTGCTTTATGTCTTGTCCCCATTACCCCTAGATATTTTTATCTAGCCAAGTGAAAAAACCTGAAATAAGCCCAGATTTGACATAACCAACTTCCACTGGCTAGCAGTGCTCATTATACAAGGTTGTCTCTTGTTCATGTTGGGTACTCTGCAGAAAAAAGCGAGAGGGACTAAAGAGCACTATAAAGCACGCTTACAGCAAACAGCCCACTGCTAGGTTATATATGACAGCAGCTAAAGCGATTCCTAGAAAGTCTGCCCTAGCTTTGGCACTGTGAAGCATGACTGTGTCAGAAATGTGCATTTCCTTACTATGGGAAAGCAGCTCCACTAAACTGCAGTGCTGCCTACCACTTCCAGGTCATCTGAAACACTAGGAGAGAGCAACCTATCAGAAATATAAAATAAAAAGTAAGTGCTTTGATAATATACCCAGATAATAGACCAGCCTCTCCTATTATCTGCTGCCTTCTACCTTTAACAATCCCATGAGTTCTGGACATGTTTTTCTTTATAATTAATAGTTTTATTGTTGTCATTTTCCCTTTCTCACCTCCTTATGTTCTCTTACGACTTTATTCAGCAGTGAAGGTGGCAGCTTTTAAGTCTGAGAGGTACTGAATGTTAAGGACCAAAAATTCATATTCAGTCACTGAAATAACTGGCCTGATTTTCCCCTGCACATACAAATGTTCTTTGGCTGCAGATGGAGATTATTCTGATGATACTCCTATTCCCATCTGTGTAATACAGTTAAGGCTATTGAGGTTTGTGATATTATGTGCAGGTGAGTTAAGAGTGAGTCTAGTTATTTGCATAGTGGTAATGATGTCTCCTCTGTGGTCAGGGATGTAGAAAGGTACCTCCTTAGTTATTTCCTGCACAGAACTATGGTTCCATCTGCACCTGCAATGCTTCCCTTCAACTGACTTTGTCTCCTTTCTGAATCTATTTCATCAGACCCTGCTGCAATCACCCACCCACGTGTGCCCTATCGCTGTAAGACTCCACCAGCCACACTCCCTCAATCTGCCAGTTGCTCTTTTGCTTTGAAGAAAATTGGCAAGTCTACCAGAGGAAAAAGGCAAGGTTTGTCTGCCTTAAACATTAAAGACAACGCAATGGTAAACACTGCCAATTTTAACACAGAGCTAGTAACTTCACTTCTGTTTCCCTGACAATTTGAATAAAAATCAAATTATGTTCTGCCTGTGAATCAAAAACTCTACTACTTGACTGAATGTGTCTGATACCATAATAAAGAAAATACTGGTGAGTTTGAAGGCAGTACTGAAATGCACAATGATAGAAACACTTTTTTTTTCTAAATAAGAAGGTGCTTTCACAAAAAGTGCTTTAAAGAAGCTGCTTCAGTGAAGGACTAATTGCCTCCAAGTGATGACATTTGAAAAAAGATGTTACAAGCAGATTCTTATTCAGAAAGTAGCAGCCAAGGTCAATAAACAAAACATAAAATGTAGATATATTATTGATGCAGATACTGATGCAGATAATGTAGGCACAATACTGCTATAAAGGGTTGAATTTGGTGAAAAAAGCTGATGACATAGAATAGCTGATGTTAATTCTATTGAGGCTGACTTCAAGTAGCTAGTGTTCAACCAGTTTGGTTTTTATATGGCCTTGAAAGATATGCCAAGTATAGCTGCTAAATCCATATTGCAATTAGAAATGGTTACCTTTGTTGATCAAAAAAAGTATGAAATGGAAGAAAAGAAAAATAACATACCATGTCCACACACAAAACAAAAAGAGCTATATCAGGGACATCAGGGAAGGTGGAATACTATAACAACACATTTTATATTGTTATACTATTCCACCCACCTTAATGGAGAACCCTTCGGTGTGGCTACGCCATAGCCTTTCGAATCCAGATTTCCTCCCACTTTCATGGTGTCACATGGCTTTCGTTGCTCAATGTATTCATTCATGGTGGACTCCAGCAGGAAGGCAAACTTGCCCTTGGATTTGCGGACACGAGCTACTCCCTCTGCAGTAGTCCTAGTGAACACTGACGGCTCAGCTGACTTCATGTAGGTCCACATCTTTTCATACACTGCTATTTTTGATCTCTGGAGAAAATTAAAAAGAAGTTAGAACAAAAGAACGTTGCAGCATTTCAGAATGGCACTGTTCCATATAAAATCAATCATACTTAATTTTTCAGACAACTGGGTTTGGGAAAATTATACTTTTATAAGGAATTTCTTTTAATTCCACTATTATTTTAAAAGAAACAAGAAATAACACTATCAATATTATAAAATCAGATATTATGTTTAGATCCAGTTAGCTGCTAGCAGTCAGAACAACTGCAAAACTGAATTTACTGTTACACAAAGGCAGTTCATACAGTCAAAGTGTTGTAAAGTGTGGTTTAGGGAATTACATATGAAATAGATACCCACAATAAACCTGTATGGGAAATAAACAATAAAATAATCTCTCCATAAATACTGAGCTGAATCTTGAAGCATGTCTCTAACATCCACTTCTTACGCCATCAAAACCACAACAGCTTAAGTAAGAATTCTGCTTTCATAATTCAGAGTCCAGAATTCATTCAATTAATGTTCAGAAAGGCTTCAAAACATTTCAAGACATGATGCACAATAAAAGGTGGAAACAGCAAATTGGACCAACTATGCTATTAAAGGAAACAAAATACCCTAAGCATTTGTCATAAAGAAGTATTAGGGACATTTTTAGAACTGCAGTATCAGTGAATTCATTTTAAAGACCCTGAATCCTACCAGTAACTGCATAAGAAATCTACTTGCTCAAAGAATGTGTAAGAATTTGTGGCTTAGAGTGCATTAGTTGGAAAATTTCGTGTCCTGGAATTCATGGTATAACCATGAGTAAACACTTAAGCAAAAATAAAACTTAACAAAAAATAAAAACAAATAAACAATTTCATTGAAAGGAAGGAAGGAAATGCTGTCAGGCTGAGAAGCTTCCTGTATTCATTAGATTCACTCAACAACTCCTTTGCTTCCTCCAGCAACAGGGATGCATACATGCAAACCAGCAGTGCGTCAGCTGAACACTAGAGTGTTTTTATTTAATAACAGATGGCACTTGTCTTCTCTTATGAATACTAAAAAAAGGGCTTTGTAACCCAATGCTCAAGTCAGCATTTATTTGAGTCAACAGGAGTTTCTAGCTAAGCAAGATCTGGCCTATGAGCCCATTCCTACACTGTACTGAGCACTCCAGGAAAATATTCATTATTATAAAGCCCCAAAACAAAGTGCCTTAGAATATTTAAACAAATATCAAATCCTATAATCTAGGTATTATTTAAATTGACAATGGCTTTAAAAAGCCTGCAACCGAGCCTTTGTATAGTAAGAGCAATTTCCCTGAAGCACTTCTTTTTACCAATTACTGAATGATTGTATTATTACTCAGAAAATAATTTGTTAGGGAGGTAGGTCTAACTTGAAAGTAAGTGGCACTAAAAACCAGAAATGTTCAATAAAAATACCATATAGCAGAACATCACAAATTATCCTTGCTTTCTGAGCTTGTCTATATGCATAATTTTATCTTTCTGTCAAATATAATGAAATTTAAATTAACAACAGCTGTGTATGTCCATAATCACATCCTGCCTTGTCACCCTCTCTTTGCACTGTAGTCACGGCTACTTTTCATTTACATAATAGTGGCTGAAAGCAGAGTGTAAGCTAAGCCACCCATGTATTCCTTTTGCTTTACGCTGATGTAATTTCATGGATTTAAATTTACAGAAGGAAAAGAAAAGGAAGTCAGCAGTAATGAATCAGGCATTATTTCAAGAATATTTGCTTGCCTTTGTATGCCTTCACTTCCAATCATTTTTTGCACCTTAACATCCATATGATCAGCTTCTTTATAAACATATAATAGATCACTTTCCTTCAAAACTAAAACCACACAATAGCTCTATTAGTAAGAGGAAACAATGTCCCAGATCAATTGAAAACGGTTGCTTTAAATCTATTTTTTTAGGATCTAGTTTCCTTTGCCTATCAAGAGACAACAAAATGTGGAAAGTCTTAACAGGGCATCTGCTCTGTAAGAACATTTTCTTCTCCCAAACTTTCATCTGTTAACGTTCAATTTCTACATGTCAACTCAGGTGAAAATCGAAGAGCAAACCAATAGACAATCCTTATTATCATATGAGGAAACATTGCAGCTTTCCTCTGCAGTCAGGCAAACAGGAAGAATTTTCAATTAGGATTTTTCTGAGTAGGACTGCTAAAACTAAGTTCTTTCCCTCTTGAGCAAGTTGCTCGGAAAATGCAACTGCCACTGCATCCAAAACAGAAAATAAGAGTAAATACCTAATGGTATCGTTGCCTTTTTCTTTATGTTGGCTTTCAAATGACTTTTCCCTTTTCTGTTTTCAATCCAAAACCAAAGCAAACTGAATAGCTGTTCACAGTTTCTGACATTTTGGTCAGAAATAATGAAATTATGAGAAAACGCTCTGAATGTTCATTTTCAGCCAGATAGTAATCACTGACAGAAAAGTTACACATGACTCTAATCCCAAAAGTGATGATGCTTGCTTCCAACCACACAAAATGCTAGACTTGGCAAATAAGTCTTCTCATACTATTGTTTCAGGCTAGGTCTTAATTTATCTAGTATGCAAACAGTGCTTGCGCAAATACTGTCTGTCAATTATATTTCAATTTTGTCCCTGTTTTGTGAAAAATGTTTTTAGAAATAGCACATACATCATTAACAATCACTATACTGTTGCAGAGATTAGAAATCACTCAATAACATGCCCTCAACTGCACTGTTTTTTAAAAAGTGACCAACAGCTTAAATCTTGATAAAGCTTCAAATTCTGCATATGCAACCATATTTAATATTTGTAGTTACTTGTAATATTTCCATTTGTATTTTGAAATAAAGGGAAAAAATATAAAGGGAAATTTCATTTTCCTTCTTTTTTCTCTTAACCCTTTAAAATTAAAGTGAAAGAATGGCTGTCACTATAGATGGACAAAGGATCTTCTCTTTAAGGAGATATCTTGCCTGAAATATTGATTCAAACAAAAAGGTATCTGTATTTACAGGATGGTTTGAAAGAAACATGACATTTTTGTGACCAAGGCTGTTTTTATGTCAAAAGACCTGACCTCATTACTTCAAACCAATGGCTTGTACAAGTGTTCTGAAACTCTTAAAACAACCCCATTCCTTCATTCCTTACTATTTGCTTGGGTATTAATTTTTGCATCATCACCTAAAAAAATTGCAAGCACTGGATACTCTTGAAAATGTAACAAATTAATAAACCCAAAGTTAAATAAATCTGCTTGGTCCTCAGCATCATGTTTTTAACTATTATCACAGATTCATTCCAGTTGAAAGAACTATTCATACACATATATTGTGGTTGCCAGCTCAGCTTGTGATGGACTGAAACTGGAGTTCCCAGACTTAAACACCTAACTTTACACAAATTGAGCTAAAGAATAATCTGTGGGTTAAGCACAGATGAATATAAATACTCAGTACTGAGGAATTATACTCTTTTCAAGAAATATGAAATCTGGCCATCTCAGAATCAAAACATTTCAATTCTCAGACAAGCCTCCTATACCTTAATGGCATCATTTTTATAGACATCTGGTGTGAAATCAGGGCTTCTAGGGACCAAAAGCTGAGTTTCTACTACTTGGGGTAAAAAATAAAGCTCCTAGAGAGCATCTTAGTGTCATATTTAGGTATACATCAACACCCTGGCTATAGAAGACAGGTGTAGTTAGAAATGTGTCACTGAACTGTATCCATTAAAAAATAAGGTACCAAGCACCCTAGCTATTTCAGTGGGATCACTCTAGAGGAAGATATTTTAAAGGGTGATTTATGTCAACAGAACGCACTTGCCCATACAGGATGCACGCAAAACAGGGGTGCTTTTCTCTCTCCAGTGTCTACAGAAGAAATCTAGAAACTGAACTTAGACTAAACTCCTTGGACAGCTTCATTATTTGAAGGCTCCACCACTGTGTGTTGCTTAAGTGTCATTTATATCTTACAAGGCATCATCTTTTTACAACTCATAGAAAATATTTGAAAGTTATTTTACAGGGATATCTCTTCCAATAAAAAAGTTTTTTTTTTTTTCTACTACAGACCTTTTGGAGGTCATCAGCTGTCATTGAATTGATACTGTCTGTAGTTTGCAAATCCCATCCATAGTTCTGTTAATGATTCACCGAGTTTGGTTTGGCCAAACTGAAAACAGTCAAGGTGTGTGGGAGTACCTAACACAGAACAGTCCCTTTTCAATTAGACAGTAAGAAGAAATTATCACTCCATCTTCTTTTCTTCTGAAAATGCCTTAAACTGTACCTTTTGGATAAATAATGCTCCTAAACTGTGCAATTTCCAAGGAAGCATCACTGGCTCATAGCATTTATTCAGAACCATGTTCAAACTCTAAACTCACACACATTCAGTCAGCTAGGCTTAACTTTCATCTGCTAGAGACATGAAATGAAGCAGGAGGGACTGTTTATTATGTACTCCTTGTGATGTCCAGGGTCCCTGTTATCCAGCTGGCAAATGATGAGGATTACATACCAACCACACTAACAGAAAAGCAAATGAAAATGAAGTAATCAATATGGACAGCACAGACATATGAATGGCTATTTAGGCTATTTTCTAATGCTCCAACTACATCCCCCTGAGATATATTTCCTCTTTGTTATTCATCTGAAAGTCAGCAAATTAAAAAATGCATTTCCTGCCCACCACCCAAAACCCTAAAGCAAAATGCACACAGCCAAATCCATAAGCAGAAACAAAACCTGCAAGACTCCATTTTATCATCATAGGATTTCAATGCTGCACATCATTTCAGTACTGTAGCTTCAGATGAATCAATAGTGCAATGCTGCTTTAATTATCACTGGCTTCAGTATCCCTGGGGGCATCTCTTTTGCCCAATGTGACAGAATCAATAAGCTTTCCACAAATGAAAATAACTGAAAACTCCAACAAATGGTGTTGTAGGGGTAAAAATGTAACTAAAGTATTGCAGGAGTTACAAATTATATTACATATAATTGCAAAATAGCATTATTTCATACTTCCAAGCATCTTAAAAGAGCAGTTGGTAGGGAGACCTGCTGTAACGGACATGCCAACTTACTCTGAAGAACTCTTTGGTTGACCCTGAGTCCAGTGTCCCATAAGCAATTTCAGTTTGTTTGGCAAGGTCTTCTGCACTTTCTATGGGCGAGACCATTCGCTCAACAGTCAAGAAAGCAGCGAGGTTAGCAGTGTAGGATGAAATAATGATGAGCGTGAAGAACCACCAGACACCTCCAACAATGCGACCTGAGAGGGATCTAAACATGAATAAGATAATGCACATTTTCCTGTCTCTTAAGCCATGAAGACAGAGAGAAAAAGAAGGAACTATTATTGCTGAACATGTATCATTAAGTAACAGTCAATGGGAGGAAAATAATTTGCATTTTAAATACTAGTAAGTGCTTTTTCTTTCGAATCTTAATGCCTACAGCACAGACTCCACTGCATTAATACGTATCATGCACACACAGAAGTTGGAATTCTCTTGAACAGTAATCCCAGTGTTCTTATTATTTCAGGAAATGCCTAACACAGCAAAAATTTTGTCAAAAATCCTGGATAGGTAATCTCTTTTTGGAGACAAAAGTAAAGCATGGTAGCTGCAAATCAGTAGCTTTCTCTGTTTCCTTTTTTTTTTTTTAAAAAAAAAAAGACAGACACAAAAGGCTTTGCATGCGGAGTATGTGGGCTCTAGGACTAAAATGTTCCTGTCACCCAAGCTCATCAAACACTGTACAAGCTACTGCAATCATTTGAACTTTCATATTTTTCTTACTTAAGAAGCAAGCATTTTGTGGTAACAGATATTTATGTTAAGTAAAAAATTATATTTTCTATTTTAATACCTGTAATTTGATGAGAAGGCTGTTGAAGAGTAATGTACATCCAGTCTTAATCAGCATCAGTTTTATTGCTAACTTCAATAATAGCAGAGTTAGGCCAATGCTGAACACTCTCAAAATCTCACTGTAAATGGCTAAAATGAAGTATTCAAGTTTGAAAGATTGGGTCATACTGTTTAATTAAGAAGTAGTCACTGCACACTAAAGTTCCATAGCATCTTAAAAGGTGGAAAAATGCAGGACTGGGATCATACATTACATCTGAGGCACCCACTCCCACTCTGTTAAGGCATGGCTTAGCAATACAATGTGGCTTCTCAGAAACAGATGGTCAAATATTCTCCCTCTCATAGTGATATTCTGGAAGCAGTGCTGTAGAACTTGATAGGGAACAGAAATGGGACATTCATTCATGCAAGGCAAATATCCAGCACAATAGTGTGCATTTCATAATTTTAATACAATGGAACTAATTTAGCAACAACACAGCTCCTCTGAAGTCAACTCAGTGGAATTGTCCCTGTGTGTACCTGCTGCTTCTGAGAGTTGTTTGTGGTTTATGCACATTGACATACAAAAAATAATAGCAGATTCTCTGTTCCCTTATGATAGCTGTTAAAAAGGGAAAAAAATGAAAAGGCTTCCTAAAGAGCGAGCTTCAAAACACTGGCAGGAAAATAAACGAAGGAAGATTTTATGCTTCAGTGTTGAAGATAAAGTGCAAATGTAAAAAGATTTGACACAAACCTTGGGGAAATATCACATCCTTGTTGCATAAAGGCACCCAGGGAAAACCAGAGGCTGTTGAATATACCAAATTCATTGGGAGGCTGGTCACTGGGTCCTTCTTTCCCATCCTCTGGTTCTTCTGTGTGCCACTCATATGGGCTAAACCTGCTAACTAGGAACAGGACCACACTGACACCAATGTAGGCAAAGACTATGCACATCCAGATCTCATACGCCAAAGGGTCCAAGAAGGAAAACACTCCTGGTTTAGATTTCTGGGGCTTTTTGATCATAATGGATATCCCCAAACTCATAAAAGGCTTAGAAAAATCAATGACCTCTTCTCGTACCAAAGTGATGGTCAGAGGCGCAACAGCAATCTCTGCTTTCTATAAAGAAAAAAAGAAATATAGGTGTATAGATTAATCTGAGTTGGCTTACACACTCAGCTAAGCAGCTAATTCCAAAGGTATGTCATTAACATCAGGACACCGTGGCTTAACTGTTCTTTATAACGTCTTTCAGTTTCTTTCTATTACAGTCTATATTTATTCAATATGCTTTTAGTAAAACATGTATATTGCAGTTTTTTATTTTACAGAATTATAGAAAAAGTTAATTTTCCTGCTAAGGGGAAGACTTAAATCTTACAGAGGTGGGCAGCAGTGTAGGTAGATCATTTTAGGTATTAATTTAGGTTTAAAGTAAAGGAATTCAAGGAAGAATGAAAAATGAGAATGACCCTATTGTCACTGAATGTGTAGTGATTTTTTTATAAGATCCCAGAAACAGTCATTTGTTATCATATTTTCATAAGACACAATCACTCTTCAAGGGAAACCAGCTCACGGGCTCAAGGAAGTTCCAAAGAGCATGAAGCAGCAAAGGTGATTAACTACTGCCGTGATGCCACAAAACGTCACACAGTTGTCTTGGGGCAAAGACAGTTCAATAGGAATGAATCAGGTTTTGAACAGTGCAAAAAGGCAAGTATACAGAAAATAGCTGTTCAAAATCATGCAGTAAAAGGACAAAAAGTGTGCTGAATCCATTCCCATTAGAGACAGGAATAATTTTTAGTATGTTTCTCTAATATAATAGTTTTTTAGAATGAAAATACCAGTCTTGAATGAATTGTTATTGATGATGATGGTGATTACAGCTGCTAACAATGATGTCTGCATGAACTGTGAGTTACTGTAGCTGTGCTAATGGGTCATTTTGGTCATCAGGGACTCAAGATTACATTAAGGTTTGCTCCTTGCCTTGCCTTGTATGCTAAAGCTGTCATTACAGCAGTACTTAAGATGGGAATTGTAAGAGGAACTGGGACAAAAGATACACTAGTGGGAGGGGAACAGATGCAGAACCTGCTGCAACCTTTCTACCAGTCATTACGGTGGTGCTGTCCCTAGGTGGATTCACAGAGAAGACCCTGGGCTTTGTGACCAGCGTGGACTTCTAAACAGCTTATGGGCTAAGGAGGGTATTTTGAGCATATTTTGAGAATACTTGGTTTTGGTAACAAATAAGGTAGACTCACAACCTGCCTTCTGCAGTGGCATTACTCTGCTTCAGGCCTCAATATATGAGATAATCTGCCTGTATTTACTCCACCACAGGCTCAGTCAACTTCACAGGCACAATGAAGAGTTTTTCATAAATCTCTATTAATAAATAGAACTGCTGTAGTTTTATCTTCTAAATTCTTAATCAGCCCAAATTCATCTTAGCATCATCAGACACAGTGTATAGCTCACAGTTTAGGAAAGCATTTAAGCATGTTTGCATTTTAGGGTGCTCTTAAGGACACTCATACTCAGTAAAATACACAAGGATATTTAAATCCCATCAGTTTCAATAAGATTAAAACATGCTGAAAATCAAGGATGTGCTTAAATAGTTTAATCCAAGTGTTACATAAATAGCTTGTGTGATAAAGAAAAAAAAAAGTAGGCTTTTTCGTCATCTCACAACTTTGAAACAGATAAATGCATTTAAAATAATTTGGTTTGTTATTTTATACACTAAGTTTTATCTATTTTATGGAATTTAATTTAAAACTAATTTAATGTAGTTAAAATTTAAACCTATTTTGGTAGCTGTACGATTTTGAATAATTCAAAAGAAATGACTCATTCCAGTGCAATGGCCCAAAAATGCAAATTTGTATTAAAACTGCTACATATTAATCATCAGATTATATCTGTCATACTGAAATAGTTGCGATGCAAACATTTATCATCATAATTTTATGTAAAGATATTACAGTTTAAGCAACACAAAATCATAATTTTGCAAGCGTTATCAGACTATCTCTGGTGCTAATGTCTTGGGTAAACATTATGATAATATTGCAAATTCTCTGAATTTTAATGTAAATTTTGTAGTATAAGGCATTTGAAAAAATTTGGCTTCTTGAAGTCTTGTCATTATGTAAGTCTGACTGAAGTGGATCTTTTATGAGGAAAAATAACATCTAAAATATATTTATAAATACCCTGAAAACTGTAAAGTAAATTTGGTTTCTGTAGTCTAAGGATTGTAGAATGGTTTGGGCTCCTGGCATTGCTGCATATTTCTGTATTCTGTCTCACTCATAAACTCTTTTTTTCTAGAAGAATGGTTTCCTTCCTTAGAGAAAATGTCTTTTATATTTCTAAAGTTCTGCTACTGTGAATGCCTACTGTGGAGTTCTTGAAATGAATTAACTAAAAGATTCAGGGAAACTGTTATCTTTTACTGCGAATCTTCTCTGTATTTGTCACATAGTGGTATCTTCATTGACACAGTGTAAATGATGGACCTGGTCATTGATCTTCAAATGTGTTGGCTAACGGTTCTTTTTTTGTGTCTGCAGACTGCCACTGAGATTAAAACAAGGATCTTTGAGGGCTGTTAGTTTCTATGATGTGAGGTGGAAAAGTGCAAATGCCATTTTAATGTGAATTGTGGAGATTTTAAAGACCTAATTAGCACACTGCATACTCTATGTGAAACACTGGATAAAATTAATCTTACCAAATTTGAATGCTCAAAGAGTACATGCAGAACTTGAACTACACCAGAACTATCTGCCTACGCTACTTTCAGGAGTTGAAGCTTCCTGATACAGGAATTTATCCCATTTCATTACAACAGTGATCTAATGTCAGATGATTCATAATATAGATGAACCCGTTTCATGCCAATGGATGTAAAGGGACAGTACACAGCTAGGTCACAATTAGATGCCAAATGGAAAAAGTGCAGCCTCCCCAATCTGATCATATTATTTATGGTTTTTGTAAGATTACCGTGTGCCACATTAAAGCCTACACAAACCCTTCATTGTTGAAAGCTAAATAATGACAATAGCTGTGCATGATAACCATGAGTGCTAGTGCTTTGCCCAGTTAATGTACACCATATAATTAAGGATTTAAGTGATTAACAATATAACAATGGTGCAAACAATTAATGATTTTGTTGCCAGTGAAATCTGTTTTGACAAAGACTAATCATACTTCACACTTGAATCAACTGCATCTGTACCAGCATTTCAATCAAGGCTGCACCACTAAGTACAGATGGATTCTGGATTCATCCAGTATCATACAATGGGGCAAGATTAAGTCTGATGGTAAGAGACTTTTACTTTTCCAGTATTATTATAACCTTGTGGATAAAATCTATGCTTGGTACAAGCTGTATGAAGAAAAAACATGCAGGAAGTGATTTCAGCCTCAGAAGCTTATAGCTTCTCAGATTTTAAACAGAAATGAGTTGTGACCTTTGGTATTAAGCAGTGAAAGCATAGCATTCTGTGTCAGGAGAATGAATATTTAACTGGAGCTGACTGTTATTGCCTTTGGAAACACCTGTTACATGTGCTCGATGGTATTTCATCCCCAGCCAGCATTTCTCCTGTGAGTTAGATATCAAGGCCTACAGAGCCCCAGAGGGCCCACTGCAGGCACTGGATACATCAGGGGCAAATGACCAAGACTCCCTGGTAGTTTTTAACCGAGCTCTAAAAACAAAACAGGAAAATAAACAACCCCTCACTATGACCTTCTGTGCAGTCACAGAAAAACTGTAACCACAGCACTTTACACACTGTTTCCCCTGGGACGTGATGGAATAATCAAGTAGTGAGTTTAGGTAAAAAACTAGCTGCTCCGTGCAGTATCGGAAGTATGCAGGTATCAGAAGGACCAATGGTGCATACGGGTCTGGAGAGGACGTGGGATAAAATTGGCATGTCTCCAGTCTCAGTAACATAGAGAGGGCTAAGGCGAGAGGTGAGGTGAGGTGGGGAGAGGTGAGGTGAGGTGAGGTGAGGTGAGGAGAGGAGAGGAGAGGAGATGAGAGGAGAGGAGAGGCGAGGCGAGGCGAGGCGAGGCGAGGAGAGGCGAGGAGAGGAGAGAAGAGGAGAGGAGAGGAGAGGAGAGGCAAGGAGAGGAGAGGAGAGGAGAGGAGAGGAGAGGAGAGGCGAGGAGAGGAGAGGCGAGGCGAGGCGAGGCGAGGAGAGGAGAGGAGAGGAGAGGAGAGGCGAGGCGAGGAGAGGAGAGGAGAGGAGAGGCGAGGCGAGGAGAGGAGAGGCGAGGAGAGGTGAGGCGAGACGAGGAGAGGCGAGGCGAGGCGAGGCGAGGAGAGGAGAGGAGAGGAGAGGAGAGGAGAGGAGAGGAGAGGAGAGGAGAGGCGAGGCGAGGAGAGGCGAGGAGAGGAGAGGCGAGGCGAGGAGAGGCGAGGCGAGGAGAGGCGAGGTGAGGCGAGGAGAGGAGAGGGAGAGAATCCTTTTGTGTGTCACAGAAAAGGTCCAGTCTCACTGGCCAGCACAAAACTGTCTGTTAATCCTTTAATGTGGTTGGGAATTAGAAGCTGTAAAATGTTTCCCAAACAGATCATCTCGTTAACTTGCTAATTCAATTGCAAATTCTGTCCCAGACCTGGCTGCGTATAAAAAGCTTTGCTTGAAGCATAGCCAGCTACTCAGAGTACTTGTGTTTATGATTTGGGGATCTATCAGAGGAGATGAACATCCTCTTACAGCAGAGATTTGCAGGAAAGTCTCTGGTTGACTGATTTTTCTGTTTTCTCTGTTTGGAATAGGCCAGGGAACCTGATGGTCTGTAAATCATTTGGCAAGGATTCACAGAAGTTGTAGGGAGGATGCTTTTCCTAGATTCCCTATGGAAATATTAAGCTGCAAACTTTCATAAGTTAACAGAAAGAACAATTTCTTTTAAAGCTACACCTTTAAAAGTGCATTAAACATGTTTGGAACAGCTCTCGGTCTTAAGGCCAGCTGGCACAGGGCAGTCTGTGTCACTACTATGAAAGTCATTTAACCTCTAAACCAGCATGGGTACATTCAAGCTGCCTGTAGGGAATGGTCTATCCTAGTGTCCAGCTGGGCTCAGAAATCGTTCTGGATGGTAATCATGGGCCAAAAATATACCAGGGACCATTGCTGCAATTTAGCAGATTAGTCAGACAAGCTCCAGAGCTCCTGGACACTCGCTGGTGCCAAGGATATACTGGGATATATCAAGGTGCCTTCGGACGGTACAGCAAATATACTGGGCAACAGCGGACATCTGTTAGATCTTTCAATAAAAAAGCAGCTCTGAGAGCTTTGCTGCAGCTGATTCCCAGAGCTCAACCCCAGAGTCACAGTCAAACTACAGCCTTCCTAAACACATAGTTGTGCAGGCATTTTTAAACTTGGCCATCAAACTTTAAAGAGCTTTCACGTAATTTTTTCCATTACAAAAAACAAAGTGTTGACTACGTATTCTGGGATGTCCTCTTCATGTAGGTAATTTGCAACAGGTTCCTTATGCCTGTGAATTTTGTGGCTTCCAGCTATGCTAACAGCTGCAGGTCACATTCCAGTACTGGCATGAACCTCTCTCTGTGTGAGCTTCCTAAGAGCACATTGTATTTCAGTCTAGTACGAGGGCAGTTTGGGTTTGATGAGGTAAATTTTTCAAGATAAAAGGAAAAAAACCCAAACCCAAAACCCAAACAGAAAACTAAAGTATGATTTCAAGTTTTCCCTGTAATTTTCAACCAGAATGACAGGCCTCTGAAATTATGCATCTGGGCAAGGGAATTTTCTCACAATTTGTAAAATTCCTTGGATGATTTAAAAAATCTACTGGTGTAAAACAGAGCATAGATGTTGACAATCATGTGTTTGCTATTGCAATTAAAAGCCAGACAAGGAGTTGCCTCCATTTTGATAAAGTAAGTCGGAAACCCCCTTGACTTTTAATATCCTGAGATTTCAGCTGCTTCCAAGCCACTCAAGTGGATCCACATGCTTGGTGATCATTCAGCTTTTCCACTTTTTAAAGACACAAGTGAGGCTGGTTCTTCCAAGTACTTCCAAGAACATAAATTTTGTGAAGCTGGTATTACCTTCCCATTCCCAGGTGGAAAAGAAATCAACAAAATTCTGGGGCACGATTTCCCACATTCCTGCAGCAGACAGTCTATTGAACGTTGAGTAGTCCCCTGAACTGATACTAGTGGAGAAGTCTTCAATAAAATTTGTCAGCTATACTTAGCTGGCAGAATGGAACAGAAATGGATCTGCTAGAAAAGCCACTAGGCTTTTGTCACATGTGGCTCTATCCATCATTGGAATTGCAAAAACTACAGCTCTGGATGGACCAACTGGTATGTAATAGTTTTATATAGAGAGGCTGAGGCATGTTATGAGTTCATTGGTGGAAAAATCCTCACCTGAACAGTTTTAGGATTTTATTTTTTTTTATTCCATCACTGCAGTGAAGTTTCTTTAAGAATTCTGATCTGTTCTCAGTGCAGATACTAGCAACTGCCGACATCAGCAAGCATAGCTCTGAGTTTTGCTACTTTCGGTAACACCAGATACTGCAAATATTTCTTCAGGTTTGCTGGAACTATTTTAATTACATATTACAACTTTATGTGTCAACAGAATTGTTAACTGTTAGGCTATTCTGAAGAATCCTCCAAATCGCTATATAAGATAATGCTATTAGTTACTGAATTTACCAGGTTTGCTCTTAAATTTTATTATTGATGTTCATCTTAAAAGGCTGAATTCTGAGTGACCTATTTGTGTACTTGTCTGCAGTGGTTTGTTACATATGTTTGATAATGATGGTGGATTCTCCCATTTCTCAAACCAGCCCAAGAATCCGATCTTTTTAAAAAGATCAGTCCACCATTCCATGACAATGAGTAAATGAGTGATATTCTTCCCTGCTAAGTTTTACAATGTATCAGGATTAGATGGTCTCTAACATTAGTTCTAACATCAATGAATTTTTAAGGGATGGGCAAACTATGGATGTTCTAATGTGACAAGGTACTAGTCGAATACATAGTAGAATTTGCATGAAACTATTTAATTTTCTCTCGAAAACAAATGAAAGCACAGAGATCTGAAACAGAATTCTGTTTCTTTTCTGTGACCTCAAGGTTAAATAAAATGCACATATACTTTATATTTTATGACTAATTCTACGATAAATTAAATCCTGCTTCAAAAATTGGTATGCTTACCCCATAAACAAGTTCTCCCACCATCCCATTCCAGATTTTTGTCTCTGGATCCCTTGCTCCATATTTTCCATCAGGAACAATGGCAATTTTGTACTTGATACCAATATGTTTTGCAATTTCTGACGCCAGATCTACACAGTATCCTTCAAACTTGTCATTCCCTTCAAACGTATCATGGTTTTTCTTGAACATAACATATGGGGCTTCCTATAATGAAAGAAGTAGAACTGTAAAGGAGAAGTATACCTAATACACTCTGAAAAGTAACATGTCATCTACTGACTGAACAACACACATTTCATCAAAAGTTCATGGATAGTATTAGCACATTTAAATTAAAATGTATAGAGAGAAACCCTTCTGGAAAGGGACACTATTTACACTGCAAGTTGGCTTATACATTTCACAAGATCTATCGACCTTACAAATTATGAACACAAAAGCTATTAAAGAATGCATACAAATTTTACTTTGTTTAAAATGAAAGACCTTAGTGCAGTATATGCTAAATTTAAAGTGTGAAGAGAGGTCGAACCTCTACAATGCAAATGACTGTGGGATAACACAAAGTATAATTTATGCTTTTGACATCAGTAAGTAAGCATATCCTCTAACAGTGTGGTTACTGTTTATGTAATTTCAGATGCGCAGCTTGAATAATTTCCTTTCTTGAGGTTTAGAATGCATAGTTATTAAGAGGCTATATATATTGTAGTAAGAATATTGAAATACATTTCTGAGGAAACATGTATCTTCCCCTTCAAATAAACAGTACAGATTCTGCAAGATCCTTTAGGATGAATCTAAGCAATATGCATGACCAAAAATGGTATTAAGCTGACACTCACTTTACATGTTGCATGAAAAAGAAGTTCCAAAACATTTTGCGATGGTGAGTGCCATTGAAAACATGTAAAACCTGTCGCAAAAAGTGGATCTTACAATCCCTTTGTAGACCTTACTATTACAACAGTGAATATAATGTGATTGTGAAATCAAGGTCACATTAGGAAAACAAGGTCACATTTTTCTTTCTTGCTCTGTGTGGATTCAGACTTTAGAAATCATTATAAAAAACTATACTTCCTGGTAGTTTTTTTAAATTACTGCATAAAATTCATATTCATAGCCAGTTCCAGATAAAATATCTGTCACAATTGTCACCCTTTGTTTGAAATTACATCACAAAATGCTGGCAACTTAAGTTTTCTCTGTGCTGGCCCTGGCAATCGTGTTTTTGACACTAACCTTGGTAGCACTCTGTCCTATTCACATCTTTCCCACATACATAATTAGTACAAAAATAAAAATAAAGGGAAATATGTAGCTTGAGAATGTCTGCTTCATTGAAACTACATCAACATCAGCTATAAGCAACAGCAATTTTGTAACTTCTACTGGTCATTTAATAATGGAGGATACGTGGCATCCCAGGAGCAATAGGGTGACTGAATAAACCAATTCCAAAATTTTTCCATGTGTCAGGTAAATTTTTCTTTTTGGATACCAAAATGTATCCTGTTAGCAGCGTGTGGATCCACCCAAGAGAGGAACTTGATAGGCAAGCCTTTAATTTACTATTATAATGTGAAAAGGCAAAGAAATAGAAAAGAGAGTGATTATATGTGGGAGGCACTATTCTCTTTATGTATATAAGTTTACTCCCTGTGGTAACTCTGGCCAGGACCCACCTCTGTATATGGATGGCAGAACAGAGCTTCGTACAATGTGAGTGGAGAAAGTTGTGTAGCTTGTTTGCTTCAGTGTGAGAGAAAGGTCCCATGTTAAATTCACACAGTTTTGGAATGGGGAAGCGCTAGTGTTTCCTTAAAGATAGTCAGGTTCCTAAATATTGCAGGAGTGTTTCAGTCTCAGATGTATTCCCAGAACACCTTTCCTCCCACCAGCTCCTTCTTACGCTATTCTTTGCCATGGGCATGCCTCTTTGGGCCACAATCCCTTCGCAGGAATTCAGTGTTGGAGGCCATTGATGCATTATGGCCATTACTTCAGCTACATAGAAAAGCTTCCGCAACGATCACTTTCTAAGCCAAACTCTGTCTGACTGATTCCTTGTCCTATGTAAAAGTATAAATGCGCAGAGAAGTTGGAGGATGACAGCAGGTTATTGCATTTCTTGAGCACTTAGTTATGACCACTGCATGGCTAAGGATCACCAAGGACTTCTGAAACTGGGACAATCACAAGACAAGTTGTCACCATCCTGATGCGTGTGGCTGGGGCACTGAGAACACCACTGAGCTACAGCATTAACTGCACACTGTAATCACTGCAGTGATGCAATGCAGTAACTTTGCCCGTCGAGTTTGTATCTTTAAAGGAAAGCTGGCTGAGTATTACCAGCAGCCTTCACCATTTCTTGTATTCCTATCCCCAGTTAAATCAGCTTAATCACAAACGCCTGTTTTCCAGAGGGAGGGAGGGAGAAGAGCAGGGAGAAGGGGTCCTGCCCTCTCTTTGCAGTAATCTTGATTTTAGAAAGAATTTTGGGCACATGAATCAAATGTTTATTCCTTGTTTAAGCTTTTTGATCCTGTGAGAGCAAAACCCAAAATCTGGATCTCACTACCTATGTTATTGCACAAAAATGGTTAAAATAGACAAAGGAGAAAAATACTACATCTCCTGATTGTGATTTAGTGAACTGCTAGCTAGAAATAGAACTGAGTCTTGTCCAGTATCCTGCATTTGTAGGCTTGCCTTACAAGCTCCAGCTACATTTGGTCGCTGCACATCAAAAGCAATTTTGTTTTTCAAAGACCAGAGTTAGTGACTGCCAGGTCTTATGATTCAGCCTTTCTTATAAAAACCCAAGCCACAGGCATACAATTAAATTCACACCAGGAAATAATAATTCTGCAGAGGGACACAAAGCAGAGAGGCACAGAAGAGGCCAGGTCAGCCTGCTCCTTCTCCCAAAACCCAGACACAGCGCTTCTGCCTGCACCTCATCACTAACAGGGCTGCTACGAAAAAGCATTTAAACTGTGTCTGCACAGCAAAGCAAATGACAGATGCCTCATTTTTCCTGTTGAAGGCTAAATAAACTTCAGCCCCTCTCACCATGAGTTCTGTAAGAGAATGCTGAGAAGGGAAGTAGTGGGGTCCAACACCATCCTTGGTAGGCGCTAGCAGCAGCCATCCCATCCAGTGGAGGGACCACCAAGTGAGGATGCAGAAGACCTGGGTTCTGGCAGGGATCTAACTGTTGGGTGACGTGGGGGAACTGCATTAGTTCTCTCCCCATCCACTTATCTTTCTACAGACCAATCTTACTGATTTAGAAGGAACACCTCTTCTAATGCAATTCTCTTATAAAGTAAGGTAGTACCTCTTGCTGTGACTGCTTTAAAAGGAGCAATTGAGTGAGATCTGCCAGTGTGAAACAATACAATTGAAAATAATGGGAACACCTACTACCTTTTGCTTACTATGTTGTCCTTTCCCTCCTCCCTATTTTACAGAGAATAAATAAGTTTAATTGCTGTGCCTCCTTTACCTGCCAAATAATGAGAGATGTATTTTCAAGGTAGAGTTTGATGAGAGGTTGGGGGTGGGACTGAATGTGGCTTTCTGATAAAGACTGTTTGCAGAAAAAATCAAACAGTAGCACTAGTTTAAATTCTGTCCATTTCAGGTGTTGGGGGTGTTTCAAACTAATGAGGCGTGCAGATGTTATTATAATAACATCAGGACATTGAAAGGCAAGTTTTACTGGTTTGCTAACAAGCAACTTAACAGATGAACTTGCAAGATCACACTGCAAAGTCATGAAATATCTGAACTGATCAATAGCATGTACTCAGCCATACCTTGATACTCTTTTCTATCTGTGGCACTGACAAAGATTATTTTTTCCTGTATAACTTATTACAATAGCATTTTCTAAATTAGTAGTAATGTTAGTGTAAACATGCTAGTCTAAAGATACAAGAGATGCAAGACATCTATGGAGAGGTAGCATCTTCTATTAAATCAGCTGAAATAGCTGAAAACAGTAGGCATACTTTTTCAGTTTCCAGTTATGGCATCTTGTCTAATAAAAATATTACTTCTCCACTCCACCTTTGCATTTACTACATTTTTAAACTATAAACTCTTAACCTACTATATGTAAAACACAGGTTTGACTTACTGCTGAATGAGGTTTAACACCACAATATTTGCAAGATTTCAGCTGCTTAATAGTATTCTATGAGGTAGTGAATCAAGGAAAAGGCCACATTAAAATGATCAATGACTAGCACGGAACAGATATTTGAAATGGTGCAAGCTTTACTTATATAATTCACAGTCTTATAACAATATGCAACATTTGTAAATACAAGTTGATGTCTGCAACAATTACCTTTATAGATGTAAACAAATCATTCCACCACATTGCCACAAATTCATGTGTACAGTAAAATGCTCACAACTGATGATTCATACTATAAGGGAAGCTGGAGAAAGTAACTAACCCAAATACCAAACAGATCTATGTTTGGCTTTCCTACTCTACAGTTCATTTCAAAATCTTTAAACATTGTAAAAATAATCTGTAAAAGTGACAAGTATTTGTGCAAGGAAATGTCTCATTTTTAGAATAGAAGTGTCATACATTATCACACTTTATTCTGAAATAAACTTCTGTTGATGTCAATGAAAGTTTTTTTTTGGCTTTTTGTGGTTTTGGTTTTTTTTTCTGAATAAAGTGTTCAGGATTCGGTTTGAAGTTTTTATTATTGTCATGCAACAAACTTCAATTTTTCCTCCTGTCTACTAAAGAATTTGATTAATAAAATTTCTAATGAAAAAATATTTTTCTGTTATGAGAAAGAAGGTTATAGTTAGAATTTTTGAGGTAAGACTCTGTCAAGAGTATATCAGGCAAAACAATGAGGGTGGCTCTCAGTCACCTAATGAAGGTTATCTGTCATTTGAGATGCCCTAAGGTAACCGGTTTGACCTCCAAGTGCCATTCTGCAGGTCCTTTGTGCTGCCTCTTTATGGATAGGTCTGATACCCTCAGTGTTAGGCATCCACCTATGAGCCATGAATCAATTTCTAAACCTTTGTGGACTTCCACGAAAAATTACACACTTGGGGCACTACTTATCCCATATGCCTGAAACAATATACACCAGCTGAAACAGCCAGATGGAGTGGTCATATATGGCATGAGACAGGCAAGTGTCATCCTGCCAGTGTAAGAAATGGGGGGTTGGCAGTATATTCTAGAGCATGTTAAATGTCACTGAGTGCTTACAACTGGGCAACTGAATCAATAGCTTTTGTAAAGTCATCTACATTTAGGTGACTCAGTCATGAACTGGATCCTGCCCTTGAAGCTTGATCTGCCAACACCAAGACTATCTGATTAAAATACTGAGCTGAAAGCCACATGTACATTGAGCTTTGGTTCTAAAGGATTTTTGTGATTTTTATGTTTTGCAGTCTCAGAGTAGGTACAGAGCTGGGTGTATCATGAAATGGATTAGAAAGTTTGGAGTAGTCTTCCCAGCCTACTCCCCACGCTCTACCTCAGCAACTTGTCACTGTATCTCTCCAACTTGCTAAATTAGAGATGATCATTATTCTTGGCTGGCTAAGTCACTTGCTTTACCTCAGTGTTAGAGGAAAGCTGCACATGGCATCGCTTATCCAGTCATAGAACAAGCCTGCTGTGGACGTTCTAACCCCCCCCGCCTTGAGGAAATATTTCTGCATACAGGTAGAAAATCTGTCCTTTCCAGAGGGCCAGGTGTGCAGGAGGCTGTGCCTGTGATCATGAGGTACAGGACAAAGTTCTCCCAGGAACTATAAAAAGCAGGCCTTCATGGAAGCTGGTGGAGAGCACCAGCTGCCCCCATGGCCACCTCTCTCTGGGCTGCTCCTTCACTACATGACTCATCGGAGACAGGTGGAGTGCCTATGCACTAAACCAAAACCATAAAATAAATTCTATGTGCTCTCACTACGTTACACATCAACATAACATTTTGCCAAGTAGGAAATGCTGTACTAATTTCTTTGAGTGCAGAGATAATTTGTTATAAAGCATCTTCTATGCAATAGCCATACAGCCACATTACAGCAAGGTAAGCACAGACACATAAAAATCGAAGAAACAGCAGGCGAATCAACTTGCACTATTTCGCTTCAGGCAAAAATTAAAGCGAGCCATGCTGAAAACTTGTAGACTTTTCTTACGCCGCCACAACATCTGTCTTTGAAGACTGAAAAGCCTGACAGCACTGGTTGCAGAAGCTTTTCAGTTTAATGTTGGAAAATATGCATGCAACCAAAATTATATGTGTCATCTACAATGGTTCAACTTCCCTTCAATGTGAAGAGAGCAACGAGGAGGTGAAAAAGTCTCTGTCTGGCATTTGCAACATGACTATAATACAGAGAAGAGCAAAATAACAGGATTCTGAAAGTTAGTCTAGTTAAATGTATCTTTGTGTGTGTGATCATATGCTTATGGATGCTAAATACACTGCCCTGGCAGGCCAACATTAAGAATCATGGTTCTAATCTGCCTTCAGCATCATGTGTGCAGCTCCCAGTGGAGTCAATGTGAGATGGGCATGATAAGGCAGAATTCACCATATATTCTTATTCAAACCAAATTCTGATATATTTCTCTTGCACTGTGATTTTGAAACACTGAAAGGGGACACTTTTGGTCATGAAGCAGTGCTGCTTTCAAATAATTGCATTTATCCCAAAATGACATGCTGCATAAACATAGGGCATGCTTTGGAATATTAATTCAGCTTTTTGGTTTTGAAAATGATCCCACCAGTCCTTTCAGTACAGGGACTGGAAAAGTTCTTTTGAAGATAACATTTATTATGCACATCAAAATGCTTCAATGCAAACAGGACAGGCAAGATAACACATTTTAAAAGTTTTCTAGTTTTCCTTTTTTTTCCTTTCTGGCAAACAGGAACCTTTTATATTACTTTTCATTATTATTTTTTACTCTTTTCTCCTAAGCTTGGAGCTATTTATGGAAATTACAGTATTCATGTATGGTAGCTTCAGTCAAAGATATCAGGATTGGTATGAGAGGAAAATTTCGACTGAAAGCTTGTTATTCACATCGTTCTCTTCTCAGCTTGGCAAAGTTGAAGGTTAACGTCATCTGTTCTAGACATTTCAGATTAGTCACAGAACTTTTCTTGGTGGTTCAGTGCCTGGTCATCCAGTCAGAGGAACAGTAATCCATATGGAAAAATTAGCTCAATGCTACTAGACTGGTGGTTAATACTTGAGCCTTAGTTAGGAATGTTCGCAGCATCTTGGGACTCTTTTCTTCCTTGATCAATTTCTTAAAATAGGATTCTTCATCAGAGGCTGAAAAGAGGAGGACTGTACTGAAGTATATTTTTTTTTCCATCACCAAGTCTTTTTTTTTTTTTTTTTAGGAACAAGATACATATATTTTAAATGTCCCATGCAAAAAAAATAAATAAAGAAAGAAAAGGTACACAGTTTGGTTAGGAGTTACATTCTGAATTCCTGTATAGTAGTTTGGTTGGTTTGCTTCTTGAAATGATAATCTTCAACAGGAGATTTGTTAAGACATACTTAATGTATAAATGCTGATACACATTGATGGAAATCTGATAACTAACTGCATTTTTCAGTAAGAAAATGCCTTGACACTTTCCTTTGGATTATTTTCAACTCTGTATCAAATTAGAAAAAATATTGCTTAACAACACATACAGAATATTCCTTTCCATTTGAAACACAGTTTATTCTAAAGGGTTAAAATGTCTTGTCTAAATGAAGCAGGTGAAAAGGGCAGTGAACTGAGATGTAAAATCTTAAAAGCGGTCAGGTAAAGGTCACCCTTTGCCAGTTGGCTTTGACAAACATCAGCTTAAAAGGGCATGTCTAACATCTAAGGGAAAATTGCTAAATATTTTGTTTAAAATACTGGTTTGTAAGAAAAAATTGTTTTGAAAAGCTATGTATTAAAAATGTAAATGAACGAAGCAACTGCATTCTCCTCTGCAACCACTCTTGAAAAACAACGACACTGGAAAATCAACCCCCAAATCTATTTAGATTGTATTAAAATGGAAATTTTATTGAAATGCTGAATAAACATATTAAGAAATATGTTGAAATGCATCTACTAAATTCATGCTTTCATTCAGAATTTTAAGTGTATAATCAAGTTCTGATTGGCTGACTTAACTACAAAACTTGGAATTTTAGCTCTTGATAATGTCAATTTTGAATTTATAATGTGTCAACAAAAAGGGACACTGGTATTACAGACATCTCATTCTATACCCTCTCTTCAATTCTGTTATTTAGAGGTTTCAGGTTTTTCTTTTCTTCCAGTTTCTTGTGAGTCAAGATTTATCAATTAGAGGTTGAACGAATTCACTTGTATTTCTGAGACTTACTTTAGTAAAAAATGAAAAAGACTGAATAACAGAAAAAAATTACCGCAACTCAATTTTAAAATACCGATTCCAAGTGAATCATTATAATAAATGCATACCAAAAAAACTCTGTACAGTCAAGATAATTAAGATATATGGCTCTCACCCGCCCACTAACTTAGGAACTGGCACTCTAAATTAGACCATAACTAGAAAAGAAATTGTGTCACACACCAGTATAAGCATTAAAAAAAGAAACACCTTACCAAAATTGTAGTGACAACTACTGTTCTATTCTCAATGGCTGAAGTGTCATTTCCAAGTGTAGGTTCATGCTGAATCAAAACTAATTTATCCATGTCATTCCAGTAACCAACCTGCAAAACAAAACACATATAATTTACAGTAGAAAAGTCTGCATTCTGTGTAATTACAAATGCAAATGATTATAAGAACAGAGTGATCCAAAGTAATTTTGTACCAAAGGAAGTGCTGTTGCACTCACAGACAGGTGCATGGTGGCGTGCATCTAACACTTTGGGTATACCATCTTGCACCACTGCTGCACAGTCAGACCTGGTATTGCTGCAACTCAGCCATTCCTGAATGACATGAGCTACTTACTTCAACCAGAGGGACAAGCTAAATCCATTTTCAACAGTTTGAAGCCTTCCTGGGGCATAAATGAGATATAAGAATTTTTGCTCTCCATAAGAAATTTTTCATTCGTTAAGACCTTCTGGTCTTAGATGGAGGAGTGAAAGACATCTGGATGACAGCTTTGCAAATCAATGGCTGATCTCAATTCCCTGCTCCATCATGGGCCTCCCAGGGGATGCCAACCCAGGGGCTTACACCAGGCCTGTTCCACTTAACTGATGGTGATGACCTTTAGTACCTACATCAGAAGCCCTGTTATTAAAGGTTTCTTCAGACTCACCAGACAGACAGGCACCACCCGACAGTGACTCAGCCCATGCAGTATAAGCACCCTTCCTAGAAAAGTGCTTGCTTAAAACATGGTGAGGGTGACTTCACTCCAAAAGCCCACAGGCTCCAAAAGTGCCCACAGGGAGGTGGAACAAATCAGGTTTTCCTCTCCCTGGTTGTGTTTAGGCTGCCACAGAGCTTCCCAGAGCAGAATTAAGGTGAAACAGCTGCCTTTGTTCATGCTGGCAATGAACTACTCTAGAGCCAGGTTTGAATCACTCGTGTCACTTCTTACACTCCCATGAAGAAACCCCCCCACACCCTCCCTTTCCCCCTTCTTGCCATTCGCTTTTCTGCAACTAGATCACGGGTGTCTGTGGACCCTCTGACAAGGCCACTGAGGAGTGGCTCAGTGCCTGTTCCTCTGACCCAGCGCTGACAGCACCCAGCTCCACCTCAAACAGACAACGTGAACACAAATGTGTCATTAGAACAGTGCCCTAATTCCACCTAAAGGGGCTCTCCAGGTTGCTGAGAACCTAATGAATTAAGAGACTGACATTTTTCTCAGTAAAGGTGCAGACAGCGGCAGTGATGTTAAAAGGTTTCTATCAAAGAGATGCAATTCAAGCTGGCACAGCTCACTGTTTGGGAGCAGCTAGAGGCCAGCCAGCAGGAACTGTCCCTTCCCTCCTTCCTTGATTAATTAGGAGTTCATGAGACCAAGAGCTGGGACAGAGCAATGCCTTGTCTGTCTTACCAGAAGAGGAAAGGAAACTGCGGTGGGAAGTGGGATCCAGACAGAGCTCCAGTGTAACTGTCAGTGCCAAACTGGCTAAATGATAGATCAGCTATACAGCCAATTTTATTTCTAACATTGTGGTAGAACCCAGACCAAAATTCACCATCACATAGGATTCTGTCTCCACAACATGGAGAAACATCATGTTCAGATCAGTGCAGTGATGCGGTATGAGAGTCTAGAAGTGCAGGGGAGTGCTTTTGATTCCTGGTCTCATACGTGTTAAAGAATCCTGTATATTCTTAAAACAACTAACATTACTCTTGATTTTTACGTTTACTGTTTCATAAATTTCCTTTTTGAAAAAAAAATATTTATGGAGAGGCAGGTCATTTTAGCAGTCCTCAGAGCACTGTGCAGACACAACTCACCATAGGGAATTACAAATACATGAAGTAATTCAATATGAGTGAGTGAGTAAGATTGAGTATGAATGAGTATATTTTTTTCTATTAGCAAAGCAAACATGCATAAAGTCTTCCCGTGCACAGCTTCTGGCATATTTAGTTGAAATGTTCCTTTTCTCTCTGCAATTGCTATTACAGCACAGGAGCCTTGATTTAGGTGTCTGCGGCTAACAGGATTCTGCAGCGTTGCTGATATATTGGAGACACAGATTTTCTTCCTAGTAGGATGCACTGCTAACAAATATTCTTTTTCATCCAGACAACTACAGAGTCACAGATACAATTGACAACTCAAAATGTCAAGTTCTTGTTAAAAACTGTGACCAGCTAAAGGCAGAATATGTACACCAAAACCTAGCAGTTTGGGAATCATTATAATAGTGAATGCTTGTTTTTCAATGTGCAATTCCTCACTGCTGGAAAGTTCAGAAGGAAAGCAGAAAATGAATGATGTACTGTGTTATAAAACTAAGTGCCATATGAAAATGCAGACATAGATAAGGGAGGTTTTTGAGGAACGGAAGGCATTTTCTAAAGGAATTTTATCTTGTGTGCATGGGTGTGACTGTGTGTGTGTGCATCTCAAACCTGCACTGAAGTAACTCTGGAGCTGGATTACTGAATAAATATATATCATGACACTTGTTTAAATATATAGATTCACAGTTACTGTAAGAGTACTAAATAACCATATGGTTTCCTACAAATACCTCAAATCCCCAAGGAAAAATATCTGCCTCAAAGTAAATCTGTCACAACAGTTTGGCATTTGAATGAATAGTGTCATTTCTGAAGGGCTGTGCACCTTGTAGCAACCACTGAAGTACTTCTGCTGAAGCCCACAAGTCACTAAGGGCAACAGGATACTCAATATTTTTGTTAATCAATTTTCATGTTAGTTGCCCAAGTTGGAATTTAGGTGCCAAATCTGTCTTGTGCATGTACATACATGCTTTGTTTACTTCCCCTCCCCCCCTCCCTTTTTTTTTTTTTTAAATCTTGGTGACATGACGAATGGTGAATGACAGAATCACAGAATGCTTGGGGTGGGAAGAGACCTCTGAAGGTCATTTGGTCCAATCCTGCTGCTCAACCTAGAGCCAGTTGCCAAGGACCATGTTCTGATAGCTTTGTAATATCTCCAAGGATGTAAACTCCACAACTGCTCTTGGCAACCTGTGCCAGTGCTTGGTCATCCTTGCAGTAAAAAAGTGTTTCCTGATGTTCAAAGGGAACTTCCTTTGTTTTAGTTTGTGCCCATTGCCTCTGGTCCTGTCCCTGAGCACCACCGAACAAAGCCTGGCTCAGTCTTCCTTGCACCCTCCCTTCAGGGATTTGCACATCCCTCTTGAGTCTTCTCTTCTCCAGTCCCAGCTCTCTCAGCCTTTCCTCATAGAAAAGGTGCTCCAGTCCCTTTATCATATTTGTGGCCCTTTGCTTCACTCTCTCCAGTATGTCCATGACTCTCTTGTACTGAGGAGCACAGAACTGGACAGCTCTCCAGGTCTGGTCTCACCAGTGCTGAGTAGAGGGGAAGGATCACCTCCCTCTACTTGCTGCCAATACTTTGTCTAATGCAGCCCAGGATACCATCAGCTTTATTTGCTTCAAGGGCACATTGCTGGCTCATGTTCTATTTGGTGTCTACCAAGATCTACCAAGACCTCCAGTGCCTTTTCTGCAAAGCTGTTCCCCATCTGGGTGGCCCTCAGCATATATTGGCACCTGGGGTTATTCCTTCCCAGGTGCAGGACTTTGCACTTCTTGTTGAACTTCATGACTTTTCTGTTAGCCCATTTCTCCAGCCTGCTGAGGTCCCTCTGGATGGCAGCACGACGCCCTGGCATCACAACCCCCTGGCATATCAGCCATTCCTCCCAGTTTTGTGTCACCAGCAAACCTGCTGAGGGTACGTTCTGCTCCATCATCCAGACCATTAATGAAGATGTTAAATGGGATTGGATCCAGTATTGGCCCCTGGGGTACACCACTAGTTAGTGGCCTTCAACCAGACTTTGTACCACTGATTGCCACCACCTGGGCCTGGCCCCTCAGTCAGGTTTCAATCCACCTCATTGTCTGCTTATTCAGCCCATACACCAATAGCTTCTCTGGGAGGATCTTAAACGATAGAGTGTTGAAGGCCTTAGTGAAGCCCAGGTAGACAATACCCACTGCTCTCGCCTCACCTACCAGATCGGTCATTTCATTGTAAAAGTTTATCACATTGATAAAGCATGACTTCCCCTTGGTGAAGACAGCCATGCTGACTACTCATGATAATTTTCTTGTCTTTAATGTGCCTGGAAATGGTTTCCAAGAATAGCTGCTCCATCACTTTCCCAGGGACTGAGGTGTAGTTCCCTGGGTTCTTCTTCTTGCCCTTCTTGAAGAGAGGAGTGACATTTACTTTTCTCTAGTCTTCAGGCACTTCTCCCAGTTGCCATGATTAATTAAAGATTATTGAGAGTGTCCTTGCAATGACATCTGCCAGCTCCCTCAACACATGTGGGTGCAGCCCATAAGGGCCCATGGACTTATGTATGTCCAGTTTGCTTAAGTATTCCCTGATCTGACTGTCTTCCACCAACGGTACCTCTGCCTTGTTCCAGCCTTTCTCCCTTGTCTCTGGAACCTGGGATTCCTGAAGGCCAGCCTTGCTAGTAAAGAATGAGGCAAAGGCGGCATTTAGTACCTCAGATTTTCCCATGTTCTGTGGACTCGGGTCCCCTGTCTCATTGAGCAAAGGGCCTACATTCTCCCTAGTCATCCTTTTGTCACTTGTGTACATATATAGAAGCCTTTCTTGTTGTCTTTAATGTCCCTGGTCAGATTCAACTCCATTTGGGCTTTAGCTGTCCTACCTTTGTCCCTGGATGATCAATGTTTCTGTATTCCTCCCATCCTTGCTTCCACCCTCTGTATGCTTCCTTTTTTGTGTCACAGTTTGGCTAGAAGCTCTTTGTTTATCCACACAGGCCTCCTGGCATTTTTGCTGAGTTCTTATGCATTGGGAGGGAACTCTGCTGAGCTTGGAGGAGGTGATCCTTGAATATTAAGCAGCTTTCTCGGGCCCCACTTCTCTCCAAGGCCTTAGCTCTTATATTCCAACAGGACCTTGAAGAGGCCAAAGTCTGCTCTCCTCAGGTGTGAGCTTGCCTTTCACCCTCTTCCCTGCTCTTCAGCTCCCGAATGCTACCATCTCATGCTCACTGCAGCCAAGGCTGCCTTTGACCTTCACATCCCCCACCAGCCCCTCCCTGCTGGTGAGCAGGAGGTCCAGCAGACCACTTGTCCTCACTGGCTCCTCTATCCCTTGGAAGAGGAAGCTGTTGTCAATGGACTCCAGGAACCTCCCGGATTGCTTATGTCCTGCTGTGTCATCCCACCAGCAGATATGGGGATGGCTGAGGTCCTCCATGGTGACCAGGGCCTGTGAATATGAGGCTGCTCCTATCTGTCTGTAGAAGGCCTCATCCACTCGTTCTTCCTGGTCAGGTGGCCTAGAGCACCTAGACACCCACTATAACACCACCTTGACCTGTCCTCTCTTTAATCCTAGCCCATAAACTCAGCTGGGTTCTCATCCATCCCTAGCCAGAGCTCCATGCACTCCAGCTGCTCTCTCACATAAAAGGGCAACTCCCCTTCCTCATCTCCCCTGCCTGTCCTTCCTAAAGAGCCTGTACTCCTCCATGGCAACACTCCAGTCAGAGAAGCCACCCCGTTACATATCTGTGATCTTCCTCCTCACATCCTTTCCCCTCACCAGCAGGTTTTGTTGTTGTTCTACAGACAAAAATCAAGAAAGAAATACTGCATAAATGAAACTAATATGAACATTGGCCACTGCTTCCCATTTTATTAAACTATATGGAAGTCTGCCTCTGACTAGCTGTGCCATTTTATAATGCTCTGTTCACTTCCTTAAGGCTGTGAGCAACACACCCCACTTTTCTGAAGGTTAGAGGCATGCGTTACTCTGACTGGAAAGGCTAGTCTTGAAAAGATATTGCTGGGTGACTCATAAGTCATGTTATGTAGGACATGAGAGAAAGACATTAAAAGTGAAGGCCTCTTAGTTCAATTAAGTATAGCCATTTCTCACGTATTATATAGGATTTGTCAGGCTGGAGCACAGAATTGGTCCAATGATCACATAAAAAATACTATGTAATACATGAGAAATAAATTCTTGTGAGTAGCCAGATTTGTCAAAGCTGTTATGGCTTGTTATATCAAAGACAGGTAATAGCTTAAAAGTGGCAGAGAGGCATGCCTGAAAAGGTAAGAAAAACACCTTGGGACTCTACCACAGCTCAGAGAGAGCTCCCCCATTTGCAGCCACCCTCCCCTTAAATTACAGGCAAGAAGGGAGGGTGGGGACATCCCTGCAGTGGTGCCAGCCAGACACCTCTTCAAAACAGGTGACAAATGTTGAAACAGGAACAGGCCACTTTCAACAGCCAAGCAAATTCCCTAATGAGTTACTGAAGTTGTGACCTAATTGACCACATCTTTTCCACCTTGCCTTCCCTCCTGCACAACTGGGAATCAAGGATGGAAAGGTCGTATTTCACCACTTGCCTTTGATGCACCCCAGCCACCCGTATATCCTCCTGGCTGCCAACAGTGCTGCGTGGAGCCAGAAAGGGGGCAGGGGTGGCAGCAAGGTCAGACACATTGTCTGGCAGGGGACACTGGGTTTCCCAAGAGAGAAGGAAGACAGACTCATCTTTCCCAATTTGTTCTTCAGCCATCTGTTATACTTTCAAAGGCAACTGTACCAATATGCCTCATACACAGGCACAAGCTTTTCTTTGGTCTACAGCTCTGTACTGTGATATACTGGCAATTAATCCCGGTGTGTAATTCTGCTCTGGGTCTCTAGTTTAACACTCTGCCTCCTCATCACTGTGGCATGTAACTGTCTTCAGGGACACACAGTTCACCCAGGGTACTATTTACTGGGCTTGTCACCTGTGGCCTGACAGCAGAGGACTATGTAATTCAATTCCAATTGCCTTGGCCCTACTCAAGTGGCCATGATTCTCTTATTCACCATCAGCTTCTCACTTTCCCTTGTTCGCAAAAAAAAAAAGGCCACAGTGCTTCCAAAGGAAATAAAATCCTTGAGTCTGAGTATGTTTTCTGCTTGTTTTATACTATGAATTTCAGCACAGATGAGAAAGGGCTAACAAATACCCAGACTTACCTCTTCAAAGTGATTGGGCTTAGTGATAAGCTACATGCAGTGAGACAGAGGATCTGCTTAGACATATATTAATGTGCATTTGCCTAAGTTGCTTACAAGCAACCAATCAAGCACACAGGATTAGATACTGCAATTAATTTCAGAAAACAGAAGTATTCAGGGCATTATTTGTTTCTTCTCTCTCCTCTTGTCTTTCCTTTCCCCCTTAGAAGCCCTATGTTAGTTACAGTCTATGATTCATGTTTACACAGAACATACAAATGAGCCAGCTTAAAAATATCAGTAAATTGCATGACAGAAATCTTTGGATAAGGTATAAGAAATATCTACTTTTCAGAGTTCTGACTATTTTCCACCACACAGCAGCCTGGCAACATTCCATCCAGCTGATTTTCATTAGTATATTTGACTGATTGACATCCCACCTCTCCAAGATGCACACTTGTTTTTGTGTTCCTCCATTTGTGTATATATATAGTACATACTATTTTGAAGTATCTACAGGAAAATTAAGTTTAAATCTGCTTTTACGACAAATACTATCCATGTATTGAATACACTATATTTTTTTAAACCACCCAGAGTCTAGTTTAATTTGTTTGCATAATCATTTCATCATACATAACTCATGTATATAAAATCAGGTTAGTAAATATTATTAGCACATACCTTTCGAGGGCCTGTGTTTTTCAGCTCAAAGACATCCATGGTGTAGTTGACTCTGCGACCATAGTGGTCAAACTGAACATTTCCTGTCAATCCTTGTATTCGAATCTACAAATGAAAGAAAAAATATCATGGAAGATCCAGCCTTTTAGTCTTTATTCCAAATGTCACAGCAGTGCAATTTATCCTGGCTATGTCCTATGATTATCATAACAACACTACTATAGAATAGTCAGGCATTTTAAAGCAAAAAAGTTGGCTACTTTTCCTTTGTATTCTTTTTTCTTGTCAAACCATGCTTAAAATAGGCTTAGATATGCCAGTATCTAAGTGCTACAAAAGACACTCAATGGACCTTCTCTTCTTCCATGCTTTGCAGCTCAACACTTTTGAGCTGCAGGTCCATAAGAGAAGTACATTTTCAACCGTTCTCAACACTCCTGCAGAACATTTTGCATCATGTGAAATAAACTCATAGGATGTTTGGCCTTTGCTCATATATCTTTTTACTTCACACTCTGGTGGATTAAATGTACAAATCTAGTATATACTGCTCATCAAGGTAAACTTGACAACTACCTTGGCCTCAGCAAAACAATTTACTATTACAGAACATGGGTGACATGCACAGGGCCTGAAAAGAGTGTTTTCAAAGCCTTAGAGTGGAGAAGGGCAGCCCAGAGATTGGCTGTTGCAGTTTTCTACCACCTGTGTATCAGCTGAAACCAGAATTATTTTTTCTTTCAGCACTTTACTGCCTCACTGAAGGATACCCAGACTGTGGTCCTCATCTCAAAGAAGCCATGGCCATATTGCTGCTGGCTGTGATCATATCAGGATCCAGCCATGCAAACCTCTTTGGCCAGATTCAACTCAGGCTGTCTGCCTGAACACAGAAGCCTGACTTCATGCTTCTCTCGGTTGTTACAGATCTGCGCATCTGCAAGGAGTATGTGAAGCATAAAAAATGCTTTATTTCTCTCCCTATGAGTCAGGATGTGGATTTAAATCACTTACTCTTTCCCTCTGTCCATTTCTATCTCTGCTGATTTTTCTCCAGGACTGAAACCTTGGTTTCCAGGCACAGAGCTGCCAGCTCTGTCAGCAGTCACTTCTCCTCAGCAGTTTCTCCTGAGTGGAGCCTGCTCATTTGCAATGATTTAAATTCTACTGCAGGATTTTTATTTTCTTACTGTCCCATTCAAAGGAAAGGCTAAATCATCTTGACAGAGATCTGGAACTTTCTAGGCATCCATATTCATCAGGAATTCAAAATCCTGACATCAGAGAGCAATAGCTCTGGGTTATTTCTTTAAAAAAACCACCACACACACACAAAAAAAACCCCACCTATGTGATTTCCCTGGGAGAAATCTGCTTTAATTCATGATGACAGAAACATATTTGAAAGGTTATATTATGTAGGTATACCCTTTCCCTTAAATGACAATTTCTGTACAGCCAGGTTATATGTGAAAGTAACAGATGAGATCATCAGTTCAGTGGAGGAAGTTCCAACTACCTTAATAGAACTAACAGTAGTTTCAAATAGTAGTATTTCCCCTCTGCCTTCATTCCAAGTTATAAACCAGAACAACCCCAGCTGTTCCAAATGAAAACTGAAAAATAAATTTTCCCTTTCCTGTTACTACCCTTGAGTATCTTCCAAATCATATAGCGTACAACTAGGATCTGATATTCACAAAGATCACTAGAATAAAGCCTACCCTTACCTGTTTTAATGTCCTCTCCATATCAATTCCTTGACCCCATGGGGCTGCAGGGTTAGCAAGACAATCACCAGCATTTCCTCTCCTTGAAATATCAATTTTCTGTCTTCTAAGATTACGGAAAGTTTCAGCCATCACAAGTACTCCATCATATGTTAATGCAGATGTATACTAAACAGATGGACAAAACCACCACTTTAGAGTTGGCATGTCTTCACAAAAATCAGCTGTCTCGGATATTTCTAGTTTGATTCATTATGCAGCAGTTTCCACAACTTCATTTAGAAAAAATCTTTCCTCAAAATCAAAAGGAATTTTGTCTAAGGGATGAATGCGGGACAGGGAAGAGTACATTTCAGTAGCTCCAGCTTTAAAACCATAGTTCTTAAGGGTAGAGAAATCTGCCTCTGAAGAATTCTTAAAAGAAACAAATTAAACAGGAGATATTCCAGTCTTAATTTTTTTTCAAGTTGCCTTATACATTAGGGAATAACCACACCCACCCAACTTACTCAAAAGTAAAAGAAAGTATCTCACTGAGAAAATATAACTGAAAGAATGCACAGCTAATGAGCAGACATCGAGGCTATTTGGTTTCTTAAGAATGATCAAGGGTATGTTCTTGCTATTGAAAAAACTATCTTGGCTCTGCATAACATAGGGCACTGAATGGTCTACATTTCTACACAACTTTGGGTTGAGAACATGTCAGATGAAATGTGTAGAGCAAGTCTTCAACAGATGTTAGTCCAGAGCCACGTCAATAAACCAGCATTTTCTCAGTATGATCTTCTGATGAGCATATGCCCAGGACTGCTATTGATATGCTCTGTAATTTCTGAAATTTAAAATCACTTATTCAAGTCTAATTTCCTTCCTTTTCTTCATCTTGCATATTGTAAGCTCTTTGGGACATTGTTTATAATCTAAAATTTTGGTTATCCATAGGTGAATTACATGCGACTCAGATTAATCATGCTGACTTCTCAGAAGGAGGCAGCACAATCCTGTTCATGTGGCAAGGAATCCTATAGGCTAAATTGTTCCTGTCACCAGTACTTGGGAATGTCTGTACTCCATAAACCACAACATCCTTGGTGCTTTCTTTTTTTCCTACAGAACATAGATTTTTTGAATATTCACCAGATTATGTAGCTATGCTTTGTACTACCCATGTTGATACTCCCTCTAGAGTTTGCTAACCTACTAACCTCCCAGCCAAAGGAGGGCTCGGTGCTTATCTTTGCACAGTGCCCTCTGTGAGAAGCAGAAAGAAAGAAGCAGAAAGGAGCCCAGTTTTAACTAGGTCTGATATACATTAGTACATATAATAACAGAACTATTTTGATGAAGTGGTATTTATAGCTATGCTGTGATTTGCCTGCCAAGAAAATTATAGGTGAGATTAGTATTTTGTTACCCATCTGTGAGGGATTAGGATAGAGGAACACTGGGATGTAATTTCACTGTAAGATCATGCCTGAAAGTGATTACTACACCAGGTTGTGAGATGGATAGAATTTCCAGAGGAAACTCCAAATACCAATTTAAAGGTAGTAAATTTACAGTTGTGGTTAAATCTCATATACAGTAGATTTCAGCTGTTGGGAAAGCTGGGAAATCTCTGTACTCCAAGTGAATCTAGATAATTAGACTAATTCATGTAAAATTGGTTGAAATTAAGTTGTCAGTTAAGTGTTTGACCTTTAACTCCTGTCAGTAGAGGGGTGAAGTTGGAGAATAAGTGACAAAGGACATTAAAGTACATCGGCAAAACGTGTTGCAATTTGTGTTTCTATCATACATTCGTAAGGATAGGCATAATTAGTTGCCAGTAACAGTAAGATCAACTGCCTTCTCCTTTAACTAAACATTAAGGTCTTCATTCATGTATTCAACAACGTCAATCAGAAATTAGAACGCTTGAGTGATATTTTTGGTAGCACTTCAGATCAGCCAGTACCTTTGGTGGGGTCTCAGATCCTGGGTATTCTCTCTGGTCCAGCTTCTTCCAGCGCTGCATCAGCTTTGTTACCATCGGGGTACTGAAATCTACTAGCTGAAATCCAGTCACATTGGCTCCTCCATGCATAAATCTCTCCAGAGAAATATCCTTGAATCCCTACAAAATCAATTTAAAATTTTGTTTGCCCTTGTACACCACTGTGGGTCCAATCTGTTCTAGGTCAGTGAGGCAGCATAAAGAATGCACACCAGCAGGTTTCCATTATAAGCCAAAACTTAAAACGATAGAATAATGTTGAACCTTTGTTGATAGTTTCCATGTATGTAGTAAGGAATGAAATAAAACCAAGAAATAAATTTCCTATATTATTGCTAGGGTGGTCTTGACAGCTAAGCAACACATTGCTGGGAATGGCAGACAGTTTTTGAAGAAATGCCTTTGGCGAATCAACTGAAAAGTGCCTGCAGAATATTAAAGCCTTAATCCAATTTCCATCAAAGTTGGCAGATTCCAATGAGCACTGTACTAGTGCTTTAACCAATATAACCATATTTCTTTGCATGTTTGCACAATGACCAATGCTATTCTGTAAATTCATTTATTCCAGGATTCATTGTTTAGGTTGCAGGTGTCTGAGATAATGAAATAACATAATAGACATTAGAAGGCAGAGACAGCACATGAGGATCTCACTGTTGGTCCAAGGAAAACATCAGAATCACACTTCTGTGAAATAGGATGGTGGTAGCTCTCAGATCTGATACATATTGAAAGCCTAGAGTGACCCTCAACACTGAAGGAAAAAATAAAGTATACATATTTCCCGACTTACTGGTTTCTCAGGCTAATCTGTTCAGTACATATAAAGACAGATTCTTTAGTAACATTTGCCTTTAGAAATATAACTGAACCTCAAGAAATTGCATAATGCAAACTGCTAAAGTAAGCTAAGAAACAAGCATGAACCTTTCTGCTCCTTTCCTAGCTGCTATGTTTAATGCCAGCTCAGAGGTATCTTATTTTTATTTTAAGTTCCTCTGACTGATATTTACCCATGCAAACAGAAGTGCACTTAACTTAAAAAGGAAAGTTTTAGGGAAAAAATATAGTGGGGTACTGACCCAGTACCCCAGGAAAAAAATCTGTTAAAAGAAGATATTTGATTCACGTCCTAAAGCACACTGACAGTAAATATAAAAGATGACCATGTTATTGAACAGCCAGTAAATAGCAATGTGTGACCCTGCTGAAGCAGATGAGTAGATGTGCCTGTCTCCACTGTATATTCCACTAGCAGTTTACTGCAACATCCAGCTCCTTGTTTACAGCAACTATTTTGCATGGGAAAAGTTACTTGGGGAACTATAAATTTGTAATGCTGAAAATCTAATTTGGAAGACCTAAGAGAATAGACATGTCTCTTTTAAAATACCCGAGGCTGTAAAAATAATCTGATGTGATTTTAAGTTAAGGTACAAGTACATCAAAGCACAATAAAATCTTTCGCGCCAACTAAAATTCCTCGAGGGAGAGTAAAAAGGAAACAATTTAAAGCATACTTTCACTTTGTTTTTCCAGGAAGGTATTTTGGCTTAAAGAACAGGTGATTTTAATAATAAAATATTACATTTATTCTTTCTTTGCCCTCTTCTGAACATTATCTGTGTGAATGTGCAGTTTAGACTCAAAGTGAAAATACTGAACAAGTAATTTGACTGGAAATAGCTGATCTTACAGCAAAATGAACGTTCCCTGGAGAATGTAGAAAGTTACCTCAAGAAATGTTATGTTACTAATATTAAAAAGATGAGTCAAAATCATAGCATAGTTCTGTAAATTCTAATTCAGCCACAAGATACACTTAGCAGTCCTTTATGCTACATTGATTTTGATAAAATTTAAGATGGTAACATTGTGCCCTTCTTGTCTAGATGGCTTTAACAACAAAACCAGGTTCTTTTACGCACCATAAAGAATGTATTATGAGCAACCACATATTAGCAACAAATGGCAAATGCTGTGTGAAGTGGTATAACTTCAAAGTAAAACTGACTGTTTCACTTACCGAGCAGGGGCATAATTCTAGAAAAGTATCTTACCAGGTTGGCAACAATATAATGGTATCCTTTAACATGCTTTCCCACGCTCACAATCTGTGGGAGACAAATAAGAAAGGAAAAGAAAAAACTATGTCATATAGTTTTCTCTAGAAAGGTGTTTTCATAGCCAGAAAGATATAAATTCTGAAACACATAACATCAGTAATATAATGTTGCACGTCTTTCTCCATATAGCTACCAATAAGGTAGCTATAACTTTCCAGGTGCTTAATCATGGGAAAAAGTTAAAACCAAAGTGAGTAAAGCAATGAACTGGTAATCTGAGTGTCTTCCATATGATTGAAAATGTTACTGTAGTATACTATTTTATCAGATAGAGCAACTATGAGATACAAATTCAGGAGGAGGTCACACATTAGCTAGAAAGCCTACCTGCTGATGTACCTTTTCATTTTAAATAACTGTGGAATTTAGAATCAAACTGGGTTTTCATTTCTTGGGATCAAACCTGTTTGCCCTTGAGGTGCTCAAGTACTATGAGAGTTATTCACCTCTTAGGTAATACACTAAAGACTTTGGGAACGGGCATGAGTGAGGAGAACAGAGCAAGAATGGACAGAAAAACTGCCCTTGAGTGTTTAACCAAAATATAATGTCAAGTGATGCAAAAAAGGAACAAACATGATGTGCAGCCACTACAATCCTGATATGGCAAGATCAACAACACGTTTTAGACAAAACCTATGTCAGCCTATGAATTTTATCAACATCATTGCCATTTCTATGATGGAATGCCTCTTATTTGATGTGCTGAAAACCAAAAACGAAGAGAGAATATTTTGCCATAGTAGAAAGTGGTGTTAATAGTTTCATTGCAATTAAAGCTGTTTTTACTAAATAAACTAACAATACCTGTAACGTGCAGCTTGCATTTAATACCAGTAAAGAGTCCTTTTACCTCTTATTTTTGATTGTTTACCACTCATTTAGACAAAGCCTGCTTGCAACCCAAATGTGTGGTTTTTTTTTTTTTCTCCTTGTACTCCACAAAGCATTTTAGTTCCTTCCAAATGAATAAATAAGACACAGCCAAAACTTTTCCATGCGGTGCAGGTTACTCAATAGGTAATAGGAAGCTGATGGATCTATCTCCTTTCCTGCTTTGACATCTTAGCTCTAGGCCCTGTCCTGAAGAATTGGCAACTTCTTTCCTTTTATGGATTGCACCTCATGTTCGAAAGACAGAACAAAACACTCTGTAAGCTTTGCAGCCCCTTTTCCCAGTGCAGTAAAAAATACTAATATCACATTTTGGAGATGGGAGACAAGTTGCTGAAGGAATAAATAATTTGGCCAAAGACACCCAAGAACCCAGGATCTAAATCTGGATTAAGACTTGGGAATGCTTGTTTCCTGGCTATATTGTTCCACTGATTCAATTTGCTTCTACAGCAGAGCGCACGGGAAAACTGAAGGGATGTGGCATAAGCCTCTTGTGAAGACTGTTTTAATTTCATTATTTTAAAGTAATAAACAAGCAATTTGTCTGTTATCCTTTTGTTCTTCTTGTCTCACAATTTCTATTTCATATTTATAGTCTGTAGCTAAAAAGACTGTATTTAAAAAGCAAAACATAAGCTAAAAAACCCACCAAAAGACACCACCACCATGACCAGATTGTCACCTTTCATAGAAATTAATTGCTTACTTTGGACTTAATCAAACTTCCATTAAGTTCAGTGATTAAATACCATTGCTACCATTTTACTGAGGGGTGGCACCAGCTCAACACGTGTGTGAGAAGGGTGCTGTCAAGCCATTTTTTTTCACTGAATAAAAAGGTTTAGATCCCTGCTGGTTCAATGGCTTCACAGGGATGTGATCCCTGACACCAATAATGCTTTCACATCTGTACTCCTTCAGCACACATGGTAATGAAAATGCATTTGCCTCTCCATTATAGGGAAACTGATGTAGACTAAACCCTCACATTTTAAAATTACTATAGTATCACAGTTTGAATGTAAGTGGACTGACATGATTTAAGATATGTACCAGATCCTCAGCTTGGGCAAACCACTGCAGCTCCCTTTGAGCTCTTGGAAGTTGATGTGGCTTTGGCAATTAACACTCTTAGTGATCTGTTCCCTCGTTTGGTTTTGTAACAGAAATTGTGAAGATCATTGCAACGTATCAGTCAAATAAAACATGAACAACCTGTAACAGTTGAGGTACACATGTCTATAGCTGTCACAGTCAAAATGAATCGATACTGCAAATGATTAACCAGATATGCTTCTGTGCTTGTTCCTAGCAAATGCATGTAGATATCATTGCAGAATTCCTGGATTTGATGTGAACAATACAGAATATTTTCTTGGGGTATTTTCTTCAGTGTATTGTCTCAAAGCTTGCCTCTGAGGGTGAGTGATAAAGGTACACATTTAAGTATTACCTAGTTGTCTTAACTCCTTTATAGTCAGTGGAAAGAGCAGACACTCTGAGGAAATGATTCATCTTATCCTAAAGCACACATGCAGAATTAATTAGATAACTTATGCCCTGAAAGTGCATGTTTTTCTGCACTGACTAGAAAAAGAGTTGATGGTAATTAGCTCTGATGTAGACACCTACATTATATATCCCTAACGTTAACCAAGACAAATTTCACCCTAAGAATGTTGATTATAGAACAGAGAAGAGAAATTATGCTATATGGCTTTTATTTTCAACCAAGATTGGATACAAATCTGATTCTGAATCTGGAAATATTTATGGTTATTGATCACACACAGTTTGCAAACCAGGAATTGCTTATGATTTAGGAAAAAAATTTGCCTGTTTAGTGAAACAGCTTTCTGTGAGCATCTCATACCATTGAATATCCAAAATAGTGACCTTTCTCAAATACTCAAAGCAGCAGATTATGATCTAAAAAACAGGATATGAATTCTTGCCACCTGAAGAATTACCTTCCTCTATACTGTACTTCTGCACTGAGATAAATTGAGGCAATGAACTTCAGTCCTTCATAACAAGAAAAAGAATTTCTGACAGCTACTCAGTCTGGAATGCAAACCCTCATACTTTTCTTCTCTATTATTAACTAGTTAGCAGTGACTAGAGCTTTAACAGAGATGAGAACTCAATCATTCCATACAGGTAACAGTAGATACTGCCCAGAACCATAAACTAAACAGATCAGTGCTGGTGAGTGAGGAAAGAGTATTTTTCTTCTATGGCAGAGCAGGGCAGGGTGTGTGTGTGTGTAAAAGAACCAGCAAATCTATTCCAAAAGGAATAAAACAGGACTGAGATTTTGATAAATGAGAGTGTTCCAGAAAGCCTTTGCTACAAAAGTTCATTAAGTCTGGGGGCACCTTAAAACCCCAGGTACTTCCTTGTGCACTCCTAAATTCAAACGGAAGGGCCAAGCTCATCACAGTCCAGAGAGAAGGCTTTGCCTAATATCTACATTAGCAAGTAGCTTAGTTAATAGGATGGGTTCTGTACAGCAGAAATGTCGGTGCTAGGGAGATGGCATCCACAGTATGCATGTTTCAGGGTTTTACTCTGGACTGTCTCTAACCTGGTCACGAGACTGAACTCACACTACATTTCAGGCGTGCCTGTGGGTACATCTTCTTGTTTGGTGTCATCCAAAAGAAAATCAATGCATGTATTTTGAGTCTGCCCTTGATGTCAAATGCAGGAATCATGAGATTCACTTCAAAGAGATGTTCCTGACACCAACTAAGATGCTTTTGTGCCTGTGGGCCCCACTCTCTTAGACAGGCCCTGGGCATCCATGGGGCAGGTGGCAGATCCAGGTGTAGCACAAGGCTGAGCAGTGAGAATTGTCTTCATATCAAAAGGAAGGCCCTGAAGAGAGGCCTGTGCTGCCACAGGCACCTGCGGTGTCTCTGCCCAGGGAGCAGGACATCTGATTTGGCTCTCACCGTGGCCAGCTGCAAAGCCTGAGACAGTGCTAGGCATCAAAGATGGCTTTGCCAGTCACATAAGCGGCAATACACCCATGGACCTGCTGATATGGTAGGTCAGGGTCATAGTAGGTCAGGGAGGAACTTCTGCATGTGTAACTGTCCTTTTCATTGCTTCGGGATGCTTTGATTCAAAACTACCCTAGTGCCGGCAACCTGAGCAAGTGGGATGAGATCCATTCCTGCCCCCTCATGTAGTACTTCTTCACTTAACATCTTCTAATGACTTATTTTTGCTCTGTACTCCTACTCTGACCTGTACTTAAACACAACACAGAGATACTGCACCTGGCTTTTGTTGCAGTGAGAGTTTAAGATGACCTCAGCTTGCTCAGGGAGATTTTGGGCAGAAAGTGTTGGGAAGGGTGAACTGATTTGTGACTTCTTTGGGGAAGGCTGAGAGCAGGGGAAAGCAGGATGCTGCACTGGCTTTTGTGTATTGTTTTGCCTCTTTTAGTTCCAAGGTGGCTAGCACCTGTAACTGGAGCTCTTTTATACTCTTACTTGTAAAACTGAAGAAATTAAATAATCAACACTGTTCTGAAGAATGAGTAAGAAAATACAGTCTGCTTCCCAATTACCAGTAACAGGAAATAATAGAGCCATTCCGTGTATTATCCAGTAGTCACGCCATCAGTGAGTACTTCCTTTCAGTAAATGCAACAGGATAGAATCAAAGAAAGTGAAATATTAAGGCCAGCTGGCTATCAAGGTTGTTTCAGAATGTAATGCAACTTCTTTTTTTTTCTTCTAAATATTGTTGTGTATGTGAGTGTCTGTAGAAAAGTGAACTTTGAAAAAAAAAAATCAGCCTTAGGCCTACATTTATGTATAAGAAACTAAAAAGAACAGTACATTGTGAGAATTTTTACTTGCTGATCTATCATACTGCAATTAAGAAAGTGCTTTATTCTGACTTCAGTGATTGCAGTGGTAATCAAAAGCAACCAGAATTATACCACCTACTTCAAAGTGTGGTAAGAGCAGGGCCAGTGATGTCTGAATCCAACTTAGGCTTTAGACACAACTCTGAACTTTCTGACTTTATCATACAGTACTGTTCTTTCCATTTAGCTGAACAATAGCCTGGCCTAGGAAATTCAGAAACCATTCCACTATTGAAAAGAAGAGCTACCAGGATCTGCTTTGATTCTTTTCTTTTTTTACCCCTGGAAGTGGCAAGTTCACTGACTTTGATAAAACCATTTCCAGACTTACACCAGCGTCTGAACAGAGAATCAGGCCCCAAGTCACCCTCTGACCTTGGGTCACCAAGGGACCCAAGTCACTACTAAGAAATGGATATTTCATATAACTCATTCTAAAGAATGTTTAACTTCTGTAGCATGAAATGTCCCTCGTTATGATTTCCAGAAGATGGAGGTCAGTACAGCTGGAGTGAAAAGGACTTATTTTCAGTTAAATCTCTTCAAAGGGTGATAGCTGTGCATTACCAATGGGATTTTAACAAAGGTTTTCCTCCTTGCTATTGTGTCACAATCTGCTGCCTTAAGAAAAAGAATACCTGCAATAAAATGAAGTCTGTCTAACACAATATAAAAAGTGTGGAGACTTGTTAAAGATGGAAGATTGAGACCTGACCTGAAGTATTGTGGCAGAAGTGGCGATGATATAAACCACAACTGAAATGGGATTTTATACAATATCTGAAGCAAGGATAAATCTTTTACAAAGCCATAAAAAAGCAATTGAGAAACAAGCTTAATTTTAACAGCTAGTGCTCACAAAAGGGCACAGTTGTTGGGGAAAGGGCTGGCTGTGAACAGCCTACAGCCAGCAGAGAGGATGTTAAAGGCGGCAACGAACAAAGCAGAAGTGGCTTCTTACAAATCGGCACTTATTTCTCTGTTGTGAAGGCAGGCACTGAGCTGGCACAGCAGTGCACACACCTGCCTCTTGCACAGCCAAGCAGAGGGGAAGGATGCTTCCCACACAGCCCCTGTGCCCACAACCAGCTGGCAGGGCAGAGCCCTGTGCAGCACAGGCAGCTGCCGGGTAAGAAAACCTGGAGAGGTGACTCAAAGGCCGTTAACCTGTGCCCTGAGCATGGCTGGTTGCTTTCTTCTGGTGCTAAAGTTGCTTGCATTCAAAGCTTACTCTTGTGAAAGGCTTACTCAGTGCTAAATGGGATATGCAGACTTGGAGGGAAAAAGGAGGTGAGGAATGGGAGGAAGGGTGTAAGACGAAAGTCACTTTACAAATCCTCCAAACCATTTGTATTCATCCTTTGTTTTCTATCATCTACTTGTTCTTTCAGTAACTGAAATAACCTATTTCTCAGGTCCAAACCTCATCAGTTTTGTGGTGCAGTGGCAAAATGTGTTTTTATCACTGTGTAATGTGGGATGGTTATTGTGTGCAAAATCCCAGCTGCTTCACAGAAAATGAGCCTATGCAGAGAGATGCTCCTGGATCTGCAGGGTGAGGAAAACGCTGGTGGCAGTGCCAGCAGCTGGGTGCCTCAAGGAGAAGGGCTATCGGTTTGCATAGACATAACCATGTTCCTTAGAAGCAACTCTGTAGACCTCTAGGGAAAAAAAACCCCAGCAACAAAACATGGAAAGGAATGATGAGGAAAAGGCACTCTGAATCTCTCACCCCGCCTTGGACTAAGAAGAGATAACAGAGAGCTGCTACTGTGTCCCTGAAGTAGTCTAGATCCAGCAATGCTGCTACCAGCCCAAGTTACTGTGTGCTGTGCACATACCAAAGTGTGAGAAGAACGAAACCTGCATTTTGTTCATGCAAATCAAAAAGATACAGAGGAAAACCAGACAGTCCATGACATTTCTGACTCAAGGGAGAACTTGAGTATCTGACTCAAGGGATAACTTGGTATCTGCATTATGCAACTAAACCACATGTAAATGCAATGTGATCTCTTGATAAATACTTACCTGTGTTGTGCTAGTGATTCTTTGTGCCAATATGCTGCTGTGTTCATGAAAAACAGGGAAAGCAGAAGAAACTGGGGAGGAATGATTGAACTACTCCCCTGTTTAATTTGTGTGTCTGGTTAATTTCTGCCTTCCTGCAAGTATTGTGTTGTAATGTATTAAAAGTATTATGTTTTAATCTCTTCTTCTTCTTCTTCTTCTTCTTCTTGTTATTATTATCTTAATTATGCCAGAGATGTAAATGCCATTTGAAAAAATGGCAGTTGCTAGCTTCAATTAGTAGACACACAGGAAACTTAAGATAGGGAAAAAAAAATCTAAACCCAGCAAAATTTACAACTTGATCAATTTAGAGAAATTCAGCAGTCAAACATTACTGTTTCAGGCTTAGCATTCCTGTGGCAAAATATTGAGAGCAGACCAAGAAGGACTGGAATACGTCAGCTTCTGTGCTTTCCTCCATTCACACATTTATTTACTTTCATTTTGATGGTAATAATAATAATTATCAATCTTGCTATGACAGCCTGCTCCATTTTACCCATCAGAGATTTGGTTTTCAGTGCTAACACATACACGGTACTTTTCAGTTACACATCTCAAGGCTCTTTAAGGCTGGGAAAGCTGAGGATCAGCGATGTCAAACAACACCTTGAAGAACTGAATTAGTTAGACAACAATGAACAGTGCCCAAGACACTGTGCAGCTACTTCCCTATCATGCTTGTTAATAAGTATTGTTAGCTATTATTAATTAGAGTTTATTGGCTTGTAATTTTTACAAGGTAAGATTAATGATACCAATACTTTGGTATATGACTTTACATCCATGATTGATTTTTAATACTACAAAGTACAATGTACATTTTTTTATTATTACGTATCAGTTCAGCTGTGTACATCGAAGCATTAAATATGTGGAGGATGCTGCATAGCAATTTTCACCTCTGTGTTTAAAGGCAAATACAGTCCTGGATGAGCAGCGAGGCTTGATCTCGCTGATAGAACATTGACAAACCTGAGGAAAGTGCCTGTCTACTGGAAAACATCCCGCTTAATTCTTATGGGCAGAGGACGGCAGGGAGCAGGAAAAAAAGACTAGAATTAGGCTGTCTGGTAGACCAGGAGCCAGAGCGATGATCTCTGACAGCAAAACTGATTCACTATGCCAAATTGAGAAGAAAATGCTGCTCACAGTGGATACCTTGGAAGACTTCTAACACAGAGAGCTGAGGGCTGGACTGTGTCGGATGGAGATGGGTGGGAGATGATGGAGCTGCTACAGATGGAAGAAGGAAGGAAACCCATTGCCATTCTTGCAAAAAGAAGACACATTTTTTTGCTGAATAGAGTCCTGTATATGTCCACGTGCATGTGTTTATGTACATATCCATGTGTACAAATATAGCAACAAACACTGTAAATGTTACTGCATATGAAAAAGCCTGAGAAAACAGAAATTAGGAGTAGCAATATGCTCTTTCAGAAAGACGTAAGCATCAAGGTCCTAGGCAAATGCAATTACAGTTAACTTGTTTTTTTCAGTTTGCTTTGCTGAGCTTTGTGTGAAGGTCATTAAGGAGACACAGTTAACTTAAATTCCTAGTAAAAATCTGCCCAAGAGGACTATCAGAAATTAGGAAGAAGTAGCAGAGCATTTAGTAGCAGAGAATGAGGAATCAAAATACTGGAGGAGCATGTTGCCTGGCTTAGTGAGGGATTTTTTTAGATCTGGTCATTTAGACTAGCACAGAGGTTGATCTGATCACCCTGGTACTCCTTCTAGCTGTTTCTAATGCAAGCATATTATGGGTTTGCAAGATTCAGTACAAGATGATACACAATTCACCCACTCATAAGGTATTTTTATCTCAAGAGCTGCTTATAGGTGCGCAAACAAGAGTAAATGAGAAACAAATGGAGCTCATCTGTGTAGATCTGTGTCTTATTTTGTGGCCTGACTCTCAGCCTGACTCAACAAACGCAGCAGGACAGGCTGGGTACATGCTGGATAGGAACAAGCTTCACAGGAAAACTCCTGGGGGTCCTGGTAGACAAGTTTACCGTGACCCAGCCATGCACCCTCATGACAAAGAAAGGCAACAGCCTCTTGGTCTGCATTGCCAGCAGGTCAAGGCAGGTCACCCTTCTCCTCTGCTCAGCTCTGGTGAGGCACATCTGCAGTGCTGTGCTCAGTGTTGGGCTACCCAGTACAAGAGAGACACAGGCATACTGGAGTGGGTCCAGAGAAGGGCCACGAAGGTGACTGAGCACTTGAAGCATCTGTCATGAGGAGAAGCTGACAGAGCTGGAACTGTTCAGCCTGGAGAAGAGAAGGCTCAGGCAGATCTTCGTCCAGATGGGATGTTGTGGGGAAGGTACCTGACTTTCCCTGGAGGTGCACAAGAATGCACAAGAAAGGACACAGGTTGCAATACAAGAAATTTGAGCTAGATACGAGGAATTTTGTTTTTTACCATGAGGTAGTCAAGTACTGAAACAGGGCATAATGGGGTTGTGGGATGTCCATCCTTGGAAGTGGTCAGAATTTGACTGGACAAGTAACCTGATCTAAGCTTGCCCCCTTGAACAGCGTGAGTGTCCATGACCTTCACAGGTCACTTCCAACCCCAATTATTCTCTTATTCTGTTTGTAGACTAGAGCTGTTCATGTCAGTACTTCACAGTCGGAATTTCAAAACTGGGTCCAAAATCCGCCTAAAAACAAATCTCAAAGCTCTAGGACTACAGACTTCCTTCTGGTACCTTATTTGCTCTGTATTGTTTAGTATGTGCTGACAATGAGAATTCTGACAGGAAAAGAAATGGAGGACCACAACTGTTAACTTCCAACTTCAGCATTTCATGCTTTTGAAAAATTCCTTATGTAATTTTAAATATCCTTTTCATATAGATTAACTGAAAAAAGAAAAAACAATGAAAGGCCAAAAGGGCTAAAGTATATACAGTTAAAGCTATCCATCACGATCTAAATGATTCTTATATTACACTTTTCAGCTTAATTGTAGAATCTGTTTGGAGCATTGACTTCATTGTATGTCTAAACGCATTTCTGAGCACTGAACAAACTGTAAGTAATAGCTGTGAGATCTGCTATGGCCGAGCAAATGACAGTCTGCTTCTCTAGTAGTAAGTGCGAGTGTCTGAAGAAGTAGAAAGAACAAATAAAGTGGTTGAACAAATCACATGTATTTTCACTGGAATTTTCAAAATGATTTTCTGTGATATTCTTCAAATCTGACCACAATTTCCTCACTTTCTTACAGTTCACTCTTGCTTACAAGTTAGAAAACAAAGAAATAACAAAAGAAACCTATGACGTATTTACTGAAAATAAATTATTCCAAATAATGAAATGTAAGCAAAACTTAGAATGATATAGTTTCCTTAAATCTGTGTGTTTTGCTATATATTTTTAGTCCTGTCTCCTCAGGTAGGCATATTTGTGCTACTGAGCTCTCTGTGGGTCCGTCTATCAGTTTTCCAGTAAAATATTTTTTAACACATTTGGCAATTTCAGTTATATTTGAAAGGAAGAAAATGCCTCTAAGACATTGTCTAGGACATCAAAGTTATCTAAGACATTAACTCTGTACAGTCCATATTAATACTGGCTGCCGGGTGGAGAAGAGAATCCTATTTTTTTTTTTGCCTCCAAAGGGGTAAGAAGGACCCAGACACTACACCTCCTGTCTGACAGCTGCTAGTCAGCACACGGGTTCTTTCAACTTGTACATGTTTCTTCATTAGCCAAGGAAGTGCCATTTCTTGCTTGATCAGTACATTTTTGGAAATAAGATTTTTATGGTGCTGGTGGTAGCAGCAGACTAAGAGAAAAACAAAGCCCTCAAAAACCAAGGAGGTAACAGTCCTCATTTCTTAACTGTTTTAGTAATCCTAAACGCTGCTTCATTCTGCTATGCGCAGCTTCTGGATTGCTTCAGATTGTAATGATGCAAATCAAGCAATGAGAAAAAATATTTTGATTTAATAATTATTAATATTTAATAGTAATGAGAATAAAGTAATATGAGAAGAAAAATAAAATAAAAAACTCAATAATTTTGTTAAACTGGGAAGCCTGACTTGGGGTTTCATAAGTTCAGCTGAAATATGTATCTGGTATTAGCTTTGTTTGGGCTTTCTCAGTAACAAATAAAACCACATTTCTTTTGTAGGCATATTTATTTTGAAATGTGAGTTCTGAATTTCAAATAGAAATTCAGTAAATATATAATAAAATTAAAGTAATGATTTTCTACACCCTTTATCCTTAGGCTGACTTGACTTCTGATTTTTGGTGAATAAGCCAGAAATGTGAGGATTTTATTTGCATGGAGAAATGCAAAACTGTTTTAGAAAGCAGGAAGAAAAATGAAATTAAAAGATGGAATAAGAAAAGATGGAAAACTCCTAGTGAAAAGTGAGAGAAGCACATGGGCCTGATTCTTGCTGTGCCATATACAATAAATGACTACTTTGGCCTGGACTGTTCAGATGCTGTATTTCTTGCTGCCAGTATTAGCTGATTAGTTGCTAGGAAATGGAAATCACAATGTTACGACGTGTCTCAAGTATTCATTTCGTATTAAGCAGAAAGTTCTTTTTAATACAAAGTCAGGGGACCACTTTAGAAACACAACTTGGAAAGAAGAGACATGCAAGCAGAGAATTTCCTGTGCCTCTGACCAACTTTCATCCTTTGATTCAATCAGAGTTATTTTTGTGCTTTTAAAAGACCACCTGCTGAAAGTGTCACGAAAAAAGGGATGTTGATAAACAAGGACGTAATGGTCCTTGACAGAAGAATATGAATCACTAGAAATGTGTTCTGCTATATAAGCCATATCTGTTACATAAAACTGTGGAGATGTCATTTAATCTGTCTGTATCTTTGTTTTAACTCCCTTTTTCTATCTTGTCCCAGTAAGCTGGAAAGATAATGGTAAAAACAATCTTTAATTTCATGCATGTAGGAAAATGGGGCTTTGCCTCTGTTTCTAGTCACCTATGCAATAAAAATAAAGGATTATCATAGTTTATTTTTGAAATTAACAACACGTGGCATTATTTTTATTATGGCTGTGTATGAACAGATGAAACAAAGAGCCAGGTAAATAAACTGGGGAGACATTTAATCAGATTTTGTGAGATCGCTTAAAAGTTTCTAAAAAAACATTATGTTAAGCATAAAGAGACCTCTATAACTGTTAAGAGTAGACGGCCTTTCTCAAAAATGGCAACACACTTTCTGGAAGTTCTGGGGAAAGCTTACATGAAATAGATCTTCATAAAATCACAGAATCATAGAATGGCTTGAACTGGGGGGGACCTTTAAAATCATCTAGTTCCATCCCTCCTGCCATGAGCAGGGATACCTTCCATCTTCATTTTACTGCTTTTCCTGCTCCTGCACAGCACTAAAACACACTGTTTGTCGGTTATTTCTGGGGTAAGAAGCTGCCAAGGCTGCCCTGAGAGGCCACAGCAAGGGAGCAGTCCATGCCCAGAGCCACACCACCCCCAGCTATATACCAGGTTTACACTGGTAAATTAAAATGGGTCAGGACCTGCTTGCCCTCCCCGAAGGCAAATCATGTGTGCCACTTAAAGTGGACAAATAAAGAAACCACTTACGGCAAAAGTCTTGATGTTTGCAGTCTGTCTTTCAGAGCCTGAGACTGCAGGATGATAAGGTCTGCCAGAAGAGTGTAAAGGAGGAGTTTCACTCACAGGCACCAAAAAGGTTTTCCTGGTTATAGCTGTTGTAAGATATCAAGGACGTATAGTGCTCTTCCACCATCAGAAGAACAAAGTCTAGAAAGAGCTAAAATTTTCTTGGTATGCTTGAGACAGAGCAGTTTCTTGAGAGTAGGTGGAGATCTACAGACTCAGGCTGAAAATGCTGTCTGTCTTCCTGATGAGCTGAAGCAACAACTCTGTGACCCTGCAGAAATGGATGTCTATTATGGTGTTGTGTTCAAACAGGACTTTGAGCTGAGCCATGCCAATTGGCAGTAATACTGAAGCCAAGCGAAACATTTCCAGTCACTTCCAAATAGCTCCAGTTGCTACTGGTGACTGTATGGTCTTGTGTGTGTGAGCATGACCAAAGAAGAGCACAGCTTTATTAAGAAAACCATCAGAGTCTTGTAAGTCTTGGCATAGCCTTGAGAGGTAAGATCCGCAACCTTTTCTGAAGCTAAGACAGTAGGGGGCAATCCAAGTAAATTGGATATAAACGTTGTGTGTGCGCTGAATGCATCTCTTGAATTTAATGGTAGCCATACTCTCCCTTTCTAGAAGGAAATCTGAAAATGAAATGCCATCTCTCTATAACTTATCCTTACACGGAGCACAGGTTTGGCCCTTGCCCAAAACGCCAACCTCACCACAGCAACACAAAAACCTGAAAGGAAGACCATATGATGAAAATGCACATCCTCAGGTGTGCACAGGGGAAGCACGGATATCAGATACATCACTGGGTTCCAGGACAGAAATTTTCCCTGAAGACAAGCCTCAGGTACGGAGTGTGGAGGCAGCTTCTACACACAAGGCACATGGGGAGTTAAAAATAAATGACCCCCCCCCCAGCGAACTAAGAAAAATACAGGAGACCAAAAGAAACAGAAAATGGTAAGATTAAAGTTGCACAAGAAGTGCGGAAACAGCAAGGTGCTGATTTTCTTAGCTAGGCAGCTGGGAGAGGACAGTGAAGGGAAGACATCAGGTCAGATAAGTGGGCACTAGTATGGACAGGGGAGCAGTGCATGTGATCACTTTCTGAACACAGCCGGTGAAAAAGTCTCCAGTCCTAGTGAAAAAGTCTCCAGTCCTCACTGCTTGAGGTCCACAGTCATGAGAACTGTAAAGGTGTATGTACGTGGGCAGTCATCTGAGAGGAAACCCACAAGCCCACAAGCCAGTGTCTCTCCCTTCATTACCATAGATTTAAGGGCAAAGCACTTTGAGTTACGGTCTCATTACTGAGATTTAATTACTTTTCCTAAATGTTCTGCAGAACATTTACTGGGACATTGCAAAGTATTACAGTATAGTCACAACTTAGGCTCTCAATTGCAGGAGAACTAGGCAGGGAAGAAGTTAATTAGAGTCACTGAAGCTTAATCAATTCCTCAGTGTATGCAGGGAAGAGCACACCAACTTTTAGTCCATTTGTGAAGCGACCTTACCTGTTTGCTACAGGTTATTAAAGCCTTCATGCAAAGGAAAGTCAAGGGATGATATTTTAAAATGGCTGTTATTTTGCATTTTCTACAATGGGCTAGACTCTTTTTGCTTCAATCCCATATTTGGCAGACTAAATGTTTTTATGTTTGACTGTTTCTGACTGCCCATCCTTAAGCAGCACTTGATCTCTGAAGGCAAAGTGATTTCGTTTTGGAGCCCCAAACCAGCATCCGATGCCTACTTGCAGGTCAGCCTGCCTAGGCAGACTAGGACTTTCACAACGCAGACTAAAGCTGCAGCTCTTCTGCATTTTTTGTTGCCTGGCTATAATGCCATTCCTGTTTGTACAGTGACCTTCCTTGGGAAGGATGGAGAGGATTTCCAAGCATGTTGGGAAAGCAGAGAATTCACATGATCTGGGAAAATTACAGAAAAATTCTGAAATAAATGAATTCCAATTTAAGTAGGTCAAGTGTAAATATATATATATAAATAATCTATATGGGCAGTCACTACAGGAAAAAACCCAGAAGCCAGTTTCTCTCACTTCATTAGCATAGATCTAAGGGCAAAGGCTTTACACTTCAGTGTAAATAAACACCAGTGCAACTACAGAAGAGCTCATTTCCTGGGTGAAATTCATCCCACCCAAAACTGGACAGTAGCCAGATGAATCACTTCCTAAAGTGCTTGTATGACTAGGACACAGGTATGTTGCAAGTTAGCTGTTAATTCCTACCCTCCACTCTCCCTGTGCAGTTAATGGGAAGAGGACTCAATAAGCTCTCAGCCTTGCCCTGTAGTGGTGTTAGCCAAACTCACCGTGTCTGATTCAGCCTGTTGAGGCCAGGCACTTCATTTTTATGATTTACCCTGCCTGCACTGAGTATCTGTTTTAGGCATGCAGAATCCAGACCTGCACGAAGTAGAGGAGGTCAAAACCTAATCATATTAAAATCAATATCCAATTCAGTTCTGCCTGATCTGAACAAAGAACACAGGTTATGTTCCTGAAAAGGAACTGAGTATGCAGGTGCCAGTCTGGAAGGAAAATGAGTAGCAGCTCCTGGAAGCAAATAAAATGTACGCGTGAGATCAGTGACATCCAAACGTGTACTGGATAACTTTTTTTTGCTTTGAAACTGAGCGGATACTCAGTTGATACACCTATGCAAGATGGTGGGTGTACATCAAGACTTATGGTAATATAACATACTTTTTCTAAGTCACATTTGTACACCATGTAAAAGAAACCAGGTGCATAAACACAGAGCTGTAAGAGAGAAATTATTTTTCTGAGTGTATTTTAAAAGACTCTCAAATGGGTGTTCTGTTTTACTACAACATAGGCTGAACTTGGGGGAGGATTTCATTATAAGTTACAGAAAGCATGTGTTAAAACATAGTGGCATTTAGAATAAAAAAAATGGCCAAACGAATATCTATAGCAACATGGCATCATCCTTTCTTCTCTTGGCAACAATCATAGAAAAAGTCCTTGTTAAATCAGCCATACTATTAATTCTCAGTTTCCCTTTCGATCTTCTGCCATTGAAAGCAAAATTGATGTAGATATTTCTGTGAGTACTATTTTTTGCATATCTGTATCGCAAACGACATTTCCTTTTTCTGTGACTTCAGTGGCAGATGCATCACGAACGTTTTTGCAACAAAATCTTCAAAATGACCTATTGTGCTAGCAATGTGAAGCAGCATGGGGCGGAGGATCTCCCACCAGCAGATGGCATTCATCCCCTGCAATTCCCGCAGCAGCACCAGCAGGTACTGAACGGTGCACTTGCACCACATCAGCAAGATATGGGGGATCATGTGAGAAGCAGATACTTCACGCTAAATTATTTCCCCGTCATTTGACAAAATGCTCCTTTCAAAGCATTATTTTTTTCCCCCCACCATTTAAGGAAGAGCTCATACATAAGCACTATATAGAAATAGATTTGCCACATCAGAGCAGCAGAATTTCATATTCACTTTACACAGTGGTGTAGGTACTACCTAGTGCAAGCCAGTTTGTCTGGCCCAGTATTTCCTTTATGTAATAGCAACTTTCCATGAAGAAGTGACAGAAGAACCTGACCTTCCTTCTGAGTTCAATAGCACTTTTATTCTACTGTTCATGTTCACAAATACTCTGCTAAAGTAGTAAAACTATCAGTTTAAATGTGTAATAATAATATTAAAGTATTTTATGGTTAGAAATAAATGGCCTATCCTATTTGGTGAAGAGAAAGTAACAGTGGATTCAAATAAGCTTTTTTTTCCTCAAATAAAACTGAGTTTTACCCCCATGAAGGTATGGATTGAGGCATTTGGCAGCTCAGCAACACCATGTTCTTCCTGATGGAAGATGTGGAGACCAGTGATGACTGGTGTTCCTCAGGGGTCAGTACTGGGACAAGCACTATTTAACATCTTTGTTGGCAACACGGACAATGGGATCAAGTGTACCCTCAGCAAGCTTACCGATGACACCAAGCTGAGTGCTGTGGTCAAAAAGCAGGAGGGAAGGTATGATATCCAGAAGGGCCTTGATAGTCTTGACAGGTGGGCCCAAGCAAACTTCATTAAGTTTAGCAAGGTCAAATGCAAAGCCCTGCACATGGGTTGGGGCAATCCCAAGCACAAATACAGGCTGCACAGAGAATGGATTTAGAGCAGCCCTGAGGAGAAAGATTTGGGATTGTTGGTTGATGAGAAGCTCAACATGACCAGGCAGCGTGCACCTGCAGCCCACAAAACTAACCATATCCTGTGCTGCATCAAAGGAATTGTGACCAAGGGAGGTGATTCTCCCCCCCTACTCCACACTTGCGAGACCCCATTTGAGTACTATGTTCAGCTCTGGGGCCCCCAGCATAAGAAGGACATGGACCTGTTGGGAGTGAGTCCAGAGGAGGACCATGAAGATGATCAGAGGCTGCAGCACCTCTCCTATGGAGCCAGGCTGAGAGAGTTGGGGTGGTTCAGCCTGGAGAAGAGAAGGCTCCGGGGAGACCTTGTAGCAGCTTCCCAGTACCTAAACAGGCCTACAGGAAAGCTGGAGAGGGACTTTTTACAAGGGCATGTAGTGATAGGACAAGGGGGAATGGCTTTAAACTGAAAGAGGGTGGGTTTAGGTGAGATATGAGGAAGAAATTCTTTACCATGAGGGTGGTGAGGCGCTGGCACAGGCTGCCCAGAGCAGCTGTGGCTGCCCCATCCCTGGCAGTGCTCAAGGCCAGGCTGGATGGGGCTGTGAGCAACCTGGTCTGGTGGGAGGTGTCCCTGCCCGTGGCAGGGGGGTTGGAACTAGATGGGCTTTAAGATGTTTTACAACCCAAACCATTCTATGATTCTATGCTTCATTCTGTGCATCAGACAGAAGTGCTGGGATGCGAGGCCAAACGTGCAGCTGCCCTGAGTGCTGACACCGTTCACCCACAGACCTGCCGAGTGGGAAAGGGCAGCCTCACTGCACTGATGCACTGGCTATTAAGACAACAATTATATAGGAAAAGAAAATGGAGTATGCAAGTGGACACACAAATATAGGCCAATGAAGGAAAACAAAACGAAAGAGCAAGCAATCTAATTTCCAATGAAAAAAACAAATGAAATGCAACGCACACTGGTATCTCATCTGCATTTTCAGTACTGTGCTTACAATGACATTAAAAGCAGGTATTACCTGTTCTAAGAGATTCTGAAGCCTCTCTATTTCACAGTCTATTACAAATTTCTTTTCTTGCCTTCGGTCCAGATCTTCTAAAAGCCGTCTGTAGCTGGCATCATTAAAATTCTCCACACAGATGGCACTGACTTGCCAGCTATTTTGTCCTGCTTTTTCCATAATAGCTTGAAGTATTGAATAACCTAAAAGAAAAGGATACAATACACTTGTAACACAATCATTACATTTTTTGAATAGGAATTATCCTTAATCAATATTATATTTCTTAATATTTGCTCCTGCAGGGAAGGGAATAAGAGACTTTTTGTATCACTACCTATGCTGCTAGCCATGATCAGCGTATGAACGGTATGCAATTAACAAAATTACAATTGCTGTGATCAGAATGTTTGGAATGATTCTCAGAATTATGGATATTCTTCATATGATTTATACACACAAAGTCTTCCAGTCAGGCATTCAGCTTCTCATATTGGTTCTGTAAAGGTTTCTATATCCAGGCATTTCACAACACAGCACACTTCACCAGAAGTATTTGTATGCTACTAAAGCAGTATGTTAGGCATGCAAAAGCTTTGCTTTTTTTGTTTTTGGCAGGTTTGGGTGGGTTTCTTTGACAGCATTTCATACAAGAAGCTTTTAATGCTTTTTAGTAAGAATTCATTTTTTCATTTATTTATGCATATATATATGCGTGTCAGTATAGATGTGTGAATAGAAATTATCTCGATCCGTTTCAGAGATTCTATATAGCTTTAATCAATGCATACAAAGTGATTAGAGGTCAATGAATGAAGGGCACCACAGAAGCATTAATTACTACTACTGGCAGGATTATTGCTCTTTATCATTATCAGTATTTGATGCCCCCTCGGTCATCTGTGAGCCCATTCACAGAAGGGAAAGGCAGCATCCTCTCAGAAGGCTCCACCTGAACCTGTAGGGCAGGTTTCTTGCCTGCAGCCTCAGTGTGCCCTGGCCCACCAGCCATTCGCCTTTTTCCCTTTCCTAATTTTCTCTCACTGGGGATGTGCAGTACAGAGGCAGGAGTGAAGCTTGTGACATATCTTAGGACAGCTTGCAAGTCTAGTCTTGACTTGCCCCACCAATTCTTTAAGTAGGAGGCATGTATTATTCCATCTTTTACCTAGAGTAAATGGGGAATTTGTTTGAAGCAATGAAGACTGCACACTTCAGATCCAGAGTTAACATTCAAGAAAGACAAAAAGGACAGATATGTTTGTCAGTAATATATTGATGCAAATGATACAATTCAGAGAAGGTCGCCCTATTACAACATAAAATATTGTGGCTTTTTACTTGTTATCTGGCTGAATTTTCCCCACTAGCTTTGAACGAAAGATTTCATCTCTTGAAAACTGTCCTCAGTGATGCAGCTTCACAGTGGTGGCTCCTTTCTGCCTTCAACAAGAGGGTGCCACGTCTGAGTGCAGTGACCCCCTGCTGTCATTTTAATGCACTTGAAGATGCCACTGTGTGACAGATTCCATGTAGGAAGCACTATCAGATACTCCCGCAGATTGCAAGAGGAATCTTTGTAAGTCACATTTCAGAAAGAGTACTTTTGAGTGTGCTGTTGCTAACTAATGCATTATCAGAAGAGCTACAAAACCACCAAAACCTGAGTTTGCCTCCAGTAAAATAAAAGTAGACAATATTTTTATCAGAATATGAAGATTTTAGGGCCCATAAGAAACTAATTCTGTCATAAATCTAGGAGTAGCTATTTTTCTTCTGGCTCCTACATCTGCAGCCCTAGAAATACTAACCTAAAATCTGTATTTTCTTACAATCGTGACACTATGGACCCGCGGTCTGAAATAAACATTTATTATTTGTTTTCTCCAATTCAGATGACACGTTTGAGAAAAAAATACAATTATAATCAATACATAACATGCATAACATATTTTATTGTATAGATGAGACATTTTATGAAACAGTATTTTATCTTAGGAAATTAATTCAAATACTTGATGTATTGAGTATTGAAACATTTCTGTACTCAGCATATATTTTTAACCTGATGACTGTTATTTTTTTCAAAGAACCATACAGCTTTCCTGTTAATTGCTGCATAATTATTCTGCTTTTCCTGTTGCTATATTCAATCTCCTTTTTTGCCTGTAATTATCTCTGCGAATCATGACAAGACTCTTTCCCAAACATTGTATTTCTTGCTTCATTTCCTATTCATTTCCATATATAGACATACATTAAAACTACTCCAGTGTTACAGGGGTTCCTACTTCATTTATACTGTAACTTTGACTTGATCTTTGCTACTAAGGCAGTCAACATTTACTTAATTCAGCTTCCTGACACAAATTAACATTCTCTTTGATTCAGAATGAATGGTGTTTGAAACAGCAATTGACATCCCCTCATTCCTTCCTTACTTCACTTGAACAACTTTACTAAGATGTATTTTGAACACACTGGGAATTTATCCCAGCATAAAGCATGACAAATATCAGACAAACACATAGAAAAGCTTTTCTTCTACCTTGGATCAACTTTGACTTGACACATTTCATTAGCAACTGCCTTCATTTAAGCATTTGAAGTTTCTGTAGCTTCTTGTCAGTAGTTAGCACTCAGATGTGGGTTTTCATGTTAGCATGTCTTTCACATACAGCACAATACAGCTAAATAGGTAGTAACTGGATATGGTGCAACATCTCCATCAAAAGAACTCAGAATCTCTGTGCAAGTAATCAGGAGCATAGTCATCTATTCAGTGTGCAGGAACAATTTCTAATATAACAGACTGACAAGGGTGGAGTTTATGCAGAATGAATAAGGGCATTCACAGGCTCAGTTGGCATAAAAATTAGACATGCTGAGAAGAATGCTTATTTGTCCAAAATAATTGGCTACAGCTGACAGTAAAAAAACAGTTGTATGTAGTGCTGTGAACATTTTATAAGGCAAAAAAACCGGAAACTAACCTGGGGTAACTCTCAGAAACTGAGTGCAGCATCTCTAGACAAAATTCTTGAACCTCAGAAAGGTGTTTGCCCAAGTAAAGCCAGCAGACATGAATCTTACAGTTGCCTCCTAAAAGGTATTTATTTTCTGGTTATCTGCTGTTTATCCTCAGTTATGCTACAGGCAGATGAATGATTCATTTTCTGGAATACATTCTATCCCATGTGTTGGGGAATACTATTTGTTGCATAAAAGCAAACTAAAAAACCCATGCTAACTCTTATCAGCTGAGCTACACAATGTTTTTCAAAACAACATTATTAAAAAGAATGTTTAGGACTATGCCACTAAATAAAAAGGCACGTTCTCACAAATCCATATAGTAACACTTCCTCACCAACTAATTCAACCTTGAAATGCAGATAACTCATTTATCAGAAAATACAAATTATTGTGTCCAAACACAACCAGTTGAAGCCTGCAAGTCTGCATCAACAAGCTCCTGGTCCTTCCCAGAGTGTTTGGGGTTTTTTTTGGTGTTTGTGGGGTTTTTTTGTTTGTTTATTTGTTTTGTTTTGTTATAATAGCAAATCTATGAACAAGATAAAACAGCAATACAACTGCTTGAAAACACAGAAGTCCTTCCCAAATGCAAAGATGCTATATGCAAGAATGGTGTCTTTTTCCTTTTTATGGGACTATGATTCTGGAGATTTTTCCTCAAATGACCTGGGATGAGAAGTCTGTCAACTGCTTTTTCTAGGTCATTACTCAAATGCAGATACTACTGACAACTGCTTAAGGACTGGTAATACCAATTCCACCTCAATATACTGGAACCAAACCAGAAACAGAAAGTCTGCAAAGATTTAATTTTTTTGATTCCTTCTCTCATTGCTTTTCTGTTTCCTGGTCAGGTGGAATAGTGATGATCTAAGATGTTGCTAATTTATTTCAAAAAAGATACCACACAATCATCATGTTGGGGAAAAAAACCCAAACAAACAACAAACATGACAATGAAAGAGTTACTCTATTGGTTTCCTGTAAAATCAGAGCTGGAGATGCCTACTGCAAAAAAATCTATGTATTGGGGTTGATATTACAGCTAAATACTTTACAAAGAAAATATCAGAATTTTTTTAACCTTCCTTCCCTCATTCCACACTCCACAGGCATTCTTCCATGACAAAATGCATGAACTACACAAAACCAATGTCAGATGTGCACCTAGTCTTACATCTGTTTAGAGAGAGGTCAGTATTTCAGAGAGACCTGGGTATCTTCTGGAGGCTGATGCATGAACGTGGACAATTCTCATATTTAAGAACGTGTGGCAAGTGCAGGACCTTGGGAGCCCTGAATTTCCTCCTAGTCACTGCAACATTGCTGTCAATAGAGCCTATACACAACCACCTTCCACCCAAGTAGTTGAAATAATGAGTAATCTTTTTGATTTTAAAAGTTCAGTGGCCTTTCAGGTTTTTTTTTTTGTCTTCTGCTCTACCAGCTAGGCTTTCCCCTATCCAATTTTAAATCAGCAGCCAATGACTTAATTTCATTTATTTCCATTTAAATGAAAAGTAAAATCTAAATCTCTTCAGTGTTTTCAGAATAAGCTAAAGAGATAGAGGAGCATTTTCGTGACTTATTTTTCTGCTGGAATGCACAAGGTTGGCTTGTTTCCTTCTCTTTCTTTCCTCCCTCCCCCCCCCCCCCCCCCCGCCTTTTTCTTCTTGCTTTGCCTGCTTGCTTTCACCAGAAATATTTCAGTGATAAATTACAGTGTAATAATTAAATTTCAATAACCTTCAGCTTCCAGCAGACTTTTCATTTTGCAAATCCATTTCTCCTGCCCCTGTAAGTGCAGGCAATCATTCCTGATGGTCTTACCACAGGACAGATAGCGAAGTGGCTGCTTGCTCCAAACAGTAGCACCCCCATTAATAATTCTCATTTTGGAACTATTGTGCAGGAAGTAACTTATTATTAATTTTCTGCGATGAAGAGGATACAGTATTTACATATTATTATTGTATTTTAATCTGGCTAGCAGACTGACAATACTGAATGACACAAGTTAACATGTTAATATACTTGGAAATGGCATATGCAATATATTTGTTATGGCCCCCAGGAGTAGAAAACATCTCTGACAAACATGGGTCTTTTCCAAAGATGGGCATCATACACTGCACATTACTGAAATGCAAATTAATTTTCTTCTTTTGCTGGCCCAATTAACTTTCAAATAGGAATTGATCCCATTCCCAAGATTAGCTACGATCCCAACAGCTGCAGACACTGAAATGCTGGAGCTGTTTTATGAAAGCTATTTCCATCTATTGGAATTCGTATTAGGATCAGTAGAAGAAATAAATTTGTTATAAATCCAACACATAGCAGAAGTGAAGAATAAATGATCGAATCATCTGGTATGGATAAGCCAATATATTTGACATTCAGGATTGAATTCATGTCACTTAACTCTAGCTGTCTATAAAGTATTTGTCTAAGTTAATCATCCAAGCTTTCAAAGGAGAGACTTATACCCCATAAAAAAAAGCATTTTTTTTGTCTTACGTATCTGTCTCAGAGGTGCTTTTCCCTTTCTCCAGTGAATACTGAAGGAGTCTAGACATGAGGCTTAGTGAAAATACCTACCATTTATTTACCAAAATTGGTGAGATGAATACAGATACTACAGTGATGAAAACCATATAAGAAATTTACAGTAGGAGTGAGGCATGATTGTACATTCAATCAGTAACTACAAAGACACAAACTCAGGTATATTTTAGTTTTCCTCATGATGGTTAATACCTTTTTATTAACATATGGTTTTGTTTCAAATTTTTGGTCAGTATACAGCTTCTAGAACTCAAATACAACCAGTAAGATTTACAAGCTCTTTCATATAACTTTTAACATATGATAACTCATTCGCATGCCCGATTTTCTCTGCATTTGGAGTGGGACATTCAACAGAAAGTACATACAAACCGGTCAATTTAGATAACAGAGTGAAAGCTAGAACTACAGGTGTGTTCTCAGTCCTTCTTGGGCCTAATTCACAGAAATGACACACAGATTGGAAAATAAGACAGGGAACTCAATAAATAATCCCATCTATTCCTCTCTATCCCTCCATTCCTCAAGACAGATAAATTGTATTTAAATCATTCTAGACAGATATCTTTTTTTGTCCTTAAAAATCTCTAAAGAGGATTCTGTAACTTCCTAGGTAATATATTCATTGCTTAATTATCCTTATCATTAGAGATGCTTCCTAAAGCTAACCCAAGTCTCCCCTGGCGTAATTTAAAGCAACTCATTCTTGTCCTATCTCTAGTAGACCTGGAGAACAGTTTGTTCCCTTCATCTTTAAAGCAATTCTTTATGTAACTGAAGACTGCTATTTCATTTCTTTTCTATCTGCACTTCTCTTGCTGAAACATGATTCTTTCAGGTCTTCCTTGTGGAACGCCCTTTAGTCCAGATTCTGAGAATGTTCCTTGCTTTCCTCTGGATATGTTGTAGTTGATCCAAGTATTTCCCGAAGTAAGTTAGTGAAAAAGTGATGTATTTAAAAAAATGTATTACAAAGTATGCATAGTCATTTAAATGTATTGTCTGCAAGTTTAACAAATGTATTCTGTATTTCCTCATCCAAGTCATTAGTAAAGAGACTGAGAAAGACTGCAACCAGAACGGATCACTACTTAATACCTTCTTATTTGACAGGGAACCTCATGAGTTCAAGTGTGTGACCAGTGTCTGACATACGTTCTAGAAATCTCATCAAGACAAAATTTCTTTAGTTCATTGTGGTGGGTTGACCTTGGCTGGATGCCAGGTGCCCACCAAGCTGCTCTATCACTCTCCCTCATCAACTGGAGGTGGGGCTGGAGAAAAAAGTGACCAAAGGTTTGCAGGTCAAGATAAGGCCAGGGAGAGATCACTCAGCAATTAATGTCATGGGCAAAACAGACACAGCTTGGGGAAATTAATTTAATTTACTACCAATCAAATCAGAATAGGATAATGAGAAACAAAACTAAATTGTAAAACGCCTTCCCCGCACCCCTCCCTCCCTCCCGGGCTCGGCTTCGCTCCCCATTTTCCCTCCCCCCCGCCGGCCCTGCCCGCAGCCCGGCCCCGGCCCGGGCTCCTCCCCGCGGGGCCACGGGCCCTGCCCGGAGCCGGCCCCGGCGCGGCCCCCGCGGGTCCCGGCCCCCTGCGGGCACCCCCTGCCCGGGCTGCGGGGGGAGCTGCTCCCCCGCGGGCTCCGTGGGCTGGGGGCACAGCCTGCCCCGCCGGGGCTGCCCCGCGGGCTGGGGGAGCCGCTGCTGCGGCGCCCGGAGCCCCCCGGCCCCCCTGCACCGCCCGGGGCTGCGGGGCTGCTGCGCTCGCACGGTCCCGCTCCCCTCTCGCCGCGGCGGCTCTTGCGCTGCAGCTTCTCCCCCTTCTTCAGCACACGAGCCGGGGGGCTCCCGCCGTCGCTGGGGGCTCGGCCTCGGCCAGCGGTGGGTCTGTCCTGGAGCCGGCTGGCACCGGCCCCATCGGGCATGGGGGAGCTTCCAGCAGCTTCTCACCAAAGCCGCCCCGTGCCCACCCCGCTACCAACACCTTGCCAGGCAAACGCAATCCACTCGGCAAAATTTCATGCAAACTGTGTAAAGAAATTGTATTATAAGGAGAGAGCTACTATTTCCCCGATGTCTATGAAACCCATTACTTTGTAACAGAAGGAAATTCGCTTTGTCTCAGATGATTTGTTCCCGAAAAATCCATGTTTGGGTTTATTTAGCTTTCCAAATTCTATGTACTTTCAAATATATCTGTTACGATGTAGGCTGTGAACTAAGTCACTGAAACTATCAATTACCAGGATAATTTTATTACAAACAGTTCTGAAACAAACCTGACGAAATAATGGATCCAGTTTAGCAATCTCCTCTGTCACTGTTTTGCTTCAAAGATTTAGAATCTTTGATGATAAAGGAAGTTACATTTATAATCTGAGTTTGTGTTTCTAGCCTCCCTGAGACCTGTGACCTTGAATATTTTCTCGGTGTTGCGTGACACCTCCAAAACAAGCTGTAGCAGTGGTTTATGGTCAGGCTTTCAGTCTTTCTCTCCCTTGATCTTGTAGAGACTGGTACCCATGCAACTTCATCTGTTCTATTTAAGAATCCTTCTTTCATGAGGAGGTCATAAAGCTACAAGAAAATGTGGTCAATATATTGCAACCGTGACCCTTTTTTATTTTTTATTTTTTTTTAAAAAAGTCTTAAGTGGAGCAACATTGTCTTAAGTTATACGCTTTCAAGTAAGCATATGGGAGAAGGTTTGGCTTACTCCACAATGGGAATTCATGATCAAAGATTCAGGCTACGTCAGGTCTCATTGTATGCTACACCCACTGTGCAGCAAGTTTTTTCCCCTTCTTTGCATTTTAGAGTCTGCAGCCTTCATACAAAATAGACTGTAAAGGTATCTCATCAAATTGCCAAGTGATAAAGATGAGTAGAAACTGGAGAGGGACTGAAGAAAAGCCCTGTTTTTGAAGGCAGTCTGATACTCTTCCTTCTGCTTTCACAGCTCTCAGATACCATTACCCCTTGTACTTCACTAAATGCCTTCAGACTAACGTCAATGTCCAATAACCTTTCTTATCACGAGCAGGCATGGAGGTTAACACATCCAAGCATACTTACAGATATATGCCAAAAGTACATTTATGCACCTTGTTAGCATTTTATATTTCCTTTGCTTTTATTTGTTTATTATTTAGCTGTACCAAAGCGTGCAGCTAGAAGTGGCTCTGGTGAGAAATCTTTGGATCCTCTGAAATTTACAAGCAGGAAGGAAGCCACATTCTTAGCAAATTTTAGCAGATTCTTACTATAGAACTTTGAATGCTAAATCAGAAACTGTACGTAATTATGGTGTTATCAGAACCTCACAAACTATTACCTTAAAAACACAGCAATTAAGCCACTGAGTGGAAAAAAACCACCAACGAAGCAGGTGTTAGGCTTACTCTCCATCAAACCAGCATTTTAAACTAACTATAGAGGCTGCATAGTCTCTCTGAATAACCAGTTATCTGATATGTCATCCTGGGCATATCGTTAGGGCTAATGTCTATCAGTATTTTTTAAAAAAGGAGAGATAGCAGGGAAAAATGAACTTATTTTTGAAGAAAATGCAGTATGTTCAAACATTTTACTTATTACCTTATTTCTTCTTTTTGCTATTTATTTGACAAATATCCAGCTTAGTTGTAAATATTCCTTGCTTTTATATATTATAGCTTAAACTCTTCTTCTTTAGTGCAATGCCTTAAAGACAAAATTCTTCATTTCACTAAAACCTATAGTCTGTAACATTGATACTAATAAATTATCTTTCTTATACTGTATCTTCATTGATGCAAAGCTATTTTCCAGAAATTGCTAGCTTCCCAAAAACTTAACACTGTAGGCTCAATTTAATATTTTTCCCCTGTGATTTTACACAATTGTATGTAGACCTTTATGAAAATTACATCCAAAAGAACCATGTCAAAGAACATTAAGACTGCAAGCTAAAGCACTTAAGAGCTGCTATATCTTAAAATTAGCAGTAACCTATATGTACTCTAATTAATGTATTACGGTGCTATGTTTAATTATATTGCCACGTACTACTTTTTCCCCCACAAGGTATCTGCCTCAGTCTGTGCATGAGATACCTGTGCTCTAGGACAGAACTGACTGTGGGTACTAAATGAGGATCTTGATGTTAGAACTTTTGTCTCCTTTCTATAGGGATCTGTTAGAAGACTAGTTTTTACTACAAAGTATCTGACAAACTGCCTAGTGACATTAATGCAGTGTAACTTCTAATATATATGTGCGAGAAAAATGCAAGAGCATCTTCAGACTGAAACGAGAGACATTCACACAAAGAAGCCTTCATTTTAAGAGTTGCAAACAATTCTATCTCTATGCACATATAGCCATGTCCATATTTCTTGGTGGCTACACAGCAGGTAATTTATAGGACCTTACTCCTTCTCTAAGTTCTACTTGTAGATCCCAGGCACATTATTTCTGATTTTAAATTTCAGTTGTGTTAAGATCTTTTTAAAATCTATATTCTCAGGTATTTAACTTTTTCAGAAAAATGTAACATCTTGGGAATACAAGCTTTAAAATTTGGATACTATGATTATAATATGGTTACCTTTTGATTGAAAGAAGTGTAAAATGAGTATTACTATTTCTTCTAAACTGACACTAAAAATTTATTAAAAGTTGATTGCCACCCCCAGTAAGCAACTATTAAACTGGAGATAAGCCTAAAGATCTATGCTTTTCTTCCAGTTCCTAAAATGCCTGGGGAGGTTTAGACTGGATACTAGGGAAAAAAAAAAGTCACTGAAACACTGAAAGAGTTGTCAAGCATTGGAACAGGCTGCTCAGGGAGGTGGTTGAGTCACCATGCCTTGAGGTATTTAAAAGACATGGAGAAGGGGTGCATAGGGACAACTTTAGCAGTGGATTTAGCAGTGTTAGGTTTGGACTCGATGATCTTAAAGGTCTTTTTCAACCTAAATGATTCAGTCATTCTATGATTCTATGACAGACACTAAATAATCTTGCACCTCCCAGGCACTTCATCTGAGGGACTGCAACTATCAAGTAAATACTGAAAACAGCTCAGAATCTGAGTTTCTTAAAAAGAACAAAATCCTACAAGAAAATAAAAAAGAGAAATCATTTTAGTAAGTTCTTCTAAATGCTCCAAGACATAATGAGCATATGTATACATGTGCATAAAAGTAAAAACATATATATGTATGTATATATGTAAATATTTTATATGAATCTGTGCAAAACAGCATGCAAATAAGTGTCAGAATTTTTAAATGAGGCAAATCACAGAACCACAGAATGTTTTGGGTTGGAAGGGATCTTAAAGATCATCTAGTCCAATGCCCCTGCCATGGGCAGGGACACCTTCCACTAGACCGGGTCGTTTAAAGCCCCATCCAACCTGACCTTGAATGTTTTCAGGGATGGGGCATCTACAACCTCTTTGGGCAACCTGTCCAGTGTCTCACCACCCTCATCATAAAAAATGAATAAACAGGGATTGTTTCAGCTCCTTTTAGCCTCTTCTCCCTCTTCTTACTCTCCTCCGAATAGAACGCTTAACCTTGAGGGGTAAAAGGCACTTAATAACTTTGTCTCATTTGAGTGTCTTCACAAAGATTGCTGTCCCAGTCAGAGATACACAGAACTGACCTTTTCCAGTGATGCTGTAAGTAAACCAGCTAATGCAACATCTAGATACTTGCATAGAGAGAAACAGGGAAGAGGAAGACTACAATGACATGATCTTCATGAAGGACACTGGACTACTCCTACATGACTAAATCTCTTCCTGGTGTTCACATTAAAAAATTAAAGCTAAAATATTAGACAGAGTTCAAAGAAGCAATTGCAGCCAATATATAAAACATGCCTTAAAGTAAGAGACACACAGGAGGAATCTCAACTGAAAATTTGATGGCTAAGTCTGAGCTAGTTAGTCTGGTATCCTTCTGCAGGTAGTGGAGGGAAACAGACACCTTCTGATGGCAATTCATAAAACCTCTTATCATCTGACTCACGTATTTTCAGGGGAGAAGAAACTCCTCCATGTTTATAATGAAAAATCCCAATATTATTGTATCTCAGGTTCAAAGCCATGAATGCTATTAACATAGTATTGTGCATATGTAAAAAAGCAGGACTAAAACCAGCCTGCAATATTAGCAAAGTATCTGCTGCTCACATGCCTTTTAATTTAAGTTCTTCCATTTTGTATCTACATTTTACATATGAAGATACAACTTTTCCTTTAAGTAGAATTAAAAGTTAGGTTACTTTTATGCTTGTCTTGTGGAGGATGGGCAGCTACACATAGGTTTCCTTTGATTTTTCTGGTGAAGGGATTTGCATACAATTACAGAGACAATTTCAGTTCCTAGCAGGAACAAACACAGGATGAAGTAAGTACTCACCATATGATTAGACTAATTTATTACATCCCACTGAGGCAAGCTATATTCCAAGAAGTAATCACAAACTGATGTTCAGAGCTCTGGTGGAATAAATATATTTAATGATTCAAATTAAATTTCAGCTGCAGGAACTGACATTTAGTGGGAAACATGGAAATGGGCAAGGTATAATGAAAAGATAACAGGTAAAAGAATACAGACATTAAAAGCTGTGATTGACCTGTCTGAAAACAAGCCAGGATAGAAAACTGTGATAAAATCCTGGCAAATTTATTGTATTAAATATATGTTGATTTATGTTGATTTGGACCTTGGTTAGTTTTAACTGACCTTGGCATTAATGTCTGAAAATGAACATGGTGACCAGTCAATAACTGCTCCATAAAAGTTAAAAGCCTCCGACGTTTCATTATACAATGGCACTTGCGTTGACCATTTTGAAAGCAAATGGTCTTAAGAATGTTGTTAATTTTAGAGCTGGGTATTTTTCTCGCCCTGAGCAGCTGTTTATTCACAGAAAAGTGCACTCTGGTGACATCCCAAGCCTTAATGAATACAAGTGAGTTTCTCCGCATAGGACTCTCCAGAAGAAAGAATTAGAAAGGTTTCAAAAAAGTGGGAACAGCATCTAATAAAAATGGACATTTCTTAAATATTTCTGTTTAGGGCATCTTCATGAATAGAAACAAAAGGCACAATTTTGTATCTGCATATCTGTTACCCAGGAGAGCAGTGGTAGTGATATAGCATCTCCCTCCACAAGAAAGCACAGGACTCTGCATGTATCACCGGCTGCCCCCGAGTCCACTGTGTCACGATCATTAGGACTGAGAGTGTCCTGGGTGGTTTAGTCTTCATCTCTCCATCTGGAGTAGCTCCACAGCATAAAAACAACGCTAAAATATACACCAAGGCAGAGAAAGACAGAGAAAATTACTGTGCAGCATGGTACAAAGAATATGTGTCAGAGAGGTGGGAAACTTTTATTGCAATCTTTGCTTCAGTGGCTAAGTAGTTTATAAAAGAATATCCAAAAAAGCCGCAGAGGATGTGGAAATTGGCTGCAAAAACTTCAGGAAGTGAAGAACAGATACAACAGAGAGACACTCTGTATCTGAGAGAATGAGAAGTGAGAATCCAGTAACTGCTCAATAGATATAAAGTACTTTATAAGTCCTAGAACATATGTTTATTTTAGACATTTAGGCGTTTAGGCATTTTAGACTGTAACAAGTTGAAAATAAAACAGTAAATAGGGTCCAATTTCAGTTATACTCGTGTAAAACAAAGAGAATCCCAATTTCACTGATTTTTTTGAGGTTCCCACCACTGTACTTGGAAATTGAAATCTATTCTTGAAAAAGCTATAGGAGATGATAATCCATCTCAGTGTACAATATTATTTAATCTATCTTGACTTCTCTTAAAAACTGCTGCCTGGAACAACTCTATGCTTACTGCTCAAAAACTACTGTGAAAAAAACCTGCTGCCCACTAGTACTTTTTTATGGTTTTGCTTCTGCTTCCACTGCCTTTTTCAATGTGACTGACAAGATGGTATTTCATAATAGAGCACCTTAAACACTATAAATTACCTCAATTGTCTTATTTTCCTCAAGAGACACAGGTAGGTTTGAATTTTCCAGTCTGCTTAATGCAGTAATGTCCAGCCTTTTCTACCTGAGGGCTGAAACATTATTCCAAAAAGGTCAGTGGGCCACAATTAATACTTCAGGGCACTTTCTCTGGAAACGGAGTGGAAGGGAAGAGACACCACACCCAGCTCTTTGCTGGGGATCCTTAAGTGTCTCCAGGAGACCAGGTTACAGCTGTACTATTGCATACAGTTCCCTAAGCGCAGTGTGTTTTGCTTGTCTTACTGAAGTTATGCCCACTGGCACCCCGAAGGAACGCTCACACAGCAGCTCTGGCCTGACTCCAGGCTGGGATGTACGTGGTACGATCTCCCAAGGTATGAAAGGCAGGGTGACATCATTCGTCTTGCTGAAGTTACTTGCTAAATCAGGTTCCAAATCATTGAGCCAGATCTCAGGCTAATTATTTACAAATAAACAAACATCACCATTACAGAAACGGGACACTTGCCTATGCGCCTTATGAGATGGTTTCATGAGAGACAATTTGCACAGATAAAAGCAGCAGCAGGAGTTTCCCTGCTGAGCTGTTAACACTGAAGATCATACAAAGACAACAATCTCAATATTTACACACCACAGAACATTTACACCAAACAACCGTATAAGAAGTTGTATGTAGACCCTGCTGCAGTTGGAAGGAGGGTTTGAATTTGCAAAGCGCTCATGTCTGGTGTTTCCCCCCACCAAGACCCCTGTCCCGGGTCCAGGCTGCTCCCGTGGGCTGGAGCTACTCTGAAGTACCATGTTGTAGGTGTCTCCCGAGGTTGTTCATGACAAACACAAAGAAGAGATTTTTCCTTAATATAACAAAGCAGATATAAAACATCTATTCATGGAAGAATACAAGATATCAGTTTTGCTTACATTTAGCATTCTATTGATGATGGCATCTTGACTTGTCTATCACTGAATGAACACTTAAAAAACCCGTAATGGCTTAATTTAGAAATGTATTTGTGCAAGAAAAAGAGTTGTAGTGACTTGATAGATTTTTCTTCCAGGTTTTATCTCTGTCTGAAAATGTTAATATTCACTATGTAGCTTTCATCTCCACGGTAGTTTAAATGAACAAGCCCTTTTTCTGCAAAACAGTCTGGTATTAATTCATTTTCATGATTAAAAAGGTTATTCTGATCCTGAGACAACTATCATGAGATATGAGATAGGCTTGTACCATCCACCCAATGACAGAGAATGTGGATAAAATTTTAGGCACCCTGTTACGAATAATTGTTTGTATTTACATAAATAATGTTGTGATCAAAGGCATCATTATCCTAGGTACTGCACAAAGTATGTATGCAGAAAAAGTCTCAAAAAAGACTTTGGAAACCAAATAGACTTGGAGGTAGGGCAAGTGGTTTATTCCTACTTTTATTTTTAATTACGTCCACAAGATATTTCAAAAGCATTTTCTGCACTTATCAGTATGCATATAAAACAACTTGCTTTCACATGAATATTCAGTATTTAATTTAAAAATATGATGATCAAAATATACAATGTAATACAAATTAGACATATATTTGAATGTGCATTTATTTTTTATTTTTATTAATACTAATATTTCTTTCAAAATATATTTACGAGTACATGGTTTAGCTAATTTACTTGGCATTCTCCTTTCAGTCATTCTTTTGCAAATGTTGCAGATAAGTCACTGCACTGTCCATATTCTAAGCGGCATTTTCACAGAAAAAGAACTTGAGAAATACTGCAAATACTTCTTTTTTTTTGGATTACTTTCAACAGATAGGAAAATCCTGTTGCATAACTCATAAAATATTTGTATTTACTTCAGTTGGAACTATTCATAGGAGAAGAAACTGGTCTGTATTTGAAACCTGATGTCATTAAAATTTGAGAGCATTTAATTCCAAAACCCATTTAACACATTCGCTGGATTTTAAGTGTACAACTAATTCTGTCCCAGGTGAAAATGTGATCGACATGAAGTTAAAGTAAAAGCTAACAGCGAGTAAGATAGCAACACGAGATCCTGGTATGGACACAAAAACTTTACAGCTGGAAGGCAGGCAGGCAGGCAGGGGCCCCTGCTTTGTGGGACTAGTACTGTACACTACAACTGCAGTCCTGTCACAAAGCATATTATATGTTATAGATGAATTTGAGTAATAAACATCACAAATCACAGTCTGGACTGGAACCAATGTTTTGTCCTTATGTTAAATCTTACCTTGATATACTTTCCAGAAATAGATTATTCCACTTTTTAGACTGAATGTTCACTTCTCTGTGCAACTTTCTCTTGAGTATCATTCATACATATATTCAGTTTCACAACATCAGGATGGTCACAACATGTGACACAGTTTTGGTACATCAAAATTACAGTTTAAAAAGCTACTACTGCATACGTTTTATGAACATTTCAAAAAGATATGAAGCGACAGATTTTGATTTTTAAATGACATGCCTTATTTACAAACTGAACACTTAAAACCTGACTAAACATGTCTACCATAAATTAAACATAGGTTTTTCTCTTCAGAATTCATGACACTTTTTAACAGTTCATTGTCACCATGCCAGTATGTCAACATTATCTGTATCCTGGCAGAGGAGAACTACGTGGGTGAAATGTATGACATATTCAATGGACTGCAATAGCAAAAGCCCTTTTCTACTCTGGAACGATCTCTGTCACTTAATATCCAAGATAGTCAATAACTGGGTAGGAAAGAAACTTTAACAAAACCTACCCTGCTGACAAACACTACAAAACATTTACCAGGGAGATGTTAGAATTTATTAAAGATAACTTGCAGCAAACTGACATTTCAACATTCAGTTTGAATAGCAACTTTCTTTGTTGGTACAGTAACTGGCTCCAGGCATGCTCCAGGCTTGCATGTCTACTGAAACCCAGAACGAATTGAACTTGTGGTCTCATGCCACTCAAAACTAGTAACAGAAAAGTTCTTTATGCTGCAAGACAGTAATACTCAAATCTGAAAGCTACACTGTTCTTTAAATAACTCTTCATATCTTATTGCACATTCTTACCTAATAGCCACACTTCTTCATTACACTGTGTATTTGGCACTTCAAAGGTTTTCTGTTCTGCAGATTTATTACAATTAAAGTTTTACAAAGTCAGCTACAGGTATCCTGCCCTGATGCATTTACGATGTGTAATTAAAATGTGGTAAAATGCCTAATGTTCCTATGTTAAGAAAGCCTGTACCAATGCTTGTGTCATCCTTGGGAACTTCCATCTACATCCTGGAAAGGCTTCTGAGTATCTGCTTTTCTACAGTAACCCTAATGATAGCAGACATGGCCAAATGCTAGTTCCCATAAATGTCACAGGTCAAGTTCCACAACAATGTAACTTGCAGTACAAGCTACACATATGGGACAAACTTACAAAGTATGACTTGTAAAGAATGAACTTACAAGGTACTGTTAGTCACTTGAAAACCAAATATGCTTAAAAATTAAATTTTATACTAGATTGGCACTTTGTGGGTTTGCAAAATGTCTGGATTTGCCAACAAAGTGGAAAAGAAACTTTAGCAGGAAACAAGGCATTCATAAGAGCAGGTGACAAAGTGGGCACAACTTACAACTAAGCATAATGGTATTTTCTTCTCCTGATAATTGTTCCTTTTGTCTTTTCAGGATTTGCAAGCTATCTTCATGGTATACTCTCCCTGAGGACGAAATCCATAGAGCATTAGAGTACATCGTTGTATTTACAGGGATTTATAGGCACCTTAGTGAAATTTCAGGAATCCAGATCCATAGACTTATCGTTACATCTGATTATCTGTTTTATGGTGCTATTTTTTTTATTTAAATGCTTCTTTTCAACAAAAACGAAGACTTCAGCCACAAACATAACGTATTCACATCAAAAGGTAAAAATTATGTGGGAAGTGCCCAACAGATTGGCAAATAATCATACATTCTATTACTGTACAATAGGGTTAAAGAAACAATTATATTCAACAATTTCTTTCTTATTTTTCAGAAAACAGTGCCAAGCTACTCCAAGTGTCAAGCCACTCCAACATTGATATGAAGGATTAGCTAAAGACTGAAGTAATCAAGTTCAAAGATACTGATGACAATAATAGAAAAACTGTGAGTGTTCCTCGTTATGTGGCACAGGTACGTTACCTTGAGTTAAAGCCTCCTCCAATTCTATAGATGATCTCGAGGTCACTTGAAACCCTAACATTGATTCTGTGATTCTGTGATTATTGTGACTCTTGCCTGCACTCAAATATGCTGAATTATGAAAAAGGAGATAATAAACCTTTTTATGCTATTTAGTCCCACCTCATCTCTAACAATTCAATAGAGAATTTCATCTGGTGCTTTTCCTTGCAGTCTGACAGAGGGCTTGTTTCTCGCATCAGTAAGCAGCTGGGCTCAAACCTGTCATCCAGTCCTTCCTGGATGCCTGCTGCATCCTCTCTGTAATTTCCCTGCAAGCAGGCCTTGGTACCTCACTAGCCATCCCACTAGGGTATGTGGATCCTGTGCACACTATGGATGAAAAAATGTGAAACTAAAAGCAGATATATATATTTTTTTTTGTATGCATAGTCCCAATGAACCCCAAAGTACTTACAGTAATCTACTGGGGGAATTCAGTCAATTATATGGCAATCCAGGTAAAATACACAGTCAGTAAGGTAGAAAATGCTTTTCAAAGTGGCTTTTGCTGATTAACAATTTATTTTTTTTATTCAAGAGGCTGGCGCATTTTGGTAGTCAAAACCCCAGTTTCTTTTAATCCAACAAGTAAAACATAACACCCCAAAGGAACCGCAAGAAAAGAAAAGGTCTTCCTGAAAATATTGTTAGGTATCAGGGATGGAATGAAATCCAAAGGGAAATCAATTCATTTCCTAAAAGCCCTGTCAAAGACTGGTCTATCTAACAAAGGAGCAGGGTTACTTGACCCCAGCAAGCAGAAGAACTCCCCTACATCTAGTGAGATACAGTAAGAAACAGACGGGCAAATTGTATGAAAGGGTCAGGCAACTCATTTTCAGAAACTGACTTTTTCTTGACAAGTACAGAAAATCCTGACAGTTGTTTTTTATCTTCTCAGCATCCTGATCTTTTACCTTAGTGGTCTTTCTGGAGAGACAATATTACTGACCCTCAGTTTACAAAATTAAATCCTAGACGTCCATGGAGAATTTGAACAGGATCACTTTGTATTTATCTTGGACTGTTTGTGAACTATTCAGATAATGTTGCTTTTTCCTTAATGGCATTGACATTTGCAAAAGTAAGACAATACAAAGGCTAGGACTTGGGGAAAAAGGTTTGGTAACTGTAAAACAGCGAAAGATCCTATTTTGTACGATCATAACTATGAAGTGTATTGATTGGTTATTGATAATGGTAGATTTAGATTAGACGTAGGAAGAAATCCTTTACTATAAGGGTCACAAGACAATGGGACAGGTTGCCCAGAAAAGTTCTGGCTGCCCCATCCCTGGCAGTGCTCAAGGCCAGGCTGGATGGGGCTGTGAGCAACCTGGTCTAGTGGGAGGTGTCCCTGCCCGTGGCAGAGGGGTTGGAACTAGATGGTCTTTAAGGTCCCTTCCAACCCAAACCATTCTATGATGCTATGATTCTATGATTTATACTTTATAGTCTTTTCAAAGCATTCTATAGTATTTATCATTACTACAGGTTTGAAGTCAAAAAAGTGGGTTTGATTCCCCCCAAATGTCCATTATTAATTTACAAATTATCAAACATCTCTGTCCCCTATCTATATACTGCTGGATATGATATCTTCCCCAGAAATGTATATATGCCATTTTAAAAAGCTGATACAAACCCACAATACTAGGAAGGACACGGTATTAAAGCAACACACATTTCCTTTATCAAACACTAAAAGTAAAATTCATTCCCTGATGAAACAACTGCACAAAATCTAACCATAAGAAAAGAATCATCAATTTACCTTTAAAAGTACTTCACATAGTCTTTTCTCCGTAAAGTTCACTCAGTGTCTATACCACAACCTTCCAATTTTGCTTAATAATCTGATATCCAATATAAATTTGCTAACTTTTTTTTTTGGCCATTTATATGCTGCTTTGCTTTTGAGTGAACATTGTCCTTTAGCTTAAAAAGTTCCACTTCCTACATTACTTTTACTCTCCTAAGAGCCTCTTTCCTCCCATGACACAGGCTGTGCGTAGTGATGATCATCCTAGGAGATCTTCTCAGAATCCCTCTTTCTTGAAGAGAAGTCACAAGAATTACCATGGTTAGAAGTCTTGTGCACCTCTATGCAGCTTTAAGTTTTACATATAATTCATGCTCCAAATAAAAAAAGCTTTATTTACCATGATTAGCATTATTTACATGAGCACCAACAAACTTCTTACTGAAGCTTAAACTATTTATTTGTTTTAAGTTTGTGAAGAACCACAAAACCGTTAAAAAGTGTTAGGAAATTCAATATCTATTTAACAAACTGAGCATGAAATCTCATGAGATACTTGTATCCTACAGCACCTTGAATTAAGAGTGGTAGCCAAGTAAATTCAGTTCTCCAGAGATATGATTATCTCATGAGGACTACGTTCCCCTGAGACTTGTTTCAGTGCTGTTTGAAAAGTCCCCAAAATGTAAAAAATCCGATACTTAAGGAGAAATATGAAATAGGAGCTCAGAAAGCAGAACAGTAGTTTCCAATGAATCAATGAATATCATAAGTTACGCACAGTCATCTGCCACTCTTTAAAATATGTAGTAATAATGGCAAGTGGATAAAAAAATCCATTTAGACAGCATTTTTAGTGGGTGTAGGGAAAGGTGTGATTCGTGCATGAGAAATACTTCAACATGCCTGTCAGGTTTTCACTATTGCTTTTTAAGAAACCATTACTGAATCCTACTGTAAACACTGAAGGTTAAGATATCCCATTTTTTTCCCCTCTTATTATTGCATACAGACTTGAATATTTCTGCCCCTTGTCCACACCACAGAACTCTTGTTTAGGGAGTGAAACTGGTAAGATTTCATATAGGCTCAAAGAAACCTACTATTTCCAAACAGTTTATTCATCCATTCGTGTTTTCAGAAAAAAAAACCCAAAAGGCATGGAAAGGAGAGTAAAATGTAAAAACAATTATTTAGAAGAGACTTAAAAAGAAAAATGTGCACATTTTATAATTAAGAGTTAATTAAAAGACAGGAAAATATTTTAATGCACTTAATACAGCTACGCTGGTCTTTCTAAACACAGTTCTCTGGGGAAGAGGAGGAACAAAACCAGTAATGCTTATAATATATAATCTTACTACCAGTACTTTATGTGTCCATTTCTCTGTCTCCAAAATTCTAAATGCTCAAAAAGGTAAAAATCACATGGACTTCTCTAAGGCCTCTGATACAGCCCCCCACAACATTCTTATCTCTAAACTGGAGAGAAATGGATTCGACGGACGAACTGTTAGATGGATAATGAATTAGCTGGATGGCTGCATCCAAAGATTTACAGTCAACGGCTCAATGTCCAAATGGAAATCAGTAATGAGTGATTTCTCTCAAGGGTCCATATTGGGACAAATAATATTTATTATCTTCATTAATGACACAGGCAGTGGGATTGAGCGCACCCTCAGCAAGTCTGCAGATAACACCAAGCTGAGTGGTGCAGTTGATTTGCTAGATGGATAAAGATGCCATCCAGAGGTACCTTGACGGGTTTGAGAAGTAAGCTCATGTAAACCTCATGAATCTCAACAAGGCCAAGTGCAAGGTCCTGCACCTGGGTCAGGGTAAAAAAAGGAGGTCAGGAGGAAAAAATGGACATAAGCTGGCAATGCACATTTGCAGCCCAGAAAGCCAGCTGTATCCTGAGCTGTATTAAAAGAAGCATGGCCAGCAGGTCAAGGGAGGTGATTCTACCCCTCTACTCTCTGCTCTCCCGTCACTCCACCTGAAGTACGTATCCAGCTCTGGGGTTCCCAGTACCAGAAAGACATGGACTTGTTAGAATGGGTCCAGAGGATGGCCAGGAAAATGGGCAGAGGGCTGGAGCAGAGTCAGAGGCTGAGAGTTGAGGCTGTTAAGCCTAGAAGAAGAGAAGACTCCAGGGAGATGCTATTGCAGCCCTTCAATATACAGGGAGGCCTTATAAGAAAGACAGATACTTTTTATGAGGGCTGGTAGTGGCAGGACAAAGGACAGTGGTTTTAAACTGAAAGAGGGTAGATTTAGATTGTATACAAAGAAGAAATTCTTTATGATGAGGGTGGTAAGACACTGAAACAGGTTGCCCAGAGAAGCTGTGCATGCTCCATCCCTGGAAGTGTTCAAGGCCAGGTTGGATGGGGCATTGAGCAACCTGGTGATAAAAGTGAAAGATGTCCCTCCCCATGGCAGAGGGTTTGAACTAGATAATCTTTAAAAGTCCCTTCAAATCAAAATCATGCTATGATTCTATGAAAATGTGTTTAAATTATAGGCAACAGGACCCACTAGGGAATAAATAATATTTATTTCTCAAAAGGACCTCCCAGAATGTAAAGACCATAACCACAAAATACCAGAAAATCCTATGGAAAAGAATGGGAATTATGTGTTTTAAGTGCTTTTGCAGACCTGGTCTTTCATGCTGACCAAAACTACCCATACATTTTTTCTAGGTGGAAACTGGTTTTGTGGAATGACACTTTGTGGGAATTACACAGGAAATGTCTTCAACCTCCATCTCGTAGGGCATCCCAGAGTCTTGTCTGTGTATTCCATGCCTCCATTCATCAACATTCAGAAGTACCGATAAAGTTAAAGCTAGATATTTGCTTATGAACAGACTCCACATGGGACCTTGGCCTTCAGCTCATCTCTGTAACTGTTAATAAGAATTTTTGCAGATTTTTTGTCACAGTCACAGAATCATAGAATAATTTTAGCTGGGAGCGACTTCCGGAGGCCATGTGATTTCATTTCCTGCTCAGAGCAGGGCCAATTACAGCACGTTGCTCAAGGCATGACCATTTGAACTCTGAACATCTGAATTCTGATGGAGATTCTAGACACTCTCTAGGCAACCTAATTTAGTGCTTCATCACGTTAACTGTGAAGAATAGTTCCTAATATCAAACCATAAACTCCATCACTGCAACTTTTGAACACTGCCTCCTCTCCTTTTGCTGAAAACCCTAAGGAAGGGGTCTGGCTGCTTCTACATCCCCCCTATCAGGCAGTTGAAGACTGCAATAAGATCACTTTGGAGCCTTTTCTTCTTAAAGGCTGAACAAACCCAGTGCATTCTTGATTCTTGTTCAACTCATCAGGACCTCAGCTCCAATTCTGCAAAGCTGTTTTCTATCCTATCATTGTCCAAGTCTTACTGTTGAGGTTATTCTGTCCCAGGTGCAATGCCTGCGCTCGTGTTTGTTGAAATTTATTTCTGCCCAGCGTATCAGTCATTCCCCCTAGTTTGGTATCATCTACAAACCTGCTGGGGCATGCAGTTTCTCAGAGTGTTCAAGTAATTAATAGAGTTGATAGAGATTATTAATTCCTTTATTGACCCCTGAGGCACAGAACCAGTACTTGGCTGAAAACTGGGTTTTGTACAGCTGATCTCAACCCTTTCTGCATGATGATGCAGCCAGTATTACACCCACATTATCACTTACACACCCAAACTGTATCTGAGCTATTGATAGCATAGGAGATAATGCCAAAAGCCTTGCTAAAGCCAAACTGAACAACATCTACTGTTGTTTCCCTTGTCCACGGAGGCAGTGTTTTCATCATAGAAAGCCATCAAATTGGTCAGACAGTCTTACTCTGGTCTCTGGTTTCAGCAGACACAGAGTTAATTTTCTTCCTAGTAGCTGGTACTATACTGTGTCTTAGATTTAGTATGAGAATAGTGTTGATGACAGTGATGTTTTTAGTTGTTGCTGAGTAGTGACTACCGTAAGTCAAGGACTTTTCAGTTTCCCATGCTCTACCAGTGAGCAGGTACACAAGAAATTGGGAGAGAGCACAGCCAGGACAGGTGTTCTGAACTAGCCAAAGGGATATTTCATACTACAGAACATCATGCTCAATATGTAAACAGGGGGGAGTTTAGCCAGGAGGGGCTGGTCACTACTCAGGGACTGGCTGGGCATCAGTCAGTGGGTGGTGAGCAATTGTATTGTGCATCACTTTGTTTTCTTGGGTTTTATTTCTCTCTTTTTTTTTCATTATCTACATTATTATTATTATCATCATCATCCTCATCAATATTTCTATTATTAAACTGTTCTTATCTCAACTCACGGGTTTTACCTTCTGATACTCCTCCCCATCTCATCAAGGAGGGAGGGTGAGTGAGCAAGCAGCTGCACAGTACTTGGTTGCCAGCTGGGGTTAAACCACGATACCCAGTAAATCCATGCTGGCTATTCCCAGTCACCTCCTTGTCTTTCATATGCATAGAAATGGATTTGTTCCATAATCCTTTTGTAGACTGAGCTGAAGCTGACCAGCCTGTACTTCCTAAAATCCTTTCTTCCCCTGCTTGAAGATGGACATAAAGTTTTCCTTTTCCCAGCCATCATGAATCTCCTCTTGAACAACAAGAACTTCCAAAGACCACAGAAAAGAGCTTTAAATGATGTTGCCTGGTTCCCTCAGCACGCTTGGATAGAACCTATCTGGTCCCATGGGTCTGTATAAATCCAATTGGCTTAAAGGTCTCTGACACAGGCCTTCTTCACTCTAATTCTGCCACTAAGTTCAGTGATTTGGAAGGCCTGAAGACAGATCTTGCCAGTAAAAAGCAGGATAAAATGGCACTGAGACTTTTGTATCCTTGGCCACTACTTCCATTTCCCAGTGGACTCTCAGGGTTTTACTCCTCCTTTTGCTGCCAATACACATTTAGAAGCCCTTCACACCCCTTGGTGGTTTTCATTCCACTCGATAGCTGCATGCTTGAGCCATGTTTCTGTAATTCTCCTGGTAGCCTGTCCCTGCTTCCATCTTCAGTGGCCCCCCTTTTTACATTTGAGCTCAGTCAGGAGTTTCCCATTTATCCATCCTGACGTTCTGCCATGCTTACTTGACTTGCTGCACATCAAAATGGGCCATATTGGTGCTTTGAGGAAACTGTCCTGGAAGGTCAGCTGGCTTCCTGGACCCCTTCCTCTCCTGTTGGATCACGTCAAGAGGATCCCTAAACAAGCTGCTCTCCTTAAGACCAGGGCTGTGACTCTGCTATTTGTCTTGCTTACTTCTCTGTCTTTAACTTCAGAATCACACAGCTGCTGCTGACAAGGCTGACATCGCCCTGCACGTCTCCAGCCTTGCTCTTCCTTGCTTGGAACTGCAGGTCCAACAGGTCTACCCTAATTATCACCATCGCTTGTTTCAAGAAATCACCTGGATGCTCTCCAGAAATCTCCATTGCTTGCACTCTGCCCGGTCGCATTTTGGCCAGATAGCAGGGCAGCTGAAGTCCCCTAAAATTACCAGAGCCTGCAGTTTCAAGGCTTCCTGCAGCAGTCTGAAGGTTTCATCTGCTTCCACTTCTTGACTAGCCAGCATGTAGCATACCTGCACACCACCCCTGCTCATCTGTCCTCTGCTCCTGGCCTCAGTGCTCTGGGCCAGCTTGTCCTGAAGGCAACTTCTTGCACACTGCAGCCACCTCTTTGCACAAAGCACAGCTCCTGCTCCTCATCTTCTTAGTCCATCCTTCCTGAAGAGCCCCTGTCAATCTCCTCCATGCCCTGAAAGCACCCCTGTCCTGAGTCATCCCACTCCTTTCTGTAATCCCACACAAGGTCCCAGCTTGATGGCTGTACAGGGACACCTAAATCTGCTTGTTTGTTCCCCATGCTACCTGCATTCAGGCATGGACACTTGGGATGGGACTACAGTCTCACACTGTTTCCATCATGTGACAGCATGAAAGCTTCTCCCATCACTCTGTTCCCCAGGTGCTTCCCTGTGGCCTACTATTTCCCACTGGATCAGGTCCTCTGATGTTATCCTAAATAAACAGATACCCAGAAAATTTTGATTTTTAGGTCTAAATGCAACAGTTCAGACTGGGAATCAAATTAGGTTTTATCGGAACACAAATGTTCCTGAAATGATTACCATCGCTCCTTATTATCTTTCTCCTCCTTCCTTGACTTAAAATAAGCTGAGATGATTTAGTTTACATTTTAGAAGTCAATTCTTAGACTAAAGGGAGGCCTCATAACTAAATTTTAGACTTCTAATAGTCTGATGAAAGAAATGCTGGCCAATTATTAACTCTTGTAGTATAAACAACAAATAATACTGGTATTATGAAGCATCATAGCTAGGGAAACCCTATTTGTGTTAGTTGCCATCCACTGTTTGATTTAGATCCTTATAAAAAGTATATTATCTTGCAACACTTCTTTGAGTATCCTACATAATCCCTGTATATGGGCTAAAGCAGAAAATCTGAATACTTGTCTGATTTGACTGGATTTTTTTGCCATATAAAAAGACTAATAATAGGGTAACATTCAAAATGTCAAAAATTACATTATTTATATTCCATTTTCTCTCTTTATTTCCCCATTAATTTCTCTCTTTTCATTTCTAGGCATTAAAAGTGGTATAAAATGATCAGAAGTCAATGCAGTATGTCTCTAGTCTTACATTAGCTCACATAGTGGGCCTGATAAATTGGCTATGATATCAGGACTTTTATATAGCTCTCATTATCTTTTTCTGCAACAAAGAAGGTTTAGAAAAGCGACATCCGTCCTCCTTGCATATTATACTCTAAATTTAATATAAACCAGTTATATTAACACTTACCTATATAATTAGTGGAACAAATATCTTCATAGAACAATTTATTACAGACCCTTCATAAATTAAGCCCATGTTATGCCTTTTTACTTTCAAGGAATTGCTGAATTCTAAAAACAACCCACATACTTCCTATAAAAATAAAGTGGCAATGTGGCTACAGTGAAAAAAAAAAAAAAAGTAATAGTGCTTCTCTTTGGAGTACAGCCTTTATTTTATAAGCTTATAAATATGCATATACAGGCATATACTCTAACACATGCATGACTTATCATTCTTTCTTCCCAATCAGAGCTGGAATTTGTACCAAGCCTAGTTCCATTTGCCTTTACAATTACTACTGAACTCTCCTTTCTCTCTAAGCTCTCTGAATCCATTGCTTATAACCCCTATAAGCATATTTTTCTGCCAAATCCCTCATATCATCTTGTCGTCTTTCCCACCTACCTGTCTGTATCAGCTGAAGTTTCTATTCAAACCTTTAAAACTGTTATTGTGTCTCTACTTTCCTAGATATATTGCCATATTTATTGATACATATAACCTATACATTTGCTATTCCAGTCAATCTCTTTGACACACTGAAACTCGTCCTCTGCCTTTGTACTGTTTCCTCATGATGAGCTCAGGACCAACATGATTTCCCTCTTGAACAGGCTATTTACTTCCCATAGCAATGTAATAACATAAACACCACTTTGTAAGGCAGGCTCTTAACCTAAACACATCAGAACTATCTAGTAACATCGCATCAAACATACTCATATACAATCCTATCTTTGCAGTTTAAAATCCTTAATTTTAGCATATTGTATCCATCCTGCAGTGTAAACTCACCATAGCTTCCATCCTTTTTCCCAGCTATTTCAATGTAATTTTATTCATTTCTGACAGATGTAATTTTTCCTCACTCATATCCAACCGTAATGTTATTCAATGAATGTCTCTTACCCCACTGTTCTGGTGATAATGTGTCTTTTTTTGTATTCCTTTACCCGGCTCTTCTTTCCTCACTGCATCAAATTTAAATATTTCCCCCCACTTTCAAGGCCCTTTCTGACCTACCTTCATTATATTATCATTTATTTCAGAGCTGCTGATGACCAGTGATGCTAATCTCGTGCCCACTTACTAGACTCTCCAGCATTCAACTCTGCTTTCTCCTTCATGGTTTTGCAGGCTGAGCAGAGGCTCCCTGTGAGCATTTGCTTAGTCACCTCATTATCCTCCCTCAAATACTGCTTTTCCATAACAACTGCAAGAGGGCTTGACAATGATTAGACTGCTACGATGTTAAGAATACTTTTCATGGCTCCCTGTATGACTGAATTTCTCCATCTTTTGCTCTCTTTTTTGCTGTCATGCTTAATATGTAGATGCAATCACTTTACATAATGATAGTCTCTTTCTTTTGTACTTCTATGTATAAGTAATTTTCTCTTACTACAGTTCTCAAGTGCTATGATGATACCAATAAATAATACTAAAATGAACACACTCCTTCCGTTTTGGTGGTACAGTCTGCTCTTGGGTAGTTCTGCTGTTAATTCTGTTCTAAAATTGTCATGCTATTAAGCCATTAAGGTTGTTGAGGAAGACCCATTTTTGGAATGTTTCTTGAGCAGTCAGGGAACCCACATGCAATATGCCAAAAATGGTAATTCGGCTCTGCAAACAGCAGTTCAAGAAGCCCAAAAAGCAAGCCTCCTGATCAAAGCATAACACCATGTTTTGGCATAGCCCACATTGTCTTGACTCATTTTGAATTACGTTTAATGAATCACTTGTCAGCTAGCTATGAGAACCAAGAATGCTGTATCTGAAAAACTGGAAGCTTAAACCCAAAGGTTTTGAATAATACTAGCTGAAACGATCACCTGAATACTTTGTTAGTAGCTCTTCCATCATGTTGGAGGCAAAAAATAGTTATGACTATGTCACACTCCCACATTAATTCCTTTCAGCAATTCTACCATTTGTAAGTTAATCCCATTTTGGGGATAGAATGCTTTTCTACAGAGTAGAAAAATCAGAGCACTGTGCAATGGTCCTCAGCCATTTTGTATTTGGGCCTTGTTGCTACCTTGTCAAAATTTCGACAAGACTCCCTTGTACATCTCTGCAGTCATATGAAGCTAAAAGAGATCAAGTTCTATGCAAGACTACAGTGAGAATTAGAAGGAAAGGTTGGAAAAGAAAGGAAAGGACAAATAAATCCATTGTTACTCATTTGCTAATGCACAGCACTAGTGAAAGGGTTTGCCATGTAACAATGGCATTTTAGTATTACCAGTAGTTGTACTCTTTGTAAGTGTTTGCAGAAAACCAACCAACTGCAAGGAAAACCAAAGCAGGATGCCCAGCATTATTCTCTCTCTATTTTTGCATGTCCTTTATGAAATATATTTCCAAAGAGGAGGTAGAGGGTTATTGAACAACTTGCCTTTTCCATGCTTTGAAAATTATACTTGACAGATATTGAAGTGGAATCATCAGCAGTTGGTGTTTTTGACCTTCTACATCACTTTATTAACTTGGGTGTTTTTTTCTTTTAATAAAAATGTGAACTCTTATAGCATAATAAATATTTTAAAAAGCAAAAAAGAGGTGTCAGTTTATGAGATAAACTGGCTGCTGGCTGCTCCCCAGATGTGGATGACGACATACTGATTTTATTCTCTCCACAGACAAAAACCCCTTGGTCATGTGCTTTCACAAATCACAAAAAAGAGGAAATGAGAAAAGAAAAGAAGTGTGTTTTCTATCAATTATAACTTCTTTTATAACCTTTAGGTTCCCTTTCCATAGCATTTACGTAGCTTCTAGTATTAGTTTATCTCAGCATCTCAAAAATTTACTTTATTGTGCTAGTTTTTGCAACAAAAATGAGGTATTATTCTCATTTTACAGACAAAAAACCTTGGCCAGCCCTTATTTAATTCATGTAATATAAATCTTCTGAATATGTAGCTAGGTACCAAGGCCTGCTCCAGGATAGCCACCTAGAGATGATGTATTTCAGAGATCCAAAGACAGGCAGAATGTAACATCATTATGTTTTTCAGAACAGTAGAAAATTACTAATAGAGTTAATGAGTACAAAATTACAAATAAACTCTGATGTGTCTTTATTGAGCCCTACAGGACAAATTATGTTACTGTGATTCTGTGAAGACTATGAAGGCTTCCAATGACTGCTCACAAATACATCCCTGTCTATAGGACAGTAAGAATTTGACCACTGCTAAAAAAACACTGAACCAAAGCTCTGTAAAAACCACACTAACAACATAAATATTTCTTACGTTCATACGTTTTTGTTTCTTTTTTTCCAAACCCATGCAAAACTTCTTGCTTTGTGGTACTTTTTTCATTTTTTTCAGTAAGATCTTCATTAATTTTGTTATTTTTAATAATTTAATAATATGTATCCCATTCCGATGCTGCAGCACCATTGTTTGCATTTCCACAGTATGTGGGAATCACTGTGATAGACCAGACTGACCTACTTCAGTATGCACTTTAGTTAGCCTGTTTCCAAAAGGAGTCAGGATGATACTACTACTTCTCAGTCTCCCTCATTTTTAGTTTTTAACTTTGCCCTGGTAGACTGACTCTAAATCAGATGTAGAACAGATATATCCATTTTAAAATTCTAGCCTGGCTGTTGTGGACAACGTATTACTGAACAAATGTAGTTGTTTTCCCTCTAGTGCTTTCATCTTGAGTTCACAGAACAACAGCTGCATATAAGCAGTGACAAGGACAGACTTTAGTGGCTACAAGTGCTTCTGCTTCTCATTATACTATGTCATCATAATGTGCATTTTTGCAAAGTCACAATACAAATACATCCAAATCAAATGTTGACTCAGTTACAGTAAAAGGCCTGAAAGAAGCATCAGTTCAGGGATAGACTTCTGACACAATTATTTAGTATCTTTCAGGAATGTATGCTGTTATCTACGTGATTATCTTTCCTCCTTTCCTTCCTTTGCTCTGATTCTCCCTTCTCTCCAACCTCCACCCCCCAGATAAGGACCCACAACACCTTTCAATATAGAACACAATGGAAGATTTTACAGTGTGAACATATAAACCCTGGAAAATCTGAATTAACAGCTCTTGTAGTAAAGATAAATCATGTGTAAAGTGGCTATAAGATAAAAATTAAGTATAGTAAAGCATTACTGAGAAATACTAAATACTGCATATATCCAGCAAAAAAGAATTACTACCTGTATGAGAAAAATCAGGTTGGTTTTTGGTTTTTTTTTTTATGATATCTGTACATTGATAATAATCTGATGTTGGATGTTTTGCATTAATATAGTTATGGTTTGGAGAAGTATACTAAGACCAAAACTGTTCATCCTGCATAATAATTCCATCAGGAGCAAAGACAAGAAAAAGTATTTCTGTTGGAGTTTAGAAAAACATTAAATTCAATTATGAAGCCTTATGTTGTATAGGAGATGCTCAACTTTTCAAAGAAAAGAAGTAAAAAGCTGTCTCTGCTGGAGGAAAGATAAAATGATACAAGCAAACTATCAGGAACAATTATGCTGATTCATGTTGTAAACATTGTTAAAATGTATGTCCAGCAGAAAATTTAGAAGTATGACATTTAATGCATCATATTTAGCTCTGTCATTGTCTTATCTATGGGGTAGAGAGCTTTGCACACTCCCAGGAGAGAAGAAGATTCAGTTAAAAATGTTTCAAAAATACCCCTCATTTATAACTTGAAAACCAACTTTCAGTTGAAGGAAGTATTTCAGAATTTTGTTTTCAGCATTTCAGTAGACCCTGCATACACAAAGTGCACTGCAGTTGTATAAAAACAGCTATTGTGCCACCTTATCTAAGCACAGTTACATGAATAGAACCTTTGAAATTTATTTAGATCACATAGTCAGCATGAACTCTGAAGAAGGAAAATGTGTAATTGCATAGCTCAGGGGCAGATTTGGGTGTGCACTGTGACCTAGAAAGTCACATTTCAGTCCCCTGATTCCTCCTTGCAATGGCAGCAGCCAGATCCAGGCATGCACCAGGTGTACTTACATGCCCTCCTGACAGCCCAGCTGCTGTGAGCGGAGTGCTGGGGGTCAGAGCCACGATGGCCTCTTATCTCTGCTTCTTTTAGCCTTCCTCCATTAGCTCACCTAGATGCAGCAGGCTAGGGAAATAGTCCTCATCTTCAGAGGCACTGAAGCAAAAAATTCAGCCCTTGGCATTGTGTGTTTGCATATCTAAGAAGAAGGGTGATATTTCCATGCAATTAGATTAACCCTACTCCTTGTGTGACCAATTCCTCATGTGCTACCCACTGAAGTCAGGAACAAGTTCAATCCTGACATTCATCGGTTTTCAAGAACTGTTTCTGCATCAAGTGTCCCAGAAAAGGATGGGCTGAGGTGGAGGGGAGATGGTAATCTACAGAATACATAATGGAGCAATGTCACAGCTTGTTTTTTACCCTGCTAAGAGGGCATATAACCAGCAGCCTAACCTACAATACACTTTTTCTGTCTCTACAGTTAGTTTTACCTTAAGGCAGAGGAAAGAAATCTTCTTATTATAATATTATATTACTGACACCATAACCAAGATTGAAAAAGGCTATTACTGGTGTAAATGACTCCAAATAAGGTTCCTTACTCTCTTCAAATTGCTATTAAAAATGCAGTATTAGATGGATATTAACTCTTTGTGGAATAATTGCTTCGCCTACCTGAGGCTAAATATATTGGGCCGGAGCCTTTCCTGGTTCACAGAGTTCAATTTAAATTAAGAAAACTACATCCTTCACAGCCCTCACACAAGACAGAAGGCAGCAACAGAAGGAAAGTCTAAGGGGGATCTTATTACCCTCTTCAACTACATGATGGGAGGGTATAAAGGAGATGGAGCCAGACTCTTTGGGTGGTGCACAGTATAAGGAGAAGAGGCCCAACAGATGCAAGTTCCAAAACCAGAATTTCCAATTCTCACAATGAAGGTGGTCAAAAGAAAAGATTTCCCAGAGAAGATGTGGGATCCCCATCCCTGGAGGTACTAAAAATCCAATTAGACAAGGGTCTGAGCAACCTTCTACAAGGCTGAAAATGGTTCATATATTCAGGTGGAGGTTTGGTCAGATGACATCCATAAGTCCTTTCCAACACAAATTATTCTGTGGTTCTATGATTTTAGCAGAGATATTGGACTGTTTTGCTGTTGACTCAGATGCGTGTTTCAGCCTTGTGCTGCTCTCAGTTGAAACCTACACCTCAGCCTTACCCCTGGGATCATGCTAGCTAAGCTCCAGACTACAATGTCCCTGTAGCATTTGGGTAAGCTATCTTCACAAAAGCCATTTAAGCACGGACAGACCTTTACTTATCATTGTTCAGATGGTATCCTGTATATGCAGACTAAAATTTGGCTTTAGCAGAAGTTTTCTATCAAACAGAAATCTGTTGGAGAAAACTTCTGCACTTATTTATTTGATATAAATCTATGTTCTTTGCCTGGTAAGCCATGCATTTCTTCAGTATGCATGACTGACAAGAGATGCTTAAGTAGAAGTACCCTCAGCTACATGCAAAAATCAGAAGATCTATGCCCCATGCATGGCAGAACGCCCAGGCTGATGAACACAGTCAACCCATCTGGCCTTATAACCCCCCTGCTTTCATTGAGATAGACTGACAAGAATGGTAGGAGGTGCTGCATTTCTGTACCGTTTATCTGCTATCAGTCAGAAACACGCTGCTTTACAATGCTAATTCAAAGAAAAGGGAAGAGGGAACTAGAGAGAGAAAGAATGTCACGTCAGACATTCTGTCCGTCTGTCCCTCTTCATCTGTGGTCTCATTTTTAAACCTACATCAAGACTAATGAAGTAAAGAAACTCATATAACTAAAGACAGAATATGTAAATGTAATCCAAGATGAACAAACAATCTAAGACTTAGCATGGCTGTTGACCAGAACGACAGGAGCTATGGTATTTTCTCAATGAAGAAGGCAGAAGTTTCTCTTGTATACTAAGTGGAGGCTTCAAAGGAGTTGACCTCTATTAGCAACTACACACAGCTTTTTGTTCATTCTTTTTTTGCTTGTTTGTTTATTGTGGGGTTTTTGGTTGGGTTTTTTTGGGGTTTTGGTTTTTTTTTTTTAGTTTAGCAGACAGATTTATGCTTTATGCTCCCAGTTTCTCATTTTAAAACTAGAACTGGGGCAGACCCTTTTAAGTTATGAATCAGCCAAAAGGAGAATTACCCTTCTTTTAACCTAGATTCAGGTTCTATGATTCATAGACTCATAGAATCATAGAATGGTTTGGGCTGGAAGGGGCTTTTAAAGACCATCTAGTCCCAACCCCCCTCCATGGGCAGGGACACCTCCCACTAGACCAGGTTGCTCACAGCCCCATCCAGCCTGGCCTTGAGCACTGCCAGGGATGGGGCAGCCACAGCTGCTCTGGGCAGCCTGTGCCAGTGCCTCACCGCCCTCACGGTAAAGAATTTCTTCCTCATATCTAATCTAAACCCACCCTCTTTCAGTTTAAAGCCATCCCCCCTTGTACTATCACTACATGCTTTTGTTAACTGTCATTCATACCCTTGATTAACTCTCACAATGTAATTTGTACATGAGCATGTTCTCAAATGAATGTCTGTTCCTAGCCAAGGATGTAGAAAGTTACTACGACATATCCTAGCATCAGCTTTCTAGTTAATATTCTTCCACTCATTAACAATAAATAGCAATTTTTTGAAGGCTCTTGATGTGAACTACTGCTTTGTCTATTCTGATTATTTATAATGGCATTATTCATTACTAGATTGTTGCTATGAATCACTGCATTGTGATATTTAAAGTCTGCACATACTTATATATTACGTGAAAATAATTATCTGGAGGGCAGACCTTGGGCTGTTTAGGAGCCTGGTTGACAGGGTCCCATGGGAGGCAGTCCTGAAAGGCAAAGGGGTCCAGGAAGGCTGCGTATTCTTCAAGAAGGAAATCATAAAGGACCAGAAGCAGGCCACCCCCATGTGCTGAAAGACAAGCCGGCAGGGAAGATGACCAACCTGGCTGAACAGAGAGCTTTGGCTGGAACTCCGGAAGAAAGGGAGAGTTGATGACCTTGGGAAGGAGGGGCAGGCAGCTCAGGAGGACTGCAAGGATGTTGTGAGGTTATGCAGGGAGAAAATGAGAAGGGTCATACCCCAGCTAGAACTTATTGCTGTAAAAGACAATAAAAAATGTTTCTATACATACATTAGCAACAAAAGGAGGGCTAAGGAGGATCTCCACACTTCACTGGATGCTGGGTAAAAACAGTGACAAGAGGAGGAAAAGGCTGAGGTATTTGGTGCCGCCTTTGCCTCAGTCTTTAATAGTAAGACCAGTTGTTCTCTGGGTACACAGGCCCCTGAGCTGAAAGACAGGGATAGAGAGCAGAATGAAGCCCCCAGAATCCATGGAGAAATGGACAGTGACCTCCTGCACCACTTAAGACACATACAAGTCTGTGTGGTCAAGTGGGATACACACTCAGGATACTGAGGGAGGTGGCAGAGGTGCTCACTGAGCCACTTTCCATCATTTATCAGCAATTCTGGCTAGCTGAGGCGGTCCCAGCTGAATGGAAGTTATAAAATATGATGGCTGTCTAAAAAAAGGGCAGGAAAGATCTGGGGAACTAGAGGCCTGTCAGCCTGACCTTGGCACCAGGGAAAGTTATGGCGCAGATCATCCCGAGTGCCATCATGCAGCATGAACAGGACAGTGAAAAGATGACCTGCCTAGTGGATGAGGGAAAGGCTGTGGATGTTGTCTACCTGGACATCAGTAAAGTTTCTGACAAATTTTCCCACAGCGTTCTCCCGGAGAAACTGGCTCCTTGTAGCTTGGATGGGTGTACTCTACGCTGGGTTAAAATCTGGCTGGATTGCTGAGCCTGAAGAGTGGTAGTGAACGGAGTTAAATCCACTCAGTGGCCAGTCACAAGTGGTGTTCCCCAGGGTTCAGCACTGGGGCCAGTTCTGTTTAATATCGCTAATAATGATCTGGATGAGGTGGCTGAGTGCACCTTTAGTAAGTTTGCAGATGACACAAAGTTGGGGGGCAGGGGGGAGAGCATTGACCTGCTTGAGGGTAGGAAGGCTCTACAGAGGGATCTGGACAGGTTGGATGCATGGGCTGAGGCCAGTAGTATGAAGTTCTACAAGGCTCGATGTTTGGTCCTGCACTTGTGTCACACCAGCCCCACACAGTGCTACAGGCCTGGGGAAGGGTGGCTGGAAATCTGCCTGGTGGGAAAGGATCTGGGGGTGCTGGTTGATGGCCGGCTGCATGTGAGCCAGCTGTGTGCCCAGGTGGCCAAGAAGGCCAGTAGCATCCTGGCCTGTACCAGTAACAGTGTGGCCAGCAGGACAACGGCAGTGATCATTCTCCTGCACTAGGCACTGGTGAGGCTGTGCCTTGAATACTGGGTTCAGTTTTGGGCCACTCACTACAAGAAAGACATTGAGGTGCCGGATGTGTTCAAAGAACAGCAATGAAACTGGTGAAGGGTCTAGAGAGCAAATCTTATGAGGAGTGGCTGAGGGAACTGGGGTTGTTTACTCTGGAGAGAAGGAGGCTCAAGGGTAACTGTATCACCCTCCACAGCTACATGAAAGGAGGTTGTAGTTAGGTGGTTGTCAAGTCTTCTCCCAGGTAACAAGCAATAGGACAAGAGGAAATGACCTCAAGTTGCACCAGGGGAGATTGAGATTGGATATTAGGAAAAAAAATGTCTCTGACAGGGTTATCAGGCATTGGAACAGGCTGCTCAGGGAAGTGGCTGAGTCACCATCCCTGGTGGTATTTAAAAGACATATATGTGGCACTTAGGGATGTGGTTTAGTGGTGGACTTGGTAGTGCTGGGCTAATGCTTGGACTTGATGACCTTAAAGGTCTTTTCCAACCAAAATGACTCCATGATTCTATCATTCTATGAACTTTGTGTGTGTTTGTTTCCAATGTTATTGTAAAAACTCATTATCTCCTAACAAGACCACATATCAGCATGTCCTATATCATAGCCTGGATTTTCTCTTGAAACCACGTTTTCCTGACGTACTGGCTGTCATCATCTCTCTGGCGAAGGCAGCATCTACCAACTCATTTGCCACTTTATTTCATCACTTCTCCATCATCTCTGTAGTTCTTCTGTTGGTAGTTGTCTGACAGTCTCCTGCTCTGTGCAAGGTAGCCCGCTTGTTCCCAACACAATGGGAGGAAACTCAGAGGGTGACCCAGCTTGAGTGCCTTTTTGCTGAGAATGGTGCAACACCTTTTTCAGCAAGCAATGAAGCTCAGCCATTTAACAAATACCCATATCCCAAAATAGGTATAGATAACTTGATGTATCAAATTTATACACTAATAAATGCCATTTTTCCATTACTATGAAAAGACCAAAGGCATTTTATTGACCTAACACTGTATGCCCATTGACTTGCCTGGAGTTGTTTTGGCCTAAGCTTACTTCAGCTTGTTTCAGTAAACATTTAGCAGTCAGCTGACTGTTGCCTAAATACATGTTAACGTAAGTTCAGCTGTGTGCATGGAGCTATATGGTCCAGCATCTGTTCCTAGCCAACAGATAGTGATAACGTATTTCTTCTGCATAGGGTGAACAGTCTATGAGCTAGAAGAGGTGTCATGTAGCGAAGTACAGTTAGAGGTGAAGAGCAGAGGCCTGAATCTGTAATCAGAAATCACAGTGGTCAGTGGATGGTCACTCAGGTGAAAGGTTTTTCAAAGAGCACAGAAAAACTGGATAAGGTGGAATTGGGAACCAGTGAAGAAAGACTAAGGAGACTGCATTAGAAGACATAAAAAGGCCCTCAAGAGAACCATGGAGGAAGAAACCCTCACCAACATGATACTTGTCCTAGTAAACCCCTCACATCTCTGATGGTCCAGCCCCCCTTTCCCCTACCTTATGCAGAAGGAGGATGAGGGTTAGCATGGCTATAATAAGACTACTAGTAGCTTGTATTTTGATTAGACCGTTAACAGTTAAATTATATTAAAGTCTTGCCTCCACATATCAGCAATATTCACTGTTTTGCCCTTACAAGATTTTTAGTGTAACTACTCCATGGAAATTATGTATCAAAATCCAAGATGGCACTGTCTCTTCCAGCCATATTTTCAGGAAAAAACCCAGACTTGTCTTGGCAGAGTTGTCAAAAGAAAAAACTTAGATGAGTAATTCCAGAAGGAAATTTGTGAACTTTGAACAGATGTCTTCCTACAATCTAATTATGTTTAGTTAAGTATTCAGGGGGCGAAAAACATTGTTCTCATTTGTATTTCCTAGCATCTGGCTTTGATGATTCCTGTTTCAGGATGCCTGTTCATCTCTGATTTCCACATGTATTGATTACATAGGTACCTTAGGCTGTGGCTTGGACACACAGTGGTGCAATGCCAGGTCTCTCTGTGAAACAGCCTGAAGTGCAAGATCTACAGCAAAGCCTTCCCTGTCCTCTATGAGAGAAGGCCATGTTAGAAATTTCTGGAGTTTGAAAGTGGAACAAAGCCATGACATAAAAAAATCCTAACAAAAATGGTATTAAAATTTCAGAGTAAGTCATATCAGTATCTCAAGATAAAAAGGAGGGAAAAAAACCCCTTCACTTTTCTTAGTAAATAATACTTGTAAAGCATATCATCTGTGCTTGAATATACCAAGACTATCAGAAGACCAAGACTGCTGCAGAAGCAATTTGCTCTGTGAAGTTAACAGTGCTCACGACAAATGTGAAAGCTTTGCATGCTGATTACATCGAATTAAATCAAGAAGGTAATCACTGAAATTCATTAAATTTGCTAAGATTTTGAGGTTTAAACACTGCTACCTAAAGTAATCAGATTTTGCCTGCTTTATTCATTATAGTTTACTAAGGCCTCCACTGAAGTCCAAAAAATATATTTCCTGTCTCATCCTTGGGTTTGGACTCCTAAATGCTTTTTGCCAATCAAGATTATTGAATATAATTGGCTAGTTGGTGATATGCTGTATTATTAGACTTTGAAAAATATTTATTAAGTGAATAAATTAATTGGTCACCATCAGGCAAAGAATTGCGGGCTCTGAGCTTGCAGCCTGTGTCAGATCACTTAGTCAACTTTCCTCATACTCAGGTAGTTACTGTGGAATAATGAATCTGCTATAAATACACATACTAGTTCATCCTGAAGCAATTTATTTCTCTAACCACGTTTGTAGGAAACATTTTGTTTCCTGAGGTTGTTATTTCTTTTTGATAGACTTCTTGTTCACTTGTTATGATATATTTATTGTATACAACATTATTCCTAACACTATCAGCAACTTATTATTATGAATAACCTACTGGCAATAGACAAGTCAGAAAAACAGTATTCTTTTTTTCCAGAACTCCTTTTTACCCTCCCAATGGTCCTAAAATATTTTGGAAATAATCAATATGGTTTGAAGACTACATACTTTATAGCTTCTTACATTATCAAAAAAACAAACAAAACACCACCCGCATCAGGACATGGTTAGATTGCCTGATTATTGTAAAGCATAACAGTTTTCAATGCCCAGTCTGAAAAATACGACAAGATTCTTCTTTGCATTAAGTCTACACTAAGCTCTACATAAATTAAGCTCCCTAGGTAACAAATGTGTAGTCAAATTCACATCAAAAATGGAAGAATACAAAACATGAGTACCTTTTCAAAACTGTGGCTCAAAACTTTACATTCCAGCAGATGTGCACTGGAAATATGTGCAAACACAGTAGGTAAAGGTTTAATACATTTTTTGAGGACTTCTGAAATGAAAATTATTTACTTCTCACCTTAGTAGAAGATGAGAAAATGTCCAGTCTACCAGGGGTGACTATACCACGTGGCAATACTTCTGGAACGCCTTAAAAATTTTTGGTTCAAATACCTTTAAGTGTCTGTCTTCCAAATCAGACAATCTCTCTCAAAGCAGTTTGGTAATTAGCTAATTGTCAGTTTATCACAAATATTAGTGTTTTAGATAACTGCTAAGAATATAGCACAAATACTCTTTCCTAAGCAATACAGGTATGTAAGACCTGATAAAGACATCAGAGATCTATGAAAAATCTTGTTTTAAAACTTCACTGAAAGTGATTTTAGATTTTCAGGTTCACTTCCGTCTTTATACTTATCTATGTCTTGTTACATTTGAAGTATGGCATTTTTGCACTACCAGAAAGCAGAGGAATTTGTCTGCCTGTTTTGTTTTTTTCATTAGACACTTTTAACTATTTGCTACTCTATTCACACAACTTCTATTCTGTAGTTTAGAAAATAAGATTCTATTTCTTTATGGGTTTGGTGGGTGGTGACCATCCCAAGACTGACCATGGAAGAAACCTCAATGTTCTCTTTGATATGGGTACTAATACTCTTTTTTCTACATATTTGAGTATTTTTTTCACTCTATGGTAAAAGAGCTTGCAGTAACTTGGACTGTCACAGCACCAGATAATCAAGTCTCTTTCACTGTTACTGCTTAGACAACATAATAACAAAAGATACAGAAATGCCAAAATCTTTCTTTCTACCGTTCCACATATATATTTATTGCTCTCAAACCCAGTAATTGTAGTTGTTCAAAAAGCAGTTTAATATTTAGCTTTAAGCATTTGAGTCTTCCAATTTTCCACACAAACATTAGCCAGCTGTACTCGCTCAATGGCATCACCTGAAGGTGAGTTTTACAAGTTAAAGCAGGAAACACAGAAGCTGCTCCCTGTGAGGAAACTTTGTGATTCAGCTTGAGAATCAGAATGAAATGTTGCTTCCCCCCAAAAAAATAGATTTTCACTTTATGTCGTCATTAATTTTGAACACAATTTATTAGCTTTATGTTCGTTTTTCATTCACAGAATCAGATAATGGTCAGGGTTGGAAAGGACTCCTGGAGATCATCTAACACATCCCCTGCTAAAGGAAGTTCTCCTTGATCAGGTTGCACAAAGTTGTGTCTAGGCAAGTTTTGAATGTCTCCAGAGGAGGAGACTCCACAACCTCTCTGGACAGCCTGTTCCAGTGCTCTGTCACCCTCAGGGTAAAGAACTTTCTCCTCATATTCACAAGGAACTTCTTGTGTTGCAATTTGTGCCTGTTGTCCCTTGTCCTGTCACTGGGCACCACTGAAAAGAGCCTGGCCCCATCCTCTTCACACCCACCCTTAAGATACTTGTAGACATTGGTAAGATCTCCTCTCAGTCTTCTCTCCTCCAGGCTAAACAGGCCCAGCTCTCTCAGCCTTTCCTTGCTGCTCCCATTGCTTGATTTCTTACTCATAGGGATGCACCTATCTTGAGCTTGGAGGAACTGATGCTTGGACCCCACCATCTTCTAGAACCCTAACCCATGGGATTCCTCCAAGTAGGTCCTTGAAGAGGCCAAAGTTAGTGCTCCTGAAGTCCAGGGTTGCAATCTTATTGCCCTGCTTCCTCCACACAGGATCCTGAACTTCATCATCTCATGGTCACTGCAGACAAGGCTGCCCCCAACCTTCATATCCCCAACCTGTCCTTCTTTGTGAGTACAAAGTCCAGCAGCACACCTTGCCTTGTTGTCTCCTTCGGGAGTTAAAGACTGATTACTTCTCTGTGCTTGTTTTACCAAAATACCTTCTTTTTTATTGGTTATCTTAAAAGTTCTAAGGCCTCCTGTCACCTGGGATAAATTACCACAGCCTTACCACACTGAATACAATCGGACAAATTATCCCACAGAAATATCGGCCAGAGAATTTTGAGAGACAAGCTTTGTCTCATTTTGTTGGAGAGTCATTTCCATTGTTTTTACTTCACAGCATATAATACTTGACACTGAACAAAACAAAGTCCAGTCTATGATCCTACCTCTTACCATATGCAACACCAGCTGCTTCATAAACAGGCCAAAAAGCAGTTGCTATGAATTACAGTCTCTGTCAGTTTTATCATAGTTGCTAATGTTCAGATACTGGCTTAAAATATGACATGAGTTGTCTAACAGTTGTTCTTTGGCTTTACTAGTATAACTCAAGATATTGTAACTCTCAGAAATTTCTAACTGATAACTGAAGTACACTGTATTTTTGCCTTCAGCAGTAGGCTCTAAGTGTCATTTTCCTGGTATAAGTTCAAAACTATATACAAAATTTTTCATGAGTTTTGAAATGGTCACCTTTCCATGGCCATTTCAATCTGTAATATTTATAGATCTACTGTATCTTTGTTCATATGCACTCACATGGAGATAGAGAATACCTGGCCTCTTGTAACAATAGCTTTATTTATTCTTTTTCTTAGATAATTTGTGTTATTTCCTCTGAATCATTTCAAAGGCACTGAATAGAATCTAAAGCCATCTATCCCTGGGGATTTGCTTGGTAGCTTCCTTTCCCTCTAGCAAAACCTTGACAGTCCCATAGCTAAAACGTTTTACATTTGCCAACATCTGGCTTCATCCTGCTAGGCATTTTCTGAGCCTAGGACTCTGCACCTTGAAACCTTCTTTGGAAACTTTAAAATAGTGTTCTAAGTAATTGTCTTTATGAATTTCTGATTCTTAATTTCTCCATCTTGTTAGCAGCTATTTTTTGATCTTTTTATCAAACAAAAATAATGGTTTGACATTCTTCTTTTGCTCTCCTTTCACTAAATTGCAGTTCTGTTGGCTATTAAATTCTATCTTTGAGTGAAACTTCTGTCCTCTGCATTTTAATCAGTTTGAATTAAGTGTCAGTTTGTAGTCTGTATTATCTGATCCTTTAGAAGAGAAATACAGTGGCATTTTTTTTGCTAAGGATCAAAAGTAAGAGTTAGATAAGTTGCAGAGGACAAGGAACAGCAAGGAAAAGATAAATTAAATGGATTATTAAATGTTACTAGCACCAGATAGTAACTTGCAATGTTCACTGTTAATCAAATATAACCATTGTATTAACCTATATGAATGTAAAGCTGAGGGGAGTTAACAGCAGTTGGAAAGAAACATCAGAAATTAAAATCTAGATTGATCTGTTTAACCCATAGTCATCCATCATTTATTAGCTAAAAAAATTAAATATGTTACTAGTCATTGAAAGATGAAATAGTTCAAACTGACATACAATAAAGTATCTTAATCTGAATCAGTCTAAATTTTATCAAAGATTACTAGCCGCAAATAAAGAGTATTTCAGGAAGCCTCTGGTATACATTTCTCCCATTAGTTTTCTATCAGGTAGTCTGTCAGCAGTTACAGAGACATATATTTTCCTTTATAAAAAGGGAAACTACTGTGTTCCAATCATTAAACTGAAAAGATCGTTGTAAAACATCTTCATATCCAGTACAACTTCTTTGTACTTTTCCAGTTGTTTGTGTAAGAGCAGTGGCAAACAATGGCTCTACCTGCATTCAGCATTCAAAAAAAAAAATAAAAAATCAGCTGCTTATAGGGAACTACTATTTTTTGTTCATTCAAGCTGTGTCATAGTCCACAAAGAAATAATCCATCATTGCTATATATTTGCTACACAGTTGTGACTACAAATTCCTCATTTTGTTCTCATCCTACCCCAGGCAGCTCCACTGACTGCTGGACATACTCCTGATTTTCATCTGTACCAGTGAAAGCAGAAATCAGGCTGAAGGAACAGCCACTTCCGTGTGCGCTCTATGAAGTGTATCTATGAATCACAAAGTGTTTCAAAAGCTTTGTTCCCCCTATTTTATTAACTCGAAAACAATTCAGCTAGGATTTACTTTTCAGCCCCAAATGGTCCTTTTAATTCAGAAGGGCAAGGCATATGCATACATTAGTCATGCATTAAAAAGCTTTCACATTTTTAGTGCTGATATTAACTCATTGCATACTGTGTTTTACATTGATTGATATGAGCTGCTCTAAATTTCCTGTCACACATACCAGAGGCAGACCAAACCTAATCCTATGACAGTAAGATTATGCCACGTAAAATATAAACAGGGATAAGTACATTCACTATAAATATTTATGTGTTCATACTTGGAGTTTTCTATTTTTATAAATCCATTAGGTCTCACCAGAAATCTTTAATACATTATTTTCATTTCAAATACCCTATTTGAAAATTCAAGTGTATGTATGACTTAAAGTAAAGCCGAGCTAAATTAATATACTTTAATATACAGTATAATAATCCATGTGGAGAAAGGTAATATGAATATATCCACTTCTGTTTAGATGAGTCTAAGATTTTAGTGTTTTAAGAGATAACATTGACCAACACCATATGAAGGTCAATACCCACTTCTCGAATGTACTGTAAACCTCAATGGGCTGAAGAATGAGGACTATACAAGGCCTTGTATTTTCATGATCATTTATGACAACTAAATGCAAAACTTGTGTGAAGTGCTTTAATTCAGACCTATAACATTTTACCTTCCATTTGCACCATTCTAATAGATACAATTACTGTTCAAGTCTATGGAGACTAAAACATACAGGAAGTATCATATGGAAAAGAGGTATGTTCTCAGCCTGACTTAGCCAACTCAATCTAAGCTGAGGTGAAATTCTATGGAGCATTTCTGTTTGCAGATACAGGGCAAAATAAAGTCTAAGGCACATGGATGCGTGTGCACACAGATGTACACACATATTTTTTTAATGATAAGTGAAGGAGTCTCTGGGCTGTATCCGAAGTCTGTGAAACCAACCTTTCCTCAGTGGGGATTCCCCAGCTTGAGGTCAGCAAAAGCTGCAAGCTCCTGGCACAGCGGTCATGTCAGACGGGAGCCTTGGGAGCCAGCCTTCAGAGGATAAATGCATAGATGCCTTTTTTGCTGCTTTTGATGACAGCTGGGAATCTAGTCCTCTTAGAGTTATCCACAATCATTTTTAAAAACTAAAGGACAGAGAAAGCTTATTGCTATGGCCAGTACATATTTATTACTATAGATTTTAAATATATATATATATATCTTCTCTGTCAAAGACTCCCCATAAGCTTTCATATAAAGAACATAGGAAATGACAATGCTGAATTGAAATCCTTACTTTAGTACCTAGACAGTAAACTGTTCTGCTTTGCAATACACACTGTACCAATATTGCTCATAACCAGCAAGACCTCAATATGCCCAAGATAGTAACGTCCTCTCCTTTTGCTTAGGTTGTAGGGTGCTGGAGAAAAAAGTGTTTGCTCAGGGCCCAGAAATACTATCGCTGACACTTCATGGAGAAAACATCTTGCCAGGTTTTGTCAAAGGTGACTCTCTGAGTCCCTCTTGCTGGGAATACAGCAAGAAAATTCACTAGTTATGCCAGGTTGGCATATGCATTTGCTTCTTCTGCCCAGGTTATGGAAATTGTGACAGCTATGCAAAGGAGGTACCAGGATTCCGGCAAACGTATCTCCCATTTACAGTAACATTATTATCTAAAAGATAAGAAGAAATCCAGGAAAACAAGGGAGCAAGGGATAATCCCAGTGAATCAAACTATTAGCAGTTGTGGATTTCATAGGATCTTTTGCAGGGTTTTGTTTTTTGTGGTTGGTTTGGGTTATGTTTTGGTAGGACCCTGTTAACCAAGGTTTGGCTAAGCCCAAACCCCTTTAAAATAATTGTTTGGAACTAAAAAAAAACCCCACAACACCCCCCACCCCCCACCCAATACAAAAAAGGATTTAAAGATAAAAATATGTATTTGGATTTTTGTTTTGTCCCTTAGTTTCTGAACTACTGTAGTGTTTGGGTTCACAAACTCTTTTCCACAACCAAGAGGGACAGAAATTTCCTTTTTGGACAGAAAGGAGTGCTGAGAGCTTCACAAAACCACCTAACTATTCAAGCAAAATACTCAAGGAAAAAAGATAAATAAACCACTCAGTACTGTTTCCTTGAAATAGTCATGTGGCATGGGGGTGAGATGAAGCAGTATGAATTCAAGAAAAAATGGTTTTGACTACAGCAAGCTAAAATGAGAACTGACTATTTCAGAGCTCAGAATAGCCTGTGAAGAGGCTCATGTAACTAGTTATGGCAAAAGAAAAGATTAAAGGGTTTTTTTCTTGTTTACAGCAAATTGTAATGTAACAGATTTAGTGGTTAGGCATGATGATATTCCAAAATGTAAGTTCCATATGGCTCAGACTATATTTTCCATTGTTTTTAGCACCGGAATTTGAAAGAAGCAAGGAAAATAACCTGGAAAAAAACTTGACAGCATTAAACAGCTTTAAGGCTTCAGGTCCAATTAAAAGGCTTCAGGTCCTATTCTTCTTATTGGACAGTCTGATCTTAGGGAGGCATGTGTAAATCCATCTAATAGGATTTTTTGTTAAGTAGGTCAAATTTTATAACTCCAGCCTCTGCCAGAGATTGGATTTTTCTTCACAAGCCAGATAACTTTTAGGCCTTCAGAAACTGCCTCTTTACTACAAACGGAGCAGAGAACTGAAAGGAATTTAGTGGCTTGTATCAGGTAGCTCTTTCAGATATTAATTTGTTGAATTAATGTATTAACAGTGCAATAGATGGAAGATGGTCCTTGAAAAAAATAAGAAGATTCTTTCAATGGGTGCATCAAACCAGGTGATCTTTTTTGGTCAGGACAAAGAAGGCATGTACTTATCTAAAAAGATGTCTTCTTTCTTTCACACTTTCCACTGGGGCTTTAAGCAGCACTTGAGGTCAGTTCATTGCCACCAACCACTCTGTTATCATCACAGCCACTGTGAAACAACCCCTTATTAATAAAAGCAGTGGTTATATGATGTGGTAAAAAGGAATGTGATGTGGTATATATGTGCAACTCACACGCTCAGGGCAGGACAAGGCCCATGCATAGCTACTGAAAAGTGGATGGCAAAGAATTAGAGCATGTTTACGTTTCTGTAACAAGGTTTGCCTTTTACCACACTAACAGTACGAGCTCAGAATCTCCACACTGGTATTCAGGGATGCCCTTGTAGGCAGTTACTGTTGTCCTTCTTCCAAAGGGTAGACAGAAGATGCAGGCTGCAGAAATAGAAACAAAGAACTGCAGAACTGCTGCCTCAAAGACTTCACACCCAGGGGAAAACTAAATGCACTGCAGAGAGCTGGAGATAAGCAAGGATGCCATCTGAATATGGAATTAAGTTTATGATTGACATGTGTGGTAGAAGAGAAACAGGACAGAAGGGAGGGGAGAAGCTCAGGGCATATCAGGCTATGCTTGCGGCTGTGCAGATGTTCCCCAGAGCACTGGGGAAGGAAAGCATGACACCCAGCCAAAGTAAGCTGCCAGTAGCTGCAACATGAGTGAAAGGTGCTAGGAGAAGAAACAGGTGCCACAGCTGACTGGAGCAAGATCTGCTCCTTTGCCCCTGATCTGCACACCATCATGCAGCTTGCAGAGGTCTCTAGAGACTAAAGGCCAACTTTTCCTATTGAAGCAGAAGTGAAACACTTTTTTTGAAACCCAAAAGGCACGCTTGTCAGCAGTTCTTGAAGGTATGGTACTGACGGAGCATGGTCATCCCAAAGCATCTTCCATTATTCACTTCTGACAGTTCATATTGATGCTTTAAGACCTTTGATTCCACTTGCCAATGGAGCAAAAAGGATGAAACAAAATGAAAGAATGAGAATCAAATAAGTTAAGCCCACATCACAGTGGGAAGCTGCTGCTGAAGTTCTACTAGGCATGTATATTGCAGACATTATCAGCTATGATTCAGGTTTAGTAGTTTCTCCCTATCGGCTTAACCTCTACTAAACCCTTCAATTGTTTTAACTCTTACGTTTTCCAGTCCAAAACCCAAAAGCTCCACTCTAAACGTGGATGTACTCAGAGGAGGCAATGACAGCTATGTCCCCACATGCCACCCAGCACATGCAGAGATAGGGCTTAGCTCAGCCTGGGGCTCCCCCTCACGGGGTTGCGGGGCCCTGGGGCTGGGCTGCCTCGCACACGACACTGCAGACGGGCTGCGCGGACACAAACCATGCTGCCCTTTCCCGGCTGCCTTCACGGGCACGAGGGGAAGGCTGTGGCCACTCGCCAGCTTTGGCTAGAGTCCATCCACTTTGCACCAGCTGAGCAGCACGACATGGACTGTAAAATCTGGCCTAAAGGTTTTTAAATGTTTAGAGCCACAAAGGCAAAAGGGTAGCTTGAATAAATGGTGCAGCCCACCCTGACCCACTTCTTAGCTCTGGGGGTATAAGAAATCCTTTTTATTATCCTGGACAGGAGCTGAAAAATTACATAATACTGGAGGAATAGGACACAGGGGCATTTGGGTTACTTTAGAGATGATTCAGATCTTGTTATTAATTCTCTCTACTTGGCAGAATGTTTAAAAACTGGCAAGGGAGCATTAGCATTGCTGGCAGAGCATCACTACAGCTGCACAGGTGGAGAGAAATCAGCAAGTAGCTCTTTCCAGCCTGTTGAGGAAGGATAAGGAGCAGGAGAGAGTACTGGCCCCACATTCCAGTGACAAAACCACGTAACAGAACTGAAAAGCAGATCGGTTAAAAAAACCCCAAGCATTCTGTCCTACCAGGTTGGCACAAGGTAACTGAAGCATGTCATATGTTGATACTTGGCCTCTCTACATAGCAGATGTCTTTTTCACAGGTCAGGCAGAGAGGGTGAACAATTGATTCAATGGCTAGAAAAATGCTGAGAGAAACAGAAAAAAAACACCTGGATATGGTCCAAAGTGTAGTGTGTTTTCGTAAGAGTATGTGCAAGAAAGAAAGATAATCCTCTCCACAGTTCTTTTAGCAGGTGTTTATCCTTTTTGGCATTGACAGCAATATTTTGTAGCTACACAGCAGACATGCAGAATAAAATTCCCTTCCACACTTGCAAAAAATAATTACCCCTTATGTGACTTACAGCTGCTCCAGTCATTCATCAGTGGTGTTGTCCTCTTTCTCCAAACCAACACTATGAAAGTATTGCTTCTTCTGGAATTTACTGAGAAAACTGCATAATCTCCAAGTTGACTCTCTAAGAGAGTGACCAGGGTGCTACAGTGGCTTCCTTTAAAAGCACTCATTGCTAAGGAAGATGCTTTCCTATGAACACAAACAGAAAAGCCTCAGAAGAAATACTATGTGGTGTTTTGATGCTAGGTAACAGGCACCATTTAACAAAGCCTGAAAAAGTCAAGCATCAGTGGGCAAGTAAAATTAAAACACTCCCTTTGCTCCCCAACAAATTTTACTCCTGCAAAAGATTTTGTTTCCCTTTGGATACGCACAAAGAAGTGCGAGGATATCTGCAAGGACAAGGTCACAGCCACTGTAAGCTCATTGCAGCTGAGGTGAACTTCTCCCTGAAATTACTGAAATAGCTCAGGTAACTCAGTATCCACCTTTGAGCTAAGCACCTCCCTGTGTAACAGTTTGATTGTAGCTCTACAAAAACATCAACCACTGAAAAAAAGGGTAAGTACCTGAGTTTTTACTCTGGACAAAGCTGAAATTAGATGTGCCCTAGTAATAAGAGTCTCGCAAGGACACATGGATTCATAAATCCTGAATGAGAACAGAGTATGGGATCTGTCCTGTGGATCAGAAAAACTGTACAATGTTGGACGTTCAAACACAGTGGCCTGATTTCCTGGCAGTGCAGGATGCAGTCAGTAGGCTATGCTGAGGTACTCTTATCTGAGGATCCGAACCCACATTTCCTTATACAGGAAAATGTTCCTTAGTCCTCTGCTGAATCCACTTACATTAACTGCACTTTCTATTATCCTGGTTTTCACACTTGCTAGCATTATTTTATCTTCAAAAGAATTTAAAACACTAATTAAAATGTTGTACCTTTTTTTTTTAGCCCGCTTGGATTTAATGCAAACTGTGTACTTAATAAAACTACCTCACTTTCAGCTAAAATACATTACAAAATTGCAGAGTCTGTATGATACATTGCATTTCACACATTGTGGGTAGATTAGGCCGGTAATCAGAAAAATGAAATCGACACTTCCTACCAGCAATATTTTCCAGTGATCTCTAACCTCATTAGGCATTCTCAGTACATCCAGAAGAGTAGTGTAAATAAAATACACTGTTTTCTGATGAGCTTTGATGAGCAGATGTTTGGGGTTTTTGTTGATTCATGTCTGGGATGTTTTTAAAACTTTTCTGCTTGTGTTCCATTTCCTGTTGAGGGAATTCAGAATGACCCAGATGAAAAGGGATGATTGTGACTGTGTCTGCCTGGATGCCACCCAGGCCAGCAGCTGTGCGGTGACCACCACAACGCGCCTGACTTGCGGGAGGAGAAATTATGTAATTTGGCGTTTAGGCTACTTGTGAATTCAGCTCTTGCTGCAGACAAAATACTGCACCTCTATGCATATCCTATTATCACTCTTGTCTGGTAGCCTGGAAGTGCATTTCAGGATACAAAATAACACACTTGGTGAGCCTCTTTTTTTGCTGTTTGGTGATAGATGCACATGAAGTCCATACACATTTTTAGCAGCAATAAAGCAATTAAATAAAACCTGGAATTCTTTCTCTTTCTAAACTGATTTAGCAGTATCTGGGGTTTATTTTTTCTTTTTTATGTCTTTCCTTTAATTCAAACTGAAGTTTTGGTATGTTAAAATGTATTAATAATTATTTGTTCACCCGGGAACAAAACGGCACTTTTTCCTCCATGGCAGCCACAGACTAATTTTAAGTCATATTAAATGTTTTTTAATTTTTTCAAGCTAAAAAACTTAATCAGTAACAATTGTGAATGGCAGAGATAAAAACAGAAAGCAATAGGATGCTTTCAGGCTCTCAAATAATGTGCAAGGGCTGAAAATGAATCAGGCTTACAGGAATGACTGACAGAATAGGAAAGTGTTGGGAAAAGGAGCAGAAGGTGGTGTAGAAAAAAAGCCAATGCTAAGTGATCAAAGAGGAAAAGAAATGCAGAATCAAGCAAATAAATCTGGGCAAATATGTTAAAGTAGAAATGCAGAAGTAGATCCTGAGGTGACTCATGAGATAATGCAGTTGAAGATAATGAAACCTCCCTAGAGCAGTGGAAATGTGAGCAACAAAATAGATAAGCTAAATTTTGAGAGGTCCTATCAGTTTCTGAAGTGACAGATGATAAAGTTGCTGCACACAGCCCATGATGCAGACATGGGATTAGGGACCCATAATTGGATATTCTGACACAGAGGAGTAAGAAAATTCCTCTTCTCACAAAGGGAAAAGAACAGTTTTAAAATGACAAGGGTGCATCAAGTAGGGTGTTTTTGGGATATTTCACAGAATAATACAAGTCCTGTACAGAAACGCACACTGTGAACATTACCCCTGTCTTCCCACAGAACCTGGACAGGAATTTTCATTCTGCCTCAAGATCAAGAACATGTAGTTGTATTAGGAAATAACTGGCAGAACGCTTTGATTATATAAGGAGAAATTGGATGCGAAATCAATCTAGCACAGGGCACAACTTAAAAGGTATATACAATGACATACTGATCTTAAAATATTTTTTTTAAAGAAACACTTCAGAGGAAGCATATTCTGTTCCCAGTAAAACACTTATTTGATAGAATTGGCTGGCCATTTTCCCCTAAAATTCTACTTCTTTGAAAAATAAACATCAAAATCCTTTTCATGGAAAAAGGCTAGTTTAGATTATTTTTTCACTTTGAATAGCTTTGAAACAAAATATTGAAGATGTTGAGACACACTAGCTGAACAATGTAAAAGTCTGGTTTTAAAATAATGCTCAATGAGAATGAAAATACAAATTAAATAGAGAAAAGAAAATACAATCTAAAATTACTGCTAGACTATTTTTCAGTGGTATTATCTGAACTTCTAAGACAAGAAGATTTTTTATATTTAAAATGATTTCAACTGGATTTCTTCATCTAGACAAAGCTAGGAGATTATTATTAGGCATATATACACAGACATATATATACACACATACACAAAATTGTTAAAAGCTATCCACACCATCAACACAAACAAAAGGAGATCCCACCCAAACATACTTGACACATCTTTTTTTGGATCAGTCACTTTTGTTCAAGGGTCAGGTTCATGACCTGCTTTATACTACTACATGTAAACTCTGGTTACAATGCAAGTTTGGCAAAGCAGCCTTACTTCACTAGCAGTAGTTCAAGTTTCTTAAGAATATTTTGAATAATTTAGACCTACTTGAAACTACCCTCATCCCATTAAATAAAAGACAGTACTTTGCTTTTTACAGGAAGGATATATTTAAAAACAGAAATATCGATTTAAGTACAGAGATATCTTAATGCCTTGCTTTTACTAAATTTACTAACAAGGTAAATTGCTTCCTTTCCAATTGACTTCATACATACAAATCAAGCCATTTCATAACAAGGATCTGCAAACAGGTTTCTCTGTTATGTGGAACTTCTGTGAAGATCTCACTTAAAAAATGTTGCTTATTATTTTTATGTCTTCATGACTTAATACTATCAATATTTGGTAATGTGTACTTACACTTGACGTTTGTTAATAGTTTTCCTACTCTGAACTCTCTATCAAGGAAAATTAGCTCCAATAGCTTTTATGAAATAAGTGTCTATATGGGACCTTCCATAGTAACAACTTCCAGAGTAACAACTGTCCCATGCCGACTGGGCTCTCCATTAGGAGAGCAAAAATCTAGGACACAAGTCTTTACTCCCAGGACAATTTTTTTTCTTTTTTCCCAGTGGTAAATTAACATAAATGCATATTTGTCTCAGGCATCTAGACTAGCAACCACAGTTTTGCATTCACAACTCCTCTCTTCAGTGACATCTTTCATCACTTACTATATCCAGATTTTCAAAACTATATTAAATGTTCTGTTTGCCATCTGCAGTCTAACTGGAACAAAATATAAGTCCCTTGCCCACAGGCAAACTTCCTGCAGCATCCAGGTATGCATTAATATTAAAACCCACCAAGGTAGTAGTAAAAAAGGCATTTTGAGTCCTTAGGACTGAAGGACCGTTTGGTAACTCTCTTTCCAGTTGCAAAATGCTAAATATCTCAAATATTCACAGCAATTCTGCTAACAGAAGCAGCTGTTAATGCTATTATCTGTAAATACTAGTGCAGGAAATTCCTTGTACAGAGGCAGAAATAGCACCTGTAGTACTGTGATAAGTAGTCAATCATTTTAAAAGGTTCTCTACACTTCCACCTCTCCTTTTGGAATTGACCAAAGACAAATTATTTGTATAAATATGTATGCAAATAGGATTCAGCTGTAATTAATGAGGGAAATGCCTAAAATATACTCCATTTACAGGCAAAATGCATCTCAAAATAGTGACAATCTGAATACGCGTTCTTCACAGAAGCAGAAAATGTAGTCCTAAAATTATAGATTGCATACATGATAAAATGACAGTTCAATCAGCTGAATTAAGAATGTGAAACTCCAGAAATACCCCTGAATACAAACATAAATTTACTTCGTAACATACTCGAATGCTGAATTACCTTTACTTCCTGCTGCAGCTCCAGAGAGGTACTACCGTAAGGGACAAATGTCTCACAAAATATGCCAAAGAGTGATCATAAAGAATTAAATTAGTCTAACACAGTTTGATTATTTTTTAAATAAAAGCTTAAACAATAGAATAGTAGGTTTTGATATTTGTAAGTCTATATTCTGTTTATTTATTTTGATTTTTTAAAAGCCTGCTTTATACTGCATTAAAACTTGGAACATTCATCCACACATAGATAATGCTTTCAAAAGACAAGCTAATTTTTCTAACTAAAAATGCATTTAGAAACAAATTGGCACAAGTATTTGTTTTACATTCAGTATTAAATTGGCACTACGACTGGTCTCTGGCAGCATCGACTATACTCCCCTTTGTTTGCTACCACTCTGTGCTCCAGCACTGAAGCCAACACCTGTGGCCATATAAAAGGCTATGTACAGCAGCTGCAGGACTCAGATGTCCATACTGAAAGAAATTTCTAAAGCATAAGCATTTGGATGTGTGGCTGGCTTCCTCGTCTGAGTCTTTTCAAGGCCGCCTTCGGAGGTCCACACTGCTGGATGTTGTATCTATCAACTGTCTGCAGTGTTATTACTGACCAATGCGTAGTGGTAACATAGGAGGACGACAGCCTTCTATTTAGAAAAGATGCTCTTGGTTATGCTGATGTAAGGCTGCCATAGTCCCTTCACTATAGACAGTTTTTTGCAGGTTTTGTCAATGGTCATACCACTGATATAGATACATGTAAGGAAGGGCAGAGTCTACCCTAAAGATTAATATGAAAGCTAAACATCAGTAAACCACGACAGAAATTTCTGCTTAATGCTTCCTCTTCTGGAAGTATTTTATTTAATTCATGGAAAAGATACATGTAAGTCCCATTAGTATGTATAAAACGACCTGCTTTTATTTTGGATCAGATAATCACAAAATCAATTTTTACAACATACAGTTCCTACACTATAGAACCCACCCTTTACTATGGCTTCTCTGTACAGGGCAAGTGACTAAAATTGCTACTCAGAGCAGTATGTACTAACATAGGTACAGTACGCGCTAGAGCTGCTACTTGTAATTCATAAGAGCAACTGAACTTAACAGTGGTGTGCAGACAATCTTGAGTAAAAATGCCAATACAGGATTTTTTTATTTTTTATTTTTTTCAGAAACAGTGCAATACTATAAAATCATTTCATTTCTTAAATGCAGTATAACTTCCTTCTTTGGAAAAGCTCTTAAATAAATGGAAACAGATATTCAGAATTACAGACCGCACTGTCCTTCTCTCAACTAAATACAGAATGCATGTAACAGCTAAAAATGACATTTCCATTTTAAAAAATCTGTTACATCTGCAAGTAACAACAAATTAACAGTTTGTGCCAGGTTCTGTAAATGCAATTGCTCTGATGTTATTAGAACAAGCCACTGGAAGTAGCAATGTTATTTACATTAGGATGTTAGAATATAAAAGCATATAGAAGCTACAGGCATACTCTTGAATTACACATGTGCAAACCTGAGATAACTGCTACTGAGAAAAGAACTTAGCTGTACGGATTCCGTAACACTGTCACAAACAAATCATTAGAAAGGGCAAAGCTGATTCACTGGCATGGCAACTTGGAAAGCAATATTTAAAATTACCCTCAATCTCTTGTCTTTTCCATGGCATCCACGAAACCCAAATAAAGGAAAGAAAATTCTTCAGATTAGGAATATAATGAGCAGTAGTTTATTTAATGTTTTCTGATTTATATATTTCTATGGCATTTGCATATTAGCCTGTGCTGCATCTTCTGAGTGTTTAGCTAGATGAACAAAACACCCAGAAAGGTTCAGATGCAGCTTAGTTTGATCCACATCTTACATGGAACAGCAAAGTCAGAGGACTCATCTATACACTTGATGATCAGCTTTTGATTTCCATACCCGTATTTTCTGTTAATTTCAACCTTGATCTAATGTTCAATCATTTCAATCAACAAGAGCGGTAGTCTTATTTAATGAAGCAGTCTGAAAGCTTTTGAAGATTTTCATGTGTAGTGAATTACACAATGACCCTGCTGGTTTATCATTATTACTTCTGTTTGGTAGCAAGACAAGGGAAAGATGGAAAGTTACAGTTTCACTACTGACGGTAAGTTAGGATCCAGCTGCACCTCAGTCTCACATGTGTATTTACTACCTATACTTCCAAGCTGTTTTGCTTGAGGAGATGAGCACAAGCTGGCATTTTGCTGGTATAATTATTAATGAGCTAACAGTGGCAAAACAAAATTTGCTGCAAATCAAGTATCAATGGATAAAGCACATTGGTCTATTCCATTAAAAACATGGAATTTACTGTTACGGAGTGTAAACAGCAGCAGATCACATGAAGGAGGCTAACAAACTTACCGCAGTTTTCTACACTCACTGGTATTTCATAAAACAACATTTCCTCTGTGTTTTGTGTATCAGTTCAGAATGGCCTACACAAAATTACAACATGACTTTGGTACACAACAAACACAGTGGTACTTGGATCCCAAAATGTATGGCATGATTCACTGCCTAGGTAATGTTTGCTGAAGACAAACAGCTTTGTTATTGAATCTAGTGAAGATATTTTTTCTCTTCACCTACAGCATAAGAACCATCCTATTCCTGGGATGTATTCTGGCTACTGAAATTCCGAACTAGTTTGACCACTGAACTTGCTGGAACTACTCTGACATGGTAAAAACACTGATGATTTTGATCTCAGCAGTTGTAAAGACACAAAATAAGGAAAAGTTAAAGCCTACAGGCCAGATGTTAGAGTAGTCTAATAAACACTATGAGATCAGGTATTGAACGATGTTTGTATTCTGGAATACATATCAATATATCTGCAAGGTCATGACAGCACTGATCTTTGTTTCACAAAAAACTGGTACGCAACTGCATGATGCAGGTAAGAACCTTTCATTTTCAGTGAACACATCCTAAACTTCTGTTTCTGTTTTATTCTTGGACATTTTGCCAAAGGTCAGTAGGATGAAAAATGCTTACTGTAGGAATCCTTCCAAATTCTTCCTGGTGATCATAATGAAAAAAGGGGCCAAGACCAAGTGGATCACTGCAGTTGAACAAAGTCAGATTCCCAACATAACCACCTCTACGATCCAGCACATAACTGTTGTTTCTCAGGCTTACCTGAAGCAATGGTAATACTTGTGATATTCCAGCAGTTTAAGGTAAGAGCAATGTAGGTCTGGGCTTAACAGGACTGTGCAGAAAACACTTAGTAATTAAACAGCACTGGTGGCAAACCCTTTTTTTTTTGTCGTACTGTGTTGTAACTTCATCTTTAACTTGCTGTTTATTAGCAACACTTGGTCTTTCTAACTTATTTCATGACTAAGAGACTTGACTCAATGTTTTTATGCAGATAAACATGCAGGCTATATTTCTATATTACTACAGGCTTTAGTATGTCTACCTCTTTCAATTAAGCTAAATATCGAAATAACTTTCCAACTTGCTGTTATATTATTACTCTCTTCATTATTAAGGCATTGACAAATTTGTTCAGAACTGCAGTAAAAATATCAAATAAAGCTTGATGTATGGCCAGCTACTGCAGTTCCTAAATGCCCAGCTAACGATAACTTAACTTATTGAATACTGTATTATAATTATAGTCCTTCAACCTGATTTTACTGTGTTTTTATCTAAGTCACTTAGAATTTTTTTAATCTGATTTTTGAATAATAGAACATACTAAATGTTTTACAAAGGCTATATATATAATTGAATAGCAATAATATATTATTGAAAGTTTCTCCATAGTAGACAATTATCTTTTCAGTGTTCCAAGTACTGTTAAGAAGCCATTCCCAGTTTCCTAGAGAGGTCATGAAAATTACATAAATACAAATCATGAGGGGACATAGAAGACCATCTAAGGTGGGATGTAGCAAAGCAAATCACCACTGCAGATATTTTCTAACTTTGTCCTTAAAACTTCTAGTGGATAAGAATCCCCACAATCTTCTCATATTATTCTAACTTTCTTGAAATATAATTTTCCTAATAAAACCTTAGATCTGCTTTCCTGTAAAATAATTCAAATTCTTGACTTGCTCTCAGTGGGTACAAAGAAGAATTGTTCTTTGCTCTTTAAAAGTCTTAGAATACAAAATGCAATTCCTGAAGATTTTTCTCACAGTTCATGATTATTTTTTTTTATATATATATTTTCCTCTCCTCTGGACCTTTGAAACTTACATATGTGATACCTGTATGTGGTGCTCAGTGCCATTCCAGCAACAAATGCCTGATCCTTGTGCCACGCTCATATCGAAGGCCCTTGATATAGCTGTGAACATAGAACCCAGTGCTTTCAAAGGACAAGGAGAGTGGTAGAACACAGTGCTGCCACCATCCTGTCCTCTGTGTACTTCATCCACTCGATCCCATTCCACTTGCCCAGTTTACTACATTTTTTTTTGTCTTTTCTGTTGCAGTAGAAATACAAACACGTGACACAGCAACATAGCCAGGTGGGAGAGCACAATATTCAGCTTTTGTTTCTCACCTGCAACATTCTTTTTCAAAAATTCCAAAATAACACCTACTTCATTGGAGACAGCATGACGTTCTGGACTTAAGGCTCACAACCCCTGAAACATTTCCCATGATATGACTGCTGAGCCAGTTACCACGCACTTTGTGTTTATACCTCTGATTTTTCCCTTCCAAGTTTATCCTTTGTACCATCTTTATCATATTTCATTTTCCTAATCTATCTGCCTTGGACTTCTGGAGAATTGACTTTGGCCTGTTTTGGTGACTGGTTGACAAGAGTCCCTTGGGAGGCAGTCCTGAAGGGCCAAGGGGCCCAGGAAGGCTGGGTATTCTTCAAGAAGGAAGTCTGAAAGGCACAGGAGCTGGCCATCACTGTGTGCTGAAAGATGAGCTGGCGGGGAAGAAGACTGGCCTGGCTGAACAGAGAGCTTTGGCTGGAACTCAGGGGAAAAAAGGAGAATTTGCCACCTCTGGAGGAAGGGGAAGGCAACTCAGTACTACAGGGATGTCATAGGTTTATTCACAGAGAAAATTTGAAAGCTGAAAGCCCAGAACTCATGCTGGCCACTGCCATAAAAGATAACAAGAAATGTTTCTACAAATAGATTAGGAACAAAAGGAGGGGCCCAAGGATTATCGCCGGCCTTTATTGGATGCAGTGGAACAGGGGGAGGATGAGGAGAAGGCAGAGGTGCTCAGTGCCTTCTTTGCCTCAGTCTTTAATAGCAAGACCAGTTACCCTCAGGGTACTCAGCCCCCTGAGCTGGAAGACAGGGATGAGGAGGAGCAGAATGAAGTCCCCAGAGTCCAGGAGGAAACAATTGGTGACCTGCCGCTCCACTTAGACACACACAAGTCTGGGGGAGCCGGAAGGCATCCACCCAAGGGTACTGAGGCAGCTGGCAGAGGAGCTTGCCAAGACACTCGCCACCATTTATCAACAGCCCTGGCTAACTGAGGAGGCCCCAGGAGACTGTTGTCGTAGCCAATGTCACACCCACCTACAAGAAGGGCTGGAGTAAGGATCCGGGGAACTAGAGGCCTGTCAGCCTGACCTCAGTGCTGGGGAACGTTATGGAGCAGATCTCCCTGAGTGCCATCATGTGCAGGGAAGCTGGGGGATCAGTCCCAGACAGCATGGGTTATGAAAGGCAGGCACTGCTTGATGAACTTGATCTCCTTCTATGACAAGATGACCCACCTAGTGGATGAGGGAAAGGCTGTGGATGTTGTCTCCCTGCACCTTAGCACAGCCTCTGACACTGTCTCCCACAGAGTTCTCCTGGAGAAGCTGGCTGCTCATGGCTTGGATGGGTGTGCTCTGCGCTGGGTAAAAAACTGGCTGGCTGGCCGATCCCAAAGGGGGGTGGTGAAGGGAGTTACATCCACTTGGTTGCCAGTCACAGGTGGTGTTCCCCAGGGCTCAGCACTGGGGGCAGTTCTGTTTAATATCTTTATGGATGATTTGGATGAGGGGATCAAGTGTAACCTCAGGAAGTTTGCAGACAGCACCAAGTTGGGCAGGAGTGTTGATCTGCTTGAAAGCAGGAAGGCTCTGCAGAGGCACCTGGACAGGTTGGGCGCATGGGCCGAGGCTGATGGCATGAGGTTCAACAAGGCTCAGTGCCTGGTCCTGCACTTGTGTCACACCAGCCCCCCACAGCACTACAGGCCTGGGGAAGGGTGGCTGGAAATCTGCCTGGTGGGAAAGGCCCTGGGGGTGCTGGTTGATGGCCGGCTGCATGTGAGCCAGCCGTGTGCCCAGGTGGCCAAAGTGGCCAATAGCATCCTCGTTTGTATCAAAACAGTGCGGCCAGCAGGACTAAGGAAATGATTGTCCCCCTGTACTGGGCACTGGTGAGGCTGCACCTCAAATAGTGTTCGGTTTTGGGTCCCTCACTACAAGAAGGACACTGAGGTTCTGGAGCATTTTCAGAGAAGGGCAATAAAGCTGGTGAAGGGTCTAGAGTACAAGTCTGATGAGGAGCAGCTGAGGGAACTGGGGTTGTTTTGCCTGCAGAGGAAGAGGTTCAAGGGAGACCTTACTGGTCTCTATAACTACCTGAAAGGATGTTGTAGGCAGGTGGGGACAGTCTCTTCTCCCAGGCAACGAGCCACAGGATGAGAGGAAATGGCCTCAAGTTGTGCCAGGGTATTTTTAGATCAGGTATTAGGAAACATTTCTTCACTGAAAGGGTGGTCAGCAGTTGGAACAGGCTGCCCAGGGAGATGGTTGAATCACCATCCCTGGAAGTGTTTAAATACCATATAGATCCGGTGCTTAGGGACATGGTTTAGTGGTGGACTTGGCAGTCAGTCCTGGGTTAATGGTTGGACTTGATGATCTTAAAAGGTCTTTTCCAACCTAAATAAATGTATGATTCTATGAATCTATGATTATATTTAGCAAGGTCACCTTCAACTCCAAACCCATCTTTTATCACTCTTACCTTAGCCAGGTTGGCTACCCAGAAGCGCAGTTCTCTGTGCTGTCATGGAAATTCACACTGCTGGTTCACTAGACCAGAGCAAAGACAAATCCCTTGCACCTCACCTGAGATTTGCTCTTATGCTTAAAAAATTCATTAATAACAACTTTGGGGCTATGGTTTCTAATTTTCAAGATACCATGCTATAGTTGAATGTCTGTTTTCTATTTTTTTCTGGGAGAATGTCAGGCATGAGGCTCTATCACTGGAGTCTAATGATGGATACAACAAACTTACTGCTTACTGCTGGGCCAGCTACTCTATCAGAGGAGAAAATTAGATTAGCCTGAAAACTGACTGTAAATAACCAACTCTATAATCTATCTCAAAATAAGAGGAAGAGATACAAATTTCCTGTAACTTTTTTGCTTTCTCCAGACATCTGGGACTCACCAATCCTCCACAAGTCCTCAAAGACAAAAGCTTGGAGATTGCAACTCTATGTACTGTAAGACTAATTCAAACAGGCCATCAGGACTTGTATAACCCTTCTGGCAGGTTTTGATTGTTGTAAAACAGAATGGTTTCAACTTTAAAGGGGTTGCTATAAAACCCCTATCCAGACGTGAAAAAATTAAATTTACCTTGTGCACAGCAAGCTGATTTTGTTCACCTGCAACCATGACTGAGTTGGTTTAATGAGAAATACGTAATTACAAGGAGCAAAGGGAAAAAAAGCATCAACAAGGTACGTTAACAGGCTCACATATGATGCCTAATTTCTAGAGAACTATAACTAGTTTACAGACCTTGCCTCCGGTGAGCCAACTGCTAGGCCAGCTGGTAGCTCTACCCCTCCTGCTACCACTCTTTAGTCACAGTCAGGAACTGAAAACTCTTGCTGGGAAGCACGGTTGAATTTAAATGGCTGCTGAACTTCTGTGAAAACAGTTTCCAGCTGGCTGCCCACCATCCTCCCTGGTGTCCCACACTGCTCCACAGCCCCTCTCCCACTCTCCACTCTGGGACCCCTTAGCTCTGGGTAATCCCCGCAGTTTTACTAGCAACTTCAGCCATTCCAGCTCTCAGCAAGACTGTAAACGAAGTGGAAAACTAACACTAACCTCTTGTATGTGCGATTCTTGCACCTCTCAATTCTACATTGTGTATTAGGAAAAAGTTCTTCACCAAAAGTGTTGTCCAGGGAAGTGGCTGAGTCACTGTCCCTGGAGGTATTTAAAAGACATGTAAACACGGTGCTTAGGGACATGTTTTAGTGGTGGACTGGCAGTGTTAGGTTAATGGTTGGACTTGATGATCTTAAGGGTCTTTTCCAACCTAAATGATTCAATGATTCTATTCTTAAACAGCTTCTCACACAAAATTCTCCAGCCTTCTTCTGTGGTTTCATGGTTCAAATTCTGCTTTCTGGTGCTAGAAAATATTGTCACCAACTAGCAAAACCATACTGTCGGCATACTTGCGCTAGGTCAAAAATCCTGTGGGTTTGCAGATGCAGGGCTTCACTTGATTGTACGCCTCTTTTTAAAAGACGTATCTCTCAAACACAATAAAACAGCACATATAAACTAAATGTTCTTCTGGTCTACTCATTTGATTCTGTCACTTAGGTCCCTTTAGAGGTGACATCAAATATTAACTGAGCAGTTCACCCCTGCTGGACCTCCCTTTCCCCCGGATATCTCAAGGAGGCCTGGTTTTTATTTCAGCCCTTTCCCACTATATTTTGCATAACTGAGGTAAGCCTGGTTTTTCCCTGTTCTGTCTGTGTTCCTGGCACTTTGCTGTTAATATTAGTAGTATTAAGCAGTGGGTCATAATTAAACCTTTTTTATGGAAGGAGGGTAAGATGAAGAAGAATGTACTGAAACAAAGGACCCTTGAGGCTTTAGCCTTCTGTGTTGCTCTTTACTTGCTCACTTTCCCTGTCAAATAATAAGCTGATTTTTTCTTCATTCTTCTCTTAGGTCTAACATCTTTTGCAAAACATGGTTCTCCTTTCCTGTAATGTTCTCTTCTAGACTGAATTCATTTTTTAACTTTGCCATTTTCCCTAGTATCTCCATCCTGCCACAGGACAGTGATTTTCCAGACTGCAAGTTTGGCAGAACATCAGAAATGGAGATTTAACATAAGAGCTGAAGCCACCACCTCATCAGAATTTGTGAGCTCCAAGACTACTACATGGTGTAAATCCAAGTGCAGTACATGGGAATGACTTGGAGAGATGTGACAGAAGTGCATTCCTGACTTGAACTGAAATGTTAACATAGATGCCCCCAGTAACAGAGACAGGGGTTCTGCAGGGAGCTGAGGGGCTGTCAAAGAGATGAATGGAGTGACAGAGCAAAGAAACCTACCTTAATAACAGGATTTAATTGTTGACAACCTAAGAGCAAGCAGCAACTGAGCTGCATGCAACAGAACCAAGAAGCAAGCAGGATGGAAAGGCCGAGAAAGCAGGTCTGAAAATGTATTTGCCCACCACAGCATGTCACCACTGCTGCTGAAGGTTTGCACAAGTCTATCCTGTCATGACACCTTCTGCTAAGGACTTACGCCCTCCACAATACTGATAGCTGTTAAATGCTGCCTTCTTCACAAACAACTACTGTGTCTGGCTGGAATTTATGATTATTACTTACCTTCCCCCATAACAACTTATTTATAGCTTCCCAGTTAAGCTGCAAAGATCAAAACACAGGCCCAGTACCAAAACCAAAAGGCTAAGGGGGGTTCCCTTCCTTCAGTTTGGTTGGATGGGGCTGCTCAGAGAGGCAGGGAAACATCTGGCATGTAAAGGAAGGATCTCTGACAAAAATCTGGACATGCCTAAGTTCTGGCCTCACTGACAGAAACCCTGTGACTCAGGATCGATATTTTTTTTTCTTTTTCCAGTTACACTGTAAGAGATGATATTATTTTTTCTTATCATATCTCAGCTCCACATTAAAACTTTGTATCATGTAATGGTAGTGAAAATTATTCAGCAATGGTGTTATCTTTAGAGTCATCTTAATATCTAAAGATATATTGAATCTTATTTTCTCCTGCATTAAACTGAGTCACATAACCTATTTGGAATTTTAGAGACTATCCAGTGTAGCACCCCCTGCATCCAAGCTGGCAAATGTCATCTATTCATCAAAGACAAACTTAGGAGTTCAGAGTTGATGAGTTCAGTGCCATAAGAATCGTTTATTAACCACTCTGTTACAGATGACTTTCTGAAACTGCCCTTGGTGTGATATTGCATGCTTAAAAATGATGTCTCAATCTAATTAAGCATGTGAATTTAGATGAGAAAGGTGACTGCACATTGTGCACTTCTCTTAACCATTTGCTGAACTTGTAGGATCACATCTGTAATTATGTGCTTGTTTTGTTGGTATCCCTAACTGTGTCTTGAGTAGGAACACTTAAATTTGCTATTTTTTTCTCTTTCCAGTTATCTAATACATTCTATAATGCTTCCCAGAACTTCCTTTGTAGGTACTGTAAACATTAAATAAATCTTTATTTAAAAAACAACCCAACAATTACAGAACAATATAAACCCTTTCATTTTGTTCCATTACTCATTTTGATTTAAATTCAGGTATTTAGGCAGTATATCAAGCTAAAAACGCACTAAAATTTAGTGCTTGTGTGTATGAGAAAATTGACTTCTATAGTCATAATCAAATAAACAGATTTATTTAGGTCAGTATAATTCCCTGTTTCTACTGCAGAGTAATTATACTGGAATAAAGCCACTTTAATTCCAGAATAGACTGTCCACACGGGGAACTACATTGAAAAAGCTGTAGTAAAATAATTATTTGACTACAGCTATGATGCTTGCTTCCCTCCTGAAAACAAGCCATCAACATAAAAATCTTGCCTTTTTCACAGAAGCTCAGCCATGTTGGCTCAGTCCTATTCCATAAACAAAGGCAAAGGGCTTTGCCAGCAGAATGAACACACAACATTAACAGGAGATTTTACTTCTCAATTCAGCACCGAGTGGTGATGCACTTGCAGTTTTTACCACTTAAAAGGTTCTGAGATGCTCTGGGATGTGGAATGGAGAACGTGGATAGGAAGTATAGCCTTTTGTGTAACAAGCTACGAATTTTGTAAAAGTGTAGTCCATCAGAGGTAACTCCAGATGAAAGGAGTAGAAGATGGGCTACTGCAGCACTCCCTCCCTCTGCTGCCCCATGGATACCTCTCACCTAGCAGGTACTGCCTCTTACCTCCACTTCTCTGCCGCAGCCTAAGGGCTTCACACTGAGTGAGCCTCTGTGCCTTGACCTTCCACAGCATGGGAGCCCCAAGGGGCTCAGTCGCATCTCAGCTTACATCACCGCAGGTGCAGAGAAGTGGCTGGTTCGCTCTATTTCTTTGTACTGCTGTCACTTATGAAGTGAGTTGAAGAGTGAACAGAGCTGTAAATTTCTGCTTATTGAACTGTGTCTTTGTTTCACTAACACTAGTTAGAATGTTTTAGTATTCTAGACTTCAAGCACTGGCTTCGGCTGGTCGATTACATACTATGTGCATCCAGTATCCAGTTTTTGCAGACAAAGGAATTCTTCCTTCAGCCACACAGCTACTCAGCCAGAGGTACTTCACCTCAAAGACCCTTTAAAATTTGACTCCCCAAGCTCTCAGTATGATATAAAAATGCACAGTTCTTGCAAAAGTAATTTGAACTAAAAAGGTAAGAAAGCTGGGTCACAACTCACCTCGATCTGTGTCATACAGGAAGACGAAGCGGTTCCATTCATAATGATCCAGCAAGCTCAGGAGGGCTCCCCGCAGAGATGGCCGCAGCTGCAGCACAAACTGACTCTCACCCTCTGTGGGGAAACTTGGTGTGATGAGGGAGATGTGCAAGGCGCTGCAGAATGAGGTCAAGGTATGTACTGATCTCTTATCATATAGTCCAAAAATGGCAAATACTCCTCTAGAATACTGGGAGCAAACTGGAAGAAAACAAAACAAAAAAACAAAACAAAACCAGAATTCAGCTAGTGACACAATCTGTAAACACGTACTTACACATTCCAACATCCCCAAATTTTTAATTTGAAGATTTCCATTCCTGCCTGTATAGTTAACTTCAATTTTCACATGTGTTTCATTCTGGAAACCAGTAGATCAATAGCTCAATAGCATCTTGTCACTTCTGGATGTTATTCATTAAAAATTACATTATTTATAGTGGGTTTACTCTAAAATAAAACGTAAAAAAAATAACATGTAATTTTGCACACCAGTAAGAAGTCAACATATGCTGTTTCAACCATAGCTTTGCATACTGGCAGGGATTTGTCACTTCCATTACCTTAAACAGAAAAGCATTCACATTTTAAAATGTGAAAATTATCACAAAAATGTTACTGACCTCCTAAGTGAAATCTGGACATTTTGAATTGTAACAGTGTAGAACCTTCACTGCCTTTTAAGCAGGAGCCCTTGTGCTACATTAAAACTCTACCACAGACATTGAGTAAAAACCTACTTTATGAATAATCTTGACTTTAAAAGAGCAGTTGAAGCAAAATGCAGTACATCAATGTGAGCAGACTTTTGCCCAAACCCTTTTATTTCTACTCTGTGTCAACCTCAAAACCAGAAAACAAATGACCCAAATATATATCCTGAGTTTTGATTTGCTCTTGGACTCATTTAAAACATAGAGAAGGACTTCTGTTGATTTCAGCCAACCGGATAAGGGCTTTACTGATCTATGCACATAAAAGCAGGCATAAGAGTAATTTTTTGAGAAAATACTCTCTTTCTAGCAACTCATAAAGGGCCCAACGAGTAACAACCCACTTTTTTTTAAGCACAAAACTAATTATTAGAAACTGTGTGATCATTAGTAGTGTACCTATCCCAGATTCACAGAAAACAGAGAAAGGAACAGTCAGCTAGGGGATCATTGTATCCATTTCTCCCAAGTACGTATTTCTTATGCTTTCCTGTTCCAGACCCTCCTGCCCTGCAACCCATTCTTACATCAGCCTAACCATAGAAAAAGCTAAGTCACACCCTTTTAACTAGATGATGGCCTCCTCTCTTCCAGCCTGGATGTCACAGTCATCCCATGAGAGCAGCACAGTCAGGGTACAGCATACACACACTTAACAAATGACCTGATCAAATCAGTTCAGCTTTAATTCTTTCATATTACATTTACTGCATAAAAAGCAAAAAATAAAAATTGTGCATTTTCTCCTTAGACTTGGGTGACTTATCCAGTTCTGATGCCATAACTGGAGTTGTGGCTCGAGGGCAGTTCTGTCATTTTATGTGCTGTCCCGCTGTTATAGCCCCCAACCTAAGGATTTTCATAGCCAGATTATACATAAATAAAGCTTTTTAAAAAGCTTTCTTCCTTCCCCTAACTTCCCCTTCAGTATGTTGATACACAGCTCTTACAAACATTTTCAGTATTTTCTTTCCTGGACCACACAACATACATTCTCCTAGACCCATCAAATAACTGGCTTGCCGTTCTGCTAATCATCCTAAAAAATGTTGTTCTGTGCCTTCCCAGTTGTACCTCATCTTTCTGGAACACAGTTGAACAACATGTTTAGAATTTCAGTTGATGTCTCTCTGCTTCTTTTTACTTCCCCATCTCTACTGTAATATACTTCTGATGAGATATTCTAAGATCATGCTGCGTTTTTCTAAATCTGCACTTCACTGATGGCTGACGATCATCTCGTGTAGTGGAATGAAGCTGGGTTAATTATCATTGATAATATACAGCTGTGGGCTGGCTTCAGGGGCGGTGGGTTGGCCGATGTAGGTAAGGTGCAGCTGTGGCTGGTTCTGTTAAGGGGCTGAGAGCCAATGAAGGGAGAGCAGCCCAGGAAGAAGCAAGAGGAGAGACAACACATGCCCTGGATGAGGTGAGAAGGCAGCAGCAGAGGGGCTGGCATGAAGAGTGTGCTGGTATGACATGGTAAAAGACCTTGTTGCAGCTTGATAGTTTAGAGAGTGCTGTGACAATCTTGCAATCAAAATTCTGCCCCTTTCCCTTTCTGGGCCATTTCCAAGTTATGACTATCTGCTTATAGCATAGTATTTTTATGAGTCAACTTTATTTGTTTTCTATTATGTCACATCTATTACTCGACTCCTGAAAACTATTTACCTCCACAGTTAACATTCCTAGCTTACTTTGAACTTCTGTTGATGTCTGGATCCTCATCAGCAGCAAATTCCATCAGTGTACTCTAACTTTTTATTTCTAAGTCTTCTGTAAAATCAGTCTCTTAATGTCTTCCTTCTGTAGGTATGCCTCTCCAGCCTGGTACCTCCTCTTCTACCAGTATTTGTTGCCATCCCCTTAGTTTCATCCCTGCCTTTTTAACTCTCCTTTTTGTCTCTGTGTTCATAAATCACTTCTCTTAGGAGCATGTCTGTTTTACTTCATTCTCTTGGCAATGGGAAGATACAGATTAATCCCATACTTTCTACCTTGTATCTTCTGGTTGCATTTTATGCCATTTTCTGTCTACAGCTATATTCTAAAGCTTTTTTCCCCATCAAAATCTGTTCTACAACTTTAAAATCTGTTGAAGTTAAGCCGATAGGTCCACAGTGGCCAGATTCTATGTTCCCCTTTAAAAATGGGTATTATATTTCCTACTTGCTGATCATATGTATCACAACTCATTTAACAGCTCTACTAAGAAGCACTTTTTATTGCATCTGCCCTGCAGTAAACCAACTCTTTAAGAACCACAGAAGAAAGAGGTGATTTCCCTATTTCCATTAGCCATCGTGCCTCTTCTAAGGTCAACATCCTCTTTGAGTGAAAATCAATGTGAAGCCTGAGTTTTAGGTCTCTAACCAGATTTTCCTGTTTTTCTGTCCCATCATCAATATATAACATCTCTAATTATTTTCCTATTTCCTGTCTTTGCATTTAAAGATGTAAATGACCTTCTACTGTTTTTTAATGTCCTTTGCAAGTTTCAGTTTCTAAGGGCAGCTCTGCTAGGTAAGGCTCTCACTTATGCAGCAAGTGTGCTACATACCTCCCGATTTCTTCAACACAACTGAATCTTTATTACTAATAACCCTTTTTAAGCACTCCTTTATTATATCTTTCTTGTATAATCATTCAGTTCTGGAGTCACATCCTGCATGTCACTTTCCTCCGCAAAGGGATTTCTCACTGTTTTACAAGTGTTTCTGTGAGGAAATTGCAGCCCTCCTGTTTTCAAGCACAGTCCAGTTAACTTTGCCAACTGAAATACTTGAATGTAAACCCTGTGTACGTAAGTGGTAGTTCTTTAATGTGTTTTCTGTTTAGAAAAAACCCTTGTTAAAGCCCTCCGCTGCCTTACATCTTTGCATTTTTAAATGGGCAATGGGTACTTTTTGTAATACATGGTCCATACAGTAGGATTCTACATGATGAAAAATTCAAGAAATCAATGTCAAGCTGTGAAATTGTACACTTAGTGGAATTAAAGCTCAAATTCATTCTCAGGATGGAGACAAAAAAGAAAAGAGTAAAAAAGACAAACTTGAAATTTCATTAAATAACATATGACTCTAAAACGCTTTTAACTAAAAATAACACAATAGTAATTCTTTACTTTTTCAAAGCAAACTATCCTTGCCACAGCCTACATCCAGATGCAATAAAACATTATCTGACTATCATGAAAGACCTGAAATAATCAATCCAAGAAAATCTGTGCTACTGTACTCAAGATCAAGACTGGGAAGTTACTGAATAATGTCCTTCTTTGCTCCTTGATAAGAAAAGGTTATGAGAATTTTTTTTTACTCAGTACGATACCCACAGATATGAGAAATGCCTAGACACTATGGAGATTAGGCTTAAACATAGGCAGAGATGCTGCAACGCTCCTGAATCAATTTTACAGTAATCGGCAGCAACCACAAAAATCAGCAAAGCCATGAGGATTTGCACTCTGACTCACTACTGTTCTCAGAAAATGCCTCTAGGCAAACATGACTACCTGGATTTCCCAATTCTTTATCCATTTCTCTTACACTTATAAAGGCATTTTACTTATTATAAATGGACTAAATTATGCTTGGTAAAACACAGTCTCGTATTAGCATTCTAAGAAAATTCTGCTCAGAATTTTTCCTCCAATAAATATAAAGCAGTGACAAATACACTTTCATGAACATACTTGGAAATGTATTGAATAATAATTTGTCTTTAAACCAGATATCTCTTCATAGCTGACAACTTAATGCCAGTATTACACATGATTTTCTCCTGCATATTTTGCAATGCCGTTGGCCTCACCACTGATAAAATGAATGTGGAGGTCAGACTCCAGAGAAGACGTTGCAATGCACCATAAATAGTCAAGATAACGTTATTGCAGTAGCTGTAATACAAATTAGATATGTTCTATTCTAGCAGATTATGTGATAGTACTATCACTTTGAAAGAATAGGTGACTCATGGGACCTTCAGTTAAAAAAAGAAATCATAATGCCAAAATGGCAAAAATTGTACACTGCAGGATTTACCAAGACACACAGTCAAGCCACATGTGATCTTCTTTCTCTGTTCCCAAAGTCCCTGTCACTGTTCTAAAGACAAGTCCCATACTTTAAATACAGATCTTTTGTTGAAAAATAAACCAGCAAAAAGTCCCAATTTCTTGTTCACTGATTTCCAGAAATTATATCCATATATTTTAAATCCTCTAAAACCACAGGGGAAGTGAAGAGTCCAAATACAGCCATAACCATGAAAATGACACAGAAGACATCAAGTTAAAGTTTGTGATAAACGTGTATGTACAAATACACATATACATACCTGCACACATATTTACATGGTATTGGTCTTGTTTTATTATTTGGTCACATCCAAAAGTTTTATAATTTCAAGAGACAAATAAAACAGTACTCTAAAAATCTATTTACACAATGAAGTCTGATTAGTAGAGCACAGCTGGTTAGCCAACAGCATTAGTTTTGCTCAGCAGCCTATATGGCACCTATACCATATATGTAGGAATCTGGAAAACCCAGTCTAAAACAGAAATAGCATGTTAGATCTTGCTTCAGGGACATGACTCACAGACCCTGAGTCTTCCAGGACACAAGCTCTGGAACAAGCATTTAAAAATGTTTTTCTCTAGGTTTTAGGCTCCTACATGGGAACCCCCGGCACAGCTGTCTGTTACAGGTATACTGACAAGTTCACTGATCTGCCATAAACTCACGAACCATGGAAGCACCAAAATTGAAAGACTCAGAGCTGTTTGCATTATGGAAGTTTTCCAGACAAGAGGACAGTCTTTCCTTGCCTGTCTCTTCATTTCCTCCTATATTTTGGAGATCCAAATGGGGAGTGGGGATTGTGGTCAGTCCATAAACAGCTGTTCCTTCCTCCTCCCGCTGTTCCCCTAATCAGCACAGGGTCCCAATACAGGATACAATCCTTCACAACCTGCTCCAACATGGGTCCTTCCCATGGGCTGCAGATCTGCAAGAACTGCTACACCGTAGATACTCTCCATGGAGTACAGTCCATCAGGAAAAGACTGCTCTAGTGTGGGGTGCCCCACGGTGTAGAGGAATGAAGCTGGGTTAATTATCATTGATAATATACAGCTGTGGGCTGGCTTCAGGGGCGGTGGGTTGGCTGGTGTAGATAGGGTGCAGCTGTGGCTGGTTAAGTGGTTGAGTCAATGAAGACAGAGCAGCTGAAGAAAAGAAGGTGAGAGAGGAAAAAGTAGAGAGAAGAGCGAGAACACACACCCTGGATGAGGCGAGATGAGGACAACGCAGCAGAGGGACTGGCATGAGATGGCAAAAGACCTTGCTGCAGCTTGATAGTTTGGAGAGTGCTGTAATACCACGGTCCACAGTTCCTGCCAGAAAACCTGCTCCTGTATGGGCTCCTTTCTTTGGGTCACAGCTCCTGCCAGAAGCCTGCTCTGCTGTGGGCTCTCTACAGGCTGCAGCTTCCTTAAGGGCATATCTACCTACTGCGGCACGGGGTCCTCTATGGGCTGCAGAGTGGTTACCTGCTCCACCCATGGTCCTCCATGGGCTGCAGGGGGACAAACTGTGTCACTGTGGTCTTCTCTATGGGCTGTAGGGCAATCTCTGCTCCAGCACCTGCAGCACCTTCTCCCCCTCCTTCTTCACCAGCCCTGGCGTCTGCAGGGTTTATTTTCTCACATTTCCTCACTCTTCTCTCTACTGCTTCTATGAAGTGTTTTTTACCCTTTCTTAAATATGTTATCAAGAGGCATCACAGTGTTGCTGATGGGCTCAGCTTTGGCCAGAGGTGGGTCCATTTCAGAGCTGGCTGAAAACTGGCTTTGACATGTGGGTGGCCTCTGGTGTCTTCTCACAGAGGTCACCCCTGTAGCCTCCCCCCAACCAAAAACTGTCCTCAGAAAGCCAATACATGCAGTAAACTCCAGACAGCAATACATTTCAAAACCATAGGAGATACATTTCCTTGCCACTACGGTAGTATAAGGCTTTAATTTGAGGTGTGCCTGCAATGCTATCAGTGATCCATGTCCTCATGGATCACAGTCATATACTCTCTTATTTTGTTCAGCTGCTGTGCACCTGCATTTGCCAGCACCGATGTAAAAATGCTGGGTGAATTTTCTCAACCTAAAGAACTTCTTCCAAGAGGAACAGCCTAGCCATATGGAGATACAAGCTCTACAAGTGAAAAGCAGCACAGAAGGGAGAATCATTTAATCTAAATAAGGACCTGCCTCCCAAGGTCAAATGATTTATCAACTTATATGTGTGAAAGCTCCAACAAGATAAAGAACAGCTTTAATACGAGAGTTTCCTGTTAAAAGTCAAAACACATTTCTGCTAATTTTGCACAGAATATCCCAACACTTTCTTTCACCTCTGTGTTCCCTGATCCACCTCCTCCTGATCATTCCACTGACCTCCATCTCCTGGAAGAGGATGCAAGGCTAGTCGGGGCTACAGAATTACAAGGTAAGTGATCTAAATTAATTCCCATGTACTTTTCGACTATCTTGCATGCAAATCCAGTACAGATTTGATACAAATATGCTCTTCCTCTGGGTTGTATTGGAGACTGCTGATTTTATACTAAATTATGCTGTTGCATTAACAAAAATCCCCAGCACTGAGACCAACTTAATGAGGTACTTTCATGAATTAAATCACTGATATAAGGTGACAGATAGGATTACAAAAGAGAAAACAGTGTTACATAAAGTGAGTATATGAAAAACATTACAGATGTACCTGGACCGGTTTACTACTATCTTAAAAACTGTCTCAAATACAAAAGGATATTTCTACATACTCCTATCCAAAACAGGGGAAAGGGAAACAATGAGTTTCTTATAAGTTATATGGTTACATTTTTTGTGTCTAATGAAATAAGCATCCATCACAACCCTATTAATTTTCCACTGATAACACTGCACCCTCTAAATCATCACTTTTGCCTTTTGATCACAAACTTCTTCAAGCAACAGAATTATCTTTTCCTGCATTCAGGAGGCACACATCACACTTCAGGTAGCACCATACCTAAAGCATTATATCCAGAAATAATATCACATCATTACTTCATCTAAAGTCAGTTCATTGCTCTACAATTTAATCCAGTATTAACGATGGAGGTGAACAAAAAGAGACTAAATTAAGATCTTTCCAGTTAAAAAAAAAAAAAAAAATGAATCACAAACATTACCCTCTCAAATATTTATTCCTCTCAAACATCTATCCTCCTGTACTGCAACTGCATAATGAGAAGTCTGGTATGTTGTGACTGAATCTCTGAAACTACATTCATACTTTGGAGCAAATCACATTCCCATGTCTCAATTCTCAACACCTCAACTGTCTGGTCTATTTTGGAATATAAGCACTTGTCAGGAAGGCCAGTCTCCTACTAGATGTCTATAAAGAGTTTAGCACAATGGCCCAACTGTCTCAGCTGTGGCTTCTGACTGCTATCCCAATGTGTATAAAAGTTACACCTAATAGACCTTTATCTCGCAATTCTATAGGAAATTCTGGAACCCTAAAAACACATAATGATTTGTCCTAAAGGTCGGTGTGTTTAGTTGCATGCATAAAATTAAGCAAATACTAAAGAGTGTGCAGGAATTTTTATGTTGAGATCAACAGATGGATCCGTCAAACTTGAGGCACACAAAATTCACACATGTCTTTTACATGTAACCCACAGCAATGAGTGTACAACTTCTTGTACTCAGTGACTTACCAGTCCATTTAAAAACACTCCCCTAGAAACAATGAAAATCTTGGTTGCATGTGCTAGATGAAATAGTAATTTGGGAAATGCAGTTTTGTTTGTGCAACTGCAGATGTGAGAACATATTGCAAAGAAAGATAGAGATTTCTTACTTTTCAAAATAATTAATTTTACAGAAGCAGTTTTTGTGAATTGCCTCTAATAGACTGTTTCTGCTAAGTCAATTCCTTAAACAACAGCAGGGAGTAATAGTGCACCTTTTGCCTATTGAATGGAAAATGGAATTACAATCATAGAATCATGGAATTGTTTGGGTTGTAAAGCACCTTAAAGACCATCTAGTTCCAACCCCCCTGCCATGGGCAGGGACACCTCCCACTAGACCAGGTTGCCCAAAGCCCCATCCAGCCTGGCCTTGAGCACTGCCAGGGATGGGGCAGCCACAGCTGCTCTGGGCAGCCTGTGCCAGCGCCTCACCACCCTCACAGTAAAGAATTTCTTCCTCATATCTCACCTAAACCCACCCTCTTTCAGTTTAAAGCCATTCCCCCTTGTCCTATCACTACATGCCCTTGTAAAAATTCTTCAGTTCTACAAGCTTTCTTGTAGGCCCCCTTTAGGTACTGGAAAGCTGCTACAAGGTCTCCCCAGCGCTCCAGGCTGAACCACCCCAACTCTCTCAGCCTGGCTTCATAGGAGAGGTGCTGCAGCCTCTGATCATCTTCATGGTCCTCCTCTGGACTCACTCCCAACAGGTCCATGTCCTTCTTATGCTGGGGGCCCCAGAGCTGAACATAGTACTCAAATGGGGTCTCACAAGACCTTGCTCTTGGCCTTGTTGAACTTCATGAGGTCCACATGGATCTGTCAAGGTCCCTCTGGATGGCATCCCTTCCCTTCAGCATGTCAACCACACCACTCACCTTGCTGTCATGGGCAAACTTTCTGAGGGTAAACTCATGCCCACTGTCCATGTCACCAATAAACACATTAAACGAAATTAGTTAATTGCACTAGCTTGATTAACATCCACAGTAACTTTCTTCTTTTAAAATCAGTTCAAACATTGTAACACAGTATTTTGTGTGCAACATCTTATACCAGTTCACTAAGTTACAGAACATTAACTTTAGAAGATTACCCAGAGAGATGCCCAAAATAACAGAAAAAAGAGGGCCACAGACACCAGACAAGACAGACTTGTAGATCCAGCTGCTGAATCTCTTCTCGATGTGGAGCATGCTTTGCTCTTCAAAAATCAATACATTGACTAAAGTTTCATCAAAGCCCATTCCAAAAAAAATTTTGAAAGGAGCATGTCTACCTTTGTATGTATAGGTGCATGCAGCGACAGTGGAGGGGACTGTCTCACCTGTTTCTTTCTTTAATTTCACCTGAAAATTAGGTGGTTGTGTGGTGGTTGTTGTTGGGTTTTTTTTCCTGTCTCTAAAAGAGAAAAAGGTATATTCAGAAGACAAACCATCCCAGCTTAAGACGGGTAATAATCCACTAGAGGTACCTCATCTCTTTTAGCTGTAAAAGGAGACTAGCTATCCATGAAAGACTTGGCAACTACATTTAGGCAGCTACATTTTAAAACAATTTTTAAAGTCTCACTTTAGAAAATGTATCTGTGGTGTTTTCTCCTCTGTCCATCCCCAGATTTAATGTGACTTGGAGCTTCCTTTCTCTGAGGCCCTTCTCACACAACACGCACAGATTCTTCTCAGCCAGGGGTTGCAGGTATTTCTCAGATACAGACCATGTCTCTCTTTTTTCCTGAAAAGTGCTGACAATTCTCATTTCCTGATGGAGAACAAAAAGTAACCTGGCCTTTCGTAAATTTCTATGAAGAAGACTGCTTTAATCTTCAAGTACTCTCCATGTGAAAACTTCAGCACCACTGAAGTAATTTACTTTCATTAATATATAATTCCAAATAATTTAAATCCAAGGGAACATTTTTACACAACAAGAAAACATTTTCCACTAGGTTTATTTATAAAATTTCTCTTTCTGCTGTGCCTTGGCTAATCTCTTTGATAGAACTCCCCTCATGAATTTCACATTTGCTGAATGCTAACAAATCTTTTCTCATTTTTAAAAGTACTTTACAGCTCTCTCTGCAATAAATTATCCAGTCTTTGTGCCTTTGTCCTCCAGCCCTGTACACTCCATGGATCTGGTATTTATAGCTGTCTGGCAATACACATACACGTGCATTTCCTTACTCTGCCAAAACTTCCTCTTTGAACGCTCTCCCATAGAGAATCCACATGCAGCATTTACCTTTCATAGTCATATGAATGATAATCCACATTGGCACAGAAGTTCTTTTTTGGCTGTTTTAAAAAACTGGTAAAAATACCAGTACCACGTGAGATTCCCAGGCTTTTCAAAACCATAGAAGTTTTTTAAAAAGTTAAACATGAAGGTTTTTGGTAGAAAGTTCTCATGAAGCTGGCAGGTTTTCTCAAGGACAAAAAGTCTACAGTTATCTTTCCCCTCCTCCCCACCCCCCCCCCGGACAGAAGCTTAAAGAGGTATAGCAGATTGCATCAGATTGCATGGAAATTAGACTGGACCACAGTAAAAATCTGTTTTATGGAATCAATGGTAAAATTCCCAATTGCTTAATTGAGGTTAACATTTCAACTCAGATACTCATGACATGGTTAGAGATCTTCTTGCAAAATCGTATCACCTCTTCAGTTTGCCAGCTCAGGGAAAATTCATCCTCATTAGATGATATCTAGAGAAATCATGGTTTATAACTTATCTAGATTGCTTGTGTGATTAAACATTTTTTGCTTCTGTGGTTAAACATTTTTCGCTGTTCTTGGATTGGTCCATTTCCTTATGAGACATTATTTCTTTCAGTTCAAATCTGAACTTCATCCAAACATTCCTTTGTAGAGAAAACAAATTTCTTTGCAGCTTGTTTTTCCCCCCAAAATGTAAGAGTTTAGAAAACCTGCCCCTGTACCCCATTTTAATAAAACAGAACAAAAAGAAGTCTGAATTTTGTTTTAAGAAGTAATCCTTTGATGGCCCATTTTTCTACAACATTAGCTTTCTTTTTTCTTTTTATCTTGAAAAGGGAGAAAATAGGCATGGTTAAACAGACATTTTTCTTTCCAGAAAAAAAGAACTGGAAAAAAACCAGTACAATTTTAATGGGACGGTATCTTATAAAATGTGCAGTTAATTACATAAAAATAGCTTTTTATACATAGCTACATAATCACAGATTTTTCTTATGCAAAAGAAGAACTATTTGTAGTTTTTGGAAAAAATAGCAAGAATTTTTTTTTCTTCATTTTGGAAAAATACATGTCAATTTTGCAGTGCTCCTGCCAGCAAAACTATCATTGACAGGAATTAACTGAATTTCATAGAAGATATGAGAGGTGGAGCCATACATTATGGCTCCTGACCTATACTGTTTCGATGAATGCATTATCATCTTTTTACCCCACACTTCTGAACCAATGGTGCCTCTTTACGTCAGACCTTGTGTTCTAATTTAACTGAGCTGAAACAAAAGATGAACTCTTCTTTAATTGAGGAAGCTCAAGTAAAGCATTTTTGAAAGTACTGAAGAAGTTTGGTACTAAGGTTCCATGTGATTTTGAAAGGAGACTAAGCATCTAACTGCTCCCCCTGACTTCGGAAATGTCTCCCCAGATCTCTGAAGCATCTGGGAAAAGGAAGGAAAGGAAGGCAGAAAATCATGAAAGATGTGATTAACTTGGTCTTGCATTAAGATGAAGGTCCTTAGGTGCTTGTCATTCAAAACTGAACAGAGATGTGGTTTTTTGGTCTGGTTTATAGTTTTATATTTAGAAGTAAAGCCTGTCCTGAGGGGAATGATGTTATTTGATCCATCGCTGGAACTCTTATTTTTCTTTCATTGGCAATTCTGTCTCCCAGTTTCTTATTTTTCCACCTTAATCTTCTAGTGAACACAGGCTGTCCACTAAAGTGCAATGCTCTCTGTACAGTCCAGGCTTCTGAATGTTGACAGGGGCAAGGCTGGGATTTTTGCTAATTTCTTCCCTCAGTAGCAGATTTCACACCTTCAAGAGTCCCCTCACTAGCAACTGAAATAACTGCTTAATTTGACTCATGTTATTGAACAAGATATCATCTCAAATAATTCTTCCTGCTTTGCTGTTTATGATTTAGAATGAATGAAGCCATGGATTCCTTCTGGCCTCAGCAAGATCAACATTCACCACACAATGCTGATTAAATAACATTAAATAAAGCATTGCTTCCTTGGCCACTCTTAGATCTAAGTATCTTTTCAGGAGCTAGAAAACATGGTTTCTAATTTTTGAAAACTATGTTAATGTTAAGAGGATATATGTGATGAAAATCAGTTATATGTGATGAAAATCTTATCTGTTTTTCCCAATTTCCCATGGGATAATAAAAGCTATTATTTAACTACACACACCCTAACTTGAAAAAGAACTTTTCAGTCATTTTTTTGCTCACAATTGGGACTTCTCTGAGAAGAGTTTCTGAGTACTTTTGATAAAATCTGTTGTTTGTCCCTTCCTTTACTTCCTTCCCTTTGATGTTACAAAGCAGAATTTGAAACTGGTATTACTGTCAGATAAATGGAACACGGTATAAATCATGAGATTATATACAACTTGGTCTGAGAGTAAAAACTCCCCACAAGACCTAGAAACAAAATTCTTCTGCTGTCTGTTGCAGACTGTGACTGTATATTGGCAGAACAGCAGCTGCTGACGAAACTGCACAAGGCTCTGCTGAAGCTATTCCCCAATCAAGCCGTACCTTCTGAGCTATCATTTCAGGAATCAAGATATATGACATGCCCATTGTTCTATCAGTCTCCTCACATATGACAGCCCTGACTTTGTTTGTAGTGGATAAGAGATTTGATGCTTCCATGATTTTTCTTCTACGTTAGTGCAAGTGTGTTATGATGAGTAAATAAATTTAAAAACTATCATGTGAAATTTACTTTGTCATGTACATCCTAAATGTATTTCTTGGTTGTTTGGGTTGCTTCTTCTTACGCATCACCATGGGTAATGATGGCTTGCCCAGAACATTTAGGTGCTTCTGACAGCCTACAATTCCCCCCATAAACTGTGTAATTTTACTGGTTTTCCTAGCCTTAATCTAATGAACTGGCAAACAGTACCTGGAGAGATACACACCGTATAAGTGAAAGGTAAGGAGCTGGTAAATTTTTGCTCTGACTTCTATTTTAATTTCCACTAACTGTAGCCATGTCATTTGGATTTTTTGAGTTTTCCAATCTGGAAACCAAAGATTCTAACATATAAGTTCTTCATATAGTTGGAATAATGAATAAAAGCTTTTCAAAGAACCACTAAGATGAATGTAGATACCCTTATTATCTATGACTGGCCTGTTCAACAAGAATTCTCTATTTCTTTCATCATTCTGTACTTTATACTTCAGCCCTCCTTTCAAACATCCTAGGCATTATTACTCCTAACTTCACAAAAACAAAACCATACCAAGAGATTTTCTCTCCTGATCTTCCTGGAAATTTGGGTCTTGGCCTGTTTGGGTATCTATATATATATCCAGGAATTATGGTTACTTTAAGGCATGTCATGCTGACATCTCAAACAGATTGTGTTTTCATTACTTGTATTTGTTCCTTTATGTTGCCTTGTTGTTTTGATCATTTCAGTGCACTTAAGTTTTTTCAGCATCTTGTAGCTTGCCTGTTTTCCCCAGATAATGCAGTGACCGTAGCTAAGGGATTTTTCAGATGTAGATCCTGCTTACTATGGACATATCAAAATGACATCAGGGAATTACTGTCTGTGGAGGGCCAGAAGTCCAAAGCTTAAGAAACCCTGAGCTATCTCTTTTCTCTCTACCCCCGCCCCCCCCTTTTTTTCCCCCCTGTGAACCTTGCAGTTTCTTCTCGATCCATTTGAAGACAGAGCTGCTTCTTAGCCTCCCATGATTATGCCAGTGGGAACTGACCACTATACAATTGGGTAGTTTTAAAATCAAATGTTTGGCACGGATTACTGGAAATGCATCCTCCACTGTCTTCCCTTTTTTGTCACCAAGCTGTTTCTTCTATCTCTGAAAGTCTGATCCTTCTGCTTTTTTTATGTATAAAAGGCATTTCTAAATAGCTATAGGTCTCACATAATAATTAAAATAATGAGAAGAAGTAATTACCTTTCAGAAAATAAAATACAAATGAACCATTTGAACAAGGTTATATAAGGCGAAAGCCATTCACCCTCTAAATGGAAGACTAGCCTCATCAGATCTGAGTGCAAGATGGATTCTGGCCATGCCCCTGTGTTTAATGACATCAGGCTCTAACTGCTTCATAGAAAGGCAGGTCAGTGTCAAATGACATGAAAGGAGTTTGCTTTCTAAATAATTCTTTTCAGCTAAAACAAGACTTGGAAAAAAAAAAAAAGGTTAATACATGACTAAGTAGTCATAAGAATATGTATGCATCTTTTCTATTTCTGTGGACCACAAATTCTTTTACTCTTACGCAAACTGTACAGCTATTTATTTAAAACACATACAAATCTCTACTGTAAAATGGCATAGATGGTAGCTTAGACATCTTTAAAAGAAATAAGCAGATAAACCAAATAAAAGAACTTAACTTTGTAACTGTGGCTAACTTACTTATCTTACATACTTGTCCATGTTTATTTTAACAAGGAGAGTTTATTTAATTTCAACTCTGGGGCAGGAGATACTTACGGAAATGAATGTGCTATTGCCTGAGAGTCTAACAGTTGATAAGAGGAGAACATTTATGTCGTCTCATAAAGTGCAGTTAACACTCAGAAAACATTGCTTCATACGAAATAATTACATTGTAAGTTGTTATGAATGAACATCTCTTCTATAACTCTGTATTTGTAGAACATCTAACAAAATGCTGTCTATCCAAAACTGGAGCTCCTAACAGGTGTCAGACTAAAAGAAGCCTGTAGAATGGAGGTAAAGGTTTTGAATGCTTGGCATGACCTATCTTCCTTTGACGCAAGTAGCCTTTCTGAAATACAACACAACCTTCCAATAGGCAGAAATTGCTTAGCATCTCTCACATTCTCCTCTGAGAGCAGAATTGCTAACTTGCATTAACATCAATTGATGTCACTAAATTGCATTATTACATCGTTGACTACAGCAATGCCAGAATCTTTCTTGCTATCACAGTGCTTTCATGGTATTTCCCAATACACAAAAAGATGGCAGTACAACCTACTGGCTTAAAATCACAAATGCAAAGAAATCAAACTGCATCTCAAAAACTATCTGCCCATTGTTCTCCTTAGGTGCACTGCGACACAGGTATTTGGGTTCGTATCCTGCTCTTGGCACAACAATCAAAAATGCTGTTTCCCTCTCTCTTCCTATGACATTGTCAGATTGTAAGCTTATAATTGAGAAGAATAACCTGTAAAGCACAGTAAAAAGATGGCAAAATATATTCAGAACCTCTTCAGTGAGAGAGCATTGCTGGTCAAAGCCTAAAACAGCTGTTAATATTCAGTTTCATGCGCTGCTTCACATCTTTCTATGTGCGCAATATGTTTTCTTCATTTCTCACAAAAATTACCTTCTGAAGGTAGAGATCATGATTTCCATTCTTGGAAGTTGCCCAACAAAAAGAAAGCAGTAACAGAAATGTTTTGCTTTTATCTTTGTTTCTTCCTGTGTTTTCAGCTAATCCTGTTTTCTCTATGCCAGGTTTTCAGGCACCATCTTAAGTATTTCCACAACTTCACTATTATTCTATAGTGTATATATATACACACTATATATATTTATATTTTTATATTTATATAGATGTACTATTATATAAATTATCACAACAATTTAGAACAGGAGCAAAAGCCCTATCATTTTGCTCTCCCATATCTTTGGCAGGAATGGGGCTTCATCCATAAGGCATTTTGAAATGGACTATCTATAATTGGGATTTCTATAGAGCTGGGGAATGGACTGGCGATGGTTTTAGAAAAGAAGACAGATAAGAAGGGAGCTGAGACTGGTTGGCTGGCACACTGTTATCTCTGTGAATGGACCAAAGGCGGGTGTACTGTGTGGTCTGGGGGAAAAGGAGGCAGATTGTCAAACAGCATTTGCCATTACAAAATACTTTTCCTTATCATGGTTATCACAGGAGATTTAAAATAGCTGTCACCTTATGTAAACTTATTTTGCTATTCAAATAGCAGCCTTCTCAAATGAAACCCTTGTTTTTCTATTTATTTTTGGACTTTAGGGCTGACCAAAGCAGAGTCCTTCACTTGGCTGAACTGTTCAATCAACAAAGTGGACAATATACTCCATTTTCTTTCATATAGTGATCTTAGTCTGCAAAGAAGACCACTGTAAACTATTAAAAATTTAACAGCTTGATGTAAATAATGCAAAAACATATCTTTGTTGATGTACTTAATTTGCTATAAAGATTGCTTTACAAGTAACAAAATATATCACCCCAGGCATTACGTATAGCTAGTAGCTTCTATGCTGGAATTTGCAGGAATAAGCAAAATTAGTTCAGCACAGTTCACAGCTGTGATCACTGGAGTAAAGCTCAGGGTCTAAGGGCCGCTAGCTCTGATACTATACTAAAAAGGCAGCTGTACTTTACTACTGGTCCACTGGGCCTGATGCTAATATTTTTTAAATGGCCTGTTATACAGCAGTAGCCTCAAGCTACCTCTTATTTCAAATCCTATTAACATTCATGTATCTTTAAACTACTTTATTGTCTTAATTAGCATATATTCATTCATAATACCCAGATAGTCTGTTGCTATATACAAAAAAGAAAAATGACAAAAAATCATTAACAGTGGCTGAAGAGTTGGTGGATGAAATGCAACTGTGGTAACGTGCACCCAAATCAAATCAATCACAGGAAACAGCAAAGTACAGGAACACTTTTGTATGTGTTGCTCTCCTCTTCAGTGCTCTGCAGGATCAAACTGACCGTCTTAGGACAACGGATTGGTATTGCTTATAGGCGTATTGGAGAAAGACAGACTGCTGCATGTAGGGTATTTAAGAAAACTATGGTCAATCTTTTCTTTTTAGTTATAAAATAATATAAAGTAATATCAAAAACAGTTTTTCAGCAAGACCTACTCAAAATAGTTTTCACAAAGCAAGTTTTTCCTTTCTCTCTGAGACTATCTTGCTTACTCTCTGTTCTGTTCAGGGAAAATTTAATTAACAGAAATGGAAATTTTTCCTGAATAAAGGGTTGCAACACATTTTATATATATATATATGTGTATCTATATCTATATCTATCTATCTATCTATCTATATACACTAACACATTTATTAAAAGTACCTGTGCCATTAAAACCTATTAATTTCTGGTAGCCCAAAGCCACCACACCATGTATTTTTTAAAAAAGTCACATCATATTTATCTTGAAAATGTTTTGTGATCTTTTCATTTCTAACATACAGAAAACTCATTACTAATTAGGTACCACAACGATTTTATTATAGAAATATGCATTTACTGGCCAAAATCAACTCCTATAAATAATCATTCTTCAACTTTAGAAAATGCTGATCATGCTGATCATGCCTTTTTAACCAACCAAAGGTTTAAACGAAAAGTTGACATCATACACCTAAAATCAATTCAGTCAGGAACACTATACAAAATAAAGCTTTTTTCTCTCCCACACAGCTATGCAGAATCAAACAAGACTACCATTAGCCTGATGAATTTGCCTGGTTTATGGGTACACAAATGAATATAGATGCTACTAAAACTACAGAATCAAATATTTTTCACAGCTTGAAGTGGAAGAGTTGCAGTGAATAAGAAGTAATACAAAGAAGCACACAAAACTTTTTAAAACCTGACTTTCTCTACAGTTTCTTTCTTACACTAATTTTGTGGCATTTCTACTATAGTTATGCTTCTATACCTACACAGCTCAGATAAGAAAGAGATGTACCACCTACTCCTTTTCCAGAGATCAAATACAAGCTAGGTAGGGTCACTTCCTTTCAGGTTTTACTAGGTTTAATGTGTGTCTCACTGAAATCACACTGAGGAGCTACAAAAAAAAAATCCCAGCCCTATTAATGTACTTCTTGTATTTTCTTGATTTTCAATGTCCAGATCATCTACTTCACATTCATGCTTTGCTGTACAATACTATCTAGAGATAGTTTAAACAGACTAGCTGCTTACTTTGCTTGTCTGCTTTCCTCTAGACTGAAGAGGGATGGCCTGTCAGCTGGTGGCCTGTGAGAACAGGGAGAACTGCACTGGAGGCTTAAAGGAAATCTCCTCCAGCACCACACTCCTTGTCACAATGCTCTGATCTCAGTGCTGACAAACTCAGCAGAACCTCACAGGATTTCCTTATTATCCTTCCTTTTTATCCCTGAGTTTAATTAAGATCAAAATTCAGAATAAGGAAACACAGATTTCGGGTGACCTGGTTGGAGGATAGGAACCAGATCACAGGATGAATCAGGCTGTGATGGACCTCAGAATGGCTCTGGTCCAAACTGCTTCTCACAGTGGGGTCAGCTCTGAGGCTAGACCAGGCTGCACAGGGCTTCACCTTGTCAAAGGTGAAAACCTCCAAGCACAGAGACTGCACAATAAATCTGGACGCCCTGTGCCACTACCTGATGATCCTTGTGGGGGTGATTTTTTTTTTTTTTAATATCCAATCTGAACCCCTCTTGTTTACTTTCATTGTCTTTCATCTTCCCACCCTGCCCCACGTCAGTGAGCTGAGCTCGACCTCTTAGATGACCTCCCTATAGGCACTGGGGGCTACCATTAGGTGCCTCTGAAGCTGTCTACTCCAGGCTGAACAAGCTGAGCTCCCCCAGCTTCTCACAGGGCCAGTGCCTGAGGTGGGCAATAACTTCCCATGATCTACTGGCTCCGCTCCTGTTCATACAGCTCAGGATACTGACGACAAATAATCAAATATTGGTTAATAAGCCCTCCTCTACTTACTACCTACAAGACGTCACAATTTTCACTGCCCACTGCAAACAGTAATTAACTACTATAAAAAAGTAAGCATAGCTACTAGGAAAAAAAAACCCCACCCAAATCTTAAAAAACTAGGCTATCAATGGTAATGTCAGTGAACACAATCTACATACACTTCTGAAAATATGGGCTTAAAAGTACATCACATTTGCACTTGATGATGATAGTCTTCTGTATTGTGCCAAATTTGGACCAGGAGTAAGGCAACTGTAGAAACAAAAGGAAAGCCACACATGCTTAGGCATGGATAAGCCTATGACATAATGTTATTAACAGAATGAGGAACATGTTTTATTCCCACTTACTAAAACCAAAACTCATGACTGATCATTTATTATGGATTTGGTGCACTATGAGGTGTCACAAAAACACAACTACAATTGATTAAATAACTACATTGCCCTAAAGGCTGAAGGAAAATATCCCACTCTTGTGTGGAGTCACCTTGCTTCAAAGTCAGTGGGAATTGCTTGCGCACACACAAGGGCAAAATCTAGCCTCAAGTCATCCCTCAGTCAGCATCAGAAATAAACCAGCATATACCAATGACTATTTTAAACAACACAATTTGATTATATGAAACTGTACATAGCCTAAGGTGTAAGTCTAGACATGTCAGAATAGGGCTAACGGCTTGCTCTAGAGGCTACAGTTCATCCTGCTATACTATTGTCTATTTACTGTCACACCTTCATATTACCTCAAGAAAGTGAATAGTGAAACAGAGCTGTAACGGATCACTTGTGGAAATCAGTTCCTGCACAGGCATAGCAGATCCCTTTGTTAACAAAATTAGGAGGCTATTAAAAGGTAGGGCTTACTTCGATAAGTAATCTATGTACTAATAGGAAGATCATGAAAAAATAGATGCTTTGAAATTTTGCATTTAAGGAATGTCACACAGATATATGTCAGATGTAAAAGAAGTTTAGATTCACCAACAGAAGAAATGGAGTGGTGAGCATTTTTAAACTCTGAAATTAATACAAAATCACAGAATCATTTAGGTTGGAAAAGACCTTTAAGATCACTGAGTCCAACCATTAACCCAGCATTGCCAAGTTCACCACTAAACCATGTCCCTAAGCACCACGACTACATGACTTTTAAATACCTCCAGGGATGGTGACTCAACCACTTCCCTGGGCAGCCAGTTCCAATGCTTGACAACTCTTTCAGTGAAGAAATGTTTCCTAATATTCAATCTAAACGACCCATGGCACAACTTGAGGCCATTTCCTCTCATCCTGTGGCTGGTTGCCTGGGAGAAGAGACTGACACACACCTCGCTACAACCTCCGTTCAGGTAGTTGTAGAGACCAATAATGTCCCGTCCCCCCCCCCCCCCAGCCTCCTCCTCTCCAAGCTAAAAAAACCCAGTTCCCTCAGCTGCTCCTCATAAGACATCTGCTCTACACCCTTCACCAGCTCCACTGCCCTTCTCTGGACACGCTCCAGCACCTCAATGTCTTTCTTGTAGTGAGGGGCCCAAAACTGAAACACAGGATTTGAGGTGCAGCCTCACCAGTGCCCAGTACAGGGGGACAATCACTCCCCTTAGTCCTGCTGGCCGCACTGTTTTGATACAAACGAGGATGCTATTGGCCACTTTGGCCACCTGGGCACACGGCTGGCTCACATGCAGCCGGCCATCAACCAGCACCCCCAGGGCCTTTCCCACCAGGCAGATTTCCAGCCACCCTTCCCCAGGCCTGTAGTGCTGTGGGGGGCTGGTGTGACACAAGTGCAGGACCAGGCACTGAGCCTTGTTGAACCTCATGCCATCAGCCTCGGCCCATGCGCCCAACCTGTCCAGGTGCCGCTGCAGAGCCTTCCTGCTTTCAAGCAGATCAACACTCCTGCCCAACTTGGTGCTGTCTGCAAACTTCCTGAGGTTACACTTGATCCCCTCATCCAAATCATCCATAAAGATATTAAACAGAACTGCCCCCAGTGCTGAGCCCTGGGGAACACCACTTGTGACTGGCAACCAAGTGGATGTAACTCCCTTCACCACCCCCCTTTGGGATCGGCCAGCCAGCCAGTTTTTTACCCAGCGCAGAGCACACCCATCCAAGCCATGAGCAGCCAGCTTCTCCAGGAGAACTCTGTGGGAGACGGTGTCAGAGGCTGTGCTAAGGTGCAGGTAGAGAACATCCACAGCCTTTCCCTCATCCACTAAGTGGTTCATCTTATCATAGAAGGAGATCAGATTTGTCATTGATCAACTTCATTGCTGTCTACCTGAGAAATCAATAATGGATAATAACCTGGGGGCTGTACCAGGGTAGGAAGCTTTCTCTTCATATCTTTAATCTGGGCCACAGGGAGGCAACAGACTTCCCTAAGGAGCGGGTCCGATCTGCACATCGCGCCTTCTGTTCTGGTCAGAAGGAAGCCTCCTATGACAATGACCCGTCTTTTTGCCTCCATAGAAGCAGTTCTGATGCGAGGCTAACAACCTCTGCGACACCTCCGAGCCAGATGAACCATCGCCCTCGATATCGTTCAGTTCCGCTTGCACGGCCTCACACCTATCATGCATGGGCACCTGGGCAGGTGGGGTGCTCAAGAGGAGACGCGCCTGCTGTGCCAGGCAGGAACTTGTCACCATTGCCCCCGATCCCTCAAGTCACTGTGCTCAGCCAGGCAGAGGGAGGATAGAGAATCTGCCGTCCCACGTGTCCTGTTTGCCTGTTGGGCCTGTCTCAGGGAAGGCACAGTGCGATTGCAGCGGTCTGCCTCTCTCTTGCACTCCCCGATACTGCTCAGCCTACCCACCCCCTCCCAGAGCCCTGTCACGCAGCGGACGAGCCCCCCTACCCGGGTGCACCTCCCACAGGTGTGCTCACCGCCGCCGCCCAGGACTGGCATGAGAGCAGGGCACAGCCGGCAGCCCGGCACCGGGGTGGCAGCACGTTCCCACCAGAGCTCTGCCTGGGCAGCTGCCTCAGGCCTGGTGGGTGCAGAGCTTGGAGGCCACGGCTTTCTGCTGGGTGGGGACCACTGCCCCCTGGTCGAGCTGGCAGAGCTTCAGTGCCCTTTCTGCACGACTTTCCATGCAAACTGCCACGCAACACCCCTGCCGATGCCCCATGCCCTGTTCGCCCGCCCTGCTGGCAGCGCTCCTGGTTGCTAGCGCTCCCTCAGAGCTTCTCTTATAGGTGTGGGGGCTTGGCTGCCATTGCTCCTGGCCCCGCACAGGTCCCACTGTCCACAGGACAGTGGACGCAGCAGCCACTGTCATGCAAGCTGCAAGCTCCTGGCAGCTCTCTTGGCTCCCCCAGAGGTTGCTCCAGTTTGGGACCCCCCCACTGTGGAATGCACTGGAGCGGTCTGCTGCTGATCCTGCTGGCACTGGAGCTGCTTGACTCACTGACTTGGGATATTTTCATGAAGGATTAAGACTCCTTCAGCACAGAGAGCTTCACCATGAGGTGTGTGATGGACAGGAATGTTTTCCTTAGAAATAAAGAAATGAACTGACTGTTACTGAGAAAAACACCAGCACTGTAGACCCCTCCTGATGCATAAGTTTTGTCTGACACTGAGTGTTTAGCACTGAGAACAGTGTTTTGATTTACACTCATCTGGTTGGTGAAGCAAGGTTATCATTGCCTTTGATTATAGAAGTTCCTCTGTGAAAAACTAGTAAAGCACAAGTTGTTTCCTGCAATAGCCCTGCAGCAACTAAATAGTGAATAATTTGTACACAACATGTTAAGTTTGCTATTGGTGTAATTCCCATCTTCTGCAAAATGCTGAGCAATCAGGAAATCAAGCAGGTAGTGAGATGCCTTAAGCGGTCTCTGATACTGAGGGTCCTCTCTTATCCAGAATGCTGCCAATTTTAATCCTTGTGCTTTTGCATGTACTACGTCACACAGACTGTGACAACATAACTTTCCTCTTTTCCTGAAACTACAGTCTTTAAATTACATTTACCACATTATGTACTTTTTTAGACATATAATAGGGACAAAACAAAATCATACAGCACACCAATGATGAGGTAAAAGGGTAGCTACACATGTATTTCTATACACACTCAAATTATTACCTGCTATAATTATTTTTTTCTGTCTATTTAACATGAGAAAAAAGTTATTAGAAACTGTGACATTTGCCTGGGTTGGATTTTGTAAAAAACACAAAGTTTTTTTGATTGCACAGATGGTTTACTTACCGACCTTATTTTCCATAATTTTGGTCTGTTCATCTCACGAGCTTCCACAAGTCAAAAAGCAAGAACTACTAAATAATGTCAAAACAGTAAAAATATCAAATGAGAACTAATGGTTTTGATCTCAATAAAAAAGGCACAAGGGCAATGTCACAGTGTACAGAGTGATCAAAACAGCAATCTCTTTTTCTGAAATCTCCTTAAATAGGAATATTATCAGGAAATCATAATTTCCATAAAATTAGAAGTCTCTGCCAACCACTTCAACTACCAGAAAACTTCCATCTTTTCATCAGCAAAATCAAAACAATTTTTTTACATTTCAAATAAAATCAAAGTATTTCATTTTTTTAAAGTGACTGAGGAAATTTTGTTTCTGAGCTGTCCATACTTAGTCATTTCCATCTTCAGTCAATTTTTCATTCTCACTTGGGACAGAGCTCTCTGGGCAGACCGTGTTTCTCGTGATGGAACAAAACGTTTCCCCTGGCCTCTTGACCTGGGCTGTTACAAGAGTCACAGGTAGGGTAGAGAGGAAGAGGAACAGTGCAATCAGTCTTTTTAATTTTCCACCTCAGGTTATTCAAAAGACATTTAAGCATATGCCATCTAATACAACTATGTGATCTTCATCATATCTACAATGATTACTGTATTCACAGAATGCTGCAGAGACATAAAAAAACCCTCTATAAACAAAGCAGAAGCAGGATTTTTGAACATGTGGCTTGGCCATAACTTACACCTAGTGTTACTCAGAAAACTAACATGAATTGAGCAGTCTATCTTTCGGAGCTATGCAATGGAAAATACACCTGGCATTCAGTGATCATAAATACTACATATACCTTCACCACAGAGTTGAAATAAGCGCTTTAAAATACACAGTAGTTTTAAAAGTATGGTAATATGAAGTCATTATGTCTTAAAAAGACAACAGTTGACTAGGATTTCATGAAGTACCAGTTGTACTGCAATTAAGCTTCAGTGACTCCAGTTTTTAATACTTTGTTAGAACCCTACAGTGATCTTATTTTTAAACATTGGAAGATAAAATTTCATTAAACTGATATCAGGTTTCCACAGTTCACTGTATGTTTGGCTTACAAACTGTCCAGAGACAGACTCAACACAGACACAGTAGCATCATTTCTTTTAAGTTTTGCTCAGATCAGGAAAGTCTAACCATCTAACTAGCTCCCCCAAAACATTCAGGTTCAGAGTCTAAACATTCCCATTCTCAATGTCTGTTGTCCTATTGACAGAATACTCCAATAATTAAGTGATCTGTGGCTGTGAAAGAGGAAAAGGTTGAAATCATCAGAATATCAGATAAGTCATGTAGTAAGGAGAAACATCTATAATTTTCAATCAAGAGTACACTGCCAGAGTCTGGGAAAGACATTTTATGCAGTTAAACCATTTATAACGGTGGTTAAAGTATAAGGAGAGGAAATGTTAATATATTATATACAGTAATATACAAAACATAATATATATAATAAATGTTATACATACATATTGGGCAAAAACTGTAAGATACAAATATTCATCTAAAAGAACTGCAAATATGAAGTAGATAGTATAGCTATGCCAGACAACCAAATGTCTCAAGCTGAAGAAAGCAACCTTGTCCATGGAAAACCAAAAAAGAAGCCAAGAAGAAAAGCAAGTTTACTCCCAAGGGCGATGGACAAGTATAGCAAGAAGAGAGCTGGAACTGGTAATGCTGTCCAAAAGAGTAAAAGAGGCTCCAGCATGGTTTGAGCAAGGACTTGGGCATCAACCAGGTTCATCAGCAGATGACAAAAGGAAGAAGTGAATTGGCCTAGTGATACACTCTAGCCCTTTTATACTTAACAGCTATGGGGAAGCTCTAACACTCTACCAAAAGGCAGACTAATTCTGATAAATACAGAGCAGTAAACCTTATTTAAGAATTGATCATGGGGGTAAAAAAAAAAAAAAGGACGGAACAACCAAGAGGAAAAGGGAAACTTACATAAGAAGCAGAAGCAGCTTAGGAACTAAGAGAGAGTGACCTTTCATACACACATCCACACGGGAAAAAGCTTTAGTCCCAAACTGCTGCAAAACAGAAGGGAGAAAATGTACCTGGGCATGGGAAGAAAAATACTCCTTTGGATGTTTGCACTGAACTGTGTCTCTTTGTAGGGGTGTCGGTGCCCCGGCCCTGGCCGTGGGGCTGCAGGGGCTGCTGTGAGGCACGGCCCCGCCCTGCAGCCAAGATGGCGGCTGTGCCGCTCAGGGCTGGGCCAATGGACTCGGGAGGGAGGGAGTGCAGTTGAGTCTGGGAGAAGGCGCTTAATTCATTTTCCCCAAGTCAAGTCTGTTTTGTCCATGCCAGTAATTGTTAAGGGATCTCCCTTTCCTTATCCTGACCTAAAGCCTTTAAATTCTGTTTTCTCCTACTGTCCTGTTGAGGGGGAGTGAGAGAGTGGCTGGCGGGTAATAGGCCCTTAGCCAAGGCCAACCCCCAACACTTTTGACAAGATTCTTTTTTATGCATTTCTAAGAAAAAACGATACAAATAGATGAAGGGGAGAAGGAAAGAGAGGGGAGCAAGAATACTCAAAAAAACCATTCATTTTAAATTTGGTTCCTCAAAGCGTATGCAATCAGAAAAAAACATTATAAAAGATGGCAAAGTAATAGTTAAGTCTGCAAATACTTAAATAATAGAAGGACTGAAAAGATACTTAGGCGTGCACAAATTGATCAGTCAAGTGGGACAGAATGCAAATATGGCATGACTTAAGATGAATATGAAGAACATACCCCACTACTGCAACACATAGATGAACTGCCCCATAAGCAGAGCAGAGCTCTGCTGCCTCAGGCACACTGAACTGAAAAGAATACACCGGGAAAATTCTGCAAGGTGGGGGAAAAGCTACACGGACATGAATACACACTAGAAGATCCAATCCATGCACTGTAAAAACCTCTTGACTTGTAAGGGCAGTTAAACTGAGTTACTTCAGTAGATGTAGAATTCATGAAGACAAAAAGAGTTTTAGTGTTTGAGAGAAAAAAGGCACACCTTTAAGCCACTTGTACAAGAAACACAATTCTGGCAGGAAATCCAGCTAATCCCCAATATACACAATTTTCTGCATTAGAAAAGCTTATAGTAAGAGTGATTAATGCTCTGCCACTCTCAAGAAGGCCAAATACTGTCTATAGCTGAATACTGCGTTCTTCCACCAGGAGAAATTTGCATCAGTCCATCTAAGAGATGAGCTACTGTTAATCCAGATAATGTCACATATATTTAGAAGTAAGTAAGAGCCCTTCCTATGAACCAACCTAACATGATTCCCTGGACAGACAGATTTTTAGGTCAGAAGAAATCATGCTAGGATCTTGTCTGAGCACCCCCCATGATGGAGGCTATGGTATTTTATTTGTCCTATCTAAACTGATTTATTCAAAGTTTTATGAACTTTAAAAAGATTTTTTAAATAACATTTTTGGCTTTTTTCATTTGTTTGTTTTTTAATTATAACAAAAGGTCAGCCTAATCAAATCTGAGAAAGGTAAGCAGATATATTTGCAACAAAAAGGTTGTACTTTCAGAGAAAGAATGGGCTATAAAACCGTGAAGGTGTTTCTTGTTTATAAAACTGCATTTAAAATATCACATGCTAGAGTCATAGCTTCTGGTACCAGACACTTTTATTGATCCAAGGCACAGTCTGCAACACTTGGCCCATAGGCTTTGGGGAACCTGTGCATAAATGACCCAGTGTAGAATCCTGCAAATCCTGACTGTGACTGTAAACCCTTTACCTGTGAGTAATTACACAACTGCAACAGCTTCCATTTACTGTTGCTCTTTGGTGTGAATGTGGTACTTTATATAAGTAACTGCTTGACCTACAGTAAGTTTTCTAGATGGTCCAATCTCAGTTAACACCCTTGCACAGACCAGAACATCAGGTTCATCTGCCTTGAAGTTGTGGGACTTTTTTTTAATCTTCCAGACGAAGTCCTAAACATAAACCGTATTTAAATTAATCTGTAGTAAACTTCAGTTTTTGTTTCCTTATTTTATTTTGCCACCAGTTCCATACAGGCATAGTTACTTTGTTCAAAACCTCTCTTGGGCGTCACTACAAAGATGGCTCATGTCAATAAGGCAACAGAACATACCATATCCTACTGACTGAGGTAAATCCTCTGATTAACCTGGCTTCTTTTCTTGCTAGAGTGAAGCAATGTTTTTATGAGCAGCTCCTGCAGGGTAGTTATTGAAAATGGAAGGTGCTTTGCACTTTGCATGCATAGTCCTTTATACATAATTTATAAAGTTCAAATAAGTTATTTATTGGGTCTCTCTGTCCATTTTTCGTATGCCACCCTGTTTCAGTATTGAAGGTCTGATTTTCAGCTGTTGTAAATTCAAACCAATTGACATATGTTAATTTACCATCAGCTGGGAAAATGGAAAACAGTGAGAACAGTTGTTCTCTTTTTTTGGCTCAGTCAAATGCAGTTGTCTGCCCATATTCACTCATTCCCTCTCTTCTGCAACACACAAGCCTCACATGATTTTTTTGTTAAATTTCTTCTCTTGAAGCTGCCTTTTTTTTTCTCATTTCTTTTCCAAATTTGCTTGTTCAAACACTGTTAGGTAATAGTCTTGTATAGATGACTCTAAGCAAAGCTACTTCTCCAGCGATGGCTTGTCTGCATTTACTCAATTCCATAAATCAACCTAACTCATAACTTCACAGTTCCTGCTCAAATCCACCATGGCAAAACATAGTTCTTCTGTTTTGTCCCCATCACTGATGCTCCTCTATGCAGTTCTGACGCAGCACATCGTAATTTTGACCCTTTTTCCTCACCCACCTCACTCACACAGCTGGGTGTCTGATACTTAGTACTTTTTTTCTCACATTGTATCTGAGGTGTTTTCTTTTCTTTGTCCTCCTATTGTGCCTTCACCAGCTTGATTCACAGAGATGACTGTACCCTGGGCCGACAGCAATCAGAAATCACACTCATTCCTTTTTGGTCCATATAAGAGTCACTTCTGACAGGGTCTCCCTTGCTTCTTCTCATCACAGCCTCACCTCTTTCACCAGCCTTATTTCTGAGATCTCCAGCTGCAGCACATTGGAAGTAAATAGTCACGAAGGCATTATTCATGCCTCATTTGTTACATTTCATTCATTACCCACAGATATGCCCTCGCTTCCCTCCATACTTCAACTCCAATGGGATCACCTGCTCTGAAATGTTTGGAAAAGCCCCCACTCCCTGCCAGGTCTCTCCTGGAAGCACTCTTCTTCCCTAGGCAGCTCTCAGATACGCATGGTACGGGGCACAAGTATAAAGTCCACATTCATCTAGCCAGAACTGCTGGAGGAAAAAGGATAGAAGCAGCCCAACATCCTGGCACTACATGCAATGTACACAGAGCTTCATGAGCGTGAAAGTGGAAGACAGCACATCCCTACACAGGGCTAGGAGGCAGAGGAAGGCAGAAGCAAGTGCAAAGCTCTCAAGCAGTTCATACCCAAAGGGTAACACAGGAGTGTTTCCCACTCCAGACCAACCAGGGCTGGGTGTGAGCATGGCCCTGGGGTGCCTGGCTGGCCTCGGCAGCATCCACGAGCTCCCACAGCTGTGGGGTTTATTTATCCAGTGATGGCTGCAATGGGCAGCCTCACCACAGTTCTGCAGACAACCCTGGTAGGGGGCTGCATGCAGGCTACTCAAGGGCCACAGGTTGCTCACTCCTGACTTTGATGGATCAGTGCAGACACCAACAGCTTAAATACCACAAATGTGTTAAATTTAGACTCAGACAGGAGCAAACCTGTAAATAATTGGACATTTGCTTAGCATCCGTCTGACTCTCTGCATATTACATCTGTTCTTGCTGCTTTATGCATTTTTTAAGATGCAGGCTGTGCTGTCCTCTGCATTTCTAAAGGGCTCAGTAAATTTTGGATAATACTGGAATACTAATAGTAACAATAATTATTGCCCTACTCTTGTCTAAAATACTTACTGCATTAATAATTTTCCACAGTATCAACATTTGGTAATAATGAAATTAATAACTTCTGTATGTCATTAGCAATTAAAATTTATTTGTACACTATAATTTGAGTATCTGAGAAACAACATAGTACTAATTAGTGTATGCAGAACCTCTGAATAATGAGTAAAGGATATTCATTTGTCTTTTCTTAATAAAGCCATATTTCTCTGAAACCACACAAACAGTCCAATAAGAAATTAAAATTCCACAGAAAAAGTAATTTTCAGTGCTATTAATTTTTTTCTACAGCACAGCCAAACTCAAAAACTAAGACATTACCCTCTGCCTTATGAATACTAAATGAGTATTCTCCATCTAAAGGTTAGCCCAGAAAAATCAGTCTGTGTGCCTCTGTTTTTATGAGAATTGAAGAATTTTTTATGTGTATTGTTGTTTTTAAGTGTAGCCCGAAATTGTATTACATGTTAGCAAACTTTAATTTACCACATTGTTTTTCCATAAAAAAACATAACGCTACAAGTAATGTGCAAAACAGAATTGCAAATCCTCAAACTGTTAAAACCAATATTCAAAAATACCCCTCCTCCACTTCATCTTGTTCAGGAAATACACAAATGCATTCCATGTCTTCAAAGACACTACCTATACATAACCATTCTGGGAGTCTTACACATTTTTAAAAGGGCCCCTTTCACAAAAGTGGTAGCAGTCACAAAGCTTGAGTATAGCCATTGAGTTTAATTAACTCTGATCAGGGTTCAAATGCCACAAATAGATGATTATGAAGCTGAAATGGATTTCCTAACAACTGGAGTCTGTAGGTTGCATTACACAACACCTAAAGCAAAGCCTGGCTAGAGTACAAAACAGCCCAGATCCAAGCTGTAAGTACCAGCTCTGATTTTATGGTGAATATATTTCAGGGTCTCAACCAAAATCAGCAAACGTGAACCTATTTAAACTAGGGTTTTCTTATCATATACTTTGTCCTCAGAGCTGAACACAGGAAGGTTCCTCATGCCTTTTACCCAATATGGGCAAACCACTGTAAGCCAGCTAAGTGTTCCTGCTCTCAAACATGACCAGAATTCATGACTAACATGGTAAAACTAGCTTGGTGACAGATACTAGCATGTTACCAGATCTGTTGGTATCTGATGAAATACGTGTCTGGGGAGAGGATGATGACAGAGTTTGGCTAACACATGCAAGAAAAGGAAACAGCAGTTTCCATATTGTAATTCAGTACGCTCCAAAAACAAACAACCCAGCAGTAAGAATTGACACATCGCCAGCCAATACATATTGCAATGCTCTTTCTACTACTACAGCACTAGCTGTAGTGCTATGGAGAGTATCTATAGTGTGGTATGACAATACCAAACTTTTTCAAAGCAAAGAAAGTTGTGAATTCATGGCAGTCACATGCCTAGAGTTACACTTGGAGAACGCATGTGAAGAAAGATAACTAAAAATATTTTTCGTTTACTGGGGACAGACTACAAATTGAGGGTGATGATTAGTTCATTGATTCATGAGAACAACGATCTCTGGGGAGCATCATCAGTCCAGACTGACTTCCCAGGAATGCTGAATTTTATATCCTGATCCCTCCGTCATTAAAAATAGAGGAAAAAATACAAATCAAAAGTACAGTTGATTAGGTCTTTTTGTGGCAGAGTATATTTGAAAGTTCAAAACTCTACTTATTACAGTAAATAAAATGTATTCCTATGTTAGCTATACAATAATATATATGGAGAGCACCAGGACAAAAAACTAAAATCCTCCAGACTGGTTTCACTTCCTGCCATTACCTCATTCTAAACAAAATACAAATACATCCTTCCAACCTAACATATTTTAGAAGACAGGAGGAAAGCACAGTAACTATTTTGGACAGAGACTGCTATTAGCATCTCCAATACAAAATTTATTCCAAATTTGGTGCTATGCCTCTGCAAACCTCAGATCAGAATCAAGCCTTTAGGCATTAACTGAGATAAAGGAACTATGATACATCAAATCTAATTATGCTATAAATATCCAAATAAGATCTAGATCTCTAAGGTAGTTCTAAAAAGCCTCAGCGACGGAGAGGCAAATATGATTAAGTTTAAACTGCAAACAGTTTGTGAAATATGGGAAACAGCATTGCATGTGAAAATATCTGTAGGGAAATATTTTCCTTTAACTAATAAGGCAAGAAATTTTGTGACATAGTAAATAATTTTTCCAGTAGCTTAAGGCATCTTATACAAAAAGCATGAGACGCTAAATAAAGTACTATAAATTCCTGTTTTAAAGCCAACATCAATAATACTTGTTTTATAATTACCAAGTTGCAAAAAATAGTGGAAAACAAACTTCTTATATGTTTGCATCTGTTATAAAATAAGCAGTTAACTTGGTTAATGCTTCAATTTTATTTGGGCCAATTAAAAATGTAGCTTCCTCCTCCTCCCCCTTCACAATTCTCATACTGAGGGAAAGCAAGAATAAAAATGGCAGCAGATTATTCAAATACAATCCTTTGCCCAGGAAGGTTCTAAATAAGAAGAAATATTATGCCATCCCATTTATAACCTATAGAGGCACTGATGGATGGTTAACGGCACACAGCTACAACTTTTATTTTAAGATCAGACTGAAACTGAGCTTGTAAACGCATACCAAACAACTGTCTCACTCTGCCCTCTAGTCCTCCTTTATGAGTTCACGTCATACAACCCTACAGATGCTGTTACGGCCTTCTGAAACAAATGAGAGAAATTCCGAAACACTGCCTAGTGCTGCTTCCAGGAACAAATGTAGATGCCTGTAAGACACACAGACCTATACACCTTAAACATGTTTCCCTTAGCATTATCTTAGAATCATAGAATCATTCAGGTTGGAAAAGACCTTTAAGATCACTGAGTCCAACTGTTAACCCAATACTGCCAAGTCCACCACTAAACCACGTCCCTAAGCACCGGATCTATATGGTATTCAAACACTTCCAGGGATGGTGATTCAACCATCTCCCTAGGCAGTCTGTTCCAATGCTCGACCGCACTTTCAGTGAAAAAATGTTTACTAATATCCAATCTAAACCTCCCCTGGCACAACTTGAGGCCATTTCCTCTTGTCCTCTTGCTTGTAATTCAGGAGAAGAGACTGACGCGCACCTCGCTACAACCTCCGTTCAGATAGTTGCAGAGAGTGGTAAGGTCTCCCCTTAGCTGCCTCCTCTGCAGACTAGAAAGTTTCCCCAGCTGCTTCTCATAAGACCCGTTTTCTAGCCTGTTCACCAGCTTTGCAGCTCTTCTCTGGACACGCTCCAGCACCTCAATGTCTTTCTTGTAGTGAGGGGCCCAAAACTGAAACACAGGATTTGAGGTGCAGCCTCACCAGTGCCCAGTACAGGGGGACAATCACTCCCCTTAGTCCTGCTGGCCACACTGTTTTGATACAAACCAGGATGCTATTGGCCACTTTGGCCACCTGGGCACACGGCTGGCTCACATGCAGCCGGCCATCAACCAGCACCCCCAGGGCCTTTCCCACCAGGCAGATTTCCAGCCACCCTTCCCCAGGCCTGTAGTGCTGTGGGGGGCTGGTGTGACACAAGTGCAGGACCAGGCACTGAGCCTTGTTGAACCTCATGCCATCAGCCTCGGCCCATGCGCCCAACCTGTCCAGGTGCCTCTGCAGAGCCTTCCTGCTTTCAAGCAGATCAACACTCCTGCCCAACTTGGTGCTGTCTGCAAACTTCCTGAGGTTACACTTGATCCCCTCATCCAAATCATCCATAAAGATATTAAACAGAACTGCCCCCAGTGCTGAGCCCTGGGGAACACCACCTGTGACTGGCAACCAAGTGGATGTAACTCCCTTCACCACCCCCCTTTGGGATCGGCCAGCCAGCCAGTTTTTTACCCAGCGCAGAGCACACCCATCCAAGCCATGAGCAGCCAGCTTCTCCAGGAGAACTCTGTGGGAGACAGTGTCAGAGGCTGTGCTAAGGTGCAGGGAGACAACATCCACAGCCTTTCCCTCATCCACTAGGTGGGTCATCTTGTCATAGAAGGAGATCAAGTTCATCAAGCAGTGCCTGCCTTTCATAACCCATGCTGTCTGGGACTGATCCCCCAGCTTCCCTGCACGTGATGGCACTCAGGAAGATCTGCTCCATAACGTTCCCCAGCACCGAGGTCAGGCTGACAGGCCTCTAGTTCCCCGGATCCTTACTCCAGCCCTTCTTGTAGGTGGGTGTGACATTGGCTACGACAACAGTCTTCTGGGGCCTCCTCAGTTAGCCAGGGCTGTTGATAAATGGTGGCGAGTGTCTTGGCAAGCTCCTCTGCCAGCTGCCTCAGTACCCTTGGGTGGATGCCTTCCGGCTCCCCCAGACTTGTGTGTGTCTAAGTGGAGCGGCAGGTCACCAATTGTTTCCTCCTGGACTCTGGGGACTTCATTCTGCTCCTCCTCATCCCTGTCTTCCAGCTCAGGGGGCTGAGTACCCTGAGGGTAACTGGTCTTGCTATTAAAGACTGAGGCAAAGAAGGCACTGAGCACCTCTGCCTTCTCCTCATCCTCCCCCTGTTCCACCGCATCCAATAAAGGCCGGCGATAATCCTTGGGCCCCTCCTTTTGTTCCTAATCTATTTGTAGAAACAATTCTTGTTATCTTTTATGGCAGTGGCCAGCATGAGTTCTGGGCTTTCAGCTTTCAAATTTTCTCTGTGAATAAACCTATGACATCCCTGTAGTACTGAGTTGCCTTCCCCTTCCTCCAGAGGTGGCAAATTCTCCTTTTTTCCCCTGAGTTCCAGCCAAAGCTCTCTGTTCAGCCAGGCCAGTCTTCTTCCCCGCCAGCTCATCTTTCAGCACACAGTGATGGCCAGCTCCGGTGCCTTTCAGACTTCCTTCTTGAAGAATACCCAGCCTTCCTGGGCCCCTTGGCCCTTCAGGACTGCCTCCCAAGGGACTCTTGTCAACCAGTCACCAAAACAGGCCAAAGTCTGCCCTCTGGAAGTCCAAGGTAGCTGTTTTGATGAACCCCCTTTTTACTTCTCCAAGAATCATAAGCTATCGTTTTGTGGTCTGTATTCCCAAGATGGCCTCCAAACATCACATCACCCACCAGTTCCCTGTTCACAAACAGGGCCAGTGGGGCACTTTCTCTAGTTGGCTGACTTGCCAACTGTACCAGGAAGTTATCTTCCACACTTCAGGAACCTAGACTGTCTCCTCTCTGCTGTACTGTATTTCCAGCAGATATCTGACAAGTTGAAGTCCCCCTAGTAATCTTGGTATTTCTCCCAGCTGCTTGTAGAATGTTTCATATGCCTCTTCATTCTGGTTGGGTGATCTATAGCAGGCTCCCACCACAACATCTGCCTTGCTGGCCTTCCCGATTCATACCTATAAACACTCAATCCTATCACTACCATCATGAAGCTCTAGGCAGTCAAAACACTCCCTAACATACAGGACTACCCCATTGCCTCTCCTCGCCTGCCTATCCCTCCTGAAGACTTTGTAGCCATCCATTGCAGCACTCCAGTCAGGTGAGTTACCCCACCATGTTTCCACGATGTTGATTATGTAATAGTCTTCCTGCTTTTCCCTAAAGCACTTTCATTAACTTTACCTCTTTGAGTTATGTATACCAGCACCAGTTCAAAGGGTATTTGGCCATCTCCACACTCATATGTGCTATGGGAAGCCTTTCAGGACAACCTCAGGAACATCTCCTGCCATGAAATCCCACACATTGCACTCACCAAACCTCCATCTTTCCCATGGAAATACTATGCATGCTGAGGGCCTCCGTTCTACATTCAAATCCAAAGAGAGCAGCTATGTTGCATCCTCCCACACAGCTGCTTCTTTCATTAAGTTGGCTCAGTCCATATCAAGTGATAAATATCACATCACTTACATATATGCATGACTATGGCTAAAACCTACTTAATCTTGACTGTACACTAAGTTCTGTACATAACTTTTCTCCTCAGTGATCACTGACTAGAACTTGATTCAGGTTTGCTGGCTGTGAGTGTTACAGATAGGAATTACGCCTAGCCATGCAGACTGTCTTGGATACAGCTTGTCCAAGATGAAAAGCCTAGTCTAGAATAGTCCCAAGTTTTCAGGTCCAAAGTACAAAACTGTGATCACAGACTCACATAACTCTAAGACGCAGCTTTTAGGTCTGGAGATTTGAGTAGAGAAACATACAAAGAAATGAAACATCAGTTTTGACAGATACAGATTTAACTGCTGGGACAGTTCTGCAGCAACCAGCTTGCCACATTCCCACAGTTTGAACTGAGGCCAGTGACAGATGCATTTGCAGGTCTCCTTCCAGGGCTGAAGGAATGTAATTCATAGTTTAAGAAGAGTGAAGTCATAAAAAGGGCTAAAGACAGAAACATCACCTAAAGGAAGGATTATTCTGAGCTGCAAGAGGAGATTTTTCTGAGTTGCGGAGGGATAAGGCAGTGCAATGCACAGTGACAGATGTAACCCCAGATCACAGTGGACACTGCCACAAGTCATCTTGTTGGCTACACCCGTTCTCAGGTCATTTCACATGCCTAAACAGCAACGTTAAGTGAGCACAAAGGAAATCTGGGGCCTGTTGGAAGAGTCCCCTGTTATATTAATACCCAGATACCAACCGAATGTTCTTCACTGAGCTCTTGAGCATGGCTCTCAAACAGAAGAGATCTTGGGAAATGGTCCATTTTCTTCACACTCCTTTAAGGCCTTGCAAAAGAAACCAGAGGCCCTGGAAACACTACATGATTCCTTTACTCTTCAGTTTCCTCACATAGCACCTCAGAAAATGCAAGGATTGAGGAAAGCTCACCAACCCCTCCAGAAATGCACCTTTTTCTCCCCATTCCACGCATCTTATAATCAGAAAGCCTCACAAAACCTTACGGGACAATAAAAATGTCTGGTATGATTTAGGTCAGTAATATGACATCTTTAAATAGCATCACAGATGTAAACAGACAGAGAAATTACAGCCCTGATCTGAAGACTTAATCTAAATTAGACCCATTGAATAGTGAAACACTGTATTTGCAGGAGTAAGTGCTGAACAGAGTGATAGAAGGCTAATTGCATAGCTTTATTTTTCAAGGACAGTTTTACGGAGAAAACTCTCATGTTTACAAGACTGTCTCTACTGCTGGACCTGGGAGGATTACAGGATCTTAAGAGTCTGCCTGGTAAAAGCTAAGAACTGAGATACACATTCTCAAAGCATTAACAGACAGTTACATTCCATACTATTAACTACACTGGAATTAATATGAATTTCAAAGGGTTCATTTTTCAAATTTACATTTAATTTAGGGACTGAAATTCACCACTTGCTAAAAAACTACATCCTACAATCTAAGGTCACAGACACATATTTACTCTGCAAGCAGCTGGAAGAGCTGCAAATGTTATTACCTCAGGACATTTTTTACACCCTCCATGTTAGAGATCACCATGACAACAGCAAAGCGAACTAAATGGAGCCCACAAGTGCTTCCTAAACTCAATGCCCCAATGCAAAATCTTTTTTTTAAATCTTAAATCAACAGTGAAGGCATTTCAGTCTAACATGGTTGACTCCACTTTCAAACAAGGAAAAGGTCAGGGGAATACAGATGGCAGCAGCCACCCAAGCACTGGGCTGTACAACAGCACTCTTGGGCTGTAACATGGCGTTAGGTTACCAGCATTAAGAACATCAGTAGCTAGCTCCAGAAAAGGCCAGCTGCTATTGCTGGGGAATTAGCACCAATCTGAGGCCAAAACTTCCCAATGCCATGTTCTAGCGGAGACTCCTGACCCATGCGAGGACTTGCTTTGCAATTCCTAGTACTTGAAGGATATCAAATGTAAGTTAAGATACAAGAAGTTTACAGACAATTCTTTATGAAAAGACAGTAAACTATCATATTTTTCTAGTTTAATTAACTTCTAATTACATACATATGTGTAAATTTTAATGGAGAGTAGCTGGTTTAGGGTTCAGCTTTTGTTGCACTTCTGAGTTGAAAAACAGATCTCTAGACTCTGAAGTCATGAACATAAACTCCAGATTTATGTTTCTTCATTTTGTGTAGTTATCTTTGTAATTTACCTGCAGATATCATGAGTACTTACAGAAGTATTTTCTCTATATAGAATAGTAAGCAAGACATATCTGAGGTTCATAAAGGTTTTTAAAGATTTCCTCCTGCCTCCTGTCATCTGGTTTTACGCATACACTTAATTGTTCTGATATTTTGTCTCATGTTATCAGTCTTAAGAATAAATCCATAAAGCTTTTTGTTGTAAGCTGTTATTCAGATCATGGATATGTTAAAGTTCAGGAAGTTGAAAACTTTGTGATTTCTTTCATCAGAAATACCAGGTGCATCTTGCTTGTTTCCATGTTATGAATGAAAAGAGGCATTTAATGATCCAGGAAATTTCTCCATAAATATCTGCAAGCACAGAGGTTTTTCATTTGCATTTTTTTCATTGCATTTGCAATTTCAAAATGCTTCCATATCTACAAGTACAATCAATATTTACTTTATGGAATTCTGTTCATAGTACTTGTTTCTTGCATTCTACATGGAGAAGTAAGCATTTAGTAGGTAGGTAAACATTTTATTCAAAAACAATGTGTAATGGGTTATGAGAATAAATCCCAGAAATATTGGAATTTCTGCCTCCTGAAAATATAGCATTCAATGTTATTTATCATTTCAAAACCAAGAAGTTGGCTGCAATATGGTCATGCAAAATTGAATGTAGTTAGTTTCTTCCACGAAGTAACAACTGTGAATAGTACCTGAAAAAAACCCCTTGCCTGACAACTAAGAACAAGCTTCTGGTTCTTAAAGCACCCTGAGTAATGTCTAACACTCAGAAAGGTTTTAGGCAACTAGAAAGAAATAAAATATTAAGCAACACAGCTATAAGGCCATCATTTTCTAGAAATAATTAATCAAGCACCAGATATTAGAAATTAATTGACAGCAGAATATCAGAAACCCTACTGAACATTTTCAGCTTTTCAGACACCATTGCTCTTTTTTATTAACTGTATGAAATAGTATTTACTTTCTATATATCAGCCCTCTTATTCCACTCTACTTTTTCCTATTACCTATCATATCACCAGTACCTAAAGAAATAAACATCACCATCTGAAAGACGATTTTAAATGTTGATTTTAAATTCTCAGCAGGAACACCATCTCACACTTTGATGTTTCTTTGTAAGCTGTATGTTAGGATCTATTATTCAACATATTTATAAACATTAAGCAGACATTTGAGTCATTTGGATGATTGGAAGGGTAACATAATTATTTGTGGGCTGAAGTGATATTTCATTTAATTAAAGTTGGCCCTCAAATGTGGATACAAAATGTGCTCATCCCAATACCATACAACAGACTTGCATTTCTATTATCTGACAACAGCATATTACATAAATCTGATGTTACACAATCATACTGTTATTCAACACATATTGGCAGTGAGCTATTTGGATAGCTGTTATTCAAATTAGGATACCTATCAAACCTTACTTGTCTCAAGTAATCAAAATATAAAAGTGATCAAGCGCAGATGCTCTACTGCTTTTTGATAGCAAAAAAAATCTAGCTGAACCGTCTCCATGTTAGTGAGCTCTACTGAATTTACTCAGTTTTGTTAGCTTTGAGATGTAAAGTAAACCTTAATATTTTTAGTTTCTCTGTCAGCTGTGGGAGGATACCCTGAGGAGCTGCCTTTTAAAGGGTCTCCCAAACACTAGCATCTCCTGTTATTTAGACACCCATTATCTCCAGTTCCTTCCATTACACCAGTCTCTGAGGATTAGCAGGAAAAGGGTAATACTTTCAATCAGCTGACAGATGAGGAGGGAGTCGCACTGCTGAATTTTCAGTTTTACTCCCAAGCCTCTATCTAGGCTGAGTCAGCAGTTGCTTTATTTTAAAGACTCTCTTTATTCACCTGCACTGTTGCATATTGGTAAGACCTATAAATTCCAGTTACCTCTTAGAGGGCTGCTTTAGAGATTAAAAGTATATACTTACTTTGATACCACAGTGTAACTCCCAAAAGGATTAACCAGAGTTAAGCGCGTGCATACTAAGCAAGCGATACTCTACACCTCTGTCCTTACAGAATGCGAGAGAGGAAATGGACCCTGCATGCTCCACCAGGGAAATGTAAAGGTCATGCAGGTGAACTTCTGGCTAGACCAGCCTTCGCTCCCTCAAGCAAGTATGTAGCACACCTACTATTCCGTTTGAGTTAGGAGTCCAAATCAGAGGAAGAAACTGTGCCGTTAATTAGATACTAAAATCCCCTCATGAGAAAGGGCTTCACTGCACATTTACTCCAAACTGGTAATACAATTTCAGGTTTCCTGGTGTACAAAAAATGACTTTTTTTTTTCCTTTTCCACTGCAATTGCTTCTGATTTCATTGCTGTATTGTATGCATTCATAAATCAGCACAGGGCATTGAACCATTCTGCTGTTTACTTAGTGCTCTTGACTTCACACTGGGTAACATAAAGTAGAACTAAGACGGTGACTGGTGCTGTGTAAGTGTGGTGATCCATCTGGTGACAACTGGGAAAAAAAAGTAACATCAGATCAATTCATATGCTCACTAATGCCACATAGGATATAATGCAACTCAATGGTATTTCTGTCTGTTGAGAATTATTGCTCCCTGATTCTGTATCATGTCAGCTTATGAGTGCAGGATGTAATTTTTTCTATTAGATGACACACACATTACAGTAACACAAGAAATAAGCAAAAAAAGCTGTCTACAAGAGAAAATACCTTCAAGGAAGGCTATAGAATTCAGCTCATGAAGTGGGGTCCGTGTTTCGGATTTAGAGTTTATAATTAATGCAGTCCAAAATGGACAATGGATTTTTTTAGCATCCCAGCAATACCAGTTACTAGTTCTCTTCTATGTCAGAAACTTGTGTAGGAAGGATTATGAAAAAGCTTTTGCTTTAGCAGCTGCACAAAGAATAAGTAATGAACAACTGAACTTACATTTTTAGTAACCTGTATACATGACAGAAGGGATATTGTAACTGTTCAAGCAAATAATATGCACTTATGTTTCAAATGAGCATAGTTTTCATGGCAAGCATCTTCTAAATTAACAATGGATAAAACAGTAACAGTGCCACAACAAATGTAAACAGTAGATTCTTTTATTCTCTGAGGGCACTTTCCTAAGTACGTTGTGAACTACATGAGTATGGGTGACACTCTCGCCACTGCCTTCACAGAAATGTCTTCTCCACACATAAAAGTGACAAGATGCCAAACCTGCAAGGCTGAGGATTTGCCAGAAATTTTTTATGCCACCAGTGTTGTGTAATACTACTCATAAAGGTGAAGATCTAGTGATGAAGATGAAGAGGACAGGAGAGGTCAGAGGAGGACATGAAGACATAGTGGAGATATGAAATGAAGGACCTATGCAAACAACTCAAAATTTTCAAACGGCCAAGCAAGGGAACACAGAACGAAGGACTATCCTTGTGGAGAATGACCTAAGGAAGCACATAATCCAGATGACAAGGCAGGAGGTTGAAATGACTTCAGGGTACTGGCATGGGAAAAATTATGGTGAACAGAAAACACTCGAAGAGTGTTCTTTCCTATTCCCTACTAAATTCCACGTCTTCAAAGTCTTTTTCCATTCTGCTGTAAACTAGCTGATTTACATTGCAATATGCTGTTAGCAAAGACTTGCTAAGGAATATGCAAAATTCTCTGCATGTTTACACCATTCAGGATCTCACTATCTAGAGTGAGTTTTATCTATCTGCCTTGTATCCTATCTGCAATTATGGTTAGAGATTAAATAAAATCAGGAACACACAAGTAAGCATATAATTTCACAAATAAGTTTGTGTTGGACAATGGATTTGAGGCACAGGTGGGATATACAGCCAGACCTTAGCAGTAGGAAAACACCTCGAGGTCCAACAACCCTGACAGCCACTGCAGCTGGCACAAACGGCAGCCACAGCATAAGAAACCACCTAAGGAGCTTCTGGAGCAATGCTGCCACACAGTCAGCATCAACACATGTAATCCATAAAGCTCCTTTGTAAATGAGGTGTTTCTAGCTGTTTTTCACAAGTTCCAACGAAGAGAACTTGCCAAAACCTTCTTTTCAGGAGGCTTATCACAAAGACTAAGGTAAAACAACTACTGTGAATTGAAGCCCTCTGCCAATATGGGCATACAGCACCTTTCTCAGTCCCTGCAGGCACACAGGAGGTGCATTAGGTGGCTAGATTAGATCTGCAGACATATACTTGACCTTAAAACATTATTTATATAATTTTATTCTGTTTACTTTTATCTTTCAATTACTGCGATACTTTATGTCCTCAAAAGGAGAATTACCTAAGTAAGAAGTCAGAAAGAACAAATGCTTCCATTTTGTTATGACTCTGTAGTTTATTACTGCATTTGTGCAAAAATGTCAATTTTCTAGAGGTTTTCTGACAATGAAACAAATTCAGTACAGACTTACATGGCAGAAGTGAGTATTACTACACTACATCTGTACTAGTGTTTTAATGTATTTCCTTACGGATTTTATGAACCTCAAAGCATAAAATCACAGGAATGTTTCCTGTAATTTAACAGAGTACATTACCATTTAATTAATATTTAATAAGTGCATGAAAGAAAGCTGTGTGGAGAGGCAGAAAGCAACACAGAGAAAATGAGAAGAAGGGTGCAGCTTTGCGAACAGTACTGAAAGCAATTTTTATCGAAGAATACTTATCTCTGTCTTGCTTTTCCTTCTCCACAGGTGCAAAAGGGCAATTCCCAGTGCATCCTTCAGAAGAATGGAGAGACTCCAAGTTTTAATTCTTGTAAGCATCAAGTCCTGAACACTACTACATCAGAGATACCAAAAAGCCGCTCTGGAGTTCAGTTCCTAGAAACCAGGGTTTTGCTCTTAAATAGGAAGAAAATGTTGCGTATGTTGCAGATATTTGTGTAGCGTTTAAATATTCATGCTCCTGGCAAAACTGAGCTGTTTAACTTCTATTTGTGGATATATACAGGTCTCTCCTCCACAATTTCATTAATCCTGCTCTGCCTTCCTACCGTACTCTTAGAAACATGAGAAATCACTAGAATTATCAATACACAGTAAATAAACAACCTTTACAAGAAATTACTGGATGCAAACTACTGAGAAACAGACTTACATATGAGTATATAAAGGCCAACATGTCCAAATGTGAATTCATAGTCAGGCCTGGTTATGACAGCTGCCCTCAGGCCTCTACACCAGTTAATTTCAGTGGGAATGGTAAGAGATTCTCGTATCTCCCAAGCTATTCATTTAAATACTTGGTATTAGATACCTGCAGTTGAAAATTTAGGCTACAATATCTATTTTCTTCCTTTCTCACATCAGTATGACTGTTGCATCCATAAATATTGTAAAATTTCATACCACTATCACTTTACCAATACCTGCTCATATAAGCACTGCTGATTTATTCTTTCTTTTTTGGACTCATAATCCCTCCATCAATCAGTTCATATCTTAGATTACAGCTCTCCTTGGCAGGAACTGGCTTCCTTATGCTGCGATAGTGCCTAGCATAGTGTGTCTTAGATGCTACTACCTTCAAATTACAAACACAGACAATAATAATATACAGTACACATGGTGACCACAATCTGTGACTTGTTGAAATGAAATGCTTCCATCAGACTGACTTTTTGGTAGCGAACAACTGAACTAGAAAATCAGAGTGTGACACATTCATGATATGACACCTCGCAGTTTAAATCTTCTTTGATGACTCACATAAGCAGCTCTCAGCTATCTACTTTTTTGTATGCTTCAAATTCTAATGTCAGTATTTTGTATACTCAATATTCAGTATTTTTATACTAAACCAACACTTAATGCTAACATTATACTTCTGTTTGAGAAGTTGAATGCATGATATATGTTATACGTTCAAAACAGAATTTATGAATGAATAATATTCAAGGGTTTACACACTGACTTGTGTATAAAAACTAGCTACCAAGCCCACTTAAAATAGATAGCAAATGGGCACATAAAAAAAAATTGTTGAGCTGCTCTAAGTCCTCCAAGTAAGTCATAAATCTATGTGATGGCTTCAGTACCTTAGTGTCCAAAGCGAAAAATACGCAAGGCAGCCAGAATATGCAGAAGGAAAACCTCATTAGATATGTTACTGGTTTTTTAGGATAATGATTTACACAGTGTATTCATGCTACCAAAATCCAAAGCACATACAAACCAAGAGCTACCAGGTGTAGTCTCAGCCATACTCACAAACATATTACAAACAAATCGGAAATCTCAGTGTAAAAGGACAGGCCTTTTATCTCAATACCACACAGGTTTGATTTCTAAGGATTAATCACTTAGCTCCCAAGAATCTATTGGGATCTAACAAAGAAAATCAAAGCATCAGTCCCCCCTCCCACATAAAAACCTCCACAACAGAGTCTTGCCTCCTGCATGCAACTGTTGATGGCATGTAACTACTGTTGTAATAAAGAAAACTAATCATCCTAGAAATCATTGTCTAACAATTTGAACCACATGAGCTTACTCAGATACCTCTACCAGCACCAGCTCAGGCTTTCCCTGCAAACCAGTAAGAACCTGAGCTTCCATTGTACAGTCTCCAAAGCTGACTCTCCCCTGCCTCCCACTTTGCACAGGCACTCACATTTGGCCAACTCCCCCAGCCAAAAAAACAGTATTAGAAAGAGTTGTACACCACTGATGCGGCTCTGACAGTGCTTTATACCCAGCTTGTACAAAGCAATGCAGAAGCTTGTCCTTCATGCTTATGTATGGCAATGAAAAGCAGTACAGCTTGATGAGGATCTGAGGTGACGTGCCAAGACGGCACAAGGATATTTTAGGCCTTCAACTGGGAAAGTACATTTCTGATTCGCACCGCAGCCAGACAGCCCACCCCAGCAAGGCTCAGAGCTGGTGCCTGCAACTACCTTGTAAGTGGCTCCTATCAGGAGACCAGGGAGCATGTAAGGTATTAAAAAAATTTCATAATGCTCCTAACTGTTAAGTGAGCCACTGCTGACAAAGAACTGTGTAGCCAAAATATTGAGTTACTGCTCATGAGCATTTCAGCAGAGACCGTTTCATTTGGCTTTTAATTGGATTAAATCAAATCAATAGTGGACACAAAGGTCATCTGGTTTGTATCATTCCTCCAAAACTACAGCTTAGTGTTACTTTTATAATATATTATTCTGAGGAGATAATATTCCATTTTTATTATTATCACTACAGTTTCTGTGACTAAATAATGATGATTTCCTAACACCAAGTAATACAACATCACATCTATTCAAAATACAGAAGAGAACAAAAGGCACTGAAAAGCCTAGATGTACTGTTAAATAGTGTGCCCTGGTACATGACATCGTCTCTCTACAAAGCCTATATAATACGAATTTCAAAAGGCAAAGTAACTTTAATAGTATCTTGGTTTTACCCAATTCATAAAGACATTTTCTCTGATAACGCATTTGTTTTTCCAGAATGAACATGGATTTCTTTTTTTACTTCAAATGTGATTTACCTTCCCTTGCTGCAAGAAAATATTCATCCTTATAAGACTGATACTGAGCAAGTTGTCAGTTAAAGAGTCTAGTTATGCTATCTTAATGTGCTTCTCCTACTAGGAAATATACACCATAAAGCAGGTTAGAAATGGCAGATATTTTTGCAAAAATTTTTGGAAGCAAGTTTTGCTTTGTTCATTGGAGCAAAATCTATTTCCTTTCCCCTCTTCCTTTAAAATAGTATCTTAAAATGGAGTACAATACGAATTTCAATTTTTCAGCTCCAAAGGATGAAAATACAAGCATAGAAATTTCTAAATCCAAAGGAAAAATAATCAATTTCAGTTGAAGATTTTAATTTTGCTCATTTTTCAGAACAATCTACAGAAATCCTTTGGAAAAAATACACATCTTGTTCCAAAAGTCTCTTGGCAAAAAGAAAGTACCTGGAAAAGTATCTCCCTTTTCTAGAAAACCCTTGCGCAAAAAAACTTACTAGGATTGGAACATATAAAGTACACATACATTACGCCACTTTAAAAGCTATCTTAAAACTAATAATATAAAATATAAATTTGTTCATTTTGAAACACACACACACTTCTTACTCTAATTCAGCAGCAACACTGGAACCCTTCACTGTAACGGTGAATTCACAGACCACGTTCTGACTTCCATCTGGTTTAAACAGTACTTGTATTAATTAAAATAATCTTCAAGCAAGACAGAGCACATATTTTTTCATTCAAGAATATACTATGAATGTTAAATAAAAGGACTGAAAATTAAGCTCTCTCTTAGCTATATGTATATAATAAAGTTTCCATCTATTACCCCAAGTGAAAAAACCCCACTGTTTAGACACTTGAAAACCTCAAGGCTGTTGAAAGTTTATTCTAGCTTCAAAAGGAAGTCATCTCCAGTTAAGGCAAATGCTAGGACATTTGAAATCATAAACCAATTTATATTAATTATAATATTAATGTAAATTAATCTGTTAATTACTTTAAATATTGCCTGAATAAAAAAAAAATGACTGGCATTTCAGCATTATTACTTGGCTATAACAATATTTTATAAGTCTGATTCTGGCAGTGCAACCTTAAGTACAGGGTTTTCACCCTAACAGTATAATGAATTTAGGTCTTGACAGTGATTTATTTTGATTACCCTTTGTCAAGCCTACCATGACTTTTACTGAACTGAGGAAACAAGCTGTCAAGCACTTCCACCTTGGAACTAAATAAAAAAGTTTTGTTATACTTTAAGTTAGTGAGATTTTGCCCTTGTTTCAGTATATTGATAGTAACATGTGATTTTATTTTTTTCTCTTAAATAATGTCACTTATTACTTTATTCACTTCAGCTAATTTTATGATTTTAAAATCCATCATCAATTTAGTTAGTTACGATTTTTAAATCCATAATCAGTTTTAATTTTGAGGTATGACTTTTCTTCGACAGTGAATTCCTGGCATTACGCAGTGGCACTATCACACTTACTGCCACCTACACGGGTTAACATTGCCATACATCATTTTTACCTCATATTGTAAATCTAACCCAGCATCTTGAAGTAAAAGATTCCTTTCAGAAGTCCACAAAGTCTGAGCCCTTGCAATAATACCACTACATGGAAGAAACACTTGTATCAAGTTCTTGATTCTTAAATACTATACTGACCTCCCTGAAGCTGCCTAGGTTTAGCTGTCTCCAACAGGGTCCTTCATCTACATTTAACATTGTAAGAAGCAAGATGCTTCCACCTGAGGTAGCGGCACTGAGCACCCATAACCTGAATTTCCATGTCGAGCATCCTGTCCCAAGCTGCTCTCACTATTCCTGGTACTGGAGAGCTATTGTTAGTCACGGTCCTCTTGTAAAACTGACACGATTGGACAGTCTGAATTATTGCCCAGAGCTACTTATGCTGCCCTCATTTAAGAACTGTATGTAAGCTTTTCTAATTTCTATGGCAAGCACAAGTACTAATAGCGTTTGGCAGTATATTTCTTTGATAGCTGTTTGCAGCTACAGTAGTCATCACTGTAGAGAAATGACATGTACCATGGCCCGGTATGTGACTTTTTAAAAAAAGACTGCATATTTACCGTGCAGTAAATATTGACTTCCTATTAATGATCACTTCACGTAAATGGTACTGTCTGCCTGTAAGCTTTCTCACTGATTATTCTATCTCTTCTTTAATTTGTGGTACAAGGAAGACTGAGTAACATTAAATTCGTGCTTGCATTCCAGGGAAATCTGGTGGAGTCCCACTGTCTTTTTTTATTTAAATATATATTGTCAGTCAACCTGATATAGCACAAGCTTGTTAATGTTATAGTCTATAGACACTGTGATATATACATTTTAAAGGTTTAAATTATGATTTTTACTCAATAGAGCACAAAGAGATGCAATCTTTAACAGTATATGACAATCGCCTTCTAGTAAGGACTCATGAGTTACAGGATAATTCCCCTAATTTCTAGCAGTGCTTAGCCCTGACTAGTAGCCCACAGCAGCTACACTCACTCCATCTGCAAGGTCACAGAATCAGAGAATGGTCAGGGTTGGAAGGGACCTCTGGAGATCATCTAGTCCAACCTCCTGGAAAAGCAAGTTCTCCTAGATCAGGTTGCACAGAGTCATGTCCAGGCAGGTTTTGAATGTCTCCAGAGAAGGAGACTCTGCAGCCTCTCTGGGCAGCCTGTGCCAGGGTTCTGTCACCCTCAAAGTAAAGCAGCTCTTCCTCATATTCAGGTGGAACTGCCTGTGCTGCAGTCTGTGCCCGTTGCCCCTTTCCTGTCACTGGGCACCACTGAAAGGAGACTGGCCCCATTCTCTTGACACCCTACCTTAAGATACCTGTATACATTGATAAGATTCCCTCTCAGTCTTCTCTTCTCCAGGCTCGTATTTTTTCCAGTGGCATGAAGTTGGGCCATGCTGGCAGGGACACAGGCAGACATGGGGCTCCACCGTAACTGTCTCTTCAGCAAGCACGGGGATCAGAACATGGCAGAAGCATTTGCGAGGTGTGATGTTTGCAGCTCAGCACTGCCCTTCTTCTGTTCATTTTTTTCCTGTGAGTTTTACTCAACTGGAATTTCTTCCCCTACATCTGCAACTACCTCATCTAATCAATATGATTAAGTATGCACCTCATGGCTTAATTTGGAGTGTACTGGTGGGCACTGGTCCCAGGACATGAGAACCTATTATTTGATTTTTCAGGCACAATAAATCCTCAGTGTACAACCACTGTGACTCTAACAAAACATAAGGTAAAGCTTTAATGCATTCTACAAAAATAATGATGCATAATGGTAAATTGCATGAAACTCAGCATGTGAGATTGTAGAGCACTCTGACGGTTGAACCTGCTTGTGGACAGTCAGCAAACACAGACATCAGTTCATAAGGGTCTAAAAAAACTTTGTTGATGTTTATCAGTCAGTAAAATGAAAATATATTAAGAGTTTTAGTCAGTATTTTACTTGTTTTTTTTTAAAGCAATACTTACTAATTAATCACTTGTTCAGATTATTGTCAAGATATTTATATAGTTAGATCATATCACAATCACACAACAAAAACTATACAAATTGCCTTTTACGCTAGAACACAAGGAATTGTTTAGAAAACAAAATATATTTGCATTCTTTTCCTACAGTGAAAACAGAGGTTTTACATACGTATTTCATAACCTTGAGTTACTTTAAGCTCATGAATAGTTCAATTAAAGACAGCAGGACCGCCAACTCACTCAGCTGCTGCAACTGGGAGTGGCCACTTGGGCAGGGTCACAGTGACAGTACACTACATTTCCCACCGGGAAAGCCTTCAGTTTATTCCACGAGTTTTCCTTTTTTCCAAATTTTCCAGAGAGAAACTTCCCCTGTTCTTAATAGCTATGTTATGGGGTCCAAGCAGAGGTTTTCAAAGGGCTTTCAAAGCAGCAGAAAACCTGTGTATCCAGGGGACATCTCCTGAAGTATGCCAGATGTATGTGTGTTAAACATCAAGAGGAAAAGTGTGTGTGTATGAAACAGGTGGTGGGATTGCCCCACTCTGGTCCCGTTTCACTGTGAAGGGGATGTTTCTTGGATGACACTCAGGATTAAAGGTCCAGAAAGTACAGGGTGAGTGTGGCTTTATCCTGTGATGCCACAGGCAGACCCTGGGTGTTGCATTTCTCAAAGCCAGACCAGGAGTGCCAACCACTGGTGATAACATAACACTTCCTAGCATGAAAATTTCCCATCACAAACAGTCAAGGGCTTTCACTGCCCACAGGCTCCTTAGTCCTGGCTCCTTTACGAGATGGGGAGATTGGTGATAATCCTTTAATCTCTATCCCCACTTCTGGTGTGGAGAATACCTTCATGTGGGGTCAGGCTGTGTATTTGAAAGGAGGACACCATCCAGACCAACGGGGCTACTTTGTTCTTTCTTCTCTTTTTGCAGTCTGAATCAGACCATGGATTATTTCCTCCAGTGACCAGAACTGGTGAGGGCAGAGTGACATACAGTCCCACAGCTCTCCATGCCAGTCCTAGCACGCCTACCTGGCAGCCAGTAAAGGGTTTAATGCTAGCAAAAATTTACACCTGGCTGTTTGGTCAGCCCCACAACACATTCCCATAATTGTGTCGACCTTGGTTAGCATAAACAAAAGGAGCACACAGCCTTTATCAACTTTAAGGGTCCGTATTTTCCCAAGGTATTTACAGTGACTTCACTAGAAGCCTCAAACTTGCCTAAGAACTGACAACTGGGGAACTTGAGTGTAACATACACACACATGCATGCCTGCATCTGTAGACATACAGATATATATCCGCATGCTGCTGTACCTTACACTGAAGTTTTTTGCTAGAGGAACCTGTAAACTAGATAGAGACAAAAGACTCGTGTTCTAAAATATCTAGTGTAAAAACAGGAAAAGAAACAAAAGTATGTCTCTTGCATTTCCCTGCTCTAAAATTCACATATTCACTTTGCAAAAATCTTGCAACAGAGAAGAACTAAGATGACAATACTTTCACAAATAAAGGTGCACCACTCAGGCACTAATTCAGCCGATCTCAAATACATGGAAAGGGATGTTACCCAGAAGAGTCATTGCCAAAGTGGTGGAAAAGGTATCCAGTTTGTCTGGACTAGATGGCTTTTCCACATACTGTCTATTCTCTTCATTGCAGTGGTTTAATTCATAAATTCCTCTCAAAATCTGAGGAAAACACAGAAATATCTGGAAGTTCCCTCTTAAACCATAAATCAAACCCCATAAAAATGCAGGCAACCACCTGAGGTAAGCCCTTACATAAACTGGAAGAGACCTCAACACACCCAGAATCCTTCCCCCCGCTCTAGCACTAGTCTCACTGGAATACAATAGCAAATGCTTATGCGAATTCTCATTGAAACCAAACTAAAAAACCTGAACAGAACCGCCACAAAAAGAATTACTTACCTCCTCCATTATCTTCACAACTTTACAGACTTCAGGTTAGGGGCTAAATTTTATTCTTAATGAAAGCAATGACATTTTGGTAGTACTTTTGATGGGAGGACTAGAATCACATGTGCTGTACTTCCAAATATGAATAAGCCTTGAGCTTCCTCGCATACATGTGTAACCTCAACATAACCACTTCTGAGGCAATCTGATAGCCCAAGCTGACACTGTTTTTCAATGGAACGAAAAAAAACACTTTGGACTGTACTGGACTTGGAAGGCTGCATGTCTTCCAAACACTTTTTCTTGGCTTTCTCTGCATCACATGCAGACCACAGACCGGATGTTTCCTCACATTAGCTGGTCAACTGAAACCAATTGAGTTCATGCTCTGTTCATAACTAGGTGTTCCTCATCCTAAACATATATTATTCGATTACAAGGAAAAAGCCTTTCATTTTATGAATTCATTTTTAATATTATTTGTTTGAAGAGACTTAAGGAAACACTGTAACTTCTGTGGAAAACCATGAAACTCTAAACCAATAAAACAGTAACATGGAAAGCCTTATGCTGGTGACGAAATGATTTACAAAGCCAGCATTTACAGAAAGCAATTTGTGTTTGCTCTTAGAAAGAATCTTTGGGAAGTAAAACAACAAACATTAGCGATTTATGCCAGATAGGTTTGCTGAACTGCCCCAAAGCTTCCAGTTGTTCCGGGGCAGATAAAGGTTTAGAATAAAGATGACAATTCAAAAGTGCACTAAGCACCATCCTTTAAACTATCATTCTCATCTATCTTTAATTTAAAAGTTGAGAGGGACAAACTTTTTTCCCCAGTAGCATGGCTTATGAAATATTTTGCAATCTCCTCAGATTTCTTTGTAGCTTTGTCTTTGAATATCTTTGCTCCATGGGCCAAAGGCTCCTTAAGCAAAAACAGCACCAGCTACTCCCCCTGCCACACACCACGTCCAAGAAGTGGCTCATCACACCTCTCCTTTCTCACCTGTTCTAGTGACAATCTAGTGAAAACCTGTGCACACACAGCTGGAAGTCTGCAGGAGTGGAAAATTCATCTCACCAGCCACCACAGATTGTGGCTGGAAAATACTGTGTCTGCGTTGGCTGGTGAGTATCTGCCTTTGCCCCAATGCATGGCAGTGTTGCGGGTGTTGGCAATGCAGACCTAAACGTCCATGTCAGTAGTGCCAAAATGGAGCAATATGCCATTATGATTTGAATTCATGGACCTGTGACAATTCCCCATGACTACCATCTTACTGGAACGACCACCTATGGATGGCAGTATTTCTGAGCTGAAACTTTATCCCCATAATACCTTTTTTTCCTCTTTATATGGAACTAACTGCAATTTCAAAACACAACAAGGGTTAATTTGCAGTCTGAAGAATGCAGAAATGGATTTCATCATAGAAGCAATGTTGCCCATTATCACCAAATCATAAAAAAGGAAGAAAAATACAAGGTCTGGTAGCATAAGCTAGAGAACATAGAAAACAGTTAATTTGTTTGACTTAATTCTGAGGTAGCAGTAGATGAAAAAACCTAAAACAAAAATGTATTCGCATTTCGAGGTAAAATCTTCATTACCTTTAACTGAACACGACTGTTCATTTTTTACGCATTCATCTGTTCATCCATACTGTAATTTAAACGGAAATATTTTTACAGGTCATATAGTCTGCTTTTTTGACTGTAAAGCCAGCATCAATAATTTCTTGAAGCTTTTTACATTTTTCTTGAAAACGCATTAATTCCTTAAAAAAAAAAAAGGAAAACAGTAGCTACACAGATGCAGCACAAAAGTCCCTTTTTTTTACCATCCCCTAAAGTAGCTAGAACATTATAAAAGCAGCACCTTAAATTGCATTATTTTGTTCTAATTCTGGTATGTACTATCAACTAATAATGCACATCCCTGTTCATTAGTGCTCTGCAGTACGATCACATTGGAAAGACCTCTTCATTACTCATGCACTGCTTGTCAGCACACAGACTGGAGCAAGATTACTAATACATCTGTCAAAATTTACTGAGAATATTGATGTAAAACCAGTCTCATCCACTGTCTGCACAACCAGAAACCTGTCCGACTGAGAAAAAAATATCTTGTTTTTCTTTTGAAACATCCTAGGTGGTAATGAGGAAAGGATGCAAGTGGTCTATCATGCCATAGTTTTAGTCTCCAATAGTCATCCAACACCTTTATTTCACACATTACCACATGTAATTCTGAAAACTAAAATTCCACCAAGGGGACATGTGCTAGCTTTGTAGTGGAGAAAAGAAGGGGGGAAAAAAGGAGAAAAACCTGCACATCCAAGCAGATATTCTTATACGACTTATATCACTTTTAAAGCAAGACAGATCCCTGCTTTTGTACCAATTTACATTAGCAGAAGTTCTCTCCCTGTCTTACCGCTTGGTATGGCATAAAAAAGCTTTTTTTTTTTAAAAAAAAAAGGCTCTTGCAAAATAAATGACATTAATTAGGTTGATATTTAACATTGAATATGAACATTTGTGGTCATTCTTGTTGTTTTCTGCTGCTTCAGAATAAACCACAAAAGGCCCCCAGTATCCAAGCAATTTTTTCATCTATCATGCATATCTTCCTAATTAGGAGGATGGTGATAAAATACAGAGTAGAATAAAACATAGGTAAAATCTAAATTATCTAATTACACTGTCTGCCATCAGAATTATTTCTTGTTTTTATTAAGTGGTGTACAAGGCTGAGATTAAAGCAAGCAAATGGATTTCTACCTTCTCAAGGAAAGTAGAGCCCTAATAACGCTGGTAGAGAACTGTAACGTTACAGGGTTGGACTGCTACAGCTAAGCACTGTCCCTGCTTGCTGCTCTGTCTTGCTTCAATGAAATAACATAAAGTACTGTCCCCACTTATTTAACAATTTGCATTTTTTGATTGTTCATACAAACATTGGAATATCCTTTAAAATAATTCTGGGCTGGGCTTACCACAAAAGTACAGTTTCCAAAAGGAAGTCTTCAAATACATCCTATGTTTAAAAATTTTAGTGCAGTGGTTTCAAGAAAAGAAGTCACAGATAGTACAGACAATTTTACTCTGTCATTTTTATTTTCTTTTTAATTAAATCCCACCTCTGCAAAGCACTATGACAAATCTAGAGTGTCTTCATGAGCTAGTTGTTCATTTGGATTTTCATTGACTGAGCAGTCACAAAAATGCTAAGAAGACAGAGAGTACTGTAGCAACTTCACAGCTGAGTAAAGAGTATTTTTTCAAAATAAATTTTTAAAGTTAATGGTATATTTTGGTGAATTTAGTATGACCCAGTCTTGTGCTACTGCTTAGATTATTCCATGCCATATACTGATGGCATACATATTTTGACTATTTGCAAACCTGGAGTACAATGATGAGTACTACAATATAAATGTTGTCACCTGAGACTTCTGAAATAAAATTAAACCTTATGCAACTTTTCTGAAGATGCAGGAGGAAAATTGTCTGAATAACTTATTTGCAGTTTGCTTGCAATTCTGAAAATAAAATCAACATCTGCTGTTTTTTTTTTTAAAAATAAAACACTTAGAAACATAGGTGAAGGTAAAAAAATGTCTGGGTTTCAGTAATTTTGGAATTTCAGAGTTTTACATTGAATTTAAAGTAGATTTCAAAACAAAAATATCAAATACTATAACTGGTACTTATGTATATGTTGGTTCAATATAACGATTCCTAAAAAGATGAGGAGAGAGGCAGGGAGAGAACAAGCTGCCAAACATACTTGCAAAATCTAAACGCATTCATGAAATTTCTCAATATCAACAGAGCTGTATGTTTGGCTGAATTATCTTTTGGAGGACACATTTTCTCTAGTTTAATCAGTCAGCTTGATGCAGCTTTCTGCATAAATTCTGGGAAAGCAACTGCCAGTAGCTGATGATTTGACTCCTTCCCATTTACTTCATAATTCAAAGAAGGAAAGACACTGTAGGTCATGAATATGATGTCCCCCCGCCCCCCTCCCACCCCAGAACGCTGTGATTTCAGGAGGATATGAGTTCAGAAAGGGATTAGGCGAAGCCAGCAAGACAGATAAACTGATGGAGTAAGTTACCACGGCACAGATATACACACTGGCTCTAGAGATCTCTACACTGCCAGAAATTGCCCAGGTCACAGAGCAGTGGTCACCCTGTACAGGTCTTTTTTTCTATAAATAGTCCCCAGTAGCAATTATTAGAGGCAGGATGTTGCTTAGATGGAATTTGGTTCAGATTGCACAACTGTTCTCACGTTGCAGTGCTCTAGAATTGCTTTTCTTATTTTCCTATTTGACTCACGGCAGTAAATCCTTTCCTTCTGCTTTTTGCTCTCTTTTGTTATCCTGACGGAAAGAGACTACATTAACAACAGGTTTTTCACCACCTCCTGCATTTGCCAGCTCTTTCCCTTTAACCATTTTTCATCTCCCCATTTCGCTTTCCCCTCCTCAAAATATTTTTCTTTTTTAAAAACTAGAGAGCAAGACAAATGGCTTCCTGATTGAGAAGCCTGCTTTTGTTTTGGTTTTGACATATTTTTCTCTAGATGAAACTAAAATTTTTACTTGATTACATGTCCTGCTTCACAAATCTCCAACTCTGGAAGTGGACAATACTTTTCAAAATGAAACCCAAACTACTGAAAATGAAAACCTACTAAAAGAAAAGAGACAAAAACCAATGTAAATTCAGATGGATGCCAATGAACTCAGTCTAATTACATCCATGTAAAAGCCACTTTTGTTCAAAAACAATTTTAGTCTAAGAAAGAGGTGTCTACATCAAAGGTCAGCCGTTTTATGTCTTGCTTTTTTTGTTGTTGTTGTTAGGACTTTAAAAAACAAAACAAACAAAAAACCCCCAAAAAATCCCCCAACAAACTACTGCCTCAACCCTGCAATGCAGGCAGAATTTTAACGTTCCAGGACTGTGAGTACAGCTTCAATGGCAAATAATTTGAATTAAGTTTTGGGGGTTGCGAGACAGCAGACACTCCTAAGAATTTTGCGTTACTGGAAAGTAATAAAATAGAGAGGAAATTGGGCTGGCACAATTCCGGAACTACAGAAATGCTGCTGACAGACCTATGCTCTTATCAGTCTTTGACAGGTGTGTTTAGGTTTACTTGGGTTATTGCTCTCAGACCTCTTAACCTCTCCTGAGCCCAGATCTTGCCTCTTGCAGTCAAGATCATACAGGAATGCCTGGGGCAAGTGAATAAACAGAGACCTCCAGAAAGTATCTAATTTCTCACATCCCTAATCATCCTGGCACCCCCAAAAATCTCATCACAGAATAAAATAAAAATTTTGTGTTATCTCCTAAGCTTGATGAACCAGAGCATGCACCGGGACGGCAACAGGATTCGAGTATAATTTCCCCTATTAGTTGTTTCAGCTGCAGGCTGCTTCTTTTTCAGGGCTCCCAGACAACCACAGTAGGTAACTGTGGACATGGAAACATTTGCATTAAGGGCAATTTTACTGCAAAAAGTAACAACAGATAGAACCCTGGGTTTTATTATTTTTTGACCTCCAATCTTCCTGACCTCAAAAAATACATTTTTAGCTGCCAGCTGTGCAAGTATCTTTTCCTGCATCATCATTATTATCAAAAAGCTCAGAATATGAAAAATAACTCTTTGTCGTATCCATGCACCATTGGATGACAATCTTGAGTTGTACCTTGGCATTGCCTGTTGCCTTCAGTGGGATCGTTAGAGTAACATATGGGAAAGTGGCAAATAACTCCACAGATGCTGCACTAACATTCAGAAATTAAAGTCTCTTTTTCTCTACAAAGTTTTGAATATATAGGATAAGGTTTTGGCCAAGATTCAAAGCAGGGAAGTTTCTAAAAGAATTGAAAATAGCTTCTGGTATGCAGCCTCTAGTTACTACTAGTTTTGAGGCTGACTTCCTCATTTTAATATTTAATGCATATTTTTCATTTCTTGCATGGTACCCCGGAGTACAACACAGTTGATTTGGCCACTAGGGAGAAAAGTACCCTGCCCAAAAGAAACTGAGGAGAACTACAGACAGGTATTTATCTCATTGCCATTTTGGGACGGTCAGAGCGCACCCAGTGTATCAATTCTTTTCACTAGTTCCTCAAATAGACAGAATATTGTCACTGTACCATCCTGCCACATGGTATTCTCACAACAGTCTGCCGATGTTAGCAGACAATGCAAAGCCACGGCCTCACTTCATGACAGCAGTCTGTAGGACTCCAGATTATCAGGCCAAGCTGACAGTGAAAATAAGACCCCATGGCACCACAAAATTAGAACTGTACCCAAGATCTATAGTGGATGCAGTGGAATACCCTGTCCTACCCTGCTTGCTGTGGCATCTCATGTCTGTACTTTATTCCCTATTGAGGGTAATGGGCTGTTAGCTAAGTGGAACAGTGCTATTAATGGGTCCTGTTACAATATAATGCTTCGTTAACACAGCTCTCAAAGAAATCAACAACTTCAAAACTCCCATAATCAATCCAATTTAATCTGATATATGCACTGTCAAATTGCATTTCAAAAGGCTTTTATAATACCAAAATTCAGTTATCTAGTAACAGCATTAGCAATGTTAATTTTCTAATCAGAACGCAGTATCATTAATTATCCATGCCTTCCTTAAGTAAAAGAAGCTGCAGTTCCTAATCAGTAACCCTACAGATCCTTTGATGTTTCTGAGTGGAAAGGGTACATTCTCCTCTGGAAATACCTGTGAGGCTTTCATTAGTGCTAGCATGTGCATTGAACGCTTAATTGCTTCACTGGGTCTGTCCTTTGCCTGTCCTGTCTTTGCATCTCGTGCCATCACCTACACCTGCCCAAGCCTGATGCTCAGCAGTGTGAGCAGCACTCTCTGGTGGTCCCCACTTCCAGGAAACCACAGTCGGGTGTCAGTCTCTCTAGTTCAAAGATGTCGGTTTGCAATCATGTCTAGAGTGTTCTTATGTTAGCACAATATTACACACAGTCTACAACTGCAATGGGATTGGAAATATCCCCCAAAATAAGAATGGCAATTTTGCCTCAGACAAAGAGTCCACCTATCTCCCATAGTGGCCAGAAGTATTTTCCCTGAATATTCTCCCAGCGCTCAAATATTTACAGCTTCTGGGGTGTTTCTGAGTGGTTTGGCTTCATGGGTCTCTTTCCCCAGTGCACAGCTAATCTGTACTTGAATCCATGCAAAGTTTCTGCATCCCCAGTATCCTTCAGAAGAGAGTCTCATATGCAAAATCCCATCATGCAAAAACCACATCTGTTTGTTTGTTTGATTTGAATCTGTTGCATACAAACATTGTTGGGGAAATGCAGTAAAAATATATGAAATACATTAATTTACATGATTATTTCTAAAATTCTGAAAGTTCATCTCACTCTCTGGAAACAATTGTTTCCATACTTCAGTTGTTATTAAAAAGTCAGCAGCATATAAATTTTCCTTAAACAACAGTCCAACAACAAACAGATAAATTATTTTGAGATTAATGTGTGAGAAGCTTACACTACATATTTCAAAAATCATTAAAGCAAAAATTCGAAACAGAATACTAAAACAATAGCTCAGCGACTGTTCTTGCCCTTTACAATCAAGGAATTACTTTTGCTGGGAAAAAGTGTACTCTGTGCTCCAGGAATATACTGTCTGAAACTTGATGATAAATAAGCAATGGTACATCACACACTAAAATTAAATGACAGCTTTAACGGTACTAGGGAAAATGAAACACATAGCTAAGACTATAAACTTGATCATGACAACATTGTAAGACAAAACCAAGAAAATATGCATAAATTTGTTTATTTTTATACTACTAATAGATTTTCATGTAATAGTTTATCTGCTCTTTAAAAAAATCCCTATATTTCAGATAGAGCACTTCCAGCGAATAAAGACAACCATAAAACACAACCACCATTAAGTCTCTTACACCTTTATCTATATATATAAATGGCTCTCAAATTGTGCTCTGGATATTAAGAAACTAGTCAGGGAATTCAGTTCCTTCCAATCCTGCTGGTAACTGGTTCCTTGGCCTCAAACAAACATCTCACTTTTCCTTCCCCATGTGCGAAATATTTGTGCTTTAGCCTGAAAAACACTGAAATACTTTGAACACCTTGTTCATCTAAGCATTTAGAAGTATGCTTAACTTTATGCATGCACATAACTGCGATGACTTTCACTTGAATATGTTTTTGTGAAAAAGGATGAAAAACATTTCCTCTGAGATGGGTCTTGAAGAACAGTACTATCTGTATCCTGTTTTGAAAGCAGATGTATCATACAGCAATGAATACTTCCACTTGTAACTTTCAATGACAGAGGAGATAAATTATTTCTGAAAGTGCCCCCTTAAACTCTCAGAAATGGGGAACACGAACATGCCTTGAAATAATTATTGACACTGAACAGTTTATACCATTGATTTCCTTTCCTTCAACTTTTTGTGTATTTCCAGTTTTTAAGATAACAGATCGATGGTGGTGAGAACAGTTAGAGAAATGTAGATTTCTGCCTTTGGTACATAGATGATGAAGTTGTCAGAAACTGGACCTATGTACCTAGAAGATGCTATTGAACATACAGAATATACAGCTGGGCACTGGATCATTCTGAAACAACCAGCTGTCCCAGAAACTATAAAAGAAGGGGGGTTGGGCTGGTTCTATTAGTTTTATAAACTAAAGTTGAAACAGAAGTTGATGGTTAAAGTCACTTCATGGAATTACTGGTTCTGTAATTGGGTGAATCCACATATGTGCTCCAGCAGAAACCCTTCTGATACTTTTTTCCAGACAAAATAAACTGCCTTTGACATATGGTGACTCAGGAGAAAAATTGAGCCCTATTTGTTAGAAAAGTGAGCAACAGCATCTCCTATTAGCTTTCCAGCCACTGGAGCAGTGGGTGTCCTCAGCACACCACTGGAAATCAGACCCCGAATGCCTGATGGTAAAAATGGGTAGCAAACAGCCCAGACTGCTTCTGTCCTCTGTGGCAGGAATGACGGGAAGCTCTCCTCACAGCCACTAGCTGATGAACTTTGCCTGGTTGGTGTTAAGAATTAGAGACCTTCCCTTTCACCTGCATGGACCACCTGTGATGGAGGACACCTGCCTTGCTCTGGACCTGTGCTCTGCTCATCTCTGCTGACCCATTACAGCACACTAGAAAGCAAATGCAACTCAAATTATCTTTTGTGTTTCCACACAAATTATGAAACATTCAGAAACTTAGTTAATGGATAATACTAACACCTCTGAAATTCCCATGTGAAAGACACTGAGGAAGCCAAAAGCTTCTTTTTTTTTCTTCTTTTTCTTCCATTTGGGGAAAAATATCAGCTGTGTAGAAAAGACTAAGGAATACTTCTGAACATCATTTTATAAGCTGGTGCTTTCACAGTAGGCAATGGGTTATCCGGATTCCACTGGGACTGAGGTATCTCATAACCTCTACTTCTTTGAACTGTTTTAAAATTACAAGAACCTTTTTCATTCAAAAATGCCCTCTTCCCACCCATTAATTATGTTCCCAACTACAGTGCATGACATAAGAGTGAGTAAAATAAGTCTTGGGCCTGGGGGCTTTTTAAGTTCCTCCATGGAGGTTCATGCTCCCCCAGGCCCTCCCAATGCCCAGGTGCAGGGGCTGGAGGGGGCCAAGGAGCCTCCTGGCCAAGCTCTGGTCCAGACAGTTGAAGAACCATCACGCTTAGAAGCACCATAACATATATCCGCCACTATAGCCTACACACATCTAGTACATCATATTAAATGCCATTTTCATGGTAAGTGTTCAAAGTCACCTCCACAAGAAAAAAAGGATGTTGCAAACAAACTCAGAATTTCCATTTTCCATTTCTCACTACATCTTTCATTTAAACTGATATTTTAAACTATGGACATATATATTGCACAGGTGCTATTTATTCACCTTTAGGTTAAAAGCATTCCCAGTTATAATAATTATCTCTAATGATACAAAATTAGGTACTCATTATTTTCTTATAGCTGATTACTCCTCTAAAGCCAGCTTGATGGTTAGGCAATAGTGTGCTCCACTATCTAGACTCAAGTTACAGCTATGTATGTGATACATTGCATATACATTAATTTTCTCACATGCTACTTTTAATTTAGCCTGGGAAAGACTTATTGAAGTAGATGATTATATGTTTACAAGAGAAAGACTTGTGAAAAGTTCATTACCTAAACATGGTTTTATGTCATTAAATCAATGACATACCATCTATCTTACCACCCAAACTGATAAGCCATTCCTGGAATAGTTGTCATGAAGTCAATTAAACATTTATTCAAATACAAATGGAAGGGGAATGGTTAAGTAGTATTTTATTCAATACAGCCAAAGTTTAAATGGGTGCTGTTAAACAATAACAGGAATATTTGCCACAGAACATAACAAAACATTACGGCTGCTCCTCTAGGTTTTGTGTTCAGCAGTTCACATTGTACTTAAAGCTCAGTTTCAGATTTCTGAACATTGGTGATGGATGTACATTTGTCTATTTCCAGTCTCTCTTCCCGGAACAACTTTGAGTTCAAGCAATATAGCTGCGGCAAGACAAAATGGAGGAAAGAAAAATTCCACATTCTACTCCAGCATCTAGTATAAACACAGCATCTTCCATTTATCTTTCTTGCACTGCAAAGCCAGAGCTGTCTGTCTACCTCCTATTAACCTGCATTAATGAATCATAATATACTTGATAATTAAAATTTGGTGTTTATAATCCTGGCTATGCAATGGCATGATTTGTGATGCAAGCCTATCGCTCTGTGTTAAAAGCAAGGTATGCAGCTCTCCAGGTCTTCTGGCAGCATTTCAAGAAGTCTTGCTAGAAACAGTTAGCAGACATGCTCTCATGACATGCTCACAGTATATTAACCCTAAAGAGCAAGGAAAAAAACCCCACATAATTTCAAGGCATACAAACAAGCACTAGCTATTTTGCTTATTAAAAGGTCTGAAAGTTTCCCTTTGAAATCACCTATTTTTGGAGTCACTTATATTCTCCTTAGTGGTTACAATTGAGCTTTTAAGGACAGTACTTGCTGCAGTAAGCCTGAGGCTGGTATCAGTGTTTACAGTCTCCTACCCCTACAGAAGAACAACCGATGCGCTCTCCAGCCCCACTGCCCAGCCCCCTCCTCTGCAAGGACAGAGGTGGGCAGGCACCAGGCAACTTTTTGTCCAGACCCCAGCCCCAGGCAGCCAGCCACAGAGGTGGGCACTGCTCTGCGTGGGCAGCAATGGCACAGGCTACAACTTAATGCAGGTTTGCTCCAATATTCCCAAACACCTGCAGCCCCCCATGGCTTTAGTACAATCCTACCAGCTTAACCACATTATCCTAAAACCAGCCCTGCCTGTTACCTGGGTGCACGCAAGTCCCCTCCTGAGGCTGATCTGGGCTGGGATGGCGGTGGCAGGGACACCAGGACCCACAGAGAGGGGTACCACAAGCCCTGTACAGAAGCACTGCCACATCTTGGGATGCCAGTGAGGCAGCAGCTTCTCCACAGGTCACTGATGACCCACAAAAAAGCATTAATCCAACACAACACCCATCCCGGTGTGCCTCACTGAAATGGATAGTACAGCTTTGTTCGTGTTCACCCACTTTGGAGTTTGAATATTATTTTTTTAAAAGATTTGTAAGATTTATACAGGAGATGCTTGGTTTTGAATGTGAGATAAACCAAACCACAACAAAAAACCCAACAAAAAAGCAAAGCCATCATCCCAAGCATATCTGAAAGCCATTAATCTTGCTCACACCTGACTGCATCACTAAACCTCTTCTTACAAAGACATGAACATTAAAGAAGACAGTAATTTAAGACATTTTCTGATCCCACTATAGGAGGGCTCTCCTTCAGGTCACAGTTTGTCTATTTGACTAAAGATTGCCTTAGTAACAAATTAAAACAATAGCCACTGAATACAGCAGCCTTTCCGCTCACAAGAAAGCTCCTTGGTGTCATAGGTTTAGACTAAAGTTAGTTTCTTAGTCCTTAAAATGAAAATTAAGTAATTTTCACATTGTTTCAGTGAAAACATGACCTCAGCCTGAAGAAAGGCTTCCTCTAAGGACAAGTGCAGCAGAAACCTGGTTTTCATTTTTCACTCCTTCCCAGGAAATACTGTATCTCCTTGCCCACTTGTGTTCCATGTCCTTCTTTCAATTGCTGAGTACCAGAAGATACCATACTTGCAACAGATATTCACAGGAACATGGAAAACACAGACGGCAGGTATGACACCCCCCACCCAAAAAAGGAAATTATATAAAACATCCCTGATATCCATTCTGATTAAACAGTGCTGTTGACAGGTTCCCTTCATAAAGTTTGGTCAATGTGATGGCCCGAGAGGGAAGGGAGAAGGCAGGGTAACACCACATCGGCTGGCTCACCGAGACCTGACTCCACTTGTCTCCAGCTGCTCGTTCTCATTTTTCCAGGATGTCCCCATTACTGCCTAGCCCCAAGAGATCTGCTGTAACCTCTCGAGATCCAGAGCACACTGTAGGTAATACCATGGACAGCAACAGAGCAGCCAGAGGGGCAGAACAAACGGCTGAAGATCACTGTCACCCTGTGAGGATGTGCACTGGGACAGGGATGACTGGCCAAACTCCTCTGCAGCGCATGTGCACATCCTTAAATAGCGGAAAACAATAATTAAGTGTAAAGAGATAAGCAGAGCACCTAAAATACAGTTAAATATTCTAATTACTGCTCTGGGCCAAATTTCACTTTGATTTTTGCAAATTCTGAAAATTGTCTGAAGTCTCTGAAATGTCTGTAGCTTCCACACCCTGTAAGGAAGAGCAGAGCACAGAGCCAAAGCTTTGCCCCAGGAATTTCCAGCTGCTCACCTTTTTTGTTCTCACACTCAAGTGCTCTAAATAAGAAACAGGATAAATATTATCACAGAGTTATTATTTCTGTCATAAATTTTAAGAACTACCTATATGAATAACTGTAAGTCAAAGTTCTTCAGGGACTGCCATAAATCCAAAAGCTGTCCAAGTGTTAGATTTAGTGTTTCAATCATTGAATTAGCTGAAAGAAGCATAAAAATGCATGTACAGAAGGACAGTTCACTGTTAGCTATACACATTTGAACAGATTTCTAGGCAACAGTTTCAACCAGAAAGGAACAACAACTTGGTCCAAGTTATTTAACTCCCATCCATGCTTCCAATGGAGTTTCAGGATTAGCCCTGCCAGGCTGTGTGATGCCTCAAGTCTCTTAAAAGTCTCTTCCCAGAAAGCATCTCTTAAATGTTTACAGTTGGCAACAGAAAGCCAAAATAGAGTGTTTTAAAGGTATTTTAAGTGTTTTTTATGACTTTGTCTACATACACATGGAAGAAAACAAATACGGCGTTTTTACATTTGTCTGCCTCTGCAGCTCACCATCCCAAAATGCTGTAGCATTGCCTCAGCAACCTGTCCCTATCATCACAAACCTCCTCTTTTGGTGACAAAACACTGTCAACCAAGTATGTAATTTGAGATGCAAGTAACAACCCTAAGAAAACAAACAGCTGGAGGAAACAAAATTAATCTGTTGCGCAAATTCTCTTGCAGATACGTGAGAGAAAGCCAGAGCACAGATATTAAGTCATAAATATGCACAGGATGCCCCAGAGGAGAAGGCAAGTCCCACCCTTGATTTGCCCCCTGTATAGTTTTGCTCATGTGGCAGAAGGAAGCGAGGATCAATGAGTGCCCTTCCCGGACAGGGGCTGTCCCGGGGTGGGGTGCAGGTGCAGGAGAAAATGGCCCCAGGAAGGCTGAGGTTGCCAGTCATTGTCCCTTCTGCTCTCCTCAGGTCCTTGTCACAGCCAAATGGAGATGGAAGTACCAGTGTACTTCTGGAGTGGCAGAAATGTAAAATACTCCTCTGCTGTGATCCTTTGGGACCACCGTCAGGTGTTACAACTTCCAGGGTATTAGATCAAAACACATATCAGGGACAAAAACATCTTCTGTTTGGTCAAGATGACCACAGAGTAAGTGAGAAGTATTACAGCATAACCTCTGACATTTGCCTTCTCATACAATGAGGAATTGCTGGCTGCCTATAAAGGCATTTTACCCAGTGTGATACGGGGAACGGCCACATTCAGGCTGCCCTCCATGGAGGCCTACTGTGGATTACTGGCTGTACAGGTAACCAGAATTGTGGCACATCCTGGATTATAATTAGTCTGAGACATTATCTGCCCTCAAAGTCAACCATCAGGACAACCCCATTAACTGAGGTGACAAACACAGCTTTTTCAGTCACCCATGCCACAGATGCAGGGAGATAAGTCTGCTGTGCTTCTGTCTTCTGAAAGGTTTTGAATGCTTCCATCTCTGTTTGGACCTACTAAGAGAGGTTAGAAAAAGGGGCTGGCTCCCTCTAAAATCTGGAGTTGTTTTGTGTTTTGTATTCTTAATGTGGAAAGTTTCAGGCTGGGAAAAAAAAAAAAAAAGAAAAAAGCATCTAGGATTTTAAATCACTTTGCTATTTTTGTCTTGGTGAAAAAACTATGCCACCAGTTTATTATGGTCACACACATCCTTAAGGAACTTATCATCATCACAGCACTAGCAACAGGTATAATGTTTTGAAAGATTGACATTGAAATTCATAATTTTAATTAAGTGTGGAGCACTTTTTTTGGGCCAGGAAAAGACCCCGAAGGATTTTATTTCAGTAGACAGAAACTGCTAACTTACTGTACCAATAATCCAACAGTTTGCAGACAATACTTTCACAGACAGGACCAGATAAGAAGGTAGCACATTATCTTAATGCACATCTTAAGAAACCAACAGGCTTAAAGCTACACCTGTGTGCTACATTTTTGGCTGCACATCTTCAGCTCTCACTAATGCTCCTAAAATCTACATGACATGCAGTCAAGAAAGGAAAACGCCTCATGTAAGCATGCTCCCTCTGAACTGGAAAGACTGCTCTTTAATGTTCTCCCGTCTTTCATAGCCATGCACAGGATAAAAACCTTCTTCATGCTGCTGATTCCCCTCATTCACATTCTCTTTCATGACTTTATTTGTGCAGTCAGTTGCTCACAGATGTGAATAGGAAGGTGGCAGTACAGCCCTGCTTGACCATGCCAAAGATTAGAGAGCAGGAAGGTGAGGCCATGGAGAGCAGTTTCTCAAGGTGATAGTGCTGGCAGGGGATATCCACACCTTTTGAAATGGGTAATGTCATGCTGGATCTCATTTTAATCTCACAAACACTATATAAGTGCAAGTAACTGCAATAATTATTATCCTATTATTGTAACTGCTCAAAGGATTTTCTGCTAGTCTCGCATTTAGCATAGCGTATGAAAGACTGACAAAGAAGATGTGATTAAGGTGTGAAGCCCTAGTGCCTGCCAGCTGCACTGAAGTGCAAAAGATTCCCATCATAAACACCAACTAAAAGAATGATTGGCTTTACAGGGCTTTCATCAGGAAATAAAAATACAGGAGTCCTTCAACATCTGTCAGAGACCCAAAGAAGAATGGAGAAAAGCAATCCAATTCATCTGTATAAACTGTCTTTTGTGGTACACCACCACCACCCCTTCCTTCCACTCACTCCCTTAAAATATTAAAGTATTGACCATGATGGAGTCTAAGGCAAGCTGAGGGGAGTAAGACAGAGATGGAAACAGGCACAGTTTTTCTGAGATTGTGTAAGGATGTAATTTCTTTTCTGTTCGTAACAAAGAAACAAGTATTTTATGCTCTGTCCCTTTCCTTCCTTTCCCTGCAGTAGTTAAGCTGATGATTATTTGTAATCAATACGTTATAGGAGGTAACAGCACATGATGAACACAGCAGCCACACCAGCCTGTCCCTAGGTGTGGGCAGGAAGGGGACAGACAACTCAGCCCCTGGGATGCCATCTGCTGCCTCCAGCGCATCAGCGCTTCCCCAGTGGTCCAGACCTCAGGAATCACCCTGTCCACTGCTTCCACTGGTGATGCATCTTGCAGACTGCTCCTATTTTTTCATGAAAAGCTGCGGCACATAACAGTGAAAAGCAGGGAGGGAGGGGAAGATAGCTGATAGAAAAGAACAGAATTTTCCCTCTGTCTCCCTGAACAGTATTTTTTAGTCTTATGCTCTTCCACATCTATTAACTCCTACTGTACTCCACTGGACATGTGGACTAGTCATTACTTCCCCCTCCATACTAAGTTTTCAGCTTAGCACAACCACATGTCCACCTTAAAGTTTTTCAAAGTCATGTCAGCTCACAGCAGGCGTAATCCCTAGTTCACAAGCATCAGCCACTTCCCTGCTCTGTTTTCAGCAGCAGATAATTCCCCATGCAGCAAGCAGTGCTGCACATCAGCCCTTCCTTGCTCTCAGAAACCTCCTTCCTCAACACTGAATAAAGCCGTTTCACAAATACACAGCTCCTGCTGTATCTTGAACCCCTTCTCCCACCCATCTGAGGGTGAAAGGAGGGCAAACAGCAACTTCAGGCACAAGGTCTCGAACTTGTTCCAACTCCTTACTCCAGGCAATCTGTCATATTTGAGCGCAAGGGTCCCTGAAGAACGGGGGCAGACTCACCTCCTACCCGGGCTCCAAATCATCACACACACCACCTGGCTGAACCTTGCCAATGATACGCTGCATACACGCATTTACATTAACTGTGCCTGTTCTTTTTCCGAGTTAGCTATCTGAAAACACATTGTCATTTTCCAGCTGATATTAACAGATGTAAAATAAATCATTTAAGCAAACCATTTAACGGATGGAGTGGTAGTAAACAGAACGCTGCGAGTACAGCTATAATATACCATAATTAATTGCTGAGGTCTTGTGTTGCTACTTCTCCCTGTTTTAATCACTTATGGTATAAGGAAATAAAGGGCTTGTCCTTTTCTTCCTCTTTCCACATATGCTTGCTATTCAGAATACTGCAACAGATCATCAAAGACAGCTATGGGAACACTTCTTGTATTCCTTTATTCAGGCTTTTGCTTTCTGCAAATATTCTTGTGCATTAAATCTCATTCATCATCATGTTTGTGTTCAGGCTGCCATCTCCTCCAACACACAATGGAGATGAAACCAGGGATTTGCAAAGCTAAATTCGTAACTCGTGGTATCTTAAGCTAACAGCCCAAACCCTCCAGGTGAAAGCAGTAATAGATTCACATCCTCTGTGTCTCATAAAAAGTGAAATATGTGTAACATACATGACCATTAAGTTGTATTTGTAAGTAGACAATTCTGTGAATACAAGTAACGGGGATTACCACACATTTGTTAGCAAAAACATACCTAATGGTCTTTGAACATGTTTACTAAGCTTATATTGCTATTGCTTCAAACCACACTCCCCACTGTGGGGTAAGGGGATGTTCTTTCTTCGGAAAGGGAAAAAACCCACCATTTGTGTCCACTGAAAGCATTTTTCAAGGAACCTGAAAAAGGCCCCAGTAAGTCCTTACATGTCTTGCCATGGCACAAGCCTTGCTCCTAAGGGTGTCCCACACTGTCCCTCTGAGCAGGCAAGACACGGTACCAGCCACCCAGAACAAACCTCAGGGGGGCTCTGGGAGCTGCACAACTGTGACAACTGGATGCAAATCATGCTGATTATGGTATCTCTCTAAATTAAAGATTAACAACAAACCCAGTAAGCATTTTTTTTTCTGCTTGCTTCTTGCTTACTCTGGACGACTCCTACATTCAACACAGATAAAGACAGTGATACATCCAAATGATGTGTTGCTACACGCCAGTTTACCTGTGATTCTTTCACAGGTAATTCAGCACTGGATTTATTTGGAAAAAAAATTATAGGTTCACTAAAGAAATTAATTGAGGCTGGCTGACTAGCATTTTGTTCGTCAGACCGGGTGATCAAAATGGTTCCATCCAGCCTAAGAACACTATACTCTGTGAACAATGTTACACGCTACCCACTTTCCCGTTTATTTTGGTGACCTTTACTTTTTCTTCTTTGAAGCACTGATACTTACAGCCATGAGACAACATTTCATCCCCCAGACTGCTTTCCTATCTTTCCTGTATCATCTGTAAAGACTTATAACCTGGATCACTTCCATATGGCATTACTCCTGACCTGCCAGCCACGCACTTTCACAGGGCACATGCAACCCTGCAACAGATGCAGATGTATGTCCTCTTATCCCCTTTTCCTTGGACATTTGCTTGTGCCTCCAGACAGAAATTGCAATTCTTATCAATATTATAATGGATCACTTACAGTATTACCCCATTGCTTTTACCACCTGAGAGAAGCACTGAATAAGGATACTGATATATGAAAAAAAAAAAAAAAAGAAAAAATCTGAGAAAGAAAAACCCCCGACCAGCTCTCAACTGGAGGCCACACAAACAGCTAGATAGAGAGAAAGTGTTACCAGGGTGTGCAAACAGCCTCAAGAGCCAGCTTCTTACCTGGCTTGTGCCTTCTACTTGGAGGAGAAGTGAGAAACACTCCCGAGTCAGCCAAGAGCATATGACTCTTGATTTTCAAAGGAAATTATCCTCCCAGATGCAGTGGTTTTGAAAAGTCCATTCTTAAAACACTCTTCTCACTTTAAATGGATGGAAACGACGAAGGCTGGAGGCTGTTATTAGCAAGCCCCATCAGGACAGAACCACACAGAAAACCTGAAGGAAATCACGAATACGAGGTCCTACACGACTCTGCTGAGACTGTGGGTCTATAAAGTCCTGTTCATTTTTCCTCCATCAACTTAGATGAGGAAACAAAGGATTAAGTGTACTGATGTGCATGTGCTTTTTAAAAAATATTATAGCTTTTTACTCCTGCATTTTACATGAATGTATATGGGCTTGATAAAGTGTTTTTCACTTATACTCAATAATGTTTTCCAGACCTAAAGACAACACCATCCAGACCCATAGCTCACATTAACTAGTAGCGTGAAATATTGCTACTGTACATCAGGAATATTAAAGTAGAGCTGGAAGCTTTCGCAAAGAAAAACGCTTTTGTACTCTTCTTGCTCTACAAGAATTTCCTCTCTTGCCTCTGTCTCTACCTTGAATATATATTACAGAAATCATTTTACCCACTGAGAAAACAGATCTGAACCTGACACTGAAACAAAAAAAGCCACATGGTATCAGTAAAATCTTTAACAAAAATAAATGAAGTGTAACACATAACTGTGAAAGAAATTAGCAAAACCAGAATATTTTGTACAATAATTCCCAATTATTTTGGATAATGATTTCTAATAGTAACATATGCACCGCCTTTTGCACTACAATGTGAAAATGTAAATTCCATATCCATTTAGAAATGGATCTGAAAATTGAGGGAAACAAAGCATAAAAGTCTTAATTCTTTTCAGCAATTAACTCTCAGTACCTGTGAAGTTTCCTAAAACACCCGTTTGATGGATATTCATTGCACATACCTGAATTGTATGACAAGGTGATGTGCAAATAAAAATGAAGTTCAAATTTTATGGGTTTAAGAGAGTACTCTGCAAATACATCATAAAAGCAACTGGAAGAGCGTGCATGCAGAAATGGCACCAAATCTATCCCACAGAGGGTCAAACTGTTATGAATAGTTAGAAGCTGGTATGTTTTAAAATCAGCCTCCAAAATGTGTTTAAAGCCTTTCCCCACAAAGAATCTAATAAATAAGCTGCTGAAAACTTTAACTGCTTTTTGTTTCTCTTGTGCTTTATTTGTATTTACGGAAAAAAAAACCTGCAGCCACACTCATGTTGTCCATGACTTTAGAATATAGAAAGCTACTGCACAAGACTGCATTTTTCAGGAGCAATGGCTGCATATAAATACAACACCAAAACAGCTTGTGGAACATAAGAAAACAGTATCCCAAACGACATTCTTTTAAAATAGCCAATTATGTACCAGGGGTCCAATTTCTAGACTTTACACTTTTTTTTAAATAACAGGAGTTAAGCAACTTAATACTTTTAAAAAATTGAGCTACAAGATGAAGGAATGAGAACCTGTTCGCCTCGCAAAAGAAGCTGTTTCCTACTGATCCTTCATTGTAACAGGTCCAAGTCTGCAATCCTTGCTCAGGTACAGCTCCTATTTAAATCACCGACAGGTCTGGGGGAAAAACTGCAGACCAAGTGCCAATATTTGCACTGGAATTTGTTAATGTTAGCATAGCTGGACAAAACCCCCCAGAACAGCAGGTTGTTAATAAGTATCCAGGTATTCCCCCCATGAGTCCAAAATAAAGCTCATGTATGATCAGCTTCCGAGGAACCTGAAGAAGAGGAAGGATGGGATGGGTCTTTACAGTGCATTGCCAAGACAAAGGTGATGGGTATGTGACACTCTGGTTCCATTTTCTTACCAGAAACCCAAGAAACAGCTGAAATTACTTGAACAAGTCAAGCAGATGCTTCATCAAGACTATGGGGAAAAGAACAGGGAAGAAACAATGTCCTCACAAGGAAGTAACACTACTGAGACAAGACAGTTGACACATTATCACACAGAGACAGATTTTCCAAAGTGCTCAGCAGTAAACTGTTCCCACCAGGAAAGCAGGTGCTGCTGAGTACTCTGGAAAATACTAGAACATCTCTCAGTGCCAAAATGTAAGACAGCCTATTTGAACGTGGGTGTCTGAAAACAGACATGGCTGATACCGAATTTTTAATAGTACCCAACCATAACTGCATTGAAAAACAACTGAATCCATATCAGCACTGTTAAAAGCCAGTGAGATCCTTAAAATAAAAATAAAAAACAAAACAAAATAAAACAAAAATAAAAGTTATGTAAGAACCCAAACTAGATAGAGGAAGATAATAAAACTAAGAAAATGGCTAAAAGTAAAACAGCACCAAAACTTCCAAGAAAGATGCTGTGATCAGGTACTTCTGAGCAAGCTTATTTTCCCAAATTCAGAAGAACAATTCTTGATGTACACAGGAATAATTTATCTAGTTTGACTTGGTGTTCCAACACGTAACTTCAGTATAGATACACCCACCTAAGTTGCAAAAGCAGTCTTGGTGCTGTACTAGGTCAAAAGCTTGGCCTCAAGCCAACTACCTAGACAAATGGAATTCTAGAGAGAAGTCCAATTTTTCCATTTAATTACACTGATTCTTCACTTCTGCACTAGCACAAATTTCACCTCCTTTTACTCAGTTGTATATTAAGGAATAAGAACTATGAGGAAAAATTATTTGGTCCAACACATTTAAATCCAAAGAACTTCACCTGCTCACAATCTGAATTTACACAACTCATAGTAGGATCTAAACCCGTTAAGAAATCAAAACAGACGTCTTCCTCTCTCATGAACAAGCAAGTCTCAAAACAATCAAGACTTAAAAATGAAATGCATGAGCTATTTTGACTAACATGCAAACTTAGATTACAATGATAAAGCTGAAGTTAATCAATTTAATTTACTTGTTACAGTGCTTTGTCCTACACAAGTACTGCACTGCATTGGCTCCTGCAGGAGGAATGAAGGAGCACAGTCCTTGTTATTAATATTCTCAAATGAAGATTCAATTATTTCTGTAGCCTATAATAAAGCTCTTGAGTTTACAGTTTCAGCCAGTCCAGTAATGTGCTAGGACAAAAATCCTGGTTTATGCCAGGGAAATGCATGTTCTGAATTTTCACTGAAGAATTCTGACTATATTTCAGCAAAGGCCCATCATTTATTTTCCCAACAATAACCTTGAAAATTAAAACCAGACTCTGATGGATTGGAGCTATTGATGATTTTCTCTCTGCTGTACAGCTATTTACAAGTATCACATTTAGAGCCATGAAACTCTTCGAATACAGATCTGTTTATATCTTAAGAATATACGGAATCCTTCTTACAGCAAATGACACCCAAGTACACACATAATCTTTGACTCAATCGGCAAGTGCTAATAATAGAAATTTTAAGGACTTGTTTTCAATAATTGGAGTCTAGCTTGAGATAAACTCCATGTATTAAAGCAAAACACTCACCTCAAATGGTTGTGGGGTTTGTGGGGGTTTTTTTAATCAATCCTATTTTAGAAGGGTACAATTTAATCCAGTTCCATTTTTTTTAGCAAACTGGCACACTATTTGCTTTTGCAGCTCAAACCTGACCGTATGGTACGCCTTTATGGTAACTCTCAATATACTCCAAACTGCATCCTTGGGAATACTGTACTGCTCTTGACAGGAAAATACCATTCAGCTGTATGAAACCTCACTTTCTAAATAAAGAGCACCATGGTTTTAAATGGCACTGATTATTAAACTAAGGTTGCACTCCTATTGCTAAATTGAGTTGTAATTATGAAGCAGAATTAATAACCAAATTTAATGAAAATCCCATTACGATGCAGCTTAACAAATCAAAGCTGAAACTGCTGTAAGTAAAATGACAGATAGTCACAATATAAAGGCAATACTACATTTAAGTCTATTTCCTCAGCTTTCTCAGAAGAAAAGTTAACTCCAAAATGCCATTGCCTCTCCCCCTACTACCAAGCACAAACCTAGAGACAGACCCACAGAGAGAGCAAAGTGACGAGGGAGGTTCCTGTCTGGCCTCAGGGCTGCATTTGACCTTGGTGGATCTCACCCAGGAACTGCATTCATACTGGTGAGGCAGAATCAGGCCCTCCAATGTCAGGTCATCAATCCTGCATTAGTCCGGAGGGTACGAAAGTCAAAGAGACTACTTTGGGAAAAGAGGGAAGTTATTCCAAGATAAAAGATTTTTAATTCCAGTGGGTTTTTCTTCTTCTGATCCATGTAGTATATCATAAAGAAAGTTGTATTTTTGGGGGGTTGCATCTACTGGGATTAAAATATTGAATTGTGCCACAGATGAAACAAGAGAAATGTCTGATCTACCCCAAATTATTAGGAATTGCCCCAGTACTTATTAGGAATATATTCATCCCAGAATACACATGAAGTCAAGCAGACTCAAAGGGAAAAGCTTTACTTTTACTATGAAACACTGATGAAAGACTTGAACCAATTTCTTTTTTTCCCTCCATTTAGCCTACTCCTGTACAAGAACTGCAATACTGGTAATACATTAAGGATTTTTGAAACTTCAACAGAAGAATTCTTAACCACAAGATAAGAGCTGGAAGGCAGATGGTTCTTTGCAAAATTATAGAGCTACCTCTCAAAAGTATGCAAGCAGGTTTAATGTTGACTGCATTGCTGAGATACAGTAATGTAATATAGATGGTGCGCGGAGAGAAGAAAATTATTTTGAATTCAGGTAAAGAATAAATACATATAATCCTCTCCAAAAATCAGTGCATTGCTCCAACATCTGAATTCAAGCTGAAGGTAGATTTCTAATCACAGGAATTTCCTGCTTATAAGGTGCAAACCAATGTATGCTAATAGTCAAACGTTTCAGCTCTGGTGTATTGTGTTCTGATGAGTAAGAATCTTGTACTATTCATGTTTTGCAATAATTTCAGCTCTCTGTCAGTAAGAGAGATTCTCTGAATAATGTATGTAGTGCAAAAGAAATGAACAGAGTTTAAATAAAACATGCAAATGGGAAGGGGAAAGAAAGCGGACTACCTCCAAACTGATATAGATCAGATCAATTTTGCTAACCTGAAACAGAGTCTATCTGCTTAAGCAACCTGCTTCAGATGCATTCATAATCAGAATAAAAATACCAATGTTCTGGGCCTGTTAAAAAAAAAAAAAAAAAAAAGGGCATATATAACCATTAGAAGATAGACACTAAATTGAATACACAAAATTATACTAGTTCCAAAAGTACTCCTCAGTGAATATTTGGATACATGTTTTTATTGAGTGAAAAGAAAAGAATATGCAAGTCTTCCCAGCGTTGCAGTGCGTTACCTGCTAATATGCATAATCCTTTGAAATAGTCCATTTACTGTCCCTAACACATGCGGTGGGCCAGGCCCTGAATCTTCACAAGTAACCTCTGCAGCAGAGGGAAACAGAAATAGAGGCAACTGGTCATGTCTCAGAGCTTTACGCTTGAACTCACATGAATATTCATTGCAGTCCAGCAGCTCCAAGGCTTTTGTACTGTATATTTGGGGACATGTGCGCCGAGTGATTTCTACACAAATAGCAAGATCCAAAGCCGCTGTTTCACAGCAGTTCAGCAAAGAGTTATCATTTCATATTGCCGTGAAATCACTTAATTCAGAGCTGATGGTGGGGGTTCTTTAATTAGGTTAGAAAATCTCACACATCTGCGCTTCAGAAGCCTCTGTCAAGCCAGCAAATTCAATCACATGGAAGCCGGTGTCCTCCAGCTATCAGACAATTGATTTTTGCAGGATTCTGCTCATATTTAGCTTAAGGGACATGTGATATGTTCATTCAGTTGACAGTCAGTTTGCCTACATTTCATTATGAGAAGATTTGTTGTTTAAAAAATATTCTTCAGTATTAAAATGTTTAAAAAAAGAAGCAGCAGTCAGAAAATCGGCTCAAGACTGCAAAACGTGAAGCAAACACAAACTTAAACTAATACAAAAATACATGTTGGTTTAAGTGGGAAGTACAGACCTAAATAAGGCCTGTAGGATTAGGCCTATTTAATACAGGCACATACAGAATTATATGAACATACAGTTTTACTTTCCCCCTCTTTCTTTGCCTCACCTCATACTGTAAAGATTCATCATCAGAGTCATTAAACTCTTTGGAACTGAACCCGGGTTTAGTTAAAAACAAACAAACAAAAAAAAAAAACCACCAAGAAACACACACAAACGATCAGGTTATGAATCACTATCTCTATAAATGGCAGCAAACATAAGGTAACAGGTCTTCCTCAGTTAGAACAATGCAAGGTAAACATAACCTAAGGTGGCTGCAATGAGAGAGGAGAATCTGCTGCAAATAGTCTAAAATGAGGAAAGTTTTGAGCAAACCCTTTTTACATCTATGGTGTTAGCCTTACATAAAGAAGTGGTTCAATTTTAGACAATTTTAAATTTATGCACATCAGAATTAATTCACTAATGCTGGAACGGAAATACTGTGCAATACCCTTAATCCAAAAAGTAACAATAGCCTCAGAAATTATTTGGCAGAACTGGATGCGTAGGCAGAATCTAAAATAATTGACTTCACCTAAAATTACTGATTTCAATATACAACAATTTTAGTCCCCTCCTCTTTCACTAAAAATGAAAGTTTAAAAAAGCTACTGTGTCATTTGTCTTCATGGAATATATAATCAGTGCCTGCAAAAGTTAACGTGCATTGTAGTATTTTCTGAATGAACTGCACCTGCATAGATCTGATTCCTTCCAGTTTCAAAGCACCTTTTGAAATGTTTTCTCCTTATGGAATTTGGTAATGATTTTCATGCTAATACAACTAATACATTACTTAATATAGAATTCACACTTAATGGGACATCAGTCTTTCCTGTATAAATGAATGGAGCCATTTTGGCAGCTCAGAAGCTTTTCCTGTTAAATAAGGTGGCAAGGTCATCTGAAACTTGAAGTACCAAAGACTTGTAGAATAAATTATACATGAGAACTGCACAGTACATTGGATGTTTACATATTAAAAGTGCCACAGAGATGGTTGTGAGAAAGTGGAGAGAAACATGGTACGTATTTTAAAGGCACAATGAACACTGAGACCTTCAGTATGTTTCTATTTTAAACTTGCTCAGCGATGTGGCTCAGGGTGTCTACTTCCACAGGCAATTCACTCTTGAATGAAAAGGAGGGATTTGAAAACTTAAAAGCCACAGAGGAGAGGCCTATAGAGTCCTGAAACATGACCACCAAAGTAGTAATACTACCACAGTCTTCAGCTTTGCCACACTAGCTCCCACTGTCTTACATAATAACATGAATTCCTTTTCATAAGACAGACATACATGAAGATAAATAGAAATAATGCTTTGCTACTCTCAGAGATTAAGCAATATCCAACATGTGTTCTAACCACTGCTAAAGACCTGAGGTGATTTAAACATAGGAAGTTCGGCTAATTATACTTTGGTTTGTGTGTTGTTTTTTTTTTTTAAAGTAAATGTTATCTCATTTGGTAAGGGCATTTATTTTTCTGCTTTCCTCTCATGGTGTGTGTTTGCAGGTGTGTGTGTGTATAAAATATATAGTGGGAAGAGAATATTTGTTCCAGTTGAGGTGGTCTGTGAAATCAAGTAGATCAGATACTAACTTGATTTGGCACCAATATATGGATGCATAGAGACATATCCACAGGATGTATGCATTACGAGATGATAAGAGACATTTACAACCTAGAATATAAGAGCAGGGCTGCCTCAAGTGACATCACCAGATCAACTGCAGCGTCAACCAACTCAGATATATTATCCTGCACACCACTGCTTCCCTGTCTCCTTTCCAGCCATTAGAAAAGCATTTGTAAGCACAAATATTATTGTACATTTTCAAATACATGCAAGACACGCCACACGCAAAAGCAAACAAGAGTAACTGTGGGGTTTATGAACTGAGCGAGACATTCATAATTTTTCTTTACAACAACAAAATTCATCTCCATAGAAACCAGGAAGCAAGAAACTACAGTAATAACACTAAAGTAAATGTCACATCAGGTTAGTCAGCAGAAGGCAGGAGAAGGGATTTTGCTCCAGTTAGAAACTATCAAGGATTGCTGCCCCTTTTGCATTTCTGCAAACAGTGTCTATACTGAAGACAGACTTACTGATGTGTTTGCAATGCAAGGTAATGATGTGGTTTCCAGTTATTTCCAGTGCAATTTACGTGTAAGGTGGTCAGATCAATGGCATGTTTACTTACAGGCATTTGTTACAGCGAAGCTGTTAGCTGTTTCAATGTTGTCTACATGAGGAACCAAATTAAAAGGTGCTTCGGATGCATTGGGGCTGGTGTTATGAAGAAAAATTGCTAATCGAAAAGCAGTATATTCCTGATCTGTGTTCCTGATGAAGAGACCACCTACAAAAAAGCAGAAAAAAAAAGCAAAAAAACCAAAGGAAGCAGGGTGAATTATTTGCAAGCTACTTACTATCTTGTAACAGCAACTGTCTCCCAACGCTCACAGTATGGCAAGTCCTGAGACTTTAATGGATAAGGAACTATTCATATTCATAATCACAACCGCTGCCTTTAAATCACTGTCCTCAATCGATTTTAACCTCCCCCTGATGCATTCATGCTTCTTTTCTGACTTCTCAGTTTCCAGCCTTCATACATAAAGACCCAGATTTGTCATGATTACAGTGACCTTTTAAAGTGTTTAGCCTCCATCTCCCTGATACCGAACACACTGGTAAATCAGCTACTCAACAGCCTCTTACGTTAAGTGGCGGGCTGATTAAAGGGAACGATGCTTTCTGGATTAAAAAAAAAAAAAAAAAAAAAAAGAAAATACCAAGTCAGTGTAGGATAATCTGCACTGAACGGGAATATAATGAACTTTGCTCCTCTGCAGCCATGTGCAGGCAGGGAGCAGCTCAGCTTTATTAGCAGCATCTTTACAAGTCCACGAGAAATGATGCAGTGATGGAGCTGAGCTGGAAAGCATTCAGATAGCTGCGTCCCATCCGAAACACGTCCGAAGGGAGGGAAGCAGGAGGCTACGGGAAAGGGGTGAGGATGGGGCACTGGACTACAGGGACAGACCTACAAAATCCTAAACTTTCCAACTACGAGAAGGAAAAGAGCAGTGTTGCCTTTTACCCCCACCCCTGCCAGTTACCGCAACCTCGAGTGCACATAACTCGCCATCCCTCTGGGAGCCAGAGAGAAGCTGGGGGTGTCGGAGGGGGCTGAGGCAGCCAAGGGGCATCAGACCCGAGCCTCTTCCTCCCCTACCGACCCTGCACTCCCTGGAGCTGGAACGAGTTCTGCAAAAGACAAGCACCCTCCCTGCCGCACGCGAATGCACGCACACACACATATACACACACACACACACACCGGCACACATACACAAATACACGCGGATTTTTCGTGAAGGCAGGGAGATGGGATGGTGTCGGTGGAGAAATCTGCAAACGCCTTCAGAAGCCTCCTTTCAAACTCACTTTGAACCCCTGGACACACGCACACAGCCCAATGCAGCGCTTACCTATTTGCACACTGCTAGGAAAAGCTCCCATTGCTAGTCCCCAAAAGCCAGAAAACAACAAGACAAGCTGTCTGCAAATTATCCTCATCTTCTCTTTTGCCTCTCTGTCTCGCCTTCTCCCGCTCGCTCGCTAGATGCTGCTCAGAGAGGCATTGAGGACGAGGTGGCTACAAACAAAAAGCAAGAATTAAAAAAAAAAAAAAAAAAAAAAAAAAAAAGGAAGGAGGAGAAAAAGAGAGATTTCCTCCTTTCTTTTTCTTTTTTCTTTTCTTTTTTTTTTTCTTTTCTTTTTTTGTTTGGTTTTAGTATCTGTTTGCTATTCTCTCCCGCTCGCTCTCTGCCTCTCTCGCGGTCGCCGCTGCCGTTTCAGCAAGCCATCCCGCCGCACCGGATTTTTCCCGCAGTCTCCATCGCCGGGGAGCGGTTTCTGTCCGGCTGCAAATGTTGCACATGCAGAAGATGGTGGTGAGTTTGGCGGCGGGGGGGAGCGTCTAGTGGCGGCGCGGCGCGGCGCGGGCGGACATGCGCCGTGCGCCCCCCCGCCACCTGCACCGCCGCGGGCGGGGGGCCGGCGCGCGCGTCCGGCTCCGCGCCGCCCCGCGGACCCGCCCGCGGACCCGCCGCGCACTGCAGCGCCGGCGGTCGCGGCCAGGGTGAAAGGGCCGGTGGTTTTGCTTGGGTTTTGGTTTGGGGTGGGTGTTTTGGGTTTTTTTGCTGGTTTTTTTTTTCTGCCGCTCGCACATCGGCGGGCGCGCAGCGGCGCGGAAGTTTGTGCGGCGGGCTTAGGGCGAGAGGGGCCAGGCGAGGTCAGTGCCCCGGGCTCTGCGCGGGAGGCGCGGCCGCTGCAGCCCATCGCTCGCGCTATTAAGTACCAATTATTATTAATGAAGGTGGCAGGGCGTATGTGCGTGTGCTGAGCTGCTGCGGAGCTGGGGGACGCGGCTGGGCGGGCCTGGCACCCCCCGCCCCCGGGGGGCGCTCCGACTGACGGGCAGGGCGGGGGGCTCCGCGCCCCGCGCGCTCCGCTCCGCTCGGCTCGGCACGGGAGGAGCGGGACCCCCTCCGCGCTGCCGGGGTTTGCGGCAGAGGATGGAGCAGAGGGACGCGAGCAGGGAAGCCAGCGCTGAGCGCTGGTGGGCACTCATGCCAAAAGGAGAGAGAGCGAGTGAAAACTTCGCTGCCCCTATGCCGATGCCTTTTCTCTTTGGGTTTTTTTTTTTTCTTTTTTCTTTTTTTTTTTCCCTTTTTTTTTTTAGGTGGAAAAAAAATGGATTATTTTTGTGCCTAGACCCTTTTTGGTACCTTCGGATTTCTATTTCCAAGCCTTGGAAGATCCCCAGAGCAGCTGCCAGAAGTCTGGGGATATTGCAGTTAATAATTAAAAGATATATATAATAAATGGTAGGTAATGAAATCATCCAACAGTAGCTGTATGTCAGAGAAGGGAGCTTCTAGTTTTTCGTGTGGCTTTGCAGAGAGAATTCTGTCAGTCACAGGGAATGATTTGAGCTCCAATAACTTAATTTTAAAATGTTAATTGGTAACATGAAAGAATATTGAATTTTAAGGTGAACTTTGTGGCTCTGTGTTCAAACACACACATTTGCTCCAAGGCCACAGTTTTGCCTGCTTTCACTCGGGTTTACTTTCTTAGTTTATTACTGCATCCCGTGTCCCCATCCTCTCCTGTTTTGGGGTGAAAGACACCCCCTTTACTTGCTGCAGAGGGTGACAGTGATTTCTGAAACATGATTGTGAGCTTCTTGGCATCAACCACATACCTGGAAGAGCAAGCAAAGCACACTGAAAGCAGATAGATAGATATAAAAATAAAAATTAATCTGCATGGGCATGTGCAATGGTGTGTATAACTGTGTGTGTTTGGGAGACTCTGGAGTTCCTGTAAATAAATTACTCCTTGAGAGATTTCTTGGCAGATCAATGGCAAATGGACTTCACCTGCATTTCAGAATACTCATTCCTTTATTTTTCAGTAAGTCTTCTGCTTCCCTTTACTTTCCCTCCACGTATTCCCATCATTCCTCTGAATCTGCAGGCTTGTGCTTCCCATTATTTACCCATGCCTTTTCGTGACCTCTGCTTTTGCTTTTGTTTGTCTTTCTTTTCTTCTTCCTTGCCTTGCCTCCTTATCTCCCTAAATTCTCCCCACAATTTGGTTCCTCCTTTCTTCCATCCTTTACCATTTAAGTTTTTGACTTCGTAAATCCAAGTAAAAAGTAATGACAATGGAAGAATATTTCCATTCCACAATGGCTGGCTGGTTCTTCACCACTAGGAGTAAGTGAACTTGGAAACGGGTAAAATGTTTAGTTAATTTGATGACACATACTCATGTGAATTCATGCCAAATATATGTATAAGATTAGGATTTTAGACATATGTCCATTATAGTGGCACAGCAAGTTACTGCCTACTGACTGAGCTGAGGAATAAGCTTTGATCTTTTTCAAATATAATGGTAGCATGTTAATTTAAATTTAATTTGAGAGTCCACAAGAAACCATGTCATGCAGTGGTCTAATCTGATCTGACCAAGAGTCTCACCCAGCAGTTCCTACATCAAGTCTGTAATTTCTTCGGAGTTTGAACATGCATTTCAGTGAAACATCCAATCTTGATTTAAAGACTTCAAGAGACAGGAAATCCATCACTTTCCTGGGTGAGTTTCTCCAGTTCTTACCTCTCTAATTTGTTAAAACCTGCATTTGTCTTACTTTGGTTTCTGAGGTTGACTATCAGATGTACCCAGTATTCCCTGTAATGGTATCACTCGGTGCTTTTCCCAGAAATAATCCCATCCTCTACTTGATACTCCCCTGCTCAGACATCTCAGGATCATTTCTGCAGCTATGGAAAGCGGAGGCAAGAAGTGGGAAGAGGCCGCAATATCAATTGTTTAAAAGGCACAAGAGTAAAAGAAAAGAGTTGCAGTGTCAAAGGGGAAAAAATCCCACTTTGCTAAGTTTTGAGAAGTGAATGGCAGATGATGGGGTAATTAATAGCAAATTATATCTTACAGAAAAACCAGAACAGGAAAAGTAACAGGGATGTAATCAATATTAAATTTGGAAGGGAAGAAAGGTAAGAAAAGATTTTAGTTTCAGTGCTGTTCTGGTGGGTTAACCTCGTCTGACTGCTGGGTGCCCACCGAGCTGTTCTCTCACTCCCAACAGGACAATGGGAGAAAATAAGATGAAAAAGCTCATGGGTCATGATAAAGATGGGGAGATCCCTCACCAATTACTATCACAGGAAAACCAGGCTCAACTTAGGGAAAATTAATTTGATTTACTGATAATTAAGGATAGAGTAGGATGGTGAGAAACAAAAACAAAACTATCAACAACACACACACACCCCTCTTACCAGGCTAAACTTCACACCTTCTTTCACGACTCTTCTCCCTCCTCCCCTCCTGCAGTGCAGGAGGATGAGGAATGGGAGTTCTGGTCGTCTCTGCTGCTCCTTTCTCCTTATGCTTTTCCCCTGCTCCAGCGTGGGTCCTTACCATGGGGTACTTTCAGGAACAGACTACTCCAGCGTAGGCTTTCCATGGGCTGCAGTTCCCGACAAAACCTGCTCCTGCGTGGGCTCTTCTCCGCAGGACACAGCTCCTGCCAGAAACCTGCTCCAGCACGGGCACTCCACACAGGCTGCAGCTTCCTTCAGGCATCTCCACCTGCTGCAGTGTGCAGTTGTTCACAGGCTGTGATGTTAGTATCTGCTCCACCATGGTCTTCTGCATGGGCTGCAGGGGAAACTCTGCTGCAGTACTTGGAGCACCCTTCCCCTCCTTCTCCACTGACCTGGGTGTCTGCAGAGCTGTTTGTTTCCTGTTTTTCTCAATCCTCTCTCGCGCAGCTTATGTGAGCGTTATTTACCCTTTCTTAAAGGGGTTATCACGGAGGCACCACCAGCATCACTTGATGGGCTCACCTTTGGGCAGCAATGGGTCTGTTTTGGAGCCAGATGAAATGCTCTGTCCCAGACAGTGGCAGCTACTGGTGTCCTCACAGACAGACGCCACCCTTGCAGTGCCCCCCCTGTCCTTGCCACATAAACCCCATACAGCTGTACACTGCCAAGCAAGAGGAGACTGGCGGGAGAGGTTTTGTGTTTTCCTGGTGGCTGCTGGAGAGGTGCTGCATGAATGCACTTCTGAACTGGGGTCCCTGCCCTCCCCCCAGCCCAGTTCCTCTCAGGCAGACTGTGAAGGTTGTGGTAGGTGATGATGTGAAGGAGGGACAGATCTCCAAGTTCCGCAAAGAATTATTGTAGAAATTAAGAAAATTCTGAAAAATATTTTATGGAATGTATAAGGTGTATGGTGGGGATAGACTAGAGGGGGTCTGCAGAGAGACTGCTGGTTGTTGGTGCCGAATGCCTGCTTTGCCTTAGGGCATGTAACAGCTGCTGTTGGTCTTGCCTGGAGGCCACTGCTACAGAAGACTTTAGAGCAGCAGCTAAGAGGCTGACTATCTGCTGCAGCACCTGAATGAATCCTACTGCAGAAGATGCATTAATATAATGTTTTTTCCCTCTGGCAAGGATCGGAAACCTTTGGCTATTTTCTTGATCAGATAGTCTTGTGCTTGGACTAAATGCATTTATGAAAAGAGCCTGCAGGAACAGGAGGAATATGAGAAGATCTGTGCTAGAGAAGAAATGAAGACTGTGTGTTAGCGAGGAGGAAAGAAACTGCAGGGAAGATACCAGGGGCATTCACCTTACAGGAATCCCAGAGGAAAAGCCGGAGATGAAGGAGACAGACACTGTGCACTGTGGACATAGTTTGTGATGCATTTGTAGCGATAAATATCCACATGCTGAAGTAGCAACTTCGATTCATATTTATATGTTCTTGCATCCAAGATGCAAATCCCAGCTACAAAATCTATTAAAAAGGCATGTCATTGTGTCTGGAGACATGTAACACTGCAAGGGAGAAGAGGACTTGACTGAGAAAGGGGGAAAGTGAAGCTGTGCTTGCTAATTACCAAGGATAGCTGAAGACAATTGAGTACAGAGTTTGCAGGTGCACCAGGGCAGTGACAGCATGAGACAACACCCTGACCCTGGCTTGTGTGCCAGTGCTACTAAATGAGCTCCTTCAGAGTAGTCCAATGTCTGCGCCACAAAGGCTCCCCATGGCACAACCATCTGGGCACAAAGTTGCATCCCAAAACTGGATTCAGCATTTAGTCTTGCTTCAGGTGCAGTTCTCATTGCAGCTTTCACTGTGTGGTCACTGAAAGTGCTTCAGCGATAAATACATGATGGAAAAAAACAATTGACTCAACACCCTGTCCTTTCTTAGTCCTTTCTTGCCTTATGAAAGGCTGTAGCTCACATATCTGTCAGATAGATCCATTAGACTGTAAACTCTGGGACAAGGCTATGTCTTTTGTGAAGTGCTTAGCACTTCTGGGCAATAAAAAGTAAATAAAATACAAACCATTTATGTAGAATCTTTTACACTCCACCCTTTGGCATGGTTTCACATCACCTTTTGAAGTGATACCAGCAGTACTGGCCAGATTAGCAGTGCACCAGAGCAAGATACAGTGTCCTTTCAATAGCAGAACTCATTTTCAGGAAATTGCTTTATAGTGTTTTCTCGCATTTTCATTCTTACTGACTTATTTTTCATTCATCTAAATTTTGGGGTAGACAGAACAGGCAATTATTTATTTTTAATAGTACTTCTCATTAAGAGTATTACATTGATACTGAAACAACTGTAAGACAATGCACGTGTCTTTGAATTTGTTCATCCACTGGTCCCACTCCTTTCCACCATGCTGTATGCTAAGATCATTCTTTATAAACTTAACAACCTTAAGAAATTAAAGTGATATGGTAAGAGACCTTGACCATGAAAGGAGAGGTTGTTGTGGTCATCCTGCAGAGAGCAGAAAATCCTGATTATACTTTAAATCATGCTGATACCAGTTAGGATTATTTCAGTTTGAGAAAAATGTCATAACACTGATACAATTAAGAACTGCCATATTAAGTTAGACTTAATATCCATTTAGAACAGTATCCTATGTCTAACATTAACTGATAGAGGTTTATTAGGGAAGAGTATGACAAGCTGAGCAGTCCATTATTTAAACTTGAAGGGACTTTGGAGATGTTCTTCCTTGCCGAGTGTTCTCAACCGCTGACAGCCAGGGCCTTAAGGTTTATAAACTGAAGATTTCATAGAGATCTTTGTTTTGAAGAGTTGCCTACAGTTGTTATTTCCATATATTTACTTCCAGTGTCCACAGCATCCTATGCAAATAAGCTTTATAATCCCATTCTAAGAAAGTAGTTTATTTGTTTTATTTTAAACCTTATTTTATATTGACCATTCCCTGGCACTCCTCTAAGAAAAAAAGAGGTCAAAATTGCTTACCATGCCATATCACCCATAGTTTTGTGTACATTCATAATAACACCCTTCAGTAACCTTTTCAGTCACCTCCATCTACTTGGTGCTTCTGTATTCTATAGTCTATACTATGTATCAGTCCTCCTTGCCGCTATTCTCTCTGCTGCTTCTTAGGGCTTTCTGAAAGATAGGACACACTTTTTCAGGTGTAAAACTGGTTTCTCTTTTACTCATTTCCTTTCCTAATCATTCCTGAAATGACATTTCCTTCTGAGCATGCAGACAGTGTTTTCAGGAAACTATCCACAAAGACTTCAAGATCTCTTTCCTGAATGATAACATCTAATTGAGAGCTATTTAGAGCTATACACACATTGTGTATATATAGTTAAGGTTATTTTTCCCATGTGCACTGCTTTGCATTTTTTTGATATGGAATTTCATCTGCCATTTTATTGCTCAAACAATTAGTATTGTCAGATTCTTCTGCAGTATTTCCCAGACAGCTTAGGTCTCTGAGAATTGATACAAGAGCAAAATTGGAATCTATGCCCTTTAAATTCGATCTCATCTTCGTTACATTTTTAATGGTGTAATAGGTTTCTTCTGACCCAGATTTATAACCTGGGCTGCATCATGGGATGTACCTGTGAAAGTATAAGTTTGAAGCAATGTTTCTTTCCTAAGCACAGCTTATTGCAGTAGTAAATGCCAGACAATTCTGAAGGATGGGGCAATTTCCTCATCAGTTAGAGGTGTGTGTGTGGGGAAAATGCACCAACTTAAATGCACTGCACCTGAGCCCATCTGGTCCTGTTTATACAGAGAAAAAATACCAACTTTTGCTAATGCTGGCTTCTGCCCATCAGTTATAACCATTCCTGAATTTTAAGTGAATTTGAAGCTTGTCTTCTAGGTACTGTAAGAGTTAGACCAACTGTCAGTATGTTTACATGAAATAGTGTTTAAAATAAGTGTACTTCATTCCCATTTTTATACTTACTCATTCGAGTACTTTTCTAAAGTAGCAAAGGAAGGGTTCCCCTGGGTATATTTGAGATGTCTGGCTGGTAATCACCCACACTGCTGAGTCTGGCCAGCTGGTCATTCCTTGAAAGGGAGGGTACAGGTTAAGAAGGGCTAATCACCCAGAAGTCCCTCTACTATGGACTGGAGGCATGCGTATGTGCTTTCTGAATCCCGCACTACTTAAAAAATTGCCTTTTTAAACTGGGAGGAGGATGTTGATTCTACATCTTATAAGCAAACAATAACCACAGTAACACTACCACCTCCCCCCGCAGTTGAAAACTTTGTGGTGAAACTGAATTCAGTGTGGAATAAGATGGGAAGAAACCAGAAGAAAATCATTAGGACACAGAAACTCAACTTAGATAATGAAAGATATTTAGAATGTGAATTATTAAGAATAAAAATTGTTTTCCCCTATACGAAAAAGGCGGTTTCTTTGGGTTCTGGTGAGGGGAAAAACTAAAACACGTCAAAACATCACAATATTTCCATGAAAAAAGTTAAGCTTTCCCACACAACCCTTTCATTTTTTTGCCAACAGTTGATGGAAAATATTCTTCATTTTCTTACCAGTTCGCATTAGAATGTTTTGTCACAACCTGTGTGACATAATATAAGCACCAGAGCAGGGGAGATGTCAGAACAGTATAGAGAATGGCATCTGTTCACTACCCAGAGCATCCTGCTGTATTGACCTAATTGTCATTTCCTGTAAAAAAACCCCCAAAGTTCACTTTTGTTTGAAGCCGGTAGTTTTTAACTTTTTCTCTTGTTCACCTTCCTAGCACTGGCACCCATGTGGAAGGGTGAGCTGGTTTCTCTGTGGCTTGTGTATGCCACTGTCAGAGAATCACCACATCAGCTCCAGCTGCAGAAGCGTCAGTATCGGTGATGCTGGATGAGCAAAAAGGGCAAGTCTGAGTTCCAGATGTAAAGGGAGAAAACTGATGGTGAAAATGCTGAGAAGAAGCCTCTGCCCTGCCTTTTAAACTCATGAAGTGAAGCATATTTGATAAAAAAATCTTTCAAGCATAATAACTAGGAAACCTTCAATTCCGTTTCTACAAAATCATACTTATAGAATGTAACTGCAGTTTGATACACTAAATTGCTCGTAACAATTAGTTTTAATGAGTTTTATTGCCAATAACAATGATACTTTTCACCTATGGCTTGTGATCTCATCTTACCTTTGCCAGTTCCTAACAGATTCCTGTCTGCATGTCTGAAAGGTAAATATGCTGCCATCCTACCACCTATACTTTAACGTCAAAGCATTAGTTGCTTACGTGAAACTGCTTCTCAGCTATGGGGAAAAAAAGATCAATCCATCCAATGCTTTTCTTAACTCTCTCTCCCTCTCTCCTGCCCCCCTCTCCCCTGCCCCCCTTCCCCATTTTCTACTTAATTTTACATTAGTTAGAGCTTATACAATATTGCCTGTATTAGAAGATGCATTTTCAGCCCAAGGTTTTGGCCTTTCTATATTCAAACTTGTATTATTCTCTCTACAGTAGGGTTAAAATTTATCTCGAATAAATCTGTATGTTTTCCTCAGCTCTAGCTCGCTTCCAGCCCCCGTCCCCCACACCACAAAAGATGCAAACTGGATAATTGGTGCCATTGAGCTAGCCATGTACTATGTGTTTGCAGAACTAGAATCTGTTTTCCTAGAAAAGCAGAACAGTCTTTGATGCCATTAAGTGCTGTAAGCATACCTGGTATTTAATCAGAAGTGTATGTTCCTACAAGTATTCTGATAGTCAAGACATGCCTGTTTTTATCCAGTTATTTCTGCTTTAAAAAATGTATAATGAAGATGTGCTAGCCTAACAAACATCAAGGTGGGTATATCTGTTACATTTCTAGGTGAAACGATAAGAAGCAAATCAGTGCTGTAATGATCTCATCTAGCACTAAAATCCCTTAAAAGCAATTAATTATAAAGCTGTTGGTTTATTTAATATTTAATACACAGTGATTCATACTCTGTGTAGCTAGGGATTATTCATAGAAAGTTTGTTTGTGGAGCATCTTTTAAAACAGGTCAGATTTTTTCCTAATCATTCATGTAGATATATTTATAAAAAATATCCAAAACACATATTATGGCAACTTTCTCCATTTTTTTGCTATGCTGAATACCAGTGTAATCTGTAAGTAAGCATAAGGGAAGCAAGGGTACCTTTTGGGAAGGAAATGCTAGTTTGCAAAAGGGTGAAATATCTAACCTTATGTCACATAGAGCACTGTATTAGAAAATCCATAAATGGTCCTTGCTAAAGTACATCATGTGGTCATTAAATTAGAAATGCAGGGATGGAATAGATTTCCAAAGGTTACATAGTCCAATCTCCTGGTGCTGGGGAAGGATCAAATACACTAGAGCTTCCCACAGAGATTTTTTGTCTGGTACTTCTTTGAGAATTTCTGCTAAAACACTTTCTGAGGGTGTCCTGTTCAAGCTTTTTTTTTTCTTTCACTTTTTTCCTTAATATATGACCTATATAGTTTTTACTGCAAGTTAAACTGCATTCTTTTTGTCTTTCTTTCTTGTGAACAACTGGTAACAATTGATCATTCTCGTTCCTATTAACAATATTCCATATCATTTAAGATTTATTAAGTCTTTATCTGCCTAGACTAAAAGAAACCCTTTTTCTGCAGTCTTCCCTCATTGATAATGTGTTCTGAGCCTTCTTTTTCTTGCTGGTTTTTGCTGCATTCTTTCCAGAGTGACTACACCTGTTGTGGAGTATGGCACTGAACACTGCTAACACTGCTTCAGCTGCATTCTTCTTGGAAACAAGTAGAAGAAAATGATACCCACCTGTATCTTAGCTGCAAAACTCATGACACCACAAGATTTTCCCACCCTTCCTTTGCAGTAATACTGCACTGTTGATTCACTGGTTATTTCTAATACACTTAAATTTGCAGGTCCTTTTTCTTCATTTGGCATTTTAAGTATTCATTTCTCCTTACCAGTTACTGTGCTCTGAACTTTTTTTTTTTTTTTTAATTTCTCGTTTATGTCTTTATTATGACAGTTTTGAATTCTGAAGTTGTTCTCCAGACTTCTATAACCCTAACACATCCTGGTTTCATCTACAGATTTTATCCATTTACGTTGTAATGCATATTTTTAATGAAAATATTGAACACAGTTGGCCTGGAATCTCTGAGGGAACCAGCCTGAAAGAAAATCCCCATATGGAACTGATAACTTCTTTGAGAAGAGCTTTTCAAGCAGTCACACAATGTCTTTGTGTTGGGTTTTTTTTTTCATCTAGATGACATTTCCCTCATTTTCCTGTGAGAATTTAATATGCAAAAATATTAAAAGTCTTACTGTACTCAAGATACAACAAATTTATTCTTCCTCTTACTCAGCAGCGTGGTTAAACCTCAGCCATCAAGTAAGCCCCACACAGCTGCTCGCTGACTCCCCTCCAGTGGGATGGGGAGAGAATCAGAAAGGTTAAAGTGAGAAAACTTGTATGTTGAGATAAAGACAGTTTAAAAGGTAAAGCAAAAGCTGCACACACCAGCAAAGCAAAATGAGGAATTCACCACTTCCCATGGGCAGGCAGGTGTTCAGCCATGTCCAGGAAAGCAGGGCCTCATCATGCGTAACAGTTGCTGTTATTGTTTTCTAAGACTATCCCCTTCTAATATGACATCTCACATGTAATCACTGATGCTTCAAACACAGTGTTATTTACTTCGTTATGTGCTTGGGGGTAAATTTAACCGGGTCATGGACACTTTATAAAACATTTAGAAATATTAGATATTGTGTCTTAATTACTAAAATTCAGATGTTGTCCTTCAAATAGTTTAGAAGGTTTAAAAGCAGCTTGAAAGAATCACCATCATAACACTGTATTTCAAATGATGTTAGTGGTGTTTGAAATAACAAAAGCCTGTTTCACACAGCTAGGCAGGACACCTTTAAAGCTAGTTCATTGCAGTTCTTTGGAAATATCTAAGTTTTTGTTCCTTGCAATGTTTTCCTTATCTTGTAAGGTAAGGAGCTAAAGAAATAGTTCAATAAAGTAGTATTTCAGGAAGAATCTTGAGAGGCAGGAAGAAGGCAGCATAATGCCCCAGGTGGAAAGTTTATTACTTTAGAGGTATTTTGAACATACAGGTTGCATATGCACCTGACACACTCAGCCTGTGTAAACTTTGCTGAGAGTTTTTACATTCCGATCAGGTAAACTTCCAGCCAAATACAGTCATGAATACAGAAGTAATTACTGAGCTCTAAGGACACGTTGCAATGACATTATCATTTGTCAGCAGGATACCAGTGACTGCTGTCATGGAAAATTTACATTAGCATCTTTGTTAAATAGTCTGTTTACTAGTTTCTTAATGACCTGCAGCAAACAATGATTCGAACTACTTTATGAAGTTCAGCGTGGCAGGCTGTGGTTGTGCTGAATGTATTTTCATACGTTAATGATATTAAGATAGAATCAACAGCAGCTGTCATGTCATATGCAACCAAATCATCTGTGAGTAGATCTAGGTAGCAGTCATTTCTGTGATGCTGGTATAGGTTAAAGATACCAAGTATCTTTTTGAAATGCAAGTAGCTGGATACCTGTGCCAGCATGAAGCGCAGGGAGGGCTATTAAAATACATCTTATGGGTTAGGAAAAGCAGGACTTTAGCAGGACTAAGTCATTCACTGTAGCATCCAGTCCATACCAGAAGCTTCTGGGATAGCAGTGTAGGCAAATTGAGACATATATGGTTTTCTGTGTAATTACATCTTAAAAGATGGTCAAGAAACACTGAAAAGTGCCAAGAAGTTTAAAAACTAACTATTCTATTGGATTTCACTGGCAATTTCCTGCTAGTCAACAGCTGAGAATTTAGAACTTTCTTTTTAGCTGTCAGAAATGATGCTTTGATCTGTAATCAAATATTTCTGGAAAGAAGCCAACTAATTGAAAAAATATACACAACATGCATGGTAATACATACATGATAAGATATACACCGATAATGAATGACAAGTACTACAGGTATTAAATATTTGTAAGAATTATTTACCTGAGATGTCTACCAGGTTTCACAGATGAAAAATTAGACTTAAGTCTGTTACTGGGTACATCAGATAAAAAGAAAATGTTTCTTGAAAGGTCAGTGTGAATATATGAATGTATATTTCTTTATCAAATAAAATAGCAACTTTATCAAATATAATAAAAAACCACTCATCTAGTTAACTTGAAAGTAAACAAATTTCATAAAGACAGATTTCTTAAAATGTCACTTTCATAAAATAATGGCGGATGGGGGTCATAGTCTGTCCATAACAGCTCTTCTCTGCTGCTCCTTCCTCCTCCCACTTTCCCCCTGCTCCAGCGCGGGCTCTCCACAGCAGCAACTTTCTTTAGGAAATACCCACCTGCCGTGGAATGGGGTCCTCCACGGCTGCAGTGTGGGTATGTCCTCCATCATGGTCTCTTCCGTGGGCTGCAGGGGAATCTCTGCTCCAGTGCCGGAGTTCCTCCTCCTCACCTTCCTCACTGACCACGGTGTTCACGGAGCTCCTTATCTCACTTCTTTTCCTCACCCCTCACACTGCCATGAGGCTTGTGGTCCTTTTTTTTTAATGTACCACTTCCCAGAGGCTCCACCGTCTTGGCTGAGCCCTCAGCTGTGCCCTGTGGTGGGGCCGGTGAAGCCGCCTGGAACTGGCTGGAACCGGCTGGACCAGCCTCTCCTCACAGCGACCCCTGCAGCCCGCCAGCACCGGGGCACCGACAGCGGGTATGGGCAGTGTGACCAAGGCACGGTCGGTGACAGAAACCGTGGCGGCAGGTACCATCTCAGAAATAGGTGTCGGTAATTCTTCTATGCGTGTCCATCTATGCCTGTGTGCTTGTCTGTCCAGCTTACTAGTTCCCAGCTCATCACTCAACAGCATGCAGAGAATGTTAAAAAGAAAACCTGGAAGAAAACTTCTGACGTGCACTTTGGCACACGTTTGAAGATCAACAGGAAGCCGTTTAGTAGTTTTATGAAGCAATATAGGAATGATGCTATTAACGTAAGAATCTGTCATTCTATGTTACTTACTGGAAAGGTTTTTTGGGATTTTTGCTAACAGTTCTTCACTCCTTTCATTTTTAAGTTAAGGGTTTGTGTGTGTCTGCATGTAGGTTGTGCTGAACTCTACAGCCAGTAAAATGCCTGAATCCCTCTTCATAGCTTCATCATCACACCCAGTGGGCTTCTACTCTTTTTTCGATTATTTTGCCAACTTTATTAGATTATACAGAACAAATTGTTTTTGAATGAAACTGATCCGAAAGCATAATGTCTTTGCATTTATTATGAACAATTACTGCGATTCCATGTGCACAAGATGAAGCGTCTCCTCCACCTGCACCCGTTACAGGCTGCCTGGCAGTGCTGAGGGTACCAGGAGCGCTGAGCAGTGCCGATTTCCACATTCAATGTTTTTTTGACATTTTTGGAATTTTGGCTACAATATAACCCCAGAAGGAGAAACAGCAGCCCTAGAGAAATGGTGCTTGATAGTTCATATAAATGCATGTTATATATATTCAAGGGCACTTAATGTGGGAGACTATTTAAAATTCAGTGTTTGCTAACGTTATTGGCTAATTCATCGTTGCAGTATATTCATCGGATCTCTCCATTTCCATAAAGGTTCTTGTAGGTGACAATGGGTCAAAGTTTGCCACTAAATATTTACCCACTTGTGTCATGACTACTTACTAAGCCAGAATAATGTGGAAAATGTTCAAAGTAGTTGTGTAATGACAGTTTATGATAAATAATGTATGTCTAAAAAGGAACAAATTTTAAATCACAAATGTGGCTCCAGTTCCTTGATTTTCACATTTTTAAGTGCTTGATTTTACTATTTTAGCTGCATATATGCTAAGGCTTTTCTTCTTGTGTAGCACAGCACTTAGAAGGAAGTAAAAAAGCTGCTCCATCAGGGTAACTACTGAAAAACTGATAAAAAGATTTCTCCAGCCTCACTATTGCTTACTTCAGAATTATATTAGAAAGTGTATTTGTCTTTTCTTAAATTTTCCTCATAATGGTAAGTGCCTTTTAAACACATTTATATATACACCTATATGTAAAAATGGATCTTTCACTGTTACCCAAAACCAGTGACATGATTAAAATTAGAGAGAGAGAGAGGGAGAGAGAGAAGAACAAAATATTTCTTGAGCTCTAAAGGAGCCAGGAAGCTTCTGAACTTAAATTATAAGCAGGTTTATCTTTAATAATTGACTGACATAAGAAATGTATGTTTCTTTTTTTGGCATGAACAAGCAGGTTTCTGCAGAAAGTTGCTGGAGAACTCACAGTATCTCGCAGGAGCAAACTTAATGTAAGTTGCCACACAAAAAAATTTTGAAGCTCTTTACCGACGATGAAATTTACTTTGCTAATGGGAACTTACGCAAAGGCTCAGAAACCCTCTTTTTATAGCGGGGTGAGTCTTGGTTAAACTGAAGAATGAGGTTTTTCAGGATGAAGTCTGAGTGTTGCTTACTGGAAAAAAATGAAGGGATTTGCTATAGAGCAGAGGAGGGAATAAACAGAATACCTGAAAATTTATGATACCTAGTTTATACAGATTAAAAAAATATATTCAAACCAAGTACAGAATATTTTTATAAAGACACTTGATTAAATACAACTAAGATTTAGAAATAGGGAAATATTAAGTATATTTAGCTTTTTTTTGTTTAGTAAAATATTTATCATTTGTATTTCAAGACCTGCCATTGGCGGTAGCTGAAGGTGTCATTGACATGGGAATTGAGAGCTGGGGATCTTGACCTAAGGGAAGAAATATGTCCTTGATTTTAAAAAGCTTAAAACAAGGTCAGATTAAGCACTAGATATTGTATAAAATGGGACAATTCATTTTAGCAGGCAGGCTGATACATAATTGTAATCCTTTCTCTTCCTAATCTTTTATTTCATCCATATTTCATCTGGTCTACCCCTGTGAGGAAGTAATTCTAATTACATGGTTTATTTCCATGCTTTTGGTTCTTAATATGACTTGTCCACCCCATACCTGGATACCTGCATACCTGGCTTGAGTGTCCAGTTTAAAATATGGGATTTCAAAGTTGGAGAGAATCTAACTCTTCCAGAAATCCTTCAACAAGCAACTTTCTTCATAATTATTCCCCCTCTAACTAATAGCTAACATATACCTTTGGAAAGCTGATCTAATGGTTTATTGATAAAAGTAATGTTAAGTTGGGAAAAAAAATAAATCAGAAAATTGCAAAATAAAGCCAACCTAATATGTTTTCTCGGCTGAGGTAAACAAACATGTAAATACCTGGTGGATTAACTTCTTTCTAATAGTTGTCTGGAAATAGCATACTGTTGTGATGTTACAACATCTAGATGTACATACCTGTGGTTTTTTCTTGCTTTGCCAGTTTGTTTCTGCTTGGAAATCAGCAAAACCATGAACCAGCTATTCTACTCATCATAAGTTAGATAATCCTGGTTTTGTTGTATCCCAAATAGAGAAAAATAAGAGAAAAAGAATGCTGGCTTTGTTGTTTTTCCTGCTTGGTACATCTTGTTCTGGAAGAGATCAGTGTCACATCAGGAAAGCTAACCTCACAGTTTGAGAGCACTTGATCCATGCAAGTGAAAATACTGACATATATTGAGGCTACAAGAAGGGAACAAATACATTGAGCTAATTCTGAAGCTAAAGATAGGGTCAAATTGCAAAATAAAAAGTCCTTCAATGTGCCAAACTTACCAGGAAAACAATAGAAAGTGGTCTGGAATGGTATCAGTTTCCGTCTTTAGCTGTTTTGCTTGAAACTGAAATTACTTTATTTCTCCCTTGGTAGCTCTAGAAATGTTTTGTAATGACAAAGAGGGAGGAAATGTTAACGTATAGCCATCTTCATATGTGCATAACTACTGGAAACTATAGCAAATTGAAAAGCAGACTGCTATTCAGATACAATTTCAAGGAAATTGGTGGTGCCTTTTTCTCTTAAACAGTTTTCATAGTTATTCTTTGGCTCTTAAACTTAGACAGAGCTGGTTGAACATTTTAGCAAAATATGTTTCTCAAGAGTTTAGACCTGTTTCCTCAGGCAGAGGAAGAAAGAAATTTAGTAGAAATTCAGTGGTCTGAATTCCAAGATATTTGAAGTTGCTTTTTTTACTAATATTAAAGAGTTCTAAGTATCCTTCAGGTACTGTACACATGAAGGAAAAAAAGTTTACTGCTTTGGATGGTCCACTGAAAAAGTTCCTGATAGGTAGCAAAACCCGGCCAAATAGAGAAGTGGGAGCTGGCTGCGGAGGATGACAGGTAATAGTAAAAACAGTGATAACTGAGATAGATTTTGACATGCTTGAATATTTTTCAACTGGTCAAGGGTTGCAGCAGCTGCTTTAAGATTTCCTTCCTTACACAAGATGAATCCCGAAGTGTCATCACATCAAAGCACTGTAACAATTACTGTTAACAAGAGTTCAAGAAATGGTAATAGGTGAACTTAAAAAAGTTTGATTATTTGTGTATTATGTTCTCAAATGTAGGACCAAGTTCAACCATACAATTTAAATATATCTTACACATAGTGCATGTCCCAAATACTTACACAATAAGGTCTTGAACCTCTGAAATCATTCACATATATAACTTCACATGCAAATAATTCTGCTATCTCTGAAGAACCACTGAAAGTTAATACAATGAAGAATAGTTTGTCATGTTTCAAGAATGAGATGCTAAGATGACATGTGAAGTACAAAGCTGAAGTATGGGGAAGGACCATTGTGACCAAGTTCAATAACTTACAGCAGTAAATGGTTTAAATCGTACATCTGTGCATCCAAAGAGCAATCTGTGAAAATCAATGGAAACAGTTGCTCGACTGATTGACTGAATGATATTATATACTTTGACCTTTACTCAAAGTCTCAGTGACTATTTACACACATTCATCATGTGGTTCATGGTTCATGCTTTTTGAGCACAGCTGTAGAACTAGACTGTAAAAGAAGACAGCATTTGTATTTGTTGTGTATTATTTAAAGGCCTCTTTTCACAGAGCCCAGCACTGTCTCTCATCTAACTTATGCCTTATGGACTGGGCTCTCATCTTGGTTCAGGATCATAACTTACATTTGTAGCAATGGACTACCAGCTTCCTGCTCAAAAGCTGTTGTTTTCAAGAAGTTAATGAGTTTGAAATGAAAATAAATTCTCCACTGAACAGTTGGGGCCATGCCACTAGTTTTTCAGAAGCTTCAGCATTCAAATTCTTTGACAGCAGGGAAGATCCTTAAAAAGACAACAGACTTTTTGAGAGAGACATATTTGCAAAATCACTGTTTTCTTTTTCTTGTACTACTATGTAAAATATCCAGGGGTAATTTGAGATGTTTCAGCTATAAGTGTCTGTTTTACATATCGAAGTCTTGTTAAAATTACTGTTAAGCTCATCAAGTATACAGACAAAAGATGCCGTACAGAGGAGATACAGATACAAAATTTAACATTCAGATTTATGATTCATGCAGATATTCCCAGGAAAATATGGATATCTTACAATAATTTATAAATGTAGGTTTGTCATGTGTGGTAGATTTAGTGTTGATGGCATTGTTTGTCTGAAATGGTGTTATGGTTGATAACACAACAAAATTGAAATCGGAGTGGGAGGCAGCTAATATTTGGGTCTCCAACTGAAATGAAAGTGTCATGTAATCTGGCATGTCCTTTTCATTGCTCTTCTTTTTATTCCTGCGCTTCTGGACTTTTCTTCTAGCCTAAGAGCAAACTAATCTACTCAAATAAATAGTTTCAAAGTCAAAGGATTTTAGGCAGCAACCATGATACTTAGCAGGGTTACTAAAATTTCAGAAATGTTGTCAGTCAGTTAGGGTTTTTTTTCAGTCATTAACAAATATTTTGTTGTTGGGTCAGAAAAAGACTGTGAGGCACAGAGCTACTGTTATTTGGAAAATCTCTAAGGAAGGGAGGTGTATGAAATTAAGTAATGGAAAGTCACCTTTACTGTGAGAAAGAAGATAATCTGGTTTCTGGAGTGGTACTGGAAAATGACTGCTGAATGTACTTTTTAAAAAGTTAATTGTTGCCCTTATGTTAGTCTGTCTTTTGGCCTAAAAATAATGCTGTCTGATTGTTTATTTATATGAGATAAGACTCAGAGGTGTCATTCATTCAAGAACACAATGAAAACATGCAGTAATTCTAGGTAAAAGGTTAGGCTAGTAGGCTTTTTTTTTTTTTTTTTTTAAACAACACATATCAGTTACAGACGTTTGTCTGTATAGTATCTGTTTCCTTAACACAGGAGAAGCTTTCCCCGCCCCCCCCCCCCCCTTATGAACTGAATGTTGAAGCAACTATATGAAGTTAATATCAAATATCAAATGCTACTATAAATCAGTTGTTAGGATACAAAGTTAATGTATTGATTTTTTCCATCTAGTACATACTCTTTTTATAAACAAGCTTGATCATATGCCTATTGATATATTGCAGATCTAAATTTTATTAGAAAATACAGGAAGAAAGTAATAAAAGCTATGAACAGGCAATCACTATCAGCAAATTCCATTAGCAAACAGATAAAATTTCAAGCAAGCTTATTGTTTTTTAAAGAGGTTTTGATTATTCCAGGAGGCCAGAATTGACTGATGTAAGATGGTCCCCAATCATTTGAAAAAAGAAAGAAAAACTGAACTAGACAGTGTTATTGTAACATCTGCATCACAGAGTGGTGGAGAATGAAAGGTTTCCCATACTTACTGATTTTATATATAACCTGATTCACAAGCAAAACAACCAGCATAAGACATGATAAGCTACAAGTAACCCAGGCAGATCTTGGTAGCAATTATCAGTCTTCTTCAGGAGCTGGATCATGCATTCATCCTCAGCAACACTGTTTGAAGACATCACATTGCAATGCTGCCTTCAAATGCCAGTAGAATACCAAGACTCCTTTTTTTTTTTTTTTTTTTTTTAGGAAAATGAGTTTATTGAGTACTAGTGTAGGAAAATAAGTCAACTGGATATTGAAAACGGACAAGACCAGTGAGGCAAGCAGGAAAGGGGTTGAATGCTGACATAAGTTCCTAGTACAGACTAGGTGGGTGAGAATTACGAATCAGAGACATTTCACTGTCCCACCTGTGCTACCACCACAGCTAGCAGTAGTTAATGAGATAATTGAATATATTCTGGAAATTCAAAGCAGGATAGAAGCATTATTGTTGAATTTTCCTTAAGGCTTAGGCACCTGCTCCTGCTCTATGCTTTCTGCATATTGCTACCAACAGCTTACATTATAGAAACACCATTGTTTTGATGAATTGCTTATTGTCCTAATGAGTGTGCATACAACCTCTGTTTTCTGAGAGTACTAGAAAATGAGCAGTTTTTTAAATCCAACACATTTTTATGTTAAAAGCTTTTGTAAATCAATTTAGCTATATCAGAGAGTTTCACTGGGAAATGAGAAAACAACTCTTTTACAGTGAGCTAAGCTTGCAAAGGGCAGCATACTATTATTTTACAGCCCAGTACTTCCCATTTTCTATTTTTGAGGTCTGTACTTTGGTTTGAATAACAAGTATTTTTGCACATGATTCTTAGGTGCAGAAAAGTACACCTTACATACAGATGTAGGTGTTCTGAGGGCACAAGTAGTCCTTGATAGCCTTGACCAGCCTCACCTGGGACCTCCCAACACCTCCTGACTGAGGGCTCCGTTTAACCCTTGTCCAGGACTACCAGTCCTGCCTGAGCCCTGTCTGCCTCTGCTCTTGTTTCTGGATTGTTGCCTGAGTTTCCTGGCTTGACCTCAGTGCTGTCTTGCTATGACCTGATGATCGCTGGGCTGTTGACAGGACCCTCTGCTGTCACCACCCTGCCCTGCTTGCCTGCCTCCAGAACAGCGGCGCTGCACCCGGTAGGTGTAGGCACTGCCCAGCAGGGACTGTGGCCCTGGTTCAACATACCCAGGGTGTATCCCTACTTTCACTGCACCCTTGCAACAAGTTGTCTTCATCCCATTGAATAAATGTACGGTGTTGCTAAAATACCAGCAAATCTTAGCTTTTTGGGGGGTAGCTGTGTTGGTGTACTGAAAGGCTATGCAGAGCTTTCTGGTGACTGGGAGGATGTAGCTCCAATTGGCCTGCTTCAAATAGACACTGCTACTGTGCGGGCCACTTATGCTAGGCATTAGCAATGTGTGGCTTATGACAAGCAGTCAAGAAATTTTCACTCTGTGTGGTATTTTGTAAAACCTGTTTAAGAAAGCTTCCTGCATAAGGTTTTCTGCAAGCACATGGATTTTTGCATGTTTTCAAATCCTGCTGCTTGTAGTAGCACAGAAAATGTATTGCTAACCAGGTATTTGTGGTTATCCTAGCCTCCCTTAAATGGGCACCTGGTAATCTGCAATGGTCGTATTGCTAAATCACAGAGAGATCTGGGGGCAGGAGAAAGGACCTGAAGCTTTAGAAGCCCTGTTGAACTCACTACATAATTTCTTTTTGGAAGAAAAGAGTGGAGTACTTGGGGTGCTTAAAGCCTGTGTTGATGATTACAAAATCCTGCCCCTTCCTGCACGGTGTGGGCAATGGGCAGGATTCCCTTTTGCAAACCGATGGGGTTTGAGTTTATATTTTTCACAGCATGGAAGAATATCCTAATACATGCTGGGTACTTTGGTGTGGGAGATTCTGATGCCTCCTGATGGCAGTGCTCCGTTGTATAAATAATTTATTTAGTAGGTCAAAGACAGGAATCCAGTTGAGTTGTTTCCTAGTATTACAATTCAGACAATAATCTGGAAGATCAAGGGCTGGGTTTGGGCCCGTTAGCAAAAAGAACCCCTAGAAGTAATTATAAAAACACTGTCCTTTGTGCTTCACGCTTCCATCCTGTTCTCCTTTTCCTTTATGTTCATCTAGAGAAGGGAGGACCTAAGGGAGAAGGTGAACTTGATAGGTCATTTTCATTTTCATGTCCTGAGGAGACAGCTTGTTACTTTCTATAATCCTCGTGGATGGCCAGCTACACTCCAGTATATTCCCTTTACAATGCATAATTTATTAGTTACAAACAATAGTATCAAGCCAGGCTGTGAAAGACCTCTCCAGTTAGTTTTGTCTTTGGTACTGCAGACACACTGTCCTATTTCAAAGCAGCCTGGGACTGGACTAGGTGTTTTGCCTGTTTTTATTCTATTTCAAACTTTAAATCTCTTTTCGTATGGTCTAAATTCAGGAATATCTTCCCTTTTTCTATATGTCAGTCAATGAAAATTCAGGTTATAGCCTTCCTGATGTATTAGCTAGCATTTTTACCAATTTGATTCTCATTTTGTTTTCCTTCCATGCTTCTGCTTATATCTGTGTTACTGGTTAGGAGTTTGCAGATGTTGACAGAATCATCATATCACTGGGTGGCCAAGGTTGGAAGGGACCTCTAGAGGTCATCTGGTCTAACCTCCCAGCCCAGGCAGGGCCACCTAGAACCCAGGACAGGATTATCTCCAAGGATGGTGACTCCACAACCTATCTGAGCATCCTGTTCCAGTCTGACGTCATTGCCCATTTTAGAGGCAAATTAAAACTGCATAAACATTCATGTTTCTTGCTGTAAAACACTAGTAAAATAAGACATGGCGAGGTACTCGTTCTCTTAGTGGCTCAGATTTGTCCCGTTATTCATTGTGAGATAGTTGTCCAGTTCATTTTTAGGCTGTATCAGGCTGTTCTGACCTTAGCACATGTACATTAAACTATCATTGCAGGTACTCTAAGACAATTACATTTGTTCCTACTGCCCGAATACTTTTCATATTCAGACAGTGCTGCATGGATGGACAGACTATTACATTTGTTATTTATATTTTCTCTTTTCTATATTGATACTTTCAGCAGACTTTTTTTTTTTTTTTTTTTTTTTTTTTTACATATTATGCCTAAACAAATTCATTTTTCTTCTAGATTGGACAAGTTGCTGGACCAGCATTCTGCGGAATGTTAAACAGGCAATTTTCTTTCAAGTGGGTACTGTTACAAATACTTACTCTTAAAAACTTTTGCCTGTGTGAACTAGACAGTTTCATTGTAACATCTGCAGTAGATAAGGTTACTGCTGAGTGTGCAGTACTTCCTAATTTTCAGGCTTTTAAAAGAGGACTGGGTTGTTGCTATGTTGGTACACATACCTGTCAAGATCTCCTTAACATCCTTCTCATTTCTCTTTGTGTAATTAATCAGATAGATACCCAGAAATTTTCCAATATCTCTGGAAATCTTTAGTCAAAATGCAGGATATTGACATTTCTGAGGTAAAGAGACAGCTGAAATCTTTAAGAGAACCTGCTTTGGAAGTGCAAGAACAGCCCCCACTTCTTTTTTTTTCTGTGTGTGTGGCTTCCTTGTGTATTAGAAGCTACTGTGGAATTCTAAGTTATGTGGCAGTGTTTGTTGAAGTCTGAAATTACTCAGTTCTTAGTTCTTAGGAAGGCTATTAACTGCGCTGTTTCCTGAGTAGCATGTAAGAGCAGGTGAATTCCCTTCAGCTGGGGTGAGCAACTAATCAAACTGATGACCCAGTAACAGCTGTGTCATAACTTGTACTATAATGTTTCACTGAAGACATGTATTAAAAGCGTATTTTGAAAAATACCCATTAAAGAGAAAACCAAAACATATAATGGTACTGTTTCTCACAGTATCTGGACATGAGATTACATTATGGAGATAATAGCATTGAAAACAACCTTTTCTGCTGACTTCATTTCAACCTCAGCAATTCTGTGATTTTGTGTATAAATGCTTCCTAATTTTAAGAGATCATGCTTTTTTTTTTTTTTAAATAAAATAAAATATTTGAACAAGTTGTCTTCTCTCACAAAGTTATATAACCTCCAACAGAAGCAAAAGACTGACATATTCCGGTCAAGTTATGTTTATGTAGTTACAAAAACGCACGCTTTGTCAGTGTACCGCAATGGCTTAAAAATGACATATTCTATGGACATGCCCTATTTATATGTTTCTGAAATGTTAGAAAGTAGACGGGGAGCAACACCTTGGCCAAAGTCTCAAAATGTCTTTCAAAGCAGTATCAAGAAGACTGAGAAATTCTGCTGAAAGGAGAGTCAGCCAGTCCAGTGATAGACTTGCTGTTGATCTGAGGAATGTAATCACACCTGAACGTGTTTCCTGCATGTTCAGGGCATTGCAGTTATAACAGTGCATTTGAAATTAACCCCACTATTGGCCTTCTTTGTTGCAAGGGTGTGTTGCTAGCTCCTGGTCAACTTTGTGTCCACCAGGAATGGCAGGTCCTTTTCTTCAAAGCTGCTTTGCAAACAGTTGGCTTCTAGCATGTCCTGGTGCTTGGGATTATTCCTACAGCAAGTGCGGGACTTTGCATTTCTTATTGTTGAACTTTATGAGGTTTCTGTCACCTTATTTCTCCAGTCTGTCCCGGTCCCTCTGGGTGGTAGCACAACCCTCTGGCCTATCAGCCAGTCCTCACAGCTTTGTGTCACCAGAAAACTTGCTGCCTCACCATCCAGATCATTAAAGAGGATGTTAAACCCCAATATTGACCCCTGGGGTACACTGCTAGTTACTGGCCTCCAGTGAGACTTTGTACCACTGATCAGCACCCTCAAGGCTCGGCCATTTGGTCAGTTTTCAATCCACCTCACTGCTCATCCAGCCCATGATTCATATGATAATTTTTTTGTGAGGATGTTATGGGAGACAGTGTCAAAAGCCTTACTGAAGTCAAGGTAAACAACATCCATAGCTGTACCCTCACCCATCAAGTTTAAGTTTACCCTAAGTGACTTTTTTTATTAAGTAGAGGCTCGCCATTACTCTTGTAGTTCACTGAGCTGGGATGTAAGATTAGGATTGGAAGACCATGTGATTCATGCTGATGAAATGCATGTCTGTCTTTTGGAAGGACTGCTGAATAAGTTTTCTACAACATAAGGTCTCTGGCTTGCATTGATAACCAGCCATATGTAGTACCTAGCAACAGAAATACACCCCATGAGTATGTCTAACCTATCTGGAGGCCTGCCTGTATTTTAAGCTTTCATAGAATCCTGCAGACATGAATTCCACAGTTACATTTAATTTTATTTCATTTCATGTTTGATCTACACTTGCTGCCTGATAATTTCCTAGCATGTTCTTTAGTTATCTTGTTATGACATATAAAGAATAATCTTTCTCTTCCTTTTCTATGTCAATAGTGATTTTAAAGATCCTTTCCTGTAAATATTCCTTTGCCAGCTGAAGTCTGTGTAGTTTCCTGTCGTGTAAAATATTTTATAGTTCTGTTCATCTTCTAGTATACTATTTTTGCAATGGTTTGACCAGACCTTTGTGAAATATTCCAATGTGGAAACTGCGTGTGTTCAAAAGGTGACATAATGATTTCTTGTAGGTTATTCTCAATTCTTTCTGGAATGAACCCCAACATCCAGTTACTACCTGAACTGTTGGTTGAGTATTTCCTGGACTTTTTCAGAGGATTATCCACAATAGTTCTCATATTTTTTTCTTAGTGATAATGGTTGACATGGAGTCCTCAGCATCCATCACTAACGATATTTTTTCCTGCTTGCTTTACTTCTCACTTTGCTATTGAATTTCAGCTGCAATTTTATCATTTGGTCACTGGGTTCTGCTAAACAGAAGGTAACAACAACAACAAAAAAATATTTATTATAGCTGGAAAAGAACAGCCGACAGATGTCTTTTCAAAAGATTCTTACCTTGCAGTGACACTTTTATTCTTAAGCCATTGTCAGTAACTGTCACTAGGTCAGCAGCTGTCATAGGACAGAGCAAGTTTTGGAAAAGAAATGTTTTGAGGTGTCCTTTCTGGGAATAATTACACTGGTACAAAAATATCCACAGACCTCCACAAGGTCCCATGACTTGAAAAGAAGAGACCAAGAGTTTTTCACAGCAGTTTTCACAGGCAGATCCTTAAATTCCCATGTGATCTTGCCTCTTTGCACAGATCTATGGGTTCTGACTTATCTGTGCTGTAAGGGGCCAGTACAAAGTCTGACTGTTTGCTTTAAATAGCAAGGAAACAGGGCTTATATTTTAATCTGACCGCTGCATTTGTTTACAGATAGATTAACTAATTGAAACAATGAGGAAAGAATAAAGGAGAAGGTTTAATTCATGCTTTTGTTCTGCCAGATTTTCTTCCCTTTTTTATTACTTCCCCCCCCAAAAAAAAAATCCACAACAACCCAACAACCAACCAACTGTAAAAATGTTTTCACAAAGGATTAGACTTGATAGATTACCTTCTTTACTGAAAGCTGTTTCCATTTGAATTTTTTTCCGGCCATTTTAAACATCCGACATGAGATACAACTGAATGAGCTCCCCAGTTTAAAAAAGTAGGTCTGTAGCAAGAAGTTACAAACAGTTGACATTTTCAGAGTGTCCAGTGAGGAATATTAAAATATCTAAATTACTTGTTTAAAACATTTAAAAAAATAATTAGGTCCAATGGAATGGTCCATAATAAAATAGACACAGTTTTTGAGAAGCAGCTACATTAGGCAGGACAAGAAGGTAATTTCTTTTTTGCCCATAATTTAGTGTCTGGAAGATACTTCCAAGAAGCCTAGGAAAGTGGACTTTGGGGATAGAAAATATTATTGAATACAATAATTGGTGCTTTTTTTGGAGATTTCTCTGGCTTTTTTTACTTGTTATGGCTGGGATAGAGTTGATTTTCTTCATAGTAGCTGGTATGGGATTAAGTTTGGGATTTGTGATAAAAACAGCGTTGATAACAGAGGGATGTTTTAGTTACTGCTGAGCAGCGCTTGCACAGAGCCAAGGCCTTTGCTGCCTCTCACCCCACCCCACCAGCAAGTGGCCTGGGGTGGGGCATAAGAAGCTGGGAGGGGACCCAGCTGGGATAGCGGACCCCAACTGACCCAAGGGATGTTCCATACCATACGGTGTCATGCTCAGCAATAAAATCTGGGGGAAGAAGGAGTAAGGGCTGGGGGTGGGGGGAAGGGGATGTTCAGAATTACATTTTCTTTTGTATTCCCAAGTAGCATTTATGCATGATGGAGCCCTGCTTTCCTGGACATGGCTGAAGACCTGCCTGCCCATGGGAAGCAGTGAATAAATTCCTTATTTTGCTTTGCTGGTGTGTGTGGCTTTTGCTTTACCTATTAAACTACCTTTATCTCAGCCCATGATTTTTCTCACTTTTACCCTTCCTGTTCTTTCCCTTATCCCACTGGAGGGGAATGACCGAGCAGCTGTGTGGGGTTTAGCTGCCTGCTGGGGTTAAACCATGACAGATCTTTTCTCTGGGTGAGTCAGAAACCAAGGTTATTTATACTATATGATCAGGGTAACCTTCCAGTTGTTTTAAAGACAGTTTCTCCTATTTATTCTCTTCTGTAAATGCAAATAGTTGAAAAACAAGCTCATCTATTCTTCAAGGAAAAATGGAGGATTAATTTTACAGCACTCTGAACAAGTTGCTTGCATGGTAAGAGGGAGATCTTTGCTCATATTTGGTCTTCCTGCCCAGAACAAAGGTCTCTTGCTAGTTACTTAGGACCTTATGCATGAGGTTAGAAAGATGCTTCATCCACTTTTGTCTATATTTAGTATGCTATCCACAGGATGGCTTAAAATGCTTTTTTTTTATTTTAAAAAAAAGTCTTTCTTCAAGAATATGTCTTCCAATCAGATCAGCAAAGTGCCCACACTTCATTCTGCTTGAAGCATTTCTGTAACTAGTGTGCTGCTTTCCCTGATTACACTCATCTTTGCATACTGAAAAGCTTGGAAAAAAAAGATAAGGAAATATAATACACCATTCTGGTGGACTGGGGGGGACTTTCCATATCCTGCTCTTAATTTTTTCTCCCCTTTTAATCTCACACTGATGCTCTGTAGCATACTTGATTTTTATTTTGAGTTACAAGATTACATTATAAATTGCATCTCTGAATTTTCTGACATATCTGTAAATAGCCAATTGCACTGTTTCCTTTTCTCTGAAGACATTTATGGGACTTATCAGTGAAGTGCTGAGGTAGAAATTTTGAACAAATTCTTCTGTTCTTACAGCGATGAAAGATTTTTTCTTTCTTAGCTACTAAATTTCCTTTGGTAACCATTTTATTATTTTTAAAGTTTTATAACTTTTTCTCAGCCATCAATGCAGCAGTCATCTAACCAATGTTTCAGTTATGCCTTTATATAATATCCAGAACTCCTTAACTTCTGCAATCTTAGGTTGCTGTTCCTTTGGGAGTGAAAGATGGAAACTTGGTGCATAAGTAATATAATAATATGGTAATAGTTAATAATTTTTCCAGTTTTAGCGAGCATATTAGGCTAGACTTTGCAACTCTTATACAAACCATGCAGTAGTCTCTGGATTACTGTATTCAATAAAAGAAGTACATCTTGGAGACGAAACATAGTTTGCCTTCACAAAAAAAGTAAATGGCATGCAGACATATGGAATAAAGTACTACTCTGCTGGAGCAAGGATGGAAGGAAGTGATTTAAGAATATGGCTTATACTTTTGTAGAAGCATTGTGTTGTGTGAAATAAAGGTTTTAATAACACTTCTGTAGCTGACCTTTCAGTAAAATATTTGTTGAATTAGGCCAGAACTTTACTGAAACAATGACTTGCATGAATAGCTGTTTGCAAGAGAGATGCAAATTAATCCCCTTCCTGGGGAAATGTGTAAAAAATAATTAAGAAATTGGCAGGGTTTTATTCTGGTTTTTTTTTTCTCCTGAGCTAAACTTATGGAGATTCCTCAGAAACTTCCAGGAAATTAACACTTGGCCTATGTCTTATAAAGAAAGACCGTCCCATTTGGGAAAGTCTGTATGTCTGAATAATATGATATGGCCTTTTGAGGTGTCATGGTATATACTTCAAATTATTTCTGCCTATCCCTCACTGTCTGCAAAGCCTTGCCATTATCAAGACCTCCAAGGAAGGTAATAAATCATTTCAAAAGATAACCAATTTTCTCTAAGAGAAAAGGCAATGTATGTACAGGTGATTACTGGTCCCTAATCCTACATTCAGCCATATTGCTCCAGTGTACCTGATGTCTGTTCATATCTGCAGCACCATGAGATGTTGCAGTAGTCAAGAAGTTGTTGCACCGTATATATTTGTGTTGTGCAGTGCAAGTCTTTCCCTGTGAACAGATCTATACCCGTAGCTGTCAGACCTACTAAACATGCTGCTTTAGCTTTCCTGTTTATTCTGAGTCATCCTGCAGCTATTAACAGAACAAAATCTAAGTGATGACCTTTTCTTCAAGATTAAGGAGCACAACTAACATGTTTAGCATAGTTAATGAGATTATTTTCTTCAGTTTAAATTTATCTTCCACAGCTTTTGCTTTATATTGGGAACAATTTTTGACCTTAGACTATTTTCATTCAGCCATAGCAAGAAGAAGAAAAAAACCTAACAAGTGGAAGCTGCTGAATATATTTTCTTCTGACCTTGTATTTAACATTTTGGTAGATGTTCTGGAATACAGAGTTGAGGGTCTTGTCTGGCTCAATTCTTTTAATTCCAGCAACAGAGAAAGTATGGAAGATATGTGTCACTCGAATGTTTTCAATTATATTATTGTAATATTGATTTTTTTTCTAGCTGAAAATGTGTGTATCCATTCTTACCCTGTAAAATCAGCATAAAAGTATTGACACTCTTCTGGAGAACCATTATAAGAGTTTCTTTGATCAAGCCAAGTGTTGAAGTGTCCCAATATAGAAAGTGTTTGGATACCATGGTGATTGTCTCTATAAAAATCTATACCCTGTCAAATTTCAGGGATTAAGAGCAAACACTGTGCAATATATTTTATGAAAATTCATTAGTAGAAAAATAAACTACAGCACATGAGTACTGTGATTTTCTTCATGTGTTTGAACTCACACTATCATGTCAGTTCTTTTGAATGTCACTGGAATTTGAAGGTAGAGATCAAAAGCTGAACAGAAACTCCAGCAAGCCTGTACTAATTTCTGAAAGGTTTGTGAAGTAGTGTTGGGGATTTTTTTCTGTGTGTCTGATCTGTCCTTTCATCAGGGTTCATTGCTGTGAAACTCAATGAACATCTTGAACCAATATGAAGTGTGACAGATGCAAGAAAGCCCTGGGATTTAACTTAAGCTCCCTGCTATTTGGGTGCCATCCTGATCAGGGCCATCTAAAAATTAGGTATCAGTTCCTCTATCTCCACCATGCCACCCAGAAGCTTGTTCCAGAAGCAGAGTACTGTCATATCAGAATACTTCCTCTAATTTTGAACCTGAATTTATTTCTGTCTGGTTTACATTTTGTTCTTGTGTTAGTCTATCTTGCAATTTATGTAGTTCTTCTACCTCCCCGCTGATTCTCTTTTCTTCTGACACCATCCTACCTCATCTTCCTACACCATGCCTTCGTTATGTAAAAAAATCAGTCATAATTCCTCTCTGCACATGAGCCTTCATTTTGGTAAAACGAGCAAGTCATGCTCTTTCAGTACTGCCTATAAAGTCAACCTTTCCCATTTCCCTGTTCATGCTATGGAACTTGCTCTGCTGCTTTTGCTTTTTTAACTCTTCTTTCTTGAGTAAGGATAGCTAGAACTTTGTGAACATCCAGACAAAAATCCCATGAGTACACTGTACAATGGCATTAATATTTCCTGAACCTCTGCAAATACTTTTTCTGATACACTCTACTGCTGTACATTTTTTTTTAATGTTAGATCTTTTGAGTGAGAGAGATTGTAACATCTGTCTTTTACCTCCATTTGTGTTATAACTAGTTCAATAGGTGCTAGGCACTTAGGCCTTATTGGAAAGTTTCATAATAATTTTTATTAGTAGTATTGATGAAATGCATCTCATTCTTTGGGAATATTGGATGTATGTTTTATTAATCCTTGGTTACCTCATTTTTCCATGCATTTTCAGTTCATTTCCTTCTCATTCATACTGAGTTTGCGTGTGTTCATTTTAGCACTTGTACTTCTGTGCTGTGACTACCCTTTAGGAATGCAAAACAGTTTACAAATCTTACTGTTGCATATTCAGATCTTGGCGCAATATAATTGTAAGGTTCAGGCTGCACATAATAAAGTGTACAGATTTTTTACTGAAAATAAATAAACAGTAGTCAGCATTAAAGTAAATTCTAAATGGAATCATAGAATCATTTAGATTGGAAAAGACCTTTAATCATCAAGTTCAACTGTTAACCCCGTACTGCCGAGTCCACCACTAGACCATGTCTGTAAGTGCCACATCTACATGTCTTTTAAAAGCCTCCAGGGATGGCAACTCAAACGCTTCCCTGGGCAGTGACAACCCTTTTGGTGAAGAAATTTTTCCTAATGTCCAATCTAAACCTCCCCTGGTGCAACACGAGACCATTTACTCTTGTTCTATTGCTTGTTACTTGGGAGAAGACACTGACCTCCACCTGCCTACAGCCTCCAGTCAGGCAGCTGTAGAGAGCAATAAGGTCTCCCCTCAGCCTCCTTTTCTTGAGGCTGAACAACCCCAGTTCCCTCAGCCGCTCCTCAGAAGGCTTATTCTCTAGACCCTTCAGAAGTCTTGTTGCCCTTCTCTGGACACGCTCCAGCACCTCAGTGTCTGTCTTGTAGTGAGGGGCCTAAAACTGAACCCAGTATTCAAGGTGTGGCATCACCAGTGCCGAGTACAGGGGGACGATCACACCCCTAGTCCTGCTGGCCATGCTGTTTCTGGTACCAGCCAGAATGCTATCGCCTTAATAAAAGTAGTATTTATAAAGAACTCCAATGAAGGTGCTGTTTAGATGACAACGTATTTATTAGATGCAATGTAATTTCATTTACTCCATGATTCAAAATGAAAAATGTGTATGGGTATATGTATTGTTACGAACTATAGAGACTCAGCATTGTACAAAGAGTAAAGAAGCAAGAGAGAGGTAAACAGGTTGAAATCTTACTAGACTTTCTGATACAGTAAAACAGACTTTCACTGTACAGAAAATGTGGTCTTAGGACTTAGAATTCAAGATGTTGCAAAAATGAGACATATAACAATATACATTTAATTTTATACAGTCATAGCAGTATCATTTAATGGTATTTTATTTCTTAGTTTGCTTGATGTGTTTTATGTACAAAGATTACATTTTCCTAACTTAAAAAGAAGTAAGTCTGAAAATATGACGCTAAATTTAGCATCTGAATCACCGTTGTGATCAGTCTATCACTACAGCCCCACACTACCCTAACCCTAGCAGACCAGGGACATCATTTTAAGGGGGACCGGGTGCAAGAAAGATCAAGACTGCATCATCCATCTGGTATTAATTCTGTTCTTGTTATTGCAAGGCTGTAGAACTGATCGTTGCAGGCTGCTCAGTGTTCCTCAAAGAAGATCCCTGCATGTGCTTTTCAATGCCTTCTGTTAATGAAACATTTATGAAGTAACCCTGAACTCTGGGGAAAGTAATTTACAATTATCAACAAATGGCTAGTGAGGCAGACTGGTGCAAATATTGGTGATTTACATTTTCCACATATAAGTTTCTTCTTGGAAAAAATGTGAATCTTTATTGATATTGTTAAAACACTAATTTTTTTTTTTTTAAATAAAGCTTATGACCACAGATAAATAATTAAAGTAGCAAAAACTTTCAATGAGAGTGCTGATTCATTTATTAGTTATGTGTTGCTTTTTTGTCTTAGAGGTAGATTAAAAGGAGCCTCAGGGGAACTAACTTTTTGTTTGATTTTGTATTATGCATAGCACAGAGGAATCTCTAAAGATTTGTGTAAATAGCCTAGACTGTTGCCTGGACTAGGGATAAGTTGGCACAAAAAGAATATTTTCTATTTATATTTTGCTCTTTGTCAACCAGAATAGTGTTGCTTTTAAAAACGTATGTCTTTGAAGAATACTTTGTATGTCTTTAAAGATTTGCTGGAGGTGAAAGATTATTAATGAATTAATGAATAACTAAAAAAGAAGATCCACATTCAACAAAGAGGTATATAAACCAGTACTTTGGCATACATGTGATAGTTGCATTCATTGCTGCAATGATCTAGGGTCATCATTCTGAAGTTTTATTCAGCTGTCCACCTACGAAATTTAGAGCTGTAATTAAATAACATTCCAGTACATGTCAGACTGACCTTGAAAGAGAAATATATGCAAACAAATAATGCCAAATATTAGTTGAACAAGAACTATCAAAGCACAAACCAAATAATCTTATTCCGGATTACATCACTGGAATATATCCTGTGACGTAGAGAAATAGTGGCCTTGGCTACTATATGTCCAGAGTAAGAGTCTGATTGGAAAAATATTTGGTCAGATTTTTTTGGGTTGTCAGAACGTGAAGAGGTTTTCTGCAGATCATTCCAAGTCAGGGATTTTCTACTTGAGTCTGCCCAGGTTTGTGCCAGGCTCCTGAACCTGATAGCAGAACCCACCTCAGAGTAAGCAACACTGGCGGCACACTGCTCTGGATCTGAAGTATTATTGCATTGCACTTAACACATGTATTCTTGAATTTGTACCTAGCAAGAACAAAATCAAAAAAACAACAACACCCCCCAACACCCACCGTCTCAGTAGGCACTGAAGTGGAATACTTTCCCTCTTCTGATCTTTGCAAATTCTCTGGTAAAACAATACATTTTCCTATAGGGACAGTGAAGGCAAAGCTTCCTAGCACTCTGATAAAGATGTGAATTGAGTTGGCTGTCAGGTCAATTGGATTTGAGATGAAATATCAACATGATCAACCCATCATATGTGAAGCAAGCTTCAATTTCTTCTCAAACACAATACCATCAGGACACACACGGCCTTTCATGAGCTCATGGGCTTTACTTTTTCTAGGTCTAACTATAATATTGCATGTTTAGTTAGGTGTTATATATGCATTCGGTTTTTACATGCTCTGTTAGAAGAGGAACAAAAAGATTCTGTGGCAGGAGATTTTATTCCATTTTCTGGCACTACAGCAAATTTCTCTGCAAGCTGCTGCTTCGTCATTGTGGCTCAGTTCATGTATAGAAAATAGGTGTAACATTTTCCAGTGTTGCTAAATTACTCTAATAAGTCTTTGATTCATGATGATAGAAAAATCATGAGTATCTAAACAAGTTGTTTTACAAGTAAAATGTTTTTAAGACTTCTGAATGCTAGTATTCTGCATAATTACAGCATGTGAACGAACCTGAGTGGCTTCAAAAACTGACCGCCATAATATGCATTCCTGAAGTCAATTACATACTAGTATCTCTGAATACGTGTTAAATAGGGCAACAATTCAGAAAATTACAATCACACGACCTGCTGACAAGAAAGCCTCTTAATATATGTGCTGACAGACACTACTATACATCAGTTAGTATAAATACTAAAAATAAATAATAAAGGATTTTGACTAAAATATTAAAAAATTGGCAAATAATTCTGAAAGGAGGAGAAATACTTAACTTTTCAAGTCAAGTAATACATGAAAAAGTAATGCTAATAGCGGAAGAGAGCCTTTTTTTCACAGTGTACATTAACTGAATCTAACAGAATTCAGCTCAGCCAGCCAAGAAAAGAACAGGAAAGAAACACAGTTTAGGTAACATAGCTGGCCAAAATGTTTGGATGTAGCACAGACAAGCCTTTTACAAGGTGAGCTTTGTAAAAAGTCCTGTACAGTATGAACATACTGGAAACAAGAGACAATGAGAAAGTTGAATATGTAATGTCTGTGAATAGTTTTCTAAACTCTGATAATTCGAAAAGGTATGAAGTTTTCAGTTTGCTAATGCAATTAATGCAATGTGTTGAGGGAAAATTTAACTAACAAAGAGGATTACAATCGATTCATAACATCTGCATTGCATTTCAGCACTTCTGTATGTAAGGTTTAATGGCCAGAGAGATGCTAAACTTTGTAGCCAAAGACAGCCTTGAAAACACAGCTATCTTCAGTCCTTCATGACAGTGACACTGGAAATTTGTTGCTATTGTAATGACAGAAAATTTCTGGCTGAAAAAATCCAAAAGTTTTTTTCTGTAATATTTGTCAACAGTTTTTCTATATTAAATGTCTTTATTATATTCTGTCCTAAATAGAGCTTGCATATATGTGAAGCTTCATACAGGCAAGAACTCTGTAAAGGACCTTTTTTATCTTTAACATGATATTACTTGGCTTTTTGAATTAAAAAAAAATAATGAAAGGAGTAACCATTTAACGGCTATATCACCAAAATATGAAAGAAATATCAAAAAACCAAGTCCACAGTACTGGCATATGAAGTAACAATTATTCTGCACAGTAGGTGATTAACTCTGAGCAGTCAACTCGCTAAATAATCACAGGACAGGATGGCTGTTAGTAAAGGAATCAGGTACTGGCTCCTTCTTTCATGGGGATTAATAGAGTCAAGTGTAGGTTGTCCGTCACCATAAAACATATGATTCAAAAGTTTTCCAAATGGACAGGAATGAGATGAAAGCATAAGACTTTATAAAACTAAGAAATTAAAACATTTCATATTTTAAGGAAAATGTTACGGATGTAATGTTAAAGTCAAGGATCAATGTTCGTTTAACAGTGATCAATCATCTTAGTTTTATTTCATGACCACTTCAATATCAGTCAGGAATTCACTACACAGGATCTCAGGTTTTGCCATATGATCATCAAAGACAAGGATAATGAAACTAAAGGAAAAAAGAGCATATAAAAACCCAGATGGGCTAAGGCACAGCTGAAAAGGAATGGAGCAAAAAAAATCTACTCTTTTAGTGAAAAATGTAAGTACATTACATGAAAAACCATCATCATTGTCTGTAATTAGACATATATTTAGCTAGGCTACCAGACACTTCCCATTATCTTTTGTCATTTGTGTTGAAACTTTAATCATTTGTGCTGGAATTTTCTACACCATGACAGTAGCTTTAGGCCATATAAATTTGTATCTTCTTTAAATATCATGTAACACCACTAGGTAGTTTCTTTAAATAAAACCAAGTGGGAGAAAAGAAATGGTATTTTTTATTATGTTTAAAAAACCTACAACTACTATTTTTAAGAACTGCTGGAGCTTTTGAGCTAAGACACAAAATCTGTTACATTACATGGAGCCTTATTTGGTTTATGTTTATTGCTGGTAGTTTACTAGCATAAGAAAGATTTAAGCCTAAAAAAGCTGAAGTTCTCTCAGAAGTTCCTTTGGATATGGATGGGAATAGAGGTTTCTCTAACTATTGCAGGAGCTCCCTAAAGACTAGTTTATGCTTAGTAAGAATGTCTTCTTCTACCATGAATTGTATACTTGGAGAGATTTCTGCAGAAGTGAGAAATCCTTGGAGCCATGGAGAGGGAAGCATGAACAAGAACATCACCCTGTTTCATATGGCATTCATGACTATGTCATGAAATGCTAATGAAAACATAGAAGCTCTCTCAGTCTTTAGTAGAGGTGTTTTATCATCAGGTGGGGATAAAGATTCCATTTAGTGTGTCTAAAAAACATGTGTCTGAAAAAGCGAGAGGACGGGTCTAGAGAGGAGGAAGTCTTCAGTGGCTTATCTGGATAAAGTTTTATTTCTATGTCTGAAATTGTTTTTTATTCAAAACAGAGGTTGTATTGGAGGTTTCAGATTTAAATGAGCTGATGTACAAGTCTTTTCATGTACTTTTCATAATGTATGACACCTTAAAAGATTTTAAGGTTTTGTATTGATCATAACGAAGAGGAAACTGAAACTGAAATAGTATTGTTTCCTTTCTGAAGAGGGACTAGGTGAAACTCAGAAAGGATTCTGAGTAGTAGAGGTATTAATCTGATAGAAAACTCATCCAAGTTGCCTTTACAATGAATTAAAGCAGGAGCTCCATCTGTATGTGGCTTGGGAGGAAGAATAAAGGGTGAATTCTAGCACTGATGCAGTCAGTGAGGTGAGGATGCAACGTGAATATGTGGTCAAAAGCTTTCTGGCTGAACAGTACCCTAAGAATTAAATTTTGCATAAGATGTCCTTGAATATATTGGAATTACATGTTTCAATTCTACTTGTAATCTCTTTATCTCCAAATTCATAATCATTCCTGTCTGAAACTTTGTCTAAAACCTTCATAAATACAACAGGACTTTATTGTGCTGAATAGACTAACATCATAGGGCAAAACTGATGAGGATGAAACCAGAGATCTGAAGAGAAAGTGCTGCAAGGAAACAGCAGATGAATATATATAAAGAAATACTGTCATTCTGAAGATAACACTGCTTCAAAGATGTACTTGTAGAGCTCAGAATGAGCAATAGCCTGCAGAGCTGAGTTTGGAGGCTTGTGTCACTAGCAGATAGAGTTCAGGAAGGAAAAGACTACACATTGTGTGATCTTTTTTAAAGCTGCTTAGAGATATCTTGGTCTGAATTCCATGGGTGCAGTACACTTGTTTTTCTATTAAATTAAGTGAATTGGTCAAGTAGCTCAAAAAGAGGATCCCCGAGATCTGCTTTCAAAAGCAAAGCATTCAAAATGTGTGAAAAAACAGTCATTTTAACATAGGTTTTCAGCAGTTTTGATCTCTAGTTATGAAATGCATCTGATTCAACGATCTAAGCTCACAGGCATTCTGTGAAGCTAAATTTATTAATGCCTTTGAAATACATGGTGAAGAGAACACAAAAAAAATAAGTTTTTGTAATACATATTTCTGAGAAGTACTTGGTTACACATTGGATTGGACGATTAAAGCAGCTATTGAGAAGATACTAATGAAGAAGGAACTGTGAAAAAAACAAATGCAAAAAATCCATCCAGACTGTAGCAAATGTAAGCACATATTTATATTGTATATATAGTTATAGTTACATTCTTCATTTGGTAGAAAAGTGCATATAAATACACACATGCTTTTTTTTTTTTTGAAAGATACTATTTGTGAAATCCTATGCTTCTATGGTAGTAAATGCCAGAGCTGCAGATATTCATGAAAATTGAATGAGAAAGAATCTGCTCCCCAAAATACAGTGTGGAAAAAACAGAAAAAAAAAAGTTAAATTCAGCCATAATATAAATCATATACAGACACTTCCTGTAAGATTTCTCACAATATTAGGCAACAGATCTAGAAAGAAACACATCCTTATTGATATGCTGGCAATGGCTGCAGGCTAGAAGTTGGACGGTGCTCAAGGGCATTCCTGTAGCCTCCTCACCAGCCGAAGATGATTTTGCCAGCGTGCTTAGGCTAGCAGTTAAAGGGCTCTAGCTCCATCAGTACAGAGCTGCACTGACTGAATATGCTTCTAATTCTTTCTGTTTTTCCTGTCATTGTCTGTGGGGTTTTGTTGTTATTGTTTTTCTCATGTGGAAAATTTGTTTTTCTGTATCTTATTCCTGGATCCATTTTACAAAAAGAAGAAGAAACCAGACAAATTGATGAGATGAATTTATGAAAAGGAGGGCTGGCTCAAGAAACCTGATTAACTTGTTGGAGTAAAGATAATAGGAGATGATAAGAACTGGGGAAGAGATAGATTCTATTTCATCATTTCATAAGTGTGCTGTGTGAAAGGAGTGTATGTAGGGTTACTAAATACATTACCAATAGTGAAATTTTTCATAAAAATTTAACTTAGCTACTAAGGTTACAGCAGTAAGTGAATACAGGCTGAGAAGGAGGAGAGGTAGATTGTACAGTTCTGAGGCACAATGCTTTTTTATTGTAAATTGTTATTATAATATTTTTTCTTAAGCTTTCAGTCACTCATTATTTGCCAAAGATCTGTTATTTAGCAGGACAACCCACCTTGGATTTCAGAAGCAGCTTTTATTTGTCTCGTGACTTTCTGTTCTGATTTAGTGACATTTCAGTAGTCTATCCAAATTAATGGAGATTGTGAGGACAAGCTCATACCATACATACATCACTGCCATATAGCAAAGAATAGACAAAGTGAAATATGACAGGATATAGGTAAAGGGTGTGAACTTTCCCCAAGAGCACAAGGATTGACCAAACGATGCATTTCTCTCTCCTCTAGAAGGGATTCACAAAACCCTGCCTAGGATAGGATAGATCTAGCGGGTATATTACTGCTTTGCTGTAATTTCCCCAGGCTCAGAACTTTACACAGACAGCTAACAATTTCTCCAAAAGTGAATACAGAAATTGAGGTTGGATAGAAAGAGCTATAGTGGAAAGCAGGACTTCTCTTACCAGTCCTTCAAATGGTAGCATTATGTCTGTAGTATGCCTGGTATTTCCTCATTCTCTAGTGTTGCCTAATGTAAAACTTAATACTCCTTTAATGAAAGTCATGTGAGCATTTGTGATATATTTGAGCATGTGGCAAAATGAAAGAGAAGAAGGATGTTGTACACAGTGCTGGTCACTGTATTGCAGGAAATAAGAATCAGAAGTGACAAAGAAAATGTCAGGTAGAATAATAAAGAGTTTATGGGATATACTGCTATGGGAAGCTATTAAAACGTAGCATTATAAAGAAAAAAGAAAAGAAACAATAAAGAAAAGATATGTTGTAGACATAATTCTAAGGGGGTTATAGGAAGTAGGTACCTGAAGGGCTCTGAAAGGTGAAAACTTTGGGAATAAGAAAGCATGAATTATGGTAAAAGAGGACCAGATATTTCATTCAAGGTGATTATTATGTAAAAGAGTTAAAAACTGAGTTCATTTGAGTTGTTCTGGATTTACAATACTTCAGGTTTAGATCTGGATCCAGCTCAGAGAGCTGTACTGGATTTACTTGGCAAGGTTTTGGTTATGGAGTACTGCAGGGGTAGTCTCTGTGAGAAGACACCAGAAGCTGCCCCTATGTCAGACACAGTCAGTTTCAGCCATGTCCAACAGATCCGCTGATGGCCAAAGCTGAGCCCATCAGTGGATTCCTCTGATAAAATATTTAAGAAAGGGCAAAAAATGCTGTGCAGCAGCTGTCAGAGAGGAGTGAGAAAAATGGGAAAGAAACAGCCCTGCAGACATGAAGGTCTGTGTAGAGGAACGGGGAGGAGGTGCTTCAGATGCTAGAGCAGAGGTTCCCCTGCAGCCCATGGAGAAGACCATGGTGGAGCAGGTGTTAGCCCTGAAGCTCATGGAGGACCATGTCAGAGCAGATATCAAAACTGCAGCCCATGAAGGATCCCACTCTGGAGCAAATGGAGATGCCTGAAAGGAAGCTGCAGCTTGTGGAGAGCCCATGCTGGAACAGGGTCCTGGCAGGAGCTGTGGCCCATGGAGAAGAGCTGTTTCCTTGGCAGGAACTGTAGCCTGTGGGAGACCCATGCTGGAGCAATCTATTCCTGAAAGACTGTACTGTGTGGAAAGGACCCATGCTGGCACAGTTCATGAAGGACTGTATCTCATGGAAGATACCCTATGCTGGATCAGAGGAACAGTGTGAGGAAGAAGTATTGGCAGAGACAAAGTGTTATCAGCTGACCACAAACCCCATTCCCCACGCCCCTGCACTGCTGGGGTGGGGAGGAGGTAGAAGTGTCAGAAATGAAGGAGTAAAGTTGAGCCTGGGAAGAAGACAGGGTAGGGCAATGTGCTTTTTATTTTAGATCGGGATGGGTTTTTTTTTGTTTCTCACTATCATACTCTATTTTTAATTGGCAGTAGGTTAAATTAATCTTCCCCAAGTTGAGTCTGTTTTGCCTGTGGTGGTAACTGGTGAGTGATCTCCCTGTCCATATCTCAGCCCATGAGCTTTCTTCATCTTATTTCCCCCCATCCTGTTGAGGAGGGAAAGAAAGAGAGTGGCTTGGTGGGCACCTGGCAGCCAGGCAAGGTTAACCCACCACAAGAGCTTTGAACCTTTCCTCTGAAAGAAGACGAGGATGATTTCAGCTAATATAACTTTGGAAAAACATGGTATGTGTTACCGCAACAAAATATTTTCACTTGAAATGTCAAAAATGCTGACACATCTGCTGTGTAATTATATCTGTTTAGATCTATAGTGGATATGGAAAACTTTAGAAAGTGAACGTATACTGATATTCTGTCTCTTGAAAGCAGGCAAGTTCCAAATGAATACCTATAGTGTGATTAAGTAAATGATTGAAAATAACCATGGCTTAAGGAAGAGGTAGGTTAGGAGGAAGAAATATTGCCTTTGCAAACTATTCCACAACAGCTGGAATTTCTTTTTCTTTTATTTGCCAGAGACCAGTGAGTGCACATTTGCCTGAGAATGAAAAATCCTTGGTGCAAATTTAGAACCAAGTCTGAGAAATGTTTACAATAACCAGAATAATTTGGCTGTCACATTCATGAAAGGATACCAGGGTATGTGAATGCATCATCACAAAGACTACTTCAGCATTTTATTCTGACATATTGGATTTTCAAGGTTTGCAGAAATAGGAGTAGAGCAAAGCACTGCCAAAAGTTTCCTGTAACCTCTAGAGGGATGGACTGGTGTTATTAGCATATTAGGGAAAACATCTCAAAATCAAGTGGTCTCTCTGGTATGGATGAAATGTTATGAAATAAGGCTCAAAAAATATCTCTAAGATCACCACCACCAATAATAATGTATTGTTAGCAATAATGAAGAATTTTTAACAGTGAATGCATTCATGCTTCTTTTCTGATAGAAGCTTTTAGATGGAATACTTTGTAGCTTTCTGATCAAGGGAACGGTACGTATAGGTGCACACCCAGTCTATTTGCTAAATTGTAGATACAACGTTAAAAATGACTCCAAGAGGGAGATAAAATGTATTTTAATGCACTGTGGGAGATATATTTAGTCCTAAAATCTGATATGAATTTACTAGCTTTTGAGTGTTGATCACAGGAAATGACATTTGAGAGTGCAGAGCAGTCCGTCAGGTATAAAGATCAGAGACGTCTGAGGGGGAGAATTCTCCATTGATGGCAAATTCTGTCAGCATTAGCTCTCTCACACTTCTTCTAAATACTCTCTACAGGAGGAAAAACTAGTCTTTGAAAATATTATTTCCTACCATGCTTTCCGTTTAATTCCTCTGAGTGAGGTTAGTGAAGTATACCGTAAAAAAAAATACAATATGATTCTATCCTAAGGTTTTCTGTTGTTGTTGTTGTTGTTGTTGGGGGGGGGGAGGGGGTTAGTTTGTTTTTTGGTTTGGTTTTTTTGTGTGTTTTTTTTTTTTTCATTTAAAGAATGTGGAAAGCCTGTAGAAAAGTACTAATGGATGTTGAAATATGCATTTCCTTTTGCATGTGCAGGGGAACAGAAAATATATCTATCCTGTCCTCTGAACTGTGTATTACAAGGAGTGTCTGTTTATATATATATAACCATATTTTTTGATGATAGAAGACTTAAAAAATGGTTGCATATGCTCTTATAAAACTGTAGGTCCCATTTTCTTTTGGAAGCAACTTCTTTCTTGCTAGGTTATTTCCAGCCGTTTCAATTTCCTCTACCTCCAGTTTGGAAAGAAAGGTGCCAACAGAGAGTGATGAATCCATTGGTAGTAACAGTCCCAGATCTGGAGGCTCTGCTGCTCAGTACAAGTATTGGACAAGTGAGTTCGCAGTCTTCTGTTCCATTTGAGCAACTCAATATGAATAAAAGACAGTACCTTGCTGAAGAAAGGAAACACCAACTTTACATAGAAAGGCTTTTCCAGCACCCATCCTGAAGCTGAGGTGCACAATTCTGAGCAGGTGGAGGAAGTAAGACACAGTAGAATGAAGATGATAAAGGGTGAGATTTTGCTGCAAGTAGTTCTTTTTATAGAGATTAGTATTTTCCTTATACTTTCCCCTTGCAACATGTTTCTCTTCATGATGGGGTAAGTGATAAATTTTAAGCTTTTAGATTTTGATGGAACACAGAGGAACAACTTTCAAGGAGGGCTGGGAGACATAACAATTGTTTTATGTTCTAGAAAATTTTATTGTAGTGTCCCAAAGATGGAGGAAGCATTAGCCATAGAGTAAAACCTGGAAGCTTTCCTGGATGTCCAGAATGGCTGACTATGCATAGTTGTGCTAGTCCCAGTGGGCAATAGAATGTAGGTCTGCAAACCTGGGTTCATTAGAGCAGAGTGGTGAATGCTCAGCAGGTGTGAGTGCATCTTCTGTGTAGTAGCAGTTGTGTAATACTGTATGAGAGACATGGAAAGAAGCAGATAAACACTATGTCCAGCTATTCATGTCCCTAAAAGCATTGATTTATTATTCTATGACAGTAAACAGATTGGAAATTTGTGCCAGTTGGTGATGAAACTAACAATCACTGGATTTTGCATAGCTTTTTCATATCCAGGTTAGCATGGTCCCATTTATATGTTTATTCAATATCCAAAATAGAATAGAAAGCCAAGCAGAGTGAGGGTTTGAGAAGCAGAATTCAGCAGAAAATAGGCACCTGAGAAACCATAAATAATATGCACAGTATAAAAATTTGAAGATCATAGATTTCTTTTCAGTACTGGGACTTTGACAGGATAGTAAATATTCCTCCAAGACAAAAATATTCTGCATCAAATTTTGTAGGACACCTCTTGCATGATCTTAAGATTTTCTGCCTATTTGGGGTTTCGTATTGGTGCTGTAAAGGGGGTTTATATCCAATACATTTAGCAGGTATATTTTTTCTTTCTTTTGATAAACGGAAACCTGCAAATTTTCCTGTTACTAGATGTGTTACTATTAGGCTGAGCTAACAATGAAATCTTTGTGCCTTGACTCACCTTGACAGTTCTCTATGAATGTAAGTCACCATAAAGATTTTGAATTTACTATGTTTCTAGGTTGCTTGGTTTTTTTTAAAGTTATTTGAGAATATGAGTCAATAAGATACAAACTCTAGATAACATGAAAATGCAGTGAAAGTTTAGCATATAATTTTAAAACTCTTGTTGTCCTTTGAAGCCTATATCAATACTACCTGTTAGGCAGTCAGTAACATCGGAGTACTTTATTTTTAAAGCGTTAAAGTGTTAAAGTAACCATTGGTTGGTTGTGTTGTGGTTTAACCCCGGCCGGCAACCAAGCACCACACAGCCGCTTGTTCACTCTCCCCCCAACCCAGAGGGATGGGGAGGAGGATTGGAAAGGAATGGAAAACTCAAGGGTTGAGATAAGAAAAAATTAATAGGTAAAGCAAAAGCTGCACACACCAGCAAAGCCAAGGAAAGAATTAATTCACCACCTCCTATGGGCAGGCAGGTGTTCAGCCATCCCCAGGAGAGCAGGGCTCCATCATGAGTAACGGTTACTCGGGAAGACAAACACCATAATGCCAGATGTCCCCTCTTCCTTCTTCTTCCCCCAGTTTATATACTCAGCATGATGTCATATGGTATGGAATACCTACCTCTTTGGCTAGTTTGGGTCAGCTGTCCTGGCTGTGTCCCCTCCCAATGTCCTGTGCCCCTCCAGCCCTCTGGCTGGCAGGGCCCAAGGAACTGAAAAGTCCTTGATTTAGTATAAAAATCACCCAGCAACAACTAAAAACATCAGTGTGCTATCAACATGTTCTCACATCACAGCCAAAACACAGCACTGTACTAACTACTAAGAAGAAAATTAACTCTATCCTAGCTGAAACCAGGACAGGTTGGGTTTGGGGTTTTTTTGCTTGTTTGTTTTTGTTTTTGTTTTTGGTTTTGGGGTTTTTTTTGTTTTTGGTTTTTTTTTTTGTTTTGGTTTGTTTTTGTTTTTGGTTTTTTCCCCTCAAGTATTTGGCTCTTCAAACTACAGCTGACTTTTGGAGTTGAATTGACTTTTGAATTGACTCAGTTCCCCTTAAATGGTCGACTATTGCTCGGACATTTCCTCTTGCTCTAATCCTCGCCCAGGTCTGCACATATGCAGCACTGCTGGCCCAAGGCAAATCAGTTTTGTAACCCGTTCCCGTGAGCTCAGTGGCAAACCCGCCCCGGACTAGGCTGTGTCGCTGGCCGTGGTGCTGAAATGTCAGCGTTCAGCTCGACTACTCTGCGTTTTAAAATTTGTATTGCTATAGCAGACAAGGTTTGGGGAGTATTTGGGGGAGCTTTACATCTGCATTACTTCACTTCCTTCCTTCGGTATCTTCTTGTATTTCTGATTGTTTATATTTGTTTCTCCATGGGCCTCACTCAAACATTTAATCGTCTTCACTAAAACATTTTGAGGTGAAAGGAACGCTATGTGAATGTTCACCTGAAGCAGGAAGACATGAAATACATTTTTCTGGTAATAAAAGTAGTGGTAATCTGATACTACTACTTTATGCTCTGCTACAAGGTTTTTGCTTCAGTAATAATCATAAAGGACACTTAGATTTAGACAGCAGAGTTCGCAGGCAAGAATTACCTTCCAAGCTCTTAAACCAACACTTCTCAAAAATCTGTAAAGACAAGCTGTTCAGCATTCAGTGGTGAGAAGAAATTTTATTTATAACAATTAGGACCTAGATGTTTTTGATTATGGTGCTTTCTTTGATAGTGCTATGATTACCTTGAGGTACTTCCTGTGTGTACAGAGTAACCATGACCAAGACTGATAAAATGAAGACAGTAAAGATTTCTTTTTTATAAGAATGAGGTGAAAAAGAATTTCTGGCTAGCGGAGCATGCTAGATATAGAAGGAAAGTGTATGTCATCAGAAAAAGGATTCAGAAGCTGTTCTTTAGGGAATTGTCCCTGTATTTAGTCCAGATAATGACAGCTGTCACATTTTAGACTACTCAACGTGAGGGATCACAGGCATAATACTTACTCCATACCTTAGACATTTTTTTATTTTTTAATTTTATGTCCCTCAGACCATAATACATAAAGGCAGAACACTATTTTTTTCATGCAGCTAACTTTCACTGTAAAAATGACTGGGTTGCTGGATCCCAATAAGAAAGATACATATACTTCAAGACAGGTAACTATTTCCTAAAAGCCTAGGAAATGTAACAGCAAGTTACAAAATCTCACATTCCTTTCTCATGCTGGGAACCTGATAACATTTGGATGGACCTCTGGTCAGGGCATGGCATGCTCCACAGATCCCACCTTTGATGAGGTTCATCATGCTCATAGTGTACCCATGTTTATGGGTAAGGATCAGGGCGAAGGCTGATATCCTGGTGAGATTCTATTATAGACCAGCCAAACACGATGAAGAGGCAGATGAAACATGCTGCAAGCAGCTGGGAGAAGTTTCATGATCGCTAGGCCTTCTTCTCATAGGGGACTTCATATTACCAGATGTCTGCTTGAAGTCCAGTACAGCAGAGAGGTAACAGTCTAGGAGGTTCCTGGAATATGTAGAAGATAACTTCCTGACACAGCTGATCAGTGAGCCAACCAGGGAGATGCCCTAATGGTCCTGCGGTTTACAAACAGAGAAGGACTGGTGGGTGATTTGGTTTTTGGAGGACATCTTGGGCATAGTGATCATGAGGTGATAGACTTTATGATTCTTGGAGAAGTAAGGAGGGGAGTCAGCAGAACCTTGGATTTCCAGAGGGCAGACTTTGGCCTGTTTAGGTGACTGGTTGACAGCGTCCCTTGGGAGGCAGTCCTGAAGGGCCAAGAGGCCCAGGAAGGCTGGACATTATTTCAAGAAGGAAGTCTGAAAATAACAGGAGCAGGCCATCCCCATGTGCCAAAAGATGAGCTGGTGGGGAAGAAGACCGGCCTGGCTGAACAGTTTTGGCTGGAACTCGGGGGAAGAAAGGAGAATTTACTACCTATGGAGGAAGGGGCAGGCAACTCAGGAGGGGACTATGAGAATGTCATGAAGTTATGCAGGGAGATAATTGGAAAGTTGAAAGCCCAGCTAGAACTCAGGCTGGCCACTGCCATGAAAGATAGCAAAAAATGTTTTTACAAATAGATTAGAAACAAAAGGAGGGCCAAGGATAATCTGCATATTTTATTGGATATGGTAGGAAATACTGCTCCAAGGATGAGCAAAAGGCTGAAGTATGTAACACTTTCTTTGCCTCAGTCTTTAACAGTAAGACCAGTTACCCTTAGGGTGCTCAGTCCCTTGAGCTGGAAGACAGTGACAAGGAGGAGGAGAATTAAGTCCTCATAGTTCAGGAGGAAATGGTTAGTGACCTGCTATTCCATGTATAAGTCTATGGGGCTGGATGGGATCCACCCAAGGTCACTGAGGGAGCTGGTGGAAGAGCTCTCCAAGCTACTCTCCATCATTTATCAACAGTCCTGACTAACTGGGGAGGTGCCGGAAGCCTGGAGGTTAGCCAATGTGATGCCCATCTACAAGAAGGTCTAGAATGAGAATCTGGGAAACTACAGGCCTCTCAGCCTGACCTTGGTGCCGCAGAAGGTTATGGAGCAGATTATCTTAAGTGCCACCATGCAGCCTGTGCAGGACAGCTGGGAGATCAGGCCCAGCTAGTATGAGTTTATGAAAGGCAGGTCCTGCTTGGTGAACATGATCTCCTTCTATGACAAGATGACCCACCTAGTGGATGAGGGAAAAGTTGTGGATGTCGTCCACCTGGACCTTAGTAAAGCCTTTGACACTGTCTCCCAGAGCATTCTCCTGGAGCAACTGGCTGCTGCAAGCACATGGCTTGGACGGGTGCACTGTTTTCTGGGTAAAAAGCTGGCACTGTAAGAATGGTAGTAAATGGAGTTACATCCGGCTGGTGTCCAGTCACAAGTGGTGTTCCCCAGGATTCAGTATTGGGGCCAGTTCTGTTTAATATCTTTATTGATGATCTGGGCGAGGTGATCAGGTGCACCCTCAGTAAGTTTACAGATGACACCAAATTGAGGGTGGTGTTGGGGGTGTTGATCTGCTTGACAGTAGAAAGGCTCTACAGAGGGATCTACATGGATTGGATTGATGAACTGAGGACAATTGTATGAGGTTCAACAAGGCTCAGTGCCTGGTCCTGCACTTGGGTCACCACAATCCCATGCAATTTTACAGGCCTGGGGAAGAGTGGCTGGAAATCTGCCTGGAAGAAAAGGCTCTGGGGGTGCTGGTTGATGTCCAGCTGAACATGAGCCAGCAGTGTGCCCGGGTGGCCAAGGTGGCCAATAGCATCCTGGCTTGTATCAGACACAGTGTGGCCAGCAGGACAAAGGGGAGTGATTGTCTTCCTGTGCTTGGCATTAGTAAGGCTGCACCTCAAACACTGTGTTCGGTTTTGGGTCCCTTACTACAAGAAGAACATTGAGGTGAGCATGTCCAGAGAAGGGCAACAGAGCTGATGAAGGGTCTAGAGAACAAGTCTTATGAAGAGCAGCTAAGGGAACTGGGTTTTTTACCCTGGAGAAAAGGAGGCTCAGGGGTGATCTTATTGCTTTGTACAACTACCTGAAAGGAGGCTGTAGGCAGGTGGGGATCAGTCTCTTGTCCCAAGTAACAGTGATAGGACAAGAAGAAATTGCCCCAGGTTGTGCCAGGGGAGGTTTAGATTGGATATTAGGAAAAGTTTCTCCACTGAAAGGATGTTCAAGGATTGGAACAGGCTTCCCAGGGAGGGGGTGAAATAACCATCCCTGGAAGTGTTAAAAAAATGTGTAGATGTGGTGCTTAGAGGCAGGGTTTAGTGGTGGACTTGGTGGTCCTGGGTTAATGGTTGGACTTGATGACCTTAAAGGTCTTTCCCAACCTGAATAATTCTAGGATTCTGTGTTTAAGTCCGCTAGTAGAATCTTGATCACAGTACAGCTTCATCAGTCACTGGGAGCAATCAAACCCAGAATGCTGAATTAGCTTTAGAGACTTCCTTGGACAGTGTGGTGTAATATTTGTATCTCATTAATAAAGCTACCCTTCTAGAAGAGGTCCACTTAGTATTTCAGTATTATATATCCAAGACAATATGATATTCATACTTTTGATTAAGTACACATTTACTATATGCACATTGAATAATTTTGCATTGGCTGTGTATTCATTAATTATACTATTGATTGGCTATGCCTTGCTTAAGTAGCTGTTATGTGGTATCCATGATACAGAGGCATACACCTGGATTAGTCTTTAAGTGGATCAGTAACTCCTCACACAGTAGTCTTCCAGGCTGACCAGTGCAGCCTCAGATTCCATATGCAGTCACACGCAGAAGTTGCAGTGTTCAAATCTTATGGGTAAATCGAGCCCAGCCAAATGAAACCTCATTGTACCAACATAGTCTAATTCATAATAGAAAGGTCATTGAAAGGTACGTGCGTCTTCTCAGACCCCAGGTAAAATATCATGTTATAATACCATGTTGCTAAACTTCTTTCTAGAAGAAATTGTCAAATGAGCCTGGTAATGGAAAACTTTATCTCAGAGAAGCTAAGCAACTGCAAAGTTATCAAAACAGTCCTAGGCAAATCCTGCAATTGTCCTCCCAACAATTTCTTGTTTAGTTAGTTCATCACAAGAGTGGTTGTATGCCATGTAGAACATCACATAGGTAAAGATACTGATCTCAGTGCTCCAGGCTAAATAAACAAAAGCATAGAGCAGAATGTCACCAGCAGAATAGATAGAATTCAGCTCTTTCAACATGGAATCGAGTCTCAGGACACTGCAGATGAAAGAATACTCAAAAAATAAAGAGGACATATTCCACAGCAGAACTGTCAGAAAATGCTTTTCCTTTTAAAAATAAATAATGAAAATAATAAAAAAGTCAGATTGCAGAAATATCTGTGAGCACAGCAGAGGGACAAACCCAAGATCTCTTATGAATAATGACAATTGCAACACAGGCTAGAAATGCTAGAAGAATTTGGAGGGTATATTTACCTTCAGAATTTGGAAGGTTTATTTGCTTTTAGTGCCAGAAATCCAAATAGATCCTGCAATTCTTTTACCTTCTTAGTTGAAAACCTTCATCATGGTACTATTGGCCACTTTGTGGTGATGCTCTCAGGCTCTAAGCTGCACAAATGTTCACTGCAACAGAGGTTTATTCAGTTACTGCACATTTGCTGTTTGGACCAATCCTGCTGTTAACATTGTCCCCAAAGAGGGAGATTTAAATAACTGTGAAATTTGCATAAATTATTTTTAAAGCAGAAACAGAACAAGTGCTGCCTTCAAGTAGCTGATATTGTCCCTCTGAAAGTGAAGATTCAGTCTTTCAGCCAGCAGGAAAAACAATATTTCAAGGCACCGTGAAAGCCACTACAGACAATAATATATCTATATATGTTCTATGATTGGACCTCATGTAGGAGCAAAAAGCAGTGCACAAAATTAGTCATAAAAATGTTTTCTTTATGATGTCTCACAAATGGATTTTTGACTGCATAGAAAGCAACGCTGAGTAAGAGAAACACTTCATTATGTGGAAATTTTATTTTTCTATATTTTCATGAATGAGGGTGTTATTTTACTTGTCTATACCCAGATCTCTCTAAATCTTATTATTAGCCAACTTGTTTATAAGGCAAAAATTGTAGAAACAGAGACAAATAAAAAGTATGCCAATCAAAGGGAAAAAAACCCAGAAAAAATCCATATAAATTGTCTTAGTTCTGTTTTTGCTAATGCCAGAGATAATTTTACCACTCATTTCAAAGGAATTAGGATTAAAAACAATTTAAGAGTCCTTGAAAATCCCAGGTTATGGACTCCATAATTGATTCCTACCTGGATCAATAAATACATGGGGTTTGGGTGAATATACAGCAGAGCAGGAAACAAGCAAACAAAAAGGCCTAATATCCATTGAAGTCTGTAACATTCCTCAGAGATGGAATTTAGGACTGAAAAAAATTTTATCTACATAAAGCATTCATTACATCTTATTAGAGTACATAAATATCTTCTGCTTACTGCAGTTTAAATCTTTGGGAAAATGCAGTGAACCCAGAAATGCAAGGGAAATGTTTTTACACTCATATCAGGCTTCCTTTCTCTTAAGCAGTATATTTTTGCTGGATATTGTATTTTGCTTTATTTCCCCCCCCCTTTTTTTTTTATTCTCTATATTGGAATGAAATAAATCTGCTCTGTGCTGTATGCATTTGCATACAGAGCCCTATGAACTGTTCCAGCAGTCAATCTTTGATGCTGTATTTGTATACTATTGCCATCCATTATTCCAACTGTTTGATCCTGGTGCATCCATTTTAGGTTTAGCAAACTCAAATTTTATTCACCGTTCATAATAATACAATTCAGTTCAATTAATTTGTAACACTGAGGGCTCAGTGCATTCTGTATGCACTTAAAATACTTTTGTATATTATGTCTGATGAATTCTTCCAGTTTATTTAACGCAGCAAGACATGTTAGTTTCCAGACTATTGTCATTATGATAAGGCAAGTCATACACAGAAGTGATTGGGATGGATCCTTGATCAACTTAATAGTAGACCAAGAGCTCATGTCTAACATGCCACATGATGTAATGTGATGGCTGTGTTTCAGAAACAAGTTATTGATAACCGATTCCTTGTAGAATAAAACAGAAACCAGGGAGGTACAGGCACAGAGGAGCTGTCAGGGACATTGGAAACCAAATACTATTTGCAGCCTGTTAAATCCTATGTAGAGTGTGTCCAATAAAGTTATTCAAAACAGAATTTTTCACACCTTTTCACATCAAGAACAACCCATCTGCCCTCCCTGAAAGGTTAAATTTCATTTTCCATAGGAGCACTGCAAGCTGCAGTTAACGTAAGGGCTTTCCCCAGAAAAGTGAAATGACTGTAACAGCTGTTAAAGCCAGTTTCCTACTTTGGGAAAATAGGTGCTGTGGCATCTAATAGGGTCAGAGAAATTTTCAGTAACACTTGTTCCATGAAGATAACAGTAGGACAGCACTTTCTACTCGCATTTATCACACACACACACACACACACACATATATGTGTGTATATATATATATATATATATATATAAATCCAGCAGGTATTTATAGATCTTGCACAACAGTATTCCACCCTCCCTCTTGATGTTTTATTGTTAACCAATGCACTCTTCTCTGCAACAAAATTTCATAGGAAAAAATTTAATTCTAGGTTTTCAGTTATGGACTAAAGAAAGGAAATCAACTTCCTCACCTGCTGTGGCTGGCTGAAGACGGAGAGAAAAGCAGTGTTGATTCAAAACAAAATCACCTAGTGAGGATCCATTCACAGCTATTCTTCTGTCCTGCTTGCTTTGTTTAAGACAGTAAAAACATCTGTCTGAAGCAAATTTTCTTACCAAGGGGTACCTTTGTAAGTATGTTTTTTGTTTGGAACACACTTGCCATTCAGTGAACAAATAGGTACTGTGAGCTCCCGTGGGTCTTTGCTTCCATCATGGCTTCCAGAGTATCTGGGCTGTATGTCAACTCCACATATTAGGAAATCCTCACTAGTGCATGTCAGATGTACCAATTAAACCTTTTTAAATGCCAGAAGTCTCTGCTTGCTGACATGAAACTAGAACTGTCGTATATGAAGAGGCTGATTTTCCATAATTTCTTATCCATTTTCAAGTAACTGCATTACCTCACATTTCCATGTGAGGAAAGAGCTCACAGATGCTGATTTATAAACACTGTGACATTCAAAATGAAAGGTAAGAATACTACTATTGATCCAGATGCCCAAATGACAATGTTTTCTGATTTCCATGAGGCCCAGTGCAATTATTTTCAGCATCAATGGCCCCATTAGCACCAGAGAGAAAGTGCAACTGGGCATTTTGATTGTTTTTAACTCTCTGGCTTAACCATAACTGTAACAACATGAGATGACCTTTCACATGATTCTACAAAGCATTCTTCATGTTTCTTAGAAGTGACATACTGATACTTGAAATAGAGAACTTTATTATATGTACATTTTTCAAAAGTCAGCTTTGACCCTGGAAGCACAGAATTATGGAAATGTGTGTCTTCATGGAAATAATGCATATTAACATCACAATTTTACCTCAGAAGATTTTGTTCCTTCTTCTTTTAATCATGAATAAAGCTTTGGTTATTGTCTGTAAAGATGGGATTTCACCTTGTATCCAAATTGTAAACAATGACAACAAAAGATTTTCTAAAATTTTTCAACAGTATCTTTTTAGTGAAATTTCCAGATGTATATATCCTTTTCCCACACCTTCCAGAGTGAATGAGGATAGACTTCCATTACCTCACACTGTAGCTTAATGTTCTTTCTGAATGTGGACATAGCCCCCATTTTCCTGTGCAGTTCTACTGATACACTTACAAACTTTCTCATTTTTTATTTAACTGCTAAATCCAGTTTTCTAGTGTCATGCCTTTAGATCCTTCATATGTAGATATCATAGTAGTACCCAAACACCTCAGATCTTCAAAGTGAAGATCTTAGTTTCACAGTGCTACAGCATTAAACTGAAGGACTATACTTGTTTTGGCAGAAAGGGGAATAAAATCTTACAAAATCTAAGTAAGTTGCCCAAGATAATAGCAAAACCACCTGTTGCTGAGCAAAAGCAAGAACTCTGTTCTCACTAATGTGTGTTTGTCATCGCGAATGCAGGACTGTCACTGAAGCTGCAGGTGAACCTCTGCTGAAGCTTGTTGGTCCTAGAGGCTGTCTAAATGTGCTCACTTACAAGATTAACTTTACCATCAGAGCTCTGTTAAACTGTAATAAAAACATTTTCAGGCCGTTCCACATCTTTTTTGTAACTGTGTCTACATTATCCCAAGCTGATTGTTTAACACTCCATTCAAGACATTGAGCTTTTCAGCAATGAGAAACCATCTCCAGTGATGACTCAGACATGAGTTCCCAGCCAGTAAGACACTAAGAAAAGAAAGGAGGACCCAAGCTGGGTCTAGGTGCACTGCTGGTCCCCTTACTTCAGACTGTATCAGGCTGATGCTGTTCTGAGAAGACAAAAGCAGAAACCCAAAAGATGGGCCTCTGCCACCTCCCCTTGTGGTATTGCCACTGGCTTGGTGCAGTGTTTGGATGTGAGTGATGCTGTGAGGGGTCCAAGATGGAAAGGTGAGACAGTGAAAGGAAAAAATACGCAGGAGAAACAAGAAAAGAAGAATGATTGATTGACACTCTCCACCACTTCTTTTCATTTCTTCTTTTTTAAGTGAAATGGTAGCAGGCACAACAATCTTTCTGAAAATATCTTGCTTTCAGTTATCATGGTGCACATTCAGCACACAATATCTGTGATTATCTAGAAATCTATCTGTGAATACTGATAAAGGATGAAGCATTTCTGCTGGGGAAAAAAAAAAGAAAAAAAGAGGTGTTCATAACATATTAATGACTGCTTTACATCTTGAACTGACCTATCTAGGACTCAAAAAATTGTAAGTGACATCCAATAGTTTGTACAGCAAAGACACTAAATACAGCAATTTTCTTTTCGTCTCTTTTCGTCACTTTTCATCTCTTTCTTTTGTGGTATTCCATATGTCTATGGAGTAGCTCTTCCTACGCCCATATACACACCCTGAAGTTGTTTTTACCATGTCTTACCTACAGATACACTCAAAATATACATCAGCTTTAAGACTGGTAGAATAACAGAATAGGAGAAAAAGAAAGGCACCATTCGACCTATTGGTTGAGAAAGATGATGCCACCTTTTGCAAAAGAGCCTTTTCTGGTCTGTTTGGGTATGCTGGATTTAAAGGGCTAAAAGCCTCTGAATGCAAGCTGGGGAAATGGGAAAGTGTAACTCCATGCCAGAAGGAGGTAAGAGATACTGTGAAATGTTAAAAAAAAAAAAATAATTTAGCTAGGAGTAGATCACTCTTCTTTCATAAACAAATGGCTATTATTAATTTTCTGTGGCTTACACTTCCTTCCCTCTTTGCGTAGTATTTCTCTCTCTAGGCTACTGTTGTAAAATAGTAATTTCTTAAGGTTTGCTTTTCTATTAGGTCACACAGTGCCAGACAGCTTTATGGCATGTCCTAATAATTCAACATCTCACTGAAAAAAAAAAAAAAAAAAAAAAAAAAAGGTCACAGCAGCTATTTATATATGTGACCCTCAAGGCTAACATAGGAAAACTTGAGCCTTTATTTTTATTTTTATTAATTTCTAGGATATGGGTTTGCTGATCTGTGAGTGGTGTAAATTTTTAAACAGTGGCACTCTCAGCAGTTATGCAGACTTGGGTAAATACAGTTTGTCTCAGAGGACTGCAATATATGAACAGTATTCTCCATTTGAAAAGCTCAAAAGAATTTTCTACTAATTTGTTGTGCTAGGGAGTGTTCGGTACCTGCTCACAGCTTTCATAAGAAATGAAGAAGAAAGCCTAGCTAGCATCAACCATCTATCACACTGTGGGTGATCCTTGGAAGTGGAGTTATCTCTAAAATGAAAAAATCATATCTATGCAGTATACCCCTTTGGCTTCTCCTCCTCCCCCCAGCCCCCAATCTGTGAAGGAGAGGAAAGAGTTAAGAAGTATAAGAAGCTGCACAAGACTGAGTGAATTGAAATCGACTATCTGAATACTATTACAGGATGCAAACCCACAAGCATTTTTAGTCCTTCAGTGCTTTAGAGATTCAAAGTCCTGTTGAATGCATTCCTGAGCTGATCCCTCTTCTACTTTAGGTAGGGAGTGGGGTACAACTTGGTCTGAACAACTTATATGTGAAAATCACCTTAAAAATACTATATGGGTTACACTTCTTAGTGAGTGTATGAAGTGTATGATACTAGCATTATCCACATCTTAGAGGCAGTATGAGTTTAATTTATGGGCAATACCTCTGATGTAAACTCTGAGTGCTCCATTTATCCCTAGCACTCTGAGTCAGCAGCAAGAAGTGGAAAATTCATGTAGACAGACAAGTTTCTTTTGGCTGCAAATCTGTTCTGTTGCAGTTGTTCCTCATCTTTTTATAGCAGAATATACATGCTAAAAGCTGGAATGGTGTTCTACAAAAGAAAAAAGAAATAAAGAGGAAAAGATTGAAGGTAGAAGTAGGGCTGTAATGTGGTGAGGACAGTAAAGGGTTACAGTAAGTCTAGTAAGTCTCAATACTAAGTGAATGGCTAGTCACAATTTTTAATTGCAATGGTGATGCTTGCCTACATGCTGTGGGAAATGAGGTAAGGCAATGGAACTGGAAATCACTGGAACTGAAGTTGGCACTGAATTCAACAGGATAAATGAAATTGTCTTGGTGATAGATAATTCTGAAAAAACCCGACACTTTAAGTCATGGATCTGGTGGTAAGGGTTTGGGAGATCAGTGCAACCAAAAAGATAAAGGTAGAGGTAGAGTTGGAGGGATCAGGAAAAAATATTGTAGTGGCAGTAAGTCAATAGCTATTAGATTTGGACTAGTTTGGACTACTGAAAGATTTGAAGGAAAAAATGAGAGAAACATGAATTAGGATAATAAAGAGCAGGTTTACAAAAAGTAGATTTGGCTAGACTCATATGACATCTTTCTTTCATACGATAATTGGGTTTTAGAACAGAGGGATCTTAGAAGATCTAATCGGTCTGAATCATTACATAATTCACCTTTTAATAAAGCACATAGTGATTCCACATGGAGATTTGCTAGGAAAAACTGAGGTAAATATAAAAAGCTTAAAGTTAGTGCAGCTAACAGGAAGAAAAGAAATGGATAATGCTGAACTGAGAAGTCTTAAGCTAAGTGTTAGGAGTGAAAGCATTAGAGAGTAATTTTCAAGATGCAGGTCATTTGATGTTGTGATTAATAAACACTGAAAAAGTAGAAATACTCTAACGAAATGTGTTGATTATTTGAAAATGGCAGGTGCTGTTAGTAGGGAGTAGTAAAAGGGTGTTATTCAGAGAGAATTAGTTGGCATTAGGATTGATATAATGTATATACAATAGCATATAAAATTATAAAGTACAAAAGACTTTAATTATTAGGGACTAATAAATGAAATCAAACAAACCTCTTGTAATAATCTTAGATCTTATCAATGGGGTGCCAATGGGAAGGAAGTGTATCTGAGTGCATTCATCAATCACAGGATAATTTGTGTGCTACCATTGTAATGTGACAGTGAAAAAAGCTAGTAAAAGACTGGGATGCGCCAGGGGAGACATTTCCAGTGGAGGAAGGGAGAATATTAATGCACTGTAGCAGTCTTGGATGAGACCTCATCTGGAATATTGTGTTCAATTCCTCATTCACAGTCAGAAGAGATGAATTTGAAAAAGTGCAAGAGACGGGCTCTTATGATTCTCAGGGGAAAGAAGAGTCTATTTCATGAAAGAACGCTGAAAGAGCTTAGAATTTTAGCAGAACAAAAGCAGAGAAGGGGTAAGATTGCTGTCTTTAAATACATCAGGATGGTAAAGCCAGAGACAGGAAGGAACTGTTTAAGCTAAAGAATAGTATTGGCTCAGAAACAAGTGGGAACAAACTGTCCTGGAATAAATTTAGGCTGGAAAGGAAATGAGGGTAAAATACTCTGGTTTTCAGGAAAACTGTTTTAGGAAGTTGATTATATTATATTATCTTACAGCATATGATATGGTTTGGTTACCTACTATAAGGATGTTATAGGAATACTGTTTCAGTTCACTGTTTGTCTGTTATTTTCTGTGAATGTGTAAATGTCTGCATGTGTAAATATTTAATTTGCAGTAAAACTGTAGCTCACTTGGGATTATTTAAACACACATGCAAAAGGCAGACCAACTCTACGTATTTACACAACAGTTAGAATCCAGGATTTTGATAAGTAAATATACCTACCTCGCTGAAATGAGGTAAATTGTGCTTTAGGAAAAATAGGTCTCTGCATCATACCTATAAAATTTAGATAAATTTGCAGGTGGAGCTGTTCACATTCTGTTCCAATGCTCAAACAAATTTTCTTGGCTTAACCAAAGCACATAAAAAGAGGTTAAAACTGACAAAAAGTGAAGCTAGAAATACACCTCTGTAGTTCCATAATTTGGTTTTTGTTCTGTGAAGGAAAGAAAAAACATGTCTGTCTCTGACCTGCTGGGTTGTTGTGATTTGGGTTTTTTTTTCCTTTTCTTTTCCTCTGTAGAAGAAACTTGTAATGAGAAAATGGATTTGAGTGGGATGGTGGTAGAGGAATCTGTTATTCCAATCTAGAAATGATACAGCCTATATAGAAGATAGCATGGGAGAATACATGGTCAGTTTTTGGAAGAAATGTCTGAAAGAATTGTGTGATAGTATTGAGTGCTATCAAAAGAATATACAGAATATGGCATTGAAATAGGAAGAGTGTGAGTTATAGGGACCTTAACAAAGGGGAAAGCTTAGCAGATAGGACAGAAAACTAGCTGATGGAGGAAAAACATGTGCAGAGCCTTCAGAGGCCCAGAAGCTGGTTTTGTATATGCTGTTTGGAAAGGACTGAGGTGGGGGGGAAGTGATGAGGGAAGTTTTTCATGTTTCCAGTGAAAAAGCAGTGAAGTTCACAGGAATATGTGTTTAGAGATGGGTCAGTTCTGTAATGTCACAGGGGTTGCATTTTTGAGAGAATGTTCCAGAAAGGTTGGGTAAGTTTACCATCCCCTTTAAGGTAAAATTTTCTGTGATGCTGTAGCTCCTTATACACTGTACTGTTACTTGTACATGTGTGTTACACAGAAAAAGCATCCTCAGGAGGGTTCAGCATCAAACAGTTGCACAGTCTACCACCTGGTGAGCTGACCTGCTTTTTCTGAGTGCTGTTGCTCAGAGACATAGCAGAAATGCAGATGAGTGTTTGTGTTCTTCCTCTGCCCTTGAATTACCTTCTGGTCTCCTGCAGTTTATTCATGTTTCCTTTCCTCACTGTTTTGCTGGAATCAAATATTACATTAATTTGTCCTTTCAGAATGATCGTACCTCAGTTTACAGTATGTTTTTAACAAGAACAGTTTACTTTGCCACTAGTTTTCAGTATCATTAGCTTTTATCACTTATAGTATAATACTTAAGTCCTTGTTTCTTTAGAAGGCAGCTGAAATATACCATTTTTTGAGATAGTGTCATTTTTCTGGGTATTTTCTTCCAATATTGTTTATGTTTGCTCAGGCTGTCAAAATTACTATCAGTAACAGATGGAAAAGCTACAATTATGGTCCTTATGAAAAAAGTGTTAAGACAGACCATGGTGTTTTATTCTTTCCAAGTGAAATTCAGGCCTAGTCACCATTTGCTGAAAAACTTCTTGCATGGGTATGACTAGATACACTTTCTGTATACGTTCTTTGACAATGAGACATGAACATCTCAAAGAGTTCCCCAGGCAAGCCTTAGTTTTACCTTTTCTATTCATTGGATCTGAAAATGAAGTTCAGTGACAAGAAAGGAAGTGGCCAGCCCCCTCAGTACATACTCACCCAGGATTCTCACCATGTGCCAGCCTGTTCCTGATTCATGCTATCATCACCATTTTGTCCCAGTGATTTTATTGAGGGTCCAAAACAGAATTCTGTCAGTATGACCCAAATCTTATTTTGCAAGTTTGATTAAGAATTGCATGCTAAAAAAAAATGTTTTGTGTTTAGCTGTATGATTTTGTCATTTGTTTTTAATGTATCTTAACAGGGTACAAGTTCAACACCATTGGTCTTGCATTCCTTTCTTCCTAAGAAAACTCATGAGTGCAAAATGCAAGTAATCCTCAAACTAAAACTTGAATTTGAGCCAGTGTGGTAGTTTTCTTATATGAGTCTGCCAGCAGTTTATATTAACAGTAGGAAAGCTGTGACCTTCAATGAGATGGCAATTGAGAAATTTCTAAGAAGTGCCCTTTCAGTACTGAATTGACTAAATATTTTACTGCTGCTGAACTACAAAGCTTATCTACTGTTGGGAGATGTACTGTAGGGACCAAGTGCAGAGTGGCAGGTACCACTTGTCAAATGATTTTCAAACTGAAATAAGGTAGATTATTTTTAGAATTGCAGTTCTCTCTCTGCTTTCTTTTCCTCATGAGCAAAGAAATCATTCAGGCGTGGGTTGCAGAGAGATCATGAATGTTCTCCAATGCTGGTTTAATTTGAATTTCTGAATGGAGAGGTAAGGACCTGTGTTATACAGGAAATCTGTCTAGGTGATCTCTCTGTGGCAACTAATGTGCATGGAGGTAAGAAACTCTCCCCATGTCTCATTGCCTCCTCACATTCTTCAGAGCAAGAAGTCCAATTCTTTCTCATCCAGTATTCTCTCATCCAAGATTTTTCTTAACATTATTTTGGTTTTAAGTACAAAGATGTGAGCAGAGCAAGAGAAATTGTCATGGCAGTAGTTGAATGCAGTATGAAAATAACTCAAGAGGTTGTACTGAAGCAATGTATTTATAGATCAGATATTTGTCTCTTTTCATAAGAGCTTGTATTTATTCTCTGCAATGTCCTGACCATTATACGGAAAAAAATACAGTAATTTTGATTCTGGATAAGTTCTTAAGTAATTTATTCACTGAAATTTTCCTTGATTTTCTGTTATTTTCTTAATCAATTCTTACAAAGAGTAGTTAATATGCATTTGTACAATACGTTAGGGGCCCATTACCTTGACAAAATTAATCAGTTTTAAATTAACCTGAATGTAGAATTCCACACGGGAAAATTAATATATTGTTAATGTCACTGAAAGTTGCAAAGCACTTGGAAAAATAAAAAAAAATCACATGAAACATCATGTTGGTTCTAGAGGTTTTATTTTCCTTTGTGTTTTATGAGCCAGAGCTCCCATTGCTGTATTTGTTTTAAGGCCTGTTTCTGGGCTTTGTCACAAAGCTGCCCAAAGAAGTTATGGGTCAATGCTTACCAAAAGACCCTTTTTGGCACTGGTTTGTTAGAAAACCTGCTTTGTGTAGAGAAATGGGAAGCTGTTTTCTCCTTTGAACAACAAACCTGACCATTTTTTTGGTTCTGTGAGTAGAGTAAATCACATAAACTGCTACATGTTCAATTTTTACCACAGTGCTTTCATCAAACTAACTACTGCCCAAGGTAGGAATAATTTCAGCTGCTTCTAGATTTCTACATATTAGATACTCAGAATGCATCTAACCTAGGTGACTTCGCTCCTTTATAGCGCTGAAGAGAAACAGGTACTTAAAGGACAGTCCATGTGACCTAATGTGATTGTTTACTTTTGAATGAGGTAAATCAGAATATACATTTCATCACTCATACAGTTTCCTGAAAAGACTTCATCTCCTTTAGGTAATTGTACATGACTATCTGTTTCCTCTGCAAATGACTTTTCAGAATAGTTAATAAGAGGTGGGGGAGAGGAAAGGACTGAATGTTTACTTGCAAAGAATCAGGTACATTTTGTCAGGAATCTGAGACTTCAAAACCATACTGTGATACCTTGCTTCTACTTTTACTAGCTAAGACTACTGAAATGATGCTTAGCCAGAAGAATATTTGGACACCAGTGGAATTCATTTGGAGGGAGCAATGGGGGCCACACATAGGAGCACACAGAGGAGAAGGTTTCCTCTGTATTGGTGGTACAATTACAGACACAGACACCAGTCACCCACCCACCACCAGCTACAAAGCACTTCTCAGTGCCCAGTGCTCACAAGAAGCAGGCCAAAAGCCACATGATTTATTAGAAACTATGATGTGACATTGGAAGAGAACAAGGCAAAGGGTACCATCACTATTCTTCCTATATCAGGTAATTTAGTATGTAAAGATTCCCAGATGATTTTAGAGATGGGGCCATGCCTCATGTTAAAAAGAAAGGTTAGAAAAAAGGTACCTACCATGTCCTTACCCCCAGTATCCCTACTTATGTGACCCAGAGGAACTTTCCTTCTTGACTCCAAATCTGATGATTAGTTTCATCTCCAGCATGCAAGGAAAAACAAGGCCTGCCAAAGCAGCAGGCCAGGGGTGCTTCAGTAAAACTGGTGATTTAAACATTACAAACAGTGGAAGGTGTATGAAATAAGCCAGAGAGCAAAACCATTACATCTACAGTGTATCTTACATTAATTTTTACCTTGAAATGATTCACTTTTCTTTAGAAATGGTGCTCTTGAACTTGACTTTGCAGAGTCTCTAGTCCAAAGATCATCAGAACATACTGAATTTCTGTCTCTGAATCTTTCATTTTGCTTTTATTCTGTGGATTAGCATGGCACTGGCTGAATTCAGGAAATCACAAGGAGCAGTCACTGAGTGACTTTGTCGCTACTGTCTCAAGTATAGTATACTTGGTCTGTTAACAGTTCTCCTGCATGACTCCCTGGCATCTAGAAATGTTTCCCTGGGATAGTGCTGGTGACCCCATGTTGTTTCTTCAGAACTGGGGGCAGGCTGCATGTACCCCAGAAACTGCTTACCCACCAAGTACTATTTAGGGTAGGGAAAAGCATGTTGTAGTCCTCACAACTTAGTGGGGAACATTTCTCTGTTCTTGATAGTCATGAGCCTCTATCTTCTGTATAAGAAGCAGGTGAACTTGCCAAGGACATAAAAAATACCATTGATGCTGAGATGAAACTTATCATAAATAAATAAAATTACTTTTTTTTTTGTTTCTAGTTTTTTCACTATCTTATACATTTTGTTATTTTAACTGCGGTCATATCTCTCATGATTTTCAAACAGTTAATTTAGGGATTAAGAAAATTACTGTCTCATCTGATTTATGCTATCATTGTATTCCATCCATGGTTCCTGGGTGTTTCATACATACCCTCAGCACAGGAATTATGAATGTGGTGTGTCAGCATCCTTTGAAAAGGCACCCAGGGGAGGGTGGCAAACAGACGTAAAAGTTCTCAGGTAACAGAAAGGAAAGGTTTCTCCCCTCCCCATCCATCCCTGCTCCATCTATGTACTCACTCCCTGAGAGTATCTGGGTAGTCTTGCTCATGTTTTCCTCAGTGAGAAACTGTGACTCATCAATCCAGCAGAAATATCTCTCTTTGTTTACTTTTTGTCCTGGTTTAGGGGATGGAATTTGCTCACTGAGGGGCAGGATGAGCACCAGAGCTGGCTCAGAAGACTGGTCTTTCAGAGGCAGCAAGCTATTAGACTAGCTCAATCTGTCTTATCTGAGTGCACCCTGCTTCAGACCAAGCATCACATGGTAAAACACACTTCTGCACTGTGAAAAAGCTAAGTTAAACCTTTTCTATGGTATTTCTTTACTTCAATCCATCTTTTCTCCTGTGATGCTGGCAAAGAGCTCTGTGTGATCTATGGCTGAGCCTCTGACTTTCTTTTTCACAGTCCAATTGTGATGCTGCAGAGCAAGAAATAACTCTTACAGATTTTCAACTCTGCCAATACTTACAGTGTGGATTGGTTATTCTGCTGCTTTTAGCTCTTTGTTCCTGTTATATTTTGGCCAAAATTTTGAAATGCAGCATAAATTTTGGGATCCCATATTGGCATAAGGCTGGTACTCAAAGAGGTAGAATGCCCACTTTTTGAAGGTATTAATAGATACACATATCTTCTCTAGTGAGACTGGGGTTGAGGAAGAACATCAGAGAAGAATAAGAAGTGTGAGGGAAACATGACTGCATTTAATTTGTGTGCAGGTGAGCTTGAAGTCACAGAAAGCCACAGGAGGCCACCTGATCTTGAGATTATCAAAGTGTTTTACCAAAAACCAAATCACAAAAGTGAAAGCATTTTTCTAAAGTATTCTCTTGCTCAATAAAATCTACAGCAGTAATTTAAGTGCTGAAAGAAACATGTAAAAGAGTAAGAGATATTTTGTGCTTGGAAAGGGACTTGCTGCAACCAGCTGTGGTAAGAGACAGCAGACTTGGAAACATTATACATACATAAAACAATTACAGAGTGACTATGAGAGAGAGGGTCACAAAGTCTAGGGAAGTATTCAAATCTGACAATTTAATATACAGTCTGGAAACCCTATCAAATGAAAATTAGAAATGATGATTACCCTATGAAACTAGTTTGCAGGCTGCCAAAGATAGCAACTGTTAAATGACTGGGTCTAATCTGATGGACATATTTACTCAGAATAATATTACTGAGATTTACCAGTTTGAGAACTGTGTCAACTCAGAAAAACTCTCACAGAGCTGTGAGATGGCCAAAAAAGCAATTCAGAGAATGAAAATTCGGCTAAATGAACAATCATGGTCAATACACAATATTGTGGCAGTGCAGAAATGTATAATTATATGGGTAGACTTTCCCAGAATAGGTGATTTATTTTTGCAAGTAAATTTGAACATATTGTTGGTATTTAACCTTACTGAGAAGAATAACAGAATACTTATAGCTGGTATTTCAATTATAATTACCAAAAAGAAGACTTCTACACCTTAAAGTAGAAGAAATATTTTTTTTTTTTTTTAAAAAAAAGTTAGCAACAACAGCTAGCTTGAGTTTCAGAGCCCTCTTGGATTCAAGCAACTTAACATGTTCTTTTCCTCTTTCTTTTATCGCTGTCTTTCCACACTATCCATGAGGTAACTCAAAACAAGCATTTAAAAAGTAAAACAATTGGATTGCATTTTGAAACTATGCAATATACATAATTTTTAAATGGTAATAAAATGTATCTTTTTGCTTTGGAAAATATTTTAAAAAATAAAGCAAGTATAATTGATAATGGTCTGCTTTGCTGGAAGGATTCTGAAAAACAGAAAATGGAAGCTTTGCTCTTCCTTTGTTTCATTTCATGAAGAACCTTAATGAAGACCTTTTCCTACCTAATAGCAAATATAATTGTAGGGTCAGAAGGTGTGTAACACTAACTGATGTTACAGAGTCCTCGACCAGCAACTTCAAAGGCCAAGGTTGTAGGAAACGGGTCAAAGCAATCACACCCTCAAAACTGTTCTAACAGAGTCATACAAGTTTATTTCTTTAATTTTTGGAAAGTCAAGTTATTCTAACCTTAGAGAGTATGGAAGATGCTGAATTCACAGCTTTGATTTTCATATATATGTAAGTTATTTATATTTAGGTTTAAAATTTTAAGCCTAAAATGTCCTTCTCTCATGTGAATAACACTGTATCTTACTCAAATGATTGGCTCTCACCTCAACAGCCTTCCCAGTTTCTTGCATCTGAGGAAGATGTCCTATGCAGCATATATCTGCCTACAGAATAAAGACTGACTTACTGTAGTCCTCAGGTTTATAACCCATAACTGTGTCAGGAGTATGAAAGCTCCAAAAATAACTCTAGGAAGCAGAAAAGTAGGATTATTCATACTAGTTGTTTTCAAACTGGTCACAGACTACATTTGGTGTTCAAGACACCAGGAGGTCGTAGACCAGCAATAAGTGCAAGGTGAGGTGGCTTCCTGCCCCGGGCATCCCTGGAGAAGGTTGGGAACAGATAGGTGTTACAGCTTATTGCACCTCTGCTGACTGACCAGCTAATAGCTAATACTTTCCATGTCTTCAGAGACTTTGACTCCAGTTGCTCACTTGAACCTCCATGCTAAAGATCCTGTTTCTATTCACTTCAGAGATGCACTTTTTCCCTGCACTTTGAAGCTTCCCCCAAATTTTGAAGCATTTGAAACTTCCCCAGCCTTAGGGGCTAGAGATCCACCAGCAGCACTGGCACAATTTTACATTCTTACCTAAGACCCTAGCCCCTCTGCCCCTCTCTAGCATGCTCACTGACAGTGAGCAGCCTGGAAAGAGAAAAATTTAGAAGTCTAAAATAGGTCAGATTAACCTGTCCTTAAAATGTGTCTATTTTTTTACCATTTTCCTGTTTTCGTTCTTTATTCATCTTGGAGTGACTCGCTCAAACATCTGCATTGTGGGTATGTAAAAATAGGAGAGATAAATCTCATGTCTTCTTTGAAAATGATTCTTGGATTGTAGATTACTTCAGTACAAGACAACGACAGACAAGTAGTCAGTTGGTTCACATGGTTGGGTTTGATTCAGGACACCCTAGCAGTCAGCACCAAGTAAGGCAAAAGTACTTTTAATACCTTTGACATTTTTCGGAACCGATTTTCCTTTTCTTAAAGGGAATAATAGAGTCCCTATAATGCCTAAATTTCACTTAGACCTTCAAATAGAATTCATTAAATTAAAAAAATAAATATCAATGGAACATTTTATGTTTAAAATGCAGTGAGAATAAGAATCTTACTTTCAGCAATAAATTTGATTCATAAATATATGTAAGATCCTATTTAGCATATATGGTTTGGATACAAACATCAAAAGTATCTTTTTTTGCAGATATTTTTTGCAGCATTTATATTTTCTAAATCTTAATCACATGATGTTATACACTCATAAATCTTTAAAGGGCTTTGGATTTGTGTAAAATAAACCTTGTCTTGTAAGGACTAGGACTGAGTTAGTGGTTGATCATATAGGACATCTATGGTGCATCCACTAAAAAATGTCATTATATTAGAAATTTCTTTAAGCAATGCTTTCCTAGTGTAAGGAAAAAGATAGGAGTTGCCTGGGAAGAGAAACTATAGGATCAGTCTTAGTAACTGAATAATAACTTCAATTGAATAATTGAATAATATAAATAAGCAAATCAGTACATGCCAAAAGACAAATTAGAATCAAAGAACTTCTATGAATTTCTTTAGAATTAATCATTTCCATATCTTTAGTAGCTGAAGCAACTGAGTTTTGAAGCTATGAATAGTTTCTTTTTTCCTCCTTCAATATGTTTTTACAGGTGTTTTGTCCACTTCTCTTTGCCAATTGATTTTTTTTTAAATATGAATTTTCAGTATTTTTTTGGTTTTTTCACTCTTCCTGGTTTTCGGAGTTTATATTTGATAATTTCAGCATGGAGTTGTTTTGAAACTGAAGTCAATGATAGAATTTTCTGCTGTTTTAACAAGACGAATGCACAGATCACACTGTGTAAGTTTGAAACCTAATATTTCCATTATTTATAGAATTGGTGTACCTGTTTCTTCAGTGGAGCACATATGACAGAAAATCTGCGAAGATATTTCTAGGACCCAATTCTGCAAACATTTACACATTACGTATTTTTTTCCATTTTTTTATATATATAAAAAAGAAGCCAAAACATTTATAAGAAACAAACAAGAGACCAGTCTTGAACCTGCTTACTGAAACCAGCATTCTCAGGCTTAAAGCAAATCTTTCATGTAAAGTGCTCAGCAACCCCTTTTGATACTGAATGCATGTGTAACACTGCTCCTGCATCACTTCTAACAGGCTGTATTTATCTGTGTTTCCAAAACAGCTAATCTTCATGACTCCCAATAGCTTTTTCTACTTTTCCACATCTGAACTGCATGAAAAATGGTAAAGCATCGTCATTGGTCATGAGTGGGAAGAAGCCTCCATTTTAAAGATCTCAAGCTACATACAACAAACAAACAACCACTGATTATTCTATATGTATATGCCTGCCTTGGAAGATCCAGCTTTTATCTGGTCACACAAGCTGCACAACTGAAATACACACCAGCCAGCCAAAGTACTTTCTTGCGATATTATAAATACCCAGCCTATCATGTTATGATGATGTCTAAAGTTACCTTAAACTCAGCTTCTTCTTACCCTCCTTCCTTCCTATTTCAAGCTGCAGGTAGCCTTCCTTATTTACACACTCTACTCACCAGCCAAGCATAATTTTTTTTTTTTTTTAAAATTGCTATATTCCTTTTTAAGAAAGGCTTTGCTACCACTCTCATATGAATGTGTATAAGAATGAAGCTGGGTTAATTATCATTGATAATATACAGCTGTGGGCTGGCTTCAGGGGCGGCGGGTTGGCCGATGTAGATAAGGTGCAGCTGTGGCTGGTTCTGTTAAGGGGTTGAGAGCTAATGAAGGGGGAGCAGCTGAGGAAGAAACAGAGAGAGTATGCTTGTGCCCTGGGTGAGGAGAGACTAGAAAAAGGCAGCAGAGGGATTGGTGTGAAGAGTATGCTGGTATGAGATGGTAAAAGATCTTGTTGCAGCTTGATAATTTGGAGAGTCCTGAGAAAATTGGTGCCTTGTGTGAGGCTCAAACTCATGACCTTCAGATTATGAGACTGAGTGTAATGATAGTTTTGAGAGTGCTGTGATATGAATGTATCTGTATAGAGTGAGAAGATGATCAGTGGATGTGAGGGGACTCCATGATACCTGGTTCTCAGCCTTCTGTTTTGATTCTGTATTTTCCCACCTGGAGCAGGATCAATATCATCACATATTTCAACAACAGTGCATCGAGGTCAGCAGAAAAGCAGTGTTATGGACAATTAAATAACTGCAAAGTGAAATTTTCCTAGAAACATTTTCCATTGAGCTGGGATTGAAACAGTCAATATAATAGGAATTGTTCTGATCAATTAGTTTAGAAGTTCAAGGTTGTATTAAGGCAGTATGAAATGCACACTAGCTTCCTTATTGCCTCCCTCCAGCATGTATAGCTGACTGATAAAAACTTGGACATGTTTGTCTTAAAACAGATGATGATGGAGATAATTTATGTGTTCCAAAGAGTAAAAACCATGGTAGGTATTGCCTATAAAACCAAACTCCAACTGGGAAAGCTCTGTCTGCTGTCTTTGTCAAGCACTGTGGATCCAAAGGTAGTTAGACCCTTGAATTAGAGGGGGGAAAAAAAAATATCTTCTGGGGGGGCTGAAGCGCTTACCTGAGTAGAAAGGATGAGAATTATTTGGTGCTATGAAGTGATTTGTTTGTTTATTCTCTGGATTTATTATGTGAAAAGAACTTCTGTAGGTTCTCTGAAGAGACTGCAGGGGAAAGGGGGAGGGGGGATCTGCGTAATAACTATTTTGAACAGAGCTGAACTGAGGTGGTACAGGAAGATGGTGGCAGGGATGACTGATTTACTGAAAGGACTGAAGTCCAGCACTTTGTATTTTCTCAATCAGCTCTGGCAGAATGAGAGGTAAATGAGGGAAGTGGTGAGCTACAGAGAGAAGTGATTTAATGAGATAGCAGGTAACAAGAGGTAAGAAAGGGAGAATTTATTTTCCAGCACAGAAATATATTTTTCTGGAATAGATTTGTGGGTATAGAGAAAAACATCTACTCACCCACAAAGGACAGTGCTATGGGTAAATCTTCATACTACCTCTTCTGAGTAATTCTATGTATCTAATAGGATTCATTTGAAAAAAAATTGCTTTGATGTCAGACTTCATTGCTTTGGTCGAAGGAACTAACAAAATGCCACAAAAAAACCCACTCTGCTATGGCTTCACATACTGAAGATTGTATGTGGATGCTACCTTTGAATCAGTATAAATACATCCTGTAGGTCAGTGGGTGATATTGGCTTCAATGGTGGACTATGTGGATTGTGAGTCAAATAATCTAAAACTAGTTGCAGAAATGGAAAGCTTTGGAAAGTGCTAACTACATACAAGTATTTCTTCTCTTTAGGGTTGCTTTTCATTTCTCCGACAGTATAAGCTGTGGTGGTGTAGGGACCCTTTATTGACTTCATTATTTGTGTCCATTGGCATTGTAGTTTCCACTGAATACTGGAACAAGTTTGCACAGGGTCAAAACTAAGGCTTTTAGAAGATCTGTTTTGCATTCCTTCTGTGATGAAATATGCATAGATACACTGTCATTAAACTTCAAATGAACTGCTGTTTAAAACATTAAACACAGAAACCAAGATGAAGTTTATACCACTTTGTAATTTACGTTGACATTTAACCTAATTTACAATGACTGCTGCTTAGTACAGGTGGATACTAAACTGCAGCTGTTCTTTAAACATTATTCCTTGTACCCTCCAGAGCTGGTTCTAATTTGTTTGACTTCCTTTCAAAGCACTAGCTCCTGTGCTAAAAAAATAAAATAAGCATTTGCTACTGTTAATCAGGCAGTTGGCTAAGAATTTACATGAAATTATTCAGGTTTGATTTTCATTTACTATGAAATGTTGTTGCAGTAGAATATATTGTTGTTATCTTTAATTAGCAGGTACAGTTTGCAGAATTATGTATTTCACATATTTCTTGTAGTTTTGTGACAAAAAATTATGATATTTGTCTCTTTAATTACATTTTTCCTGCTTTTTCACTTACAGACAAAGTCTTTGAGGGTATATTGGGACTTTTTCTGTCAAAGATATCTTGGCTGTTCCCTAGGATAAATCTTTATTGTCATTCTTTCTTTCATTTTTCTTCCAGGTCCCTCCTATTATCAGAATTCCATAGAAAGGCACAATAAGATTTTGATGCAAAACTCAGTGAGCTTGTGGAAGAACTCCCTTTGATTTCCGTTGACTTTGGATCACTCTAGGAGAAAGGTAGGCCTTAGAAAGATATCCATTATTTCGTTTAGATTGTAAAAATAAATTCTATCAAAATGCTTCTTTTTTACTTTTAGAATACTCTCTTGTTTTGAAAATTTTAATTTCTTTCCAACCATCTATTCCATGAATACCAGCAAATAACATGGCTTAACATAAGGAATTAATATTTGATACAGTACACTCTATAAACTTTAATCATCCAACAAGATTACTTAAACTGCACTGAAAATATTTATGTGAGAAACTATATGCTGAACGTATGGTAAAGGTTTAACTCTGGTATTACATTAACCTGAAGAATTCCTATTGATAAATATTTTAATGCACAGAAAATGGGGAAGAAGTGATGTCCTATCCAAGTAGATGCTTGCAAGAAAGGTGCTTCAGTAGCATAGTCCTTAAAGTATCCATAAGTAGAATTAACTAAATATGGGGTAGCCACTGAAAATAAGTAAGAAGAGGAAAACAAATGATTCAGAAGAAATATTGTTTAGATAAAGACTGTTTTGTGCACCAGTATTTTTTCAAAGGCTGACTATTAAAGGAAATTATTTTAAATGACTGACAGATGAAGAATTCATGTATTTGATTCTGAGACTGAATAGAAGCACAGTAAGGTTGTTATCTTCTCTTAGATCAGTGGAAAAAGGGTTAATGATATGTGCTTGATATTTAAAAACAAACAAACAAACAAAAAACCAAAAACAAAACCCAAGGGAAAAAACAAGATCCTGAGTTTATTTAAAGACCACTACAGGTAGAAGTTGGCTTGTTGGGGTAGCTTATTTCAGAGTCTGTGTTTCTAATAATTGTTGTAAGGATAGAATTAATGATACATAGACAAGAGAGATATAGAAATAAAGCTAAATGGATGGTTCTGCAGCTGTGCTGAATAAAATGCTGTTACCAATCATATTAGTCAGTCCTTCAGGATGGTAGTGCCCAATGGCATTATAATCTATTGACATTTTTGTTCAAAAATGAATTTGTACTGAGGAACAAACCAGGTACTTCAGTCATCTTGTACTAGGAATAGAAGCAATTGACAGTACAAACAATTAACATTACATCCTACCATAAACTGAGAAATAAGTTGACAAGAGATGAGGTTATGCAAAGCAGGCTCATGTATCGCACAATCATAGAACAGCTGAAGGAAGAAGGCACCTCTGGACATCATCTAATCTAGTCCTTGCTAAAAGCAGGGTCATCTAGAGCAGGTTTCTCAGGGCCATGTCCAGTTATGTTTTGAGTGTTGCCTAGGACAGAGGTGCCACAAGACACTGGGGCAGCCTGACCTGAGTATTGAGCCACCTTCACAGTAAAAAAGTTTTTTCTTCCATTTAAATGAAATTTTCTATACAGCAGTCTGTGACTGTAATTTTGTTTTGGGGTCCTCACAATGAGAGGGAAAAAAATATTGCTTGCAAAAGAAGAAACCCCCCTTTTTGAGAACAGGGTCTCTGGAGCAAGGGTCTGAGCAAGCACTGAAGTACCGTGCCTGGTCTGCCCTTGTTTTACTATGGGATGTAAAATCTAAAAAGAGATTTCAACTCTCCACTGTTACCTGAGAGCATAACCAACTCTTGTGAATTAGAAAGCTTTTTCTTAAAGAAGAGGGCAAAGATGCCTAAACGAGTCAGTTCAAGGGTGAAGTAACTTGAAGCACAAATGTGTATGGCAGTTTTTAACAGGAGTAACTTGAGCTGCAGTGAGAAATGAAATATGGAATTCATAATGATGCAGCATAATACCACGAATTAAACTGTCTTCAGAGGGCTGATTTTCAGTCTGTGGCTTGCTTTCTTGAGCAATGAATTTGGTTTCTGAGGCTCGAGTAGCTCGCCTCATCCAAAATATGGTGTAAAAACCCACTTCATTGGCTTAATCCTGCAAATAATAGTAGAAGTTGATATAACAGTATGAGTGAACTCATCACTTCATGGATAAATAGCTGAGAAAAGTATCATTTGAACACTACTTACCATCTGAACAGATAATAAAGAGCAAAGAGTCTGGAAAGGAAATTAAAAATTTGAGTGGATAGAGCATTTAAAATCAACACAAGTTCTACTCATTTATTTATTTGGAAGTTTTATACTGTTTGTTATTGCTCTAGCTATGTAGGAAGAAATTTGGGATGTATAGACTGTTTTGAAACTGTTAAGGGGATTTTAGGGGAAGAGCCAGGGGCATTACATAAATCAACAAGCACATCATAAAGGGCAAATAGGTAAACAATTTCCACCAAATGCTTCTTTCCAGATAGAAATGATTTTTTTCCCCACTTCTATACAAGTGCAATTGAAATATTCTTGGATTTATATTCAAAGATTAATAAGTTTCTGTCTATAAAGAAAAAGCCTGAGTTGGCTTTTGGTACTTGGTTTTCAATGAACTTGAATTTTTACGGTGTAAACATCATTGATAAAGTGTTTTGTCTTCCAGTCTCCTTTAAAATTAACCATAATAATGTAATTATTTTCTACCCAACTCTACTTACAGATGTAATGGACGATACTAGAGAAGAAATTGAAAGCAGGATAAAGTTGCATAGTCATAATGATAACAGGCTGAGGTTGTGGTGACTGCTGTGTTATAAATTCTGTCTGCTGTAGGGAGAGGGATTTGGCATAGTAGTCTGGATCTAAGTTGTGCAAGCTTATTTAAAAAGGCATAGAAGTATGTGGGATGAAAAAAGTGTCTTAAAGGGAATATTTAAGCATAATCACCATGGACAGACTGGTGTATATTTTTTAAAAAAATAATCAAGTGTGTTTAAGAGGAGCTGGATAACAGTCTAGAGAAAGAATACTAAATAGATTGATATGGAAAATGGTCTACTTCTGGAGGTAACTAAATGCTGTAAATGCAGGTTAGATTTTAGATGACAGGCTAATAAATCTCTGGAACACCATATAGTGAGATATTTTCACACTGTTAAACAATAGATCAACAGCTAGAAGTGCTTTTAGAGAGTTAAATAACAAAAGTGAGTGCATGCTGCAGTTCATGCACACATTTCAAAGGATTGTGAGTTACCTGAAATCTGTCAAACTAAAACTGCTAAGGATGTTTGGTAGAATACTAGTCATTCATCTGCATGGCCCTTCATGTAACCAGCAGGGATAACAGTAGCCATGGAGGTGGGTCAACCTGCATTAGGCACAGGTTAGTAACCTTAGTCCACCTTTCATGCCAGACTTTGGAAGTTCATTGCTACAGTACAGCTTCATTACACCTACTGTTTCTGTCCTGTATAATCTAATACCATGTATAGTATTTCAGCATGCTGCTATCTCACCATTTATTAAATTGTAGACATTACCTAACAGGTGAAGAAAAATAGTTCAACAAGCAGGTAATTAACCAATAAACTAGGCAGTGTGATAAATAGTTGTGGAAATAATTTAAGGTGTAAGGAATGTGGCAGTGGACGTACAGTAAAAAAGGTCATGTCAAAAGGAGCAGTCAGGCCCAGAGGCAAAGACAGGTAACAGCAGAAAACTAACAGGACAGGTCACTGGATAATAATTTCTCCTAGGAGAGGAACCCTCATGGAAATAGTGTCTGTGAATGTACCAGCGTTTGCTATCATGTTCAGAATCATAGGCTAATTGGTATGACTTAGCTCTGCATCATCCTTAGCTTTTGGGGTTTCTTTCTTCTTTTTTCCTAGAAAGGGATTTTTGAAGCCTCAGGTTAATTGGCAGAATTGTTTTAGTAAAAGTTGACACAAGATCTTAAGAATTCACTTCTAAACCTACAGTTGTGGACCTGTACAGTCATTTCTGCAAAGATGATTGCACAGTTGATCTGGGAAATATTGCACAGGATCCCTACCCAGGCAAAACTTTTAATTGTGCCAATGGCATGTTATGGCAGCCTGAGAGTAACAACTTGCTTCACAGCACAAGAAGCAATCAGCTTTGTTGTTTTCAAAATGCTTTTACTCTAGAAAGAGAGCTAGGATGAAGCAGAGGTCATTGTATACATTAAAAATGGCAGCCTAAATGAAAGAACAGCTTTCATGCTGAAGCTCCTAAGTCTTGTTGGTACTTTAGAATTTGAAAGTATGGTAAAAACATTCATATATTCAGTTTAAATTTCACTTGGATATGAATATGAGAAAGAGAAAATGTTCCTTTTAATTTTTATGCTATATGCATTTGCATTAGGGGTGTGAGGGAAGCGCTTACTTTCAGTTTCTCCAATTTGTTCTTCTGCTACATGCAGACTACATGTGTAGGCTGGTGCAGCTACTTGCTTATAATTGGTAATGAATATTATTTTTAAAAGGGAAGTAGAATTTGTGAATGAATTGTTTTCATTTATTGACTGATACAGTATACACTATAAATAACATGCCACAGTGTTCAGATTGGGGTTATCAAATCCTGTGATATCACTTAGACACAAATAAATCTTGTGAGAAAATTGTGGCCTATTCATCCTGCCTTTCAATATTTAGCTCTTTTTGTGGCACAACTAGTTCCTTTTTCTCTTTTATTTTTTGGTTGTCTTTTCTTTCTTGAATTTTCAAAGATAGGGCATGAAAAGAATGTTTTAAAAGTTAAATGGAATTAAAAAATAATGGGTTGCTTTCTTATTGGAAAATGTTTGAAAGCAAGAAAATAAAATTTAAAAAGAGTGGAAGTAGAGAGAAAAAGAGAAACACCTCACTTCTTTCTGTTGCAAGGATATGTAAACCTTTTGGAAGCATAAGGTATAAAATATTCTCCACTTTTTATCTTCTCATTATTAAACAAAAAAAGGTAAGGATGAACAAAGTAAAAATTACAAATGGTATTCCTAGTTATATTTCTCTTTAAAGGATGAAAAAACCCCAAGCAACAAAACCCCAAACCTCAAACATCTCTAACTCTGTTAATTTTATGAAGAAGAAAAAACAAAAAACCCCAAAACCAAAACAAAACAAAAAACCCACACAACTCACAGAAGGCTAATATTTGGATAAAGTCTCCTCTCCAGATAACTAGGAATAACAATACATATTCTGGAGAAAAATAGTTGAGAGTCATGGTTTTCGAAAAATGAGTATTTTTCCCCCCTTTATTTAGAACATTTCAGGTTTTATTTTGGTGAATTTTAAAATAATAGTTAGCATTTCTGGAAAAACAACCCTAGATCTGGGAAAAAACCCCAGATATTACTTGTGAAGTTTACTTCTGCCAACAAAGCCTTCCTATTTGTTTTGTTCTTATGGTGGGAAAGAAGTGCCACTGCACACATTCACCCATTCTCACAGAGGTAGTTCTCACTGAGTTTTCTTTGCATTACTTTATCATCCTTGGGTTTAATGGAACTTAAATATTTGATAAGTGCTTTTGAGACTACTTGTTTTGGTATTTTGATGAACTCAGATGTAAATAAATGGTATTGACATCAGCAGATTAAGAAGGATTAATAAACCTCGTGTTTACACATGTAATAAAGAAAAGGAAGGTTTCTGGGACTAAAGATAAAATAATTATAAATTATATCTGGAAGGAAAAGCTGAAGTTTATTACAAGAGTAACAACATGCTTATGTATTTTATCACAGTGGTCTTTGTATGAATGTACTGAAAATTTGGTGAGCTTGTAATGCTGAAATTTAACTTAGGACAATATGTTTAAATCCAACCATATACACTACAGGTGCATTTTAATGACAGATAGGTGAGTTACTGTCTCCTTGTTCTGGCTCTGATCCTTGCAATGTTGCCAAAGTACGTTTTGCACTACCAGAGAAGCTGTAGATAGGATTGCCAGCGTGAAGAGAAGATGACAGGGAAAAGGACATTGTTGTTCATATGCTGAAATATGGGTCTGGATTTCTGTGTCTAGCTATTATGCTTGACTTTTTTTGGCCTGTGTTAGCAAAACAGCTAACTAGGTTGGATCTAGGATAATCTGCCACTTACTGGAATGAGAGTTTTGATAAATGATTTTTTTTTAACTCCTTTTTGAAAAGTGGTTTCAGAAGTTCTAAGAATTGAAATACCTTTTCTGATGACAATTTTCATTTTTTTCATTTTAGCAAATATGGAAATCAAATGTTTCTACTTTCCTTTGCTCTCACAGCTATTTGCCAAATTTTATCCAGATTTATAATCTGTGTTGTACCCTAGAAAGTATATTTTCTGGTAAGTTTTTTTTTCTGGGTATTTACAAAGTTACACTACGTATCTCTTGAATGCATGCACAAACTCACAAAACTTGGAGTATTTGCAATAGCTAAACAATTCATGGGAGTAAAAAGCCACTGAAGAATTTAAAAAACCTGCATGCCTCAATCCATTTTAGACTGTCAGGAGTGAGTTTCAAAGGTAATGAGTGGATTTAACATCCTTTGACTTCAAAAACAGGCAGCAGATTGTTTGTCCTGGGAACATCAGGTTTAGTACAAGCTCGTTTAAATTGGAATTGGGGAGATCCGTTATAGTCAACCAGATTTGCAATAGTTTGGTCTTAATTTCTAGCAGAGCAGCAAATGTTGTTAACAATGTAGTACATCATGATGAATAAATGGAAGGTGAAGTAAAGCCAGGAAAAGCTCAATCTATATTGAATGCAGACTTCAAGTTCACCTTAAGGTCATACAGAGATAAGATGAAAAAATACATAGTACAGACACATACAGCTGCCTTTACCCTTTCTGTTAATATTCTGATGGTTTGGGGATAAAGCCTGGCAGATATATAAGGATGAATGATTTTTCGATTTTGATTTCAAGAAAGTGCCCTTGTGGGAGTCTGCACAAGAGTAAATTAATGGATGAAGATGCTTGAAGATGTTAAAACATTCTATGTATGCTTTTTCTAGTTACAATTTAAAGGGTCAGTTATGACTTTCTTCAGTCAAAACCTCAGTACATGTATACAGTTTGCATTTTAATTGCATTGGGAGAATTTGTAGTTTACTGCAAAGGCATTTATCATCTAATCAGAATATTTCAAGATTAATTCAAAAGTATTTAGAGTTTTGGACTTGCTTTTTCTCAAATGAACCAGTTATTGATGGTACTATGTCTAGGTTTTGAAACTGTGAGACATCTGATGTTAACATATGTGGATATGATGTACTGAAACACTATGGTAATGTTTCAAAGAATGTATGCATCTTCTAGAGCTGGGAAGATACTTTTATATCCAAATACTTTACATAGAGACGTAAGGCATCCCTTTAAATAACATGTATTGCCTTACAGCTCCTTTTCCATTAAAATGCAAATAACCTCCCCTTCCCAGCAACCCCCCACACCCTGCTTCGGAAATATTAGTCTATTCTTATACATGCTCGTAATTCTGGTTGTGAAAATACTGTTTCCAGACATATCCTGGGTTGTGTCCCTCTCACCCAGCTTCATATGCCTGCAGTTTATATGTGTACATACCAGCTACTAACCCAGTGCTCTCTTCAAGGTCAACAGAGAGCAATATCCAATGATTCATCTGACCTATTTTAATCATCTATTTTTGGATGAGATGACTCATGCTTTGAAAGTGCCAATTTTACTCCACTCACTGTGAAAAAGTCTTGACAACTAGATAACATGAAAATATCTGTAATGCTGATGTCTATATTTGTGATCTCATGAATGCCATTCTATGTGTCTATCTTCAGAGCAATTTGATTTTCCGTTGCTTTATTTATGAAAATTCTAGTCATCCAATCAGTGAGTCAAAACAGAATTGTATAGCACTGATGAATATGCATATACCACAAGTATTAACTATTAACTAGCATATTTTAATCAATCTCTATGAAAGAAATTCATGCAGTAGGCTGGATTCTGCAAGTCATGTTGTTTTAGAATGAAAGAGCTTCAGAAACAATTATCACTTGGTTAACAGAAACTTCATGTAAGATAAAGGATTTTGGTAAGGGATATGATTGGTACTAATATATCTAAAAAGACACCCCTCTTCATATGAGTGGATACAGTTATGTTATTGTAAAAGTGTGGGAAAAAATGTATGCATACAACTTCCACTGTTCCAATAAGACTGAGAGGGTTTGCACCTTCTTAATCACACCTTAGCAGTGAAATCCATATTTTGTATGAAGCCCATTCTGAACACAGCTCATATTTGGTGTGTGTTAGAAACCAAAGTTGTTTGGCAATTTTTAAAAAAATGAAATTATTAAACATTTTGATAACTGCTTCCACACAGTAAAATGTGGAACACTGCAGATGAATTGGCCTTCTTCAGTATCTTCCTTCCTGCATTTAATGAATGTGACCTTCAGTATAATGCTATCGCTTGTCTGGTAATCTCCAAAACGATAAACGAATTTTCAAAAAGAACATGGGAAACTAGTGCAAAGATTTCTAACCCTAATGCCTTACTCTAAGCATCAAAATCTTATGTCAACGCTTCAGCTATTATTTAAACAAAACTTCCCTGCTGTTGCTGTATTTTGGCTTTAATCAGATCAATTTGTTCTTAATTATTAATGCCCCTCCCCCTTCGATGAGTATAGGTAACTGTTGCTCCTTGAATACCAAAACTCAGTAACAGTGAATTGATTTCAGCAGGCATAAGAGACAAGATATTTAAGGGTGGCAAAGCTACATCTTTAAGTGCTTTGTAATGATGAGTTAAAGAATTATATAACTTAAAAGCACTGCTGCTTAGGAAGAAATAAAAATGTCTAAAAACTTATTTAATATCTAATTCTTGATGTTTTCCCCTATTTTAATTGCATCCTAATTTTCTAATTAATTTTAAAAGGAATACTCATAAGGATAACTATTTATTTGTGAATTTTCAGTTGTATAACTTTTCCTTGAGTGAACACCATAGAATCTTTGAAAAAATCCCAAGCAGTTATAAATAACAGCATGTCAGAATGAAAATAAAATGTGATTTATAGTCATACAAAGATGTGCTTTATTTTTTAGAGAATATGTTCTCTGAAACATTAACAAAGATAGGTGTCTGTAAAAAAGGTCACTGACATTTTATTTGTCAACTTAAAAGTTTTCAACTTGAGGAACATGTTTCATATTTGTTCTCTGTAATTTTTTAGGATGCACTAGGAATGTCAGAGGTTTGATATCAAAAGTCGTCAACTATTGTAGCAAAATTGGGGCTAAGTTAGAAAGTTGTGCAAAGTTAGAAGCAGTAGATTAGAGCTGCTGCCTTTCAAGAAGAAAAATAGTTAAGAGTGTTCATTCAAGTAGTGCACACTGAAAAATATATAGACACAAATACTTGACTATGCTTATTTCAGATACTGTTAACTTTATTGATGATCATGTGATTATTTAGTAAAGAGGAATTTCAATCATATCTCCAAGCAGAAAATGTAAACTATAAAGTTATGTTTGAAAATACGGATGGAAAAATTGTGATTCTTGATAGTGGTTAAGGCTACATATAATGCCTTAATCTACTTTGACATGTTTTGATATATTCGGTTGCCTCTTTAATTTTTCAAACCTTGTAATAATATTAATTTTTAAAAAAGCTTTTATTTTTCCCTTACTAATTTACCTTTTATTTAAGTCCAAAATTCATCTGGTCATAGGATGATATCTATACCTGGACTAGTCATCTATCTGCGGAGTAATAGGTAATTACCCTATGTTATCCCTTAATATTTACAACTAGAAATCTAATACCTCTTTAATGTCAGAAACATGTTTCTGCCTTTACATTTTGTGACAAAAAACTTCACATTTTCCTGAACAGCTTTACTCATATATGGATGTATTCATTGTGTGCTTATGAAAACTTTACCCTACTGATCCTATGCATTTATTTCTATTTTGAAAGAATTTCTTTCACTTAATTTTTTTAAATAATTTTTGCTTGCAAAAGCAGGAAAATCTCCATATTTTTAAGAGTTATGCTTAAAAAATTTATAACTGTTCTGGAAATAAAATATATTTTCCCTAGAAATAATAATCCCTGAGAAGTATCCTAAAGAACCCTAGTCAAATGGCATTTAAAGAAGGCCTACATGCAGATGAGTGTATTGACGTAAACTGAAACTTCAGGACTTAAGAATGCAATACTGTACAAAATTATAATTCTAGTTTAACAATACTATTTGAGACTATTGTCTAAAAGAGGATATCTTTTAATTTGATAAAGGCTACTCAGCTTGTAGTCTCTATCAATTCTTTAAAAAGCACTGACTTTTTTCCTGTTATATATTTCTTCTCATGCAGCCATTATAGTTTCCACACTCTTATCAGCTTCAGGATTTTAAAAACATATATTTAAAAGAGTTTGGGTTTTAGAGGTGCTGAGAGCAGCCATTGTTAACTGGATTGTTGATGCTCAGACACGCTGAAAATCTATGCCTTACACTTTAATAACAGACTGGAATAAAATGTAGAAACATCAGCAGAATAGCTAGGCATCGGTAAATGTAGCTCCTTGCCCTTTGAACAGATTTTCATTCACCCATACAGATTCCTGGAAACTTAGTTGTTTTTTACAGAGATGAAGCAGCCAATTACAGAACTGATTCCTTGAGAAATGTTCATCACAAATTCTATAGTATAATAGAATGCAACATCAATGGTGTCTGAAAAATATAAATTAGTTCAGACCAACTAGAGTTAACTATTTGACTAAATAATTATAAAATATCATACCATTCTTTTCCCATAATTCTGTAGCTACATTATATCAAGTTGAGATGCTGATGACTGTATTTTTGATCAGTTATATTTCAATTAATTAGAAAGGTCAAAGTTTAACAAAAAACTGCACCAATATTTTAGAGCAAGAGTATAGCTGATTGATTTTCCATATTTTTTGTTTACAGCTATCAAAAAATGCAAGGGAATTTTTATTCTCTAACACTGTCTATCACTATTTCAGTCCAATAAACATACTGTATCATATAGACAATAATTATTCTGGCCTCTTGATAAACGTTGTTTTTCTTTTCTATTAAAAAAGTAAAAAAAAAAATAATTACTAACTTCTGTCTTCTCACAGAGAGATCTTTATATGCTTCTCTAAAGAAAACATTTATTACATAATAATCTTGATAATTTACTGCATTGATTTTCTATTAATAAAGTAACACAATCAGCAAAATGCTATGCAGCAAACTGGTAGACTAGAATTATTACTACATTAACTGAATATAAGAAATTATTAAGCAATTAAGTCACTCTTAGACTTATTTGTTAGAGGAGATTCCATTAGTATGTATAGCACAGGAAAAAAAAGAAATCTTATTGTTCAACCTTGCTACAAAATTCAATGGACTTTGTCTTAAAAACTGAGGAACTTGGTAACCCCAAATGTAGTCTGATGCCTTTAACAGAGTCACTGTTTTGTACATTTTGGCAACTACCGTAAAACATCTGAAGGAACAACATGTATGTTGCTAGAATTTGCATTTTTATCTAATTTAAATAGCTTGTCTCTTTAGGGTTCAGCTCTGCTTCTGTGGCTTCTTCATGGCATTTTATTGGATGAAGAGCAAACAAATATGACCAAGCATGTTAAAGCCATTATTCCTCATTTCTGTTGCTTAAAGGCAGCAAGTCCTTGCTAACAGACTTTTGGAAAGAAGTGATTCCTCTAACTTCATACTCATACAACTGGTAGTTTGACCCCAACTCCATGCCCTAGAGTTCCATGTCAAGGCAACAGAGCATGTAGAGCACTCACATTTTTTTTTTTCTTCCTCATGAACAATAGCCAATGCCTGTTAGGACTTCAGCCTGAATTTTGGATAGATACTATACTAGGTTTGCACAATGATGCTCATCTGTCAGCTTGACAATTAAGTGCTCATAAAACCAGTGATCCCATCCCTGAAAGCAGTAAAATGTCCCTTGGATATCAACCCTGCTCAACATTGTTGATCATTCTGGATTGCTGACCTGTCTACTGACTCTGCAAGAGGACACAGAGCAGTCTGATGACCTCTGCCTTCCTCTGTGTATGATCCTTTGTTTCTCTCTTGATCTTTTTCCAGCTGATTAAAAATATGGACCCATGAGTGGTATGTTTTGTGAATAGGGTACATTATGTCTAGGTTAAGTGTGAACAGTTGCTTTACATTGGCAAGTGTAGGTGCCTTTTTTTTTTAAGTCTGTTTGAGTAGTCTACAATACTTTTATGTTTTTTTCACAACTACAGATGACAGCCAGTGAAGGCAGCAAGAAATAATATCTGAGAGGACATACTTAGGCCCTGTGTAAAGGAAATGAAACATTGGATATGTATTTTTTTTGTAATGAAAATGCCATTGAATAAAGAGCGTGCTGTATTAAAAAGTGAAATCCTTCCTCAGGACTCTTTTTGTCTGTAAAGTACATATCAGTCAAGAAAGGAAAATCAACCAAAGAAAAAGAAAACAGTAAAAATAAATTTTAAGTGTTATTACACATCTTTTCAAGACAATATAAAATATAAAAGTTCACATCCACAACTAATCTTGCTTTTGGGAGCTGCATGGTCCCTTTTTTCTCCGTCTATTTTTGCATAGCTCAAATTAGTCTAAAAGCTTTCTGGACCACAGATTTTATCTTGTATTTATATTTTATGAATTTACTTTAAAATAAATATCTGGATTTGTGAATACTGGAAACTACTTGACTAGTTTGAAGAAAATGTGATTTTATTTCCTTGAAGCCTGAAAGTTGAATTCTCTGATCATGCGATCACACTCTTAGAGGTGACCTGAAGTAATAGGAAGGTACTTGAGCATCTGCTAAAAATCATTGTGAGTTAAATTAGGAAAAAGACATACAAATCTGCAAGGCAGCAGAATAAGCAAAATTGCAAACGTAGAATTTCAGAAATGAGGAAAATTGAGAGAAGAGGTTGTTGCACAGCAGAACATGCTGACACCAGTAAAGAAAAGCACCTGAGAGGTGCACCACAGAGGCCAGCCTAAGCAACTAGGTAAAAAGGAATCAACATGCAGACAGAATCCACCCAGCAGAGCTTCTCATAAATATGATTTTGGTTTTGTTCCCATCTCTTGTACTTGTGCAGGGTGATGGCTTCCTTCTACGCTGAGCTTAGGAGAGGAACTGGATGCTGCTGTGCTAACCATTTGGCTTAACAGAGGGTACTGAGGCAAAAGAGGCAGTAAAAAGGCAGTAAGCCCTATACCACCTCTTTTTCCTGCGCTGATCATCTCTGTGTCAAAGCACTCAGAGTGCCCTGAAGGAGCAGGGCCAGCAAAGAAGTAGAAGGGCATAAGAACACACCAAACAATTTTCTGGGCACAGGCAACAAAGGGTCAAGCAATCCTTCCAGCACACACTTGTAACTGATCAGCTATTCTGTTCACCTGGAAAGAAAGTGAATTTGGATAAGAAATTGGGGAAAAAAAAATTTCACAGCATTTGGGTTATGTTATCTGCTCAAAAATGTCAATTATTTTTATTACACTTGCTTCTCAGAGCCTGTGCAGACAGTCTCTTCCTTGTGTTAGCTGCTGTACAAGTCCAAACCATTCTTACTGGCCCACATTCCTTACAAACATATCATGACAGCAAAAACAGCTCCTGTAGCTAAAGTTGTCATCTATTCCTTACAGCAATGTTTTGGCTGCTAGCTCCTCTTTTGGCATAGAGGTCTCTCAGACTGTGACATATTTAACAGGAGTAAAGACAAAACATAAAATCTAGTTCTTAGAGCTAGCCCTTAGGGCTTACTTGGACCCAAAAAAGTAAGTTATGCTAACTTTGCATCTATGTTTCTAAGAATCAGGGAAACATTGCAGATAGGTTCTGCTCCTCACCTCTGAAGAAGATCCTATATTGCAGCCTTATTCCATAATGATGCTGTCCTTTTTATTGCACTCTTCCTCCAGCATAAAAAGAAAGCAGGAGGGGAAAAGGGCAAAGAGGTGGGCTGACCAGAGGCAAAGCTGCAAATCTGTGTCTCTTACTTTCCAGACTCTGATAGTCCTTATGTGGCAGTGATGACCATTTCAGTTCTGCACATCAACCACAGATATAAATATCAGAACTGCTTTTTTGAGTGATACAGTAGAAGTAAAAAAGTCAGAAAAGAAGCAAAGTGATGAAGAGCATGGGCATATGACTATCTAAACACAAAATAGCATAGCCAGGCTGGATTAGAGGGCAAATACAAATTAAAAAGAAATTAAGAACCTTTTTCCTCCTGATGCAGGAAGTTCAGCTATCAGATACTGTTAGCATTTATTTTCATATCCAAAGCTTAGCAAACAGATTAAGTGTATCAGGTTTGCTCTTCAGCATCTTGACTGAAGGCAGCCTTGACTGCAGCAAAGTCATGGCTTATTCAGCACAGTTTATCATCTCTGTTTCCACAGATTTCTCTGTTCACACTCTGGGTGCTGCAGCAACTAGTATTACACAGTTAATGCAGAGTCTTGTCACAGATCTGATGTGGGTAGAATCACTTACAGAAGTGAACAATTAATCCATGTGTCCCTGCTTTAGGTAACTGACTTAGTTTTATAGACCACCAGAGCTGACAGGACCCAGCTGTGCCAATGAAAAGTAAAGCCTGTTGATCAAATTTCTGTTTTATGTGAATGTTATGTAGGTGACTTTCAGCTATTTTATAAGAGTTCTGCATCATGGTAGAGCAGTCAGGAATGCAGCATTTGTTATAGACACCAGCACTATCCATTGCTTTTCTCTAGGAGGAACTAAACTAGGTTGAAAAAATCTCTTCATGTGGTTTAATTAAAGGTTTACTCTGACAACCCTAGATGTTTCAAATGCTTTGCTAAATTGCTGTTTGAACAAAAAGAACAATTTACAAATTACCGTTCTTGAAAGAATTAAGGAAATAGTTAACTCTCTGCTTAAACTTTATTCCTGACAAGTACTGGTTGAGATCTTGCAAAACATTAAAGTATGTGTTTATATGTAAACGTAATAGCAGTTCTAGACTTCAAAGACTTAATCTCAAGATTTAATATTATATTTCAAGAGAAAAATACTATTAAGGATGAATTAGTATCACCTAACTTAAGCTATGTAAATGTTGTATCTAGTAAAGTTAGTCTTCGGGTTTTTTCTATAATCATTGGTAAAGGACAGACAAATCTAAAGGCTATTAGCCTTGACTGTCTTAGACATCTTAAGTTGGGAAGTGCTTGACAGCTGACTCCAAAGGGAGTCTAGATAATGAACTTAGACTTGATGCCCAACTCTTATAAAGCTAAGTGCAATGAAACTTATCCTTCATTTCCAGATAATAATAGATGCAATCATTATAGTAGCTCCATTTTCACAAACACCCACACTTCATTAGAAGACAAAGGCATAAGCATGATATTATTAACACAATTATTCTGGATAAAACATAGCTATGCACTTCATATAAATGGGAGCAGTTTATTTTCCCATAATTTTTTTAATTGCAGCCATTAATGTACTTAACTATTCCTCATTCTGACTGAGAATGTTATGTATTACAACTCTGAGTAAAATCCTACTTGTTCCTTGTTTTCATTATGTCCTTCAGCTATATTTTTTCTTTTATTAATATTTTTGTTTTGCTTCCTCCAGTAAGAGCAAGGATACATCTTTGATGCCCCACTGTATGTCCTGAAGTTGTACTCTGTCTTCTTGGTGAGTATCCATAGCGCTGCTTTATCAAAAACACTTGAGGTGAAATCTTGGTTTGCTGTGGAAACCACTTGAAAAATTCCCAAGTATTCAATGGGTCTAGATGTAACTGTTTGTGAAGAGATTCTTCTGAAACATTTAGCCCTCTACAACTCACTCACCCAGTCTAAATTTCTCTCTTAATAACAGCTAAAGCATGAAGAAAATAGGTAATGTAGGGACTATTGCAAGGCATATGATACAAATCTTTTCCTTTCTTCTATTTCCTGTCAGCAAAGAATTCAACAGTTTGTCATGAGCACCAAACAACGCTGGGTTTAGATTACTTCAGCAGGGCAGCTTTCAAAGTGATATGCTAGATATCACTTCTTGATGAGCATCAAAGAGAGGAATTCCGCAATTAGAGATTGAACATCCATTCATATAATTATGACTTGTGAGATGAAATGCTCTATTTAGAGAATAAAGGGCCATCACTAGTGCTAAAGTACAAAAGAAAACCAGCATTTCTAGGAGAGCATTCATCGCATTCTGACACAGTTCCGAAACAGTTCAGATGGCTGCAGCCACAGAGCACAGAACTGAATCTGTCATGGTGCCTGTCAGCAACATATTTACGACCAAATTTAGAACTCTAAATGCAGGAAAGCACTTCAAAAGTCTAAACGTTTATGTAGAACCGTATCACAGACTCCCTGAGACATCCATATAGAGCTGCCATGTATGACACAGGACCTATGGGAGGTCTCTGAAGTGGCCTTTGGGGATCAGGACAGATACCTTAAGACAACTGCAGTGCACTGCAGACCTCACTTCCAGCACATGAATTATTCTGCACAGAGAGTGTTCAGTTCCTAACCAACACCAGTGCCATTTGGGAGGCCTCCATAGTGCCCGAGACCCCCGGGCAGAGCTGAGCCGAGCTGAGCCGCACGGTGCCGTTTACACCAGCCCTGCCCGGCCCCGGCGCAGCAGGTACAGGCCAGGGGAGGCTCCTGGCAGCGCCTGAGGTGACATTGCGGGGTCTGTTCCCAGGCACCTGGGCCCTGCTCTGTGCGGCCGGCTGTGAGCTGACTGTCCGTGCATGGGGACAGCCGCCTTCTAGGTGCTTATTGAAGTAAGCATTTAGTGTATTTTCCCCAGGTCCCTTGTCCTATCTGCCAGTTTCACGTGTATCCATACGACACCAGGCTGTAAGACAGCCCAAGTGGCCCTAGGCCAGTCTGTTAAACACTGAATTGCTCCCGGGTGTTGAGACTTCCCCTTTGTCTGTGTGCACCCTCATGCTGAGCTCCACCTCGCCCTGCCCCGGCCCTGGCAGCAAGGCTGAGGCCCAGGGCACGTGGGGTGGGACAGGACGGTGAGGGGCTCTGAGGTGGCCACAGCCCCGGGTCAGGAGGCTGTCCCCGTGCAGACAGGAGTGACAGCCAGCTCTGCGTGTCGGCCATTTTCCCCATGGGCCTGAGTTGTGGGGTTTGTCCATCCCACTGCATTTAACATGGCTGAAGAGCTACAGCCCGTTTTTCCCCGAGCAGCCCAGGGCTGGGCCTTCCATCAGCCCTGGCTCACGCGGTGATGTCACTGTGGGTAGAATGTTGGTGGTTGCTGTGCCACAGAGTGCTGGTGACAGAGCAACCCAGGACAGGTAGAGAAAGGCCTGCGTGGTGAGGCAGCTGGAGGCGAGCAGACAGGTGAGAGAGCTGAGTTTCTTTTAATGGTTCATCTTTCCAAGTTCAAACATAGATGGAATCTCCAGGTTGGAATTAAAGTATGGCAGTATCTAGAGGTAATGGTGCTTGTTTATTTAGATACCTGTGCAGGGATGACACTATCTTTGAAAGACATATCAAATAAGCCTGTGTAACTATTTTTCATTACATGTGTCTGGTCATCTTTCCCCACAACAGAATTAACTGGGTATGGTTTCCCGTAAAGGATCTCAAAAGGGCTTACTCTTCCTTTACTTCTAGGATTGATTCTGATTCGCATTAATGCTGTTGGTAATACCTCTACCCACTTCAAATGGGTCTCTTGGCAGAACTTAACAATTTGCCATTTAAGAGTTTGGTTCGTTCTTTATACTTTCCCATTTGACTGAGGTCCTCAGGGTGTAGGCAGTTCCCATTTAATCTAAAGGAACTTGGAAATTTCTTGCACTGTGTCAGCAATAAAATGGGGTTCATTATCTGATGATAGTCTGTCTGTTATTCTAAATCGTGGAATCATTTCTTTTAACAGTACTTTAACTACCTCCCTTGCCCAATTCCTGCAAGACTGGAAAGATTCTGGCCAGCCTGAAAAGGTGTCAACCAGAGCAAGAAGGTATTTATACCTATTATAATTGAACAATTCAGAAAAGTCTATTTTCCAGTGTTGTCCAGGAGTGATTCCCATTTTTAGGTTGCCAGGTGGTGGCCTTCACTGAATTTTCGGATGATTTGCACAACAAAGGAGACATTTTCTAGTAATTATATCCATCAGTATCTGCATGTTTGGTCCTATAGTATATCATTTAATACTACCGACCATTTCCTCTGCTCCCATTTAAGTTTCTTTATGCAAGGTAGTAAGAACAGAGTTCATTAACTGGCGAGTAACTAGGACTTGGTGGGTCAACCGCCACTCTTCTTTGGTTTTACTACTATGTAATATTTCAGCCAGTTTATTGTCTTTTTCTGAATACTGGGGCAGTTCTATCTCCAAATTCCTTGCAGCTATTATTTTTCCTTGGATTTCTTCCATAAGTCTGCTTTTTTCGCTCCTTAATCCACTTTGTGGTTGCCTTAAATTGTATTCCCTTGACCCTTCTTGTGGGCTTTACAACAGATTATAGCAATTTATTTCAGTTCCAATACTGCTTGCAAGAGATCTAAAATCTCCTGTCCATACTTAATGGGTGTTTCTTGGGAGTTCAGCAGCCTCCTCTACTTCCAGATGGCTCCATGAGCACGTATCACTCTGAGGCATATTTGGAATATGTACATATATTGATTTTCCAATTGCAACCAGTTCTTAGGGCTCAGGTGAGAGCTCGCTCTGCTTTTTGGGCTGAAGTATTTTGGGGCAAAGGTTGTATTTAAATTTCTTCGTCAGTGGTCATTCAGCATACCCAACCCCAATATTGTTTGCTTCTCCCAGTCAAAGGCAAGTAGTATCTGACTTCTTTTATTGAATGTAAAAGAAGGCATCTTTTAAATCTAATACAGTAAAATATACATTAGCCTCTGAAATCATTGTTAACAAGGTATAAGAATTAGATACCACTAGATGAATGTCAGTTGTAATCTGATTAATTGACCACAGATCTTGCATTAATTGGTATTCTTGGTATTCAGGCTTTCTCACTGGAAAAACTGGAGTATTATACTCTAATTGACATTTCCTGAAAAGTCTGAACCCTTTCATAGCCTCCCACTTTATTGTATATTGCCTCTTTCTTACCATCTGGGTTGTGGGCTTCAGTCCTATAGTTATAGGACTCACATTTTTCACTCTTCCTGGTTTCTTTGTAGCCCAAACCAGTGAGATCACTGCATCCATAACCTCCCTGGGGGTGTTGTTACTGTTGTCAGTGTCTTTTTGCTTATTCCAATCCTGTGAGTCTGTCAGGAGGCGTAACTGAGCCTTCCATGCTGTCTCTGGTGGAATATTCATCTGCACTGAGTTCTCAGAGAATGTTAATTGTGCATGAAGTTCAAAAAGTAAATGTCATACTAGTAGTGGCAATGGGCACTCTGATATATAAAGGAACTCATGGGTTAGTTTAGTATCACCAGTCACACATTCCATTGGCTTTAAGAAAGGCCTGGTCATCTGTTTTCCCATCATCCCCTCTGTCCCTAACGTCTATGCCATTGTTTGCTAAAGCACTGGCAAGTACCACTGCCAACTTGGATGTTTTTGGTTTAGCTCAACTTTGCTTTTCTTTCTTTTCCCTATCTTTCCTATTACAATTTTTGTAAGCTAATTCTGTCAGTTCAGCAATGAGTTTCCCTTCTGCTCCTCCGGTCTTAGTTTCCTTTTATATCTGGCATTGACTGTGCCAGAAACCATCCATTAAACATTTTCCTATTACTCTCTTCATCTGGAGCAAGAATCATTTATATTGCACTACTTGTATCTGCTCATAGAATGCAGACAGAGTTTCGTCAGGTCCTTGTCTAATTTCATATATCTTGGATATATTCTTTTGTTTCAGTACCCCATTCTTTATTCCATATTATATTAATCCTTTATAAATTTGAATAGCCATTATTGCCTCCCCTGTATTTGGGTCCCAATCCAGATTTTGATAAGTAGGAATAAAAATCTCATCCTTTCAAGGAATTTCTCTCCTTTTCTTTTCTAGCCCTTTCTAATACCACCGATTTCTCCTTGGCCGTGAACAAAGTGTCTAATAAGACTTGCATGTCTTCCCTGTTCAGGTTGTGGTTCAGTATTGTTGTTTTCATCAGCTGGTGGGCCTTACCTGGGTTTTCTTGATAAAAGCCCACACACTGTTTCCAGTTTAACAAATCTGAAGTAGTAAATGGGACATGTACAAACAATGGGCCATCCATCCCCACAGCCTAAAGGATACAGGGATAACAGGACAGTGATCCCTTTTTGGCTAGCAATGGGACTGAAAGTTGCAATACTTAACCCTTATGTCAGCAAAAGCAGCCCCTCCTGCAGCCCTTTCCAGTACTCTTCCATTCTGAGAATAGATTGATAGAGCTAGTAAAGGCATATTCTCCTCTGGAGGAGGCTCTAGTCCCTTCTTCCTGGTGCAACAACTTTTCCCAGGCTTCTCATCCTCCTGTTCAGTATCCAATATATATATTCTGTTCCTTCCTTCATGCATATTTAACAGCTTAGGTTTCCTCCTAGTATCATAATCATTTCTCAAAGTCATAAAGGCATCCACATATGGCTCTTAATCTCATTTCCCTTCCCACTTACAAAATAGCATTAATTGTAATATGGGATTATATTTTAAAGAACACCCCTCAGGCTACTTTTCCCCACTGTACAAAAAATTTTGTGCCCATCACTGACTGCAATATTTTTTTCATTTTTCCTTTAGTCAAAGGATTCCCCCTAAAGTTTTTCAAGTTTTTCAAAATACACGCAGGGGAGTTCAAGGACTCATTACAGCAGAGGATGCTGTACCCATTTTCCCATTTTCATGTTCACCATATTATATTATAGCATTACCATACCCTATCAGTCCAGAACTCTAAAAATCTACCACTATACACCGCTCTGAAACCACTGGTCTATTAAGGCCCCCTGTGGAGCATTTTCATGTGACTTACATGGAGATTAACAACTCTGACCCCGCCAGTGATTCGACCTGCCCTGGTCTGATAACAGAAGGTTTAAACTTTCTGAGCCCACTGGTTGCCAATAATTCATTTCACTCAGAAATTGTCCTTATCGGCTGACTTGAAAATCCCAAGCTCTGCCCTTTTCCAAGAAATAACTTTGCCTGGCATTGCACCTTTGAGTAAATCACCATCTAGACGCTGGAGGGGAGACAGAGGAGGCCCTAAAGAGGGTGGTATATGCTGGACTCTTATCCATTCCAATCCTCCACTGCTGGGAATGGTGAGGCAATGCAGGCAAGGCATCATATCAGTCCCAGATGGGTCACCTAAATGTTATCAAAAATGTGGGTTCTTTACTAAGTTAAGGCATCCATAATCCAAAAAGAGCCTGGGAATGTCTTACTCAAGGATAACAGGTTGGCTATTCCATTCTTTGCTGTCATGCCAATTAGAGCCATTGTGCCAGCCACAGAGAGGGGAAAAGCATGGCACAGTGCAGTCCTCAGCCACAGAACCAGAGATTTTTGACATCTTCTACAGAGATTCAGAGCAAACACAAACCAGCAAGAGTCTGTCAGAAACCAGGGTAGGGGTTCCTCATGGGCACTATGACTGGCTACACCTTTGGATACTTATTTGCCTTTTACAGGCGCTGCACCTGACCTGGTGGGCACCAGGGACTGTCAAAGTCCAGTCGTCAGCCACAGAGTCAGATTTTCTTGATACCATCTATAATGGTGGAGAGGCACAGTAAAGGTATCGTGAAGCACTGCAAAGCTGGGTTTGGGGTTGCCCATTGAGAGCCAGGGTGGCTACACCACTGCTTTATTATTTGCCTTTTAAAGCTGCTGTCCCAGACAGGGAGAGCAGCAGAACATGGCTCCTCCCACTTCTAAGCCACACTACAGAGATTTTTAACAAGATCTACAAGAACACAGAGCAAAAAGTTAAGGTATCAACATTCTGTCAGAGGCCTGGGCAGGGGTTCCCATTGTGGTGCTAGGTTACGTGCTCCTTTAGATGCTCTCTTGCCTTTTGGAGCCAGTATCCCAAAACACGGAGAGCAGCAGAGCATGGCACACTGCAGGACTCAGCCACAGAGCACGAGATTTTTGACACCTTCTAGGAGGACACAGAGCCAAAGTTAAGGTATCGAGATTCTGTCAGAGGCCTGGGCAGGGCTTCCCTTTGTGTTGCTAGGTTACGTGCTCCTTTTGTTGCTCTCTTGCTTTTTAGAGCCAGTATCCCAAATAGGGAGAGCAGCAGAGCATGGCACACTGCAGGACTCGGCCACAGAGCACGAGATTTTTGACACCTTCTAGGAGGACACAGAGCCAAAGTTAAGGTATCGAGATTCTGTCAGAGGCCTGGGCAGGGGTTCCCATGTTGCAGCGATGCTGGCTGCTCTTTTGTTTGCCGTTTTGCTCTTTACAGGCACTGTCCCAGAAAGGGAGACCTGCAGAGCATGGCACACTGCAGTCCGAGGCCACAGAGGACAAAATTTTTGACACCTTCTGCAAGGACACAGAGCCAAAGTTAAGGCATCCCGAGTCTGGCAGAGCCTTTGCAGGAGTAGCCCATGGGGAGCCTTGGGTGGCTATACCTTTGGGTTTTTATTTGCCTTTTACAGACACTGACTGAGAGAGAGTGCGCAGCAGCATACGGCACATTCTAGTCCTGGGCCACAGAGGACAAAATTTTTGACACCTTCTGCAAGGACACAGAGCCAAAGTTTAGTATCAAGAGTCTGCCAGAGGCCTGGGCACGTGTTCCACTGTTAGAGCGATGGTGGCTGCTCTTTTGTTTGCTGTGTTGCTCTTTACAGGCGCTGTTCCGGAGAGGGACAGCAGCAGAGCATGGCACACTGCAGTCCTAGGCCAGAGAGCACGAGATTTTTGACACCTTCTAGGAGGACACAGAGCCAAAGTTAAGGTATCGAGATTCTGTCAGAGGCCTGGGCAGGGGTTCCCATTTGTGAGCGATATTGCGTGCTCCTTTGGTTGCCCGCTTGCCTTTTAGAGCCACTGTCCCAGAGAGCGAGAGCAGCATGGCATGGCACACTGCAGCACTCGGGCACAGATCGTGAGAATTTTGACTCCTTCTACAAGGACGCAGCGCCAAAGTTAAGGCATCCAGAGTCTGGCAGAGGCTTTGGCAGGGGTTGCCCATGGGGAGCCAGGGTGGCTACTCCTTTGGTTTTTGACCTGCCTTTTGCTGCCACTGTCCCAGACAGGGAGCAGAGCACAAACACGGAGCAGTTGGATCCTCGGCCACCGAGCCATAGCGTTTTAAGGCTTTCTACAGAGATTCAGAGCCTTTGTTAAGGTATCAGGAGTCTGTCAGAGGCCTGGGCAGGGGTTCCCATGTTGCAGCGATGCTGGCTGCTCTTTTGTTTGCCGTTTTGCTCTTTACAGGCACTGTCCCAGAAAGGGAGAACTGCAGAGCATGGCAACAGCAGTCCTAGGCCACAGAGGACAAAATTTTTGACACCTTCTACGAGGACACAGAGTCAAAGTTAAGGTATAGAGATTCTGTCAGAGGCCTGGGCAGTGGTTCCCATGTTGCAGCGATGGTGGCTGCTCTTTTGTTTGCTGTCTTGCTCTTTACGGGCACTGTCCCGGGAAGGGACAGCAGCAGAGCATGGCACACTGCAGTCCTGGGCCACAGAGGACAAAATTTTTGACACCTTCTACGAGGACACAGAGCCAAAGTTAAGGTATCGAGATTCTGTCAGAGGCCTGGGCAGGGGTTCCCATGTTGCAGCGATGCTGGCTGCTCTTAGGTTTGCCGTTTTGCTCTTTACAGGCACTGTCCCAGAAAGGGAGACCTGCAGAGCATGGCACACTGCAGTCCTAGGCCACAGAGGACAAAATTTTTGACACCTTCTGCAAGGACACAGAGCCAAAGTGAAGGCATCCCGAGTCTGGCAGAGCCTTTGCAGGAGTAGCCCATGGGGAGCCTTGGGTGGCTATACCTTTGGGTTTTTATTTGCCTTTTACAGACACTGACTGAGAGAGAGTGCGCAGCAGCATACGGCACATTCTAGTACTGGGCCACAAAGGACAACATTTTTGACACCTTCTGCAAGGACACAGAGCCAAAGTTTAGTATCAAGAGTCTGCCAGAGGCCTGGGCATGTGTTCCACTGTTAGAGCGATGGTGGCTGCTCTTTTGTTTGCTGTGTTGCTCTTTACAGGCGCTGTTCCGGAGAGGGACAGCAGCAGAGCATGGCACACTGCAGCACAAGATTTTTGACACCTTCTAGGAGGACACAGAGCCAAAGTTAAGGTATCAAGATTCTGTCAGAGGCCTGGGCAGGGCTTCCCTTTGTGTTGCTAGGTTACGTGCTCCTTTTGTTGCTCTCTTGCCTTTTAGAGCCAGTATCCCAAATAGGGAGAGCAGCAGAGCATGGCACACTGCAGGACTCGGCCAGAGAGCACGAGATTTTTGACACCTTCTACGAGGACACAGAGCCAAAGTTAAGGTATCGAGATTCTGTCAGAGGCCTGGGCGGGGGTTCCCATGTTGCAGCGATGCTGGCTGCTCTTTTGTTTGCTGTCTTGCTCTTTACAGGCACTGTCCCGGGAAGGGACAGCAGCAGAGCATGGCACACTGCAGTCCTGGGCCACAGAGGACAAAATTTTTGACACCTTCTACGAGGACACAGAGCCAAAGTTAAGGTATCGAGATTCTGTCAGAGGCCTGGGCAGGGGTTCCCATGTTGCAGCGATGCTGGCTGCTCTTAGGTTTGCCGTTTTGCTCTTTACAGGCACTGTCCCAGAAAGGGAGACCTGCAGAGCATGGCACACTGCAGTCCTAGGCCACAGAGGACAAAATTTTTGACACCTTCTGCAAGGACACAGAGCCAAAGTGAAGGCATCCCGAGTCTGGCAGAGCCTTTGCAGGAGTAGCCCATGGGGAGCCTTGGGTGGCTATACCTTTGGGTTTTTATTTGCCTTTTACAGACACTGACTGAGAGAGAGTGCGCAGCAGCATACGGCACATTCTAGTACTGGGCCACAAAGGACAACATTTTTGACACCTTCTGCAAGGACACAGAGCCAAAGTTTAGTATCAAGAGTCTGCCAGAGGCCTGGGCATGTGTTCCACTGTTAGAGCGATGGTGGCTGCTCTTTTGTTTGCTGTGTTGCTCTTTACAGGCGCTGTTCCGGAGAGGGACAGCAGCAGAGCATGGCACACTGCAGCACAAGATTTTTGACACCTTCTACGAGGACACAGAGCCAAAGTTAAGGTATCAAGATTCTGTCAGAGGCCTGGGCAGGGGCTTCCCTTTGTGTTGCTAGGTTACGTGCTCCTTTTGTTGCTCTCTTGCCTTTTAGAGCCAGTATCCCAAATAGGGAGAGCAGCAGAGCATGGCACACTGGAGGACTCGGCCAGAGAGCACGAGATTTTTGACACCTTCTACGAGGACACAGAGCCAAAGTTAAGGTATCGAGATTCTGTCAGAGGCCTGGGCGGGGGTTCCCATGTTGCAGCGATGCTGGCTGCTCTTTTGTTTGCCGTTTTGCTCTTTACAGGCACTGTCCCAGAAAGGGAGACCTGCAGAGCATGGCACACTGCAGTCCTAGGCCACAGAGGACAAAATTTTTGACACCTTCTGCAAGGACACAGAGCCAAAGTTTAGTATCAAGAGTCTGTCAGAGGCCTGGGCACGTGTTCCACTGTTAGAGCGATGGTGGCTGCTCTTTTGTTTGCTGAGTTGCTCTGTACAGGCCTGTCCCGGGAAGGGACAGCAGCAGTCCTAGGCCACAGAGGACAAAATTTTTGACACCTTCTACGAGGACACAGAGCCAAAATTCACTTAAGGTATCGAGATTCTGTCAGAGGCCTGGGCAGGGGTTCCCATGTTGCAGCGATGGTGGCTGCTCTTAGGTTTGCCGTTTTGCTCTTTACAGGCACTGTCCCAGAAAGGGAGACCTGCAGAGCATGGCACACTGCAGTCCTAGGCCACAGAGGACAAAATTTTTGACACCTTCTGCAAGGACACAGAGCCAAAGTTAAGGTATCGAGATTCTGTCAAAGGCCTGGGCAGGGGTTCCCATTTGTGAGCGATATTGCGTGCTCCTTTGGTTGCCCCCTTGCCTTTTAGAGCCACTGTCCCAGAGAGCGAGAGCAGCATGGCATGGCACACTGCAGCACTCGGGCACAGATCGTGAGAATTTTGACTCCTTCTACAAGGACGCAGCGCCAAAGTTAAGGCATCCAGAGTCTGGCAGAGGCTTTGGCAGGGGTTGCCCATGGGGAGCCAGGGTGGCTACTCCTTTGGTTTTTGATCTGCCTTTTGCTGCCACTGTCCCAGAAAGGGAGCAGAGCACAAACACGGAGCAGTTGGATCCTCGGCCACCGAGCCATAGCGTTTTAAGGCTTTCTACAGAGATTCAGAGCCTTTGTTAAAGTATCAAGAGTCTGTCAGAGGCCTGGGCAGGGGTTCCCATGTTGCAGCGATGCTGGCTGCTCTTCTGTTTGCCGTTTTGCTCTTTACAGGCACTGTCCCAGAAAGGGAGAACTGCAGAGCATGGCAACAGCAGTCCTAGGCCACAGAGGACAAAATTTTTGACACCTTCTGCAAGGACACAGAGCCAAAGTTAAGGCATCCAGAGTCTCGCAGAGGCCTGGGCACGTGTTCCCATGTTGCAGTGATGGTGGCTGCTCTTAGGTTTGCTGTCTTGCTCTTTCCAGGCACTGTCCCAGAAAGGGAGACCTGCAGAGCATGGCACACTGCAGTCCTAGGCCACAGAGGACAAAATTTTTGACACCTTCTGCAAGGACACAGAGCCAAAGTTTAGTATCAAGAGTCTGCCAGAGGCCTGGGCACGTGTTCCACTGTTAGAGCGATGGTGGCTGCTCTTTTGTTTGCTGAGTTGCTCTGTACAGGCCTGTCCCGGGAAGGGACAGCAGCAGAGCATGGCACACTGCAGCACAAGATTTTTGACACCTTCTAGGAGGACACAGAGCCAAAGTTAAGGTATCGAGATTCTGCCAGAGGCCTGGGCAGGGCTTCCTTTGTGTTGCTAGGTTACGTACTCCTTTTGTTGCTCTCTTGCCTTTTAGAGCCAGTATCCCAAATAGGGAGAGCAGCAGAGCATGGCACACTGCAGGACTCGGCCAGAGAGCACGAGATTTTTGACACCTTCTAGGAGGACACAGAGCCAAAGTTAAGGTATCGAGATTCTGTCAGAGGCCTGGGCAGGGGTTCCCATGTTGCAGCGATGCTGGCTGCTCTTTTGTTTGCCGTTTTGCTCTTTACAGGCGCTGTTCCCGAGAGGGACAGCAGCAGAGCATGGCACACTGCAGTCCTAGGCCAGAGAGCACGAGATTTTTGACACCTTCTAGGAGGACACAGAGCCAAAGTTAAGGTATCGAGATTCTGTCAGAGGCCTGGGCAGGGGTTCCCATTTGTGAGCGATATTGCGTGCTCCTTTGGTTGCCCCCTTGCCTTTTAGAGCCACTGTCCCAGAGAGCGAGAGCAGCATGGCATGGCACACTGCAGCACTCGGGCACAGATCGTGAGAATTTTGACTCCTTCTACAAGGACGCAGCGCCAAAGTTAAGGCATCCAGAGTCTGGCAGAGGCTTTGGCAGGGGTTGCCCATGGGGAGCCAGGGTGGCTACTCCTTTGGTTTTTGATCTGCCTTTTGCTGCCACTGTCCCAGAAAGGGAGCAGAGCACAAACACGGAGCAGTTGGATCCTCGGCCACCGAGCCATAGCGTTTTAAGGCTTTCTACAGAGATTCAGAGCCTTTGTTAAGGTATCAAGAGTCTGTCAGAGGCCTGGGCAGGGGTTCCCATGTTGCAGCGATGCTGGCTGCTCTTTTGTTTGCCGTTTTGCTCTTTACAGGCACTGTCCCAGAAAGGGAGAACTGCAGAGCATGGCAACAGCAGTCCTAGGCCACAGAGGACAAAATTTTTGACACCTTCTGCAAGGACACAGAGCCAAAGTGAAGGCATCCCGAGTCTGGCAGAGCCTTTGCAGGAGTAGCCCATGGGGAGCCTTGGGTGGCTATACCTTTGGGTTTTTATTTGCCTTTTACAGACACTGACTGAGAGAGAGTGCGCAGCAGCATACGGCACATTCTAGTACTGGGCCACAAAGGACAAAATTTTTGACACCTTCTGCAAGGACACAGAGCCAAAGTTTAGTATCAAGAGTCTGTCAGAGGCCTGGGCACGTGTTCCACTGTTAGAGCGATGGTGGCTGCTCTTTTGTTTGCTGAGTTGCTCTTTACAGGCCTGTCCCGGGAAGGGACAGCAGCAGAGCATGGCACACTGCAGCACAAGATTTTTGACACCTTCTAGGAGGACACAGAGCCAAAGTTAAGGTATCGAGATTCTGTCAGAGGCCTGGGCAGGGGTTCCCATTTGTGAGCGATATTGCGTGCTCCTTTGGTTGCCCGCTTGCCTTTTAGAGCCACTGTCCCAGACAGCGAGAGCAGCATGGCATGGCAAACTGCAGCACTCGGGCACAGATCGTGAGAATTTTGTCTCCTTCTACAAGGACGCAGCGCCAAAGTTAAGGCATCCAGAGTCTGGCAGAGGCTTTGGCAGGGGTTGCCCATGGGGAGCCAGGGTGGCTACTCCTTTGGTTTTTGATCTGCCTTTTGCTGCCACTGTCCCAGACAGGGAGCAGAGCACAAACACGGAGCAGTTGGATCCTCGGCCACCGAGCCATAGCGTTTTAAGGCTTTCTACAGAGATTCAGAGCCTTTGTTAAGGTATCAAGAGTCTGTCAGAGGCCTGGGCAGGGGTTCCCATGTTGCAGCGATGCTGGCTGCTCTTTTGTTTGCGGTTTTGCTCTTTACAGGCACTGTCCCAGAAAGGGAGAACTGCAGAGCATGGCAACAGCAGTCCTAGGCCACAGAGGACAAAATTTTTGACACCTTCTGCAAGGACACAGAGCCAAAGTGAAGGCATCCAGAGTCTCGCAGAGGCCTGGGCACGTGTTCCCATGTTGCAGCGATGGTGGCTGCTCTTAGGTTTGCTGTCTTGCTCTTTACAGGCACTGTCCCAGAAAGGGAGACCTGCAGAGCATGGCACACTGCAGTCCTAGGCCACAGAGGACAAAATTTTTGACACCTTCTGCAAGGACACAGAGCCAAAGTTAAGGTATCGAGATTCTGTCAAAGGCCTGGGCAGGGGTTCGCATTTGTGAGCGATATTGCGTGCTCCTTTGGTTGCCCCCTTGCCTTTTAGAGCCACTGTCCCAGAGAGCGAGAGCAGCATGGCATGGCACACTGCAGCACTCGGGCACAGATCGTGAGAATTTTGACTCCTTCTACAAGGACGCAGCGCCAAAGTTAAGGCATCCAGAGTCTGGCAGAGGCTTTGGCAGGGGTTGCCCATGGGGAGCCAGGGTGGCTACTCCTTTGGTTTTTGACCTGCCTTTTGCTGCCACTGTCCCAGACAGGGAGCAGAGCACAAACACGGAGCAGTTGGATCCTCGGCCACCGAGCCATAGCGTTTTAAGGCTTTCTACAGAGATTCAGAGCCTTTGTTAAGGTATCAAGAGTCTGTCAGAGGCCTGGGCAGGGGTTCCCATGTTGCAGCGATGCTGGCTGCTCTTCTGTTTGCCGTTTTGCTCTTTACAGGCACTGTCCCAGAAAGGGAGAACTGCAGAGCATGGCAACAGCAGTCCTAGGCCACAGAGGACAAAATTTTTGACACCTTCTGCAAGGACACAGAGCCAAAGTTAAGGCATCCAGAGTCTCGCAGAGGCCTGGGCACGTGTTCCCATGTTGCAGTGATGGTGGCTGCTCTTAGGTTTGCTGTCTTGCTCTTTCCAGGCACTGTCCCAGAAAGGGAGACCTGCAGAGCATGGCACACTGCAGTCCTAGGCCACAGAGGACAAAATTTTTGACACCTTCTGCAAGGACACAGAGCCAAAGTTTAGTATCAAGAGTCTGCCAGAGGCCTGGGCACGTGTTCCACTGTTAGAGCGATGGTGGCTGCTCTTTTGTTTGCTGAGTTGCTCTGTACAGGCCTGTCCCGGGAAGGGACAGCAGCAGAGCATGGCACACTGCAGCACAAGATTTTTGACACCTTCTAGGAGGACACAGAGCCAAAGTTAAGGTATCGAGATTCTGCCAGAGGCCTGGGCAGGGCTTCCTTTGTGTTGCTAGGTTACGTGCTCCTTTTGTTGCTCTCTTGCCTTTTAGAGCCAGTATCCCAAATAGGGAGAGCAGCAGAGCATGGCACACTGCAGGACTCGGCCAGAGAGCACGAGATTTTTGACACCTTCTAGGAGGACACAGAGCCAAAGTTAAGGTATCGAGATTCTGTCAGAGGCCTGGGCAGGGGTTCCCATGTTGCAGCGATGCTGGCTGCTCTTTTGTTTGCCGTTTTGCTCTTTACAGGCGCTGTTCCCGAGAGGGACAGCAGCAGAGCATGGCACACTGCAGTCCTAGGCCAGAGAGCACGAGATTTTTGACACCTTCTAGGAGGACACAGAGCCAAAGTTAAGGTATCGAGATTCTGTCAGAGGCCTGGGCAGGGGTTCCCATTTGTGAGCGATATTGCGTGCTCCTTTGGTTGCCCCCTTGCCTTTTAGAGCCACTGTCCCAGACAGCGAGAGCAGCATGGCATGGCACACTGCAGCACTCGGGCACAGATCGTGAGAATTTTGACTCCTTCTACAAGGACGCAGCGCCAAAGTTAAGGCATCCAGAGTCTGGCAGAGGCTTTGGCAGGGGTTGCCCATGGGGAGCCAGGGTGGCTACTCCTTTGGTTTTTGATCTGCCTTTTGCTGCCACTGTCCCAGAAAGGGAGCAGAGCACAAACACGGAGCAGTTGGATCCTCGGCCACCGAGCCATAGCGTTTTAAGGCTTTCTACAGAGATTCAGAGCCTTTGTTAAGGTATCAAGAGTCTGTCAGAGGCCTGGGCAGGGGTTCCCATGTTGCAGCGATGCTGGCTGCTCTTTTGTTTGCCGTTTTGCTCTTTACAGGCACTGTCCCAGAAAGGGAGAACTGCAGAGCATGGCAACAGCAGTCCTAGGCCACAGAGGACAAAATTTTTGACACCTTCTGCAAGGACACAGAGCCAAAGTGAAGGCATCCCGAGTCTGGCAGAGCCTTTTCAGGAGTAGCCCATGGGGAGCCTTGGGTGGCTATACCTTTGGGTTTTTATTTGCCTTTTACAGACACTGACTGAGAGAGAGTGCGCAGCAGCATACGGCACATTCTAGTACTGGGCCACAAAGGACAAAATTTTTGACACCTTCTGCAAGGACACAGAGCCAAAGTTTAGTATCAAGAGTCTGCCAGAGGCCTGGGCACGTGTTCCACTGTTAGAGCGATGGTGGCTGCTCTTTTGTTTGCTGAGTTGCTCTTTACAGGCCTGTCCCGGGAAGGGACAGCAGCAGAGCATGGCACACTGCAGCACAAGATTTTTGACACCTTCTAGGAGGACACAGAGCCAAAGTTAAGGTATCGAGATTCTGTCAGAGGCCTGGGCAGGGGTTCCCATTTGTGAGCGATATTGCGTGCTCCTTTGGTTGCCCCCTTGCCTTTTAGAGCCACTGTCCCAGACAGCGAGAGCAGCATGGCATGGCAGACTGCAGCACTCGGGCACAGATCGTGAGAATTTTGTCTCCTTCTACAAGGACGCAGCGCCAAAGTTAAGGCATCCAGAGTCTGGCAGAGGCTTTGGCAGGGGTTGCCCATGGGGAGCCAGGGTGGCTACTCCTTTGTTTTTTGATCTGCCTTTTGCTGCCACTGTCCCAGACAGGGAGCAGAGCACAAACACGGAGCAGTTGGATCCTCGGCCACCGAGCCATAGCGTTTTAAGGCTTTCTACAGAGATTCAGAGCCTTTGTTAAGGTATCAAGAGTCTGTCAGAGGCCTGGGCAGGGGTTCCCATGTTGCAGCGATGCTGGCTGCTCTTTTGTTTGCCGTTTTGCTCTTTACAGGCACTGTCCCAGAAAGGGAGAACTGCAGAGCATGGCAACAGCAGTCCTAGGCCACAGAGGACAAAATTTTTGACACCTTCTGCAAGGACACAGAGCCAAAGTGAAGGCATCCAGAGTCTCGCAGAGGCCTGGGCACGTGTTCCCATGTTGCAGCGATGGTGGCTGCTCTTAGGTTTGCTGTCTTGCTCTTTACAGGCACTGTCCCAGAAAGGGAGACCTGCAGAGCATGGCACACTGCAGTCCTAGGCCACAGAGGACAAAATTTTTGACACCTTCTGCAAGGACACAGAGCCAAAGTTAAGGTATCGAGATTCTGTCAAAGGCCTGGGCAGGGGTTCGCATTTGTGAGCGATATTGCGTGCTCCTTTGGTTGCCCCCTTGCCTTTTAGAGCCACTGTCCCAGAGAGCGAGAGCAGCATGGCATGGCACACTGCAGCACTCGGGCACAGATCGTGAGAATTTTGACTCCTTCTACAAGGGCGCAGCGCCAAAGTTAAGGCATCCAGAGTCTGGCAGAGGCTTTGGCAGGGGTTGCCCATGGGGAGCCAGGGTGGCTACTCCTTTGGTTTTTGATCTGCCTTTTGCTGCCACTGTCCCAGACAGGGAGCAGAGCACAAACACGGAGCAGTTGGATCCTCGGCCACCGAGCCATAGCGTTTTAAGGCTTTCTACAGAGATTCAGAGCCTTTGTTAAGGTATCAAGAGTCTGTCAGAGGCCTGGGCAGGGGTTCCCATGTTGCAGCGATGCTGGCTGCTCTTTTGTTTGCCGTTTTGCTCTTTACAGGCACTGTCCCAGAAAGGGAGACCTGCAGAGCATGGCAACAGCAGTCCTAGGCCACAGAGGACAAAAATTTTGACACCTTCTGCAAGGACACAGAGCCAAAGTGAAGGCATCCCGAGTCTCGCAGAGGCCTGGGCAGGGGTTCCCATGTTGCAGCGATGCTGGCTGCTCTTAGGTTTGCTGTCTTGCTCTTTCCAGGCACTGTCCCAGAAAGGGAGACCTACAGAGCATGGCACACTGCAGTCCTAGGCCACAGAGGACAAAATTTTTGACACCTTCTGCAAGGACACAGAGCCAAAGTGAAGGCATCCCGAGTCTGGCAGAGCCTTTGCAGGAGTAGCCCATGGGGAGCCTTGGGTGGCTATACCTTTGGGTTTTTATTTGCCTTTTACAGACACTGACTGAGAGAGAGTGCGCAGCAGCATACGGCACATTCTAGTACTGGGCCACAAAGGACAAAATTTTTGACACCTTCTGCAAGGACACAGAGCCAAAGTTTAGTATCAAGAGTCTGCCAGAGGCCTGGGCACGTGTTCCACTGTTAGAGCGATGGTGGCTGCTCTTTTGTTTGCTGTGTTGCTCTTTACAGGCGCTGTTCCGGAGAGGGACAGCAGCAGAGCATGGCATACTGCAGTCCTAGGCCAGAGAGCACGAGATTTTTGAAACCTTCTACGAGGACACAGAGCCAAAATTCAGTTAAGGTATCGAGATTCTGTCAGAGGCCTGGGCAGGGGTTCCCATGTTGCAGCGATGCTGGTTGCTCTTTTGTTTGCCGTTTTGCTCTTTACAGGCACTGTCCCAGAAAGGGAGACCTGCAGAGCATGGCACACTGCAGTCCTAGGCCAGAGAGCACGAGATTTTTGACACCTTCTAGGAGGACACAGAGCCAAAATTCAGTTAAGGTATCGAGATTCTGTCAGAGGCCTGGGCAGGGGTTCCCATGTTGCAGCGATGCTGGCTGCTCTTTTGTTTGCCGTTTTGCTCTTTACAGGCACTGTCCCAGAAAGGGAGACCTGCAGAGCATGGCACACTGCAGTCCTAGGCCACAGAGGACAAAATTTTTGACATCTTTTGCAAGGACACAGAGCCAAAGTTTAGTATCAAGAGTCTGCCAGAGGCCTGGGCACGTGTTCCACTGTTAGAGCGATGGTGGCTGCTCTTTTGTTTGCTGAGTTGCTCTGTACAGGCCTGTCCCGGGAAGGGACAGCAGCAGAGCATGGCACACTGCAGCACAAGATTTTTGACACCTTCTAGGAGGACACAGAGCCAAAGTTAAGGTATCGAGATTCTGCCAGAGGCCTGGGCAGGGCTTCCTTTGTGTTGCTAGGTTACGTGCTCCTTTTGTTGCTCTCTTGCCTTTTAGAGCCAGTATCCCAAATAGGGAGAGCAGCAGAGCATGGCACACTGCAGGACTCGGCCAGAGAGCACGAGATTTTTGACACCTTCTAGGAGGACACAGAGCCAAAGTTAAGGTATCGAGATTCTGTCAGAGGCCTGGGCAGGGGTTCCCATGTTGCAGCGATGCTGGCTGCTCTTTTGTTTGCCGTTTTGCTCTTTACAGGCACTGTCCCAGAAAGGGAGAACTGCAGAGCATGGCACACTGCAGTCCTAGGCCACAGAGGACAAAATTTTTGACACCTTCTGCAAGGACACAGAGCCAAAGTGAAGGCATCCCGAGTCTGGCAGAGCCTTTGCAGGAGTAGCCCATGGGGAGCCTTGGGTGGCTATACCTTTGGGTTTTTATTTGCCTTTTACAGACACTGACTGAGAGAGAGTGCGCAGCAGCATACGGCACATTCTAGTACTGGGTTACAAAGGACAAAATTTTTGACACCTTCTGCAAGGACACAGAGCCAAAGTTTAGTATCAAGAGTCTGCCAGAGGCTTGGGCACGTGTTCCACTGTTAAAGCAATGGTGGCTGCTCTTTTGTTTGCTGTGTTGCTCTTTACAGGCGCTGTTCCGGAGAGGGACTGCAGCAGAGCATGGCACACTGCAGTCCTAGGCCAGAGAGCACGAGATTTTTGACACCTTCTAGGAGGACACAGAGCCAAAGTTAAGGTATCGAGATTCTGTCAGAGGCCTGGGCAGGGGTTCCCATTTGTGAGCGATATTGCGTGCTCCTTTGGTTGCCCCCTTGCCTTTTAGAGCCACTGTCCCAGAGAGCGAGAGCAGCATGGCATGGCACACTGCAGCACTCGGGCACAGATCGTGAGAATTTTGACTCCTTCTACAAGGACGCAGCGCCAAAGTTAAGGCATCCAGAGTCTGGCAGAGGCTTTGGCAGGGGTTGCCCATGGGGAGCCAGGGTGGCTACTCCTTTGGTTTTTGACCTGCCTTTTGCTGCCACTGTCCCAGACAGGGAGCAGAGCACAAACACGGAGCAGTTGGATCCTCGGCCACCGAGCCATAGCGTTTTAAGGCTTTCTACAGAGATTCAGAGCCTTTGTTAAGGTATCAAGAGTCTGTCAGAGGCCTGGGCAGGGGTTCCCATGTTGCAGCGATGCTGGCTGCTCTTTTGTTTGCGGTTTTGCTCTTTACAGGCACTGTCCCAGAAAGGGAGAACTGCAGAGCATGGCAACAGCAGTCCTAGGCCACAGAGGACAAAATTTTTGACACCTTCTGCAAGGACACAGAGCCAAAGTGAAGGCATCCCGAGTCTCGCAGAGGCCTGGGCAGGGGTTCCCATGTTGCAGCGATGCTGGCTGCTCTTAGGTTTGCTGTCTTGCTCTTTACAGGCACTGTCCCAGAAAGGGAGAACTGCAGAGCATGGCACACTGCAGTCGTAGGCCACAGAGGACAAAATTTTTGACACCTTCTGCAAGGACACAGAGCCAAAGTGAAGGCATCCCGAGTCTGGCAGAGCCTTTGCAGGAGTAGCCCATGGGGAGCCTTGGGTGGCTATACCTTTGGGTTTTTATTTGCCTTTTACAGACACTGACTGAGAGAGAGTGCGCAGCAGCATGCGGCACATTCTAGTACTGGGCCACAAAGGACAAAATTTTTGACACCTTCTGCAAGGACACAGAGCCAAAGTTTAGTATCAAGAGTCTGCCAGAGGCCTGGGCACGTGTTCCACTGTTAGAACGATGGTGGCTGCTCTTTTGTTTGCTGTGTTGCTCTTTACAGGCGCTGTTCCGGAGAGGGACAGCAGCAGAGCATGGCACACTGCAGTCCTAGGCCAGAGAGCACGAGATTTTTGACACCTTCTACGAGGACACAGAGCCAAAGTTAAGGTATCGAGATTCTGTCAGAGGCCTGGGCAGGGGTTCCCATTTGTGAGCGATATTGCGTGCTCCTTTGGTTGCCCCCTTGCCTTTTAGAGCCACTGTCTCAGAGAGCGAGAGCAGCATGGCATGGCACACTGCAGCACTCGGGCACAGATCGTGAGAATTTTGACTCCTTCTACAAGGACGCAGCGCCAAAGTTAAGGCATCCAGAGTCTGGCAGAGGCTTTGGCAGGGGTTGCCCATGGGGAGCCAGGGTGGCTGCTCCTTTGGTTTTTGACCTGCCTTTTGCTGCCACTGTCCCAGACAGGGAGCAGAGCACAAACACGGAGCAGTTGGATCCTCGGCCACCGAGCCATAGCGTTTTAAGGCTTTCTACAGAGATTCAGAGCCTTTGTTAAGGTATCAAGAGTCTGTCAGAGGCCTGGGCAGGGGTTCCCATGTTGCAGCGATGCTGGCTGCTCTTTTGTTTGCCGTTTTGCTCTTTACAGGCACTGTCCCAGTAAGGGAGAACTGCAGAGCATGGCAACAGCAGTCCGAGGCCACAGAGGACAAAATTTTTGACACCTTCTGCAAGGACACAGAGCCAAAGTGAAGGCATCCCGAGTCTGGCAGAGCCTTTGCAGGAGTAGCCCATGGGGAGCCTTGGGTGGCTATACCTTTGGGTTTTTATTTGCCTTTTACAGACACTGACTGAGAGAGAGTGCGCAGCAGCATGCGGCACATTCTAGTACTGGGCCACAAAGGACAAAATTTTTGACACCTTCTGCAAGGACACAGAGCCAATGTTTAGTATCAAGAGTCTGCCAGAGGCCTGGGCACGTGTTCCACTGTTAGAGCGATGGTGGCTGCTCTTTTGTTTGCTGTGTTGCTCTTTACAGGCGCTGTTCCGGAGAGGGACAGCAGCAGAGCATGGCACACTGCAGTCCTAGGCCAGAGAGCACGAGATTTTTGACACCTTCTAGGAGGACACAGAGCCAAAGTTAAGGTATCGAGATTCTGTCAGAGGCCTGGGCAGGGGTTCCCATGTTGCAGCGATGCTGGCTGCTCTTTTGTTTGCCGTTTTGCTCTTTACAGGCACTGTCCCAGAAAGGGAGACCTGCAGAGCATGGCACACTGCAGTCCTAGGCAACAGAGGACAAAATTTTTGACATCTTTTGCAAGGACACAGAGCCAAAGTTTAGTATCAAGAGTCTGTCAGAGGCCTGGGCATGTGTTCCACTGTTAGAGCGATGGTGGCTGCTCTTTTGTTTGCTGAGTTGCTCTTTACAGGCCTGTCCCGGGAAGGGACAGCAGCAGAGAATGGCACACTGCAGCACAAGATTTTTGACACCTTCTAGGAGGACACAGAGCCAAAGTTAAGGTATCGAGATTCTGCCAGAGGCCTGGGCAGGGCTTCCCTTTGTGTTGCTAGGTTACGTGCTCCTTTTGTTGCTCTCTTGCCTTTTAGAGCCAGTATCCCAGAAAGGGAGACCTGCAGAGCATGGCACACTGCAGGACTCGGCCAGAGAGCACGAGATTTTTGACACCTTCTAGGAGGACACAGAGCCAAAGTTAAGGTATCGAGATTCTGTCAGAGGCCTGGGCAGGGATTCCCATGTTGCAGCGATGCTGGCTGCTCTTTTGTTTGCCGTTTTTCTCTTTACAGGCACTGTCCCAGAAAGGGAGAACTGCAGAGCATGGCACACTGCAGACCTAGGCCACAGAGGACAAAATTTTTGACACCTTCTGCAAGGACACAGAGCCAAAGTGAAGGCATCCAGAGTCTGGCAGAGCCTTTGCAGGAGTAGCCCATGGGGAGCCTTGGGTGGCTATACCTTTGGGTTTTTATTTGCCTTTTACAGACACCGACTGAGACAGAGTGCGCAGCAGCATACGGCACATTCTAGTACTGGGCCACAAAGGACAAAATTTTTGACACGTTCTGCAAGGACACAGAGCCAAAGTTTAGTATCAAGAGTCTGCCAGAGGCCTGGGCACGTGTTCCACTGTTAGAGCGATGGTGGCTGCTCTTTTGTTTGCTGTGTTGCTCTTTACAGGCGCTGTTCCGGAGAGGGACAGCAGCAGAGCATGGCACGCTGCAGGACTCGGCCAGAGAGCACGAGATTTTTGACACCTTCTAGGAGGACACAGAGCCAAAGTTAAGGTATCGAGATTCTGTCAGAGGCCTGGGCGGGGGTTCCCATGTTGCAGCGATGCTGGCTGCTCTTTTGTTTGCCGTTTTGCTCTTTACAGGCGCTGTTCCCGAGAGGGACAGCAGCAGAGCATGGCACACTGCAGTCCTAGGCCAGAGAGCACGAGATTTTTGACACCTTCTACGAGGACACAGAGCCAAAGTTAAGGTATCGAGATTCTGTCAGAGGCCTGGGCAGGGGTTCCCATTTGTGAGCGATATTGCGTGCTCCTTTGGTTGCCCCCTTGCCTTTTAGAGCCACTGTCCCAGAGAGCGAGAGCAGCATGGCATGGCACACTGCAGCACTCGGGCACAGATCGTGAGAATTTTGACTCCTTCTACAAGGACGCAGCGCCAAAGTTAAGGCATCCAGAGTCTGGCAGAGGCTTTGGCAGGGGTTGCCCATGGGGAGCCAGGGTGGCTGCTCCTTTGGTTTTTGACCTGCCTTTTGCTGCCACTGTCCCAGACAGGGAGCAGAGCACAAACACGGAGCAGTTGGATCCTCGGCCACCGAGCCATAGCGTTTTAAGGCTTTCTACAGAGATTCAGAGCCTTTGTTAAGGTATCAAGAGTCTGTCAGAGGCCTGGGCAGGGGTTCCCATGTTGCAGCGATGCTGGCTGCTCTTTTGTTTGCCGTTTTGCTCTTTACAGGCACTGTCCCAGAAAGGGAGACCTGCAGAGCATGGCAACAGCAGTCCTAGGCCACAGAGGACAAAATTTTTGACACCTTCTGCAAGGACACAGAGCCAAAGTGAAGGCATCCAGAGTCTCGCAGAGGCCTGGGCACGTGTTCCCATGTTGCAGCGATGGTGGCTGCTCTTAGGTTTGCTGTCTTGCTCTTTCCAGGCACTGTCCCAGAAAGGGAGACCTGCAGAGCATGGCACACTGCAGTCCTAGGCCACAGAGGACAAAATTTTTGACACCTTCTGCAAGGACACAGAGCCAAAGTGAAGGCATCCCGAGTCTGGCAGAGCCTTTGCAGGAGTAGCCCATGGGGAGCCTTGGGTGGCTATACCTTTGGGTTTTTATTTGCCTTTTACAGACACTGACTGAGAGAGAGTGTGCAGCAGCATACGGCACATTCTAGTACTGGGCCACAAAGGACAAAATTTTTGACACCTTCTGCAAGGACACAGAGCCAAAGTTTAGTATCAAGAGTCTGCCAGAGGCCTGGGCACGTGTTCCACTGTTAGAGCGATGGTGGCTGCTCTTTTGTTTGCTGTGTTGCTCTTTACAGGCGCTGTTCCGGAGAGGGACAGCAGCAGAGCATGGCACACTGCAGTCCTAGGCCAGAGAGCACGAGATTTTTGACACCTTCTGCGAGGACACAGAGCCAAAATTCAGTTAAGGTATCGAGATTCTGTCAGAGGCCTGGGCAGGGGTTCCCATGTTGCAGCGATGCTGGCTGCTCTTTTGTTTGCCGTTTTGCTCTTTACAGGCACTGTCCCAGAAAGGGAGACCTGCAGAGCATGGCACACTGCAGTCCTAGGCCACAGAGGACAAAATTTTTGACATCTTTTGCAAGGACACAGAGCCAAAGTTTAGTATCAAGAGTCTGTCAGAGGCCTGGGCACGTGTTCCACTGTTAGAGCGATGGTGGCTGCTCTTTTGTTTGCTGAGTTGCTCTGTACAGGCCTGTCCCGGGAAGGGACAGCAGCAGAGCATGGCACACTGCAGCACAAGATTTTTGACACCTTCTAGGAGGACACAGAGCCAAAGTTAAGGTATCGAGATTCTGTCAGAGGCCTGGGCAGGGCTTCCCTTTGTGTTGCTAGGTTACGTGCTCCTTTTGTTGCTCTCTTGCCTTTTAGAGCCAGTATCCCAGAAAGGGAGACCTGCAGAGCATGGCACACTGCAGGACTCGGCCAGAGAGCACGAGATTTTTGAAACCTTCTAGGAGGACACAGAGCCAAAGTTAAGGTATCGAGATTCTGTCAGAGGCCTGGGCAGGGGTTCCCATGTTGCAGCGATGCTGGCTGCTCTTTTGTTTGCCGTTTTGCTCTTTACAGGCACTGTCCCAGAAAGGGAGACCTGCAGAGCATGGCAACAGCAGTCCTAGGCCACAGAGGACAAAATTTTTGACACCTTCTGCAAGGACACAGAGCCAAAGTGAAGGCATCCCGAGTCTGGCAGAGCCTTTGCAGGAGTAGCCCATGGGGAGCCTTGGGTGGCTATACCTTTGGGTTTTTATTTGCCTTTTACAGACACTGACTGAGAGAGAGTGCGCAGCAGCATACGGCACATTCTAGTACTGGGCCACAAAGGACAAAATTTTTGACACGTTCTGCAAGGACACAGAGCCAAAGTTTAGTATCAAGAGTCTGCCAGAGGCCTGGGCACGTGTTCCACTGTTAGAGCGATGGTGGCTGCTCTTTTGTTTGCTGTGTTGCTCTTTACAGGCGCTGTTCCGGAGAGGGACAGCAGCAGAGCATGGCACACTGCAGTACAAGATTTTTGACACCTTCTAGGAGGACACAGAGCCAAAGTTAAGGTATCGAGATTCTGTCAGAGGCCTGGGCAGGGGTTCCCATTTGTGAGCGATATTGCGTGCTCCTTTGGTTGCCCCCTTGCCTTTTAGAGCCACTGTCCCAGAGAGCGAGAGCAGCATGGCATGGCACACTGCAGCACTCGGGCACAGATCGTGAGAATTTTGACTCCTTCTACAAGGACGCAGCGCCAAAGTTAAGGCATCCAGAGTCTGGCAGAGGCTTTGGCAGGGGTTGCCCATGGGGAGCCAGGGTGGCTACTCCTTTGGTTTTTGATCTGCCTTTTGCTGCCACTGTCCCAGACAGGGAGCAGAGCACAAACACGGAGCAGTTGGATCCTCGGCCACCGAGCCATAGCGTTTTAAGGCTTTCTACAGAGATTCAGAGCCTTTGTTAAGGTATCAAGAGTCTGTCAGAGGCCTGGGCAGGGGTTCCCATGTTGCAGCAATGCTGGCTGCTCTTCTGTTTGCCGTTTTGCTCTTTACAGGCACTGTCCCAGAAAGGGAGAACTGCAGAGCATGGCAACAGCAGTCCTAGGCCACAGAGGACAAAATTTTTGACACCTTCTGCAAGGACACAGAGCCAAAGTGAAGGCATCCAGAGTCTCGCAGAGGCCTGGGCACGTGTTCCCATGTTGCAGCGATGGTGGCTGCTCTTAGGTTTGCTGTCTTGCTCTTTCCAGGCACTGTCCCAGAAAGGGAGACCTGCAGAGCATGGCACACTGCAGTCCTAGGCCACAGAGGACAAAATTTTTGACACCTTCTGCAAGGACACAGAGCCAAAGTGAAGGCATCCCGAGTCTGGCAGAGCCTTTGCAGGAGTAGCCCATGGGGAGCCTTGGGTGGCTATACCTTTGGGTTTTTATTTGCCTTTTACAGACACTGACTGAGAGAGAGTGCGCAGCAGCATACGGCACATTCTAGTACTGGGCCACAAAGGACAAAATTTTTGACACCTTCTGCAAGGACACAGAGCCAAAGTTTAGTATCAAGAGTCTGCCAGAGGCCTGGGCACGTGTTCCACTGTTAGAGCGATGGTGGCTGCTCTTTTGTTTGCTGTGTTGCTCTTTACAGGCGCTGTTCCGGAGAGGGACAGCAGCAGAGCATGGCACACTGCAGTACAAGATTTTTGACACCTTCTAGGAGGACACAGAGCCAAAGTTAAGGTATCGAGATTCTGTCAGAGGCCTGGGCAGGGGTTCCCATTTGTGAGCGATATTGCGTGCTCCTTTGGTTGCCCGCTTGCCTTTTAGAGCCACTGTCCCAGAGAGCGAGAGCAGCATGGCATGGCACACTGCAGCACTCGGGCACAGATCGTGAGAATTTTGACTCCTTCTACAAGGACGCAGCGCCAAAGTTAAGGCATCCAGAGTCTGGCAGAGGCTTTGGCAGGGGTTGCCCATGGGGAGCCAGGGTGGCTACTCCTTTGGTTTTTGATCTGCCTTTTGCTGCCACTGTCCCAGACAGGGAGCAGAGCACAAACACGGAGCAGTTGAATCCTCGGCCACCGAGCCATAGCGTTTTAAGGCTTTCTACAGAGATTCAGAGCCTTTGTTAAGGTATCAAGAGTCTGTCAGAGGCCTGGGCAGGGGTTCCCATGTTGCAGCGATGCTGGCTGCTCTTTTGTTTGCCGTATTGCTCTTTACAGGCACTGTCCCAGAAAGGGAGAACTGCAGAGCATGGCAACAGCAGTCCTAGGCCACAGAGGACAAAATTTTTGACACCTTCTGCAAGGACACAGAGCCAAAGTGAAGGCATCCAGAGTCTCGCAGAGGCCTGGGCACGTGTTCCCATGTTGCAGCGATGGTGGCTGCTCTTAGGTTTGCTGTCTTGCTCTTTCCAGGCACTGTCCCAGAAAGGGAGACCTGCAGAGCATGGCACACTGCAGTCCTAGGCCACAGAGGACAAAATTTTTGACACCTTCTGCAAGGACACAGAGCCAAAGTGAAGGCATCCTGAGTCTGGCAGAGCCTTTGCAGGAGTAGCTCATGGGGAGCCTTGGGTGGCTATACCTTTGGGTTTTTATTTGCCTTTTACAGACACTGACTGAGAGAGAGTGCGCAGCAGCATACGGCACATTCTAGTACTGGGCCACAAAGGACAAAATTTTTGACACCTTCTGCAAGGACACAGAGCCAAAGTTTAGTATCAAGAGTCTGCCAGAGGCCTGGGCACGTGTTCCACTGTTAGAGCGATGGTGGCTGCTCTTTTGTTTGCTGAGTTGCTCTTTACAGGCGCTGTTCCGGAGAGGGACAGCAGCAGAGCATGGCACACTGAAGTCCTAGGCCAGAGAGCACGAGATTTTTGACACCTTCTAGGAGGACACAGAGCCAAAATTCAGTTAAGGTATCGAGATTCTGTCAGAGGCCTGGGCAGGGGTTCCCATGTTGCAGCGATGCTGGCTGCTCTTTTGTTTGCCGTTTTGCTCTTTACAGGCGCTGTCCCAGAATGGGAGACCTGCAGAGCATGGCACACTGCAGTCCTAGGCCACAGAGGACAAAATTTTTGACACCTTCTGCAAGGACACAGAGCCAAAGTTTAGTATCAAGAGTCTGTCAGAGGCCTGGGCACGTGTTCCACTGTTAGAGCGATGGTGGCTGCTCTTTTGTTTGCTGTGTTGCTCTGTACAGGCCTGTCCCGGGAAGGGACAGCAGCAGAGCATGGCACACTGCAGCACAAGATTTTTGACACCTTCTAGGAGGACACAGAGCCAAAGTTAAGGTATCGAGATTCTGTCAGAGGCCTGGGCAGGGCTTCCCTTTGTGTTGCTAGGTTACGTGCTCCTTTTGTTGCTCTCTTGCCTTTGAGAGCCAGTATCCCAAATAGGGAGAGCAGCAGAGCATGGCACGCTGCAGGACTCGGCCAGAGAGCACGAGATTTTTGACACCTTCTAGGAGGACACAGAGCCAAAGTTAAGGTATCGAGATTCTGTCAGAGGCCTGGGCGGGGGTTCCCATTTGCAGCGATGCTGGCTGCTCTTTTGTTTGCCGTTTTGCTCTTTACAGGCGCTGTTCCCGAGAGGGACAGCAGCAGAGCATGGCACACTGCAGTCCTAGGCCAGAGAGCACGAGATTTTTGACACCTTTTACGAGGACACAGAGCCAAAGTTAAGGTATCGAGATTCTGTCAGAGGCCTGGGCAGGGGTTCCCATTTGTGAGCGATATTGCGTGCTCCTTTGGTTGCCCCCTTGCCTTTTAGATCCACTGTCCCAGAGAGCGAGAGCAGCATGGCATGGCACACTGCAGCACTTGGGCACAGATCGTGAGAATTTTGACTCCTTCTACAAGGACGCAGCGCCAAAGTTAAGGCATCCAGAGTCTGGCAGAGGCTTTGGCAGGGGTTGCCCATGGGGAGCCAGGGTGGCTACTCCTTTGGTTTTTGACCTGCCTTTTGCTGCCACTGTCCCAGACAGGGAGCAGAGCACAAACACGGAGCAGTTGGATCCTCGGCCACCGAGCCATAGCGTTTTAAGGCTTTCTACAGAGATTCAGAGCCTTTGTTAAGGTATCAAGAGTCTGTCAGAGGCCTGGGCAGGGGTTCCCATGTTGCAGCGATGCTGGCTGCTCTTTTGTTTGCCGTTTTGCTCTTTACAGGCACTGTCCCAGAAAGGGAGACCTGCAGAGCATGGCAACAGCAGTCCTAGGCCACAGAGGACAAAATTTTTGACACCTTCTGCAAGGACACAGAGCCAAAGTGAAGGCATCCAGAGTCTCGCAGAGGCCTGGGCACGTGTTCCCATGTTGCAGCGATGGTGGCTGCTCTTAGGTTTGCTGTCTTGCTCTTTCCAGGCACTGTCCCAGAAAGGGAGACCTGCAGAGCATGGCACACTGCAGACCTAGGCCACAGAGGACAAAATTTTTGACACCTTCTGCAAGGACACAGAGCCAAAGTGAAGGCATCCCGAGTCTGGCAGAGCCTTTGCAGGAGTAGCCCATGGGGAGCCTTGGGTGGCTATACCTTTGGGTTTTTATTTGCCTTTTACAGACACTGACTGAGAGAGAGTGTGCAGCAGCATACGGCACATTCTAGTACTGGGCCACAAAGGACAAAATTTTTGACACCTTCTGCAAGGACACAGAGCCAAAGTTTAGTATCAAGAGTCTGCCAGAGGCCTGGGCACGTGTTCCACTGTTAGAGCGATGGTGGCTGCTCTTTTGTTTGCTGTGTTGCTCTTTACAGGCGCTGTTCCGGAGAGGGACAGCAGCAGAGCATGGCACACTGCAGTCCTAGGCCAGAGAGCACGAGATTTTTGACACCTTCTGCGAGGACACAGAGCCAAAATTCAGTTAAGGTATCGAGATTCTGTCAGAGGCCTGGGCAGGGGTTCCCATGTTGCAGCGATGCTGGCTGCTCTTTTGTTTGCCGTTTTGCTCTTTACAGGCACTGTCCCAGAAAGGGAGACCTGCAGAGCATGGCACACTGCAGTCCTAGGCCACAGAGGACAAAATTTTTGACATCTTTTGCAAGGACACAGAGCCAAAGTTTAGTATCAAGAGTCTGTCAGAGGCCTGGGCACGTGTTCCACTGTTAGAGCGATGGTGGCTGCTCTTTTGTTTGCTGAGTTGCTCTGTACAGGCCTGTCCCGGGAAGGGACAGCAGCAGAGCATGGCACACTGCAGCACAAGATTTTTGACACCTTCTAGGAGGACACAGAGCCAAAGTTAAGGTATCGAGATTCTGTCAGAGGCCTGGGCAGGGCTTCCCTTTGTGTTGCTAGGTTACGTGCTCCTTTTGTTGCTCTCTTGCCTTTTAGTGCCAGTATCCCAGAAAGGGAGACCTGCAGAGCATGGCACACTGCAGGACTCGGCCAGAGAGCACGAGATTTTTGAAACCTTCTAGGAGGACACAGAGCCAAAGTTAAGGTATCGAGATTCTGTCAGAGGCCTGGGCAGGGGTTCCCATGTTGCAGCGATGCTGGCTGCTCTTTTGTTTGCCGTTTTGCTCTTTACAGGCACTGTCCCAGAAAGGGAGACCTGCAGAGCATGGCACACTGCAGTCCTAGGCCACAGAGGACAAAATTTTTGACACCTTCTGCAAGGACACAGAGCCAAAGTGAAGGCATCCCGAGTCTGGCAGAGCCTTTGCAGGAGTAGCCCATGGGGAGCCTTGGGTGGCTATACCTTTGGGTTTTTATTTGCCTTTTACAGACACTGACTGAGAGAGAGTGCGCAGCAGCATACGGCACATTCTAGTACTGGGCCACAAAGGACAAAATTTTTGACACCTTCTGCAAGGACACAGAGCCAAAGTTTAGTATCAAGAGTCTGCCAGAGGCCTGGGCACGTGTTCCACTGTTAGAGCGATGGTGGCTGCTCTTTTGTTTGCTGTGTTGCTCTTTACAGGCGCTGTTCCGGAGAGGGACAGCAGCAGAGCATGGCACACTGCAGTACAAGATTTTTGACACCTTCTAGGAGGACACAGAGCCAAAGTTAAGGTATCGAGATTCTGTCAGAGGCCTGGGCAGGGGTTCCCATTTGTGAGCGATATTGCGTGCTCCTTTGGTTGCCCCCTTGCCTTTTAGAGCCACTGTCCCAGAGAGCGAGAGCAGCATGGCATGGCACACTGCAGCACTCGGGCACAGATCGTGAGAATTTTGACTCCTTCTACAAGGACGCAGCGCCAAAGTTAAGGCATCCAGAGTCTGGCAGAGGCTTTGGCAGGGGTTGCCCATGGGGAGCCAGGGTGGCTACTCCTTTGGTTTTTGATCTGCCTTTTGCTGCCACTGTCCCAGACAGGGAGCAGAGCACAAACACGGAGCAGTTGGATCCTCGGCCACCGAGCCATAGCGTTTTAAGGCTTTCTACAGAGATTCAGAGCCTTTGTTAAGGTATCAAGAGTCTGTCAGAGGCCTGGGCAGGGGTTCCCATGTTGCAGCAATGCTGGCTGCTCTTCTGTTTGCCGTTTTGCTCTTTACAGGCACTGTCCCAGAAAGGGAGAACTGCAGAGCATGGCAACAGCAGTCCTAGGCCACAGAGGACAAAATTTTTGACACCTTCTGCAAGGACACAGAGCCAAAGTGAAGGCATCCAGAGTCTCGCAGAGGCCTGGGCACGTGTTCCCATGTTGCAGCGATGGTGGCTGCTCTTAGGTTTGCTGTCTTGCTCTTTCCAGGCACTGTCCCAGAAAGGGAGACCTGCAGAGCATGGCACACTGCAGTCCTAGGCCACAGAGGACAAAATTTTTGACACCTTCTGCAAGGACACAGAGCCAAAGTGAAGGCATCCCGAGTCTGGCAGAGCCTTTGCAGGAGTAGCCCATGGGGAGCCTTGGGTGGCTATACCTTTGGGTTTTTATTTGCCTTTTACAGACACTGACTGAGAGAGAGTGCGCAGCAGCATACGGCACATTCTAGTACTGGGCCACAAAGGACAAAATTTTTGACACCTTCTGCAAGGACACAGAGCCAAAGTTTAGTATCAAGAGTCTGCCAGAGGCCTGGGCACGTGTTCCACTGTTAGAGCGATGGTGGCTGCTCTTTTGTTTGCTGTGTTGCTCTTTACAGGCGCTGTTCCGGAGAGGGACAGCAGCAGAGCATGGCACACTGCAGTACAAGATTTTTGACACCTTCTAGGAGGACACAGAGCCAAAGTTAAGGTATCGAGATTCTGTCAGAGGCCTGGGCAGGGGTTCCCATTTGTGAGCGATATTGCGTGCTCCTTTGGTTGCCCGCTTGCCTTTTAGAGCCACTGTCCCAGAGAGCGAGAGCAGCATGGCATGGCACACTGCAGCACTCGGGCACAGATCGTGAGAATTTTGACTCCTTCTACAAGGACGCAGCGCCAAAGTTAAGGCATCCAGAGTCTGGCAGAGGCTTTGGCAGGGGTTGCCCATGGGGAGCCAGGGTGGCTACTCCTTTGGTTTTTGATCTGCCTTTTGCTGCCACTGTCCCAGACAGGGAGCAGAGCACAAACACGGAGCAGTTGAATCCTCGGCCACCGAGCCATAGCGTTTTAAGGCTTTCTACAGAGATTCAGAGCCTTTGTTAAGGTATCAAGAGTCTGTCAGAGGCCTGGGCAGGGGTTCCCATGTTGCAGCGATGCTGGCTGCTCTTTTGTTTGCCGTATTGCTCTTTACAGGCACTGTCCCAGAAAGGGAGAACTGCAGAGCATGGCAACAGCAGTCCTAGGCCACAGAGGACAAAATTTTTGACACCTTCTGCAAGGACACAGAGCCAAAGTGAAGGCATCCAGAGTCTCGCAGAGGCCTGGGCACGTGTTCCCATGTTGCAGCGATGGTGGCTGCTCTTAGGTTTGCTGTCTTGCTCTTTCCAGGCACTGTCCCAGAAAGGGAGACCTGCAGAGCATGGCACACTGCAGTCCTAGGCCACAGAGGACAAAATTTTTGACACCTTCTGCAAGGACACAGAGCCAAAGTGAAGGCATCCTGAGTCTGGCAGAGCCTTTGCAGGAGTAGCTCATGGGGAGCCTTGGGTGGCTATACCTTTGGGTTTTTATTTGCCTTTTACAGACACTGACTGAGAGAGAGTGCGCAGCAGCATACGGCACATTCTAGTACTGGGCCACAAAGGACAAAATTTTTGACACCTTCTGCAAGGACACAGAGCCAAAGTTTAGTATCAAGAGTCTGCCAGAGGCCTGGGCACGTGTTCCACTGTTAGAGCGATGGTGGCTGCTCTTTTGTTTGCTGTGTTGCTCTTTACAGGCGCTGTTCCGGAGAGGGACAGCAGCAGAGCATGGCACACTGCAGTACAAGATTTTTGACACCTTCTAGGAGGACACAGAGCCAAAGTTAAGGTATCGAGATTCTGTCAGAGGCCTGGGCAGGGGTTCCCATTTGTGAGCGATATTGCGTGCTCCTTTGGTTGCCCGCTTGCCTTTTAGAGCCACTGTCCCAGAGAGCGAGAGCAGCATGGCATGGCACACTGCAGCACTCGGGCACAGATCGTGAGAATTTTGACTCCTTCTACAAGGACGCAGCGCCAAAGTTAAGGCATCCAGAGTCTGGCAGAGGCTTTGGCAGGGGTTGCCCATGGGGAGCCAGGGTGGCTACTCCTTTGGTTTTTGATCTGCCTTTTGCTGCCACTGTCCCAGACAGGGAGCAGAGCACAAACACGGAGCAGTTGGATCCTCGGCCACCGAGCCATAGCGTTTTAAGGCTTTCTACAGAGATTCAGAGCCTTTGTTAAGGTATCAGGAGTCTGTCAGAGGCCTGGGCAGGGGTTCCCATGTTGCAGCGATGCTGGCTGCTCTTTTGTTTGCCGTATTGCTCTTTACAGGCACTGTCCCAGAAAGGGAGAACTGCAGAGCATGGCAACAGCAGTCCTAGGCCACAGAGGACAAAATTTTTGACACCTTCTGCAAGGACACAGAGCCAAAGTGAAGGCATCCAGAGTCTCGCAGAGGCCTGGGCACGTGTTCCCATGTTGCAGTGATGGTGGCTGCTCTTAGGTTTGCTGTCTTGCTCTTTACAGGCACTGTCCCAGAAAGGGAGACCTGCAGAGCATGGCACACTGCAGTCCTAGGCCACAGAGGACAAAATTTTTGACACCTTCTGCAAGGACACAGAGCCAAAGTGAAGGCATCCTGAGTCTGGCAGAGCCTTTGCAGGAGTAGCCCATGGGGAGCCTTGGGTGGCTATACCTTTGGGTTTTTATTTGCCTTTTACAGACACTGACTGAGAGAGAGTGCGCAGCAGCATACGGCACATTCTAGTACTGGGCCACAGAGGACAAAATTTTTGACATCTTTTGCAAGGACACAGAGCCAAAGTTTAGTATCAAGAGTCTGCCAGAGGCCTGGGCACGTGTTCCACTGTTAGAGCGATGGTGGCTGCTCTTTTGTTTGCTGAGTTGCTCTGTACAGGCCTGTCCCGGGAAGGGACAGCAGCAGAGCATGGCACACTGCAGCACAAGATTTTTGACACCTTCTAGGAGGACACAGAGCCAAAGTTAAGGTATCGAGATTCTGTCAGAGGCCTGGGCAGGGCTTCCCTTTGTGTTGCTAGGTTATGTGCTCCTTTTGTTACTCTCTTGCCTTTTAGAGCCAGTATCCCAGAAAGGGAGACCTGCAGAGCATGGCACACTGCAGGACTCGGCCAGAGAGCACGAGATTTTTGACACCTTCTAGGAGGACACAGAGCCAAAGTTAAGGTATCGAGATTCTGTCAGAGGCCTGGGCAGGGGTTCCCATGTTGCAGCGATGCTGGCTGCTCTTTTGTTTGCCGTTTTGCTCTTTCCAGGCACTGTCCCAGAAAGGGAGACCTGCAGAGCATGGCAACAGCAGTCCTAGGCCACAGAGGACAAAATTTTTGACACCTTCTGCAAGGACACAGAGCCAAAGTGAAGGCATCCTGAGTCTGGCAGAGCCTTTGCAGGAGTAGCCCATGGGGAGCCTTGGGTGGCTATACCTTTGGGTTTTTATTTGCCTTTTACAGACACTGACTGAGAGAGAGTGCGCAGCAGCATACGGCACATTCTAGTACTGGGCCACAAAGGACAAAATTTTTGACACCTTCTGCAAGGACACAGAGCCAAAGTTTAGTATCAAGAGTCTGCCAGAGGCCTGGGCACGTGTTCCACTGTTAGAGCGATGGTGGCTGCTCTTTTGTTTGCTGTGTTGCTCTTTACAGGCGCTGTTCCGGAGAGGGACAGCAGTAGAGCGTTGCACACTGCAGTCCTAGGCCAGAGAGCACGAGATTTTTGACACCTTCTAGGAGGACACAGAGCCAAAGTTAAGGTATCGAGATTCTGTCAGAGGCCTGGGCAGGGGTTCCCATTTGTGAGCGATATTGCGTGCTCCTTTGGTTGCCCGCTTGCCTTTTAGAGCCACTGTCCGAGAGAGCGAGAGCAGCATGGCATGGCACACTGCAGCACTCGGGCACAGATCGTGAGAATTTTGACTCCTTCTACAAGGACGCAGCGCCAAAGTTAAGGCATCCAGAGTCTGGCAGAGGCTTTGGCAGGGGTTGCCCATGGGGAGCCAGGGTGGCTACTCCTTTGGTTTTTGATCTGCCTTTTGCTGCCACTGTCCCAGACAGGGAGCAGAGCACAAACACGGAGCAGTTGAATCCTCGGCCACCGAGCCATAGCGTTTTAAGGCTTTCTACAGAGATTCAGAGCCTTTGTTAAGGTATCAAGAGTCTGTCAGAGGCCTGGGCAGGGGTTCCCATGTTGCAGCGATGCTGGCTGCTCTTTTGTTTGCCGTATTGCTCTTTACAGGCACTGTCCCAGAAAGGGAGAACTGCAGAGCATGGCAACAGCAGTCCTAGGCCACAGAGGACAAAATTTTTGACACCTTCTGCAAGGACACAGAGCCAAAGTGAAGGCATCCAGAGTCTCGCAGAGGCCTGGGCACGTGTTCCCATGTTGCAGCGATGGTGGCTGCTCTTAGGTTTGCTGTCTTGCTCTTTCCAGGCACTGTCCCAGAAAGGGAGACCTGCAGAGCATGGCACACTGCAGTCCTAGGCCACAGAGGACAAAATTTTTGACACCTTCTGCAAGGACACAGAGCCAAAGTGAAGGCATCCTGAGTCTGGCAGAGCCTTTGCAGGAGTAGCTCATGGGGAGCCTTGGGTGGCTATACCTTTGGGTTTTTATTTGCCTTTTACAGACACTGACTGAGAGAGAGTGCGCAGCAGCATACGGCACATTCTAGTACTGGGCCACAAAGGACAAAATTTTTGACACCTTCTGCAAGGACACAGAGCCAAAGTTTAGTATCAAGAGTCTGCCAGAGGCCTGGGCACGTGTTCCACTGTTAGAGCGATGGTGGCTGCTCTTTTGTTTGCTGTGTTGCTCTTTACAGGCGCTGTTCCGGAGAGGGACAGCAGCAGAGCATGGCACACTGCAGTACAAGATTTTTGACACCTTCTAGGAGGACACAGAGCCAAAGTTAAGGTATCGAGATTCTGTCAGAGGCCTGGGCAGGGGTTCCCATTTGTGAGCGATATTGCGTGCTCCTTTGGTTGCCCGCTTGCCTTTTAGAGCCACTGTCCCAGAGAGCGAGAGCAGCATGGCATGGCACACTGCAGCACTCGGGCACAGATCGTGAGAATTTTGACTCCTTCTACAAGGACGCAGCGCCAAAGTTAAGGCATCCAGAGTCTGGCAGAGGCTTTGGCAGGGGTTGCCCATGGGGAGCCAGGGTGGCTACTCCTTTGGTTTTTGATCTGCCTTTTGCTGCCACTGTCCCAGACAGGGAGCAGAGCACAAACACGGAGCAGTTGGATCCTCGGCCACCGAGCCATAGCGTTTTAAGGCTTTCTACAGAGATTCAGAGCCTTTGTTAAGGTATCAGGAGTCTGTCAGAGGCCTGGGCAGGGGTTCCCATGTTGCAGCGATGCTGGCTGCTCTTTTGTTTGCCGTATTGCTCTTTACAGGCACTGTCCCAGAAAGGGAGAACTGCAGAGCATGGCAACAGCAGTCCTAGGCCACAGAGGACAAAATTTTTGACACCTTCTGCAAGGACACAGAGCCAAAGTGAAGGCATCCAGAGTCTCGCAGAGGCCTGGGCACGTGTTCCCATGTTGCAGTGATGGTGGCTGCTCTTAGGTTTGCTGTCTTGCTCTTTACAGGCACTGTCCCAGAAAGGGAGACCTGCAGAGCATGGCACACTGCAGTCCTAGGCCACAGAGGACAAAATTTTTGACACCTTCTGCAAGGACACAGAGCCAAAGTGAAGGCATCCTGAGTCTGGCAGAGCCTTTGCAGGAGTAGCCCATGGGGAGCCTTGGGTGGCTATACCTTTGGGTTTTTATTTGCCTTTTACAGACACTGACTGAGAGAGAGTGCGCAGCAGCATACGGCACATTCTAGTACTGGGCCACAGAGGACAAAATTTTTGACATCTTTTGCAAGGACACAGAGCCAAAGTTTAGTATCAAGAGTCTGCCAGAGGCCTGGGCACGTGTTCCACTGTTAGAGCGATGGTGGCTGCTCTTTTGTTTGCTGAGTTGCTCTGTACAGGCCTGTCCCGGGAAGGGACAGCAGCAGAGCATGGCACACTGCAGCACAAGATTTTTGACACCTTCTAGGAGGACACAGAGCCAAAGTTAAGGTATCGAGATTCTGTCAGAGGCCTGGGCAGGGCTTCCCTTTGTGTTGCTAGGTTATGTGCTCCTTTTGTTACTCTCTTGCCTTTTAGAGCCAGTATCCCAGAAAGGGAGACCTGCAGAGCATGGCACACTGCAGGACTCGGCCAGAGAGCACGAGATTTTTGACACCTTCTAGGAGGACACAGAGCCAAAGTTAAGGTATCGAGATTCTGTCAGAGGCCTGGGCAGGGGTTCCCATGTTGCAGCGATGCTGGCTGCTCTTTTGTTTGCCGTTTTGCTCTTTCCAGGCACTGTCCCAGAAAGGGAGACCTGCAGAGCATGGCAACAGCAGTCCTAGGCCACAGAGGACAAAATTTTTGACACCTTCTGCAAGGACACAGAGCCAAAGTGAAGGCATCCTGAGTCTGGCAGAGCCTTTGCAGGAGTAGCCCATGGGGAGCCTTGGGTGGCTATACCTTTGGGTTTTTATTTGCCTTTTACAGACACTGACTGAGAGAGAGTGCGCAGCAGCATACGGCACATTCTAGTACTGGGCCACAAAGGACAAAATTTTTGACACCTTCTGCAAGGACACAGAGCCAAAGTTTAGTATCAAGAGTCTGCCAGAGGCCTGGGCACGTGTTCCACTGTTAGAGCGATGGTGGCTGCTCTTTTGTTTGCTGTGTTGCTCTTTACAGGCGCTGTTCCGGAGAGGGACAGCAGTAGAGCGTTGCACACTGCAGTCCTAGGCCAGAGAGCACGAGATTTTTGACACCTTCTAGGAGGACACAGAGCCAAAGTTAAGGTATCGAGATTCTGTCAGAGGCCTGGGCAGGGGTTCCCATGTTGCAGCGATGCTGGCTGCTCTTTTGTTTGCCGTTTTGCTCTTTACAGGCACTGTCCCAGAAAGGGAGACCTGCAGAGCATGGCACACTGCAGTCCTAGGCCACAGAGGACAAAATTTTTGACACCTTCTGCAAGGACACAGAGCCAAAGTGAAGGCATCCCGAGTCTGGCAGAGCCTTTGCAGGTGTAGCCCATGGGGAGCCTTGGGTGGCTATACCTTTGGGTTTTTATTTGCCTTTTACAGACACCGACTGAGACAGAGTGCGCAGCAGCATACGGCACATTCTAGTACTGGGCCACAAAGGACAAAATTTTTGACACCTTCTGCAAGGACACAGAGCCAAAGTTTAGTATCAAGAGTCTGCCAGAGGCCTGGGCACGTGTTCCACTGTTAGAGCGATGGTGGCTGCTCTTTTGTTTGCTGTGTTGCTCTTTACAGGCGCTGTTCCGGAGAGGGACAGCAGCAGAGCATGGCACACTGCAGTACAAGATTTTTGACACCTTCTAGGAGGACACAGAGCCAAAGTTAAGGTATCGAGATTCTGTCAGAGGCCTGGGCAGGGGTTCCCATTTGTGAGCGATATTGCGTGCTCCTTTGGTTGCCCCCTTGCCTTTTAGAGCCACTGTCCCAGAGAGCGAGAGCAGCATGGCATGGCACACTGCAGCACTCGGGCACAGATCGTGAGAATTTTGACTCCTTCTACAAGGACGCAGCGCCAAAGTTAAGGCATCCAGAGTCTGGCAGAGGCTTTGGCAGGGGTTGCCCATGGGGAGCCAGGGTGGCTACTCCTTTGGTTTTTGATCTGCCTTTTGCTGCCACTGTCCCAGACAGGGAGCAGAGCACAAACACGGAGCAGTTGGATCCTCGGCCACCGAGCCATAGCGTTTTAAGGCTTTCTACAGAGATTCAGAGCCTTTGTTAAGGTATCAAGAGTCTGTCAGAGGCCTGGGCAGGGGTTCCCATGTTGCAGCGATGCTGGCTGCTCTTTTGTTTGCCGTTTTGCTCTTTACAGGCACTGTCCCAGAAAGGGAGAACTGCAGAGCATGGCAACAGCAGTCCTAGGCCACAGAGGACAAAATTTTTGACACCTTCTGCAAGGACACAGAGCCAAAGTGAAGGCATCCAGAGTCTTGCAGAGGCCTGGGCACGTGTTCCCATGTTGCAGCGATGGTGGCTGCTCTTAGGTTTGCTGTCTTGCTCTTTCCAGGCACTGTCCCAGAAAGGGAGACCTGCAGAGCATGGCACACTGCAGTCCTAGGCCACAGAGGACAAAATTTTTGACGCCTTCTGCAAGGACACAGAGCCAAAGTGAAGGCATCCCGAGTCTGGCAGAGCCTTTGCAGGAGTAGCCCATGGGGAGCCTTGGGTGGCTATACCTTTGGGTTTTTATTTGCCTTTTACAGACACTGACTGAGAGAGAGTGCGCAGCAGCATACGGCACATTCTAGTACTGGGCCACAAAGGACAAAATTTTTGACACCTTCTGCAAGGACACAGAGCCAAAGTTTAGTATCAAGAGTCTGCCAGAGGCCTGGGCACGTGTTCCACTGTTAGAGCGATGGTGGCTGCTCTTTTGTTTGCTGTGTTGCTCTTTACAGGCGCTGTTCCGGAGAGGGACAGCAGCAGAGCATGGCACACTGCAGTACAAGATTTTTGACACCTTCTAGGAGGACACAGAGCCAAAGTTAAGGTATCGAGATTCTGTCAGAGGCCTGGGCAGGGGTTCCCATTTGTGAGCGATATTGCGTGCTCCTTTGGTTGCCCCCTTGCCTTTTAGAGCCACTGTCCCAGAGAGCGAGAGCAGCATGGCATGGCACACTGCAGCACTCGGGCACAGATCGTGAGAATTTTGACTCCTTCTACAAGGACGCAGCGCCAAAGTTAAGGCATCCAGAGTCTGGCAGAGGCTTTGGCAGGGGTTGCCCATGGGGAGCCAGGGTGGCTACTCCTTTGGTTTTTGATCTGCCTTTTGCTGCCACTGTCCCAGACAGGGAGCAGAGCACAAACACGGAGCAGTTGGATCCTCGGCCACCGAGCCATAGCGTTTTAAGGCTTTCTACAGAGATTCAGAGCCTTTGTTAAGGTATCAGGAGTCTGTCAGAGGCCTGGGCAGGGGTTCCCATGTTGCAGCGATGCTGGCTGCTCTTTTGTTTGCCGTATTGCTCTTTACAGGCACTGTCCCAGAAAGGGAGAACTGCAGAGCATGGCAACAGCAGTCCTAGGCCACAGAGGACAAAATTTTTGACACCTTCTGCAAGGACACAGAGCCAAAGTGAAGGCATCCAGAGTCTCGCAGAGGCCTGGGCACGTGTTCCCATGTTGCAGTGATGGTGGCTGCTCTTAGGTTTGCTGTCTTGCTCTTTACAGGCACTGTCCCAGAAAGGGAGACCTGCAGAGCATGGCACACTGCAGTCCTAGGCCACAGAGGACAAAATTTTTGACACCTTCTGCAAGGACACAGAGCCAAAGTGAAGGCATCCTGAGTCTGGCAGAGCCTTTGCAGGAGTAGCCCATGGGGAGCCTTGGGTGGCTATACCTTTGGGTTTTTATTTGCCTTTTACAGACACTGACTGAGAGAGAGTGCGCAGCAGCATACGGCACATTCTAGTACTGGGCCACAGAGGACAAAATTTTTGACATCTTTTGCAAGGACACAGAGCCAAAGTTTAGTATCAAGAGTCTGCCAGAGGCCTGGGCACGTGTTCCACTGTTAGAGCGATGGTGGCTGCTCTTTTGTTTGCTGAGTTGCTCTGTACAGGCCTGTCCCGGGAAGGGACAGCAGCAGAGCATGGCACACTGCAGCACAAGATTTTTGACACCTTCTAGGAGGACACAGAGCCAAAGTTAAGGTATCGAGATTCTGTCAGAGGCCTGGGCAGGGCTTCCCTTTGTGTTGCTAGGTTATGTGCTCCTTTTGTTACTCTCTTGCCTTTTAGAGCCAGTATCCCAGAAAGGGAGACCTGCAGAGCATGGCACACTGCAGGACTCGGCCAGAGAGCACGAGATTTTTGACACCTTCTAGGAGGACACAGAGCCAAAGTTAAGGTATCGAGATTCTGTCAGAGGCCTGGGCAGGGGTTCCCATGTTGCAGCGATGCTGGCTGCTCTTTTGTTTGCCGTTTTGCTCTTTCCAGGCACTGTCCCAGAAAGGGAGACCTGCAGAGCATGGCAACAGCAGTCCTAGGCCACAGAGGACAAAATTTTTGACACCTTCTGCAAGGACACAGAGCCAAAGTGAAGGCATCCTGAGTCTGGCAGAGCCTTTGCAGGAGTAGCCCATGGGGAGCCTTGGGTGGCTATACCTTTGGGTTTTTATTTGCCTTTTACAGACACTGACTGAGAGAGAGTGCGCAGCAGCATACGGCACATTCTAGTACTGGGCCACAAAGGACAAAATTTTTGACACCTTCTGCAAGGACACAGAGCCAAAGTTTAGTATCAAGAGTCTGCCAGAGGCCTGGGCACGTGTTCCACTGTTAGAGCGATGGTGGCTGCTCTTTTGTTTGCTGTGTTGCTCTTTACAGGCGCTGTTCCGGAGAGGGACAGCAGTAGAGCGTTGCACACTGCAGTCCTAGGCCAGAGAGCACGAGATTTTTGACACCTTCTAGGAGGACACAGAGCCAAAGTTAAGGTATCGAGATTCTGTCAGAGGCCTGGGCAGGGGTTCCCATGTTGCAGCGATGCTGGCTGCTCTTTTGTTTGCCGTTTTGCTCTTTACAGGCACTGTCCCAGAAAGGGAGACCTGCAGAGCATGGCACACTGCAGTCCTAGGCCACAGAGGACAAAATTTTTGACACCTTCTGCAAGGACACAGAGCCAAAGTGAAGGCATCCCGAGTCTGGCAGAGCCTTTGCAGGTGTAGCCCATGGGGAGCCTTGGGTGGCTATACCTTTGGGTTTTTATTTGCCTTTTACAGACACCGACTGAGACAGAGTGCGCAGCAGCATACGGCACATTCTAGTACTGGGCCACAAAGGACAAAATTTTTGACACCTTCTGCAAGGACACAGAGCCAAAGTTTAGTATCAAGAGTCTGCCAGAGGCCTGGGCACGTGTTCCACTGTTAGAGCGATGGTGGCTGCTCTTTTGTTTGCTGTGTTGCTCTTTACAGGCGCTGTTCCGGAGAGGGACAGCAGCAGAGCATGGCACACTGCAGTACAAGATTTTTGACACCTTCTAGGAGGACACAGAGCCAAAGTTAAGGTATCGAGATTCTGTCAGAGGCCTGGGCAGGGGTTCCCATTTGTGAGCGATATTGCGTGCTCCTTTGGTTGCCCCCTTGCCTTTTAGAGCCACTGTCCCAGAGAGCGAGAGCAGCATGGCATGGCACACTGCAGCACTCGGGCACAGATCGTGAGAATTTTGACTCCTTCTACAAGGACGCAGCGCCAAAGTTAAGGCATCCAGAGTCTGGCAGAGGCTTTGGCAGGGGTTGCCCATGGGGAGCCAGGGTGGCTACTCCTTTGGTTTTTGATCTGCCTTTTGCTGCCACTGTCCCAGACAGGGAGCAGAGCACAAACACGGAGCAGTTGGATCCTCGGCCACCGAGCCATAGCGTTTTAAGGCTTTCTACAGAGCTTCAGAGCCTTTGTTAAGGTATCAAGAGTCTGTCAGAGGCCTGGGCAGGGGTTCCCATGTTGCAGCGATGCTGGCTGCTCTTTTGTTTGCCGTTTTGCTCTTTACAGGCACTGTCCCAGAAAGGGAGAACTGCAGAGCATGGCAACAGCAGTCCTAGGCCACAGAGGACAAAATTTTTGACACCTTCTGCAAGGACACAGAGCCAAAGTGAAGGCATCCAGAGTCTTGCAGAGGCCTGGGCACGTGTTCCCATGTTGCAGCGATGGTGGCTGCTCTTAGGTTTGCTGTCTTGCTCTTTCCAGGCACTGTCCCAGAAAGGGAGACCTGCAGAGCATGGCACACTGCAGTCCTAGGCCACAGAGGACAAAATTTTTGACGCCTTCTGCAAGGACACAGAGCCAAAGTGAAGGCATCCCGAGTCTGGCAGAGCCTTTGCAGGAGTAGCCCATGGGGAGCCTTGGGTGGCTATACCTTTGGGTTTTTATTTGCCTTTTACAGACACTGACTGAGAGAGAGTGCGCAGCAGCATACGGCACATTCTAGTACTGGGCCACAAAGGACAAAATTTTTGACACCTTCTGCAAGGACACAGAGCCAAAGTTTAGTATCAAGAGTCTGCCAGAGGCCTGGGCACGTGTTCCACTGTTAGAGCGATGGTGGCTGCTCTTTTGTTTGCTGTGTTGCTCTTTACAGGCGCTGTTCCGGAGAGGGACAGCAGCAGAGCATGGCACACTGCAGTACAAGATTTTTGACACCTTCTAGGAGGACACAGAGCCAAAGTTAAGGTATCGAGATTCTGTCAGAGGCCTGGGCAGGGGTTCCCATTTGTGAGCGATATTGCGTGCTCCTTTGGTTGCCCGCTTGCCTTTTAGAGCCACTGTCCGAGAGAGCGAGAGCAGCATGGCATGGCACACTGCAGCACTCGGGCACAGATCGTGAGAATTTTGACTCCTTCTACAAGGACGCAGCGCCAAAGTTAAGGCATCCAGAGTCTGGCAGAGGCTTTGGCAGGGGTTGCCCATGGGGAGCCAGGGTGGCTACTCCTTTGGTTTTTGATCTGCCTTTTGCTGCCACTGTCCCAGACAGGGAGCAGAGCACAAACACGGAGCAGTTGGATCCTCGGCCACCGAGCCATAGCGTTTTAAGGCTTTCTACAGAGCTTCAGAGCCTTTGTTAAGGTATCAAGAGTCTGTCAGAGGCCTGGGCAGGGGTTCCCATGTTGCAGCGATGCTGGCTGCTCTTTTGTTTGCCGTTTTGCTCTTTACAGGCACTGTCCCAGAAAGGGAGAACTGCAGAGCATGGCACACTGCAGTCCTAGGCCACAGAGGACAAAATTTTTGACATCTTTTGCAAGGACACAGAGCCAAAGTTTAGTATCAAGAGTCTGCCAGAGGCCTGGGCACGTGTTCCACTGTTAGAGCGATGGTGGCTGCTCTTTTGTTTGCTGAGTTGCTCTTTACAGGCCTGTCCTGGGAAGGGACAGCAGCAGAGCATGGCACACTGCAGCACAAGATTTTTGACACCTTCTAGGAGGACACAGAGCCAAAGTTAAGGTATCGAGATTCTGTCAGAGGCCTGGGCAGGGCTTCCCTTTGTGTTGCTAGGTTACGTGCTCCTTCTGTTGCTCTCTTGCCTTTTAGAGCCAGTATCCCAGAAAGGGAGACCTGCAGAGCATGGCACACTGCAGGACTCGGCCAGAGAGCACGAGATTTTTGACACCTTCTAGGAGGACACAGAGCCAAAGTTAAGGTATCGAGATTCTGTCAGAGGCCTGGGCAGGGGTTCCCATGTTGCAGCGATGCTGGCTGCTCTTTTGTTTGCCGTTTTGCTCTTTACAGGCACTGTCCCAGAAAGGGAGACCTACAGAGCATGGCACACTGCAGACCTAGGCCACAGAGGACAAAATTTTTGACACCTTCTGCAAGGACACAGAGCCAAAGTTAAGGCATCCAGAGTCTGGCAGAGCCTTTGCAGGAGTAGCCCATGGGGAGCCTTGGGTGGCTATACCTTTGGGTTTTTATTTGCCTTTTACAGACACTGACTGAGAGAGAGTGCGCAGCAGCATACGGCACATTCTAGTACTGGGCCACAAAGGACAAAATTTTTGACACGTTCTGCAAGGACACAGAGCCAAAGTTTAGTATCAAGAGTCTGCCAGAGGCCTGGGCACGTGTTCCACTGTTAGAGCGATGGTGGCTGCTCTTTTGTTTGCTGTGTTGCTCTTTACAGGCGCTGTTCCGGAGAGGGACAGCAGTAGAGCGTTGCACACTGCAGTCCTAGGCCAGAGAGCACGAGATTTTTGACACCTTCTAGGAGGACACAGAGCCAAAGTTAAGGTATCGAGATTCTGTCAGAGGCCTGGGCAGGGGTTCCCATGTTGCAGCGATGCTGGCTGCTCTTTTGTTTGCCGTTTTGCTCTTTACAGGCACTGTCCCAGAAAGGGAGACCTGCAGAGCATGGCACACTGCAGTCCTAGGCCACAGAGGACAAAATTTTTGACACCTTCTGCAAGGACACAGAGCCAAAGTGAAGGCATCCCGAGTCTGGCAGAGCCTTTGCAGGTGTAGCCCATGGGGAGCCTTGGGTGGCTATACCTTTGGGTTTTTATTTGCCTTTTACAGACACCGACTGAGACAGAGTGCGCAGCAGCATACGGCACATTCTAGTACTGGGCCACAAAGGACAAAATTTTTGACACCTTCTGCAAGGACACAGAGCCAAAGTTTAGTATCAAGAGTCTGCCAGAGGCCTGGGCACGTGTTCCACTGTTAGAGCGATGGTGGCTGCTCTTTTGTTTGCTGTGTTGCTCTTTACAGGCGCTGTTCCGGAGAGGGACAGCAGCAGAGCATGGCACACTGCAGTACAAGATTTTTGACACCTTCTAGGAGGACACAGAGCCAAAGTTAAGGTATCGAGATTCTGTCAGAGGCCTGGGCAGGGGTTCCCATTTGTGAGCGATATTGCGTGCTCCTTTGGTTGCCCCCTTGCCTTTTAGAGCCACTGTCCCAGAGAGCGAGAGCAGCATGGCATGGCACACTGCAGCACTCGGGCACAGATCGTGAGAATTTTGACTCCTTCTACAAGGACGCAGCGCCAAAGTTAAGGCATCCAGAGTCTGGCAGAGGCTTTGGCAGGGGTTGCCCATGGGGAGCCAGGGTGGCTACTCCTTTGGTTTTTGATCTGCCTTTTGCTGCCACTGTCCCAGACAGGGAGCAGAGCACAAACACGGAGCAGTTGGATCCTCGGCCACCGAGCCATAGCGTTTTAAGGCTTTCTACAGAGCTTCAGAGCCTTTGTTAAGGTATCAAGAGTCTGTCAGAGGCCTGGGCAGGGGTTCCCATGTTGCAGCGATGCTGGCTGCTCTTTTGTTTGCCGTTTTGCTCTTTACAGGCACTGTCCCAGAAAGGGAGAACTGCAGAGCATGGCAACAGCAGTCCTAGGCCACAGAGGACAAAATTTTTGACACCTTCTGCAAGGACACAGAGCCAAAGTGAAGGCATCCAGAGTCTTGCAGAGGCCTGGGCACGTGTTCCCATGTTGCAGCGATGGTGGCTGCTCTTAGGTTTGCTGTCTTGCTCTTTCCAGGCACTGTCCCAGAAAGGGAGACCTGCAGAGCATGGCACACTGCAGTCCTAGGCCACAGAGGACAAAATTTTTGACGCCTTCTGCAAGGACACAGAGCCAAAGTGAAGGCATCCCGAGTCTGGCAGAGCCTTTGCAGGAGTAGCCCATGGGGAGCCTTGGGTGGCTATACCTTTGGGTTTTTATTTGCCTTTTACAGACACTGACTGAGAGAGAGTGCGCAGCAGCATACGGCACATTCTAGTACTGGGCCACAAAGGACAAAATTTTTGACACCTTCTGCAAGGACACAGAGCCAAAGTTTAGTATCAAGAGTCTGCCAGAGGCCTGGGCACGTGTTCCACTGTTAGAGCGATGGTGGCTGCTCTTTTGTTTGCTGTGTTGCTCTTTACAGGCGCTGTTCCGGAGAGGGACAGCAGCAGAGCATGGCACACTGCAGTACAAGATTTTTGACACCTTCTAGGAGGACACAGAGCCAAAGTTAAGGTATCGAGATTCTGTCAGAGGCCTGGGCAGGGGTTCCCATTTGTGAGCGATATTGCGTGCTCCTTTGGTTGCCCGCTTGCCTTTTAGAGCCACTGTCCGAGAGAGCGAGAGCAGCATGGCATGGCACACTGCAGCACTCGGGCACAGATCGTGAGAATTTTGACTCCTTCTACAAGGACGCAGCGCCAAAGTTAAGGCATCCAGAGTCTGGCAGAGGCTTTGGCAGGGGTTGCCCATGGGGAGCCAGGGTGGCTACTCCTTTGGTTTTTGATCTGCCTTTTGCTGCCACTGTCCCAGACAGGGAGCAGAGCACAAACACGGAGCAGTTGGATCCTCGGCCACCGAGCCATAGCGTTTTAAGGCTTTCTACAGAGCTTCAGAGCCTTTGTTAAGGTATCAAGAGTCTGTCAGAGGCCTGGGCAGGGGTTCCCATGTTGCAGCGATGCTGGCTGCTCTTTTGTTTGCCGTTTTGCTCTTTACAGGCACTGTCCCAGAAAGGGAGAACTGCAGAGCATGGCACACTGCAGTCCTAGGCCACAGAGGACAAAATTTTTGACATCTTTTGCAAGGACACAGAGCCAAAGTTTAGTATCAAGAGTCTGCCAGAGGCCTGGGCACGTGTTCCACTGTTAGAGCGATGGTGGCTGCTCTTTTGTTTGCTGAGTTGCTCTTTACAGGCCTGTCCTGGGAAGGGACAGCAGCAGAGCATGGCACACTGCAGCACAAGATTTTTGACACCTTCTAGGAGGACACAGAGCCAAAGTTAAGGTATCGAGATTCTGTCAGAGGCCTGGGCAGGGCTTCCCTTTGTGTTGCTAGGTTACGTGCTCCTTCTGTTGCTCTCTTGCCTTTTAGAGCCAGTATCCCAGAAAGGGAGACCTGCAGAGCATGGCACACTGCAGGACTCGGCCAGAGAGCACGAGATTTTTGACACCTTCTAGGAGGACACAGAGCCAAAGTTAAGGTATCGAGATTCTGTCAGAGGCCTGGGCAGGGGTTCCCATGTTGCAGCGATGCTGGCTGCTCTTTTGTTTGCCGTTTTGCTCTTTACAGGCACTGTCCCAGAAAGGGAGACCTACAGAGCATGGCACACTGCAGACCTAGGCCACAGAGGACAAAATTTTTGACACCTTCTGCAAGGACACAGAGCCAAAGTTAAGGCATCCAGAGTCTGGCAGAGCCTTTGCAGGAGTAGCCCATGGGGAGCCTTGGGTGGCTATACCTTTGGGTTTTTATTTGCCTTTTACAGACACTGACTGAGAGAGAGTGCGCAGCAGCATACGGCACATTCTAGTACTGGGCCACAAAGGACAAAATTTTTGACACGTTCTGCAAGGACACAGAGCCAAAGTTTAGTATCAAGAGTCTGCCAGAGGCCTGGGCACGTGTTCCACTGTTAGAGCGATGGTGGCTGCTCTTTTGTTTGCTGTGTTGCTCTTTACAGGCGCTGTTCCGGAGAGGGACAGCAGTAGAGCGTTGCACACTGCAGTCCTAGGCCAGAGAGCACGAGATTTTTGACACCTTCTAGGAGGACACAGAGCCAAAGTTAAGGTATCGAGATTCTGTCAGAGGCCTGGGCAGGGGTTCCCATGTTGCAGCGATGCTGGCTGCTCTTTTGTTTGCCGTTTTGCTCTTTACAGGCACTGTCCCAGAAAGGGAGACCTGCAGAGCATGGCACACTGCAGTCCTAGGCCACAGAGGACAAAATTTTTGACACCTTCTGCAAGGACACAGAGCCAAAGTGAAGGCATCCCGAGTCTGGCAGAGCCTTTGCAGGTGTAGCCCATGGGGAGCCTTGGGTGGCTATACCTTTGGGTTTTTATTTGCCTTTTACAGACACCGACTGAGACAGAGTGCGCAGCAGCATACGGCACATTCTAGTACTGGGCCACAAAGGACAAAATTTTTGACACCTTCTGCAAGGACACAGAGCCAAAGTTTAGTATCAAGAGTCTGCCAGAGGCCTGGGCACGTGTTCCACTGTTAGAGCGATGGTGGCTGCTCTTTTGTTTGCTGTGTTGCTCTTTACAGGCGCTGTTCCGGAGAGGGACAGCAGCAGAGCATGGCACACTGCAGTACAAGATTTTTGACACCTTCTACGAGGACACAGAGCCAAAGTTAAGGTATCGAGATTCTGTCAGAGGCCTGGGCAGGGGTTCCCATTTGTGAGCGATATTGCGTGCTCCTTTGGTTGCCCCCTTGCCTTTTAGAGCCACTGTCCCAGAGAGCGAGAGCAGCATGGCATGGCACACTGCAGCACTCGGGCACAGATCGTGAGAATTTTGACTCCTACAAGGACGCAGCGCCAAAGTTAAGGCATCCAGAGTCTGGCAGAGGCTTTGGCAGGGGTTGCCCATGGGGAGCCAGGGTGGCTACTCCTTTGGTTTTTGATCTGCCTTTTGCTGCCACTGTCCCAGACAGGGAGCAGAGCACAAACACGGAGCAGTTGGATCCTCGGCCACCGAGCCATAGCGTTTTAAGGCTTTCTACAGAGATTCAGAGTCTTTGTTAAGGTATCAAGAGTCTGTCAGAGGCCTGGGCAGGGGTTCCCATGTTGCAGCGATGCTGGCTGCTCTTTTGTTTGCCGTTTTGCTCTTTACAGGCACTGTCCCAGAAAGGGAGACCTGCAGAGCATGGCAACAGCAGTCCTAGGCCACAGAGGACAAAATTTTTGACACCTTCTGCAAGGACACAGAGCCAAAGTGAAGGCATCCAGAGTCTCGCAGAGGCCTGGGCACGTGTTCCCATGTTGCAGTGATGGTGGCTGCTCTTAGGTTTGCTGTCTTGCTCTTTCCAGGCACTGTCCCAGAAAGGGAGAACTGCAGAGCATGGCACACTGCAGTCCTAGGCCAGAGAGCACGAGATTTTTGACACCTTCTCGGAGGACACAGAGCCAAAATTCAGTTAAGGTATCGAGATTCTGTCAGAGGCCTGGGCAGGGATTCCCATGTTGCAGCGATGGTGGCTGCTCTTAGGTTTGCCGTTTTGCTCTTTACAGGCGCTGTTCCGGAGAGGGACAGCAGCAGAGCATGGCACACTGCAGTCCTAGGCCACAGAGGACAACATTTTTGACACCTTCTGCAAGGACACAGAGCCAAAGTTTAGTATCAAGAGTCTGCCAGAGGCCTGGGCACCTGTTCCACTGTTAGAGCGATGGTGGCTGCTCTTTTGTTTGCTGTGTTGCTCTTTACAGGCGCTGTTCCGGAGAGGGACAGCAGCAGAGCATGGCACACTGCAGTCCTAGGCCAGAGAGCACGAGATTTTTGGACACCTTCTACGAGGACACAGAGCCAAAGTTAAGGTATCGAGATTCTGTCAGAGGCCTGGGCAGGGGTTCCCATTTGTGAGCGATATTGCGTGCTCCTTTGGTTGCCCCCTTGCCTTTTAGAGCCACTGTCCCAGAGAGCGAGAGCAGCATGGCATGGCACACTGCAGCACTCGGGCACAGATCGTGAGAATTTTGACTCCTACAAGGACGCAGCACCAAAGTTAAGGCATCCAGAGTCTGGCAGAGGCTTTGGCAGGGGTTGCCCATGGGGAGCCAGGGTGGCTACTCCTTTGGTTTTTGATCTGCCTTTTGCTGCCACTGTCCCAGACAGGGAGCAGAGCACAAACACGGAGCAGTTGGATCCTCGGCCACCGAGCCATAGCGTTTTAAGGCTTTCTACAGAGATTCAGAGCCTTTGTTAAGGTATCAGGAGTCTGTCAGAGGCCTGGGCAGGGGTTCCCATGTTGCAGCGATGCTGGCTGCTCTTTTGTTTGCCGTTTTGCTCTTTACAGGCACTGTCCCAGAAAGGGAGAACTGCAGAGCATGGCAACAGCAGTCCTAGGCCACAGAGGACAAAATTTTTGACACCTTCTGCAAGGACACAGAGCCAAAGTGAAGGCATCCCGAGTCTGGCAGAGCCTTTGCAGGAGTAGCCCATGGGGAGCCTTGGGTGGCTATACCTTTGGGTTTTTATTTGCCTTTTACAGACACTGACTGAGAGAGAGTGCGCAGCAGCATACGGCACATTCTAGTACTGGGCCACAAAGGACAAAATTTTTGACACCTTCTGCAAGGACACAGAGCCAAAGTTTAGTATCAAGAGTCTGCCAGAGGCCTGGGCACGTGTTCCACTGTTAGAGCGATGGTGGCTGCTCTTTTGTTTGCTGTGTTGCTCTTTACAGGCGCTGTTCCGGAGAGGGACAGCAGTAGAGCGTTGCACACTGCAGTCCTAGGCCAGAGAGCACGAGATTTTTGACACCTTCTAGGAGGACACAGAGCCAAAGTTAAGGTATCGAGATTCTGTCAGAGGCCTGGGCAGGGGTTCCCATGTTGCAGCGATGCTGGCTGCTCTTTTGTTTGCCGTTTTGCTCTTTACAGGCACTGTCCCAGAAAGGGAGACCTGCAGAGCATGGCACACTGCAGTCCTAGGCCACAGAGGACAAAATTTTTGACACCTTCTGCAAGGACACAGAGCCAAAGTGAAGGCATCCCGAGTCTGGCAGAGCCTTTGCAGGTGTAGCCCATGGGGAGCCTTGGGTGGCTATACCTTTGGGTTTTTATTTGCCTTTTACAGACACCGACTGAGACAGAGTGCGCAGCAGCATACGGCACATTCTAGTACTGGGCCACAAAGGACAAAATTTTTGACACGTTCTGCAAGGACACAGAGCCAAAGTTTAGTATCAAGAGTCTGCCAGAGGCCTGGGCACGTGTTCCACTGTTAGAGCGATGGTGGCTGCTCTTTTGTTTGCTGTGTTGCTCTTTACAGGCGCTGTTCCGGAGAGGGACAGCAGCAGAGCATGGCACACTGCAGTACAAGATTTTTGACACCTTCTACGAGGACACAGAGCCAAAGTTAAGGTATCGAGATTCTGTCAGAGGCCTGGGCAGGGGTTCCCATTTGTGAGCGATATTGCGTGCTCCTTTGGTTGCCCCCTTGCCTTTTAGAGCCACTGTCCCAGAGAGCGAGAGCAGCATGGCATGGCACACTGCAGCACTCGGGCACAGATCGTGAGAATTTTGACTCCTACAAGGACGCAGCGCCAAAGTTAAGGCATCCAGAGTCTGGCAGAGGCTTTGGCAGGGGTTGCCCATGGGGAGCCAGGGTGGCTACTCCTTTGGTTTTTGATCTGCCTTTTGCTGCCACTGTCCCAGACAGGGAGCAGAGCACAAACACGGAGCAGTTGGATCCTCGGCCACCGAGCCATAGCGTTTTAAGGCTTTCTACAGAGATTCAGAGTCTTTGTTAAGGTATCAAGAGTCTGTCAGAGGCCTGGGCAGGGGTTCCCATGTTGCAGCGATGCTGGCTGCTCTTTTGTTTGCCGTTTTGCTCTTTACAGGCACTGTCCCAGAAAGGGAGACCTGCAGAGCATGGCAACAGCAGTCCTAGGCCACAGAGGACAAAATTTTTGACACCTTCTGCAAGGACACAGAGCCAAAGTGAAGGCATCCAGAGTCTCGCAGAGGCCTGGGCACGTGTTCCCATGTTGCAGTGATGGTGGCTGCTCTTAGGTTTGCTGTCTTGCTCTTTCCAGGCACTGTCCCAGAAAGGGAGAACTGCAGAGCATGGCACACTGCAGTCCTAGGCCAGAGAGCACGAGATTTTTGACACCTTCTCGGAGGACACAGAGCCAAAATTCAGTTAAGGTATCGAGATTCTGTCAGAGGCCTGGGCAGGGATTCCCATGTTGCAGCGATGGTGGCTGCTCTTAGGTTTGCCGTTTTGCTCTTTACAGGCGCTGTTCCGGAGAGGGACAGCAGCAGAGCATGGCACACTGCAGTCCTAGGCCACAGAGGACAACATTTTTGACACCTTCTGCAAGGACACAGAGCCAAAGTTTAGTATCAAGAGTCTGCCAGAGGCCTGGGCACCTGTTCCACTGTTAGAGCGATGGTGGCTGCTCTTTTGTTTGCTGTGTTGCTCTTTACAGGCGCTGTTCCGGAGAGGGACAGCAGCAGAGCATGGCACACTGCAGTCCTAGGCCAGAGAGCACGAGATTTTTGGACACCTTCTACGAGGACACAGAGCCAAAGTTAAGGTATCGAGATTCTGTCAGAGGCCTGGGCAGGGGTTCCCATTTGTGAGCGATATTGCGTGCTCCTTTGGTTGCCCCCTTGCCTTTTAGAGCCACTGTCCCAGAGAGCGAGAGCAGCATGGCATGGCACACTGCAGCACTCGGGCACAGATCGTGAGAATTTTGACTCCTACAAGGACGCAGCACCAAAGTTAAGGCATCCAGAGTCTGGCAGAGGCTTTGGCAGGGGTTGCCCATGGGGAGCCAGGGTGGCTACTCCTTTGGTTTTTGATCTGCCTTTTGCTGCCACTGTCCCAGACAGGGAGCAGAGCACAAACACGGAGCAGTTGGATCCTCGGCCACCGAGCCATAGCGTTTTAAGGCTTTCTACAGAGATTCAGAGCCTTTGTTAAGGTATCAGGAGTCTGTCAGAGGCCTGGGCAGGGGTTCCCATGTTGCAGCGATGCTGGCTGCTCTTTTGTTTGCCGTTTTGCTCTTTACAGGCACTGTCCCAGAAAGGGAGAACTGCAGAGCATGGCAACAGCAGTCCTAGGCCACAGAGGACAAAATTTTTGACACCTTCTGCAAGGACACAGAGCCAAAGTGAAGGCATCCCGAGTCTGGCAGAGCCTTTGCAGGAGTAGCCCATGGGGAGCCTTGGGTGGCTATACCTTTGGGTTTTTATTTGCCTTTTACAGACACTGACTGAGAGAGAGTGCGCAGCAGCATACGGCACATTCTAGTACAGGGCCACAAAGGACAAAATTTTTGACACCTTCTGCAAGGACACAGAGCCAAAGTTTAGTATCAAGAGTCTGCCAGAGGCCTGGGCACGTGTTCCACTGTTAGAGCGATGGTGGCTGCTCTTTTGTTTGCTGTGTTGCTCTTTACAGGCGCTGTTCCGGAGAGGGACTGCAGCAGAGCATGGCACACTGCAGTCCTAGGCCAGAGAGCACGAGATTTTTGGACACCTTCTAGGAGGACACAGAGCCAAAGTTAAGGTATCGAGATTCTGTCAGAGGCCTGGGCAGGGGTTCCCATTTGTGAGCGATATTGCGTGCTCCTTTGGTTGCCCGCTTGCCTTTTAGAGCCACTGTCCCAGAGAGCGAGAGCAGCATGGCATGGCACACTGCAGCACTCGGGCACAGATCGTGAGAATTTTGACTCCTTCTACAAGGACGCAGTGCCAAAGTTAAGGCATCCAGAGTCTGGCAGAGGCTTTGGCAGGGGTTGCCCATGGGGAGCCAGGGTGGCTACTCCTTTGGTTTTTGATCTGCCTTTTGCTGCCACTGTCCCAGACAGGGAGCAGAGCACAAACACGGAGCAGTTGGATCCTCGGCCACTGAGCCATAGCGTTTTAAGGCTTTCTACAGAGATTCAGAGCCTTTGTTAAGGTATCAAGAGTCTGTCAGAGGCCTGGGCAGGGGTTCCCATGTTGCAGCGATGCTGGCTGCTCTTTTGTTTGCGGTTTTGCTCTTTACAGGCACTGTCCCAGAAAGGGAGACCTGCAGAGCATGGCAACAGCAGTCCTAGGCCACAGAGGACAAAATTTTTGACACCTTCTGCAAGGACACAGAGCCAAAGTTTAGTATCAAGAATCTGCCAGAGGCCTGGGCACGTGTTCCACTGTTAGAGCGATGGTGGCTGCTCTTTTGTTTGCTGTGTTGCTCTTTACAGGCTTGTCCCGGGAAGGGATAGCAGCAGAGCATGGCACACTGCAGCACGAGATTTTTGACACCTTCTAGGAGGACACAGAGCCAAAGTTAAGGTATCGAGATTCTGTCAGAGGCCTGGGCAGGGCTTCCCTTTGTGTTGCTAGGTTACGTGCTCCTTTTGTTGCTCTCTTGCCTTTTAGAGCCAGTATCCCAAATAGGGACAGCAGCAGAGCATGGCACACTGCAGGACTCGGCCAGAGAGCACGAGATTTTTGACACCTTCTACGAGGACACAGAGCCAAAGTTAAGGTATCGAGATTCTGTCAGAGGCCTGGGCAGGGGTTCCCATTTGTGAGCGATATTGCGTGCTCCTTTGGTTGCCCCCTTGCCTTTTAGAGCCACTGTCCGAGAGAGCGAGAGCAGCATGGCATGGCACACTGCAGCACTCGGGCACAGATCGTGAGAATTTTGACTCCTTCTACAAGGACGCAGCGCCAAAGTTAAGGCATCCAGAGTCTGGCAGAGGCTTTGGCAGGGGTTGCCCATGGGGAGCCAGGGTGGCTACTCCTTTGGTTTTTGATCTGCCTTTTGCTGCCACTGTCCCAGACAGGGAGCAGAGCACAAACACGGAGCAGTTGGATCCTCGGCCACCGAGCCATAGCGTTTTAAGGCTTTCTACAGAGATTCAGAGCCTTTGTTAAGGTATCAGGAGTCTGTCAGAGGCCTGGGCAGGGGTTCCCATGTTGCAGCGATGCTGGCTGCTCTTTTGTTTGCCGTTTTGCTCTTTACAGGCACTGTCCCAGAAAGGGAGAACTGCAGAGCATGGCAACAGCAGTCCTAGGCCACAGAGGACAAAATTTTTGACACCTTCTGCAAGGACACAGAGCCAAAGTGAAGGCACCCAGAGTCTCGCAGAGGCCTGGGCACGTGTTCCCATGTTATAGCGATGGTGGCTGCTCTTAAGTTTGCTGTCTTGCTCTTTACAGGCACTGTCCCAGAAAGGGAGACCTGCAGAGCATGGCACACTGCAGTCCTAGGCCACAGAGGACAAAATTTTTGACACCTTCTGCAAGGACACAGAGCCAAAGTGAAGGCATCCCGAGTCTGGCAGAGCCTTTGCAGGAGTAGCCCATGGGGAGCCTTGGGTGGCTATACCTTTGGGTTTTTATTTGCCTTTTACAGACACTGACTGAGAGAGAGTGCGCAGCAGCATACGGCACATTCTAGTACTGGGCCACAAAGGACAAAATTTTTGACACCTTCTGCAAGGACACAGAGCCAAAGTTTAGTATCAAGAGTCTGCCAGAGGCCTGGGCACGTGTTCCACTGTTAGAGCGATGGTGGCTGCTCTTTTGTTTGCTGTGTTGCTCTTTACAGGCGCTGTTCCGGAGAGGGACAGCAGCAGAGCATGGCACACTGCAGTCCTAGGCCAGAGAGCACGAGATTTTTGACACCTTCTCGGAGGACACAGAGCCAAAATTCAGTTAAGGTATCGAGATTCTGTCAGAGGCCTGGGCAGGGATTCCCATGTTGCAGCGATGGTGGCTGCTCTTAGGTTTGCCGTTTTGCTCTTTACAGGCGCTGTTCCGGAGAGGGACAGCAGCAGAGCATGGCACACTGCAGTCCTAGGCCACAGAGGACAAAATTTTTGACACCTTCTGCAAGGACACAGAGCCAAAGTTTAGTATCAAGAGTCTGCCAGAGGCCTGGGCACCTGTTCCACTGTTAGAGCGATGGTGGCTGCTCTTTTGTTTGCTGTGTTGCTCTTTACAGGCGCTGTTCCGGAGAGGGACAGCAGCAGAGCATGGCACACTGCAGTCCTAGGCCAGAGAGCACGAGATTTTTGACACCTTCTACGAGGACACAGAGCCAAAGTTAAGGTATCGAGATTCTGTCAGAGGCCTGGGCAGGGGTTCCCATTTGTGAGCGATATTGCGTGCTCCTTTGGTTGCCCCCTTGCCTTTTAGAGCCACTGTCCGAGAGAGCGAGAGCAGCATGGCATGGCACACTGCAGCACTCGGGCACAGATCGTGAGAATTTTGACTCCTTCTACAAGGACGCAGCACCAAAGTTAAGGCATCCAGAGTCTGGCAGAGGCTTTGGCAGGGGTTGCCCATGGGGAGCCAGGGTGGCTACTCCTTTGGTTTTTGATCTGCCTTTTGCTGCCACTGTCCCAGACAGGGAGCAGAGCACAAACACGGAGCAGTTGGATCCTCGGCCACCGAGCCATAGCGTTTTAAGGCTTTCTACAGAGATTCAGAGCCTTTGTTAAGGTATCAGGAGTCTGTCAGAGGCCTGGGCAGGGGTTCCCATGTTGCAGCGATGCTGGCTGCTCTTTTGTTTGCCGTTTTGCTCTTTACAGGCACTGTCCCAGAAAGGGAGACCTGCAGAGCATGGCACACTGCAGTCCTAGGCCACAGAGGACAAAATTTTTGACACCTTCTGCAAGGACACAGAGCCAAAGTTTAGTATCAAGAGTCTGCCAGAGGCCTGGGCACGTGTTCCACTGTTAGAGCGATGGTGGCTGCTCTTTTGTTTGCTGAGTTGCTCTTTACAGGCCTGTCCCGGGAAGGGACAGCAGCAGAGCATGGCACACTGCAGCACAAGATTTTTGACACCTTCTAGGAGGACACAGAGCCAAAGTTAAGGTATCGAGATTCTGTCAGAGGCCTGGGCAGGGCTTCCCTTTGTGTTGCTAGGTTACGTGCTCCTTTTGTTGCTCTCTTGCCTTTTAGAGCCAGTATCCCAGAAAGGGAGACCTGCAGAGCATGGCACACTGCAGGACTCGGCCAGAGAGCACGAGATTTTTGACACCTTCTAGGAGGACACAGAGCCAAAGTTAAGGTATCGAGATTCTGTCAGAGGCCTGGGCAGGGGTTCCCATGTTGCAGCGATGCTGGCTGCTCTTTTGTTTGCCGTTTTGCTCTTTACAGGCACTGTCCCAGAAAGGGAGACCTACAGAGCATGGCACACTGCAGACCTAGGCCACAGAGGACAAAATTTTTGACACCTTCTGCAAGGACACAGAGCCAAAGTTAAGGCATCCAGAGTCTGGCAGAGCCTTTGCAGGAGTAGCCCATGGGGAGCCTTGGGTGGCTATACCTTTGGGTTTTTATTTGCCTTTTACAGACACTGACTGAGAGAGAGTGCGCAGCAGCATACGGCACATTCTAGTACTGGGCCACAAAGGACAAAATTTTTGACACCTTCTGCAAGGACACAGAGCCAAAGTTTAGTATCAAGAGTCTGCCAGAGGCCTGGGCACGTGTTCCACTGTTAGAGCGATGGTGGCTGCTCTTTTGTTTGCTGTGTTGCTCTTTACAGGCGCTGTTCCGGAGAGGGACAGCAGCAGAGCATGGCACACTGCAGTACAAGATTTTTGACACCTTCTAGGAGGACACAGAGCCAAAGTTAAGGTATCGAGATTCTGTCAGAGGCCTGGGCAGGGGTTCCCATTTGTGAGCGATATTGCGTGCTCCTTTGGTTGCCCCCTTGCCTTTTAGAGCCACTGTCCCAGAGAGCGAGAGCAGCATGGCATGGCACACTGCAGCACTCGGGCACAGATCGTGAGAATTTTGACTCCTACAAGGACGCAGTGCCAAAGTTAAGGCATCCAGAGTCTGGCAGAGGCTTTGGCAGGGGTTGCCCATGGGGAGCCAGGGTGGCTACTCCTTTGGTTTTTGATCTGCCTTTTGCTGCCACTGTCCCAGACAGGGAGCAGAGCACAAACACGGAGCAGTTGGATCCTCGGCCACCGAGCCATAGCGTTTTAAGGCTTTCTACAGAGATTCAGAGCCTTTGTTAAGGTATCAAGAGTCTGTCAGAGGCCTGGGCAGGGGTTCCCATGTTGCAGCGATGCTGGCTGCTCTTTTGTTTGCCGTATTGCTCTTTACAGGCACTGTCCCAGATGGGAGACCTGCAGAGCATGGCAACAGCAGTCCTAGGCCACAGAGGACAAAATTTTTGACACCTTCTGCAAGGACACAGAGCCAAAGTGAAGGCATCCAGAGTCTCGCAGAGGCCTGGGCACGTGTTCCCATGTTGCAGTGATGGTGGCTGCTCTTAGGTTTGCTGTCTTGCTCTTTCCAGGCACTGTCCCAGAAAGGGAGACCTGCAGAGCATGGCACACTGCAGTCCTAGGCCACAGAGGACAAAATTTTTGACGCCTTCTGCAAGGACACAGAGCCAAAGTGAAGGCATCCTGAGTCTGGCAGAGCCTTTGCAGGAGTAGCCCATGGGGAGCCTTGAGTGGCTATACCTTTGGGTTTTTATTTGCCTTTTACAGACACTGACTGAGAGAGAGTGCGCAGCAGCATACGGCACATTCTAGTACTGGGCCACAAAGGACAAAATTTTTGACACCTTCTGCAAGGACACAGAGCCAAAGTTTAGTATCAAGAGTCTGCCAGAGGCCTGGGCACGTGTTCCACTGTTAGAGCGATGGTGGCTGCTCTTTTGTTTGCTGTGTTGCTCTTTACAGGCGCTGTTCCGGAGAGGGACAGCAGCAGAGCATGGCACACTGCAGTCCTAGGCCAGAGAGCACGAGATTTTTGACACCTTCTCGGAGGACACAGAGCCAAAATTCAGTTAAGGTATCGAGATTCTGTCAGAGGCCTGGGCAGGGATTCCCATGTTGCAGCGATGGTGGCTGCTCTTAGGTTTGCCGTTTTGCTCTTTACAGGCGCTGTTCCGGAGAGGGACAGCAGCAGAGCATGGCACACTGCAGTCCTAGGCCACAGAGGACAAAATTTTTGACACCTTCTGCAAGGACACAGAGCCAAAGTTTAGTATCAAGAGTCTGCCAGAGGCCTGGGCACCTGTTCCACTGTTAGAGCGATGGTGGCTGCTCTTTTGTTTGCTGTGTTGCTCTTTACAGGCGCTGTTCCGGAGAGGGACAGCAGCAGAGCATGGCACACTGCAGTCCTAGGCCAGAGAGCACGAGATTTTTGACACCTTCTACGAGGACACAGAGCCAAAGTTAAGGTATCGAGATTCTGTCAGAGGCCTGGGCAGGGGTTCCCATTTGTGAGCGATATTGCGTGCTCCTTTGGTTGCCCCCTTGCCTTTTAGAGCCACTGTCCCAGAGAGCGAGAGCAGCATGGCATGGCACACTGCAGCACTCGGGCACAGATCGTGAGAATTTTGACTCCTTCTACAAGGACGCAGCACCAAAGTTAAGGCATCCAGAGTCTGGCAGAGGCTTTGGCAGGGGTTGCCCATGGGGAGCCAGGGTGGCTACTCCTTTGGTTTTTGATCTGCCTTTTGCTGCCACTGTCCCAGACAGGGAGCAGAGCACAAACACGGAGCAGTTGGATCCTCGGCCACCGAGCCATAGCGTTTTAAGGCTTTCTACAGAGATTCAGAGCCTTTGTTAAGGTATCAGGAGTCTGTCAGAGGCCTGGGCAGGGGTTCCCATGTTGCAGCGATGCTGGCTGCTCTTTTGTTTGCCGTTTTGCTCTTTACAGGCACTGTCCCAGAAAGGGAGACCTGCAGAGCATGGCAACAGCAGTCCTAGGCCACAGAGGACAAAATTTTTGACACCTTCTGCAAGGACACAGAGCCAAAGTTTAGTATCAAGAATCTGCCAGAGGCCTGGGCACGTGTTCCACTGTTAGAGCGATGGTGGCTGCTCTTTTGTTTGCTGTGTTGCTCTTTACAGGCTTGTCCCGGGAAGGGATAGCAGCAGAGCATGGCACACTGCAGCACGAGATTTTTGACACCTTCTAGGAGGACACAGAGCCAAAGTTAAGGTATCGAGATTCTGTCAGAGGCCTGGGCAGGGCTTCCCTTTGTGTTGCTAGGTTACGTGCTCCTTTTGTTGCTCTCTTGCCTTTTAGAGCCAGTATCCCAAATAGGGAGAGCAGCAGAGCATGGCACACTGCAGGACTCGGCCAGAGAGCACGAGATTTTTGACACCTTCTAGGAGGACACAGAGCCAAAGTTAAGGTATCGAGATTCTGTCAGAGGCCTGGGCAGGGGTTCCCATTTGTGAGCGATATTGCGTGCTCCTTTGGTTGCCCCCTTGCCTTTTAGAGCCACTGTCCCAGAGAGCGAGAGCAGCATGGCATGGCACACTGCAGCACTCGGGCACAGATCGTGAGAATTTTGACTCCTTCTACAAGGACGCAGCGCCAAAGTTAAGGCATCCAGAGTCTGGCAGAGGCTTTGGCAGGGGTTGCCCATGGGGAGCCAGGGTGGCTACTCCTTTGGTTTTTGATCTGCCTTTTGCTGCCACTGTCCCAGACAGGGAGCAGAGCACAAACACGGAGCAGTTGGATCCTCGGCCACCGAGCCATAGCGTTTTAAGGCTTTCTACAGAGATTCAGAGCCTTTGTTAAGGTATCAGGAGTCTGTCAGAGGCCTGGGCAGGGGTTCCCATGTTGCAGCGATGCTGGCTGCTCTTTTGTTTGCCGTTTTGCTCTTTACAGGCACTGTCCCAGAAAGGGAGAACTGCAGAGCATGGCAACAGCAGTCCTAGGCCACAGAGGACAAAATTTTTGACACCTTCTGCAAGGACACAGAGCCAAAGTGAAGGCACCCAGAGTCTCGCAGAGGCCTGGGCACGTGTTCCCATGTTATAGCGATGGTGGCTGCTCTTAAGTTTGCTGTCTTGCTCTTTACAGGCACTGTCCCAGAAAGGGAGACCTGCAGAGCATGGCACACTGCAGTCCTAGGCCACAGAGGACAAAATTTTTGACACCTTCTGCAAGGACACAGAGCCAAAGTGAAGGCATCCCGAGTCTGGCAGAGCCTTTGCAGGAGTAGCCCATGGGGAGCCTTGGGTGGCTATACCTTTGGGTTTTTATTTGCCTTTTACAGACACTGACTGAGAGAGAGTGCGCAGCAGCATACGGCACATTCTAGTCCTGGGCCACAGAGGACAAAATTTTTGACACCTTCTGCAAGGACACAGAGCCAAAGTTTAGTATCAAGAGTCTGTCAGAGGCCTGGGCACGTGTTCCACTGTTAGAGCGATGGTGGCTGCTCTTTTGTTTGCTGTGTTGCTCTTTACAGGCGCTGTTCCGGAGAGGGACAGCAGCAGAGCATGGCACACTGCAGTCCTAGGCCAGAGAGCACGAGATTTTTGACACCTTCTACGAGGACACAGAGCCAAAGTTAAGGTATCGAGATTCTGTCAGAGGCCTGGGCAGGGGTTCCCATTTGTGAGCGATATTGCGTGCTCCTTTGGTTGCCCCCTTGCCTTTTAGAGCCACTGTCCCAGAGAGCGAGAGCAGCATGGCATGGCACACTGCAGCACTCGGGCACAGATCGTGAGAATTTTGACTCCTTCTACAAGGACGCAGCGCCAAAGTTAAGGCATCCAGAGTCTGGCAGAGGCTTTGGCAGGGGTTGCCCATGGGGAGCCAGGGTGGCTACTCCTTTGGTTTTTGACCTGCCTTTTGCTGCCACTGTCCCAGACAGGGAGCAGAGCACAAACACGGAGCAGTTGGATCCTCGGCCACCGAGCCATAGCGTTTTAAGGCTTTCTACAGAGATTCAGAGCCTTTGTTAAGGTATCAAGAGTCTGTCAGAGGCCTGGGCAGGGGTTCCCATGTTGCAGCGATGCTGGCTGCTCTTTTGTTTGCCGTTTTGCTCTTTACAGGCACTGTCCCAGAAAGGGAGAACTGCAGAGCATGGCAACAGCAGTCCTAGGCCACAGAGGACAAAACTTTTGACACCTTCTGCAAGGACACAGAGCCAAATTTTAGTATCAAGAGGCTGTCTGAGGCCTGGTCACGAGTTCCACTGTTAGAGCGATGGTGGCTGCTCTTTTGTTTGCTGTGTTGCTCTTTACAGGCACTGTCTAGGAAAGGGAGAGCAGCAGAGCATGGCACACTGCAGCACTCGGTCAAAGAGCACGAGATTTTTGACACCTTGTGTAAAAACATTTTGCACTTTCTACATCAGTACAGAGCCAAAGTTAATGCATCAATAGCATGTTAGAGGTTTGTGCAGGGGTTCCCACTTTGGAGCGATTGTGGTTTCTCTTTTGTTTGGTCTTTTCCCTTTTTCAGCCTTCATCCAAGACAGGGAGAGCAGCAGAACACGGCACAGTTAAATCCTTGGCCACACAGCAGAGAATTTTTACGCCTTCTAAAATGATACTTAGTCTAAGTGAAGTCATTCAAGAGTCACACAGAGCCCTGGGCAGGGGTGACCCATGGGGAGCTCTTCTGTTTTGTCCTGTAAGCCCCACTGGTAAATTTGTGCCTTGTAGCTACTCTCACTCCCCTCTCTCCCAGAGTGGTGTGGTGGAAAATCAGAAAGGAATGTAAAACTTGACAGTTTAGATAAAATCTGTTTAGTAAGTGAAATAAAATAAAAGGAAAATATTACTAATAATTGTTATGAGTATTGTAATGACAAGAATGGAGAAGGGGAGAGATGTGAAATCAAAGGGGAGAAAAGAAAATCACTGATGCACAACAGAATTTCTCACCACCCGCTGAGTGATGCCCAGGTTGTCCCTGAGGAAAGATCAGCAGGCCCTGGCCTACTCCCCCTAGTTTATATGCGTATCATGATGTCCCATACTATTGAATACCTCTGGCTAGTTTATGTCAGCTTTATCCCCTCCCAATTTCTTGTACCACTCCACCCTTCTCACTGACAAGGCCTGAGAAACTAACAGTACCCAACAACAACCCAAACCATTACATTGTCCTCAAACCAAACCAAAACCACAGTACTGCACTGGCTTCTAAGAAGAAAATTAACTCTATCCCAGCTGAAACCATGACAGGGTGCCTGCTCTTTTTTTTTTGTAATCTTGCCTTTTACAGCCACAGTCCCAGACAGGGACAGGAGCAGACCGTGGCCCCATACTGTCTTTCCACAACCACTCAGCCAGAGATTTCTGCAGCTTTCGACAGAGGCACTGACGTAAAGAGAAGAAAGCGCACACACACACAGACTGCACTATGCCATTGTCCCGCATTGTTCCCACAGCACGGACGAGGGGAGGTCTGTGCCACCCGCCCTCTCTGAAACTGACCTTGAGACAACAGCTTTTGGATTCATGACCCGGCTGGTTCTTCTGCTTTTTGTGGCCTTTTGATTTCTGGGCCTTTTTCTTATTGCCCTTACTACGCTGAATGTCTAGATCTTTACATATGTGTATAGATAAAATATTGATGTCTTTATATGCAGGTGTATAGAAAGTGTCCCTGTATCTTCCTTACGGGAAGGAAGCGGGCAGCCAACCAGAGGCTGCTCTGAGATCATGTGGGTATGACACTTTCAAAACATGGAATCCACCCAAACACAGAGCAGCATGAAAACACGTGGGGTGTGAGCCTGGAGCCATGTCCTTGGGTCAGTGGGGTGAGGCAGGAGGCAGAGGTCAGCCTGTGGTACGTGGGCTTCATGCCACCATCACCACGAGGTCCTTCATTGTCAAGTGCACAGTTGGGGTACCCGGTGCTCTGTCTCTGAGAATTATCACCTAAGACCATCAAAGGAAAGCATTTCACTCTCTTAACTGTTTTCTCCTAGAAAGCATCCACTAGCCATGGAATTCCCTATAAATTCATGTAAAGATGCATATTTTTCCTGTTTGGAATTTAGTAATTGAAATGTTTTCATTTATTGCATCAAACCCAGGGCAGAAATCGCTAAACATTTTTTCCCAAGAATTCATTATAAAGATTTTTTTTAAACAGCCTCAGATTCTCAGAAAATTATAAATCTAAGTCAATTACGGTAAGGCAGTACTGGTATCTTAGTTAAATCTCAGTAACTTCTCCAAGTCATGGTAGAACCTAAGTTTTACCGAAGTGTACAAGTCAATTTTTTATGATTCAGATGTCTCTGGAGTAGACTACGTCATGAGAACTGGCGCAGCACTCTTTTAATTCTTGTGTAGTGGAATCTCATTTGCCATCTTTCTATGGTTCTTTTTATTATTATGTGAACCAATGACATTGCTAATCAGATAATACAATGCAACCAATATACAGGAATGGAATATTGTCTAGATGAGACTCAGAACCTTTCATTCCTTGGCAATTTAATACGTATGGTGTTTTCTTTCCTTGCTCTCTGCTCTGATTTTTCAAGCCACACCTCTTCTCCCAGAAGTGTCAATGCATATCAAAGAAATGCATGAAAGTCATATTTTGCAAAGCCATGTGTGACATCCTCGTGTTACTCAGAAAGTGTTGAGAAAAGGTACGGGTTTAACATAGAAAGGGTATTATAAAAGGATCTGTCATGATAAATGTTAGTCATGTTGCAACACATACCGCTTAGAGTTGTTGAAGTAATGCTAGGACGGGTGCAGTGTAGGGCTCAGTGGATGAGGCTGGACTATGCTAAATGAAAAGCTGCCTTGCCCCAGCGTGTCACCCAAGGACAAGGAGAGTGCAAAGGAGAGAGTTTTGAATTCAATTGAAACCGAGTTCTTCCTCAGAGTTAAAACCCGATTCAAATCCCATACAGTTCAGGGTTAGGGTACCTCTCATGAGTGACGATTGACTGACCAGTGATGCATAAAGTACCAAAACCAGTCAAATCATATTTTGGCTCAACTCAGTTACTTTTTAAAAACCATGAAATCGGGTCACCTATTCACATCAGGAATGCCTGATCACTCAGTTTCAATTATCCGGTATGGTCTGTAAAGTTGGTATCTTGTATTTCTGTGGTACCAAGCTGGGGTTTGAGTCCTGTGTGACATCTGAACATATTTCCCCTTAATGCCAGTCAGTATTTTCATATTTTAGTATGCTACTTGTACTAAATGCCTCAACAGCTTTGCAGGTATTCCTCACAGGCCATGGAGTGTTTGTGAGTGAAATGATAAACTCTGAAGTTGGGTGAGTTTTTATGCAAAACTGCATTTTTTATGACCTAGCGTGGTGCAAATGCTCATTTTCTTTGGCTGTGCTAGAGATCTTGAATGTGTGTTGCATTATGCATCTGTTAGAAGTAGTGGTAAACCAGCACAGAATGGACCAAGCAGTCATTAGAGGTGAGACTTGCCTCGTATCTTTTTAGTACGTATGTTGGAAATTTCTCATCTTCTGAAGTAGGCTTCCTTTCTAGCCAGTGGAGAGAAACAGGTTCCTTTATGGATCATTCATTTGACCTGCTTCAGACATTGATTTAGAATGAAAACAATGATCAATTAGAAGGGGTTTTTTTGGGGTTTTTTTGGTTTGTTTTTTTTTTTTTTTTTACTGACGTGAGTCTTGAGCATAACTCGGCTATGAGCATGGAAGGGTGATGTTCAGTGAAATTAATCCCATCCTAGCAGACTGTGAGTGATATAGGGGACCCTATGCCACACATACTTATGCCATCTTTAGTTATTCTATCTGTATTACTGTCACAGTTCAGACTAACATTTTGACTGTTTTATGTTGAACTAGAGCTGATCTTAATGAAACTCACTGACCAATGCAAAACATTTAACTCCATCAAAAGAAATGGCTGCTCAGAATTTGCTACACTCACTTTGCATATGCAGCGTTCAAAAATTGATGCAGATAACAAAAGTTATGCTGCTGTAGAGTATTTCTTTCGTTATTCTAGGGCCTACAGTTTGGCCACAACAGTCGTGAACAAGGTTCAGAGACCATGAGCCGTATTCACTGTTGTGTGGGTTAACCTTGGATAAGGGCTGAACTCCAACCCAGCTGCTCACTCACTCTCCTTGACAGCACAGAAGGAGAAAATAGGATGCAAAAGCTTAAGGGTCAAGATAAAGACAGATAAAGACACTTACTGGTTACTATCATAGGAAAAAAAGGACTCAACTTGGAGAAAATTAATTTATTGCCTGTTAAAAGTAGGGTAGGATGGTGAGAAACAGAGACAAAACTAAAAACACCTTCCCCTTTTTTCCCAAGCTCAACTTAATTTGATGCTTCTACCTCCTCCTTACCCTGAGAAGTACAGGGGTATGAAGAATGGAGATTGTGATCAGTCCGTAACAGCTTTTTGCTGCTTTTTTCCTCCACACACTTTCCCCTTGCTTCTGCATGGGTCCTTTCCAGGCTGCAATTCCTTCAGCATAAACGTGCTCCATCATGAGATCTCCATAGGCCATAGTTCCTTCAGGGTATATCCACCTGCTCCAGAGCATGGGATCCTCCATGAGCTGTAGCATGGATACCTGCTCCAGTATGGTGCTCTGTGGGCTGCAGGGGTATATCTGCCTGGAGCACCTCATCCCACTCCTCTGACCTTGTTTGCACTGCTCTTTCTCATTCATTCTTTGTCCTCTTCCCTTGCCTGTGTGGTGTTTTGCCATTTCTTTAATACACTTTCCCAGAGGTGCCACCAGTTTGGCTATGGGCTAAGCAATGTCTTGTGGTTGATACACCGAAGCAGCAGCCCTTGAAGTCTCACAGAGGCCACCTCTGAAGCCCTCTACTGCCAGTACCTTGGCATGAACTCTCAACACAGACAGCATTATATACTTTTAGTACTTTCAATTACAGTTAGAAAGACAAAGGAAGGCAAAGGCAGAAAGGGAACTGAGCTCAACAGTTCATGGAGAAGGACTCAGGCAGGTGGTCACATTTCTCCTTATGGTCACATTTGGGACAAAGGTTTCTCTTGCCCCCATGTTCAGTGCTGCAATACCTCCTGCTCTGATCTTGGGAAGGTTTATTCATGGGTATTGGATATTGTGGTAATTCTTTGCTGTGAGGCTTACAGTTTTGGAAGATCTGGACCTCCAACATGCAACAAACCAGGCAGGAGGGAGCCTTTTTGGGTACAGACTGCAGTGGAATGAAGTATATGACTGGTCTAAGTGGGAGAAAGTATTTGGGACCATGGCAGGGGGTATAGATGAATGTGTGAAACAATACAAAGAAGAAAGAGAAAAAGTTGTATGAATTACTAATACTTCAGGATATCCTTCACAGACAATCTTAGCCCATAGAAACACTGCTACAGACATCAGAGTGATAGCAATCACCAACAGTTTTTTGGTTCAGTTTGCCCAGGTACCTAACTGTAGACTATGTGTTTTACAAAGGAATTTTTTTTTTTTTTCACCACTCCTGCACAAACTGCTAGGAACTTCTGAAACATATCATTTCTTACAGCATGAGGATCTCACTATATAATGGCACAGGTTATAATATATTTGCATGTTATTTTGGAAGCACAGTTCAGCTTGCTCTGAACTAGCAGAAAGCCATGTGATAAAGCTCCAACACTGGAATAAGTCCCGCTGACAGTCAGAATGATTTAGCCCAGGTTCAGCTCATATAAAACCTTGTCAGCTATGGCTATGTCTCTACTAGAAACGCAATATTGCCAGGGCAAGCCCAGAGCAGAGGAGCCAATGTGTAATCACCCATATTGTATGACCACCGGCACACTCACTGGTACAATTTTGCCTGTAACAACTAGTGGTCTCCCAGACAATTCCCTGGCTCAGCCCAAAGATTATCACGGGCCAGGAACCATTCAAAATAGGCAGCTTAGGTGCAGCCTCCTTCTGCATTTAGAAACATTTGGATGTTCTGCATTTAGAAACACAAGATATGACATCCCACGGGACTCAAGACTGGAGAGTGGTCCCTGAGGGGGGCTAATACAACCCAATTTTTTCAGGAGATAGAAGCTCTGTGAGCTTCCAAAGTGCTGTGTCAACACATTATTGCCTCAGGCTATTGGTAAATGAACACACCTGCATGATTCAGGCAGCTTAGGTCTGAAGTAAGCATGGCCATGCCAGTGGGGTGCTGTGTCTAGAACAATTACCTTGGTTATATGTGATGACTGTGTTATGTTGATGTGAGGACCCTGCCCCCATCCTAGGGCCATCTTGGCTGGCATTTAGCTCAGGAGCAATGTGAGTTGCATTCATGCTGTCACGTAGGATGCCCTCAGTCCTGCAGTAGATTTCAGAAACTGCAGGAGTAGAAATAGTACATGAGCTAAACAATTCTTCCTTGATCCCATAAATTCAAGCAGAAATATTTAGTCAGCTTTGGCTGGACAAAACAGACTCCTCCACAAGCCACACTACAGGTACATGCTTCCAGCACCATTTGAGCCCTGGTTTTGTGACTATAATTTTGGAATTAACAGATCATTTAAAATTCCCAAGTAAAGTTTTGGTAAATGCAATAGGACTGCTACTATATTAATATGTTGTAGTTTGTTGTTTTGGTTTTTTTTTTTTGAGTGTGGTTTTTTGTTGTTTTTTGTTGGTTGGTTTCTTGTTGTGGTGGGATTTTTTTGTTTGTTTGTTTGGATTTTTTTTTTTTTTTTTTTTTTTTTTAAATCTTAGGAAGGCTGCAGTATTAGACCTAGAAGAATTCTCATCTTTTTTAGGAATTAAGTTGTGAGCTATTTTACCCTGTATTTTCATGAAAAATGTATTGGTTGCAATATTTCATTATCCTTAGTTGACCTTTTGGACCTGAGATACTTGGTAAGTCTTCTTCAGAATGTGCTGGATTCAGTTAGATACAAATAGTTACCTTTCTCTTTTATACATATGAAAAATGTCACTTTGTACACTAGTCTCTCTGGTAATGACCCTATAAGTTGCTGTAATTTTACAAAACACACAGAAATCCTGTTTCCTTAGATAAAGGTGGAAAGTAATCACAGAAATTCCATGCCCTGGGACAGACATTTGTCTTCTTGATTCTCTTTAGAGTCTTCTATGTGCATTACTGCTTCCAAAATGGACATGGAAAAAAAGTCTTTGTGAATAGCCTCTTAGAAATCCCCTGTTGTTCCCTGGGAGGAAGTGCAGTCTGCTCCATGGGAATAAAATTCTATGAGGATGCACAGAAGGTTCAAGCTACGCATCTAGAAATCTGTACCTTATTGCTGGCTGCGTTGTCATGCTTACTCCATTTTTCTATTAGTATGATGACAATGGCTCTATAGACAGTCAGCACCTCGTAGTATCTTTCTAAAAGATCAGCAATGCTCTTGGTGGTATAGTATCTGGAAACCGTGTCTGTCAGTAGTCCTTACTTCAGTGAAGTGTGGTGGTGCAAAGCAGAGCTTACTTAGGAAACCGACTGTAAGAGCAGTTTTCATTTTTCCTCTTGCAAACCATGCTGCTTGAAAAACCCAGTGCTTTCCCTCACTTATGGAGGGAATATACACTTGGAAAGACAGACTTATGTGGTTGAAAAGAAAGTCACAGAAGTTCAGCTGTCCACCTGCCCTTGTTAAATATTCAGCAAAGTAATACTGGTCAGGTTTTTATGCCTTTCTTTTGTTCCGTGTCAAAATGTAGGGGAAATGGCCTAATGGTCAGATAATTTCTTCGGCTCTGATGAATATACTACAAGTAAGTAAATATAATTAACCATCTTTTATATAACAAGATAGTCAGATGTGCCTCCCTGAGCAGCATTTGAATACAGTATACTCCTAATTAGCTAAGTCAGGACCTTTCTCTGAATGCAGACCAGCTATATCAAAATTAGATAGGATGGTTTTCTCTCAAATATGCATGTTTAATTTTCAGCGTTGACATTCTAATCTAATAGATAAGCCCTGATCCAAAGCCCACCAAAGGAATTTTGAAAATTGTTATTCAATATGTTTTGAGTCAGCCTCATAACAAGCTTTACTAGCAGATATGAGTGAATATGGCAAGTAAAGCTAGCACATAAGCAACTGTTGTGTTTTAACCCCAGCTGGCAACTAAGTACCATGCAGCCGCTCACTGTGTCCGTCCCCCCCGCCCCCCTTCTCCCCTCCCCCCCAGTGGGATAGGGATGAGAATCAGGAAAAAGATAAAACTCACAGGTTGAAATAAGAAAAAAATAATCATTGAAATAAGATTAAGAAGAAGTAGTAGTAATAATAATGAAAGTAGTAATAAACCGTTGTAATGAAAAGGAAAGAGAGGGAGAAAGGAATAAAATCCAAAAAAAAACCCCAAACAAGTGACGCACAATACAATTGGTCACCACCCACTGACTGATGCCCAGCCAGTTCCTGAGCAGTGACCAGCCTCTCCTGGCCAGTTCCCCCCAGTTTATATACTGAGCATGACGTTCTATGGTATGGAATATCCCTTTGGCTAGTTCAGGTCAGCTGCCCTGACTGTGCTCCCTCCCGGCTTCTTGTGCACCTGCTCCATGGCAGAGCACGGGGAACTGAAAAGTCCTGGATTTATAGTAAGAACTACTTAGCAACAACCAAAACAGTTTTTTCAGTGTTATCAACATTATTCACATACTAAATCCAAAACACAGTATTGTACCAGCTACTAAGAAGAAAATCAACTCTTATCCCACCAAAAAACCAGTACAGCGACAAACTTCTAAGCATTAGGTACAAAGGCATTCAGGGAAAGAAACAGTAGTCACAACCTGTAAATATGCAGCCTGCCTCAAAGGCTATAAATATGCAACTTGCTCAGTATCTGGGGGGTAAGGAGTTTAGTATGTCTTATGCATATGTATGGTTAGAAACCAAAACAACTTCATATCACTTTTAGTGATTTGAAGCCATGGGAAGCGAGCAAAGCAATTGTATCTAGTTTACTGATAGCCTAGAAAGGGCTGAAAGAAAACCAAGGATTCCTAAGAACTGGTAGGGATTATAGGGAACAATAGTAAACCTCAAGATATTTATAAGTGATGTTTATAAGGTAAGAATTAAAGAAGCCATAACCGACTGTGTGGTCTTCTTCATCCTTCATCCTTTCTCATGCATGCCACATCTGTTCATGCACCTTCTTTCAGACTCAGGTTGAGACATTTTCTGTGGAACATGCCATGCTTTTGCACACTGCCTTTGTTCTTCCATGGGGACTCCTGATTCTGATTTGAAATTCTGCATACAGCTGTAATATGAATAAACTTGGTTCAACATCTAAGTTACCGATAGTTGTATCAGTAGTAAAAATGAATAAACAATGCAAAGTAACTAATACATAAATTATTATAATTTGCAGGTACTTATTGGTTGGGGTGCTGATAATGGTGAAATCTATAGGGCTTTTTTTGCACTCATTATATTAAAGGTTCTTTTAATGACAACTCACTTTTCTCTATGTATATTCTTGTTATTATCTATTATGACTGATGCCAATCGTCAGTTAGCCTTCCTGTGCTAGTAAGCAAGGAAACATAGATCCAGAGAAGTCTCCACTGCAGTGGAAAGACAGAGGGTAGTATCAGAACCCACATTTTCTAAAACAATTTACTGTGTGTTTTGTTTGTATATTCTTGTGACAGCATTGACTGAAATGTTTATTTACCTCAGGAGAATTTTCATAACAGTGAGTTAATTTGATTTGGATGATGGAAAACACTAAGTGATTCATGGAATTATTAGTACTAGTAAATCACTTGAGAAGTTTTTGGACAAAAGGGAAGGTTTCCTTTGTTTCAAACAGTTCTTTGTATTTTTTTAGAACATATGATTGAGCACACAGAGTAACATACTAAATGTTAGTGATGAAATGCACTTGCGTAGACTATGAACAGGTTATTTTCCATTTCATTGCTTAATATTTTAGATGAGTTTCTAGGAGACTAGATGATGATCTAAGAACACTGTAGTAGGGAAGCCTAAAGAAACTGAAGTAGAAATGAAATGGCAGAATTCTATGGTGTTTGATTTGTTTCTTTGCCCTATATGGCACTGAACTCAATTCCTTATATAACGCAATTCAGCTTAAAGTCTGCAATATTCAGAAAAAAGCTGATAGTCCAAATTCAAATTTCCTATTCAGAAGGAGGGAGATAGATAACTGGAAAAGGTAAAAGGATAAATTAAACAACTGGAATACAAACTTTCAGCATATGTGTTATTTTCACCCAACACAAAAAGGGTAACACCCTGCAAAAACAATGACGTTGTAAACTTGTTTGAGATGAGGGCACCTGCACTTTCTGTGGAGTTCTACATTTTCTATGAAAACATTAATTTGACTTCTCATACCAGGCTGATAGTTGATACTAAATGGCAAAACTCCACCAACACCAAGTAAGAGTAAGTTTAACAGTGGTAGGATTTTGTGTTTATTCATCAAAGGCTAACAGAGTCTCCAGACTAATAGTTTTGTGTTACAGATAAAATACATCATTTAATAATTGAGTCTTTAAGACCATTTAAAAGTCTTTAGTTCTGTTCATGCTCAGTACTTCTCAGCTGTGGCTTATCCTTCCAGGGGGCTGAACAACATTTATTTTAAAGAACCTGTTACACCTTATTGTGCCACTTGCTCTATAGTCAACGAGTAGACCCTAAAATAGAACCTTATTCGCTGTTTTGTAGATGCACAGCTGTGAAGCAGGTGGATAGAACCTTTGGTAGTGCTCTCCTCTTTTTCAGTGCTGGGTTATGCTCATACATGGTATATGAAAGCATGGATATTCTCCTCTAGATGCTGCTCAATTATTTCCTGTGTTTATTTCTGTATACCTATATTCCATTTTTGCTGTTAGAGTGATTCCCTTTAATAACATCTGTGAAAAGAGGTAGAAAACTCTCTTGGGCACATGACAGATCTTACTGTTACTACAAAATATTTGTCTTTTCTTGAAAGCTGTATATTTATAAATGCTTCCAAAAGACAGAGTTCATTCAGAATATTGCTAAATCAGACACTATACATATGAATTTTAAACAAATGATTCATAGGTAATACACATGCACATTCAATCTCTTCTTTCTCTTTCTGGGTATCTATGGTGTGGAAAGAAAGAGAAGGCTAAAGTAATTAGTTAAATAAATTAAATAAAATAAATAAAATAATTCTAAGTTATGTTTGTGGGAACTTATTCCACACAAACAGAGGGAGGTGTATTTTATAATATACCATTCTAGAGTCCTGACTGATGGGATTCTTCCAAGTAGGTTCCTGAAGAGGCCAAAGTTAGCTTTCCTGAAGTCCAGGGCTGTAATCTTACTTATTGCCCTGCTTCCTCCACACAGGATCCTGAACTCCACCACCTCATGGTCACTGCAGACAAGGCTGCCCCCAGCCTTCACATCCCCAACCCGTCCTTCTTTGTTTGTGAATACAAGGTCCAGCAACACACTTCACCTCTACCGCCTGTGTTAAAAAGTTATCAATGCTCTGCAGGAACCTCCTGAACTGCGTGCTTAACTGTGTTGTCTTTCCAGCAGGTGTCAGGGTGATTGAAGTCCCCCATGAGAACCACGACCTGTGATAATGAGGCTACTTCCCCAGCTGTCTGTAAAAGGCCTCATTAACTTTCTTTTCCTGATCAGGAGGCCTGTAGTAAACACCTACAATGGTGTCACCCAAGTTGACCTGTCCCTTACTCTTTACCCATAGGCTCTGGACTCATTCTGCATCTACCCTGGGCAAAGCTTGATACCTTCCAGTTGCTCCCTCACATCAAGAGCAACTCCACCACCTCACCTTGCTGGCCTGTCTTTCCTAAAAAGTACATAGCCATCCGTGACAGCATTGCAGTCACATGAGCTATCCTGCCGTGTCTCTGTAATTGCACCAACATTGCATTGTATCATTCCATTGGTCTCCTACTCACTGACTGGTCCAGCTTGGGGCTCATGATCAAAGAGATACACACACTCACACACTCATCTTACAGGCACCCCACACTTGCACATCCCCCCACATACCAGCATGGACACTTCACTGTTTGATACCCCAGCCTGGACCTAGGGCCTCCTACTCACCATCTAGTCCAGCCTGAAGTTTGCTAGTGAATGACATGCACACCTCCATGCATGCCAGGTTTGGTAAACATACAGACACTCATTTCCTACCCTGGAGCCAGCACCGTGCACACAGGCTGTGACCTGCAATCCTGCTCCAGCCACTGGCACTGAGCCCCTCTCCTCATACTAGTCTCCCCCAGCAGCTGGTTTTCGGGACACACATGGTTCTTAATCCAATGGCTGGCAACAGAGACCCTCACCTGCTCCAGTAGCTGGCACCGAGACCTCCACTCACTCCACTAAGTGGTATAAAAGGTATAAACCCTGGCTGGTTTACACTTGTCTGGCTGAGCTCTGCACCTGATCACACAGTTTGTCCTGTCTTCCAAATATCTCCTGAACTATCTCTCTGTGTAGTTTCATCTCTGATTTGGGGGTGGGGGGTGGGGGGGGTGGGGGGGTAGGGGTTGCAAGGACTAAGTGTCAGCAACTGATGGCACTAGTGTGAGTGGATTTGAGGTCAGCAAGTCGAGTCAGGCCAGAGATGTAGGCACCCTGGGCCCATGGTGTCACCTTCTGCTTATTCTCCTCCCCTGTTCCTCCCTGATTCCCTTCCACTACACATTCTTTTATCAGTTCACAGGTTTCCACCACTCCCTCTCAAATATCCTAAATGTTCCTTTTGTTCCTTATTATGAGGGGCAAAGTCCATATTGGCCCTTTCCAGCACTCTACCTAGAAATTCTTACCATACCAACAACTATTCACTGGGGACTTTTGGTCTTAGCCATCGTCTCTGTTATCCTGTGTCTACCAGGTTTGTGTCTTCGTGTATTCTGGTTTTGCTTTTCCTTCTTTGTGTATTATGCCCTTTGCATTGAAAAGCTCCTTGGTCAGATAACTTTAATGAAACAGCTGCTCTCACCTTCCACATACCTTTACACTTTGCGGAGAAACAGAACCTACATATAAGTGAAAAGCAGACTATTACATGTCATCATGTACAGGGAAATGAAGTATAGTTTATTTTTGATGTCTCAGGTCTACCTGTCTAAGATTAGTCCAGATAAATTAATATGTATGCACTATCAATGTCTGAGACACATAAATATACTGCATACCTTTGGAAGCAACTCAGAAAAAATATTTTCCCAATTTGACTTGACTCATTAGGTATACACTTTTTCAAGCAGTGGCCAAGGTGTTTCTCTGAACATGTTATGCTATTGCACAATTTATCCAAACATAGGCCAAGCATTCCATATTTGATTTTTTCCCCCATATTTTTCACTCACCGGGAAAAGATTTCAAGTTTAAAGTAAACACAAGTTTCAAGGTTTTCCTCCACCAGCAGTTGGTGAGTGGTTAAGCTACATAAGCATAGATGTCCTGTGCCACTATAGATGCCCTAGGGTATTGTCCAGCCTCAAAATAACCATGAAGAGCTAATGGGACTCTTGTAGTCTTGGGACGTACTTGCCGACACCATGTGAATGTCCCGTGTACAAAGTCACCAGACACCTATGTTTAAGGATTGGAGTGTCTGTTTGCAATGTAGAACAAGGCAAGAATGATGAATAGCTGCTAAGGGCATTAGGTAAAGCCTAGTATTTTTATCACCCCATAATATTTTTTTGATTATTTTTTTCTTTTTACTTTTTTTACATTATTGGAAGCAATAATGCACCACAGATTTCCGTGAAGGGGCCTATTTGAACCTTGATTTTCTTATTTTTACAAAGATTTATCTCTGACACAAAATAAGTTTCTAAGAAAAAAAGTAATTTAAAAGAACTGAAAAGGGATGTAGCAGCAATATTACAGTGTGTTTACCAACAACTTTTGACCTGGAAAAATTTCCTGAAACCACAGTGCTCCTGTGAATAGCTTCAGTTTAGATAAATCAGCGTTACTTTTTAGGAGTGGCTATAAAACATTTGCACAGGCCATTTTCATTCAGTTCCTGAGCTGCGCTCTGATGGATACCTGCTGATAACAGTTTCTTCCTGTTGCAGGACATTCATGGTCCAGTGATGCTGAATGACCCCATGGCTGAGTAGTCCTAACTGTTTTCCAGTGCAGAGCAGTACAACAAGGTTAGAATGGAGGAGTCAAGGTGGCTCAGTAATTCAAATGTTATGACATTTTAAAGACATTTTTCTCATGCATATGACTTAGCAGGGTATTTTGGGCATATATATGATGCAAAGAATCTATTATCACTTATGAAGTTTGCACATAGGCCTTCTAAAGTTAGAAGATGCTCTTAACTTCTGAGTTTAGGCCTCCAGATTGCCAGTGCCTCTGGAAAGGATGCTCAATAAAATGCACAGTTTTGTGTTTGTGTGAAATAGTCCTATGTTATTTAATACATATTGCTGGAGAATGAAGAGAGGCTATGCTGCTGCAGAAAGCAGGAATAGTACTTTTCAGTGGGGTTTCTTCTTGGTTTTACATTTGGTTATTTTTACATCAATATAAATTCACTGACTGCAGTTTCTTATTTACAGTGGTCAAAATGAGAGAAGGTTTAGTGTGTTTCTTACAAGGACTGTCTTAATTTCACTGCTCTTTAGTTTAATAGCTGCATGGATGCTTATAGGCCTCTTTAATTTCTCCTTTTTGTCTGATGCAGTTTTAGGATTTAGAGGAAAGAATCGTTATCTGATTTTGGGAAGGACTTAAAAATCACCCCTCTCTTTAACAGAGATAGAATAGCTTCTTAGAAACATGGGTGTCTGTCATGTAGGCACAGAAAGAAAAAAGTGAGTACAAAGTGGTGAATATTTCTTTCTAATGCTTTGAAGATCTCATTGCTAGCAACATACAGGCTTCCTCTTGTAGACACGTCCACGTCTGCCTTTTTTATTTGAACAGTTTGTCTTACAGAAATAGATCTAGGCTTATAGCACATTTCTTAATCATCTCTCATTTTTGATACATATTAACATCGTCAGGCACAGTGTTCCATCACTTTTAGTACTATAAATTATTTATGCAGAAACTATGAATCAGAAAAAACGAGGCTGTAGAATTTGATGTTTCTATCGGTAAAACTAATGCCGTATCAGGCAATACTTCCTACATGGGTATTTTTCACATCTCTCTCATTTTTTGGCATTGCTCCTCTTTATTTTACAATTGAAATGCTATGGTTTTCTATGTAATGAGCAACTAGACTGCAAGTCAAGTGTGGTGGGAATTGGTGGGAATGAGTGCTATAGATAGGTGAGGCTGTAAAGATAAACAAGGAGCAGGCACCTAACCCAAGCAAATTTGTGCACATAATCCGGCATCTTTTCACTGATGCCTGAGTTGGTATCTGGACCCGACGTACAGTCTAATTGTGAGATGAGATTAAAGTCAGTAACATTTAGACTGAAATAACAGAGGAAACTGAGCGGTGGCACATGCTGAAGCAGTTGTGGAAAGCAGTAAGTATTTCACACCTTCATTTATTTAACAGAATGGACAAGGAGCTGAAAATGTCAGTAACACCTCAATAGTCAGGGAAGGTATGAACAAGTGGATATTCATACAGTTTTTCAGGTCCAATTGCATTGTTATCTGCTCCATACTGCAAATGTATACTCCCCTGCACTCTCGACCTGAGAAATGAAGCAATGAAAGGGAAAAGGCAATGCATTCATTGAAACACAAGAATTAAAGTCAGATGATCCAGCATTCTCTCATACTGATTTACCTCTACAATTCTGTGCAAATTATTACTATTTCATATTTCAGTGAGCCCATAAGTCCATAAAGACCATATTTGTCCATATAACAAAGATGTTGAATGTATCTATTTGTATGAATAAATTATTTTTACAAATAGTGCAGCTATTATGTTTGCTTAAAAATGAACATGGTTTTTATCTTTGAGGAAGAAAAAACTTTCTGATCAAATCCCCAGGGAAATTTTAAGTTCCTGGTTTTATTTTACCACTTTGATGCTTTTGGTGCTTTTCCCAAAAAACTCAAAATGTCTATAACAATAAAAAAATATCTTCATTTCTCTGGAATGCTGATGGCAGTCATGATTTGTTTGTAGTGATCTCACGAACTACCTTTTTTTTGTATTTTAAATGAACATAATGTTAATCTGTTCTCTTTAAGCAAAACAGAGTAACTATCATTATGTCTAAAAATATTTTTTTTAAAAAAAAAAAATCTGCATTTGTTTATGCAAGCCAAATCTCCCTCAGAACATTCTTTCTTCTGTCCTCTTTTCCAACACAGGGCAAGATGTGTCTTATATTGTGCTTTGTATTACAACATGCACGTTCCTGATGATTAATGGCATATACGTAACAATTATTGGAGTGTAATAAGTTAAAGTTTAATATTATCAAATTTATAAAGCTTTAAAAAAATAAATAAATAAGCAGATATAATGGCTCCTAATTAACTGCCAATTGCATGAAATCTTAATCACATATACGTAGTAAACACTGTTATTTCTTCTCTGTGAACAAAAGCCAGTGGAGACAGAAAGTAATTTCAACTCAGTGGTGTGCATCCATGATAACCCATGTATTCACATTATCATATATACCACTGCAACGAGATTTTTATAACTGCCTACGATGTATCTGGTACTGACCACTGTCAGAAATGAGGTCCTGGCCTTGATGAACTACAGGTCACATACACTTTCATGTGGAAATAAAATAGAGTTCCCTGGGCTAGGTGTTTCTTCCATTAAATAATTTGGGGGTCAGTTTATGACAACAGTAGACTCACTCTACTGTAAAACTGAAGAGAACCAAATGACATCAGAGTCAAACAGTAGTGCTTTCTGTTGATTCCTCTTTGCTATTTTCATTGGAGATAAGACTGGCATGAGAATCGGAACCCTCCTGGTTTGAATTTTTTCACACAATTCCCAAGACAAGATCATGTAATTATTTCTGATTTTTACACTATTCATTGAGTTTTGATGCAGACCCAACTGTTCACTAAGAAAATTTTGATCAAGAGTAAAATGACTGTGTTCTATAGTAAAAAATATTATGGAAAGAAGCAGAACAATTGCTAATAGTTTATGATTATTTTATATTTTTTTCTGAAATTACAGATGAAGCCTTATCATATCTCACAGTGGATATAATTAAGGCCTGCAAGCCACAGTAGTCAAAATTATGGTGCTTCTACAGTTGCTATGAACTACATGTTGAAATGGCTTAATTCCTCATCTATATGCATAAGTAAAGATAATGTGGACGATAATTATTCTGATAGAGAGATATTTACAAGAGCTGAAACATCTTTTGTTTGATTCTATTACTGTCGGATTGGTGGACCTGATTGCTAAGATAATTTGCTAAGTGTTTGATATCCAAATGTTTGCCCAGGTAAAAGTAACATGTCATTTATAAACTAGAATGATACCATTTATTTTTTTTTTTAAATACAAAATAGAGGTTTTGAATTGTGCTAATATTTTGATCATTAGAAATGGGAAGATACAGACTTGTGAAGGCAAGGTCGAAGAGATTTATATACAATGGAAACTCAATCAGGATGACCTTATTTAAATTTCCTTCTTACACCTGCAGTAATATAAAAATAAATAATTGTGTAGATGATTTATGTAGAGTTATGGATTCACTGTTTCACCAGTGAATTATTCTAGTATTATATCAGTGTAACGTGGTGTTGAGGAAGACTCATAATATTTACCTCTTAGGTGTAATCAGGCAGTTACATATCCAAATGAGATAAATTGCATAAGCAATTATTGTGGATGTAAAAATGTGTTCATAATTTTAATCTGTAAATTGTGGGAACAGAAAAGGTAGCCCGTACTTAAATATCCATCTCAATCACCTGTATTTATACCCAAACCCACTGCTAGATGACAGTTTGTAAATGCAAGACTGTAAATCAGTTTAAAATACTATGACTGCCCAAGTGGTCACCACTGCACTGTAATCTTTTAATAGAGTGTTACCTGCTGAGTTGAATTTCTGCTGTGATACCAGAAACAGTTCCCCAATATTGTGATGCTTAGAAAGAAAGTATAAATTAAATGAAAAGGGAGACTGGTGATTTTCCAGAAGTGAAATGAAAATAGAATATGAATTAACTATCATTGCATACCTGGCTATAGTCATACTCTGGCTAAAGTTTGCCATATGCCAGATGGTACTGGGCGCGGGGTGGGGGGTGGGGTGGGTGGGTGGTAAGAGTGTAGGAGGTGGGGAGGGGAGGATAATTTCAATAAAAGGGTTTTGACTCTGCATAAGTCTGTTCCCTAACAAAACTTTCCCTTTGTTCTCTTAAGTGGAGATGTTGCAAACCTTCAGACAATTTCATAAGCAACGACTTCTGCCCTTATGTATAGGCAGAAGCTGTGGTACTCACAAGCAGAGATCAGAACTCACTGGGATGACATCAATTTTTTCTATATTTGTAAAACAACAGTAGCAAATCAGAAACATGTAGTGCTTCCTTACTAGCTCATTAGCAATGAATTTCGATTAGTAAAGAATGGTGTGATAAGATCATGACTATAGTTGCATTAAATAAAATAGTTTATCGAAGAAACATTTCTGATGGTTTATAGATTCCTCAATATGTAAATAGAAAGCCAGCCAGGTATACTATTATTCTTTCTATTGCCTTGAAAGTTATGCTTTAGAAACTTCACCCAAATCAACATTTTCATTTGATACTTGAAAAGCATATAAAATTGGAAGAGAAGGAAGAGACAGAGAACTTCAATTATCCAGTTTACAAGAACACCCTGCCATTGATTTATACCTCTGCCTTTTGAACGTGTAGTTTAAAATCAGTCCTTGAAAACATGGATCATATCATGCTGCCCAGTATTCTCCAGATAGCTTAAGAAATACGCCTTTTGCCAGTGTTATGAAATCAGTTTGCATTTCCTGAATGAACATGTGGAAATATTCAGTATTAGGGCGTTTCAGATATGTAGTCAGACTTCATGTCTTCTATGACTTTTTACAGTCTAGCACAGTCACTAATTAGCTACCAAATTCCAAAAGAGAACAACCATTTCATCTTGCATCTCACCTCATAATAGACTTGCATCTAGTATAATTTCTTGTGTCAATGTCTAGATCTATAAACATTTGTGTATATAGACATAGATATACATATATACACAATATAGAAATCATAATGCCTGTTTTAAAATGTTTTCCAATCTAGCAATAGTATCTATGAAAATGAAAAATATCTAACCTCCTTCTAATCTGCAGCTGCTCCAGCTCTAGTAAGGAATTTCCCACATCTCCTCAGCTAAATAGTAATTGCAAAGACAACTAAAAAATCCTGAGAGTTTGAGTCTTATAGATGGTGTTATAACTAGTTTTTTGCCTCCGAGTAGAATGGTTAACTATTGAAATATCTGTCCTGTGGAAATTGCTAATCTTTTCACATTTGTTTTCTTTCTGATTGGAATAGAAGTTTGAATGCATGTTTTAATAAAAGTTTTTTACGTTTTTTACATGATTGTAAAACACAAAATTCAGAAAAAGTGTTAAATTTTGACATTTGTGATTATAGTAAAGTATTTGAATATTTCCAAAACCAGAGAAGCTTGCGGTTAGATTGATAGGTGCCTCACAGGCACTATGATATCATTACGATGACACATGCCTTTACTCATTAAGCTTTTTTTGCATATTATGTGTTTTCAAGATATAATAAAATAATTTTCATCACGTCACAATTTCAAACATAAAAAAGTGGTGATATGTCATGGGAGACATAATCCATTCACAGAGCTGTTTCTGTGTGAGAGACTGACGAAGTGATGTGTTTGAGTTATAACCCCTGTGAGGTCCTGCAGCAGCAACAGATGCAGACAACAGAATAAAATATTTTCATTAGTTTTAAAAAAACAAGACTTCTCTTATTCTGGTATATCTGACCTAAAGCATTAAAATGATGATTTTCCTCACAGGAAAAAAACATTTGTTTGGAAAAGTATTTGCAGAAACTGCATTTGCTCCTTAAAAACAAAACAAAAACCAAAACAAACAAAAAAAAACCAACCCAAAAACCCACAAGTTATTTACCAGATTAGTCTGTGATACAATAATAAACCAAACACTTCACACAGTGTTGTGAAGCATTTTTCTGCTTCATGTTGCATTTTTACATGAAATTTCATCAGGGTCCTGATGATCATTGCAATATGAATTGCAGGGACCAGCCAAGTAATAGGAGCCAAATGGACCTGCCTAGGACTTGTGAAACTGTGCATAATGAGTTCCAAAGTGAACAGCAGCAGGCTTACATGTGAGCTAACTGCATTTCCAAAGTCTCTGAATCATATTTACTGTCAGGTAGTGGGCAAGGTAATTTTGCCTGCTGTGCTGTTGTGGGTGGGATTTTTCAGCCTCCATGCGCACAGCTGTGCCATCAGCCCTTGCTCAGGTGACAGGTGTGGTAACTAAATGCTAATTACCAGATTTAGACCCACTGTTTCAACTTGCTATAACAGGTCTCAAATGGGGACCAGAGAGGAGCTCCTGGCTACTCTGTGGAGAAGCCATGACCAAACCCAACCTGGCCCAGGGAGGCCCCTGCACCTGTGTTGATGGCTCTGCTGCAAGGCACACTGTCCCAGCCTGGTGCCAGCCTGTCCTGTCCCCATCCCAATGGCCACCCAGGGGCTACCCGACCTCAGTTTCCCTCACCAGGCCTGATCCTGACCCACACCCACAGGAGACCCTCACAGTGCCCTGATGTCTCCCACCGGCTATTTCCTAGGCAGCCCGAGCAAGTGCCTTGGTAACACTAATGAAACAAATCCCTAGTCTTTCCTTTCTTGTCAATACAACATCACAAATGTTTTTGTTGTGTTGCTGCATACTCCAGTTTCATTTGCATTTAAAACAGTCTACGACCTGAAGATGTTGCTTGCTTGGAAATTAGTTACTCAATTTGCATATTTTTTCATGCCACTACTTGTATGCCATTGAATTTTATGCTGGTAATGCCCAATGTTGACCATGAAGCTCACAAAGTACTGTCCTATTCACTAAAGTGTGTAGATCCAAGGCCAGGATTTGCTTTTTAGAGGGCTTCATATGACCTGTCAAGTTATCATTGAAGCTCTAATTTACCCTGAAATGAACCTCTTAAAATAGCATACGGCTGCTTGTTGACTGGTTTACACAAGATATTACACCATTTTTAAAGCCAGTTTACAAATTTAAGATATGAAGCGACCTATTGATTCATATTTGTGTGCTATAAAATCAATCAGTGTAAACAGCTTCAGTAGATAACTTAGACACATTAAGGAAGCAAAAAGGAGAAAGAAAACTCGAGCACTGACAGCTGGTAAGAGCTGTTATGCTAAACTTGCATTCGAACATCTTTCACGGTCTCTGTGCTTATAAACCTCCAGTTACTGGTTAATTTTTTTTATGAACTTGAAGAAAGGAAAGCACTATGGATTTGTCAAAATTGATTTTCATGTGAGTTATGATTAGACAGGGAAATACTGCTGCTGTATTACTGGAAGGACCGAAGCAAGAATTTTATATGATTAAACCTCTGGCCATATAGTCAGTCTCCAATCTGTTATACCTGCATATAGAAGACTTATTTCTTCATAAATCTTCTGCATTTCTAGTTGTCTCACACAGACTTTCCAAACCTCCTGGGTTTCGTCATGATAACAGCTTAATTTATCTCATTTCAACTTGTTTGATGAAAAATTGTCAGAGAATTCTACAGTGCCCCTAAACATTTGTTTGCTTTTGGTATTCTGTGTTTATACCTGACACTTTAAAACATGTTAAAGCTCTTTGCTTGATTGATTGAACTGAATTAATAGGAAGATTGGTTAAAATACACATTGTGAGGTAATTTTGTCCCATTTCATTCCCAGATTTGGTAGTATAAGCCCTCTCATGGTGCTTAGTACAATATTTTGAAAGAAAAGTTTCCACATTTTTCCCACTCAACTGACAAGAGATGGACATTAGTACTCATTAAAAGTGTTCTGGAATAAGGGGATACCAGGCACAGCAATTATCCAGATCCAATCTAAATTAAATCTACAAAGGTCTTGCCAGCAAAACTTGAAAAAAGGAATATTTCTGTATGCCTTCTATTCAGTTTCCAACATTTACAACAGACTGTTTTTGAATCTTGTGCTGAGTTCTACCTAAGTCCATAGTTTAATTTTGCATATTCCTATTGAAAAATACCTCCTTGAAAAATACTTATGAACGAATCCATTTTAATTTGCAGCAATTTGTATTTGTGGGAAGATACATTTAGCCCAACTGTTCCAGCAATACAGTTTCCATGCGAAAAACTGACTTTTAAAATGGAGCTTGCTCTTTCCCATTAGCAGGACTGGATTTCTGTGAATACTGATTTGAATTATTTAATTAATAATTATTGGAAGAAACAGATTTTTGGTAAAGATTGATGAATATTGGTGAAAGCAAACTGAGCATATTCTTACCATGAAGCTTTAGCACAAGAATTACACTCAAACAGAGAATAATTTTTTTCAATGTGATGGTGTCCGATGGTGTCCATTGTCTGACATATGCAACAAAACCCTGACAGATCTGAGGAATGAAAAAGTTTGTGATTGTTTCCATGGGTATGTATGGGAATGCAGATTACAAATCCTTTCTGTGGTCTTCCTCTACCATTTGCTGTGCTATGTCAAGCAGCTTCTTCAAAGAATTTCAGGCAAATTATTCTGGCAGAAGTATTCACTAGTGGTAGGGCTGATACAAAAATACATTACACTTGATAAGAATCTTTACTGTTAGTCCTCTTCTTCCTCGTGTCTTGGGAGAGAGCCATTAGCTTCTGCCTCAGTTGGACTGGGTCAAAGCTGATCCAAAGCCCAAGGACAACTTTCAACTTGAGGGGAGAGAAAGACCCTTAAAAAATAAAATCTGTTCATAATTTGCAAACAAAAAAGAGCAAAATGTGCCATATTACTTGATCTAAAATGTTGGCCCACTCAATACTAAGCACAGATGCTCCCTGAGTGAGTCATTTATGCAACATACTATAAACACAAATCAGTTCAGTTCTTGGAAGAGAAAAACATAGAAAAAAACTTGAGCTTGTTCATATTCACAGAGATGGCTCACTTCTATTTTGAAAGTTTGGCCTGTATGAGGTTAGTAGAATTAGGACCAAATTATAAGAGCTGGGTTTTTATTAAAGTTCTTCTGTTTGCTACTCAGATTTTGAGGACATACCTAAATGATTTTTTAAATATTGGATATATCCTTTAATTAAAATGTTCTAAATCTTTAATTGTCTGCTCGTTTTTCAAGGCTTTGGTTCAGCAAAGCCCTTAAACGTTTGCCTGGTTTCAATTCTGTGGAGTAGTTTTATGGTAGCCAAGTGGACTAAGCATGTAGTAATGAATGTGCTCGCGATGACATGTGTGCAATTGTTTTACCTGTAAGCACATTGTGTAGAGGTAACTGTGTATCATTTTCTTTTTAATATATGTTCTTGGATTTTCTGTATTCCTTATAATATTTAATTGTCCATTTTAAAATAGCATATTAAAGTATGTTAAAGAAATGTGTGATCAAACTGCTGCCAAAACAGTTTCAAGTAAAAAGACTTTTTTTTTTTTACATCCAGCTGGAAAAGAGACACTTGAATTTGTTGATAGTCTAATATTGTTTGCAAACAGCTTATTCTTAAATTTGCACGTGTGCTTAACAAGTTATACATTATGATAGTGGGAATGGTTTGGGGTTTTATTAAATATTAATTAGATCAGCAAAATGGATGGGAAAGAACAAGCAGATTTCTTTCTCCTCTGCTTACAACTTTGTGCTAATGAACTAAGTGTGGCTAATTTTTAACAGTCAGACTAGAACCTGCTTTTGGAGTATCGAAACATATTTTATCATATGGATAGAGCTTCTGGGTGCTTCCTTCCACAAAAAATTAGTTACCATTTTGTCCCATCTTGAGAAACTACCATCCATAAAAACTCTTCATAGTTAGTGTTGGCACTAGGATGAAGTTTTTCTTCTGTCTAAGTACTTCTTATGATTTGAATTCTGTGTTTATGGAATTTCTCAGTCAGAGAAAACAGAGGTAATATATTTATATATTTTAATATATAAATAATAGAAAGTAATCTTGCAGCCCCCTTACCCTCCAGTAAAAATGCTGAAAAATCAAGATTTTTTACAAGATTTTAAAGTTACTACATTCTGTACATGTAGAAAATTCACAGCTTTTCCCCCTAAGGTTCATATACAAGCTAGGAAGTTATTGCAGAGAGTTCTGTGTTGAATTTGTATCAATTTCAATGTGAAACGCATGCACATTGTAGGATTTGCACCACTGAGCATTGGAATCTAGCCATGTTATAGACCTGGGACTGATCTTTTGAGCTTTGGACTTTCTCAGCGATGAAGACATATCTCATTTTCAATCTGAGGCATCATCTTGCTTTAGATCAACTGGGAAACCACCGACTTCAACCAAAGTTGGCCTACTGTAAAAAGCAACACTGCGTGAGTTTCTTCAAAGAAGGGTCTCTGGCTTTGGAATTTGCTATATTGACACTGGACTGAAACAGCTGAGTATCTTCAGGGTGTGCAGCCAAATATATGTGTTTGCTGTAGGCATTTGCAAATAGTTGGTATGTATATATTTGTGTGTGTGCACATAGTTACTGGAGAATGAAGGGGTGGTTTAATTTCTTTGAGTTTGAGAATGCATAACTGACTCATGCTATTGCTTTTTAAGTCTGAATAAAGTTTTTATTGAATTATTAAATTATATTGAGGCAACTGGGGGCCTTTCTAGCATTTTAAACTAATAAAAAGACAGAAAACAAAGAAATGCTAAAGATTTCTCTAATTTCAGTTTACCACATATTCTCATTGCTACCTGATATAACTGCAGTCTCTTTCTGAAAATTTAACATCATAACATAGCTCACAGAATTCATGTGACTCAGAAATAACCCTATAAATGGTGTATGCTACATTTACTATAAGAATTGAAATTGCAGAGGTTTCTGAATCTCCCCAAAACTCACAATATATATTTTCTTTCTGCCGAGTTGAAATACAGTAGGCCATTTTCTAACATGCTATGAATGAACAATACTCATGATAAAATAAGTCTATTATATTTGCCTTCAGATATTTAGAATGGATTGCTGCTAAACATAGTGAAGGTCAGAACTGAAATGAAAGTATTTTGTTTCATATAGGTTTATAGCAAGCTCCTAGAAGTGTCATTTAATTGGCCATTTTTGAAGTTTTCAATAATGAATCAAGGACATTGTTTTAATAGTGGAGAGTGATAGGTAAGCGTGAAGGAGTAGGAAATCTACATTATTTAGTCCTTGAAGGTTGGTTGCTAGGCACTAGCATGAAACGTAGAATGTATTTTATACTGTTCAGATCAGAAAAAAGAAAGAAATAAGAAACTATATATTAAAGAAAATGCAGTTGTTTATACAGTCAAAATTATTGGAGATGATCTAAAGCTATTAAGTTTATGAAAGTATGTTTACAGTATGCTTTAGCCCTCAGCAGTTCTATGAATATATGGCTAGAATAAGGAGTGGTGGTAGATATAATGGCCATAGTTAATTGCTGTTTAGATTACAGATACAATGAGAATAGAAGCACTTATGATTTCCACATGCTTCGGTTTAAGAAAAACTCAACCAGTAGTTGTCCTGTCCTAGGACAGACCCTTCAGATACTTCCTCACAGCTTTGGAAAATTGAAAGAATCATGACTGACACTGGAAAGGAGAATAGGAAACAACTATTCACTTTTTCTCACAGCACAGGAGCTAACAGACATGAAATTAAATTATGGGGTAGCAGGCTTCAAGCAAACAAAATAAGTTAATTTTTTGTGCTACTCATAATTAAGTTGTCCAACTTACTGCCACATGGTGCTAGCAATGCTAGAGGCATTGGTGAGTTCAAAAAGCAATAAAATAAATTCATAAAAGAAAATCCCATCAAGATCTATTAAAAACAGAACCTCTGAGTCTGGCAGTACCTAAATCATAGACTGGGAGGTTATCTGGGGAAGTATCTCTTATGGTTGTCCCATGCTTACTCTCTTTCTTTAGGCTTTCATTATTAGCCAGTATCACTCACATCCCTGGACAACGTGAAGCTCTGATTTGACCCAGCATGGCCATTCATTTGTTCTTAAGTATTGCAAAAGTCATTACGTTAACTTATCGTGTGGTGGGACAAGATTTCAGTTTAGGTTTTTCTTGACTAGACACTGCTGCATAACAGCAATGTTTTTAACAGACCTCACTGTTAATCCTAAACACTCTGATCTAAGTAGCTCCCAAGAATATGGACCAAAACATTACAAATTGTACCTTTTTTATAGGCTTGCATATGGTTTACACAGTGAAAGCTGTACAGGTCTTTCTGTATAAAGCAAGTAAATTAAATGCAGACTTCTGCTGTTACACCATATTAAACCCCTTACATTATTACTTGAATAGATAACAGATAACTTGACATTCACAGACTAATTCCGTTGGAAGGGTAGCGCTTGATGCAAGCTAAGGCTCCAGTTCAGAATCGGGTCCTTCTAGACAGGAAGAACTCAAGGCAAATTTAAGAGTGAGCAGCAAAATTCAGTGAATTCTAGTCCCCCCTACCCCAAAGTAAGAATATAGGAATTACTGTACAGTTCAAGTACTATTTCATTAGCCCGTAACTGGCCTGAGCTGCCCCACAGAAGTTGCAGTCCATGTAACAGGCTAATGTGGTATCATCTGTGGGATCATCAGTAAAAGTTTTCTCCCAATATTTGATGTTCCAAACTCTAGAAAACAATAAGACTCTATTATTTGACTACATAGTATAAAATCTCTGAGTGAACCCTGCCAAATTCAAAGGTCTTGTTTGATCATGGAAGTTTCACACTGTAAAAAAAACCCCATGAAACTACAAAACGAAAACAAAACTAAAAACTGTCCTCCAAACTTCTGTATCACAGTTTCAAACTTGCTGGTTTTGGATTAGGTAACTGCCTCTTATGTCTTGTAGTTAGAGCACGGAAGAACAGCCATTCTCACGATGCATTTGCAGGTTTTTTTGGTGTGGGAGGGCCTTGCTTTTATAACTACTTAGCTTGGCACCTCTTTAAGGCAAATATTTCTACTCTTTTCAGTGCCTTTTGCAGGGAGAATTATTTTGACCATACTTTCCTTTATTTTTTCTGTCTCTCTTTCTTTTTTTTTAAGTCTCCTAAGAACTCACAGAAACCACTTAGTGAAGTATTTGTCAAAAACGTGAATACTTGTCGTCAACTGTGCTATTTACATCTATGTCTTCTGGTTACAGTGAGTGGAACTAGAAGAAATGTTCCACAGAATCATTTTATTATATTTTTATGATTTTGTTTGGTACTTTGCATGGTGGCTTAGCTCTGCAAACCAGAGTACTGTGGGTGAGAAGCGGCAAAGGCCCTACCTATTCTCTGTTCTACCTTTTCCTGGATGGATACACGCAGGGAAAGCATACAGCTGGCAGATACAGTAATGCCTCTTTTCTTTCCCACATCACAAGTCTAAAATACAACAAGAGTACACAGGGGTGGTACAAGATAGGATTTTGGGGTTTAATCCATCTCACTATATTAGTGTTTATAGCTGGATTGTCAATTTTTCCAAAAAAATGTAACACAAATTATTACAAAACAGGGCAAAGAAGTACTAAACTGAGTATTATTGTTACCCTAAAGCACACTTGCTAGTTTCTCTTATGGGCTAGTCCTTTTGAGTTTTTCAGCATATATTCACTAAACATACATATTACCTCTGAATCTTTCTTTGATGGTATTGCAGTTTTTCATATTAGGTCAGTTAGTTTCAGAAGTGTCGTTACCTGTGGAGGCTGTTACAATTTATTTCATATGTTTACTGCCCATTAACATGTGCATGAAGCAGTTTCTTGCTGCTTGTGTATCTGTAATAAATATTAAACCATCTCATCTACTCATAATAGTATAATAGGTCCTGTGATGACTGACTCTATTTGCACAGGAAGCAGATGTTGGTGTTTACCTAGATGTAATTTACAATGATGAGTGGTGGTGAGTAGAGGTTTTTTCCTGACAGCACAATTCAGTCTTTGCTAAGCTTCTGCAAAATACTTCGCATGCCATTGTGGTCTCGCAGGTCAATATAGATATACATATTTTCTTCAGTGAATAATTGCTGATCTATATTAGGAAAAGAAGTTACATTGAAGGAAACTATTTATTTAAAGAAAAAAAAGCAAATCTCTGAAATATGGTGTCCTGGTGAAATTGTAGGTAGACTTCAACAAAAACAAAAACAAAACCAAAAACAAAAGCAAAACCAACAACAACAACAAACAACAAAAAAGTGCATGTGTCAAGGTCATAAATGGATTTCTGAGAAATAAACATGGTAGGATTTATTCAGAGAGAGTGCCGTTGGCTAGAAACGGAAATCAGTAATGGGTAAAGTGGAAATAAGGTGCATTTATTTTAGTGCAGAGGAGTGCCATACACTACAATGGATTACAAAAGGATTAAATGAATTCTCCATCATCTAGAGTCTTTAAATCCAGGCTGAAAATCTTTCTGAATGATATCTTAAGTTCAACTTAGAGTTGCTGAATGACGTTTTCTAATGTGTTATGCTGGAGGTAAAAAAGAAAAGGGGCATTATGATTTCTTTTGGCTTCAACTCATAAAATCTATGATATAATAAATACAATCAGAAATAACACATTTATTTTACTTTAGATTCCATATTTATTTTCACTTTCAGAGGTCATTCATAACTTTAGTATCCCCTTCTCTCAGGGATCCTTCTTTTGAATTTGGGGTGGTGATTCTTTATGTCCTGTTCTCTTGTCATCTCTCTATATATCCCCAAACCTGTTTTTTCATCTTCTCACTCATATTTGGAATTGGGACATACCACTCTTTCCTGATGAACATCAATTTATTCTACTAGTTTTAGGCTTACTTCTCTGTATCTCTTTTCTTGTTGTCAGCATCTTACAAATATTTGATCTTTTCCATACTTCTTATTACTTGGAATCCTGAAATCAAGATGTAATGAAATTCATAGTAAGACATAAAGCTTATAAAACTATAGTTGTAGTGATTATGTCAGTGTATATATGTATATAGACATATTTTCTAAACTCACCACTCCTTTCTGAAAATATTCTGGGTTGAACATAAGAAAGTGGAAGGCATCTCCAGAGGCAACCTTTTCCTTTTTTGTTTCTTAAATCATACCATTGGCTCCAGAGACAATAAAAACAGGGAAAATGCAGATCTTTAGTCTCTCCTTATTTTCATCAAAGTGAAAGGGGTACTGCTTGGCTAGAATTGGTGTTCTAAATATAAATCAGTTGCAATTACAATATACTTAGTCACATTTTCCCCCAGTTTTGTGGCTCCTCATGGAGTGACAGCTGTTTAAACCTAAAAAATAATAAAAAAAGAAATCCAGGCTCCGATGTGAATAGAGATTATTGGTATGTGTGGTCTGATCATTTGCAGAAAACTGGCCCTAAAATTTCCTTTTCAAGGTCATTTAGAACAATCTTGGATCCCAGATGCATTTGTAAATGAATCCATCTATATTTATATCCAATTTTTGTCTTTTGGAAAGGCAACACCTCTCCACTCTCTAAGGTCTTCCTTTACAGAGTCTTTATGTTCACTTTCTTTTTTTTTTTACTAATTTTGTCCTGCTGCTACTTTTCTGTATCCTAAAAATGCCTTCCCTCCTTGACATTCAGACTCTTCAAACATTTATAGATTGTTACCATGTCCCCCTTTAGTCATTTCTTAGACAAACTATGCATATTTAGCACTTGCAATCAATCCTCATACATCAATCACTCCAGAAGTCTAATCATTTTTGCAGCTTTCTTCTGATCTTCCTCCAATATGTGAATATCTTTCTTATAATAAGATGCCTAAAATTAAATACAATGGGTCATGTCTGCAGCTCATGTAAATCAGCGTAGCTTTGCTAAAAACTGTGTTGATTCACGCTAGCTGAAGTTAAAGAGCAGCATTTCTAGTGCAAAGATATCAAAACTGTGTATATTTTGTGAAGTAATGAGCCTGAATCCACAAAGAGCTTTTTTTTTTTTTTTGCATAGTAAAGCTTCTTTGAATTAATTTCCATCACTTAACTATATTTTTGAATGATGAATTTCCAGTTTTGTTCTTGTCAAAATACTCTGCATTTTCATATTTGTTTCATTGTTTTCAGGAGCTGCTTCAGCCTCCCTGATACACTTCCATTCCATCCTCAGCGCACACATGTGTCCCAGCCCTCTAGCTGGAGGTTTCTGCTTGCAGATCATGGTCATGCAGAGGTGATGCAGGTTTAGATTGCCCGTGGGAAAGCTTGCTCTAGTCCAGATGATAATAAGCAGCAATAGCTGACATCCTCAGGAAGCATATCTACTATGTGGAAAGAAAGCTTACAGTCCTGCTTGCTGTAGCTGATCTATCTTTGGAGTCTTCCACCATCTTTGTCACTCATCTGACCTCATCAAGCAGTCCATCCCTCAATATGTTTAACCTCAATTTTTTTTTTAATGTAATTATAATCCAGTAAGTTCACTCAAACTCATAATAGGGAAAAATACGTCTATTTTTTAAAAACTTTGGGATTTTTTTCATACTAGCTATGGCTAAAGGGCAAAAGTAGCAGTCCTAATTAGGCTCCAGGCCTCTTATATATATTGTCAATGGAGATGAATAGACTTTTTCAGAGGATTAATACAGCATTTACCAGAATGAATTAGCATTGAAAATTAAAAATTAAGTAGATAAATAACTTACAAAATAGGCTATCACTGCTAGATGCAAAATATTGACTTTGCATTAGAAATACTGTAAGAGAAAAAGTGCTGTAATAATTAAATTTCACAGGATTTATCTCCTGTAATATATTAGAAATACACACACACACATACACACACAAACACAAAATTACTGAAAAACAGTATTTCCCTATGTCACTGTGGTCAGTTCTGTCCTGAATAGATACTGTTTGGACAGAAAGCGGGGGGGGGAAAGACTTCTGGATTGTTGTTAAGTTTTCCATAGTATTGAACTGATACTGTGTTTGGTGGTTTTGTTTTTGGGTTTTTTTTTGTCACTAACGTGTAATACAAGCAGTCATACTTTAGAGATATCTGCTTTACTGCAAATACATTGTGGCTGAGATGGAACTTAGTTTCAAACCAAGATAGCAACTTCCCCAGGGAACACTTTGTTCAGATTATAAAAATTATTTACTTGAAAACGTTCAGAAGCCAGGCAAATTTGTAATTGATAATCATAAAGAAAATCTATTGACCACTTTGCTATTTTGTAAACTATTTTACATACTCTTTTTTCCCCCCACCATTGCTTTCCAATTTATATAATTTTCCTTTGGCCTTTTCATTTTAAAGTAGTGTTTTCTGCTTGATTTCCTTCAGAACTGTTTAGTACAACTTTTACGACTTCAAATTCCACAGGGATGAGTAAACCAAATGCCATCTGAGCTGTAGGCCATATGTCAAAACAACTTTGCATTCAATACCAAGGGAGTCACATAATATCAGGGGAGTCACAGATTATAGTATTTGTTCAAATAATTATGATCACAAAATTAGGATAAATGATTCTTTTTTGTTGTAAAAATACATACACACAGGGAGAAAAGCGAAGCTTTCATGAGATGTTGTGCATGTTAGCATTGTGTTTCACCACCAAAAGGTAGAGCAAGACATTTTGAAATTTCCCTCTCCACTAATCAGCATATGATCTTGGTTCAAATAGATTAGACTTTCAGATACCATACAGGCCACTGAGATTGACATAAATTTCATGGCAACAGGAATTTGGCATAGACAACACCTAAGGAATGAGGTACTCTGCTCTTTGTCAATGCAGGGTTATTCCCCCTCAGAGTGCTTTGCATGTTGTGCAAGGTACTTCTCTAACCACTTCTCAGGATGAAATTCTGCTCACCAACTACAGGGATTCATACTGCACTTTCACTGTGGTTTACAGTTAGGACTATATTTCTGACCTTGTACACCTCTTAGATTTTGGTTGCCTCTTTTGCAAAGAATGGAGTGAAGGGAGTAGATGATATCGATCTATGAGGTGTGGTAAAATACAAGGCTAATATTTAGTTGCCTTCTCTCTTTTTCTTAAAAACTCAGGACTGCATTACCAGAGGATTTATTTTAAATTACTTCAGAAAAAACAGAGGCTGCTCCAGCTATTGATGGTAAACCAGTAGCTACATGTACCTATTTTACATCAATGGTTCTAGTTTCTTCTCAATCTAGACAAAACAGAGGTTTTCTGTTTTAATACTGAAAGAAGAAAAGGGAACTGTCCTTCTCTTCCTATCAGAATTTGCTGGAAAGGTAAAGAAACAAAAGTAGGAAGAAATGATTAAAACATTTGATCAGTCTGCTACCATCACTAGCTGCCCCTTTGCCCATGTTTAGATCTGTCGCTGTTTTCTAGGCAATCTTAGGGGGTATTTTAATCTGTTTGTCCCTGACACACAACTGGTAGGGCATCTAAGGATCTGGGTGTTAAGCAGTAACCATCCCTGCCCTGAAAAGAGCATGCAGAGCCTGCCTGTGAAGAGGTACAGAGGAATCTTGAGACTGATAGTGTCACTTGATCATTGATAACAAAATGGTCAATGAAATACAAAATACTGCTCATTAGGAAAAAAATAACCATATTTAGGCATACACAAAGATGATCACTAAATTAGTTCAGAATATTTAGCAAAGAGGTAACAAAATACCTCTGATAGTTCTATGAAGACAGCTTAATGCCTGGTAAGCCCAGAAAGTCAAAATGTGATACTAAAATTTGTTAGGGAAGGAAGGTAGAACAAAAGAGAAAATATAACTGAGGTAACATATAAATCACTTGAACACTTACATTTTTTAGCAATATAGTACATTCTAATATTACCATCTGAAAAGGGCTAGGCAGAAACAGAAAAGCAGGAAGGAATGTGACAAGGATGAGCAACAATACAGAACAGCTTTGGTTTTAAGGGAGTTTAAACAGAATAACACTTCCAGATTAGAAAAGCTGTGATACGGTACAAGTATGTACAATCAGGAGTGATGATCATTCATTAGCTCTCTAAGAGAGCAAGAAGTTGTCAATTGGTATTTTTCAAGCATCAGGTTTAAAGCAAGTGAAGTACTTAAAGTACAAGTGAAGTAATTAAAATGTGGAACTCATTGCCACAGGATATTATGAAGAACAAAGGTAGAAATGGATTCAGACAAATTTATAGAAAGAACAAAAAAATCCTTTAGGGGCTGTTAAATAAAAAGATCTGAAGTCATGCCTAATTTAAGAAATTATAAACTGCTAATTATCAGATACTGATAGCATATAAACTTGTCCTGTTATTTCCTTAAGCACCCACTATGCACTGCTGTTCAATCTCAGGCTTGAGTCTTTGTGCTCTTCTGTTATTACCTGCTAAATAAAATGCCAGTGTTCAGAAGGAAAGAAGACCATTTGGTTGTCTGAAGCCTTTTTTGGGGAGTCAGCTGGGCTATAGAACAGACAAATTCCCATTTTTCTAACTGTTTCTATGCTCAGAAATGATCTGTGCATTTGTGGGGCAGGGCCACCAAGCAAGGCAGCAGCAGTGCGATCTCCTACATGTATCTTATCAGTGTGCTTTTATGGCAACCTCTGTCGCGCAGGTATACACAGTGAACTGTCTGTCCACCTGATTTGATCCTTGGTTTCTGCAGACATTAGTCTGAAATATCCAGCAGCAGTGATTTATTGCTTGTGAAACACTCATCATCAGATGGAAATTAAAATTTGTCATTCAGCTGAGCTTGTGGCTGTATTGGCCTGAAAACAGGCCAAAAAAATATTCTTCAGCATACAAGCTATGAAAAGTGAAACCCAAACATTTAAATATATATCTCATTAACATTCCCAAATACCTTTCAGTTAACAGTATGTTGTTTTATTTTAAATTCTGTCACACTTTTAGCAGCTTTTTTTTACAGTGACAATTTTTCAGTAACCAGAGAAAAGATTCTTCTATTATTTTTTAAAATAATTTTCTATTATATCTGAACAGGAACTTACGATGATGCATTTCTGCCAAGATTTGTCATTGATGTGTGAGTCCAGAGATGTGGTTGACTATGAAATTGTATCCTTCAATGTACACTGTTGGTTTCTCCTTAATCTTAGGAGCACTAGAAAAGCACTGTGGAAGTACTCTAGGTAAAGTCATTCTCTGGTCTCTCTGAAAGTCAGGACAAGGCTGTAGAAGGAACTAAGTCTGGCTTGCAGACTGAAGCTAGATTTTCCACATAGTTGTATTTGAGAATTACCTTTCTATTCCTCTCATTATAATTTAAATAAAATATGTTCCTGGACTAAGGCTTCAGAAGATTTCTCCTCCATGCTGCCTCTGTTTTGGTGTGTTTTTTTAGTGAATCTATAGTACTAATACTCATTACTACAGATAGTGGCCTTCCTGTCAAAACACAGGAAGTAACAATTTGTGTTTCTTTCAAAATTAAATTTAGGTAGAAAATAATCTAAAAAGACTAGAATGTCTTTTCAGATATTTTAAATTGTTTGAAGTGGGCATTATGGAAAAGTACCCAATTTCTCTATTTCTTTCTTTTAGCCCTTGTGAAACTGGGACTTTAAAAAAAGGGAGGAGGAAGTAACATCTTACCTTTCAAAATAATTTGTTTCACGTTGGTAAGCAGCACTTTCTCTTTTACATGTTTATTTCACTTCAAAGCATGACCATGCTACTTAATCTCCAGAGAGTGATTTTAGCACTCAACTGTTTCAACACAGTTAAGCTGGAAAGCAGTCAAGGGATGTGAGGAAGTCGTTTGTTGTACATGTAATGTTGTAAAGTATCCACCAGGGAAATCTTAAAAGATTTTTCTTTTTCTTCACAGAACTGTCCATGAGTAAAATTCCAGTTTCCTGATTAGTTCTTTGATTAGCTTTTCACAACTCTGTCCTGTGTCAGGGAATTGGCAAGAAAACAAAGATCAGGCTTTTGTTGATATTCATGAATATTACACCTTTATCATCATCCCTTTGGTTATGTCTCCTGGATTTGCTATGAGGGAAACTTCACAACTGCTGAGCTTATCTTCAGGCACCAGTCCTGTGGTGCTCTGCAACTCTGCAAGGCTGGAGCTAATCTGCTGTTTAACTCTGTTCCTATGGGGATCTTGAGCACCGCAGCAGCTTAGCTCCAGCTCTGTGGAGCTCAGATGCTTTGTGGGTCATGAGCCGCTGTGTGTCTGAACCATCATTTGCTCACTGGTTTTTCAAAGCTCCCCTTGGACCTCCATCACACAGGAGTCCACAGTAGCAGATTCTTCTGTGGTCCAAGGTCAAAATGAGGAACATCTTTTCAGGAATCACCATCTAGGTTTTCCTTAGAAAAAAAATACAGAGCTAAACCAAGCCTTGTTTAGAGGAAGCTTTGAGGGGAGGCTATGCTAGAGCTGCACTATGCAATTCTCAACACGCTGTGGAGTTGAATTAATAAGATAATGTTACTTTAAGCAATATAACCTCCTTATTTTTTGAGACAATTCCTGGAACTGAGGGAGCAGACTGATTTATTTTTAACCTGCACTTAATTGGGTATTGTACGCTAGTGCTTACCTTCCCTCCTGAAGCTGGTTTATTATTCACTTTTAGTTAAGTACTGAAAAGTCTCCAGAGAATCCCCTCAAGCCAACCCTTTATGAGACTTCTGTGTGCTGTTACTAGTGCTGGAGCCTTCATACCACCATATCTGTCTATGCCATGAAGTCAATCTTATGCTCAGTTTCCGTTAAATAGTTTATTTTCTGAAATCCGGTGTTCAGCACAGAAAAGGAAAGTGCTTTATTATTATTAAAAAAAAAAAGGTCTTAGCATAAGAGTCCTTCTATGAAACTTGTATTTTATTGCTGTGAGTATAACAAAGCTGTCATGTAAACCCTTCCACTCATAAATAGTACTTATTTAACCACCACGGTCATCATGTTCAAGTAAATAAATATGTGGGATTTTTTTCTAATTCAGGCAGTAGGAACAGATGTGTGGCTTTGCATGCTCAAGAGCCTTTTGTACATTGTAATGATAAAACAAATATCTTTGTAACCATAAGCAAAATATGTTATAAAATAAAATTCCATGGGTTGAGTCTTAATGCTAAGGCATTAAGGCAAAACTCACATTGTATTGAGTGATCTTAGAAATTTCTTCTATAGATGTAAGCAGAAGTTATTTCAGCATTTAGAAAGAATAGTATGTACTAAACTGTGGAAGTGTTGGGTTTGCTATGGCTGTTACTTCAACACATTTTCTGATTAATTCATTAAAGCATCAGCCCTGGAAAATGAAATGACACTTCACTGCAATAGTCTGAGAAAATCCTGATAATACTTTAATCTACAATATTTTCAGCAAACTGCTTGAGGTTTTCAGCAAAAAAAGTTTCCCTGATGGAGTTATCTTTAAAAAAATCACCCAAAGTCTGCCTCATAGCACATGTCATGCAGTACAAAATTCAATATTTTGGTCAATAACTTGCCAACAACATAAAAATGTATGATCTCCCACACCAGGTCAGATCGAATCCAGTCTCCTGTGTGAAACCATCTTGCACAGGACGTGAAAGGAAAGTTTATATGAACAGGGCAGGTGCAGTGACCCTTCCTCCAACATCTAGCACTCAATAGTTTAACCAGTTTTGGAGCCGAGAAAATGATTTTTGTATTATTGCTTAAAAATCGCTAACATCATAAGAGTGATGAAGACAATATGGTGATTATTTTTTTATATAAGATGTTGAGCCTTGAGCTGTTATGGATTGTCCTGAGACACAGCAGTGTTCCAGTTACCAGTGGACTTTTTTCAGGTGAGGTTAAGTAATATTGCCATTCTTCATATCAAAAGACAAGACTGTTTAGTTTATGCTAATCAGATTAGCACAGAGAATTGTGTTGCTATCAACCCAAATAAAAAGCCATGCCACAAAAAAGCAGTTGAGCATTATTTTTATTCACTCCCACCCTATCTACCTCCGTCTGTGGGTGAGATCATTATCCCAGTGTACTGCAGTCCTGGTGCGCTGTCACTCTGGAGATTCTCAAGGAAGAGTAAAATCCCTTAGAAGAAACATAACATTCACCATAAGTGCAATGAGTTTCTCAGTTTCTCAGATCAGTAACATCAGCTGGCTGTGTGCAAGGTTAGTGACGCAGTCCAGTGTCACTGAGGAGACATACAACATCACAAAGACTTCTGAACCCCCCCACTGGGCTGGCTGTTAATTCACTAGCAAAATAATGCTACTACTCTACAGCACCTAAGGGTCTCCTTCTCTATTAAAGTGCTGTAAAAGAAAGCAAAGAAGTGAAGGACTTGCATTCTGTAGTATATAGTGTTCGTATAGTTCTAACAGAAGGTATTTGTACTGAAGGGAAAGGACAAAGAAGCTAATGACATTGTGAAAATCAGATAGGCAAAAAGGAAGATTGTGACAAGCACTGAGCCAGAGGCTGTAATCAATTAGATGATTGCTGAACTTCAGTCCCCTACATTATATCTGCCTGCAGTGGTGAAAGATGCATTCCCCATTACAAAACCACAAGTCTATGGAACTCTATTCAAAAATACTTTAAAAGGAAAGGACCTACTGTAGTATAGATTCCATCACCTTGATAATTGGTGGCCTTTCAGTGGTATCCACTTTATAAATAGAAGGTCCTTGGAACAGAGACATGTGAATGCAGATGTCTGACATGATAAAGCTCAAACCGGGCTCCAGTATTTTAATAAGAAATCATTAGACTGAACTGCTTCGGGTGAAATCTTTCTCCATTGAAGTCAGCAGCAAAATTCTTTCTGACTTCAAACAGCAAAAAAACCCCAAAACAACAAAACAACCGAAAACCCCAAACCCCAACCCTCTGCAAGACAGTTATTAAGCTGCAGTAATGGATAAAAGGTAAGGAATTTATTTTTATTAAATAGAAATCTATATCTATCTTACAAACATAACAAGAGAAGAGATTCTATTGATTTTTGCCTCATTGGCTATATTTACTGAAACGCATTAAACTAAGAACCAAATAGTCTTTGAGAGTCCCCCTTCATCCCCCCCGGCAATATCTACTTATGTTTGTACTTTGGAAAAGGTGATCTAAAGAACACAAAGATAATCTTACAAATAACCAGGTAAGTAACACAACTTGTGCTGCAGCAAACTGAAAAAACTCTAGAATGCTGCGATGAGAAGCACCTGGAAAGAGTGTTTTGTGGAGTGGTTTTGGCTCATGATTAGAGCTTAAAGATACATCTCTGTCTTCAATGTTCAGTGAGTTGCTCCAGCGCTGGCTGGGCCTATTCTGATTACTGGGGGATTCTGTCTGTGTTACAAATTCTAACTCATAGTCTGTTGCCTTTTTACTATATTGAATGTCTCTTTAAATTAATTAAAATAAAAAAGAATACAAGCATTCTCAAAGTAGAAAGGTGAACAGTAAGCTATCAGCATAAATTGTCAAGTAAATAAGATCTCTTGTGAGCAAATGCCAAAATTATACAGATGACAGGATTTGAAGCTAGTGAGGCATTTTAACTATGTGTACTTCCCTTGGGAAAAGATGTGAACTGCCCACAAAGTCCTTGCAATGAAATGGTGACAGTTTTGAATGCAGATGGGGAAGAACTCAACTGAAAGAGAGACTTCTTTCCTTGTTTGTAATGAGTAGGGAGGAATTGGTCAAGAACATCTGAGTAAAAGGCGGTAGTGAGCGAGAAAAGCCATGCAGTAAGAGTCTTCATGAGCCATAGGATAGAAAAAAGGAAGAATAGCAAAATAAAATCATCAGATTTCAGGAAAGTAGGTTTCAGTAAACTCTGAATCGTCTTGTAAAACATCATTGGAATTTTAGAATTTTAGGAATTTCTTGAGGAGTGACATTAAGTGCATAAATGAAAACTATCCCAGAACAGGAAGTATAAGATTTGCTAAATGATGAACAAGAGTGCTAAGTTCTGAGCTTTTCAGGCAGCATCCAAAAAGGTAAACCTGGGTCACTTCTTAAGGGTAGGGAAGTATTGCATAAATGTGATGCTACAGAATCAAAAATTACTAAGGCACACAGTAGATTTCCATCCCAAAGACCATGATAATAATAAAAATCATTCTTCCATCACAGAAAAAATAAGATAAAGACCAACTAAAATTAAAAATAAGATAAAGAACAACTAAAACTAAAGTTCAAGAAAAGAGGAAAAATAATCAAGAGCCGATCCTGACACATATGTTTTTAAATACTTTTTCTACATCACTTATTTGAAAGGATGAGGGACAGTTCAGTATTACAGGAATAAGTTACAATGAAGAAAATTTAAGACCAAGGCTGTAAGTGGGAAGGAACAGGTTAAATACTTATTACTGTTAGATGTTTTCAATCAGCTGTGATGCTGCAGTTCTTGAAGAATTAGCTGATGAAATATCAGAGATGATAGAAGTCCCTCTGGGAAGTCAAGGACAATGGGTGACAATCAGGAATGAATGTGGTAGTGATCTTTGAAAGGAATGTCAAAGAATATTAGTAAAGTAGATGAACCTCTGTTCCTGGAAAAAAAACCTAGAACAAATAATCAAACTATTTGTAAACATCTAAAAGAAAACAAGGAAATCAGTATCTCTCAACACGGTTTTGTCAAGACAAAATTATATCAGAGTAATCTAATTTCCTTCTGTGAGAGAGCAACTGTGGATAGAAAAGAAGCAGCAGATGTCACACAGAGCTTTTTACACTGCCTCATGATATCCTCATAATTAAGCCGAGGAAGTCTATTTCAAACAAAATTATAGAAAGTGGGCACAAAAAGACTTGACTTTTTTTACTGATATAACATTTACCAATATTTCACTGTCAAATCAGAATTATTTATTTCAAGAGGTTTACAGTTTTGGCTCTTCTATGTTCCTTCATGATCAGGAAGGAGTAATCAACATGGTGCTTACTAAACCTGCAGGCAGAACCACAGGAGTCAGCAAATTGGTTGAGCTTGACCAGGTCTGTGACATTTGACCCTTTATGCTTCTATCCATATGCATATCCAGCATTCAAACCAGTATTTCAATGTACATATTAAGCACAAAAATATGTATACTCACACTCTGGCTGTATTAAATGCACAGTGGTCACAAAAGCATATTGTATTTTCTGGAATTTTTTCTTAGTGCTTTTATATCTTTCATTAGAAATTGCACTTCTTGTTAAAATTTCTTTATAATTTTTTTCCAAAACACATTGATAAAATAAAATAAATTGGAATAAGCTGTAATAATTTAAACATTTTTGAGAGGTACTGAAAAGATTGAAATTTCAGTGTGTTTTTGTAATCAATAGTATCATTCCCCAAAAGAATTTATGAATAGTTTATTTTTAATCTTCTTTATCTCATACTATCTGGCTAGACATGTGGATAACATCGTACATTTCCTTTCCTGACTGAACAAACATAAATCTTTAGAATAAAGTGACATTCTTTAGAATAATGTTTCCCACTTTGATTAGTAGCATTCATAATTTCAGAAGTTGTTTTCCAGTGGTAGCTCTATTATCTACTTAAAAGTCACTGCTCCTATAAATATTTTTCAAATTGCAGGGAGGGAGATAAAACATACAAGAATGCCAGGGAAAAAGAAAAGAAAAAAACAAAACCAAAACCCAAGAAACAATTTATTTTTTGAAAGGAAGTTTCACTTTTGGAAATCAATTAACATTTTATTTTTGTATTATTTTCCTACTTTATAGCTTGCTATGTTTGCATTGCTTACCAATAGGTGGCACTAATAATTTCTACATTAACTGCGCAGTTGTTTGTTCTATTGTCTTTCAATATTGGTGGAATTAAATCTTAATATATCTCACATTTTCCATATTTTTGGTTTTGACATAAATTTTATGTTTAACAAAAAAAAAAAAAAAAAAAAAAAAAAAAAGGATTTCTGTATAAAAATATGGGTAGTGTAGATACTTTCCAAGATAGGTATTTTCCAAGCAAGTATTAGATTTATGGGCACAGAACTGATACATTAATAAACTCTAAACTGGCATGGGGTGGGTTTTTTTTTGTGGGATCAAACAGTAATGTGCCCCAAATTAACAAAGGTTGAAAACTGCTGATTCACAGCATCTGAAGGGTAAATAAAACATCTGAAATAAAATTGAAAGAGACAATAACTCCAATACAACATATATTTCTCACTTTGACTTAATTGATTTCTTAGGAAAAGATCTGAAATGTTTAGAGTAGTTGAAGTAGAAAGCATTTTTTCATAGTGCAGTCTGAGTCATGGTTGTAATTGGCCACATGTGTCTATGGCCACGTGCGTCTATGACCAGTGCTTGATTATTGTACACCTGTGATCATCTGTTCTTTACCTGTGAGCTTTGAGTCCTTTATGACCCTCTGTTTCAGCTTCATGGTGGCACTATCGTATTGTAAGAGCTGACTGGCTGAGTTTTCCGAGCAACTTCACAAAGAGTCAGATTTCTTTTAGCTCACCAGAGACAAAGGCATACATACAAAGTTTTCAAAAAAGCATGAATTACAGTAGAAACTGGATACTACCAGCCCAAGGTACTTCTCTTGCCCTCCAGCTGAGTAAAATCCAGGATACAACATGCTGTCAAGGACATGTAAAGTTCTGCTGAGTTCTCGTATGAGCCAGCCTGTGCAGATGTGTTGCACACGGACATTTATTGTGGTTTGTGCTGTATTGCAGATCCAAAATATACCCTGGTGTGGGAGCAGACAGCAAAATCTAGTGCCATTCCAAAGTAGATCTCATTTCTGAAGACCAGGAGATGAAGCCAGTTATTTTAATAACACAACTTTCAGATCTCAAGTGTAATGATTTTTCATAAAATCAGATGAGTCAGTTTTTGTCTTTAACACTGTACACTAAAAATCTGCTTCTTGGAGGATTCCTCCCACACTGATGCCTTCTGATATATCACTGAAGCACTGGCTGTGGTAGGCACGCTGGGGTAGGAATGGCATGTCAAATGGAGTTGAGACTGATGTGCACATGGGAGGACCACCCGTATTTGGCAATTAAAAGTAGCTTTGTACCTGACTCAGAATTACAGCAATATGGATGTTTCTACCATATTTTCCTATGAGATAAGTGTATACTCTGAAATTTCTGTTAGGAAAGAAAAGTGGCAGCAATAAAGTTAGCACACAATCACCATCTATGAAAGCCAGAAAGCATCTATGGACCCTCCACGTGCTGTGAGAGTGCTAGAGGCTTATCATGTCATGTATGAGGAGGGACAGAAAAAAAACTGCAAAAAGGAAGGAAAGAGGGAAATACAGAGTAAGGACCAAACAAAATGCATCATAGAGCTGACAATATGAATTTAAAAATACTGTACAAACCATCTTAACACTGGTATGTTACCACAGTACAAATGGGCATTTTCCACATGTTGTACAAATTAAATGAATTATTGCCAACCCCAGTAAATTCTATCTGTAAGCCTTCTGACAGCTCTTATTTGCAACAGGAAGGGTTTGAATATCTAGGGGTTCCTCTTGAAATTAAAATAAATCAGTAGCCTGAGGCACTATCAAATCATATGTAAAAACTAAACCTATCCTGAAGACACAATTTAAATGGAAGACTTCCCTGATTATTGGTAATAAGGTTGTGCTCAAAACAAGGAGGGAATATGCTGAAAGTCAAGAGAATTTTGCTGGAACTCTGGAAAACACAGCTATAGCCTACAGAAATGGGTAATGACTAAACCCTTCAGCTCATGCTGCTAGCTGGTACCAATCTTTAAGTCAGTTCCCTGGCAGCCTCTGACTATGCCCAATAAACATTATTTAACATTTCTGTTTTCTTTCCTATCACACTCTATTTCCAGATACACACCAACAGGCAATGCCTATGTGTGCGTGGGGATACAAAGGCAGGGTTATCTCAGGCCCTAAGAGGAAATACTGATCATCCTGGCCATGAGTTTCCATCATTTCACCAAATTACAATAGCTCCAGCTCTACTGGAGACGTCTCTTCTCTTCCCAGGGTCACTCACCTTCCATCCTATGCTCTGTAATATCAGTAAAGAACATCATAGCACAAGGTCAGCTCTGGAGTTAGTTACAAAGTCCTTAGTGGAGAAGGTCATTGAGCGGGGTCCTCTCTGTTTAAGCATGCACTTGTTTCTACCATCTGGACAGTTCTCCCTTCCTTCTTTATTTTCTCATTACCCTCCACCCTGCTGCTTATATTTGATATATCCTGTAAAGACCTTTCAGAGCGTAATTTGATTGCTGGTGGAGGAAAAAAGGCCCATGAAAGGAAAACTACTTTCTGCTCTCTCAAGCAGACGGTAACAGAGAGCATTCAGCTCCAGGGGTATTTCTTTATTTACTGATAGAAGAAGGTATCAATCTCCATTCATCTTACCATGCCTTCACATGTATTTTTCATTTTGAGGAATTAATTTCAATGCTGTTAACTGTGGATTGCAATATTATATGGTCTTATCCCTGTAATGCTCTGATGACTCAGGAAACATCACTACATTGACTTTATAGGCAAAACATAAAGCACCAATACATTGTTAACTCAGACCTGTGAAAAAAAATCATTCATCATAAACATGTCAATTCTCTATAGGCCTATTCAAAGTTCATGGTAAAAGCAAGATAACTCAGATGTCTCTGGCTTTTCCTTGAAATGTTCTGTGACAGAGTTCAAAAGAATAAAAAGGAAATTAAACGTTACTTCCTTTTACCATATACTTATTAACATATTCATTAAATTAGTTCAGTTAAATAATACCATTAACTTATTAGCTCAAATAGCTAGACATTGCTGTTGACTTATTTGCCATAAAATGTTACTGCTACATACTCTACTGTGAGTTTGGGACAATTAGTGAAAGCTCAGGGTAAAATGTTACTTATTTGCCATAACATTTTACCCTAAGCTTTCACTAATTGTCCCAAACTCACAGTGGAGTGTGTAGCAAATAAAGAAAAGGAATCCAATTATTTATTTATTTATTTTAATCCTAGGCTGACTCTTGGAGTGTACTTCCCCTCATTCCTTACAGTGTTCTTGTAAATGATGTTTGATGCGATATAACATCTTTTGTGCTTAAACATCCCAGAAGGTGTTTAACAACGAAATGGTACCACCATCTCCTACAGTGTACTGCAACAGGGTGTGTAGGGTTGAAAGGGCAGAGAAGAAAGCATACTTCAAGAGCACAGCATGAGAAAAAGAGGGATGCATTATCTCTCATTTCTACTTTAAAATCTTGTGTCTCAGAACCACAAAATGCAGCAAATTATAATCTTATTTAAGTCTTGTATAGTGATATAAGAGATCCTGTTGTGCCAACAAGGGACTAAGTATCAGCATAGGTATATTCAAGAATATAAAGTTTTATATGTAGGAAATGAGTGTTTAGGAACAAATCTGATGTCATTATAGATTGTGGTAATATTACTTGACATATTTGGGAATGCACTGTCAAACTGAGTTAGATCCCACCTTTATTCACAGAATGATAATGCCGCAAACAACAAGAAAAAAACCAGTCCTGCTCTGCTCCAGGCTGTGGCCTCTTGCCTGTGCCTCAAGGGTGGCAAATGAATGACCAAAGCATAAAACAGTACATAATGCAAAGGTAAAGTGACACTCTGAACAGTATACTTAGAGTAGGTTTGTTTATTATTGATCCCAAACACCACAACAGAAATAATTCCTCCTTGGCTAGGTTTTGGGCTCTCCACCCTGAGTCACCTCCTGCGAGGCAGTCTCAGTACAACTCTGCTATACCTGAATATATTGTTAGTCAGCTTTCTGTTTTCTAAAGTATCAGTTTGGACCTAACCATTTACAGCCTTCATTGTGTTTAACACCACAATATCTTGGGAAACTAGAAGTGGCAATCATCCTTACCTAGAGCGTAGAGGACAGAGTGCAAGTCCAGAAAGAACTTGAATATTGTGATGCTCAGTACAATAAAGTGCACAATAAGCAACAGCATAACCTAAAGTTTAAACACTGTTCTTTAGATTAAAAGAAACCCAAAAAATCTAATCCAGGGAAAATTTAGAAACACATCTTTCTCTATAAAGCAAACGAGAAGGGTTTGGTGATTGAACATGGGATTCAAAACTGTGCTATAAATCATTCAATCAGATTGGGATTTTTTACAGCAGACTGCCAGAAGTTGCAGTGCACCCGAAATTCTGTCCCACTTGAGGAAATCCAGCATTTATCTCAGGCTAGACAGAGACACAACCATGCAGCTTGGTTGATGTCTCATACAGAGATTTTTTGGCTTTGCAGAAATTCACATAGGATAAAATGAACTCTCAAAGAGTCTAATTAATTACGATATTTGCTGCTTGGCAAAAATGTCTAATTTATTAATATGTTCTTGCTCAGAAAAATCACAGGTAACCAGGGGTATGATTTCTTGTTTGGCTGAAATGTGAAGGTTGGGAACCAGGAATTGTTTTGATATAGTGTGTTTTGTTAAGCCAGTTCCATGCTGAAGTTTTAATAATAGTATAACCATAGTAATTGCATAGCAACTGCTAATGTGAACACAACACATACAATGGAGAGATTTGCATAGACTGTAGAAATTAGGTGCTGAGGGTGGGATTCATCTCATCTAATTTTAGAGCTCTGAAATGTGCGTGTCTTGTCTTTGAGTTGGTCACCCTTAGACTCTTCAAAAGAAGAAAGCAGCTACTCCTAGTTATGCAGCTGACCTATTTTAATTTTCTGCTTCGGGATAGGGTGAACTGTGCTCCAAAATTCCATGACCTCTTTTCTTTGAGAGTTTATAGTTCTTTCTAGTCACTATATAATGCCTCAAGTGTTTAGCTACGATGTAGATATACATGATATAGGTATTTACATTTGGTCAAATGAAACCTATCCACATTGCATTATCTGATGTTATTAGGAAATGCTTCTCAGGGTGGGAGGGGTGGGGTGGGCTGTAAGAGCAATAAATATTTAAAGCTTAATTCCTTGGAACATTCCTCAAGGCAATATTTATAGTTACTGTGCTGTCAGTCCCCTGGCAATGCAAGGTTGTGAGAAAGGAAGTGTAGAACAGTCTGCAGGGAACATTGCTTTAGTAAATCTGATTTTTTCCTTAAGTAGTGTTTCAGACTCTATTGTCATAGAATCTGAAACTATTATGATAATTTTAGACTTGTTTGGTTAGATATAAATCTCACAAAAGTGTTCATTTTTGGACAAAGAAATTTTAATCTAGTGCCAGTCATAAATGTCTTTGCAACGGTGAGATTTGGGAAAAATCCCTCCTATTACCACATATCAAAATCATGTGCAAGGGTACAAAAGAAAAGACAACTGCTTTTTTTCTAAAACAGTCACAGGGGCACAGGTAATGTTACATTTTCCAGGATAGCTAGATTAAATTTTTTGTTGTAATTGGTGTTGTATCTATTCCTTTCTAACTTAATAAGTTGTATGGTGAAAGTGGAGTTCTAGACAGAATGCACAGCCTGTGTATGTCAGAGGTGAGAACAAGTGGCAGTGGATTACTCATGTTCTTATTTTCTCTTTTAATGCTGAACATATTTCAACAAGTTTTCAATAACATATCCTAAAATTTTGTCAGACAAACAACTGCACAGTTGTAATCAAAGTCTTGTTTTGGACTGGATCACTCAGATGTAATGATTAGTTCTGTGATTTAGCCTGTTCTGGCAATTGCCTCTGTCTATTGATCTTCCTCTTCCAGGATGAGTTCTTGATTTGAACTCTCAAAAAAAAACCAACAACCAAACCCAAAAAAAGACCTTAGAGACTTTTTGTCATCTGATACCAGATTACTATCAATGAGGTCACAGATAAATATGACTGAAGTAACTCATAGATGGCACTGTATTTTGCAAATAACAATGCTGGTACACTTTGCAGTGTCTTGAGCAACTGGAGCATTTTGAAAGCTTATGCTACCAAGGTCAAGAATTGGCAGGCTGGAAGAGCATCTTACAAATGGTCTGTACCTGGAATCAGTTCAACCAGCCTTAGCCCAAACTTCTGTTGTGGTTTTGCTGTTGTGAGACCAAGGTGCTTTATAATTTGGGCAAAACAATTCTAAAAGAACTGAATTATTCTTAGGGATACATTTCAGCAGAGTATAGCTGTATGCAAACAACCATTCACCTGTGTTTGCCTTTATTATTTTGGCTTTTGCATACAACTGAAGTGAGTTCAATATACCAGTCTAAGTGCTGCCTTCTTGTATGTGTCTCAAGGAATGTCTTTAAATGCATCAAGAAACAATGGAGCAAATAAAATATTGAAGAGTGTTGGAGCCAAGTCACAGCTCTTTTTAACACCATTGTTGATAACAAAGGTTCCTGAGAAACATCCTTATTCAAGGATACGTGATGATTTAGTGATTAGAAGAGTACTCACTTAGGAAGTGAAAGACCTTCCTCCTGCCTGCAGGGCTCTCACACCCAGAGTGCTCACACCCCAGAATTTTCCTGCCCTCCATTACAAGATGTTAGGAAGGCACTTTACAATTCTTGCTGAAGCTGAACTACTGTAAAGCTGGGAATGCATGAGCTTATAAGATCAGAGTGTCGTGGTTTAACCCCGGCCAGCAACCAAGCACCACCACGCAGTCGCTCGCTCACTCCCCCTCACCCAGAGGGATGGGGAGGAGAATTGCAAAGGAATGTAGAGGTCAAGGGTTGAGATAAGAACAATTTAATAATTTGAACAGAATAAAGAGGTAAGAACAGCAATAATAACAATAATAATAACAATAATAATAATAACAAAACGGAAAGGTGGGGGGGAAGGGTAAAGCAAAAGCCGCACACACAAGCAAAGCAAAGCAAGGAATTCATTCCCCACTTCCCTGGGCGGGCAGGTGCTCAGCCATCCCCAGGAGAGCAGGGCTCCGTCATGGGTAACGGTTACTCAGGAAGACAAACGCCATAATGCCACATGTCCCCCCCTTCCTTCTTCTTCCCCCAGTTTATATACTCAGCATGATGTCATATGGTATGGAATACCTCTTTGGCTAGTTCGGGTCAGCTGTCCTGGCTGTGTCCCCTCCCAATGTCCCGTGCCCCTCCAAGCCCTCTGGCTGGCAGGGCCCAAGGAACTGAAAAGTCCTTGATTTAGTATAAACATCACTCAGCAACAACTGAAAACATCAGTGTGCTATCAACATTGTGCTCACATCACAGCGAAAACATAGCACTTTAAGAAAATTAACTCTATCCCAGCTGAAACCAGGACAGGCTCCGCACAGTCAGGTCTAAGGAGGCTGTCTAAAGGACACTTTATAATATAAAATACCTAAACAGTCCCTGGAGCAGAAACCAGAACCCCAGACTATCCCTTTAGTTAGATCACACAAAATAAATCAGTGGAACACCATATTTCCATTTGGTTCCACTACATGTCAAAAGGGAAGGCTTGTGCTATCAATCTATCACTTGTACTGAGGAATGATTATGGAATTCAAGCTGATGTTCAGTGAGGACATTGAAATGATAAACCAGGCTATCTATATAGTTCTGAATTGTTCTGAACCATCATATAAGCAATAGAGACCATATGTGAAGAGTACAGTATGTCCCTTACTAATGTGAAACCTCCATAAATTTACTTATACTGATTCTCCAAAGCAATGATAGTTTGGTTTTGATAAGCTGAACTAATGGACTTCAGAATCCCTTTGTGTAATTAACTTCCACTAGTCATCAAAGAATTTTCACAGAGATTCCCTCTGATTTTTCATTTTGTAAAGAGTAAAACTGCAGACACCATTCTAGCATGGTCTCAGTATTGACAGGAGGAAAGATAAAATTTTTGTTCAGTCTCTCTTCAGAGCTACCCTGTTTAATTTGTCCAGTTATTTATTTGGTTGATTTTCTTGCTGCTGCATCACTGAAAGAGCTCATTATTACTTTGATTATCAAATGTGATTTTGTTCAGAGTAATTGTCATCAAGGTTACTCCATAAATATGGCCTACATTATTTGTTCCAAAATGTATAGCTTTGTTTACTCTGTATTAATTATTTTTTAATTTTTTTTTACTGTTCTTCTGTATGTAACTGAGGGATGGAAACTTTTATTCATACTATGAAAATCTGGAAGGCTGGGATTTGGCTGATTAGCTGTAAAGGAATTTGCAATTATAACCAAAAAGGATCTGGAATGAATGTTCGTGTTTGAGACACATTACAAATATCGCTTGTCTATTCTGCCTGCATTTTTTGAATAGGCAAAATGCTAGTATGCCTGTTTGTATGGTCCTTGCATAGATGGGCTCTCAGCTTGCCCTGCCTGCCTTATTACCAATTCTTCTGTGTGAGGAAAACGTATGTCTACTTGAAACTCTACATCCTAAGAAATCTCACAGACTTACTGGTCTGCCTATATAGCTTCCTTCTTGTGTTTGCTATGCTTAATACAACAAAAAATTAATTAAAAATTAAGACTAAGCAGTTGCAAAGGGAAAGTCAGTATTTTAGCTCAATTTACCAGGTATTTTCCTAAGGGTCATTTCATTTTTTTCCCCACCAGGTTCAGCTCACTAAACAACTGCTCTAGGTTTAAAGGAACAACATGAACTACCACAGTATGTTTTATAAATCAGGAAGCTTTAGTAAAACATTTGCTGTTTTGCTTTACTGAGATGCAATAGTACTTCTGAATCACAGACAATGAAACCTCAACATTCATTTACTAGTGTACCCTTCTCATAGGAATGGAGGATGTTAAACTGGGTAAGACATCCCAGGTCAGTCAGTCAGCCCCTACTGTCTAGGCAACCACATTATTCAGTATCTTTCAAAACAACTTTTTATCTGTAGTGCAATACAGTAATGGTGATAGCAATGCATTACATCTGAGACACTTGAGCTTTGCAGAAACAATGCTGCTATTTTTCTAGCTGGGAAGGATTTTGAGGATATTTTCAGCATTTGTGATTTAAGAACATCCTTATCCATTTAAAGAAGATCCTCATTGTTACCAGGGGGAAGTTGTCTTCTTGTCTTGAGGGGGAAAAAAACCAAAAAAAACCCAAAAAAGCACAAAGGAGAGGGGAGAGGGAAGCTAAATGTTCATGATATTCAAAGCACTTAGCAGAGTTTCTTTGGGTCTTAGTACCTGGATTGTTGGTTTTTCACTTTTCAACTTGTTTCTGTCCATACTTGGGAGACAAGACTTGACAACAAGAAATGGTCAGAATTATTCTTATATGAATATTGCAGCTCGGGTTTTGGATGGCAAAATCATAGAAAGTTAGAATCATAGAATGGTTTGGGTTGGAAGGGACCTTTAAATATATCTAGTCCAACGCCCCTGCCATGGCAGGGACATCTTTCACTATATCAGGCTGCTCAAAGCGCTGTCCAACCTGACTTTGAACACTTTGAAAAATGGAACATCACTGACATTGATTTTGAATGCTTCCAGTGATGGGGCATCCACAAAATGCAGTATATTCAACAATTTCATTTTCCTGGACACAATAATTCCAGAAAATGGTTGGGTGCTTGCAACTGCGCTGCAAAGGCAGGAGCAAAATAGAAAACAAAAATACTTCACCTTTAATTTTCAGTGATGGACTTCACTCCCACTGGATTTCCTGTTCCTGCTAAATCTTATTCCTTGAAATTTTTATATAAAATAAACTATTCCAAAATGTTAAAAAGAAACCCCTGGGGAAGATTTTAAGAAACTGATCCAGGAAGGTTGCTGTGTTGTGTAGGTATCATACAAATGCTTCTCAGAGTTGTTTGCAAACTAAAGGAGATACCATTTAGCAGGACAGGCCAATTGCTTTAAAGCCTTAGACACATTTCTGTGAGAAAGAAAAAATCAAAGAGGGTGCGGATGACAGCTTTGAATAGGTCCAAATAATGGACATAAAGAGCTCCTCCCCTCCCATAATTCCATAGTGTTAAAAAAGCTAGAGAGAAAATGCACTGAGCAAAGTGCTAGATGTGTTAAGAAAGCTATGCAGCAATGGCAAACTGTGTGCACAGATAACTGAAAGAGGGAAAAGGGTCTTGTTGTAAAAAGTAAGATAAGACTAAGCAAGATGAGAACACAAGCTGGTTTTTTACTAGTTACTTATTGTCCTAAGAGACAGTGTAACCTTAACCCTAAATAAACTTAGGTAATATGCTCTGTAGTAGCATTAACGCACCATTTCAAATCAATGCAAGGAAGTGAGTGCTCTAACCAGCATGCTAAATACTTTCATCCTGCAGCAGAATAATTTTGAAATTCTGTTGCTTGAGGGAAGCAGTAGATTTCAGGTAGAACAACAGTTTCTAATGAGGAGGAGGCAGAGAAACCTACTGAAATAGCTTCTTGAAGAGAATTTGTCTTAATCTTCTCTTTTTTCCTCCTGTATATGCACTATATTTTTCATAGCTATTCAGGAAAGCTTTCATGAAGATTTTATTCCTGAATGAACTTCCACAGCTGTATAGCCCCTGCCTTGTCATCGCTGCAGCTAGCAGCTTTGTATATATATTTAAATAATCAGTTTCTTTAAGCATTTCCTAGAAAATATTCTTTCCATTTATTCATGAACTGATGACAAGATGAAAAGGAGAAATATAAACAAACTTGCACATTTATCTGGTAATTATTTACTTTTGTTTTCACTCAAGCTTTGAAAAGGGAATATATATATCCAAAAGACTGGAGAAATAAATGTTGGTATCTCTTTTGTAAGGTTCTTGTTGGATAAAACTAGCCTTGGACCAACTGAAAAGAAAAGGAATAGCAGGTGCATGCTAAAACTATGCTTCACATATTGAAAATAATGAACTGCAATACATGAGAAATATCTTTGCTGTTAGTACACAGTTTGTGGGTTAGGAATGACAGTTGGTTTGGTGGAGGAGCTAAATGGCTTTTCCTGCTCTGCAAACCTAAGTCAAGAGGTGAATGGTGCTATGATAGCTGAACTGTATATGGAATCAGTAAAACAGCTCTCCTGGTTACTGACTAAGGCTGAGAACCACAAAAAAAAAAAAGTACTTAATTTGTATTTAGGCTTCTAATTGTCCTTTGAGATTGAGGTCCTCAGAGAACCTCAAGGAAAAGACAAGGCAGAGGTGAAAACTGGAAGCATGTATTTTGGCCAGCATGTGTGGAAGGCATTAGCTACCATTTCAATATAAGAGGATGACCTGTATATATAATCTCTAAGGCAATAATCTTCATAGAGTGAAAAAAAAATCCATTTGTCAGGCTGGTGAGTTTTTCTGCTACTGACATGTTCATTTTTACTTCTAAGAACTCCTTGCTGCTTCTTCAGCAGTAGAAACTTGATGACAATGGTGTCAGTCGAATTCTGGTCATTTGACCAGCTGCTCACCATTACTTGATTAGTTCATGCACAGCCAGATTAACATACTTCTCTGAGTGCTTCCAGCTCTTCGTCTTAATGAGTATGATGAAGCAGATCATATTAAATGGAGACAAATGCAGAGGGCGATAAATGTGTTCTGTGAAGGAATACTCAGCTCACAATAACAGTTTATAGCTGAGATTATGTCCTTTTAAACATACACACAGATAGGATTGGTCTAATTCACTGAGAATAACCCGCAGGACAGGTTCTTGCCAGTTTGATTCTTTGTTCTGCTACTGATGCATTGTATAACCTTGGGTAATTCACATAACCTACACGTAATTTGGATTCCTTGTTATAATGGGAATAATATGATTTATTAATCCCACAGAATCAAAGGGAGGTCTTTTCAATATCAGCAAAGTAGAATATAATTTCCAAGTCTGAACTTCTCTTAACCCCCAAAGTATTACAATGATTAACTATTGATTAGTTTATAAAAAGCTATGTTGTGGCATTTACAGCCAAAAGAGGGAGAGTGTTAATCTGTGACAAGCAAGAAAAGCATGAAAAGCTGACCAGGAGATGATGAATCAAAACATGGCTATATAAGTCCTTTGAAATGCCTTTATAGATACTGCGAAGAGCAAATGCAAGGGTTTTAGGTGGATTATCAGTGATTGATGTAATACCAGCTATTCCACTACTCTCTTTCTCCTGATATTTGTACCATCTGATTAATATATCCAGGAAGGTGGACTAGGACCACAGAGAAGAAAAAACACATAGAAATGGCAGTGCAGGTGCTCCAGAAGGTGGATGTTGTCCCTACTATTATACGAGTGACACAACTAATTTGTTTTGGTAACAGAATATAGAGTGAGGATGAGGTCCCAGCTGTCTCTGTTTATCAGCTGGATATTGCCCTAGGCCAGGGGCATGCTGTTGCTAATTTTAGTTTATTTTGCTGCTCAGCTCAGCTTGTGTGATTCACGTAGACATTCTGATTTGCAAATCCGGGTTTTTTTTTTTTCTGTTTTGCAGACTCCATGCATGGATCTTTGTAAAATGTAAAAGACTAGTTGTAGAAGAAAGCAGATTCTAAATGGCATATGACTGCAATACTTCACTTAGAGGCATCCGTCTGCTTAAAGGAAATCAGAATCCTGATTCTTGGTTTTCTCTACACTGAGTAACAAGTGATATTCCATGGAGAAGCAAGAGAAAGCAGTGAGTGACAATGCTGTATCTATACTTTAAGCTAGGAAATCAATGAAAAATTCACCTACCCTGCAACAGACCTCAGGAATTCTTACAGTACCTCCCCCTAACCCAGTCCAGTACTTCCTATATCAAAATAACCCTGAAATATTAAGGAGGAAATCTGGGAAAAAACTCTCAGAGTTAGATGCCAAATATAGTATTGAAGAAATATTTTTCTGCACCCAGTATTCCCTGTTGTGCAGTGTCCACCTGAAGTCTTGAAGTGCTGCATGAAGGCAACTTTGCCCCTTCAGAAATGGAAGAGCTTTTTGCTCACTCTGCCGTGTGCTTTTCTGGAAGATGAGGGTTCAGTATCATCCTCCACCTGAGAGACGTAAATTTCTTAGTGAACATTTGGAGCCTAGGAAGTTTCAAAGGCAAGACTTTTAGCTATTAAAATTGTTCTGTTTTATATACAATATTTACAAAGTGATCCAGGAAGAGAGGAAAAAAAAATGGTCCCATAAACTATATACTGTTTTATCTTTAAGCTGCTAATCAGTATGCACGTTCTGTAACACTTTATATTTAGATTTGTATATATTTTCCAGAAGTTTTATCACAGTAACATCACAATCCTAGACTTACTAGAAAATGGAGCAGAAAAAGACCAAAACCTGCTTGTTTTTCACAGGAAAGTCCTACTCGGCATTTGACTTGAGCACGCAGTAGGACTGGTGTGAACCCACACTTCTTGAAAGTGATGTAATACTGTGGTAGAGAAAGGACTGTGGCAAAGCAAAGATAAGGGTATCAGCTGATAGGAAAACCACATGGAAATCTTACTCTTTCAAGTTGCTTCAGGTCCCCACATAATATTAACAAAATGGCTCCTGCAGAATGTGGCAGAGATTTGTAGCTGAGTACATTTTAGGCTGTGTCCACCTCCTGTTTGGTTTAAGGGATCTATTTTCTGTCTAATGGTTGGGTCTTGAAACTCAAGCTTATGACATTACGTTCACATGATTTGCAGAATAGGTTTCTAGTGTGTATATATTTAATTGAGAAAAACTAAGTTTTATGCATACCTTGGGATAAGGTTAAGGTTTGAACACAGTTCCTTGAAATGGTGTGCATTTCATTGGTTAAAGGTTAAAAAAAAATACAACTTATTCTGTTTTTATTTTTCTTCACTACAGAACAATTAATATTATGAAAAAAAAAAAAAAGAAGGAAATAGACATGTGAATTTGTGGATGTTTGACCTGAAAAAAACCAAAAACAACTGCAAATATATACTTTCTCAGATTACCATACTGAAGTGCAGTTGTCCTTCTGGAGATTCCTCTAGCTTACATAAAAAAGTACAAGAGGTCATTTATAGCCTCTGAGACAGTAACTGTTGCTTTTACAAGGCTTTTATTTATTGATCTCATATTAAACAAGAGTTTAAGAGGCATTAGCAAGAAGCAGTGGCCTGCCCTTTCTCTGCCTTTGTGCAATCCTGATGACTACCTGCAGTTTCAGTTTTGTGCTGCAGAAACTGAAAATTTGGGTATTTACAAAGACTGGAAATGACTGTGTATTCTGAAGAGTACCTGAAGCTGAGTCACTGTCTGTGGGAAAATACACTCAAAGAAAACAGAAATATGAGATTATTCAATATTACGCCCAACACTGCTTCCAGGTGTTTTTAATTTTTACATACATGGTGTTATTGCTTAGGAAATTGCTTAATATATTCTTGGTGATTTAACACTATATTTAAAAAAGAATTAAATAGACTGAATTCTGCATTGTGCTTTGCACAGTGAAGTGACCTGAGGTACAAGGTGAAAGAACCGTGGTATTGAATACACATCCTAACTTACAGTTACACAAACGTCACCAAAAAGGGCAGAACACCTCAGGCTATTGGTAAGAGGATAGCAAACCTTTAATTTATCGATCACTGATTGCATCTGACTGTGTTTAATAGTGCCCATAGGTCATTAAGGGAAATGTATTGGATGTTGCAGATTGGCCTGCAAAGGGACAGGTGTTCACATCACTGAACCATCAGTATGGTCATTGCAATTGGCAGAAGGGGCAATGCCTCCCTCCAACACAGGTCTGAACTGCATCAAAGGAAGATTGTGGGCAGGCTTGTGCAGCTGCAGAAATGTAAGTTTTAATAACTCAATCTTCTACTACTTAAGAACAATTGCTGCGCTTTGGTTAGGACTTCAGTCTTCAAGGTTGTCAATCTGATACTCCTGAAACCTTAAACTCATTGCAGAGATTAGAATTGGATGGGAAACCTGCATCTGAAAGCTGTAAAAATTAAACATACGCTGTATGAGAGGCTAGTGGTGTCAGGTTTGACTTCAGATCTGATATCAAACAAGTAGACTTGAAGTCAGAATTTTGATTCCAAAAGTGGTCTTGAGAGTCCCTTTTCACCAGTTTAAAGGTGAAACAGGATCCAAAATGTTGAATAATTTTATTTTTGTCAAAGTTAGACAATTAGGATTTCATTGTTTAGAATACCTGCACTGTTCCTGTTGATTGCACCAAAGACAGGGCAGGTAGAAAGGGAAGCAAACCCCATTTAATTATGAGAAAAGGTGTCAATACTCATAGAACAACAGATACTGGATTGTTTCACTAATGCACATGACAGTTACAAACAGCATCAAGTCTCTGGAGGTCTGAGGCTGGCTAGGCACCTATTCCTCACACATACAGTCGCCCAACCCTTCTTCCCTCTGGCTTGATACACCATTTTCTTCCTGTGGTTACTTCCAAAATCATTCTGAATCTGAATTTCTTTGGGGTAGTTCTCCTGCAGGAAAAAGCAAAGCTGTAGGAACAATTTTCCCACGTCACTCCCACACAACCAGCCAAGCTCCTTCAGGGGATGCTGTAAAGGAGTTTCCACTGTGAGAAGGCTCCAGAGGGAAAGTGGCAATTTGATACTGAGAAAATGGTGTTTAAAAGCAACTCCCACAAGTACACTTATGGTCTCATGTATCTGAGATACTAGAAAAGTCCCTTCTGGCAAGATAACTCTGGATTTTAAATATGAGTTGCAAATGAGACAAACTATGAAAAGAATGTGAAAAAGACAGCTGTGTTTCAAACCTAGTCCACAAAAGTGAAATGATTTCACTGGATTTAATCCACACTGCAGAAAAGACTAAGAGCCAATTGGTAAGCCAAGGATGTGTTCCTGTGCCAGAACAACCCTAAAGGAAGCAACTGAAATGATTCCAAAGAAATTAAAATAGTAGGTGTTGTATATTTGTATCTAATAGCGTAAGAAGATGAGCCTGGTTTTAACATCTTTTTTCAGAACCATTAAAACACAAAAGGAGTGCATCCTAGTCCTCTTCAGTGTATAAGTGATGTGTCCTTGAGTTATGTATGCATGTACATATAAGTGTTTTTGTACACATAATTTTTTTGTTCAACTGACATATTAATAGAAAAAAAAAAAAAACAAACCACCAATTTTCTTCTGTAATAACGTTTTCTTCAGCCATTCTCACACATTCTATTTTCTGGTTTTGTTCTTGTTTTTTCTCTTCCCCGTATTCTTTCAAAGAATAGGAAGCTTATCACTGAAATCCTGATTGCCTGTTAACTCTTAAGACATTTATTTGCAGAAGTTTGGAGATTTGTAATCCCTCTGAAATGTAATACAGCTGTCTTATTTAGGTATCTGAAATAGGTCAAATGTGTCTACTTCTTATTAGTAGTAATAAAGAAAGTTTAGGATGACGAGCTCAGATGTAGACAACAGTAGTGTAGATATTTATAGTTTAATAATGTAGATCTTGTGTGCTGTACTAGGTCCCATGTGTCCCATTTACATGGACATCGAACAAATGCAATCAAATGTTTTCTGATAGTATTTGTTCCACTTCTACTTTCTTTTCTAAAACAACAAAAAAAGTCCTTGTTCCTCAGGAAGAGAAGGACACATGGAAATAAAGAATCTATGCAATTCACATGTTTTCTGTTGATCTTTCCACTACACTGTAATAGAAGATCTAACAGCAACCAACTGTGCAGAAAGAAGGACTTAGTTTCTTTTAAAGGTGTAATACAAAAAGTGAGTCATTACAAGCCTTGGTGATATTTCCACCTCTTTTTGGACCTAAAAAGCAAAATACCTGCTTAAGTACAAGAAATTATGGTAATATATTCTCTTGAATTTAAGTGAGCACCACTTGTTCAAAAGCTCCATGTTTCAAAGTTTAGCTACCAAATTGTGTACAATTTTTTCCCAAAATAAGTCCAGCAGCTTTTCCTCCTTATATCATTGAATTATGAGGAAACAGATTTTAGCAGAGAGCTTCTACTTTGCTAAAATCTTTTTCTTCATAATTCAATGCTTCTACTTAGTCCTATTGTATTGGTATATTACACTGAAAAGGAACAGTGATTAGCTTTTGATTAACTTGCTTTTTTTCGAAACTCTGGAAGTTCAGATTTAGAGCTAAGTGTAATTAGTATGTTAAGTTGAATGAGATTTGTGGATATTGCTTTGGGAGTGGTTGGCAATAGAGCTGACTCTCTGTCTCAGTTTGGTGACCACCTCTAATTGTTCCCTTGCCTTTTCACAAGCTTTCCCCAGGCTTCACAGATTGCAATTCTACCCAAGCTACACTCGTGTTGTAGTGACCGGAGGCAGAGTCTGCAGTACCTCCCAAGAGGAGAGCAGTCAGCTCTGTGGAGACAAGAGCTTGCCCTGAGTTAAATGCAGTGGTGCTGTCCCTAGGCTAGGCAGTTGCAAACTCCTGGAGAATATCCTGAGGGAAGTACTGCTATTTCTTTGAATTCTTATACCCTTCCTAAAGCATTCTTCATCCCTATTGAATGCCATTGAAAGGACAAGCCTACGACTATCTTGAAGACGAACTGAAATTACTTACAAAAAAAGCTGAGAACTGCAGGAAATGGGGAAAATGAATAAAAATTATGAAGGAAATATGATTAACAATACTAAAATATCAGAAAATTAGAGCCAAAGGGTCCAGCACAGGATGAAAGACCTGCTAGGCATTGATCACTCTGCTTTCTTTGGAGACCACAGAGTGAGGCCCTTGTTGGACAGTGAGACTAGACTGGTCTAACCTGGAAAAGCCATCCATCTGTTACTGTGCTCTCAAATGATGTTAGCCCTCATACTGAGCTTTTTCATTGGGAAAATGTAACACAAGTCAGTATTTCAGAAGTGATCAACAGGGTGTTGCAGTCCCCTCAGGTATTCCTGGTGAGTTCAAATGTGTTATCAGTACAGAGCCTTGCCTTTGGAATGAAAATGATGGCTTACACTTCTATGTGACATTCCCTTTCTGGAGACAGAAAGCAGGTGTGTTGGTAAATAAAGAACAGGTTACAATTTGAAAACTCTAGAGATAAGGCATCTCAAGATAGGATGTATTTAATACATCAAACAGCACACTTACATAGCAAATATTTAAAACCCAAGATGCCATCTTAAGAATTTGGACCTGAGTTTTAGGCATTTGCAGTAATATTTTAATGATGAACTCACATAAAGTGGCCATTTAATTTTCAACCTGAGTCTCCCATATATTGCAGCTGCAATGAAATATGGAAGATGGCTTTTCTTTAAATAAATAAGAGTCTTGTATATTTCCATGCTGTTTGTAGGTAATTTATAGGAAAACAAGAGGTATTAACAACAGCAGCAGTTTCCATGCGTTATTGGGAACAGTCTGTTTGTTTGCCTAACAGCATTCAAAGCAAAAGATTAGATATAGGTAAGTGCAGAAATATTTTTTTGCTGTGCTCTTTCTTATGTTTCTAGGTTTATAACTACATGGACTGATTGCTACATGTTTGAGCAAACATCACTGCCCAGAAATACTGTGTGAAGAGAGCTAAAGGAAAGTGACTTCGCTTTCCTGAGCACAGAAAATAAAGCAGATTTATTTTATCAACAATTCTGTGAAACAGCTGATGCCTCATTTCAGAGGAACTGGGTATCTGCTCACTGTTTTAAGTCCTTCATGGAAACAGTGTTTTTAGGCTTGTAATGTTGAAGAGTTTGATAAAATTTGGCCCCTACCCCAGTTGCTTTAATTTTCTACAACAAATTTTTGAGGCTTCTCTAAGACCACTTAATTACAAGCCATTTGAGCAACAACATGCTTTCATAAACTGTAATAAGCTACTATGGAGAGCCATACTGAATGGTTTCTTAAACCTTTTTTTAAGGAGCAAATTACCAAAGCATCTCATGCAAGCTTCCACCTTCAGACCTGGAAGTGGAGTAGGGAAAGGAAAATAGATAAATAAACAAGTAAAAAAAATATGAGAATTAAGAGTTCAAAATTAAAAGAGAAAGGAAAAGTAAAAGGAAGAAAGAAAACAGAAAAATATATAGAAAATTAAAAAATTAAAGAAAAAAGGAAAATAAATTGAAAAAGTAAAGAAAATAGAATAATATATAGAAAAAAATCTGAAAGAGAAAGGAAAAGAAAAAGCAAAAGGAAAGAAAAAAGGAAAAGAAAAGGAAATAAGGGGGAAAAAAGAAAATCTCAACACACAGCTGTCGGTACTGTGCCGTGGCTCACTTAGTAGAAGAAAAAGAAGGGATCCAAAGGCTGGTGCTTTGCAGTGCTTCTCCCTTACTGTGTGCTCTGAAATGCCATGACATGTGGACAAACGTTCTTGGCATACAGGGGCTCAAAATCAGCCATAAAAGTGTCATTGATGCAGGGAAAAGGAACAAGAAAGCATCACAGCACCGTTACCTTCCTTTCTTTGTTCTTTCTTGTTTACTTTAAAGCTTCTCTGCTTACATTAGGATATGTCATGTTTTCAAAATAGTTTTTCTTGTGTGATGATTTTGCACTGGTGTCATTTCCTCTCCTACATTGATTCTGAATAAATGCATCCATTCTCTGATCCATAATGGAAAGTGTATTTCTGCTGCTTGTATCTTTTAAAGATTTATGGGAAATAACTGAAATTGTATAGACCAGGTCACAGTGGCAGCCCTGCCTTCAGTTCAGAGATGCTCAGTATTCTTCCAACAGATGCACCCTCATGAAGCTGGACCAGAAGAAGCAGGTCAATTCTGCAAATCAACCGCCTTTAAGAAAGGGGAAAGGAGGGTTCTTTTATATGTACTTTGCCTTTTGCATCATTCACTAGAACCAAATAATATTCTTACAGTTACAGTTAAATCTTTTACCGTTGAAAAAATTTATGATCATCATTACATAACAGAAACAACTTCCTGTAAGAAGTGCATTGACCAATATAAAGTGTGATGTGGGTATAGTTCTTGCAATAATGAAGAGAGAGTAACTAGCCACACTGGTTCTTTTTAGTATTTAGAAAGCCTGAGGTTATAAACCTCAGCAAAATAGTATTTCAGAGAAATGGAGACATCTGGTAAAACAGCAGAGTATAATCGCCCTATCATCATTTACTGCAACTCACCTAAGGACAGTTGAGGGATTGTAGAGGAAGACATCTCAATTTAAACTAATTCCTATTGACATCGTCAAATATCCTCTTTCCCTGGTTTAATGCCCAAGCAGGTGAGCATAGGAGAGGATGTTATTGAGAGTCTGGACTGATTAAATTCTTCCCATGCAATGTAGAGCTACTGCAATATTCTCCCAATGATTGTTTTGAAATCTCAAGAGGAAATAAACATTTGGATTAGTCCAATTTTTAAAAAGAAACTGAAACCAAAGGATCTCTTGGATTAGTCTGATTTTGAAAAAGAAACTCAAACCAAAGGATCTCTTGGATCTTAAGAGCTATATATTCATGCATTGATTTGCCTGAGATTTTGGAGTGAAACTGAGACTCTATCATAAGATATTCATCATGTTTGTACATGAACCATAGGCCCATCTTACAAGGTCCTTCATCATAATTAGGTGTCCTTCACCCCACCCCCCTTTTTCTTTGTTTTCCACTGTTTTTCTTCTATTATTTTAATTAACTTTTTTTTTCTCAGACACATTTATTAATTCATGTGATATTTTTAACTTCATCAAGTAGTTGATGCATAGTGAAGGACTGGAGTTACAGAAATAGCTCATCAATGATGAGCATTTTTATTTGGAGAGGTTAGTGAAGTGCTTCACTTTTGGTTATTGAACACACAACATATTCAAGTATATTAATTTTCAGAAAACACTAATCAGTTCCATTTTGAAAAATACAATGCATTTAAAATATTTAAAGTTGATTACCTAGAAACTTCACCTTCTTTCTTGACGTCGTTTAACTGTAGCTGGCTACTAAGCCCCACAATAGCACTCGCTCACTCACCCCGCAGTGGAATGGAGGAGAGGATCAAAAGAGTAAAAGTGAGAAAACTTGTGCTTTGAGAAAAATCAGTTTAATAAGTAAAGCAAAGGCTGTTCATGCAAGCTAGGCAGAACAAGAATTAATTCACCACTTCTCATAGGCAGGCAAGTGTTAAGCCATCCCCCAGGAAGGCAGGGCTCCACCACATGTCATGGTTACTTGGGAAATGTACAAACATCCTCACTGCAAACTAGTTCCCCTTTCCTTCATCTTCCTCCAGCTTTATATGCTGAGCATGACATCATACGGTATGGAATGTCTTTTTGGTCTATTGGGGTCATCTGTCCCAGCTGTGTCACCTCCCAGCTCCTTGTGCCCCCCCCAGCGCACTCACTGGTGGGGTGGGGTGAGAGGCAGCAAAGGCCTTGGCTCTGTGCAAGCGCTGCTCAGCAGTAACTAAAACATCCTTCTGTTATCAAAACTGTTTTCAGCACAAATCCAAAACACAGCCTATACAAGCTACTATGAAAAAAATTTACTCCATCCCAGCCAAAACCAGCACACTTCTGAAAATATGGGCAAAAGTGAAAATTCTCTGTCTGATATAAGACCAGTATATTTGCTAATACCTGTACTGGAAGGAACTTTTTCATCAAAAGCAAACAGTCTCTGTTACATAGAAGTGGGAAAGACAACTGTGTTAAGCAAGTTTTATGAGAGTTTTTAGTAAGCATGGCGTCAAGTCCTGAGATGTGACACACTGCAGGCACCTTCCTTGTTTCCAAGACCCTCTTCATATTCTGAGATATGATCCTATTAAGTTCAAAATGTAATAATTTATTGTAATTTCCTTGATTTCAAAAATATTTTGGTTTTTGTCCAGCTTATTTGTTGAGAGCAATTTTTGTATCCTGTTACTGCGTGGATACAGTAGGAAAATGGGGAGGGTATCAGAACCAGTGAGTTAGCATCAGGAAATAATGTTAACGATTTTGAAAAACAAAACCCAACAAACAAACAAAAAAACCACAAAACCAATAAAAAAAATTAAAACACCCACCTTGCAGTGTATTCTCTCTCTTATGCCTTTTATTGTGGATGAGGAGTTCAGTAAAACTTCCTAGAATCTTCTTAACACCTTAATTTATGTACAAGTCTGCTGACTTCCCTTGCTTTTTCACAGAAATATTAATGTTGTAGAACTAGTGCCCATCAATTCCTTTTATTTCATTTGTTAAACTATTTTGACACATGCCTCAATCCAGAATGTCCAGTGATTTCATCAATATCTGAGGAGGAGAAAGGAGACAAAAGTAGTCATTGAAAAAGAAAGGTGAAATATGAGCATCTAATAATTTAGTGAAACAAGATGGTATAAGCAAGAGGATAATGTTAGGATTGCTTTCCTGAGTATTATCTACATTTTGTATATGGGCCAATGAAATAAAATGTATGATTAAGTTGTTACACTTCACAGATATTTAATCTTATTTCTAGACTATTAATGGCTTATTGTTCTGCTCTACAGAAAAAGGGCAGGAAACACACACACACAAAGTTAAATATTCATCTTGACAGCTTTTTGAAAACTGATCTATTAACAGACCTGTTTTCATCAGCTTCTTCCAAAAAACAAGAAAAAAGAAAATAGGAGAATTCAAGGGAAAAATATCTGTAAGGGAATGTCTTCATTATATTGGTCTTTCACTATGAGGATTTAGTGTTTCAATGAGGGAGGCGAAAAAAATATAAATGCAAAAAGGCATAGAAAGATTATGTATTTCATAAAAAGTAAAACATTTGCGAGAAAGACTTTAAAGAATGAGATTAAGTGTTAACACGAATGTATACATACATTAGTGCAGGCTGTATGCAATGAGGAGGAGAGGATACCTGTAGGATTAGAAGCTCTCTAGTTTAGAGACTGCTTGCTTTTCTGAGTGTACTTAGATGTACTTTAGTAGAGTACATTCTTAGCATGTTACCAATAATAACTTTCTCTATATTCATGCTTTCTATCTCTCCTTCTGCCAAGTATCAAATGTATTTATTTCTTAGATGATGGTGAACAGTGTAAGGAATAGTTCAATGCATACACCACAAGCCTATTTGTTTTAAACTGTCACCTTTGACAAATCCTAACAATGTATGCACAGTTTGTTTCTAAGCAGTCTGAGAAACCTCCACCACTCCCCAGGTTTGGTACTATAATTTTTTTAACCACCTGAATTGTTTGCTTGTTGGTGGAGGTGTAATCTTCAGACACATTCCAAAATTGAAAATAATTAGTTACAGAGAATAAAATACAGATATGGCTTGCCATGGTTTTGAAATTTACCACCCCCCACTCGTGCATTACAGCTGCAATAAACATGTTTTCAAGATCCAGTCATTGCATCTGCATTAAAATGGGGAGGTCACCCATAATAACATCACTCCTGTGACCCAGGTAAAATGAACATATTGCTGTCATGTCCCTATTTTTAAGTGCCAAATGATGCTTGTACATGAGAATGACAGCCATTGGTGTGAGTTGTAGCGATAATCAGATATTATGAATTTCTAGGTGGCTTAAGAATGCAAAATATTTTGCAGTGCCTATCTAGTACTATTTTCTTTTACTCTCACTATGTCAATGGAACTAGGAAAATCTTAGTTGGGTTTATAATGCAATGCAAATGGGACATGGTATTTCTTGTGTGTTAGTAGTTCTAAGTTTTCATACTGTATCCCTTTTCCATGTACATTTATGATAGTCCAAAATATCTCCTTATTTTGAGAATTTCAGGTGCAGGATTTTAATCAACAAAGATTGTACATTTCTAAGAAAAAAAAGGACCAAAAAAATGTATTTCTTTTCTGGTTTCTGCTCATATCCCCAACTTTCTTCCTTCTAGAAATCATTAAACTCCTACTTCAGTGTGAGAGAAAAGCTCTTTCAGCCAGAGCTCCAAAGCTGTGAATTCTTATTTTATTTAGAAACAATAGCTGTGGTGGTTAACCTTGGCTGAGGGTCAAACTCCAACCCAGCTGCTCACTCACTGCTCCTCATCAACAGGATGGGGAGAAAATATGTCAAGATAAAGAGAGGGAGATTGCTTACCAGTTATCATTATGGCAAAATAGTCTAGACGTGGGTAAAATTAATATTATTTATTACCAATTAAAATAATTTGGTTAGTGAGAAACAAAGGAAACAATAAAACAGTACCTTTCCCTCACCACCACCCCAAGGCTCCAATTCACTCCTTCACCCCTTAGTCCTCTACCTCCCACCCCACTGAGGCAGGGGGATGGGGACTGTGGTCTTTCCATAACAGCTTCTCTGTGCTGCTCCATCCCCTGCTCCAGCATGGGCTTTTCCATGGGCAGAGCCACAGGGAAATGTTTGCAGCTCCGACCTCTCCTCCCACTGCCAATACCGTGCCACCAACACCCTGCACATAGTCTATCTCAAAATCATTATTATTTTTTTTTTCATTCTGTGGAATTCCATGAATGATCCCATATTATGTCCAGGAGTAATGCTCTAGATCATCCTTCTCAGTCCTGAGGGACAGGATTCACTTGATGTGTCAGAAACAGGGGAGCTCTGGCTTGTACCCTGACTGCTTTACTTCACACACTGGTCTGGTGCCATATCTACTTTTTCATCAGCAATTCTCTGCTTTATGACAGCTCTCAACACCACTGAGTGCATTAAGGATCCCATTTTCTCTGGCATCATTTCTGAACCACCTTCTGCGAGTTCCATGTTTATTTAGTAAGACCAGAGCTCCACCACTGCATTCGTCATGTCAGTGATTACTTTGCCAAGGGAAGCAGAGAAATGGCATTCCTATTCAGCAAATCATGAAAGCAACTTGAAACTAACTGCACCAATCCTAGAATCAGCTTTACAGCTCACACACACATAATACAGTCACTGCAGAAGGCATTTACTACCAATTCTATCTAATAATTAATTTTAATTGAATTCTGGCTTAATCCAAGACAAAGATCTCCCTGAAGCTATAGAATTTTTCCAACTTAAGTCTCAACTACTTTATTCCAGTTGCTAATCAACTTCACTATTAAAAATATACTAATTTCTGCTTTGACTTTATCTAGTTCTATTCCAATTTATAGAAGTTGTTTTCTGCTATTCTTTGTCCTCACATTCTACAGAGCACTTTAATGTGTTTGAGTTTATAAATCCCAGGATTACATTTACTCATTTTACCACTGCATTATGCTGCTCATAATAACTCCTTATTTAGAGTTATTATTTTCCAGAAGACAGTCCTCCCTTCAGTTGATAGCACCCACATTCTTTGCTGCAACTGTATTAAAACACATTTTATAGGAATGTGTCCAATGAGCCAGATGATACAGACTGTACTCACTGATTGCTCCTTCCTTGTTCACAGCTCTGCCAATGCTTTCATCATTCAAAGATTTGTACAGCACTTGTTGTATATTTAGGGCCACTACACTGATGGCATGCTACATGTGGTGAAAGCATGCCCTTCCAGTTGCCATGTCCCAGTGGCTGTCGCTTTTGACATTTTTCAATTAGTTGTTAGTCCGTTAGTATGTGAGCCATTGGTACCAGCTGGTGGGGATTCTCTTCTATATCTCTTTTTTTCCTAAGAAAGTGAAGCTTACTCAATTATCTGTCCCAGTAACTGTGTAATCCTTGCAAAACCCTGGCAAGTTTTAACCAAATTGAAGAGGAAAGTAGATGCCTCAGTATGTTCCTCCAAGTTTTATCAGAATAGCAACTAGATATGAAACAAACATCCTCTATCCTCTGTAATGGCAGTAAAGGTAAGAAGTAGCATGCACAGGGTGAGGTTAGGTATGAAACCTTTGACAGTGCGAGCGCTCACGGACTCCGTCGCTGGTGAGAAAGCCTTTTCCTGACAGATGAATTCATTGCAGCGTTGAACTTTTAAAAGACCATGGACTTTTCCAGCCTCCTGTTTTCATGGCTGGTTTTATTTCCAGCGTCTTATCTTTGCTTTCATGTAGGTGCCTTTTGAATATAAAGCAGTTGTGGCTGTGACACAATGTGTAATGTGATTTGCTTCACTCACCGGATCTCCCCTGAGAGCACATACAAATTTCTGACAGTGAGACTGATTTTCCCTACAATCTATGGCAATTCATGCTGTGCAGAATTAATTTTCCTTCTTTCTTTTTGTTCTTCACTTATTGGTTTCTGAATCAACTCTCCTTTCCCTTTTTGATTTCTGACACACTATTAGCACACATTCAGGCTTTTGTACTTTCTCTCATGATATAAAAAATGTCAAAAAATTAAATTACCAGAGCAGAAATCTCCTAAGTCAACACTTTCCGGAATCAACGTTAGTTATCTATGATCTGATTTCAAAACTCATCTAATATATGTCACCCAGCATCCTTCTTGGTTACTAAGGGACTGGAATTTCTTGAGCCTTATGTGATGCAATAGCCAATTATTTTCTTAGATAATGCATAATTATTTAATGAACAAATGTACCTCTCTTTTTGAAAGCAGCACAGAAGCTTCTGCAATTAATTAAATTATGCCTGCAACATCAAGACACTACTCAGTCTTATAAAATCTGAAGATCCACCATGACATTAAAAGCTGACAGGTTTGGTTTAGCTTGCTGGCTCATTCAAATCACACTGCCTAGCAGCTGACCAGCAGTGACACAACGGATGAAACAAGTAAACAATTAGACTATACACCAAAGCCTCTCCTTAAAGTTGCTACTGGTATTGGGTAAAAGAAACAGTGGATCTGTACATCATGTTTTAATATAAGTAATAACATTCACAAAATGTGGAGCATCTCCTATTGTATTTTCCTATTTCAGTTTTTCCTAGTGCTTCTTTTGAATTTTGAGAAGACTTAAACCTGTCGTGCAAATGTACAGAGAGTGGAAGGAGGGCTGAAAAAAAATCCCAGACCCATTAGGTGTTATCATCTGTGGCTAGTTTAAAAGCAGAAAACTCCTGTCTATAGTCAAATGAATCATTAGTTGTTTCCAGTTGGATTTTTTCCCTACTGAAAATAAGCATGCATAACATTCAGAGCAAATAGCAAAATAAAATGGTTCTACACAAGCTAAAGATATTCAGTTAAAAACATTGTCACTGTAAGGACAGTAAATAGAAGCATCTGGCTTATGTTAATATTAGCAATCACTTCAGTGAAATAAAGCTACAGTTCCATTGGTGATGCAGAGTACTATACCAGAGCCCTTGTGCTAGTGGAAATACTGTTCTGGCTTGAAGGTACAATGCATTTAGAAAGCAAGACCCTTGTATATAAACTGGTTTAGTTACTTTTTATCTTGGTACATGTTAAGTTTTTCTTCTAAGTGTGATAACTGTAGATGTTTTGGATTATTATCCATTATTGTTTTTCCAGGTGAGCAGTGATGAAGTTCAAACAACAAGGCTGAGGGCAATCAAGAGGGAACTCAGAGCCTTGGGGTGACTGGTTTTGCTCAAGTAGTGTTTTCTTCTATCCTGGCAGTTGCAGGGAGTGATGATGCGTGTAATCAAAGATCACACAGATCAATACCTGCCTCTGGGCCTGGTGCTGCTGGCTAAATTTTTGATATTTTGATCATGGATCAGTTTAAACGTATCCAGACCTGCTGGCAACAGACAGGGTTCACCTGTCTCAAAGGTGGGAAAGTATTCTAGGTCAGGAGTTAGCAGGGCTCACTGAGAGAGCTTTAAACTAGATTCGAAGGGAATAAACCTAGGCTTGCTAGAGATGAGCCTGGGGGTGGCATTCCAGTCTTGGAGGACAGATGGACAGCACAACTGAAGTGCATCTATGCCAATGACTGAAGCATGGGTGACAAACAGGATGAGCTGGAAATCATCCTGCAGCAGGAAAACTCTGACACAGTGACCATCATGGAAACATGGTGGGATGACTTGCACAAGCGGAGTGCTGCAATGGATGGCTCTAAACCCTTCAGAAGGGATAGGCAAGTAAGGAGAGGCAACAGGGTCACCCTGTACCTTATGGAGTGTTTTGACTGCCTAGAGCTTAATGATTGTAACAAGGTCAAACGTTTATCAGTAAGGATTGGGGGAAAGCCAACAAGGCAGATGTCACGGTGGTAGTCTGTTATAGACCACCCAAACAAGATGAGGATGCAGATGAAACTGTCTACAAGTAGGTGGGAGAAGTCTCATGATCACTAGGCCTTATTTTCCTGGGAGACTCTAACTTACCAGTTGTCCATTGGAAATACAACACATGGATAGGAAACAGTCTAGAAGGTTCCTGGAGTGTGTGGGAGATAACTTCCTGGCACAGCTGGTCAGTGAGCCAGCCAGGGAGATTCCCTACTGGACCTGCTGTTTACAAACAGAGAAGGACTGGTGGTTGATGTGGTGATTAGAGGACATCTTGGACATAGCAGTCATGAGATGATAGAGTTTTTGATTCTTGGAGAATTAAGAGGGGGGTCAGCAGAACAGCTGCCTTGGATTTCTGGAGGGCGTAGATTGGCCTGTTAAGGAGACTGGCTGATAGAGTCCCTTGGGACATAGTTCTGAAGGGGCAAGGGGCCTAGGAAGGCTGGACATTCTTCAAGAAGGAAATCTTAAAGTTGCAGGAGCAGAGTGTCCCCATGTGCTAAAAAAAATGGGTTTATGAAAGGCGGGTCCTGCCTGATAAACCTGATCTCCTTCTATGACAAGAAGACCCACCTAGTGGATAAGGGAAAGGTTGTGGATGTTGTTCACCTGGACCTTAGTAAAGCCTTTGACACTGTCTCCCACATCATTCTCCTGGAGAAGCTGGCTGCTCATAGCTTGGATGAGTGCGCTGTATGCTGGGTAAAAAACTGGCTGGATGGCCAAGCCCAAAGAGTGCTAGTGAGTGGAGTTACATCCAGCTGATGGCCCGTCACAAGTGGTGTTCCCCAGGGCTCAGTGCTGGGCCCAGTTCTGTTTATTGATGATCTGGACGAGGGGATCAAGTGTACCCTCAGTAAGTCTGCAGAGAACACCAAGTTGGATGGGAGTGTGGATCTGCTTGAGGGTAGGAAGGCTCTGCAGAGGGATCTGGACAGGTTGGATGCATGGGCCGAGGCCAACGGCATGAGATTCAACAAGGCTTAGTGCCAAGTCCTGCACTTGGGTCACACCAGCCCACGTAGCGCTGGGGCAAAGTGGCTGGAAAGCTGCCAGGCAGAAAAGAACCTGAGGGTGCTGGTTTACAGACGGCTGGACAGCAACCAGCAGTGTGCCCAGGTGGCCAAGAAGGCCAACAGCATCATGGCTTGTGTCAGAAACAGTGTGGCCAGCAGAACTAGGGAAAGGATCATCCCCCTGTACTCGGCACTGGTGAGGCTGCACTTTTACTACTGCAAGAAAGACATTGAGTGAGGTGCTGGAGCATGTCCAGAGAAGGGCAGAGGAGCTGGTGAAGGGTCTAGAGCAGACATCTTATGAGGAGCATCTGGGAGAACTGGGGTTATTTAGCTTGCAGAGGAGAAGTCTAGGCGGGGACCTTATTGGTCTCTAAAAGTACCTGACAGGTGGCTGTAGACAGGTGGGGGTCGGTCTCTTCTCCCAGATAACAAGCACTAGGACAAGAGGAAATGGCTTCAAGTTGCACCAGGGGATGTTTAGACTAGATAGTAGGAAAGATTTCTTCACTGAAAGGGCAGTCAATGATTGGAACAGTCTGCCCAGAGACATGATGGAATCACCATCCCTGGAGGTGTTTAAAAAAATGTGTAGATGGTGTACTTAGGAACATGGTTTAGTGGAGGACTTGGCAGTCCTGGGTTAATGGTTGGACCTGATGATCTTAAAGGTCTTTTCCAACCTAAATGATTCTAGGATTTTATGCTTTGAAGGTGAATTGTGAAAAGCTTCAGGCAAAAAGTGTTGCTTTTGTTTATACATTGGTCCTATGGCTATCCATTTAAAGGCAACTTGCCTTCAACTTTGCAATGTATTTTAAAGACTATGAGTATGGGTTTTAAACAAGAGAAATGTGTACATCTATATCACTATCTATATATCATCTATGTCTGTATGTCTATATAGATCTTTAGGTAGATTCTGTTAGCTATATATAATCTATGTATTTATATAGATCTTTCTATATATCCTTTACAACTTTACATGTATACAAACTTATATCCATATAGATATAGATATTGATATTTATATATATATAAAGTTTAAACTTTCTCTTAGTCTTCAACAGCCTTATGTATATTAGTATAACATAAGCTACAAAACTTCTGAAAATTTTTTCTCATGCTACAGAAAAATTGTTCTCCTTTCCTTCTCTCCATGCACCAAAATCCCTCCACTTCCTCTCCCAGAATCTCTCTTATGGAAAAATAATTCAAATAGAGCAACCACCATATTCTTGGGAATTTATTGCTGGTTTAATATCTAATAAATATAATATATAAAATAATATACTTCAAACAATATCTAATATATGTGGAAGAACTGAATTTGATCCACACCTTCTGCACCAAATTCCCCTCCACCAGGATTCCTTTTTCTCCATTTCTTGCCTATATTTACTATTACCTCCTTCACTGTGCCTCATCTGCCAGGTTTCCTGCCCTTTCAGGTCTTGATGAATGAGAGGCCAGTGGCTCAGTAAGGCTCTTTTCATTAGCTGTAGCAACACTGGCATGCAGAAGTAGCTCCCAAGTCGACTTCAGGGCAGAACTGTCAAAACATACATTATTTAACTGCTGGAGTACTCTCAGGTCCCACTCTTGGCATATTGAGGTAGGACCTTTTCAGGTAAGAGTGTGTTGGGCTGAGAAGCATAATCTTGCAAACAGTAAAGGTATAGGGCAAATACTATTAGAATATTTAATCTAATCCTCCACACAGAAACATGATGCAGCTATGACTTCTGTGATGTTAAACAGTGATGACCATGATATGAAATTTTAGACTAGACACTTGCATTTCACCATGAAGCCTGAGTAAGTATCTGGTTTGCAAGACTTCAGGCAGCAGATTTCAAAACAACAGTCCTCTTGAGGAAACAAAATACATTTATTCGTATTTTATATATCTATATTTGCAGTGAAGCATAATAGTGTTCCACACAGGAAAAAAAAGTATCGTAACAAGTGATTTACTTTAATAAAAGCAATACTATATAGCTGCAGGGATCATTCTTTGCGAGGCTTAGCTCTAATGAAGTCTTTTTCCTAGACCGTGGCAGTGCTAATCATTTTATGAGTCACTGTGACAAGATTTTTCTCGTCAGTGATTCACAACTTCACTCTGCTGAAATTTCTCAGGGGTTTGGCCAGCCCCAGTGGACTCCATTTCTTTATTCTCAGTGTTTCCTCCTTTGCTATTCAAGTCCTAGATTTGCCTTCCAGTACTCAAGGTTATATCTATACAGCACACTCCTAACATATTTACAGAGATCCAAGCTACCTCTAAGCAAAGAGGTTCAGGTACTGGAAGCAGTTTAACCTCAAAATAAGTAACACCATCCAGGCTACTCTGAAGTGCCAAGCACCTCAATTACCATCTTACGTGTCAAGTGAAAGCATACTTTCACTGTTTAAGGACAGTATATTGTACTTAAATTTGGCATGGCTGCAAGTGTCTCTGACTAAAGCCTAAAATATTGGAAATCTATGAGGTTTCCTCTTTTGGGGTCTGCCTAGGGGTGCCTGGGTAGCTGGGCAGACTGGAGAAAAGGCAGATGGGCATATGCCACACGCTGACCTGTCAATGGTGGGAACTGTCACACCAACAAATCCTGAACAACACTGACAGCTGAATTTCCACAAGGACCCTGTTATAACACAGAACATCAGTATGTTTATAGCTTCACAGAGCCCACAGTAGAGAATTATGTGTTTGATTAATCATGTTTAATTACCAGCTCTTATTAGGCTCACATCCATTTTGGACACCATGCTGTAATACAGCAGAGCAATCACCACCCACTGTGTGAACAGACATGGCACACAGGAACGTACAGCTCCTGTGACTCCTTTTTGCCTGCAAACTGCAGTTGAAAACTGTGGCACTGTCACCCAGAAAAGATAAAACACTTAATGTGCTTTCATCTTGGTTTATATAAACCTTATTTCAACACCGGTATTTCAGCCTACCTGACATGGTGCTTCAAGTGGAACATAGCCCTGTATTCCAGGAAGAATTTTTGGACAAACATTTTTTTTTGTGGCTTATAACTACAGAAACATTGGCAAGAATGTTTTGGATATATTAACCTTTAAAATTACATAAATAAAAATCATGTGCAAGGAGACATAATTTTATCTTGCATACAAGTTATTTTGGTAATAGGAATTTGCCTACCTGAATAAGCCTACATGCTTGGAAGTTTGAAACTTTTTACAGATATTTTCCTTATGGTTCTCAGCATATATCTTTGTTCCCAATAGTGTTAGATTAAAAGTCTTGTCCAAAGATAGCTATGATATTAATATATGCAATGTGTAAACCAGCTTGCCTATCATTCCTTTTACCTGCAGTCCTATTCTATTTCTACAGCACAGACTATCAGAAAAATATTCCCACTGATGCTAAACACACAGCAGCAGAGATAAGAATCACACCCTCAGGCACTTCACAGAATCATGGTGTCACAGAATCATAGAATTATGTAATAGTTGCTATTGGAAGGGACCTTTTAAAGGCCATCTAGTCTAACCCACCTGCAGTGAACAGGGACATCTTCAACTGGATCAGGTTTCTCAGAGCCCCATCCAACCTGACCTTGAATGGTTCCAGGAATGGAGCATCTACCATCTCTCTGGGCAACCTGTTCCAGTGTTTCACCACTTTTACAGCTATTGCATTTAAATCTGCTTAGCAAACTCCCATGAAAATAAAGTTATCTACTTGTAAATACTGACCCGTCTAAAGGAATTAATTTTAAAATTTAAAGAAAAATATTTAAGAACTGAGCGTCTGCTGTGCTTGTGCCCCTAGAATCTCCATTTGGCATACTAATCTGCAGACTTACTTTTCCAGGGTTTGTTTAGAATGGTTCTGAAAACATTGGTACCTTGCATGCTATAAAAATAATGCAGATGAACAAAATGAACCGATTATTAAATTATATGTTAACTTCTCAGTGAATGTGGGGCATTCAGAAGTTCCTGTCTCAGAACAGAGAGTCACCTTCTTTTTTTGTTGCTATGCAGCCTCACTATCCATTTTACAAAATCATCCCCCTCCAGCACTAAATGTAATTAAGGACCTCTTTAAAATAATGATTTAATGATCTTCTTTTTATTTTTTTCAAAGTGTACCTGAGCAAACAGAGCATCTGACCCACTCACAAAAGGCCCAGACTGTTATTTTATATGGATCCATCACTGCAGCTAGTAGTGCTTCACCTGGATGATAAGTCTTCAGTTAACAACGGGAATTGAGCACTAATCCATTAGAAGTTGGACTTTTCCCCCTCTTGTGTTGACATGTAACAGCAGACAAAAATGACTGGAAGAAAGGATAGCTTTTGCAAGACAGTTCTGACTCCACAGAGCTGGATTCTGATCTGAACTGTGAGAAGGTAAATACTATGAACCCTTTACAGAAGGCCACATAACTTCACATTTCCACGTCCTCATGGAAACCCTCGTAAATTTACTGATGCTTTTACAACCTTCCATCCAGTCTTTGGCCAAGTATATTCACCTGGGGCCTTTGCCCCAAAATAAGAACATTTGTGGCTAAGTTCTTAGCTCTGCTTTTGTCTCTTTACCACCTCCTGTTTAACAAACAAGCTTGAAAACAGTTGAATCATTTTCTGTGCAACTTACTTTGACTTAGCATATGAGTCTAAAAGAACTGCAGCTCAGGACTCACCTAGCAGTCCCAGTTTTGTACCAAAGTAGGTGACTTTCTGGGCATAAATATTGCAAGGGGGTTCTGCTCAGATATTCTTGTTGGACTGTTGTGTCAGCTCTATCATTTTAGAGAGACTGAGTTCAGACCCAGGTTCGCTGATGGCCCCACGCTGGTGGCTGTCAGGAAAGCACACGGGCTGGCTCAGGGGGGTGAAACCTTCAGCCACACGCAGCACTCTGTGATATGCATGTTTGCAGCAGGGACACAACCTCTTAAAACAGGCTGCAGCTGCCTGCCTTCAATTTGCTTTTGCAGTGATAGTCTGGAGCTAAAGCTCTGACTTGAACTGTGGGAGCAGGGACCAGCTAGGATTTGAAGGTAGTGTGGTTTGGGGATGCTTCAAAAGCTGTGGGTGAATATTGTGGTAGCTCGTGCAAGAAGAGACTGTTCTGGAGGAGCAGCAAATCAGTTACTCAATAAATGGAGGCGGAGGTAATGTGTCTATGCAACAGATTTTTCTTTGCCCACCAGAAAATAACGTTGTCTTTCTTTCTGTAGGGAAATGGATTTAACTGCTCACAGTGAACAGTGGGACTGGTTTATGTATTCTGAAGAATTTCATACAAGCTGCCAGTTCTTTCATTTTCCCCATTTATCAGTACCTTCTGACTGTAAAACTGGTTGGGTTGTACTGACTTCTAACTGGCGATGCCAAAGTTGATCCCCCAAAACTGGTAAAGATTTCTTCAATCTTCTTTCAGAGTGGGATTGTCTTGAAGGGGAGCAGGCCATCTTAGTAAAGCTTTATGGCAAGGTAGGAAAGAAGGAGGAAAAGAGACATGGGTTCACATGCTTCTCAGTTTTCTGATGAGGAGATTCACCATCAGGAACAGGAGTGATATGGCAAGGATATTCCCCTCATTCCGGATTCATCTCAGCAGTTTCTTTCTGTGTATTGACTTGGCCATAGCTCCTGGCACATGTCAGTGCTGCTACTCAGCCTGCTGTTTCTTCCAAGCAATTTCTATAGCTGAAGCATCAAATTCTCAGCAGCTGCTGTCTGAGATGCACAATAGGAAGAACTTTCTTCTTTTGGACAGAACACCTGGTAAGAAGAATGAGATTTTTAGCACAGCTTCTTCCTTCATGCCTCAATAGACATCCCCGTTCCTTTTGCACCTGTTCCTGAACTGCTGCTTTACCCTAGTGTGTATTTCACATACAAACCTTTAAAATCTAACCAAAACCCAAGGTTGGCAGCAAGACAGCAACTTACACAAACACAGCTGAATCAAAAATATAAAGGTTGCTCACTTGGGGAATGGGGCACATGGAAGAAGACTGGGGGTTTATATTCCTTATAGTCATGTGAAGGTCTGCTAACAGCACTGCAGGAGGAAGCTAAAGAGGTTTTACTAGAGACACTAGTGAAATAGAAATGTCATGACCCAAGGATCCCGGGGAACAGAAGAACTGGAACATTGTCCTCTTTATGCTTCCTATAAAGAAGAAAATAGTTTTGGGGGTGGCTTTTAGAACTGGCACAAAACACAACTTCTGTAAAAAAAAAAATAATTAAAAAACATTTCCTAAGTTTTCTGACTTCTTATGCTGGATGTCCAGATCCAGGAGTTAGTATCATGTATTACTAGGTGATGCCAGTGATATGACTTGAACAATGCAGTATGAGATTTAAATAAAATGTGCTTAATCATTTTATGTTTAGAAACTTTCTGATGTCTCTTGAAATTCTTCATTATACTGAAAAAATTCCTAATTCATTAGCATTAAATAAATACATATCTGAAATGCAAAACCATCAAATATTAGTTAAAAATATTCACTCAATTTCAGCTATCTTGCAGTTGAAGTGCCAGAATAAATAATTAGTTTAATTTATGCCGATGAATTTCCGAAGGGAAATTGTGGCCTTTAATAATACAATACCCAACTCTTACATGACACTTTTTTCAACTGTACGTGTCACAATGCTTTAGAAAGGAAGTCAGCATCATTAAAATTAATGAACAGGCTTAGAAATGAGTGACTAAGATATCACACATTCAGATATCATTGCAAAATTTGTTGTTGTGTGCCTGCACCTGGACAGAGCCCTAAGATTAAGGCACAGAATTACTTCTTGTTTTCCAAAACAAGTGGTGATGTGATGGGTGAGTTTGAGAAAACATAACTTCTCCTAAACATCTTATTCATAGTGTAACACTGAATGCTGCTTCTTTTCTGCACCGATTACTGATTTTTACAACAGCCACTTTTTTACTGTTTCTGCAGTTGCTTTCTCATTGTCTCATTTTCTCTGAATGACATTGCTGTCTGTCATCTTTCAAAGTATCTAGGTAACTGCTAGAAAAAAAAAAAAGAAGAAAAAAAGGGTCATTCTAACATGTTTTCACATACAAAAATAACACCTGGAAAACAACGTTCTTTATGTTTCTCCTTTGCTCAAATGCCAGCCCTCTGTGGGGCAGATGCAGTGAGTCACAGCAGGTCTTATACAAATGGTTTTCTCCGAGGCATTTGCAGAACTGTGACACTTACTTTTTTAAAAATGGAGGACTACAGCATCACACAAGAACACGAATGCCTTCATGCACACACATTCCCTCACATGTAGCCTATCCTTGCTTTTAATATTTGCCAAGGCTGGAAATCTAGGAAGGCATCCGCTGTGTAGATAATCCATTACTGCTCCTTCAAGCTCCTGAAGCAGTTAAGCATTATTTTCACAGGGTCAGAATGAGGTATATCCCTTATATCAACCTTTTTTTTTTTGTTGTTGGTTTGTTTTTTTGTTACATTATAACTTTTCCTGGCAAGGCAAGGTGGAATACTTTACTAGATTTATGGAAAAGGAAAGGAAAAAAAACCAGAACACAAGAAAATTAATATATGTATCTTCTATTCTCCATGCTGATAAACTGCAGCTTTAAATTCAGTCATCCAGTCCTTACTGTAAGCATCAGTCACATCAACAGTTCATCCTCTCTTTAATTTCTTTCGAATAAACTGCATTATTGAAGCTACCAGTACCTGGTGCTTGAGAAAGAAGGAAAAAAAAAAAAAAAAAGAGGTAAATTCCCATGATAAAAAGGACCTTACTTTTTTAAACCAAAATTTACCCACATTAATCAATGTCATTGAATTTCAGCATGCTTTAAGAGATAAATGCTTGAAAGGTGCTTTTAAGATTCAAAGCAAGAGGTAGCTAGGTAACCTAAAGAACAAAAGAAAAAGAGGGCAGACGGTTGTCATGGGACCTGTCAGACTATTAATGATTTTAATGGAAACAAATTTTATATGAATAATCAAAAAAATGTTTGGGTATCTTTAAAAGTAGTATTTGTGGTTAATAACTTTTCTTACATTCTTCATCTCCCCATAATGAAATAAGGAGATGTGATGGAACCCCTTAATCATACACTGCCTAACAATTCCCCCCTTGATAATTATGACGAATAAGAATACAGTCCCAGTCAATTAATCTCTAGTTTGCCTTGAGGTTTATATTAAGAATATTCTTATGACTACACCCTAAATGTTCAAAAACTGCAGAAAAGAAGCAGCAAAAACTGCCATGGTACCTGGCTAAAAATGTGCAAGATTTTCACACGGTTGCAAATCCTCTGTTACTTACAGTGATGAAAGGTTTAAACCTCTGTGTAAGACTAACAGTGCACATTTTCGTGAGACTGAATGTTTAAACTTATTTCTCTTGTTTCTGATACTGAATGATCCAGCCATGTAAATTATACTGCAGTTTCATGCAACATTTTATAATATAGGCACATTCTGTTGAGATTGCAGTCATAAAAACTTATATTAGGTAATATCATCTAAAGCCACCCCCACAATGCAGTTTTTCCAAATGTTCAAGGATACCAACTCGTTATTACAATAACATCAGTTCTTCCTTTGATAACCTTCTTCCCTCCCTCCCTCCCTCTCCCACCTCAAAGGGCTCAAAACAAGCAAAAATCCTCTAACATCCTTTGACTGTGATTTTATTGGGTTGGTTTTTGGTGTTATAGTTTCTCTATGTACAAGCCCAAGCAAGAAGTGGCCCAGCTTATCCGTTCCAGTGGCTAATTATGACAACAATTAATAAAAACCCAGAATCCTTCAGGTGTACTGCACTTGAAAGGAGAGGCAGCTAAACAGAAACTATAGTAATACAGTTAAAGATGCAAATCACTTCTGGTTTCAATCCCTCTTGTATTAAAGCAAATAACTATTGTAGTTTTACTTCACTTTCTCCAGAGTATACAATCACAGACAATACTGTATTGCACACAGGAAAGAGCAGCTAAACACCTTGCTGTGATTACCTGGGTGATTGTACTGTTCTCAGATAAGTATAATTCTCAAATAAGTATAGATCTCAAATAGGTGTAAAGATCTATAGTTGACCCCTCTCAGCATTTGGTCGATGAATGCATGTCCACCCTCCTTATACTCTGAGAAGATTGGAAACTGTTTTGCTATACTTAACAGAACACCAAATTTATTTAGCCATGCTAATTATGAACACATCCTGTTATCAGCATGAAGTGGAAAAGTGATCCTGTGCCTGTCTCTGAACGATGCTGCAGACCCACCACCATAAGGTAGGGTGGAACAGGACCAGGCAATGTGTCATCACTCTGCAGATGAAGCGTGAGGACACAACTTGCCTTGGCTTCTGCTTCCTGTGCCAGGCATGTACTTCAGGAAGACAAAGCCAAGAAAAATTAAGTGATTGACTGCCTTCAAAATGATGAAGAACTAAAAATCTCTACCCTAACAGATATGCTTGATGAAGAATAAGTGGCCACAGGGGATTTTTGTGATAAAGGCTTTATATCAATGACTTTGCTGCTTATTTGCACAGTTAGAGTGGTGTGATTTTAAATGTCCATGAATATATCTGCTATATCACCCAAGTCACTTACAGCTTTAACTCATTTTATAGACCTGACTGTAGATGGCCTGTGCTCAACTACCTCTGACTGAATACAGCTGGTTTTTTTGCATCATGACAGCTAGACATGAAACAAACTAAATGCTAATCACATTCAGCCAACAAGTTGATCACAAATAATGTAGGCCACCAAGCAAGACAATCTGGGCAGTCATCATTAATGTCAGTCAACTAAACTCAGCCTCCATAATCCTGCTTAGACACAGTAAAATATCCCACAGAACGGTCAGGGTTAGAAGGGACATCTAGACATCAACTGGTCCAACCCACCTGCTAAAACAGGTTTGCCTACAACAGCACTAAGCCGTCTCCAAGCAGGTTTTGAATTTCTCCAGAGAATGACTCTCCACAGCCTCTCTGGGGAGCCTGCTCAAGTACTTGCTTGTCAACCTCAAAGTAACACAGTTCTTTCTCATATTCAGATGGAAATTTCTGTGTTGCAGTTTGTACCCATTGCCTCTTATCCTGTGTCTGGGCACCATTGAAAAGGGCCTGGCTGCGTCCTCTTGACACTTGCTCTTAAGATATTTGCAGACATTGATAAGATCCCCTCTCGGTCTTCTCTTCCCCAGGCTAACCAGGCCCAGTTCTCTCAGCCTTTCCCCATAAGGGAGATGCTCCAGTCCCCTCATCAGCTTTGTTGCCCTCCACTGGACCCTCTCCAGTAGTTCCCTGTCTCCCTTGAACTGGTGAGCCCAGAACTGGACACAGCACTCCAGATGGGGCCTCACCAGGGCAGAGCAGAGGGGAGGATCGCCTCCCTCCACCTGCTAGCCACGCTACTCCTGATGCCCTCCAGGATCCCACTGGCCTTCTTGGCCACCAGGGCACACTGCTGGCTCATGGGCATCTTGCTGCCTACCAGAACTGCCAGGTCCTCCTCCACAGAGCTGCCTTCCAGCAGGTCAAGCCCTCACCTGTGCTGGTGCATGGGGTTGTTCCTCCCCAGGGGCAGGACACTACACTTTCTTTTCTTGAACTTCATGAGGTTCCTCTCTGCCCAGTTCTCTAGCCTGTCAAGGTCCTGCTGAATGGCAGCACAGCCTTCTGGTGCATCAGCCACTCCTCCCAGTTCTGCATCATTAGCAACCTTGCTGAGGGCACACTCTGTCCCTTCATCCAGACAACTGATGAATAAGTTGAACAGGACTAGAACTAGTACTGACCCCTGGGGAACAACACTGGCTGCAGGCCTCCAGCTAGACTCCGCACCACCGACCCCATACCTCTGAGCTCTACCATTCAGCCAGTTCTCAATCCACCTCACTGTCCACTCACTTAATCCACACTTCTCAAGGTTACCTATGAAGACATTATGGGAGGCAGTGTCAAAATCCTTGCTGAGGTAAAGGTAGACATCATCCACTGCTCTCTGTCATTTACCCAGCCATTCATTCCATCATAGAAGGCTATCAGGCTGGTCAGGCATGATTTTACCTTGGTGAACACATGTTGACTTCTCCTCTTGACCTTCTTTTCCTCCATATGCTTCAAGGTGACCTGCACTGTAGAGCAGGGACCCTCAAACTACGGCCTGCGGGCTGGATATGACCCCCCAGGGTCCTCAATCCGTCCCCCAGTATTTACAGACACCACAACGCTCCCCCCCCCGGGGGGTTGGGGGGGAAACTAAGCAGCCACAGATGACTGCCTGCCACTTCATCCTCGCGCCAGCCCCCTGTTTAAAAAGTTTGAGGACCCCTGATTTAGAGGAATGAAGGCAGAGGGTTGATTAGCATTGATAACATGCAGCTGTGGCCTCGCCTTGAAGGCAGTGGGTTGATTGACATGGAAGATGTGCAGCTGTAGCCCATTCCTGCTAAGTAGTTAAATAGCCCTGAGGATGGTGGGGGAGGGGGTTGGGTTGGGTTGGGTTGGGTTGGGTTGGGTTGGCTTGGCTTGGCTTGGCTTGGCTTGGCTTGGCTTGGCTTGGCTTGGCTTGGCTTGGCTTGGCTTGGCTTGGCTTGGCTTGGCTTGGCTTGGCTTGGCTTGGGTGAGGAACAGCACTGACAGTAGAATCTGACTGATAGTAAAAGCCTTGTTGTAGCTTAATTGTTTGTGCTGCAACACTCCAAGGTCAGCTGTTCTGATCTTTTTATTGCTAAAGAACTTTTTATATACAACATTTACTGAGAGGTTTTAAGCTTCATAGATGTTTTTTTGTCTCTGTTACTGAATAAAATTCTAATTCCTCTTCTATACTGTATTTTTGATACTTCTGACATAGGATCACCTTTTCTTAAAGAAGGATGAATATTGCTGAAAAAGAGCTAAATAGCCGCCAAAGAACTTTCCCCCTATGTAAAAGACAAGTGCTTTAACTCAAGAAATGGCCATGATGTATAAGATAAAATAGAATTTGGTTCCTCCGCCTTGACTTAGTGAGAATTGTCTACCACTTGCATGGGTTTGTTCAGCATCTGTAATTTGAGCAAAATTAAGATCCCTGCTTTGTCCTTTGCCTCCGTTTCTTATACACACATTAAAAATGAAGACATATAAACCTTTCAGGCACATGCAATAAATATATATTTTTAAAAAGCTTCTGATGAGATTGTTTCTACCCGGAACTGTAGTGATATTTTAAGCTTTTTATTCATAGTTACTTGCTTTGTGAATTAATAGAGCTCTAGTGTCATGTAAGTTAAAATCAGAAGCATTAGCATTTTCCTAGAACAAAACACAGAGACCATGTATATATCTGTTTTAATGGCACTATTTGTAATTAAGCTATTCTCTGTTTTAAATGTTCATTTCTAGTTTGTATAGCTATTTATATAGCTATGAGAAGAACATTTTCACAGAAGGGATCTATGGAAAGAAAAAACATCTTGTCTAGCCACACTTAAAATTTTCAAATTCTGTATTCAGTGAAAAATCTATACAGGAGATGGGTATTGTATTGCTTTCTGGAAGCACTGAGTTTCAAGCCTAGACATATCTCCTGCAAATCAGAAACAGTAATTTTACCTCAAAAGATACTGTAGGAAGTTGCTGCAGTAATAGGGAACTGATTTTAGTAATGCAGAGCAAACATTGGTGGAATAATGGGACTTGAATATGAAAACCGCTTTTTGGAGTAGTAATAATTTCTGTCACAGTGTACACCAATATGAAAAAAACTATTATTATTATTAATGTTGGTTGCTATACTCTAGTATGAATTGATAAAGAACTGAGCTGAAATTGCTTGGATTGGAATATTGGTATCAATATTCCAATTAATATGAAGTCTTAGTTCAAGTACAAAGTGTGGACGACTTACAAAATAAAATGTCAGTATTATCTCATCCAAAATTTGCCTTAAAACCTGAAGACTACATTTCTGTGAAAGTCAAGATAAATGGGATGGTAATTTATCATTTTTCAAGCATTAGAATGTGAATAGCCTAAGTTTAGTACAGTGTCTTGATGGTCGTTCAAACCACTGGGTAAATCAGAACTTTAGGTTTCCAATAAATAGATCTTTTAGCACAATTATTGTGATACAGTTGTGAGATGGTTGTGAAATTCTCAAAAGCAGTCTGAACTTACCTATTTTACTGATAAGATTCCTATTATTGTATCTGAATGCCTCACAATCTTCAGAACTTAGCAGAATAATAAAAAGAAAAAGGTCTAGAGGAGGCCTGAAGACGTCACCTAGATTACTCTATTACAAAGTCTGGATCCACTGCATCTGCTATTTCTGACACATTTGTCTTAAAAGTTTCAGTGATAGAGCTTGCTGATCCTTCCTAGGCAGTAGATTCAAGTGTATAACTGCCCTTAGACTTAAAAGAGTTTTTGGCTCTGGCGATTATAGAAAACAGATTTTGTTACTCTTTGTGTCAGCTTTTTATGTATTTGAAGATAGTTATTTCTTCCCTTGACTGAAGAAATTCAGTTCTTTCATGCTGTACTCAGGTCATGTTCTGTAGCCCTGTGGTCAGACTTATTGCTCTTCTCTGGACAATCCTGGAGGACAATGTCTTGAATTAAATACAGCTGAGGTCTGTCCCAAGAGAGAATGAATGACTTAATGTATCTGAGATTATATAAACCTTCATAGCAGCCTTTTTCCCTTTTTTTGCTGCAGTATGGTGTTATAGCCACTAGCCCACAAACATTGCGTCCTTCGACCTTACTAGGTAAGTTGCACCAATGCCCAAAGGAATTGAAAAATCATGAGTACAGGGGAAGAGAAGTCAAGAGGATCCATTCACTTTGTGTACTGGTGGACGAAGATGTCTGCTAATAATAAGAGTCACCACTGAGTACATAAATTTGACTGTCTTTCTCCTACTCCCTGTGATTAAATGACAGAATTTCATTCCTTTTGCCTGTTCTTCCTGTCGATCTCTGAAGGTGACACTCCTTGCTTCCCCACTTCAGGAGTTAGCTATAAAATGCTGTGTGGTGTGACTTCAGATTTGTCCTTTAGGTTGAGTGGCATATAAATCAGTCTCTCACTTTTCAAACAAGTTCTCCAACTGCTTGTAAAAAGCTTTACTTCTTATTACATTATCACCAGCATTATATATAGCTGATACTAGCCCCAGATATTTGTAACTCAGAGGCTTGCTGGGCTGGATGTGTTTTCTGTTAACATAGTAAACTTCAACAGATTAATATTTCATAAATTCATCTGGACTCTTCCTGAGCTCAGGTAGACTCTTAATAGGAGTAATATTTGGTGACAAAGCATTCACTATGTGTACATATTTCTCTTTTTTGTGTTTGTTTTTATCCTGTCTTTGATGTGTTCTAGCTCATGTGTTGGAAGGGGGACTGAGCATCCACTTTCCAATAATCTTCTCTAGACCACTAGCTCTCTGACTTGGCCAGAAGAGGACCAAGCTGCTGGTAAGTCAAGGTCAAGAGTGAACTTCTGATGTGGAGAAAAGCCAAGAAGTGTAGAATAACATCATTCTCCAGGATCCATCCACTGTGAATAAAGTCAAACGTTCCAAAAAAAAAAAAAGGTCAAACGTTCCTAAAAAAAAATATGGGACAGATAAAACTGTAATAACACAGGGAGATGGTGAATAGATGGAACGGAGTACCATATAGAAATGAGGTTGGAAGGAAGTTTAGGGATTGATCATGCAAGTTCCTGTATGAAAGCTGGAAGTATAAACAGGAAGATGGGTGCATAGCTCTGAATAAAACAAATATGGGAAACTTGGAGGAAGACGAATAGTAGTACACACTATTACCAGAATACAACATATGTAAGAGACCTATACAAGCTGTGCAGTATATGGCTTTCAAAAATGTCAATCCTTATGATTTTGTCTGGTTTCAGAAGAAAAAGAATGTTTAATTTCTGATTCATTTGTTTCCCCATATAACCCAATAAATGTCAAACTCTGTTTATGGTGGGATGGGACTATGTCTTGAACTGTTAGCTCAAGGTATAATAGCAAAAATATTGGAAGAATGAGATTAATCACTTCTTCAGAAAGACATAATTTTAATCGTAAAAATGTTGGCTTCTGTTTTCTTTAAATGGCACACAGCTGCTCCATGCTATTTAAACCTTTTTTAGGAACATAAAAAATCAGAGAAAACAAATAATTACTGCCTGAAGGAGACTAACTTTACTTTTATACTTAAAGCCAGAGAGCATGACTATTTCAAGCCCTTACCAAGTAAGTTCAGTTTGACTGAAGGATGAGTTTCAGATCTGCAAAGCTCTCAGGTACTCTGCCTGGGTAGCATATACACATGAGAGAATAGGGAGAGTTTCTCAGCTGATCCCAAATTAAAATAATTTTTAAATTATTTTTTAAAAGAAGAGAAGATAGAAGTATTAAATACTCACTTGAAAGCAACTCCAGAGGGAGACTTCTTTAATCTCAGGGAAAAATAATTGGAGAGGATTAATTTATTACAAATGGGTCACAAAGTGGTCAAAAAAAGACAAGTCCAGAAACATCATAGCAATGTCTTGAAATGCCTGTATGAATCCTAGTTAGTACAGATACCTTGATGAATTACCCTTAGTCAATAAGGACTAATCAATAAAAGGATATTTATCAACTTTGATCAGAGATATTAACTTCTACTAAACCTTCACTGTCAGAGCTATATGATCATCAAAAGTCATTTGAAACCTATCTGCAGTTGTTCTGATTATGGTGCAGGTGTATCCCAACAGAAAAGCATATTTTCTTGTACACAGGGAAGCAATAAGAATCTATAAAAGAACAGAAACAGATGACCAAAGCAATGATTGACAGAAAAAGCAATGTTCACAGGGAAAGTTACAAATCTTCCATTCTAATAAAAATATTGTATCACTGATTAGAAGTGAATGCTATTTTCCAGATCTGTTATATCTGCTGAAGAACGAATATGGAGTGAAAAGAGAGTTCCTTGCTGAACAAGCTTTACAGCCAGGGAAAGAAAGAACAGATTTATAACACTGACCTTGCTCTACCTGAATTCTTTGTAGATCAAGGAAAAGCTATTTCTCAACTTGCTAACACAATGTTTAGAAAGGTAATATATGATCTAAAAGAAGCTGAATAAAGCTATGTTCAAATTAGGAGAGATGTGTGAACAAGTAGTCAGACAGTGGATAAGAGGAAAAAAGGACTGGAAATTGATAAGATAGGAGTTACCAATTCTGTCAAGAAATGCTTTTTTCTAAATTTTTGGCCTTTATTGTTTGTAGTTGGCTTATTTGTCTTTTAATAATTCAGTCGCTTGTTATTTTTAAAGTTAAATTTGAAAAATCAGGAAAAGAAAGGGGAAAATCCCAGCAAGAGATCTTTCTATTGCTGTTCTCCTTTTATCTTTTCCTCCATATATTTTTTTTGTTTGTTTCTGTATTACTGCAGCAGTTCTGAATGTTAATGATAAAACACTTGGCTTAAACCCAACATGTGCAATAAAAGGCTTAGTTACTCAGTACTTGTCCAGAACCTCTGAGAATTTCAGACCTTAGTGTCTTTGGAACCAGTGCATATATATCCCCAGGTTAAAATTAAAAGGAAAAAAAAAAAAAAAGGCAAGGTGTATCCCAGAACATCGAAATTCTAACTTGATTTGAAAACCATTAAAGCAGGACGGTCTGATTGTTTTCAAGAAACAGAAACAAAAGAAGTTGAAAACTAAAAAAGTAAAAAAAATGTATTATCAGAAGAAGGGCATTTATCTGGCTAATACACCAGATGAGTGTGCGGTCACTCAGAGGGACCTCAAGAAGCTGAATAAATGGGCCAGCAGGAACCACATGAAGTTCAATAGAGGGAAATGCTGGGGAGGAATAACCCCAGGCACCAGGGCAGGCTGGGGGCAGCTGGCTGGAAAGCAGCTTTTCAGGGAAGGACCCAGTGGTCATGGTGGACAACTTAAGCATGGTCCAGCAATGTGCCATTGCCTCAATGAAGGCAAATGGTATCCTGTCCACAGCATGACCTGGTGCCTGGGGTTGTTCCTCCCCAGGAGCAGGACTTTGCACTTCCCCTTTTTGAATTTTATGAAGTTCGTCAGCCCATTTCTCCAGCCTGTTGAGGTCTTTCTGTGTGGCAGCATGACCCTTTGGTATATCGTTTCTCCCAGTAATCGGAAAGGGGCCTGCTTTCTGAAATTGTGCTGGATCCTGAATCTCAGGGATTGTCACCTGAGGTGACAATCAGCACTCTCCTCTGTGAAGCACTTTTCTCTGACTAGCTCTAAAGCAGATTCCACCCAGTATGCCAGATTGCATGCAGAGATTATGAGTTTACACATTCACTGGGGGACATAACATTTTAAAAAGCTAGGTCTAACTGCATTTAGTCTGTAGGAGATTAAGTTCCATTTTGGCTGCAGGCAATGATTTTTTAGCCAAAAGAGAAAAGCAACTTCCTATGGCTGAAGGCAAAATGTGAACTGATTCATATAAACCTTTTATCTTCCATCTGTTGACTGACCAGCTTTCTTGAAGACTTCCTTCATCCCATATAGGGACACAGGTGGACTTAAGAAATTTACCTGGAGGCAATCCCCATCTGTCTGCACCCAGACCATAACCTGCCATAACCTCCACCTAGTTACCAAATGGAAGGTTAGCCAAGGTGTGGGAGCTTGGCTGCCACCTGTCCCCAGCAATTTGAAATCAAATATCCCCAGTAACATGGTGCTCTTGGTCCTGTGCACAATAATCAGAACCTTTCACAAGCTCTAATAAGTTACTAAAACAATGCTGTATGAAAAGCAGTGCAAGGATTACAGACAACAGTGCCAATGCTAATTAGGGTTAGCCAAGGTTTTCTCATTCATACAGCTAGGGGAGCATATGGGAAATGTCATGTTGTCATAGCAGATTCTTTGATTCAAAAAGTTGTGTGAAACGTCAAAGCCAAGTAAAATAATAGCTGCATACAACAAATGCGAAGCACGAGCTTCAAGTAACATATCTTTTTTTGCTGCCTGTGAATAGTTGTAGTAAGAATGCATGCAAAAATGCAATCTGCTGTGATGCCTATTGTCAAGCTGTTGCTCTGCCTCTTCTAAGATGATTCTCTATTTTTTATTTGAAAGCATTTAAAACGTGCATTTTAAATGAAAGTGCTTTTATTCCAGCAACACAGAAAGCCCTAGAATTAAAAAATATTATTAACTGAAAGAATGTTATGCCTTGTAAAAGCTTAAAATGCTTCCTTTTCATATGGTTGTATCTCTTCTTTCTTCCTGTATTCTGTAGGATTGAATTAGAAGAGACTCAACAATTCTGATTGTGTTAGTTAATGACTGATCCAAATCTTAGATTTCTTAAAAATATTACCATTCCTATGTAGATCTCTCTTCACTGTGATGGTTCAGTACAAATAATAAAACAAGCATTTCACCTTCTGTGTTGGGACTCACCTAGGAAGGAAGCCTTTTTAGATGATGTTACAAAAGCTCAAGTGTATACATGCCCTAAATATAGCAGTCATGTAATTTCAGTGACCCTTGGCCTCTCTGAGGAACACTGAAGTAATTCTTAGCAGACAAATGCAAGTTAGTGGGAGGGACCCACAGACTGAGAAGAATATATGTTTGGCAGGAGGTGGTGTAACAGGTTTTTTTACTTTTCCTATAAGAGAAGAAGCAAAGCAGTGAAAAGTATGTTAGACTCAATATATGAATGAGCTGTTTGTTTGCTTTTTTGGTTTTGTTTTTCCTCTACTATATTGCATCAGGAATGATGCTGGATTTGTTGTTCACAGATTCCCAAAGGAAAGAAACACAAGTAGCTGAAATGTAGACATTGCCAGCATTTTTTCTCTCTATTTCTGACTCTGCCTCTAGAACATGAAAAGACTAATGCTTTGCAAGAAGGAGGTTTTCCCCTTGTGTTCTTGGTTAGCCCATGCCAGATCACCCAGCACCTTGGGCTGTAGTTTCTGTTTTTCAGCCATCCTTTTTTTTTTTCTCCCCCTCCTTTTTTTTTTCTTCTTTTTTTGGGGTGTGTGTTTTGGTGTTTGTGGGGGTTTTTTGTTTGTTTGTTTGTTCCCCATTTAACCTAACAGAAGTGTGGCAAGCACATCAGTTACCTTTAACAAAGTCTGCGGTTGCTCAAAGTCATGCTCGTTGGCAAACCTAACAGGATAGCAAAAGTGGGCCTTAAATTGTGTGTGAACCATCAGAAGTTCAAATCGTATTTCAGATTTTGTCATCTCACTTACAGGGAAGCTGAGTTGCATGCAAACTTTTGGGCAATCTGAATCTCTGGCTTTGGGAAAGCAAATCAGTAGGATATGTTGAGGCTGACAACACCCAAGCCAGTAGAACAGCGGGACCCCTTGGGAGCTGTTGTAATCTTTTGTGGACCACAGACCACAGTTTGAGCTCCCTTCCTCCCTCAGCTTTCCAGAATACATGATGTCTATCCTGTGGCTATTGGGCATTTGAAGATTTGATGGCTGGCTGTTGGGATCAGGAAGGTTGGAAAGGTTTATGCTTTAAGACTACCAATCACTGCAGACCAACAACTTGCTAGTGATTTTTAGAACTGAACATAATGAAACCTTAGTGGAATATTCAGGACTGCTCATTTCAGTATTGTTTTAAAACTATCTTACTTCTTAACTTGAGGCTGTGGCTTGAGCTGATGAATACTACATGTAAAGCTATCTTCACATTGTTCCTGGCAGAGATTACTAGAAAACTGTAAAAAAAAATCGTTATGGAGACTTGTAGTGCAGACCTTTGTTTGAATGGCTTGTGATTTGACTCTCAGTTTGTTTGAATGACTTATGATTTGACTCTCAGAAACTGGCCCTTTCTTTTAGTTATTTGGTGGGAAATGGAGGACAGGGTCACCGAGAGAAACTGGGTCTTGTTAGAGCCTGTAGATGGCATTATGACATTACAGCATTTCTATCCACTATCTCTGGACACATAAAAAAATATAAAGTACCAAGAGGTCATAAAGGTGTAGAGCAGCTATGCCACAGTTGATGAAGTTACATTACTGCCAACCAGTATCATTTACATCCCTTAAAAAAAAAAAAAAATCAGTGTAATGTTTAACTGAGATCAGTGTGGTGAATAAATGCTATATAACCTATGAGTAATGTACTGAGTAATGCAATCTAACTGTTTCTCAGGAGAACTTGGCTGTGGTTTTAGTCAACTAAAAATAACAATTGCCAAATCAAAACTGGAAGCAATTGTGTAGTCAACAGTGGGAAAAGCCAAGACATGCCTTAGGGCCTTAATTGCCTGGCATATAGAAAACAATATGACCCGAGTGCATTACATTATTGGTATTATGCCTTGGAAGTACCAAAGATCCGTCACTTGAAAGGAATACTATTGCAATTCTTTTTCCCTCAGAATCCAAGGCAGAAAATGAAGATGCAGGTAAGAGTGAAAACATGTACTTAAGCACATGTAGGATTCAGTTAGCATGCTCTCCTTCCTTCTGTGAATCAAGTTTCAGGTCAGTAGTCTGTAACAAATCCTCTGTTCCAGGGGAAGACAAGCTAGTGCATTACAAAACAGAAACCACACTACCTTTTAAAATGTCTATGAAAATGACATATGTCTACCAGAATACATAAAATTATTTAACACATTAAATCAATAAGATCTTTCTGAGATTAACTTATCTTTTTTCAAAGGAGATACTCTTTCAGTAGAGATCAACTAAACTTGAATTACCTTCAGTATGCACAATAAACTCTCAGATAATCGTGATCTGAGATGAAAATTGTACTGTAAAGCTTTCTTGCATGTTCCAAATATGTTTATATTTTGCTAGTACATATTAAAGTGTGTTAGTATCTTAAATTGTAAGCAGAATTATGTATATCAAGTATGGCTGGAGAGTAATGGAATTGCTTACTATAAGAGGATTCAGAGTAGGGTAACATGCTGACTGGTCTTCAACTGTAATTTGGGGGTTGCACACATTGAAGAGTGACTGTTTTGCATCAGCTACGGGCTTAACAGGTATTTCTGTATAATGCAAAGCAACTGCCATGATCTAGTTGTGTATCAGGAGAAAACCCCTATCATTGTGCTTCGATCAGGTCAGTGCATCCCAGGTAATGTGTCAGAAGAATGAAATCATTCAGTTGATCCAGGAACTATGAAAAAACAACTCAATGATAACAGCGTCAATAATGTTTTGTTGTGAAAGAAGATAAACATCTAACATAAGTTAGGTGATCATTAATCAGAAGCTGTGGTTCCACGGAAGGTTTTGACAAGACTACCTTTACCTCAGATGACTTTTTTCCTGGTGTCCTTTGAGACATGTCTTCCAGCTGATGAGACTTGAAACTGATGGAGCTTTCTGCCTTTGTAGCCTGAACTTGCATTCCTGGTTAACACACATGGAACTGGAGCAATGAACTCTACAGGGTTGTTAATCCATTAGAATGGAGGAAATTGCTGTTAGGAGAGACTACAGTAACACATCTCTGTACAACAGCAGAGCACAATCCATCCTCCCTTCACTACAGTGACTCCCTATGGAGTGCTGAACAGGCAGAGGAGAACCTGAATCTGTCTGTCATAGCAGTTCTATGAACTTTGAAAGAAAAAAAAAGCAGTTGGCTTTTTCATACTCAGCTCTGTCTGTCTTCCATATGTGATGAAACATTGCTTTCATGCGTAAAGTCATAAATCTTGGGCAGTATTATATAGGTTAAATTCATTATGGAGTCTTTCATTGGCTAATAGTTTAGCAATGTATTTATTCATTAAATGAATGGGATATGAGTCTGGTGAAGGGAAATGAATACTGAAAAGAATTGCATTTTTCTGGTGTTGACGCTATATTTGAGTCTTTATCCTTTGAAAGCCTGGTTTGGATATTACTCATTTCATGCATTTTAGGAAATCTGTTTTGAAATGTGCAGTGGAACTTCCATCTCAGACAGAAGGCTAGTAAACGTTTTGCTGTGAGAAATAGAGTTTGTCTGTATGATGAATAGTGACTTTGTCTAGGCATAGAGATTGTGTCTTAATGTTAAGTTTGTTGTGGTGCTACTGAGTTGAAATACAGCTGGGATTTGAGATCCTGAGTGCCCGATTTGGCACTGAAGAACACAGCTTCTCTGCTGTCTATGAACCTGTGCAGCAGTTTCATCAGTTGAGGACAAGCATTGCAATTTTAAGATAAATCAAAAACTATTTCTGATGTCAAATACATCTGTAACAATTAAATAGCATATGCAGAATGGTATACAACAATTCTTGCATCCTCATACATCCTCATACATGCTCTAACTGACTTCACTATTCACTGCTGTGAACATCCACTGTTTAATTTGTTTCTGAATAGATTCTGATGGTAATTTTATTACCTCTCTAAGTGTGTTTTCATTTGGAACAATGAAGTGGACATTGGTGAATGAGTCACTCGTAATTAGACTGAGGTGTTTATGCTGCACTTCTAATAAAAGACACAGCAAATAAGATGTTTACTAATAATTATAGGGAAACAATCTAATCAGTTCCTTTATCATACTGGAAATCATTGAGAAATTTTGTTTGAGGAGAGAATTGAGGAGAACAAGGTCCATCTTAAATTACTAGTAATATCTTAGAGTTTCTGACATTCTTCAGGCTTTATCAGTTTCTTCAAGTGCACAGCACTGTCTGCAGCCTAGTGATCAGCCTGGTAGGGGACACCTTCAGCTCCTGCCACTCGATGATGGCAGTTCAAATGAATGGCAGAAGTCCCACTGACTGGAATGGATGACATTTGGAAGTGGGTGGTTGTGACCATACAACTCCTTTCTTAAAAGTGTTTATTCAGCCTTTCTCAGTCCTGGTACTGTTTTGATATCTTCTGCTGCTTTCTGATGCTGTTACAGTCATCTGAGTGCAGCCTGACTTGTATGGTATTTATTGTGTTTCCCCTGCAAAGCATTTCTCTGTAACCATAGCCACTCAGTGTTGTACAGGGACAGGGAACTGGAGTCCTTGAAATTAAAGATGCTTTACTGTGCAGTCTCCAAAAGCAGCAAACATCACTAACTGCCTCCTCCCCTCCCCTGCTGCAGCTCACGTATTGTGTGTGGGCCTGGACTTTCCAAAGCAACTGTCAGATCTGTAAATGCATGGAGCAATAAAAAACATGAGTTAAATTAACAGTATCTAAAGAGAAGAAGGTTGTAATTCTCTGTACAGAGAAAAAAGAAAAAATCCCAGAGATATATCAATTCCTCTCAGCCAACATGTGTTTGCAGACATGCAGGGGAAGAAGCAAATTCCAGGGACTGTTGGTGACACTGGCACAACCAGGCCTGGTGCACTACTAGAACATGGTCCCATTAAAACCATGGGCTGTTGGACACAGCAAAACAAAGCCTGCAGGCTTCCAACAACATGTTAATTTTCAAGGCATGGATTGAGCCTCTTCTCCTCAAAAGGTTGACTGCAAATTCCAAACTTTCCTGAAATTCACTCCTGAGTAAGATGAGGAACCCTTTAAGGACAGTGAATGTAACACCTTTGTCCTCTAGAGGGATATAGAGTGTTCATTTTAAAAAATAGAATTACAGAATGGCTAAAGTTGGAAGCAACCTCTGGAGTTGTCTGGTCCACCCCCTTGTTCAAGCAGGGCCACCTAGAGCAGGTTGCTCAGGACCATGTCCAGATGGCTTCTGAATATCTCCAAGGATGAAGTGTCTACCACCTCTCTGGGCAAACTGTGTCAGTGTTTAGTAACCCTCAGTAAAAAAATGTTTCCTGATGTACAGAATTCTCTCCCATACCTACTTTACTTTCCTCAAAGACATTTGCATTTTTTAAGAACGGAGGTATTTTTTCTTTGCAAATATAGAGATAAATATGGAGCATGACATAATAGGTAGATGGTAAGTAAAAAAAAAAAAAAATTATCTTTTTTGTCTAACAGTCATCAAATTCCTGTCTCAGGGGGAGCATGTTAATTACAAATTTGGCAAGGACATATATGCCTGTGTCACAGAAATACCACTCGTTGGTCTCTATTGTATAGAGGAGACCTTAGGAAGAAAGCTGGCAGGGTAAAGTACTTTTTTTTTGACTCTTTTTTTCAGGTTGGGCAATAAATTACTTTTAAAATTACCTTTTCCTGCTTTAGTTTCTTGAGCAATAATTTTTAGACTGACAAAATATCTATAAAAAATGAACATCCAAAAAGACTAGACTTGCAGTCTAAGAGAATGGCACAAAAGCACACCAGATATCATCAATCTGAATTGCTAAAGCAGGAAATGCAGCAGAATTGAAAAACTTGCTCCTGCCACATTCTGCACATAATGCTTCCTCCTGTCTTCCTCTTCTGTAGTGGTATCACATTGGCAAGAAGCATTTCCATATCCCAACCACCCGATGAGAGAATAGGAAGGAGACAGGCAGGCAAGAAGGTATTCATCTACATTAGTTGATCTAAACTGTCCTTTCAGATTGTGGAGAGAAGTGGGCACTGTTACAAAATCATTTGGCTCAAGTTGAAGCTAAAAAATTGGGATAGTTTGAACACTGCATAGGTCATTTCCCAATGATTTCAAGAATGCAGAAGACCTTTTGCCATTCACTGATAAAATTATGGCTGCTGTTGCAGGCTAACGTTGATAGTCCTGTAAAATAAACAGCAGCAAATGCTAGAGATTTACTGTTGCAACAAGGACACAATTCATGAGGAAGCAGGGAAGTGTTCTAGTTTATTTGTATTGAGCTGGTATTTTTGAGGAAAAAAGTCCATATATGTAGACTAAAAATGATAAATTAATCCTAATTAATTTTCATTCCTTTGCTTCAGCAGACCTGAGAGGTGAAATAGATTCTAGCAGATCTAGGTCCATGAAGAACCTTCCAAAAGGAAAGTAACATGGGCAATTTTTAATTAGCTTAAATAATTTTCTATCTGCATGTTTCAGTATTAATTATACTTTATATCTCTGTATGTAGTTTGTTACACAATTTATAAATACTTAAATAGTACACAATTTAAAAATTATAATTGGTTGTGTGTATCTGCACTGACATTGGCTTATTAATGGCAGCCATTGGTAAGTATTTAACAACAGAATTAAATAGTAAACTGAAAGTACTGGAAATTGTAAAACAGATTGTTACATAGCACTATTAACTTTTCTGTAGTAAGACAAGTTTTTTCCTGTCTTTGCCAGCTGTAAATGAAAAGTTAGAATGAAAATAAATTCCACTGACCAAAATGGGATGCTGGGAAGTATATGAAGGCAGCATTATTGCTTTTCCCTCCTGATATTTAGAACAGTGAGGACTGGTGTCACTGTCATGCAAAATCTCTCAGACTTTGTCTGCAGTCTAACAGAAGATCAAGGCAATTCTACCAAGCAGCAAATCCCAAAAAACCAACAAAACCCCTGCTATATTAGACTATGGAAGCAGTACTTTTCAGCATTCTCGAGAACTTTGTTCCCTTTTACTTGGTTAACCTTGTTTGCTTCCACCTTTGATTGTTCCTTCAGCTGCCACGCTCCCTTTCCAAGAAATGCGTGTCTATCCCCTGCACTTCTTTAGGGCTGGAAATCGATTTAAAGCCACAAGGTGAGCTGATTCCCAGCAACATAAATACTGTTTTCCTTCACAGTGGCAGCTGTCCTTCCAGATGGTGAAAGTGTCTGTAGTATTTTGGTCTTGTAAAAACACTTCTTGTATCCATTGATTCAGTATTCTTTCCTGCTTCTGTCACTGATATGTTACTTTATTGGATGGGAATTCCCACTATTCCTCCCTAATCTCACCTGTCTTGTCTAGTTGCACAGTCTTTGGGGAGGAATTGTATCTTGCTCAGGATGTCCAGCATCTTTCATAACATGTCTGTTATCTCAGCTGGAACTGTTACGTGGTGATAAAACATACGTATTTTTTCCAGATTGGAAACCATGCTAAAGATGCCAAATAGGATTACTCAATTCCTGATTATTCCTCAGGATCACATCTATATAAATTATCTTCAGTTAGCACAGCTGTTTCATAATAGCTTATAATTCTACAAATTGAACTACTTAAGAAATATTTTGCAAAAACACATTTCAGAGTCACAATTACCCTACATATACATTCATAGCATAAGAATTTTCTGTTGGTTTGGCAAAGCATACTAAAAATTAGGTTTGTGTGTATGGCATACATTAAGGATAAAAATGTACATAATATTTCAAAGCATCTATGGACTGTTTTGTCCACTTGTTTTACAGCTAACTTAGCTGTTGTTTTAGCAATGGGACAGCAGACAGCTCTCAAAACAGATTGAATCATTCAAATCAGTTCAAGTCTGATAGATATGGCATAATCATGTCTCTTTGATAATTTGTAGGCTTATACAAATAAAACTTTCATTTTGCTTTTGTTAATGATGTAAAAATGCATTACTCATTGTATATAGGTTATTGCTCCAATCCCTCATTCCTCTTCACTGTGCACTCAAAGTCATAGTTCGTGCCTTTTGAGGCTGTGATATCTGACTGCATTATGTCCCTGCTGAGCCTTTACAATGTTCTATATGCATCATATATCTTGTTTAGAATAACAATCTGACACTAAATCATCACTAGTTAGTTGGTCTAAAATGTAATAGCCTGTCATTTCTTCACCTCAGGCCAGTGATGTCATATAACATGACTTTAATGTCTTATCACGTGCCATCAAGTCTCCTTGGGCTAATTATTCCAGGTCACACCATCTGCATCACCGCATCACTGAAGGTGCATGACTATTTCCAGTTGTTCTGTGTCATGATGATTGTTTTCTTTAGATCCATAGAATGGTTTGGGTTGGAAGCTTGTGTGCACAGCTTTTACTTTACCCATTAAACTGTTTCTATCTCAGCCCATAAGTTTTCTCACTTTTATTCTTCCAGTCCTCTCCCCCATCCCACTGAGGGGAGTGAGAGAGTGGTTCTGTGGGGCTTAGTCACTGGCCAGGGTTAAACCATGACACTAGAGAAGAGAAGGCTCTTGGGAGACCTTACAGTAGCCTTCTAATACCTAAAGGGGCCTACAGGAAAGCTGAAGACAGACTTTTTACAAGGGCATGTACTGGTAGGACAAGGGATAATGGCTTTAAAATGAAAGAGGGTAGATTTAGATTAGACATTCAGAAAAAATTCTTTCCTGTGAGGGCGGTGAGGCACTGGCACAGGCTGCCCAGAGCAGCTGTGGCTGCCCCATCCCTGGCAGTGCTCAAGGCCAGGCTGGATGGGGCTGTGAGCGACCTGGTCTAGTGGGAGGTGTCCCTGCCCGTGGCAGGGGGGTTGGAACTAGATGGTCTCTAAGGTCCCTTCCAACCCAAACCATTCTGTGATTCTGTGATTATATTCAATCAAAAATCCCTTTTAATGCATACATTCATTTTATCTGGTGGAGGAGTCTACTTGAGCAATGCAGGGAAAGGGATTCACTCTCTAAAACTGCCATTTCTTATAAATCTTTAGAATGGCCAAAGTTCTTATTCCAGCCCGTACACAGGAACTGAGCCTGTAGTGACTGCTCAATAAATGTTTTAGATTTGTAAATGCCTGTGCTCCCTTTTGATCTTGCACATTTTTGTTAGATGTGTTTCACCTGAATTGCGCATTGTCAAAGGCAGAATTCTGTGCACTGATTTGATGGAAAACGGGGGTTTAGGCCGGAATTTGACTATACTATTACAGTTATCATACCTAGACCTAGAAATCTGTGGATGGCATGAATATATGGAATTTATGGCAGGAATCTTCTCGTCCAATTTTATAAACAGCTGTCCTGGTTTCAGCTGGGATAGTTAACTTTCTTCCTAGTAGCTGGTACATTGCTGTGTTTCAGATTTAGTATAAGAATAATGCTTATAACACAATAATGTTTTAGTTGTGGCTAAGTAGTGCTTACCTGAGTCAAGGACTTTTCAGTTTCCCATGCTTTGGCAGTGAGCAGGTGCACAAGAAGCTGGGAAGGAACACAGCCAGGACAGGTGACCTGAACTAGTCAAAAGGATATTCCATACCATGGAACATCAGGTTGAGTATATAAAATGGGGGGAGTTCCCACTGCCTGGGAACTGGCTAGACATTGATTGGCAGGTGGTGAGCAATTGTATTGTGCATCACTTGTTCCTCTTAGGTTTTATTCCTCCCTTTCTTTTTATTAACTCCCTTTCCATTACTATTACTGTTATTGTTGTTGTTATTGCTAGCAATAATTTATTATTATTATTATTATTAATATTTATAATATTAATACTACTACTAATAATAATAATTTCAATTATTAAACTGTTCTTAACTCATGGGTTTTACCTTTTTCTGACTCTTCTACTCATCACACTGCAGGGGTAGGGGAAGTGAGCAAGTGGCTGTGTGGTACTCAGTCGCTGGCTAGGGTTGAATCATGACAACAGCATGCTATTAACAGTGGTTGCAGAGTAACTAGAAAATATTTCCACTCATAACTTAATGAGCAATTTTGCTGACTTTTGAGAAAGTCTTCAAAACATTGAAATGTGAACAAAATTATAGAGATGGTGTTCTAATTTTATTTATATTTATCTCATTTTCCCCTTGCTACTCCCTGCTCAAAAATATCATCCAGTAGCGCATATCATTTTATTAAGGGCTACAGATGTAAAGCCCTAAATATATGAGGGCTGGTATAATGTATGTACCGCTATAAAAGTTTATAGAAAACTGATTCATAATCACAGAATCACAGAATGGTCATGGTTGGAAGGGACCTCTAGAGATCATCTAGTCCAGACCCATGCTAAAGTAGGTTCACCTAGAGCAGGTTGCATAGAGTCAATGTCCAGGTGGGTTTTGAATGTCTCCAGAAAAGAAGACTCCACAACCTCTCTGGGGAGCCTGTTCCAGGGCTCGGTCACCCTCAAAGAACTTTCTCCTCATATTCAGATGGAACGTGTGTTGCAGTTTGTACCCATTGCCTCTTATCCTGTGTCTGGGCACTACTGAAAAGAGCCTGGCTGCGTCCTCTTGACACTCAGCCTTAAGATATTTACAGACATTGATAAGATCCCCTCTGTCTTCCTGAGTCTAACCAGGCCCAGCTCTCTCAGCCTTTCCTTGTAAGGCAGATGCTCCAGTCCCCTCATCAGCTTTGTTGCCCTCCACTGGACCCTCTCCAGTAGTTCCCTGTCTCCCTTGAATTGGGGAGCCCAGAACTGGACACAACGCTCCAGATGTGGCCTCACCAGGGCAGAGCAGAGGGGAGGATCACCTCCCTCCACCTGCTGGCCACGCTACTCCTGATGCCCCCCAGGATCCCACTGGCCTTCTTGGCCACCAGGGCATGTTGCTGGCTCATGGGCAACTTGATGCCCACCAGAACTACCAGGTCCTTCTCCACAGAGCTGCCTTCCAGCAGGTCATCCCCAGCCTGTGCTGGTGCATGGGGTTGTTCCTCCCCAGGTGCAGGACTCTACACTTGCCTTTGATGAACTTCATGACGTTCCTCTCCACGCAACTTCCTAGCTGTAGATGTATAGAAGAAGGTTTAGTTTGGTTTAATAAAGAAGTAAATTGATAAATTAGCAGTAAAGCCCAGTCATATCTCTAAAATATCTCTGACTTCTGGCTGAATGCATGTTTACTGGAAATAATCGCACAGAACCATAAAACAGAAAACCTGACTTACATATCTATATAGTTTTGTGTAAGGATAGCATTTGTAATCATATTACAAATTGCTGTGTTAGCTAAGGTATGCCTGTCTGAATATATTATAAAGCATTGGACTTTGTGTACTACATACATTTGTGTTACTGTGAAGAAATGTTCACAGTATACAGTGTTCTTAGGTATATAGGTTAGCATCCCTTCATTAGCTTACCATTGGCATAGGTTAGGTTTGAAATATCCAGGTAAGTCCTGATTTATCAAAGGTGGGATGTTACTCCTGAGTGATATTTCTGAGTTTTTCAGCCTTATGACCCCCTGAAAAAGGTTAGAAAGTTTAAGCCTAAGGTTGGATGCTCAGCATCTATGTGTTGAAACAGGATTTAAAAACCCTTCTCTGAAAAGAAAGTAATTACTGGAAGATAGGTGGGGATTTACTCCCTGTCTCTGGACACTTCCAATTGGAAATAATGACTGAACTTTCAGGTGAAAAATACTCGGCATGCAAGTGGAAAGGCTCAAACCCTGGGATGGCAGGATGAAACTCTATCTTCTGAAGTCAACTGGCAAATTTCCACTGACTTTGAACCACAAAACCTTTCACAAATTTAAGTCTAAGGGCTATTTCAAGGCCACACCCCACCTGCACACTATCCATATGACATCAAAGTGTCCAGGCTGCCCACAGTCTGGGACATCCACTAATAGTGCCTATTCCATATGACCCTGTTGTAAATCTAAATGGGCCTTCCAAGCAAAAATGCCATGCTGAAAGTGTCTGTGCCACAATCATATGAACCCTTACCCTGTCCTATATAAGACTACTGCCTGCTTTAATCCCTCACTGTTGATACTGACCTTACTGTCCTGGTTTCAGCTGGGGTAGAGTTAGTTTTCTTTTTAGTAGCTGGTGCAGCGCTGTGTTTTGGCTCTAATGTGAGAACAATGTTGATAGCACACTGATGTTTTTAGTTGTTGCTGAGTGATGTTTATACTAAATCAAGGACTTTTTGGTTTCTTGGGCCCTGTCAGCAAGAGGACTGGAGGGGCATGGGAAATTGGGAGGGGGCAATGTCCTGGCAACAGCTGACCTGAATTAGCCAAAGAGGTATTGCATACCATATGATGTCATGCTGAGTATATAAACTGGGGGAAGAAGAAGGAAGGTGGGGGGAACATCTGACATTATGGCATTTGTCTTCCTCAGTACCCATTATGCATGACGGAGCCCTGCTCTCCTGGGGATGGCTGAGCACCTGCCCGCCCAGGGAAGTGGGGAATGAATTCCTTGCTTTGCTTTGCTTGCGTGTGTGGCTTTTGCTTTACTTATTAAATTGTTCTTATCTCAACCCCTGAGTTTTCCATTCCTCTCCGATCCTCCTCCCCATCCTTCCGGGTGAGGGGGAGGGAGCAAGCCACTGCGTGGGGCTTGGTTGCCAGACAGGGATAAACCACGACACTTACGGATTAGACTTCATGATGAATAGCCGGAAGAACAGGCAGGAGAGGAGAAGGCAAAATAAGGAGCTCATTCCAGCCCACTGGCTTCAGAAGTATGCTCTGGTTCCTGGAATGAGACCTGAGTGTTGCCTCACTATCACATTCTCACATTTGATCTCCCTACACTATTATTTCCTTTGGAAGAAAAGCTGGCCAAGAATGCAGGTTGGGAACATGGTGAGCAACCAAATTCACAGGGACTGTGGAACATATCTGTTCTGTAATTTACGTATGCCCTCAGGAGTCAAGCCATCTCTCATTACTGTGACTCTCCTGTTAGAAACTTACACTGCTGATTCCAATGTTGAGATCTCCTTTTAACCTTTGATTCATTCCTGGTAGCACATGAAGACATATTTTGGCATCCTCAGGTAAAGACCATCTGTCAGGCATCTCAAAGTTCCTGTGCCCTTTCTGCAAGTGCTGGAAGGCTTTCCACCTCCCAGATTTACATGCCTGCCCCTTTTCTTGAGATAGCAAGATAGGTATATCAATTCACACTTCAAGGTGCTATCAGGCAGAGAACTCTGTGGAGAAAACAGGGAGAAAACAGCAAGTCCTTCATTTCTGGCAGCCTTAAGTTCTCTGTTAACTATGCTAACCATGTTAACTACAGGCATAGCTACATGTCCACCAGACATTTCTCTTAGCCAATGGCGAACTGTGAACAGAATGGCTTGCCCTCAGACCTGCAAGACCACTATGGACTTAGCTGATGATCCAGGCTCCAGGATGACCCCAGCTGCCACTCCCCAGCCTCCCCCCTGACAGACATGGTATTGTGCTTGGCTCCCTGCTCCCTGTCCCTTCAGGAGCAGCTGGCCTTGCCACTCCCTGACACTGTTCATCATACCCAATCTTCCTTTTGTTTCTTAGTCCTATACATTTTCTTGGAAAGGTTTGGCTTATGAATAGTGGAATGGCTTATTGACAGGTTGAAATAAAGCCTCATTGATGTTCTTCCAGGCTCATCAGTCAGATCCCTGTGGTTGAAAGACTGCTCTCTGGTTAGTGATGAGTTATTCAACATCCCTGAAGAGGTGTGCCATGTACTATTACAGGCTCAGCCATGAAATCTCTGCAAAGTGGTGTCTGAAATTTGAGTTTTCCAAGAGTGCCTAATAGTAATAAGCTTGGCACATTGCTTCCGGACACATTTGCAACTCTTCTGGGCCATCCTGGCAACTGTTATTTTCAAATCTTCCGGACATATTCATGTCTACATGTGGAATCCTTCCAGAGAAGAAGAGTCCCACAGAATTCCTCCTTGGCCCAGCTGACAGCCCTTTTTGAAAGCTCTCGGTGATGTGACCAGGCCAGCATATACAATGGTGGAATCGTGAATGCTGAATTTTTTAATGACCCTATCAAATACAGAGGCTTACCAGTGCACAGTCCTGTTTGTTACACTGTCATGTAGAAGTACTGGTGAACTTGAAGCACTTTCAAGGTCAAGAAATGAGCATAAACTGTGGGTGATTTTGGAGTAACTCAGACCTTGAACTTCATCTCATGGTTCCTGCATGTGGCTCAGGGAAGAACACTGAATCTTCATTTTCCTTGTATTATTTCCCACACCAATTGGAAGTTGCTTAATAGATTTTAAATAGTATTTTATTAACATTTTGGCAAATGATTGCAAACAGGAAGAACGTTTAAAATCTGTAATGAACAACTTCTCCCTGTGTGGCAATGAGGAGAAGTGTTATTTGGTCACATGCCAACAGAATCTGCCTTTGACTTTTTGATTGAAAGAAAAATCCAGATTAATTCATAACTGGCAACTGAGGGAGACACATGGAATAAAAATACACTTGTTTTGTTATTTTATCATGTAAAAGAGAAGATATAAAGATTTTACCTGCTCAAAAATAGTGCCTTAGTCATGCATTATAGGAGGGCTTTTACCTCTCTATATTTATGTATTTTGGGAGGAGAGGGAAGAAAGAGAAAAGCCACTGAAATAGGCAAAATCTGTCATAATATTCATTTTCCAAAAAACATTGCTGCCAGGAAAGGCACATAAAGCTTCCGGTTGTGCCTTGTAATCTTCATTTTTATTGACATACTTAAAGTAATTATTTAAAAGTTTTACCCATGGTTTTATTATTAGTTTTATTTCTCATAATTAATTCATTCTTTTAATTACAGTCTGCAGCATACGGCTGGTGAAATTTCTAAGCATTTCTCCTTATTTATTAGTGTTTATATTCCTTTCACTGTCACATTCCTTTATCTTTGCAACGATACCCTGCCACCTCCACCCAGGATACAGGTTTCTTCCTATCTTTTCCTGCCTGGTAAACATTACATATTTTTGCTTGGTGTTACTCAAAATAAAGCTTCTGCTCAATTAAGTGTGTATACTGCCCATTTACCATACTTGGCAGGATACTTTCAGAATTACATTCATTGTAGCATAGTCAGATTTCGTTTGTCAGTTATGGCACAGAAGTTATTCTGGGGAAGTCCACCACAGAAACAGTGATAAAAAATAATAAACCATGTCAAACTCATACAGAAAAGGGTCTAATCAAATGTGACTTGTAAGAGTTGATATAGAATCTATTTTCACCTGGAGCTTGATGGGCTGACAGTAATGATTACATGTACTTGAGTGAAGAAAGGTTGCAAAGAGTATACTTTTATTCCATCTTGCCATTTGAAATATGGTTGGAAGGGAGAAGAGATCGCCTATTTATGGATTTGCATATAAAGTGAATAGTTTCTTATTACTGGTTCAATCTTTTTCCCCAAATAACCCATGATCTTCAGTGTAAAACTGAGATTTCATGTATTTGCAAAAGAAAAGGCTTTTGGCACTCAGTCACTACCAGGTCCTGGCCAGTGTTAACAACACTTCAACAATACTGCCTGCTAGAAATAAAGTTATATGTGAAATTTCATGCAAAAGCTCACCTTTTGGACTCTGGAGCAGGCCTCTTGTCTTACTTTGCATATACTAGGGAGACTGTAACTGTAGAGAAAGTTGTGGTTAAGGCAGAGAAATGTCTCTCCCTGTCACAGCAGATGTTTGTTTGGGCTCCAGTCCTCTTTAATGTGAGAGACAGAGAAGTCTGTGAAGCAGTATTTTATTTTGCCAGTCTCTAGAAACAAGTTTCGTAGCTGTATATACAAAACTACTAAATAAGATCTATACCTGGGGATTTTAAAAGTATAATCTTTTCTTCTCAATGGTATGTTCATTCATTCTTTTGAAAATGTTCACATTTTGTCATTTGCTTCCAAGTTGCTTTTTATTGATTCCAGTGGAACTTCTCACATTGGAGATGCACTACACATCTATAACATTATGGACTAGGTTCTGTCTTCAGTGATGTATTTATGGTAGGGTATAAGAGTTCCTTCACACAGTGAGCAAGAATGTTTCAGGTCCAAGCACTAGTGTGCATGCCAAGTATCTCCTCAGCCTCCACAGTCAAAGGAAGGGAAGATCGAGTCCAGGAAATTTAAAACATGTCTCCTTTCAGAGCAAGTAAAGACTAGCAATGTTCCTGGGTTATGTGTATGCAAGAGATGTGGCATAGGGGAGCGAAGGGTTTCTGCAGTTGCCAGGAGGATGGATTTAGAGAAACTGGAAAGTCTAGGATGTGGAGCGGCCCCGAAGAGGAGGCTCTGAAGCCCATTCTTTGTGAGGTATGATAGGTATGATGAAGACTCCCCTCTACCTCTGCAGTAGACAACTGGATGTATATAATGGAAAGGTCTGAATAACCTGGAGACTAAGGAGGAAAAGATCAGCTTCAAGCAGCCAGGGAAGGAAGAACCTTCAATGTCTTGTGCTCAGGAGGATGTTTGCCTCCTTCCCCACTCCCACCCTTCCTTTACTTGCATATATATTTGTAATGGCTCCCATCTGATGCATAGTCTCTCCCTGAAGAAAGCTGTCAAGCTGCTAGAATGTCTTCTACAAACACTCACTACCTGACCGATGCTGCAGCACACTGGGTGGAAATTTGTCCTGCAGAATGTGGCTTACTATGTTCAGGTTGTTACTTTAGATTCTTACTTTTCCTGGAAAAAGGAAGGATTTTATTTTGGCTGAGGACCAAGGCCACAGTACTCCACACCCCTAAGCAGGACTTTTTTTAAAAGAATGGTGAGAAAGAAGCAATAGCAGACTGAAACTATTCTTGCCTGTGTGTACTTCTTTTGGCTCTCAATGGACTCTCCAGATGAGCAGTCATGCAGGAGTAAAGGAGGTTATGTAGTCATTGACTTTCTTCCCAGTTGAACATTTTTCTGTTCTTTTTGAGTATTTCCTATAGCTAGCTAAGAAAAAGCAAAGTTATTTTTTCTTTCTTTTAAAAACATTTTTATTTTTGCAGGATGGGTAATATTGTTAAGGGTTCAGTACCATATTTTTTTATGAAATTATAACTGTTGATTCTTTTTGCTATCAATCTCAGTATCTTATAGTAACTCATGTCCCTGAAACTAGCATGTCATAGTGCTCTGATTTACGCACTCAACTTTTCACTGTGCTAGCTTTCATTCCCCATAAATATCCATTTGTTTCATGATGTTTGTCTGTCTGTGCTTTTGGGAGCCCATGGTAAAAACATGATGTCCTGATATCACCTCTGCTGCTCCTCATGAGTGGGCCTGTAAAACAAAGACAGAAGGGGTATCTGGCAAAACGGTGTTGCTACTGTTGCTGGCTCTATTCTGCATAGCTGGCTATATCCATATCTTCCAGGCTTTTCCTCTCATGACTCAGACAGTTGACAGCAGGATGACCACCTGGGCTGTGAATGTCTTAGTGAGGAGAGAGAATGTCCAGCCACAGCCTTGGCCTTGAAAGGCCCAAGCAAAATATTATCTCTTATCTTTTTCTACCATGTTCCAGACATTTCTGTGATGAGCAATGTAGGGTAAAGTGCAGGAAAAAGCTCCTTAAATCAAACCCCAGTGAACAAAACACAGTTTCAACTGGGCTTTGTTGTGGTTTAACCCCAGTTGGCAGCCTAGCACCACACAGCCGCTTGCCAATCTCACCCACCTGGAGGGTTGGGGGGGAGAATTGGAAAGGAATGTAAAACTTGAGGGTTGAGATAAGAATAATTTAATAATTTAAACAGAATAACAAGGTAACAACAACAACAACAAAAACAATAATAACAATAGCAGCAGTTATAATGGAAAGGTGTGGAAAAGGGTAAAATCCAAAGGAAAAGGGAGAAAGGAAAAGCACAAGTGATGCACAGTACAACTGCTCACCACCTGCTGACCGATGCCTGAGCAACGATCCCCATACCCCAGAAACCCACCCAAGTTTATATACCAAGCATGACATCCCATGGTATGGATATCCCTTTGGCCAGTTCAGGTCAGCTGTCCCAGCTGTGTCCCCTCCCAGTTTCCCGTGCCCCTCCAGCCCTCTCGCTGGCAGGGCCCAAGAAATGGAAAAGTCCTTGACTTAGTATGAACAGCAACAACTAAAACCATCAGTGCATTATCAACGTTGTTCTCACAAAACACAGCACTGTGCTAGCTACTAAGAAGAAAGTTAACTCCATCCCAGCCGAAACCAGGACCGGCATGTACCTCACCTGCTTCTGTGTTTTCATTTCTTATTTCTGTCCACCAGCTTCACTGCACATTATTTTGTTTAATCACCAGATCCTCCTCTTAGCTTAAAGGAAAACCAAGTTAGACTCATTCCTTTACTTTGTTAACAGTATTATTTTGGAGCATACTTCAGATCTAGGGTAGCTACCATTTCCACTCTATTTAAAACCATCAGGAAGCTAGAAGCCGCACTTGCCTCCCTGACCTTCTGCTGAGAAGGCTGTTATCCAGGGGACTTGGGAAAGGAAGGCAAAGTTGTTCAAGATATCTCTTTGTATCAGCAGAGCTATAATATTGAGTATGATGCCACACAATAAACTGATAAAACCTGGTAATTTATATCTTTTAATCCTTCATTTATATTTCTAGTTCATTTGTCTCTCTGTACCTATAATGTGTAAGAATGTAAGCTCCATTTTTAGTTGACATTTCATAATTCACGTGTGTGAACGTCTGAAATCCCAAAAGTAAGAGATTAGAAAAACATTAAATGAAATTCCGGTGGACCTGAGCTAATATTTATTCAGACTTCATGACCTTAACACTCTGTACAATGCCTTCCACTATTATCTCTGCTCTGCACTTCACATTGCAATCCATAAAAGCCAAAGGAGGAGCTTCAGTTTGCCAGTAGCAAATACTGGCATTGTGACAAGGTATATATGGTATCTGGCTTATCAACAGGCAGCAGGCAGGACCTAAATTGACACCTACAGATATTTCTCACAGTATCAAGAAAAGTGATGCTTGATAATGTTTTCAAAGATGGTTTCAAATGAGTACTGGCAATCTTTCTCTGAGACAATAAACCATAGATTTTAAGTATGTTGTCATCAAGTTACATCTAAAGAGTTGAAAAATAGTAAACTGAAAGCATACAGACAGAGTAACAGTGGAGAAAATCAAATGTCTGTGCACCAGTGGCATAAGGAACCTATTGTAATCACTTACACTGGATAAAGTGGGCAAATGGAATTTGTAAATGACACACGTGACATAGAGAAAACATATTTAGTACTTTAGATCACCTTTGCAGGATATTACTCATATATTAAGCAGCCTACAGGTCCCTTCTTTTTCCATTTGAAGTGGTTCCCATTAAAAAAAAAAATCAACATTTTTCCACAGATTGCAGGTTGCAGTGACTCACTTCAATAAATTTTTCTTATGGGTTGGAAAGGAAAAATGTTTCTGCATCTTAAGAACTTCCAGATTGCTACCTTTGATGATTGCTGGTAGGGTAAAGTTTGTAGATTTCATACTGAATAATCACTACCATATGTTCTCTGAAAATCTGTCCCATTCCTTATTGAGGTTAGGTTTATTTTCTCAGCATTAAGCATAAACCGTGAACTTTGTATATTAATATTGCTTACACCTATGACATTTCCTTTTATTCCCTTGTTTGGCTCTCACATTTTATCTTCTTTCCTTTGCTCCTTCTTTCACACAAAATGTAAGTATCCTTCTTTTCACAAATATCTGGATTTAAAAGTATTGCCTGTGCAACTGACTGTTTCTACAACTGGAAACACTAGACAGGTTTCTTTCCTTCTCTAGTGCTATAGTTGATAGCTAGATATCTTTCCTTGAACCATACTTAATGGTTCAGTAGAATCCTGTCTTTAAAATTTTCTGGAATAATCAGAATTTCCCAACTTTCCAAGCTTCCAGAGCATATGTGTTTCTCTATGTAAGATTTCTATTTGGACTAATGGGAGTTATGACTAATTGCTTCTGCATCAGGCTTATTTAACTGTTGCTGAAGTAGCATTTACAGATTAGGCAACAGGGCTGTAAAGTTCATGTCTTAGATTTTACTCTGTTTATCCAGCTTGAATATCTTGAAGGTATGAACAAAATGGATGAGTAGGGCAGTAGAAATGGACATAAATGGATGGTCTTTCAAACTAAATATAATGTGGGAAGATCTGAATTCACGCCCTGGGTTACCCGCAGACTTTCATGGTGCTCCTGGGCATCTCTATTTCCCATCGCTCATGGTGTTTAAGGATGTTGATCTAGAACACAAGGAGCATTATGGCACTGAATTTTTAATGTGCTTTGTCCTTCAAGAGGAAGATCTACACAAGCATAAATGAACACAGAACTTTTATTCTTCTCATAAGAAAACAGAGGAGGAATCAGTAAAACATGCTGCTCTGGTTCTTCATATTTGTTTTGTATAGGCTTTGTTGGCTATAAAGATATTTTTGGAATATGTGTGGCTTGGCACAGCCAACATTTTGGAGGGCACCTGGTCCTAAAAAAGAGAAAATTTTAAAATATTTTATATATAACATAAATTAATATAACTGATTCTTATAATGCCCCTAGTTTAAACTACTTAAAGGTGTGTGTGGGAGGGTGGAGGAGGAAGGAACTCTGAATACAAATTAATTTCTAATCTTCCTCTTCTTTTTTAGCATTATGCTGTAGCATTGGCTAATGTCTCCCCATTTCTTTTGTATGAGATAGAACAGTGCAATTTAAATGGCATCTTTTTTGTTCCTTATTTCTTGCACAATGTTGAAGCAAAACATATAAAGAAGGCTAATTTTTCCCTCCTTGATAACATTACATCACTTGTGATTAACTGCTGATATTTACTTCAGTGATATTTTAGTAATGCTACTGTTGAATGTCAAGAAGCAGTCAAATCTGAGTCACACATTATATGGCAAGCTCTTCCATAGCTCTGTTACCCATAATGGATTCATGCCTTTATGTTTCTGTTATTTCAGCAGCAGCCTTTTTTTATCTTAGTAAATACAAGGTCATTAAGTAGTAAGATATCTGCAATCTAGTAATCCTGAAGAAATTAAAGATTCCACAGTTTCACTACAGTAATAATAAATAACATTCAATTTTACGATAGGATGAATGGGTGCCTTTCAATGCAGGGCTTGAACAAGGCTGAAATGGAAGTATCTTTTGTATATTGAGGAGTGTATCTTATGCCTTTGAAACATTAAATGTCATTTTTGCTATCAGGAAAAATTTTTGTTAGATCTAGCCACAAAGACTAGGCGTTGGCTTCTATTTTGTCCGCTTACAAATTAAAGCAGCTTATTGAGAGAAACTGCTCAGAAAGTATCCTAATGAGAAAGGAGTGGCTGGATTTCATCCCTGCATTCATCACTGAATTGTCCTGTAACTTTAGACAAAGCAGAGGGGTGGATCCAGCTGGGATGCTGAAAGAAGGTGCTCTACTGACCTGAGCAGGGAAGCTGGTACTCAGGCCTAACTAGCGGTTGAGTCTAAATACTATGCCACCCTGGAGCAAGGAAGTAGTTCTCTCCTTCAGAACAATGTGAGTACTAGCCAACACCCAGGGCAAGTGTATATGTGCTTTGCAAGATAAAGTCTTTTGGCCCCAAATTCGTTAAATAACAGTTTCATGGTGTTGCCTTCAGTGTGAGCAAGTTGCGTTATATTAGAATAGCAGTTATAACTGGATCTGCTGCCATCAGATATCCATACAAGTGCTACTTAAAGAGAATTTAGAAATAGGTTTCTCTTTTTGTCTCTCTTTCTTTCTTTGGCTCTGTTAATTACTGAGCAACAGAGCATATGGCATTGCTAAAAATTAGGTCAGGGTGACAACATATTGTAGTTATTTTAACTATTTGCTTTTTAATCTTCACCCTCTTAAAACTCTTTTTCTTTTTCTTCAGTAAAAGTACATATTTAAGCCCTATGCATTTCTTTAAGAGTAAAAGTTCATTAGGATCAGTGTCTCCTAGTACCCTTTCATCATGTTTTTGTTCCTAAATCTGTTTCACTGCACTCTACATACCTCCAGTCTCCCTGTAGATCAAGGACAGCAGTTTCATCCAAGGAATGTAAACACAAACCTAAAGCAATTTATAAGCAGATATTGTAAAAAAATCCTAAGCTTGGTGACTTGTATTTTGATTTTCTGCATGCTATCATGGCTGAAGGCTTTGAGATATTAGTGTGGAGAAAATGTTTTACCCCTGGGAAAAGAAATCATATGAGTAAAAGCCTCAACTGAAAGTGGTCCCAGGTGAAAAAAACCCCTGAGTTACAGCCTCTTCTGCACTCTTGTCACTGCTATCTGCAAAGAAACAGAGGTAATGGGGCTGGTGAGTCTATTCTAAAATAACGAGGCTGCTGCTTTGTGTTAGGAGAGACTACTTCTGCTTCAGAATTCCATCCTTTTGCCACTGGCAGCTGCTGCCAAGTGTCACAGCCTGGATCTATCTTGGCACATCCATACTACTAAATAACACAGGGCAGAGTCAGCTCTGTAGCCATGAGACAGCTGAATGGCAGAACTTGGGTTCACAAAACTGCTGCCTCTGCCCTTCCAAAAAAGACTAACTGTGTCCAATTACTGTTTGGGAACGGGGTCTGTCATGTGCTATCCATTAGGCATTATCTGCCAGAGTGCTAATTTCCACAAACCAAATGGGTGTGAGAGACCAGGCTAATGAAAGGGTATGAAGGATCACAAGTCAATTATCTAGCTTGCATTAAGGACCTTTTTAATTTCCTTGAATAAATGTATCCAGTATGTCTATCACACCTCATACAGAAAAGTGTAACAGCTTTATCCTACATAAAATGTATCACATCCTGAGCTTTGATTTAAATTGCACAAAAAGCTTAAGTTCATTGATTTATGTTGGATATGTTGATTTTAGACATAGATGTAAGTCTGTGCACACATGTGGATGCATAACTATATAATCTCACTAGCATCCTTGCAAATTCAATTTAGTTCTAATAGACAAGATGTGCTGTTTTCTTATCAATCATCATTACCATTGATATGAAATGATAGGTTAGTAAAGTTGCATATACTCTGCCTAAGAGGAGCCAGGAGATGGCAATTTCAGAGGGAGGTATAAAAAAGTTTTAAAATAAAAAGTAAGATCCTACAAGCCAAATGATTTCCATGGTTACATCTCTGAGCATTCAGTAAGATTTCACAGCTGTCAACAAGAACTGAAATTGGACTGTATGGTCTTTCTTACTGGTTGTGATAGAAGGGAGAGAAAGAAGCTGCTCTTATTCTTGGGATTTGTGGATTTTACAGTGGTTGCCACTCTTAAACCTTATAAAAAAGGAAAAAGATGGCATGCACACAGTCTCCAAATATTAAAATCTGCCATGACTTAGGGGTGCCTCTAAGTCATAATTCAGTGCACTGGGAGGATTCTTCTGTGCAAATTTGTGAGATCTCACAAAAATGTGAGACTGTACTCGGAGTCATGCCACATACTTACAATCAAGTCAAACTCTAGCCCTTCCCACTTTACACTGCATCAGTTGCTAATGCAGATACACCCATTTAGTCACTATCTGGAAAAAAGATTACATTTCCTTCACTATCTTTCTGCTGATGTGCTAAGACAAGGATTTCAAACTGATATGGAAGCATATGGACATGTATTTGACTTCATCACACTCATTAATATGGTGAAGTGTTCCAGCAGAACTGGAAAATAACTGCCTAAGTGGCTTTCTAGCTTTAACCATATGATTTCATCTATACTTCTACATGTTTGTTCTAGGCAGTGGAGAAAGTCAGGCAGTTAAGAGAATACACTATACTACGGAAAGGTGTATATCTTACATCAATCACCTGGGTGCATGTAACTCTTCACTGAATTTGGAGGGAGATTAGGAGTTGGATTCACCTTTCCTAATGAAAATCCTCCTGTTATATGTCTACATCTCAACTGGGCTTTCTGTATAGACCAAGGGGATAAATGGGCATTTCTTCAGTGTGATTCCTCACACACTACAGTAGAGACACAAGTAAGGTGAATGAATTGTTCTTCCCATATAACTGTACTGAAAGGTTATGGTCCTCTACATAGCTAACTGCATTATAGACATTCAGAGTCAGGTGAAATAGGAATTTCACTGAACTGGAAACTAGATGACTTGTTTAGGTGGAAGACCTTGCTTTCACAGGAGATCAGTTCCATATGATCTCTTCCAATCCCAGTCAAAAGTCTGTATTCCACACATAAGCAGGTTAACAATATATAGTGGTAACCTTATTTCAACCTTTTTCACAGTGCTAGAATTCTTCAGAAATGTTGATTACTAGCAGAACAGAGAGGTCTGAAAGTAATTTAGAGGATTAGAGGATAAATTAGAGGATATTTGTGTTTGAATATCTGTAGTGGAAAAAAGATACAATTAGGGAAGGATATTTGAAGATACATCCCAGAAGGAATCTGGAGAGTCTCACTTCCTGCTGTTGTGTGCAAGCATAGGACCATACAACAGAGAGCTCCCACTTTCCTTATGGAATGCAATCTTAATGGGACATGCCGTCTTTTATAGAAGATGGGCACAGTTAACAGTAGGGATTTGGGACTACTTTTTGGACAAGTTTTTCAGAAAACACTTTCACAATGAGAAATAAGCTCTAATTACTATTGAATTTTGGATGGTTAAAGTTGGAGAGGATGCAGAAGAGGCTAGTTTTTGTGGTTTGCCTTCTTCTGAGCAGGATAAGCAATTCTTTCAATGATTAGAAGGCCCTTCCTCTCTTCATTGGCAAAACAGCCCCTAGGCATAACTCTGATGTATTAGAGCCTAAGCAAAGAGCATCAGCAACAATCATCAGGTATAAAATCTGAAAATAGATAGCACAAGTACATGTACAATTTAATAACTGGATTTACCTCTAACAAGTTTCAGCCAAATTCTCTTTCCAAAAAGCAGGTTTCAAGAGCCAAGACTTTGTCCCCATAATCTGCTTTTAGTTATCATCTCTAGAGAAAAATATATAAGTCCTTCCAATTTGTTCGAAGTGCTGATCAGTGGCTTTCTTTTCATGTACAGAACTGGGCTTGATTTGTTGAACCACTTATGGAGCTTCTGGCAGATGTATTCGAGAACATAAGATTCCCGTCTTACATGTTTTTTGGACCATTTATTCCATATGCTATATTCTTCCCACTCACCATAAAGAAGATTTCTCTCAAATTCATTCTTCCTAAGAACATAACTTCCTCAAGATTTGGGGAATAACATTGTCCACAGCCTAAAACCTAACAAAATCAAATATCCGTTGACACTGGGACAGATTTTGCTATTCTTCTGGACTTCCATGCCAAAGACTCTATTCTGAAAATTTTTGTTTATGGAAAATGCATGATAAGGAACTTCCCTAACTTCATTTAATTAACAAATGTATCACTTATATGACTTTGGTAGAAGCAAATATTCCACCTAGATTATTTGATAATTCTCAGCATCTAACAGCTCTCATGGTTGACAACAATGTATGTATGAAATTATTAACAGAATTGACTGATTTCAGACATATCCATGGCAGAATTAAAGGATCCATAGCTTGGACAATAAAGAAAGAGCTCAATACTCAACACAGTATATTCAGATTTTTCTAAGGGCTTTCCATTATTATAATAATTCAATATAATTTGAAAGACTGTTAAAGATTAGTAGAAACTTGCAACTTCCGTGTGGAATATTTCCATAAGTTGCTTCATGGAAAACAGGACTAATGAACTGAAGCCACTTGAATAACTGTGGCTGTCACGTTTTCCTCTCTACAGTAACTCCTGCTGCCTCTCTAGCACTGAGGAAGATTGTGGAGGGCTATACCTAGTCTGGTAGTTGCTAGTCACTATTGCCTACTAGCAAGTGTCAAATGTTGGCTTGCCAGATCCATTTTTTTCAAAACCCGTAGTCAGCACCTTCAGGCAAAGATGGGGTGATATTGTATGCAGGTGGGTTGTCTTCTTTTTGGTGGATATAGGCCTCATCCTGAGGCAAATGAAGAAACAGCAGAGGAAACTGAACCATTGGGGGCCAAAACTTTATTCAGTCAGGGGTGTAGATGTGACCAAAGACACATTTTTAGGGGGCACTCTAGGCCAAAAGGGCTAGGAATATCCCCCAAGGGACTGCAGCCATGGGTGACTCACGCTGTGTTAAGGACACAAAAGAATGAAGTAGCAAATGCCATTACTAACAGAGCAACAAGAAACCTGCTACTTACAGGCAGCAGAAACCATCACATGTACTCAAACTCCTGTGCTGCCCACCACCTCCTCAGACTGCAGCCTGTGGTGAAAAACAGGGAAGATGGGGAGGAGGAAGGATAGATATACATGTAATTGCTTGCCTATTTGTTTGGGCTCTTCCTTTATTTAATACCCAAATCAGTTATGGGACATTTGTGCTGGCTGGCAATAAAAAAGCAAAATGCCCTGGCCCTAGGCTTAAACGGGTGTTTCAGAACATCTCCACAATGATTTGAGTAAATATGCTTTTGTTTTATAATGATAACTGAGATTAAAGCACATTTATAAAATGTTGAGAATGTCCAATAACTATTAAGAAAAACACTGTGTAGAAATCTGTTAGGGAGTGGACTATTCTCTAGTACCTTTACATTCTCTAGAATTGCTGCTTTCCCCTTACCTGCCATAATGACTGAAATGAAAATTTTGCAAGCACCAGGGGAAAAAGTAAAGACACATGATGTTACTTAAACATCAATACGATTGGTACAAGACTCAAGGGTTAGCTGCAAGTGTGAGTTTAATGAATTCAAGTTCAGGCAGATATTGGATTTATGGATGTTAATAGAGACAGTCATGTGCATCTCATGGATTGCTACAAGCCAGGAGTGCTTATGACATGCTGACTGAAGGTGGAGAAAACAGAGATAATAAAATAAATATGAGCTTGGGTCTCAAAGTCCTGACTAATGAAACCATTGGAGCTCTGCCATCCTACAGTGAAGCTAATATCAAATGCAATGCTAAGTGCTGGAACTGTTAACAGAAACATACTGCTCCTGATTGCTGTTCTCATGGGTGCTGCCCCCACTGTAAGATGCTGCACTCAAAGATTCTGCAGCCCTGTCTGCATAAGAAGCAACTACTTTAACAGTGTCTATAAACAGAAAAAAATATTGTTACACCAAAATTATTGCTTTCCCTTACAGAAATGTCTGCTTTTTTTTGTTTTCCTTAAATTGATTGTGTATTTTAGCATGTAAAGAATCTGGCCTAAGCACAGAGCACTGATCTGAGATGAGCTCAAGAAGTCAGAGGTGTCACATAAATGAAATAAAAGTCTTTGCTGCAATTTGGTAGATTTTCATGTATTCAATCAGCCCTTATACCTTTGCAGAAAAGTGTATAAGGACTGGAATTTTTATAGCTTTATACTATATAAAGTCAGATGATTGCACTATGATAGACCATAGCATAAAACATCCCACGATGTTTTCTTTAAGGCAGAATAATTTTCAGATGCAAAACTGATTAGAAGACTTTTTTAGAGGAAAATTATTAAAAGATTTCTTTTTTTGATTTTCCCACAAAAATGTATTGCCCAGATTGAAAATGTCAGCTTTACTGTTCTTGTAATTCTTTTTTGAGTTCTCTACAACTTACTGAAGTCCTACTTGAAAAACATATTCCATATTCCATTGATATCTCATTAATATTGACATCTCTGCTTCTCTGCTCACATTTGGTAATTCACTGCTTATGTATCTGAGAAACACTTTCCTGGCATTTCATTATTACCTTATTAATTACCACATATGTAGCTATCATGGGTTCCTTTCAGTCACTGAACTTGAGAGCACAACTCTCCTTTACCTATGGGATTTACTTTCTTTACTTCTAGATTTATTTTTTTCCATATCATTCATGATCCCATCTGCCAAGTGATCCTGTCAATCTAACATAGCCCTCTACCCATGGATAGCTGTGACTCCATCATATTTTGGAGTTGTTGAAAAGTTTTACAAGTCACAATTATGCATTTTTTTGCTGGTTCGTAATATACTTCTGCTGCTTTGTCATGCTTTTCCACTTATAATTAATTTCTGTCTCTATCATATAAATAATAATCCATATCACATAAAAATAATTTTAAACCCTCACATTTAACAAAATCATAGACTAATTTTGGTTCAAATAGACCTCTGGACATCACTTGGTCTTTCTTTCTTCCCAAAGCAGGGCTGTATGAGACCATCTTCCTCAGGGGAATGTTCACTTGTGTTTTGAATATCTATAAGAAAATTCACAGCTTCCCTGGGTAAGTTGTTCCAATATTTGACCCTTTTCATTGTGATAAAATATATCCTAATGGTTTCTTGTAATTTTCCTTTTTGTAACTTCTGTCTACTCCCACTTGTCCTCTTACCATATACACATGCGAAGAGTCCAGTTCCCATTAGATAGCTGAAGACAGCAGCAGCTATAAACAATATCAGAAAATTAAAATACCAGGTTTAGATGCTATGTAAGGGTCTAAGTGCTTTAATATTTAAGATAATGTACCATCACATAGTCTGATGCTTCTATTTTGAAACTGGAATTGTTTAGAGGACAAAGTCAAATGACAGAGAACTTAACAAGAACCAAACCTGAGATCTCATTAAAATATCTATCCCTTACAAGTTTCATTTCCATAAAATCCTTTTCTTTTGTATAGTTTTTATCTCCTGACTTTTAATTTTAGAGGCACATCATTGCTCTATTTGCTCTTCTTTGGTCATATCATAACAGCATTGCACAATATCCTCTGCATGAGAGACACCAAAATTATTCAGGATTTGAAGATTCTTACACAGTGGGGTATCATCTCTGGAAATATGATGCATTAGATGACCTACTGAAATTTAAAGCGCTAATAAGGCCTATAAAAATAATTAGGGTTGGGACTAATCCACTTGAGAGCTCATGGTACTCTCATTGCCACTGATGTATGGCGACAGCAATGCTTAAGCTGTTTCTCACTCTTTATAAAGGAAAAGTATGCACCTGGCTGAACATTGCCTGCAGCATTTCCAGGATGCTTGGATTTTCTCCAGAGTTCATTCTGCAACAGCTACATTTTTCCTCTGGAGAAAGCTGAATGTGGTTGGGTGGTACACAGAGGGAGTAGGTGTTTGTCTGCTTTGGCAATTGATTTAAATGCTGATGAGGTGTAATTTAATCATATTTAATGTGTAATTAAATATTAGACCACCTGCAGACTTGTATAATGTCTTTATTATATTAAACTGAAATGAATAAACAAATACAATCAGCTCCATTACTAATTCACTGGTGATTTATTGAAGTTACAGTTTTGTAACACCGCAGATGTAGAATCACTGTGGCAGGCTCTACGTAGCTCAGGTTTGGAAGACCTGACTAGGTTGGGTAGGCAAGTGTGGCCATATAGACTATGTCTATGGTGCTAAAGACAGCTGGGGGCTGATAACTGCAATGGCCAAGAGTGGCAGCTGGCTTGTGCCCATAATAAACAGGCATTTGTCCTGAAGCAGGAAAGCTGGATCATCCAGACCTGGAGAATGAGCTAGCAGTTCAATCATCTGGGTGATGAAGGTCTAATATTCCAATTCACTCACTGGCCCTCTTTTATTTAATATTATAGGTATATTTCCTTTCTGGAGATACTGAAAACGACTAAAAACGTCCCCAAGGAACCTGATGCAACTGGAAGTACTCTAAGCAAACTGGATTAGGTGGTCTATAGAAGTCCCTTACAGTTTAAATTATTCTAAGGTTCTGTGAGTGGTAATTTCTAAGGACAACCTGGTCTTAATCTAAATTGGTTAGCTGTGTGCAGGTTTGCTCTTGAGTGTCAAGGTCAATTGGAACACAACACCTTGTACCCACAGCGTTAAACTCCTGTTAACCTCCTGCCTGTTGAGAATGATCCCTTAACCAGTGCTAGCCTCTGCACCGTGCCCAAGAATCCTTCTGTGAGTCTGTGCAAGAGTCTGGCCCAGATCAAAGAAAATCTGCCAGGGACCATGCTAACAATTTCACAGGCTGGATGATTAAGTTCCAATACCTGGGAATGTTCCCTCACCCTAATTACTTCAGTTGTACAGGAATAGCACTTGAGTCTGGAAGAAGTTTAGCTGATTCAGACAAACCTTACGGATCTGAGCAGTTTTCATGCCAGGTGTTGTATGGTTCTTTTTTTCCCATTTGTGGGCTTTCTCATTTCTTCAGCATACTGGCTGCATTTTTCTGGATTCAGGTGGGCTCACACCCATATTTATATTTGAAAACATATGCTGAAATCAGACCAGGAACTGTGATTAGCTACATTGCTGTATTAACATGTTGGCATGGCTTTGTCGCAGGCCACCTAGCACTCCACAGATAAAGCCAAGGTACCACTCTGGATAGTGCTGGCCAAGGTCTGTTCCTGCTGGGCAGTAAGCATGAGAGCATCTTACTTGGAGGACTGGAGAGTGTTTATTCATGTAGACTGGTGCTATGGTGTGACACTTGCCTTCAGAGTGGTCCCAGCACGCTTTGTTTACTAACATAGACACAGTACTGATATCGAGGATTGCATCCTGACTAAATCATTTGCTAAGAGCTCAGGAATGTTCAGCAAGATACACACTCATTTGCTTTTCCTCATGGAGAATTTTGCAATGGAAATAGAAAGAGTTTTCCTGAAGTTTTGTATTTCTTGGGATGATTAGTAAAGAACAGGAGTGTGATAAAGATAAGTTTGGCTCTTGTGTATATGTATAGCTCAAACGCAAGTATTCTGTAAAAAATGACTGTGTATTTCCAGACTTGCATATTCCAAAGAAACGTACACTGGCTGCTTCTGAGAAACCTCTTTCCCTAAAATACATTTTTGCTAGATTTTCTTATGAGTCAGCTTTATGTTTTGTAAAACAAACTGATGCCAGTTCTGTTAAAAACCTTATTATTCCTTTAAATCCTCAGTAAAGCTATAGTGGGTTATCTAGGTCTTTTATTTTGGACTGCCTCATTAAACCTTGTCTTTTTAATCTTCAAATGATTTTTCCTTTAGCTTTTCATAATTCTGTGCAGAAACAGGACTACTTAGTATTTTCTAACATCTTTTTTATTACGTTTTTGACCAAAGTGTGTGAGATTATTACAAGGTTAAAGTTTTATGTGTCCTAAAATTTTCAGAAAACTTCAGCTGCAGAATCTTGAACTGTGGTATCTGTCCTTTTAAATATGCTGTTTGTAACTCCAGAATAGCAGCAGCACATTTGTTCCATTTGGCAGCTGGCTGAACAACAACAGGAACAGACAGCAGACACTAAAAGGGGACTCAGGACTGAAAATAGGCTTTTTAATTTTTCCTACTTATTTGCCTGCAGATGGTTTCCAATAGAATTCCTTAAGTGTTTCCTACTCTATTGCAGGGAAGTAATAATTTGAAGTGTCCTTAGACCAGTCTTTGTTCAGTAGAGTGATGTGTTCAAATAGCAGGTACGAAATATTCAAATAACTCTGAAGATATGTTTACTGGAATCAACAGCATTGTTGGTTGTTTATCATAATCATCATAATCATTCTGATAATCCTGACGATTATTTTTTTACTTTTTTTCTAAATAAGGTTATGGAAATCAATGAACAGGTTTTGGGTTTTGTTGATGTGTGGTTAGCTGGGAATGAATCTTCATCTACAAAACACTTTACAGAGAAAATAGTGCAAGAAAGGCTGATGTTTGCTTGCTTACGTTTTCATTCAGTTTAACACAATGTGTTTAAAACAACAAATGGATGACAGTGAATGCTGATCACAACTTAGTTCAGATCTGCATTGTTTATAGATAACCAAAATGCATCTCAATCAATCAGGATCCAAACTTCAGATTATTCACCTGCCAAATACACTTCAATAATAGATTTCTGTAGAGCTCACTGAACCTTCCTAATGTTGATATGAGTTATAACAGTAGCAAGAATTCTCATAACATTAAAACTGAATGGGGAGGTATCTGTAGAAACCTAAGTCCTGAATTATAATAACTTGGCATCAATAATAATGACATTTCAAGACAGGCATTATAATGCTGGTGGAAAAAAAAATGCAGAAATAATTTAATTTCAACACACTTTTCCAGAAGGATGGGATTTTCCTAAGCCCTTCCACATAATGATAATTTAAATTAATTGAAAATATTTGTTCAGTTTATTATTTTTTTCAGTTCACTGCATTTACACCTAATAGCTAATATGCTTTGAACTACGATAAAGTCCTTTTTCAAAAGATTTGATAGGGTTTTGAAGCACTGCCATGTTTGAGGCTAGCAAGTTTAAAAATATATACTATGTCTCTAAGTATTAATAAAACCCAATACTTTAAAGTTTTCAAGTAAACCATAGAATCATAGAGTAGTTTGGGTTGGAAGGGACCTTTAAAGGCCACCTAGTCTAACCCACCTGCAATGAACAGGGACATCTTCAACTGGATCAGGTTGCTCAGAGCCCCATCCAATCTAACCTTGAATGTTTCCAGAGATGGGGTATCTACCACCTCTCTGGGCAACCTGGGCAACAAAACAATTCCAGTGTTTCACCACTCTCACTGTAAAAAATTTCTTCCTTGTATCTAGCCAGAATCTACCCTCCTTTAGTTTAAAATGATTACTCCTTGTCCTATCACAACAAGTCCTACTAAAAAGTCAGCCCACATCTTTCTTATAAGCCCCCTTCAAGTATTTTTGTGGCCCTCCTCTGGACTCGTTTCAACAGGTCTGTGTCTTTCCTGTGATGAGGACTCTAGAGCTGGATGCAGCACTCACCAGAGTGGAGCAGAGGGGCAAAATCACCTCCTTTGACCTGCTGGCCATGATTCTCTTGATGCAGCCCAGGACACAGTTGGCTTTCTGGGCTGCAAGTGCATATTGACAGCTCATGTCCAGCTTTTCATCCACCAGTACCTGCAAGTCCTTCTCTGCAGGGCTGCTCTCAATCCTTTCATCAATACATCTCCAGCCTGTATCGATACTGGGGGTTTCCCTGACCCAGGTGCAAGACCCTGCACTTGGCCTTGTTGAACCTCATGAGATTCACATAAGCCAACTTCTTGAGCTTGTCCAGGTCCATCTGAATGACATCCTGTCTCTCCAGTGTGCCAATAACACCACTCAGCTTGGCGTCATTTGCAGATTTGCTGAGGGTGCACTCAATCTCACTATGTCACTGATGAATGAGTGATAATTTATGGCAGTGAGCTGAAGTCCCTGGTGACTGGAAAAAGGGAGATACCGCACCCATTTTTTAAAAAAGGTAGAAAAGAGAACCCTGGGAATGACCTGTCAGTCTCACCTTTGTGCCTGGGAAGATCCCAGAACAGTTCTTCCTAGAAGCTGTGCTAAGGCACACGGTAGACGGGGAGGTAATTCAAGACAGACAGCATGGATTCCCCAAGGGCCAGTCTTGACTGACCAACCAGTACAAGCCCTTCTTATTATTCCTGTGTCCCTTGCCACATTCAGCTCCAGCCTTGCCTTGACATTCCTGAACCCATTGCTACACAACCAGGCAGCATCTCTACTCTTCCCAGAATAGTTATCCCTGCTTCCACTGCCTGTGCATTTCTTTCTTGCCCTTCAGTTTTACCAGCAGGTCTCAACTCATCCATGCTGGTCTCTTGCCTTCCTTTCCTGGTTTCTTAACCTGGAGATTGAGAGCTCTTGTGCTCTAGGGAAAGCATCCTTAAATATCTGCCAGCTCTGTTCTGCTTCCTTGTCCCCAAGGGCAGTTTCCCAGAGGTCCTACTGATTAAGTCCTTGAACAGCTGGAATTTTGCTTTCCTAAAATTATGGGTCCTGACTTTACTCTTCACCTGTCCCATATCACTCAGGGCTGTGAACTCTACCAGTGCTAAAGGTAGGAAGTGAAAGAAATCTTCAGATACATGCTAATACAGATGAAGTAAGAACATATTCCTACAAAACCAGCAGAAAGTTAAAGAAGATGATACAAGTTCCACAATTCTGAGCTTTTGACAGATGAAAAAAGGGACATAGTAGCTTACAATGTGTGTGAATAAGTGGAGGCATTCTGGCTCCAGCAAGACAAACTGCAAAAGTTTCAGTGACTCAAGCTTTAAATCCTGGATTCATAAAAGCAAATTTTGACCAGAATCTCCAAAAAATAGTAAGTATTACAGTTTTCAGGTACTTGAAAGCCTGAACAGAGGTTTTTGATTGTGTTTAGCCATCATGTTTAATACTTATACTTGACATTAATGGTGTTATAATTTTCTAGAATCCTAGATAGTCAAATTTTTGTCCTTTAGATACAACTGAATAAGACTATAGAGAAATCAGGTCTTTGCTTGTGAACACCTACAGCACCTACAGTTTAGCCCCTCAGAACAAAAATGATCTTTTAGTATTAACAAACAGTTAATGAACTGATGCTTTCCTGTACACAGAAGTGCCACCAGTTCAACTAACAATGTGAGACAAACCTGAAATGAGACAGCACAATGTGAAAAGACATGCTTTTCATGTTTCACCATAGTGCAATAAGAACAGCTTTCAACTAAATCAAAGCAATAAATCTTGAAGCCAGAAGCAGAAATGAAACAGTGACACACCAATTTAAAGAAATAAGTGTATAGATGCAGATAGACAGGCCTCAACATACAAAAATTTGTTTCTTCATACCACTACAGTAATTAAAAAAATTCTTAAATGTGAGAGTAGGAGACTGACTTTTCATTTATTCAAAATACCTCCATTTGCCTGGGAAAAATGATGCTTAATCTCATGCTTTTGAGATCAGCTGGCTTTTCAGCACTGAATTCAACGAGTAGAAGAGCCTGACATCCGCTGTATGTAGTATTGCAATCGTGGAAATATCTGTAAAGAATTGGTAACAAAAAGAACAATTGGTGATTGAAATAACACTGTGGTATCCAAATTAGTGCTTTCCAGTGCCTTCAGTCAGTACCAGACTTTAGAAGGGGAAATACCTAGATTTAAGAGGTAAAATTATAAATGTTTTGTTAAAGAGTAAAATCGGAAAATCCCTCTGAGAAACTCTGTTGTTACAAGCCTCCAATTCCTTATTTACTTGATATCAGTGACACAGTGCTAAAGCCACCTGGTAATAAAATGACTATTCAACTCCAAATGAGATAGAAGCCATAATGCATTTTTTAAAGAGACTAGCATTCATTTTCTCAAGGAATTTTCTCTGAGTTTTACTTGAAATTAGGCCATGATTTCCTCATTCTGCAATCAGCTAATATAAGCACCAGTTATGAGTCAGTCAGATATATAATGTAAGCAGGCATAACTTCATCCAACTGAGTTATTTGAACATAAGACTCTAAGAAGATAAAGCTCTACAAAACTCCACTCAAACATATGGTAATGTACATTTAGAAGGATGTTAACCTGTCATCTCCTCACGCCTTGCAACGGCAATGTCGACTCTTGTTAAAATCTCATACTTTTTTGCCAACAGTTCTCCAAGTGTTTTGAGGTTAACAAATCTGAATGAATCAGAAAACAGTTCCTTATTTTTGCTTCGTTTCAATGTACAGTAAAGTAAGGTCAAATTCTTGCACTATTGAAACACACCTATATGGACAGTGTAAGCTTTCTACGTCTTCCTTCCCATCAGTTTTCTAGCATTTTCATTAATGGCAATGGCAAATATTTTCAAGATTGACGTCTTGAGTTACAAATGGATTTAAACAATGTGAAATGACAGACTGTTTGTATAATTTTTCTTTTTCCTGTCTGTAAAGCACTAAATTTAAGAAGTTTAACCACTTATAGAGGAGGAATTATGAATTTATTTAGCAAACCAATATCACTCAGCCGTGGATCTTTTTTGCATGATGAGGTCTGATATGCAATGGTATTAAAGGAAGTTCTAAACTAAATCTAAAACTAAGAGAAATTATTTCACTATAAGATTGACTGCAATATATAAGATAAAAGATTGGTCAAGAGATATAATCAAAGATATTGATTAAAATAAGCATTACAAAAGAGTATTTTAAGTGGATTTAGGATTTCATATGTTATCTCTTCTCCAGCAATTTGTCACACAGGAGCTTGGTGCTCAAACACAGGGATTGATTCACAGCTCTCGATAAATCCAATGCCTTCTTCCCACACACCTCCCATCAAATTTCTTTACAGTACTCTGTGAAAGCTGTTTGATTAGCTTGGCTGTGGTTATGCCAGGGAAACAGACAAGCTCTTGCTTAATGCAAATACTTATAATACATATTTTACTAACTAAATTTAACAATATAATAATAACTGAAGTTAGTAGAAAAAAAAACCTAAAAAAAATAACACTAGTTAAACAACAAAACCTAACACAGATCACACACACATACACACGCAGAGTCACACCTTTACTTTGGTTACTAATCTCCAGGTACTGTTACTTAGTTCTTTATCTTGTTTTGGTCAATCTGGTAACTATTTTCCAGGAAAACCTTCATGTCTTCCTTCCACCAGTCACTCTTAGATCCTTTCTCTTATGGCCAATGCATGCAACAGTTGCTGTGTATACACATTTGGTTTTGGTAAGATCATGGTGCTAAGGGAGTGGAGTTAAGATTACTCCACATCACCTGAAACAAACAGCACACCTTTATGACACTAAGCATATTATATATTAAAGAGCTTCTTCATGTATTCTAGGAGTCTGGGATATCTGAAGTATTTTATATATGGTCATTTGGCATTGAATTTGGTATCCACTGTTGCATTGTGCTTTACCTACAAGGAATATGGAGCTAGAGTTACACATTAAAATACCCTAACAATTGAAAAGAGCCACCAAATGGAAATTGGAATTTCACTGTGGACATCAGCAAAAGAGATGTGTCATTGAGAAGCAAGTCTAGCAAGGTGTGCTACAAATTTCAGTGAGATTAGATTGAAAAATATACTAGGATCAAGTTGTTCCTTTTGTTTTTGTTGAAAGCATTTAGTAATTGTTAGCAGAAATGTGGTGTAAAATATTGAAAAACATTGTTTCTCATATCTTACCTTTCTTGCATACCTTAATTACTTAGTTTTATTTAAAAGGTAAACTTTATCCCAGCACATATACCTTTTGCTGATGGTGAGTTTGGAAAGAAGACAGGGGAAAGACAGGCATATTCTTTTCAAGGTTTTGATGCTTTCGTCAAGTTCTGGGTCCAATTATGTTTTTTTAGGATTTTATTTGAAATCTAAAACATGTATTTTAGACAGGCTGAGGTATTCTTTTAACCAGCTCTAACTGATATTGTTAATTACTATTCTATTAATGACTATATTATTAATATATAAGAGGCAGTGCAAAATTCCCAAGAGATTTTATGAAGAATCAGACCATTTGTACAACAGGACAATGATGTTTTAGTAAAGAATACTATTTTTTCTCTATAAATGCTTTTTCCTCTCTAGAGAATGCAAGGGATCCACTGAATGATAACCCAATATTTTAGCCATGTGCTAGGAATAACAAAATTGATCATAGAATCAGAATCATTTAGGTTGGAAAAGTCCTTTAAGATCATCAAGTCCAACTGTTAACCTAGCACCATCAAGCCCTACTAGACCATGTCCCTAAGCACCACATCTACATGATTTTTAACTACCTCCAGGGATGGCCACTCAACCACTTCCTTAGGCAGCCTGCTCCAATGCTTGATAACACTTTTGGTGAAGAAATTTTTCCTAATATCCAATCTAAACCTCCTGTGGTGCAATTTGAGGCCATTTCCTTTTGTCCTGTCGCTTGTTATCTGGGAGGAAATACCAACACCCACCTTGCTACAACCTCTTCTCAGGTAGCTGTAGAAAGCAATAAGGTCTCCCCTTAGCCTTCTCCTCTCCAGACTAAACAACCCCAGTTCCCACAGTCGCTTTTCATAAAACTTGTGCTGTAGACCCTTCACCAGCTTTGTTGCCCTTCTCTGGACACGCTTCAGCACCTCAGTGCTTTCTTGTAGTGAGGGGGCTAAAGCTGAACACAGTATTTGGGGTGCAGCCTCACCAGAACAGAGTACAGGGGGCAATCACTTCCCTAGTCCTGCTGGCCAGATGATTTCTGATAAAAGCCAGGATGGCATTGGCCTTTAATTTTCAATTGGCCTTCAATTGGATGTTATGGAAGTTTCAAACAGAATTACTGTTAACACTGTTGCTACCAAATTAGCTTTTAACCAGCTATGTTTTAGATGCCGAAGACTGATCTTTCAGGAGAATGCCATAACAACTTGGTTACACCCATTCTTTCCTTTGCTGGATCAACAAAAATGTAAAAGAGGAAGCAGTATCAGCAGGAAAGATGGAAAATGACATCCTAGAGCAGCTGATAGATCACTAGCTTTGGCCCTTTGGATTCAGATTTCCTCATGTGGGTGTCATCGACAAGTAGTGTTGTCCCTGAGTAAAATCATCAAATTGAAAAAAATCATGTGCCATTCTACTGGCAAAAGTCTCTACTTCCCCTCTTGTTTCTGTGCTGTGATGATGACATGTAACTTCCAAAATATTTGTTCCAAATACTTAAGCATTTCTGAATTATCTGTTTATTTTTGTTTTTACTGAAAATTTAAGAAAAGTGCAGGGTAACCAGAACTGCAGTTCACAGTAACAATATTATCTGTTGAATAATGCTCATTTTCATAAGTTCATCTACTATCACTAAAAATGACCATTCCATAACAATTACTGCAAAACCTCTGTAACTGTCTCACAGGTTAAAATTCTTGTGCATGTGGGAGTTAAGGAAAGTGAAGTTTATTAAGTCACCCAAAAACTCTGGAGATTTTTTATATTTCTATAAAATTAATCTGATAAATTAACTGCAATCTTTTCTAAAGAGAGCTAAATACTTGCTTTTCAAAACCAAGAGGATTGAGGCATCTTTTGATTTTTACATCTCTTGATTTCTATATTTATTATCTAAGCTATTATGTAAATAATCTTAAAGAAATTTTACCCTGTGTATGTAACAAAACAGAAAACTACTATTCAAAGTTCAAGAAAAAACATTAAAAATGTAAATAAAATTCAGAAAAACAATGTAAATAAATAGTAGAAAATTAATATTGGAGGAGAAATATGTACTGAAAGTAGTCTTATTAGAAAAGATTATTATCTGAATTCTTTGTTAATATTTTTTCTCTCAATGTGTGCTATAAGTATAGATTTATAGTCTTTGAGGAAAGTATAATCACATTTTTTCTCATTTTATGATCGAACCTAATATTTTAAGTATAATCTTTGCACAGCACCTCATAAATTTTGGAAAATATCTAGGAAAATCAAATGTCTTCCTGGTGTAATGTAATTGCAACACTGAGTAAAGCTATGTAAGCCTATATTCTTTCAGCTTAAATATTCCTCTCAAGACACACAAAATTAATAGAGAGGCTATTTTTATTTTCAAGAATCCTGCCCAAAGGTGAAGCTCAGATGTCTGTGTCTATCCATGATCCCATGTTTGTAAAGGTCTTCTAAGGATGTTAAGTGTCAATGCATAATATTTTTAAATATGACAGAAAAAGCAATGCAGGAATACTTTGATTTGAAGTTCAATTCCTAACAGTGCCTCCTGAACACCGAGTATTGTAACTTACTCTGAGGACATGAGCACATAATTGAAGTCTGAAAAAGAGGAATTAGGAGGAAGGTTCTATGGCCCGGTAGTTTTGCTGCTGGTCTGTAAGGGGTACAGCTTCTTGATCATTCTTTCAATACCGCTTTCCTTTTTCTTTTTTATTTTCCCACTACGCATTCGTAATATTTCTGCTACATATTTCTGCTGTTAATTGGTTGAAAACAGGAAGAACATAGTGAAGAGACATGATAAGCTTCAGAGTAGGAAGCTACACAGAATGCAGATGACATTTTCATAAAGCTTCATTCAAAGCAGAGAAATTTTATGAATACCTATCTTGGATTTGAGGTCCTACATTTTACCCTCATCCTATTTATTGAGCCAAAGCATTCTCTCTGGATCTTAATCTGTGTAATAACATATGCCATCTCTGTGTAAGAGGAATTACATCTTTTCCTTGTAGCTTTTAAATTCTTTGGAGAAAATTCAGTTGAGTACAAAGGGGTCTAGATCTAAAGAGACCTTGAATGTTAATAGTATAAATTCTATTGTTAAACTGGAGTATGTTGACATAATTTTAACATGCAAAACATATCATAAAGAAGAAAGAGCGAAGGAGTGCAAAAAGCAGGAGTGACAGAACTGTGAAAAATCTTAATTCATATTCAATTAAATGAATGTTTCAGCTTCAGTGTTTTAAACTGTTCCTTTTTCCCTGTTAAAAAAAAAAACAACAAAAAACCAAAAAAACCCCAACATTAGTTTTTTTATAAGATTTGGAAAATAAGTAAAGCAAAGGTTTTTCAACCATGTGATTCTGTCAGGGAGTTTAACCACTTTCTAATTTACAAGTCTCCCACTGTCTTAAGCCAAAATAGAAAATGACAGTTAAAGTTTGTTGTCATCAACTATAATGTGGTTTTTCCCCCATACTATTTGACTGTATAAAATCTACAGTACAAACAATATGCTACTTGACCACCCAGGTTTTCACTGACAAAAGAAAATTAATATGTGTTTTAAGAATATCCCCAAAGTTCTCTCAGCAATGACAGAGTACAATCATGGATACTGTAAAGAATCATTTATATTCAATATTGCCCAAGTACCACTAAGTCGTATTTGCACATATATCTGCATGCTACCATTCATAATCAGAATATGTATTGGGTCAGCTGAAGTGTGCTTTTGGCAGGCAAAGGCTTTGTTTATTTATTTCATTGTAATGAAATTAAGATCTCGGAAGGAGTGAGCTAATAAAGACTTAGCTAGTGTGAAAGCTTTTTTTACACATCCTTGTGCTCTCAGAACTGACAAGCTGTATGTCAGTGGCTTTGGTTCAGATGATCAGATGGTGTAAGTGGGCATTGACTTATACTAGCTTTGATTCTTCCTATATGTTTGATTTGCTTCTGTCTATTGAGTGCTAAATCTTCTCACAGCTTGTGGAAATTACATCTTTCACTAACATCTTATTGTGAGATATGAAATGAGTTTCTTTTTGTCTTGTAGATGAAATTTTGTACTTTAGCTTCAATAACATTTGAGAAATCCTTTAGACAAGATTTTATTACATGCAGTGTCCTTGGCTGTAGGCACATAATATAAGGTTCTGTTAGAAAACAGAAAAGCTACATTTAGATATCCACCTGTAAGTGTTTCCGTAGAAGTACCATGTCTACAAGGAAAGGTTTTGGTAGCGGGGGGGTTGCAGGGGTGGCTTCCATGAAAAGACACCAGAAATTACACTCATGTGAGACAGCCAGTGTCAGCTGGCTCCAAGATAGACCCACCACTGGCCAAAGATGAGCAACAATGATAGTGTTTCTGTGATAACATATTTAAGAAAGGTTAAAAAATGCTGCACAGCAGCAGCTGGGAGAGAGGAGTGAGAGCATGTGAGAGAAACAGCTTTGCAGACACCAACGTCAGTGAAGAAGGAGGGGGAGGAGGTGCTCCAGGTGCCAGAGCAGTTTCCCCTGCAGCTGGTGGTGATGACCATGGTGAGGTAGGCTGCCCCCTGCAGCCCGTGGAAGTCCATGGTGGAGCAGATGTCTACCTAGAGCCCATGAAGGACCGCATGCTGGAGCAGATGGGTGTGCCCTGAAGAAAGCTGTAGCTCCATGGAGACCACATGCTGGAGCAGGTTCCTGGCAGGCCCTGTGGAAAGAGAAGCTCACATAGGAGCAGGTTTTCTGGCAGGTCCTCTGATCCTGTGGCAGACCCATACTACAGGAGCCCACTCCTGAAGGAATGCATGCCATGGACAGGACCTATGCTGGAACAGTTCATAAAGAACTGCAGCCCAAGGGAAGGTCCCATTTTGCAGAAGTTCATGAAGGACTGTCTCCCGTGGAAGGAATCCCATGCTGGAGCAGGGGAAGAGTGTGAGGAGGAAGGAGCAGCAGAGATAAAGTATTATGAACTTACTGAAACCCCTATTCTTCATCCCCTGCATTGCTCAGGGTAAGAGGTAGAAGAGTCAGGAGTGAAATCGACCTGGGGAAAGGTGTTTTAAAATTTGCTTTATTTTTTTTATTATTTTTCTCATTATCATCATCTGATTATTTGTCAATAAATTCAATAAATTTCCCTAATTCAAGTCTGTTTTGCCTGTGATGGTAATTGCTGAGTGATCTCCCTATCCTTACCTCAACCCATGAACTTTTGATTGTATTTTCCTCCCCCTGTTCTCTTGAGGAGGGGGAGTGATAGAGCATCTTGGTGGGCACCCGTCAGTCAGCCAACATCAACCCACTGCAACAGAAGGCAGGCATCTCTGCTGCCTTTATAGTTGCTGGTGGTCTATAAACTCAGTGAAACCCACGGAAAGGTTTGGCAAACCAGGGATGAGAAGAGTAATTCACTTGTCATATATAGCCATCTAGGACTATAGGAAAACTGTAGGTACCTGATGTCTATCTACCACTCCAGGAAAGTATGGCTCTAGGTTTGTGCCATATGTTAGCCTCATCTAATGTCTTAGATGTCTAGAAGAACCACAGATAGCACTAGATAACTATGTGTTGGTGGCTGAATTGAGACCCCTAGGTGTTTACTTTAGCATTATATGAATATCTTTCTCTGTTGTCTTCACTGATTTTACTCATCAGATCTCCACTAGTTATAATGGGAGACTAGACAGATAGCTTATGGATGGACAGATACATGTAGACACAATTTTTATGTGTCTTTATCTCATGTATTTTATTAATCCCATCTGAAACTCATTCATCATGTTATAAAACTTTTTTTTAATGTCCCTTTAACTCATGACAGTCACTGTGGCACTGTGTTTAGAATATAGTATCTATAACTTGCAGAAAGTAACCTTAGATTTGGGAGTTTACCTGATATTAATGATCTCTTCTTCCTTGGAACTGTCATTCTTTTGTCGTTAACATCCTAGAAAAGGTTGATTGATAAGATAGGCAAGACAAAGGCAAGCGGTCCAAGCAAGAGAATCTAGGCAACTTCTTACATATACACTACGTGAGAACAGCTAAAAAGTAAAAAAACCAAGCATATCATACGGATAATCCCAAGAAAAAGCTTTTTGAATGTATTATGTTTTGCATCACAGCGTTTTGCAGAAAAAATGTGACATAATATCATATTTTTGCAATTTCAAGAAAATATTTTCATCCTTGGTTAGAGAAAAGGGTTTGAAATCTTTTCAACACTATTCCATATTGCAGCAGAAATTTTGTATTGTGATTTCTGATAGAGAATATGATCATAAAATATATATACTACTAGATTTTCCCCATCCATATTAATTTTAATGTTAATTAACCTCTTAATGTTAATTACAATGTTAAGAGTATGAGTGTCTAAAAATAATTCTTACTGATTTTTGTCTCTGCAGTTATTTTTGTCTTTTATCATGCTTTCACTCTGTGCAATGCTTATTTTTTCTATGACCAGTTTCCCTGCTCTCTTCTACTAATCAACTATTCCACAATATATGTTAGACCGTTAGAGAACTATTCCTTCATACTAGTCTGTGGGACTTCTCCACAATTAGCACCATTCAAGTCTCACAGATCTGTAGTTGTAATACCTTTTGTTTTCCAGATGTATCAGTCTAAAAGTATCTCATGATGCCAGCAAGGACCTAATTTCCAGTGAACAAATTATTTGTTTTTTTACACATTCAACATTTCTATGATTTCAGAGCAGTTTGCCAGGATGGGTAATCTGGAGGTGGAGCTGAGATACTTTGTCTAAAGCTGTGAGCCATGAGTGCTTCAGCCTGATTTCAGCCCTTATCCTGTTGTGCTAACTTAAATTTCTGCCTTGACCTCAGCCCTTCCTTGCCACTCTAGAAGCATCTGGCAGGCTGGACCATGGCTGACTCTGGTCATCATGGCCAACCTACTCTGCTCTTCACTGCTTGAGCATTGTGGGCATCATGCCCTTGTCAGAGAGGGCCCTGCCCTGCCAGTGCAATTACCACCTTAGAAAGCAGTCAACACTTGCTGCTGCTCAATGAAGGCAATGACTGTGCCTCTAATCTTACAAGACCGTTCTCTTGCATATTATTGAATATACATGCAAAATCCCGTATTACAGTTGTGTGCATATACTTGGTCACATTTTTGATATCCAGAAAGAAATAATTACTTTAAGGATTGCAGTTTTCCAAGTGACCAAGTGACAGGAAACTGATTATGGTCTTTCAGACTATATCTGAATAGAAAACACCATGAACACAATGCTTTCTGAGAAACAAAGACACTAAATTCACATTATTGTTCAGTGTGGAAAGGAACACAAGTGACTGATAAGTTAGGAAAATAGGAAAGACAATTCTGTAGCATAGTTTCCTGGTTACACCAGTTTCTCTAAGATGATCCCGTGAAAATAAACTCTGTGCAAGATCATGTCCTTCAAACAGCAAGGTTCTGTGCTTCCCCTTCAAACCAGAAATTGTTTATAACAGGGAAAAAAAGAATTATTGCCATTATGAGCAACCTTGTCTAATACTAACCGCTTTAAGACCCACAGGAAGGTGGAAATATTACTTTTTCTACTCATGCATCCCAAGCATTAATGTATAGCTTTGAGACAGTTATCTTTCCCTTTTTTTTTTTTTTTTTTCCTGCCAGTCCTACGATCTTAGGGAAAGATGTATTGCAATATCAGCCAAGAAAAATGAGTAAGTAATTTCTTTTCCATGGAGGAGGAATGAGCAATCTATCCAGATAGGCTCAAGAAACAAAAGATGAATAATGAAATGAATAGTTAATTCACGAAAAAGCGCAGTGTTGAGATCACTGAAATTTCACTATTAGTTGAAATGACTTTTTAATAGAGATTGTTTTGCAAAGCACACGTTTTGTTTTTGATCTTTTAAACCAGCGTTTTTCAGCTTTTCATTTTAGCATTTAATTTCAGGATTTGTCAGTTTTGATTAAAAATATTACAACTTATTATAAATAATAAGTTCATATAAAATTAAATTATCTCTTCATTCAAAATTATTGAAACAAACAAAATTAATAATGACCACAATTTTTTTTCTGAATGTGTCTGAAGTAAAAGAAAAAATGTAAATATGTAAATATTATCTCACCAAGAAATACTGTAATACAGTTAAGTGTATGACACTCAAAAACTTTCATTTCTCAAAAATGTTGATTATTTAAAATAGGAAAATAATGAATAAAATATACAAATCCATACAAACAAATATCAGTGTACAGTATAAATTACATCGGTGCCATCTTACTAATGTAATTTTCTTGTATAGTTTTTATTAAAAAAAATGTTCACATACAGAAAAAGGGAGCAGATAGATTATTAATTCATCAGAAAATTAAGATGTCAGTAAAATGATTTCTTCAGCAATAAGGCTGACAAAAAAGGAAAAAAATCTTGTTTAGTTGTACACCAATTTCAGACTTATTGATAATAAGCTAGAATTGCTGATGTATGTGCAAAAATTTAGCTGCTATTTCTGAAACCTGATGGGAAGATTTCCTTAGAAGATTAAAATGACTAGGTTTAAATCCATTTAATAGGGGTCAAATGTACAGAAGGGGAAAAGGGAGTCAATGTGGTGTTACCTTTCTTCGGAAACCAGGACAAGTTGGAAGTAAATGATCTTGACAGTAGTCTTCTACCTAATACAAGAAAGCGAGGTGCTTTCTGATGCCAGATGGAGAAAGCCAAAGCAGAACAGAGAGAGTGACATAAATGGTCAAGCATATCTAGAAAGTATGATTTAAAATTAAAACAAAACAAAACAAAACACACACAAAAAACCTGCAATAAAAGCATAGGGACTTCAAACAGAAACACACTGGAGTTCTTTTTTCTTTTGATACTAACAGCCAGATAATGCCTTTAAATTAATAGTGATAGTTTTCTAACCTTTAAAATATAACATTCCAAGTGAATGAATTCCAGATTAGTCCTCTTTTTTTTTTTTTTTTTTTTTTTTTTTTTTTTTTATGTACTGACAGACTAATTCAAGCCTAGAAATTAATGTGGATTACTGCAAGTGATCATGATTTAATTACACTTGTGTGGAAACCAATAACACACATTCTCTGGTGCATACCAGGAGCTAGTTTCACATGCACAGAGATAATCGTGGGCTTAGTCAGCTGGTAAATAGAAACTAAAGAGAAAAATGTGAATACTTATTGCAACTACTTAAGAACACTTAGCAGTTCCTTGAAATACAGTCACCTAAAGTCACCACCACTTATAATTATTTGTGATGGTTTTCAGAGAATGAACATCTGTACATATATTCCAATCAAAATACTGAATTGTTTGCTCTAGTGGTATCCTTGAAATTCAGTCTAAGTTTGTTCATCCTCAGTTTTCATACTTAAGTGTTTCTTCTGACACTTTCTGTTAGACTGAAAAGTCCACTATTATGTGTCTCTTCCCTAAAGATTGTGATCCAATCACCTATTCATGTTCTTCTTGTTGAACTAATTAGTTGAACTCCTCAGGTTTTTAATCCTGAAGCTTTGTTCAACCCTTTAATAAGCCTTGTTGAACTCCTCTAAATCTTCCAGTTTTCCACTTGGATCTTAGAAATGCATAAGCTCTTAGCTTGCTTAGAAATGTAATTCCCTTGGCTACCAGTAATAACAGATTAATATACGCAGGGATATTAACCCTTTTGGCCACAGCACCAGAGTGGACAGTCATATTCAGAAGATCATCCACTAGTATTTTTAACTCTTTTCCAGCATTACTGCTTTCCTATGAGTTTTCTGTCTGCAGCTATGAGTATTACCACATCTGGCCACACTAAAACTTATCAATTTATGTATATGTATACAAGCATATCAAGTAAAACATTTTTTGAAAAATCTACCTTTTTTCACATCTGTATGACTTCATCATAGCCAAATACCCTTCTTTGATGTTATTTGTGGATGGTAAAAAGGACTTTTTTTTTTTTTTTTAAAATTAACATTGATTTTGCTTTTTCAACAAGAGCTGACAAAAGCTTTATATTATAGTCCAAATATTTTTTTTCTCATAGTATCTCCACAGAAGTTCATCTAATTGGTCAAGATTTATCACTTATAATCCTTTTTTGGAATCTACTGTTTAACCAGTGTTTAATCCATCTGGTATGCACCACACTAATTTTGTGTCACTCCAGTTTCTTAACACTAAGATGTGTGACATCAAGTCATGCATTACAGAAATCTATTGCATTAGCACTTGTGCATCTGTCAGATAAACTCATAATCTCATAAAAGTAAAGTGAAGTTAGTTTGGCAAGGCCTATTTCTTAAAACTATGTGGGGAGTAACATTCATTATGTTAATGTCTTTTTTTTTTTTTTTTAAGAGTAAAGTTCTTAGCAGCCAGCTGCTCAGTTTTTGAAGTAACGCAGCAATCATTAGAGTGAAAAATTTTGGAGATATGATGGATATGTTTCTAAAATGCTTACTATTTTCAAATTATATGGCCAAACAGGAGTTGGAAGCTCATATGTGGAAATCTTGGCTTCTGGTATCTGTGAGATTAGATTAGATTATTACAGTTACTCTTCATTTGCTTAATAGGAACAGTTTAAAAACAGGTTTAAAACTTAGATGAAACAGTCTATGAAAAAATCTCTGAGCACACAACAAAAAGCTGCCACATCAAGATAGAGTGAGCATACAGGAAGGATAGTGTGAGCATACAAACTGTGGTTCCTAGATCAAACTAGTACTTACTGACCACAAGAAAATGACTCCATGTAACTAGTCTCTTCAAATCCAAGCATAAGGAGCTTTAAAAAAACAAAGGAGAATTTACAGCTGATTTTCAGTCGGCCTTGTGTCTTGATTACACCAGATTTCATACTTGAAATGTGCTATGGTCAAATTAAGTGACACTTATTAAGCGATACAAGGAACAGTGTTTGACATGAGGTGAAAAGTGCTGCTCCATAACTCCTCCTCTGGATTTTCCCTTGGCAGGATACATTGACCACAGGTGTAAAACAAGGTAATAGGTAAGTACAGTCTGGTGTTTACATGTCTTCTGGCTAAATTCAGCTCCATGAGTGTGATCGGAAACCTGGTTTTCTCATTTCTGGTTGAGAGCAGTTCTGTCGCAGGCAGCTGGACAGCTCTGAACTCTGCCTGGTTTGTATGTCAGTGTCAAGGCCAAGTGCTGGACTTACTATACAAGCTGAGAAGACTGCAAACGCCTGTTCAGTGCTGTGCGCACTGATCAGTTGCACTTTGACAGCTGTATGCCAATGCCTCTTTTCAATGTTTTAGACTGGACCATATGACCATGATAATTATGGAGTGTTTTGTAGTGTTAAAGACATTCCTTTTTTCCCCATATACTTTTGCATTTCAGCAGCAGAGTGATTTCCATGCATCTGTCAGTCTGAGTTAATGCAGTGCTATGCTATTCTTTGGTCCCAATATATTAGATAATTACTCCACTACATTGATGAATATTAAACCTAACATTTTAATGCAAATTTTATTTTTTCCCAAGGAAAAATATCTTCTGTGTAACCTAAAAGCAACAGGCTTTCTATTTGAACCTTTCATTTGAACATAATCAACCGATGATTCCATCAACCATTTAAACACACTTTTTAATATCATTTTCAAGTTAAACAATAATTTTTTTCACATATTTCTGGCTTAGAGATTTTTTTTAACTGCTTATATCTGTAGGGCTATGAAAATACATTCCTTAGGGCAGCTTAGTCTTTGACTATAGCCAAGTGAATACCTCCTGGATTTTCTTTAATTCCACTTTCTTACTGAAATTATGCATTTTAACTGAAAAACAACAACCAAAAAATCCTTTCAGAGGCAATTCAGATCTAATCTTTCCAGAGCTGGCTAAATCTTGATGTGAGGTGAATATATACTACTACAATAAATTAGTCACTTTTCTCTATATATTCTTCCCTATTAATTTCTCTTTGATCTATCAAGATTTCAAAGCTTGAATACTAGTTGAAGATCTTCTAAAGAAAGCAATCTGAAATTACATATTAAGGAAAACTATTAGACTTTTTCCTAATTATGGTTTGAGGCTCATTTAAAAGGCATCAGGGGAATGAAGCACTTTAAAGTAAGCTGAGAGGATTTACAACACTTAAAGGCTGCATTTCTGCCCACTAGAGATTCAGTTGTGATTTCATTGAACTCTTGTGGTAAGTTACAAGATGTTGTGTGTATATTAAAGGGACAGAGACCCCGGGCAAAACACTTAGGAACAAACCCTGTAGGAGGAATTATGTATGTAGCATAAAAATGTGCCCTGACATCTAGTGCACGGTGAGTTACAGAAATCAGAGTCCTTATCTAACCTGAGGTTCCTTAAGGAACAACTTCTTCAGAAATGAAGCATATCTCTGGAAGGTCAGTTATGGGATGTGCACTACCAAAAGCACTAGGAGGGTATCTGTAATTGTCTAAGAGAATCATTATAGAACTATATAGCTTTACCATGTGAATGTTTTTCTTGGCTTAAAACACATTTCATCACAAAAATAAAATAGAAATAACTTTATAATTTCATTTGTGGTTGATACTTCATCACTGCACCAGTTTTGTCTTTTTAGAGACTGATGTCTAATATTAGTCCAGTTATTAATTGGTAAACATAATTTGGATATACAGGCTGGTTTAAATTTTCTGATTCTGAAACTACATGGAGGGTGTTTAGGCAAAACTATATTGGTTTTATTTCTTTTCTCAGATACATGCCCAAGGTGTTTTAATAGAACAGTGTATAAATAGTATGCTATATTTTCAATATTATTTTCTTTTATCATCCTATTTTCCCGGCATCAAAATTCTGTTTGTTGGTGAGGTTGGGTTTTTTTCATTATATAAAATTTCATTTCCATCTTTATATGAATTGCTGTTTCTCCTGACCTCAACTATCTTTATCTTTTTCACATAAGTTTGCAGTTTAAAATCTCAAGACTGTCTTCTAGGAGAAAGTTTCAAATGTAGATGACTCTTAACTAGAGAGACATTCTAATGTATTAGTGCTGCTCATCTTCATTAAAACCTTTTGAAATAATAGTGATGGTATTGGACCTGACCTGGGAAAAGATGAAATACTGAAGTCTCCACCCACCTAGAAAGAAACAATGGATAGTTTAGGACAAATAGAACATCCATATGAAGTGCCAGTTAAAATTATCCAGCGCAATTTATGGGAAATGATTTTTCCTGTTTTAATTAAACATAACAAAGTTGCAGTTATTGTCCTAAAAGTCCTTGAATTTCTTATTGGAGAAAAGGAGAGGCAAAATTACTTACCTTAGCTGCTTTACATAGTACTCAGCTGCATTTTCTTTAATTTTCTAATATGCAAGGCTTATTCCAATCTCTGCAGCTGTTAGTCTAATTGGATGATTTCCTGTTTGAAATGCAGAATAATTTAAAGTGACTAGCAGTTGTTCAGGGAACCTCCCTTTCTAGGACATAACTTAATCTGACATATTCAACGCTCATCAGAGATTCAACATCTTTTCAAACTGATTACTGCTTCCTCCATCACACTCCAAGTTCCTTGACTTCCATTTAAGTGCTCCAATTTATAGCTTGATTATTCAAATGAAACTAAGAGGAAAAATCAAGTTGTTTTTTTTTATGTGCTTCCTCAAACAGTATACTACATTAAGTCCTCTGTAATATTTACTAGATTCCTCATCTTCTGTGATGCAATAGCAAGCTCTGTGTTTTGGGTTTTACCTTTGCTAGCATTAAGGACAATGATGTGGGGGAAGTTCATGTTGCATACGGTTAATATCACCAGTATTTATCTGATGGAAAAATGTTTTCATTTTTATGAAAGAAGGCAACAGATTCTTTTGAGTCATGAATCACATGAAGGTGTCAGTTTTGCAAGAGGTACAAATAATGAAATGGTGTTTCTTGTACAACCCTAAAACATAAAAACTTGTGTCTGATTTAATATGCCCCAAATTTCGTGTTATGCAGTTCATTTTGAAATATGAACATGATGAATGTCTGAGAGAGAACATTACTCTTGCTAAGACAATTACTCAGGCATGTGGCCCTTCAAGGAACCTAATTATATCTGCTTCCTGTTAAAATGATCCTTATATTCTGACCTTTTTTGAGTTTCGAGGGAGTTTTGTTTTGTGTTGTGGTTTTTTTGTCTTTGGTTGTTGTTTTTTGTTTTTTTTTTTTTCTTACTGCATCATGTGTGCCATAATGTTTTCTCTAGATCCCTTTGAAAGCATGAAAATTCTTTCTCAAGTAGTTGTCCAGAAAAATTATCCATCTATCTCTCATTAATGTTAATGAAGAGTTACATGGCTTAAAACCTGTATCTGCAGAATAAGCTTTTGAATGGTAGGTGAAGGAAAAAATGTCTGCAAACAGACTATGCAATAGGCTTCAAACGAGGCAATGAGGCTTCTTCTGTGTGGAAAAATTCTGGGAAGATATTCACTGAACCATAATGGGAAAGGTTCACTTGAGGTTTCATCTGGAAACATTCCTCCCGTGTAAAAATGTCTGGGGCAGGAGCAGCTCACTTAAAAAAATGACTCAGAAGATAGATGAAACAAATAAGATTTCTTCAGATATACACTGAGTCTGTGGATATCACTTAAACTGAAACAAATAAAACATTAAAAGATCAAATTCATTAAATGCATCCCAATACAAATCTTCCACATGTGTTCATGGTGAAAGAAACCAAAACTCCTCTCCAAGGATAATTTTCTAGCTGTTAAAAATTGGTAGCTGGCAACTCAGCAGACTTCTCATGAAAAGTGGCAATCCCTTTTGTTTCAAGCTGTCAGTCTCATTTTACCTTACATTGCTATCAGACAAGTTTTTTCTCAGAGCTAGAAATGAAAAGGGAGTTCAAAACTTGATAATAAAATCTGTCTGGGGTATAAAATATTGCCAGTGATTTTCTTCATTATTTCTGAGGGGAAAAATTTGTTTCAACTGTGGGCCATCAATGGGCAAGTATATGTACACTTATATAAGTATTTCCTTTATATTTTTTGCATTTATTTCTTTACTATAATTACTAAATTTTACCAGGTTAAGCCTAAAGAATTGATAATAATTTGTCTAAAAGAAATTGGCATACTTGTGAACAATTAAAAAGAGACTACTGTAAAAATGTTCCTTCACAAAACTTCCCATTTTATAGCACAAAATCCACTTTTAGCTGTGCAACAACGTGGTGTTCACTTGAGTAATGCACAGGGTATACAGAAATCTTTACAGCTTTATAGTCACTTTGAGTAGTGAAACTCAAGATTGATTTTAATTTTTATTAATTTCTTAATGAATTTAATTGTTCCATTATGCATGATGAAGGAAAATATTTGTGCAATATTGAGGCATGTACTAAAATGTTCCCCATGTAGAAATAAAAGAATGTACTAAATGCCTTAAGGGTCCCATGAAGTGGACTGGACTTGCTATTCCAGGAGGTCCTTTACGGTTGTGCCTATGTTAGCAAGTAGTGACAGACTAGTTGGAGTGGATCATCTGTAAGGAAAACAATTGGTGGCGAGGTTCTGGAGTAGTATTTTGGGTTTTTTTCTTAACTTGAGGCTAACTCTACTTTGGTCCCATGGACTGAGTAACCATTGGCTGACGGAGCGCATTAACCATCCTCCTGGAGCTCCTCTTCCAGTTTAGTTTCATCCAAAAGGATATAGTTCATGGCCTTCAAGACAACTCAGTAATGTGAACCACAACTCAGAGAAGGAAATTCACTTTGAAAACACAGCTGGGCCCAGTCCAATTATATGTAACCTGTTAATCCAGCATTTCTACATGACAGCAATAATATATTGTTACTGAGATCTCGATATAATATTTCAGGTGTATTCTTGTGAAATAAATAAGTGTTCTTCAATACTAAGTTCTGTTCCTACTACATTCAAAATTAAGAAAAACTTGGGTGAATTGGATTGACAACCTTCTTGTTGACTGGGGCTAATATTTTGGTTTTCTATTTCTGCAAAGGAAGATAAATGGAATTTTCTTAGGAAAAGTTCTTACAAAAGAATTGGCTTTTACATTTTTTCATCAGTTTCTTTTGAACCTCATTTTTTTTATATAGATTTTTATAAACCATACTACAGATGTGGTTGTACATGGAAAAATCAGTCAGCAGAGATTTAGAGCTAGGTAATGAACACTGCTTTACAGAGTTTTTATTTAGTAAAATTAGATGTCATTTTTTTAAGCTGTTTAAAGGACTTATTACCTTGCAGCCAATGTCCAATAACTTGTCTTACATAAGCAATTAGAATGAGTAGGGATCTCAATTTAGCAGTCGGACAGAAGTGTTAAATATAGGTATCAACTGCACACACGGGAAATGGTGATTATTTCTTCTAAGAAAACAGTCCACAAGTGAACAACAATGGAAGAGGAAAGTTCTCAGAAGGCATTCTTGGCTCAAATCATAATAGCTATATTAATCAGAGCTTTGTTTTGCATGGCCTGTAATTGCCTTTGAACAGTCAGTATAAAAGTTAGCAAAGCTTAAGCATTTATGTGATGTGACAAGAATAACTCCCTCCAGAGTAGGAAGTGAAGCTGACTTTCTCCAGAGAGGACACTGCACAAGTGCAAATGTAAGCACTTGGGAAAGGCTTGTGGCATGGTAATTTTAGTAAAGGCCTATAGGTATTTGTGTTCATTTCTCACTGAGAAACATGATTTGTTTCCATGCACCATGCAGTCTGAAGCTGAAGAAAGACAATTTGTGAGTCATTGGATGATTCCCACGTATTTGTACCTGTACAACAGAATCTCAGTCACTGTTTTGTTTATGTTTATACTCAGGTCTCTGCAGTTCCTCAGTATTATCAGTAAACCCTGACCTTACAGATTGCTGACCTCTGTATGGTGAGAACACACAAAATGATCAGAGCAGAAAGACATGAATAAATTCCTCACAAAAGTTTGTACAGAGGCTTAGAGTTGTGAGGAACATTTTGGTGGAGCTACTTGGTTGTCTCTAAGTTACATCAGATATGGAGTGGATTTTATAATAGTGTAAATATACAAAACCACAGCTGTGCTGCCAAATCAAGATTAGAACATCAGTGATCCTGAACTGGCTGCTATCAATAAACTTTTGCATGGCTTTAGCAAGGCACTTTCCTGTACTGTAGTGCATATTAATGCCTGAAATGAAAATTTAAAATCCAAAAGAAATAAAGTAAAAAGAATTTGCAAGATAATATAAAAAACATAATCAGAGATGTTTGATCAGAAAAAAAAACCCAACCAACCAAAACCCAAAACCAACAAAAAACCTCCCATAGATAGCAAGCTAGACAAAAATTAGGCATACTGCCTGTGGTGAGGTAATTATCTTTTAACAAAGAAGCCTGAAATCCCTGTTTTGAAAGTGATGGAAACATTGCAAGTTTCAGTGGCAAATTCACTGTTCCCTTTTTATGTGTAGTTGTTCCAGGTAGGAACTTTCCCTCAGTGAAAAGATAGGTGCTTAATCTAAAGCAAGTGTGATAACTGATAAGTAAGGAAAACTACTCTACAATCTGAAAAGCAAGTTTCAAATTGAAAGGCAGTAGAAGTAGAAAAACTGAACAAAGGAGGACAATAAAAGAAGACAGGTATGGTGGGTAAGATATATAGCAATGTTTCACCAATTAAAAAAAAATTCAGCTATCCATGTTTCTGATGTAAAACCCCAGGAAACTTATTAATTAATATTTGAGGAAAGAAGCTGTCTTCACTTTACCAAAAAATCTGCAGTAGTTTGTAAGATATGCAATTTCTGCACCTCACACACATAATAATGTCCAAAACTATGTAATGTCCTGTTGATGATCCTTTACTGTCAATAGACATAGTGTCTGGCTATTCTTAGGTGAAAAAAACCCAACGTGCTGAAAAGCAGTCCCTGAAGATCACCTCTGCAAGAAAGACTATCTCTTGTGCCTCAAACCTATCACAGACCAAACTGAAGGACAGGAAGACTTTTACAGCAATAAGAGCTCAAGAGCACATCTCTGGATCAATTTACTGTTTCTTTGAACCACTTTCCCAATTTGCACTACAAATTTTATGAATTAGCATAATAATAATTATTACGCTAATATTGATTAGCATAATAAAAGATTTGGGATTTTCCTCTTCTTGTTATGATTTATCCAGGCTTCTTGGTTTTGGGTTTTTTTTTTTTTTCTTTTCTTTTTTCATGTGAAGATATTGGATTATGATAGCAATAATATTTTTAAAACATAAAAATTAAAGATGTCAAACCCTCCTAATTAGAACAGAATTTTAGTCATTTCCTTGAAGTCTGAAATCTGGTTACAAATACATTACCTTTGACTATGGTTGGTTTTTTCCCTAAAAGCCTTCTTTTGGTTTGTCATTTGCAGACCTTTCACCTGTAATATGTCCCTTAGACTTTTTCTGAAGACACTACTGAATGTTTCTATGACAATTTACAACAGCATGATCTTCTTTTGGTCTCAGTTTGTGGTACTGAGCTTAAACTGCATCATTACCTAGTAAACTGAGGTACTGTTGGAAATTACTAGAAGGAGACAGCTCCATTTTGTGACATTTTCTGAGATTTTAAAATGCATTTGTTCAACTTCAGTGTGAGGCAAAAAAAAAAATGTTTTTCTGGAAAAAATAATGGTATCAAAATGTTTTGGGGTTTGGGTTTTTTTCAAATTTTCATTCTGATCTCTCCCTAGCTCTCAAAAAATGATCAATATGCCTTGGAAGGCAGAAAACTTCCTATGGCTAGCATCACCAAAATCTGTGTATCTAAGAGCAAGTTGTCTTTGAAAACTTTCTTTTTGACAGTGCAGAGGAAGAATTATGCCTTAGCAAAAGTATCACAATATCACTTCAACTGTTTCACAAGTTTACTATTCTGCTTTTTGCTTTTTCTTAAAAAAAAAAAAAAATCTCTGCAAAAGAAGGTGTCCTTTCAATAGTTTTTTCTTTGAGCAAAATCACTGGGAAAGGTGTTTATTGCATATTCAGTTGATCCCCAGGTACATGTTGGGGCTGAACGTAAAGGAAGCAAGGCAAATCATACTGAAGGCAGAAATATACTAAATGGTCTGCATGAGGAATGATCTCTCAGAACACCTAGAAGGCAATCTTTCTAGGATAATTTGCAAGACTTCTTCCATGAAAAAATATGGAAAATTAATTCTTTATGTTATTTTCAAGAGATTAGGGCTTACTTAGAATGGGGAGCATCCCTGCAAACTCTTCACTAGTTAATGGATTTAGGCTCCAGTTTGATCACAGCATAAATCTGTCTTTAGGTTTTGTGGTATGAGATCAAAAGAAAGTCCCATGATGAAAAGTAAGAAGCCAATATAAACTCATTCTATATGGTCAGTTTTGCTCAAAAGATGTTGCTGTGCTAACTTTGAAGTTTCAGGGCTTTCTCCTGGAATAGATTTCAATATATTATCTGTTTCCCTACATGCGTGAATGAAAAGGGTATAAATGTACTGTATGTTTAAGTGCTTATTTGAAGAAAAGCCAGCAAGCTCCCCTTCCTGCCTTTCTCTGCTCTCAGTCTGGTTCAAATTCATATTTTGAGTTATCTGGTAGCACATAGATACAATATTAATGGCCATTGAAGCATTTAAAAAAGGTATAAAAATGACTGTTCTTACTAAATACTCAGGTTTTTTGCAAACAGAACTAAGCTAATGACTGTTAGTTTACGAGGTTGGGGAACTATAAGTAATGATTCTGTACTGCCAGGTTTTTTATAAAGCAGCTTGCTTTGTCTGTATTCATGACTCCTGTGACTACTTTGCCTTTTGTTTGCTTGTTAATGAAAGCTAGTATTAGAATTTTTTCAGCTGCTGTATTTTTGTTAGTCCCATTGTCTGTTGACTAAAAAAAGGGTTCTGTCTGTACCTTCACCATACTGTAGTCAGAGACAGGCAATGAGAAATGGTCAACAAATGAAGAAAAAGCTAACAAGCACCGCTACCAAGCTGACTTAAAAAAAAATATCTCTTTTAAAGACTGAGTAAGGAGAAACGTGGTATGAGTGCTACAGCTGGGGCTGTCAGAGAAAACCCACTTCAGAAAGTAAAACATACTGCAGAGTTAAGGCTTTTTTTTTTCTAACTCATCGGAAAGGAGTTCCAAAAAGAAAATGCAGCTCTCACCAAATAAAGAATCAAAAAAGAGAAACAACCATCTGTTGTATCATTTTCCCCTCCTCTAGGGGGAAGGGAAGACCTTCATAATCTGAATCAGACACCTACAAATAGGAAACCTATGGAAGGAGATTTTTCTCTCACTACACCTTGGAGGATTCAAAATGGGATGGGGTGGGAAAGGGAAAACCTAAAGGTAGAGGAAGAGGATGAAAGAGTAGGAAACAGAAAAAAAAATATAAATTTTAGCTATTTTAGTCCTATTTACAGATATTTGAAGATACTATTTATAGAGAGTAGCAATTGCAAAACAATTTCAAAAATTCAAATATTAGTAGATGCATCCATTAATGCAAATATCACAGGAAAACCTATAATCTTGTTTAAAATATATACAACCATGGGACCATTAGTTTACAATAAATTAACACTACCAAAAATTGTTCTTCTGCGAGAAAACACGTTGCTTGAAAGATAAGCACACATTTGAAAATTGAGTTAAAATTCTGCAACCACTGTCTTGAACATTCTTTAAGGATTAGGATAGCACATGTTTTCTGGAAGTGCTAGCCATGAAAAAGGGTAACGTTACAGAAATGTAAAACAATCAGGCAATGAGCACTGCTGTGTCACTGCAACCTTCATTTCACCTTGAAGGTCCTGTAAATGGAGTTTCAGAACATGAAGAGATTAAATACTTTTCTTGAAGAGCTTTCAGTTTAAGTCCCAGAACTACAACCAGGTCTTACAGGGCGACCTGATTTGAAGTTAATGGAACTCTGCAAGGATGCCAAGGTCACTCCTTGGCAAGCTTCTGGGAGAAACTCAGCCTGTCAGGTCTGACAACAGGAGTGATAACAGTAGACAAAGTAACCCTGAGGCAAAGTCTGAATCAAAATCAGGTCACATGTAAAGGAATCATTGGGGTCGCACTTGTTTGCATCAGCTGAGAATCTGGCCCCTCGGGGAAAGGTTAGTGGCAGATGGTGGAGGGTTCTGTGGACAGACTTCAGAAAGGCCAGCAAAGCCACACTGCAGTGAAGAAGATCTTTGGAGGCAGAATGACAGAAAGCGAAATAGCAGGTCTTGACTCAGTACACTTTCATTGTCCTCTTCATCTCCTTCTTATACAAACCTTTTATTTATTTTATATATTTTTGCTGCTCTAACTTTAAGACCAATTTAAACTGAAATAATTAGATGGATCAAAACTTTTGTTATGAAAATGTGACGTCTTCCACACTGGGCTCAAGTAATGTGTAAGGTCTTTCAAATGATATGACTAAACCAGCAGAAGAAAAAACAGAAGCTGCTGCAATGGACTTCATAAATGAAAGCTCTGCAATGTGGTTAAAATCTGTGACAAGCTATTTTAACCTGAAGGTTAAAATGTGGTAAATAGAATCTAGGCTTTTCCAGAGCAGATTAAATGAATAATCTCTCCATCCTTATACAGCATTAAACTAATGGTACTTAATTATATTAAGTCCTCTTGAACCATAGATGACTGAACAACAGGACTTATGACCCAGTAACTATGTTTTAGTATAGATCTGTGTGCCTTGGTCCAAAAAAGAACCTTGAATACTCCCTTAGAAAAAAAAAAAAAAGAGTCCAATATTTCAAATGATATCCAAGAAGATAGCAAGAACACTGGCAAAGGCAAGGAGCCTGGCAGAACCAGGGAATCTGGTAGGTAGAACACATCAGGAATGACACTGAGTTGCTTCCCTGACAATAAGCCTTTATCAGCCAACTACAGAGGGAAATGTCACTGAAGCAAAACTCCCTCCCCTGTCAAGTTTTTGCCCTGAAGAATAAAGAAAAATGTTAAAGGAACGAAATTTGAGTCTTGTATGGTATCTCCTGTATGTGGAGGGTTTTCAGATTCCAGAATTGGACTTCAGTACTATATTAGTCATAATCAACAATTGCTGTTTAATGATAAGGCTAAGGCTGCAATCAAAGGAACATGTGACTGTTTTTGGTGTTCTAAAGACTACATTCAGATAGAACAATGGCCACTTTTTTTTCCTGAGGTATGCTATACAAGAGGTTTGAAGTACATGGAAAGAATTGTAATACACGTTTCCAGACACTGCAAGATGCCTCTTTGTCAAAAGCGCACTATATACAATCATACCACAGGAAATCAGGACTTGTCTGAAAAATGTAGATCTGTCTCAGGTAAAACTATGTTAGCAAAATTCCCATTGTGAACATTGGAAGCCAGGACAGAATTACAATTAACAACAAAAAAAAATTGTCAGATAAGATCTTCCCTTTTATACATTTTTTCTCCTCATATTAAGTCTTTATGTTTCCCTTGTGAGATTTAAAATTTAAAGACTCTTGCTTAGAGCCTGCTTCCCACACTAATTACAGACACTAAGCATCTGTTGGAATGTCCTCTGGTTACCACTGGAATTTAAACTACCACCATTCCCCACAGTATAGTACTTAAATCTTAGTGTTTTAAGTCTATATTCCCATGTACTTACTATGCAGTGAAACAGTAGTCATCTGAAATATGCAGTTAAATTCTAACACATTCTGATAATGAAGGAGATAAGGCAATCATTCACAGATCTTTTCAAATGAAATACCTCCATCTCCCTATTTAGATACTCAACTTCTAATTACTGTTTGTCTTAGAATTGTCCATACAATACAAAGTTCTCTCCAGCTTTTGATTTACAAAGGTAACACTGAAAGAGAAATTACAGATCTTTCTTCAGCATTGCAGCTTCATTCTTCACATCTGTTTGTTAGTCTCTGAAAATTGTTTGCTTTCCTTTTGGAACTGCACAGTGATTAAAAAAAGCCCATTTGCTCAGAAAACTCACTGGTTTGTCTTTCTGATATCTCTGCAAATTTTATTCTGCTTGTAGAACTGGGAATTCTCAAAATATTCAGTCTTGGCTTTTCTGCTTTATTCATATGGGGAAATAATCAGAACTCTATTAGTTTGCTCAATTTCAATTCTTTTCCTTGGAGTTTATCTGCTTTACCTGAGCATGCAATCCTTCACAATAAATGTTTCCAGCTACCAAACCTATTGTATTAGACTCTGCATTTTGGATTTGTTGTTCAGTTCTCCAGCTTCCCTCACTCCAAGGTTGATTCATTATCTCTGCCTTAAGACTCATTCAGGTCCTGCCATCTCACTAGCCCTTTCTAGTACACTGATACGAAATGTTGTGGTGTCCTGGATTTATTTTGTGTGGGAGTTTGACTGTTACAGCAATACGATTATTTTTCGGTTCTTGTGAGACATATATTTTGAGTACAATAATTTCACCACAGCCATTTTAGGGGGGCAAAATAGTACTTCTAACAGTGATGCATAAACAACACCCCTCCTGCATGCCCAGATTCCTATCTTAATGGAACATTTTCATCTCAGCTGTACAGGCTCACAGGCAAAATGGAGCTCAGGTGTCCTAGGTTTGCTTTCAAAATTTTCATGCCTGAATCTAAAATCAAGATTCCTCAAGCAGTCATTGAGTTGCTACCTAATCCTTGGGCCATCAGACTTTTATGAACATTGATTGCACTTTTCAACATTAGTATCTTTCATAACATGCTGGAAATGTCTTATCTTAAAAGAGGATAAGACTGTCATAGCTCAATAAAACCCTTTGCAAAAGTAAAAGCAACAACAACAAAAAAGGCATTTCTCTTCTTAAACAGCTAGAGGAACTTGATTGCTTTGGCATTCTCAGTCCATAAGAATGAACTGGGACCCAGGTAGTTATAGCTAACACCTTGTTTGTGCACTAATTAATATCCATTTTTATCTTCAGTCTAGTCTACAAGGTTCCATTGTCTCTTCTCCCTTATGATCTTCTGACAATTTCCTAAGCCTTACAACAGATGCTCTACAGTAAGCTGCAAGATATTTGGGGATAGAGGAAGGGAAGAAATTAGGATGAAGGGAAAATACTTTTAACATTATCTTTAGTACAGGGGTTCTGACATTCTGCTGTGTAGGAAAAGCACTGAGTGAACATGGTACTGATTAACCAGCTTTGAATCCAGTACAGTAACAGCAGCTAGCAGGTGAACTGGAACTCACACTTCTCTTACTTCCAGTTAACACTGCAGGTAGTGAGCTGTCTCCTCATGCATATGAGCCTCAGCTGAGAAGTGATTTATGACTGACAGAGTGAAATAAAAGCTTTCCCCTCAATTCTTTCTATCATTCATATAATTCTGCCTGTTCAACTCATCTGAGGCCTTCCCTCTATGATCTGACAGCACCATGAGTGCCTATAATGATGTTTCTAGGAAGACAAGGTTTGCCTTTCTCAGAAGTTACATTCTTAGTTTCTGCTCTATTCTTACAGAATCAAGTGGAAGGCTGGTCTACTGCTTTTGAGGGGCTAACTCAGAAGCTATACTGCTGCCACCCATATCTGGGATGTGCTTTTACAGTACTACCCAATGTTGAAAGGAGGCCTACAGGAAAGATAGGGGGGGACTCTTTATCAGGAAGTGTAGTGATAGGATGAGTGATAATGGTTTTAAACTGAAATAGTGTAGATTTAGATTAGATATGAGGAAGACATACTGTACTGAGAGTGGTGAGACACTAGAACAGGTTGTCCAGAGGAGCTGTGGATGCCCCATTGTCATAGTTTAACCCCAGCCAGCAACTAAGCCCCACAGAAGCACTCACTCACTCCCCCCACAGTGGGATGGGGGAGAGGATCAGAGGAGTAAAAGTGAGAAAACTCATGGGCTGAGATAGAAACAGTTTAATAGGTAAAGCAAAAGCTGCGCATGCAAGCAAAGCAAACCAAGGAATTCATTCACCACTTCCCTTCAGCAGGCAGGTGTTCAGCCATCTTCAGGAAAGCAGAGCTCCATCACACATAATGTTTACTTGGGAAGACAAACGCCATCACTCTGAACATCCCTTCCTTGCTTCTTTTTCCACCAGCTTATATACTCAGGATGACATCATATGGTATGGAATATCCCTTTGGTTAGTTTGGGTCAGCTGTCCTGGCTGCATCCCCTCCCAATTTCCCATGCTCCTCCAGCCCTCTCGCTGACAGGACCTGAGAAACTGAGAAGTCCTTGACTTAGTATAAACAGTGCCTAGGAACAACCTAAAACATCAGTGTGCTATCAAGACTGTTGTCACACCAAATCTAAACCAGCATTGCACCAGCTACTAATAACATTAACTCTGTCCCAGCTGAAGCCAAGACATCCATCCCTGGAAGTGTTCAAGGGCAGGCTGGATGAAGCCTTGAGCAACCTGGTCTGGTGTCATCTACCCCTGCCCATGGCAGGGGGGTTGGACTAGATGCTCTTTAAAGGTCCCTTCCAATCCAACCCATTCTATGATTCTGTGATTCTATGATTGCTATCTTCATTCCTGGGTGGATTGCAGCTCACATTTACTTTCCGGAACAGTGCATGAACAACCAGTCTATATTGAGTTCTGTGGAAGGATACATATTCTACCCTTCCCGTTGAAACCAGTCCACTGTGAAATACAAAGTAAGAGAATGACAAGGCCAGAATGGGAACCACTGACTCTGGTGGGTCCAGACATCACATATGTGATGTGTTCTATGTTGGACATAGAACAAAAAGGCAGCAGATCATGTCCAAATTTTATATATGGTGGCCATTATCTGGAATTTTTAGATAGTGCCTAGGGATTCAATTCCAAAAGCAGTAAGGTGATAAATTATAGCTAAAAGCAGCACACCAGCATCCAGATTGGAGGATATGGTGGTCCTACAGAAAATGGAGCCTGATTCAGAAGCCTATGAATTAGTGGTTCAGTCAAGAAGGGGAAAATCTGATGTCCATTACTTAATTTCCCAGAATTTATATTTTAATCTTTATTCTCCCAAAGAAAGCTTTCTGAAAGTGAACTGAATGTCAAGACTATGCAATTACCTAGAGCAAACACTTATATGTAATTGCTGTGATGGACTATAAAATACTCAAGAATGAAGCCATTGAATTGAATAATTTCAGGTACCTAAAATAACAGCTCAGGATTGTTAGAAAATTGATCCATTTTTACCTAAACAAGTGCTTCAAACAAGGTCCCAAACTGAACAGAATGCAAGCAGCCTGGATCTCACTGGATACATAACCTTAATGCTCCTAACCTCTCTTGCTTTGTTAAAATGCCATCTGACCTTGGAAGAGGGTAAAGACCTGTTTTTCTCCAGAATCATCATATCCCTGCCTGCAGGGCCTGATCTGCTTGGTGCTCAGAGCAAGTCTAAGAGCTGCAGCTCTGTCCGAAATGTGTCTGCGAACATGCCCATCTGCCAATTGCTATATATCTAGGGCACTACTGAGGATAAGGTCATCTCAGATTCAGGTGGCTCCTTTGCTTGAAAGGATTTTTATCCAGGCCTCTCACCTCTTTTCAGGCCTTTTTTTCCTTGAACTGTTGGGTATGTCGGGATTGGGTGAAAATAAGTACATTCAGTTGCTGCTGTTGGAAACCTTTCTAGTTTGCATGAAATATATATGTAAACAGTCAGCAGACCCAAGAGAAAATAAGCACAAATGTAACTGTAATTTAGTGTTTGGGACACATCTGAGGAGGAAGAAAGACAGGAATTTTGCCTTTGCTCTATTATTTTAATTTTGTATTAAGTATTCGATGGACAACAGACTGGTATCTAGGCTTCCCTCCCTTTTCTGGATGAATTCTCTAATCAACACATTTTAGACTTGTGGTTACATGTTCTCTCTTTCGACTCATTTCCAACACTAAATTGCTCCAATTTAAACAACAGTTTCACTGAAACACACTAAGGACCTTCCTGACACTTTGTTCCTCAAGAGTACAAGATATCTTAATGATTAGGTCTTTCTTGTGTGGCAAGAGATAAGGGTCAGACACTTTTCATACTCTGCTGTAACTTTCAATGGGATTTTTTTTAAGTTCGTCTCTATGTATCAGAAATTTCCAAATTATTTTCTGGCAGAGGTAAGGAACAAGGAAACAGACCAATCCAAGGGAATGAAGGCACAATGCAGGTGACACCAGTCACCTGAAGGAGGAAGATTTAAATGTGTCTCCTGTTTTCTCTTCCTCCTACGCTGCAGCTCTTCCTGTTGATTTCCAGCAGAGTAAAAGATTTCACCAGCTTCTGCTCTACAAGGAAGAGGAAAAATAGTTCCATGAAGGAAAAAGCAGATGGAATCCACTATTCCTTATATGCCTTTCCCTTCTTGAAGTTCAGCAATTGCTTTTCTTCCAGTCCACATCCTAGGGATCAGCCAGCACAGCTCCAACATCATGGTGTGCTCATTTGCTGTTCACTTCTGGCTCAGGCTTTTTGGCCAAAACCTGTTCCATCCATGCTTTCTAAGCACTTTAATCCTACATAGCCCCTATGTAGGTGTATCTCTCAAAGATGCAATGATACCTTGATGTGGCTGCAAATCACAGTGGTAGAAGTCTCATTAAGTGATGAGCCAAAATGACATTTTTGTGATCCTTGATTAAATCTTAACAGGGAAGAGTATGACCCCATTGAATTTCATAGCAAAAATTTTATTGAGCCAAGACTTACCTCTTCATAAATTTTAGAGGGGTGTATATAGTATATTTTGCTTTCATCTCTTTTTATTGATTTGTTTCATAGACTTTTCATTTTCTACTCTTACACAGTATGATAGAAATCATAGTTTTGTGAACATGCCTTTAACAAATAGCTGTGGCTTAGTCATCTCACATCATTAAACCTCATTGATAGCTCAGCTCTCATTAAATCATAGGCTACATCACTAATCACCAATATTAAGAATATAACAATCATTTTCCATAAATGTAAAATGTCGGAAAGAAAGATTTTCCTCTGTTCTATTAAATTTTATTATAACAAAAGATAATACATTTAACAGACAGAAGTATTCCATCAAACATTTTATTATGTCATTAAACCTTAAATATCTTCCAGCTTTCAAGAAAGGAGAACAGATTATGCATTTAGGAGACTTCATAAACAAAGCTTGAAATTTCATTCAACAATTAAGAAAGTAAAGAAAAAACTTTTTTCATCCATTTCCCATGGGTTCTTTTTTTCACCTACTTATATCTGAAATAATATGAATCATTGTAAGTGTATATAAATGGAAACAAACCTAACCTGGGCTCTACTAGGTAGGCTAGGATTTTTTAACAGATATTATTGTCATTCATTATTCGAAGGTTACCACTGAAAAAAAGAAGCTCTGGCTGTAAAGAACAGGAAATGGCAACAGCAAAGCATAATTACACCTAGAAATGTAGAATATAGCCAGAATATAGTTAGGGAACACACTATCAAGGTCAGCAGCAGAAAAGTACTGTGATACATTATTTCTCATTTTGTAAGGGCCACCTTTGAGAGGATATAAGATTAATAAAGTTGAGGAGCTTCCAAAATGCAGTCGCTACTTTGTTGAGGGGACTAAGTAACTTTCAAAAATGCTTTAAGCAATTTTTAACTGATTCCTCTTCTTACTGATGCCTCCAGAAAGGGCTGTTAAGAGCAGGGTGTAATTGGGGATCGACACCCAAGGCTTGAGCAAACAATCTGTTGCTAAAGGCAGTCACCCCTGGCAGACTCCTCACTCCCTGCTGAACTGGTGTGCGGTGAGAGGCACCTGCCTGCCACATGGTGCTGGGCACGGGCAGGGCTCTGCAGTGCTGGCAGGCTGCCCGCGCATGGCAGGGACCCCTGAATTCAACCTGGGGCTGGATGACACGTAAGGCAGATGATCATCCTTGAACGGTAACAGTCACATATGCTGAAAATGAGGCAGAAGTTACTGCCAGAAGGCACTGAAGAGCTATAAATGCTCTCAGGCTCTGTTTTAGGTTAAGGATTAGGGAAAGGGATTAGATAAACACATGGATAATGAATCTGTTTATGCCTGTTAAAGACAGTGTATCAGATGCAGTCTCCAGTTCAGGTGTCCCCAACCCACTGATGGCCAGAAGTCCTACCAAGTAGAGAGCTGTCAGGGTCTGGAGGTCACCAGTGGCCCTGTCTGGCCTCCCACAGGGCATCCCCCAACTCTGCCCACAGACCCCACTGCTGCCCCTGCGGGCTGTCAGGCCCTGCCCCAGTGATGCCACAGCAGGGACAGCCTCCAGCTTCCACAGCCCGGCTCCGTCCAGCCATGGCCCTCCCTGGGCCAAGCCCAGACTGGCCTGGACCTTCCCTTGTCCCCAGAGACGTGTCTGTGCTGGAGCTCGGGCTACTCTGGGTGTCCCCAGCTGCCCTGCCCCCTTTCTGGGCAGTAGGACTGGCCCTCCCTGCCAGGCCCTGCCCTGTTTCCTCAGGGAGACCCAGCCACTGCAGTGCCCTGACAGGACCTTCTGTAGATTGCCTGTTGCCATATTCTTCCCTAACCTGGTCCTAACCATTGTCTAAGCTAGACTGGTCCCAATGTCACCAAAAAAATGGTGAAATCTGAGCATAAAAACACCAGGCTGACAGCTGCACCTGGAGGAAGCAGCATGGTCATATCTGAATGGCACATGCCTGAGGAGATGGCTGGGCTCCAAGTGGCTCAAAAATGGTCAGTGGGGCCTTTCTCAGAAAAGTGTAGTTTGTCCACATGCAAAAACTTCTCTGCAGAGGCTTGAAAACACATTAGAAATAGTTTGACAACCCTCAGACTGATATCCAGTGTCTATAAAACAAATATTTTCCAAATATTACCTCTGTATTAGCAGCCATAAGCAGAAGCAAGTTGAGAAATTCAGTAACATCAAGGAAGAATGAGTGGTTATGCTCTTCAAAGACATCTTGCCTTTTTTTTTTAAAAAAAAAAAAAAAAAAAGACTGAAGCTCATACTTTGGTCTTATTAGTGGGTCACAATGCTTTTATTGTTTCTGGACATTTTAGTGGTACATGACAAAAAGTGGGGGGTGGTGATCCTTGTGACTTCACAGTAACAAATACTTTGTTCAACCATCAAACAATAAGGTGGATTTACAGTCAGATTGACTGTCTCATCATTTCAACAAGGAACTATCAAGGTGTGATAGAAATTCTTTTCTTTAAAGCGGCTGACAAAGAACTGATCATAATTTATCAACAGGCAGCACTGAAGTTAAACTTTCAAGTAATAAGTTGCCTGGAAATATCCTTAGAGTTCATTTTAACATGGACAAACTGGAAGTTCACAAAAAATAGATAAAACAGAAAGTGTGTTGGTCAGCTTCTGTTCAGATAGCACAAATCAGAAAGGGTACACCTGTTTTTATTTCTTTGAAGATGCTGCAGAAAAACTCCTGCAGAAATATTCCAAAGAATAAACCTGGCATCACAAGGATTATGTGGGCAACACAGAAGTCTAAGGCCATAGCCATAGGCAGAAGTGTAGTGGAAAAATATTGTATCACAATATAAGAAGTCATTCCAATAATTAAAATGTTGATAGAAAATTGGCTCAGATGACCATGCTGTAATATACTGGCTTGCTCTTCAGCAAACTCCTGCAGGAAGGGTCCTAGATTATCAATTATTTTCTGAAAGTTCACTTCAACAGAAAAAAAAAAAAAAAAATTGTTAGCATGCCTAATACTGGGTTACGGGTTGCCAAGATTTGTAGAATATGACCTGAGTCAGAGAGAAGGCAGGAAAAGATCTAGGCAAAGGACTTAATGCATCATGGTAGTTATCTTTCAGTAACTAAAAAAAATGTGGATGTGGTGTGCAAAACCAGAGAAATAGTAAAACCCTTCTTAGAATACCATGAGCTTGTCAAAATTATTTGGGAGTCTGGAAAATGACCTGAGACTAGAATATAGTCTGTGATGATTTCTAATGTTATCTAGTACTTCTCTGAGCATCAGGACTAATGAAACCTGGAATCTAGTGTGCCTCTCCTGTGGTCTTTGGATCTCAAGCCATTGAAAAGGCTTAGTAGTTTAAGTATCTTTCCTCTGCTCTACAGCCTCTTGTGTCTTAAGACCTTTGAGACCTCTACACTCTCCAAATTTTCACCAAGATAGTAAACTTTGTAACTGAAGAACAAGTCTGGTTTATGTTTGAAAGAGGTTTATGTTTTGAAAGAGGAATCATAGAGCACATATTTAAATTTTCTGTCCCGTCTATGTAATATAACACTGGAGGACAAATCCAGTCAAAGTCCCTGTGCTAAGGCATCAGACTAACCTGGAAATTCTTGGGTGTTCTGACTAGAATTGATGAAAATGTTACATGGACAGTATAGAATTTTATCAGAAGTGTGATGACTTTCTTGCTCATATGGGAAAGTAAACTAATTATTGTGACTGGGGTATAGGTATCAGACAAAGACATTACAGAACCTTCTTTAGCTCATCTATAACAAATCCTAAGTATATGTAATAGATCCTAAATGGATACATAGAAAATAGCAAGAGAATGTATCCATGAATAGGTAGAAAATTATTAATTTCTGTTTCACCACTTGGATTTGATTGATTATCCATCCGAAGAAAAAAGTGCAATAATCTAGAAAGTCATATTTGAGGGAAAATGAAGAAGAAAATCTGTGGTAAAATGGCACTCCTACTCTTTCTGCATCTCCTTATAAGCATAAGCATTAAGCAACAAAGGTGCTGGGAAGCTTTCTGCCTTTGAACTGAGATGGCAGGGCAGATACCATGTGTTAAATACACCTTCTGTACAATAACAGAAACATTTTACAGCATGAATATAACAAATTTTGGTATCCTCAAGATGACCTGATAAATATAATTCAAATCTGTTACACACTTGAGCTGATAAATGGGTGAGATTTACTGAACAGGTCTCTCAAGTATTAGTATTAGGTGCCAGCAGCAGGAAGGAGCATAGTAATTTAATGAGGTGGACAGTGCACAGCACTGTGTGGCTTCACATGGCTATGTCAAAGCCAAAGAGTGGGAAGAAAATGGTTTATAAGTTTTGTAAGTTTTGCATTTAAGACTTTGCCTTAAAGAGTAAAGAAGTCAATCTTCAATGAAATCTTTGATGATGAATAGCAAATAAGATTTTATCAATAAACATTTTGTATTTTAGGGTGTCATACAACAAAATCTGTAATGAATAGCTCTTTTCTGTGTTTCAAAGGAGAAAGGAATATAGGTTTGAGAAAGTTGCTTTTCTACGAACTGCAAACTCCTGTTACACTTTCAAGAAGGGAATTTTCCTTTCTCCATTTGCTACCTAATTCTGCCAGCCTTATCTACAGAGAATAAAAGCTAAATATGTGTAAGACCCAAGGGAACTAAATAAGAGTGCAAATGTGTTAAGGTGTTGTTTTGCTTAATGAAAGATGTTTAAAATTGCCTATTTGTGATCTTGCATTGATTTATAGCATTTCAAGGAAACAAGCCTTTTCTGACAAAAAGTCAGACTGCTTAAAATAAAACAAAAAAGCTTTAAGTATCCATATACTATTCCACATTCAGAATCAAGGGAACTAAAGGGGAAGCTCTGTTGCTAGGAGACTGTGGCAAGAATGTATAAGGGAGATTGCTTTATTTTAAAGATTAGAATCTGTAATCAAAATAGTTAGCAGGTAATAAAATAGCTATATGTATGAGCTCAGTGTAGACCAGGTGAAGTATGAGACAAGTGCTGGAAAGCTTATGAAAAGTGCAAATTTTCAAAAAGAGTTCAGCTATCATGACATATTGGCCTGATAAAAGAAGCACATTATTTGCTTGCTTACAATTAGGACAAAAATTCAGTTAGGATATAAATTAAGGAATAAATATTGATGAACATGTCAAAAAAGGACTATGATTTAATTTATTTCTGGTATTTACTTGGTGACAATTTGTAGGTGTCTAGAAATTTTTAAATTATTAGTTGTAAAACATGTAGCAGCTAAAGAGAGAGAAAGATTATTGCAGAGAAGAGATGAAAGTATTTTTAAAGTCAGCTCAAATTTCTCAAGTACTTTCAGATAAGGGAAAGAAGTTTGGAAAATTTGAAGCTTTTCATACCTACAATTTAAAATTAATGGTTTTATGAAATCTTTATAAAGTTTTTCTTTTGTAAAAATTTAAACCACAAGTAATAGATACAATTAAAATTACGAAGAAAAATGAACCATGAAACACATATTTAATTCTGTCATTATTTTTTTTTTCATCTCAAGGTTTTGGTTTTGGGTTTTGGGTTTCTAAGTGGAAAAAAGTTGTTTCTTTAGTTAAAATGTCAATGTGATTCAATCAATGGAGAGGTAGACTTTTCATGGGATACAAGGATGAACCACACAAAAAAATAAAAAAAATCCTTAGATTGGCAGCTGTGAAACATCTTTTGGTGGTGCCCATATCACTGCATGGCAGAAGTTTTCAAATATCCAGACCTACTGAATATGTGTGGGAACCCTCAATATAGGCCATACACAATTAATTATGTCTAAAGTTGAAATATTTTGTATTACTAAAATATGAACAAAATAATTTACTACAATGTTGTTTTTTAAAACATGTACTTTTCCTGAAATGTCAGAGCAAATATTTTGCCTAACTGTATTTAGCTGATATTTTCTCTTCCTACTTCATTCTCAATTTCTATCTGACATTTCAGGTCTTTCAATGGGTGATACTACAGAGATGTTTGTTATAAAAAAGATACTATCAGAATACTTGTTCATATACTTGTTCATATATGAAAGCATCCCTTAAAGAGCAAAACAAAAACTCAGTGAGGCATATGACTTCCCTCATGTACTCATAAAAAAAAATCAGAGCAGTTACTCATATTTTCTGGTGGGAGGATACCCTTCTGCAATTTTTCTTTAGTGCCAAGTCAGCCTGCTCAACACATAAACCAGTCAGCTACAGTTAGGCCCCCTCATGGAAAAGTCACTTTGAGACACAGATTTGCAGTGTCAAGCCCTTGTTCACAGCAAGCGAGATGATTTTCCAGCACCACATGGTAGCCTGGTAGCTCATTTTCAGTTGTGCTGTTGCACAGGGTGAAATCATAGCTTTTACCTGCTGTTTGAGTTGTACGTTACTTCTACAGCCATCTACCTTTTAGAAAACAGTTAGAGGTTCTCATTAGGCTGAATAACTGATCGATTAAGCCTAGTAGGGTTGACAAATAGTGGGTTTTTTTAATTATTTTCTATCCATTAACATTATTTTTCAAATGTTAGGGACTAAGCAATATCAGAATTTACAAAGCCAGAACTAAAAAGTAATTAAATATTCTGCATTACTGAAATCCAGGGAGATCTACATGTCCAAATTAACTTTTTTTGGCTCCTGGAAAGCTAAACCATTCTGCAATTCTATTATGTCCTCACCTTTCTGCTGTTCATCAAGAGGAGACACATTCTCAACAAATTATGCAAAGTCCAGAATCAGTCAGGTACTTTGACTTTCTTAATTTGTACATGCTTTCTTTACAGTATCAACAGCACCAGGTAGCAAAGTGCAATACCTTCTTTCTGGAGGAATGTGAAATGCTTAAAAATTGTTATGTTTTGTTTTAAGGTATGGTTTTAGTTGATGAAATTGGGAAAATTGGATCAGTGCTAAGGCTATGGATTTTCTAAACAAAGTTTGATATATTCAAGCATATCTTGACATTGAGATGCTCTGACAACATGCATATATGTGCCATTAAAGAGAAACTATGTTACTATCAGGAAACAAAAAAACACCAAAACCAAAAAACTCCAGTTGAGGACAGTAAAATAATTTCTTATAAATAATTTAGTGATTTATTTCTTAAAAATGTGATCATCTTCTTACCAATGAAGTGGTTGAACTATTCCAAGTTGAAACCTGATTTGTATATAAAATGAGAGAAGACCTTATCTTAGGAACTATACAGACTTAAAAAGTAAACAACTGTAAAAAGAAGAGATGTTCAATGTATATGCAGAAACTAAGTCACAAATACAGAAGCAGCAGGACTCATTTGAACAGCCGTAGCTGTCCATGGTGTATGTATCTACATGTAAGCCAATAAGGCCCGTTTTAAATCATGATTGAAAAACAGACACTTCCAAGCTGTAATTCCCCCCAACGTCAACTAAGTATCGAAAGAGTAGATAAATCACACCCTAAAAATGTCTTTTTCTCTCCACTGACTATAAAGTCAGATTAATGTCTTTATCTCTGTTAACAACTATGCTTCTGCACAGCTAGGTTTAATCCAATGAATTGCATCTGGATGACTAAATCACATAGCAAAGCTGTGACAGACTTGGAGATCGAGTCAAGGCCTTTGGAAATCCCTGTCAGCTCCCTATCAAGCCCATTTTTTTTTTCCTTGGAAATGATTCTGAAAGGCAAATTTTGATGTAGTGTGTGAATTCCTGTGAATTTCATCTTTCAGAAATTCATTTAAAGATTCTTTACAATTTGTAGTAATTTATTAGGAACTTATGGAGACTACCATTAATTTTGGTCTTCATCAGTAAGTACCCAAGTAAAGATCTCCTTTCCTAAGAAAAACAACAACAAAACCCCTTTTCTAGATATAAAGATTTAGTTCAATATCTTTGCTAGAAATATTTAATGGTTTCTGCTGAGTGCTGTCGGACACTTAAAATTAATGTATGTATACCACATATATGTGCTGCAGTATCAGTTTTTCAGAAATTACTACTAGATACATAGCTGTAAGACAGTTTGTCCTTAAAATCATTTACCTGAGACAATGCACTGAATTCAATCATATGCATACAAATCAAGATTTCCTGTAATTTTCATCTCACTTTGACTTTGGTGGGGGTTGTAGCCTTTGGCAAAGCATTAGACCCATTGAACTGTGTAGACCTATACCAAGAGTGGCTTTTGAGTCTCACTGGAGTGTAACATTCATCAGAAATCTTTCTGTCTTAGCCATGAAAGCATTATGCTATGATCAGAGGATAAAGCCAGGCTGTAATAGACAAGTCAATCCCAGACAGTTAGTGTTACTGTCATACTTGCATTTTGAGTCAGCATAAGGACAAGTGCATCAGCTAGAGTATCAACCTACCTTGTATATTTTTTTTTGCTTTCTGAGCAACCCCCAATCTGATATCTGTATTAGTTAGCAAGAACTTTAAAAGTCCACTAATTCTCTTCAGTAATTTTAAGGAAGATATAATGCTAGAGCAATTACAAGTCTATAGGAGTGAATTTGCTTTATTACCTGCAATGAACCCTTATGTCAAGAAAATTTCGTCAGGTAGTCTAAAGTAATGTTACTGCAAAAAAATGAAGGTTTTCAGATGAATGACTTGAAGTGACTATTACGTCATCAAAATGTGATGGAATTGACTAACTGAGGTTCTACATCTAAGGGACTGAACTGATGTCAAAACTGACTGGCATACACTACAAGTTTACAGTAAGTATTTGTTGTGATGCTTATGTTTTGAATCTAATAAACCTACTGCTGTTGTGTGGTGTTCAGGAATACATAAAACACAAGTAACTTTTTGATCTAACTTGTGTCTCAGAAGTGATTTTCTAGTTGATGTGTGTGATCATTTTATAATTACCTCATTAAAAAATTCTCTAACAATTTCTTTGAGCAAGTTCCCTGCAGCAAAACTCTTCTTTGAGTTGTGTAGATGTAATTCAGTTCAGTAGCTTCTTCACATTTTGTGATTTATTGTAGATCAATGCTTTTCAAACAGTGTGGTAGGGTTTGTTTGGGTTTTTCCCTTCCAGATCTTTCCTATTCCTTGAATCCCAAATAATTCAACATATTATTTGGCTATACAGGTGATCTGTCCCTTAAAAGAAACTGTCGATCCCATAAGAAAAATTCCAGAATTACAGAATGGTTGAAGTTGGAGGGACTTCTGGAGATCATCTGATCCAATCCCCTTCTTAAAGTTTTTAAAGTTATTGACAAAATATTTTTCCAGGTGTTTTATGGATCTATTAAAAATTATCCAGATGTCTCAGAGCTTGTGTTCTCCAATGAAAATCATTGCTCTAAATACTTTTGTGTGTAAATAATTTTCAGTGTTTTTTGTAACAAACACAGCCATGAGTCCCGCCGCATACCCTAGGCCAGGTAGATATAAGCCACCTCTGATCCAAAAGTGTTGCAGCTACCTTAGTCGATAAACTTAGTAAAGTTAGTTTTCAAACTGCTAAAACCTTCTGACAACTTACTAGCTAATGCATATAGTGTTACACCACATAAAGCTACATGATTTTCCTATCAGAGCAGAATCTGAAGGTTGTGCCTGTCTGCGAAAGGCAGGTGCATATGTGCCAAAAAAGGTTTTCTTACATTCTGTCTAGAGAGTTAATTTGCTCAGAAAAGGATTGTTTTAGTTTGTTTCTTTATTTTCTTATTTGAGTAGGTAAGCATGAGAATAATTTAACTTGATTTAAAAAAAAAGAAAAAGAAAAGAAGAGGACTCATCTCCAGTTATGAATCATATCATAAAGTAACTTAAACTATGACTGTAACTTGTTGGTACTGATTGTCATCAGTTACCAGAGCACAGTGTATACATTGCTGTTTTTATAAAATGTGCTATTGATGGCCTTTAGAACAAGAATGTATATATTACTACTCTGAGCTAATACAACATTAGTTGGATTAACTGAGAGCAGCTGGAGGTTTCTGAAAAAAAGCAGAGGATTGTAACGGGCCCTCAAAACCCAGATTATAAGGACATGAAAGTAAAAGTACAGAATGATGGCAAAGGCCACAGAGCTGTAAATGCAAGTCACAAATGATTGATAACTCAGTGATCATTAAAGGAATTCCACTGGAAACTGGGTAAAACTGGATTTAGGGATAATTAATGGAAAAGGATCAAGTTAAGGTGATTTTTGCAAAATTATAAAAAATATTCAAAGCAGGCTCAATAGTTAAGATGAAGAAAACACCAATATCACACTCTTTCAAAGAGTGAGGTAAGAACTTGGGTTAGAGATTACTTCGGTTCTTGAGGAAAACCTTTTATCAAACTTATGATCTAATGAGGAAGTGAAAGCGTGAGCATAGTATCAGAGAAAGGGGAGACAGCACAAAGTCTGTATCAATTTTGGCTAAATTATTATTGAGAAAGAGAGGTGATAATCAGATAATTTGGATGGTGAGTTTTACTGTCATTACAAGTGGGCTAATAATTACTTGATAATATTTTTTGGGTATGAATTTAATTAACAATAAATTCTTGCTTTCATATCTAAGGTTTATTACTGTAGCCCACATAAATTGCATGAAGTGTCTGGTCTGATATCCTATCCTTGAGGACTGATTGTTAAATCTGAATGCAGAAATTCATGAAGAATATAAGTGACTTAGGCTTTAATCTGCATGTAACAGCTGGTGGAGAATGTAGGCATCTTTGGCTGTTACAGTTTGGATGACAATCAGGATATCTGGAAGAATCTCTCTTTGGTCCAGTGCTAATCAAGTGCTTTACTGAAAGCAAACATAAAACTGTAATAAAATTTGCAGATGAGTGAAACTAGTTGAGAGAAAAGCAATAATCATGTGTAAAAATTGGTTCCTGAGAGCCTCTTGATATGCTTTTCTCGTTTCAAGCCAAATTTAAGTCCATATGCCTAGGAACCAGGAATATATGTCATACTGGCAGGATGGTTGTGTGTTCTCTGGTAAGCACTTTCCTCAGTTGTGGCTAAGGTAATATTTGGCATAGAAGGTAGATCAGGTTAGGTACAGAGGTGGTAGGCCAATTACTGGGCCATGTAAACTGATTAAGTCAACACTTCAACAGCCCTGTTGAAGGAGTTCAGAATTGAGATGGAAAAAAATCCAAATTTTTTTTAAATCTTTGAAGAATTAGATATCTCTCTCCATTTATTTTATCAAAGAGATTTAGTGATCATGAAATGGTGATAGTAGTACTGGGGAAAGAATTCTGATAGCAGAGAGCTATCTGATACAGCAAAGGCATACTGACATCCAAAGGCTGACAGAGAACGCTTGGTAAATTCAGTCCAGAAATCAACCACATCTATGAAGCAATCAGTGTGATTAACTACTAGAACTACTACAAGGGTTCAGACAGAGTATCTGCCACTGAAGTCTACAGTAAAGCTGTTTGTCTTTTTAGAAGAGCTGTAGCTCATCCAGAGATCAGGAATTACTGGGTGAAAAGATACAGTCCATACAATGTAGGAGATCAGAATAGATTATCATAATAGCCCCCTTCCTCCTTAAACTCTGTGATTTATCAGATTTTTCATTGTCTGGGATCAGTGTGTTAATAGGCTTGATTTCTCTGTGCCTTGATTCTAAGCCTTTTGGTTCCTATTGTAATTTTTCATGACAGTATTGCAAGACTGAAAATCCCTTTAGGCATATACTTTTGAATGAAAGATTTGGCACGCACTTTGACCTATAAAGGGAGAGAAAATGAATGCAAGGTACTGCATGCCAAAAGACACGTAAGAAGAAAGACACTTCAGCAGTAGTCAGAATTAAAGAATCTGAATTTCACAGAAGACCTCAAACCCATGAAATCACATTTAAAATAGACTTCTTTCAACTTACAATAATAGTTAACTATTAACTGTCCGTGTCCATTTGCCTTTGTGTTCGCTTATTGGTCCTGAATTGCACTCAAGTTCCCTTGTTTGGTGGCCAAAGTAAGTCACCAATCATTCATGTATATATGTAGTACCTACACACTTCAGTTTTGCTACTGAACTGTATATTTGTTAGAAATATTTGCTAGACTAAGGTTTAAAAAATAAATTGCAGTCTTAATAGATGGGCAGCAGATAGAGAGAGTATGGAGAAATTGATGGGAAAGATAAATAAGTTTAAGTCTGTGTAAAGACCAGTGGTTCACTCATGAATACATGAAGTTACTTCCCTTACCAGTTTCTAGTTACTTAGGTGAAAGCTAATCCAATAAAAATATACCTGTATTTAGCATGGCATTGTGTCACATCATACTGTTTGTATTAAAGCAAAAAGTAGTCATGACTTCATGTGAATTTCTTTGTGGAAATTCATACTTTTAGATTCAAAGATACCGAAGGGAGATGCAACTATCATGTCCCTTTGTCCTCAGACTCAGTGTGTTTTTCCATATCTGTCTGCAGGCCTTAAGAGAAGGCAGGTGCTAGACCATTAAAGGAACACCCAAACCACTTGTGTCAAATGTGAAGAAGTTCAATAAAAATAAAAACTGAAAAAGGGATTCATTATAGTCAAACATTAAGATTTAGCCACTTTTCACTGAGCAGAATTTACAGAAACAAAACCCACAAATACTAAACTGGATGTCTGTTGCCCTTCATATGCATATTTAACAGTTTCAATGAAGCTGGCAGTTTGCCACATTTAAACTTAGCTCTGTCATTCAGACTCTCCTGTGCAATGAATAGGTTGTGCTTGTACAGCTGAATCTATTTAGGCATTTTTAGGCATATTTTTCCCTTCTTCTGTCTTCTGGAGAGAGTTAACATAAAAGGTGCTGATGCACACTCCACACTTCACATGTGGTGCTAAAAATCCATTAGCTGAAGAACAGTGAAGAAACCGTTTTGATCAGAGAGAACAGCTGAAGGTCAGGTTTAAATAGATGTACAACATTAGCCAGGCTTGATTGGCCGTGGCTTTAGCATGTATCTCTGAATGACTATGCAAATATTGATGTTTAGTAAACACAGAATACTGAATGCACTACTTGAAATTAAAAACAAATACAAACCAGTACACATCAACTCTGGACAATGCTTTGAATATATTTATTGGTAAACTGTAGGATTAGAAGAATAGCTACATTTTTTAACAAAAAGAGAATCCTTTAATATAGGACATTGGTCCTTGTTCCAGTATTGTTTTGCAGGTAAGATCCGTTTGCAGTGCTCCTAGATGTTAGCAGACAGACTTCTAGTGCCATTAGTGACCCTGGATCAAAGTCCCTAAGGGAAATGAGCAGCTGACTCATAACATCTCTTCATTACTCTTTACACTCTTTCTTAAATGTGACTGAGATATATGTTATTAAATGGAGATTGGTAGGGGGTTGTGAAGGAATCCCTGGTGTCCCTTCACAGTGTCTTTTTTTAAACTAATTTGCTGATTAGTATTTCTTAAGTATAATCAGCATACTGTGGAATGACTACAAGCACAGTTAGATTGTGAGTAGTGAGAAACAACATAAATCCTAAAGGGGTTATTCAGCTCTCTTTGAGGAGTTAAAACCTTTTATAAAAACTTCAATGAAGAAAAGTAATTTTTCTCTTGTTCTTTTCTATTTTTTTGCACCATCCTGTTCATGGGCTGAACCCTGGTTTCTGCAACTTATTTCATTATTTTTATGATGATCTTCAGATTTTAAGTGTCATGTTGATGGACGGGGTTTTTTTTCCTGTTCTCTGTAACGTTTTCTTCGCTTTTATTCATCTTCTAGTTCTCAATGGTGTTCATGTTACCACTGGACATAAAGGTTATATTGATATTACTCTTAAAGCTTATCCTGAATTTGTTGATCCCCGTTCTTTTCTCATGATTGATTCAGGATGTTGGTTTCTTTACTTAGAACTTACAGTATAATGAGCTTCCCAAGATGTTTTGACAGACTCCTGCAATCAGAGCTTTTGCATTAGTTAATAGTTCTTCCTAACCACCACTGAAAATCTTCATGTTTATTTCATAAAGATGACAGTGTTGAAAAATCATTTTTGTGGCAATACTAATCCTGCTATTTTTCAAAACCTTGTCAAGGTTATAAAAGCTGTTAGCAGCATTTGGTCATCATTTCAGGATGTCTACCACAGTATCGTTTTCATTGCAAGACTCCACTCTTGATAGGAAACCTGACTTTTTTTTTTTTTTAATATTTCTCTTTCTGAAAGTATTGACCTTTTGGCATATTAATAACCATGTTTTTGTCTTCCTTTCATTGATGAAACCATCAACCTGTTTTGTTTTGATTTGCTTGCTGTTTGGTGGGTCTTCTGTATACCATTAATACACAGAGCTGACCCAGGTAATGCTGTCAGCAAAATCACTGTTTTAATTTGTTCATAAATCCATAAGATAGTTTCTTTATGATCAAACACTCAAAGTCCATGAACAATAGCCAGGTACAGAAAAGCCTTAAACTGCAGCCACTACAAACTACCAAAGCATATTTCCCACCATCTCTAGCAACAGTGTTGCTCTATTGGTTACTGCAAAATCTCTTCCCTTGTACTCTACAGAATGCCATCCATAATTTTCCAGAGATCATCTTGTATATTCCATAAAACTGTTCGAGCAATGCAGACATTTTATCAAAAAAGTGCTTGTTGATCTATATCCCTTTCAATCCACAATGTTGGAGAAGAATTTGCTCTGCATACATGAACTCGATATTTTCAAAACCTCCCTGCTCTGCTGTTAGCTGAAGATCTATTTATTTCTTTATGTTCTGTGATGCTGCACATTTTTGTAACACACTGAGACTTGTTACTGTAGGTAAAGTCACCTATCCTTCAAAATGTACTGTACAGTCTTTTTTCATTTTTCCTCCCCTCTTCATTCCACATTCTGTTTAAAAGTATATGGGAAGTCTGGAGGGTTGTTTTTGTTATTTGATTTAAGCTTTTCTGTGGTTAAATGTATCAAAACTCTGGTGTGAAAAATTCAAAGTGATCAATGCAGAAGAAGAAGTAATGTTGCTACATATTCTGACTTCATTTTTTTTTTTTAATTTAAGGAAACTGTAATTCAGCTTTTCAGAAAATGCATGAACAATACATATAAAATGCCTTATATCTTGGCTAATGTGGCAGTATCACCATAGTATAAATATAGGATACATTATTCTGGATCCTGCAGAATATATTGAGCCTCATTATTGGATACGCTTTTTGGAAAGGGGAGAGAAAGGTAAGAGGGAAGTAAACTGGACAGCAGCCCATGGCTGCTGGCATTGCTCAGATGTCTCATGGTCCATCAGGAATGAAGGATACACTGTGAAAATGGACCATGGAGATCATGGAAAGAGTATGTGTAGGGGAAAGCCCTGAACTCTGCAGAGTCCTCTGAGCACAGTTTTCTTAATCTGTTTTTAAAGGCAGTATTGCTCCTCACCCAGATTTTCATTAGAGTAGTCAGCTAAGCCCAAAGGAAAGCCATATACACCTTGCAGTTTCCTAAAGAGAATGTGATGATGTACATATGACAGGATGTGTTACAAGGTCTGGCCGGACTCATACAAAAGGGGAGACAATGTGGAGGTTTTTGTGTGAGCCATATTAGGTATTTGTAACAAATAGCTAAGGATCATAGCAATTGAAATAATCTGCTGAGATGCTTTCCTAACTTTATAGATGAATATAATACAGTTTAATACTGCTGTGGAAAAGAGTCATATCTTGACAGGAAGGCAGTCCAAACATACCAAACATACCTTAGTTTCTCTGTTCTGTGACTACATGGATATATATACAGACATAAACACGCACCCATGCCGCACCCCCCCCCGCCCCCTCCCCAATGTATTAAAACAGAATAATTATAACATTTAATTATAACATTTTCTGAAAAGCAGAGAAATGAAGGGTGGAATCAATCTTGTTTAAATTAAAACTAAGGTGTCTAATCAGCTGAACCTCCTGTAAATAACAAAGAATTAGGTCCCTCTGGCAGGCTATGTAACTCAGTTTTCTCATTTTGCTCTCCTATATTGTCTCCCTCACCCCCCTGCAGGAGAGTGAGTAAGTGGCTGTGTGGGGCTTAGCTGCCTACTGAGTTATCCCACAGCATTCCTTTTGAAGGTGTGTGGGGAAACCCCACTGGATTTCAGACTTCAAGAACTAACACCGTAATATTTGAACAGCCAATAGCTCTATGATTATATTCACGGACTGCAGGAAGCAGGTACAAGCAGAACAGTGGTGGGAAGTTGGATTGCCTACAAAAATGCTAAATCCAGCGCCTTATTGGCTGGTTTCCCTCTTTCTCCTACATACAACCTATTTTAAACCTGAGCTGATTTTGTTGTCAAAGACACTCTGTAGATTTCATCTGATCAAATGCAGTCATCTGCAGTGTAAATGCTAACCTTGATCGCAAACAATTATTCCAACCATTATAGTCAATGTATAGGCATAAGAGCAACCATACGTAGGCAACCAGGAGTCCACGTACCTCAGGGAACAGTAAGAACATACATGGCACTTTTCCTAATTATTCTCCTGGTCTCCAGTTATTTTGACCCAAATAATTTTTCTGTAGTACATGTAATTTTGAGATTTTAGCAATTTACAAAATATTTCCTTTGCATCTACTTGTACAACCTTCTTTTAACACCCATACACACTCCAAGCAGTCACACAGTTCTTTGGCATGAAGTTCCAGAGATGTGAAGAACACTTTTGCTCATTTTCAGTATGGTTGATTTTGTTATCTTCATTTAATGTCTACTATTTAAATTTATTTATTTATTTATTTTAAAACACTGAACAGCTGATGTCTTGTCACCTTTTCGCAGGCCATTCATGATTTTGTAGCCCTTTAGCATTTCACATCCTTTCTCCCAGTTGTCTCTTCCAGACTGAAGAGTACTAACCTGAGAAATTAATGTCATCCTCAAATATACATCTAAAGTAGAACAGGCAAATCACACTTCAAAAGTGCCGGTTCCTCTTTACTGGTTGCTAAGGGATCCCAGAATGACTAAACAAACAAACAAAAAAATTGTGTTGCGTACTTTTAAATTTAGATGAGATCAGTTTCATCCTCTGTTTCTGTGAAATATCTCATTTTAAATGAGACATAAGTATATTGAAATTAGTGAGGTGATTCCAGTGTGCAAGAATTGAATAGAGCTGAAGTGGTCAAGAAAAAGGGCTATGAAACAAGGCTCAGCCTCTATGTCAGCTATAGCTTCTTCCTTATGTCAGCTAAGTCTTCTTCCTTTATAGTTTCTCAGGTTGTTCCTGCAGAGTTAAAAATAAGGTTTTCAGCTAAGATTTTAAAATAAATAACAGTGTTATCTGAATAAATTTGATATGTAGTGTTCATAACTACTAGATATTTATTTATAAGTAAAAAAATACTGCAATACTCATCTAATTAACCTTATTATTTAATTTATGAGGAGATAAAATTAAGCAAACTGAATTTTCTTCCATTTGTTTCTTTAAAGGAATCGCTTTCCCAGTAGCTTAATGCTTTCCTCATCTTCTCTTGTCGTTAGCATTGTTGCACGTGATGCACACAACTAGCTGAAATCCCAGATGTCAGGTTGTGAAATGTGTTCTCTCAGTGCTGGTGCCTGGCCACTTGGCAGACCCCCACATTATCAGCAGTTGGTCATGCTAGCAAGTCTCAAAATTGCCTCTGGGTCAGTCATGTGCTCTTGGCTTTTATTAAATCTGTGAGGGGATTTGAGTTCTCCTGATGCTATGTTCCATTTAGATTCATAGATGTTAAGGCCAGAAGGGACCATAGTGATCTTCTAGTCTGACCCCCTGCATAACACAAGCCACAGGATGCTCCTGATTTAATTCCTGTTTGAAGTAGAGTATATCTTTTAGGGGAAAAAACATTCAGTCCTATTTAATATTTCCAGAAGAATATGGCATGACCTCAGGCAGGTTATTTGAAACATTATTTATCCCCACTGTTAAAAGTGTACACCGTATTTCTGGCATGAATTGGCATGGTTTCAACATTCAGCCCTGGGCTTTTGTTGTGCTCTGCTAGACTGAAGAAGACATCCATACTTTGTCCTCCCTGTTATCAGGTCATGCCTTAACTTTTCCTTTGCAGATAGCTCTGCCAATGTTTGGCTATAAGACTCGTTTGTTTAGCTTGACATGATTATTTATAGATATTATGGATAGGTGTCACCAAAAGCCTCAATGAAAACCAGTGGAAATGATGCTAAAATGGTTGCTAATGGAAGAGTTCTAGCTCTAGTATTTAAGCTACGTGGCTGTTTATTATCTGCAAAATACAAAAATGTTTTGCTACAATATGAACACCCAACATCTTGAACCAGAACTTCAAGGAAGTTATAGAGGAGCCAGGCTTTACATACCAGTACGTGATGCCAGGACAAGGGACAAACATCATAACTTCAAACATGTTCAGTTCAGGCTGGATGTAAGGAGCTTTTTCCCCTGAGAACCGTCAAGGGCACAGGCTGTTCAGAGAGATTGTGCAGTCTCTGTACTTCAGGGTTTTCAGGCCCCAACTGGTTCACCCTGGTCTGAGCCAGTAGCTGACCCTGCTGTGAGCAGGAAACTGCACCAGGGACCTCCTGAGGTCCCTTCCAGTCTGAATGACTTTATGATTCTACAGTGTCATAAAATGCTTCAAGACACGCTGATATAAAAATTATTTCAGTTTTTTATTTGTTTTTAATAGCATAACAGTATAAATACCATAATTGAATGGGATTTAAAATTATGTTTGCATTAAATGTTTAATTGTTTTTCATAGCATTGATATTTTAGTTTATTAATACATAACAATATTTTCTTATATTTCTGATTATAAAGCAAAAAACCCCATTTATTTGTAATATATGTAATAAGTTAGCAAAGGGATGTATGCTTTGCTCATTCACGGTATAATCTCTGTAAATTGTTATTGGTATGATCAATATAATTAAGTAATAGGATGACAGAAAAAGATTGTTTCCTAAGAGAATTAGGGGATGAGTTGAATTAGAATAGAATAGAATAGTTCCTGTTGGAAGCGACCTATAACGATCATCTAGTCCATTTGCTGGACCACTTCAGGGCTGACTAAAAGTCAAAGCATGTTATTAAGGCCTTTGTCCAAATGCCTTTTAAATAGCTTGGTGCATCGACCACCTCTCTAGGAAGCCTGTTGCAGTGTTTGGCCACCCTCTCACTAAAGAAATGTTTCATAATACTGTGTCTGGACCTCACCTGATGCAGCTTTGAACCATTCCCTTGTGTCCTGTCAGTGAATACCAGGGTCAGTACCTTACGCTATACACAATTACATAGAAATGAAACAATCCATGAAAAGAAAAATCCCAGAATGAAGTTTGGTTATCAAAAATACAGTCTGCTGAAAATTTATGAAGCTTATACTCATTTGAATATAAATATCATTGCATATTAAAAAAACCCCAACACATTAGATTTCTATAGCTTAAGATAATAAATTTTGAGGTATGAAAATGCCTGCCAAAGTGTGCATTCCAGCTTTCTATCACTTGTCCTGGTTACAATAAGCCAAGAATGGACACACTATGCTAAATATGGTGGTAACATGAAATGTCTGATATTCTTGGTATTTTGCTGTTTAGTTGGCCAAGGGCATAGAAGTGCAAAAGAATCAGATCAGAGGCTTACCTTTAGCTGGTCGTCTACTATGTCAGGTAAATCCCTTTGAAAGTCTTTTGGAGGTCAAAATGCTTTTCAGAACAGTAAGTGATGGCTGCATGTTTAACTATATTAAATTATGTCCAGGTAAACAAATAATCCAGATCTTTCTGCAATTATGACCCTTTTTAGTTTTTTACCTCTCCCTTATATTTTTTAATCTATAAATCCAATCAATAGTTACTCTCTGTTTTCTTATTTAATATCGATTTTCAAAAATTCATTGCCTGGACCAAGGATCCGTGGGTGTCCTGCTGGAAACCTATGCCCTCAAGATGATTCCCCCTTTAAAGTTAGAAGTAGAGACAAGCTGGTTTATTTCATGTATCTAATTGGAATAATTTTAATTTTATAATATTTTGTTTTATAAATCAACAAGTCATGTAAACTCAAGTCAAATTCCTTGAAGAGGTTTATATATAAGCATTTATATTCTATCAGCACTGCTACCTTTGTCATTCAAACTTGTAATCTCATTAAAAGGGTATTATATTAGTTTAATAACATCTATTTTGTAAAAACTGTTGACTGGCATTAATTACCCTCCTTTATTACTTGTGTCTCGTATCACTTGTTCCATTATTTTGCCCAGAATCAATATCAGGCTGATGTCTAAGGGTCATTCCATTTAAATATTGGCACAACATTATCTCTCTTCTCCTTCTGAGCTTCCTCCTTGCTGTAACAGCTATAGAAAATTGGCATAAAGTATCCATGGATATTCAAAGCAAGCTTTGAAGCAATTTGGACTTGCCTGTAAATATCTAACTTCAGAAACTACTTCATATCTTTATTAGTTACTGATCAAATATGAGATAATCACAGAACCATATTGTTTTTGTTGACGTATTTAAAGGCATTCATAAAATCATCACCTAGTATCTTCATACTGCAGTCCTTCATGTATACCTTTTGTCCCTTTGTATTCCTGCATACCACTAGGACTCTAAACCAAATCATACTGAAACAAATGTCAGTTGACTACACTATCTTTTTGGGCTGAGTATGGGCTTTAGGGTGTGAGGTTTTATGGGTCATCACCAGATGGTGCTTGCAATATTTTTTAACATGGGAAACAAATAAAGGATTTTGTGAAGTTATTCCAGTGATTGTTACACCATATATGTCTATTACTTTTATTTAGTGGTTGGAGTTTGCTACATATTTCACACTGAAACTCCTGATGCAGGCCTTGATCCTGGTGACAATAAATTCTCTTCAGATGATTTTGCAGCCAGTCCTGGACTGTGTGTGCCTTCTGGTGTGCGGAGGCTGCCAGAGGTGCTACAAATGATGCAGGGAAGACACAGGGCATCTGGAAAAGCCACTGCGCTCCACAAATGCCCAAACTCTCCCAAAGCTATCACAGAGCTCACACTTGGTGAAGGACCGAGCAAGGAACCAGAGTCAGAGTGAGGCAGAAGAACCCTAGGAATATTCTGTCTTTAGTCTCTTTCCTCACGCCTATATGTGGACCTACCTAAAGGAGAAGGCTCTCAGCCAAACTGAAATAAAAGTTTTTGGACAAAGCCAGCTTTTCTTCTAACAAATATATTCAAATAATGACATCATGTCCTTCATTGAGACTAAAGAACACATTTATGATAGACATCACTAGCTGGCTCCAGTGATATCAAGATGAAGTATTAGATAGTATGGGTTTAGCACATGCTGAGCACTTCACTAGCGTATACGAGTTGCTTCCAAACTAGCTAAATCAGAGCTGTTTGCACTTGTCTATTTAACAATCCTTCAAGTACTTTTTAAATTTTATTTTGCAAACACGTTTTTACACTTTTAAATGCATTTCATAGGAGTAATGTGGCAATTATGCAAGGCTTTCATTTAAACATAGCTTTGAGGGAGAAAGAGTAGAAAAAAGGAAAGAGGAAAGGTAGGGTTTGTTGTCTCCTTTGGACTTTGATTGGAACTGATTCTTCCGATCCTCTGCGAGCAACTGCTGAACTAGGAATTGTTGAAGGAACAACTGCAGTAGCTGACCATAAACTGCTGTCCATATCAAGGCTGGCACGTATATGTTTAAACATATATGTAGAAAATATTGTAACTCATGTTTGCATGTCTTCTATCACATCTTGCTGTAGATTTGACTAGCCATAGATAGGTGATTTAGCTCAGAAGATGATCAAAAGTGGTACCAGCATAGGACAATGGGGTAGAGAGAAAAAGCAACAGTATTAATTGTTTTAATAAAAGTAATTTTATTCCTCTCAGAATGATGTAGAAGTCCAATTCAATATTTTTCAAAGGAAAATAAAAAGCCTTTCCTTAGAGTAGAGAAAAGGACAGCTAAATAATCAAAATATTCTCTTTGCAAGGTGTGGAAACTGGGGTTTAATTGTATAAAATATTTCAATTATTCAAATTAAATTCTGAAAAGTTCTGATGTTTGTATTTGCAATCTCAAGGGTGTTATTGTGAAAAAAATTTTAAACTTACAGCAGTTGACTGTATCCATGAACTTCATTTATGCATTTGAATCTAATCTAGAATAATACATAAATATCAGTGTTGATCTGACAGATCTCAGAGTTCTGAAAATCAGCCTGTTCATGGATACCCTCCTCCTTTATCACATCTTATCCAAGTAGGTTTTAAATTTCCTGAAATATTTTCTGTTGAATAGCTTTGCAGAGGTGACATGGGAAGCTGGAATGTATGAAGTATGAAGGAAATTGAAGGAATCTATGGTCATAAAATATAATAGAGTTTCGGTTTTTTTTTTTTCCTTCTAAGAAACATGTGGTCTCTGATAAGTATATGTTTTTAACCTTTAGAAGAGAGTTTAAGCATTTTTTTCTGCCCTTGACTAATAAATCAAGTGAAAGTGTACCATTTACCATAATGGTACCTGATTCCAGTAATGCTTCTGAACTGAATGATTTTGAAATTGAGAGATTATTCCTTCCAAAGACATCCCAAAGTCATTTTTACTGATATTTCTCTATTTTTTTTTTTAGTTACACTGATAATAACATTGCCAGTATACCAATACAAACTGCTTGTGACTTCCAACAGGCTTGCAAGCAGGGACATTTGCTGAATAGGGGAGAAAGAATATTAACACAATTTTATCATCTCTGTGTGAATCATTCTCAAAACTCTATGAACTGGACAGATTAAATTTCATACACATTCTTTGAGAATTATAAGAATGATTTTTAAACCTTTGAATGTTTTTTCAACAATAATGACAAAAGACATTTTCATAAGTAAGCATTCACAGTAATGATTTCAAATTCTAGAAGAAGTGTTTTATTCAGACCACTTATTTTCAAAACTCCATGGTAAATATTTTGTGTAACTTTAGGACATTGTACTGTAGATACTTACTGGAGGCAGGTGGTGGTGGTGGTGGTGTGGAGAGAGAGAGAGGGAGGGGGAGAGAAGCTTCAGATTTAATTGTGAGGAACAGGTACTTTCACAGAAAGCTGACCCATCCTTTGCCCAAATACTTACAATTCAAGATTTATCAGAGTTCCAGTACTTGCAGGTTAGATGTATCATTGCATGCCTGCAGCCTTTAGCCAAGCAAGAGGCACATTTGTACCCTGCAATATACCAATTATACCCTTTAGTCTTGAAAAATGGGATATACTGCTCCCAAAAAAACCTTCCTCTCTTGGGCCCAGTTTCCTATCTTAAGCATCTCAAACACATTAGCAACACGAGGAGGAATCTAAATCCAAACAGAATGAGTCAGATCTGCCCCTACAGCTGTAACCAGTTGTCATTGCCAGTCTCTTCACTCTCTGAAGTTGTGTGTTCTTGACAAATTTGTTGACCTTGATCTGCTGATCAGCTTGACTTGGTAGAAAAAAGCATAAATTGTAAGAACACTTTGTTTCTTAATCTTCTTTTTGCATAGGCTAAATAGATCAATGTTCACGAGTGTGTCAATACAAGGGACTTTTCCAGAATTCAAATAAGTGTGAATTACTTGGTTTCTTTCTGAAGTTTTTCCAATTAAAAAAAATAATATTTTCTGAAGCTTGTAAATTATGATAATCTAGTGATTTCACTGACATCACCATCTAAGTCTTCTTGCTATTCTCTTCTCGCTACAGCTGTATTTTAAACCTGTGTGGATGTTAAACAAAACAAATTCCATGAAGCTTCCATTGAACTTCATAACTTGTTAGATTGCTGTTTGATTTACATCACGTTGTGGTGCAAACTGGAAATCAAGATCATCTTTAATTTCTCCTGCCTTTTCAGCAAAGATGTCCACATTTCAAAAGTGGATACTGATTTTAATTACCTTCATCTTTACATACTTACACAGATATACTTTGGGGGAGGGGGTTAATGTTAACCAATGTTATAACATATATCTGAGTCTAAAATGGTCATTCCCTTCCCCTACAGTCAATAAAGGCAGATAGGTACCTCCAGAGTCTGAAGGTTTCATCTTGATAAGACCTAGCGCTTCCTGAAGATATCTGTATGTAAGAGCCTGCATAACTAGCTTATATGCAGAAGTGCAATTTTATTTAATTAGGTTATATGACATTAAGAAATGCTGAATATCAATAAAGCATGTTAGTGGGATCAGAATATGTTCAATGATTATGAAAATCATGCCCTACTCAGTCTCCCAAAATCAGCACACTAACATTTAGCCCATTTCAGTTTCAAAACACTCTGGTGGCATTAGTCATAACATTACCTTCATATTCTAGTTAAAAACAAGTTTGTGTGTTTCACTGTTTACGGAAACAATACCATATATTATTAAGACTTTTGCAAATATATATTATGATTAGATTATGAGAAATGGAGACTTAGCATCTGAGCTCAATATTATCCAGGGTGTAGGACTGCACTGCATGTATCTGTTCTGGCAACAAATCCTTCAATTGATTTTTTTTAATACCTTTGCGGGGTGGTGGGTGGGTAGAAATCCTCTCTTTCAACTTCAGCTCAAAATTGCTGGGTCTGTGCCTCAAAGACCTTTTGCTGTCCTATAAATCAGTGAAATGAATGCTTCAATGACTATGTGTAAATAAGCCTTACACTACTTATTTGCTGTGCAGCTGTCTAAAATAATCCCCTAAAGGAACAACTTGGCCCATATTGTTTGTTGCAGAGAGCTATTTGTTTATGATTTTAAAAAGAAGGGGGTTCACAAAATAGAGGTACAATATGCAACATCAAGAACTAGGTCATTTTTCTAAATAGATTTCTATAACAGAACAAAAAAGGATTGAGATTTTAACATTTCATCACAGGAAACCCTTAGAAGCATTGTTGCAGGGTTTAGGAGAATTAATATAGTCATTGATATAAATCAGAGAAGATCAGCTGTTCTAAAGACACACCACTAAGTAAGACATTATTCATTTTAATTTCTCTATCAAATAGATATTACAAGAAAGTGAAATGTTCCAGTATCAGTGGTTTTGCTTAAACATATATTAAAGCCCATCCACACACATAATAACTATATCTGCAGATGAACAGGCCTCCTCAATATGGAAAAAACCCTAAAGCATCTTTTACGAAGCGTAATTAAGGCAAAACAGACTGTAGGTCACAAGAGAGAGAGTCAAATGGTGGCTAATCCTGGCAATCAAGTTGGATGTGTTTTCTCGTAAAAAATTACTATGAAAGAAGTGACTGCTAAGGTACCTTGAAGAGCAGTCTTCCTACCAATATTTAAGAAGCGATTATGAAATAGTTTTCCAGTACATGAGGTGTATGAACCCTGAAATAAAGAAAAAGTTGCCATCAGGAGAAATCGTTCTTTGATTGTGCATGTCTTTTATTTTCAAACTCTGTATGATAATCTCCAGGACTATTTTTATCACTATAAAAATTTTACTGCTATTTCACTCAGAGTTAGTCAATATTTAATATTTACCGTGCAAACACATGCTGAAAAAATTAGGTGATGTTCTAATGGGGAGTTGGCAAACCCAAATCTTTGTTAATAAATTTCCTTAAAATCTGAATGCTGTTGTTGTTATTATTATTATTATCATCATCATCACCATTATAAATGTCATTAATAGTATTACTATTATTACTATTATTATTACTAGACACCTATTAGGAAGTAACGTTAATTTGTAATTTTGTGTTCAATATTTATAGTTTTGATTACATAACATTGACTTATTCTTTACTTTAGATTAAAGGGCTAAAGTTGAAGCATTCAGCTCTTTCACAGACTGCCAGTAAAAGTGATTACAGAGGTACTAATTATCCTTGGTTATGTAAACATTTGTGACATTGAATTTAATTTAACAAGGACAAGCTTCAGTGCTGAGATCTTTGTAAATTTATTGCTAAAATGTAAATGCTTCTAGCCTTGCAAAAAAAGATAAAACTGATTTTTCTCAAAAATTCCTGATCTGACTTTTTAATATTTTACATGTAAGAAAAATGACAATTTATAGAGTGTCATATTAACAATCATTCTTTCCCTGCTACACAACAAAACTCTTTGTCAAACTTACACCAAAACAGTACTGTTCCGCACAATGGCAACTCCCTGTTGACCATATTTATACACTATCTATTTTTTGGTAACCACATTTCTGAGGTATGTAGGTGAATTGCAGTGAGTTTAGTAAAAATTAGAAAGAATGGTAACAGTCTAAGAAAGCGTGACCAGTGGAAAAAGACATAAAGTGAGTTTGCTTATCTTAGAGAGGACATTAAAGACTCTTTAATTTATATAAATGTTGTAAAAACAAGACAGCGATCAGTGTGTCTGTGAAGGACAGCACAACTAGAAAACAGCCTAACCTGTGACAAAGGAGATCTGGGTTAAGTGTTAAGGAAAATGACCTCACTACAGGGATCATGACATATTATACTAGATGGTGCCAAGATACAATGGTACCTCTTAAGTAGGTCGTTTCAAAGAAAAGTTAAAGGAAAGTATTTCCAGATGGCCTATTTAAAATCCAGTCAAGGGATGGACTTAGTCAGAAGTAGACAGGCTTTCAAGGGTTTTTTCCAGCCTGTATTTTTATTTCCCAAATTACAAGCTAATTGAGCTGACAGAAATTCAGAGGAAGCCAGGACACCATATTGCACAGAGGTGAAAAGATGGAGGTGAATTTTTTGAAGGCATTTTTTTTCTGCATAATACACCAGTTTCAGACCTTATTCTGACTTGGCATCTCAGATAGCAGCCAGGAAGTGGAAAACATCACCTCTGACAATTTTTTCTCACTGACTTTCGGAGCTTGCCCTGGGCCCTAGTGCATACTGTGCAAAATCTGCTCAGTTGGCATGCTGTGCACCAGGATGGAAGGAAGTGACGCTTGGAGTGAAAGATCTCATGAGGTCTCTTGTCTCCTTCACTTCTGTAATTCAGCGATTACACTGAACGAAAAAGGAAGAAGCATTCTGCAGATGTATATACTATTCAGGTGTATTAATGCTGCTTCATTTGGCTTTCTCCTGAACGTGGCCTTCCTAGGCCTAACTCAAGGTTTGGATCTTATTTTTAAAGCTCTCAGTTTATGAGATTGGATGTTAAAGAATCCATCCCACCCCTGATACCTAAGCTACATTTCATAGCTCTGTCGTGTAGAAACCAACACCATTGTTGCAGAGATACAGTGTGTCCTCAGGCAAACAAAGCTTTATGTGCACTAGCTCTGACACTCAATAATAAGAAATTCTGATTTTCCAATGTAAATTATGTTCAAATCTGCTTTTGATGTCATGTTATATGGATATGTTCATAATCCATTATCGTCTATAAAAGAGGGGAAGCAGGGAATATAGATATGATAAAGAATATTACAGATCTTGAATCAAAATTCTGCAGATGTATTTTAAAGAGTTCTTATGTATTCATTGTTGAGTAAAACATGCAGGTCTAAAGAAACGTGCTTTTCTGAGGTCCTCAGCTAAGAGGACTCTCAATCAGATCAATTAATCTATGGCTTAAGATTCACCTTAACGATCAGCAAGTCTGGCCAAACCTACTAAGTATTTTCCAAGACTCTCAGATTTGGTGAATATTCACTGCTTTACAACATTTCAAACAAATATTTAAATATTGTTAGAAGAATTTTAACAAAACTGTATTTTCTAATGCAATAGCATTGTGATAAAAAATTCCCATCAAGTTGCAACAGTAGGAGTAAAATGCTCTTTAACTTTGAAGTGTGTAATGGAGCTATCTATACCTATATAGAAGATATTTGCACCAGCATTGGTTCTGAAAATATGATGCACATTTCTCTACAGCTTCTAAAATTCTGTTCATTAGGTACCAGATTGTATTCTGTTTTGTTACAAAGGATCCATCTAACCACCACTGTAACAACTCTTGGAATCTTTTCTACTGCTTTAATGTTCAGCTGAACTTTATGTAGATGAAGGCTATGATATTCCAACTTCAAGTTATGGCACTGATCTCCACTACATAAGAGGTTTTTTTTCTATTACACTCTTGTAATGCTGTCTTTTGATTTACTTTCTTACTTTTTTTTTTTTTTTTTTACCTTTTTATTTACTTTGGTTTACGTCTGACCATTGTTCACTGCTTAAAGGCATGAAACTCACCGTACTGTATTACAGCTGTTTCATTCTATTAATGTAATGTTCAGATTTACAAATATGATTTGCCAATTCACCATACATAACTCCCAGTTGAGAAGAACAACTATGATTCCTCTGCAGCTTGAGAATTCCCAGTAGGGCTAAAAATAAGATTCAAAGAGTGATTTTTTTTCTCTTTTACACTACTTTTATGAACAAAGGCACAGCAGAAATTACTCAGCAAGATAGCATGTAATTTAACAGAACTGAAACTACATAGCAGAGAAACTAAAGATAATCTGGGAAAAAAAATACTTGTTTTCTGGTCGCTGTTCTTCTGTCTTAATGTGTTATATTTGATAATCTTTCCTGAAATATTCTTTTCTGAATTTTTAATCATGTCTGTTTCTGTAGTTAACATTTTATGTCAGTATTACTCTGTGATTTAATGGCACAGAAAATCCCACAACAGAGGGAGAGTAGTAACTGGTGGACTGTTTTCACTGTGTCTTGGGTCTCATCACAGAGAACACAAGGACTCAGCTGTACAATGAAGGCAACTCAGCTGTCCAGTCCTTACTGGCTAAGGTCACTGGTCACCAATATGTATGTAAACATAAAGGTTTCCTGTAACAGTGGTAGTCCCAAAATATCTCACAACTTCATCTTCAGTGCAGCCACAGACATTAATTATAAATCTGTCACACAGATGTTTGGAGTCATTTACCCATTCCCATAAACTTTTTGACAACCCCATCTTTTCTTACTGCTATTTGACTAATCTTCAGCTGGCTTTAAAAAAGTGATTCCTCACAGTTGTGTGAGGAAGAATTGGTGAAGGACTGGTTTTCTCATCTGTTAGTTGTCTTACATTGGCACAGTCAAGAATAGATCTGCCTGAGTGGTGCAACTGCAGAGTTACCAACTTTCTTTCCAAAATGTCCCAAGCAATGAGTGCTACAATTCTTACTCATCTGCATTTCACTTGTACCTTGAAGTCTCAACACATTTGGACAGGGTCTATACAAATGTAGAACAACAGGTGTTATTAGCCCCAGAGGTTACCAACTAGCCCTGTACTTAAGGAATTATTGAGTCCTGTGGGAACTGGTTTGTTTTCCACTCCCCAAGTCTGGGGGAGCGTCATAATCAGATCCCAAGTCCACCTGAGACAGAGACACAGGAAAGCATCATTCCACTTCCCTCCCTCACCTTCATCTCCCCAGAAGAAAGGTACAGGTTCAAAGGCTAGGAGAGAGCTTCAGCATGCTCTGTCCTGTTCAGGCTTTTCACCTGCCAGGGCACTGGAGTGGAAAGGAGTCCTGGGGGTGGGCCTTTCTCTTGATCTGGACAACCATGCACAACCCCTTCATCACAACAGTTTCACTGAAGATACCTCAAACACAGCTGTAGCAGTACCTAATGTTCAGCATCCTTTTCTGCACACAAATAAACGCTGATCCATCCAAAATCATGGGAATGTGTTACAGTATGGGTAATTGTGTAAGTTTCTCATGTATTAAAGAAGAAAATATAAGTGCAAGAACAAGGATGTGCATTGTATAAAGTATAGCTAGCCATGAGCACTGTCATTGCAATGGATAAAGCTGCAACATCAAATCCTTTCCTGTCACTTTTAGGTTTCCAGGCAGGGATTAAATTGAGGTCTGTGTCAGATAATAAAGGTTTGTCTGATATGGAAAATATTAAGTGTGTTGCCAGGGTCACAGAAAGATACTTTCACGTAACAACTTCCAGGTAGCATGCGTTCCCTTCGTCCTTTCTGTTTTCCAGTCTCAGTTTACATAACTAAGAAAGCAGAAGATTAGAGTAAGGGGGCATTTGGGGCTCTGGAGATTTGCTCCTATCAATCCTAAGGAACAGCGGAGAACTGTTAGGGTGATGACAGGGGGAAATGATGCCACTCAGGTTTGGGCTGGGTCCTCTCTCCCCTCCAGCACCCTTTAGTGCTCACAGAGAGCTGCTGCTTTAAGCAGGAGGTATTCCCCTTATTTCAGAAAAGGTTTATTGCTCTGACATACAAATTCCTGTAGGATTACTTGGCCTCAGCAGTAACAAATATTTTTGATTTTCTGGGTATACAGACTAATTAGTTAGCTGAAAGAAACAGCTGGTTCACAATGTTCTGATATTAGTTCTTTCCATTATTTTGATTTAATTTCAAGGGCAGACTATGGAGAGAAAAGTTGTAGAAGGAGGATTTTTTGTTCTTGTTGCTGTTGTTGGCTCACTTGTTTGTTTTACTCCTTTTGCAAACCTTTATTTGATGTGTATTCATAAATTATATTGCTCTATTATGGTATCTCATTATCCTTTATTAGCAGAACACCACTAAATAGAAGTTGGAATTATACATCATGCCCTGCATATGGAACAAAACAGCATATGGAGACTATGCCTACTGCAGTTTTCAAGCATAAAAAAGCAGGAAATTATACAGGAAATTATACATATTTCAAAGACTCTCTGCCAAGTGCTTCTATGCTGTATCCTGTAATTCAGAGTCACGTTCAACTTTACTGTGTCATTTAAAATTCATATAGTAGAAATATAGTCAGGTCATAATCCATATAGTAAAGAAGTAAACCAAACTTCTTTCCTAAACTTGCTTAAAATAGAACAAATCCCTAGCAGTTGGGTATCACATCCCCAGCCATGGGAATGGTTTCAAAAGGTATGTTCCAACTAGTAGGGACAGATCACTTCTTTAATATCAAAGCCCTCTGAGCAAGTTAGCCTGACTGATCTAATACAAAGATGGGAAAAATGCATGCTCTATACTGCCATGACTTTGATTAGGAATTTCCCTCTAAAATGTGTGTTGTTTCAGTAAAAATGTATGCAATTATGTCATGGTTTAACCCAGGCCATCAACAAAGCACCATACAGATGCTTGCTCACTTCCCCTTCACCCAGAGGGATGGGGAGGATAATCGGAAAGGAATGTAAAACTCGAAGATTGAGATAAGAACAATTTAATAGGTAAAGCAAAAGCCAGGCACACAAGCAAAGATCGGCCATCCCCAGGACAGCAGGGCTCCATCACAGGTAACAGTTACTTGGGAAGACAAACATCATAATGCTGGATGTCCTCCCCTTCTTTCTTCTTCCTCCAGTTTATATACTCACCATGACATCCCATGGTATGGAATATCCCTTTGGCCAGTTCAGGTCAGCTGTCCCAGCTGTGCCCCCTCCCAGTTTCCCGTGCCCCTCCAGCCCTCTCGCTGGCAGGGCCCAAGAAACTGAAAGGTCCTTGGCTCAGTATAAACACCACCCAGCGGACAACCAAAGCCATCAGTGTGCTATCAACATTGTGCTCACTCCAAAGCCAGAACACAGCACTGCACCAGCTACTAAGAAGAACATTAACTCTATCCCAGCTGACACCAGGACAAATTCTCAAAATGAAAATATTTTAAAGTGTTTCCATGTTAATGATCTTGATTAAAGCATGAAATGAATCATATCCCAAAGATTTTGAAAGGAGTTGGCATTTTCCTTTGCAAAAAGAAGCATCTTTGCAAAACAACAAAATTCAAATTTAAGCAAAATATTTCAGTTGTGTGGACATTTCAATTAAGTCAATTTTCTCTCAGAATATAATGTTGTTGGCAATTTTAACATCTTAGAATTTTGTTTCATTGTGTATCACAGAACCGATATTGACATCATACAACTTCCTGTAAAAAAAGAATTTTCCTTGTATGTCACCTTTTTTTTACACAAAGCAAGAGCAAATTTTTGACTAATGCCCAAAGAGAAAAGACTTACTTTTAACCCAAACATCACCATAATAAACAAAATAACACAAACACTGGTTTTACTATGTTCTGTTTCACCCAAATTCAGTAGCTTAGTGCCCTGCTTTCACCAGGGACAGAGTTTTCTTCCTAGTAGCTGGTACAGTGCTGTGTTTTGGATTTAGGATGTGAATAATTTGGTAATACAGTGATTTTTCAGTTGTTGTTAAGTAGTGATTACACTAAGTCAAGGACTTTTCAGCTTCCCAGGTCCTGCCAGTGAAAAGGCTGGAGGGGCACAAGAAATTGGGAGGGGACACAGCCAGGACAGCTGACCCATACTGGCCAAAAGAATATTCCATACCATGTGATGTCATGCTCAGTATAAACTGGGGAACTCAGCCGGGGGTGTGGATCGCTGCTCAGGGACTGGCTGGGCATCAGTCAGCAGTTGTATTGTGCATCACTTGGATTTGGGTTTGGGCTTTTTTTTCTGTGAGTTTTACTTCTCTTTCTCTTTTTGTTATCTCTCTTTTCATTACTACTACTACTACTATTATTATTATTATTATTATATTTTTATTTATTTCAATTATTAAACTGCTCTTACCTCAACCCATAGTGTTTACCTTTTTCCAGTTCTCCTCCCCATCCCACTGGGGTGGGGAAGTGAGTGAGCAGCTGTGTGGTATTTAATTGCTGCCTGGAATTAATCCATGACAGCCCTTTTTGGCACCCAACATGGGGTACGAGGGGTTGAGATAATGACAGATCTGACCAGAATGTGTTAAAATAAATTTGTTATAAACATTTATTTTATTGGTTTAATAATCACTGGTCACAATGCTGATTTATTTGCTCTCAGAGTTGTTGCACTTGTTCTCAGAGCTGAGTTATGTAAGACCTTACTTGCAGTGTGTGTTCCCTGTTGTGCTGTTTATCATCTCTGGGTCCAGGACTAAGCTTATAATTTTGTTATACTTTGTAATACTGGCTTCTGATATGATAGAATCGCTGGTTGTGAAGTTAATCTGGTACATGTACTCAGCATTGCCGTCACCTCTGTACTTCAGGAGTCATCTGATGGGAACTATAAATAATTGCATCTTTTGCCTTTTCTCAGAGATCCAACCTATGGAGAAGACATCCTCCCACACCTTCCTCTTTCTTGCCAGGTTAATTACAGTGGCATTTGAGAATTTTGAAAATTCTGAATGTCCTTGGGATGCTGAAAATAGTATGGTCCTATTGCTAGGGATGCTGAATGTGTCCAGGTCTTGCTGAATGTTAAACAACTACTACCCAGAGACATGCCCCAAAGCTGGACAGTTATTAGTGGCAGGGTGTGTGGGATAGTATGGGCAAGTACCTAGGACAGTGGGCACCTCCAGTGTTTTGGAACTTCACCCCTGAACAAGTATGAAAACTAAAAAGCCTACTAAAATATTTGGAAAAAAGTATGCTGTCCCATTCGAAAACCCAGAGTGGCACAAATCACTGCGAGGCTGGGGCCTAGTCAATGCTCACTGAGCCATGTTCAACATTATCTAGTACTCTTAAGGGTAAAAGAAGGTCTCTGGATCTGATGGCAAAGTGACAGAGACTTTGGCTACTTTGGCTGCTCCAACCCTGGTGGAAAACACTGCAGCTACTCCAAGCCCTGCAATGAGCATGGTGGCTACTTCAACCCCAGTGACAGACACTGTGGCTGAACCACAGAACCAACCCCTGTCACTATTAGTTGCTCCTATACACAAGAAGAAACGGACAAGAAAATGCATTTAACAAAGTTTAATAAAGGAGGATGAAACAGGGTCATCACAAGAACAGGAGGAAGAGGCAGAAGAACAAGAGGCAACCACTATCTCTGAGTGAACTGTGGGATGTGCAAAAATATTTTAGGTGTTGTCCAGATAAGCACATTACCACTTGGCTCAAATGCTGGGATAACAGGGCCAATAGTTTGGAATTAGACAGTAAGAAAGTCAAGCAGCTGGGATCACTTTCCAGGGAAGGAGATGTGGACAAGACAATTGTAAGAGGGACACAAGTCCTCAGCCTCTGGAGTTGGCTTCTGTCAAGCATGAAGGAAAGGGTTTCCTTCAAGGAGGACATTGTATGTTGCCCAGACAAACAGACTGCAACAGGGAGAGGTAACTAGCACCTGAGGGAATTAGCCATGCTAGAGATTATTTATTATGACCTGAACATCATGCAGTTGCCCACAGATCCAGATGAAGTCCAGTGTTCATGAAATTTGTATGGAGTGCACCATCATCATATGTCAAGTCATTGGTGGTAATGAATGAGAGATGAAGCTGCACTGACGGTGGATGAAGTGGCTTGCCAGCTCCAGGAATATGAAGACAATATCTCTTCCTCCATCATCTCAGCTGTGGAGAAACTGGTCCAGTGATTCAGGGAGGACAGATCCTCTTCCCCACATGTATGGACCCACATCTCAGCTGTTAACAATAAGCATCCCTTTTCTCAGGAGGGAGGATACAGAAGACACACAGCATGGAGCATCCTGTGGTTTTACCTGCGGGACCACAGAAAGGACATGAGGAAGTGGAATGGAAAACCCACCTTGACATTAGAGGCACAGATAGGTGAATTGCAAGGAAGACCAATCACAAATGGGGGTTCTTCCAGGAAGGTGGCTACTCCAGTCTCCAGTGGGCAATTTCCCCAGACAGAGTGGAAGGGCTGATCTTACTCCTAATCCTATAGAAAGGAATTATAATCCATTTTTACAAGAAGTAAGTGAAGAATCCTATGACCAGGACTAGAGAGGCCTTTCCTCCAGCCAGGTGAAGGAAAGAGACAACTGGGTTTACTGGCCTGTGTGAAATAGCTGGCCTGGCACACCACACGCTCAGGAGCATAAGGCTCTAGTCAACACCAGTGTGGTGTACCCTAATGCCATCAAGTTATACAGGGGCATAACCCATTTGTATTTACGGGGCATCAGGGGGATCCCAACAGCTATACTGGAGGCTGATATGCCTGGGGAATCAGCGACAAAGGCACTCTGTTGTGACTGGCACAGAAGATCTGTACATCCTCAGCATAGACTACATCAGGAGAGAGTATTTCAATGACCCAAAGGGGTACTGGTGGGCTCTTGATATAGCTGCTTTGGAGATGGAGGAAATGAAGCAGCTGTCTACCGTTGCAGCACAAACAAGCTATCATGTTGCAATAAGACTTCACCATTGGTCAGATTCTACTGTCCACACTGTTTCTCCTTCCTCCAGAGGCCAGACCACACTGCTGCTCCTCCATCCAACTCCCTCTCCCACCATCCTCAGGGCTATTTAACTACTTAGCAGGAATGGGCTACAGCTGCACATCATCCATGTCAATCAACCCACTGCCTTCGAGGCAAGGCCACAGGAGCATGTTATCAATACTAATCAACCCTCTGCCTTCATTCCTCTACAGTCTACCTTGCCCAGTCTCTCAGAGGACCCTTCCGTTGTGGGGCTGCTGAAGATCAAGGAACAATGGCTGCCAATTGCTACCACAACAGTGCACCAGCAGCAATATTGCACCAAATGAGACTCCCTGTTTCCCATCATAAGCTGATTCACCACCTGGAGAGCCAAGGAGTGATCACCAGCATGCACTCACCCTTTAATAGCCCCATATGGCCAGTGTGAAGGTCTAATGGAAAATGGAGACTAACAGGAGACTATTGTGGCCTGAATGAAGTCAGGTCACTGCTGAGTGCTGCCATAACAGACATGCTAGAACTTCAGTATAAACTGGTGTCAAATGCAGCAAAGTGGCATGCCCCAATTGTTATAAATTGGTATTGATAATATATTTCTCAAACCTTTTGACAGCAGAGTGAAGCCACATTTCATTTTCAGTCTACTATGGTTGCTTGGAGTCCATTAGAGCATATCATGTCAACACTATCAGGTGATCATGCAAAGATCATGTATGCAATATCTCTGAAATAAGTGTTGCCTCTTCTCACTGCAGTCTCTTGTTTCAGCCTCTTGGCAATGATGAGGGCCTCCACCCCAGTGCTTTCCCACATAGAAGTTAACCAACATTTTTCTCCGTTTCAGGTTGGGACTATTTTCTTATGACAATGGCACAAGTAATTTCTTCTCATAACAGTCATGGTTCATTTAGGGTTCTGGAAAATATGGATCACAGAATTGCCACTGGCCTTTGTTTCTTCATGCAATTAATTTTTTTTTTTGGCTGGGAAAAAGGCCAAAAGTTTCTGAATGATGAAAGAATTGTAAGCTTTTGGCAAGTTTCAGCTCTGCCTCCAGGAAAACACCTTGCCTTGGATGGTTTTGCCCCTTATGATAACAGAAAACAGACAGAGGTATTTCCTTTTCTCTCAAGAGCCAAAGGAATTTGGGGAGAAAAGAGAGAAAGTCAACATCATTTTTACAGTATAAAAGAAGGGATCAAAAAGGGCTCAGCAACTTAACCTATTCCACCCTCTGTTCCTCTGAACAGTGTGTGAAGTTGCTATCTGATGCCCTCCTCTCTCTTCTGCAAACCCTCCAGTGCCAGACCTCATAAAGGAGAGAACCTGGAAATATCACCCTGCCAAGTCCAGAAAAAAAAAAGATAATCTTGCTGAAGATGCCTCTTGTGTCACTTGAACAGTTAAAGGTTAGTAGTTAAAGTGCAGTGATGGGATATTCAGGGATTAGGATTGTGATTTGAGACAGGACACGATTGCTAAGCAATAAAATGGGCTGATAGGAGGCTAAGGAACTCAGAAGTCATTGGCATTTGGAGGCAGAGGGAGAAGCTGGAGGCTGTGCACCTTGAGGCACCTGTCTACTGTGTCAAGGGACATGTCCTTTTTCATTTGCAATAGAATGTGACAGGTAAGCACTGCATACACACCAAGTACAAAATGGAGACAAAACAGGAAAGTCAAGGAAATTAAAACAAAATCTAGATAACAAAATTGTAACACAACCTTTTCATGAAAAAAATCTCTTGATCTTCATGGGAACTTCTGTTACATACAAACTTACAGACAAAGGAGAAAGACTGAAAACCTGTGGATGCCTATGTGACTTTTTCTAGATTGGCTTCCATATCCATTTTGAGAATGAGGAGATTGAGCTACCATATTCTAGACAAATCTAATAGCGCATCTGCAGTATACGTGACAAAAAGATCACTAAACAAATGAGGTACATTGAACTTTAGAGCTAGCTGAGGAGGATGGATTGTGTGAGATTCATCAACCTTTGCCTTCTTACAAGTACGCTTACAATGCACGGCTTGCATCTGCACATGCCGTTTAGACCTTTGGCCTTCAGATGTCACTGCTTATGCATCAGCCAGAAACAAGGACTAAAAATACTGTAGTATGGGAAAACTTACAAACCAGCATCTGTTTGAAAGAGGAGCCAGACACAGTGATTTCAAGGTCAGCACTTCCCTGAATTTTATTACATTTAATTTTTTATTAATGAGTTTTGGGCAAGCAATTGCTGAGCTTTTAGTTTGGGATTTATTTTGTGGGTGAGGGCTGGGGATAGCTTCCAGTTCATTCTTTCCTGATTAATGACATAAGATATATTTGTATTTAATTGGAATCTCTGTCCATTCCCACTGTATTCATTAATATTGAAACAACCACAGGCAGTGCTTTGCCAAGACACTCCACATCTTCCAGCAGCCACTCAATATGAGAAAGGATGTCATCTGAGAAAGTTTTCTTGTGGTGATTCTGCTATATGTAGACAGGTCAGAGAAGAAGAACAGATACATTTTATCACTCTGCTTCATTATACTGGAGCTTAACACATTGAGAAGAGGGTGCAATTAGAGTTTGGGAGGATAAGCAGTTAAGAGGGTGGCTGGGGAAGGAGGAAATAGAATGGCAGAGAGTCCTTAGAAGAATGCAGTTGAGGAAGCATTCATAGGAATTTCTGCACCTGAAGTAGCTTGAATTAATGCTCATTTAGTATTTTTGGAGGTCTAATAACAGTAACAAATGTAAGGATGAATGTAATTTCTGGTTTTGTCCTTCACAACACAAGGTTGCCTGGAGTCATCGTGGCTGTGTCTCAGTTTAGAAACTGACAACAGGTTAAGTCATTCAGAGGTGTTGGGAGAAGGAAAGAGGGTAAGTAACTGCAAAGGGAAGAAGGAAGATCTGGTAGTAGGTTGTGAAATGGAAGTTACAGGAAGGAACTAGAAGAAGATTGGGGTGGCAGATGAAGGGACACTAAAGAGATGTGAACTATTGCAAAGTTGTATGGGACAGTATAGCATGCAACAGAGAGGGGATGAGATGAAGAATTTGAGAAAAGGACAGAAAGTGGGAAATTTAAGAGAAGAATAATTACAATCTGAAAAGTAGGATGTCAGATAAAATAATCTGACAGGGATCTGGGAGATCTGTAAGAAAGCTATGGACACTGGGAACTGTGGAGAACAGGGAAGGGCAGAAGCATATCCATCAGCAGTAAGGACAAGAAAATTAGGGAGGGTGCCTGAGCAGTTGCAGAACAGAGGTAGCTCAGGGAGAAGGAGTAAAAGACCTAAGGAAAGAATGTGGCTAATGGATTGCTAAATTAAATAGGTCAGCCATGTGAAGGTTTATGGAGGTGATGCTGAATATCTGCAAAGTAAAATTTGTGTGGGAGAACTGGCTCTGACAATAGCATAAAAACAAGGATAAAGATCTAGTCTGTAGAAGAGACACTGAAAGACAAAGACTGATAACCTTGCATGTTTTTGTGGAGCCAAATAGTTGAAGTTAACCCCATGAAAAGCAAATTGAGAGAGCTGAGTGACAGATGGATATTTATCAGTGAATTTTAAAGTAGATGTAGTAGCACATAATTGGGGTGTGGTTTCTGCCCCCTTGAAGTTATAGCAATCAAAAAAGCAGTTTAAGATTTCCACATGGACTTATTGTTTCTGCAAAACCCAAGGAGTTAGAAACAATAGTATTATTTTTCCATTACTTGCATTGCAACTGTTACAGACTGATGGCAGATGTCATTTTAATCTGTCCTGAATATTCTTCAATGTATTCTTACTTCTATTTCCATAAATATGTGTTTTGCTAGATGAAGCTGGGGGTTTCCTTTATGAAACTATTCTTATTAGAAAGTAGTGATTGTAGCTAAAACATAATCAGAAGAGGCTGCAAGAACTCAAGTAAAAGGAACTTCTGCAATGAACTCTAGAGAAACACTGGTTAAACCAAACAAGATGAGCTACTGTGAATAGGAGTCAGACACAACACAGGTGGCAATCAAGTAAAAGTGACTTGTATCTAAGTCTTTTTTGTCCTGCAGGGTAACTTTTATTTTTAATATAGTGAAATTACCCTTTCTTTAGTAATATACCTGTCTAGAATATCTGGCAATGGATATTTCTTTATTGGATCAGACATGGCCACTGGCAGTACCGAGTTTCTAAAATCTGATTTCTTTGTATTATAATTGAACTTCCATTCAGAAGCATAGAATAGTCTCTATATCACATTTTCTTCATGTGGTGTCTGTGGTAAACCTTCATTACAGCTGTGGTACAAAAGACACTTTACATTATTGCAGTGGTGGCAGTCTCTATACCATAAAACACATTCTGCCAGTGAGAAATCAACCAACTCAATATCTTCATCTGGTTTTCATTTCCTTGGAGAGATAGGGAAGCTCTTTGTGCACTTGACAGTGCATATGGCTAAACTTGTTTTCTATCTGAACTGGTAATTATTGTTAGAAGCATTTTTGGAGAATGAGGTATTTTTAGCCAGCAGACAGGCTTGCCAATATCTTTAAGGAACATATGTTTTTTTCAGGGCTCAGAAGGTGAAAATATGCACTCACCACTTTTTATTGTGTGTCTTTGTCCAATGTTGCAGCTCAGTTACTATTTTTTCCCTTGTTACTAGCATGCCATTAAGGTAATTTTTATCTACAGGAATGCTACCATTGCTCTTTGTGGCTCAGGTAAAACTGGGAAACCTGCTTTATTTATTTACATTTTCTTTCTTGAAATACTTCCAATGTGGATGCTCCAAGCAATTTAATGTGACGTGGTAGTTCCCAGTCATCTAAAGCAAAACTCTTCTCTACTGAGAACAGTGAAAACCTTATAAAGGAGCTGACTCTTAGACTGGCCTCATTCTGTATGAGGTGGTGTCTTTTTAACTAATTATAAATGTCTTTTTCACTTGCTAAATCATATTCCAGGCTACCCGGTCATCAGATTTTACCTATTGTTTTATGATTCCCTTTCTTATATAGTTATTTGCTTCCTCTGAGCAGCTTCCTCTGAGCAGCATTCAGAAATCTCAGTATTGTTTCATGAGGTAATTCTGTAGGGTTGCTTTGTATTTTGCACCTATAACAGAATACTTGTCCTGTTCATTTTCTGCCCGTTCTCACAAACACAGATGAGTTGTCAGTTGAACACACTTTGATCCTGTCCCCTTTTGCCTCTGTGTAACCTCACAGCAATTAATTTTGTTTGTATTTGGAATTCCTTTTTTGTCAGCAGATGGCTCTAGGCAATTTTTAAAGAGACGTGTGCCCAAATTATGTCCAAAATCTGGCAGTGATCACAGTTAGCATGTTGTTTTTTAGAACATTTGGAATATTTGTAGACATATGTGGATGTACTACTGTTGCATTCATTTTTTATAGACTCAAAACCCAATAATGTTACCACAAAATGTTTCTAAGTCAGTAGTTTACTATATTCTCATGCAGTGAGGCAGAATATCTTTACTGGATTTCATTTCTGTGATATCTTTATAGCACTTCTGATAACTTTAGTGAGATAATCTAATTCCTGATTTTCAGGTAAATTTTTATTTATATGATGTGAGTACTGGGTCCAGTCGTGTTCAACTTATTCATCAGTGACCTGGATGAAGGGACAGAGTGTGCCCCCAGCAAAGCTGCTGATGATGCAGAACTGGGAGGAGTGGCTGATGCACCAGAAGGCTGTGCTGCCATTCAGAGAGACCTGGACAGGCTGGAGAGCTGGGCAGGGAGGAACCTCATGGAGTTCAACAAAGGCAAGTGTAGGGTCCTGCACCTCGGGGGGAACAATCCCATGCACCAGCACAGGCTGGGGATGACCTGCTGGAAGGCAGCTTGGCAGACAAAGACCTGGCAGTTCTGGTGGGCAGCAAGTTGCCCATGAACCAGCAGTGTGCCCTTGTGGCCAAGAAGGCCAGTGGGGTCCTGGGGGGCATCAGCAGCAGTGTGGCCAGCAGGTGGAGGGAGGTGATCCTCCCCTCTGCTCTGCCCTGGTGAGGCCACATCTGGAGCATTGTGTCCAGTTCTGGGCTCCCCAATTCAAGGGAGACAGGGAACTACTGGAGAGGGTCCAGCGGAGGGCTATGAAGATGATGAGGGGACTGGAGCATCTGCCTTACAAGGAAAGGCTGAGAGAGCTGGGCCTGGTTAGCCCAGAAGACTGAGAGGGATCTTATCCATGTCTACAAATATCTTAACGGCAGGTGTCAGGGGCCAGGCTCTTCTCAGTGATGCCCAGAGACAGGACAAGGGGCAACAGGCACAAACTGCAACACAGGAGGTTCTGCCTGAATATGAGGAAAAACTTCTATACTCTGAGGGTAACAGAGCATTAGAACAGGCTTCCCGGAGAGGTGGGAGAGTCTCCTTCTCTGGAGACATTCAAAACCTGCCTGGACGTGACTCTGTGCAACCTGATCTAGATGAACCTGCTTTAGCAGGGGGGTTGGACTAGGTGATCTAGAGGTCCCTTCTAACACTGACTATTCTGTGATTCTGTGATGTGTGTTGCATTTCCAGGTTTTCTATTTATAGTTTCTTGGACTTGAGAATGTTTGGGTTTTTTTAAATATTGTTCTGTGTTTCCTTTAGGGTATCCTTTGTCAAGTAAACCAGGTTTGAACCTGAGAAAGAGTCTGAGGCATCAAGGTTATGACTATACTAATAAATTAAGCAGGTTCAGGACACAGGTCCAAGCACTGGTGTACAGTTGTCCCTAATGTTCCTCTGTTAGCACAAGTGTTGACATGATTTTAGCCTGTGACAAATGACAGTGTCTCATCCAAAAACCCAGAATCAACTCAGGAACTAGCACACGCCCAGGATTATTCCTCATAGGTCATATGGACAGATAATTCACCCTCTGGAGCAGAGTTTGGGCCCTGACCGTCTTCAGTTTACCAAGAGACACAAATGAAGTGTTGGAGAAGAGCCAGCAACAAGATGACACTCTGGTGAAATGGCAAATGGGGTTTCTATAGAAGGAGTCTTGACCGAAATTAAACTCTGTATCTCCAGCCCTCAGCCCTGTAAAGACCTATTTATTGTGATTGCAGAGGATAATGCAGTAAACAAGATAGTTTGTTGAAATGACTTCTGAGATGTATTTACATTTTATTTGCTGAGTAGGCCTATATAGAAGTTGGATGAGCCACTTAGCAGCCTAAGTTACCCAGTCTGTGGATGGGAGTCCAGTGAGACCTACCCCCCCACTGCTGCTGAGGGACCTTGTGAGCTTAATGCTGATTGTGCTGGGGTCAGTCCTGGGGCTCACCTCATCCTTACACAGAGATGAGGAGCTCTCTGGAGATGGACACTGGGTATGTGACACCATTACTGTGAGGAGAATGGCACATCTAATTTCAATTTTTCTGGTGATTCAGGCACAAAGGGGAATCTTAGGGGAGTAATCTCTTTTTTTCTCATAAACCCACCATATGCCTGTTGCTATAACAGCCTGTCTACCTCAGTCCTTCACACGTGAGCTATGCAAACACAAAAGCCTGTCACTAGATGGTTACTAGTCTGATGTCATTCAGCTCCATCGTCTTTGTTATCACAACACAATGCATTCTACAGTGCTTAATGTTCATGTTTCATAAAGATTTATTCCTGTTTCAAAATTTTCTTTGAAATCGTTATTTAAAGTTGAATCCCCTACAGTCTATTTTTGAGGATAAAACAAAGAGGTTTATAAAGCAACGTCTACAAAGAAAATCTTCCACTTCTGTCTATTCTTCTGTCCTTTGTAACTTCTCTGCCTTTTCAGATTGTAAGAAAAATGGCTGGTATTTTCAGTAATTCTCGCTATCTTAACAGTGATTGCAACTGGCTATGAAGTAAGTTTTTAGAAAGGCTTTTTAATAGGAATTAAAAGGATTAATAATTTAAAATATTTCCCTTCTTTATAAAAGTTACGTTTTTCTCAAATAATTTAAAAGAAGGTTTTTGTACGATCTGAGCAGCTTTAAAGTATAATATGCATTAAATGTATAATTGAAAATAAGTCAATAATACATTCAGGAATGTTATTCAAATGCAGATGTATGCATACATACCTAAAGTATTCCATCATCTCTGTGGTTACTGGCAAAATCTTTAGATGGACAGTTCTGTCCAGTTGTTGTTAAATTTTAAGTCTTTGTGTTTAATTTTCTCATCTGTCTTTTTTTGCCAGAGGCTGATTTTCTTCACTTTATTTTTTTGTTTGTTTTTTTCTTTTTGTTTTGTTTTGTGACTCAGAGTTCCAGCAAAAATACCTCAGCCATTCCTTAGGATCAAAACTAGGAATGAGATTCTTATATAACTTTCCAGCATCCTTCTTCGTGGCTGGACACAAGCAGGCAAAGGTTTTAGGCTTGACTTTGCTCAGTAACAAAACCAGGTTTACTGTGGGAAGAATGAATAGGAGTGACATTTCCCTTTTGCTCTAGTTTCCACCAAAACAATTGCACTATCACTTTTTTTTTTTTTCATTTAAAAAAGAATAGGAAAAGATCTTTTTTTGTTTTTGTTTCAAGGATTTATCATTAACTGTAACTACTATATTCAATTCTCTTTTCTCCTTGTTCCTGGTGGGGGAAAGGGGTATCAGGTCTTTTTTTTTCATCTGATTATAGTTTTCCTTCTTTTCTATAACTATGTGAAGAGGAAAATTTAGTCTCTGGGATAGCCTATCATAGGGACTACAGAATAGGTGAAATAAAATATTAATATGCTTACCTCTGTCAGAATTAAACTTTAAGAAGGGACCAGAGGGCTGTTGCACAGTTAGGAGGATTTGTCCTGGGATATCTGCATTCAAAGTGACATGTTTGGGAGCTTTGTGGGGGACTACAGACTATTTGCTAATGCTTATGGGCCAATCTCAGTTTTGACATACATCAAGAGGAAAAAGATACAAAAAGGTACCAACAGCACCTGAGTCCTGTTCTCTTATTGCTGTGCAGGCCCTGACCTGCTTATTCAGCATGCCTAACCCTTGGTCTCACCCCAGTGCCAGACCCTGTGTCAGGACCCCTCAGTGATCACAGGAGATCTTACGCCTTGATGCAGAGGTAGTGTGCTCCCTCATGATAGACAAGGGATGAAAATGCATGCTTCCTCCAGCAAGTCATATTGAAAAAAACACAAAAGTTCATTATAGAACAAAAAGGTTGTGGTTAAATTTCCAAACCCCTTTTTCTTCCTGTAGTGCTGTCAGCCTGTGGTAGCCCTTTGTTGATCTGTAAACACGCTCAGGATGAACTTGGAATTAGCATTCATGTAAAGTAGAATGAGAGAGATTAATTTCCCTAGGAAAAAAAAAAGTAACAGCAACAAACCATAAACTGCTGCACAGGGCACCCTGCTACGTAGCTCAACAATTTCTCTCAATCAGTTGAAATTACTGAAGTAGTAGACTTTCATTCAAAGCCTTGATCTGAATCAGGCAGAGCAGGGATTAACTCTGGCAACACTGTCTGCCAGAGAAGTTGCCTAACTGCTCCACTGTAGGATCTCAGAGGTACCACCACTGTTACTCAATAATTCGGTGAGTGATTCCCCTATTTTCTGTGATTCCAAAATCAAAGCATCTTGGAAAAATGTGAATTGAGTTTGTGAATTTATTTATTTATGGTTTATGGTCTTTAGCAAAACTGTAACTCTCAGCACACTCTAGTAGGAACGACAAACAGAAAATATATAATTTACCTCAACAGGCATTGCTGCTGTGCAAGAGGGTTGGCTGCAGTTCTGTGGCAAATAAACGAACAGAAGGTGGCAGTAACTAAAAGGAGCACCCAAACTAGGAAATTATGGAAGACCAGGGGAACGGGAAAGAAAGGGAAGTGGGTAAAGAGAGGCAACAGATAGCAGAGTGTTTTTATTACTAGTATTTCACTGAAACGACTTCCAAAGTATTTTTTCCACAGGTAGTTGAGGATCAAACAGAAATCCTTGCTTGATGCTTAGTTTATTCACCCCCTAAATTTTTAAAATTAATCCAGCCTTATTGGTATTGGGGGTGGGGTGGTGGATCTTATTTGTTTGTTTGTTTTCCTGAGGCTGAAGCTGTTTCCCAGCCAAAAATAACACAGTATGAAGCTTCTTCGTACTGTGATTTCTGCTGGAGAAATTCCACTTGCTGAAGGATTTATTGATACTCCAGTTGTATTTTGGGGTTCTCTCAGGTTTATTTAGGACTGGTTTAGTGCTATTGCTGCTCTTTCCCTTGCTCCATTAGTCTGACAAAAGATCACGGATGTTTTTGAAATATTTTTTTTTTTTAATAACAAAGACTTCAGTAGACAATTGAACCCTGTCCATGGACCTTGGGTGAATAATTATGCAGCCAGTTGTTCCTTCCAATTTCAACATCTCAGAAGGGGCAGGGAGGAACTTTGTTATGATGTTCTTGTTCCAGATGGGTCAGTTTCCACAGGCTCATAGGCCTCTGAGGAAGAGCTGTTGACATCAGTGCTTCTGGCAGTCAGGGCTGCAGAATTTGGCATATGTTGCCAGTTTTTATTTTTGTATTTGCAGGCTAACATAAACCTCACACTGATACAAAAGCTGTGTGAATGGAGAAGCTGGTGAATTGAATTTGTCTGTGTATCCATTTCCTTTGTGAATTTCCAGTACCACTTCTTTTCACAAAGCCTATGGGTTTCCTTTCGTTACTGACATGGCAAATATTTCACTGCATCAAGGTCAACGTGTTCGAAGATGCTATTTTCAACTTCCTCTGCCTCCTAAACTATCTGTGCTGTAGAAAGAAATTTTCTTCCTACAGTTTTTTTCTTTTCAAGGAATGTAGTGTTTGTCATAGATTTTGTATAGGTATACTAACACTACAGTATATGAAAGGTTGAAAAAAAGGTTATGCATATATACACACACACACATATATAAAGGCTTCAACAGGGAATTACACATGTCCAAGAAGATATACAGAGGTGCTAACATTTAACAGATGCAGCTATGTAGCTGCATCTAGGTTTTAGGGTTTACAGGTTATTTGTTACCATTCTTGTGTTTCTAGAAGCTGGGTAAGTGTTTCCACTGAAGTCCCACAGCTGAGCATGTCTGGTTTTGAGTCTCTGACCTTCTTATTGACAGAGCAGTGGGGAGAAGTATGTGTCTGAGGAGCTGCGTGGAATATGCTGGTGTGCACAGATTTTTTAGAAAGATGTTCATGACCTGGAATTTTTGTTTGTGCCTGAAGTGTCTTTGCTCCTAGACCTGTCACAAATTGTCACGGGCTTAAGGGGATCAGTTTTTAACTTCTATTGCAGTTTTGGGGGCCTAATTATGCTCAAGTTCCACCAGAGCCAGGTATCTAAAAGTGGTGCATGAAATGTTAAAGAATCATTAGAAGTAAATCTAAAAGGTGACTTGAAAGGCCATCTGTCCCTTCTAAGACATCATATGAGTCCTAAGATCCATACAGCAGGTAAATTTTTCTCATGATCTACCCTGTCATCAAGTATATGCATTTCAAAATAAAGTACTGTAGTCCTATCCTGCATGAACTCTCTTCCTTGTCTGCTGTAGTAACAGAGAAATTGTGTAGGGAATTTTGATGAAACAGCTAAGAATTACATTAAAAATACTGTTTTACTTCCTATATTCTTTTATGACCAACAGTAAGGCTGAGATGCAAGTACCTAGACACAGGACAGCTACATGGTGATTATTATATTCTTGAATTTTGCCTGACAATTTTTCTATGACCTTGCAAACTAAGGCATGCATCTGTCATTTATAATTCATGTATCACCATCGATTTACAGAGAACTAGGCAGCTCTATGTCTCTAGTTAGGAAGAAATGAAAAACGCAGCAGAATACCTCGACTTTTTTTCAGTAGAATTGTTACTGAAGACAGTGGTAGTGATAGTCATTTCTTGTAAGCCATTAACCAGACATTCCAGGAACAAAATTTTCTCTTCTACAGCTTATTTGAAATCAAAGCTGGTTTCTTGTGCTGCTCCAGAAAGTCATTTCCTTCCCATGGGATGGAATAGGATGGTTAATATGGTAGAATATCTCAGTGAATGACTGGTTATCGATGGGAAGCTGGTATTGTAAGGGAACTTTTCTGAATATACTTTTAAAAATCCCAAGACATGAAGTAAAAGGAGCTGTCAGCTTTTTTAGAAATCTATCATAAATTTTCTTATTGGAGAGAACTGCAAAGGTGGTGAGGGCTACTTTTTCTTGTGGTTGATTCTTGGCTATTTATTTCCTTTTCTTTTAAAAGTATTTGTGTGAACTGCAGCTCTGAAGTTCATATTATCCCAACTAAAATAACAATTAATATTGAAAATCAGAAGTTTACAATGTAACCTATTTTTAGTATTTAACAGAAGCAATGAGGACCAATCTTGTCTCTGCTTTAAATTTGCTTCTTTTTTTCTAGGGAAAAAACTAGTAGAAGAAGCAAATTTATCAGGACAAAGCCTAAATTCTCCTCAAGGCTTTTTAGACCAGAAGCAATATAGAAGAGAAGAGAGGGGAAAGAAAACAAGAAGACAACAAAGAGATGAGAGAAAATTGATTTTCCATTACCCAGCAGATCAATGACTGATCGAAGAAGAAAATCTTAGTTCCTAGTGTTTTGTTTCATCCAATAGATTAGGTTGGCATCTGCTCCAAGAGAGGAAAGTTGAAGTTACTTTCCTAAAAAAATAACTGCCCATGAAAATCGTGTGCAACATCCCACCAAGTACCTGCTTCCCATTAATCTATAGTCAGTGTATGGCAACCAAGTTTACGACGATCCCCTCAGATGATGCTCAAAAGGAGGCTTCTGATTTAATGTAAGGATGAAGGGCCCGCCCGCTTTCAACAGTCTTGCCAACAGGCATTTTGTTTTCAGTAGTAAAAGATTTCTTGGTGATTGTTCCAGGACTGCAATGTCATCCTTGACAGCATTCATCAGAACATGCTTGAGCCTCATTCCTACCAGATTTCATTCCTTAAAACATTTACTTCTAAAGCTGGATCAAGGGGGATATCAAATTTAAGCACCAGAGCCACAAGCTGATGAAATGATATTGTCCTGAATGAAAGAACAAAATCTTGCCAGGTCAGTAAATTTCATAAACATTTTACCCTTTCTTGAGATTTGATTTCTGACATACAAAGTCTATGCAAATTCCAAGAAGAGGATGAATCTGCTGAATATTTTATCACATTCCCACATACTCTAAAAGAACATTACAACTTCACTGGAAAGTTTCATTATGAATACACGCAGACAAAATTATTTGTGCTAGGAAAGACCAGTACATCTCATGCACTCATCAACTTCATGCTGAAAAAAATTGGTTACAGCACATATCTGAGGTAAGTGTGTGACTAAGCAACCGAAATCCAACTAAACACAGAAGAAAAAACTAAAGAGCAAGCATTGATGTGAACACCCACTGAGTCTTCAAGCAGTCCAACAGAAAAATCCCCCAAGTGCCCGGTGCAGATAGATCTCTAGACACCCACATGATGAATGACTAGCTGAGAATGCAGCACATGGGAGTGTCAGAGGGCTTTAGGTGTGCGCTGCTCAGTGGCCCACCATTAAAGGAACAGGGAATACCAGCTGCAGAGCCCAGACTGCTGGCATTAATGTTATTGCCAATGAAACACTGAAGCCATTCTATATCAGCAAAGTCATATAGAAATATAATTGTCTCTAGAGCTCTGTAAAATGAACTAGTGGAAGCTGAAAATTCAGACTATTTAGCTTAAAATAAGGGAGAACTGAATAAAAGTTTTCATTTCCCTGACATAATAACAGGAAAACCCCAGGAGATGGTGGTTTTAATTTTGTAAAACTCATTTAATCTCTCCAACCATATCCTTCACTTCCATAAATTAGAATTCAAAATAGTTAAATGTGGATTTCTCTTTATTCATCTGAAGTGAGTTGTTGCATCTATGGCTGGGAAGGAAAGTCAGACAGAAGGTTGTGATGTGGCCCAAAATTTAAATCTAATATAGCAGAAAAACCTATGGGTTTGTTCCTATCGAATTTAATATAGATTTTTTTCACTACTGAAATCAGTTTTGGAATTTTTTAAAGTTTTCCTGCATATTCTTCTAGAAGTCCATCAAAAATTATTTACAAGGAGAACACAGTTCAAAGTGGACATCACAAATGAGCAAGGAAAGCTGGAAAGTGATAGACACTCCATATTGCTATGGCTATGTACTTAAATCAATCACAAAAATAAAGATTTCTACATAAATTACACTAAAACCACTGTGCTGTAACTATTTTATAATTAAAATGTGTTTCAAGGCCTCTGGAAAACTCAGTATAGGAATAGCCTACAGGATGAAGGGCATCTGCATATAAAGTAATTGTAGTAATATGTGTGTGTCTTTTGGCTGATTCTAAATGGCTCTGCCAAGTACAAAATGAAAGAAAATGCTCAATATTAATTGCCAAATAAGTTTAAAATATGAACTCAGATAAACTAAATCCAATGGGCCATAACAGAGTTTGTCCAGGACATGCTAACTCTTGTAAAGAAAAGTCCTTGCTGAAAATTAAAATTGCTCCAGTTCTGAACATTATACAGTACATGAAAAATACCATGCCCATATCCAGGCAGCACTTGTCCCTAAAAACTAAATGGGATGAAATCTCTGGTCAAATTCTCACTGAAGAAGGAATGACTTTCAATACCCTGTGCTTCCTTATATATTTTTCTTGAATGGTGGCTCTTTCTCTCTGGGTTGCTGTTGGCTTGCATGCATTCCAGTGTGCCCCATTTTCACATCAGCTTTCTTATATAACAAGACCTTCATAATAAAATTTATAGACTCACAAGGTTGTTTGCATTCAGAGATGGCAATGGTATTTTTGTAAAGGCAACAGACCTGCATGGGGGTAAAATTAACTTTGTATACACAAGAAAATAAAGATAGGGAAGTTGACCAGAATTTCAGACAAACATGAATTAGAGTCATTTTCTGAACTGAAAAGGGCATCAGCCAATTCTGGATAAAAAGGTTTGCTTCATGATAGTGATGATGCCCTTTACCTTCATGTTTCCCTTTTAGACATACTTTCCCTTTGTTTCATAGCATGAATTGTACTTGGGGAACCACCTTTAAAGCAAACCTTTCTACTCATAGGCTGCATTTCTGAACAAGCTCAGCCTGACCCTGATATTTTGCTTTGCAGGCAATTTGGAAACAATTGCTCAATAGGTTTGTTTACCTAAACCGTCTGCATAATACAGAATTGTTTCCAGTGTTTCTTTCAAAGTTACCCTTGGCTCCTCTGATCCTTTCCTCATGAGTCTTCCCCTGCCTTACCTTCTCTCTGTCAGGGGTAAAGCTGTACAGACATGCCTGTCAGTGCTATTTAAGACTAATTTCTCCGAATCATATTGTGGAGCATCAGAAAGTCAGGCTTAGGGTGACTCAGCAGACAAGGCCTGTGTCACCCTATCAGACCTTAGTGTCATCTACTATGCCATGTATTTCAGTTGCACTGAGCAAAGATGTTGAATGAATACATCCCAGTAAGAGCAGCTAATTAAGTATTTACTTGGAAGAAAATTTGCATGCAACACAATTCACCTCCATGAAGAAAATCTGTCTGATTTCTCATACCTATCAAGTGTATTCTTATCTCAGTGTACAGTGGAGATAAAATAAAAATCCCCATGCAGCAAGAAAAGATTACATCTGGGCATCCAAAGCCAAATTCATCACTTCGGTTCTTGTGAGCAGTAGTGGACTTTCCTGATGTTTCTGACTGCTTAGACACTTATTACAGCTTCATAAACACTTACATACATTTTTATCTGAAATGTTGCTATTAAAAAAGATGTTATATTAGTCAAAAGGCATCCACTGTATTGCTCTTTCATACTGTTTGAAATCAGCATTCAATTTACAGTGTAGTATACAATCATAATAGACTATGACACAAAAAGCAGAGCAGATGGAAATATTCATGCTGGGTTTGAGGGTTTGTAAGTTCTTCACACATTCACACAAGAGTCCAAAATGTTTGTCTGCCCTTAAATGAAGGTCTTCAATAAAATCCTAAACTTGTTAGCTCTGCCTTTGAAAATAACAGCATCATCAAAATATTTATTAGATGGAAATGTGTTTCCAGAATGTGCTTCCAAGAAACCTGGGATTAAACACACAAGGAGTAAATTATTCACTAAGTAAGATTTCTTCCAGGTCATGATTATGCGGCACTCTGTTCCCCAGAAAAAAAAAAAAAAAAAAAAAGAAGTATAACCTGCACCAGTGCTCTACTTGCCAAAAATATAAAAAGAAAGTTTTAGGTTTTGCGGGAAACAGCCAAAAATACAATGGTAATTTTAAGAAAATACAAATCCAGGAAACATAGTTTCCACATTGGAACCACCACTGTGCCCTGAACATGGCTTAAAAGAGGGTTTTGTGGGAAATGGAAAGTTTACAGCTTCGTTTCACTTAGGGTGATTGTTCACCTGGCAAAACGGGCATCTGTACCAATATGATTCAGTAAGAAGTCAGTGGCCACACCATACTTTGGACTGTGTCTTGACTTCTTCAACTGGCCTGTGTTGAAGTGTCCCAAACTGAAATTTGCAAGATCCTTTCAAGATTCAATTTAGTTGGGAAGTTTTAGTTTGCAAGGTGCAAAATAAACCAGTAAATTAGAAAATCTAAGATAATAAACAGTGTAAACAGTGAATTAGTTGGTATGTAAGATAGAAAGTCAGCATTTCTCTAAATTATAACTAGTCTTATAAATACCAATAGTTTTTGAAACTTTCATAATATCAGGTATAAACATTCATTCAAAATTTACTACTTCTGGTTAGCATCTATTATTCAGATTAGATGCAATAACGTACAATTTTACTGTTGCCTCTGAAGCACTTTATGATCCTGCAGTCAGAACAATTTATTGGTTTATGCTTCTAAACATCTTGTTTTCATCATGTTCAGATGACAATGCCCCATTTCTTTACCCAGTTATTGGCTGAGATCAGGGAAGCAGTGAAAATGTGCAGGCTGTGACTTATCAGATGCAGAACTCATGGAAGTCACTAAGACACTAGCATGTAGTAACCATGAAATCATGGAGCTGAAGATCTCAAGGGGTGTGAGTAAGGCTGGAGCAGAGCATTGACCCTGGACTTCAGGCAAGCAGATTTTAGCTGGATCAGGGAACTCGTAGGTGGGATCCCATGGGAAGCAGATCAGAGTAGTGAAGTTGCTTGGGAAAGCTGGTACGTCTTTAAGGATAGCATACTCTGAAGGCAAGAATCATCCATCCCAATACTCCAGAAAACAAGCAGACATATCAGGAAACTGGTGTGGCTAAGCAGGCAGTTTGTGGTGGAGCAGTATACAGAGTGGGGAAGCAGGGACAGGCTACAAAGGAAGAATTTGGAACCTTTGCCCAGATGTGCAGGGGTGCTGTCAGGAAAGCCAAAGCTCACCTGAAGGTGATGCTCAAAGGGTTGCAAGAGCAACCAGAAGAACTGCTTCTGCTGCATTAGTAGGAAAAGGCCAAAACAATTGGGTTTCATGGTGGAACAGGGTGATTGATTTGGTGACTGAACACACATTAGACTGAGGTACTCAATGCCTTCTCTGCTTCAGCCTTTATCAAGGTCTCCCAGGCCCCTGCTTATTGAAGGAGTCCAGAAAAAGGAGCAAAACTACCCAGCTGTAGCTGAGGGTTGAGTACAGGGTTACTTGGTAGAAATCACAGAATCACAGAATGGCTGTGGCTGGAAGATACCTCTGGAAATGGTCTAGTCCAACCTCCCTGCTCAAAGCAGTCACCTACAGCAGGCTGCACAGAACTCTATCCAGTCAGGTTTTCAGTATCACCAAGGACAGAGATTCCACCGCCTGTCTGGGCAGCCTGTTCCAGAGTTTGACCAACATCACTTAAAAAAAAGATGGGGTTTTATTTATGTTTAAATAGAATTTCCTGTATTTCAGTTTGTGTCCTGAACATTCAGTTTGTGTCCTGTCACTGAACATAAGTGAGAAGAGTCCGATTCCATCTTCTTTCCTTTCTCCCATTAGGTATTTATACACATCGATAAGATTCCCCTGAGCCTTCTGAGGTTATGAACAGCAAGGTCAGAGGAGAGGAGGAGGTGCTCCAGGTGCTGGAGCAGAGATTCCCCAGCAGCCCATGGAGGACCACGTTGGAGAAACAGTGCAGCCCACACAGAGTCAACACTGGAGCAGGTGGATATTTCCTGAAGGAAGCTGCAGCCCATGGAGAGCCCATGCTAGAGCAGGGGAAAAGTGTGAGGAGGAAGGAGAAGCAGAGACAAAGTGTTATGGACTGACGACAACTCCACACCACATCCCCACTCACTGCACAGCTGGGAGAGGAGGAGGTAGAGAAGTCAGAAGGGAAGTTAAGTCTGGAAATAAAGGGGTAGGGGGAAGGTGTTGTTTTAATTTGTCTTTGTTTCTAACCATCCAAATCTATTTTAATTTGCAGTAAATTAAATTAATCTTCCTGAAGTCGAGTCTGTTTTGCCCATGCCAGTAACTGGTAAAGGATATCCCCATCCTTACCTTCACCCATGAGCTTTTCCATCTTATTTTCTCTACTTGTCTTGTTTGAGGGAAAGGACTGATGTAGTGGCTGGATGGGCATTTGGCAGCTCACCACAGTCAACTGATCACACATGCAAATCCAGAATAACAATCCTTCATCCAAGGGTGCTGAAGGATTTTCCAAAGTCCTTGCAAGGCTATTCTATATCTTCTCTGTAACATCATGGAGATGTGGGGAGGTCTGTGATGACTGGAGAAAGGCAAATGTCTCAATCATCTTCAAAAATCCAACCATCTCATTTTGTTCCTTGGAGAACCACAGAACTAGTCCTCTTGGAGTGCATCTCTCCAAGTGTGAAGGAGAAGGTGATCAAAAATGGAAAGAACTGATTTATCAAGCACAAATCATGCCCGACCAAACTGTTTGCCTTCTGCAGTAAAACAAGCAACCTGATTGCCTTTCATAATATAATGAGGGGATTTGTGGACAAGGGGAGAGCACTGGACATAATGTAGCTTGGCTTCAGCAATGTTTTCAACACTGTTTTCCACAATAATCTTGCATCAGTATTAAGATGCTATGGTCTGAATTAATTGACGAGAAGATGAATAAAAGTGTCGTTTGATGGTCAGAGGGCAGTGGTTAAGTATTTTACCTGGAGGCCAGTGTCAATGGGAGTACCACAGGGGTCTGCCCCGGGACCTGTCTTCTTTAACTCCCCTATCAATGACCTAGAGGAGCTTACAAACTGCTTGTTCATCACATTTGTTGATGACTGCAAACTGGGGTTTGGGTTCAGCTCCTATGCTTGAAAGCAGGGCTGCCATCCAGAGTAACCCAAAGTGGCTGGAGGAACGGTACAACAGGAACTTTATGAAACTCAACAAGGACAAATGCAAAAACCTGTATGTAGGGCAGATGAACCCCTCAAAATAATGCAGGTTGGGGATCAACTGCTTAGGGAGCAGCTCTGTGAGAAAAGTGCTGGGATCCTGGGGGACAGTAAGTTGGATGTGGCCTAGCAGTATGTCCTGGAAGCAGAGACAGCCAATGGCATCCTGGGCTGTATGCACAGAAACAGAGCCAGAGTGATTATTCCCCCTACTCAACACTAACTGGACCACATCTGGATACTGCATCCAGCCTCGAGCCCTCCAATACAAGGAAGACATCAATGAATCAGAGATTGTTCAGCGAGACCACCAAGGTGGTGGGAGCTGGAGCACTTGCTCTATGAGAAGAGGCTGGGGGAGCTAGGAGCTTGGAGCATAGATGACTTTGGGGGTACCTAAAAGCAGTCCCAGTACCTACAAAGAGATCACACAGGACAGAACTGGGCTCATCACAATGCTGCATGGCAGGAGGGCAAGAGACATCTGACGTAAATGGAGACTAGAGATCACACTGGCTTTAAGGAGAAGCTGTTTTCCTGTGAGGGCAGTCAGGCAGTGGCACAGATTGCCCAAGGAGGTTGTGAAGTTTCCATCCTTGGAGGTTTTCAGGCCCAACTAGGTGAAGCCCTGAGCAGCCTGGTCTGACCTCAGAGCTGACCCTTGCTGCAAGCAAAGGTTTAGACTAGAGACCTGTTGAGGTCCCTCAGCCTGAACTACATTGTGATCCTGGCATAAACAAAAGATTCTTATTAACTAAAAGAATGGATCAAATGCAATTACTGGGATAACTGCTTCATGCTTTCGCCTGTCTTTCAGACACTGATTCCTGTTAGAGTTATTAGAGTTTTTGACTTTCTGCGTAGGAATGATAGCTTGAATGACCTTCTAACATGTTCAACTGACCTGATTTTTAATCTTTCTACCATAATAAAGATAATTCCCAATTACTTAGCCACATCCCTGAGCTATATACCATATAACTATGTTCTTAATATAATGAAAAATGTATCTATGTCTTCTTACGTGGAGTAATTTTTCTTTGCTTGTATTAAATACATTATTACTGCCTTGCATCATCTCTTTAGGCATTTCTCATTACATAGCTAAAGGTGTCATCTAGTACCAGTTCTTATTTTTTAATATTTTGAAACCAGCTGAGAGTCTGCCCCTCATCCTAGATATGTCTAGGTACCTACAAAGCTTGCTTTGATGGCTACAATTTCTGATTCAGTCAAAACATTACAAATTCAGGTAACTTTTCCTCTATCTTCCAAGACTGCAGTGTATGTAGTTCAGTAAGTATAAGCTGTTTTCTATGCCCGATTGAAGCCACTGAAGAAGGACTTAATTTTGTACTTTATTCTGTTCTCCTATAGAATTGACTTAGCCTAAATCTAACATCTTTGAAACTTTTGTCAGCTAGAGAGGTTTTCCACGCTGCTCACTAGTTAAACTCTTCTAAGTAATGAAGACAAGGGTTTTCTTGTTGTTGATGCCTGGAGATGGATTTCTGCAGACCACAGTTAGAGGATTAGGATTCAGAATACATACTCAGGATACCATTCAATGGTGTCATGTGGTAACGGTTTCTGTGTACCAACTAGTTGTGACACCCTATATCAAATGCAGGATAATTCAACCTTTTTTTATTGACAGCTAAGATGCCCTGATTTGGTCATCTTGTCTTACAGTCAACCAGAGATCAAAATGAGTTCAAAGAGCCACTACAGAATACATAAATAATAACTTTCTGTGCTGTGATAATTTATTGTGTGGCAAAGCCACTTGCCGAGAGCTCACTGCTTAATTTTGTTCTTTATTCTGCTGAACACGTTCGCTAAATCCTGAGCATGGAAGCTTTGAAAACATAATTTAGAGTTCTACTTATTCCATTAGTGTGACATCCGTTTGAATTAATTCAGTTTGACTTGGTTCCTGGCAGTCTGATGGATCACAGTTGTCATTTATACTAATGGTGGCAGTCTGTCTCCTCCATTTCACGTGCCTCTTGCTAAAATTTTCATTACTCGTTACAACAGAATTTGACTAGTCACTGGAAATAAGTAAGATCAGTTCACAAAAAAAAAAAAAAAGGTATTCACTTATAAATCATATTAATGAATAAAACCCCTGTACTTTAAACAACAAATATTCAAGTAGCCTTGGAAAAAAATGTATGGGATGTTTTGTAGATAGGATATGAACAATGTCCTGGTAAAGCCTTGATTCTCATGCACCAAACTCAGTAACATGTTTCGTTCATTGTTGCCTTTCAGAGATGAAACAGATGAAAATAGTAAGAGAGTACATTTACATAACACCAAGTCTTCTGAACATTGTCAGCTTGTTCCCCCAATTTCTAAACTTTAATTCTGACATGCACATGCGGATTGTGGGCACAGTGATTCATTGGTGCAAGGATGAAGAATGAATCATCCCAAAATGATCATGGAGGAGGTGGATATGGAGGGCACACCAGAGGCAGCATGCCGTACCATCTGAAAAACATGTGCTGGAATGATTGAAATGCTCTCAGATGCAGTCTTTCTCTGACGGTTAAAATAGAGCAGAGTGATTTCTCTACAAATCTACCCTGCAGAAAAATATATTCTACAAATAAAACTAAATTTTAGGTGCAGTAAAGACATTTGGATTGTACTTCCATTTCTACTTCCCAAATTAATCTTGGTTTTAAATAACAAGGTTAAGTGTTGGAGTGTCATCTGTGATGTCCAGTAATCTTACCTTGCACCATGCTGAATGCTGTCATCTAACTGTCCTCTATTATAACAAATAATGACCTTATAGCATCATAGCCAGAGAAGCCTGAAGAAGAAACCAGCTATACACACCTCTTCCTCACATCTGTCAAGCCCTAGAAAGGAACAGTAATGTGAGGAGTCTGTTCTCATGACCTGCTGTTAGTATGGGTTCATGTAACCTGACTGCCTGTGTTACTGTATGTTCATTTCTCATTTCCACTTTATCTCTATATAAAAGTCTCTTAAAATTGACAGATATAGTAAAAGCCAGTGCATTTATACAGTCATCCATAAACATATTTTCCATTCCCATCACTTTTGAGGACTAAGATCAAGTTTCAAAATATACAATTAATATTGTATATACATATATATAATATAAAATATAAGATAGAAAATGAGCACACAGTAATAATATGGGTATTTTGCGTAAGAAACATTGAACAATTTGGGGGTTGTTTTGTTTTTGTTGGGGTTTATTATTATTATTATTAAGCAGATGAAGCTATACTTTTTATTCTTTGTTCTGTGGTTGTTCAAGATACCGGCATAAAATTCCTCAGAAGTACTCCACTTGAGACAAGTTGGATAAATATGACTTGTTCCAAAAACACAAAAGAAAACAGAATTGGGTTAATTCCAGTTATAACAACAAATCTTTTCCTAGCATAATGGTTTGATGTTTCCTACGAGAATTCTTCTGTTTTATGGCAGTACTTCATGAAATAAGAAACTTCCAGTACAATGCCAGTGTTGAGCAACCAGGAATTTACATTCCTTGTGGAAACAGCTGTGCCCATTACTGATCCTGCCAATTGTTCTGGGGTGAGATGTGAAACAGAAAGTGTTAGTCAGGAAATATTATTGTCTTACATGAAATGATTGCTTACCCTAATAATCAGCGCCGTTATCTAGGCCCAGGGGGTGCATATTATTCAGGTCATTTTTAACTCATGATCATAGTCTGCACTATTAAGAATAACCAAAGGGAATCTACATTAGTATTTCATATAAAGGCTTGAGGCAGCAACTGAAGATTTTCTCCTTATATAAATTTTCTTACTGGACATGAAAGGAAAAATGTCTCAGGAATGCAACTGATAAACTAATGGATAAAAGGGTTGGTTTGGTGGGAATTTTTTATTTTTTTCATTTTTTACAAGCCTTAAACTATAACAGATTCTAAACCCCCAGCTGAGTCTGTTTTGGCTTCTGTTCATTAGCCTCCATAACTGGATGTTTTTACTTCCTCTAACCTTCTTTCAGAACTGCACTACAGCAATGAATACAGCAAATCAAAATATTTTCTAGCGTAATTTTGTCAGAAAATACCAATTCATCTCTACTGAAATATTGCTCAAATTTTTCAAGGAGGATCTGAAAGTTAGAAAGTTATCCCAATGCAGCTAAAAAGGCTAAGGCAATGATAAGTAATGCCAAAGTCAAGGTCCCTACTACAATTCTAACTTATAATCAGAACTTAAATTTCACAGTCCTACATATTAAACAAGCACATGCAAGGGTTCTTAAGTGAAGATGTCTGTCTCTCACTATACAAATTCAGTTTAATTCAGTCACAGAAACAAGTAATGGATTTTCAGAGCAATAGTTGTTTTCTGGGTGGGAGTAACACTGAACGGTAAGAGCATCTGGATGAGTTTGCACAGCCCAGCCCGAGTGCAGCTGCCCAGAGGCTGTCCTAGGCATGTTCATCCCCGCTGCTCACCTGCCCCATCCTTTCCCACCTCTGGCAGGTATGGATGTCACAGGTTATCCTACAGATACTTGATAGCAGATCTGTAAAATAAAAAAGGATTCACTTTTGAGGAATTTAAACAGTCTCTCATCTGGATATTAATGGTTTCAATTAGTTTTGTTTCTTGCCTCAGTGGAAAGGTCCAAGACATAAAGGTTCAGTAATATGGGAAAAGCAACAAATTCACTTTTAAACAAATAAATGTAAAAGAACGAAGAATATCATAATAAAGGTACTTTAAAAGAAACTGCTTGTTTATTTTGATTGTACTTAAACTGACATTTGTTCTCTCTGTTAAAGAACAACCTCAGCGTACTCATAACTACACTGTGCAGGGAGAAGTGAATGAGGGAAACTAGGGAAATGAAATCCTCATCTGAGTCATGCATGAACTTTGCCTTTCAGATTTATTAAGGCCATTTTATCTTATCTCTCAGATACTGAAAAGGGATTACAAAAATATTGCTTACATACCTAGAAACTGAAGAATCTTCCAGTGGTAAAAAACCCCATACATCGTGCATTCAGTGAATGCTATTTATAATAGTATGGCTACTATCACATTTATAGAGCTTTCTGCCCAGGTACAATGGATGGAGGAATGGGGCCAAACACAGTGAAAACAAAGCGTCACCATGAATGTTTGGTACCTTAAAGTCACTAACAAATTGCTTGTTCACTTCACTGGGACAAGGATTTCAACTACAAACGCTCTCACTGAGTAGGAAATCTGTCATGTACCAATTGAAAATACACATTTATAATTTCCATTTCTGAGAGCAATAGTTTCTGATCCATTCATTTGGACATTTCTACAACATATTAAAATGAATAACATCTAATATTTCAGAAAGGCAGTAAAATGTAACTACAGAACTTAGTCGGAATCTGGTAATTTTGAACACAACTTATCTATCCTATTCCTTGTTGAACTATGCCTTCACTTAATAACTGCGTGGCTAGACAGTCTTTCTTTCTTTCCTTCCCCATATTCATGGCGGCTGTATTTACCCCATAAAGGGCCAGACTGTTGAATACACATAGATTAGGTTAAATTGTGAGAAAATTGTTCCTGTGATTATCCAGCTTCTCAGATGCAACAATTATTCCAAAGATTCAACAGCTGCTTCATGTTTCCCAGTTACAGCTACAGGCTGGTCAGTAGAAGGAAAGATTGTATCTGATTTTTAAATTATTTTTTTAAAGTTGTGTTACATTACACTCAACTAAAATGCCAAGCAGAAGTCTTAAGGTGAAATACTGAAGTCAAGAATCAAAGACAGATCTTATTCTCTCACCTTACATAAAAATCAAGTAATTGGGAAGAGAAAGAATGCAAACATTAATATGGGACTCAGTGATCGTTTTTGTAGCAAACCTAATTTCCAGAGATACCCTGACTTGCTCAGCTGTTGAGTGAAAAATCAATGATTGGAAACTGGGCCAATACAGAGAACCAAAGCTGTCAACGTTATGTTGCTCTCCTGCTGCTTTATTTCTCCCCTCTGTTGAATCCCTTCACTTGTTTCCAATCCTTCTGCATTGGTTTCACGTTACTTGTTCTTTGCACATTTCATAACCATCTTCTATGTCGTCCTCACTCTTTTTTTTTTAATCTCCTTTTGAGTATCTCAGTGTTTTCCCTCTTTATGAAAAAAAATTTATAAAACCCAATCTTCTTAATTCTAATTTCTTAGCCATCTCTTTGCTTGCTTCTCCTGCTCCTGGTTTTGAACCTACCTTTGTGTCAGTCTGCATAATTTCTTCATGTGTCAAACTGTCAGGGAGAGGCAGGAGTGTTTTACTGCGGTCAGACAAACTGAAGACAGTCTTGTTTGCTCTGAGCCAAAGTACATTTTGGTTTATGAGTCCCTTTTTTGAAAAAGGAGTGGGTAGATTGTTTCCGAGGGGGTGGGGGGTGGGGGTGGAGCAGGAGAAATTCCCTAGAAATGGACAGCTGAGAATTTAGCTTGGCATATATATTATGTACTGTTATTTCTGTACTGAGATTCAGGAGCAAATTAGACAAAATGTTTTTCCATACGACACCCTGAGCACCAAAAGGGGAGTATATACACACTGAAACTCCATAATGCCTTCAGGCTTTCCCAGGTGGGGAGCGCTGCGTTAGCTGATGATGCTATACCTGGCACAATTTATGAAGCTCCCGCTTGTCTATGCCTCTGCAGCCATTCCTGAGCTTCCCATGGACTGCGGCAGGTTTGGACACTGTACAGTGATTTGCGTTTTCATGCCAATTTACGCTCTGCAAGCCTCAGCTTCAGATACTGCACCCTGTGAAAAGGAATAGGTGAGGTGCCTTGGTTGTATTTATGACAGGGAGCCCTCAGGCCGAATGCAGGGCCTTTAGGGGTCAGCAGAGCACCCTATTCCGTTGCGCTGGATAAATGGACTGAGGTGGATGTGAGGCCTTGCACCATCTTTTAAAGTGAATCTACAATGGAGATTCAATATGGTGCACTTCCTTGCTTCCCTGTCAACCTGCCAAAACACTAGCTGTTATATGTACTAGTTCTGCAGTGAGCTGGGTCTACAGACCATTGTTAAATTTATTTCTTTAAAGTTTATAACCCTATGATATTATGTCTTAAAGAATATTAATATTTTGGTGTCTAAATATGAGCTACGTATATGAATATCCAACTGCAGTTAATCCAGGAAAGTGATCCAGCTAACCTTTGAATGGACACCTGGTTGTAGTCAACTGAATTGCTCTAGGCTTGAGTGACTGTATTAATTAGATCTCCATGAGCTGTAACGGGAGTTTAGTCACCTAATGTACATGTAGATACATACATTTAGATATCTGAACCTGCAAGTTGATTTCATCCCATTAGTACCTCTATGAAATCAATGGAGAGAAATGAGCTGGTCTGTGATGTAATTAATTTCACCCTAAAATGCACATCTAAAATATGGTCAAACAAATCCCACCCCAGGATCCTTTGAATTTGCTGCCAAGTTTACACTTTTTATAGCTTGCTACTTTTATATCTAATTTAGGAGCTTGATTTCAAATATTTTCTTGGAAGTAGAATACTTCATAGGCAAAAAATATACAGGAGGAGGTATACATAGGGCAGCTAGTTCTTTCCCTTTGTTGTTAGCTGAAAGCACAGTTTGTTCAGATATAATTTCGAAGCCTGGTTCATTCATAAGCTCACTTTAACATATCCTGAACCTGTGGAAAATATATTACCATTTCATATTTTAATTAGCACAAATAATTGTTCATTTAATTGCCAATCTCATCAGTAAAGAGCCTTTAATAAGAAGATACAGGCAGTTCCAAACTCATATACTCTTCCATGATAAAATTCTCAAGGGTTATTTTCAATTAAATATTCTGTTAACCATTACGAGGCTTTCTGAATCAATTGATTTTGCTTTTCTATTCCAAGGTTAGATGTTCATTGTGCTTTTTCCCACCATTTTCTCTCCCTGTAGCAAGCATAACAGTGAAGTAAAAGACTCAATCAAATAAGGTTAATAGATTTTGAAATGAGAAGGAACATTATGATCTTTAATAGCCTGACTCCCTAAATAGCACAGGCTGTGGAAACTCAACCAGCAATTCCTGCATTCAACATTTTCAACTTTTAGAACATCCATTAGAAAGTTATCCAGTCTTGATGTACAAACTTCTAGAAATCTAGAATCCAACACATCCCTACTCATTCTATTTGGTAAATTACCCTGAAAGTTAGACCATGTACCAGACAGCTTTCATCAGGTTTTGATATCTTTTTTTATCTCAGGCATCCACAGCTTCTCTGGGCAACCTGTGCTAGTGGTTCACCACCCTCACAGTAAAGAACTTCTTCCAAATGTCCAATTTAAATCTACACTTTTTCAGTTTAAAACCATTCCCCCTTGTCCTGTCACTACATACCCTTGCAAAATCTCTCTCCAGCTTTCTTGTAGGCTCCCTTTAGCAACTGGAAGGCTGCTATAAGGACACCAGGGAGCCTTCTCTTCTCCAGGCTGAACAACCCAAACCCTCTCAGACTGGCTTCATACGAAAGGTGCTCTAGCTTCTGATCATCTTTGTGGCCCTCCTCTGGACTCGCTCCAACAGGCTTGTGTCCTTCTTATTTTGAAGACTCCAGAGCTGAACGCAGTAATCCAGGTGGGGTCTCACAAGAGTGTAGTAGAGGGGGAGAATCACCTCCTTCAACCTGCTGGTCGTGCTTCTTGTGATGCAGTCCAGAATATGTTTGGGTTTGCGGGTTGCAAGTACATTGTTGGGTCACATTGATCTTCTCATCAACTGACACCCCCAAGAGCTGCTCTCAATCCATTTCTGCTTAGCTGGTATTTGTGCTTGGGATTGCCCGAACCCAGGTGCAGGACCCTGCATTTGGCGTTGTTGAATTTCAAACCCACCTCTGAAGCCTGTCAAGGTTTCTCTGGATGGCACCCCTTCCCTCCAGCATGTTGGTCACACCAAACAGCTTGGTGTCATCTGCAAACCTGCTAAGGGTGCACTCAATTCCACTGTCCATGTCACAGACAAAGATTTTGAACAGCTCCAGCCCAAGTACTGACCCCTGAGGAATGCCACTCATCATCCATCTCCACTTGGACATCAAGCCATTGACTGCAACTCTTTAAGTGCAGCCATCCAGCCAATTCCTTATCCATTTGAGTGGTCCACCCATTAAATCCATGTCTCTCCAGTTTAGAGACAAGGATGTTGTGAGGCACAGTGTCAAATGCTTTGCACAAGTCCAGGTAGAGGATGTCAATTACTCTTCCCTTATCCACCAACACTGTAACCCTGTTTTAGAAGGCCACTAAACTTGTCGAGCAAGATTTGCCCTTAGTAAAGCCATGTTGGCTGTCACCAATCACCTCCTTATTTTCCACATATCTTAGCATAGTTTCCAGGACAATCTGATCCATGATCTTGCCTGGCACAGAAATGAGACTGACCAGCCTGTAGCTCCCCAGGTCTTCCTTTATTCCTCATTTTAAAAATGGGGGTTATGTTTCCGTTTTTCCAGTCAGTGGCAACTTCACTGGACTGCCATAAATTCTGAAATATGCTGGAGAGTGGCTTAGCCACTGTATTTACCAGCTCCCTCAGACTCATGGATTCTTCTCATCAAGTCCCATGGACTTGTGCACCTTCAGGTTCCTTAGATGGCCTCAAATCTGATCTTCTTCTATAGTGGGTGGTTCTTCATTCTCCCAGTCCCAGCCTTTGCCTTCTGTGATTTGGGCGGTTTGGTGCTGGTGAAAACTGGGGAAAAAAAGTCATTGAGTACCTCAGCCTTCTCCATGTCCCACGTAACCAGGTCTCTCATTTCCTTCCTGAGAGGGCCTGCACTTTCCCTAGTCTTCCCTTTATCAGTGACATACCTACAGAAGCTTTTCTTGTTGCTCTTGCCTTGACATCCTTGGCCAGCTTTAATCCTCTCAGGGCTTTTGCTTTCCTAACGTGGTCCCTGGCTGCTCAGACAGTTTCTGTGTATTCCTCCCAGCTACCCGACCTTGCCCCCACCCTCTGTAGGCTTCCTTTCTGAGTCTGAGTTTGTCCAGGAGCTGCTTGTTCTTCCATGCAGGCTTCCTGGCATTTTTGCCCGACTTCCTCTTGTTAGGACACATTGCTCCTGAGCTTGGCTTGTATCTGAGCTATGATGATGTTTTGGCAAATTGCTTTCATTTTTGCATTTAATTAGTCCTCATCCACTTTTAATGACCTACTTAGATTTTGTGAAATTCTTTTTCTGTAACCACTGTGACACTAAAGATGAAGTAAAATTTCTTGCCAACATCTATTATACTTACTAAGATTTTTTTTTTTGTCATCCAAATTTTTATATCATGTTCGTTTGGCAGAGTTAAATAGAAGTTACATAAAACCTTTTTGATTGTCATTAGTTATTTCAACATCCTTTTGTTTTTATATGAATGCCTTTCATATTGGACAATCATTTGGACTTACTAGACCTTTGAAAGCACTATCTTTTAATGATCAGGCACCAGATTTCTAAAAACTGGAAGACTCACTGATTCTTCTCACAGAAGGGAAATCAACTGAATATTCACTATGAAGAGCAAGAAAGCCATCAATAGCTTCACTATATTTGGGGAATAAATGGTAGCTGCAGACAATGAATATATTAGAAAAAACTGTGCTCTTTAGCTAAAACTTGGAAGGAAGAAAAATAGATGCTTTTCTAAACATAGTTTAAAGTTTTAAAATCATTAGGCATATATGTGACTGGCTTATTTATTGCAAGCACTGCACATTTTCACAAAAATCTATTTTTTTAACCTTCTTCCAGCCAAAAAGTGTGGGACTCACATTATTACTGACTAGTTTTCCTGTATGCATGTATAACATCAATGATAGTGTAAGTAAAACCCAAGCCATTCTTTGTGCAAAATTTGTTATACTGTTTTTTTTCACTATATATATTTTTAGTGAAAATTGGCTAATTCTAAAAGTTTATGGCCACATTTAATCACTGAGCATATTAGTATATCTGATGGTTTCGTTGGAGATTTGTAACTGCCTGTAGTATTTCAAAAGGTAATGGGTTTCATCATTTGTCAATGTTGTAAAGTGTGTAGATGTGCATTCTGGGGAGCAAAACAACATATCAGTTCTTAGAAAAGCACCAATTTTCTTAAAGTTAATAATGAGGAAATTCCTTTACCCTAAGTGATAGGGAACTTCGTTGGGTTTTTTTCTTCTGACTTGTTGTTTATGACTGGTAGTTTCATCCTGTAGGTCACTAAAGACTAAAAGTACAAAATATTAACTGAGATTTTGACCTCAGTGCTTTTAGAAAACAGTGTTACTTGAGAAAAACGTAGACCATTAAGGCAATAAAATACTGTTTCCTTCAGCTTTGTATTGACTCTTTTTTATTTTCATATAAAGTAAAAATTTCAGTTTATTTTTACTTACCAAATGCCTTAGTGTGAGAACCATACAATTTTGCAATACAAAAATAATCTTAAGAAAAATTATTCTTTTCATCTTGCTTTGTTTCAACCAAAGCCTTTCTCCTGGAGTTTTATTAAAATATTAATTAAAAATATTCAGAACAATTGCATCATTAAAATCTCTTTTAAAGAGGTTCAAATACAGAATACAAAAAAGGCTTTTACTATTAGTTCAAATACTAAAAATAATCCCACATCCAGGGCTGTCCATAATGTTTAGAGCTTTCAATTTAAAGGCTATCCTACTTTTGGCATTCACCCTTACTTAATTATTTCTTACTTGGGGAGAATGATTCTTTCTCTGGCTGAGGCAGCAGCTGCATTATATTGATGTAATCCAAACAGGGCAAAAAATGTATTTGTTATTCTTGCTTGGACAGATGACTTGAGGAGACTCTCCACAGGTAACAACATTGTCTCTTTGAGGCAAATCCATCTGCCACTGTGTTTACTAAGTTCCTTCCACATATCGAGCTTTCTTTTGATTCCCTTCATTATACAGTTATTTGTGTTTCATTAATTATTCTTACCAAAATGGAACAAATCAAAACACCTGTGATGCTAAAGGTACAATATTTAATCCTTTTCAGTATTTCCAGAATAGTAGTTATTTTTTTTCAAGGGACAGTTTTATTACGACTTAGAGGTCACTGATTTCATGCGTAAGTATGAATCTTTGACTACCAAATATACCATTGACACCAGGCAATTGATTTATATCTAAATTATTGTGGTTTTGGTTTTGTTTTTTCCCCCCAGCATTTATTTGTGACACATTAGCTGTATGCTTAACTCACAAGAGCTTTATTACCCTTGGGCCATGTCAAAGTTCGTCAAGTTTGATGTCCTGTTTCCAATGGTGACAAAAATGAGCTGTAGTTGGAGAGAGGTACAAAGCTCTGTAGGAGATCCTGCGACCATAGCAACCTCCTCTCAGTTTCAAGAGCCACAAAGAATTAAGCTTTGTATTCTCCTTCACATAAAGTAGTTTGACAGTAGATAGTCGTGCAATCTCTGTGAATATCAAACATGATTTTGAATCTCAGCTTCATTGGCCTTGTCTTCACCTTCAGAAAAGACCAGGTTCTGGATACCTGTATTTTCAGCAACTCCACTAAAAGCTAATGGAAACATATTTTAAATTCCTATCAGTACCTAATTTCCCTAACTATAACTCTAAATTGTTGGTATTCCAGCTCATTCACTGACTCTTTTCCAAACTCTTCAGTTTCATCAAGTTAAAAAATCTTCGATTTGTTTTATACTTTTGGCTGGTTATAATAATTTCAGCCATCTTAATTTATAACAGCCCGCAGTAATTTATGCTGCTGCCAATTACATTCACTAGAGATACATTTAGCTAAAGTAACCTCATATGACTTGCTGTTAAATTGTATCAGTTTACTTTTTGCCTTCCAGTTCTTTTTTCGTAACAGATATGTAGGCCTTACTGTGGTATTTTTGTTAGATTTATTTTCTGTGTGCAAGGATTTTTTTTGTTTTACTTGTTATTTTGCTTTATCTTTTCAGCTGCTCTACAACAGCTCCTAATATTGTCACTTGCATTACACATTGAATGATAGTTTGCTCCACTGCTGAAGTAGATCAAGCTATCTTACACAGTCTTACGGGGAAGAAAGTATACACACAAGGAGCTACTGATGACAAATCAGTGTCTCATAAATTTATTACATTTTAAATTTCCCATGTTAACTGACACTGCAACAGCAATGGTCTGGTCCCTTTATCTGCACTGTGTAGAAATTTGTGAATGTTCGGGGGCAAATGGAAATAGATGAGCTAGATAGCCATACTGTGCAAGCACAACAACTGGTAGAATATGAGCAAAATAAAGAGTTACAAAAGAGGAAAATATTTTCATTATTTCATTAGCATATTTGCTAGTGTCATGTACAGCTTGAGCAGCAATTTTTCATGCAATGTTTGCATCCCTTATCAAACTTTTTACATCCTAGGTATTTGAGAAGCTTGTCTTAGTTCTGTATATAACCCAGTTTCCTTCTTTGCATGTGTTATTTCTCAGACTATAACCGTTGCTGTTCTTTCTCTCTGCCATTTTTTTCCTTTCCCAGTCTTCCAAATAATGTCATTTTAGGATTAGAAAATGCTCTTTTGCATCTCCTGATAGGTGCAAGAACACATTTCCTTGGATTTTTGACAACTTCCATTATGGACTTCTTCATTTATGATGGCTGCATAGCTTAACGGCCTCTGCATATACCACGCTCCTGCCTACACTGAGCAGCTGAGCCTTTGTTGTGTTTGGGATTATGAAAGTTTTATCACATCCCTTGGATCTTCACCACAGTACTAGATTTCACCTAATGTAGTTCTACTTAGTAGAAGTAGTATTTAGCAAAATCACTTAAAGCCACATTCCACCATGCAATTCACATTAATTAACTCCTTACCCTGCCAATGGTCTCTGAGATACTGCCAACTCACCATAAAAGAACTAGAAGAGGGTTCTATATAAAACAGCTGTGTCTTTTATTTTGAAACATTAATCACAAATTAGTTGGATGTTCTTCATCACTGCCCCTTAGAAACACACTGTAATGCACACATCTTGCTCAATAACCTTCAACAGGGAAGGGCATATGTATGGATACTACCTGTGTGGTGGACCTGACCTGGAGAGAGATTTTTTACATGGGAATGTAGTGATAGAACAAGGATGATTGGCTTTAAACTGAAAGAGGGTGGGTTTAGATTAGATATGAGGAAGAAATTCTTTACTGTGAGGGCGGTGAGGCACTGGCACAGGTTGCCCAGAGCAGCTGTGGCTGCCCCATCCCTGGCAGTGCTCAAGGCCAGGCTGGATGGGGCTGTGAGCAACCTGGTATAGTAGAAAGTGCCCCTGTCCACAGCAGGGGGGTGGAACTAGATGCTCTTTAAGGTGCCTTTCAACTCAAACCATTCCATGATTTTATGATTATCTGAAAGCTTTGACTCTGCTCTTCCTCCCACACTGCACTTAACTCTCAAAAGGTTGTAGCACAAGAAACCAGGTGCTCCAACCTTCATCCTCTGTCCAAAGTATTGGCTTCAGCATTCCAACAATTTCTTTACTTGATGCTTCCAGAAAGGGTGAAAATATCTTTGCAGCTGCTCACAGAGCCAGTGTATGATGCAAAGTCCATTAATGGCATAAACACACAAGAGGTTTTTAGGTAAATAAGAAGCAAGTTTAAAAAATTATTTTCCAGTGTAATTAATTAATCTAAAATTCATGATACCACCTGTTCTCTAATAGAAGGAGTTGGTTACTTCTGACAGCTTAGCTACATACTTGATGCTGATACCCACAGCTTTGTTGGCAGGGCATGTGAAGTACAAATGCTTTGAGTCTTCAGCCTTAAATATTTCATGATATATCCTCATCAATCTCCAATGACTGTACCAGGGGTATCATACACTTTCTAAGCATTGGCTGGAAGCGTATACACACCGCAGTGCAATTGCACACCCTTCACTTTTATGGGAGATATGTGCAGCTGGTGTCTGTATTCTTGAATAAAAAAGAAAAAGACAATCAGAAAAAGTTAGATAAATACACAAATGTACTGTAGCTCAGCACATGTCCCCACAGTTTATTTGGGTATAGGACAGAAACAAACACAAACATGGAAATGTGGAAGGAGGGAAACTGAGAATGAGAGTAAAAAAAAAGAATTTTCTTCTTCCTTCTAACCCCACAGCAGAATATTAATTTCAAAGTAACTACATGTCACCATTCTGAATAATGTATGTGGTTAAGAGTAGGGCTCTGTTTAAAGACAGCCACTTCCTAAAGGAAACCAAAGTATAGTTAAGCAACACATGAAAGTAAGAACTTAGGGACAGCTATTCCATGGCAGATGGATCTAGTGTTGCTCGCAAAAAATCACCTTCTCTCTCAGTATTATAGAGTAGCCATTTTGAAGGTGACATTTTTAAGTTTGCTTCAGAGACCTAGTAAAGTACTTGAAGAGGTCATCCTATTGACAACTAAATAGTTGCCTTCCTGAAAATGAAAAGGAATACCTTTTTATTTTGCATAAATTTTCAGATAAAATTAAAACCTGGATTTCTGCACTGGATTGGTGAGTTAAAAACATTCCACGCTTTAAAAAAATCACAAAGTTATAAAAATAAATATTTTAAAAGAAATCTGTAATTCTGACAGTGAGGGGAAAAAACAGTGCCCAGAACATAAACTTACAACTGACAATGAAATCTTTATAGAGGTTTTTTTCAAGGGACCTTTCAGTGTGTTTCCTTTTAATTTGCACAGACAAAAGCAGTTAATTCTTTTCCTAGAGGCCAAAAGTTTTCTGGGCCAGTAAGAAAAAGAAATTAAGAACCCTCTGACTCTGCTTTAACTTGATCTCAGACACATCCATGTTGCTCAAGCACTGGAAGGACTAGAAGATGGGACAGGCAGTGTGATGGGTGATGTGCAACAAGGTCCAAACCACAAACAAGGAAGGATAAGACTTATTTTGTTTTCTAATATTGAAATCAACTTTATCCTGATAGTCTGCAGTCCAAAGTAAATACTTTCATCAAACTACAGTTTAGGGTCTATAACTAATATGAAACTATATGATTCTTGAAGACTAGATCCTTACGAAAAATGATGAATATTTTTTCTCAGCTTTTTCTGTCTTTTTTAAACATCCTACCAAAGGGTTATGAAATTACTTAGGTTCAACTAAATGAAGCAAAGTCCTAGAAAATGTATACACAAATCAATCATGGGTTGATAGGAGTATTTACTGATAGATAGAAGTGTTATTTTGACTATATATTTTCAATGGAATCCATACACCTTAGAAACTGTCCTAAAATCTCTCACTCCACAGTTTTACTTGGGAAATGGGAAAGCAGTTTTTTAATTTATAATCTCAGCGGCTAGTTTCTGAGTAGATATTTATATGATGGAATATTTTTGCTTCAGCAGATCTCTTTGATTGTCCTCACCAACCATTTTTGATTTTCTGGTTGACAGGATCACACAAATGTGCTTATGCATTACAAACAAGACTACTTGCTTTTAGCACAGAATAGTACAGAAGAGAATGATAAGGCATAAAGAAAGGCTGAGGAGATCATATGGAATAGATATAGAAACAGGCACTACAGGTCCATTTGACCTTGTAGGGGGATGGTCTGCCAGGAAAAGTTCTTCTAGGAGAGCGTGTAGTCGGTCGAAGATGCAATCAGATATTCTGCTTAGATGGATAATCCCATATTTAGTGGAAGCCTCAATGTGCTGAAACACTGTATCTCTTTCCAAACACCTCAGGACCATTTATGCTGGCCAATACAGGGAACAATCATAGTGCAACATCTTTTGAAATCGAAATTGAGAAGATGGGAAAGTCGTAAGTTAGTGTTGTGGTTTAACCTCAGCTGGAAAACTAAGCACCACACAGCCACTCGCTCACTCCCCCACAGTGGGCTGGGGGGACACAAAGGGATGAATGAAAGTGAGAAACCTCTTGGGTTGAGACAAAGACACTTTAATAAGTAAAGCAAAATCCACGCACGCAAGCAAAGCAAAACCAGGAATTCATTCACCACTCCCCACAGGCAGGCAGGTGCTCAGCCATCCCCAGGACAGCAGGGCTCCACCATGCATAACGGTGACTTGGGAAGATAAAATGTCATCACCCCAAACATCCCCCCTTCCTCCTTCTTCCCCCCAGCTTTATATGCTGAGCATGACATCATAGGGTATGGAATATCCCTTTGGCCAGCTGGGGTCAGCTGTCCTGGCTGTGTCCCCTCCCAGCTCCTTGTGCACCCCCAGCCCACTTGCTGGGGGATGCTGTGAGAAGCAGAAAAGGCTCTGTGCAAGCACCGTTCAACAGTAACTAAAACATCCCTGTATTATCAACGCTGTTCCCAGCACAAATCCAGAACACAGCACCCTACCAGCTACTGTGAAGAAAATTGACTCTACCCCAGACAAAACCAGAGCAAATATGAAGCTATTTATCATTTCCTACATAAAAATAGAGCCCCACAGGTTCAATTATTTTTAGAACCGTGCACTAATGTGAAATGATACAATTCTATACTTCTAGTTAATACTTTTATACATTTCTGTTTAAATTCTGATCTATGGTAAGAGAAGAAATTACTTCATTGCTCTGAGTCTTCTTTTGACTTTGGCAATATTCCCTAGAGGATCCTATCCAAGATTTTCTCTTGTGAATCCATGCAGAATCTCCTCTGCATTTTCTGTTAGTCTATTCACAGGAGACATGTCAAGACACATAGTAGAAGTAAACTCAGGAATAAAATAAAAAAAATATCTACAAATCATAGGAGCAGACAGTGATCAGACTAAGCTAAAGCCTTATGTCACCATAGACTGCACCAGGAAAAGTCTAGCTATACTAGAGAATGAATGAATGAATCCTAGAAGCAAAACCACCAGTTTTATTCTTCCTTTGTGAAAGCTTTGTGCTGCCAATCTAAAAAAAGTCAACAAGAATGCCAGAATCACTATTTATTAGGGGTGGGTGGGAAGTATAATGAAAAAGACCATGTCCATATTCCCTGTTCCTTTTACATTCCATCCCACCTAATATCCCTAATACACCTGGAGGGATAGTAATTGTTGCTTGCTCAGGTACTTCAAGATCCAGGGGCATGTGTAATTGTTCCTTTTTATGGCTATGGCTGAACATAATACTAGTCAAATTATTTTTAACAGAAAACGCACTAATATAAATAATGCTACTTTCACTATTTCTATAGAGAGATTGAAAAGAGATTCAGTAGTGAAGGTTGAGAAGTTTAGGAAAAAGTGAGATTTTTGCCTGTAGTTCAAACTTCTTTAACTTTCCTGCTCTGGCCAGAAGTTTCTTGTTAAATGCAGAAGAATATAGAAAAAGTTCTTCCATGAGCTATCAGTCATAAAGGAGCAAGAGAAAGATTGTTCCAAAAATTTCACTGAAGGATTATGCAACCAGTAGCAACACTAGGATTCGACTTCCATTAGACAAACTTGTCCTATATCTTGCAAAATTATCTTCAGTCTTTCACACTAAGGGGTATAAAACCATGGGGAAAGCATTAATTAAGTTTATCAGAAATCAACTGATTAGGAAACAAATAGAGAGGACACTGTCCTTAAAGCTTCACAAATGGCTTAATAACAAACTCAGATCTGATGGCAAATGTTAAGATTTCCAACCATCTGCTTAGCCATGAGATTGTTCTTTTTCTCATTTATCTTCACTGTAACCTAAACCTGGATTACTTAGCAAATGCCTCCATAGAGGAATACAGAAAACTGCCTTCCCACTGGAGCTGCCTCTGGACCAGGAGCTGGAACATGATATATTCCTGTACTTGCGCATTTAACCCTATTGAAAAGCAAAGTATACTATCTTGAGCTCAGTGCTATGCTAACGTGGGGTAAGACCCCATCGAATCAAGTCAGCTCAGGTCACAAGTGGAAAAAAATATACATATAAATACATTTTTAGACATATATAAAGATATGGAATTCTTCTCCAGAAGGCAACAGTTTAAAAGAGCATTCCAGTTCTAGCATGCTAATTGTCAGTAATGTGCTGACACTGCTGAGGACAGTTCTGAACCAACTGTGCTGGTTTTGTCTGGGGTAGAGTCAATTTTCTTCACAGTAGCTGGTAGGGTGCTGTGTTCTGGATTTGTGCTGGGAACAGCGTTGATAATACAGGGATGTTTTAGTTACTGTTGAACGGTGCTTGCACAGAGCCTTTTCTGCTTCTCACAGCATCCCCCAGCGAGTGGGCTGGGGGTGCACAAGGAGCTGGGAGGGGACACAGCCAGGACAGCTGACCCCAGCTGGCCAAAGGGATATTCCATACCCTATGATGTCATGCTCAGCATATAAAGCTGGGGGGAAGAAGGAGGAAGGGGGGATGTTTGGGGCGATGACATTTTATCTTCCCAAGTCACCGTTATGCATGGTGGAGCCCTGCTGTCCTGGGGATGGCTGAGCACCTGCCTGCCCGTGGGGAGTGGTGAATGAATTCCTGGTTTTGCTTTGCTTGCATGCGTGGATTTTGCTTTACTTATTAAAGTGTCTTTGTCTCAACCCAAGAGGTTTCTCACTTTCATTCATCCCTTTGTGTCCCCCCAGCCCACTGTGGGGGAGTGAGCGAGTGGCTGTGTGGTGCTTAGTTTTCCGGCTGAGGTTAAACCACAACATAAACCATAAAGAAATATAAAGAAAGCCACAGCCTATAAAGTTTTACATACATCTGCAGCCTGATCAATTACCAATACATCTTCTTATAAATGGTGCAACTCATGTAGAAGGTGTGGCTAAAGGTAATAATATTTCTTAAGGTATAAAGACTCCTAGAATTTTCAAATTTTTCCTGATCCCATGTTTATGTATCCTTGACTCTGTTTTCATAGGTTTAGTGATTAAGCAGTTTTCATCCTGAAAACATTAATAGTGTTTTTTCACAGGACACAATGTATTAATCTTCTGACAGGAAATTTTAAAATGCAGTTTTTATGAACAATGGTATTTCAGACCACTGGTTTAGGTTTACCCCAGAAAACCTTCAGTATGTTCTGAAGCCATAATCTCTATATCCACAGCTTCAGAAGATCCAAAATAATTCAAGAGTCAAACCTGTATGGGCCTGGGGTCATGATTAAAAACTGAAGTAAATCTAGCAAAACTTTCACATCTTCAGGTACATTTTTTTAAAAAAATCAACAACCTGTAGCGATAACAGGTTTTTATATGAAATTCAGTGAGATTTCTCTTAGTGCATTTTTGTCTGCATACAGCAGCAGTAATACTACCCCAAGAATGTAAGTAAAGAGCCAACAGAAGGAATAGGTAAAATGTTATTTTCACTGATACTGATTTTTTGCTTGACATCAGATTTGGCTGTTATTTTGGGCTTTGTGTCCTGCAGTTGGAGATGATAGCTAGACACTGCTATCAGTTTTTCTGTTGAGAAATTACAAATATAATTTTCTACCTAAATATTTACTCCTTTTGACTAGCTCTTGACTCTACTACACTACTGGTAGACATTATTGAAATTAAGGAAATGTATGAATAAAAATATTATCTAGCATAGTTTAAGATAAACCACTTATGTTTTTTAAACACAAGAGTAAATCCATGTGAATAGGAGAAATTATTCTTCTGTGGCATTAACCTATTGGCTTAATTGCTTAAATATTTTTAACTTTTCTTGAGAAAGTATTTTTCTTTTCATACATATCGGATTGCATGTGTGAAAACATAGTTTACATCTTTAATGGTCAGGAGTTCATTAAAAAAAAAAAAGGAAGAAAATTCCTTAGCCATTTTATATTCAAAGAAGTTTTATTCCTGTCTTCCATGAACTGAGGCATGCCAGAATTTGAACAGAAGCAGCTGCATGCCCATCCTCACACCCTCTTTCAGTAGTGTGCATTTGGAAACTTGAATACCTTTTTTTTGCTTTCCAGTATCTTTCCTCTCAGCATTTAAAGTCACTCTTTTTCTACAGTTTCATTCCATCATCTCTTTCAAACTCTGTTACCCAATCACTTTCTCTCTTCATTTGTGTCTTCTTTCTGGCAATTCTCATCTGACTTAGAAACTGCTGTCCCTGCTGTTTTCCTGATTGTTTTTGGTAAAAAATATTTCATTTTGATATCAAGTTATTTCCCAGATCATAGTGACTATATTAAAACCATACTTTAAAGTACAATTTGCTGAGTTCTAGTTCGTATGTTAGAAGTGAGTTATGCCAAAAGTCTTAATGTATTAGCAAAAAAACCCCACATACATACACCCCACAAAAAAAAAAAAAAAAAAAAAAAGGAAATACCCACTCTGTGAGGTTCTTAGATTTGTTTTAACACCAAGACCTCAATTTTTTCACAATGAGTAAAATATCGATGCTGTTCTATGGAATAGCAAATACATAGCTGAGAAACTAAGTTACAACAGCTTGTCTGAGTTCAGCAAGAAATCGTACAAAATTTTTTTAACTGCAGGTGTGGTAGGGTGAAGGCTTCTTAAATTATATTATGTGGAGAAATAAACAAAACAATGCTTTTTAAATTCCACTTTTCCCAGAGCAATCAAGATAAGGAACCTTTGTACTTCACTGTCTTTCTTGTAATGTGCAGTTGCTTATGCATGCCTCATGGTTGCTTCACAACTGAAATGATAGGAAGGCTCTCCAGAGCATATGGAAACTGATGTGAGCAGGAGTTATTAACAGACCTAGCCTTTGGGAAAAGTCTGTCTTATCAAGCCATGAAGTTTGAGTTTATTCTGACCACTCCGTATCCACAGGCTTGTGAAGTGTTGCTGACCTCCTGTCAGGTTTTCATCTGAACTGTCAGCTTCCAAAAAGCTGTGCTTCTGTCCCAGTGAAAGCACAGTTTATCAGGTTTTCTTTGCTTTCCTTCTGTAATAGAAACAATGAATAAATCTGCCCTGTTAGTGTTCAGGACCTTTGAGAAAGTAAACTTACTACGGGGAAGTTATTAGAGCTGCTAGGTGTCAAATGGCCATGTGGAAAGCATTAGTATGCTGTCTGTAATAATTAAAGTACCTTGCAAATGAAGCCTTGTCTGTTTATGACAAACACTACATATTTTGATAAAAAATACGAGGTTGTTAGTTTTATAGTGTTCTTTAATGTGACTGAGTGGGATGATGAACTCCTTCCTCACAAATTCAATGGACTTTTTTGGCCAGAAGTGTGTACACTAAACTAATCATCCTCTCATGTTAGTCTGTAATGGACAGTTTCAAGGACTGAATTGCTCCAGAGGACCACTTCAGAGCACTGTTGAAACCTGCCCCCAGGAACCTTCCGCATTGCCATTCCCAAGGTGCCGGGGGAAGCCTGGCTGTGGCTGACTGCCCCATGCATGGTGCCCTGGCAGCTCCAGCACCAGAACAGCCTTATGGAGCTCACACCCGTCCCCACTTGCATGCAGCCTCACTGTTGGACCTGCCAACAGCCAAAACCCGTTACTGTGGCTCAGCAAGAATATATTGCGATCCATTTCTCTTGCACTAGCATGTAAGGACAGTCATGCACCTCAGCAGCCAAGAATAACCCATTAGAGATGCATCAATGCATTGGACTAGGGAAATTGAAGGTATTATCTAAAACAGCATCAGAAAAGCAACAGACGAATGCAAGTTTTTAAATCAAAAGATCTGGCTATGGTTCTGTCATAATGAGCAACATTTTTCATAGTTTTTAGCTCAGGACATGGCTAAGAAGACTACAGCAGTGAGAGCATATACATTCAACTAATGGGAAAGCAATTTGGAAGTGGAAAGATTGACAGATTTCTGGCCATTAAACAGAACAAATTATTATTGTTATCATCATCATTATTATTATTATATTTAATAATTATTATAATAAAAAAATCTGTTGTGTTTGGAAACTGAATTCTGCCTCTGAGCCAGGAGCAATACTATCAAATTTTGTCATGTAGTACCACAAACACTTCAGAATGTGAAGTTTTGAGTGCTGGTGTCATTGCTGGCCTGTTACTTCTCATCCCCATGCCACTTTCTTGCTTAGGGAAACAAAACTGTTTCTGTGACAACGTATCAGTCGAGATTTGGAGAATGACAAAGTGTTTTGGGGCAGGTGAGCAGTGAAGAGGGCTGCACATCAATTAAAGACCAGTTAAGGATCAGTCAAGAAACTTCTGCATATTTTTCAGGAATGATTGAAAGCCTCAAGCTTTAGAGACTACTTCCATGCATCCTGCAGAAATTAGCAAGACAAAGATGATTCCAAAAAGACAGGTGTAGTGGGTTAACCTTGACTGGCTGCCATCCAGCTGCTCTTTCACTCCCTCTCTGCAGGATGGGGGAGAAAATAACATTAAAAGGTTGTGGGCTGAGATAAGAACAGGGAGATCAGTCATCGATTACCATCATGGGCAAAAGAGACTAATTTTAGGGAAGATTAATTTATTGATAATTAATAACAGAGTAGGCACAGGATGATGGGAAATGGGGGCTATGTTCAGTCCATAACACTTATCTCTACCGTTTCTTCCTCTTCATGCTCTTCCCTTGCTCCAGCATGGGTCCTTTCTGTGGGGTGCAGTCCTTCGGGAATGGACTGCTCCAGCGTGGGTCCCCCATGTGTCACAGGTCCTGCCAGAAAACCTGCTCCTGCATGGGCTTTTGTCCATAGGTCACAGCTCCTACCAGGAGCCCTCTCCAAGACTAGGTATCCATGGGCTGCAGATTCCTTCAGGACATAACCACTTGCTGCAGTGTGGTCCTCCACAGGCTGCAGGGTGGATATCTGTTCTACCATGGTCATAGGCTGTGATGGGACAACTTGCACCACCACAGTCTCCACCACAGGCTGAAGGGGAAACTGCTCTGGTGCCTGAAGCACCTCCTTCTTTTCCTTCTTATCTGACCTTGTTGTTTGCAGGGTTATATCTCCCAAATGTTCTCACTCCTTTCTCACAGCTACTGCACAGCAGTTTTTTAGCCTTTCTTAAATATGTTATCACAGAGGCATCCCCAGCATCACTGATAAGCTCAGCTTTGGCCAGTGGTGGTTCATTTTAGAGCTGACTGGAACCATCTGTGTCCAACACAGTGGCAGCTCCTGGTGTCTTCTCACGAAAGCCACCCCTGAAGCCCCACCTCACCCCTACCAAAATCTTGTCACATAAATCCTATACAACAGGACATTTCTGGGTTCAGGGTCTAACCCAGAGGGAAACTTATAACTGACACCCAGCCAGTTGCAATGATCAGGAGCATTCCACAATTACGTTTTGTTTAAAATAGCTTCCAGGCTGCAGACAGACATAACTGCAACTTGTAAAAGCAGCATATCAACAAATAACACACTGTACAATAACCTAAATTGTCTTGCCAGGTAGCCTAGACATATAAATGTAAATACATGAAAATGATACTAAATTAAGAGAAATTAAAATAGCATTACTTTGAGAGACCATTCAGAGAATTTACTGAGGTCTCACCAAAACCAGTTGTAAGATTTGTATGAACCTGCATGGAACAAGGATTTGGGCCTCCAGATTTGCTTCAGACAAGGATGTGGGGCAAGGCACATGCTAAAAACATTCTGCAGAGTTTGGTGGAGTTTCACATTGGCCTGGATGGGCCGAATTGCTAAATAGATTTCATCTTACAGGCATGGGAAGTACTGTGTGAAACTAGTACGCTTAGATTATGGTTCAGAAAATTTTCTTAAGTTAAATCTTTGGGGACAATAAGAGTAATAGTGGAGGTTTGTTTGAAGGCATACAGTGCACTGTCTTCGTCTCTTGTAGAGGAATGAAGCTGGGTTAATTATCATTGATAATTACGAGATGGTAAAAGTCATTGTTGTAGCTTGATAGCTTGGAGAGTGCTGCAACAGTCTCTGACATTAATCTTTTTATTGATATTGAAGGTAGGTTTTAATCATCTCTATATTACATCTCCAATGATATTTGATAAGTTCTGGGTGATCATCTCAACCAAAAACCATTGCAATTAAAACCAAGAAACAGCCTGACAGAACAGAAAGTCTTTTTATACTGTTCTTGGTTTTCTCTACCCAACTCATCATACCCATGATGATCAATGTAATCAAGGAAGGAAAAAAAAAGTGGCTTGCACTGGCTAGAATAACAAGGAGTTTGGAAATATAGTTTTTTATTTGTTTTACTTCCAAATTTTGTGCTTCCTAAGTCATGTCTTTCCAAACAAAGCCTGGCAATTGGGAATATTTGTGCTGAAAACAATAATCTTAATTTCTGGTTTTCCTTAAAAATAGTTTATGCCTGTTAATCATCTGATGGCCTTTTTTAAGAAGTTCGGTTTTTAACCACAGCATTCTATTAGCCCATGTATAAAGACTAATGGAATTAGAATAATGTAAATAACTTACATTTTCTTCAGAGTGTCCTGTAGTCACAGAATCACAGAATGGTCAGGGTTGGAAGGGACCTCTAGAGATCATCTAGTCCAACCTTTTGCTAAAGCAGGGTCACCTACAGCAGGTTGCACAGTCATGTCCAAGCTGTTTTTGAATGTCTCCAGATAAGAAGACTCTACAGTCTCTCTGTGCAGCCTGTGCCAGTGTTCTTGTCACCCTCAAAGTAAAGAACTTTCTCCTCATATTCAGATGGAACACCTTGTGTTGCAGTTTGTACCCATTGCCTCTTATCCTGTGTCTGGGCACTACTGAGAAGAGCCTGGCTGCGTCCTCTTGACACTCAGCCTTAAGATATTTACAGACATTGATAAGATCCCCTCTGTCTTCCTGAGTCTAACCAGGCCCAGCTCTCTCAGCCTTTCCTCACAAGGGATATGTTCCTGTCCCCTCACCATCTTCATAGCCCTTTTCTGGACCCTCTCCAGTAGTTCCCTGTCTCTCTCGAACTGGGGAGCCCAGAACTGGACACAACACTCCAGATACAGCCTCACCAGGGCAAAGTAGTATTTTGCCAGAGGAAGTGAAGCAATTTATGACTGGCAGGACTTTCAATTTATAAGCCAGGATCACTCAGTTATATGGAGAGAATAAACTGAAATGTTTATCTACAAGATTTTCATAGGAAATATAAGTAGAGTACAAATTTAGGTTTATGTAAAGCTAAATTATCCATTTAGAAAATACACCAACTGTCAATGCAAGAATATACTTTAACATGTGCTAAGTGAATTCAGCATATTGCTGCTTAAAACATACTGCTCCCCAAGGTGTCTGGAATTGAGAAAAACATAGGCTTTGCCACAATTGTATCTTTATCAGTTGTACCTGCAACAAAAGGCAGCTCATATGCAAAGCACAGCAGTAACTAACCTTTGCCTGGAGGACATGAAGTGGTCCAGCCTTGTGATTCATGTAAGGTCTGACCTCAATTATGGCTTTAACTGATGACAATATTTATCTATTGCTTATATCAAAATATGAAGTAACAGATTTTTTTTATCCACTTCATTATTTTCATAAATAATGGCAGCACCATTTATACATTTCCCCTTTAGATTACTTCAGGGCTTTAACTTCTATATTTTGAAAGTAGGAAATAATGGGCATAAAATTCTCACTTCTTTAAAAGGTAAGTCTTTTAGCTTCTTCCAAAACCAGGTTTCAAGTATCCAAACCAGACATGCAATTGGTGTGTTAAGGTTGAGGACAACATAACATCTTCCTGCAAACACTTTAATATGCATGTATTTACACTGCCTGCTAATGCTGTCCATTACTGTTTAGGTTCAGTGGTACCAACAGTGAAGGAACACTATCACATGCATGTCCTTTTACATCCCTACAACACTGTAAGTAATGAAATTAGAAATGTTTCTTGGTATTTCTGTTACTAAACATAATCAATAAAATCACATAGGCAGCTTTAATACAGACATTTTCCCTATTTTGAATACTTCATTGTGGAAATACAAGGTTTCTTTCTTTCACTTTGTTTCCAGCTTTTTTTTTTTTTTTTTTTAATACAACAAGGTTGTATTCTTTCCTAAATCTCCAAATATTTAAGCTGAAAACAAAGAGATTTTTTTATATGGAAACTTACCAGCATCTGTCTGTCTGGGTTGATTTTCAGAGGGACTGGCATTTGTAGGTACAGTGGTTTGTCTTTCTTGAGCTGTGAAGCAGCAGTAGGCAGCCATCCTCGGCACTAAAAGGGTAATAGGAAGAGGTGAGGATCTGGGGTTTGATTCCAGATGAGGGAGAGAAGCATTCTGTAATAAAGAAGGAACTTTCTGCTCTGCCCATCCCACCTGCCTCCAGCCTAGCACTGGCACTGGTTCTCAGCTTCAGTTACAGTGTTTCTGGGATGCTTCTCAATGCTTACCTCTACGTCAGTAAATTAAATAGGGCCAGGACCCCGGGCGAAGCACTGCCCTGGGACTGTCTGTGCTGATTAATAACTAGCATTGTCTCAGGCATGGTTTGGGCCAGGCATCAGACCATCATGGACAACACCCATTTAGGGTTCAGGGAGCAGTACACAGGCCAGGGACTCTTCTGCAGGCACTCTGGATGAAGCCACTCTGTTTTGAATGGAAAGGTGTCTAGTCATATCATGCCATGCCCTACTGCTTTTCTCTTGGGCCAGTCAATGAACTCTGTGCATCTTTCCAAAGTGCAAAAGGCTGGTGTTTACACCGCTAAATTTAGTCTTTTTTTTATTTTAGTTGGAGAGGTTTAGGGAGCACTCACACAATCAACCATCTGTGGATGAGAGGGGATGGTAGTGCCTGGTGTGGGAGCTGTCGTAAACAGCAATAACCCAGTTGCCATGCTGATAGCACTCTTTCCAGCAGAATGAGACAACCCCCAAAAAAGAATATCTTTGTGTAGCCTAGATTCCAAGGTGAACTGCCTATACCTGAGGATTTTAGAGCTCTCAGAAACCAATCCATAAATGGAGTACTCAAAGAGAAAGGAAGCCAGGCTTTTTTACCACATAAACATCTAACTTCAATCCTGTGATCACTGTAACATTTATGTTAAACAGAGAATCAAGCAGTTTGCATTGCCTGTTATTCAAAGATTGTCCTTAATGGAGATTGTCCTTAAGTTGCATCCTGTTAGACAGGCCAAGTACTTGGGATTCTTACCAAACATGTATTTGTTAATAATTTGTTAAAAGTGTTACTTTCTATGGCTATTTATGGATATTGACATGCGTGTCTAATGAGAAGCGACAAGGTACAAATCTACATTATTATTATTATAATTATTGTTATTCACTCTGTAACCTGTTCAAACTAGTAACGTGCAAGCATATCTTAATGACTGACATTGCAGCATCCCCAGACCAGATGCTTTTGAACATTGATGTAAATCTGCAATGTCTCTACTCACCTAGATGGAACTAGATCTGTATGCACTGAAGAATACTTCCTTTTACTCTTTATTTTCACAGTGTCTCTTGTCCATGATGGGTTTGCTCTTCAGTAACATCTTCAGTAACATGAGGAGGAAAATGAAGAACTGAATATGTTTTTCATCATATAATTTTCTTTGCCTGTGTATTTTACCTTGTGACTGCAAAGACACAGATAGTTAAAGGACCCATATGATGTGCATGTGTGCAGGTATAAGCATGGGGAAACAGCAGGCGTAAGGTAGGAAACATTTCTGGTTGCCAGAAAAATGAATGATGAGTCCAAAAGTCACACTAACAATGTCAGGCAAAGTTAGATTGGTAAAAATATCCCATAAAACTTTATTTCCATTAAAACTTACTGTAAGCATAATTGAAGACATTTAACAATCTAGTATAGCGAACATCCAGTCTCCTAAAAATAATTTGTTCTGCAGATAATTACCACTTGGCTGAACCATTGTTTATGGCTATTAAATAATTATTCAAGTGTAGAGCTTTGGATACATAAATGTTCTGTGCCTCCTTAGGAAGGAGACCAGGTTAAACACTAAATATGCACAATATAATTTTCAATTCACTTACCATATTCTGGAGTGGTAATAATCACCAAGAAAAATGGTTAACTTTTTGCTTTCATTACAATCTTTGTTATGCAAAGGAAAACTAATATATTAGTAGGTTTCCCTTCTTAACTTTATGACTGACACTTACCTTTTTCCCAGGGATAACAGGTGACACATAAAACAATAAAAGCTGTGTCCCAGCTAATCAAAAGAATTGAAAGAAGAGCTATCAATGAAATAAAGTACTGATTCTTTCTTTGATAGTCATGTTTGTCCCTCAACTCTCCTTCATTGTTACTTCTGGGCTTATTAGATTTATTTTTTCTAAAATGCTTTATCTCCAGTTAGCAAACAGGTAGCATCTCTCAAAGATTAAGGTACTATTTCTTGGTAACAACATATTGTTCTCAGCCAGCCCAGACTGTTGATGGGCTTCTTATTCTTCGGTGCTACCATTCAGGTGTGACCCTTCTTTACCCTAGAACCTGACATCTAGTGAATCTGAAGGGGGATTCAGCTTACATATTATTTGTTTTGGGTTTTATTATGACAAACCAGTAGGTATTATTTTGCCAACCGGTTCATATTTAAGACTCACTGTCAGGCACAGAAATCTTTGTAACACAGGCAAGCCTGAGAGTTTATATCTACAGGAATTGTGTTCCTGCACTTGAATTTTAATTTAGTAACCTCCAGGGAAAAGTGTGGTTTTGATCACTTTGGAGGAACAAGGAAGAGAAATCAGCACAAATCTGTACGCATACATATAAAGGGTAGTTGATGTGGCTATTTAATAACTTTTGGCTTCCTCTTTTTTATGCATCCAGACACTGAAATGAGTACACATCCTTTAATGTAGGAGTGGTGTGTCTAGTCAGTCCATCAATATTGTCTTATGCAGACATTATTGAGCTACGTTATGAAGTGATCCTTATGCCTTAAGATCTCATTCTTACTAAAGACATCCTGTACAACAACTACAATTAAAATCACAAGGTCATAGAGTTCTACATTTGTTACAAGCTAAGTGTCACCATAAATGTTTTTCATTAGATTTAGAATAGAACTATAAAATCTGTGGAAACTAAAGAAACTCACAAAAATGGAAATGCAAACATTAGAACAAATTGGCATGTCTTGTCTTAGAAAGTCATGTAATTAGCTGTACTTCTCAGCTTCGGGCTAGCCATACTTTATTTACATAGCAACACAGTGGTTTAGTGTTTTGAAAGGCAGAGTTAAAAGTTGCATCATTTATTTTCTTGTCTTTCTCCAAATCAGTCAATACTGTGTTATGTTTGAAACCATTCAATATCCAGTGCACCATATTTATCTTATCTTACCATAGAGGTTTAAATGTTTTCTTATTCTTACCCATAGCTGACACTGAGCATTTTTGACAAAATGAAAGCAATTCTATTGATTAGAACAGTTTTGTCCAAAATAGCAAGTACTTTTGAAATAAATTTCTGTGCTACATCTGAGAATAAATACCACAGCAACAATCAGAGAACAATAACATGTATCTTCCTCCCTTTTCAAATCAAAATCTTCTCTTCAAAATCAAACAAACGTGCTGTTGAACACAATGGAAGTTCTGATTTGAAAAAAGAAGGAAAGGAAGATGAGGTCTGGAGTAAAGAATTTATTTTAAGGTGATAACAGTCAAGTAGAAGACATTGCACAGAATTTGTAACTAGGGTCTTTCACATATGGATTGCATGTGGAGGAAAGCAGGAGTGAATGTGCAATACCCTGGCCAAAGTGTCTGCCACCAGCACTAAACATGGCTGCTGGGACTGAAGTGACCAGCGTAACAGACCAGGACCTTGTCCCTTTGCAGCAGAAGGAATGCCCTCTTCTCCCAGTTGTTCCTGGGGGATGTGGGGACATGTCCTCCTCATCCTCCCCTCTCAGCTCTGCCTGCTTGAGGAATGTGAAAGGAAAAGGAATAGAAAGGAGAAAAGAAAATAGAGGAAGGATGAAAAAGTTCCCTAAATCCATAACCACATTGCACCAATGCTTCTTGTATGTAGATACAAATGAGCACCCTAAAGCAAGCGTATGGAGAAAATTTTTAGCAGTAGCTGAGCAGTCCTATGACCTAGTCTTAAACAGCATTATGTCTTGGGGATAACTGTTGAAATCTACAAAATGACCATCTAGACCTAGGCTAAGGCTGGGTCTTGAACTCTTACCCACAATGATAAGCATCCTGGTCTTCAAGCTGGTAAGCTCGAGTCAGTGTGATGCTTTCTGGGGATGACTACTTATTTAGAACAGAATGGTTTGGATCTGACTTTCAAGAATAATTAATTGTTCAAACCCCTGGTTATAAAAATCCCAGATCTTCAGCTAACCCCTCAATTTTCTGTAAGCAGTAATTATCCATACATACAGAAAGCGCTAATGACTTACCACCTCTCCTTTGATAATGTGCTGCTTTCTCCAACTGTTTCACAACTGCTCCCTTCCCCTCTATTATTTCAGTAACATAAGTTAAAATTAAAGCAGTTGTTTTCAGCTTCCACCTGTCTTGAAGGTTCCAATTTCTATTTCAGTTTTGTACTGAAACATTCATTCATGTTTTCCAGCTATCCTGTGTTTTAATGAAAGCCAGTTATCTCTTCCTATAAGCCTTAGTCTGATGAAAGAAATTATAGAGATCCAAGTCCTAAAGAGTTGCCTGGATGGGCAAAAGGCTACGCTGGCATTAAAAACTTTGGAGTAAGATCAGATTTTTTGAATGAGAATCTAAAGGTCTTATTTCATGTCAGCTTGCCTGGAACTAAATTGGAAGCTGGAAGCTAGATATCCCAAAGAAAATGGCAGGAGGCATCTAATTTGGAAAAGTGGTACCAAGACTCTGCAGCACACTGATACAACATATTCACATCCTACTTGATCCATGGGATTTGGAATGTAAGGAGAAAAGCATTACAGAAACCCTGACTTTCTCTTCCGTTGCTCACTGCAGCATAATACTAAAAATAGCCATATGTTTTGATATCTGTAATATGAATTGTTCTTGGGGCTAATGTTTTGGAGTTTGTGGTTTTTTTTCCTCATGGCTAACACTTACCCAGATTTTGGTAAACCATCTGTCGAATGAAAGAATATTGAGCTCTTTCCAAACCACAGGGACAGTAATCCAGCAGCTAATAACAAGAGATGAAATAATACATACTGAGCAAGGCTTACAGAGTAATTACCAGCTCTTAACAAAGCTAAAGTAGAAGATAATAGCTGACTTATTTAAGATGAAATTATATTATTTTTTTCCAACCAATAAGAACCAGTTTCTGGACAATACCACTACATATGAATCTGAGCACATTTTGCCCACATTCTCTTAAACATAAATCGTTGCTGACAATGACACTAACAATATAGTAGGAACATCCTCAATCTGCTTAATGGATGAAATTCAGTTTGTGCAGAGAGTTTGAATAGGGCTAGGCAAGAAATATGACCATTGCAATTTTACATAATGAAATAACAAGGGATTCAGAACATACAGAATGCAGGCTCAAATTCCTCTTGAATCTGATATGTTACTAGTCAAACACTATTTTTGAAATACAGATTTTTGCATTTATACAGTGGGCATGTAGCTGACACAGCAAAGCAAATGCTGTATATGTTACATGTTGCTGTAAATTGCCCCTAAACTTCAGGAGCTGAGCATAAATATGTCCCCAAAAGGAGAAATTACACCATTTTTCTTCCCTGAACTTTGTTTTTTATTTTTGGCACAACTTTTTCATCCTGGATTTAAATAATAGACTGTGCTGAGCACCTCATATAAAACTTTTATCTGCTGAAGCCAAGGCTGTTGAGAGAACTCAACAGAGTAAGGAAACGGGTTGGGGGCTGGTTCACTTTACCTGGCCAGGTCGAGGGTACAGGGGGGAGTTATTTCTGCTACTAATCTCTTGGGGAGGTGAGGACACATGTCTGTGTAGCAGATCAGACCTTCTCAGGGAGCTGGAATGCGTGTCAGGCTGGGGGAATATTCACAGGTTTGGAGAAATGGGCTTCTTCTGAAAACAGTATTAATGTCATTTCGTTTAAATATTGTTGTTAAGCAGCACTGAATAAAAAATGATTTCTTAACTCAAATTTATAATTTCTTCCTTATCTCAGTCATATACAGTGTGTAATATATGTTTTTTAAATCTCTTTTGTTTCTAGAAAGAAAATATTACCTTAGACTGTTTTCTGTATAGATGCTTTTTAAGATATACTGAAAGTTTCAGAAGCCTTGCTTTCTTTCCTTTTTCATTGTAATTTGGGTTTTTTTCATTGAAATTCATATTAGCAAATAGTAATATTGTTGTGGTTTCATTTGTATTACAGAAATTATATGGACAATCAAACTGAGATGCAAAAAAAGAGCTTTGAAATAAATGCAGCTGGATACATTGTCAAATATTTTTCCAATGCTGTAAAAACTGGAGATTTCTAAAACAAGATGTTCAGATGTTAATGATCTAATACAATCAAAAAATCAAAACCACCAGTTTCATTATGATGGAGATTCGTATACTATATGGAGCTCCGGAAACTGGAAAACATCCATTCACACACTTGTGGAATAACGGATGTGAAGCCTTGGTTGAGTCTACAGAAGATCATTTCCTGCATAGCTTACTATAACAATATTTCCCTGCACAAGCTCAGCTGGCCTCTTTCAAAGTTAAGCCTAGCATGGGCTTAATTCTGAGCCACACTGAATTTGCATCTGATGTATCTTCATGAAGTCAGTGGGCTCATGCCCTTAAATTTAAATGCTGGTACATATTAACTGTTCTGGAAAAGTAGCTGGATTGTTTATGAGTGACCTCTAAAGGGCATTTTCTTGCTGAAAAATATTTCATTTCCCAAGACTAATGTAAAAAACTTGCTGTGACATTCAGTCTTCTGAGCTAAAACTATTCTATTCAAAAGATCGTATGTATTAAAGTTGAAAAAAAAATTCTCTATTTCTATTACAGGATTTTCCTTTGAGAAAGATCTTAACCACAGAAAAGTTCATGATCAGAAAATGGCTGAAATTTAAATGTGAATGAGGGTACAGGAAGCAGACTGCATGGAAATCTCGGTGTGTAAGTGTTGGCTTACCATCTCGCATGATTTTAAGGACTACAGGATGCATGTGCAACTACAGTCAATAGCTTTTGTCATAACATTTAGTCTTCTGGTACTGAAATGCATGATCTTTTCCCAAATTACTGTTAACCCATCTTGAAATATAAGAATTCGGGTTTCCAGTACTACTTATTTTCTATTTAAAGTTTCTGTCTTTTGACACCTATACCCTTGTAATTTCAGGCTTCTACCTGGTTGGTTTCTAGTATAAATCAATGCAATTTATTTTAAATTATTCTTGACTTTATATACATTTTCTCCCTGACGGTCCATTATACATTTAAAAGAATAGTTTTATCGCCTTTTTTATTCTTTTTTTTCTTTCTTTCTTTTCTTTTTTTTTTCTTTTTTCTTTTTTTTTTTTTCTTTTTTTTTTCAACTGCACAAATCAGGCTATTTTAGTCCTTTAATCAAAAAAGCTCAGTTCCCTTGATAATTCTGACAGTTCTCTCATCCAGTTCTCCCAGTGTGATTTTTATATTTTTTTAACAGAATGACTAAAATTTCACATGATATTCCTAAGGAAGTACCATCACTGTGACATGAGTATTTTTGTATCTCAAATACAAATTCCCCAAATGATGCATACTGCAGTCTTTTTTTCAGTATTGGATGGTTGGTTTATTCTTGTGATTATTAATGTGGGGGTTTTTTTCTCCACGAATTCCACAACTGAATCCTCAATTTATAGCCCTAAGTTTTGGATTTAGATGTACATAATGCTTATACTTTGAGCTAATCTATTTTGTTCTATTTCCATAATTCCTATACTTCAAGCTACCCCATTTTTTCCTCAGTTTTGTTACTGATATTAGTCTCCATTTCACCCCCCCAGAGGTATTATCAGAACATCACCTTTGCATACTTCATTGTTTTTACTATAGACTTTATGAAATTATATGGACCACTCTGCAATTTCATGGCATTCTTTCTCATTCTTCATGCACAGCTTAGCACCGCTGACAAACTGCTGCCACTTTGTTTGCATAAGAACAAAAATGTCTCATTGAAACATATACAGTAAAATTCTTGCAGCTCCCTTAAGAAAACCTGCCATGAAGACCAGGAATAACACTGAAAAACTGCAAGCTGCGCAGTATTCTTTATGCTCATTTTTCTTGTAAACTGCTTAACATATTGTGGTTTATGTTGTTAAAAGGATATAGTATTATAAACATATGTAGGAAATGCAACATAGTTATATTAATGTTCCTATTGGGAACCTAATTCTTATATTTCCTGTTTAGGATTCCCTGAGACACTCTAGTATATGCTTAATTGTATTCATGTGAGAGTATTCCCAGCGAAATAATTGAAATTACCTTAGGTAGGAAGTTATGCACATGTTGTAAGTCCTTATAAGATCCACAAATTCTTGGACTTAACTCAGGAATCCATATCCTGATTCAAAGGTGATAGCCAACTCATGTTATAAGGTATTAAACTGAAAACTTCATTTTTTCATTAATCATTTTCATTAAACTTAAAAGTTCATTTGAAAACAAAACCACTTCTTATAACATTCTGACACCTGTACCTTGACTTCATAGCTAATTATAATTGATCTGTCAGTCTGAATTTTCTATTTTCCAGCTTCAGTTTATAAGACTTCAGTGAAATAAACCATATATGTTCCTTTAATCTTCACAAGTTAGCAGAGGAGGTTGAGAACAAACAAAGAACATGTGTTTAATTTATGTAATCGCAAAACTTGATTCAGATTGTGAAACATCTTTGGTTTTCTGTTCCTAATTGAAAAACATTTAATTCTGTTAGTGCATTGACATATAAAAACATTATCATAAATTAGCAAGTTCTTATGCAGCCTTCAAACTACTGCCTTTTAAAGTATTGTAGCCAAGGTAATGGATGAATAACATACTGCCAGCACTCCAGATGTGGACATGAAACTACTAGGTAAGGAAAGCTAAAAAAAAGATGTAGATTTTCAAATGGGGTTTTCAAAAGCTGTTACAAAGTTGTAGAACCTTGATGCCATTGAACTGTCTTGACTGAGAAGAGGGAAAAGAACAGTGACTCTGAAAGAGTTTCCTTTTTATGTGGATTTAGAAAAGAGGACAAGCATTGATATCTGGGGCTACAGGGGGACAGCGAGGAGTGGATTTGATGAGATACAGCCAAAGCACATATGCTTAGTTCTTGCTGAGATGCAGCTTAGCAGTCCCCACCCACGATAACAGAATGTGAGTCATTTTTTGTGACCTGCTGTAGAAACAAACAGGACTTTTTAACAGTGGAATTGTCTTTCTTTCCTATCCCTGCAATGATGGGGACAGACTAGGGCTTTCCACAGTGGGGCCAAAGGCGGTTTTGTCAGGGTAGAAGTGGGCTTATCCTTGTTGCTGCTTACTAGGTGTGTGGGGTGGAGAAAAGATCCCCAGCCCATCAGAAACAGAAGCAAACTGCAAAGATTATTTCTGAAACAACTGAGAGGTGAAACTAGATATACTGCTGGTATCACTTCACTGAGTGAAGAGGCACCTCTTCTCTCCCCATGCTGAAATATCATCCAAGGGGAGACATGTAGGACCTGAGCAAGAACGTGTGTCAGATTGGGAAGATCATAAACTGCCAGTAGTAACGAGAAAGTGTGATGAGTTTCTGCCAAATAATTCCCAGATAGATAAAAATTGCAACAATTTCAATCCCATCTATCACATTTTGTGATTTTTGTGTGTGTCCGAGACAAGGAAGCATGATGCACTCTTGGTAATCAAAACTTTGCTGATATTGGTTATAAAGAAACCTGGCTTGGGAGATTTTGAAGAACCAAATCTAAAAGGAAGATCGAAACCACATAAAAATACTTTCGCTCTCCCCAAATTTACACACTAAACCACATATCTAGGAGGGCAGTCCCAGTGTCTTCATGGTTCATTTGAAATATTTGAATCCCAGGAACTACAGAACTCTTACAAATTCACCCTAATTAAAATCTGATTAGAACTGATTCATTGGAAATTAAGCACTTTTAAAAATTATATGGATCTGAGGTTTGGAATTGGCCATTATACGATTTTTGTTCACTCCTCTGGGTAGAAAATAGCTTCTTTGGCAACTCTTCATCAAGAATGATGAGTCATGGCAATGATGTTGTGATGTAATGACCATCATTATGTACAGGTCTCACCAATTTTTTCCTCACCCCACCCTACCCTGCATCTTGCCTCAGCTCACAACACTGTGCACACTTTTGATCTAGCCCATAAAAATCAAAACAAAAGTTGACCTCCCACAGGTCAAGTATCCACTCCAATGTGCTAAACTCAAAATAATAGCTCCTCCAAGCACGGGCCTAAATACCAGAGCTAAAATACCCAGTGTTCCCCCAGTAAACCACAAAGGTTCTTATACATGCCTTACCTGTCATATCTGCATCCTGTTTTGTGTGTATCAAAGTCACATGCAGTGACAGTGTGGGGTTTTTTTTTTGTCTCCTAACATTATTGTTCTTCTCTAGATACTCTCCAGTTTGGCAACATTTTTATCATACTGCAGCATTCCAACTGAGACTTCACCAGTGGTAAAATGCAAACAGATTAGTTGCCTTCTTTTTATTTTTTTTTCTTTTTTGTTTTATGCAGAGCATACCAAAAAGTAGAGTCAAAACCAGTATTTGCTTTTGTGAACCTGTATATGTCTCATATCCTTTTTTGTTATCCATATTTTTTCCTTTTTCACTTTTCTGATTTTATGACACTGGTTCTATTTCAAAAGATGACTTCTTGTTCTCATCCTGATCTTTTTCTAAAGGGTTTGCTAGTCCTGCCTGCGTGGTATCAGCTGCAAAGAGCATAAATCGAACCTTTATACTACCTCCTGTCACTATAGAAAATACAAATATAACTGAGCTCTGAAGAGTCCTCTTTGAGCCTTTAAGATTCCTTTTAATGTTGGTGATAAGTGCATATTCTCAGTGATTTCTTTCTAGCCAATTGCACACCTACCTGATGGTGATTTCATCTTCACCACACTTCTTCAGCATGCTTCTGAGAATCACATAATCACAGAATACTATAAGACAGCGCTAAAAATCATACTGAGCTCAAAGTATGTTACATTTACTACCTTTCCATTATCTTTTAAATGACTTGGTTTATCTTAAAAAGAAAGACTTGATTTATTCGTAAAGAACTAATGTTGTTTATTTTTTATTACCATCTTACCGTCTAGATACTTAATCTGATTGACTAATGATTTGTTGCAAGGATTATGTTTGAGTGCTGTGAGCTATAATTTTTGAAGTCCTCCACACTCTTCCTTTCAAGGATAAATAATATGTTTGTTATTCTGTTCTTCACAATTCTTAAACATAATTGCTAGTGATTCAGCTGTTACATTGTCTAGTTCCTCTAGTGCCTTAAGGTGTCTCAGGACTTCCTTACTTGAATACATTTATTTCATCTAAAAACTTATTTAGCTTAGGTTTTTTGTACATTTTATTTTTTAAATTATTGTATTTAAAGATCTGGTTATTGTCAATATTTTGTTTTGAAACTGAAAGGTATTTAAAGTTCAAGTATTTTTGGCCCCATTTAATTCTAACCCCCCCCCCCCCCTTTTCTTTTTTTTTATTGACTAATCTACACTCATCTTTTTTTTTTTTTTTTTTTCCTCATAATATGACACTTCTGTTCTGTATCTTGCTCTGGTGTGCAGGGATATTCAATAAAACATAACACCATCTTTAATTACCTCTGCACTAGGAATTACACCAGGACACTGCCTATCAGGTACACCTTTTTATTTTGTTCAGTATGCCTCCACAGGCTTTAGTGGGAATACATCAATTTGCACAGGTAGTGTGTTTGGAGTCATGTACACTCCCAGTGCTATGAATCTGTTACTTATGCAACAGAAAACAGTTTGATATGCAATTATGTTGGGAGAACGTTCTCTTATATATTTTAAATTTAACATCTGGATCTTGCCTTTTTAAGTGTAGCAAAATATCTACAGACTGAAGGCAGTACAGTTCAAAGCAAGGGTGACTCCCTAACCTGACAACACTTCAGAATTTGTGCAGTTGCCCGACTTAAAAAGCAATGAAAACAATTGGTCTTCAAGGTACAAAGGAAAATCTGAGTTTTAAAGACCAGACTTTAGACCCCTAAAGGCAAATCAGAGCATGACCCCATTGCTTCAGGTCCTGGCTTGAACACCTTCTCTAGTTTGTTTTTCTGATATTTTATCCTTATTCTTTGTGCCAACCAATCCTTTTGGTGGTATCACAGTATTTCTCCTGGACCATAGGCAACACTGATGAGATGTTCTTCCGTAAAGAAGAAAAAAGAAGCCCTCATGGACACATCCACCAGCTTTGATCTATGCAGCTATTGGTGGTGGCAGTGATGCCGCCTCCATATGATAGCTGCACTGGATCCATGCAGAGATGTATTGTGCTAGGACTGTAGTTCTCTCATGTCCATAACTTAGCAGGAAGGGTGACCTCCTTCCCTTGATACCTCCTACACACTTTCTTCAAAGTTCATATAAGCCTTGAACACTTTTTATCCTTGGAGTCAACTATTTAAAAGCATCCACTTGAATGACAAGGATTTTTTTTCTGAAGCATGAGAATATGGCTTGTTTGAAAGAGTTTGCAGAGATTGCTCCCTTTCTCTTTGCAGATGGTAATTACACTACTGCATGAGAGTATTAAAGATCTTTTTCATAAACTAAAAGTGTCAGCTATAAATATAGCATAGGTAGTGCTTGAGTGTGAACAGGATAGCATGCAGCTGCGCTGAGGTAACTGACTGGCATACATGAATTCTATAGCACCAGATGAATTTATATGAGACCAGGTTATAGACAAAAGTGCCTCTCAGACAGGTAAGAAATTCCTCCTTGAATCATATCTGACCTTCCAAAAGGTTATAACCATTTCTCGTCCAATTGAATTGACAATGGTCGAAGTGAATGTGATAAGTCAAGGTACAGCAAGCACTGTTCATGCTGTGCAAACATTACTGATGTAGGTTAAAGCATGACCTAAAAAAATGACAAAGGCAGGAAAAATTCAGAATCACAAACTCAGCAAATTGAAAAGATGCAAGAAAAATTCTTTTGCTATGTGGACCTAGAAAATTCACTGAAAACTACAACATAGCTCTAAAGACAACTATAGTGAATGTACTGCTTAAGTACTAGAATTTACCCTAAGAAATGCTATAGCTTCTAATATAAATAAATGAATTAAGTTATTTTTCATACGTTTCTTTTTTCAGTGTTGCAAAAAAAAACCCCATCACAAATATTTAAAATACTGCTTAGGTTTCTGCTGTACTGGAAGGCTAGCCACAGACTGAGTTTGTTAGCCATACACACAGCAGTTTCTCTGTTTAAATCTATTTGCTTAATTCTTTAAAAATTTCTTGGTTGCATGCTCTACATTCTAAGCCAGCTACCTGATGAAGCAAATTCCCATGTAAGTTATCTGTAGGTTGATATGTTGGAGGTTAGGGATGCCTTTCAGCTCTAAGACTTGCATGAAGTTCAGCTAAAGAAAATTAAATTCTTCCACCTGGAGTAGAATAACCTCATGCAACGTGGGCTCCAGCTGGCTAGAAAACACCTTTGCTGAAAATGGCCTGTCCATGTAGACAACAAATTGAACAAGTACCTGCAGTATGCTCTTGCAGCAAACAAGTAGCTGCATAAAACACAACATTAGAACAAGTGTAGTCAGAAGGTCAAGGAAAGTGATGATTTCCATCTATTTGGCACTTTTGATGCCTCATCTGAAATACTGTGTCCAGTTTGGGGCACTCCAGAACAAGTAAGGCATCAGGAAAAACAGGAACATCTAACAGAGGGTCACCACACTGGTCAGAGGTCTGGAGTATGTGACAGAGAAGAGTCTAAAAGAACTGATTTTGCTCATCATGGAGAGGAGAAAGAGAAAGGGAATCTAGTTGCTGCCTCCAACTACCTAAAAGTTATAGAGAAATGGGGTTCACTTTTTTTTTTTTTTTTTGAGACTTTGCAAAAGGAGAAGGGACAACGGTCACAAGCTGTAACAAAAGCAATTTTATTGAAGAAGGAAAAAAAATATTCACAGGGAAAACAGCAGAAGACAAACCCAGAGAAGATCTGATATTGCTATTTAGCACAAGGCCCTGAAAACCTGACATAACTCTGAAGCTAGCCCTGCTTTGAGTGGGAGTTTGAACCAAATAGTTCCCAGAGGTCCCTTCCGATTCAGCTTCCTCTATGGTACAGAACATGAGATCCTATGTGTTATTTATAAAATCTGAAATCTATTTCATACTATTGCAAAAGCTCTTTGCTGAGGTGAGTACCCCTTGTAGTTAATGGCTGCAGCAGAACTGTCATAGGGACTTTAGTCTCAGCTGTGAAAAATGGCAAAAATACATAAAACTTCACTGTAAAGAAATTTGTTCTGAATATTAAAATTCTTCCTCGTGAGGTATTTGAGCATAGACATTATGCTGTTTACTAGTCTCAGTAAGCGACGCTATACCATTAAAAATGACTTTATGGAAGAGTTTGTATTTTTTGGACTAGAAAGAGTGGAAAATAAGTGAAAATTATGAAAAACAGCTAAAGGTGTTTGGAAAAGATTCAATAGACTCATTTTCCAGCTAAACCTGAAAATTTCTGAATCAGTGTTAGTTTTTTTTCAAAATTGTGTTTTGGATACAAATTGCTGAATTACTTTCAGTTGATATTAATAGTTATGACAGCCACATTCCAGAGGACTGGAAAATATGGGTACAAGTTTTATTGCAGTCGTGTCACCCCATAGTGGTAGGGAGATCAGGCAGCATGTATTAAGAAATTTCACGCGTGTCTAAGAATTACATCAAATTCTGTCTCCAATCTTTGCCCTTAAACATGTGTAATATTGACACCCTCAGCAGTATACAGTAGACACCTATTGATTGGTTGCCCAAATCATCCCCTAGGTTTTAGTACCATTTTGATAGATTTTAGAGCAACTTCAATTTTTGTCAGTGAAACTATGTTTCATTAAAAGCCCACAGATGATTTTGTCTGTGTAAATAAACTAATGCTACTATAAAACAATTATTTAAAAATGGTAATATAGAATTTTTTCTACATAAAGAAGTTGCAGATTATCAAGTTTCATTCATATCTGAAGCAAATCCATATCTTAAAATTTAAAAACCCTTTTACAAAGTGGGTCTTGCATTTTCTGTGCAACTCTAGTAACAAGGGGCTATGCTAAAGAGCTAAGTCACCTTGAAAACAAAAACTTACAGCAGGCATTAGAAGAACAAGGAGTTTTGCCACTTGCTATAGAATATGGTACCCTCCAGGTGTTGCAAAGTGCTGAATACGAGCAGCAGAAAAATTATTCCCCATCACCCACTTACTTTTGCAGAAGGAATCCAGCCTTTTCTCCAGTGCTGCTCTAGTACAACTATTAGTGCTAACAGGTAATACCTGATAACAGGGCAGGCTATATCAAGCTTTTCGAGTTACACAGTATCAATCAATGACAATGATCCAAAAGCAAGTGATACCACAACCCAAGCATGGATGATCACTGTTTTACTGTTACTTAACTACAGAAGAAGGGGAATCACTGTACAATAAACAGGCTTAATGTGGCACTGGCCTTTTCAGGGAGACAGCTATAAGGAGATACTGCACCAGTGTGCTGAGTTATTTTAAGGGGGAACCCGTTATTTTCATTTCAAGAGGAACATGGTGGTAAAAGAAGACATTCATGCATGATGGTATAGAAAAGAAGCCTGTTTGTGCCTAATGTAATGGAAAAATTGAGAATTATTCATGCATGTGAATAGGTATGCAAATCTGACCCTGGTGATGCTGCCAAGGTCAGTGCATGGTGATCTGCTGAGTAAGTGCTAATCATTCAGCTTGAAATATGGCTTTATCAGAAAAGCAATTTTGTAAAAAATCTCATGTCATTCTCCAGTTCTCTTTCTCCCACATCTCCATGTCATGCTTGCTCATTTGTCAAGTTTACATTCAGGACTTTTCCAGCTAAACCATCTCCTTGTCAATCAAATCATGTTTCTGCCTTGTGCATTTGTAATGCATCTGAGATAACAACTTAAAATTACTCAAGCTCTTAATAGGGGAGTGATATTCTCAGTAGGACATTAACAGCTAAATCAAAGTATGGGATTGTGGTTGAACTTGAAGTACTACTTAATGTCAAAACCTAGTCCTCTACTGAAAATGGGCCATATTAAGTCATAATCAAACTGGATAAGAACAATCATTAAATTATTGGTACATGTAAACTGAGGTTTTGCAGAAAATAAAAGCTCATACAGGAAGATCTGCAGAATATAAGTAGAGGGGAGATAATTTCCTAATAAAAGACAGTAGAATGTTCCTTAACAACAGCAAAAATTAAGATTTGTTTAGTTATTTCTTTGAGAGTCTTAGGGACTTCAGGACACAACAAGGCACATCAGACTTAATAGCCCACATTTTAGGTCCATTGCAAGCATGCTGGCAAAACCAATGGGATAGAATTAATTTACCTTTTCTCTACCAGCTCATTACAGCAGAAATCAGCAGCAAGCTTGTTCCCTTTGTTTGGGCTGTGCGCCTGCGAATTCATGGTTTAGTTGTCATTGCTGCTTCCTTGGCCCACTTCAAAACCATCTTCCAGATAGAAATGCAGAGAAAGAATAGGGTCCCTTTTATGAAGTATTCTCTTCTTTCACACAATAAATGCTTTTGCACCAGTAAAGGATAGGAAAATATTTCATTGACATGTGTAATGTAATGCTGTAATACTGTAGCTCTGTTAGAAAAGACTGATTTCTATATTATTGCGTGGTGCTGTGGTATCCAAGGATCGCATACAGGAATAAAGCTTGTGGAGCCGGAATGGAACTTGACTGTAGAATTACTTCTTTCAAGAACTAGACTACAAGGACACAGAAAACTGGTTTATTAATGATAATTTCAAATTTAGTATTCCAGGTTCTAAAAGCATGCTAATTTATTCTTGATAAACCTGGGCAGTAATTCCTATGGAGCAGATGACAAAACTGAAACATCTTAGTCAACATAAAGCCATGAAATTTCAATATTCTGACCTGTTTCTGTAGGCTGTAATGACTGGCAGAACTAGCAGATAGTTTTAAAATGGAGCTGCAGCTTTGAGATGCTCCAGTCCTAGGATTTTTACCAGAGATGTTTCCAACTTACCTGTTTAATGAGTTTCAGACAGGACTGAAATTATTGATATATTAAAGCTAAAGCCTAGATATTTAGAGTCATTGCAGACTTTAAGGGTATGCTTCCCATCAGAGTACAGCATGTTAAGCACCAGATATCTGAGCAGTGATCAGCAGTAACCCCAAACAAAGGTCTTTGCAAAAATCCAAAGCAGTTTTTAACAGATCTTTTTTCCATTGCCATTATGTGAACTTACAGAAATATGTGAGATTAATAAGATTCCCAGCTGAACAATGAACAGACCAAAAAGATGCTCAGCCAAGGCAGCAGACATCAAATCTAATGATGATCTGTTTCTTTAACCCAAGCTATTGCTTCTATCTTTAGCTGATTTGATCTTCAGCTACCAACTTCTGCTTCTGCTGCAACCTCTTTTCTACATTGCTGTGGTCTAGCACAATAAGAAACACAAGGTGAGTGTTGGAGGTAAAATTTACACAACCAAAGAGTGGGAAAGGTTGAAAATGTTTGTGTAAAGTTTCCTTATGCTGCAGCTGCCAACATTCTTGACAGAAACATATCCTCAGCTGCCCAGTCTATAACCTTCTCCTATTCAAAGGATATCTCATGAACTCAGGGAAAAGAAACAATATGACATGACTTAGAATACTAGCCATACAGCTGCCCTACAAGTGCGTTCCATTTACTTGTTCACATTGTCCTTATACAGCAAGATCCAAAGATAGAAGTGTATATAATTAATAGAATAATTTGAGAAAATTATAAATTCTATAACACAAAGAGCTAATTTTTACTATTTATATTTTAAAGAGTACATTTTGGATCTAAAACTAATACCTGCACAGTATTTGAACATAAAAAATGCTGAGCATTGAAGTTAAAATATATTTGAACTATGTAGCAAGATAAGACATAATACATACCAGAGATGTGAGCAATCTGAAATAGTTCTTTCAAAGAAATCGGTACATTATTATTAATGTACAACTTATATAGTGTTAAAGAATAAAACAACCTTAAAGTCAAGTGGTGCAGATGAATAATGTAACAGTTCTAAAAGATGAATGCTTAAAAAAGTAGAAAAGAAATGGAAAACCTTCTTTAAGCCTCTACACTTTCATAAAGGTTTGCAATGGAGAAAATTATTAAAATTAATTTCTGGAAATATTTTTATCTGACCATTTTGTAAGGGTTCTTTTTTCAAATAATTGTTTTGGATGAAATAAATAAAAAAAAGTAGAAAACAAAAAGTGGTGGACTTTCTTTTTTGGAGGAACTGGAAAAAAACAAATTACTCTCCTAGAGAACATGATGGAAGGGGGCCATACCTAGGGAGACATCAGAAAGGCACTTAACCTCTTTGAAACACAGACCTACACTCATTCTGTCAGACAATTTCCCCTGTACAAGAGAACATTGAAAAGCAAATGCTTTTTTAATGTGTAGCTTTTTTCAACTATACAGGAAAAGTGCATTTCCAAAGCCCATTTATCTTGAATATGACATTGTCACCCTGCACTGTTGGTTCCAGGGATGCAAAGAAAATAGTGATTAGAAATCAATGTAAAGTTTGTTTTCTTTGGTTTAGGAACCTAAACTCTAGATAAATAAAACAAAACACAAGGGGAGAAAAAAACTTGTATGACTATGCTCCATGAAACCAAGTAAGTAAACTCTATCAAAGCAAACTCAATTAACTCCTCGCCTGGTTCTCCTTTAATCAGTGCAAAATCAAAATCTTTTTGAGGAAGATCAGAGTTTAGATTGGAGATTAGTTGGAGCTAACCCAGAAGTCTTGATAGAGCTATTTTATCCCTGCTGGAATTGACTCACAACATCATAACTGTCTTTAAAAATGCTAAGGAGAAAAGACATACAGACATTGTGTCTCCATTTCACTCAGGATAATGGAAGTCTTAACACTGTGATGGTGGTGCTTATTCCATACGTAGGCGATTAATGTGCTCAGAAGTGTCATTATCTAGACACTTAATGGTAGTCCAGTTTGAGAACAAGTACTCCAGATAATTCAGCTAACAAACCTTTGCATCTTTGAGATGACAACCTTGATGGATTTCACACGGGCACTCTTGTACGTTATTTACACTCTAGGAGTTATTTTATACAGTTAACTGAAAAGACTAGGTACAAATATAAGAAGTGCAGAAGCTTTGTAGTTACAAATTATGTGCCTCATTAAATCTCCCTAGGGACAGCCTGAGAGAGGATACAACATTGTCCTTGTCCAGGGAAGATATTCCTGGCCAGAAGTAGCAGTGCCCCTGGAGTTCACCAGTGCAAGAACTATTAAGAATAGGGAGCAGGGGAGAAAGAAGAACGGCAAATTAAAATTTCATGGTTCAGATAAGAGGAGGGAAGGAAAGACATTCAGACACTGTCAGGAGGCGGAAAACCTCTGTTCCAATTCTCCTGCCATGCTTAATTATTTGTATAAAGTGAAATACCTTTCTTGAGAACACTTTTCTAGCTCAGATTATCCTACGATAAGTTTAATCAGAGTCCTAAAATAGGTTAAAATCCTCTCCAGAAAAGGACTGAATTCAATCAGAATGCGCCACTTCCCACATTAGTTCCCTAATAAGCAAAACTAGGGGGAAAGGAGTTGATATCTCCTCTGGGACATTTATAAATCTTCTGTTTTACCCCCTCCTATCTAAAACTCTCTCGCCAATTCAGGTAGTTTACCCACATTACACTTTTTTCCCAAGTTAGAAGGAAGAAGTTTCCCAGATCTGCCAGGAGAGTGCACCTAGGAAAGAAGATATTTCTGAGACCCTGCTCTGGCACTGGAAGAGCTCTTGCTTGAACCTGGTTTTCTCAAAAATTAGAGGAGCTAATAGTTCTGGGTGGGCTGTTTTATTTATACAGATGAAAAAAAATAACAAACCAACAACAAATTTTCTTGCACAGTTTCATTAAGTTTATGCTACAAGGCACAGACTTTGTTCTGCTCTGGAATTATACTGAATTTCAAAACCTCACAAGAAAATGTTCTCCAGCCAGCCCAGCCCTTTTCCCTAACTTGCCTACTGATATAAAAGAAAACAGCCCAAGAGTGAACTAAGTTTACTAATCAGCTAGATACTGGCATACAGTATCCTCATCCCTGGCCTTTGGCTCTTCTTGTCCCTTCGAACTTCTTTGTCCAGGTTTCTTCACACCTGACATTTTCATCCGGCACACTGGACCTCAGCGCTGACTGACAAGCAGAAGCACCTGGGTGGAGCAGGAGCTCACTCACCCAACTGTCGTAGGGGAAACTCTGCAATGTTAGACACTTTGCAGAGTTGCAGTTGCAGAAGAGTGAACACTGGTCCCCACCCTTTGCCAGCTCCTTGTTGTGTGCATCTGCAGGCAATACCAGGCTAATCCTGTTTCCAGCAGTTAATGATAATTAAGAGGCCTTCATCTCTGCCTGGATCACACGCTGGACATCTCCTGGGCTCATGAGGTTGTGTGAAGGCAGTGGGGTGGAAGACATATGAATTCCTTTAGTGAGTAAACACCATGGAGCACGGCCTTGCTTTCTGTGGCTGTAGAACAAATAGCATGGCAAGATGAATTATTATGTCTCTTCAGCTCTGCTCCATGCAATATTAATGAGGCATATAACACAGCTATGGCTTTACCAAGGTACCAAGAGACCTAGATTCAGCTCTTTCCCTCCCAACCACAAGCTCTGTCCAGCAAACACAATTCATGTCACACAACCAAAAGACACTGAAGTTCATCAGAGCTCTCACGCTCACAGTGTAGCTAGATCCCCCCACCTACCATAGCAGCATCTGATTCTGATCTTTTTGACTCAAATAAATCCTCAGCCTAAACATGAATTCTATAAAGCTCAAGGAGACATAGACATTGTTTACACAGAATGCTCTTTCATCTTGTCTTTTCTTTAAAATCCTAAAACTGATTAGATTGTAATGCAGACTTAGCCCTTCTCTGTTGGTTATTTTTAATGTAAAGGTTTGTAGCTAATCTGTATAGTGCAAAGTAGTGCCTGAAATCATAAACTTTTGGTTTCACTCTCCATACAAGCAGAAGCAGGAAAAAACAAAGGTCCTCAAACTTCTGGCCTGCCGTATCTTCTATGCACATTTTAACGAGGAACAAATTTATCACAGAAACTCTACCATGAAAGAAATAGTATTAAACCAACACAGACCATAAAAAGTGCATTTCAGACCTACTCTGCAGGTTTTTCTAATGGATAATTAATTTCCAATGGCATGCATCCATATGGACCAGCAGAGATACCTTGGCCTGGCAACCATTCTACCTCCTTCTGGAAATGATAGCAAAACGTTCTTCACACTGCTGATGGGCAGCTCTCCTCCTCTTTACTTCTGTCCCTAAAACGTCAACCCTGACCACTGGCTGAGCACTGCAGATAACCCAGAACTCCTCTGGCTCAGAGTCCTCATGAAACTGGGAACTCCAAGAAGGACAAGGAAAAGGGATTGATAAATGGATAGGTGTGCTCAGAAACCTCTGTGAAGATTTTCCTGAGTGGGAGGAAGCACCTTTTTTGCTGTATCTGATTGGACAGCAAAAATCTGAAACTGTGACGGGAAGACTGAAATAAAATTATGTATGTTTCAGAGGAACAATGTTGATAAGAGGGTAAAGGAGGGACCGACCAGTCAGTATTAGATAGAACATAATTAAATAGGGAAAATAAAATCTCTCACATGCAGGAAATCCTTCAGCTTCTCTCACACCTACTCAGTCACTGCTTTCCCACAGAATCAATTTTTCCCTACTGCATTTTTTTCCCTGCTGTTCCTTGACTACATAAAGGTAAAAGGCATTAAGGTCAAGGCATTAAGGAGACAGGGTGTATGCAAAGAAGAGTCAGAAATCCTGAAAACATTGCAAAACTGGATGCCTGAGTGGCTCAAAGCCGATATAATGTAAAACCCCTAAAATTTTATGCAAATAAATTAATATCCATGCAAATATATACATTTTTAATATGTTCCCCTTTGCTCAGTAGTATAACAGATGTATAAATCATGGAACACAGAGATTTCTCACAAGCTACTACCAGAGAGTTGAAAGAATCTGAAATATTTTTTCTTGTTAAAGAACAGCTTAATACTAAGAAACTTTCAGGTAACTGAAAACTGTTCTTTTGGTGCAGTCTTTCTCTTCTACTCATCTCTGTATTTCTGTTTTTCCTTTACACTTTTGCTCTTTCAAATCCCTCTTTATATATATTTTTCCACTACACTTCCCAAAGATGATCTGCTATAAACTGAATGTCTACCATGCACCCCATGTTTTAACACCTTGTTGAAGACAAGCCTTCTGTTCTACAGGAAATTTTTGTGTTTGTATTATATCACCTAATATAAACCAAGTATCTCTCTTGGGGAATGATAAGTTTTGCTCCCTCTGTCATGCAGGTCTAAACACACAGTCAACACTCAATAAATAACACATTTTTCCCTTTCTGTCTTTTAAGGTTTGCCGATAGCAATTTACAGCCAAATCCCTCAAGAAGCCTTAAAGTGACATATCAAATAAAGTTCCATTTAAACAATGCATTTGAACAATACCTTGCTTTACAGCTCACATGTCTTTAAGATAAGAAGCAATAGATTTCTGAAGAGGATGGGTAATAATTCATATAGATGGAAACCCAGGACACTTTCAACTTATGTCTTCCTTGGCAAAGGATGCTGTTTAGTTTCACAAATCTTTGTAGGCACATTTCCATGTTTCACAGGGGACGAAAAGGACAGATCTACCATTGCAGAAGAGCTTTCAGCAGGGGAAATTAATCTCTTAAATGCATTACTACTGAAGTTAAATAAGCATTTTACTGAGCCAAGTATGTTCCCGATTTTTTGTGTCTCAAACTCTCTGGGAAATTATGTGATTTCCCTTAATGTATTTATGTGTAATTGTCCAAACGGATTGCAATCCAGGGTTATTCATTATTTGTTGTATATGCCTTGATCATTTTGCTTCAAGAAACTCACCGAAAAGCCAACAGCGTTTAGCACTTAGAATGCATTTTTTTATTATAGGCGTGAGAAAAGAACCGCAAAAATAGTGTCTGTGTAAGAGCCAAGGAAAGCATACTTTTTGATTTCTCCTTGCGAAAAGTGGCAATGATGGCATTTTCTTTTTCCTTAAACCAGGTTGTTTCAAGGAATGATTTTGGAGCACAGCTGCATCAGCCAGTGAGTCAGCACAATGGAGAGGCCAACTTTAGGCAGAGGGAAGGATGAGGGAAAAAAGCGGCCCAGCCTGAACCTCCAATGGGGTGAAAAACAAAGATCAGGAATAAGGTACTGAGGGAAGAAGATGCACTGCTATCTATAATGTGGAACCACTGCATCCATTAGTGTGTCTGTTCTTTCCTTTGGAGTTCAATACCAGACATTAGTCTTGACTGTCTGGCCACTAGAGTACAGAAGCTTTTCTGAGAAAGTAGAGAATGGAGCAGCTGGGAGCTGTTCTGTGTGGTACTTTCCTATATCTTACGTCAAAAAATAGTTCTTCAGACACCTTCCAAGAGTACAGATCAAAGTAATTTGTTTTCTGCTTACCATCAATCATGAAACAGAGTGGGGTTTTTTTTGTTCTTTAATTTCATTAACTCCTTTGGTCTTCAGAGAATACAGGCTTTCAGTTGCTCTTAGGCTACACATATTCTAAAGAAGGGACATTAAGATGGTGATAATGATGATATGTGTAAAAATGTCCTAATTTGATATTAATAATTTAATATGGGCCTAAGACAACCTCTAGAATAGCAATAAACAATGTAAAAAGTAATACTCAAATGCATTTTCTACCAAAGTGATTACATTTATCTTCCTGGCATTACTGCTCAGAAAGCTTGATGCCAGTTTAATAAGTAAGCACCAACAAATTATCACCAGTTCTTTTTGTTTACCTTTTTGAGTATAGCCTGATTCGTTGCTTGAGGTGCATCACTGAGGCCTGCAAGTTTCAAGGCACTGCTTTGTACATCTTCCACACTATGTACCATAAGGCCATATATCCTAGACAGTGTCTGCTGTGTACATGATCAGCTAACCCCAATGCTTTCTGCACTGCCTGAAGTCTCTTGAGCTTCTTTCCATCCTGCTTACTCCCAGCTATTGTATATGCTAATGCTACCTTACTACCACGTTTTGTGGGTGTAAATAATTTTCTTTCTTCTTTTTCTCTCAGAATAGACAATGTACACTATTTTAGATGTACAAATCTAGAAGAAAAGAAAAAAAGAAAAAAAAAAAAAAGGAGATAAATATACCAGTAATTTTGACATTGAAAGCAAAGATAATTTTCTTCTGGCTAATGTGTTTCCCTGTTACTCAGCCAGCTCTGCTTGATTATATAGAAGACATGTCAGTTGGTATTGACACACCAAGAACCTTGCTGTCAAGACATTTTAGTGAATTATAAATTTATTTCAGCCAATCAAGAATAAGGGTGCATGAAAATATTTGGATGATTAATGTAGATTAGCTTCCCTAGTTCCTAAAGCTTATACAATGTATTAAAATTAGCAAAACTAAAAAACTGTCTTGTCGATGTCCGTATCAGCTAACTGTTCTTTGCCAGTTAGGTTCCAGAAGGCTGGTTTGGGGAAGGTCATGGGAGGGGTGGGTTTGGTGCAGACCTGGATTTATTGTAGGGGGTGAATAGGGCCATAGTCCCACCACCTCTCAAAAATAACACTGACAAATGCCTTAATGCATCAATATCAAGTGAAGCAGTCAAAAACACATCATAGCCCCCTTGCAGCACACTCGTTGTGATGGAGAACAGGAAAGGATAGTAGAATATGCCAGAGGTTTGTGGCAGGAGGTGAAAAATCTGCATGCCTGCCTGTTGGAAAACTACCAGGAAAAAATGCATGAAAAGGAGAATAACTTTGTCAAATTTTTCTTTCTTTCAAAAATGCATTTCCTGTGCTAAGAATTTCAGCTATTATTATATTTAATGACTGTATTTAGAAAATTCTTCATATTCACATATTTAGAAAAGATTTTCACGTATTCAACAAAGAATCGGAATTGAACACCCCCACCCCACCCCCAGCAAGTTAAAGATATCAATAACCAAAATAAAGATAATCCCAAAGGTTGAGAAGTAACCATCCCTCTGAAAAAAAAGGACAAAGATAAAACCAGAGCACTCGAGTTAGTTGCTAATTGAAAGGTTTTCCTCTGAGTCAGACACTTCCACTTGTAAAATGAAAATCCAGCTACCGGCAGCTACTGCAGGACATACACAGCAGAGAAAAAGTGTGGTCAGTTTGGATTTACCAGCATGGAGGTCCAGCTGTGGGGTGTGATTGTCCTTAGATCTCCCCTCTGTAGGTTCAGCAGCCAGGGGTCAGTTACTGCACCACTTACATCCTGAAAGTCACTTCAAAGAAACAATAATCTAACCCAGCATTGTAGAAACAAACACTTTAAATATCTTGCTTTTCAGTGGGAAGAGGTGGATGCTCTGTTCCTTTTTATAATACTGTTAGTAACACCCAAGATTGTATGATTTGGAGCTATTCAACGAGAAGAAATATAAACTAAACAGTACCAGCCACCACTTAACGCTGTATGTTCTAAAGAAGAGCTTTCTTTATGGAAATTTAACTTGCTGACTCTGATGTAAATATAAAATGCTTTTCACTTCTCATTTTGGACACTTACAACAAATGAAGATTATGCTGTGGCCGTCTGGTTGTTTCAGGGCAAACTTAATGATGCGGCTAATATTTAAATAACCAAACCTCTGTTAGGTAAACCAAAAAGCAATAAATTATTTTTTTAACATGCCTAGGCTCAAAAAATTGATATATTTTTGAAAAAAGTTCACAGGAGATACTCTTGACAAAATTAAGGATTCATTGATAACTTCTCAAAGAAAGACATGCTTGATTGAGTACCCAACCAATTTCCTAATTCTTCCATACCACAAGAAGAAGATGGAGAACACATGCATAGACTATGACACATCTATCTTCCTATCAAACAGCAAAGATTAACAAATTTCACTAAACAGGGAACAGGACTGTTCAATACTCATAAAATCAGGAGAGTACTGTACTAATTTTGTCTTGGAAATTCTTAATTAAGCACCTGGCCCTTCTCCTAAGTAGGAAGCAACCTCAGAGGTAGGTACAGACATCTACACCTCAGTTAATCATCTCTTGTCAATGCAGACAAAAGGCACTTGTAGGGCACAATTAATCCTTTTAGGTGTTTGCTTTCAGCTGGAATTAAACAGTCCTTAGAATTGCCTGTCTCTCTTCCCTTGGACTACAAAGTGCTAGCAGGACGCTAGCTCCAGTGCAGACGTACACTGAATAAGGTCCCCGTTTCTTGCTGTTTTTTTCCGAGTTGTAATTCTCAGTATATCATGCGTTGTTTTGAAGGTATTTAACAAATATCAGTTAGGAACATAGGAGCAAAGACTGAAACCAGCATATACAGTATGCTGCTATAGTCAGCAAACAATGTCACTGTATCAATTTCTTAACTTCATTTCATGTTTCTGTCTTGTCAATGTGGTTTTGCCGCAGTTGTTCTTTTGTGAAGCACAAGTGGAATAGCATCACCTTCTGGTGGCTCAGTGAGTGTCTGCTAAAGAATCGCAGGTTGTTCTAATTAGTCCCTAGACTTGTTTCTACAGTGTTTTTCAGTCTCATACATGTCACCCTCTCTGGGTTCTGATTCCTGCATATCTCCTTTATATCTTTTCTTATGAGATTTTCTGACATTTCATTCTTTTCGTACTACACTATGACTGAAGGTCAAAATTTAATTCTATCTCCAAGAACCGGCATTTTGGATCTTCTTGTTCAGGGTCTGTCTGCAAGACTTCAGAGAAGCCTTTTCATCCCATCCAGTCTTATAATCCACATATGGACTGAATCATCACTACCGGCTGTATCTCTAGTTCTCCCACTCAAGCACCTGTTTTCTCTTCTTTGCTTTCTGACCTCCATGCTTCCAAAACCTCGAAAAAATTATTTGACTATTCCATAAAGAGTTGAAAATTACAAATTAAAACAACCCAAAAATTTGAGGGCTCGACATCATTGTTTTGGGCCAATCATTTGACTTTTTAAATATCTGACTCACCATTTTTGAATGCTTACAGATGGGAATACCATAACCTTCTCAATCAGTGAGTTGCAGAGAGGCTTGAACCTCTGTATCCAAGCCTTGATGGCATAATCAATATGTGTAAATAACACAGAATGTCTATATCCTTCAGTCTATGGGTAACAAATTTATAAGAGATTTAAATACTTTCTATAGAAAATAATAGGCATCACCGTAAGTAATACAGACCCAGGCAAAATTCAAGGCATGTACAGAAAAGAAGAGTTGAATTGTTTTGGCCCCTGTATGACTTTTCAGGGTGGTTGCCTATGTGGCCTTAATGTGATATTAATGTAATGTTTTGCATATAAAATACATAAAAACACCACTTGATATTTCTGTAGATTCAGAGCTGGTATTCAGCTGGCATACATGATTCTGTATATTATATCATTAAACCTAATCAAGAAAAAGCTGCCTCTCAAAAATTCAAAACACATTCCTGTTTAAGTAGAAAACCTACTATATATTTATGTAGTGATTTGTTGAGCTGAAATTAAGCAGGCCGATGACTTGTGTAATAAAAAGAGGATTAAAGTAATAAGTTCTTTAAGGTCAAATCCACTTGCCATTATCTGAATATCTACAGCACTAAATTGTGAGTTCTATCAGAAACAATGTTTTAATGCGCTCATCTGAGAATGAAATTTCAAGATGAAAACAAAGGAGACTGACAGGCTAATGCTTTCCTTAGAGTGGCTTTCCAGACTAAATTTCAAGATTTTTTTCTAATTTCTGAACTGTTTAACTCTTTCACTGCAAATCCCTACCATATTTTGTGGGTATCCCAGTTCAAAATGTGTTTCAGTGCATAGTTTCTCCATGCTACTTGAGCATGATTTATTTGATATAAGACTCAACAACTTTCCCTAATTTATATTATCCAGTTAGCTAGAATTATGAAGATTAACTGTAATGATCTTAAATGGAAATTTTAAATACATAGCAACATTGTCAACCTTTAGCACTTTCTCATGACATTCAGTGGTTGTCAAATTGCTCAAATACAGGCATGGCATACACTCCTCAGTGAGTACAGTAACTCAAAGTTTTGTCACACGTACCCAAATAGCCTGCAGTACTGGAAAAGCACTGCTTTCTGCAGAAACAATAGCTTATGATATGCCATTGAGTATGATAATGCCTTATGACAGACATTATATACGTTTGCTGTTATCTGCAAGAAACAAGGAAAATAATTTTCATCACAGACATCCATCCAAGAGCATGTATATTGTGTTTATTTTGTCATGTAGTCTTTTATGTCCCACTTAAATATTTTTTAGGAGGAGGTTTTGCATTTTGAATCAATATTTCTTTATGTCCCAGGGGACCTGCTTTGCTCTTCGATTGTCACTTTGCTTTATGCATATTAACCTCCCACATGCAGACTGAAACAACAAGGGGCACATCCATATTTCAATGCATAATGTAAAACCTCGTGTATCAAACTGGGACAGAACAGTAAAAATAAACATTTTACATATTCTTGAAGTAAATAAATGTGTCCCCTGTCAGAACTTACAATGTTTTTATCATTCTTGTAAATACTCACAGCAGAGCAAATATTAACAGATTAAGACAGGACTGTGATATAGCAATTACCGCTCTATAAGATCAGTAGCTATTAATTCTTTAGTAAAATAGCGTGGGAAATGCTTTCATGAAGCAGAAATTCTTAACATGCAGTGGTTGAGTTACAGTAGGAAACTGGAAATGCACAAGTTACTGGTGTTTCAGTGCAAGCAGCAGTCAGGTAGGGAAGAATGAGAGGGTGGCACATGCCCTTCCCCTAAAAGGGCTGACAAAAAAGCAGACGTGGAAATGCTGTCAAGGGAACATCTCTCCCTTCCACGTCTACAAACATGAACAAATCTGGCTGAGCCCAGCAAAGAACATAAAGAAGACACAGTTGTTAGGAGGGAACATGCTTGGATATCTCCACCAAACCAGCTTAAAAGAAACAGTTTCTTCAGATCCCTATGGGCAGAAGAACAAGTCATAAAAATCCCCAGAAAAGAACTTAAAGTATCTCTGCTTAAGGACTGCAGCTCTGCCCCCCACAAATGACTTTCAGATCTAGTTCTCACACCAGGAGAATAATGATGCTGAGACAGACATACACAGAAAGCTCCAAATTGCAGATCTGCTCAATTCTGCCCTTGGAATATATCCCAAATAAATCATGCCAGTTACTTTCTTTTTCTCTTGGGAATGCACACAAAAACCTTTCTGGTGCTAAAACTTGAGCAATACCACTGCAAGATTACACATAAAATTTAATCCATCTAATAGTGTTGGATTGGGTTTTCTCCTTTGATCTCTCTCCAATGTTATGTTCTCTCGGGAAGAGTTTGTAAAGGGCTTTGTTCTTTCTCAGAAACTAAGAGTCCTTTGCATTTCTAAACTATGTCATTTATTTCTTCTGGGGAGATTGTGAAGATTTGATTATACAGATAAATAATTAAGTAGATTTAAGTGAAAAGCCGAAATAAGTTTAGGAAGAATGTCAACTATGGACAAACTGACTCCTATATCTTTGTGGTTTATAGTGAATAAAGAGAGTGATGTGAAAGGTGTATATTCTCCTTTCAAGGGCAGTAGGAGGGTCATTCTTTCCATCCAGTTGTTGCAGTAGGAAGTGACTGTCTTTTCATAACAATACCAGTTACTCTGAAAACTGAGAAATAAGGATGGAATGGAAAGAAAAATACCTTCTTCTGATAATGCTGATGCAGCTTTTCCATTGGTCCTATCCTGAGAAATATGACTATATATTGTATTGCCAGAATTGTTTAAAATGTCTGTAGCAAGAATGGTCAAGGATTATAAAGAATGCATTTGAAAAAAATTAAATATTAAGAAGAAAGTTTGATACAGATTTCTGCAAGATCATAGAATGCCATCCTCAAGTAATGCAACTTCTCTGTAATCATTTAAATTTGTTTTTAATCTGAAACTGTAGGCCTCAAAATTTGACTTTAAGGTCTAGGCAGAGGTTCCTCTTCCACCCGAGGGATATCAAATACAGAGGTCTATCCAGCAGCCAGCTTTCCCTAGCCATTATGTTACTGCCTTGATGGAAGGAGTGCGGGGGGGGGGGGGGGCGGGTAGGCGGCCAAGTTCAGGCCTCCTGCCAAAACCAGGGAAATTGTCAAGTCTGGACTAATAGATCAGGATGAGAGCAAGCACAGAGAGTCAGGCTGTGGCAGCTCAGCCATGAAGACACTTGGCTATGAGTGAGGAGATCAGGGCTCTTCCTGGGACATTGCTGTTTTGTATCTGAAGCTTGTTTGGACCTTTATTTCAATCGAGTAGGAAAACAAGAAAGAAAAGAATATATCTGCCTGGTCAGAATGGTTTGCTTCTTCAATGGAATAACAAAACTTGCAGACAAACAGAAGCCAGGTGGTAGAATATATGAGTTTTTACTGTGCATACTGTCTCATGAAATTTTGTTTATAGCATCATATTGCCAGTGACAGTAATATTGACATGTAGACTGAAAAACAGTTGCTTGGTGGAAACAAGACATAATTAACAATGATAAATATCTATCTTGAAAGCAGATGGTACTTTTCTTGTGGAGTGCTACATGGGTCACCTTTGTTTTTGGACTTAACATCTTAATGAACATATTGAGAAAGGACATAAATAACATCATGCAAATCTGCAGATGATAGTACACATGAATATTTTCTGAAGACTAAGCATCTACAGTTCTGTGAAGGTCATGGCAAGGTGAAATTAATTGTGAGGAAAATGCAGGTGAAGTGGGAAAATGTCAATGGCTATTTGTGGGGAAAGAGAAACCAGAAAAGTCAATAATGCACAAATGGAGACTAAGTTCCCAGTTCAGACTTCTTCTAATGAAATATCCTGTGCCTGTTCTCTTTCACTAAGATTTACCATTTAATTTGACCTCAAAACAATCTCTCCTTCTATGTAGCTTTCTAAAAAATTTTGCCTACACCATAATAACCTCCGTCCACAACTACTCCTGCCTCTTTGGTGTATTTTCTTCTATCCAGATGCTTCAGATTTCTAAAGCCACAAGTTTTGTCTGGGCAAAGAGGTTGTCCCCCCACACCAATTCAGTGGCCAGCATCTTCTATAATGCAGAACTGTGCTGTGCTTCCCCTTCCCACTCCCTCCTTCGGTTTTATTTGTACAGGTATGTTAGTCTGCAAGGGAGAGAGAACAAAAGTATCTGAACAGTGTGAATTCCCTCTCCCCAGAGGAAGGTACTCAATCATTTAAGGGCCTTAAGTGCACCTCAGGGGTTTTAGATGAGGCAGTCCCATCTCTTCCTTTGGCATCTCTGATGTATTCAGTTTCTTTTTTGTTTATGTAAGATTGAAGACATCTCTTCCTCTCATTCCCCTGTCCTTGAATAATGATGCTGAATCTGTACTCACACAGGCTATTAATTTCATTCAGTTGGTCACTTTTCAAAGTGATTACCAGTGATAAATTGGCATTTTTCATTTAGTGTTACAAATTACAGAGAGTTTATACCTTTCTTGCTTAATCCTAGAAATATAAGGCCCAAATAATGTTTTGGCTTTATGCCAAATACTATTCATCAGGAAAATCTGTTTTTATGACAGCAGTCATACAATAAAATCAAGTGGTTTCACAAAATAAACATGGCATAAGAATACAGTGTGTTAAATAGTCTGTTTGATCTGGGAGAAGTTAAATTCCTTACTGTATGTATATTTGCTTATGATTTATTTTTCTTTGACACGCATACATGCAGGTCTGTGATCAGGGACAAACACACATTTTATATTTGATAATTTTCTCCTTTTGTAGGCAAATTTCTGACATTTTCTGGGCTATAAGTTGTTCCCATTTGAAATTATTTCATAATTGCAGTTTTTACAGTTTGGAGGTACTATGTTACAATACAGAAAATGAATATCATGGCAGAGCCATTCTTTTCAAATCTGTATCACAATATGAATTTCAGCAAGTTAATTCATCATATAAGGGCTGCACTGAATAAAGGATAATAGGAAGGACAGTGGGAAGATAGAAAAACTTCTAAAACATAACCACAGGAATCCAGCTTATGAAAGTGATAAGATAATTATCACCATCCCATGCAATTTCCCATCAGGGAATAATACTGTAGGATGTGTGGTGCCAGGCTTGTGAAGTTACCTGCATGGACCAGGAATGGTAAAACTGCAGAGGCAGTCATTTTATGGAGTTGAGAGGGTGAGGGGAGAACAGTGCACTGCGCTACAAGGTTTTTACTCATCACTTACTAAAACTAGATCTCAGCAGTGTCATTCTGCTTGTTGCCATAGGAGAGCAAAATTAAAACCAGGGCACGCAAGATCAAACCTTCACTTTAAAGTAAATGGCCATAGCCTATTTATACTGTAAGTAATTTTAAGGGAGGGATTATTTTCTTTGACATGTTTTCACAGAGGCCAGAAAGAACTATGAAATCACCCAGACCCCTCTTTTCAGCTGTCACGGGACACTGTTCTTGCATCAGTTACCTTGTCCTGAGTCCAACAATCAAAGTGTGCTTTGCTGGGGAGGCCAATATGATATTTGCCCTGTAGAAGCTGCAAGGTAGGGTGAGGTACCACCAAAAAAGCAAGGCAATATGCCCAGACCTTCACAAGAAGTCAACGTTACATTCAGAAAAGGAAGCCAAAATATAGGTAATATTTTCTGACCTAATATGAAAAAAAACCCCTCCCCTTCCTGACCAGAATTCTGGCCATCAGTATGGCAATAAACTTGTCAGGCTGTCCAGCCAGAGCTACGAAAGAAAATTTGCTCTGCCTTGTAGCCCTGGCAGGTGACCTTCTAACGTCCTTCCCTAGCTCCCACCAGCCTCAGCACTTTGAAGGAACACAAGAATTAGTGCATTTGGCCCATACTGCATTTGGAAAAACAATCTTTTTTGACGCTGGCAGAGGAACTGGCTGAATCCCTGGAGCAGCCAATACCTCAGGTCAGTGATGACAGTGTTATGGGTGATGCAAAGTGGGGGAGGAGCTTCCTATTGTCCCCTTGGCCTGTGAAAGACAAGCAGGGATCATGCTCTGGGTTAGGATGGTCTTCTGAAGACACATGTGGCAAAATAAAGAGATGTACCCAGCAGGAGGGAAACCAAGTTTTTATGTTGTAGTTTGCTTGCTGTCTTTAACAGTAAATGGTCCACTCAATATTTTATTTTGATTTTCCTCACAGTGTGGTTGTCATATTCTGTCCAAGGTCATAAACTCTCCTTTTTTCCCTGAGTTCCAGCCAAAGCTCTCTCTTCAGCCAGGCTGGTCTTCTTCCCCACCAGCTCGTCTTTTGGCACACGAGGACGGCCTGCTCCTAAGTTTTTAAGATTTCCTTCTTGAAGAATGTCCAGCTTTCCTGGACCCCTTTGCCCTTCAGGACAGCCTCCCAAGGGACTCTGTCAACCAGGCTCATAAACAGGCCAAAGTCTGCCCTCTGGAAGTCCAAGATGGCTGTTCTGCTGACCCTTTTGCTGACCCTGATATTTGATCCAGGCACAAAGCAGTGCCAAAAAATATATACAAATCAAAAACAGTAAAGGAAGAGAGATGTTTATATAAAGGGTTTGGAACAATGTTTTTCTCCCAAGCTTGATCCAATTTACAAACACTTGTATTATTCTTCTTATAATGCATTTTCAATGTCTCTCTCAAAAGGTCATTAAAGTGCCTGATGTGAAGTGTCCAGCCTGTACCCAGGATGGTACAAACCATCTGTCAGGGTTCCCAGTGCATTTCTGTTGAAGTGCAGTATAATAACAGCAATCTGTTGCTGGAATTTTAGTTCATCTGATCCCAGTTAGGAAAGATTTGCATTTTTCATGATCTCACTTCATCAGACAACTCTGTAGTTGTCCCTAATGTTGTGAGCTTTGCCTTGGTCAGATAATAACATTGTCTAATGGTCTTTAACGTGTTTATGGTACAGTTGTGTCCCAAACACCTTTCACTGTTTTTTTGGTATAGGAATTTGGGCATTGAAAGGACACCTGAACATCTCACTCCTTTTGTTCCAACATGAGTATTTTCTTTCATCTGCCCTGCAGCCCCATGTACATTTTGTATCTCATTTCATTTGTGTGAACCCGATCCCCACCCAAATATGCTGTTAACTTCCCCAAAATTCACCACTTTCAGTTGCTGAATAAGCCCTTCTTAGCTGTGATATATATGATATTACTATAAAAAATGTTCAAGGACAAGACAAATGATCCAGAAATTATTATGGACTCCAGTAAAACAACACTGCCTTGTATCATCAGTCTTGCTCTCTCTTTTCTCCTTCTTCTCCTTTTGTTACAGATTGCTCCCTGTAGTTTGACCCTTCATCTTGCAGCTTCTTTTCTGTCATACTGCCCTGAGCTCTGTGCATATTGGCAGGAGCTCAGTACATTAGGTCAGGCTCCTTGGCACTCACTGACCACAAATTGGGCACTCTGAGTTTTTCTTAAGGAAGGTGATCATTGCTGGTTTGCATTGTACTGTTTTGTTTGAAGGAAGTCACACTGCCACGGAGTGCTGCTGTACCGGGCATGCTAGAAAGCAACCTGGTTAGTCAACACTAGAGGATCTGTCAGTTGGGCTGGCCACGCACCGTCAAAACCTTTATGTACTGTAGAAGGGGATAAAGTTCCTGTAGTGAGGGTAAAAACAGTCTGGGTTATTCTTGTCTCAGGCAAAGACAAACCCACCATGAGACTGCTTCTGCTAAAGGACCTGAGAGCACTTGGTAGGGAATGGTGGAAGCTAGAGAAGTCTGGTGTGTGCCTTAAGACTTGGGTTTGGGTGAGACTAGCCAATGAATTAATTTTGTGATATCAACTGCTACATATCACTGTATATTATTACCTCTGTGGTGGCTATATGCCCATCACTGCACTGGGCATCTCACAGCGCCTGCCTCCACCACTCCAGATTTGGCGATCTGAACCCGACTCCCTTCCAGTCACCACATTAATGAAGAATGAACTTTGATGCAACTGGACAAGCACAGCGGTGATGAAATCAGAACTGGCTTCACCACGCGGCAATCCAATACCACATACCATCTTTCCTGCCCTGAAAGACTGTTATGACAGATGGAGCCCAAAGTCATGGACCAAATGAACGCTGTGGGCATTTCATAGGGATGGCTAACAGACCAAGGGAAAGGTATCTGTGTGTATATAGATAAAAAGATCGGAAAAGTGGTATACTAGAAAGTGTGGGACCTGGGCATTACATAAAAGGTGTAGAATAAGGGGTGAATACTGTCCTGGTTTCAGATGGGGCAGAGTTAATTTTCTTCCTAGTAACTGGTACAGTGCTGTGTTTTGGATTTAGGATGAGAACAATGTTGGTAGCACACCAATGTTTTTGATTGCTGGTAAGTAATGTTTATACTGTCAAGGACTTTTCAGCTTCCTAGGCCCTGCCAGCAAGAGGGCTGGAGGGGCACAAGAAATTGGAAGGAGATACAGCCAGCACAGCTGACCCAAAATTTCCAAAGGGATATTCCATACCATGTGATGTCATACTGATTGTATAAACTGGAGTGAGTTAGCTGCAGGTGGGGCAATTGCTGCTTGGACACTGGCTGAGCATCAGTTAAGTGAGCAATTGTACTGTGCATCACTTGCTTTGTGGGGATATTTTTCTGTTGGATTTTATTTCTTTCTCTTTTTATCTCCCTTTCCATTACTAATAGTAGTAGTAGTAGCAGCATATCAGTAAATTAGTATTATATTTTACTTTAATTCAATTATTAAACAACCCACAGGTTTTTTTCTTTTTCTTTTTTACTGCTTCTCTTCACTGTCCCACCAGGGGAGGATGGGAGTGAGTTAGTAGCTTTGTAGTACTTAGTTGCTGGTTAAGAGTAAACCACCACATGGTTAAAGCACCATCCTCAGCATTTGAAAATGAATGGTATTACTAGCATTCAACCCTCAGATGGGCAGAGGCAGTCTGATTTCTCCCGACCCATCAAAGATAGAAGTGTTAAATGTTACTTTGAACATTTCCGATAATATTGATGCTGCAGCAACCCACAGCAGCTGCCTCCATTATCTAACCACCTGTAGGCTTGTGAGAATTTCTTAATATAACACCTGTCTTTGCCATACAAAGTAAGCCAATTATTTCTTATTCTGCTCTAGTTGACAAGAAAGGAAGGCGAGCTCTGCCTGTATTCACAGTGCACTTATAAACTCCTTTTCCTACTGCTCTCCTTTTATCTATTCTCCTGATCTGTGTTTGTGCAAAGAATTCTCCTTCCTCTTTCTCTCAATAAATGTTGATGAAACAAAACATATTCAAACCCAGCCTGTCATTCTGAGGACAATTTCTTGCATATCAGGTTTCCAATCCACAATTTTAAAAATACTAGGCAAGCAAAGTATGCTGTGAGTCTTGAAAGACAGCTGGAAACAAGCTGGACTTTTACTAGAAAAGGTGGAACCATAGTTTTTATGTATAACTTTCCTGTTTCTAAAATAACATTTCATCAAGATAAAAAAATGAAAGAGTCTTATAAAGGATAGAATTAAATCTTAAACAATTCAGGACCTTGTTAGGAATTTTCCATAAGGATCACTGAACCATTTAATATAGCTATTTAATTTTGTGGAATGTCTTGTGTGTTATTTTATAGTGAATGAGTTTTGCATATAAAAGTGCATGAAGCAATAGCATTTATTTCTAAAGTCTTGTGTGACTTTTAGTAGTAGAGGCAGGTGCCGGAGTGATACTTGGAAAATGACATTCAGAGTGTATCTATAATGCAGCTGCAAAGCTAACTTCTTACAGATACTGTCCCATCACCATGACTCAGTCCTGATCTGTAGCGAATGTACAAGTTTTGTAAATCTTCTTGGCCCATGCAGTTACTCTCCTTACTGCAGTTTGATGCATAATGCAAATCCAGTACATTGGTTTTGCACGAGTAAGTCAGAACTAAGACCCTCCAAATACATTATATGCATGGGACAATAAACTTGAGAAATGAAAGGAGTTTTTCACTCCTGGTAAAACGGGCACGGTTAAGGCAGGTGGACTGCATGTGCAAAGATGCATCTCAGAGCAAAAACAATTTGAATTATCCCATTCTTTCCGGAAACCCTGACCAAACACGTAGCTGGTGGAAGATCTGTGTACTAGACCCTTAGGTTGCAATTACATTTCACAGTGGTTTATGGTATGAACTCTAGTCTCAGCATTTTGTGGGACCTTGACTTTTCTGCTCTTCATTTCTTTTTTTTTTTTTTTTTTCCCTCTGGAAGCAGTAGAGTAGGAAACTCATTTAATTCACAGGTCTTGGCTATAGCTGCACTCAGGATTCTTCTCTACCTAGAAGCATCAAACAAACCTTATCAACCTCCATTTCTCCTCATCACAAAATATTCCACTGTGTCTCACTCATCTGCACTTTGTCTTCCCCTGAACAAACTATGATTGATGTTCTCTATCAGTATATGCTAACCTACCTTCTAGGGTAATTTATTTTCTTAATAAAAGTTAAGAGCTGGTGGTTTGCTACTGCTTCATCTGTGCTGCTAATCATCCTGATGAGTAGGCTGTCAAAAACAATTCCTTCAAAAAACAGGGGGAAATGCAGAAAGCAGATACACAGACCTGTAAATAGTGTATTAGCAAACAGAGAGAACTTTTTTTCAATAGCGCTTATGATGCTTCAAGAGTTCTGCACTGAACTATGAAGTACACAAAGGCTTTAAATGAACCTCATGGTTCACCAGATTTGTGAACTTGTGTCCTTCTAGTAACTGTTGAGTATCCTGGCTTAAGTACCTCTTACTAGATGTGGCCTACTTGAAAAGAATTCAGGAGAAAAAGGTCTGCAGATGTGTTTCTGAGGAGGAGCTCCATTTTCTCAGTGATTCATGTGGTGGACCTGGTAACAAGTAAATGAAATAATGAAAAACTATAAGCTGGCTGAAAACTAGCAGAAACTTGCTGATGCAGAAACATTAGATTATAAAATAATTGTGATGGCCTGCCTCATTGGTAAAATATTATTAAAATGGGTGTGGGGTGGGGGGTTGGGGATGCGCAGGCAAAGGGAAAAAGGAAAGTACAAGCCTTTCCAGATAGGTGAGGAATGAGCTTTAGGAACTACTAGGTGGTTTTTGTTTGTTTTTTTTTAACTTCCCCCCCAGCCTCCCCTTTTATAGGCATTTGTAACACAAATACCTATAGAATCTGGAATTGCTTATGGAGCAGATGATTAAAAACCAACAATATCAAGAAAAGCAAGGACATTCAGGTCCATATGGATGAGTCAAAACCTGCCTTCATTCACTCTACAAATCCTGCTGGTACCAGCAGTGCCATGTAACAATTTCAGAACAGTTTACTGGCAATGCAGATACAAGAAATCAGTGGGATGGCAAGGGTTGTATTTACTTTCAGGAAAGAATTATATCAGATGTAATATGAAAGCAGCCTTCATCACTTATTAATGAAGGGTGAATTTATTAGAATCATTATTCCTGGAATTGTGTGTGTGTGTGTATAAATTATGGTTAGGCATAAAACTGATATACTTTCAGGTCACATGAGATAAGATTTCATTCCTCTGGCAGTGTGTGCTTGACAAGGATAGAAGAAAATCGTTTGCATTTTCATAGACTAATAGTAATTCTTCTGCATCGTCATGCTATAGTGTTTTATATCATCATGCTGTAAATACTATATTTCTGATCAAGTGTATGATTTTTAAAAATAGAGACAAATTCTGACAAAAAAGATTGTTAGTCTTCTGTTAGGGATGTGTAGGCATCATTGTTTCACTTGGCTCAGAGATATCCAGGGTCTACCATAGACAAATCCAGGCGACAGAAGTACTGACAGTGTTTGGAGAAGTGCTATCCACCCTAAGAGAGGAAATTAGAATTAGGCACTACATGAAAATAAGTAGGATTCACACAAGAACTAGGGGTGGAGGATGCATCTGAGAGAGTTGAGGGCTCTCACTGTGAAGTGCATCTCTATCATGTCTGAAAAGTTGCAGTAATCATGGGATGTCCTCAATGACTGGAAAAATGTAGACTTCATGTCCATCCTTAACAGAAGGCAAGAAGATGTAGAAGAATTTTCTTTTTCCAGAAAGAAAATCCGTGGGATAGTTGCCTCACATCAGTCCCTGGCAATATCATGGTGCAAGCCTTTACAGAAGCCATTTCAGGCACTTGAAGGACAAAATGTGATTGGAAACAACCCACATCAACTTACAAAGGGCAGATCTCTGAGTTTAATTGACTGGCTCGGGAGACAAGGGCAGACTAGTCGACATTTATCTTGACTCTAGCAAGGCTTTTGACATATTCTCCCATAGTAAACCTATAGCCCGCTGGTCAAAATATGGAGTGAATGGATAACCTATGAAAGGGTAAAACAGAGTGGACCATGGCTGCTAGGGCAGTTCAAACACCAACTGGTTACCAGTTATGACTAGCATTCCTCAAGGTCTGATAATGTTTAACACCTTCACTGATGACCTGGACCATTGGACAGAGCACACTCTCAGGAAGTCTACAATATGCCAGGCTGCAGGGAATAGTCGATATGCTGGAGGGTTGGGTTGCCTTCAAAGGGCCCTCAAAAAGATGAAAAAATGGGCTGACAGCAACATAAGTTCAAAGGCAAATGTCAAGTCCTGCATCTGAAATGGAATAATTCTGTGCAACACTTCAAGAAGGAGCTGTATTGGATAGAAAGCAGCTCCAAAGAAAAGCAGTCCTGGTAGACAGGACACCTAACAGCAGTATGCCCTGCCAGCAATGCCAGCAATGCCACAGTCGGCACTGTATTGGCTAGAGGGTAACTAGTAGGGCAGGAAAAGCTATTATTGGCCTCTGTCTGGGACTTCTGAGACCACATCTGGAGTATTGTGCCCAGTTTTGAATGTTCCAGTAAAGAACCAGGTGAACAAGGAGGGGAGATAACCCGGGGCCTGGATCCCCTTGTTTCCATTCAATAAAGAGATGCTGAGGAAACTCAGAGAAGTGTTGCATAAGGAGGAATCTAATTGCAGTATTCCAGTATCTGATGCAGAGCTACAGAGAAGATAGAACCAGACTTTTAGGAGGTACCCAACAAAAGCACAGGAGGTAACTCTTAGGTGTTATAGCAATAAATATTGGACTTATGGAAAAAATATTCACAATGGGTTAAGTGCTAGAACAGGCTTCTAAGAGAGGTTTGGGAATTTCCATCCTTGCAGATGTTCAAAACTTGCCCAAGGCTTTATCAACCTTGCCTATTTTTGAAATAAGTCTGACCTTGAACAGGAGTTTGGAGGATGCAGAGGCCCCTTCCAGTCTAAGTTTTTCAATGATTCTCTGAAATCTTGGTTATTTTTTCCATAGAAACCCAGATATGAATACAATTTTGTTTGTTTGTTTGAACTCACACATGACTCTGTTCAGAGGTAATGAGCAGACACCACTCTTTATGTTGTGTCAGAGTATCTTCTCAGCATAGCCTTGGTGCCTCTGAAAAACATTTTTGAGGTTTGCAGAGTGCAAATGGAACTCGGATAGTGATACATGTTTTGCAGACTATCACCTCACTACAGGGAACAATAACTAGTTGCATGGATTTAGTGTGTTCTTGGAACGTAATGGTAGCTCAAGAGAAAAAAGCTTTTGGTATAGTTTGTCATGATTCAATCCATCCTGAAATTAAAAACAGCATTTCTTTTTTAAGATTCCACTGTTTATTTCCTATCAACAACAGATTTCCAGATATATTCTAGCAGTCAGTAAATGTACAGGTAATGTGAGAGAGATGAAAAAATGATTACTTGCATCTTTTTCAGTGACTCTCAGATCTCATTCTGTGGTTACATAAAATTCACAAGAACTGTTGGGCATTATGAGAAATAAATCACCTTGCATGGGTCTGTTTGTACTATCCATCCCATGAAAATACCAGAAGGATGTAAAAGAAGTTGTTCAATGGTATTTTCTAACTAATTAAGGCTTGCAAAGACTGACTCATATATGGTTTGTAAATAATTAATAAAAAAATCTGTTGTTCTCTAGAAGCATTGAAGAAAAAAATGTGCCTTGTTCTGAAAGAAAAACATTTTTTTATGCTTTAAATGCCAATTCTTTGAAACAACACAATGGTGAACCATGTAAAGTTTTTATTTAGGGACCAACAAGAAGGATGTGTCCTGTAAAAAAGGGCTTATTAGTCCTTACTCAGCTTTAGTAAGCAGATTTCTATATATAAAACTTTAATGTGCAGTTGGCACTTGTCTAAATTTTAGTCAGCAGTTTCTGTTTTGTAGTTTACCAGTCAAAATAAACTGGAACTGCAGTCCACTGTCTGTAGAATTTAATCCTCATCTCATCATGCCTGGACTATGAGTGAAAAACTCAGCACTGACATTTATGTTAAAAAAATTTAAATTGCTTTAAAATAAATGTTCTGGCTTGTTTAGAAAAATATACTGTCATTTTATATATTGGTTGTACTGCTGCAGCTTGCTGTTTCAGTTATTTCATTCATTCAGACTGGGTAGCTATGGTATTATATTATTTCCTAACAGCTGACTGAAAGACCACAAAAAGGAATTTCCAAAAAACATAGTTGAGACTGTATATTTGGCTACTATATATTGAGTTGAGGTATATATATACAATGTAGTATATACTACATAGTATATATAAAACTATATATAACTATATATAAATATATAGTTGAGTCCATATATTAGGCTGTTTAGCTTGTATAAAGCTATTTCTCAATTTGCATTCATCTCTAAGTAATTCTAAGATATATCACTGAGTACTGGGTTAGCCAACATTCTGCCATAGGGACTGTTGCAAAAAATGAAAGCCTAAATTATAAAAAAAGTGTTGTCTACAACAAAGAATGACTGTCTTCTTCACTGCATATGTGTGTCTTAGTGGAAGAAGTAGGACTGAGAAGAGCATGGTCACACAGAAAAGCCAGGCTCACCATTCCCTATGTAAACTCCTGTTTCTGTAATAAAGTGAAATTGTAAAGCCAGTGACAAAACTAAAATTAGATTCAAAGAACTCCTGGAGTATAATGCATTTACATTCCTCAGACTGTAGGGGGATTCTTTATTCTCCCAAATAAAGAAAAGGTCTTCAAACTTTTAAGAACTAGAACTGTCTGGAACGTTTTTTTTCCAAATTATATTTTGGTTCAACATAACATCTATTGGAAAAGGTTCTTCATCATGAGAAAGACTGGGTTTATAGTATGGTACTCATATATAGTATATATGAATAATCCATACCAAGCCAGGGGAGGGCAGAAAGATGTTTAAAGTCCAGATTGGCCCAGGACTAAATAACAAAACAGAACAAAAAAGAATGAAACAAAAAGTTTTATTATTCCATGGTGTGCCTTCATTGTATATCTAATATGCAATTCTAGTCACAATCTCAAACCAGTAAAGCGAGAGTCAAAAGTACACAGAGCAACGAGAGTTATGAAATGGCTTCTATTCAAGTTCCAGGAGTCTACAGGGAAGAGAGAACTTCAAGAGGGACACCAGAACAGTCTGGAAAATAATGTGTAGACTGGAAAAGCCAATAAGGAGTGGTTGGTTGTTCACACTACCCCTCTGTACAAGCACTAGGAAGCATTAACTGAAGCCAACAGTAGTAGATTCAAAAGAAATGAGATGTGCTTTCTCATACAATGCACAGTTACCTTATGGACATCTTTGTTGTGTGACCTGGATGGAAACTTCTGTGAAAGCAAACTGAGAAAGAAAAGAAAGGAATCCACCAAGAGCTGCTAAATGCAGAGATCCCCTTGACGTCACCTGGGAACCACCCACTCCTAGAGGAAGGAAGCAAGCTCTGGTGAACCACCATTGTTTCACTATCAGTATCACTATATCCTGCCCCGTGTATTCTTCCTTAAGCATCTGCCACTGGCCACTGCTGGAAACAGTACTAGCCTCACCAGTCCTAATTGGACATTTGATCTCCTCCAGTACAGCTCTTCTTATGCTCTGGAACACACATGTGCATCATATAGGTGTATGTGCATTCCAAAATGGAAAGATTTCATCTTTCATTTCTATGCACAGGAAACAAGTTGTTCCATGAACTTCAAATTGGTGCAGCCAGGGTTGCTATGAGCTTGCACCCTTTGTTCCCTGATCTTTTTCCTCCTGCCTCTGGGATGAAACAAGAAGCAAAAGGTATTTTCACTGGTTTAAATGTATACAAGTGCTGCATGCAGTAGGTGCAAAGCAATTTGACCTTTGGACCTTCAAAGTAGATGAAAAGTGATGTGTTAACTGCTGTTACATGTAAGAACACCTTCCATTATCCAGCTTAACAGATTGCAATGTTACAGTTTTGATACCTTAACTCTACTGTTAAATTTATTTGACACTGGCCTATTACCTCAAAAGCTATCAGTAAGGTAACAGATAAACAGACAAATGAAGATTAAACAAAAGGACAGACAACTTGACTTCATAAGCATTATTCTTTTTGTTCTGAAACTTCAGAGCTTGCTGTGAAGTGGAATTGCCCCTTTCTAGTCAGATCCCTAGGTTTATTATGTACTTTCTCTACTGATATACTAGGAACTACATTACATTCACTCTCTGAATTACTATGCCTTTTAGACGCTAAGGAGAGTGGTAAAGAACAAAGTTAGCTGCCTCATTTGTCATGTCTTTCTTCCATTACAACCTGTTTGCCTCTACCCATCTGTCATCCGCATAAAAAAGCAACTCCTCAGTCTCTTAAATCTGTCCTGAAACACCAAAAATAAGAGCTCCAGGAACAAGAAGAAACTTGTTATTCTGTGCAAGCTGAGATGCCAGAATGCCTAGAAACTGGCTTTCCACTCCAGTCACTTCTAGCTGGGTCCCTTCCAAAGTCTGCTTTTCCTCTCCCAGTCACATACTCCCCTTCCCTTCCCAAAGCAACAGAAGAGCCGGCAGCATCAGCTTGAAGGATAAATGTCTGGGAGGCCAAGAAGGAAGAAACCCTTGTCAGAGAAAGGTAAGCTAGGCTGGTTCTGGTTTTATGAAGAAGACCTTCCTGTGGAAAGCAAGTAGTCTGTAAGCTGTCATTCTTCTCTGAAATAGCGGCATATGAGTTCATTAATGTCTACCTGCCACCTCCATATTAGACTTCAAAACATTTCTTGTACTGCTACAGATAAGAGGTTGAGTGAGGGATCTGTCAGACTGCACCACAACAAGTCGTTCATCCTGTAGGAGTTAGACAATGAGAATCTCCTCCTTCAGGGGAAATTGCTCAAAGTATGTGTAAGCTAAACCCTCAGATGTGAGCCCTCCTTATGAGGCACAATTCAAGTTTGTCTCGGTAACCTGCATATTCCCTGAGTTGTAGCATGATGCTTACCAATATTCCTGCAACGTACTGAAGAACAATATATTATTTTTAGCAACTGAAACTGTGACAGGTGTCCTCCCCTTTACTGCCTTTGAAATAAATATCTCATATATTCTGAAAGAAAAACCCTTATACATATTAGAGCATAGCAGTGACCCTGTGATTACTCTGAAAACTGTGTGCCCATACTTTATTGGCAGGTGACAAAGTTTAGAATTATACTAGCAATTCTTCAAGTTAAAAGTTCCCAGAGAATCATTAATCAAATGGTTTAGTTTTACTCCTAAATTAAGAAAATTATATGACCCCAGAGCGATGGTCATATCTTTCTACCAATTGCTTTTCAATGGTTTTGAGAAGAAAAAAACCCCAACAGAACAAACAACCCCCCCCAAAAAAAACCCAAACAAACAAGCAAACAAAACCCCCAAACATCTACAGAGGCATATGTAGAGTATTTTAAATGGTGGGGCAAACCTTTCCATACTTGTCTTCTCTGTTTGATGAAATTACAGAAAGGCTACGAATTTGCATTCATTTATGGAAATGAAAAGTAGTATAGGGAATATATAGGGAATAAGGAAAACAAAAAAATTATTTCATGGTGTACCTGCACTGTGCATCCTACATGCAATTCTATTCCCTGACAACTCAAACCAGCAAAACAGTTTTGGAAAAAGCACAGATAAAGTAAACATGTCTTTCCTCAAAGAGTGCTTGGCTGTATATACATGGGCATGCCTTTCAGTGACTTGAGCTCAAGATCTTTCAGTGTAAGATCAAGAATCACATAAAGTCTGCCCAGAAATTCCTGTTTCTCTCTAAACAACAAGGACTACCTTTGGTCAAATAATCCATTCTTTTGCTATATGTAGAATCACCTGTAGGCACTTCACAAGGACACAGCATGAATAGCAGCAGATTCTCCTGCTCAAGAAATGTTAGGAATACTTTTTTTTATTTTTATTTTTTTCCTTTTTGTTTAATATCCTTTTCATATCCACTCAGCATTTAGTTGCCTGCCAAGGCCCTAGTCCCAACTGCTGAACAAAGATTTTTGGTCCTGAGTATTTGGAATGCGTTAGTTAAAGCTGACATATTAGTAAATTAAGATGTGCAAGAAACAACCTTAACATCCCTACTATGGACATCATGCCAGTACATGTATACACACTCACGCATATATCTGCTCCCTTGGAAAATAATGTCAGCCTACACTGTGACCACAACAGTAGAAAAGAAAGCTACTGTGCTCAAACCATAATCCTGCAGTTAATGCAGCAGGGAGCAGATCCAGAATCATCTGTCATCTGTGCAGAGCAGAAAGTGGAAGAACATTTGCAATAACTACAACACTGGTTGAGCTCCTTTTATCAGTCCAGAGCAAATTTACTTTTAAAGGTTCACAGGCAAGGTGAATTCATTCATTCCTCAGGTTTTATTATTTTTAATTTTTTTTTTATATTTATTTTCCAAAGGACATAGTATTTAAGCTGTTCTGTAATTAAATATGAATATGCTGAAAATCTTTGTAGCGTATTTTACCTCTGTTTTTTCTACAGACCTGTCACTACCAGCTCATATATTTCACCTCAGAAGGTAAAATTGTTTCATGAGCTAACATTTTCCCTTCAGCCCCATGAAGCCCCAGCGGGCATATTTCTAGATGCATTTGAAAGCAACAGAATCAGCTGTGCACCTCCGTATGTGAAAGGTCTGGTCAGACTAGTCTCATTTTAAAATCAACAGAATTGACACAAAGATTGTTTTGCTACAACAGAGCGATTCACAGCTCCAGTATCGGTTGATGCCAAGTTTTTAAAAGGTTTTAATAAGCCAAGCCGGCCAAAAGTCAGAACATGACATAGCTGTGTGGCATTGCTGCAGAGCCCGATATCCCCAATCAACCACAAATTAATTTTCACAAAGGGTAGAGGAAGACATTCAGAAAGGAGTGATGTGCCCTGACACTGTCAATCTTATCAGTGTGATATTGCATTGACATTCTAACCATTAGCTATGAACCTATGTAATGGTTACAAATTAAGTAATGAGACGAAATTAAGGAAAGATAAATTTTGGAATGAGGAGCTGAAAATGACTGAGGTCTGCAAGGCAGGAGCAATATCAAAGACAACTGTGGGAAATCTGATTTCCAGGACTAAATTGTACAAAGAGCTGGAGAGTATAGAAAGATATAAATTCTGCTGTGGCAGGCATTTGGCCTGTAGCTTTGTAATTTATACAATATTGCTATTAAAGTGAGATGAGAATCTTTCAGCAAAACATATTTTCTGGAAAAGGCTGATTCATGTAAACCAGATTTATTTTTTTTTTCTGTAGAAATATTTAATTTTTGGTGAAGCGTTTGCTGAGAATTGTTTCCCATGTCTAGGGGAGAATCACAGGTAAACATCTGCTACGGTCCCCTTCTCAGCACAGGATATCGGACCACTCTTTGCTCATCATGAAGACAGACTTCCACACAGAAACAGACGAGTGAGGCTAGAGAGAAAACATGTGGAAGGAGGAACCTGCATCAGCAGTTTCCACACTTACCGGGATGGTCCCACCACAAGAAGTCTCAGCTCCTGGGCCTTTTCCCACTGACTTTGATGTTCTTTTGTAAAGGTCGGGTATGAGGGGTGGTTGAACTAAGACACTTCCCACACTTCTAACCATGCAAGAGAGATTCAGGTTAAGCACCCTGAAAACACTTCATACGGAACAGAGGCATGACTGTACTTCAGGGCCCGGATTCAGACAGCGCTGAACTATAGTTTAAAGAGCACATTAGCACTTTAGATACTGCATAGGTCTTTCAAAAACACTGCAGTGTCTGGTCGTCTGAAACCAATCGTTTCATTTCATGGATAGAAACAGTCACTAATTAATTACACTATTTATTCCTCATCAAATTAAACTGCCTTGTTAAAGGTGCAGAACCAATATAATCCATACAGTAAATTGGCTGTATTCTTACAGTTACACACATTTTCTAAAAGCAGAGGAGCAGTAGCCTGTTTCCTTCTAAAGCAAACAATGGGAACAGGTGCCCCTTATAAAATTACAGCCTTAAATACCTGCCAGTGAATGTGGTTGTGCTTATGAAGTTCTGAAGATACGAACCTTCTCATAAAGTATGGGACATTGTCAGTGAACCTTCTCTTCACAAAGACATGCTCATTGCTTCCATGGTTGCATCTGGTACCTTAAGAATAGGGTCTATCTGCTTGTGAATGATGCCATGCTGATATCTCCAGAAAGTTTAGTTTCTTGCTTATGCATGCAAAAGGACCAGGGACAGCTGAGCTATCAGTGGTCTGCTCCAGCAGGACCAGGCTCAGGAATACCCTGTGCCTAAGTCACATCCTTCATTCAGCTGAAAGGTGGCTGGGAGCAAGTATCCATGGTTTTTAAAGTCTTGTGGACCCACGCATCAGCTGGCATCCCTACAGGGACAATAAAGATTGGGCATCAGGTCTCAGGGGCTCACTATGAGGTGCCCCAGCCATTCATTCTAGACATGAACCCAGCTCTTCTGGGTACACTGATGTTCCTTAAATATTGGGTTGCTCTGACACCCTTAAAGTAGGAATTCTTTGCAACAACAATATCTGTAACAGAGCAAGGTGTCTGTGAGTACCTCCAGAAGGAAATTCAGTCATTCCTCTTAGCAACTTGTCTTTGGCAAGAGGAAAGAGTAAAGCCAGACAACTATAGAATGGACACCAAACCCTAATCCTGTTAGTTTAGGTGAATATCCCTCTAATGGAGATGGGTGTCTAGTTTTCTCAAATAATACCTCTTTTCCTTAGGTTCCTTCCAGATCTTTTGTATCTCCTGTTTATGAGACTTCATCCACTTAGGCTCATAGGGCTGAACTTCTTCCATGGAAAGTCCTTTGGATAATGTAACCTGATATTCTTTGACTGCTTATTTCACGGAACCAAACAGATGTTTCCATTTTGTCCAGCTTTAGCGTTACTGAAGATATGAATATTCATTATTCTAAACTGCAGCTACTAATATACATAATTTATGTATGCATAAAGTGTTTTTTTATAACAAAAATAGCTTTTATAGTGCAATTCTATTATGTACAGACTATTTGCAGCTCTGAGACCATAGGGTCAATAGAAATTTAGACTTCTTTATGAACATCTCACCAGCAAGTGCAGAAAGTTAATGTTTTTGCTGCCTTAATCTCTAAAAAAAAAAAAGGGGGAAGAAAAAGGAAAAGTTTTATTTCAATGAACTTCTAGAAGAGAACTGATATTTCTTTAATATTGCCGAGGAGGAACTCAAAACAAATTCCCTGCTTTAGCACATGCTTTTAAAAGTGTGTGCTACAGTTTAACATGTTCCATTTGTCATGAAAGTTAATTCTGTCACTGCGTGCTGTTTACATAGTTGCTCCTTTACACAATTTGACTCATAAAAAAAAGAAGATGCAAATGAAAACATCGTTGAATTTGGGAAGTAAAATAAAGTCTGATGTATCTGCAGCTGGATGACTTTTATGCACATTTGTGTGTGTGCATGCATGTGAGTGTGTCTGCATCTTTGGTGGTGGTTTTTTTTTCATGGCTTTTATAAAAAAGTAGAGAATAGCTACTGCCAGCTCACTTGAGTAGGAGCACAAGAAAATTCTGTCTTCTTTGCTGGGGTCTATAGATCATTGCCACATAGAAAATGCACAGCAGATAATTACCTTTTCAGCATATAAATTAGAAGAGCTGGTTTTCAGTATAATGTATAACACTCTATACACAGTGGCAGTAAATATAATTTTTAACTAACACCCACAAAGTTTAACATTTGCTTAATTATTCTCTGCACAAGCCTTAGTAGAGCAACAGACACCTTTTTGTCTTCTACAGATGTTAGAGCAACGCCATTGGACTCACACAACACACAAACACTGCCAGGTGCACAGATGATGGGCTTGACTCCGTTGTCATTCACAGGTATCCAAAATACATCTAGGGGTACTGGACCCATCTGCAAAGGGCTGGCAGGTATAGCACAGGACCAACAGGACGCATGCCTTGTTTCAGCAGCAGCTAGACACCAGCCTTCTGAAATTGCACTAAAATGACTGAACAGAGCCAAAAGTGGACTGGGATGGGATTCAGTTCGAAGTGAGTTATGTTAGGGTTTACATGTACATGCCTATGCATCAGGCACGTTTCTGTGGTGTCGCTGAGATCACTTCAGTGTAGTCAGTGTAGGCATCTTGTGTAGCCTGCAGTTGCTGCCTCCAAGGCTATATGTCTCCTTAAGGTCATGTGTCCCATCTGCCAAGCATCTACATCTATCTTGGTTGTCTTTTGGTATCTTAGATGGCAGTAATCAGCTCTGTTTAGGAAGATTTTTGTTGACTATAGGGACAGCTAAAGTATCTATTTTCAAGCTCACACGTAGAGACCTAAAAGTAGGTGTCTCTGACCAAGCCATGAATTCCTTATGTCTTTCACAGAGAACCAGCCAGGCTTGCATGATAAATATTCTGTGGATTCTAAAAATTATACTTTTTATTATATATGGATCATATAATGTATGCAAAGTCTGGATTTCTAAATCCTTTTCTATGATACAAATCAGAAGAATGACTTGCAATGTCAGTAAGCATGGAGTGAAGGCTTAGTATCAAAAATAATCATGGTATCTCTCCTGCAAAGCATATAACATGTTTTATTAGAGGAAAGGCATTGCTAAGAGTGAAAAGAAACTTCAGAGGATTATCAACATTATTTAGAGCTTTTAGCCTCTGAGTCATGAGGCAAGATTAGCGGCACAAAAAGAACAGAGATTTCACAGAACACCATCCCATCTGGAAAACAGCATAACAGAGTCATGTTGAGAAACTCTTTGATACTGTAACTAATTCAAAAACATGATGCCTTGATGTTGGCTTACACTTGGGAAAGTGATTTTAGTAGAAGTTCTGCAAATCTTCAAGTACCGCAGTTTATTCAGTCAAAATGGAGTTAGCCTGTTTCAGCGAGAGAGAAATAACTCCAAGAACAAAATGTCCTCTATCTCTCCTTAAAACTTTTTGATTTTGGGCTCTATAAACCTAAGTTGGAGAACTGGCAGCTTTATGGGTTTCTTTTCTGAAATAGAAGAAAAGTTTGGTTTAGTTCAGGAGGATTTCACTACCAATAAATACCCTTATAAATATTTTTTTTTCCCTTTCCCTCCTGTGAGCAGTGTTTCCACAACAGTGATGGCAAAAGATATGTGATTATTATTTTTTTTTTCTGTTGCATGTTCTAACTCTGTGGGAATCCTGTACAAAGGCACAAGAAGAGACATAGACATAAGGAAGAAGAGTAAGTGGAAAATTCCAGATTAAAAGGAGGCACAATACACAAAGAAATGAAATTTCTTCTACTCATGATTCTGTTTCTCTCTTTCCACACTGAAGAGAGATGTCCAGAATGCTGGAGGTTAGGAACTGCACTGGAAGGAACTAAGACATCAAGTGATATCTTCTAATGCGGTTGTAAGTGCCCAATGAAGAGAGCATAAAGCCACATAAAATCAAAGGGAAAATGTCAAAGCTGTAAGAAACAGGATTGCCAGGACCAGTTCAGCTTTGTGCAACAATTCCCCTCTTCTGATTTTCACAAATTCTTACTTAACTGGCTAAGCTTTCATGGGCTTTCAGTCAAAATTACCTTCAGTTCTCCCACTGTTGCATTTCCTTTTACTTTCTTCTTTAACAATGGAGATTGGGCACTAAAGTAAGAGACCAAATATTTACACAAGAGAGAAGCTTTACAAATTGAGTATGTTCTATGGACTCCAAAGTATTTTAATGGGTTGCTGGAATTGGAGGGCAACTTAGATATGCAAAAGCAAAGACTAGAGAGACAAGGGACTGAAAAAGCTGTTAGATACAGTTTGGAAGAATGGGCAACACAGCTCCTAGTTAGTGCTTAGTTCTTTCTCTCTTTTAGCACTTTCTTTGTGTTGTTGTTGCTCTTGTTGTTAAAGTTCCATTCAAGGACGAAGAAAGAAAAGGGAAACAGACTCAGAAACAGAATCAAATAGCATAGACAAGGTTATTGACAAGTGGACAACTGGCTTCATCTTCCTTAAAACAAAATTACTTCTAAGGTTCTAAGGGAACATTTATAGGAACCCAGCAAAGCTGAATAATATACTAACTTCTGTCTTTTAGTCTTCAAGGCATAAGGTCCTCTCGTAAAAGCCTTGGCTTGTGGGGTTTTGATGACATACCTCATCAGCTGTAGCCATCATTCTGTGTTCCCCTGAGCTACCTGCACTGTATAATTTCTCTTCTGGCACAAAGGTCTATCACTGAGACCATGATGGGGGGATCAAGGCTACAACATTCTCAGACCAAAACCTATGAGCATGGATCTGAGTACAATGCATTGTCCTGAGAGCTATGGATGTTGCAAAAAGAAATCCTCCTGGACATAAATCTTTGAAAATTTTTGTTTTAATGAAGCACGTTTTTTAAAGCTTAACTTAAGGCAAGAGATTTCCAAGTTTTTTTTCTAGCTGAAAATATTTATAGATCAGAAGTAATTTTGAAAGCATTACTGAATGTTGCAGATTTATTCTGCAAGATGAATTTATGCAGAATTCAGTCATTAACAATAAAACTAGATAATTAAGAGACTAGATAATTGGAACAGACTTTATGGGTTAACACTACCATGGCACACTGCAGAAATATATGAAATTATTAAATCGAAGTAAGCTGTGATGGAAATAATTTCAAACTACAAATACACCTCTGACAGAATTTTGTTCAAAAGCGACAGTGTCATGTTCTTGGGTCCCCATATCTGATATACATTAGAATTAATGATAAACTCCTATACTATTTACATTGCTCTAATGGCTCTAATAGTGTGAGATCTACTGAATGCATTAAAACAATTAAGGAGCTGTCTCATCTGCCTTTTCCTGTGAAGTAATAATGAGTTTCTTGAGAAGAGTTAGGACTATACATACTTGTGAGTTCTATAAAAAAACCCCAAACATTTCAAGACATATCTGTTTTAAAATGGGGAAGTGGTTTCCAGTTACTGTTGAATTACATAAATCTTCTAAAATCCAACTCATCGTTTAAACCTCTACTTTTCAGAGTTCTGTAGTACCCAAAATGTAATCTATATTCTCTGTACAGGCTGATAAAGCTATTAAGTATGATATCTCTTTCAACTAGTCAATGAGTGAAGAAGCTCCCTTTCCCATTACTGCCTTCTCTGACAGGCTGTCAACACCTTTCCACATTTTCTTGCCTGGAACTCAACAGAATAGACGCAGTTCATCTCAGGAAACAAAGATTTTATAACATCATGGTATTAAAAAAAAAATTGGAAACTGGACACACCCCCAATTCAAGACTGCTGGACACTTTATTTGGAAAAATCAAGATGGAGACCTGAGTAACAATAATGCCGGTTTAAGGAGTTTGCTTATGTCCCATAATTATCAAGAAACTTACTTTGACTTCCTAGTTAGGTCTTTGCACTGAAGATATCTCCATTTCTCAGTAGGTCAGGACCACTTGCAAATTGAGTCTGTAGTTAAGAATTTCTCTAAATGAAAAGTTTGGGTAGCAGTTCAGGCATAAGAAAGTCCCATCATAATCCAGCTTCTTATTCCAGCACTTCAACCCACTGTCTCACCATCTGTGCTGCCAAGGCTTCATGTTTTGACCTACACTGTGAAGCAGTTCACATAACCAACAGGAAATACAAAACCTTTAATAATAGGGTTTTTTTAAGGAGAGAGAGCAGAGCAAAGAGAAGTGAAGCAAAGCAAAGTGAGAGGAGGAGAGGAGAGGAGAGGCGAGGAGAGGAGAGGAGAGGAGAGGAGAGGAGAGGAGAGGAGAGGAGAGGAGAGGAGAGGAGAGGAGAGGAAAATAAAAAAGGAAAGGGAAAGGGAAAGAAGGAAAAGCCAAGTGTTGCTGCTGAACATGTTACTGTGTCAAGCCAGAATCTCAGAAACTGTTAAATAGATTCCTTGGAGATCAAACTCAGATGAATAATCTCCACTATTTCAGCATTCATCATTGCAGACTATCAGCCTCTGAATGATGCTGACTAAACCTGGAGCTCAAGTGACAAGAACAGCATGATAATATCATGTTATCTGTTCCTCACTGAACATGTGTTAGTGGTATTCTACAGCCAGAAATCTTGCTACTGCTGTCACATTAAACCCAAGAAATTTAACATAGTGTTTCCAGAAGGCTGCAAGGGAGAGAAGCCCCTCTCTTCTTCATCTGCTTTGGCCTAAAGCAATATAAACAGTGGGCACCAGATTTGTGGAGACATCATTGTTTTTGTGATTCTCCTGTAGGAGTCATAGCAACCAGCTAGCACTAAAATGATGCTTTTATTTTGGCTGCTCTCAGAGTAAAAGTATTTTGGCAACCTAAGGTACTATGCACGTAGGTTTGAGATACTATGTTTAAATAAAAGTCATCATAATCACTTTGATTGCATTGAAACAACAGGAGGAAAAGAAATGAAATTTATCATGTGGGAAAAAGGGAAAGAAGTCTGTTGGGGAAAATTATTTTCAGACATCTTACAGGGCACAATCAACAATAAAAAGCAAAAAATAAAATTTAAGTCTATTTAAAAATCACTTGAGAACATGCTTTCAAATTCAATTATTCAAATTCCTTTCATAATGAAAGTCTCATAAAATTAAAATACATTCATCTCATCTCATAGTATTCCACAAAGATTTCTTCTTGACTGATGAAATAGACTTTGCCTTGAAGGACTGTCACATTAACAATCTCATGCATTCTTTTTATGGGAACATGCTGCAGAAACAGTCAAACAGAAGCAGTTCTGTTGTCTGTGGAGATTTAGCTAACGTACACAGGGATTTAATAAGGCCCTGACAATGTGAGTCCATACCAAGACAAATCAATTTAGGAAAAGAAATAATTATCTCAAAATGAGGAAACCCATGAAGGCTCAGACATTTGTGCTGTGTTTTGCCTGGAGTATAAGTGTGTTCCTCATATAACCTCTGTGTTTTGGTGTGGAAAGTCGCAGAAGGTGCTGTGACAGTTCACAGTTATTCTCCACATCCCCTCGCTGACAAGTTTGTTTTCATGCAGATTTTCCTTTTCTGCACAGAGATGTCTGTCCTTCAGTGACGTTTACTTCCACATATCGATTCAGATTATTAATAGACAGAACTTCTTCCTCTATTATCTTTTGAATGAATATGGAAATGCAGATACTGTACATTTTTAGCTATATTTTCTATTCTGCATTGTTTCAGTGTGGAACACAATGACTAGAACCAAAAAGTTTTAGTAACATTTTAATACTATTTTTTCCCATCTTGGCTTTCATACAGTGGCAACAAAACACTCACACACTCATATCGCTGATTGCATTTTCCTGGATTTAAAAAAAATTACAAACCCCCAATATATCCAGGGTGACTCTTGAAAAGAATTAAGCTCTTAGGCTAAAATCATCAAAATTATTGATACCTTATATTAGGACAAAAGTAGGATATTTCATTTAGGTTTGTTTTAGCACATAACAGAGGAGAAAGTGTGCATGTCTTTAGAGTAACCCATGGGCTTGTGTGCAAGGTGAAAGACACCCTGAAGACACAGAAAAGACAGTTTCAAGTCTATTTTATGAGCCAGGGATTTCCAGTTGAGGTCAAGCATGAACTTGAACTGGACTTCCTCCAGTTCTGTCTCTGGTGTTGAGCTACTCACTTCCTCACAGATAGAAAATCCTACTTTCCAGCCAGCCCTAAATCCAAGGTCTCATATCTGCATCTGAAACAGGGCACTGACACCAAGGAAAACTGACTCATTTGCACACAACACCTATGCAACCTGTTAATGTACTCATTTAAAAGGACAGTAACCATGTTATTTAATTTCAGGCTGCAGGCTTGGGGTCTTTAGGCCCCAGACAGATTGTTAACATGCTAAATTAGGAAATTACAAAAAAAGACAACCCCCCAACACACACTCCTCCAGCATGAAGCTTCCTCCACTGAAATTTTAAATGGACCCTGACAGGTTGGCTTTTCCTCTGGAAGAGGCATTTGCTCCCGCCTGCTCATGGCCAGACAGCTCACACATTTATTTCAGAAGGACAGTTTTGGTGGGTAACTGATAATTTAAGGCTGCCAGCTTCTCTGGCTGGGTCCCAGATTAGGATCCTGACTGGGGCACCTCAGTCCAGCCAGTAAATCTCAGCAGTAAGCAGACTGTGATATTAGTATCACTCATTATTTTCCTCTGTTATACCTTCTATATGAGAAAATTTTTCTTTATATTCTACTTAAAGCTCTTTTTTCCCCCCTCTCCTTGTCATCTGTTTTGCCTTTTCTCTATTTTTTCTTTCATTTTAAATATAATCTTCCCCTTTTATGCAATGCAACGTGGCTTCATTTGAACCACTTGATAAGTGGTATAAAATTTATACTTACATAGTGTTTTCAACCCTCAACTACAGTAGGATTATGGCTTAATGAATCTCTACAACTTGCCTGTGAGGTAAGTATAGCAAACATTATTACTGCATTATTTCTTTTTTTTTTCTTACAGAAGAGGGCAATAGGCAAACTGAGGGCAAAGACAACCCTTCATATCAGCTTATTTAGCTTGTATTATTTTTCTTCATTATTAATGCTCTTCTGCCTTTTCTTTTCTGTTAACCTTATTTGACTCTCTACCTCTGCTTCAATTCTATTTATTTTCTGGTTGTCACACACAGAGGTGACTGTTAGAGGTTTATTTTGAACAATTTAATAAGTACCTGACTGACTCTGTGGTTGCAAATTACCTGTTATTACCCATAACTGTTAAAATATCTTTACTTGGATAGAATTACTCTTTCAGAAATTGCTGTTATACTCTTATTTGTATCAAGGCACTTTTTCTTCTTTTATTTCCATTTAAAATACTGTTTCTTTTATCCTTTTCAACTTTTATGTCACCTCTTGAGCTGCAAAGCTTTTATAAATTGAGTTTGAAGTATCTCCTTAGAACTCTGGTATTAGTCATATAGCAGAGTCATCTCTGCTTTTTCTCTCTTTTAAGAGAACAAAGCAATATCTCTCTGCAGTGGTGCATGATATACACTTCCTAGGACAAGTAAAACCATAGTACAGCACCATGGACCTTTAATGTCCTGTTTGGGGGTTTTATTTCAGATGAGCCAAGAAAAGGATGTAACGGGGTTTTCCACAATCGCTTTGGTAGAGGCAGCCAAAGGCACATGTAACTCATTAGGAGCATTACACCGCAAAGCTTATTCTTCACGTGCTTGTGCGGGTAAGGGAGTCAAGTCATACTTGTTCCTTATTTGCCAGAAATAACAGAGAGAAACTCTACTGTTGATTATTTTTAAAAAAGCAACTGATAACATGATAACTAAAGTTTTATTCTTATTTCTATAATCAACAGGCTAAAGTACATGTGGATCGTGTTGGTCTGAAATGATATAATTTTGTGTATGAACCGCATTGTTTTGTTATTTATATCCTTTATTACACTAATGCCAGTTCCAATGACCAAGAAAAAGTCTAATCCAAGGTTAGCCTGGAGTATAAGGAAAGATAGACAAAGAATGAGCAGAAAAACTGAAACAAAAAGCAGTGAAGTGACTCATAACACACAGGTCAATGAGAGCCTCTGATTTCAGCAGAAATACTCATATTATATCACAGCCTGGCAATTTATTGTTACAGCTGAGGCTGTCAAGGCTACGCAGTCAAAAGCTGTATTTGAGCTGATCTTCAAACTAGCTGATTTTCCTGCACACTGTGTTTTGGAATCATGATTATTCACCCCTAGTCCTTACTGTATTTGGAGTTTCAGCTTAAACCACATCTAATTTTCATTTGACATGTTTAATCTTTATTCACAATTTCTGTGTATAATTACAGCATTTTTGTGATCAGGTTCCTTTATGTTATTGACAGAACATCTCAGATTTGACTCTACTACCATCTTTTTGCCTGGGAATGCTCATTGAAATGTGCATTCTCAATTTTGTAACTAATATTTTTTGAACATTTTTACCTAGGTTTTTCATTTGGGAAGGAGGACTTCTGTTTTAATTTTCTTCTCTAATTTGAATGGTTATACAGGACTGGCATGTCTGTCTTTGAGTTCTCATCCCTATGTTGCCTTTACATGCAAGTAGTTGGAAAGCACTAATAAATTAAGAACCATTTTAAAGAAGTAAGAGGAGGAGAAGGATGTAATTTGGTATTTCCCACGGTCTCTTGCCCACATTTGAAACCCAGGAGTGAAGTTTTACACAAGGTTTTCAATATATTAGTTTCTGTGAACAAAATACTTGAAAGGCACATCACATCTTATGGCCAAATGCTTTTAGTGTGTGTGTGTTTGTGCGTGTATCCATGTATCCATGTGCATTAATGTTCTGTTATTTGCCTTCTTAAACTTCCTGTTTATGGTTCTGTGTAAGGAATTTAAACAGGAAAACAAATCAAAAAGCTCCCAGGGCACTTTCTACAAATGCACACACTATTGAGACAGGATTTCTTGTAGGCGTTGAAAGAATAATTTCTACAGAAATCTGTGCTCAAACACTGGGAGTTTTCTCCAGAATGTCCTGTGTGTTCATTAGAGGTTTTTCTTGAATGTCAGCTGGTCCCAGAAGCAGCTGCATTTGTGGCCACTGAGTATATTTAACTGCTTCCTTCAGGGGCTCCCACCTGCGGTCCCTCACTGCAGCTTGCCATGCGTTCCCAAGTCCTCTCACTATTAATGCAGCTACACCAATTTCTCCTCCATCCTCTGTCCTGCCAAGATCAGTGCTTCATGACATCCACCATATATTCTTTTGTTAGCAAAGTCTTTTATAAATTTTATGAATACATGAGTTGCAATTTGTTCAAATGCTGCATTGAGGGGCACAGAAGTGCCTTTAAGACAATCTGCAGCTTTTACTGAAGCAAAACACCATCTGGAATAAATGATATACTCGCCTGCATAAGCCCACTCTACTTGCTTCTATCTCCTTGTAAAACTTCAGTATCTCTATCACAGACATTTTTATTCCACCTACTATCTGTGGGATTATCTCGCTTCACTTTAACTGCCTAGCAAGTTAGGCATCTGGTCTGAGCTGGCAGGCTGAGCTCCCCACAAATTCAGTGGAGGGTGAGAGGTCCTCTGGCTGGGGATGAGATGGAGAGGAGTAAGTTTCTCTCTTCATCATAGAAGCAGCCTGAGCATCTCATTCAGAGGCTGTGCCTGCAGTAAAGGATCTCATACAGTAATGTTTTCCAAAGCATTTTTTCAGTTAAGAACCACTGATTTTCATTCCATGTATAAGTGAATGTAAAAATTACATTTATGTTTTAAAGAAAATAGTGTCAGAAAAATCTCCACTCATTATTATATGCTGCCATTTTTCATGTTTTCATAACCACCATGGAGCAGCAGTTTGCTTGTCTAGGGGAAGAAATAACAGGAGAAAAATGCTTTAAAAACTCTTCCTCACAATCCCTGGGTCCTTTCATGGCTCTGCAGACCATTTCTGTTTGGACATCACAGGACAAGTGGAGGGATGTGGCACATTCCTTGCTCAGCACATGCGTGGTTGTTCTGCTGTTACCAAAGGCAGAATTTCCACATGCCAGCCTTTGCCTTAAATCTTATTCATTCCTTCCCTGCAGAGGCAAAATATCCCGTTATAAAACACAAGTGATAGTTTTCTCTGGCATCTGCTAAATGTGGTTTCCAGGTGCGGGCAGACCACACCGACTTCACTGCAGCATCAGGCAGGGGCAGGAGGCACTCAGTAAGACTGTGAGGGCTATCAGTTACGTGAATCTCACCAGATTATATTCCCCAGTGTGAAAATGTGAGATATTCCTACCAAGGGCTAAAGAAAGAGCTAATTAGGAAGTATTACCTTTTTAATATTCAAATTTCACTGAATACAAGTCTATATGTTAAAAGATCAAAGGGTTACATTTATTTTCTCTTTATGTTAACTTTATTATGCTTATTAACTACATATGTGTTGCTATTTTATTTTGTCCTATTACATTTCTTCAACTTTCCTCTCTCTTTGTGAGAAATATGTTTTGTTTCCCATCCTCTTCTGTCTGGGTGATTATTTGGAAAAAATACCAGCTTAAATCAGTCTTCGTTGAGTGCACTTCATTCTTCTCCTGGTCAGTAAGCAATGAGAAATTATTCCTGGATATACATTAGAGAGGAGATGCATTTACAGTATAATTCAGGGAACAGCATTCATGCAAACAAGGAAACTTTTTCTTTTCAGTGGCATCCTTATCCTGAAGGTGGTGAGAAAGTGACTCCACAAATTACATCTCCAGCAGCTTTGCACCCTTGGTCCATCAGAGGAGGGCTGTACCCCATGTACTCCTCTAGCAAAACATTCCTGCCACCGTGATCGGGGTGGGGGCTGGCATGAGAGTTGGTGTCTCTAGAGGCGAGAGGGGCTCTGTTGAGGGTCAGCCCTGAACTGGCTCCAGCCACCTCCACCAAAACTTGCATCTGCCAGAGTGTAGGACATCCTGCTGGGGTCCAGCAGAGCAGCACCATGATGCCAAAAGCAATCTTTGCTCCTGTAAAGCCACTCTCTGTGCAGTCTCCAGCCATGGGGACTTTCCCCTAATTTCAGTAGGAATGATTTCAAGCCTCAGTGCCACAGTGAGATGATGAGAAAAGGAGAATTTATGAACACCCAATCTATGTGCATTGTGCTGAAACCTGTAATTACACTGAAGCATTTCAAGGAATTTGGCAACATAAAAGTCAAACTGTGTAATAAAGGTGCATTAAAGATCTTTGGGTATTCATTCACAGCCATCATCAGGGCTTAACAAATTTTATTGAAGTCAACAACAAAAATCCAGAATGTGATGACTTCACTCACATGCATGAAAACATACTAAAACATTAAAAAAAAAAATAAATATTAGATTTTCTGTCCTGTATCTTTTGGCTGGTCTGCTCATGAGCTAGAAGACATGAAAAAGATGGTCGTATCTTCAGAAAATGTATCCAATGAGGGAAAGAAAGAAAGAATGGCATGCTAGCTTTCTCAAAATAAATCTTCTCATTACATTTTTTTAGCTCAGGTTTTGCAGATCCAAAACATTTTGACTCTCCTAACAACTAGGAACAGAAACAAACCCAGGAAAAGTGATCAAGTCAAAATATATGTGTCAGTAAACCAACTTTGTTTCTTTTGTACTACTTAGCTAGATCCAAAAATCTGAAAAAGGACTTTTTTCAACAATCAAAATCAGAAATTTAAGAAAGTGTTTCTGTGTGTTACTGCTGCTGCCAAATAATTTGCTTTCCAAGTAAGATGTTTTTGGAAGTTTTCAGTCTGAGTAGAAGCTGCAACCACAGCCAATACAAGGCTGAGAGTTAAAAAAATAATCATTGTCCAACAACTATTGATAAGAATTTCATAATTAAACACAAATTAATTTGTATATAACATATTTTTAATAGTTTTAGTCTTTAAATAAATATTTAGCAACTATGGGCTATTTAGAATAGGGACTATTCATTAATTTATGTTACCTATTTATATTTCATTAATTTCAGTAGAGCTCTAATTTCTTGCTTTAAAATAGAAAATACATATCAGTATTTAAATATTAACAATTTTCTTTAAATATTAGTGTTCCTCCTGTGATTCTTACACCACTTTTAAAGCCTATTTTAAATAAATACATAAGTAGTCTCCATCTAGCCTTAAGACCAGTTTAAAGTTTTGACAGAAATCATAATGATTTAGTATTTATGCTATATATTTAATTTTAATGCCTAAAATTCCTTTTGTGATTGTTAAACCAGTTCATTAGCTGGATTAGTGTGGGATATTTGAATTTAAAATATCAAAAATTCATGTTAAATATGTGGTGGCAGGCTGTACATTTAAACACAAAGATAAAGAAGATAAAAATTTCAGATAGTTACTTGAAACACCAGTATCTCAGTCAAGCTGCCTTCTGTGCATATACATCTTTCTGGGCTAAAATACATGCACTTACAAATGCTTAAATTCAAAAAGAACTTTGCATCACTCCAGAAACATAAAGATTATCAAGGACCACTTGTCCTCTAAGCAAGGATAAATCTCTGCTGTTAATGAACTAGGATTTGCATGTACTGACAAATCATAGGATAGCACATAAGACATTGAGCTGCTGTGCTCATAAGGGTTGTAACCAGCATTAATTATTAGGCTGACCTACTAGACATGCTCTCTCTGCTCCGAGTGCTGTGTATTACACCAACTCAGAATGCTTCTGAAGCATATTTCAAAGAGCCATTGCTGAAGCCAGTGATAATTCTGGACTGAAAAAATACAAGAACAATCATAAATTTTCAGTAGCTACCAATCATTTCTAAGTGCTGTTTTTCCAACTTTTCCCAGTGTTTCCCTTTCACCATTGAAACTTTATATACCTATTTTTTCTTTTAAAATTGGTATTGCCTAACTACCAGCTTTTAATATATGGAATCACCCAAGCTCCAAGCATTATTATAATATTGAATATTTTTAGCAAATCTTAGAAGAAGCAAAAAGATACTTACTTATAACTAGGTTAACAGAGTTCAAGTTTGGTTATATTTCCACAATTGTATTTCAAATGAAGTCCCAAAGTAATAAGAATAAAAAGAAGAAATTCTACTAAAGCTAATTGTATAAAATTAATAAGGGTCTGGATTTATCAGTGTTAACCTCAATGTATTTGATAGATTCCCTGATCAACCTGAGCTAAGGCTCACAAGTGTCTGGAAGAACATATTATGAAAATACTTGTCTCTGCTATAAACCACAAAGCTTGTTCATGCATAGCAGGAAAAAAAAAAGAAAAAAAAAAAAAAAAAAGAATGCTGAGGTTCAATTAGAAGCACAGCGTACCTCCACAGAGACACTACAAACTGCAGAAGGAGGCTGCAAGTGCTGCCTGGTTAAAAGCCATTTACTTTCTATGGTCTTTTTGCAGTAGTGATATTCCTTTCAGAGTTAAATTAATAAATGCTCTGGAGCTGCTGCATGGAAAGAATATATGTACTACCGACTTGATACACTGTAAGGACTCTTAACAATTTCTGGCCACAAATGACGGTGTGCATGAAAGGTCTTCTGGAAGCTGCAGCCTCAGAGGTGACCCTTTTCAACCCTGCTCTTCTTATGAAGACACAGTAATTTGGAGTGAGAGCAGAGCAGCTGTGGATTGTGTGCTACATTCCTGGCAGGAGCTGGCATGCCAAACAGAAATGCACTGTTTAGACTTAGACAGGTAAAAAAAAAAAAAGTTGCTATATTTATCTGTACCTTCTGCCTTTCTTGTTCCTCAAGCAAATAAAGACATAATCTCAAAACATTTATGAAAACCTGTACACTGTAAGATTCCTGCCAGTGTAGCTTAGATATTTAAAGCGTGTAAAGGCAAAATCTTTACAGAAATAATTTATAAAGAGATAATAGGTTGGAATATTTTTGCCTGGTTTCTAAGGAAATGAAGCTTTTACAGTCTCTCTTCCTATCAGTTCTCCCACAGCTCTCATAACTTCTAAAGCTGTCAGCCAGCTTCAACCACGTTCAGTAGGTACAGATGCCTCGCATTTAAGAACATAAGAAATACCCTCCCTGCTCCCAGCAGTGGCACATGTACCCACTGGGATACTGCCTTGGTCAGTGGCAGTGGGAGAGGCAGTTTAGGGAGAGCTCATGAATCCCTTCTCCCCAAATCCACTACTGCAGGAACGTTAGAGGGCTCATCCCTGCCTGTACCTTTTAGCAATTACTATATAATTTCTTACACATTTTGGTAGAACATGCAGGAGGGCAAGAGATAGACACCCATATTAGTGCCCCCTCTAACATGCTTCTGTGCAGTTAAATTTGATTATACCTTCCTGGCAGCAGTCAGCTAATCAATATATGTGTACTGGTCGCCAGCTGGCATGTGTGTGTTTTGTGACGAGTCAAAGCAATGCCTCTGTCAAACTGGCAAAGCGGTGAAAGAGCTGATGGAAGGATTGATGGTGGACAAAAGCCATAGGAAAGTACTACCACTCTGGGGGAATTTGCCATGTTTATTTGAGCTTCCTATGTTACTCTTCTAACACACATATTTGGCTAATGTTCAGAGTTTGAGGTATTTTTTCTGCATTAAGAGAAACTAATGATAAGTCTTGGAAAATTTTTGATGCAATTTTGGTTATTTGTCTACTTAAGCTGACTGTTTCTCTGGATACACTGAGGAAGCAGCCTCTCTTCTCACACTCCTAAGCCTTTTCTTCCAGACATAGGAGAAAGAAGCACTCTTTAATTCTTGCCATGAGAATTTATTGCTCCATTTTCTATTTGTTATTTGAATTTTCAGCTGTGTCTGTCATACACATGCAGTTGCAACCTATGCCTATACTGGTCAACTCCTAAACAACTTTGCATATTGTTGAGCAAATTCAACAGTTGAACTGTCTTCACTACTTCAGTTACTTCTCATGCAAGAAAAACTGCTTCCTTCAAACCCTGGTTTGTGTAGAAAACCAAGCCTGCTTGTAGATGCCTACTTTCTCCAGAGCAACATCAATCAAAGATTGAGCTGACTTTCTTTACTTTCTAACAAAGCTGAGCAGAACATCCAGAACAATTGCAAAAAATACCTTTTTAACTAGGTAAGGGTGGACCCTTCAGAAGCCAATCCATTTTGCTGTAGGAAATCCCCTCCCCTCCAATTAAAAACAAAAGACAACAAAGCCAGAGCACAGCAAAATATCTATTTTGAAAAATGTCTTCTAACCCATTTGTCTGAACACTTACTTTCACCAAGCACCAAGAAAATGAAACCAAAGAAAGATTAAAAGCAGCAGGTATGTATAACTTAGCTGTGAGTTGACTAAAGGGATAAGGTAGATGAGAACAGTCTGGAAACTTGGACAACAGAGGAAATCTTGGTGTGAAGAGGGAAGGTAGAAATCTAAGGAAGACAAATTATGTTGTTAGAATCCCCTTTTGGGATTTATCTTACAAACTGTCTCTTTGTGGAGTAGAAGAAGAAACCTTGAGGCTTCAGACATGTAAGTGAAATGGCAGAAAATATGGAAACCCAGACATGAGATAACACTCCAACAAAGATAAAGAGATGCTATGGGTGTACATGTTTCAACTTCTCTTATCAGTGATTTTCCAGGTCTTTTTTTCCATATGTATTGGCATTCTTTTAAAGAGATAACTTAGAAAAATCTTGTACTCACACAGTAAGAGGGAAGACATGAAAATTGCAAAAGGACATCCACCTTCAGTTAAATGCATCTTTCTGTTGATTAAGAGGAAGAGGGAGTTGTGATTTGGATTGCAAAAATCAGTCATCAGCCAAAGTGACCCATGTCATCTGCCATGACAGCTGATGAGGGTGGGCATGATAGCTGATGCACATGGACAGACGTGCTATCTTTGAATGTAAATAAAGCCTGTTTCACAGATGTGCATCCATGCCTGATCTCACTTCCCAGCTGCCCTGTGCAACCTCTCTGCATAGTCAGATGCTGCATTGCCTTATCACTTTTCCTTTCGTATCCCCTGCCAGACAACAGAGGTCCAGGAAGAGGGGATGGAAGGAGCTACACTGACCACAGATTCACCACAGTTCATGCTGACACCTGTGATAACTCAGACCTCGGACAGAAATAGCTCAAATCTTTCAGCAAGGAGCAGTGCTTCTGCTTTTTTTCTAACAGTTTAAAAATACTGGTTGCATACATGTGACTGTAGGCAGGCAAGAATAGTGTTCTCAGCAAGTTATTAATTAAACACCAATTATTCATGTAAATAAGAAGGTACTGGATTTGTGAATTGTTTTACCTGCCGTTTAAAAATGACACCTAAAATTTGGTACTTGAATTCCCTCCCCAAGTATATGGCTGAGTCCCCCGGTGTTTTTGATGAACACAGCATAACTGATTAGGACAACATTTTCCTGTTTCCTGCCAAGTACCCTTTTTTTTCCTCAAATGCAATGCACCAATTACCAGGTCAAGGCAAGAATCACATTGACTGGATCTATTAATCTATATTACATTAAGCCAGTACAGTAATTTTTATCTACAATGACCCTCAAAGCTGCTCAGAGGCATGCACTGGCCAGGTGGGAGTGATGTAACCGTTCTGTGGCATTCCTCACCATTGCTGTGGGAACTGGTACTGTGTACTGGGTGGACAAAGACCCTTTTTTTTTTCTAGGTGCAGTTTGGGTGGCTGGTTATGAACTTTGAGGTCCAAAATGACATGAGAATCATTGATTTAAGTGAGTACCTCCCTATCGATAGCAAATATGAGAGGTGATTTTTGGAGGCATTGAAAGTGCCATTCCCTTGCTCTTATTGCCATTATTTATTTTTTTGCACCACCACAGCACCAGAGACTCTTGGTCTGAGGTGGTCAACTGATTTAAGAGATTAAGAACTGCCTGTGGGTTATTTACGGGGCAGAGGAAATCTCTCTCCACCTGGACGAAAGCAGATCTTTCCCCAAAACCACTAGCATCAGGACTGAGTCCTAGCCTCAGACTTAAAAAGAGATCCCTGAGTGTCTGGGAAAATTATCATTTGTAAGTAAAATGACAGGCTGTCTGTTTATTATAGGTTTTTTACGAGGTCTGTGGAAAGTTCTGCTTGTACCACAGTGGAAATGTATATGAAAAAATGCTGCTGCATTTTGGCATGTTAAAGGCAGTTAGATATGCAGATACTTGGGTACTTATGCATAATTTGTAAATAAATGTCTTCCACACAGTAAGTAAGCATATAAGCAAAGTGCCACTGAAAAAATACACACTGCATTAATGTAATCTCTGATGAAATAACATTTTTCCATCTGTCACAAAATTTGAATGGGAGCTCTGTGGAAGCTTTATTTTAATGTATGATTTAGCACAAGGCTTTTTATGTTGTAAACAGTTAGTAAAACCAGTCTTTCAATGAATTTTTATTGACCATTTATTTCAACGTGTAAGCTTTAATAATATCTGTTTCCTCTTTCAGAAAGACTGAGGCAGCAGTTGCTCTAGTTGGCATGACACCAAACAAGCCTCCTCTGTGCTCTTCCATGGCAGATATGGTCTTGGCAGAGGTTCAGTCATCACGACTTCCCTTGAGAAAGCATGAAGGAATACGGGGGGCAAAGAGGCTCCTGTCTTTGGTCATTCTGGGTGGGAGCTGAAACGGGAAGGCAGGCTGTCACTGTATGCAACGTCTCCGATTCCCACTCATCACTGTGCTGGAGTGGACGTCCCCCTCCAGCCTCTATAGCAGTATCTTAATGTGTTAAAACAGGAATCATTGTGCTTTGAGAGGCCGCCATGAGCTGTCTTAATAAGACACCAAGTCCTTCCTTGGTTGTGTTCAAACACTTTTTCCAGGAGTTTTGGCATATTTCTGCTGGTTTTGCCTTACAGGAAAGCACTAAGATCTACTGCTGCACTACAGGCTTAGTGCATCCTTCACCCAAGTTACACCAGGAATGGACTTAACCTCTTACCTTTTAGGTGAGGATGACGAAAACAGATTCATTGCCAAGAATATTTTGGTATTTGTGGTTAGACTATGACCTGGCCAGTGACAGTATGGCCAACAGCCCAAATCCTAGAACTTCAAAATCTGAAAGAAAACCTAAAGATGAACAATAAATAGAGAGAAAACACAACACTGCAGCAGTGTCACCAGGGTTCAGTTTTACCAGGAGTAAAACTCTCTTTGGCTCATTGGGTTAGAAATTCTGCTACATGTGCAGACTGTGTAATGAACAGGCTGATGGCCTGGCTGCTAATTCAATCTGTACAGAGGCAAAGAAAGTTAAAATCTAGGATTAAAGGGTATATTTAATGACATAGAGTTGCACTTGAACCTCTTCTGGAATTTAAGTTGGAGAATTGCAGTGAGTTCCAGATTGAGATGATGAGAAAAAAAACCCCGTGCATTATGTTTTTTTCTCTCTCTTTTATATATCTTAAATATTTTAAATATTTTAAGCAGTGACCTTTTTCTGTAATTAAATGTAGTACTTCTTTGCTAATGTCCATTGAATTTGCTCTTTAAGTTTACATAGTAAGTTTCTGACTCTATCAGGGAGGCTACAAATTCAGTATATTCCGTTTTTTGAATGCCTTTACACTCCTGTAAAAAGTAAATTTCTTGAGAAATCTGGAAGGTCTAAAAATAACACTAGATTATATAAAGATATTTTAAGAACTTAAAGAAAGATGTCTATTCTAGACACTGGAAAAACTTTGTGAAGAAACATGTAGATTCATATGAGGGACCTGCTGAAGGATAAAAATAGTTGACTCAGCCCACCGGTGAGTTCTGAACTGAAGGATACAGAGTGAAGAGCTGAAAGGGAAGAAAGCCAATTCTCAGCTAGGGAGAAAGCTTTTTCAGTAGTATGAACAGATCTAATAATGCCAATGGAAGATAAACGTGTGGAACTGCTGCAGAAGCAGTTTTAGTCTAATTACAGACAGAAACAGATACCAGAAAATCTAACAGGTGAGATCTTTAAGCGAGAGTTCCATTTTCTTTGCTTGTGTTTGCTGAAGGTCTTCTTGTTACTGCAAAATCATCATTTTTCTTCCTGCTTCTGGGTGGTATGCATTGAAAATTGTTCCTGGGTTGTAACTGTACTCCAAACCTTTGTTCTACACTCTTCTCTAGGCACTTAGCATTGGCTATTTTCAGAGCCAGGCTTTTAGACTAGACCTCAAGTCTGACATCTTTCAGCTGTTCCTACATACTTTTATTTCATTCCATCATCACATTTTATTGAGGCCCTATCCAGGAGACATATTGAGGAAAGAGAATCAGACTGAACTTGATACGATCTGCAGTGTGCATTGCAGACCCAGTCCTGCACTGGGCTGTGCCATGGCCTCTCCCTGCTGCGTACCCCACAGGACCTCTTGCAAGGAAGCGAAGATGCTGGGCAAGACCTCGTGAACAGTCAGTCCCATCCTGGTCTGCTCTTGGGACACAGCCATAGCACAAAGCCAGAACTGGGAGCTGAAAATCACTCCTGGGTTTCACAAGATGATTGTTTCTTAACACCACTGCCAGTGATTTTAAGCAGCAGATTGCTGTAAAGACTCCTTAAAAAGCTTAGCTCTGAAACGAGAGGTCTTCTAGAGGTGAGGTGTCAGAATGCATTTTATATTGGTCCCTGGGACAAAAAGACAATGAGCTACATACTCTGCATCCATCTTTGCCATTACTTTTGCTGTTGCGATGGTTAAAAACTCCAGTACTCAATTCAGAGATGTTTTCTGGGCCATTTGTGCATATAAGAGATGAGATCACCAGCTGAGTGAACAAGTGAACACCTACTGGAGAAAGAAACAGGCTGGCATGTGAAGTAAAACAGTCCTGTTAATATGGCATGGTGAATAAAACAATTTTGTTAACACAGCCCTGGTGACATTTGCACAATACATACAGTGACACACAATGCGGATGACTCATTCCTACACTCCTTGAACTCTTACAGAAGCAGTTATTCCCTTCATTAAGCTGATATACTTGATTCTTCCTTATCTTAAGGCCAGAACCTTCTATTTGCCCTTAGCAAATGTTATTTTTTTATTATTATTTTTATACATACTGCAGTTTATATTATTTGGGTTCTGACTCTGCCCTTCAAAAGTTTACAAACCTTTTAAGTTGGTATCATACAAACATTATGCAACTTTCTGAGTAAGTAATTTCTTGAGGCAGTGAATGGGAGTGGTCCTAGGACAGATTCTTCCTGAAGACCCCAAGAATTCCCAGGAAAATAAGCCATTGATACCTGTACATTGAATTACAGATCCATGAGAAGTAGCATCACAGATGCAGGAAGGATGATAGCAATGATTCAACAGCAGCCACAAAAGGCAATAGCTGCAGCAGCAACAGGCTACAGAAGGCTTTAATGATAAATAGCTTTTATTTAACAGTGGGTAGCATATGTGGAGAGGGACTCACTGCTTGGGGATGAATGTGACACACTAAGAAAATTATCTTTCCAGCAACAAAGCAAAGCAAGTCCAGAACAAGAAGAGACCGTGCAGAAGTCAAGTCAAAAGGACACAATATAGTTGCATGAGGGTTAAAGTGTTTAGAAAGAAAAAAGTCTAGCTACTTGAGATACTAGATAAGGTAAAACTGTAAGATTTACTCACTGCCTAGATGTAAAGTAATACCTTGGACAAAGCAGCCAGCTCTCTACATGTGTTTTGCTATAAACTCTTCATTAATGATACCCAACCCAATTCCAGATGAGTGTTCAATCATCACAGTAACATTCAGAGATATCATCTCTAAACCAAAATAATTTTGCAGCAATGTTTACCAAGACTGTACCCCAGAGAACTAAAACACCCATACTGTCCCTGTCCACTTCTAGCAGAACCACTACTAACCCTGGCCTCTATCAAAAGGGGGAATGCAATTGCTTCTTTAACAGGTAAACTACAAAAAGGTTTTGCAATGCTGGCAATACAAAGCCCATCTGCCAATTTAATCTGGGAAGGGAATGCAGGGCAGTAAGAAAGTTTTCTATAGGTACGTCAGCAGCAAAAGGAAGACAAGGGAGATGGTAGGTCCGTTGCTGAGTGGGAATGGGGATCTGGTGGCAAAGAACACAGAAAAGGCCAAGGTAGTCAATGCCTACTGTCCTTACTGGTAAGACTGGACATGAATTTCAGGCCCCTAAGGCCAGAGGGAAAGTCTGGAGCAAGGAATACTCCTTCTCAGTGAAGGAAGATCAGGTTAGGGAACACTTAAACTGAAAAGACACAGATCCATAGGACCTAATAGGATGTACCCAGGAGTGCAGACGCTGCTGATCTGTGTCACTGACAGGCCACCCTGGATTACCTTTGAAAGGCCTGATGGTAGATTCTTGAGGAGTAGAAGAAAGTAAATGTCACTCCTATCTTCAGGACAGAGAAGGAGGAGGATCTGGGGAAAACAGGTCAGTTAGCCTCAACTGAGTCCTTGAGAAGGTGATGGAGCAAATAATTGTAGAAGCCATTTCCATATGTTTAAAGGACAAGAAGGTGATTGCAGGTAGCCAGCACATATTTATGAAAGGAAAACCATGCCATACCAGCCTGATAGCCTTCTCAGCAGAGGTGACTGGCTTGGTAGGTCAGAGGAGAGCTGTGGATATTTTTTATCTTGACTTTAGCAAGGCTTTCAACACTGTCTCCCATCACATTCTCATTGACAAACTAATGAACTGTGGACTAGACAAATGGACACTGAGGTGGACTGAAAACTGGAGTAACTCCTGAGCTCAAATGGTTGTGATCAGCAGCACAAAGTCTAGTTGGGATACACTAGTGGTGTACCCCAGAGGCTGAAACGGGCCAGTATGGTTGAACATCTTTATCAATGACCTGAATGATGGGACAGGGTGCACCCTCAGCAAGTTTGCAGGTGATAGAAAATTGGGAGGAGTGACTGATACACCAGATGGTCATAATGACATTGAGAGGGACCTCAAGAGGCTGAAGAAATGGGCTGACAATGGCCTCATAATGTTCAACAAACAGAAATACGAAGTCCCAGGCATGAGGACAGTCTACAGGCAAGTGGCTGGCAAGTAGCTTTGTAGGAAAGGACCTGGGGGTCCTGGTGGACGTCAAGTTGGCAGCAAGGCAACAATGCACCTTCACAGCAAAGAAGGCTAAGAACTTCCCAAGCTCTATCAGGCAAAGGCATTATCAGGTCAAGGAGGTGATCCTTCTCAGCACTGCTGAGACACACCTGAAGTACTGTGCCCTGTGCTGGGCTCCCCAGTACAAAAGACATGGACAAACTAGATCAAGTCTAGAGAAAGTCCATGCAGATGATTACAGAGTGGGAGCATCTGTCATACAAAGAGAGGCTGAGAAACCTGGGATTGCTCAGCCTGGGGAAAAGAAACCTCAGGCACATTTTATTGAGGTTTATAACTACCTGGTCGTGGGAGTAAAGAGCATGGAGCTGGAGTCTTATTAGTGGTGCCCATTGACAGGACAAGAGAAACAGGCAGAAGCAAAATATATATATACATACATACATATATATGTATGTATGTATGTATGTATTGCCATGAGAGTGTTCAGACACTAAAACTAGTTTCCCAGGGAGGTGCTGGATTTTCCATCATCCCTGGAGGAATATTTCCTAGCTTCATGACTTCTGACACTGAGCTGGAGTTTTCTTCTTTTCTTGGGGAATGTTACAAAGCTGATCACCCAAGCTGGTTCTGAAACTGAGCTGAACAGGAGGAAGCTAGAGTTCTTGGGAGACCAATCAGTCTGGGGATTGAAAGCCAGGTGTATTTTGCATGCACCAATTATTTATGCACTACAACTTTGACTGTAGATTTGAATAACCAACTATTGTTAAGTATATCTAGCTTTATTCTTCACAATTTTTCATTTCTCACTATTCCTAGGATTAGTAGTACAGTAAGTGCTTACTCTTAACCTCATTTCTCCTGTTAAAGAAAAAATCTTCAGTATCCTATTTATCACTGATTCTTTGTATGTGATTGATGGGTTACCTCAAATTGCAATGGCTTCATCTTTGATATCTCACTGCTGTTAGTGCCAGAAAGGCGTTAGAAAATGCAGTGACTGGTACAGTGATTAGGTTGCAAAAAGAAAATGCAGTGACTGGTACAGTGATTAGGTTGCAAAAGATGTCAGACTTCCTCAGCTCCTAAGTATCTGAAGTATTTTTAATTGTCTGAGCAGACACAGCCAGATGTAAAGTCATTCTTGGTTACTGTGAGTTAAACATAATGCAACTTCACTGAAGGCTTTCATTTATGATGCTGTAACACAACATTGACTATGACTTCTGCACTAGTAAAGCCAAACTGTTCATCTGAAAAAATGTTGCCAAGCATTGCATGGGAAACATTTCCAAATCAATACTCTTTGTAACATTACTGCCACTCAACAAATCATACCAGGCCTCACACACACAAACCAGCCCTAAATAGGCTAACATATAACTTTTATGGCAGAAAACATGTAATATAAAGGAACTGCAGAAACAGAACTGTTGCTGGTAAGTTTAAATGTGAATATAATTTCATTGTTACCATATTTCTACACACTCTTTCAGTGTTACTTGGATGCAAAGATCCAAAACTGCAATGTCTTGATTTTAAAAGTAATTTGTTAAAAAAAATATTGAATCAAATAGCTTCTTTAGCCTTTAATACTTTTGCTGTAGAGCTCAAATCTAACAGAATTTATTGAGGAACCAGGTAATAGTACAGCATGGCACACTCACAAAGCATATAAATATGGAAACCTAGGGACTTAGGCTTTATCTGGACGCATAGATCATTTGGATGCATAAAATTGGCAATATACAGATGTAAGGTTTAGGGAACGAGTTTAAAATTTTTTAGTCTTGCTGGCTTCGTAACTAACCTTAAAGCTGCATGCCAGTTTTATAACTGTGCTGGATATACCTTCTAGTGCATACAGAGTATGTGCTAACTGTACTTAGTAGTGTTTACAAAGGTGTAGATTGTGGCAGATGAGAAAACTGGGCAACACGGCTCGGAAACACCAAGTGGGTCACTGCATATTTCCTGCTCCCCCTCTGGAGAATTTCCATCTGCCTGGCTGGCTGCCCCGCTGCTGCCCACCCAGGAGCAGAAGAGCCAGGACAGCTATTGCAAAAGGTGGAGAGAGCTCCAGCCTTTTCTCCCATGAGCCTGTTCTTAAAGAAAAAAAGAAGAGGAAACAGAAAGCATCTAGCAACACAACTTAACTCCTTCATAGTGGCACCCAGCAATGGATGGGGACGTCACAGCAGGAAGCAGGAGGAACATCCAGGACCACAACTGATGCTGAGGCTGAAGGACTGTTTGAGTTGAGGCAAGAGGAAAGATGCAGTTGCATGCTGGTAAGATAAGTAAATGCAGTGATGGTGATGGATCCTCATGCACATTTTCCAGGCTACTTTAAACACAGAGTAAGCCCCTTAAAACATACACTCAGCCTTCTTATCCTCCTCCCCCACCCCGAATTTTCTCTCTAGAATAGTAAATAAGTACTCCTATTAGGAGCTGTGGGAAACAGATCTCTTCCCTGTGATTGTTATCAAGGTAGCTGAACACCACCTTCAAAAGCTGTGTGTTTGTTTCATACTCAGTCTCTTCAGTTTTTCCTCTGGTCCCTATGCAATGTTTTACTTAATCTGATTTTCTGTCTTAGTGATTTTTATTGATGTTATATTTTACATCAGGACTGTCATAGTTAGATACTGGTAGTCCTCAGTTTATGCAAGGGAAGCAGAGGCTTACTGTTCAGGTATTCCAGTAATTATATGATGGGCTAAATTATGCCCTGAATTAGTGAAAATGCATGTCTGCAAACAAGTAGAAAGTCTGTCTTTACATTCAGAATGTAGGGGGCTGTTGATTTCTACTGGTAAATGAGGCAGCATGATACACAGCCCCCCAGTAGGATGAGACAAATCCCTAAATGCAAACTATAGCTCCTAATGGATCCCCAAATGCTTGGGAATTAGGAAGATACTGGATGGTTTTATATTTCTGTTGCTGCAGGGTATTTGAATTTATATCATTCCTAGTGTAATGGAAGCAAAGTTAGTTTGAGAGATGGACTTCACTCAAAGAATTCTGAAAACTCAGGAGACTACCCAGGGATTTTATCTGCTATCTGAAGCCTTGTACTGACAGGCTACACTTAGTTTCTTTTTACTAACATTTCTGTAGGTGGCATACAATACAAATAAAATTACCCTCAATTAACCTGCTTTAGAATTTATCTTGAGACTTCCTGTATTATTGAAAAATTGCCTGAATACACATTACATATATGCTAAGATGTAGTGCAATACATAATTTGAATATTTCATAAAGTACATGGAAGTTGATGTTTAATTTAGTTTCTGCTTGTCACACAAAGTAAAGATATATTTATTTTATTTAAAAAGATTCTCTGCTAACCAGGTAAGTCAGCTGAAATTGGTCATTTATTTTTAAAGTAAAACCAGTGCTCCTTCTGTCCCTGTTTATTCTTTATTTATAGATACAGATATAATTATACATATGTGTGTGGATGAAACTAACTGCATTTTCCTGTGATTGTGAGCTTTAAAATTCTGCCATCTATATTTTGCTTCTGTGATGTCACTTCTGGGATATTTTATGCTTTCAGTAAACATTGCCTTGAGGTTTTTGAAAATACACTGCTTCTTTAAACCAAGATAGAACAGATGGAAACTTCATTGCTTAAACAAATGGCTACAATTTTCTTCAGGGCACAAAATAGTATCATGAACTTCACTGAGAGCTTAGGAAGCTTCCAGAAGCTTTTAATCTTTCTTCACTGGCAAGAGGATTGAATCCACAAATTTTGTTCAAGAGCCATTTTACAGAAATCCCTTTGTCCTTTTCCTTTGTCTTTTTTTTTTCTTTTGTCTTTTTTTTTTTTCCCTCAGTTTTGTTTCCCTGCTTTGAAGCAAAGTACTGGAATTCCTGAATCCAATGACCTTTTGGATTAAATTGTTATGAGAGAGATTTTGCATGACTATCCATTTTCTTGTTAGCTGTTGAAATTTCAGTGCAGGCACAACAACCTAGACTATTTCAACATTCACATTACTCACTTAACAACTCTTGCAATTTAATCTGATGAAAAAGTGCTGTGAAAGTGATATGAACTACCAAACAAATGTTGCATTTTTGTAGTATTTTTCATTCTTGAAAGAATGCATAGAGCTAATTCTTGGCAATCCTAAACCAGGGAGAAGCAGGACTATCATTTTCCCATAATGTACATTAACATAAATCGCAACACATCCTCTGAGTCAGGGTCTTTATTGATTTCAGTTCAGAACATGCTTGTATCTTTGTGAAAGAGAGAGAGAGAATAATCCTAGTGCTTTTACAGCTGTTTTAATTTAAACTCCACTGATAAAAAACATCTATAATAAGGTCTGTTGGAAGAGTTCCCAGCACTGACAGTTATCTATAAATTAATGGGAGTCATATACTTCTGCTTGTTTGGAAAATATGAATAGACTGAAGCAGATAACAGAAGTCACATCTGCTGGAGTATGTTTAGGGAATGTATAGACAAAGGTGATCCTTTTTATGAGTCTTTTGTTCTGGTGACACAGTCAAGGTGCTACTAATACAGGTAAGAATAAGGTATGGTGTTTAATTGAAAAAATAAGCTCAATAGGTTTTCTGGGATGCAACCTTAATGAGACTAATTACCTATGGCCCAATCTCTAAGTTGCTTTTTCTAGCACTGTACATATTAACTTTATTTTGGCAAAAAGTCCAGACTTGCATTTGTTGCACCCACTAAATCCACTAAAGGTGTGCACAGTTCATTCCCTTGGCATTGCTTCAGCATCTGCAAATAACTCAAACACAGATGAGTCCTTAGCATCATTCATGTAGAGCAGATTGACCTGGTGAGACTAAACCTTATGCACCAAAGGGGTTTTTTTTCCCTTGATTAATAAGCTTTGGTGGTGGAGAGGGCAACAGATATACCACCTGTGTTTGGATCCTGCTCATTTCTTAGAATTGACAAAGCCATGACAGCCATGCAGTGCCTCAGCTTTGCTTATAAACCAGGATCTCAGTGCAGTGCAAAAACAGAGCAAGATGACTGCCTGCAAATCTTTACACATCTGGACAGAAGACCACAGGAAGGCACAAAAGAAAAAGGGAGTACAGAGCCAGTGTGGCAGTGCAGGTATGCGTGGTGAGGAGTAGTCAGAACATGGCTGCAATCCAGTCCAAGTCAAAGATGTGATTTTGGTAAGCATCTCCACAGGGTTCGGAGGAGGGACTAGAAGAAAGATAATGAGGCAGCTTTCTTTAAAGGGAGCTGCTTGCAGGCATGAAAGGCAAAATGGAGGAAAAGATATATAAGCTTGTTTGGAAAAGTAAACAATGGAAAAGGGAGGCTGCTAGCATAAATTGACTGACAATGAGAATTTGGCCTCCCAGCACCCATAGGATTAGGGAAGGCAAATCTGGGAGGGACTGTGAATGTGAGGGAGGTTAAGTTACCTACGTTTAATGAAGTGTTTGTAAACCATTGGAAGGGCTATTATAGCTAAATATCAGGCTGTTGTTGCAACAGCATTCTGTATGGATAGCAAAAGGATAAACTTCATTTATTCAGGGCAAGAGAAAAGGATATTGCAAAAATAGAGTCCTAAAATCATGTTAGTCTAGATTAATTTCAGCTGTGAAGATGCCTATTTATCCAGAAAAAAAATACATCAGGAAATAACGGAGCATGAACACTAAAGATCTACAGATAAATCAGTCTGTGACAGTGCCGCAGCTGTGAGTCCAGGTGACAGGCAGGTTGATGATTTCCATACTGACCAAGAAGACAGTAAGAAAAATGTTATGTTGATTAAAGACAGATTAATGTGAGTTTAGCTATTTTTGAGCTTTGGGCTTTGACTATTTTTCCAGTCAGACTTGAGAAGGGGGCGGATATTTTTATTTCATTAGATTTGTGCTTATTTATACTAGGTGATTAGCTGGCTCATTACAATATAAATTGGATAGTGTTAAATCATTCTTTGAAGTGCCTACACATAAGTTCTGTACCACATGAACAACAGTTCAATCCAGACATTGAAATATACTAATACACACACACTTGTGTGCATGTATGTGTATGTTTGCACATATAATGAATGGTATATATTTCTCAATGAAGGCTGTGCTATGCATATCATCTTCACATGTATCTCTGAGCATTCCTTTAAAATGCCTCACTAAATTTTCATTTACAGTTAAATCAACTTCAGTTTTTCTTGAACTCAAGGAGGACTTATTTCCAATCCTCGTTTCTCTAAAAGCTTATTGGATAATCCTGAGTACATTTTGTCTCCATTTCCCTTAGTCTGTAAAAAGACAATAATAATACTGGCCTCACTTGTAGAACATTTTGAAAATAGATGAAAAGCACTATGCAATATATAGGCTCAGCAGCAGCTTTTTCCACACATCACAACTGCATTTGCACATAAAGGGAATGTCACAGAATATGAGTTTGTTTCTCATCTATTTAATAATCTCAAAATGGAGAACAGAAAGGAGAGTTTATATTGCAGTTTTGCCACAAAAAGAGGTCTTATTCTAGTGCACATACTTATTTCCTGAAGTGCAGCCAGTCCTCATACTAAACTATCTTGCTTACCAAAGCCAAGTCTCAGTCATTCAAAAAATCTTCAGTAGGCAATGTTCTAGTGAAAACTTCGCATACACCCTGAAATGCTGTCATTTTCTCTTTCTCGTCTATCACAATTTCCCAAACTTCAGGACCAGGCTCTCCATTGCCTGTGTACAGTTTCAAGTGAAATTAGCATTTTGGGTTGTCCAGGTTGTATGATTGAGGCCTTATGGGATAAACATTTGTCCCTTCAAAATCTAAACAAATTAATGGCTTCAACAGACATACTGCCTGAAATGGCATGCCAAAGAATGAATAATAATGTATGATATATTCATTCTCTTTCAGTCTGCTGTCTGCATGAGAGAGCACTGGAAACGGAACCAGCAGAGTCGTGTGTGTAGGTGGTGATGACAGAAGGGATAGAAAGGTGGCAAAAAAACACCAACCATTTTTTCATGTTTTTAATTTAAATAACAATCCAAATTACATCTTTAGGCAATAGTCACAATTCATTATACTGCCTGTAATTTGTGAAAAATACTAAATGCGTCTCAGAGAGAATTATGGGGTTTATCCAAGACCAATGAAGTCAATGAAAGGACAAATGGGGGTGGGGGGGTGGAGTGGGGTTGCCCATTTGCCAAAATATTCAGAGCTTTCATATTCTTCAAACAAGCCATTTCAAGAATGAACAAAACAAAACAAAACAAAAAAAAAGAGGCAAAAAAGTCCAGATTCTCTGCAGAGGGTAAAGAAAGTAATACCATCAAAGCCTCAAACTAGCTCCCCTGGTTACAGGAAATAAAAAGTAACTTCCATTATATTTGTATAAAAGCTTGTCAATACCACAGTTATACAACTGCCAGAGCCTAATAAAGCCTAACTAGTATTTCCACATTATCTGTCGCATGTGGATGTATTGATCCACTCAACATTAATACAAAGTCTTCCTCACAGTACAAACAAGCTCATTACTCCCCAAACTCATTCTCCTGTAGAAATAGGACCAAAATAGAACTTTTACTCCTTAAGAAAGGATGAGTTAGGAAAGCCCAAAGCCCATTACATCTCTACAGCATGGAAGTGTACTTACAGCTTTATCTTGCTATCTATCACCCTAGGTAACACATGCAAACACCTATCTAAAAGCAACAGCAGCAGTGATCCCCAGGGCATTTCTGACCACTCTCTTTGCATTAAGTCAAATGTGTGTTGTTGGGAGACCTTCTTTAGAAAGAGAGGTCAAGGGTGCTTGCTCTGGGACTGCCAATTGGAATAAGAATTCCTTCATTCTTTATGAAATGCAAAGGACTAATTTTGGCCCCTTCTCTTCCACTGTGGCATACAAAATGCTGGAAGCACAATGACTTGCTTCACTGGAGCAAAAACAGGAGGCAAGTTTAGGACCTCTCTTTGAACAACTGTCACTTGTTTTGGAGGCAGGGGTTGGGTAGGAATATTCCAGTGTTTATCTTGTTATTAAATACCAATACATGTTTTTTCTTTATAGTATTAGAAATTGTGAATATAAAGTTTTTCATTTTATGTTGCATTTGTAATAATCCCCTGCATTGCTCATCAGCCAGCACAGGACTCAAGTTAATCAAAGAAGGAAGTAAATAATAACAATTAATCTGTCCAATGTTACTTCATAATAACATGAACTACTCCATGGAGCCAGGAGTAATCACCACTAAGTGTATTATACAGCAGCTGAGGAAAACTGATTTATAAACCCAGCTGTCAGGCTGCAATCTAATGGCGACTGCATCATGTTGTACAAAGCTGCAGTAATTTTGGAAATGACCCCACTGAATATTCCGGAGGAGACCCTGCTGTTATCAGTAGCTACATCTACACTGCTCTCTAGGCGACTCTCAGGAACTGCCCCCCCCCCCCCCAACACCGGCTGATGCTCTTCATTTCTGCTTCACACATGCACTCAAAATGAAATGTCCTTGGGGGTCTCAGCTCTTCTGAAAGATTTTGCCTGCTACCAGTTTGCTGCGCAGAAACTGTATCTGCCAGAGACTCTCTAATAACTATCACTTTCTTTGATCCAGAGCTATAGAAAAGGGCATCTTTTGGCATCCTTTCTAACATGGCATGATGACATCCACACTGGACTAGTCCAGTTTGCTCAAACTGGTTTTGAATCTTTAAGGTGCAGTAGAAATCCCACTCTGTCCTGGTCTGTGATAGTAGGAAACCTCTTGTCTAGAGCAAGACTGTAATTTGAAGTGTGGCAGAGCGTGAATAGTGTCACTTGGGAACTACCCATGCTACACCCTCAGATGACATGACATTACCACCAAATGCTCCCTCTCTGCCTTTGCCTGGCCCTCTCACTGGCACCTCTGTGCTAGGTGATAATTTGGGTTCTTTGGCCAGCTGACTGTGCCTGCATCTTCCTGGCTGCTGTCACTGGTAGTAGCTCTTCTTTGGCATCACAGTCACTTTGCATTGGCACCTTCCTCAACTCTCCTTAGACAGGCTGAGGATTCTCCTCTCTGGGGTGTCACTCTGCCCTTGGCAAGATGTGCAGCTGCACAAGCACGATCACCCACATTTTCTTTATCGTCTTTTGTCATGCTTCTAGATCAGAATGCAATTTCTTTGGAGAGAGCCTATAGGTCTGCCAGGGAAATGGCAGGTGCGTGTCTGCCCAGACAGAGCCTTCCTGGCCAGAACACGCTGAGCACATACATACAGCTCCTGGAAGTCAGCAGGTGTTAGAGATAACAGTACTTTTGGTGGCTTACATATAGAGAGACATGCTATCCTGTGCATCCAGCGTACTGTCAAGGACCAAGGTCTGACAGCTAAGCCTGGGCTAGAAGAGGTTCTTTTGGGTAGCAGCAGTCTCCCATCAGCCTCAGGGCAGAGGAACCACTTCATTCTCCTCAAACAGTAGCCTGTTGGCTGGCCTAGGCCATCCATGCCTCTGTCTGATATGCCTCTCACAGTAAGCAGTGTCCTGACAGCGTGCATCTTGGCCATCTGGGAAGAAGAGGTAATGTATAGTTACTGACTCAGCTATAGCCTCCCTGTAGAGGGTCTCCGGAAGATGGGTGTTCCAGTAGGACTGGCTGGCTGTGAGGGGCATGAGAGCACTTTTTAACAGTGTGTTTGAAATCTTGTAGGCTTATCAAGGTGCAAATTATTGCATCATTTTTACAGACATGAATGTGCAGGCTACAAGCAATATGTCATCCTTGCAGAGCAGTCAGGTCTTCAGTGGTGCAGCTGGCATCTTTCCTGGCTGCTGGGAGTCAGTATATGACAGCACATGAACAGTATAATATCTGCAGCTTCTGAAGAGTAACAAAATACAATTTGGCATTGTGTCCTGGTTAGGTGGACTGAAAAATCCATGAGCATCTGTCTGGGAGCTCCTTGTCAGAAAGTCAGGCCAAGCACACTCAGGGTGAACATGACAGCTGAGCATCTGAACAGAAGCTTGGAAGGTACTCCTGCGGCTAACTGGCATGAGCAGTTGGCAAACTTGAGGCTGTTCCTGCAAAATAATGTGAATGCTTCCGTTTGAAGGTGGTATTACAAGGAACTGATGAAAGACTACTGTGCCATTGTTAATGACTAAAAATAGGTAAGCATAGATCTCTTAGCTTATGGTGACAGAATATACAGACAGTGCAGTCTCTGCAATGTGACGCATGTGTGGTAATAAGGAAAAGAATAACATACTTTTCAGACAATCCATCCTAATTGCTGGTATTCTCAAACAAAAGCAAAGTTTCTTACATTTAATTTGGGAAGGAGGAAGTTTCTTGTTTTGCTGCATCACCATGAAAAGGGGAGGGGGTGGGGGAAGGTTGATATCTATCAGCCTGAATGGATAACATGGTATCTCTCTCTGTGGCTGTTTTGCAAAGGTCTTACTGACTATTTCACTGACCTTTTGTTTCTTCCTTCAGTTGTTTCTTGCTAATGGTGCCTTTTGCTCCAGTTGAAATCTATTTTTTCTCCACTGGAGTATCTGTCTGTGCTAAGTCCATGCTGTCTAAGACAGCAGCGTATGGTGTATTGGCAGGAAGTCAGGAGATCTCGTTTTCATCCCACCGATAGCCAGCTATATGACCCAAAACACCAGCTCCCACATTCCCTCTCACATTCAGTCTTTAATGGAAAGTTTATAATGTTAGACATAGTGCTTTTTTTGTCTCTAGTATTTGCAAGTATTTATATACTACTAATCCAATACAACTTGGAATATGGTTAAAGGATGTCTGCCCTCAGCATCTTCCTTTTTTCAATGCCAATCAAGAGATGTCATAGACATTCAGATCCCCCAGTTTTCTATATGTGATTTCATTTATCAGAGTATGCGTTGTATATGTCTATTGACATTACCTATCTCTTATCAATTGCTCCCTCATGTGGGCATCTGTTAATATTAAGAATAGTTAATATAAAGCTTTTTTACATAACGCACACAAAATCAAGAGTTTGCTGGCTAAGGATCCATTTTGCATACAAATACATGAGTAGTGGGGTCTCATAAATATAACTGCTAACTCCTCAAGTGAGCCATCCTGTTCCACCACAGAAGAGATGCTTTGCAGTACTGGTCTGTCTGGGAAATCTGCAAAACAAGCAGCAATGACTATTTGTGGGCCACAGTGTCTGCTGCTGTGTTTAAAAATGGATGTTTTGTGTAGATGTGGCAACAAATTGTGGGTGCTGCAGTGAAAGTTCCTGGCCTTGTCATTCCCATCACATGCACATATCTGATAATGAACAATAGCTGCTATGACTTTTTTGTAGTCCAGGGTTGTTATCTTGGTATATATAAGAGAGCTTGTCAAATTTCAAAGGAAAAAAAAAAAAAAAAACCAAACAAAACCCAAAAAACGAAAAAGCCACATCTATAACACTTGCTCTAAGCTGTAACAGCATGTCTCATGAGCAGGTAGGATAAACAAGATGGCTGGGATGACAGGCCAGGAGACCGGTATAATGTAGTTGTCATTTCTGACCAGTGTTGCTCTGTGCCCACTGGATCAAGTCCTCCCAGAGTCACATCTGACTGCTAGCCCAGACCCACCCTCCGTCATACCCCTGTGACAACAGCCAACCAAAAATGGGCTAATCCTACCAGTGATGATGTCTCAGAAGATTTATTAGTTCCTCTTCTGCAGACATAAGACGCCAACTTCAAAAAATTTAGCTCTTGTCTCACCTAATGGATCAAATTATCAGGCATATATATGCTTTGAATCAAAGTAGGTGATACGAGTGTTTTAAACTGAATTGGAAAAAGGCCATTTCCATGCTTGCTCTTTTCTCTTTTGAAATTCTATTTTTAGATTCTTTTTTTAATCACTAGGTAAATCTCCGACTTGTAGGCTCAATCCCATTGAGGCTTTGCTTTTCTATAAGTGATATTTATTTACAGAAGATTTGGCAAAAATTAACAAAGGCCTTTTATGTACAGCTTTATACCATTGCGTGAAACGTCAGCTTTAATAAAGCAAGTCTAGTGAGAGATTAGGTAAGAAAACGTTGAGTATTGAGGTGAACTCCCATAAGTATAGAAAAAATACGAAATTTTGGCTTATAGTCAAGGTTACTGAGAGGAGACCATGTCCTATAAGAAGAATATATTTGGTACAGCAATATTTTTATACATCTCATTTTCTTGTACACACTGGCATGCAATTAGTAAATTCTATACTGTTAATATATATGTATTATTTTATATATAAAGACATAAAGTAAACTAGAGATTTTGTTTATATTAAATAACTTCGATCCTGCTCTTTGGTTGGTTTGTTTGGTTGGTTGGGGGTTTTTTTTCGGGTTTGTTTTCGTTGTTTTTTTTAAATCAGATCTATATTTTTTCCACCTGGCATGATGTGTTACATTGACACACTGCATGGGACATTTCAGGTTTATCTATGTGATGGACAGCTTGTATGAAAATTTCTTTCACAGATCCAATCTGTACATTTTATTGCTCAAGTAGGAAGGAAAAAAAACCAGAATGACCTTTGAGTATGATATCTTCTTTTAAAGTTAGACTGATGGCTTCTTTTCTTTTCACTCTCCTGTGTCTTTTTTGCAGTAATGCATAAAAGCCTGGAATAAAATCTCCAGTGTGTAATGCATAGCTAATTTTATTTTTTTTACTCCAAACCCTAGCAATTCAAAGCCAAGTAAACACCAGCAGGCTGCATTCACTTTCACTATGCATGTTGATGCTAATTGCAGTTCCCTAAGCATTTTACATTGTTTGCACAAAATAGCATTGCTTTGCCTTCAAACAGTCAGTTCAATGACAGCTGGAATGAGTTTATCTCATACTGCTTAGTGTCAGGTGCATTCTTACAGCTTTCCTGTCTCCTTTTGAGGGCTAATTAAGGCATTCTTCTCTCTTGTTTAATATTTACATTTAAACAGCTGCATCTCATTTGGATATAATGCAACGACTGCACCTGGCTTTCTTTCCCTGAGTTAATTCTGGGAGTTCTTTTTCTTCCCCCTCCCTTCAGTAAAGATCCAAAGCGGTTATTTTTGTGCTTATGTAGGGAAATGAACCGAAGCGGCTGTAAATGGAAAGAGCTGCTATTCATTCACAAACAGGGTGCATCTTCCCAGGATCCTTCACAGCTAGTCTCCTTAGGATACCCAGGATGAGAGCAGAATGCAAAGCAGAGTCCTTGAGGTTTTCATCAGGCTGCTGCCTTTGTCGGGCCCTGGTCTCCGCAGGGGCTTGTGCATTGTTCCAGTTCTTTTTGTGTTTTGGGTTGTTTGTTTGGGGTTTTTTTTTTTTTTCCCCACATGAACAAAGAGTTTACAGGAAAAAGAAAAAAGAAAAGCCTAAACATTATAGCACTAGGAGCATATGGCAAATGTACACATAGCAATTCCATAAAAGCTCTTACATGTTAGTTAGCATCAGGGGGTGCAGAGGTGCAGCCCACTCTGCCTTCAGAGGTCCACAAGGCCCAATTAGAATATCTATGCTCAGAGATGTGGTCAGGACTGCAGCCCAGCCTTAAGGCACTAAGCGTTTTGGCAGATTCAGCAACACCATTCACAAGAATCTTGGTGCAAGGTAAGAACCTGTCAGATGTACCAACTTCTGTTGTTCTTTCCATGTTTGCAGATCTCCATCTTTAACTAGGTGACTTCTTAACATTATGAAAAACAATGAAATAATCTTCCCAAAAAGCTTTGGAAGATCCAAGGGCAAAGGTCTAGCTCCATACATCTCTATGTGACAATCATCATCTTTGATCAATTTTTTATAAATTTTTGTCAGTAAAGACAATAGACAAAAAGACAATAGAGAAACTCTGTGCTTTAAAGCAATAGCGCACTGGACTGGGATAATCCAGACAATCAATACTAATGGTATAAATACCTATGAGATAATTCATGAAATGGGAAAACATACTGTGATCATAGGTTTAAAGGCCATACATTTACTGTTAATTATGTCATTTTCTTATTTCTGTGCAATTGATTTTCATTTCTCAAAAGGGAGGGGAAGAGAAGAGCCTTTACTTCACAGAAACCATCATAATGGGAAGCAAATGAATTCAGGAGGCATGTCCCATCTGTCCTGCCAGGGGCCAGCAGGACGCAGCACTGCTGCTACAGCCTTCCCCACTTGAGGATTCAGAGTAACTGAGGGCAGCAACAGACCCTCACTCCAGCTGCGAACCGCTGGAAGGCAGTGAGGCACACACTTTGCCAAGGAGCCTCACAGACACTGGATGACAAAAAAGCAGGTTTGGGCAGTTGGTGCTATCCCTGGGGATTATTTCTTTCCCTGCCAGGAAAGGATTCGCCTGCAGCTTGGTCTCTGTTTGTGTTGTACCATGTCTATCTCTGCCTTTCATCCTTGCCCTGGACGAACCAGAATTGAAAACCCCTTTCCATCCTTCTCCCATTCCCATACTTCTCACCCTGATACCCACCTCCTGCTTCATCAACTCTAATTCTCCCCCCATATGATGGCTCCTCGGAAAGCCTCTTTTCCCCGGCTAACACCTTCTGCCCGATGGCTTCACTTTGTCAGTCCATCCATACCTTCCTCCCTTTCTACATCCTTCTGCCAACCTACAGGCTGCTTGTGCTGGTATGCACCTCCTAACCACACCTCATGCTCTTCTGATTTCAGTGAAATAACTTCTTGCTTGCTTGCCAGGCATCAGTTTAAAGAGCTTTAAGAGAACAGGAACAGGGACTTCAGCAGGACTGGATCTCTAGCAAGAAAAACTGGAGGGGAAAAAAAGAGGAGTCCTGCCTGAATTACACTCCATATAGGATAGTACACAGGACAGGACTTTGCAGAAGACTTAATTGTGAAGCTATAGCAAGTCTCAGTTTATGTAAATTGTATTTTTTCCCAAAAGGCTTGTAAGTGGGCAGGTTTTCAAAAATGACAAATGGCACATCTGGTTTGGAGGCCAGACCCCTCCAATCCAAATTTCAACTCTATGTATGAAATTACAGGCCACTAGAGCCTCTGAAGAGGAAGGGCACCAAGGGAGCATTCATGTGACTACATATGAATGTCTTCTTCTGAGCTTGCAGTCAATGAACATTGAAAGTACTATGCAGAAATAGACAGGTACTTCTAAGTCAGGCTACTAAACCAGCCCAAGCACTCATTATAAAGGTCTCCTAGGAGGATTATCTCACATACAAATCTCTAGAGTGTAGATATTTAAAATTAGGTGAAACGGATATCAACATTCAACCTGAGCAACATCCATTCTAACCTCCCACTCAAAAACACACAATGGATATTTACTGAACCATTCTATGCACAGCAATGTGAGCCCTGAATATAAAACATTACCAAAGCATTGTATACGGAAAGTGGCAGGCAATCCTAAGAATACAAGCTGTTTCTTACTACATAGAATTTTACTATTCATCCTTTCACCTGGAAAACATCACCCTTTTATGTTACAGCAGAAGTACACTGTCTCTGAGGGACTTCACTGGAGACTGTCTGTTGGTTCTAATAACCCATTCTGCATACTGAAGTTTGTTGTTTCCTCAAAAATATTAATGATATAACCACAGGGGAACAATTTACATTGTCCATTATGTAAAAACTGAAGCTTTTTTAAAAGCCTATCCTTGCACAAAGGCTTATGAGCAGTAACTGGACAGTACTGCAAAGTTTGGAACAAGGAGTTCGTGTCACTGTCAGCTTTTATCATGAAAAAAAAAATGAAGAATAGATGAGGTGGTTGTCATCTTGTTCTGGTTTTAATGGAAATTTTTTTCCACTGGAAGTCAGCTCCTTCAGAACCTAAACTTGCCTCAGGAACATATCGATTCTAACAAACAAGTACCAAAAGACAGCCTTTAAATCTCTCAGTTTAATTCAAGTGATGTTAAAATGCTTCATTGAGAGTAACTGAATAATTTCATTGAATTTGAGTAATTGCATTCAATAAATGTTTCTCTGAGAATGTAAAAGCATTTTACCTGGGTTTGTAAATTTTGCTCCATTTCAGCTTCAGAATTATAGTTTTCATACTGTGGCTGTGCATTACATTTTGTCTATCCAGGTTGGCTGACGTCTTTCACTGCAAGTTCCTCTATTTATTATTAATAATGGATCTTGACCTGTTCTCTCTTTCTGAAACAGTTCAGCCTGCATCAAGGCTGAAACTGGAGGAAATAATACATGGTTTGACCGTGTTAAAAAATCACAGTGACATTTTCTTTGAGCAGCATAAAGCTATTCTGTGGGGCAAGAGCTTACATCCCGTATTAAAATTTAACCAAAAAGAACTTTTGCAAATTGTTTTTCACACACAATAAAAGACATAATCCTGAATTTATTTCAGCTCCTGATGCCATCTGAACCCTGTATCTTCTCCTCACATAGCAAAGTTCATTCCTCTCACCAGCCACAGGGCACAAGGGATGTCAGTGTCAGAACCACAGAGCAGCTGAACATACATAGTACCAGAAAGGGATGGTCTCTGAGCTTGAGAGGTGCCTGCTCCGCTTTGTTACTATCCTTCAGGTACCCTGGTTATGGAGAGGGAGAAGCAGGCTTTGTGAATACACAACAGCAAAAGCAAGATGAGGAAAAAGGAAACAAGCAGAAGGATATTCAAGTGTGAAGAGAAACAGCAACTTGGCTATGAAAGAAGCTACTGTTACGACTTGCAGGGGAGGATTTTGGGCAAAGAGAGAGGAAGATTAAATAATCGATATGCAAACTGGAACTAAAACCTGTGGAGTTATTCTACAGCTAGCAGCTGATAAAGGTAGCAGGATATATGTGTGGTAGTGGGGACATGGGCTCAAATCTCTGGCAGTTCATCCTTTACGATAAAATACATGGGCAAATCAGCAGAAAGCACCAAGGAGGTTCATCAAAGCCACAGGAGAAACAAGAGAGCAGATGAAGAGTCTATGGTGGAGAAAGACAATTACAGGGCTGGGGCTGTGTGAAGGGAAGAAGATACTAAAGTCAGTGATAACACTGACATAGCACCCTGAGAGGAAGATGAAAGTTGCTTGAGCCAGGAGACCTATGCTGGGATTAGGAATTTCTCCAGGGTTATATCATGATTGTCTGTAAGGACAACTGATAGATTGTGTGGAGGCAGGCCCCTTACCTGAAATCACGTGCTGAGTTCTGGTTGTCATGCAGCAAAAAAGACACAACAGAGAAAAGGTGGTTCCAGAGAAAATGACTTTCAGGAAGTGAGAAAAAAATGAAAAATAAATGTGACACTTTATTTCACTGTAAGATAAAGAGAAGATAAATAATAAGGTGCAAAATAGAGACATGCAAACTAATGAGGAGCAGTCAGGTGGTAAATTGAACACTCCTGTGTACTTTCTCCATTACTTTGTCGTAACAGGGGGACATCTGGGGAAGCAGAAAGGCAGCAGATGTAAAACCAGTAAAAGGAAATGTGCTTTTCCTGCCTAGCCTATAGAACATCTTCTCATGAGGCAGCAACACAGCCAGGAGCTCAGCATGACTCAAAAAGGGATTGAACATTTGAATGGATGAGACCATGCAAAGTTACAGGCTTATAAACTGTGAACAAATCTAAAAATTTGGAAAGGATGGAAGCACTCTGCCTTAGGACATTTACCAGCTTATAAACAAAACAATGAGAAAGAAGCCTCTTCCTTACAAACAGCTTGTGAAATTTCCAGCCTCCTATAACTCAAGGCAACTTTATCATATAATAACATTAAATTAGCTCTTCTCTCTTTTTGGTGGCTGCCTATATTTATTGTCAATAATTACACATTCTTTTTTGCAGGCTGTCTGTCCCTTATATGCACATTTCTGTCTGTGTTTGGACAATTCGCATAATGTGCTGTCACTGACTGACAACTCTTGTCTAGACAGATGTCTACAAATGACCTCTGACACACCATTCAAACCTGGTTTGTACCAAAAGTGAGAACTGCTATTGTTAGCACTCTGGAATAGGTGTTAAGCATCCTTTAGTTCAAAATCTGGTCTCTCTTTCACTTAAGCTAGGACTAGAGACCTCATGCTGGGGACAGACTGTTACACAGCCATCTACTGCAGTGGGTGCCTCTGCCTTACTCTGGGAAAAGTTTAACACTGCTGCAGACAGCACGCTGGCCTAGCAGGCTCCATGTTGGTATCCATATGGCAACATATGGCAAAATTCATGGTAGGAATTGATATTTGAGGATTATCACAGGAAAACATTGAATCATAGAGTGGTTTGGGTTGGAAGGGACCTTGAGTTCATGTAGTTCAATCCCCTGCCATCAGCAAGGACACCTTCCACTGCACCAGGTTGCTCAAAGCCCCATCCAGCCTGGCCTTGAACCTTATAATATACCCCAGTCTTTTCAAGCATAAATTTTCAGGGGCTCAGATTCAGCAAAGAACTAAACAATGTGAGCTGTAGGAACTGTTCATGCCTAAACACTTTATTAAATTAGTGAATCACTGTCCTTCATTCCAGCTCTCCCACCTCTATTTCTAGGTACTGCTTACAAACCGTACTGAAAGATGAATATTCCTTCCTGCCCTCCCCCCCCCCCCCAAAAAAAAAAAAAAAAAAAAGGTCCAGCCAGTGCTTCAAAATAATATATAGGCTCCTCAGCATGTGTCAGTACAGGATCTTCTGTTGAGTTGGAGACTGTACATTCCATCCGAGTCCCAGAGGGGTGCCTATGTTAGTGTTTCAGTTTAGAGGAAGAGTGAGATTTTGAAACAAATTTCCTATTATCTCTATATGCCGTACTTGGATTTGCACCATGGATGGTCTCAAGAGTGCATGACCTCGATTCCTTCTGGATGAAAGTAACCTGGAAGATGTGCTCCTGGGAGTGTACTTAATGTACTCCAGCTGTAAAGGGCACTCAGGTCATGGGACCAGTTTAGTCCTAATATAAAACTATGCAATGTGCATATTGTGGATGTCAGGCCCTAAACATCAACTGTTACTTCTATGGATCTTATTTGTCCACATGACTTAGTAATATAGACATAGAAAAAGTCACCAAATGACACAGACGAGTGTAAGCAAAATGACTACGTAAAAACTATTCCCCTGTTGCTTTTTCAGATCCAATGTTCCTAGGAGCTTAGAAAAAATCACCACATACTGATGGTCTATTTTACTTCAGAGGTACCAAGGCATTTATTAACATGATATCTAACCACTGTAAAAAAGGAAAAAATAAAAGCCCTCTAAAATTGTGGGCACTATTTTAATTATCTAGTTTTTCTTTTCCTTTTTTTTTTTTTTCTTTATCTCTCGCTCTCTCTTTTTTTTTATTTATTTATTTATTTATTTATTTATTTATTTATTTATTTTTACTTCAAGACACTTGGTACTGATGACGCTATCAGCACTCCTTTAGCAGGTAGTTAAATGCCTAACTACTAAATAGGATCCTTAATTTTGATACAGTGCTTGGGGGATGCAAACCATTATGTGACTGCTAACTATTATTAAGCTGAAGAGAAGGCTGATTAATGAGGAAGGCATTCTGCCTTTTAGCTCTGGGATGGAAGGGGCTGTGTTAGCTTTTCATGTAAATCCTTGTAGGGAAATCCTGCTTTTGTGAACACACAAGCTCCTGCTAATTTGTTTGTGTAATGCCATTAGAACTAAAACACCTGCCCTGTTCACCTTTAAGTGAATATACAGGTTACAAGATGCTGAGACAGATGGATGGCATAGTAGTTTATAAGACAAACAGAACAGAAAGTACTGATTCTCTGGAAAATAAAGAGCAGAGCCTTGGCTTGACCTTGTTTCAGTATCGATGACACTTAGGATTTTTGTTACCAATGTTGAAGTTTTTCTTAAATTCCCTGTTCCTTTATGCTCTACTTTATTAATAAGAAATTCTAACATTCACAGTAGCAAATACAATTAGTTCAAAAGACTTAAAATGTAAGTAGCAAATAAGAAAAAGAAAATTCCTTTTAAACTTTGTGATTTTGATGACATTCCAAAGATGTTTTGGGCCAAACTCTTTGTGAACAACACTCTACTGTCAGATGGCTGTAAGAAAAGCATTTGAATTAACTTCTCACCTTCTACCTTTTGATTTCTAGAAATGAAAGCTCTGCTGTAGCTCAGTGCTCAGCCACTTCTCACCACCTTTACAAAAGTACAGCTGGGCACTGTCTCAAGTGGCAGGTCAGAACCAGATCTGTGAGGGACTGATTCCCTACCACTGTTCCAGTTTGATCCTAACACTTTCACTGGCAATGTGGAACCTGGCATAGACTGAAAATCCCAGGAGGGTTCAGGAAGAGATAGACTGCACTATACTTTTAAATTACGCTTATTCTGCACTGACAGAAGAAATATGAATATATACCTAAAATATAAGCCTTTATTTACTTCAATTATATTATTGAAAAAATATAATTGAAAAATATATATTATATTGAAGACAACTTCACGATGTTAAACTGAACTAAAAAGTTCTCCAGATGCAGACAGAGCTATGGAAAGCAATTATTCATGAGTTACCCCGCATGCAAACATGTTTATTCAGCATGGAATATGTTACACAGAGATTTTATCCCTAAGTACCTTTATGTTGGTAAGCTTTTAATGAAAACAAGATGAAAGTCCCAGTATCTAAAAGGCAGAAAGTACCAGTGTCTAAATGTAATAAATTAATTTCAGCTCAGTGCTATTGGGTTTGAAAACCCAAACCCAAAGAATCCTTCTTTAGAAAGAGCAACAACGTGTTATTTGAAATGTGTGTGTGTGTGTACTCACATATTGTAAGGCCAGAAGAGGTTCTTTTGACACAGTCCTTCATTAATACAGATCTCAGGATTTTCCAAAGATATTCTTGCATTACCCCTTTGACTTCCAATATTATCCTCACTGCTAACAATGGATTGAACAATCTCAGTCTGAATTGATCTGACTTCACCCCAATGGGAACATTTAAACTCTGATACCAAGTTGTCCTTAAAATTTCTCTTGGATAGGCTAAATAGGGTGAGTTTACTATGATTCTCACCGGAAAAAAAAAGCCTCACTGGAATCACACTCTGGGTCGTTCATGGAGCCCTTTTCCAAGTGCACCTCCTTGGAGTTCTCGGCCACAAAACAGACTGTGGGCCCCCCATGCCTCATTGCTTCTCTACAGAGTAGCAATACCAGGCCTGCACTCCTTGTCAGTCATACTCTCCCTATGCATGTTAACTTCCTCAGCCATAACATCACACTGACTGCTCCTTAATCAGATGAGTCTTTTTCCAGGCTGCTGCTTTCCACAGCGAGTCTCCCGTGCTGCAAGTACAATCTGTGCTGCTTACAGATGTGTGATCTAGCACTACATTGCTACAAGTTTTCTAAACTAATAAAAGTTTCCTAGCAAGGGCTTTTATATCTTCTTCTAGAAGATATAACTCTGTGAATATTTAATAGGTATTAATTTTTAAATGGAATTTAATTAGTTTTTCCTTAAAAAAGTTCTGTATGATCTCTGACCTAAAAAAATTGTTACTGTAGAAATTAGTTTGGAAGCAGAGAATTTGTGGTAATGTCCCTCTAATACTGCCAAGAAATATATCCTTAAATAAATACAGGTTTCATTCCAAACCTTGCTTTGGGACCTCAGACAGTCGTGACTCAGATTTTCCATATTACTAACACTGATGCTGTTCCAGGGGTGCAAAGCTTGGATGCTGCTTTGCAGCTCAAGGACTAAGTCATAAAGTTTGCATTTTTCAATTGGACCAGTGCTATACCATTTCCTACAACTGCCCATTAGACAGGCTTCCTACCTGCTACAGTGCTGGTATGGGTTTTGTGTCATTGTTGCTATGCTTTTTCAAGAGACTCGTTACTACATAGTGTAGCTTCTGATTTTGCAGGCTCGATAAAGCTTGCCATTGTGTTCTACAAATGGCTGCTTCTGGCAGCTGCTGCTATCAGTTCTTAACAGCTCTGGCATTCAATTAGGCAATGAGAAAAAACATTTTCCATCACTCACACTAACACAGCAAGGTATTTCAGCAGTGGTAAGTTCTTTTGGGCCTTCCAAGTGATAATACAAAAGAAATATCAGCAATTTTCTTTGGGCATTAATTGAATTGATCTAGTTCTGATTACCAGGACCTGCAAACAGCTTCTCCAATGTATGGAGGATCTAATTATTCCCAGAAGAAACAGTCCTGTAAATCTGAGGTAAAGTATGTGTAGGGTTTAAATATTCCTGCAGTTCATAACCGTGTAGGTGTTTCTCTTGTTTGCAGAAAAGCAAACAGAAACATCAGAGACATAAGCAGAAAGAACACTGAAGAAATAAGGCTGTATTTGGCAGACAAACGTACACCACGTGCTTCTCTTTGAAGCCTAAAGATGTGAGAGAAATTGAGATTTTAAGGAGAGCCAGAACAAGGACACTGGAGCGTCTCACAAGGCTTCAGCAAAGAACAGATGGATAAAAAAAGAGGTTCCAGATTATCTCCTGCTTGACAAAGACAAGACTGTTTTATAAAGGCAGCATCTAATGCTCTGTGGCTGAGAATAAAAGAACAGCAAGTGTAATTACCACAAGTAGCAACTCATCAGCTTTCTCATATGCATGTCCAATCCTTTAATCATTATTCAGATACTACATGCATACATCTTAATGGGAATTCTGCCGAAGTATAAAATGTTAGATTAACTGCTACAAAATCTTGAAAAATTACAGCAAATGGCCTATGCAGGAATGGTAATGCATAAACAATATCAATAACATTTGCATTGTTAGCTGAGCCAGAAAAGCCGTGAACAAGGAAACAATAGGGAAGCCACTTGATTGTGCCATTTACTTCCTTAATACATTCACTGTTGCATGGAAAATTTTCTGAGATGGTTCAACTGTGTTACCCTACTAAAAGAAACCTACCATAAAAGTCCTGGGCACAATGTCAGTACTGAAAAGGAACAGGTTCTTGAACTTGTCAGGGTTTGATTAAGCAATCAAAATGATTTCTGTTTCATGGTTTAATAGCATGTTACTGGCATTGTTTCTATGGTAGAGCTTATATAAACCAGCATTGCATTTCTGAATTCATCAGGTACTCTGTAATGGAGGAGTGACTCTACTGCTGACTCACAAACCTCATATCAAAACCTTAGGTGTCTGAGATACACACCTCTCCAAGGCCTGACAAGAAGAGACATCTGGAAGCACTTCACAAGTGGACGATGACAAATGCTTCCCAGACTCTAACTCTCTGTTGCAGAATAGGAACAGGCTGAACATTCAGCTGAGATCCCATTAACAACCACCTCATCACATCTTCTAGCCTGTTGCTTCCCACATCTGGATTTGCTCCCATGTCCCATAGGTTACATGGTTCGAAAACCTAACTTAGTAAGCCTACAAAAAGACAAAACAATGTTCCTATTTTATGAGCTTCCTCACAAAGCTTAAAATAAATTATACCAATATTAATACTGCTACTAGTAATTAATAATTGCCAAAGGGACTAGGATCACATACCATCTATAAAATGTCAATAATTAAACTGCTGTGAGCCCACTCTTCTCTGTGCTCTTCTGTGATCAACAGCAAAGAGAACATTGGTTTCCTGAAGCATGTGTAGGGAGAACCTAGCTACCCATGGCAGGCTGATTCTGAGCATCTGGCCTCCCTTTATAATCGGTGAAAGCAAACAAACACTTTCAGGAGCAACTGGTAGAATTTAGACAACTAGTTTAGGCTTGGTGAATTGTAGTCTGGAGGTGGATTTTTCTGTCTACTGACTTGATCCTGGAATAGTGCCATGGAGCAGCACCTTACCTTCTTTCCCTTATGCACTGATAGGCTGTTTTGAAACTGTCAAAGTCTCATTCTCACTTCCAGCTGAGTTAGAAGAGGACATTTGACAATGTGTTGACTGGTGTATGTCTTGGTAAGCTTGGATAACAGTTAGAGGTCAGTTTAGAGAACCTTTGCTCACAGCTAGAACTCCTTACAGCCTGCTCTCTCTCGTATTCCAAAAATAGCAGTCAAGTGTTTGCTTAGAGTTTAATAACTAACCTTAAAATAAGCTATAGAAAGAATCATTGGGTGAGGAAGGGGCATTAAATTATTTCACTCCTGGGATTTTGGTAGTCCATTATTCAGTGCAAAATCAAACCTTATAATAATGTTGATCTGTTCTATTCATAACAATGGCTGGTGTGCTTTTAGTTCAATTTATGTACATCATAGCAGTCTCAATAAACACACAAACTATAAATAATTTCCTATATTTTCTGTACTGCAGCAAGGTGTCTTATTCTGTAAATAAAGACTCATGGCAGTGATCACAATGGTTTCAACAGGATTTCCTGAAACAGTGAGAGCACACAGAACCATCTTTTAAGGGTAAACACATGACTTCAATTTGGCTACCAACTATGCCTTCCCACCCAATATTTCACAGCCTGTCTGACAGGGAGAGACATGCAATTTTTACAATCCCCACCCCTACCCCGAGGCCAAAGGATGATGATGTAAGCTATTTTTACAACCTTTTTTGAAGGTTACTCTTCCTTTAGGTAGTAACACAGTAGTATGATTGGTACAATTTGATCTGTTTCTACAGCTTTTCTTTGCTTTTCACTTACCTGTGTCTCTGCAATATAGTCACAGCCCTTCATAGGTTTCCCATAGGTAAACATAAATGCCAAAGTTACATATCTGATTGATGCAAACCCAATTAGGATCATTATCTTCCCAAACACTTGTTCCTGGACAAAGGCAATCACATTCAAAGGAAACCAAACAATTTATTCCTTTACAGGTGTTTGTCTCACATATTGCATAACCAAGGTCCAAACAATGATTTCTTACAACAATATAACCCTAAAATTGGTAAGAGAAGGATGTTGTAGAAAGGAAATTATTGCTTGCATTTTTTCCTGCAAATAGGACAACTTGAATGGAAAACCAAGTCCAAATGGGACAAAATCAGGATACTAAAACAGGTAGCATGGATTTCAGCCTTTCTGCATTGAAATGACAAACCTGACCCATTCCGAAGCGACAGGAGGGGAAGAGAGGATTGGAGAAGCCCACACTTGTGATATGTGCCATTGTGAAAGAGATTCTGAAGTGTCTGGTCTCACACTGAACTTGAGAATGCAAAGAATCTCTCCTGACATGTCCTCTCACCTTTCAGGGAAGTGTGAACCGAGCGTTTTGCAGCAAAATCTTGTACTGGGTCCTAGTCATTAGGAAGCATTCAGGGCTAGATTTGCTCATGTCCTGGCTAGAAACAAGCCACCAGGCTGGGGGGACAGAACTGCTGCCACTTTTGCTGGCCCAGGGACATTAGTTTCTCCCCCAGGTTTCTCATCCTGTGGGCTTGCCTCCTCCCCTTGGAGACTTCTCCTATGTTTATGGAGGGTATTTTCTTACCCGGCTACCCCGTTCTGCCTTGCTTTCCCTTCGGTAAGCTCTGCAGTGCAGGCTTGGATGGGAACACGGCCTCTGTCAGCAGCACCAAGGTTGAGCAGTCCTCACACCTTGCAAATAGGAAGTCAAAGACAACAACATCAAGGCCTTCTTCACATCAGGAGACCTTTCTCACCCTAGAAAAGCAAAACATAGATATGATTAGTTATACATATATGCAATTCCTGCTAAGTTCAGCTTTTCTTCTTCTGTATCACTCAAAAAAGTTTTACTTTCTCCAACATCACGCCCAGTCAGTGCTTGCTTTTTGGTGTCCAGGCAGATGTGGTCTCCAATTCCTAATGTTCTTGCTTTTTTATTTCTACAGTGACAACATTTAAGATGAGAAGATTAGCCTGAATTCTAAAAGCAACATAAAGAGCAGATGAATTCCCAAAGGTGCAAAAGGAGGCAGAGGGAAAAACAAAAAGGAGGAATATCTGGGTCCGCAGCAGCATCAGCAGCACGCTTTTATTTGTTGAAGAAGTGTTTCTCTTTAAAGTGTTCAAAAGCATTTAATAGTGGTCTAATGGTATTTCAGTCTTACCTTTGAAGTCCTCAAATATACTCTGAAGCAGAGCCAACTTTCTTTATATATGAAGTATCAAAATAAATGTCGTGTGGCTTGGTTTTTTGTTGTGTTTGGGGTTTTTGTTGTGTTTTGGGGTTTTTTTAATATGAACATCAACTGTCAGTGTACAAAGAGTTCTGAGACAGGGCCTCACGACATGCTGCTCTCTGCTACTGGAAATTTTGTTTAGAGCTATGTTCTCCAGATTAATTTTCCAAAGTTGAATTGACCTTTAAAAGACTCTGTTAACTGTCCTTGCCATTTGATCAAAGAGGCTTTCCCTCTGTCTGGACAAGCAGAAATTCCATAGTATTCCTTTCCCACAATAGATTTTTCAGGTGTTTTTTCTGGGAAGTTCCACCCTAAATTTTCATTCCTTGCCTTCATAGGCAAAAACTGGTGTCTGGATTCTAACTGTTGACACCAGTCTTCACATCACTTCTGAAATTTATTCAGCTAATTGTGCCTTTTCAGTTAATACACTTACATGGAACTAATGACATAATCAAATTAAAACACTGAGAAATTCCGTGTAATAAAATATACCCTTGCCTCACTGCGTTTTTAGACTGACCTTGACAGTATTTTGCTTAAAGCAATTAGTTAGATGGCTACTGTTACCTCCAGAAATTCAGTTGTCTTTTGTGATCTGAGGGATGTGTGAAATATTGCTTCAGTGTTTTGCCAGTCTGTGTAAATCATTGCCAGACTGATTTTTCTTTTCTTCATCGATACTAGTGTAAGGACAAATACCTAATGCAGATGAAAGCTGCTGGGTGAGGTGGGCAGGATCTATGTCAGTGGTCACCAGGAAGATAAAGTTATAAAGAACCTGGACATCTGAACTGCAGAAGCAGCACAGATGCATCCAAATTAAAAACAAACAAACAAACAAAAAACCAAAAAAACCCAAACAAAAAAACAACCAAGAACCTGAGACATGATTACGAATGAAAAATTAGAACTTTCCCCATGGAAGCTTTCTTTTAGCCAAAACTCAAAAACAATTATGCTGGCTAAAAAAACCAGACTACAGATATTAAGTTATGAAGGTTCTTATGGCTATTCAAGGCCATTACAGGGAAATGAGTCACAGTCCCATTCTCTCCTACAGTCTGAACCTCCAAATAGGACCACACTTCCCTTGAGGCACCATGAGGGAAGACGGTTGCTTGCAGCCATCATATTGTGCCTCAGAGGCACTGAACTGGTGAGGCTGCCAGGGAATGCAGATAGGGGTAACAAAACCTCCACCCTGAGGTTCTGTGGCCACAAATTATTTCAATTCATCTATGCGTCTCTATCAAGGGATTACTTCCCCCCCCCCCAGTGGGAAACAGCAACATTATCCATGCCAAAACCTATTCTGCTGTTTAAACAGTTTCACCATATTTTTGCCTCCCTGCGTTGCTCCTTCTTCCTCTACTCAAGTTTCTCAGGGGGGAGTAGCCTTGAGAAGGAGAAGATTAGCAAGACTCCTAGCAGCTGTATGTCATTGATAGTACCCTGATCATATTCTCTTATTTTGTGCAATAGATCTTGATACTCTTTTCCATTTTCTTCAGCAGCTGCTACTCCTTTCAGCTGAGAGTCTTTTAGAATTATGTTAGGCCTCAAACAAGCTATATGTCCACATGTAAACTCAATATTTTACACTCTTGCAGAGAAATTTGCAAAACATCCATTGTCAAAAAGGACATCCTCCAGAAAATCTGATTTATGAAGCATTGAGCTTTAAACTGAAGCCCCAAAATGTGATATTTTAGAAAATCCTAGCAGGCTGGACTTAGAAAAGAAGCAGTACCTTCAGTCTGACAACCTTAGGGCTAGAAAAGTACACCTCATTCTTTTTTTCCTTCTTTATAAACCTTTTTATTTTTAGAATAGCTCCTAATGTGTGACCCCACCATCTAATATTACATAACCTGAAACTAGCCCTCCTTGATATTGATCGTCTCTAGCCAAGGACTTGAGGAGTGCTTTCTGCTGTTGGATCTGCAAGGTAAATGACCTTTTTTCTCTTCCTGTGCTGAATTTCTGATACAGCTGGTGTATGTTCAGTGCAGACAGGAGAATAGCAATCTGTTCTTACAGAAAAGAGAAAAAGGTGCTGAGAAATGAAAAATGTTTTCCTTATCATTATTTTACATTAAAATGCTATGATAACAGGATATGTTAACATGCACAAAGACTCCAACACCTTTAGAATCTTCCTTTTACAAAAACATTTTTTATGAAAGATGTTCTCCACCACTAAGACTTTTTGAAAGGATATTTAGAAAAGAAATCTTGAAGAGAGTTTGATCATGCATTTCAGAGAATATAAGGGTGAACAAAATTCCACATGCTGTTATTTCAAAAAGGTAATAAAATCCAGCTCATTTCCCATATTTCATTTAAAATATATAGAAACAAATGACACTTCAGATTTATATAAAGTTTGTGCCAGTAAAGCTTTCTTTCTACCTTGCTCCTCACTTATTCTATATAGGTCATATATCTTACAAAGGAAAAAAAAATTTGGAAATGTGTCTGTTCTTAAAACATTTATCAAGTCTTTTCATATACTGCTTCATATCCAGACATACCTGGTACCCTAGGTTTGCCTAGGTACACCTCTGAGAGAGGGAGAGAGAAAACAAAATTAGAATTAGCATGTTTTTAAAATTGTGAACATCTATCAAAAGCCTGGGTTTTCCAAGTAACATATGCATTTAACTTTATTACAGACTTTTATGAGATAATTGTAGCATTGGGAAGCTTTTTTGAGGTGTTTCATTAAACTGAAAACAACCACAACTTAAAAAAAACCCAAACTGATACAGGCAAATGTTGTCTGTTGTTGCTACAGCATTCACAATATGTAGCAATATTCATGCTTCACATTGCTGTGGTTAATGCTGGAGCACAGTGACTGAACAAAACAGTCTAAAACTAAAGCTAAGGGTAATGACAAAACCTTTTTCATGTGAGACTGAAATCTCTGGGGAGGCCAACGTGGCAAAATTTTATGAAAGGCAGAATACCCCAAACTGTTGCTCTCCAAGAGGATTTCAGTTTGTTTCAGAAATTTCACAACTTCATAAATATGCTTTGTGGAGCTTGTGTGATTAACAGCTTTGATTTAGTTTTATGCACAGGTTCACTTTCCAGCCTGACAGTCTATTATCAACATATAAAATATTAACCAGCTACTTGGTTTCGGTATAGTTACTGGCTAAGGACCTCTTCTGAAAATACTCTTGCTGTCTCATTTGGTATATAAAGAGCAACTTACACAGGTCCATGGACAACTGAAAAGTTCACAATACCATAAACAGGGAGTGTATCTCAAAGGTCTTACAAATGACTTGAACTTCAAAAATGAAAAAAAAAACAAAAAAAAAACCAAAAAAACCCCCAAACAAAAAACAACCCAAATGTCTAAATGTCCTAAAAGAAACTCTGCAGACAAGCTGACACATTTTATTTCACAGATGGTGTTGCCTCTGCCCTAGCTCTCAGTCATCCATTTTCTTGTGTTGTACGTGATCTGTAATTATTTATGTTACAGAAACATACAGATAGTCCAAAAATAAATTCCAGATTTGGTGAAGTATTCATCTATTTGAAAAGGTACTCCTGCTCCCCTGCTTTCCTCCCCACCCCCAATTTCAAATTTCAATTATTAACACAGACAGATTGGTCAATCAGAAAGATCATTCTCATGAGAACTGAAGCAGCATGGCTGAACAAAGCTAGGAGCCAAAACCAGCTATCTTCTAGCACAGGTTTGTGCCTGCATGACAAAATTATCTTCCCTCTCTGACATGGGATGTGAGGTGAAGTGGCCTCTGCTGTGTTGTCAAGCTCTGATTAATTAGCTTGTGAATTTTGTAATTCCAGGGGCTTGAGCAAGTTTGTGTAATTTGTACATAGTGTACCTAGTAAAGAGAGAGCACTCTGAGCTCATGAACAGGGTTCTGTTATTGTTGCATAAAGCTATGTGAATAGAGTGTTTATTTTTCAGTGCAGCATTATTAATGCCTTCCCTACTATTGCGTGGCGTGAGGAACAGAACGCCCTTATCTCCCTTACTGGCTACAGGCTTTCAGCAGAGTTCAAACCCATACCCTGCTCTGCAAGTGCAGTCTGGTTCAAACCTAAATGCAAACAAGTGTGGGTTGAAAAATGTTTTCTTGAAAAGAAACTTTCTATATCAACTATCCTGCTCCCATAGATCAGTTCCCAGTTAGGACCGACTGGTCTTCACATACCATCATGAATGTTGGAGTCTGATCTTCCTCTGCCTCACTATTTTCTGTCACTATGCAGATACAAGGTTTCCTTTCCAGACACATCCTAGTATTGCTCTCCTCCCACCAAACCTAGTACAAGGCAACCAGAAGCTCCATGCCCCCAACCCTTCCCATGACCCTAGGCAGCCCCAGATCCAGTGCCACTGTCCCTGTCCCCCAGCAGGCTGTCTCTATTAGTGCAGTACTGGAGAAGTGGTACTGATGGATGAAAGGATAGCAAGGTTATAGCATTTTAGGCCTCCTGCAGACATGTAGGCTTGAGGGAAGGCTTTCTGGGTTGCTCAGAAAAGGGCAAACAGGAGTAATCCAGCCAGCTTGGCAAAACAGGAGTGGAGAAAGATGCACAAATTATTTTGGGGAATAATATAGGAAAAGAAATTCCATTCCTTCACAGAATCCCTCCCCTGGAGGCTTTAATGTTGAAGAATATCTGGATTCAAAGTTCAATCCACAGTGGCATTTTAGCCAATTGACCTTTGCACATCTCATCCAGAATCCTGCTAGTTGGGGGAGCCTTGTGTTGCTCTGATGGGTAAGTAAAATTAAGTGGCATTGGCAGTGAACCTGGAGTGACTGAAGATACCAGTAGCATATGTGAAAATGCACATTAAATTAATGGTAACCAGTGACCCTGCCCTTTCTCAATGAGATCTCTCACTCTTCTCAATGAGGTATGCGTCCAGAAAAATCTGCAACAAACCAACGTATCTGTTTAACCAGACAAAAGGTATAGGAATTAAACACCAATAGACATTTTCCCTCGGGCCACAAGCATAAACATCCCACTCTTTACCCTGAAATATATACTTTAATTCTGTATTTGGTAAGAACAGATGACAGTCTTTGCTGTAAGGACTGGGAATCATGTTGGTAACGTAATGCTCCTGAATACCAGGAAGCTGCCTTCTGTTCTGTACTGGTGAGGAAAGGACTCAGTGGGCTGACATACATTTCACAGCTTTTGCATATTATAATTTCAGATTTTATTTATCACTTTAGATACACATGAATGAGAAGAGAGGGCAGAATTGTAATGGAAAGCTCTTACAGGCATAACTTGTGCTTCTTAATGTGCTTGATTGTGAAAGAGAAATGCAAACGACGTGCACAATACCATTTAGCAAATAAGAGACTAAAAAGTAGGTGTGGTGATTTGCTCTTGGTCTTCTAGCAAAGAAAAATATATATTACTCTATTCTTGCATATTTTTTCCCTAACATTGTCAAGCTGTATGGAAGATTTAGGTCAACAATTATACTTGAACTAACCTTATGTCATGGATGACTACCACCTTTCAGTTTGTTGACCATCAAAATCAAAGTTCAGTATCTTGTGCAAACCAGGTGGAGTACAGAAGCAGGCCCAAACCATTTTCAGTGTTACTTCCTTTGCATTTCTAATGCTTTGATCCACAGATATGCTGTAATCATTGATCAAACAACTTGCCAAACTCCACATTTGAGAACAAGCATATAGACTTTCAAGGGAACTTTCTCACTCAAAAAATGAGTGGTGGTAGGTACGACGAATAAATATATGCATATTTCAAAGGGAGGGAATAGTTTGAACATATCTTTTGAAAATTTGAAGTTTGCCTTGCTTCTTTCCACATGGTGAGATTAGAAGTCTTTCTTGTTTCCATGTGACTTCTGTCATATCACGAAACAAGAATTCTGGACTAATTTTCTGTTCTTTGGTGTTTGTAAAAATAATGAAATGTGATCTCATAAAAACTGGTTTCCCTTTTCCCTTTACTTCTGCTTCATCCTACATGCACTTTGAACTGAAACCCTTAAAAAGCCAGCTGTTGAATAGTTTGAGCTTACAATACAGGCTGCCAGAGCAAATAAGCAAATCAAATGAGAGGAGGAACTGCTGGTATACCTCATTGTTTTTCATCAGTTTGACATGACTTTGTTGGTGCTACACATTTTTATTCCTCACCTGAACAACAGTTACACAGCTGGCTCCCCATCCTTCAGCAAATGCATTGATATTAGCTGTGATTTGCCTGACTCATTCTGGATGTTCACAGTGCAGACATGCACATCTGAACTAGTCACCACAGATCTTTTACTGTCAATAGCCATCCAGTTAATTCAGGCAGTGGCATTTACATGTGATTCATTGCTTGCTGAGGTAGTCAGTAAAGTTTCTTTGATTAGACCTTCATTATTAAAGGAGAGAAGGATGATTACTTCGGATACAGATCCCCAGTGCAGTTGCCTAAGTATAGATGTCTAGTGTCATTTTAGGTGCTGTGGTATATCCCCTTGACCCTCTTACAGCCATTTCAGAGAGTCTTTTGTACTCTTGGCTCAAACACATGGCTTCTGTTCCTACCTCTTTTCCACCAATTTCCTATCCTTACCCTTTTCCTGCCCACCCCGCCAGTGAAACAGCAACAACGACTTAGGCCCATTCTTCTAATTTTCCTAACTTTCTTTCCTGGCACTAGCTGTGCGTATACACCCACTTCTTGTTTTCAGGCTGGGACACGTTTTTTTTTGTGAAGTCACCCAGCTCTCCCTCAGCACTAAGCCCTTCCTGGCTGCCTGCTGCTGTGTTTGCCTATAAAGCGCACACTTCCCTGCTGCGAGTCCCAGCAGGCTAACTGCTGGCACAGATTTTCACATTTTCTCTATTGGATAATTACATGGGAGGACTCCACACAGCTAAAATTGCCTGTCTGCAAAGATCCTGTTTTTCCTGGGGTGCTGCAGCTCGAGCTGGACTTCCAGCTAGGATCCCACAGACCAAACACTGGGATCTTTTCCAGTCCCTGCCCTTCTGCAACCAGGCTCCTACAGCTGCATGTTGGGCTGGCTCCTGCTGCTCTAGGTCATCCCCTGGCACACTTGATAAGAGCACCCTCAGACACGCTCTGCTCCCTCTCTACATGAAAAGAAACCTTTCTTGAATGAAATTGAGAAATCCACCCAAGCATTGGAAAACATTTATTGGAAATCCCTGGGAGCACCTACATGGGAACTACACACCTCCCCCACTCCAAATTTTGATGTCTCTCACTGTCACAGCTGATCTCCTTGCTGCAGCAATGCACACAGATGAGAGCATCCTCAGAATTATGGTGGTAGCATACGGTAAAATCATTGGACTGATACAAAGTGGCATTAATTGGTTTTATATTCACAGATTAGCCCGTGCCCCCTAATCGATACAGCCACTGTGATGTTCAGAGGTTCATGGAAAATAGGGGGGAATGAATGTTAGGGAAGAGTTACTCTGGAGAACTTCCCATCCCAGAAGTGAAGCTGAAGCACTGGAGATACTAACAATCACAGTATAAAGAAGAACAAAAATAAATAGAACAGAGAACTACTTATGAACTGTGCCTCTGTAAAGGCACAGAGTATCCAAGAGAAAGAGGGACTATCCTACTTGTCTTTAGAAATCACCTCTGTTTCTGAGTGCACTTTGGTAGTGCAAGGAGCAACAGAGGACAACACAGAACTGTACATGAAAGCAGAACAGGAATGAGAGACGAAGATGTTGAAATATTTTGTGGCCACCTTCATTTCACATCTCACCCGAAACATGACCTCTGGATGTGCACAACTTCCCCAGTAATGCACTAAATGGATCTGAGCCAAAAATTTTCAGTCCCAGAGGCAGAAGGCTATCTACTATGTCACAGTGACACTAAAGCCCTTCATTAGAACCCAAGATTTAAAAAACGTAGGGATTGTTCTCTTCCAAAGTACACTGTACCAAATTTTTAAATGCTTCCCATTACCTCAGTGCACTCTTTCTTAATCTTTATTGCCATTTTCAAAGACTTCTCAATTGTTGTTTTTTTCATGCTTTTCAGTGGATATCTAACAAAGACAATTTTGTTTGTCACAACAGAATACACACACAAGATGTCTTGTGTTGCATAATGCATGCCAATAGGTCACCTGATTGATAATTTTTAAATAACTTTGTTGTTAAATAATCCTCTTTTGGGTTTTCTGTAGAGTAGATTTAGACATCACATGTGGAACAATGATATTAAAAAGGTGACCAAGGAATAAAGTATCAGGAATACTGGGATATTTTTTTTATTAAAAAAAGAAGAAAATCTATCCACTTACCCTTCTCTTGTGATGCCTCAGGTAGCTACCTTCAATATGAGTTCCATTGTTTAAAACAAGCTGTGTGAGCCTGAGTTATATTAATCCAAGCATCCCATGGTTTCCTTCCACCCTTTTTATTCTTGCTTTTTGCAGCACTGTTTGGTCCTGCCTGGCTGCCAGATCAGTGGGGTCAGAAGGCCATAGCTGAAGTCACCAAAGACTGGAGCTCTTGGCAGGGCTCCTCTACTTCAGCATTTCTTTCTGTACACGTTATAAGGGCATGATGCAAAACATAATACACTGGCTATCACCGTAATAATAACTCTGATACAATCTGACATTAGATACATTCAGAATCATGATACGGTGCCTGTTCTTATCATATTGCTCATTGTCATATGAGGCTTTCACTTTCCAGTTTACTGAAATGTAATTATTTATCAAGAAGTATCTCTGTTAGCTACAAAGGCTCTGCAGCCTCTGAATAGGGAACAGGGTCCTGATCAGACTCTTCATGTAGAGATGGGTGGAGGGGCCTCACCACATGGATACACTAGCCACTCTGCACTCCCAACAGCTGTTAGGCAAACAGAAGACATCACCACCAGCATCTCAGTCTTCTAAATATTTCACTTCCATATCTGTTTGGTTTTGGTTTTTTTAGTTGTGGTGGTTGGTGTCCTGTCCTGTCCCCGTCCCCCGCCCCTGCAGGTCTCTCAATTAATCCCCATTGATCAACTTGTTTCATTTAACTTAGAATGATTGAAGAAAACCCCATTTTTACAGTTTCTTCTTTGCAACAAGGAAGAAAACCAGTGTTTGGTTCAGTGCAAACTGCTTACCCCCCCGGCCACCACCCCCCCATCCCCAATTAATTTATGCTACTTTGCTTAGATCTTTGGCAGGTAAACCAGAAAAAGTGGGCAGTTTGCACAACTCTAGCCATTAGTTAATGAGTGAAGCATACAAGTTAATGAGCTTATGATGCAGCATGGATGACCTCGGATGTGGGGGTAAATGAAACCAACAGAACAGACAGACAATCTAAGAGGATATGGTATAAAACACCAGTATGATGCAGATTCATGTCAGTAGCTGAATCTCCTCCAGCTACACTTTTCTTCACCTACCTGGAGTTAATTTCTGTACACAGTTTATGTTCATGGCAAAACAAATTTCGATTTCATGCATGTAAATTTGCTTCTGTAACTGTTTATTTGATAAGCGCACACATACTTATCCAATCAGAGAACAAATACAGCCTTATATCATTTCCTTTCGGTCTATGAAATTAAATAGTGTGGCCTAAATAACCAAGATGAACTAGTTTCAGATCCGTAGTCCTGATATATTTTGAGTTAGGTATATTAAAGTGAAAAATGAATACAATAAAATAAGATGTCCAGAGATGCTGTGAGGAAAAAAAAATGAATGTTGGCTAACATCATACAAATTGTGTGCAAATAACTCAGTCCTTTTTAATAAAAACTGCAGTTCAGCTATTCACAGACAGAACAGAATCACTGTGATACCATAGAGGTGAGGATTAACTACTTAGCAATCCCTCATGTTTCAGTCAATACAAAGGACAGTACAGATGTCCTGCAAAAAAGCCCTTTCAGTATCAGCTGTTTGGTGACTAAAAAAATGCACAAGAGACTCATGTCAACATGAGAATCTACTCTAAGGGATTAGAATAATGTCATGCCTTTTTGCTTTATCTTTTTGACAATGTATTAAAAATGTGGCTTAGAGATGGAAAGATGGAGTCTATATAATGTTTAGTTCCGCAATGAAAAACACAACCTTCTCCTAATTTAAATTGAAAACAGAGCATACACAGATTGAAGAGAGATGCGGTAAAGCATGTTGAATCATCATCAGTTTCTTAGACACTAAAAAAGGAATAGTAGCTAGTCACTAGTCTGGAAAGCAGTAGTTTCGTTGTGATGTTACCAGCAATGATTAAGAATTTTCATGGAAGTAATTTGACTTTTTTTCCTAGCTATTTTTGCACATTAAAAGACCAAGCATTCTTTTAACTTTCTTATTCTTGGAAGATTTATTCAATGCTTTGGATTTTATAAAAGCCCATATAGATTCTTCTGCACCATTAGAGATTTCACGAGTATCTATGGATCCAAATGCATAAGGTATGCTGAGTGTTACAACACACAGGACACAGAAATCCAAGGGAAACACCATAATTTCATATACAGAAAGTGGGGAAAGCCAGACACCAAAGGGATTGCCAATGTCAGCTTTCTGTGATCTAGTAAGAAATGAGAGATTTTCTTTTTTTCTTTCTTTCAGACCCTATGAGAGAGAATTACAGCCTGAAAATCCTTCCTGAATTTACACATCCCTTCGCACTAGCTTACCTTTCTCTAACAGCTAGCCACAGGAACAAGCAATTTACTGCCACAGCTTAAGCTCATAGCTCCTGTGCTTCACATCAGCACTCTTGTAGAAGGCCTGTAGGCAAAAACAACTGGTCTATTGTCCATTCGGAAGTGGGGATCGAGGCCAAAACCCAAGGAGTCTGATTTTGTTAGTTTGTAAGGATGACACCACTTTCTTTCAGAAAGGAACTCTCTTTACCCCCACACTACTTCAGGATGCAAAGCTTTAACCTCATCAGCCAAACAAATGCATCAGCCCCTTGTCTGTAGCCAGGAGCTTCAACCATCCTTCTGCCTTCAAGGAGACTTGGAAGGTCACTCAGTGCAGTGTCAGATTCTAGGGGAAAACAAAGGGAGCGGCAGGAAAGGAGGTGCACTGAGGGACTTCAAATGTAATGTAAGCTTTTTCCACCAAGGCAGAAATTACATCTACCCTGATAACAATGCTAAAAATATAAAGCTGGAACTGACGCAAGGGAAACACAAAATTCTGAATGTTTTTGCACATTTCCAGGTCTATAAGACAATTTGCTTAATAAAGAAAGGGTTACAAGAACTTCCAAGGAATTGTGATCCAGTCTAGCATCTATTTCAGCTGTACTCAAGAAAGAACTTAGCTTTCCTAAGAGATTTAAACTATTTTTTGGACTATTGGAGTTTGGACTGTTATTCTTTTCCAGAATAATTTTCTTCAACTGTTCAAATTCTGCAGCGTGTCTTTGTGAGTGGTTAAGGCTGGATAGCCGTCATGGTTCCCAGTGGCCTTGAAATGTGTGAAGTTCAGCCTTTCTCTCATCAATTTCAAAGATGTGTAAAGGCTGTTTCCAGCCTTATCTGTATTTTGGTCAACACTTGCTGGTTTACTTGATATGGCAGTTATTATATAGCATTATTATCTGTAGCAGTTGTTCCTCGGCTTCTACATTTCAAACATTTCCAGTGTAATGGTATGACAAATGACTAATCTGAAACGGTTAAAACTCTTGGAATGAGACTGTTCAACTGGAACCAACTGGAATTTGGTACTTACAGCAAATCTTGACCTGACTGTATTAGCAAAGAAAGATAGTCCACGACCTGGTGTCATGGTCAGGGAATCAGAAGGTAGCCTTAGACTTTGATTGATTTTGGCATATCACCATCCTCTGTCACACTCTTCTGCCAACAAAAGGAATGGTGATCGCTGCCTTCAGAGAAAAACAACATTGTAAAGTGCCAGATATTTAAGCCTGTACCTGAGAACCACAAAAACAGCTAGTGTAGGTTGTTAAGAAAACTTCCTCATGAGGAAAACACAGCTGTCATTAGTTCTTTCCTAACTCTTTCCTAACTTCCAAGTAAGCTTGGAGTTTATATAAGCATGAAGGAAAACTAGACAGTGTTAGCAGTGCGAAATATCTGGAAAAATCTGACAAAAGTGTCAGAGAAAGAATCTAATGTTATTTGCTATCTGAAGACAAGCAAGGTCTGGAGAGGTAATATCTTTCATTAGACTACCTCACGTAGTCACAAAAAAGCGAAGATATTTGATTTTGGGCACCTAACATGTTCTTCATATCTAAAAAAAACCCCACCAAAACCCCAACGTGAAACTTCACAGCTGCAGAGTGGCTAAGACCAACTGCTCTGAATCAAAGAAGGTATGTCAATCAGGTAGAACATCTGAGGGAAAGGGAGCCTCAACAAATAACAGCAAGGCAAGAGGTTATTATGGCCTAATGGCCATAATTAATATGGCATAAAAAGCTGCTGATAAAAGTCTTCTATACTATTGAAAGGAGTGTTCAAATACAGGAAAACAAGGTTCTTTTCTGTACAAGTGTGTTTTCCAAATGCAGTAGCAAAGCAAGCTTTTCTAGACTGACCGACAGTGTCTGCAGCCGTAAAGAAGAGGAATTAAAATATTTTGATCTTGGACGCTACTCATATTGGATGTGATAGATTTAGTTATAGAGTGTGATCTGGAAACTAGGTAATAATTTTTGAATTTGGGATTGGACATCAAAAATACTTTTCTCCATCTCTTTCCTAGTGTAATCATACTGGAAATATAATAAATAAATAAATAAATAAGTCTCTAATGAGATGTCTGGTTACATCCTTATTAACTAATAAAGACAACCCAAGAATCAGCTTTACAATTAGTACGCTAATTCATTTTCTCCTGGAAAAAGCACACAAACTGTTAAAACTATTTTTTTAACAGCTGTGCAAGAGATTTGGTTTTAGTTTCCTTATCTGTAAAGATCTTATATTTTTATTTTCTTACTGGCTTGCTCACTATCGGAATGCCACTATTTTGTAAACATCCACCTCCATAACGTATTATTACCATCATCACTATCATCATCATCTCATAGCATAAGATCTTCCAGTCCCAAACATACCTATAAGGAGTCCTTCCCCCTCAATGCAATTCAACAATAAAAGTTACTGAAATAAGAGGGTGTCTGTCAAGTAAATGATTCTAACAGTATGGGTCAGGTAAGCAATTCTAGTTACTATAGCAAAATATCAGCACAAAGTAAGAGCACGTTTAAATGTCAGGGAATGAGATCTGAAGAAGACAGAGAAATCTTGTATATGCATAGAATCACAGAATCATTTAGGTTGGAAAAGACCTTTAAAATCATCGAGTCCACAGCTCTAGTCTGTGTCAAAACTCTACGAAACTCTGCTATGAAGTAGGGAGACAAAGTCTCTACTCAAAAGAATTATGAAGCAGACAAATTTCTATGAATTTAGTAGCATATACTCTTCCACATTCAAAGGCAACTCCTACCTCAAAGCAATCTCAAAATTTATTGAGTATTATTCCTTTGAGTTTTTTTAATACACTTAACTTTGTTCCTGACTGGCGTGTTTTGGCTGTGCCAAAAGATTCACACTCTGGATTATAAATACTGGATGCCGATAATACCTGATCCCTACTAGCATTCTGCATAATTTACACTGGTTTAAGACAGACAAAATAAGAAGTGTTCATACTTGTATAAAAATTGGTTAGAGTCATCTGGCCTTGATTTTCTTGTTCAGAAGCTTCTGTTTTTCCCCTTATGCCTCCATGAGCTTAATAAGACAAAGGCAATGTAACTAAATGGTGTTATCAGGTCAAACAGAATACATATGATTATCCATGGACCAGACAATTGTTCTGAAAAAATGTCATTGACTTCTAAGCCTGGGAGCATTTACATACCATTTTATTGACTTCTGTTTTGCATAGAAGGGAATGAATGTTACATATCGGCAGAAAGAGCCATTGAAACACTGTGGCATGGCATCCTTTTTCACAGAAATATCATTGGAAAAGACACAAGGTAACTGATAGCCCTACATACCTGAGGCATGGTGTCTCTAAACCAGCAGGTTACAAGTTCAGGATGCAACCTGGATAGGCAGCAATAAGCTAGAACTACCTTACCCAGCTCTGGCAGCTACTGCATCAGGACGCAGTCTGGAAGAAGGCGGAAACCCCCGAAGTTTCACTGCAAATCCCTGCCTAGTTTAGCAGCTGTGAAGAAGGGGGAGGAGCATTACCTGTAAGTTTGCATAATAAGAAAAGGAAGATCCCACGCATCTTCACCCTGCTTTCTTCTGTTCTCAGATAGGAAAGCATTACTTGCCTGTGCAAAGCCACAGCACTTTGTACCCAGACCCCTCCCACGGTCCAACACCGTTCCTAAGCAAGAATGCATGGTGCGGACATCAGAAACTGCATTATCCTGAAATAGTTACACTTTTAATCATCCTACCCTTGCATTTTTTGTCTGCCTTAACTGCTTCAACCAAAACTGCTCTTAGGAAGAAGCAGCAGCTAGACAAAAGGTACTTTACAAGATTTAGGTCCTTCTGTTCCCTCCCACACAATGTAAGTGGAGGCAATTAGATGGCTGTCTATGAACAGAACATCTGTGTATTACCTGACATTATCTTCTACTTTGTGATCAAAACACAACTGTTTAGGTTTTGGGTTTTTTTTTATTCCCAACGCTTTAAAGAATTCTCCTTTCCCGTGAATTTTACATTTTAAAAGTGAGCTACCATTCCCTTAGGTCAGGAAAAGGAATCTTTGATAGCCAGAGACAGCTGCAACACAGCTGATATAGTATGGTCATTATGAGTTTGTTTTAGCCATGCATTAAAATTCTGTTGATTTAAGTATTCATGTGTGTCTAATTCTGCTGCATAAGAGCCAGAGAGTTTTCAGGCATCTGTGTGCAATATCAATATAACTTTCTATTTACATTCCATGTGAAAATGAGGGAACAGTTTGTCAGTCTTGATGCTGACTTTCTTTTTTCCCCCGTAGTGCTCTGTTTTGCCTTTTGCCATGTGCTCATCCCTACATCCCACTTTTCAACGTTACTTTATTTTGGCAAGGAAATCACCTCGACTGTCATTTACAGAAGCTAAAAGGACTATAGGCACTAGAAAAATTTCAATTCACATCACATAAGGCTCCTGGAAGCTTTACAATTCCAACTTAATTTGAATCACATTTCCTAGATAGTGAGTAAAATTACATGTTAATCAAGGGGGGTTCTCAGCTCCTGTTAAGCCCAAGCAACTCTGATAAAGCCAAAGCAGCTGCCCTAAATTTAAATCAGCTGAAACCTCGATCCTGACTTTTTCTTTTACTAAGAGCTAAGAAATGGATAAAAGACACATAAGAACAGATTTCTTGCACAAACAGATGGAATTTTTAACCTTTAATCTGTCCAGGCATTGAGTAAATCCGCCTTAACTCACATAATGTACCTATTTAAGTAGGAGCAGTGGCTGGAAGTAACAGCACTGGTATTGCAAAGTACATTACAGGATTCACCATATCATCCAGCTGTATGCTGGACCACTGCCACTTGAGAAAAAAATGAACTTACCCGCATACCTAAGATTTCATGCTAAATTTCATTGTATTCCCCAGGAAATCAGTGCAATTATTTGCTTTGATAACTGCACAATGGGCTTTTATAGAAGCAATAGCTGTAACTTGGTAGCATGCAGCATAGACACGTCTATCAGATGTCTGTTGGCTGAATAACACCTGTGGATATCCAATTAGTAATTAATTAACTATATTTAACACAGCACCTTACATATCAATGGACCAGTGACCTATAGGAAGGCTATGAAAACTGAGCAATGAACTAAGCAAAAACATTTCTAACATAGTATTATATATGATTCCACATATGTTAGAAAGGAGTTTCAGGTAATAAAAGTGTGAAAATATGAAGAAGAGAAGGTAAAAAAAGAAATAATTATTCTAATCATCACTGTTTGTGATAGAGATTCTTTACTTAGCAGGAATTGAAAAGGAAAAAAAAAAATAATCACACCAGATATGAAAAGGCTATGGAGAAAAATCCTGAGGTGCATGTTAGATATACAAAATGAAGTGAAAAGGAAATGAAAAGACAGAACAAGTGCATATAGCACCTGATACTTCCTTCAATACATTGCAGTTGAACCCTCTCATGCTAAACTAGTATCTTGCTATGGATGCTAAATATAGACTTAAAAGAGGCAAACATGAAGCTAGAGGTCTTCCTTTTCTTACTGTAAAAGAAGAGACTCAAACTCTGGTGGGTTACTCTGGGTTTGCAGTTTTAATCGGTACAGCAGCGTTGGGTCACCTCCGCAGAGAGTGACAAGGTTACAGGATTTTTAGCTCTACATTTATAGTCTCTACAAAGCATTACCTAATCTACTGGTTTCAAACAAGTCTTTTATTAGTCATTATCTTGACAGTCGGTTTCACAAGTTGTTCTATATCTTGACCACTTCGCAATTTTACTTTTTCTTTCAAGGATGATCGCTTCAGGTTCTGCACGTCTCAGTTCTGAGTAATCACAATAGACAATCTCCACCATCTCAGCCTCCTAGAGGTTAGGGTCTTCTGTTCTTAGAAACTTCTTTGAACTGTCAGGTACAGTCTTACTAATATTAAACTTTCATTTTCTAGCATCTATTTACTGAGCGCACTTGCAGTCCTGGTCTGGGGCTATACAGGGGACAAAGCTGAGGTGTACAGCCTACAGTAGCACTGATCTGGCATTTTCCTCCAACACTTACACAGCTTTTGCATTTTTTTAATAACATTTTAAATTCACTTTGACTTCATATTGTCTGGAACTTCCATGTCTCAAGTGATTTTTTTCTACAGAAGCTGCAGCTGTGAAAGAATAGTTTAAAATCACAGAATGCCCTTCCAAGAATATCCATCACATAGAAAGATCACTGCCTTTTATTTAGGAGACGGTCCGTCCAACAAGGGCTTGGGTTTTACTTCCTTTTCCTCATTTGTGGAATGAAAGTAGAGCTGAAACACATACAGTATGAGAGCTGGCCACTTCAACAGTATCAAACAGTGCATAACTTAGAGATGTCTTGAATATTCTGCTAAGGTAATACAATAATACCGGGCTGTGTTCATACGATGCAACTGTCTGTAGCAGTTTCTTGCTATACCATCATTGCCTGCAACTTAGGAATACCACCACCCATAGGGCTACTTTGTACATTCATTTCAAGAGCCTGAGAAAATTTTCAGTCAGGGGTTGTATTTTGATTGCTAAGCATAAATGACAGCAGAGGGAAAAACCCCAAAATTGTACCAGTACTAGAAATGCACATTAAACCCTGAAAAAATAAAGAGCAGTCTCTTTAAAAGTTACTGTAGGAAGTATCTTCCCTGATTCAAGACAAAGTCACGTAAGCATAGCTGTGAGCAAATGGGATTGCACATAGCTCAATTCTGTCAGCACAGTAACATAAAAGGATTGTTTTCCACATGCCATTTGGAAAGAGAACTATAGCTTCTGCCTTCATATTCTCTCAAGAACTGCTGCACCAGAAGATAAAACCTTAGAAGGTCAATCTGGTCCCAGGAATAGGTCTCCATCCCTCAAATGAATAAAGGACTTTAAGGAATCAAGGACTTTTAAGCAGAAATTTCAAATAAACATGAGACTTTCATTTATTTCTTAAAAACTTTGGTAATTTTCTGGCTGCTTGATTTCCTGCATGCAGGGCTGTACAGATATGTATGACATCTGGTAATGTGTTAGAGTGCACTTACCTTTTATATTGTTCTTTAACAAGTGCTCAGAATATGGCCTGCTTCCAAATAATAAGGTCAATGTTTAAATTATGGGGTAACTATATTTATTTTTTTTAATAAATTTAATTTATAACCTTTAAAGTTAAGATATATTTTAGTATGCAGAGCTATTTGGGGTGGCCAGTAGAATTTTCTGCATCCATCCAGAAGAGCTGGAAATTGATTTTCTACTTGAACTCCCCAGGTTGCTCAGTAATTGTAAACTATTATAGAAAGATAATTTCCGTTATACTTCCAAGGATGTCAGTAAACAAGAAATTTGGATTTGACATCTTCTTGCCCCTCACTTTCGATAAGCATTCTGTGAATTTTCTACTGTATTTTTAAAAATGTAAATAATATAACAATAATTTAGAATTTTTGTGTGTACACGTATACACGCAACAGCGTGTGTAAGGGTAGAAATTAATGACTCCAAAGATACAGTTTCCTATTGAACTTAAATGAGTTAAATATGGATCACAGAACTGGATTCATAATTCTGTGTGAAACTTGGCTCAGCGTTTTGCATTCCCAGCACTTAGCTGACATTGTTAACTTTGTGTCAATTTGCATCTTCCTTTTTGGGTTCTCTTTTTCTAAATTTGCTACAGTCAAAACAGCATTAGACAAACTGTTACCTATCTTCCTTGCAGCACCTTCAGGCAAACACGCAGACTCCCACACTTAGAAACAAAACTAGTGCAACATAACCAAACTGCTTCTTCAGATGAGAAAGCAGCAAGAGAGCTTCATGGCAAATGTATTATTAAATATTTCAAAGGCATGGGGAGAGTCTGGTAAGTGATGCCAAGCCATTGTCTTTTAGGACAGAGAGTGTGCAGAGATACCAAAACAATTCTGAATGAAGGACTGTACGCAAACAGCTCATTGCAGCACAGTTCTCTGTGCAAGGCTTTTCCCTTGCATTAATCAGTCTGGATGCAGCCATATGCTTCCTTGGCTAGACTGCTTTCAGTTAGCCAGACTAGCTCAGTCTGATGCTCAGGCACCTCTAGCCTGGGCAGCAATGTGTGGTGCAGTCCACCTTTAGAAGAACCAGACAGATTGAAAACTAAAAGGAGCCACGGGATTAATCTAGTTAGTTAGGTGATTTTTAAAAGCTCGCCATAATTAAATTATTGTATGAATTATTTCATATATTTGAAATGCAGCTATGCAACTGTGGTTTTATTTTTTTTACACTTTCAAGGAAAAATGTTATTTATATTCAGAGATATCTGAAAATTTCTGTGTTGAAATTATGCAGCTATTATTAAAAAAAGGAAAAGATCATTACTAAACAGACTACACCCTGCAATGATTATTTTGTCATTTAGGTGACTCCAAGGTAAAATCTATACATTTTCTCTCCCCTCCCCTGCCTTTTTATATAATTATTCTGTCAAGGTAACTTTCCTTAAAGTCTGATCCACCTAAAGTTTTTATTTGCAAAAGTAAAACAATTTAATTTTAATGCTCCGGAAAATTACCTTCATAACAGTCTCACAGCTAAAAAAGCCTTCTATTTAAGATTTGCCTTTGTATTAATCAGTATTTTCTATTTTTTTCCCTCCTCTTGCTTTTAATATAATTTTGTTATTGCTACTAAATGTTTTAAAATATGGTTCTGCATGCAGGCTGTCCACTTAAAGCAACGATTCTACAACTGATAGTAAATAATTCAAGTATGTACTGCCAAAGTCCTGGGCAATTTGTATGCAATGTAAATCAACACAATCACTTGCAATAGTCTGTCATGGGAAAAAGCAGAAGTCTAGCAGCTATTCAGAAGCCTTTTTATCTATCCATCTACCTATCTATCTATATCTACATAGTAATTTTAGTTTACAGCAGTGCTCAGTAGGTTTGCAATTGTTCAGTCTGCATCTAAGCTCCTATTTTAAATCATAGTCTTAAAGGGATGAGAACTCAGATATAAAAATTCCCTCCAGGCTGGTTTGACATAGGGTTTCTGACAATACTGCAAGTGCAGCATGGTGGAAGAAAGAACAGTTAAAATAACTTTCAGGCTGAATCTTGTACACACCTAATCCCATCTAGGACTCCCAAGTCCCTATTGGTAATGACTAAAGTAATTAGTCTTGTACTATTTGCATTGCAGTGCATGTCCCTGCTGGAGTCTCAGACATAGGCCACAACTTCATGATGGGAAAAACAGTGCAAACCTGGAAGGAGGGGAAATGAGGAAAAGAAGTCTTTGTGTACCTCAGGGTTTTCAGCTCAGTCCCTTGGAATTTGCCACTGTAAAGAAAACTGCTTCCTAAACGCATACAAAGCCCCTTTTTTGGAGGATGGTGGCAGGAGAGAAAGAGGAGACAGTGGAAAGACAACAGCAGCACAGCACAGAAAATAAGGAATTGAGTCTTAGATTGTGGTTCTATCTTGGCAGGACTGATTTTCAAAATTATGCTGGTGCTTACACACAACAGCTGGGATAGCATATGGCTAGCCTTAGTAGGGCTAGCCATGAACTCTGTATCATTGCTGGGACAGCCTTTCCCTTTCCACCTATGGCATTCTTTGCTTTGCCCAAAGCCTATGAAAATCTTAGTCCTCAAGGAAGGCAAGATACCTATACCTTTGCGCAAATCTTGCATGTTCTTTTTCCTCCATGTGGCTGGTCTTTGTAACACTCTCTCTCTTGCATCAAAGTGTTCATTTTCCAGATGCTCCAAGACTCTTTCTCACTACATTTTCAGATAAGCATTTTCATGCCTTCTCCATGTCTGCCATCCATTTTAGAAAGTTTCCTGTGATCATCAAAGCTACTTACTTATTCTTCATAGTCTTGCATGAAAATACTTGACAATGCCTAGGCATCTGCTGACAATCATTGGGAAATTTTACAGCTTCCTTGCACTCTTACACTTTGACTGTCTATTACAATGCTATGACATAGAGCTCTTTGGAGCCAGAGCACTCTTCTGTGGTGACACAGCAGTTGGGATCTGGAGCCATGACCAGGTGTTTAAGTAACAGCATGAGCAAAAACATCTTTTTCAGTGCTGAAGCATTGTGGTGGAGTTTCTAAGGCTTCTAGCAAATAGCGTGAGGTCCTCTAATCCTTCACAGGCAGAGAAATGTCACCGAAAATTTACCTTAACTGCCAATCCTAGTCAGAGCAAACATGCACTTTGCTCCCTGTATCTCACAGTTAAGTTGGCCCAAATATATGACCTATTCTGTGTATTTAATGCATTAGGAGAAGCCTGGTTTAGCCAGATGAAACTATAGAAGGCTGAAAAGCAACAGTTAAATCATCAGTAATTACAACCTCCTATCTCATTTACCCTAGAATAACAAATGACTACTCGGTCTCATGTAGCCTAACAAGCCTTCAAGTTGACTCCTTCTGAGCCAAACCGTGACTTTTGTTTCCAGTATAATTTTTAACTTGAACCTTAGTTTTGAATTATACCTGGAACATCACCAAAAATGGTTATTGTTTCAGTAATCATAATACTGTAGTCATCAGTATTTTCTTACTATATCACCTCAAAAATCTCACTGAAATACTGAGTTCTCCCTAATTCAAAAAATAATGAGATCACTTCACTGCCCTAAAGAACTTTCAAGGCAAGTGTCAGAAAGCAGACACCAGCCACAGCAGGACAAAGCAAACAAGCAAACTTTAGGAGCAGCTGACTTACCCACTCTTTTGGACAACATGTTTTGTAAAGTTGACAGAGCTGTACAGAAACTGATCAGGCTGAAAGCCAAATAATGTACTGTTTGATATTTTACCTCCAAAGTTTTGTTTTTTTAAAAAAAATTGTCATGGTTTAACCCCAGCCAACAACTAAACCCCACACAGCCACTCACTTCCCCTGGTGGGATGTGGGAGAGAACTGGAAGAGTAAAGGTAAGAAAACTCATGGGTTGAAATAAAGACAGTTTAATAGGTAAAGCAAAAGCCACACTCACAAGCAAAGCAAAACAGGGAATTCATTCACCACTTTCTATCGTCAAGCAGGTGTTCAGCCACCCCTAGGAAAGCATAGCTCCATCATGCATAACACTTACTTGGAAAAAACAGCACCATAACTCCAAACATCCCCCATTCCTTCTCCTTCCCCCAGCTTTTATTGCTGAATATGACATCATATGGTATGGGATATCCCTTTGGTCAGTTGGGGTCAGCTGTCCCAGCTGTGCCCCCTCCCAACTCCTTGTGCACCCCTAGCCTGCTTGCTGGTGGGGTTGTGTGAGAGTCAGAAAAGGCCTTTGGCTCTGTGTAAGCACTGCTCAGCAATAACAGATATATCCCTGTGTTATCAACATTGTTATCAGCACAAATGCAAAACATAATCCATACTAGCTACTATGAAGAAACTTTATCCCAGCCAAAACCAGCACATTAACCAAAGGAAATAATTTCCCTTCCTCCCCAAATTTTTTTTCACTTGACCACCAATGGGAAAAGTAGATAAAAGTACAATTAACAACACCACCCCCATTTTCCATATTTAACCATACAAAAACTAATGAAGTTGTAGCTATGAGAAACCATTCCACACAGTATAATTCTACTAAGATGTTCTCCACACATCAAAAAACTGTTCAAAACCACATGGGTCTGATTGCCATTTGCACAAAAGCCACTAATCGCCACTTTGGCAGTATAAAGGAGCTTTGAAGTGCGTATAAATTCTTTTTCTGCATTCTTATTAAGGCTCCTTTCATCTGTCAGAAATGTCTAAAAAAAGACAATGGTTATGTCTCCACAAACCTCCCACCTCACTGTAAAACACACTCAAACTCATATTAGCTATTTATCACAGTGTAAAATTCAGGGTACTTACAATTCAAGAAACTGCATCAAAGTAACTGTCTTGCATCCTCTGGCATTTTACACTGAAGTATCTGCCTATGACAAACAGTGAAAATCTATTAACAGTGAAAATCTAGTTTTCACGTAAGGATACAAAATCTTGCATCTTATTAATTCTATTAGATTTGGATGGGGTTCCAAGCTGTTATCCTTGGGTCTGGCAGCAATGATCACTCCACAGTACAATGTCAGGCTCTTTAATAGGAAAGGGGTCTAGCAATTCACCCTCATTTTAATCCTTCTGGCCCTTTTCAGAGAACTTATATGTCTCAAAGAGGAACATGTGATTAAATCTTTCTGAAGCAGTTGTGAATCAGAAATATTACTAAAGGGCTTCTTGGTCTATGACGTAAGTTGTCGGTGAGGAGCATATATGTATCTGCATCTACAGATATCGAGGCACACACCTACATATATCAAAACTCTTTCAGATGAGGTAGGGCATACAGGTGAATAGAAGCTGTTTGTCACTAGAAATAATCTGAATGTACAAGGGCAAATAAATGCTCTTGCAAGAATCACAGGGCTGACTGTGCTCTGACTCTTCTCTCCTCCATTTTCATTATATCATCTCCTTGGCCTATGTTCACCTCTAATCACCCTGGAAAGTCCGTAGGACACAATGCTCAGTGCTGCTTCTGAATGTCCATCACCACCCAGAGGAACCTTTGCTAGTTGGACTGAAGCACTCCACCTCTACTCATTCACAGCTGAGACACCACTAAAAGAAGAAAAGAATGAAAAGGTGGGGAAAAAAAATTATTTCTCCTGTACTTCAGCAGTAAAGCAGGCTTGGAAAAAGTCTGCAATGCACTGGCCTAAGACTTTACCAGGATGCCATATAGCAAATCCCACCTATTCAAAATGGCTTGAATATCCTAGCATCACTTATCAAAAACATAGAATCAATCCATTCAGTTAACAACAACAAACAAAAAAAATTCCTGCACAACAGAACCACAAAACAAAAGGTAAACTTAAACAGCAGTCATATTTGAATGAATCTTGACAAATGTTCCCAGTGGATAAGTTAGTCCATGACTGCAGTGTTTGAGAGCATTCTGTCTTTGTACAGTTGCACAATGAATGGTTTTACTGTGCCTGTTTCGGACGGTAGGGTGGGGTGTTCATAAAGTCTAACTGTAGCTGGGGACAATGCCACTGGCTAACAGAATCTAGGGAGAAACAAAACAGGTTACCCAATTGAGAGCAATTCTGAGCATTTTAGTTTCTGCCTCCTGGACTAGTCTGGCTGGCTGTGTTTTCCCCCCACCCTTGGCTGAAGATGGAGCTTCCTTAGGCTAATTCTAGCGTTTTCTGGTGACCCTTCCCTATGTGTTCATCGATTACTGCTTTCAGTATCATCTACTCACAGCTGGCTACTTGCTCTGTAATGCCTAGCCGCTTGCTATTGCTTCTGTCTGCGCAATGGATGCTTTTGAATTCTGAACAAAAAAAAGATTTTTTTAAACTGATTTTTAGCTGTTGCCAATACAAGGAGAGTATCCAGGCACACAAATGATACGGTCTATGTATGGGAATGCTCTGATGTGAATATTCTATGAACTTGCTTGTCAAGGAAATTGGTTTTGCATGAATCTTAATTTTAAGTGACTAAAGGGATTGCAAATATCATCTTGATGATTGGCTTTGTATCATTCTTGCAGCTGTATTTCTAGTTATAGGTCCCTGGATAACAGTGAACAATTCATCTCCTTCCTAGGAACATATGCTCCTCAAATAATACTTGTAGATCGTTATTAAAGGCAGAGTAATTGTAATTTAACCAAGCAATATGTATAAAGTTATTTTAATCTTTTCTTATAAATAATTTATCCTAACCAGTTAATCAATTAGGTAGAACTCCACTAAAGACCTGCTAATTTGAGAAAAACTTGCTGATACAGAGACAATTGGTGCTTCAAAGTGTCCTCCAGATATCTCTTTAGCAGAGACAGGTTGAAAACAAGGGCTGACCCCAAGCACGAATGCTTCTCTGTATTACTTTCTAGAGAATCTGGTTGAATAGCTCACAGCTACATCACAGCAAAAGAAAGTGAGGGGAACTGGAACAACACAGACAAACTAGGAACTGTCGTCTTCCAATGCTAGTCATGAATATACAGTATATCCCAACTGTACCTCACTAGCCATGAGCACTGTGAATTTTAATTCCTGATCCAAAACCAGTTAAACTAATACTGTACCTACGTGTTCTACACATTAGCAAGAATATAATCTTATTCTTGGAAAATATTTTGTCAAGATATACTACACAAAATTAAATTACTATTTAGACTATTTACCCATCTTTTCTAAATTTTGACAGGCTATTCTTTATTCAGAGATTTATTAATGTAACATGACAACTCTCATCACTGTGAGGGTAAGTTCCTTTTAACAACAATGTTGAGCTACTCAGGAGAGAAAACTTTAGTCCATAATTAGGGAAACAGAATGCTGTCATAGCAGCCCTGGAACATCTCACATCTTCAGTTTAAACAAATGCACGCCACTTATGTCATAGGAAATTTGTCTTTCAATTTGATTCCTCTGGACGTTTGCCAGCATGGAACTTAGGGCTAAAAAAGCACATCTTTTAGTGGTACATAATCCTGGCACCTGGTGTCTTTAAAACCATTGCCTGTCAAATCAGCACAAACAGATGTTCCTGTCTGTTTGGCAGTGCTGTTGTAGCAGGTTAAGCTGTCTGTATCTGTCTTTATAGGAAATAAAAATCTTTATCATTTTTCTGATCATTATTTTTCCAAGAATCATTAATCTGCTTGGCAGTTTATGTAATACAGAGCAATACACAATCTCTTCTCCTTGACCACCCATGTCTTATAATGTAGATAAATGTGCTGCACATCACTTACATTAATTATCTTGGCTGCTTATAAGGCGAACAGACTTCAAAGAGTATTCCACTCTCTCCCTCATTCTCTTTCTTCTTTTTTTTTTTTTCCCCCTAGTGGCATGGAGATGGACTTTCTACAACTTGTTGGCTCAGCCAGGGTTGTCAGTCTTATGAACTGTAGGCTCAAGCAATCACAATGGCAAAATTCATAAATTTCCACCTCTGGATAATCAAAAGCATCTGTCCTAGCATTATTAGTCCTAACAATATAAGTATTAGCTATAATCACGGTGACCCATGCACTCCTGTTAGACAGATGTTCCATTCCCCTGATCACACCAGTAACTCTTTCCTGGGCATGGTCCTATGAATGAAGAGAATTGCATCGTAAGATTTGAGGGTAGCCACAGCTTTAACACTTCCTTGCTGCTGCAAAACCAGAATCAAACCTGAATTGCTATGTTCTAGATGCACAATTGCATTTTTATAGTGCCTTCAATTAGGAATACAGACTCATCCTGGTATCATTTTCTGAGATCCACTAACCCCAGCCAGCACCCAGCTTCTACTAAAATTTTGAATTAAACCCAAATTCATTGCATCTGATAAAATTAATTCTAGAACACCTAACAAAATGGCTGAAGCAATCTCAGAGCTCTTCATCATTACCTCTAAGAACTGACAAAGGGAAAATGCAGCAAAGTACTAGGAATGTGAAAGACAGACTGAATATAGTGCTGATTTTAAAATAAGGAACAAAATAAAGATGGTGAACTATACACTGATGACTTTAAATTCGAACAAATTACGTAATAAATAATTAATCTAGATATTGGTAAATGGCTAGAAAAAGAGATGAAAAAATGGCCATCACATAAGAACACCTTGTTTTAAATCAGTCTAATTGTCTTCTACAGGCAAGAATACAGAGATAGTATGTTCATGTCTAGGCATGAGCTATCTGTTGTTTACACATTTTGACTCCAGGTAGCTCAAACAATCCTTTCACAATCAAGTTATACACATATGATCTACATTAAAATATCATAGTCTGGGGTTTTTTAACAATTTCTTGAAAATAGTTAAAAGTGATCAAATAGAAGAGTGTCTAGCATGAAGTTTTACCTGATTCTGGGTTTATGTTTTCCTTCAAGGTATAAATTATGGAATAGAATTTATGCTTATAAAATTTGCAAGAAATGTGAAAGTGGGAGTGACTGCAAGTATAACAGAGGACAGGATAAGAATTTGAAGTAGTTTTGACAAAGTGGACACATGGAGTAGAAACATTAAACGAAATTCAAAGGGGGCTAAGGGCCAAGATCTACACTTGTGCAGGAATAATCCACCTAAATACAGAATAAAGAACAACTGGTTAGGAAATGCATCTTCAGAGAAGGGTCTGAGGTTACAACAGATGACAGCTGGACACGAGTCAACAGTGCCACACTTATGAAAAAAGTAACATCCCCCCGGGACACGCAGAAAGGACAACACTCCACATGACACGAAGCATTCCTTTCATGCTGAGGCAGCTGCAACGCTGGGACAAGTTTTGAGCAAAACATTTCAAATTAATAAAGTTCAAGGGAGAATGACAATAATGATGAAAGGACAGGAAAACTCTACGAAACCAGGAAGACTGAAAAAAATTAAATTGTTTGGCCTAAAGAGAAGATCAAGGAGGTACCTGGTCACAAAGGATTGCTGCAAAACAGAGAAGGGAATAATCTGTCTTTCATGTTAATGACAGGTAGCACAACAGACACAGAGTTGAAAATATATCAAGAAAACCTCAAGGAGGATTTAAAAGGCATTTTTCCCTTGGCAAAGATAGTGAAATACTGGAATAAACTGTAAGGAGGAAAGGGAGAAGTTGTTTAAGAACGAGCTAAATGAGCATGTGTCAAGGTCCATCTTTCTTAGAGGAGAGAATGAACTACATTCCCCCCCCAAGAATACCTTCTAGTCCTACATTTCTGTTGTACTTTCCCCTTGTTTTATTACATTTCTTCCAATTTTAATTGCTCCAGTCTTCCAACAATTCTATCCACACATATTTTATATTCACCGTGATTATTACCTTTATGTGATCACCAAAAATGATCTCAGTGTTTCTGTACCAATTTTGTTAACAGCAAAATTATTTATAAAGGTTAACCAAGATCAGTTGCAAGACCAAACACCCTCTGTCATCCAGAGATATTAACTATGACTATAACCAAAGGAATGACACCTTGATGATATACAAATTGTTTCTGAAAGGATATATTTATTTTCATATATTACCTAGGCCAACAAGAGCTGTTTGGGTGACAGTCAGTGCCAGATAAAGATATAGCGACTGAGGCAGTGTGAGCTAAACAGCTCCCATTATAACCAGCTGAGATCTATGGCGCAAGTCAGTGACCACAGGAGGCAGCTACAGTCATCTAAGACACCTTAAGGTGATGGAGCTCTTTGCACAGGGCTTGCAGGTGTGCCAACAAAGTTACAGTAGACCTGCACCCCTAGCTGGCAGCCAAGGCTGCCTGGTGTACTAGGCCACCCTAAAAACTATGAGGTTCTTGTATATGAACCAAGAGGCTTCTGGTAGAATCTGTGGTGGATGGAGGGGATGGGAGGGGGAAAACACCTTCTGAGAGTCATTTATTATTAGAAACATTGACGGTGGAGTAAATCGTATTCTGGAGATACCTGTCCACAGCTCAGAGCGGGGGCCTACAGAACTAGGTTAGATTGAAAAAAACAGTTTTCAGGTACCTGAAGGTAAGAGAAAGGATGTAAGTTAAGAAGTGTTGATTTGGTAGAGCTGACCAGGGTTTTGAAAATAAAGATGGCAAACTTGAACTTTATCTGAAAAAGCAAGTCAAGAGCAGATTTAAATCTCCGGCCTTTGTGCCAAAGGTCTGTGAAGAAAACAAGTCTTATGACCCCTGGATTCATACCATTAAGAATCATCTCAGAATGAAAAAAACTACGAAATAAAAGGAACACAGATACTTCTGTTCCTTGGCATTACAGGGGAAGAAACCATCTAAAAAGAAGGCTGACAAAAGAAATACAAAACATTGCTTTGTTTTAGTGTTTTCCTCCTTCCCATCCTTTCTTTTGTGTGTATATGGATTAGACTATTTTTTCATGTGATACAGAAATGTTTTATGATATTAGCTAAATCCCATTAAATCATCCCTTAGAATGGGTTATCAATATCAGCATCAGCTTCTGCAAAGTTAAAAAACCCGCCCATTTTCTTTCAGAGATGTCATTTCAGCTTTGCAGTTAACTACCCTATTTTTGAGCACTAGTGAGCTATTTACTGTTGTATCTTTAGGATTTGATAGTTTTTATTTGATAGAGGGTGATTTATTCTTTCAGCATCTCAATGTTACTCATTTAACTGGAATAATACTATGGGCATGAGCTAAAATATCAACACCTTATACTGCTGCATGGATGAACTAATACTTTCTAGCAAACCACATTCTTGATGTAAATAGGGTAAGTTATTAATATCAGTTCCAAGTTTACTAATAATTTACAGAATATATTGCCTTAAAATTTATAGGGAGTAACTCTAACAAGTTTTCAGTATCTTATAACCATTTATAAGTAAACAATAAACTACTAAATGTAGTTCATATTGTGCAATAGAAATACCATGCTGGAAAAATACCTACTTTAAACAAGAATTTTAAAACCAGATCTCCCATTTCTGTAAATGTTTCTGATTTAGAATAATTGCAGACTCAGTTTTGCTTCTTGCACAGATCACTCCTTTCAATATCTGTTGTCTGTTTTATTGGTACAATCACACATCAATGCAGAAAGGCAATGATGCCATCAGTTACCTATGCCTATAAACACATTGCTGTAATGACTTTATAAAGGGCTACATATTGGTCTCTAGGGAAAGCTGCAGATTACGTAGTCCAGCATGTAGGACACAGGCATGAGTGGCCTTTAGATATCTTGCTTAAAGAAAATGTGACCCAAAAGCCTACCTGTTGGTGGCTGAAACACAACATCAAACTTCCTTTTGAAGGCTCCCTTGAGATGGGACGATTGTGCACGTGTGGCATTACTCTTCACTCCCTAAAATGGCGTGGCCACATCTGCTTATTGAAGGTGATCCCTGGCCCCTGCTGACTCCAAGACTATTCCCGGCCTCTGTCTGGAAGATTCCTACTAATCAAAGGCCTGGACTACAAGGAGTCCATGCTAAATTGCACAGACTGATAGCCTTGGGATAGTGCTTGAACCAACGCCTAGTAGTCCTTACCCCGTCTTCCATGGCACAAGTCAGGACCTGGCCTCTGATCTCTGGATTGAATCTAGTTTAAACTAGGTATTCACTGAAACACAGAAAATGAACAGAGGTGCCTTAGGTACAGTTGTATGTGCTAATATACACTCCAGAACATGAGAGTCCAGAGACTACTGTACTACTACCATTTCCTTTTACTCACCCGAAGAAAGCCTCCAAACACACAGGATCTCCTCTGAAACCCTCAAATGTTCAGCACTGACTACAAAGGAAGGTTAAGATTGTATTATTGATCCTCTATATTGTCTTACTATGCAATGCCTGAGTTGGAGGTGCTTGAGAAAACACTTTAGGTCTTGCCTTAGCAAATTATGTAAGAATAGTTATTTAACAGCTCTGAAGCAGCAGGGGAAATTTTGCTTTCAGGATTACTCTCTAGAGTCATGAAGCCATGGCATTGTTGTTTACTGCAGCTGAAATATTATAGTGAAACGTTACCAAACTGTTACTTGTATGCCAAATCATGCAGTCCTTCCTCATTTCAATGAGTACAGGCTTAACACTTCGGCAGATAAAGCTAACCTAAAATGTGCTTAAACACTTCCTAAACAGGGATACTTCTTCAAATACAGATCACATTTCACTGCTCTGATATCACACATCCAGACTTATGATGCATACATGCACCTACATAAAATCTTTTAACTTTTAGATGGTCAAAGCAAAGTGAGATTAATGTTCCCCATCTGTATAAAGTCAAGCACCCTGGCAAAGCTAGTCATCAACATGCTGCTGACAGTCAGTGGCGGGAATATAAGTTACACATGGACTGAACTGCTGAGTGACCCTAGTAGCCTGACAAGCCACATCAAGGACTTGAGGTGAGCTGCAGTTCCTGGATCCTTCATCATGGATCTGGGACACAGAGCATGGCTTGCACATGTTTATCACCTCATATGGTGCTAGGGGACAGCCAGAGAAAGCACTAGGCCTGAGAAAATGGGAACACTTCCAGTATGCAGACATAGCCACAGGAACTCACTGGATGGAGGTGGTCCATCCCATTTGAGCAGAAGATAGCTGAGAAACTGAAACACCCATCCCCTGGATGTACTTCTCTGTTTGCAATAACGACAGAATGAGACTACAAAACTTCAGACCACGCAGCTTTTAAATCTCTATTTCAGGTTAAATCTGTCCAATTTTAAGGAACAAAATAAATAGTAAGTTTATTCAATACACTAAGGCCTTGTTCTCCCCATTGTCTCTGTACAACCCCCATCTGACATCCCTGGCAGATTTATTATGGACTCAAAGGAATATGAAGAACAGAAATGCAACCTGTTCTTCTGAATCAGTGTGAAACCCGTACATTAATAACATACTTCCAGTTTTCCCCTAAAATACTCTGACTTTGCTCAGTTGATTTCAGTGGAGTTATACCTGATTCACTTCAGCACTTGAGAGATGAAGTGCCATTTCTGAGCACTTCATAGTACAGGTTCAGTACTGCAAACCTCACACTTTCCAATCCAATCTTATTTTACATACTGCTGAACATAACATTTCATCACCCAGTTACTAATAACCCACAAAGAATCACCCGCTATTACTTTGTTTTCAAAATGGGAAAGAAATTATTTTAAATCTATCTTTTCTTTGTATGCCTCTCCTTTAGTCAACACTCACATGCAGATGATATTAAACTTCATCATGTTATCCTTCCAGACTGCATTACCCATGGGTATGTACAAAGGAGAACTACTTTAGTATGAAAAATGAATGTAATATACAGCAAGAATCATCTCTGAATCTCAATTAACTTGGCTTCTGAAGAATCCCAGAGAAATAAAATAAAATTGTATTTACTTATTTATTGCCTACAGTTAGCATGTGCTGTTCCCATATGCCCTGGAATTGTTATCAATAAGAAATCAAAAATCTGTTTGTATGAGGCTCTATTAGGAAATAGCATGCATGTTAGGGCAGAGTTTTTTGCTGCAAAGATGGTCACACTGGCAAATTAATCTTCTAGCTTTCTGAATGATCAGGCAGCCAATAAAAATATTAAGGGGAAACTGATAATCTGATTATATCCATTCTGTTGTTCCCCTTCCTGACACTGCTATAAGCCTAGTTTCCACTTCTTCAGATGGACTCTGAATCAAAGTGACTCATGATCATGTTTGCAGAAATCACACAATTACTTAGGTGTAGAATTATTCAAGGAATGAACCTCTCATTGAAAATGCGTAAGGCTCTAAAAATACAACAGACACCATCACTAACAATTTTATGCACTATATCAATATGATATGGCACAAAACAGCCTTGTAGAGAAGATTCACTACTGATTGGTTTTAGATACCTCAACACCAGGTTTGCAAATAGGCCTGGATGCAGTACCAGCACACGTGAGACAGTGCCAGCAGCTTTTTGTTTTCATTATTTGTTTGATGAAGTTCAAAGATGACAGCAATAACTCTAAAATGCAAAATGATAACAGCCACATGGAAACAATCTGAATTGTATGTATAATGTGCTAAACAGATTTGAACTCACTTGAATACTCTAGCAAACTGTTGAAAGACTGCTGGGAGTGGAAAGACAACATGATAAAATGCACATTTTGTCGCCCTGTTGATCCACCCTCATCCTACCTGTTAAGTCTTCCAGCTCTTCAGTTGTGTCTGTGAATCCGTGTATACCTTTTTATAAAGTTGAAGGTAGGGATTTTTTCAAGATCAATTTATCATGCAATAGAGTGTGAAGCATCATGTCTTTCCTAGGAATTTATAGCTGGGTGACTAAGAACTTTTTGTTTTCAATGGCCAGTTCAAACTCAGCCAAGATAGGAACATGGTTAAGCTATGACCACTTGAAAGCTGGATATGAAACTTCAAAAATGAGTCGATGGTTTCAGTGGTCTACTAAGAATTGTGCTGTTCTCAGCAAACCCCATTACAATAGACACTAATAATTCAAAGATTAGACTGGGATAGCAAAACCATTCCCCTTTAAATAGCCTTAAGATCCCACATCAAAGACATTCTACACTAGTTCTATAGATCTGACAGAATAAATGGTTCAGGTTTCATGGAAGTCATATGAAGATGCCATCTTATAAACACCAAGCTTTTTCAGGAGCAATACTTGTCAAAACTAAAGTAAATGCTGTCTTAATGTTTTTAACACTGATATTATTCTTCTGCCTGAAAGCAGAATTATGAAGAGTTCCATGGTCTTGACAATAGCCAGATATTATTTCCTTGAGTAACGTAATATGTAATATGCTAGTATGTACTATCTGTGCTTAACATCTACAGTATTGCATGTACTCTTAGGGGTGGCTAAACCTTTGTTGTGCAGTACTCAATGCTTGTACAGTCCTTCACAGAGTTATACCAAAAATATTTTAACTGTCTTATGTTTAACTGTAACTACCAACTAGGTTAACTAAACCTGATAGGTAGCAGATTGAATTTTGGCTCACACTCCAATTAGTAAATGGCATTTAGATCTCGGAGACATGGGTTGTACTCCTGACTCTGCTTTTGAATCTGTGGTTTTGGACAATATTTCTTGATGTATAGTCTTCATGAGTGAAATAATTACAGAAATCTAACTGCATATGTAGGCTTTAACTTTAAGGGGCAGTGGCTTCAGCTGGCTGCAAGTTCTTCTTATAGTAGGTGCTCTTTGCAGCAGAATTGTGTAACCCCAGAAACTATCTCACTATATCCCATTAGAGCTACAGTAGTCAGTAAGAAAAATAAAATGGAGCATTGAGGAGAAATAGTGTAAGAAAAGGCAGGACACTTACAAAGGTTAGATTTTTATCAGCAATTGCACTCTTAAAAGATGCACGATTTCAGCTAATTTAATAATTTCAGTGCGATTTCTAATATTTAGGGTTTTTTAACTCTTTTGCCAATATGTTTGGTTTGGAATCTGTTCAGTTTCACAGATGAAGACTTAGATATCTTTTTTTTTCTTATAATTGAAAACTTGCTTGATATAATTTTTGTTCTTTAGAGAGACTAAGAATAGTCACCTTTTTTCTTCCTTCAGTCTCATTCACTAGATCAAATGTTTTGCAGAAAACTAGCACAAAACCAAAAGAAGCACCAAGTTGTCCAAAGTGCAGGTATTAAGGGCTTATGTGCAAGAGAGCTTGACAACTTTTCCCATGTCTCCTACAATACTGCTTATTTGTATATGGCTTATCAGGAAACCAGGCTTTCTGAAGGTGCTTGAAATTCTGCTACCAAAGACAGGCAACAGCTGACATCAACCAAACTGACAGATCCTTTGCTTAGAGTGTAAGAGACAGCTTCCCAGCTGAATGATGTAGGTACATGGTTCCAAAGTTAGCCTAGGATTCTTTCCACCTCAGCACAATGCTTTAGCTTGATTCTCTGCTGTGAAGTAGGAGGAAATGCAGGAATCAAGCCTACATATTGATTGCCAGAGAATGCTCCAACTGCAATGCTCTTCTGCAAAAAACAGCAGCAACTTGCTCTCCCCTACTGCACGCAAAACAAGATGACTTTTCACACTCATGCTTCCAGCTGTAGTGGCATGGAAATCCAGGAGAAAGGTGGTTTATTGGATAGCCTTTTCTTTGGCACTCCCTATTTGATGGTTTAGCCATTCCCTGCTTTTGCAAGCCCCATTCTTTGGCATCCACCTGTCCCCATTCACTGTATTTCAGCTTCGTATGAATTGCATTCTTGAATCCAGGCCCCTGCATCTTCGGTGCTGTAACCCTGACTGCCATGGCAGGTAAGTCCCTCTGGGGGGACCATGCTTATGCAACTGCATTGTCTGCATTTGTGTTTCTCCCTTTTCACCCCAACACTTTTTCCATTCCACTGACTAGTTTCAACCATATTTCATGGAAAGATGGACATCTTAAAAATATCTGTACATACAATACTTGTAGGAGTGATCAAGCAGAAGAATAAGCAGAGGAGAGAGAGCCTATAAACATCCCAAGTAAACACTATGGTGCTGCACGAGCTGAAGATGTGATAGATGCTGGAGAATGTAAGGGGGGCAAACTTCCTCCTTCTCTCTCTCCTTTCCCCCAGCATACTAACTGGGGGAAAGCTTCACTTGGATCTCACATTTTCTTAGACACCAAAATCAATTGGTCATGGGATACACATCTGCAGGAAGCCAAGATTTTTTTAGTTTCCTATACTCAGAATATTACTTGTAACACTCTATTCTTAATAATACCTCTACATCAGGACATCTGAAGTGGCCATCACATAAGTAGAAGGAATAATAATCCACAGATAGTTTATGGGAAAGATTTGTATTCTCTCTGCTCACACACTGTCAACCCACAGCCAGATTCCTACTAACCAAGTTATTCACCAGGTATTTTTCACTCTTTAAAAGTGTGTACAGGACACACACATTCACACTTTAAGAAATTAAAGGGTTGTATCTGTTAACCCAGTTAACTGTAGTGGCTTGTTGGGATAGAACAGAATCATTCCTGATACAACATGTTTTTACAGTGGGTAAAAAAAGTTCCCAAGGTTGTAATGAGTGATCTGAAAATGTCTCACTGAATATTTTCTCTTTTTCTACCTTAGAGCTACTGTGACAGGATGTTCTCACATAGAGATGGGAGGATGATGGCCAACACTTGTACCTTTGTGTTCTGGTCCCTTAAAAACAGGTGTTATAAAAAGATGTATGCAGCTTTATAATCCCAGAGATTATCAGCATGATCAGAAAGCAACAAATGTTGAGAAAAGTTGTAGCATATGTAGTAACAACTTCTGTTTTCTCTCTGGAAGAAAAATTAGACTTATTTATGAACTCAAGGATAAGAACAGAATGAGATTTTTGACAGCAAAGTGAAAGAATGTTACCTAGTTCCCACAGGAGAAGAAAAAAGAAAAGAAAAGAAAGAAAGAAAGAAAGAAAGAAAGAAAAAAAAAGAGAAAAAAATAAAATTATGTCATAAGGAGCCAGGGTAAGAAATACTGGAGAAACAAAGATGGAACATATAAGTTTGTTGCAGGAGTCTTTTGATTTATAGATTTGAGGCCAGACATGTGGTAGAAGATGAACAAAGATAACACTGAGGAACCAAGGAGTCGTGCAGCTATCCCTGGAAGTCCAAAGGCTTGACTAGGTTGGCCAGATAGATAAACTAATGAAAGGAAAGACTTAAGCAAGATATACTTAATGTAAACCCTAACAAACTGATTTACAAATAGACTGAAAATTTATTTTCAGCCTTGACCAATGGAAAGCACAATTTTGATAGAGAAGGTGATCCATTTTCTTGCTTTGCACATGAACATGTGTAGGAATTATGTACCCTACCTCAGATTCACATGAAATATCTTTGTTTGGTTTTCTCAACTGTGACAATAAATATGTATTGAAAAGAAATATGTTTGTACTCAGTACTTGGGAGTTTTTCACCTTTATGCACTAGCTGGTACTATGTAGGAACTCATCACCATATACCTGTAAAGATAGGAAACCAGGTCTTTAAATGTCTCCTTTCAGCCATTGTCCTTGCCACTACACTGAATTTTCTGGAAAGACACCAGTAGCACAGGCTGATTTTTCATGTAAACAGAGCAGTATAAAAAAATCAAGGAGTTACTCAACTGACTGAGGTACTGTCCATGTAGAGTAACACTTGCCTGCAATGCTTTCTTTAAAGATGCATCTTTGCAAATGCTTCCAAATGTTCAAAATACAACTCTCTTTATTATTGTTTAAATTACAGCAGGACATGCAGTACCACATTTTCTTCCAAAGACAGAGGAAAGCATGGTTGTGCCTATAAGAAATTTAGAAAAATAAACAAAACTAGGTTCCTCTGATACTAATTACATTGCACTGGTATTATTATTGCTGTTACTATGAATGAGTAAACAGACAGTGCATAATGTGATGACCTTTCACGATGCTTAAGCAGAGGGTGGAAACAAAAGAGTAGGCTGCTAGTTGGTGTGCTGCTCTCAGAGGTCAGAGACCAGCATCCAGCTCTGCTCTGCCCCAGACTGAGATACAGTAAAACACTTAATCTCTCTGTCCATATCTAGTGCCCAGCTGAAAAGATCCAGGCACTGGTTCAGATCTTGAAGACAGTGCCTCTAACCAACTCATATGAACATTGTTTACGGCCAGCCTTCTATATTTATGTAGGAGCAAAGCAGTAGAAATAGTACAAAACTGGGCCACGGAAAGAGCAAACAATGAAGCAGTACAGCTAATCAGGGTCCCAGTGCTTCAAATAATTTTCTGGCTTGCTTATTTAGTATTACCAGTACATGTCTTTGTACTTCCATCGCTGTAGGTACAACACCTATACATTCCTATAGTAGAATAGTGGCATTAAAAATGAAAGGGACAATGAAGCCATCAGCTGTTAGACATAATGGCGTATGGGTCCATATGAATGACTTAGATGAGTAGTCCTTGCATTACTTTGACCCTGATGTAACAACACCAGACACACTACCATCATGTTTTGCTCTCCCTATCAGCTTCAGCTGTAACCTCCTACAGCTACAGCAGAATTGGGAGCTCTTACATGCAGCGTATTGCTTATAAGCAGAGGCTAGAAACAATTGCCTTAGGCAAAAGTCACACCTTTTTCAACACGCACACTGAGAACAACCTGTGGTCTGCAGGCAAAACAGCAAGAGCAGATGCATGACTAGGTACTATACCTTAATGCTGTGTTACTACTGAAAACAAATATTTTTATTTTATTTCTTCCAAACCTCCTTTCCAAGGGAGTTATGCCTACCATATTGGCTGTAAGGAAAGACAGCAGGTCTACTAGCCTTTGATAACCAAGTGACCTACTGAAAGGGTGGGAAGAATGGAGAAAAACCTGTTTTCCACATCTGTTTTATCAATTTACACTCACTGCTGCAGAATAAAAAACTGCCTGTTTTCTATATCAGGCATCCCTCACCTATAAATTGTTCCAAAGCTAAACTCAATAAACACAAATGATGCAAAAGATGCGCAGGCAGGATTTCAGGCTCATGAGTTTGAAGTGGAAAGTTTGAACCCCACCGCATTTATGCCTTGATTTTGGGGTCCCAAGGTAAAGCTCTGGCAAGGGAAGCTCTGGCTCCCTCAGGAGAGAAGCAGCTCCCTTCCCCAAGAGCCCTCACCTCGGTGTTGCTGGGGAATCCCAGTTCCTTTTCAAGATCTGCTGTACAACACCGAGGTCATCTTATCTCAGCTCTCCATCTAAAATAACACAGGAATAGCAGTATGACTGTAACTCAGAAGGGCAACAGAAAGAACAGGCATTGTGAAGCATCCAGATCCTAGGTGATCACATAGAGAAAGGAGGGAAATAAATTTTGGCCTTTGTTGTCAAAAAACTGGAGGGGAGCAGAACTATTTTTTTTTTTGACAAAACATCTGGAAAACAAAGCATTTGGAAAGTGCTTTGTCCAAATTTTTAGGAAAACAAAGCAAAGGAAAACCAAGACAGTCTTTCCAATGCCACAGCTAGACAAGTTCAAAGTTGGTAAAAACATCAACCTGTGTAAAAATCAACTGTGTCTTTTCTCTATTAGAATTTCACAGTGAAGCAAGTCATGTGAGCAATGACTTTACCGATAAAACACACTTTTCTGACAGTTGAATACATAGCCTTTGAACTTTCAGTTTTAAACCGCTTGTCACTGTTCTGCCATGTTTTTCATCTTGGATGGAGAGGGGCACATATTTCTAAAAAAAGATGTGGCTGAAGATGGCCAAGGTAGTGGAGGTGAGAGATAGCTGAATTCAGCTGGACTTGTGGAGAAACAATCCCTTTGTGGGTGTCACAGCACAGCTGAAAAATACCACTGGTCATATAGCTTAGATATAGCTTCTCAGCATGCCTTTCTGCCTATGCAAACTAACATAGCAGACCCATTTTTTTCATGCCAGAAGTTCACCCAACAGCTATTTTCAAATCCTCTGCATGGGGTAGAGTAGGGGCATTGATTTATGAATTAATCATTAGAGGGAAAAAAAAATAAGGGAAGGTTTTATTCAGAGAGTTGTAGCCTGAACAATAAATGTTCAGGAGAAAGTATTTTCAAGTACTTTACAGTGACCATCTTACAGAGTTTTCATTTTATATGCTCTGCCACTATGATTAGATCTAACTGTTGAATTCAAATCAAACCAGAAATTTAGCCCGTTGTGACAGATCTTGTGATTCTCATAGTGAACTATCCAATGTTTCCAGCAGATTTAATGTCTGAGTTTATTTTGTCACTCAATACAGGATGACCTTGGCTACCAGATAACAGGGCACCTTGTTTACTTAACAGAGCTGACAAAAGGCACATAAATACACTGGAATATATCTAACACATTAACTGTGACTAAATCATACACAGCACAACTTTAAGAAAGAACACTTGTGTTCTGTAATCTTTCATTATGACTAAGGGGGTTTATTTCTTTCATGGGGTCAGAAAAAATGGAATACAAGCCTCTGTCTCTATGAAGTGTATAAATCTAACTGAAGTTTCCCTGCTGTACTGAGATTACAAGCCAGGAGAACAAAAAAAAAAAAAAAAATGAAGAAAACTTGGCAACTCACATAATGGCAAAGTAAAACCTGGAAAAGTAATCCCGAGATCTGCAAGGACTATGGAGAGTGTTAACTCTGCAGTATTTGAGAGAAGTCACCTAGAAAGGCGGCATAGAACTTGGACTAGCAGAAGACATTGCACTGCACCACCAATGCCAGTGCTGCAAAGACACATAATATTTCTCAGTTCCACCATAATAGGCACAAGAGTACACAACTGGATAAATGTGACCAGTACATATAGGAAAATTATTCAACAAGAGAGGAAACAATCCACTTTGTGAAGGGAAGGGTTAAAGCATTTCTCTTCCCATTACTCTTTTCACATTATTCGTCCTGTCAGACTATTACCTGAATAAGTGCATTTGAGTATCCCATGGACTACATTTATGAAGGGAAAATAAGTCTGTCAGATGTCACCACAAATACAGGGGGAAAAGGGTACAGCAGGCAGTATGTGACCTGTTTTCTGAGTGTAGAAGGGGGGATAATAACTCAGAGACACCACAGTCTTTACAACTCACATTTTTATAGCCGAAGAAATGATTTCTGATCATTCAGCTTCTGGTATAGCTTCTCTGAGACCAGTGAGATCCAAAGCAGTCCCAATATGATCTTTTATAATCTGAAAAGCTAAGTACAAGCTCCAGAGGTTCTGATGGTATTATCTGACAGAGCTGCAGAAACTTGATTTCAGGGAAAAGTGCATAATGTAATCAACTGGTTTCCTGTGCTCTATTTTCTAGATGGAAAGATTTTTCAAGCTTCAGACAAAAAGGGAAGGAAAGTGTTTATATGTTCGAGAGAGAAAATCCCCTTTCTATCAGATGTTCTTTATACTTCTATGCAATTATTGCCCAAAAATTAAAGTGAGAAAATAAAAAATTATTAAAGATGCTGTATTACCAATATAATTTGTTTCCCTTCCCTAAGATTTATTGTCAATATTGCGGAAACTTGAAGCAGGTACAAAAATCAAGTTAATTTTAACAATGTTGTATTTAAAGTGAAGCAGCTATAGCCATGGGTAACATACCAGTATATCACCACAAAGAAGCTGATTTTAAAGGTTATAATTCCACTGATTCCAGTGACTCCAGCGGGTAAGTTAACACATTCTTACAGGTCCAAACTCTCCTCTTCATAAATGGAGTATTTTCTAAATTCAGTTTCCAATTTCACGAAGTTTGTTGCCCACATAAAAATTAAGTAGTTGAACAAGTATCTTCAGGACTAAAGCTTAAGATGTAGCCTACATGAATTTTAACATAACACTGTTATGAGAGCTCTAATTTGCACCCAAAATGACATTGTGGGCAGCATCTTTAAAATGCCTGTTTTGAACAGCCTAGACTTTGATAGTGATTCATGCCCTTCTGTAGAGTGAAAGGGGACATTTTCCATGTAAAGCAGATGTTTACCAAAAAGCATTTTTAAAAAATTTCATTCCTATACAAACCTCTCTTTGTAGCATGCTTAGCTATGCACATGCAAACACGGAGCTTTTTTTTTCCAGCTTGTTCTTCAAAAGAGGCATAGTTACAGGTTTAACTTCCACACTTAGACCAACACAAATTGCTTTATCATTACTATTTTATTTTTACAATCCCAACCTAAGATTTCCTCTCAGCAGTGTGGCTTTTTATTAGCCTTCTGAAAACATCGGGTCAGAAAATTCAAACTATAAAGCAGCCATTACTTGGTTATTGATGCTAACCCTTTGATAGGTCTGGGGAACTCAGGTACATTACGACTGGGCCTTTGAACACTTTTTCCTTTTCATTTCAGCAAGCAATAACATCAGAGACATCAAGCTAATCCTTTCAGTTTCTAATCAGTATTGCGGACACATTTATTTCAGCAACTGAGCCTCTCTGCAGCTATTGAGAATTTCAAGTTGAAACATTAATGATTATAAAAATGTCACTGAGATGACATAGTGCTCCTTTCTGCTGCCAACAGTTCTGCAGGAAAACAAAGTTGCTGGAAGTAACACTTGTTCATCCTGGTGAAGTACAACATTACTGAAACAATATCACATGCATAAATTGACTTTTTATGTAAGAAACTATCCTACAGTACTACTAGTCACAGTCAGCATAGATCTGTCTGTTCCGGTCAGTGCCTTTTCCTTATCCTCCAGAAAGTGGAAGACTGCCTTTCTGGTGTCGGAGGATCTCATGTTACTCATTTCCATCCAGGGTGAGCTTCCTTGATGTAAGTGAGGATCTCAGACATCAAGACTACACTTTTCCTATGGCGTTATTTTTATCTCCTCTAGAAGATATCTTTGCCATCCAGCAGGCAGATCCCACAGTGAAGGCAGAGAGAGTGAAAAGAACAGTTATTTTCTGACTGAGTATGTTGAAAGTCAGCATTTATTCTTAAATTATCAAGCTTTACTTTGCTTTCTATTCCTTCTCTTGTGACAGAATGTCATAAAATAGCAGTGAAGAAGTTGCTTTAAATTACCTCTTGATCTCCATGGAGCTGGAAGGGATCACACTTTAAACACACAATTCCATACACCACACACACACCCCTGCAAAAATCTTCCCTCAGTACAAGCCGAGATTTTCATACAAGTCCCTGATTCCTAGAGGTCAGATGCCAAAGCGAATACTAAATCTTGTGATGACTAAAACTCCCAATAATATGTAAAAATCATAAGACTTGACAATACTGAAAATTTTTAAATCGTTGTTCATTACAGGGGTTTACCAAAGAGCTTAAAACCTTTTGTTCTTTTAGCAGGGAATAAAATATCTCTCTCCTACCTACAACGCAACCTTGATGCAGGGTGAGGTGAAAGACAGCTACTGACGTCTGAGATATTTAAATATGGCAGAGCAATTATTCGATGTCCCTCCTCCTAAAAGCACAATCACTACTACAAAGGAAATCAAAATTATGATAGGTCAGGATTTCTAAAACCTTAAACAAACTTCAGCATGTTACTATATTCAAATATTGGTCAAATCTTTTTTGCTTACTAGATTGTTTTTCTTGTATTAATTCCAGACTACTTCAACACCAGCGGAACTTTTGATCATCCAAAACAAATGGTTTTTCAAAGATAATGCAGTTATGGAAATGTAGATCACCAAAGCCATTATAAAATCCAGCATCTTCACCTGTAATCTGTGCTGCTACAAATACTTTTTAAAAAGTTTTATTAATCACCTCTGCAGTCAAAAGGAAAAAAAAATAAAGTAAAAAATAAGTCAAAAACTCTTTAGAACTCTTACTTCAATTGATTTGTATTACATCTGCAAAAAACTTAAGGTCATTTATACCCATCCTGAGCACTTACAAGCAGAACTAATGTCCCTCCATCACACTTATGTAAAAAATTGTCATGCACCAGTATATGGTCTAAAAGAATGTCTGGCAAAAGCTGCAAAAGTAGCGAGGCTTATCTGCCACATCACAGCTTATTTTGATATGTTGAGATTGTTTAAACTCAAACTAGACATCATGTTTCAGAACTTCGAAACTTTTATACTTTCTGACAGTTTTAACTGATATACTTCCAAATAACCCAGTCCTCTTCACGAAATACAGTAAAATGAATGATATGAACAGGTGGGGCAGGGTTGAAACTCATTATTTCTTGAAGTGCAAGTCAGATATAATCCTATTAAAATCAACGGGCATCAGTATTTCATTCCCTTCCGCTCTACACTATTTCCACTGTACAGCAGAAACCATCTTTATCTTCCTGCTGCTTCTCTTTCTAGATGCATGGTGTATTCATTTAGTCACCAAATTTTGACTTTCCCATCATTTCTTTAAAAAGACTCCAGACTTCTCAACATAATACTAGTTTTTATTTCCTTGCCTTTCTTGCAATAATTGCAAAGGAATATGGGTGCACAAATCTGAGAATCATATTGATTTGGCCTGGTGACATTTGTCATTGGAAAACTCTGCAGTAGATCTAATCATAAGTTCTCCTTCCCAAGCAGAGGCAGGGTTATTTTCCCAAACCTCCTTGGCAAAGCACAAGACATGCAGACTGGATCTTTCTGTATATATGTTTGGATCTATCACCTTTCTGAATTAGAGACAGACCTTCTATTTTTCCTGGGGTAGCTACTCTTGATTCACTTTTTACACCAGCATCTTGTTCCTTTGTTCTTGAAGCAGTATATTTCAATTAGGCAAATATATGCATGTAGTGAGCAACTTTGTCCCCAAAGTGTTTTGAGGATATTATTTACAGCCTGTCATTGTTCCAGCTTATGAATTCCAGCCTTTTAAAGCATTAGCCTTGGGTTTTTTTATTAATATGGAATTCCACTATTAACATTTTGTTTATTCTTTTCTAAATAAGGAAAACTTCTTCAACAATCTCTATTGACTGAAGTTTCCAAAATAACTTTTACTTTCTCATCTTGGCAGTGAAATTAAAAGTCAGTACTAACACAAGCGATAGTTTGCCAATAAATGCAAACTACTTTGGCCTTTCCTGGTCTTTCTAAGACAGCTGACTCCTAGAATAAATGACAGTAGCATTTTTAAAGCTGCTAAATTATTCTGATCCTAGCAAAGCAGATATTGTCTGGCATGAAGGATCCTAGAACTGGTGAATCTGAGCAGACAGGAATAACTGAGTGAGCAGAATTCACTGTTAAAACTGTGATAAAGACAATAAAAAGATAAAAGGAGGGATTTATACTGAAAAAGAAGCTTACAGTAGCAGGTCAGTTTAATTTACTCTGCCATGTAGTGCTGCAGTACTCTTCAATCAAGCTGCAACAAGGTGCTTTACCATCTCATACCAACACAGTCTTCGTACCCGTCCCTCTGCTGCCTTCTCCTCACCTCACCCAAGGCACACTTTCTCTTCTCTTGCTTCTTCCTGGGCTGCTCTCCCTTCATTGGCTCTCAGCCCCTTAACAGAACCAGCCACAGCTGCACCTTATCTACATCGGCCAACCCACCACCCCTGAAGCCAGCCCACAGTTGTATATTATCAATGACAATTAACCCAGCTTCATTCCTATATAATGTAGTAAGCAAAAAGGCACTTAAAAGGTGGGTAGACAGATTTGACTTGTAGATCCACATTCTCTTGATCTCTGGCCACAAAACAATTCATCTCTGCAGTATGGGGCAAAAATAAAGAAGGATTTAATGTCAGATCAGTTAACCACAGTCTGAAATTGAAAAAGCATGTAGTGTTGATAATGATGGTTAGCACAAGTTCCTCCTATTAAGTGATACCATCCAGTGCATTCCTTGCAAAGTGTTAATTACACAGTGCAGTCAGCTTGATCTCCTAGGCTAACACCATAGGAGTCAACTGCAGCATGCATCCACCATTCTGTTTAGAACTACATTTTCTTAGTTGAGTCTGAACTTCTGAGAGAAAAATTTAATTTCAGCTATCTACTATAAGCTCTCTTTATCTACACAACTCACATTTTGGAGGGAACACAAGTGTTCAGGAAGTAAATGTAGGCACAATACCATAATTACATTAATGTATTTGGAAATTCCATTTGGAAACCATCTTTATTTGTCATGTTTCCAGAAAACAATCAGTAGACTTTAGAACATATATGCATTCAGTATTAAAAAAAAACACCAAAACAAAACCCAAAAAACAAAAACATGTGCAGGGACTGATAGCAAAGGGGAAGATAGCAAAAAGAAGGAAAAAAAAGGAAACAGATAATTAAGCTGTTCCAAGAACAGGCTACTTTGTCACAAACAGATATGGGCACAGCATGCGTATTAAATTGATAATGGCAGCTATTAAAAAAATCACTATGCCATGGTACTAAGAGAATACCTGTTTGAAATTAAAGGAACATTCCAACAGACTAACATTATTCTTACTTTTGGGTATCCCCTCAAGTAATTAAAACTGAAAATTCATTTAACAGAACTCAGACCTAGCCAGTTGTCTCCTGATCCTTTGCGGTTTTTCCCATGACTTGCTCATCTAACTAGTCCAAACGTTTGTTTGGTTGGTTTTTTTTTCCATGTCAGAGCACAAAATCAAGACTTCTCAGTATTCTTCATGAAAATGGGAGAGACCAACAGACACACTGACCACCTAGAACTGGGATTTATGCCACTTAATTTCAGGTACCTACCTGAGCTACCTGATCAAGAGCTGTCACTAAGGTTGCATTAACACTATAGGATGCAGCATCACCCCCCCATACAGCCATAAATCAGCCTCATGGCATCAGCTCAGTGCAAGGGAGACCCTCTCTAATGCCACATCCACTTGGATGTATTTGGAACAAAACAGCTTCACTGCATCACAGCCACTGCTCTAAACCTAAGCCAGGTAAATCAAGACTCATGAGGTGGAACACCTCAGAAGATGTCTGCTGTGAAGCTCTAAAGGCTCTCCCTGTAAACACACAAAAACGAGCATTTTTTAGGGTGCAGTTCATCTGATCTATTTTAGCAGTCTACTTTAGGATGAGACAAGCTAAATCTCAGAGGTTTCTGTTTCTCTCCACTGACTACAAAAGGAGGTTCAACAGCCAACTTAAGTGTAAACATCTGTATAAGAAATATGTATTTGGTCAGATAAATGCACTGCCTCCTCCTTTCACTCCCTCCATGTGTCATCCTGCATCCTACTGCAACTTCAAGAAAAGTTTTTCCCGATAATGTCCTCTTATTTTTATTAAAGGAAAAGTTATTTAATTGCCACCTTTGTCATTACTGATCCCTAAAAGCTCTTGAAATGTACAAGATGGAAAAAAAAATTATTTCAGAGTGGCTAGGAATTCAGGAAGACTTTTTGCATCAGTTAAATGCATTTCATGTTTCAAACCTGCTTCCAACACATCAGTAAGATCACTATTTAGAAATAAATGAGAAGTTCTTAGCCCACCACTAACTTAATGTTTACATCTATGATCCACCTTGTGGAAGAAACGTGAAACAAAGCTACAGATAAGATACTTGAAATGTGCAGTGCAAGACTAGTGGAAAAGAAAAAACAAAACAGACAATTTAAGTACATAAAAGGGCAGTACTGTCAATTAGAAATAATTTTTTAATGGACAATTATTCAATGTAAATAAAATAGTCACAACAAAGGCATACTGCCTCAGCTATTAAAGAGGGTATGTACATACATGTAGCTTCACTGAAAGTGGTAGAACAAGAGAACTGTTGAGCCTTCAACATGACTGGACAGAATGATTTCATTTTAAGATACTTATCAATTTGGGCAAAACACTTCCTGAATGAATCACTGCACTAGAAATCAGGGAAGAACTATTTAATCAAGTCCATTGGCCCAAATGCAGGTAGAATCCCAAACGAATAATTTTGAAACTGAAGCATATTGATTAGCCAAAAATTAAGTTAATTACTTCTGAATGAATTACTACTGAAATTAAATTAATGCTACCAGTACCTGCAAGACAGTAATATTCTTAAGTATATCTTCCTAGCACAGTGATAACATGAGCCTGTTCCCACTTCAGAGGCACTTACAGTTCGGCCCTGCAGGCCTCTTTTCCCCAGTTGCCTCAAAATGTCAAAGGAGGTGCCAAAAGTATGAATACCTCCTCCAAAGTGCCAGAGCAAATGTTACTATGCGGGTTCTGGAGTCAAACACTGACAGAATTAATAGAAGAGACAGAAAAATGCATTAGACAAGTAATCAGGTTACTCAGCCAGCTCTCAGCAGACAGCAATGCCAAGCACACTGTTTTACACCAACTTTTGGTGGATAGTCAGTGACAGTTATCAGTGGTTAAACACAGCCTAGTCTTCAAAGCACTTATAGCCATACCTCTGCCAAAAGGACTTTTGAGTCAGATATACACAGGGGATTATCTGGTCACAGAAGAAACAGCCAGAGCAAACAGTTCAAAGCAAACCCCATCTCCAGCATTTCATTTTTAGACTAGATTTCAATGTCCTTATTACTTCCAAGTCTTTTCCCTTGGGTTTGCAGTGTGAGCTGGAGACATCAGAAAACATGTGGATGGTTCAAATGTTCGATAAAACTAAATGATGGACAGTAGATTTATATTCCCCCAACTGTATACCAAGCTGTTAAAACATTTGGGTATAGATTCTTGTCTGCTGTAAATCTGAGCAGCTCTATTTAATCCCATAGAGGTGCACTCACTTACACCTGCAAAACAATTTGACCTCCTTCAGTGATGAAAGTTTGCCTGCATATCACTCAGGTCAGATGCACTTGTCTGTATTTTCTTGATTTCTACATTTTAATGGCTGCACTTTGCCCTTTTAGCCAGAGGGAGTTAGCAAGTGAACTCAGAGCAATATATTATTTTTTAATATGAATCATGTTTATGTCCCATCAGTCCAGAAACACTTTTACACTAATGAGCCATTAAAATCTGTGTGAGATTTTCAAGAGGCTAACACATAGCTCACCCAATTCTAACACTTCCATGACAGAAGTGGGAATTTGGGAACAGAGCACATTAAAAAAAAAAAGGAAACACACATGTAAAGAGAAATGTGTTGTCAAGGCTTGGGAGTGCCTGTGTTATTTTAGATATTTATACTGGAATAAAAGCTTTCACTGTGACACCATTCTTTCCACTGTTTTGCCCTGCAATGACATCAGTCTTTTGACACGATTACAGATTTAAAAATGCACAGTATCATAAGGTCAAAGATGGGGCAGAGAAGCAAATGTTAATAGCAGTGACCCATCACAACGGCACCTTGTAAGAGGCATCTGCTGTGTATCTGCCAGGCAATAGACGTGGACAAAGGGAGGCCCACTTTAGCAGAATAAGAAAAGCCCAGATCATGAAGTGGAGCCTGGTAGACTTAGATGGTGAAGCCCGATGTTCAGACTCTGTAACCTGAGTGTTAGCCACCAGGGGGAAAATCTCTCTAGTGCAAACATGACGCTCAGGGAGGTTCTACCGTCTAACAGTGCAGCAAGGGGAATGCATGTGCCCTCAGCAATTACAGCAGTATACAGCAAGAATATTAGAAAATGTAATCCTCTGCAGAGATAAAGGTAAATGCGCCCTTGCTTTCAACAGAGGAAACAGTTCTGGTCTCCTGCCCTCTCTTTGTGTTAATACCTGTTTGTGTCCTTGGTGACCTCAGCAGGCATATTTACCAACAGGCAGTGAAAAAACAGCCTCCAGGTCACAGCATCCCACATCAAGTCATAGGCACTGAAACCCCCTTTCTCAATTGCAATCATTCCTGCTTCAGCTACACCTCATCCTTTGAAATGGGCCTTTACATTCTAGCCCATCTGCAAGACTGACTGGAATCATCCACAACGTGCAAAAGAGTTCAGGATACCCAGCCATGCTGTATGCAGTATAAGAAAAAGAAAAATCAAATAGACTTACTAACGACTCTCTGCTTATATTTACAGTAACCTGTCAGCACTGCTACTCTGCAGCAAGTGACAGCAACAGGAAATAAGGGGATGTCATCTGTCCCGTGCACCACTGGGACCCCATAAAACCGGACTTCTTTCATGGCACCACAGAAGCTACCTAGACCACACAGGTGAATTCTCTAAAGGGCCTGCAAAACATTAGCAGCCTCTTTCTGAGACATTTGGAAAAATACTGAAAAATAATTCAGTGATCTCCTGCAGCCTGTATCTGACATTCAATTTGTTGAACTTTGCAGACCTACACAGAACAGAAGCACCTGTATGTTTCCTGCTACTGCTATTTGAGCTTAGCTGTATCACTGTAGCAAAGTAACAAAACAGATAGCGAATAGGTAATTGATTGTTATGGAGATTAATATCTTATACACAATATTCTTCCAAAAACTTTCAGGTCATGGTTTATCCCTTAGCAGATCATGGTTTTCACAGTGGTCCAGTCATTACACAAAGTTCTTTGTGAAAACACGTCCTGTTTTTACTGAGTAGCATGTTGAGAGGTAACTCGGTATTTAACTTCTCAAAATTCTCTGTAATTTTATGAGATGGCCTGATTTATGCAGAAGCATAATAAACCTCTTTATGTTTCAGAAAAGATACAAGAAACATCAGTTCAAAAGCCCCTGCAAGCACTTTCCATATTGACATGGCAGCGAACAGCAAGGTAGAAAGAAGCATCTGTCCCTGCTGCCACCTCTCAGTTCCTACGAGTAAGGAAAGGCAAAATACAAGAATAGTAAATAGATCAAAAGTCCCAGAAACTCATGAAGAAGAAAGGATGAGTAGGTTATCTCAGAGAAAGAGAGATACAAGATGGGGTTATAATAACACCTTGTATTGGGTTCATGTGGCAGGGTTTTCATAGTGGGGGCTACAGGGGTGGCTTGTTTCAGAAGCTGCCAGAAGCTTCCCCTGTGTCCGAGGAAGCCAATGCCAGCCAGCTCCAAGATGGACCTGCCACTGGCTGAGCCCATCAGCAATGGTGGTAGTGCCTCTGAGATAACATTTAAGAAAGGGAAGGAGGGGAAAAGACAGATGGGCACAACTGTGCAACAAATTGCAGCTGGAGAGAGAAGTGAGAATATGTGAGAGAAACACTCTGCAGACACTAAGGTCAGTGAAGAAGGAGAAGGAGGTACTCCAGGTACTGGAGCACAGTTTCTCCTGCAGCCCACGGTGAAAACCATGATGAGGCAGACTGTCCTCCTGCAGCCCATGGCAGTAATGGTAGAGCAGATATCTATCTGCAGCCCATGGAGGACCCCATGCTGGAACAGGTGGAAGCCTGAAGAAGGCTGTGACCCCATAGAAAGTCCATTCTGCAAGCAAGCTCCTGGAAGAACCTGTGGCCCCATGGAGATAGGAGCCCAGGCTGGAGAAGGTTTGCTGGAAGGACTTGTGACCGCATGGAAGGGACCCATGCTGGAGCAGTTTATGAAGACTGTAGCTCCCAGGAAGGACTCACTTTGAAGAAGTTCACACAAAACTGTCTCCCATGGGAGGGACCCCATGCTGGAGCAGGGGCAGAGTACAAGGAGTCCTCCCTGTGAGGAGGAAGGAGCAGCAGAAACTTGTGATGAACTGACCTCAACCCTCATTCCCCACCCCCCTGCACTGCTTGTGAGGGGAGGAGGTAGAGAAATTGGCAGTGAAGTTAAGCCCAGGAAGAAGGAAAGGGGAAGGGGAAGGTGCATTTAAGTTTTCGTGTTATTTCTCATTATTGTACTCCAATTTGATTGGTAATACATTAAACTTCTTTTCCCAAGCTAAGTCTGTTTTGCCTGTGACAGCAATTGGTGAGTAATCTCCCTGTCCTTATCTTGACCCTATAACAAATGAATTTTTTGTTATATTTTTGTTTCCCTATCCAGTTGAGGAGGTGAGTGATAGAGCAGCTTTGGTGGGCACCTGGCTTTCAACCAACACCAAACCACCACAAGCCTGTAAAATAAAAGTGAGATAAAAGAGGGTAGATTACACTTTCTGGTTCAGCTAATCTGTGGAGAGCACATCTTTCCTCACCATGCAGTAAGGACACCTGAGAAAACAGACCAGGCCTTCAGAGACCCCTTTTGGTCTGTGTGCAGGACACGACAACGGCACACTGCTCTTTGCCTCCCCTTCCAAGTAAAACCACAAGTCATTGTTTCTGCAAATGTCCTAGAAAAGGGACATTAAAAGAATACACATGAATATTGGGAACTGGTCCTTTGCAGTAGCTGCCCAGTTGTTGTGGCTACATTATATTGCTGCTAAACAGTTCTAGTGAATCTTTGCCAGGTGCCCGAAACAATGAAAAGAATTTGAAAAAAACCCCACCAATAAAATAAAATAAAACCTCAACACTGAGCAGGTGCCAAAGTATTGTTTTTATCTTTTGTAAGAGACAAATAAGACTACTTTGTAGGCAGAAACATCTTCTGTTTCTTGGTACGTGCAGAAATATTTTCCACAAAGCAAGCAGAAATTTCAGCCATTTCTTATCAGTAACTGGAGCTGACTGAATCATTCAAAGAATATCTGTTTTAAAAGCATCCTACATCATATGGTAGACTTCAGTGAAAAAAACCCACATTTAAAACATTCAGTTACATCTGGATGTCTAAGATATTATAAGGCTAAGAAGAAATCTATGAGGGAAGACAACTGGCTGTGGTTTAATATTGTTGCTAGTTTTGTCAATCCAACTGGCCCCTTTAACACATGCTCTGTTAGATATTGAAGTACAGTATTCCCAGTATTTAGAAGCTGAATATAGTTCTGATATGTATCAAAGGATTATTTAAGTTTATTTCACTCTAGCTGGTATAACTGTTGGAAGACTTTACCTTCAGTGTGACTGCAACAATGATAAATCATTTGACTATCTGTTCCCCATTAAAAATGATTCAAATGCTATTCTTGCTCCTAGATTTCAAATGCTACCAAAAATTTTAGGAAAAGAATGCCAAAAAAACTCTTGCAAAATGGGATATAAAAAGGGGGGGGAAATCCCACAATCTAGGTATAATCTGTCTAGAATAAAGACCAATGTGGTGAGCTGGTAACAGTTTACAGTGCAACTCCATAAACCGATGGCATAAAGAATAGTATCACTTGTTTGTCAAGCATTACTCTATGTACAGTATGTTCAGGAAATTTAAAGTTAACTATTAAAAGTACACTTGTAACTGCAAGAGTAGCTTTTACTGAAATATAAGCATTAGTACCCTCTTCCACCCACCCCAATCCACCCCACCCCCAATGAAGAAAGAAATCCTGACCCTTATACTGTGTTTGAGATGGTTTAGAATGCCTAAAGCATTTATTTTTGGTGATTCCAGCAAACTGACTAAAGGAGACACACAGCTGCTTCAAGCCCAGACACCTCCATTTACTCACCCACCTCACCTATTGGGACTTCTGCAGAAGCAGCTGGGTCCACATTTGATGTATGGGCACAACACATAAAATACTCTAATTTACAAAAAGTCATTAGATGTTTATCAGAAGCATGTGACAAGCAGACTGGAGAGGCATGCAGTAAATGAGCACTCATTACATGTGAATGGAGTTAAAGCTGGAACAAATTATATGATCACCTAATCCAATCTCCTCTAGAATGCTTCCTATAATTCTTCCTCAAATTATTTTACCAAAAGAAACACATTCACCAAGAAAATGTTCAGACTTCTAATATCCAGAAAGATTAAGAACCCCCCACTCGACATGGCAATCTGTCCCAGCCACTCATCGCTTTTGTGGTCAGAAACACAAACCTTTAAATGAGGCTGGCTTTCACTTGCAGCCTCTGGTTCTTGCCTTTTCCCTGCATCACTGATACACACTGAAGGTGTCTCCTTGTCACTGTTTTGAAACCATGAGTAACATCCTGTCATCTCCTGCTTAACTCCTGCAACCTGTTAGTAATTGGAATTTAACAGTGAGCATAGGGTGTTCAGCTTCACTCGAGCAAGCACAGGGAGACAGATATTCAGAGCTCTTGCCACACAGGGCTCCCTCAGGGAAGGAGCTCTGAAACCCTCAATTTGCAACCACCAGCACTAAGGGCCATGCCCCCAGCAACCAACAGGCAGTTTTCACCCTGGGGTTTCCTTCCTGCAGACAGCCCTGGATTTTGCTGAAGAACAGCCAGCCAAGTTCAAAGCATCATCGCTTACCTGCTCACTATCAGAGCCAAGACGTATGAGACAAATGTGGCTTTGGGAAAGACTGCTAATTGGAAGTATGTAATTTTGTCAAATTTTTCTGCTTTTCATGGAGAAGATACCAACAAGGAACCTAAAGAGATAACAGCAATTGCACTGGACTGCAGAGGAGCATTACAAGTGCTAGACCAAGTCTGCAGCCATCCGCCTTCAAATTCTTGATGTTTATACCTCCTTCAATAATAATTATTCTCATAGTTCTCCAATATCCTGCCCAAGAACCATTGGGTTACATTGATGTTATAGCTGCACACTGGTATTCCATCTTACTGTAATTTCTACTTCTTGTGCTTTTTTCTAATAATGAAGATAGAGCAGGTGTTTCAAGTTTATAAAATTCAGCAAATAGCTGTGTTTTCTGGGGAGAAGGGGTAGGGTAGGAAAGAAAAGAAGAGGGGAAAGAGAAAGACCCATATAACTGGGGGAAAGGATGGGGAAGGACGAGTAGGAAAGAGAGAGATAAGGAATGTTCCTTTATGTAGCAATCTTAAAAAACAAAGTTTTCAAAAATCACTTATATGTTTGCAAACTCCTCATCTTGACATCTTAGGGTCTCAATATAACAAGTGTTAATAGATTCAATGGCAGTCCAGTTTCTAAAATCCTTTTTGTGCTTTTTAAGAGACTTAACTATGTTAGGCAGACGCAGATGTTCTCTGAAATATGTCTGGGTAAAATCATTACCAAAATGCAACATCAAATTAATGCATGTAAATAAACAAGGGGGTTTGATGCTTTTCTGTGGGGTTAACAGACTTTTGACAACACAGCTTGTCTTTTCATAAGATCTCTTTTAACGGGCATAAATAATCAAAGACTCTTGCAGTCACTAAAGCAGACAGATCTGACTCAACAGATATATCACAGCTTTTCTAATCGCAGCCCAGGAACATGGTGTTGGACACATGCAGCTGACCGTGGAATTGGAAAAAACCTTCCTTTGACCAAGGAAAAAGCAGTTTTTGTCATGCTGGGTATTTATTCCTAGCATGAAAATAAGAGTCACTCTATGTACAGCATACCAAAAGCCTGACATGAAGGCTATTAAGAAGTAATAGAAAATTTTCTGCTGTTATCAACAAGCTTCATATCACACCTAAAGTGCTTTTGAAATGCTTGAAGAGCCTCATCACTTAAATTCTTACAGAAAGACAGAGAATGAGCATAGCTTTTATAAACATATACAAAAGAGCATAAGATCTTCCAACTTTTTGGCCAAAATGTTCTAATTAGTCTCTTGTGCAAATCATAGTACTCCCTTTCCAAAATGTTTATATAATACCAGAAATTCTCTGAGACTTCTGTAGATACCTTTCAAAGTAAATGCACCATTAATACAAACTGCAACTATACTGATAAGGCTATCACTAGGAACACTCACTCTCCGTACTTACAGGATTCCTGGACTCCTCCAGGGCCCTCAATATATGGACATATAATGACATAACTCCCAAAGGGAGGTCATGTAATCCATCCTTCTGTCCCTGGGTACAATCACTTCTGCCTAAATCACTCCTGACCAATATTTCTTTACCCTGTGTTTAAAAATCCCAGCGATGGAGATTTCAGTTTCCTCAAGCAATCTATTTCAGTGTTCAACTTCCCCCCCCAGCCCCCTTAAAAATATTTTCTGTTTCCTGAATTAAATCTCTCATATTGCTGTTTCTGCTCATTCATTTTCTTCTGCCCAAGTCCACTGTGAACCATTTATTCCCAACCTTTTTTCTGCAATGTTTTCCATATTTAAAAGTATCACATCTCCCCTCTATTTAACTTCTCTGGACTAAACGGATGCAACTGAAGGCTGTTTCTTGTTTTTTTGGTGTGTTTGGTTTTTTTTTTAATGAGTTAGTAAACAATAATTTAAACCCCTGCTGCCAGCAACAAAGAAAAAGAAACATAGTTTGTTTATGTTAATGGAATTAAACACCCATTTTAAAATTCTTTACAAGGTTGTTCAGATGAGGAATTATAAGTCATTGTTTTAGAGCAGGAGAGAGACAAGAATGCCATATCACTACAGGCACATTACCAGTTTACCACTACATTAGCTCTGCATCAAATGAAGTCATAACAAATTTGGGGGGAAAGGCAGGGCAGGGGAACAACACAACCCAAGACACACATATTTGGAGTGCTAAAGCATCAAATAGGTCACAGAGAAAGTCTGAGCCTATAATTCAATTCAGTTTTACTGTAAAGCTCAAGCAATGAGATATCAGTAAGACACATTAAATGTCAATTAGACAGCTTGAACTTGACTTACTGCAGCCTTTTAAGAGGTGGATTCAGATTACTATATTGTAAACATATCTGAATACTTCATACTTGAGTCTGTTTCCACTTTCATTATAAAAAATTTCCAAGTATAACAATGTTGTGTTTTATTTATTAAAAACAAGTTTTTCTACTGTGTTGCATTTTTCCAAGTTTATTAGACAAATGGCCTAATCCATCTGAAAGAAGATAATTTGTAAGTAAATCTAGTCTAACTGTGTATGAATGCTATACACATGTGTGCATGTACATGACATGCTTGTGTATGAGTTGTGTTAACTGTGCATCGATAAGAACAGATTAGCTATAAGTAAACACAAGCTCTGCAGCTCACTCCCGGCCTCAGTGAAGGTTCTCTTGCACCACTACATCACACCAAAGGAGAAATTGTGCTCTCTCTTTACAGGAACATATTTGGAGAAAGGAGAAATTGTCCTAAATTGCTGCCCTGCATCTTGAAAGCCTGGAGGTTTGTTTGTGTGGCCCCCTAAGACTGGGCAACTGCTGCACTACCAGCCAGTTGCCTGAATCAGAACCGTTCTGTGGAACTCATCACTTGACAAATACTTGAAATTGTGTTTCTACTGAAATCAAACAGCAGGCAGCTTCAGGCATGTGCCACACTGTACAGCCTGAAGCTTTTCCTCTTTGCCACTATTGGCTCAAAGCTTCTTGGCAGCAACTAAATTCATTTTCGTATTTTCCCCAAAGATGAAAGATCAGAGCCAAACAAAGGTCAGAGTAGCAAGGAAAGGAGAATGAAAGAGAAGGAATGAAGTGGAGACAGTCAAGGACAGAAACCTGGAGAGCCAGACTCACTGCTTTGGATGTGGAGAAGCAGATGGATATGGTGATGCCAGAAACTTCTCCTTCCAGGAAGCATTACAACTCCAAGGCCTTTCCAACAGTGGGAAAAGGAAGGTGGTTAACCTGATTTTCATAGCTCTGGCACAAGTTAACAGTTGTGCCATGGCTGTTATCCCACCCAGGACTTGCAATTGCTGTAATTACTACCTAGTTTGACTATATTCAGAACTACTCCTGGCAATTGAAATGCATATGGTGTTGATGTTCAATCCAATGAAGAATCAAAATCAGAGCTGTGTCCCACTTGAATATAAAGACAGGCCCTTGCCCTATGAAAGTTTCAGACTCTAAAGATAGAACCAGATTAATTACTTCCCAGGTCTTCCCAAAGCCTGAAGAGAAACTGAGGTCACCAGATGTGTCCCTCCTATTACAAACATCAGAAAACCCTTTTTGTATTTGAGGACCATCTTTGAACCAAAAGCAGTTTGATTCCTTCTCCTCCCCAATATATTTATAAACAGCACTCCCAGATCCTCTAAGCTCTTGTTTGACTGTGTTAGAAGATATGGTGGTATAGTAACTTAAGAATTTTGCTGTCTTGCTAAAGTACTTCCCTCAATGACTGCTGCCATAATTTTTTCTTATTCACAGCTTATTCTGTGATCAGTTTAGATTTGCTAGTCAATCTCCTTCGCAGTTGCTTGAACCTGTGCTTCACTTTTGTAAAGAATATACCAGTAGTATATGGTACTCTACAGTTACAAAAAAAAGGAAAAAAAATGAAAAAGACACTGCCCTTGAGCACCACACAGTCATTCAGAGAGATAATAAAATAAAAAAATTGGGAACCTACCTTCTCCACAAAATGAGTGTCTAATTTTAAAATTAATCTGTGATGAAGTTGCCATTATGTCAACCCAAGCACAGCCACACTTCCAGTTTTGATTTTGCCAGCTAACTTTCCTAGGGATTCTTTACATGCCGAGTCACTGCTAAGACTGAAATCAACATAGTAGGTGTGCACACAGATGAAGCACACAAGGGCACATTGACCGTGGTGAAGGATGTTAATAATAGTATACATTCATAACTAGACCACAAAGCATTGTGGCTCTCTAGCCTAATTTTTAAAGGTGCCACCTAATGGTAAAAACATCCAAAGCAGAAAATTTTCCTGTACATCTCCCAAGAACTTGCATTCTTCTCTATTCTTTTTCTCAAATGACAGTAATAAAATAATCCCATGACAGTAAAGGTTTTGAAGAAGCAAAAAGCTGCATAAGTTGATTTTTCAAAAGAAACAAAGATGCCTAAATTTCACATATTTTCAATTGAAACTATCTTCCTGTTATCTTTTGAAAAATCTTACTCATTATCAGTGTACCAAAAGCTGTACAGCAAGGAAACATCTGAACTGGTCCTTAACTTGTGCCTCAAACATAAAGTATTTTTAGCATAGTGAAGGGAGATAATGCTCTTAAAGTCATGTAACCAACTTTCCTATTAATTATCTCACTTTTATAATGAAGTCCAACTGACACAGCAAACACGTTCTGGTTGAAGATGTCTCTTAAGCCACATCTTCACTACTTTCTCTAGGTGACATTACCTCTGGTTTCATTAGGCCTATACACTGTCCCAATAACCACTGTGTGTAGGTATGCAGAAGTTTTTGTTAACCAGACAGGTGGCTACAAAAAACCAAGAAAAATAGCTTATTTTTATAATCTGTGGTTCTGTCTCACCTAGCCCCAAAAGCAAAGGCCCTTAGACTAAAGCCTGAGGGATTTCTTACAAGCTGCTGCCAGCCTATACCAACTGCAGACTGGATACGTGCCTTGAACACCCTTTGTCTGCAACAGCTTCTTTGTGTTCATGAGATACAAGACAGGGTTTCCTGGAAACAACACACCCTCTCTGCACTCCTCAAGCTTCTTTTTCTGGCTAGGAGTAAAGAAAAAGGCTCGCTAAAGAGCAGTACCATGATGTGACTAAAGAATACTTGCTTGCTTCAAATAGCAAAAAGTTCTTCCTGTGGTGGACACCAAGTGCTCTCATTTGTGCTGTGTTCTCGACCTAAACACTGAGTATGCCTAGATTTGAACATTTTTATAGGAAGACTTTCCAAATAATTCCTTTGTTAAGATTTACTACATCCTAAGATGAAGTTATTTTAAACCCTGTGGCCAGAGAGACAAAAGTATTTGAGACTAGGTCATGTTTTTGAGAAGCAGATGCCTGCTAAAGCTGACTAAACCTCATTCATTTCCTCAGCAAATGGTAGTTCAGGCAATACCTTTGTGCCACAGGTGTGGAAAGTAAAGGAAATCACAGGCTCATCCTTAGTTGGAAGCATCCTGCTTCCTCAGCCTAGGAGAAAGCCCACAGGGAAGTCTGGTCTCACCTGGCTGCAGATCACTTGCTGAATGCCCAGCAACACATAGAGAATGTCCTCCTCAGGGCAGGAACTTCAGCTATGTCACATTAAGGTATGGGACATTTGACAACACCAGTACTTGTCTAGCACAGCAAATCATAAAATCAATCACATGCTTCCAGGCACACAAAATGACTGGTACCTAATTTCCACTGAGACACCACAGTACTGACTCTTTGCCTTCTCTTCAAAAGCTAAATTAGTTCAGGAGTGACACTTAAAACATACCAAGGAGTTCCCTAATTTTATTTTGTCATGTCACTAACTTTCAGAGTTATCACAGGCACGTTACACAGCTGTGAACACCAGAAAGCAAGGGGTTTGCTCCATCTGGACCTCATGTCCCTGAACTGCTCTCTATTGGAGTGCCTCCTGCTCTGGGGTAAAACCCCTGTGAAGATCCCTATTAACTAATACTGGCAAACAAAGAAATATTGCAAAGGGGAACTACATCGTCATCATCACCAAAGCTTTGAGAGAAAGAAGTCCCTCATCTTTCTGTAAGCACGAAGTCTAAAGGGCTTCAGACCTTAAAAGCCAGGCCTTACTACAACACATCTTTTAGAACAGCAAAACTCAGTGACTTGATAAAACACTACAAAAATAGAGGGGATATAAACAACCCTTACCTCTCATCAATAACATCCTCTCCTCCAGGCTTCTCTCAGCTCAGCAGTTTCCTCACTTGCAACAACCGACACAGTTGGTCATTTTCCAAACGCACAGAGATTATGTCTTCCTTCCCATCATGTCTGAGGTCTAGCTCCATGCTTAATGCTTGTCCCTTCTGCAAGCTCTCCGTCACTGCTATATTGCCTGAAGAGGAAAAACACCTTCCCAGAGCTCCCTCAGCTTGTGCCAACTGAGCACAACCCCCTGACCATGCTCAGTTGCTCTTAGGGAAGAAACTCTCCCACCTGAGACTTCATCTGATTTGAAGAGCAGCAGTCAGGAGCAGGTAAATGATGATATTTCCTCTCTTTCCCTAATTACATCTCCCCCTGCACCTGAAAAGAGACTGCCAATACTGTGTGTGTTTTACATAACAAGGTGTGGGCAGCAGGGGTGGGGGGTGGGGGGTGCAGGGGCTTCTGTGAGGAGAGGCCCAGGCTGCCCAGTGCCACAGAGAGCTGGTGCCAGCCCATCCCAACAGACCTACTGCAGGGCACAGTTGAGACCTCAGACAGGATGGTGGCACCTCTGGGAAAACGAGTCCCAGAAAGGGCAAAACACTGCATGGTGGTGTGAGTAGAAAAAGTGTGAGGAACAACTGCATGAAGAGCAGGGTCAGAGAAGAAGGAGGCATAGGAAGTGTTCCAGCTGCTGGAGCTGAGAGATTTGCTTGCAGGCTATAGAGGACCATGGTGGAGTAGATATCCACATAGCAGCCTGCAGAAAGATCACGCTGCAGCAGATACTCTGCATCACTTTTTCAACACCGCATACACAGAGTGATCATAGCAAATTCTGAGCAGCCATTTCTTTTAATGGAGTTAAAATGGTTTGCATTGGCCAATGGCTTTCATTAAGATCAGCTCTGGTTCAACGTAAAACAGGCAAAATGCTAGTCTGAACTGTGACAGAAACACAGAATAACTGAAGATGGCATAAGCATGTATGACATAGGGCCCCTTATATCACTCACATTCTGCTAGGATGGGATTAATTTCACTGAACTTCTCCCTTCCATGCTTGTAGCCAAGTGATGCTCAAGATTCACTTCATAGTCAGTAAAGAAAGAAAAGCCCTTCTAAGAGATTGATTTCATCCTAAATCAATGTCTGAAGCAGGTGAAATGAATGATCTCTGAAAGAATCTGTTTCTCTCACTGGCTAGAAAGGAAGCCTACTTCAGAAGATGAGAAATTTCCATTGTATGTATTGAAAAGAGATGAGGCAAGTCTCACCTCTAACGACTGCTTGGTCCGTTCTGTGCTGGTTTACCACTACTTCTAACAGATGCATAATGCAACACACATTCAAGGTCTCTAGCACAGCCAAAGAAAATGAGCATTTGCACCACGCTGGGTCATAAAAAATGCAGTTTTGCATAAAAACTCACCCAACTTCAGAGTTTATCATTTCACTCACAAACACTCCATGGCCTGTGAGGAATACCTGCAAAGCTGTTGAGGCATTTAGTACAAGTAGCATACTAAAATATGAAAATACTGACTGGCATTAAGGGGAAATATGTTCAGATGTCACACAGGACTCAAACCCCAGCTTGGTACCACAGAAATACAAGATACCAACTTTACAGACCATACCGGATAATTGAAACTGAGTGATCAGGCATTCCTGATGTGAATAGGTGACCCGATTTCATGGTTTTTAAAAAGTAACTGAGTTGAGCCAAAATATGATTTGACTGGTTTTGGTACTTTATGCATCACTGGTCAGTCAATCGTCACTCATGAGAGGTACCCTAACCCTGAACTGTATGGGATTTGAATCGGGTTTTAACTCTGAGGAAGAACTCGGTTTCAATTGAATTCAAAACTCTCTCCTTTGCACTCTCCTTGTCCTTGGGTGACACGCTGGGGCAAGGCAGCTTTTCATTTAGCATAGTCCAGCCTCATCCACTGAGCCCTACACTGCACCCGTCCTAGCATTACTTCAACAACTCTAAGCGGTATGTGTTGCAACATGACTAACATTTATCATGACAGATCCTTTTATAATACCCTTTCTATGTTAAACCCATACCTTTTCTCAACACTTTCTGAGTAACACGAGGATGTCACACATGGCTTTGCAAAATATGACTTTCATGCATTTCTTTGATATGCATTGACACTTCTGGGAGAAGAGGTGTGGCTTGAAAAATCAGAGCAGAGAGCAAGGAAAGAAAACACCATACGTATTAAATTGCCAAGGAATGAAAGGTTCTGAGTCTCATCTAGACAATATTCTATTCCTGTATATTGGTTGCATTGTATTATCTGGTTGCATAGCAATTTCTGCCCTGGGTTTGATGCAATAAATGAAAACATTTCAATTACTAAATTCCAAACAGGAAAAATATGCATCTTTACATGAATTTATAGGGAATTCCATGGCTAGTGGATGCTTTCTAGGAGAAAACAGTTAAGAGAGTGAAATGCTTTCCTTTGATGGTCTTAGGTGATAATTCTCAGAGACAGAGCACCGGGTACCCCAACTGTGCACTTGACAATGAAGGACCTCGTGGTGATGGTGGCATGAAGCCCACGTACCACAGGCTGACCTCTGCCTCCTGCCTCACCCCACTGACCCAAGGACATGGCTCCAGGCTCACACCCCACGTGTTTTCATGCTGCTCTGTGTTTGGGTGGATTCCATGTTTTGAAAGTGTCATACCCACATGATCTCAGAGCAGCCTCTGGTTGGCTGCCCGCTTCCTTCCTGTAAGGAAGATACAGGGACACTTTCTATACACCTGCATATAAAGACATCAATATTTTATCTATACACATATGTAAAGATCTAGACATTCAGCGTAGTAAGGGCAATAAGAAAAAGGCCCAGAAATCAAAAGGCCACAAAAAGCAGAAGAACCAGCCGGGTCATGAATCCAAAAGCTGTTGTTTCAAGGTCAGTTTCAGAGAGGGCGGGTGGCACAGACCTCCCCTCGTCCGTGCTGTGGGAACAATGCGGGACAATGGCATAGTGCAGTCTGTGTGTGTGTGCGCTTTCTTCTCTTTACGTCAGTGCCTCTGTCGAAAGCTGTAGAAATCTCTGGCTGAGTGGTTGTGGAAAGACAGTATGGGGCCACAGTCTGCTCCTGTCCCTGTCTGGGACTGTGGCTGTAAAAGGCAAGATTGCAAACAAAGGAGCAGTCACCCTCACTCCCCACAGGCAAACTCTGCTCAGGGCTCTGCCAGAATGTTGATGCTTTAAATTGGGGTCTGTATCCTTGTACAGTGTCAAATCTCTCTGGCTGTGTGGCTGAGAAGTGGAGTGCACCATAGTAATAAGGTTCTGTCCTTGTGTGAGCTTCCTGCTCTGGAAGACAAAGGAGAGGCAGCTGCTATCTCTTGTTCCACGGGCAATCCCTGCATCCTGGCCCAGGCCCAGCAGCCCTGCGCTCCGCTCCCTGCCCGCCTCGCTGCCCTCCCACCTCAGCCCTGGCTCACCCGCCTGCTCGCCTCCAGCTGCCTCACCGCGCAGCCCTTTCCGTGCCTGTCCTGGGATGCCCTGACACCAGCCCCCTGTGACATGGCCACCACATCACCGCGTGAGCCAGGGCTGATGGAAGGCCCAGCCCTGGGCTGCTCGGGGAAAAACGGGCTGTAGCTCTTCAGCCATGTTAAATGCAGTGGGATGGACAAACCCCACAACTCAGGCCCATGGGGAAAATGGCCGACACGCAGAGCTGGCTGTCACTCCTGTCTGCACGGGGACAGCCTCCTGACCCAGGGCTGTGGCCACCTCAGAGCCCCTCACCGTCCTGTCCCACCCCACGTGCCCTGGGCCTCAGCCTTGCTGCCAGGGCCGGGGCAGGGCGAGGTGGAGCTCAGCATGAGGGTGCACACAGACAAAGGGGAAGTCTCAACACCCGGGAGCAATTCAGTGTTTAACAGACTGGCCTAGGGCCACTTGGGCTGTCTTACAGCCTGGTGTCGTATGGATACACGTGAAACTGGCAGATAGGACAAGGGACCTGGGGAAAATACACTAAATGCTTACTTCAATAAGCACCTAGAAGGCGGCTGTCCCCATGCACGGACAGTCAGCTCACAGCCGGCCGCACAGAGCAGGGCCCAGGTGCCTGGGAACAGACCCCGCAATGTCACCTCAGGCGCTGCCAGGAGCCTCCCCTGGCCTGTACCCGCTGCGCCGGGGCCGGGCAGGGCTGGTGTAAACGGCACCGTGCGGCTCAGCTCGGCTCAGCTCTGCCCGGGGGTCTCGGGCACTATGGAGGCCTCCCAAATGGCACTGGTGTTGGTTAGGAACTGAACACTCTCTGTGCAGATTAATTCATGTGCTGGAAGTGAGGTCTGCAGTGCACTGCAGTTGTCTTAAGGTATCTGTCCTGATCCCCAAAGGCCACTTCAGAGACCTCCCATAGGTCCTGTGTCATACATGGCAGCTCTATGTGGATGTCTCAGGGAGTCTGTGATACGGTTCTACATAAACGTTTAGACTTTTGAAGTGCTTTCCTGCATTTAGACTTCTAAATTTGGTTTTAAGTATGCTGCTGACAGGTATCATGAGAGACTCTGTGCTTGGGTGGTTGCAGTCATCTGAAGTGGTTTGGAAATGTGTCAGGGTGGGATGAACTCTCTCTTAGAAATGCTGGTTTTCTTTTGTACTTTAGCACTAGCGATGACCCTGTATTCTGCTCAGTAGAGCATTTCATCCCACGAGTTATAATTATATGAATGGGTGTTGAATCACTTTCTACAGAATTCCTGTCTTTTAGTAAATCCTGAAAACTGCACAAGATGGACTGTAGTCAGTTAAAGAACAATGACAAAACGTTATTTATTACACAGCCCTACAAGTTATTTATGTTATTTCACATAGCACTTTTGTCCTGATCCAAATCTAATGTACTTATTTTCTTCACTGGTCTTTCTGTGATGTTTTTCAAAATTATACAACTTCACAGTTGCATAATAGCTATAGTAATATAATAACAGCCATTACTATTTTTAGTCTCAGGGTTAGATGGCATCTTTAGGCAAAGAAAGTTAAAAGTATCTGCAAATTTGGGGTGCCCAGCCTGAGAATCTTAAGGCCTGGGTTTGCAGGTCTCCTGACGCAGTATTTATCACTGATCTTGTACTGTATTTCTGTAACATTTGTGTACCAACAAAATCTTTAGGGACTGGTATTTTTCTCCTTTCACCACACAGGCAATTACATTTATACATTTATAGACATCTGTCTCTATAGATATGTAGACAGTTAAGTCAGTGGAGAGTGATCAGTACTTCTACAGCAGATGACCCCTTCAATTAAGATGAATAACAACATTAAATGTTCCTGTTTCTCTCCATTCACTGTAACATAGGTCTAATGTAACCCGTCCTAGGGAGAAAGGATGCATCTTTAGCATCATAGCCTGGTGGTTATGGAGCAAGACTTGTTCCCTTACTGCATGAACTTTTCCACTTCCCAAAGCCTTGATCCTGTAGACTAATGTTTAAAACACACAAGTAGGGGAAGTTCTGGGTGTCACCAGGGCTATTTATGAAGTCTGCATGAGACATTTATTGGATAATACATATAAACATTAGCCCCAAAACCCTTTTCTTTTTTCTTTTTTCTTTTTATAATTTATAATTTTGTCTTCTGCCTGAACACGACTCTGAGTCCTAAACAGTAAAAATACATCAACACCATCTTTATAGCTCCCATGGGTTCTTGTACAATGATGCAAAACCTTTGTTAGGATAAAATTTGGGCAGGAAGGGAATATGTCAGAATTTTAATATGAACAGATTTCCTCTCTGCTTTATTCTGAAAAAATGTGCTTTCACACAGCAGCAAGGTGAATGCAAAGGTCAACAAAAATAAGCAATGGATTGCTTCTCAGACTTGCCAAATAAAATAATAATAAAAAAAACAAATAAAACCCCAAACCTGTTCTCCCTTTATCATGCCCTTGCCTTAAAAGAACTTTCCAGGAACCTATTCCATGTTTTTGAAGCCAGATTCCACACACAGAGATTCACCAGAAAATGTAAGGTGTGCATCAGTGTTTTTTAACTAGTACCTTTGATCCCAGAAAAATTGACTTTTTTTTTCTATGATCTCAATTCAAACCACCATTTAGATTACCCAAATCCAAGTTTCTTAGATTGTCTTACGCATGTCAAACAAACACAGAGGTTTTTTCCCCTGTATGTATAACATGTTATTCCTCAGGCACAAAGCATCTTCAGGATCCTTTCTTCCCTTTACATGGCACAAAGTATGTTACTGTGCATGGTGCGGGTCTTAACTGTTTCTACCTTTCCCATGTATCCTGGCAGAGTGGTCCCTGCAGAGCCTGCTTCCCTGCTGCCTGGCATCTGTCCCTTGCACAGGAACACCAGGCTAGTAGCCATGATCTGTAGCCTCTAGCAAAAGGAAATCTTATCCCAAACAGCTTTTAAGCTAAAGACAAGAGACATTAAGAGATGGTGAGTGGGAAATAGTATCACTCCCACTTTAGAGAAGTCCACTTTTTTACTGCACCTTCTTGGGTGCAGCTTGACACGGATCACAAAAATTTCTTGTCCTCTCACTCCTCATAGTTTTTCCTTCCCTTCAGGAAAACCACCATGTGGTAGGAAGTAGAAAAGGTATGTGAAACCCATCAGATGCTAAAGCTTTCTGTCTTAGGGTAAGCCAATTCCCAACATTTCCAATTAAGATCTTACTATTTAATTAATATACAACATCAGTAGTACCAAATAGTCGTCTTCATCATCATTACAAACACTTTGTGGCCATTCACTTGCAACTCATTTCATGCAGGCTTATGAGAGGATGTTGACAGATATATTTGATAGTAGACCATTATGGAGACTGAAGACACCAAAAATGATAGGAGGGGACAGAGAAAAGGGAAACAGAGATAAACATCAAGTGAGAAAGAAAAGTGTGAAGACAGGTAATATATAAACAAAGGAAGAAATTAGGGTTATTCCTTTTTCATACTCTTGCCCCTCAGATGCATTTCGTTCTTTGTAGGACAATGTCAGACAGTCCATGAAAAGCTTCTAGCAACTGAAATAATTATTTCTACTCTCCTAGTATCTAGGTCCCTGTTATCCACTATTCCACCCTATTCCCTAGTGAGCTGGCACATCACTGTAAACCAGAAGTACATAGGCAATCAGATAGACTGTATTTTCTGTCTATTAATAAACCCTTTCGGGATACTTAAATTCTCTTCCATTCAGTTTCTTACTCTTTCATGCCAGAAGGTTCTAACTCAGTAAGGGGAAAAACAATACAGCACAATGCTAGTTCATTGCATTAATAAGTATCATCCAAATATCATTTCTTCTTCTCTAGCAATTTATCAGTGCCACTGGAATAATTATTCTAAAAGTTTTTCTCCTGGTTTTAATGTAAGTAGTGTCCTGAAAGGGCACTACTATATACTAAAATAAATATCTGATCAACACCCAGTGGTGTATTCCAGTGTCCCAGTTTCCACTAAGGAATTAATCCTGTTGTTGCTTCTGCTTCTTTGTTACCTGGCACCATGAATAACTATGCTTCCATGAAGTGACTGCAACGTTCTGACTAATTGGAATTCTCCACTCAACAACTTTGGTTAAGTAAGTAAAACTATAAAAAATGTGTCCTCTTTTTTGTATGTTCACTAATTTCAACAATATTTTATTCACATGTTTTGTAGAAATCAGCTTTATGGTTATGAAGTCTGGAAGAGGAAAGCCGACTTTCCTGTGACTCTCATTTCTGTTTCTCCAGAGCAAACTGTTATTCAGTATGTTTACTGCATGCTCTGTCTTTGAGCATATGGGATATGACCAGATCCCTATCTGGAGACCCATTTAGAAATTCTAGTACAAAATTGTACATAATGCTGTACACAAATTGTACACCATTCTGAGCCTCCTCTCAGAAGACGGAAATTTTACTACTGCCATGGCTGGAAGGGATTTAATCTTGAATATCCTAAGCAATAGTGTTTCACACAAGGTTAAAAAAAATCTTCAGAATCTGTAAGGGAAAGGTTAGAGCTGTACCTACCACAAAGACCTGGGTGACTGTTCATGCTGTAATAACTCTTTCAGTAACAAAACAAAGCTCTGGTCCTTCTTGTGATATCTGAGCTTTGTAACCACTAGGCAAAACCTATGGACATTCCAGGTCCTGCCCTGAACTTACCTATCTCAAAGTGAAGCAGCTTCACTAAAGTAGCTGATCAGGTGCTCCATTCAGGAATACTTCCAATCTACATAGGTAAGCCACTGCTACAATTCCCTCACATAGAGGAATAAACTGAAGCTGGAAGTGTTTTACACATGCTGGATGGGTACAATAATCTCATAATCATTGAGTAAAAGTATGTTGAGCCATTCTTCAGACGTGTTTTGTGAGACAAATTTCAGTGAGGCACTTCAGGAGATGTTTAAAGATTTTAAGTCCCTTTCTTCAGTGTGGGGAAAGTTTCCTAAGTCCTTGCAGAGCAGTATACTATAAAACAAACTCCTCTCTTTAGAAGGGGGAAAACCTTATTCTGGCTTTCCATAGGTAGGTTCCTGATCAGATATAGGCTTTTGCAGTTCCCTTTCTTTTTGACCAATCACTCTATCTGACTATGGATCTTCAATGGAGATCTACAACATACATGGAAGATATGAACCTGGCAACTAAAATTCATAACAATGGGAACCACAGACTGAATAGAGACTTTGGTTCACAGACCTTAAATATTTTCCTGTTTCTTCTTCCCTCTGCCCCACGGATGCCAACCAACCTTTCCTTTCAAACACTCTGTTTTTTTCTCTGGTATATAAATTATATCTGTACAAATTGTTCCTAGCTGAAATTTAGCTTGGTACTTACTGTGTTTCTCCTAGAAATGCTTGTTCCTCTGAAAGCTTGCCTGCTTTTAGATATATATAGACATATGTATATACACACAAGCTAGGTAAATAAAAATATCACTCATTCCCATAAACTTTGTTTCTCTTTTGTATGGGAATCCACATATCTAATCTAGGATTTTGCTAAGTATTCCTGTGCAAAAAGGTATGTGCTTCAGAATCTTTTTGCTAGAGAACTGTAACAAAAGCTCTATTACTTTACACAGTGGTGTTTCCAGATCAAGGTTCTTAGCATGATTCATTTTCAAGCCAACCCTCTGTAAGGATGTATTTTGGTTTCCTTGGAGTTCTGTTTTCTGCACAAAGGGAAATTTTATGGTGCAGACAGGATGCTTTGGATGCTCTGTGGATTCAGTAATGTGGGTGACCCATGAATTTATACACTGACAGTTTCATTTTCTGTTTTGTTCTCAAATAATTTCCTAATAAGTCCCAGGATTTGATCTGTTGGGAATTTTCGTTTGGTTGTTGTTAATTTTGCCATCTGGAAGGTACTGAGCACATTTTCCCATTGATCTGTCTCTCGCAACCTCAAGTATCACTCATGCAGCATTAATGGTCACCTCAGATCCCATCATTTTATACAGGAAGCTGAACGTCTTTCTCCTCAGATGCATCGCTTGACATTTATCTACAATGAATTTCATCTTACATTTCATTGCGCAGTCACTCAGTCTTATAAGTTCCCTATGTATTTCTTCATAGTGAACTCCTGTCTTTTTCATTTTTAATAACTTCATATCATCAGCAGATTTTATCACCTCAGACCTCACTCTCTCTCCCACGTCATTTATGAATATACTGTCTGGAGAACAAATGCATGCTGTAAAAAGAAGAGCTCTTAGTGGAAGGCACAGTGAATCCTTCAATACTTTGACTTCAGTACAAAAGCATCCACCTGAGAATTTTGTGGCAGAAGTGGCTGTCAAATGCTAATGGAGGGAGGACTTTGCAAGCCTTCATTTGGATGTTCCCTATGGAGACACACATTGGGCTGCAATGATCCAAGCAGTTGAAAGGGTTTCCACATAGATACATTAGAGGAGATAAGAAATTAGTCATTCCTGGATAACATGGGAAGGATTGATCAGTATTATGACTGCATACAGCTTGCTTTAAATGCTGTGCCTGTAATTTGTAAGAGTGAGGAAGATGCTCTGGCCACTAGTCTAAAGTCAGAGACATATGCATTGTCATCTCATTCCAGATGTTTCTTTAAAAGTATATTTCTCCCTTCCTTGAACTGTTTTCATTGGGGATTACTTTGGTTTGGGCGTTGTTAACCTGGTATCCTGTTGCTTTAAAACAAATAATAAAAATCTGGAAGCAAAGAGTATTTATCATATTGGAATAGTTATTATTCAGTGGAATTATTATAAAAAGGTATCTTCCTTATCATCAGGTAGATGAAATGTCTTTGGAAAAAAATCAGTTATCAACTGAATGTGTAATCCCAAAACAGAGCTGCAGCAGCTAACTGGGCAAATGTAAACTTTGTCTCTTTAAGCAAGACAGTAGTAAATAAGAAGATGATTTTCCCTCTATCTGGATATGACAGGACTACTTGTGAAAGGCCACTAAGGTCTTCATTTAAAAACATATGCTGGAAAATTGAAAGGTATCAGAGGTCACAAGAATGGTTATGAAAACCTGCATTGTAGTAAAAGAAGAAACTCAGTCTATTGATGTAAATAAATAAATAAATAAATAAAAAGAATGAACTAATTTGAAAATGACAATATTCAGAATCTGAAAAAAATGTAGAGAAACCAAATGACTGGAAGCTCAAGCAAGACAAAATTAAATCTAAACTTGAATTGATGCTTGAAGGGAAATAACTCGCTGTTGGGTCAAATGGATGTAATGGACTCTTGCTTCATATATTTCAGTTGTGAGTAGGTATTTCTGTACAAGGATGGTCTAACTGAAACAGAAGTTACATTCCTGTTATGCAAGCTGTTTTGTAGTTGATATTGCCTTTGTCATGATTAGAGCTTTAAAATATATATATAAACTCAGCTTCAGACATGGGGACAACTGTCTGAACTAATGTTTATGGAGAGGAGTTTAGAATATATATTGATTAAAATTAATTTTAGCAACAAAAATATAATTTTACTGCATACACAGGTTCTACAAAGTGGCAAGGTATTCACAGTCCTTTACTTCTACATCCCTGTGGTCAAAGTGCAAAGTCTTCTCACAACAGCATGAAGCTCTCTACCCATTTCCATCACCTGTTTGAGAAATGCTTTCACATTGGTATGAGTCTTTGTGCCAGAATTTTAATATCTAAGAATATTTCTTTACACAATGTTAACTGTCTAGGTATACTCCAAGTCAGAAATACCTTGGGCATAACAGAGAAGCTATCATTAGTGGGGTTTGGTTGCTTCTGCTCTCAACTCAAGCATCTGTATTTTCACCTTCTCATCAGATGGCAAGATACAGTTTTTTCTGAAGAACTACATTTGAAGGATTGTCATTGGTCTTAGTGTAATGACTTATCTAAACAGTAACTGAGAGCTTAATCTCCCATTATTCCTGATTTTTTCAGAGTATCATAGACATAAATAATCGTCTTCCTGATAGCTCAGTTTGAACACAACAGTCCCAGAACTAACACTGCAGCATCTCCCCCAGCTGATCTGATTTAAGAGTTGTTCCACCTATTTACTTTATCTTTGTAGCTTTAAATATTTTGGTACAATTTCATAATTCCATAATTATTCCATTAACTCTTGTGTTGTATGATGTATTTCTCCTGAGAAAATGTTTATCCTGTGGGATTTTGATAGTTGGGCTAATTTAACAGATGTATTATGCCTAAGTTTTTCTTTGCCCTTTAGAATTTCACTGGAATTGCCATTTGGAAAAGCATTGATTAGTTTTAATCACAGAGCTATATCACTACATAACATGTATCTAGCATAAACATTTATTTTACCCCTTGACGATTCTATGCAGGTCATGAATAATGAACAATTTGGCACTAAAAAATAAATCAGGACACCAATGGTAATGTATTTACTACACAAAGACAAATGACTACATTTTTCCCTGCTGCTATTAGTACCTGTAACAACACTTCAGCTCTTTTGCTTATGAGATTTAAGGTACGTAACATCTACAGTGCTAGACCATCACCATGGCTCTCTTTCTGATTTCACAAAGCAATCACGCACATGATTAAATCTGTGTGCTTAATGCTTCAGGACATCCAAGGGCTTTCAGTGTTACATGCATTGCAGTATTATGTTTCAGTGATTCCATTTACTTGCAGGCTTAAGTTTTGCCAAATCACAGCCTTTTTTCCTATATGCAATACTGGCTTCCTAGATCTAGAACCAGTTGACATAAACTAACATAGCTCCACCTATTTCAGTGCAAAACTTATTTTTATATGTAACTGATTTTTATTACCTGACCCACTCTTTCTTACCATTAAGGCTTAGAAAGATCATATAGTAAAAAAGATCCCATATAAGGAGTCAATTCTCTAATACAGTTATCAAAAACTATGGAAAAACAAACAAACAAAAAACAACCATGTAAAAGAACACTGGTAGGCTCCAGCTGTTCAGAAAACCTTTTGTTACCATTTGGTTATGTGTTATTCCCAGGTTTCATTTATGAGCCTAACATTTCTTCTTAATATCAAATAATCCAACAGAAAGTCCACTCAACCAGATTCCACACTGCATTTGAAATAATGTTGCTTTCCTGAGGAAACTGTACAATTCCCTATAGTTTAAGGATATTTTTCTGATGTCTGACTTTTCCATTTTTTAACTTCAAACTGCTACATGGTGAACTTTGTGCCTTTTGTTCCACCCTGCATATCTTTTCTCTGCTTCTTTTGTACACTGGATCACAAAGCTAATGGTACAAAGACAACCATTGCATTGTTAATTATGCTTTTCAAAAGGCTGTCAGCTCTCAGAGGCAATGATTAAATGTTTACCTTTCAAATATTCTTTTTTCCACCTGCTCTGTGGAATCCAGTCTAGCCAGGGTATGATCCAGTAATGGGTGGTGTTACAGCCAAAGGAAGGCTTTTTTCTTTCTTTTTTGGATGTGAATTCTTCTCCTGAAATTTATGTGTGTTTTCCAGTAAATACAACTGTTTAGACATTCTTAAGAGCAGATAAACCATGTCTTGCTCCTCTTAAATCAATGTAAATTTTGATTTAAAGAGGATGTTTGCTATGAAACATAGATCACAGTGATCAAAAGGAGCAATTAGTTCACTGGATATAGGAGGATTGGTTTATTTATCCTTTGGATTTTCAGGAATGTGTACCCAAAGTACCCCAAACCAGTGCCTTTTAAATACTAAGATCATCTGACAGGTATTTCCAACAAGTTATGCAGCTAGTAATAACAAAAATAAAATCCAAAATAAATATAACTATGTGATTCCATATGAAAATATTGCTATTTAAAAAACAAAAAACTTAAAGCTCAGTGTGTATCAATAAACACAATGTAAGTCCCAGTGATTTGCTAGGAAGTAATTTAAGTGGTTATTGTGACAAGAATTTTTTGGGGGGGGTGGGAGGTAATTTTTATTATGAGGGTAAACCTGATTAAAGAAAGTAACTTGGTGATTTGAAAGTGTTTAAAAATGACTGGATGTTTTGCCTCAGAATCTGTGCTGTGGTGTCTTAGTGAAGCACTAGGCATGTATTCCATTTCCTAGAGGTATGTATCTGGTGCCATTTGAAATGCCCTTGGTATCCTGCTAGGCCTTCAGATGGTACTACAGAAGGGCACAGCTCTTCTGCAGGTTCTGAGTGGTATCATTCATCACCAATGGATACTCTAGAACATCTCTAATATTGCATATATTTAGATAACTGAATCATACCACATATGCTCCAAATAATTAAAAAAATCAGTGTAACATCCAGAGCACCTTCTGTGTCACTGCCATTTCTTTGCTGCTTAGCTGTGAAGAGCAGGTCAGCTGAGAGCGAAGGTGAGCATCACAACTCTTCAGGCGTATAGAAGATATGCTCCAATGATTAATCTGTCAGTGGGGCAAATTGCAGCTTTGGGAGCTAAAGAATCAAATAGAATGTTCCTCCCCAGAGAATCATAGAATAGTTTGGGTTGGAAGGGACCTTAAAGAGTACAGTTCCAACCCCTCTGCCATGGGCAGGGACACCTTCCACTACACCAGGTTGCTCAAAGCCCCATCCAGCCTGGCCTTGAGCACTGCCAGGGATGGGGCAGCCACAGCTGCTCTGGGCAACTAGTTCCACTGCCTCACCACTCTCACAGTAAAGAATTTCTTCCTCATATCTGATCTAAATCTACCCTCTTTCAACTTAAAAGTATTACCCCCTTGTCCTGTCACTACAGGCCCTGGTAATAACTCCCTCTCCAGCTTTCTTTTCTTTTCAACCCACCTTTAGGTACTGGAAGGCTGCTGTAAGGTCTCCCTGGAGCCTTCTCTTCTCCAGGTTGAACAACAACAACTCTCAGCCTGGCTTCATAGGAGAGGTGCTCCAGCCTCTGATCATCTTTGTGGCCCTCCTCTGGACTCACTCCAACAGGTCCATGTCCTTCTTTTGTTGGGGACCCCAGAGCTGAATGCAGTACTCCAGGTGGGGTCTCACGAGAGCAGAGCAGAGGAACAGAATCACCTCCCTTGACCTGCTGGCCACACTTCTTTTGATGCAGCCCAGGATTTGGTTGTCTTTCTGGGCTGCAAGCACACATTGTCTGGTCATGTTGAGCTTCACATCCACCAGCACCCCAAGTCCTTCTCCTCAGGACCACTCTCGCCCATTCTCTGCCCAGCCTGTATTTGTGTTTGGGATTGCCCTGACTCAAGTGCAGGACCTTGCACTTGGCCTTGTTGAACTTCAGGAGGTTTGTTCAGCCTCGCCTCTCAAGCCTGTTAAGGTGCCTCTGGATGGCATCCCATCCCTCCAGTGTATCAACCGCACTACACAGCTTGGTAGCGCCAGCAAATTTTCTGAGGGTGCGCTCGTTACTACTCTCCATGTTGCCAACAAAGACATGTCTGGTCTTGCCCAGGACAAGAACACAAAGCATCTTCCAAAACTTACTGTTAATAGGGATGGGATTAGGGTCAGCATTTCTGCACTTGAATGTCTAAATTCCACCCAGCCATGGGGAGGCATCTCAGTCTTTCAAAGATTGAGCATTAATATTCCCATTTATCAGTTCCACCTGAAAAATAATTGGGTTATTCTCTTAGAACTCCCATTTTCCATCAGAACTCCTTGAAAGCAGAGGCCAAAACCTGTGCATGAAGTACAATACTAACCTGATGCAATTCATAAAAAATGACAACCGGGATGGATTTCTAACAGCAGTGAGGCAGCCCAAAAGCTTGGATCTTAAGAGTAGCATCAATCAACCATGAAAAAAATGAAAGTTATTGTTTTTTACCACATAGAAAATTTTTTAAAAAATATATAGAAAGACTAAAAAGAAAAAGAGCAGAGAGATACACTTGGCACATCTAAAAGAGAAGCTGGTAGATTTTTAGAGGAATTTGGAGTTTGCTTAGCTGTTTGTAAATAATCAATTTTTAGTCACTGCAGCTTTTTTGTTGTTGTTTGTTATAGCACTAAACCCACATTTTTAAAACCTTCATATTCTTTAACACAGTTATATTAGTTCAACCTTTTATAATTTACATCCAATTGCAGCAACCTCTAGCAAATCTATTGTCTGCCACTTTGGTTTAGGTTAGTGCTATTTGTTGATGCTTAAACAAGACAGGTAGAAAAACATTCAGCATCATTCATGAATTCTGATGATCCTCATTTAATACTCAGCATCTTAAATCCAGTGAATGAGAAACTGACAAAAACAACTAAAATGAACTGACAAATCACTTGGTCCAATCTCTACGAACAAACAATGGTAAAGTTTGAAAAATAGTTTGAAAGTTCACTGAAACATGCGATTTTACATGCTGCTGTGTAAATGGCTTTGCATACTTATGGTAACATGAAATACCAATAGCTTTACAAACTACGACGAAAAAATTCACTGTGGCATTATAGGTTGTCTTGGTGAATGTTAAAATTCATACTCTCATTTCACATAACATCGCCATGTATATCTGAAGAAGAGGAAATACATATCTTTTTAACATCTGTCTTAGTAGAGATTACTCAAAATTATATTTTTTTCCCTCAATAGTTTTATGTTTTGTTTTGTTTTTTTAATGTTGGTTTACACCACTGGTGTTACAATATCCTGAGAAGTTGAAATGCAGACAAAGCACTATTAAAATCTTTTAGTAAGGTTTCCCTCTGTTATGCCACTGTGGTTTATCAACATTCCCATTCAGCAAAATAATTAAGTGTGTACCTAAACATAGGCTTGTAAGGAGATTAAGTTTGAAGATGGATGCCTCAGGATTTAAAATAAGGCTGAAGACACTTTTCAGATTCAGGGCCTCATTAGTTTCACCATATTTGAGGTATGTTGTAGCAAAGTGCCACAGAAAAGCACCCAGCAGTAGCATAACCACAGCCACCTGAGAATATGGGCATGGAAAAGCCTGTAAATAATGAAAATGCTTTTTATTAGTCCAAAGAGTATATCTGGAGAAGTAGGAAAGATGAAGAAGGACCTTTACATATAATCCTTCACGACTGTATGGCTTGCCAGTGTTGCAGAATTTCTGCCTCACTTCAGTGGATACATAGTGAGAAAACCAAGGTGACCTGGATATCACTTAATGGGGTGCAAGCTACTACAGTCTAGGAGCTATATGTGAGCTGAGGAATATGTATGGATTCCTTCTACAAACTACATTTGACTTTTCTTTGCCTATGCAGAAAGTTTCAGAATTTGTACTATAAAATTGTTTCATGCTTATTGTTGAATTTATACTAGTATGAATGCCATTTAGCATTCAGTGATAAGACACTTTGTAACTGAGGTAATTTGTACTATCTGTTATAATGCTACAAATAGAACCAGATTTTAGTATCTTTCCTATTTCTATTTTGATGCAGATAAAATGAATTTTGCCACCTCTAACCTTCGGCAGTGTCTTCCTGCTGTCATCCATAAAGCAAAGAAAGCTCCATATTCTCTAACAATAAAGACTACCAAATCATTGGGCAAAAGACTGAAAAATAACCCCACAGCTAACAAGTTGCAATAAACTCTAGAAGAAAGACGAGCTTTGGATAAATCCCACTTATGCCTTAAAAACTGGGATTGCAACTATTTATACACCATTTGTCTTGACTTCTAGGAGTCCATCCATTTACTGAATCTCAGGGTAAGCACAAGAAATATTGTTAAATTGCACATTGTTGGGGCTTTATATCATATACAGGCACCTTTGTAATGAAATGTTGAATGTAGAGGACTAGAACTTGAGTTTGCTAGATACTTGACACAGCCTTTCTACTGATGTGCCTTATCATCCACCTAGCACATTTGAACTTGCATGTACCAGCCTTTACAGTGGCTGTTCTGAAGCCTGCCCTGAGAATTCTCACAGGGCCCTGAGAATTTAATAAACAACGTTGCAAAGTAGATTCCTATCTTAAGATAGCAAGTGCTTGATAGATGAATGTGACTTTATTAGGAACAGTACTAGAGCACACAAGGCTAAGAATTCAGTGCCCAAATACCTTTGAAAATCTGCCCCCCCCACTATATGTGTACTTAAATTTTGATACTTGCTTATATACTACCTGAGACTGGGACAGTGATGGTTTTGCTAAATGTGGCAAAGTTATTTAAAAAAAAAAAAAAAAAAACAAAAAAACCCAACCCAAAACAAACCAGTCATGGCAAACTGTATAAAAGGAGGGACTAAGGAACCTCTACTGCATGAACAGCAATTCATTTTTAGTTTCTTTCACTGTTCTACATTTCATTATATATCTCGTTTGATACTAAATCTGAGCTACTTCAGAAATATTTTCTAAAAGACTCGTTCCAACCTCTAAGTTTTTTATCCTGTTTCAGGGCAGGAGTTCTGTTTAACTGACCTTCTGCAGTCCTTTTGCCGTATTTTTGCAGGCACCAACCCTATCTGCAAAGAATTCTCACTTCAGTTTTGCATACTAATACCAATAAATTGATTAATGAACAAAATCAACCATCTTTGACTCAAAAAAAGGGCCAAATTCATCAACCTTTTAAATCTTACATAGAAAACTAACTGCACAGCAAATTTCTTGATGGAAAATGCTATAGAAGCTATGCTGTGAGAAAGAAATAACATTCACGCTCAGTGGGTCTTACAGAGCTTGCAATGACAGACTCTTTCTGTGCTAGCCTGATGATAATACTTTGACTACTTCCTGGTAGATAACACTACCTCTGTGATTTGTTAGTCAAGAATCATAGAATTATAGAATCATAGAATTATAGAATCATTTAGGTTGGAAAGACCTTTAAGACCATTGAGTCCAACCATTAGCCCAGCACTGACAAGTCCACTACTAAACCACGTCCCTAAGCACCACACCTATAGGACTTTTAAATACCTCCAGGGATGGTGACTCAACCACTTCCCTGGGCAGCCTGTTCCAATGCTTGACAACCCTTTCAGTGAAGAGATTTTCCTTAACAGCCAATCTAAACCTGCTCTGGCACAACTTAAGGCATTTCCTCTTGTCCTATCGCTTGTTACTTGGGAGAACAGCCCCCACCTTGCTACAACCTCCTTTCAGGTAGTTACAGAGAGCAATAAGGTCCCTCCCTGAGCCTCCTTCCCTCCAGGCTAAACAACCCCAGTTCCCTGTGACTCTCTTCATCAGCTCTGTTGCCCTTCTTTGGACATACTCCAGCACCTCAATGTCTTTCTCTAGTGAGGGGCCCAAAACTAAACCCAGTATTCAAGGTACAGCCTCACCAGTGCCAAGTACAGGGGGTACAATCACTTCCCTAATTGTACTGGCCACGCTATAGGTCATAATTTTTAAGAAATTGTCATGATAGGAGAACTTTCCACTTTGGTATTTATTAATGGCTTTTTTTCTGGATATGGAAGCATGCTAATACATTTAATATTTTTTGCTCCAGTTCAAACTGTTTCACTATTTGCTCAATTCAAACATAAATAAGGGCAGAAGTAAAAGTAATCCCGAAGTCCCAAGCCCAGGTATCAATTCACTGTAACTAAAACTGGAACACACTGCAGATCTCGTAACTGCCAGTCTGATTACTAGACTGCTAGGCACCATTTTCCATTATGTAATTAATTTGAGCTTGCTTCATATTTCCCAACCAGTAAAAGAAGAGTAATAATATTTTTGACACAGAATATTTCACAATTATACATACTAGAAATTACCACAGGAAAGAATCACAGTATGATTGGGATTAGGTTTTGTCTAAAGCTCCAGGCATAAAAGGCTGTATTTTTAATACTTGCTGCTATGAAGTATGAAAGATTTATTTCATGCCACAATAGTCCTTACCTCTCACTTACACAATGAGCACCACCTCCTGATGATACTGCCTCACTCTTCTACTACAGCCATGAAATAATTTAGCATAGTGCTATTCTCTCGTTCACATAATTCTGTGGGGATATACTCTGAGTAATTCAAATTAATTTTTGTTTTGGATTGGGTTTGGTTTAAATTATGTTTTAAACCCAGCCAGATATTCTCATTACTTATGAATCAACCAGTGCTTTCTGTTTGCTCCTGAATTCTTACATTCAGCATATTTTGTGGCAATAAGTTATACTGGTAGTTCACTTTCCCATCTATTTTTTTTTAATATCAGCTTTATTGTTCACATGTCTGCAGCTGTGCTTGCTCTGGCATCTCTGATAGTCCCGTAAATTTGGAGTCAAACTCTGAAAATTCTCCCCAGAGCATGAGATTAGGCATCTACAGGTTGAGGACAGAATAAATTATACACAAGAGCATTATATTCGTCTCCTGTACATAATAATACTACAAGCATGAGAGAGAAAGTAGCTTATTAATGTCATCTGAACTCTAAGAGTTCTAAGAGATAGTCCAACCTGGTATCATATTCTATTCCTCTTTTATGCTGAACAGACTGTCTTCTTTGATGTAATGCTGCCAATCTGCCCTTTCCATTTTCTCTTACAGCCAGTCTAATTTTTATGTATCTCATGCCCTTTGGGTCTAAATCTGCTTAGTAGTACTTAGAAGCCAAGTTTCTAGGTGCCTTTGAAATGCTAGAGAAGAGAAAGCCAGACAGATTGTCCAGAGTTCCATTTACCTTGCATCTATTTTAAAAGAACATTAAATCAAGGATTTAAAGCACCCTTGTTAATTACAACTTGCTATAGTTAATTATAGGACAAGATGGCAAAATAGCCTACTGAGTCATTTGGATAGACCTTGCAAAGATTTGATCAGCTGCAGTGCTATGTCTTGAATTTCAAGTTGAACAGAAAATTCAGATCTATGATCGGCATTAGTTAAAACACTGCAGCCTTTGGGTTCAAGGCTAATACTTGCATATACAGGATAATCATCTCCTGTCTCCTAAGAATTTTGTGAACACTAACTGGCATAGCATAACGGGCAAGTATAATTTGCTGGTTATGGGACAGAAGGCCTAACAGCTACAGTATTACTGTGGGATATGGAAATAGAGAATTTAATTCTTACTTTACCACATACTCCCTTTTTGATACAAGTCAAGTTACCTAGTCTTAGTGATGTGTCTATAATGAACCTGAGTTGCCTGCCTGGTCACAGCAATGCCATATGCTCATACAGTCTGGAGACCTGGTTCCAGGTATCTACGTTGTCCTCGTAAGCAACCACAATGAGTACTGACTAAAACCCCCACTTTCCCTTTTAAATGGTAAATCAGTCCCTTCTAAGAAGAATGTTGTTCACTCTTGCATGCACGATATTAGTCCTGTGATGTCACTGCAAAGGCAGGGGAGAAATATGAAAATGGCCAGACACATGCTGCTGGGGTGGATCTGCTGTCACTGCACATAACAGTGCATTTGTATGCACTTTACAATGCAGAAGGTACTAGAGATTTTCCTGCTGTGTGCAGCAGCTGGCTTACCTGGCCCTTGCATCACTCCTTGTGAATATCATGGTCAATTGGTGAATCTGCTTCCAACAAACTGTATACAGAGCTGATGTTTTCTAGTTCTCCTTCTGTAAAACAATGGCAGGTTATAATTAATAATGCCTAAAAAAGGTATTATGGAGATGAACATATTCTGAAGTGGCTCAGATGCTATTTTAGATGAGGACTATAAGTACTGATTGTAATTGCGCCAGTTTCACATGGTAAGTTACATAAAATACACTAAAGGCATGATAATTCATTATTATTTTAGTCCTAATAAAAAAGACAGTTACAATATATTATCTGTAAATATAAATATTTGCATGATGATCCAAGAAGAAATCTAATGCTTCTGAAATACATCCAGATGTTGTCATCTTTAAAGCATCCAGATAATAATGCTTATAGTTGGTAAACCAGATCTCCAACTTCTGTATGTATGTTCTCCAGTACTTCTAATTTAAAAAAACATTAGGGCATTAGGGCAAAAAGATTAGCTCTTAGAGTAATAAAAGATGAATCACTTATGATCTCCTGAACTGGATACAGGAGGTCTTCATTAAGTTGGTGATTGGCATCTGGCTGATCAGATAATAGATCCATAAAAATGAAGTTTGCAAGGCCCTGTTCTTTAGCAAATAATTGATCAATGTTAACCAGACATAGAAGACTATTACTAATCATGTTAGTTCAACTGACTGTGAAATAGTCACACACTTTTGGCTAAGGGAATGGTAATAAACTGTGCTGAATATGGCTGCTCTACTATCCAAAAATTAATGGCCTGATAGACAGACCACTGAAATGAGAAAAAAATAATTGTGGTTTGGTTGGGAGGCAGATTAAATACTAACACAATATATATTGCGGATTTCAGTTATATATGATTTTGTCTTGGTCCACAATTAAATGGAATTTTATATTTCTTCATCTGTAGATTACTACTAGTGATTTATAGCAAGATACCAAAGAACTAGTTCTTGCCTATGTTTTACAGACCAAAACTCATTTTGCATCAGATGGCACATAAAAAATAGAGCTGGACCACATGAAGACAATGTATATAACCACAAAAAAGTATTGTTCAGTTATCTATGGATAGCTTTTCTCTTTTAATCTAAAAGAATTTATATATATTCAGAGCCTTATAATGCAAATGAAAACAACAATCCTCAATAAAAAAACAAGTTGCTTTTCAATTACATTAAAGTTTATTATGAATTCATCTCTTTCACAGCATGTTTTACAGAAATCATAGAATCATACAATCATAGCACTATAGAATCATTTAAGGTGGAAAAGACCTTCAAGATTATCAACTCCAACAGTTAACCTAGCACTGTCAAGTCCACCAATAAACCACGTCTACATGACTTTTAAATACCTCCAGGGATGGTGACTCAACCACTTCCCTGGGCAGCCAGTTCCAATGAGTGACAACCCTTTTGGTGAAGGAATGTTTCCTAATGTCTAAATCTAAATCTCCCCTGGTGCAGCTTGAGTCCCTTTCCTCTTGTCCTATCACTGGTTACTTGGCAGAAGAGACCAACACCCACCTCAATACAACCTCCTTTCAGGTAGTGAGTGATAAGATCTCCCCTGAGTCTCCTCACCAGGCTACACCCCAGTTCCTTCAGCTGCCCTTTGTAAGACTTCTTCTCTATATCACTTAACAGCTCCGTTGCCCTTCTCTGGACATGCTCCAGCACCTCTACATCCATCTTGCAGTGAGGGGCCCAAAACTGAACACAGTATTTGAGGTATGACCCCATCACTGCCAAGTACAGGTGGACAATCTTTTCCCTAGTACTGCTGGTCACACTGTTTTGGATACAAGCCAGGATGCTGTTGGCCTCCTTGGCCACCTGGGCACACTGCTGGCCATCAATGAGCACCCCAAGGTCATTTTCTGCCTGGCAGCTTTCCAGCCACTTTTCCCCAAGCCTGTTGTGTTTTGTGGGGCTGTTGTGACCCAAGTGCAGTGCAGGACCCGGGCCTGTTGAACTTCACACAGCTGGCCTCGGCCCATCAGTCCAGCCTGTCCAGATCCCTCTGCAGAGCCTTCCTGCCCTCCAGCAGATCAACACTGCCACCCAGCCTGGTGTCATCTGCAAACTTACTGAGGTGAGGGTACACTTTGACCCCCTCACCCAGATCACTGGCAAAGATATTAAAGAGGACTGGCCCCAGTACTGAGCCCTGGGGAACACCACTTGGGACCAGCCACCAGCTGGATGTAGCTCCCTTCACCACCACTCTTTGGGCACAGCCTTCCAGCCAGTATTTCACTCAGTAGAGTAGGCCCATCCAAGTCATGAGCAGCCAGTTTCTCCAGGAGAATGCTGTGGGAAACGGTGTCAAAGGATTTACTAAAGTCTAGGTAGACAACGTCCACAGCCTTTCCCTCATCCATTAAGCGGGCCATCTTGTCATGGGAGGAGATCAAGTTCATCAAGCAGGACCTGCCTTTCATAAACCCATGCTGGCTGGGCCTGATCACCTGGTTGTCCTATATGTGCCGTCTGGTGGCACTCAAGATGATCTGCTCCATAACCTTCTGTGGCACTGAGGTCAGACTGACAGGCCTGTAGGGCCCTGTAGATCCTCCTTCCAGCCCTGCTTGTAAATGGGTATCCCATTTGCAAAGTGCCTGTCAACTGGGACCTCCCCAGTTAGCCAGGACTGATGATAGATGACGGAAAGTGTTTTGGTGAGCAAATCTGCCAGCTCCGCCAGTACCCTTGCGTGGATCCCATCTGGCCCCATAGCCTTGTGTGTGTCTGAGTGGCGCAGCAGGTGGCTGACCCTTTCCCCTTGGATTATGGGGGCTTCTTTCTGCTCCCTGCCCCTGTCTTCCAGCTCAGGGGATGGGTACTGTCTCACTATTAGAAGTCTGAGGCAAAGACATTAAGTACCTCAGCCTTTTCCTCATCCTTTGTCACTATGTTTCCTCCCACATCCAATAAAGGATGGAGATCCTCCTTAGCCCTCCTTTGTTTGCTAATGTATTTATAGAAACATTTTTTATTCTCTTCCATGGCAGTAGCCAGATTAAATTCTAGCTGGGCCTTGGCCATTCTCATTTTCTCCCTGTGTAACCTCACAATATCCTTGCAGTCCTCCTGAATTGCCAAGGCGGTCCCAAGGTCAGAAAGTCTCTTTTTTCCCCTGAGTTCCAGCCAAAGCTCTCTCTTCAGCCAGGCCAGTCTTCTTCCCTGCATGATTGTCTGTCAGCACATGGGGATGGCCTGCTCCTGAGCTTTTAAGATTTCCTTCTTGAAGAATGACCATCCCTCCTGGACCCCTTTGCCCTTCAGGACAGCCTCCCAAGGGACTCTGTCAACCAGTCTCCTAATTAGGCCGAAGTCTGCCCTCTGGAAGTCCAAGGTGGCTGCTCTGCTGACCCCCCTTCCTTCTCTGAGAATCAAAAATTCTACCATTTTGTGGTTGCTATGTCCAAGACCACCTCCAGCCATCACATAACCCACCAGTCCTTATCTGTTGACATACAATAGTTCCAGCAAGATGCCTTCCGTAGCTGGCTCACTCAGAAGCTGTGTCAGGAAGTTATCTCACAGACACTTCTGTTTAAGGCTCTTTCAATGAGTCCTGCTAACTTCTGTGCAAAGATCCTTTTCCACCTTTGGGACAGGGGTACCTCATCTGTTGCCAGCACCAAGCCTGGTGTTATGTAGACTGACCCATGATCAAAAAAACCCAAAATTCTGCTGGCTCTTCCTCTTTCTTACCTCATCATTTCCTGTAACTGGAAGGACGGAGTAGAACACTACTTGTGCTCCTGATCCCTTAACCAGGCATCCCAAGGCGCTGAAGTCTCTCATGATTTCCTTTAGACTTCTTGCTGCAACTTCATTGCTGTCTACCTGAAAAATTAATAATGGATAATAAGCTGAGAGCTGTACCAGGGTAGGAAGCTTTCTCTTCACATCTTTAATCCAGGCCTCAGGATCTTCCCTAAGATGTGGGTCTGGTGTGCACATTGGACCTCCTGTTTCCTTCAGAAGGGAGTCTCCCATGACAATGACCCAGGGTTTTTTTCTTTATGGAAGCAGTTTTGACACAGACTGCAGTCCTACCTACCCTTGGCAACACTTCTGAGGTAGATGAACCACCATTGTCTTCATTATTGTTCAATTCCACTTGCACAGCTTCCTACCTATTATGCAAGGGCATCTGGGAAGGTGGGGTGCTCACAGAGGAGATGCTTCATGAGCAAGTTTTATGACACAGTTTTCTGATTCTGAATCTCATACTTTTTTTTTAATGAATCAAATAGCGGAAAATACAAAGTAAAATAGCAATAAAAAATTAAGGCACTAAAAAAAAAGTTCACCAAAGTACTAAACGGGAATATAATGAATCAAACCTCTAAATGTTATCTTGTTAAGTAGATGAATGGGATACAGCAACTGCCTTAACCAAAAAGAGCAGAGAAAATATCAGAAAGGCCAAGCATGGAGATCTCAATATTTGGAAATTTTGTCCTTTGTACCTTTTATACTGCAAACGTGAGGGATGAAGGGGCAACACAAAGGCTAGGAATACGGTCTCTCAGCACAAAAAGAGGAAATTAATAAAAAGAATGCAAAAGATGACAGCATTTGGATAAAAGCCAGTCATATAAAGATGTCAGCACAGAATAATAGAAGAGACTGGCAGACATCCCAAATCAATTACAGAAGATTACTACAGCATAGGCCAATACACTTGCCTTCAAAAAGCCTAAGATGTGGATAAAAAAGTTTGAGAATAGTTACAAAAAAAGGAAGAAAATGTGAATTTGGGGAGGTAGGAGGAAAATGAAGGCAATGTTAATTATAAATCAAAGGATGGCAGAAATGTGCTGTGATTTGACTATGTTTGACTGCTCTGTATGACTAACAGAGGGTCTCAAATTATTGGTTACAGACTGTACCTATGACCGTAATTCAGTGGGTGTGGAACTTATTGAGGCATATCATCCTGCAACAGGTTGTCACTTGAGGTTCAATACTCCTGAAAAGATACATATTGGTGTAAGCTACCAAGTGTTTAATCTGCTCAAACTGTGAGATATTCTTACCAAACCAGGCATGTCTAACATGATGGATTTTCATTTTTTAAATTAATAATGTTTAATGAAGACTAACAAAAAACTACAAGTAAATTCCTGTTCATAAATCAGTTCTGGTTGTAAAAAAGCCCAAGGCCGTTTAGATCACTCCCTCTGGAAGGGAAAAATTATCACCTTGGATATCTTAAAACTCAGGGTGAAGGTAAAGTAACCCATAAATGCTGCACACAGTAGTTCAAGATACGTTAATAATTGGTTACTTGGGCTACAGCCAATAATTACTTACTTGGACTACAGCTGATGGCTGGCAATCACATTGAGACTGTATCTGAAAATACACATCAACTGACAGGAAGTAAAGCTATTAAAATCATCTACTGTTCAACTTTTATGAATAACAAACTTAACATTGCTGATTCAGTCTTTTAAACCATAGCTCCTTCCACTGCAAATATTGACTGAATTCCAAGTTAAGAAAGTGCATCTTCCTTGTATTCAATTTTTTCTTTGCGCTTCTCAAATATCTAATATAAAAGCAATGCTTCTCATTTTTCATCTAAATTTCTGTTTACACTATTTAAAGTGTAACAGACTTAGAATAGAATTGTCAGGCAAACAAAAATTGTCCCTTACGCTTCATTTGCTTTTTCTTTTGCACCTTACACAACATATTTTAGAAGAATGTATTACTACTCCTTCTGTAGAGTTATTCTTATTTTGTTTATGAAAACACTAAGAAAATATAATACAAAAAGGATCATACTGTAAATCATAGACTGGCTACCTACCTCACAGTCACAGAACTAGGCTACTGGAGCTGAATTCCTTTTAATCACTGACTAGATCAGATGATGAACATAAAATAGGTCTCTCTCTTCTGCAAATATGCTAGAAGACGGTGTGTGTGTGTGTGCGTGCGCGCATGCAGGTAGATGCGCACAGCAAGTTACTCTAACAAGCAGTAAATAACCAGTAGTATGTGGATAGGTAAAAGTGTCAGCTGTAAGAATACAGTCAAGATAAGTGCACAACTTCCAATATGGAATCCTACACAAACACAACTGTTTTCAATTACTTAATAAATTCCTTCTCTTTTAAAACTGTGGGGTATGATCAGAAAACATTGTTTGAAAGCTTTTGTAAGATCTGCAGTAAACCTCTTTTATCCTGTTTTATCCAAGAAAGAGCCTGACCATTTCGCCCTCTACAGATTGTTCTTTTTGGATCTCAGTGACTCAGCTGATTTTGTTCCAGATTAGTTTACTCCGACAACTGACTGAAGACCAGAGCAGCAGATTCTGTTGTCCTGAAGTTTTAAGCAAGGATATTTCCTTTATAGGCAAATATTTGTAGGTTTGTTTATTGGAGGTTTTGTCTGATGTCTTAGATTTGTACCAACACCACAATGTGCTCAGTCTAAAACAGCTGTCTGTATAGCAGGCACTGTGTGGCATATCACTTTTCAGCCATGCAGATTCGCATAGAGTAAATTCAGATGTCAGACTGCTAAATACAATTCGTTGCCATCTCCACTGACTTCTGATATAGGGCAGTTGCCATTACAGCCATACAAACAGCAGATCTCTCCAAAATATCTTTCTAAGACAATAAGTAGTCCCACAGCCCTTATTTAAACTGAGGCTGGGGAGCATTAGTAATGCAAATATGCCTAATTATGTGCTGAATTGGTCAGTGTTAATGGAATTACTAAAAAAGTTCATGGCCCATTTCTTCTCTCTCTTCTCAAGTAAATTTGCAACTGCAATAGACATACAATTGTAATGTCTGGATATCTACTGTGGCTGCTGCTGATGCACTCTTCTGAAAATTAGGTTTCCAAAATTAGTAGGCAGTTTTGGAAATACAGGTCTAAATCAGTTTTCTGGTGTCCTGCAGTAAACTATATCAAGTCAGGCTTAGAATTCATGTTTTTAAAGCCCATTCCAAATATGTTAGATGTTAAAGCCCTATCCAGGAAAGTCACCAAATTCTCATATGGTGTTCAGTGGGTTTGTAGCAGCTAATAAGAAGTTCATATGATCTACCCTTGCTTAATGAAAGTTTTCATTGTGATACAGCCAAAGTGAGCCTACAGCAGAACCTCTAATGCCTGATGCTGATGACTTCCACCATCCAGGGAAGCTTCTAAGCAAGCAAATTGCAGATGAAAGGAAGTTAGGAAGGAAAGGCAATGGTAGCTAATCCTGTTTCGGAGACTGAAAGACCTCTTGTTGTTCATACAATAACCCTAAGACACCAGGAGGACACATGAAACATGCCTTGTATGTTTAATGTAAACTGCGTCTGAAGAACCGTGAATCGAGAGGTACAATCACCTTCTGCCATACATTGCAATCCCTGAGATATTTTAAGTGACAACATCGCACAAACAGTTTAAAGTGCTTAGTCAAGGTCCTTTTCCGTTTATGCAAGTCTGTAACATGAACATGCAAAGTCATTGCCCTACATGCAATGGTATAGTGCAGCTTTTCCAGGAAGAACCTGAGAAAAAAAAATGCTAGACATTTTAGCCTAATGAGTTAAACACTGACTTGGACTGCCATTTGTTACCTGATAATTCTGTGTGATGTGACATTGGACAAATAATTTGAACCAATGTTTTCCCTATCTGTACAGTGTGAATGTTAACAAACACCTAGCTAGCTTCCAGAGAAAGTCCTGATGATTGGGCCTTTTTTGTAAAAACTTTTATAAATGCCATGTCATTACTAACTCCAGAAGAATGCTGAACAAAGGACTAGAGCTGAGACATGCACAGGCTTACAGGGCTGCCATGCAAGCTCTGTTGCCTGCCACAGAACCAAGAAAGGATGGAGTTTCTCAGGGATAGTTAGTAAAACCACCTATTATTAATTTGCCCTCCTTTCCTACTATAAGACTCTTTTTTCAAACTTTGAACTGAAATGCAGCATTCCAAGTGTCTGCCTCAGGCTGATATCTTTTCATTCCCAGAGAATAACTATTATACTGCTATTAAGATTGCCATGCCAAGCTTTCAAAAGGCATTCTGTGCAACCTTAATTTGATCCCTCATGCATATCTATTACGAAGCCGACTAACAAATAAAATTATCAAAGTGTACTTTTTATTACAGTCTCTGCATCATTCAGTGCCCAAAATGGAGGTCATCACAGAAGGCAGGATTATTCAACTGCCCTGCCTTCAGATACCTGCAGCCCTGATGTCTACACCTGAATTAGTCCCTTTGGGCTTCCCTTAGTGTCACTGAAAAAGAAACAGGTACTTCCAGGATGCAAATCAGCTTATTCTTAGACAGACATCTAAAACACATGAATTATATTAAAAAGTTGCCAAATTTTGTCTATGTTACAGACATATCTTTGGTTAGACGCAGGATTTAATTTGGCAGATATTTGGCAGTACCAGGTATTTGATTTGGGTGCTACAGTATATAGTGAAGTACATCAACATCCTCTTTCTCAAATGGGACTGGGGTGCAGAAAGATTAAGGTAAATAGTTTCCACTAGTTTTAGATACTAAGATTTATAATGCTTGGCATTATATAGCACTACACATATTCAAGAAATAACTTCTGTTAACTTGAAATATAATTATGCGTGCTCTGCACTTATTTGTCAGACCCTACTGTCTCCCGCTGGGCATGCAGAAAATGAGAAACATAGCACGAGAGACCAGCTGTGAGAAATCTGGATTACGTCATCCATGTGGCAACACAAACAGGCGGGTGTAGAAACCCTTTCAGAGCACTCAACTGCCTTAGGGATTCTGCTTTCTTTTCCATCCGCAACCTGCCCCACACACTTCATAACTTTCAACTCTGTGACAAAAGAAGTAAAGGTTCTACAGACTATCTCCCTTTTACTGCAAAATCATGATTCATCTCTTCCATTATGTGTACTGAATTCTCTGAAAAAAGTAGTTTGCACACCTAATAATTAAAGCATATGTCCTATATATGTAAAGGGAGGCTGATGTAAGATTCACAAAGCATTTTATTTCTGAAATTTTCTAACTCTTGATTGCTGTGATTGTTCAAGCTGAAATTCATCTGCCCTAACTTATGTTTCCTTAAGTTAGACATCTATGTCTGTGCTAATCACCCAGAGCTGTCTTGCAGTTACTAGGGAAAGAGAAAGCCACTGGAAAGGGGGGAAAGGGCAAGGGGAGCTCAGTGCTTCCTAAAATAATTATGAAAATGGCATGCTGGATTAAGTACCCTCTGGTGGCACCTGTTTGTCTCAGACTGTAAAGGGAGCCTATGGGGTCTTATCAGATTTAGCCTTCTAAGTTGTGTTTACCCTTCTAAGTTTTATTTTCTAAGTCTACATTCAAAGCAGATTACTCCTACACTTGTTAATACAGCACATCAGTACTTTAAAATGCCCACAATGATTGTAGATTTGCACAAATCTGTCTTTTGTTTGTCTTTTTTCCGTGCATGTTTTCATCTCATTCTGCCATTCCAGAGGCCTCTGGGGAGGCTTCGGTATTTAATTTAGAAAGTACTTCTGAATGAAAATGGAGCTAGATAAATGACAAAATGTATTTTACTGTGCACGCTACCTCCTAGGAATGCATTGAGTTAGTATGCTTTGTTGGGTTCTCCCCCAGGAGACTGATTTGGTCTAATGATAGTGCAAGGTCATTAGCACAGTATCAGCATAAATTCTGCTTAACCAATGCCAGGTGGTTAACTAGTTTATGTTAACATGTTGTGTGCATAAAACTGTGAACTTAACTCCTCTGTATGACAACGTGATCTGAAGAAAGAGTTGGGCAGCCTGAACGTATTCCCACTAATTTGAAACCAGAGATAAATAATTCTCACTACTGCCCCTAAGACAAGCTGAAGACTCTCACACATTGCCATCTAAAGCAGATTGAATAATTTTATCTTAATGAGATGATTTAAAAACCACATATATTTAAACCAAAAAAAAAATCAATATGCTTAATGTGCTTTCTCCAATACCTACAAATCAACTCCCTTTGAAAATCTGGTTGCTTATATATTGTAGTCTATTGTATACAGGTTCTATTTTTGGTATGACATAAAATTACCTTCCCTTAAAAAAATGAACTGTAGCACAGAGTACATTTTAAGTACACAAGGTCAAGTGCAAGGTCCTGCAGCTGGGTCAGGGCAACTCCCAGTATCAGTACAGACTGGAAGGATGAATGGATTGAAAGCAGCCCTGCCAAGAAGGACTTAGGGATACCAGTGGATGAGAAAATGGAAGCGAGTCAGCAACATACACGTACACTCACAGCCCAGAAAACCAACCGTATCCTGTGTTGTATCAAAAGAAGTGTGGCCAGCATGCTGAGGGAGGGGATTCTGCCCCTCTACTCCACTCTCATGAGACTCCACCTGGAGTACTACATCCAGCTCTGGGGTCACCAGTAGAAGAAAGACATGGACCTGTTGGTGTGCGTCCAGAGGAGGGCCACAAAAGGGGTCAGAGGGCTTGAACACCTCTCCTGTGAAGACAGAATGAGAGAGTTGGGATTGTTCAGCCTGGAGAAGTGAAGGTATTGGGGAGACCTTACTGCAGCCTTTCAATATATAAAGGGGGTTCATAACAAAGACGGAGAAGGACTTTGTACCAGGGCCTGTAGTGACAGGACAAGGGGGCAATGGTTTTAAATGAAAGAGGGGAGGCTTGGACTAATGTAAGGAAAAAAAAAAACTGATGTAAGGATGTAAGGTGAGACACTAGAACAGGTTGTCCAGAGAAGCTGTGGATGCCTTGTCACTGGAAATGTTCAAGGTCATGTTGGATGGGATGTTGAGCAACCTGATCTAGTGAAAGATGTCCCTGACTATGGCAGGGGGGTTGTACTAGGTGATCCTTGCAGGTGACCTCCAAACCAAACCACTGTGTGATTCTATGACACAAGCTCCAGGAGGAAGAGTTTTGAGCCTCAAAGTTTTGCATTTCTGACCCTTTTGTCCTGGATTTGTCTATTTTATGGTGCCCACTTATGTTTTTTGAAATGACTGAAGAGGCTTCATTTTAGTGTATCTGTGAAATATAGGCATGTCAAAGAGGAAGTATGACAAGTTTGCTTTCCAAGCGCAAAACCACACACAGTACTAAGATAATCAGCAATGGAAAAAGGATTCTCCATTGTGTGTTGTACATTTCATACTGCAAGCCAGAAAACTCCCTATTCATAAAATGGTGTTGGAAAATTCTTCAGTGGGAAAGAAGAAAAGAAAAAAACAAGGCTGAGGTTTTTGGACAATTGGATTTAGTAAGTATCTCAATTGCACATGTGCACCCAGACCTCAGAGAGGTATAAAATTACCCATGAAGAAAAGGAAAGAAAAAAAAAAAAGGAAAACAAAAGCCTGGAGTAATGGCTCAGCAGTTTTGAAACACTGTCGACCAGATGAGTTAAAGTGGTATTCTGTAAAACTGAAGACAAAGGGTGAAAAGAAAGATGTAACTTAAGAGGACAATGACAAATTTTACATAGTTAGAAGGTTCAGCCCTTTGTAAAATCCTGACAATATTACAATAAACTTTTAATGATCTAGATGGCTGAATAGAGGGCTTTATATAGAACACACAACTATGATGGCTGCTCAGAACTTTAACTCTCAGGAAACTGAGGGGGAATCTTTAATCAACAAAGGAAGACATTTAATCTCTTACATATTTTCTCAACTGAGCACAAACTGCAAAAGATGACAAGAAGTTCATGTGCCATCTTTGTGGTGCCAGGACACAAGTTACTGCTGTGAGGGTTCAGCATCAAGGTGCATTCCGGTCTTTACAACATTGCTCAGATGGTATATTCTAATTCGTTCACAATATAATAATTTACAGAATTTGAGAGTGTTCCCATGCTGAAAATGTGCTGGAGGAGGAAAATGGTGAAGTCAAGAGAAGGTAAATTCTTCCTGTCCCAGACGAGAGAACACAGAGTAGTCCAGAGGGAATGTCTGAGCAGGATTACACACAGAGGAACCTACACCATACAGTTCTCTGTCTTAATAAAATGGGATGCTTTATTTCTTAGGTAATATCTACAATGTGCAGACAGAAAGCATGAATTATCATCATAAATTTCAGTCTGAAATCTCTGATCCTAGAGATCTCAGGCTACCAGTAATAAAATATTCCTAGAATTGCTCTAAAATTCTAGGTGACAGTTTTCTAACTCAAGTATGTTGTATCCAAGGCAAACAAAATCTGACCTCATTTTGACAGGTACAAAGGAACTGATCACAGAAATAACAAGAGTGTTTAGGTAGAAGTTACTGTGGCTTGTGAGCAGCTGTTTTGCAAAATCCAGAGAAGGAGGTTCAGATTACTTCTATCCAAATATTTTGAAAGACCAAGCAGAAGATCCTGATAAACGGTTACCGTTCATACACAGTACAAGATCCAGAGGGACACCCCACCCACCCCCACCCAAATCTTTAAAAATTGTCGTTAATCACTGTAATTACTTAACATTGATGGATAGGGGGGGTGGTGTGTGTGGTGGTGGTGGTGGTGTATTCTCTGTCTCAAGATATTGTAAAATCTAGTTTCCTCCTATTTTAAAATAACATTTTGATCTTTTTCCTAAAAGATACCATGCTAACTCTTGAGAAATCAAAGCAGGAGGTCAGACGGCAAGACATTTTGGCTTATTTATGCAAGGAGTCAAACTATATCAGGTCAGAAAGGACTCTTCTATCTTTTAAATCTATGAACCTGGGAACTAGGATACAGAAGAAATGCAGTCTTTTTGAAGGTATTATTTTCTTATTAAGAAAAACTTACGAGAAAGCATAGCCCATTATTTTTAAACCTGAATTTAAATCTAAATGCTGGTTCTACTAAAATCAATGAGGGAAAAAAATCCTACTTAACCGCAGGAGGGCAACATACTTTTTCGATGTGGTTTACCCATCACTAGGTACCAGTGGGAAAATCTGAGTGATATAGCAGTTTGAGAAACTGTAATAAATTTGTGTGCTCAGCTTGATACATCATTTTCTTTCCCTCCTCATGCGTGCCTCACTGGTGCAATACTGGTATCTAACACTTGCAGGGGAGATCTAGCCAAAAGTTACATAGACCTGGGAAAAGACATTTAAGTGTTGGGAAGAGAAGGAGGTGTACATTGAAAGGGAGAAGGGCACAGCACCCTGTAACAGTGCAGAAACAAGAGGGAAAACCAAAAGACTGGATAAAACAAAGCTGCCTACAGCTGTTCTCAAGAACGGGCCAGACGAGTGAGCACACACAGCTGGCTGCTTGAGGAGGACAAACAGCAGCACCAGTTGCAGGTCTGTACCCCAGATCTAATGTTCAGAGTGTTTTAACATGAGTTCCCATGAATCAATGCCAAGCTTGTAGCGATTTCAGGCAGCAGTGCTTGGGCTTGTGTTTGATAATCTCAATACCTAAAGTATCAGTTTCACCAGTGATTTTATGTTATTGAACTGCTGCCTGTAGCTCAGAGAGTAAATCTGGGCCATGGATCACTGTGCTGCACTTCTCTTCTTGGTGTCTTGGTGCCTGTGGGATATAGTGATTTTTGTTACAACACAGGAGTCTGCCCCTATATTCTAATTCCAGACATATAATGGCTTTGGTATACCTTTAACTTTCATTCTTTTCATCTGCCATCATGGTTATATTAATTTACTTAAGACACACATTTTAGCAGTTGTGAGATGTTTCTCCATCCTACTCTAAGCATCTCTGCTCATTCTCAAATCATACACAGATTATGAACTGGGGGATGGAGTCATTGCCACCACCTGCTTTCCCTTCTGTATAACAGAAATCATGGTGCTACCCTGAAATTAATCCCTAAAGGTACACTGTGGCTTGTAGTACGGTACATATGAACATGCTTTTCTCTGTCACCTTTACAGACCTTTTAGAAGTGATCAATAGACCCCACAAGTCCTAAGTACAGCTTGAAACCACTTGAGTGGTTTTAGGAAAACATCAAATCTTGCCTTTCAAATTTTCAGTGATGAAGAATATACAACTTGGATACTTCTATAGCTTTCCAGACTGGAAAGTATGCCTTTTACTTCTAATCATGATTTGTCTAACTCCAATTTTCACCTTGATATGTCATTGTCTGCTAGGCAGAATAGCCTTCTGGAATCAATATCCTACTGCTGGGAGGTAGCTGTGACCCCTCTGATTTTCTCCTTGACAAGCTAAATGGTCCATGATTTTTAAGCTTTTCCCCGAATGGCATGTTTCTCAACCTCTAACTGATCCTGTGGTTTTCCTCTCAGTGTTTTTCACTTTATTATGGTCCTTTTTAAAACTACATTCACAGGAAATTGATGCAGCAGTCTAATAATAACAGAAGAAAGCATAATGCCCCTGCTGTAATTGATGTTCCCCTCTTTAAATAAATATCCCAAGTATCCCAGTGATAGCACACAAAAATCTTGGGTTTTGCTACTTAATCACCATATTTCCAATGTTCTAAGGGGTGGACACACTGCACATCTGTGTTCCATGGACAAGCTGTATGACGCAGGAGCATCTCCCAGTCAACAAATGGTAATAAAGGGGGCTCCAGCCCATTGATTTCCTTGATAATCCACCCCCATAAATTCTCCTGCATCAGTGCTTTCTAGGCCTACCTACCTTATGCAGTAACTATAAATGTATTTGTTGCCTATGATCTCTCCATTGTCCACAGAGAGAAACTGGACCTTCCAGAAAACAATTTATCCCAACCCAGCACAACCACCTAAAACCGCTGGGCTAGAGTGCCCTCTGATGGGTATCCAATTCTCTCCATGAACAATGAGAACCTATGTGACTGTCTTACACCATGCACTTTCAGAAGACTAAAATTAGGTGAGGTGGATGCTACAGACACTGGGTAGTGCTGCCATTGGCTATTTTAAAGCGTAAGCTATGCCAGGGCGCAGCTTCACAGTTCTGTCCAGTACCTACATGTCTATCTTCATATAACACCATTACTCTAGATCAGCCTATTACTCCTCCAAGGTTTTTGTCATCTGAAGATGTCATGAGTAATGACTGCATTTTTCCCAGGTCATTGTCGGAAACGCAAATTAGTGCAGAAACAAAAATTAGCCTAAGCGGCATTCTCTCACACAGAATCCAGTTAATAATGTTTCTGTTTTTAGTAAACCTTTTTAAACCTGTCATTTAACAAGTTTTGAAAACATTTAGTATGCATGACTTTCATTCCATATGATTTAAATTGTGTGGTACCAAGTTCAGTGCCTTCTGAAAGCTGTAATTGGATGCTATTTTGTTTGTCAACCAGATTTCCAAGTTAGCATGATAAGGTTTTCCAGGCTGATTAGCATTAATTATATTGTTGTTTTTTTAAGTTGTATTAATTGAGTCTCATATCAACTGTTATTTTATCAGGATCTCAGTCAGCCTGACAGATTTGTAATTACCTAGGTCATCACATTTATATATCAGTATGTCCTTTTATGCAGTAATCATGATTTGCTATAGGTCTTCATATAGAAATCAACTGATGCTTTAAATTATCTCAAATCCTTAGAATACAGATTAGCCATTGTACTGGAACGTTCTCCACAAAGTGAAGATCCAGTGATATGCTCATAAAACTGAGCACAATCCAAACTTCTCACCTTATGACATATGGTTCTATGACACCTTATTATAAAGATACTATTTTGCTTTATAGTGGCTTTAGTGCTTTTTAAAGTGAATTGATAATCTGTAGCAACTGTCATTGAAATGCAGGCCTTTTCTGCAAAGGTCTACCAATGCATGCCTGTCTTGCTGCTCTATCCAAAAATCTTTCTGTATAACTTTATATCAAAAGGGAAAATCTGGGATTTTTTTGATACTGGGGCTAAAATAAATATCTGATAATTGATAGAGCTAAGCCTCTGTTTGGAACCCCACAGTAATATTCTCTGGCTTTTTTCTGACCTCAGAAAAAAGACTCATCCCTTCTGCTACAAAAATATTTTGGGTTTTAGAACAAAGATGGCAGCATCTCATGCCTTGTACAAGGAGAAACAGAAATGTACCGTGAAAGTATGATAGGAATTATACACAGTTCCTCTTGATATATATCAGAGCCATTGATGGTGGAATCCACCTGCTTGTTTTCATTACTGTCTAATTTATGAGGCCTCATGCTGTTTTGCTTGAGTTCTCTAAGCAATGAGTACCTCTGTTGCAGAAACAGGAATTACATCCTATGCGTCATGTACTCTTTTGAAAAGAAAAACAAAAAGTTCTGAGAAAACCTCAGTTCCGTGCCCTGGTCAGCTTGAAGAAGTTTAAACTTACACTCTGTATCAAGCCAGGGAGCACATCAGCCAAAGAACTGTGGAGTGTTTTAGGCAAAACCTTGTTCCACCCTTGTGTCAAAGCTGAACCTGTGCAGCCAGGGAGGCATGGGGCCAGAAAGACACCACATGACTCTAGCTCCAGACACAGCACTAGGGAAGATGTATGAATTTTATATGAGAAAACTTCTACCAGTGAAGCCATGTACAGAAAGAGAAGCATCCTTGGAAACAGTGCCCTTTCTTGGCTGGATTATGTAATTGCTCAGATACTGTCAAAATACCTTTTGTCTTCCTTCTGGTTGGAAGATAATCTGTCCTTCCTTCTCCATCATCTTAAACAGGCCACTGCACACCCCCAAGGGGAACAATTATGGGTTCTAGCACTCTGAATCTAAAAGAGAACAACAGCCTGAGGACACTGAGGAAGGAAAGACTTCACCAAGGGGTTGTGGTAAAGGTCAGGGTATTGACCACCTCCTTTTATCTTAAAAGGTACTCAGGAGAGAGCTAGATAGCTGAGATCTTATTGATGTTTTCTGCCAATTCTTTGAAATGTAATTGCAATGAGGAAGACACATTGACTGGATGAACAGAAGACATCTTCACGGCTCCCCCTACCTTCATTTGCTCTATGTCCTCTACTTGACTTTCCTCTTCCATTAGGACAATTGGATTGGCCACCTTCCCCGTTTCCCCTCTGAAATGGGCACCTAGAATATAGGCACATCTGCTCGCAAATGAAGCACTGTTGGAGCCTTTCCATTATCTACCACATGGGAGCAGGATTAGGTTCACTGTCAGTTTTGGGGAACATGAAAGGGATAAAGAACCATGAATTATGCATAACAGAATTGCACCCTACCGGTTCCTTAAGACATACAAGATGTTTCAGTCCCATTGTCATCCTAACATGCTCTTGGAGAAAATGTTTCATACAGCCAGAGGCAGTCTTCTGAGTGTAGCAGGACTCATCCAATATTCCTGATACAGCACTGTATCAACATTCTTCTTCTACTACTGGGGTGTTTCATGTTGTTAAAGGTCTGGCAGCGTATTACAATTTGTTAGACTGGCTAAGACTACGTTAAATGTTTTAAGAAATAAACTGAGTAGGTTAGGATTTATTAGAGAACTGTTAGAACCGGATTGTTTTTTCTGTGTCTTCACTGGATTATTTTCATTGCAGCTAATGGAAGGAAGGAGTATTAAAACAGCAATCCGATCACAATCCTCACATACCTTTGGTTGAGACCTAAACTCTTCCAGGCAGTAATACAATCTTTTAATACCAGACCCGATTTAATGAGGGTCTAAATTAGTAGGAATTAACTTTTTCTGAAAAGCTTTGGACAGTGCTTGGCATGACAGAAGAGCCCATGCATTTCTCCCATGGACAGCTGTGGGTTTTCTCCACTTTGTTTTCACCAGTTACTCCACTAATCTCTGCACCCGCCCTAGTGCAACTCAGTGATTTGAGTCACTCCAGCCCAAGGGATGAGCTTTACGTGGCCACCGCGGGCCCGAGGGTGACGGGACACTTGGGTGCGTGGCCTCTGCTGGCGGACAGCCCCTGGCACACGGCTCCCACCGGACCCCCCCGCTGGTCCCGGCAGGGCAGGTTCACTCCACACCGGGGCCAGCCTCCCCCGCACCACCCCTCCTGCCACTCTCTGCCGGGGCTGGAGCCGGCGCGGCCGGTACAGCCCAGGGAGGGCCCGGGCACCGCGCCCGCCCGCCTCCCTGCCCCGGGCCGCCCCCTTCCCCCGGGCCGCCTCTCCCCCGGCCCCCGCCGCGGAGCGCGGGGCGCTCCCGCCGCTCCAGACCCCAGCGGCGGCTCGTGCGGAGCGGAGGGGAGCGGCGCGGCGCAGCCCAGCAGCGGGGCGCGGAGCTGCTCCGCAGCGGCCGCAGGGGAGCGCGGCGGCAGCAGCACCCCCGCCTGCGACGTGGGTCACGGCGCTGCCGGCCGAGGGGAGGGGGCGGCCGTCCCGTCCCGGGGGTTTCTCACCTTTACCGAGTCGGGCCGGCGCCAGAAGCGCAGCAGAAAGTTCAGCATGCAGGAAGTTTGGGGGCAACTCGGGGAGTAACTCGGCAGCTGTGCTTGCTGTTGGGGTGCTGTGTGGGGGTTTTGTTTTGGGTTTGGTGGGGGTTTTTTGTGCCTTTTTTTCTTTACCACCCACAACCCCCCTTAGCCGCCCCCCCCCCCCCCCCCCCCCCCCCTACAACTCCCCCAAACACAGAAGCAATCCGCAACAACAACCAAAAAGTCCGGGAAGGGGGAGAGAACACGCCAGAGGGAAGCACCCTCGGTGGGGAGAGCCGGGTTTCTTTGCAGAGACACGGTCCCATTCACAGCGGATCCCAATGCAACTGCTCATCCTCCTCCTCCTCTACGCTGTCGTCTGTGCGAACTTTTGCAGCCGTCAGGGCACCACTGCCCCTGCCCAGAGCGGATCTATAAAAGCCTTGCGGTCCTCGAATATCAGGCGAGATGGTAAGTGTCCCTCAGTCCTCTTTATTCCCAAGGGCTGCGTTTGCAGAGGAAGCCCCGAGCGCGCCCCAGGAGCTGCCGTGGCCCCTTCCCCGGGAGCGGCGGCCGCGTCCCCGGAGCCGGTGGGGGTGCCTGTCCGGGCGGGGGTCCCGTCCCTGGGAGGCCGGCGGGGGTCGGCCCGGGAGCGTGTGGCCAGGTGGAGGGTGTGGGCTGAGGGGGCGGCTCTGCCTGGCGGCTGCTCCTCCAGGCGGTCCCAAACTTCTCCGGGCAACCTCGAGGAGGTTTCCGGGCAGCCGGGGGCGCCCTCCGGGCTGCGGGCGGCACCTCGACCCGGCCGGCGCGGTGTGCCCGGTCCCTGCTGCCGTGGAGGGGTCGCCCCGCCCGGCGACCGTCGGCACCCGTGGGCCCCGTCTCCTCTCTGAGCCTTTGACGCGAGTTCGTGGCGGCCCCCGGCCTGCGCGGCGCCGGTGCGCTGTCCCCGCTGGGGCGGTGTGTGCTGGGCGAGGGAAGGTGCGCGGCGGCCTCAGGGCGCGGCAGGGGCGGCGCCGCCGTCACCTCAGGGGTGCTTGGCGGGAGCGCGGCTCCTCTCCCGGCCTCCATGCGGTCTGTCGCCGCTTTCGGCTCCTGCGATGGCTCTCGGAGTGCCAGCCTCCTGGTGGAGGGCTTGCCTTGGCGGGAGGGTTTGGGCCTGGAGCTGAGTGTTCGCCTGGGTCTGCTGGGCTGTGCCCCGTGAGGACTAGCTTCGTCCCTTGTGCCCGCCGCATGGTTGGCAGGAGTAGGCAGTGCGGTGATGGTGAGCGCCAAGGAGGGTGGCCGCAGCCGTTTGGACGCTGCCTGCCTGTTAGGAAGGGGGGTTCGGTCTCCCTGACCCGTGCGTTTCCTGCTGTGAGCCGCTGACAGACAACCCGACAGCCGAGGTGCTGTCAAGGGACACAAGCGTCTCAAGTGTGCGGTCAGCGTGGGCATGTGCTGTGGCCTCTCGATGAATGAATATGGAGGCTTTATAAAAACAGCACCACTGAAATTCACATTTGGAATCCATTTGTTTGTGATTAAAGATAAAGAAAACCAGGTCTTTTTGGTTTGGGAGGGGCTATGAGCCTCTGGTTGGGGAGCAGCCTGTCGTGTTGCGACTTCCCATGAGGGAGGACCCACTTTTGCACATGGCAGGATACCTTCGTGCAGAGCAAAATGCAAGATCCTCTCCCTGAAAATGAAGAGTTACTTAAGTTCAGTCTTGCAAGTTAACGTCTTCCAGTTGCCAGAATTTATACATTTTATAAACTCTTTTCAAAAACCCAGTCACTTGAGCCTTTTCCAAGATTGTACTCCGTATTTGCCAGTGTTTATTTTTCAGCATGTATACAGTGTGTGTAATGGGTATACATTTCATTTAGGAAGACGTTTTTGTTTCAATTTGGAGCCATATTGAACTTAATAATCTTTTGTATGCCTTTCCTAGACACTGAAAGAAGGCATAGAGAAGGTAAAGATGCTTTTTCCTAGAACTGAGATAGTGACTTTGGAAACAAGACAGAACTGCAGTTTCTTCTGCCTCAGAAGTCAAATTTAGTCTAATAAAAAAATATGTATGTGGTTGTAATAAAAGCATACATCCATTATTTCTGTTTCATTCTTTAAAACTATTATGTATTTTATCAAACTTCATGACTTGTTAGCCTGCCATCTTAAACTTCATAGAAAAACTGAGACCATCTCTGAACTAAGCTAAGCAAGCTTCCTTCCAAGTCAAACTCCAAACAAGCTTTTCCATGGAAAACTGCAGTGATTTACTTAGAACTTCAAAATGTGTTCTATGCTGATCTTCTCTGTAGAGTCAATGAAAAAAATCAGTAACCCCTAATATTTATAATGTTTTCCGCTTACTGGCAGTGTGACGGGTGTTTTACTCCACAGAAGACTTCCTGTGGTGAAATTGCTTCTTGAGGTGATGAAGAGAATAAGCCTATGTGAAATGATTAGTTAATTGCTCTTTTCCTAGTTGTGATCATTTGATGTTGTGATTAAGCTTTGTATCTTTAAATATCTTCCACAGCTTGTAGTGGCTGGACGTTCTAGGTGTCGGGGGGACTGGTACTGGGGCTGTTTGAAAGAAGCAGATCTATGTGAAATTAAATGCTACCTTTGGCCCTCCTTGGGCCATATGCTAGTTAGACCTACAGCCTACAGACGTAGTAAAACACACCCATGCTGAAGCCAGACACCTCTGCAGTCCTTCAGTGGATGTTACCCATGCACTGAGGAGGTAGCACAGTTTGAGGAAGACCACATGCAGATACGTAGCGTGCTGCAGCCTTGCTGTCCTTGTGCTTGGGAATTTTCTTGCTTTTTTCTCTGCAAAGGAAGGTGTGTTCTCATATGGCCAGTGGAGCTGGGCATCAGGTCACAGCATCCACAATAGATCAGCTGCTGATCACTCTGATTTTACTTAAATGAATCAAACTGTTGCTTGAGTTTGTTGGCTAATAGTCTGTATTTGTGCAGCCAGAGGTTATGAGCTAGATTCCAAATGTTGTAAGCATGTGATTAGCTTACAAGCAAAGTGTTAGACCATAGTTGGCTGTAGGCCAGTAGAAGTATTTCTGTCTTTTATAATTTTCAGTGGTGTTTGTTTCTTGTTTTGGTGTGAAGGGCTGATATGGAATAGCATTGCTGAGTGAGACAGTATTTTTTGCTTTGTAAATGTTTGCAGACATGACAGTATGGAACAGGATCTAAGAAGACACAATGCACTGAGGATAGTATGTTCCAACAGTCTCTCTCAAAATGCACAGCAGGGACAAAAAACAATTTAATATTATGCCCTGGGTTGTTGATCATGATTATTATGTTGTGGAGTTAAGAGAGATACTGAAGACGAAGCAAGGTCTGTTCAGCTCTTCAAGAAAATGTTATATCTTGGCAAATCCAAGACCACCTGCACATTTTATTAAAAAAAGAAAATAATCCTTTGGATTCCAGTTTTCTGTTACCTGCAAGCAGGGTGAACTAGTGATACTGCATACACAGAGCTTTAATACAGAGGCTTGGTCTTGCTTCTGGCCAAAACAAACCTTTGCACTGTGCGTGATTCAAGATTGTCTTTCTTCTTTTTGGCAAAAAGAGGTTGGACTATTTGTAATCACTCTTACTTAAGACCGAGGTTGCTCTGAGAAGAAATCTATAGATAAAGGGTAGCACATTAAAAAAAAGTGCCATTCAATGACTACCAAACCTAACCAGACTGTACTTCCTGCTGAAGATATTAAGAATATAAATAACCTGCTTACAAGGCATCCTCTTGTCCTGGTGGAAGGACAGGCGTTGATGACTCAGCTGTCCAGTGTAGCACTAATCAATTTTTTTAAGTGTCCTGGAGATGCCAGCCACATTTATAGCACGTGTAGTGGTACTTACTTAAAGTGTTTATTAATGCCGTTACCTGTTAAGTCCTCTGAAGTTCTTCAGAATAATAGAGAGGACTTCCAGATGCTTCCATTGTTCTCTTTGCCTCACTTTCCAAATTTGCAGTATGCAGATAATACTGCCTAATTACAAGAAGTCTGATACTTTGTTTCTGCTATTTTGGTTGTTTATGTGTACTTGGAGATTAAAAGTGGATATGGAAAATGCTAAGTAATATTTTTTACTGTATGGTGTCTAACTGAAACATCAATTGCTCGTTCTTATCTGTTATTGAATAAATATTTGTATGAATGCTCCACCTAGGAAAATATGTCTAGTCTGTATACTCAGATTAAGCATCACTATGCATATTTTAAAGTTTAAACCCCAAAGTTTAAAGAAAAGACAGAGAACAGCATAGTGTCAGATAATTTCAGTATGTAAACAACCGAAAGCCATGGAATCAGTATCTGCTGATGTGAATTTGAAAACATAATATCAGATGACTTAAGATAAGATTCTGGGCTCTTGCAGTTTTCATTATGAATCAAAAAAATCAGGATTTCCAAATCTTGGTTTGCTTGTGCACATGAAAATACAAAGAAAAATTGCATGTTGGCATTCTAGGGAAATGGCAACAGAATTTGGCTTTTGATGGTGTGTCCAAAGAGATGTATGCCATTAACTCTACCCTCCCCTTCCTTGTGCTTCACTGTACTTAAGCACAGTGAAAAGCATTTGATAATTTGGGTAGCATCCTCTCACCAAATAGATGTTAAATGTCTGCTCTTGGGAGAAGGCATAATTATTTTGAGTTTTTGTCATACCACTTTGAAATGACTCCTGTATTTACTAGTGGTATAGGAACCTCAGTTTTTGGATTATTAATTGAATTCTTTTATAATAGGCTTATATACATGCGTTCTTAAAGGACTTTGGTAACAAAATTATGTCAACTGGAAAACAGCTAAAATAAATTTGCTTTTGTAAGCTTTATTTTCCTGATTTTTTTGTAGGTTTTGTAAAAAAATATGTGTATTTCAGGCTTCATCAGATTAAAAAAACAACTTAGTAATTTACCTGTGGTAATGCACTTTGCTCTACTGTTGTTTAACTTTGATGATGTCTCTTATCAGTATAATTAACTGTTTGGACTGAAGTATTAAAGGGTATTGAGTGAGAATTCCAAACCTGACTCAGCAGCAGGCAGCATGGAGGAATTCTCCAAAGGAGCTTTGAAACATGTTTTATTGGGTAGATGTATATCATATAGGGGAAGTCAGTACAAACTCTCCAGCCAGTCTTTCAATACATGTTGGTTTGGGTTTTTTAAAATATATTTATATGAAACTTAATTAAGCCAGCTAAATCTTAAAAGGCTTGCAGAGAAAACTTGATAATTGTATTGCTCTGACTCTTAGAAATGGAGCACTGCTGAAAATTCTGATTTTTTTTTTTTTTCACTGTGATCCCACAGAGATGTTGCATTTTATAAAGCACTCAGGAACAGGCATAAATACAAAACTCACAGAGGATCATTAATGCAATAATATTCTTCATATCTTTAACTTTGAGGATCTTCATAATACCATTAAAGTCATGGGCCAAGTTCTACAGGATTCTGTGGTAGCAAACCTCAAATAGCTTAGATGTAAGTGAGATGATGTAAAGTAAAACTAATTATACCTTACAATGAAGCAAGAGTACAAGTATTTGCAAAATTTAGAATTGTTTCAGTTGGAAAAGACCTTTAAGATCATTGTGTCCAACTGCTAACCCAGCACTGCCAAGTCCACCACTAAACCATGTCCCTAAGCAACACATCTACATGTCTTAAGTACCGCCAGGGAGGGTGACTCAACCACTTCCCTGGCCAGCCTGTTGCTCAACAACCCCTTTGGTGAAGAAATTTTCCCTAATTTCTAATCTAAACTTCCTTGGTGCAACCTGGGACTGTTTTCTCTTGTCCTATCACTTGCTACCTGGGAAAGGAGACCTACCACCACCTCCCTACAGCCTCTTTTCAGGTAGTTGTAGAGAGCAATAAGGTCTCCCCTCAGCCTCCTTTCCGCCAGGCTGAACACCCCCAGTTCCCTCAGCTGCTCCTCGTCAGACTTGTGCTCCAGACCCTTCACCAGCTCCGTTGCCCTTCCCTGGACATGCTGCAGCACCTCTACATCCATCTTGCAGTGAGGGGCCCAAAACTGAACACAGTATTTGAGGTGCAACCCCACCAGTGCTGAATACGGAAGAAGACCACTCCCCTTGTCCTGCTGGCCACGCTGTTTCTGATACAAGCTATTGGCTTGTATTGGCCTTCTTGGCCACCTGGGCACACTGCTGGCTCATGTTCAGCCAGCTGTCAACCAATATCCCCAGGTCATTTTCTGCCTGGCAGCTTTCCAGCCACTCTTCCCCAAGCCTGTTGTGTTTTGTGGGGCTGTTGTGACCCAAGTGCAGTGCAGGACCCGGGCCTGTTGAACTTCACACAGCTGGCCTCGGCCCATCAGTCCAGCCTGTCCAGATCCCTCTGCAGAGCCTTCCTGCCCTCCAGCAGATCAACACTGCCACCCAGCCTGGTGTCATCTGCAAACTTACTGAGGTGAGGGTACACTTTGACCCCCTCACCCAGATCACTGGCAAAGATATTAAAGAGGACTGGCCCCAGTACTGAGCCCTGGGGAACACCACTTGGGACCAGCCACCAGCTGGATGTAGCTCCCTTCACCACCACTCTTTGGGCACAGCCTTCCAGCCAGTATTTCACTCAGTAGAGTAGGCCCATCCAAGTCATGAGCAGCCAGTTTCTCCAGGAGAATGCTGTGGGAAACGGTGTCAAAGGATTTACTAAAGTCTAGGTAGACAACGTCCACAGCCTTTCCCTCATCCATTAAGCGGGCCATCTTGTCATGGGAGGAGATCAAGTTCATCAAGCAGGACCTGCCTTTCATAAACCCGTGCTGGCTGGGCCTGATCACCTGGTTGTCCTATATGTGCCATCTGGTGGATCTGCTGGATATCGTCTGGATATGGAGATGATCTGCTCCATAACCTTCTGTGGCACTGAGGTCAGACTGACAGGCCTGTAGGGCCCTGTAGATCCTCCTTCCAGCCCTGCTTGTAAATGGGCATCCCATTTGCAAAGTTCCTGTCAACTGGGACCTCCCCAGTTAGCCAGGACTGATGATAGATGACGGAAAGTGTTTTGGTGAGCAAATCTGCCAGCTCCGCCAGTACCCTTGCGTGGATCCCATCCGGCCCCATAGCCTTGTGTGTGTCTGAGTGGCGCAGCAGGTGGCTGACCCTTTCCCCTTGGATTATGGGGGCTTCTTTCTGCTCCCTGCCCCTGTCTTCCAGCTCGGGGGACAGGGCACCCAGAGAGCAACTGGTCTTACTATTACAGTCTGAGACAAAGAAGGCATTGAGTACCTCAGCCTTTTCCTCATCCTTTGTCACTGTGTTTTTGTGAAATGTATTTGTCAAATATTTTGTTAAATTAATGAAAAATATGATGCATATTTATCATAGGCATTAATATTATGTATATTCATATGCAGAATAAATATATATCTTTTACATATTATCTAGGATATATATGTGTACATATTTAAAACATGAATCAGAGGACAGAGGCACAGGGAAATGAGAAAATGTGTACTTCATATAATTGGTACCAAATCAGCATTAAAATCATAAAAATATTGTACCCCAAGCATTGTTTTTTTAGAATACTAAAAAAAAAGCCCCAAGTTTTAATTTAACTTTTCAAATTCCTAGTTGAAGAATGAAGTGTTAGGCAAATATTTGAGCCTAACCATTTGAGGTAGTTAAGATACTGGTTACATGATGTCATTAGCTTTATAGTGTTTTGGGTTGAAAGGAACAGTTATGTTTAAAAATGTTTGTCAGTATTCCTGGTTGTGAGTGGAAGTTCTGGAAGTAATTTACATGCTGTTATAATTTATATTAAGTAAAAAGGAACATATAGGACAAAGAATTATTGAAGGCACAGATTCTTTCAAAAAATAATATACAAATTCACAACATTATATTTCTGGCACTCCTTCTTAGGCTGGGTGTAAATATTACATAAAAGGAACAGATCTGCAAAATGTGTATTATTTATACAGCAAGAAACTCCTTTGGAGAACAGTAAATTAGAAGGGCAGGGAATGGCTTTCGTTTCATACCTCTAATAATACTATATATACAAAAGATGCAGCAGAATTTTTTATGTTTTATGCTCCAGTCTTTTTTACATGGATAGTCTTGCTTACATTAAAATATATCTGCAGCAAATTACAGAGTGAGCTCTTTTAACAGCAAATAAAATACCTCATAGGACTGGCTCTGAACACAAGAAAAGTAGGCAGCGGCCTGCGATACCAGAGTCCAAAAGGCTTCAAAATGACCAGTTCCTTTTTGGCTCCAGAGCAATAATTATGACCTCCAGAGGTCCCTTCCAACCTCAGCCATTCTGTAATGGCACCTACTGCAGCTGACAGAGGGGTGGCCATGGTACCTACCCTGCCTCAGCAGCAGTGGTCACCTTCCTTGTCTCTTCTGTCCTGCTCTCCCTCTTTCCCACTCTAACCCTTTTCCATGTACAGCAGTAGCAATTACATGTATTCTCGTTCTCTGATGTATCTTAGCCCCGCTGTGTCCCTTCTCCTTGCCTTCCTCCTCCATTCCTTGTGTAGGAACATTCAATTTTGCCTAAGCAGCTGAGAAGTTTTGAGCTAGCTCTCAATGTTCATAGTATGTTCCCAACCCTACAGAAGGGGTTTCTGCCCCTGCCTGCTCTGGCTTTTCTGGACCTGCAGGGGTTTGACACTAGGATATTAAATGAGTCCTAAGAAATACCATGAGGGCTCTGTGTTGGCATTCTCATTAGTAAGAATTTGCCCACTAATGCAGGAAAATTTAGTAGTGCTTCTTTTAATTAGTTGAGTCAAGTTGTATTCAAGAATTGCCTCTAAAAATGCTGCTATTATATTTATGAGGCTGATTTCATTATATCACATTTTGGATAAAAGAGACCACTTAATCACTGCTTCTGGTGAAGATCTCTTGGCTAAAATACTGGATTGTGTTAGATCACTTGGCAGTTTGTTTCAACCCAATCCTGTTTACAGAGCTAAGGCAATGTCCTGTTTATAGTGTCAAATTGGCTAGATTTTCTTTAGGGAGTTTGGGTTTGACTCTAATGTTTTTGGTAGTGAATAAATCCTACATGATCTTGAGCTTCCCATTGTACTTGATTAATCTTCAGTTTCATGCTTCCCTTTTGATCTGTGTCCCGTGCCGTGAAGGCCAACATCCCATATTTCTGCTTTGGCAGTGAGAGCTCTGCACATTTGGAGATGGTGCAGGAGAATGTACTTTTTACCTTCTGTACAAACTTCCTGCCAATGTATTTTAGCCCTGCTGTGCATTGGGACTTGATGATGTTAGACTCTGTCAAAGTATTTATTAAACACTAGGTCCATGAAAAACATGAAAAATAGCTGTCTTGACCTTCATTGAACTGAAATCGATGACAAAACTTCCATCAGGTCTTCCTGCAGCAGGGTCTGGCTCACAGTTTAGGTGAATTAATCTAGGATAAAAGTAGATCCTTAGGAGTTCAGTGATGAGTTTGTTATTAGGATCACGGAATCACAGGTTGGAAAAGACCTTCAAGATCATCAAGTCCAACTGTAAACCTAACATTGCCAAGTCCACCACTAAACCATGTCCCTGAGCACCACATCTACACATCTTTTAAATACCTCCTGGGATGGTGGGTGACTCAGCTGCTTCCCCGGGGCAGCCTGTTCCAATGCTTGGCAAACTTCAGTGAATAAATTTTTCTCTAATACCCAATCTAAACTTCCCCTGGTGCAAGCTGAGGCTGTTTCCTCTTTTCCTATTGCTTGTTACTTGGGAAAAGAGACTGACCTCCACCTCGCTACAACCTCCTTTCAGGAGGTTCTAGAGAGCAGTAAGGTCTTCCATGAGCCTCCTTGCCTCCAAGCTAAACAAACCCAGTTCCTTCAGCTGCTCCTCCTAAGACTTGTTCTCTGGATTTTTCACCAGCTTCATTACTCTTTGGAAGTACTCCAGCACCTTGATGTCTTTCTTGCAGAAAGGGGCTCATGTAGGTAAGCTTTACAATACTCAGTTAAGATATTCAATTAGTGTCCATACACTGGAAGAAAACCCAAATCCTTTGCACTGAGAGAGATGAAGGGGTAACTGATGTAGTTACATATTGTGTAGCTGAAGTACAGAACAAAGCCTTGTGAGTTCATGTATCTGGCTGCTTTTTCTCCTATACTGACAATCTCGTGTGTCATCCACAGGATATCCTGCAAGAAACTTCAGCTGCAGTACATTTCTAAATAAGACCTTAAGGAAACCTGTCAGTATTTCTGTCTTACATTGTTTTTCTGTTTGGTTTTTAGTTTTAAAGAGGCTCCAAGTCTAATATGCGTGGGCTTTTGTTACTGTTTCTTCTTGGAGCAATTGTAGAAGATTTTTCTCATAGTTGAATGTATTTCTAATCTGATGTGACTCACAGTAAAAGTGTATTGAGAATAAAACAGAGACCCAGACTGGTGAGAGAGAAGGAATAAAAATAGGTACACAGAATGTTGATTACCAGAAGTACTGTGGAATTTGGAAACCCTTTATGTACCCTTTTGCCCTTAATTTTTGAACCAGGAATTTGCCTGAAAGATAAATCCTTTTCTTTAGCAAACAGTGACAGTAGTGTTGCATGAAAACAGCAAGTAGGTGGTAATAATGCCTTGAGATTCTTTGTGGAAATGGACCAACACAGCTTCTTAATCACAATGTCTCAGCAGGGATAAACACTGATAGGAATGATTTTGCTAACACATCCACATGTCAGTGAAAGTGTTTAAGACCTCATCAAGAAGCCTGCAGAGAATGTGCTGCTTTGAAATCGATAGAAAGCCCCAAAGTTATGGTACTGTTTCTTTTCCTGGACCAGGTTGTATGTCTGTTCCCTTGCTGTTGTAAGCCACCCTTCATGTTACTGTTAGGTTGCTGAATATTTGGAAGTCAGCACAGGGGGTGCTGGTTTGCTTTATTGCTGACCTTATGGTGTGACCTGGGGCTACCAAACCCCTATGCCTGTGTGTATCATTGTTGTTCTGGTAGGATGGCTATGTAGTTGTGACAAGAGGAAATATATTCTTTGCTCCTTCCATCCTCATAATGGCAGAGAACAATTCTTTGCCTAGGTAGGCTTGGTTTCATTTTTAACACTTGTCACCCAAGAGACCTTAATGACATGATACGCATTTCTCACCAATTCCCATCACTCATTAGATCTTAGAAAGCGGGAGCCAAAGTTAACCTCTTATTTTGAGCAAGAGATAAAATTCTTGCATCGTATAGTAGTCATCTGTCTGGTCCTAGTATATATGATCTGCTTTTACGTAATTAGCATGTGCAGATGTGTCTACCTCCGAAGTCAGTTCTCTGACGGTGCACACCATGTTTACTGTGCAGTACACTCAGGGTGTCTTGAGTGCTGTCTGAGAAATGGACACAGTGACAATCCCACCATTGCAGCAGGTTGTCTTAGGACTGTCCTTGGACCTGCATGGCAGAGCCAGGTTTTCATGTTACATCCCCATCTCCGTACTTACAACCTGCCTCCCAACAGACTTAAAGAACCAAGTAATTCCCTTGGCCACATGACAACACAGAAACAAGCATCTCCAGAAAATAAACTTGTTTGCACCACAGAGGAACCTCATGCCATACTCTGGTGCACATCTGAGGACTCATTCTGGACCTCCATCATTCCCACAGTGGCAAGTGGAAAAGGATGAGAAGTGGATCAACATGGCTGTTCAGCCTGCTCTTTCCCCAGTTCCCTAACTGGTCACAGCACATGTACTAGGCTTCTGCTGGGCAGTGCTCATGCATTTGATGACATTCTTCTGTGGGCAGTAACACTATATGGCAATACCTTTTGTTTCACGGTAGAGGTCGAGCCCTGGCAGAAGAGGCAGAAGTGCTATCCAGAGCAGTCGTTACATGTGGGCAAAGACTGGAGATCCTTACCAGGGTGCAGCCATCCTTAAAAATTCTGTGGCCTTGTTGCCTGTGCTGTCCCACCTCCTGTGTACTTTCCTGCTCAGAATTGCCACTGTTTTTGCAGGCTCAGAGCTGGGTGACATACTGAGGTAAAATAACAGGGCATGTGAATAACCACTTTTGGGGAACAAGAGCATCATAAAAAACAAGTGCGATGTCCTGCATAAAAGTCAAATATCTTGGCTCTCACATATTGTCTGATAACTTGCGGCATGGGAGTTAAATAGCAGTCTTCCCTCCAAAGAAACACCAGAACAAAACAGGGAAAACTATTATACTTGTTTTGTTTCTTTGCACATTCCTTGGGTTTGATTTCATCTAGTGCATAAGGAAACAGAGGAAGGCCATGAAGAAGAAATCATAATGACTTGATATGTCAGGCCAGTTTATTTTTTTGAAGAATGGGTTTAAAGTCTTTTTTAGCAATACATGCAGGATATTTTTCAAGGCTTGCAGGTGCTGCCTTTTATTTTTGTACAAGGATGTTGTCTCAGGATTTCTGCCTGCAGCCTTATAACAATGCCTGATGCTACTGCTGTGTTTTGTGCCATCACCAACTCTTGCAGGATCTAAAATCAAGCCTTGTCAGGCAGATTGCTTTTCAGCTTACCTTAGGCAAGCCATTAGTCAAAATACTGACTGAGGAAAAAAGTGTCACCTGTTTTTCTTATCAGAAGACAGACAGGATATATTTCCATGTATGCTTTTGAAAAGTGATTGCAAACTGAAGTACATATTATCATAGTTTTGACAATGAATTTCTATCATTTCATTTTCAAAAAGACTTTCAAAGGTGATTGGCCAAACCAGAACAGAAATACCCAAAGCTGCCTTGTTTCTTTCTAGAGAGGATAGCCAGCCTGGTCACCTAATGTGGCTTCTGCTTCTCTGCAGTTTTTATGGGTAGAAGACAAGTATTTCCTTTGCTTTTTTATTATAAATCAGTATTGTCATTTTTTAATTTTTATTTTATATTTAAGGTGGCTAAAGCAAAGCCTATTCTTAAAGAGACAAATCAGCATGAATTTCACTGTATTATTATTTTGTTGGCTTGATGTTTTTGCCAGTTTAAAATTTCTTCAAATTACCGGATAAAATACAGTATCTGATGCCAGCACGTGAATCCAGGCAGTTCTGTAAATTTTTTTGGCAGAGGTTCCTACCCATGCTGCAGCAGCTGGCACAGTTTTTCAGAGAGCAGGAGTGGGCCTGCTGAAAGAGGTGACCAGAAGAAACCCAGGGAGCTCCTACTAGGAATTTAGCTGATATTCTATAAGAAATCTACATGCCACATCCAAAATCCACTGTGTTTGCTTATGGTGGATACTAATAGAGTTCATACCCATAATGGTTGCTGAATGGTTTCACATGGAATGTCTGTTTTCTTCCCCCACATATGCACCATTTCTGTTAAAAAGTTAGTAAAATGTGACTTCTCGATGCTGACATCTGAGGCCTAGAAAAACAAAGTTGAGAATAGACTGACAATACTGGAAACTGAAGAATTCTGGTATCTGTCAAATCCCCACATTTCTATATTGAAAAAAAAATGCACTGCCCTCAAAAACTTTTGCTAAATGTTTGCTCTTAGAATAAGGCAAAGGAAAGCAACCAGAAAGAAAGGAAGATAAAAACGATTTTAGCAACAGAGACATTTTCATTTCTATTCATTTCCATTCTTGCCAGGACAAATAAAAAAAATAAAATAAAAAAAAAAAGACTAAACGTGGGATTAACCTGAAGCATATTTTTAAAATGAAATCCAAATTCACATGAGGTACAAAGTGAAATTGACTACACAACATTGTTAAATGTACAAAATAAAAACAGAACTAAAAATTTTATCTTTCTTTTTGTTAGATTCATTGTAGGGCCAGACATAACAGGGCTAAAGGGTAAAATTATGCAAGTTGAGCATGTGCATTAGCAGGCATGTACTGAGTGTCAGAAGGAAGGTGGGGAAAGGAGTTGCACTCTGTCTCGGGTTTCCCAGTTAATCTTCCCGGTGGGTGTACAAACACAGGGCAATAGAAGGGGTGTTGTCGTAAATAATGACTAAGGCAGAGAAGCTGGAGCAAGTTGGATAGTGTGTTAATAGTCCTTACTCTGTGCTGAAGTACCTACTCCATGTCTGGCTGATGAAATGGAAGGGCATCCCCTTGTTTCAGGGTGTGCTGGACGGGGGCTCCCTCCTGCCTGAAGAACTGAAGTCACAGCTTAGCCTTGCACCAGTAAACAATCTGATATATTGCCAGATTTGACTTTTTTCTGTTCCTCCACATGGGACTGCAGCTTTTGCTAAGAGAAACAGATGATGTGCTCAGTCTCTGTATTCCTTACTGAGCCGCATGGGAGAGACAGTCCACATGCACTTCATGTGAGGCATATGTATTTTTTGTGTCATTTTGTGTCAGTGTGTGCCATTTTGTCTTCCCACGGAGGATGGACACTGGGTATAGGTCCTGTCTTCACCTTGCTCCCAAGAGAGAGAATAATGCAGTTTTAAATATTATGTGATTGTGCTCAATTTGTGTAAGAGCGATTTACCGTAATTGTCATTTTATTAACGTAGTGTGGTTTCAGCTGCTGTTCACCTCTTACTAATGACTGGTAAATAAAATGCTAATTTATTTTACAGCTTTTGTGTTGCAAAAGTTCAGGTATTCAGATAACTTAATTAGCACCTAATTTCCACATACACTTAATAGTTAATCTGAGAGTTTTTAGATACCTGCTGAGAATCAAACTGTACTGAAGCTGTTAGCGCTGCTGAGGTTTGATTGAGGTCCATGTCTGTTGTTAACTGGTATTCTTACAGTAATACTCTACAGATTCATATTTGACTTTAAGTAGAGAAGAGATGGAATAGAACTGGTTAAACTATTTATAAAACAGTTACGGTTTTTCTCCGTTGTGGTTGGCAGAGGAGGAAGGAATATTACAGAAAACATGAGAGGCAGCATCCTCATGTGCGCTTTCCTCCAGATCTGGTGGCTAGAGACCGTCCTGTATGCAAAAAACATATGTTTGAGGAATCTTGAGAGGAAACAGTTCTAGCATTGTGTCTCATAAATCCATCAGGATCACTCAGTCAACACCGGTGCAGCAGCTGATACCATCTATTTTGAGTATGAAAATTATGAGTTATTCTTTTATAGGCTGTATTATCCTCTAGTGGTTACTGTCTCTCCTTGTGACTATACTGGCAACTTCTAAACTGAAATGTAACTCATGCACCTCAGACACCTTCAATTGCTCTGTCTGTGGAGAAATCCTCTGCTGCAAAGGTGGTTCAGACTTGCATTCATGCTGCCACTGATGGGGGTGTAAGTGGAGGTCTTAGGGCATCTTTGAAGAGACTTCTGGTTTCCAGCACTCTTAAGAATTTAGGTTTGAGACCTTAACCATGTTCTGTAACCTTCTTGCCACAGCCTGTTTTTCTAAGAAAGAAATGGTGGTTCCTGGTCTGTGTGATTCTGTGTGTGCATGTACCTGTGTGTGTAGCAGCTAGCCTATCTATGGAAAGGTAATCAAACGCTATGCAGTACTACTTGATTCTACTGTAAATATCTGCTTCCTTAGAGCATTCTAAAGATAATATGCAGCCTCTGTGCTGTAACATTTGTGTTATGTTCCTTTGGCTCTTCCTGCCAGAATAATTTCAGAATAACCCTCTTCTATATTTCTATAACTCTGTTTTGGGAAGAACCCCTGATATGGAACAAATGACTATCAGCCAGTGAGAATGTTCCAACATATGTCACTTATAGTTAGGATTTCTTACCCATAAGTGCAAAGTGTAGTAAATCTGTTTAGTTCCACTCTCCCTGGTATTATGCATGGCATCTAAGCTGATGCTCATCTCTGAGTATCTAGGACTTAACTCCAAATTCAGGTGTCCAAATGCTACAGTTTTGTTAACAGGCTCTGCAACTTTCCGTATAAGCTCTATACAGGACTTTTTATTGTTCTGATAGGCATAGAAAAGCAGGTCACGCTTTTTTGCTTCTACAGTTTTGGAGCTGTCTGGACATAAAACTTTTATACTATGCTAATAAATGTGTTGTTCCTAGCTATAATAATGTTTTATATTTCGATGAAAATCTTTCTAATATATGTTGTTTTGAAGAATATGATCTTGATGAAATTAATAGTATTGTGAAGGTCTTCTTACTTTTTATATTGCTTACATCTATTGCATTGCAAACTACTGCATGCTGCTGGGACTGCTGTGCCCTAGAGACTATTCTGCACAAATCCTCATAAAATCTGCAAAGTTTTCTTTTATGATTAAATATAAATATATTTTTTCTTAAATATAGGACTTGATTGTGTAGTAAAAACATTATTAATCAAACAACTTTCTCATTTGAAAAAGAAACCCATTTGAAATCATGACACCTTATTTGAAGATTTGAAGTGAGCAAAATGTAATACCTTGCAAGATATAACACATGGTATTGGATAACTGAAAAATGCTGTTTCATTGAGATCTGTCAAATTCTACTACTTGAAATACTGCTTTCTTAATTATGCGTGGAATTCAAGAACTATTTTTATGTTTTGAGGTCAGCTCAAGTTTTGCAACCATACCACAGTGGGATGTAGTTCATTAAATACCTGTATATTCTATATTTACAGTAGACTGAATGCTGATGTTGGCATTTTTTTCAACTTCTGAGACTTGCTGTACAGAAATTTTGCTTTTGTTATTCCTGGTTTCAATTTACCTGGCAAGTGCAGAGGAAATACTCTTTTTTCGTTTTTTTTCAGTTCACTCAAAATTGAGAAATCAATCTGGGCTTATAAAAAAACCAAAAACTGAACAGAACACAAACAGAATTATTTTCTCTTTCAGTCCGTAAGTAAAAATTAACTACAAGTGTATGAAGTCAGCATTGCAGAGAAAAACATTTGAAATACAAATAGGAACATACCTGCACTGCTGCTTTCAAAAAGGTTTACATTTTCATTTCATTTTATTTTAGGGACCATGAATAATTTCAGAAATGTGGCTGCTGTTGTGTGTGTGCACAGGAGCAATGGGTGTTCATTAAAAGGCAACATTTCCTTTACTTGCTATGTCAAACTTGAATGCAAAACATGTTATGCTACTTCTTTTTCTGATGCTTTCAACACAATTAAGGTAATGTTATATAAATAAGAGCTATTTTAAATGCTGGGATATGCAAATTTTAATTGAATTCTAATTTCTGTCCAAATACAGCTTGATGCACATCACAGTCAAAACAATAATTTTCATTATTATGAATATGTTCTCAGACATCTTAAAAAATCATGACGTTCAGGATGTGCAGTAAATGTATGGTGAGACAAAGGAGCTTTAAATGTTACTAGACATAGCTCGTCTTCCTAGGGAGCAGAAAGAATTATTTGCCCTTGTGCTGTTATATTTAATTGCAGACAAGTATGTTCTGAATGGTTGTGTCTTTAAATATTCTTTTAAAACAAACAAACCTGAAAAGTAAAAATGAAAACTCAGATTAAAATTAAAGATAAAAAGCTAGGTTTCTTGCTAGTAGCTTGAAATCTTGGATGTCAATCAATTAATCTTCCCAATTCCACATTAGGTTATAAAATATATCATAAAGTCACTTTATCTCAGGTCCTGGCTGCAGGCCTTTGAAAAGTGTGTGTGTATATATGTAAGTACGTAGATATGTACGTTTGCCTTGTGCTTAAGGGATTCTTATACATTTACATTTAGATTCAGTCTGACTTACTGTGTGTTTAAATGAGGCAGAAACATAACTGGTAGAGAAAAAAAAGTTTATTTTACCAAATATAGTGGTTTGAAAAATGGGGCATCTTGTTAAATCTTCTTTTATAATTGAGGAGGAAAGAAAGGCACCTGCAGAGAACTGTTCATCCCATTTGTCTTATATACCTGTCTTCAGGTGAGATGAATTACCTTCTGCATGTGCCTTATTTTTGCACTCAATACAGAGCAAATCTAGGGCAAGTAGGTCACTAGCACAGCAAGCTCAGAGAAGTGCCTAAAAATACTCCAGTTTTCATCACTCTCTCAGAAATGTAAGTTGGGTCTTCTGGATTTCTTTAAAGTGCTGCATCTTTAGGAAAAGATTAAAGTTTTTTATAGAGCCATGAACAATGGCATTATACAAGTTACTTCTGACTAGTAAGTGATATCAGCCTGTCACTGGGAATGTGAGTTTCAAGAACAATGTTCAGTACCACTGCTTTGGGGATAAAATGTGAAGGGTTGACACTACTATTAGAATAAGAGCAGGTTTAGGATTGCATTTGGCTTCCCCTTTTTTTCAGGATCACAGGCAGTTATTAAATAGACTTCGATCGACCGGCATATATTTGCGCAATATCTTGTGTTAGCAGTTTTTTATATGTGCAGAGGTCAACTGAGATTCATATGTGTCACCCTGCCAGCTGTTGTAGACCTCATAATGGCACTAGGTTCTGACTCATGGAGAATGAATTGGTCAGAGGTTTCTGGCCGGGTCTGAAATCACTGTTTGTAAGGAAGCAGCTCTCAGCGACGCCTGGTTGAAGGTACACAGTCATCAAAGTTGAGCCAGAGGTTGCTGCAAAGTGTAAGTACTGGAGGGAAAATGGGTTGGTTGGTTGAATGCCGACTCCCAAACTGCAAAGAACATCAGTAATTCTGTTGCGGTGCTGTTCCTAGGAGGAAACCTTTGGGTGGGGGCTGGTTGTATGAACATGTAACTGCAAAAATGAATCTACACTTTTTGAGCCCATTAGCTGTCTACCTTCTGAATCTTTGCAGTTGTGTTTGTCTCCCTGCTCATCTGAAGCGTCTTTCCCCTTTCCCTCTCTTCCCTCATCCTGACCAAACCCACTCAGGCATAATGCTGGCTGAGACACCTGCGCCTGCAGATCTCCCTGGACCTGCAGCTGTAGCGCATGTAGTCATTGACTTACATGTGTTCCTGCACCTCAGACTGTATAACAGGAGATACTTGGTGGCTATCTACGTTGTAAAACACTGTTTTCCCTAGGTGATCAGCAGATATAAAATCAAAGAAAAAATAAATAACATGTGTTTAGAATGTATTTAAAAATGTATTTTCTTGCTTAAACTTACCTAAATGCAGATATAAACTGTCTATAATCTTTCTGTGTTAAGGCCTAAACTTCATTTAATATCTTGAATTCAAATAAAATGTAATTCTTTGGACAGCAGAAGTAATGCAACCTGATCTCTTAAGGCTTTATACCTCATTGGTAGGCTGTGCCGTGAAATGTGAGCTGCATTGGAAACTTTCCCCAGTGTTAAGGCATACAGTAACGTTCTCCCTCTGGATTGCCTGCTGAACAATGAGGAGGAGGCTCATGCTGCTTCCCTGCTCCCAGGGAGGCATTAATACTCTCCGTTTTCCTGCCTGTCTTCAGAAAAATAACAGAAATCAAATACCTTTGAGGCTTTTATCCTCAATTTAGCCAACAGGTTCAGTAGTTATTAGGGAAGCTCACAAATGGGGATATAGGCATAGAGCAAATTCACAGTGGTGATGTTATTGAGTGCTTAAGTATAAAAAATAGATTTTGTGTATACCTAGAAGTCCTTTTGTGGAAGCACTGCAACATGAAATCAGGCCTCAGCATTGCCTGAGCTCTCATCCCAGTGGAGTGTGGAATAAAGCTATCAGTGACTTCAATGGGAATGGAGTATTGAGAGCTTTCAGAAATCCCCATCCAGTCATATTTTTTATTTCTCAGAGAGTTATGAGTATTTCAGAGAGTAGAATTTAAACACATGAAAGGAGAAAGTCAGAGTCATAGGAAGTAGGGAACTTCTTTTCTTGAAAAAGAAAAGGAATGTCTCTTCTTGAAAATTATAATAGCCAAAAGAAGTTAATGAAAGCAAGAGTCTGGAGAGATTCTGTGCCATTAAGAATGGACATAAGGTGTGTACATCTAAACTTGCCAGTAAAGGTAGTTAATGTGTAATTCCCATCTGAAAGTAGAATATATGCATAACACATATCATAGATGACAGACTGCATAGGAGAAGTAGAGAGTTAAATCACATTTTGGGTAGAAACACCATGAGTCTGTAAGGTTTGTTTAGCATTTTGCAATGGCTCTGTATCCAAAATGACTGCAACTAGAAACCGAGTATTTTCTGGACATCCAAATACTGTTTCTGGTTCACATGTACTGCATTTAGAGCACAAATAAAACACTGTAGCTTAGGATCCCCCATTTCATCCTTTCCAAGAAAAGATCCCAGCCCAGTCCTTTATATTATTCCCTTCCAACTACTGGTGTTAAAAAAAAGTATTTGCAGGCTTGGACTTTTGTCTTCACAAATGACTTGCAACTTATGTGGTATAATTATTAATCGGTTGTCTTTTCAAAGTTAAACCTGAAAAGCTTTAGATTCTGAAACACCAAAAAGCCAAAGAAATACAGAGATGTCCAGAGGGGACTTTAAGTCTTGATTCTTTCTCTTACAGCTGTGAGGCATCTTTTATTTGGGTAAACAAACTGCACAAAAAAAGAGACGTAAGAGCTATTGAATAGAAAAGCAGAAGTGAGAGGGTGTATAAATTACAGTACAGAAGAGCTAAGATGGGATTCTTTCTTTGACCCTCTTTGGGAATAGAAGATGGAACCCAATTTAACTGAAAAATTGTGTTTCTGTAGAGGTCTTGTAAGGATTTATTTACACAATAAATTCACTTGTGAAAGTTCAAGTGGTAGAAGGCTGGATTCAGAATATTTCTAAAGAGTATTTGATTGCATCTAATGTGAGATGAATGGTTTAATAAGTTTTGAGCAATGCTAAGACACTTCTGGATTTGACCATATGCCCTGGAAGATAATGACATTGCTACCATTGCTTCCAATGTGCAGAACTTGGCCCTGAATGAAATGAAATAGAAACCACCACTAAATTGACTGAATATTTATAGGTCTATGAACCCAAAGAGTTTTAAAAATCTATAATCAAAAAGATGTTTTCTTTTGTTATCTAATATTACAAAGTCACTTATGCCTATTGTAGTTTTAAGTTGCCATCTGAGAAACTTAGCACAAGTACTATCAGAAGAAAAATATCAGACTGACTGACTGATTTGGCCTGTTCCAGTAGTTCCTACCAAGACATACAAATCAACAATAACAAGAGTTCCTTCTTGGCTCTTGTTATTGAGCTTAGATTAGACAGAGAAGCAAAGGCAGATGTGCAGCATATTTTGGGGATAATGATTTGGACAAGCAGTGGCTCTTTGTCCTTTCCTCAGACGGTTATCTGTTGGCACACTGAAAAATCTTGCTTGGATGTGATCTGAACCAAAGGATCTCAGCATCAGTCCTCTCTTTGTCTGAATAGCAGTCCATTTGGGGGAAAGGCTGGTTTAGAAGGAAGGAGCTGAAGGTATATGAAATAGCATTTCATACCTTAATCTTAAGTGTGCACCTGAAGGCTTTTAACAGGCATTAAAAATTAAGCTAAGGTCCTCATTCCTGTTCCTGCATCTCTCCATCTTTTCATTTGATGTCTTCGAGAAGTTCCCAACTGTTAGTTTGCTTTCTTCCCCTCCTTACTGGCTTGATCTTAAAAAATGCTGAGAATTATGGCTCAGATAGAGCTACAAACGTAAACATCTTTAATCCTGGGAGAGGACTGTTCAGAGTCCTTTACATTTTGCAAGCCTGTGGTCTCTCTACTCAAAGTTATAGTGCACTGTCAGGGGCTTTTTTTGCCTTATGACTGGAGTCTTCCCAGCTTGATTGTCCTCTCCCATTTTTTCACAAAACTATTTTTGTCCTTCATTTTGCTGTGCAGCTCATTCCCCTTTCTAGCCTTCAGTACGGGTAAGTAGTGCTTCACACTGCCCACAGTTTGTCTTTCACTTCTCATGCCTTTCTTTTTTTTTTTTTTTTTTTTTTGGTATGCTGTATTTGCTGATTCAGCATTTTTCTGAGGCCTGAATTTTTGCCCGTTGACAGACCTGTATCTGTCTTCCTGCTAAGCAGTATTCCTCACATAATATACTGCTCTTCATGCTTCCTATGAAATACTTTGCTATTATTCATATATTTTATTCAATGTAAAATACATGCTGGTGCTTCCCCTCTGTCCTTTTTTAGCTCACACTGCAGCTGGAAAGGCTGCCTTGGTCCAAGTCCCTGTATAGTGGTCAAGTGGTCTCCATCTTCAAAATAGTATATCCTGTTCTACTGCTACTACTACTGGGGGGGCTGTACCAAAGCTGCTTAGCAACCTTCCTATAATTCTGGCCATAATTTGGCTGGGCCAGGTTTATGTCTGCTCCCAGATGAAGTCTGTCCTCTAGCTAGGGTGGTTCTCTTTCTTTGGAATTAACTCCTTGGTGTATTTATAGAAAGTTATCACATTACATATTGATAAACTGACCCTTGCTAATAGGAAGATGTTCCAAGTTGTTTTGTTTCCTGTTCCCTTCTGCAATGCAGGACTAGCATGCTGGTCTCCAGTTGTAGTACATGAACACTATACTGCTGTATAAGCAGTGCAGCATATTGGGAGTGGTGGAAAATTAATAGAGAGGACAGATAAATTAGGTTTTAGGTGCTAAGTTATTAAAATGTTTTTCTGAGTAACAAGTTGTTTTGTGAGCAGTGAACCAACAAAGATTGGTTTCTTAAGGGTTTTCAGTCTTTATGGTGACAGCCAGTATGGATTCCCAGATGCCTGATAAGGGTGCTCCCATTCTGCAGCCTTTTTCTGAGTGGTGTGATTGTTAACAAAGTCCTTTTTTCTAGCTGGCCTCCTGTTCTTTCTTAACTTGTAGAAATACTATATCTGGCAACCTCTCTTCCTATCTCATATTGGTTCCAGTTAGCTCAAAGGTTAAAAATCCAGTAGTGGGAATTGACAAGCAGACATGTAGACTTGGTATGTTCACACAGTAAACCAGCTCTAAAGCTCTGTTTGCCTCTAAATATGCTGACTCCGTATAAGATCCCTTTGTATATTGAATATTACTGTGCATGCATTGAGCATAGTGTAAATATTAAATTATAGCTCATGATGTGCAAGTTTCACATGCTTAAACATACTGTTTGATGAAAAATATATGAGTAAAGAATTAATGTGGAAACTGTTTAAAGGCCAGTATCACATCTATATATAGGACTAGCTCTGTCTTGTTTGCCATGCTTCTTTGCAGAAAGCAGAGCTAATGTTGATACTCTTGAAATATCAGGCATATACAACCCGTTGAGGTGCTAATGAAGTATCAGGCATATAAACCCCATTGAGATGGCTAAGTGTCAGAGCTCTAAAGCTTTGCATCTCTTGGGTGTTGTGTTGGCTTGTGGAAGAAAGTGGGCAAGAGCATTTGACTCTCATGATTTACTGGATATTAAATACTTAGCAGAATTCTCCATCAGAGTGACCCACATCTCTTCTTAAGAGCCTTACTTTTTGGCCTTGAACTAAGACAACACTCAAGCATGTACTTCCATCCTATTGACTTCAATAGTATTAAGCTTCTTCGTGTCCATGCATGTACATTGTAAACAGAGGTCTGATGTTAAGGTCATGAAGATGGTGAACCTTTGATGAAATAAAGGTTATGTGAAGCAGTTGCCTAAAGGTGAAAATCTGCTTCCAAGATGCACTGTCAAATTTTCATACTTGGGAGATCACAGAGTGTGCTGCTACGTGCCACCAACTAGAACTAAGGAGACTCTCGGCAAAAGTTTCCTGTCACTGCAAGGTGAAACATGACCAATATTTGCATTTCTTCAGAATAACCTAGTATATTCAGTGTGATTAATCTTTGGCTGTGTTTTTGGTTTTGGTTGTTGGTTTTTTGTTTGCTTTTTTTTTTTTTTTTATTGAGAGGTTCATTATGGTTTAAGATCAAATAAAGCTATCATAAACAGTACAATAAAAGAAGCATGAATACTTTTTAGGGTGTAAAGACTTTGAGGAATCTTTCTCTTACACTGAAGGCTATTTATACTACATCTGTGTGTTATCATTATTCCCATTGTGGTTGCTGATCACCATGTAGATGTTTTGTTGGAAGACTGCTCTCACCATCTCTTTCATCTCTGAGGTCTCCAAGACCTTTCTCTTGTTTCATGCCACTGTAGCTTGAATGATTTCAGCAGAAGTAGGATGCTACAAAGGAATGGCCTGATGTGTTAAGAGCTGTAATGCTGACAGTGGCCTTTCAAATAATGGCATTGTGGTGGACTTATAATATTGTTATAAATGCAGGTTTATTTATCTCAGGCTTATTACTCTGCAAGAGGAGTTCCTGCAGAACTTGTAAGCAAGTTTTAAATCAGAAGAAACCACTAGATTTATTCTGCCATTCTTCATTAAGCAGACTATGATATTTCACTAAATGATTACTTCATTGCAGTGCCACGTTTCTGATTAAGTTTAGAGCAGATTTTTGTTTCATGACTTAAAAATCCTATTTTTAAACACTTAGACTTGCTAGAATCCATTGTTAAGTTATGCCACTGGTTTATAGTTTAATTTGATCTCATTTTCAGTCAATTTGTCTAGACTTGTCTGAACAGTAGCAGCTTGCTGTGCCTCAGATATAAATATTTGCAGTAGTGGCAATGGGAACAGAAGATGTGTACTGGCTAAGAAAATTTTCAATGTGAATTTGCTCTAGTGTGAAAAATTACTCCCAGCTTCTTAAGGCAATAAGACAAACTTGTTCTTTATGTCAGTTTTATACAGTTTTGTCATCTATGAGACTTACTAGAATTCAGATTTTTCAAGATAACTTTGCACTTTATTACTAAACTTTAAAATAAGGTATGACATGAAGTCAGTTAGCCCTGCTGTACCATGTGAGGTGTATCCCAGGATGACTTCCAGACTCAGAGCAGCATATGATCTACTGGTAAGAAGCATTGTCCTAACACAGCTCCTTTGCCAAAAGTACATACTTCAGTTTGTATTTTGGACCCCTCAGTGGAGGTAGTTGTTATGAACAAAATTTCTTGTCCCACCACTTTGCTGGGTCTGTTCCTTTCCATTTGGGAGAACTGTGGAATTAGCTATTTTCAAGCTGGTAAAAGAGGGTATGTATTTCCTATCTTTCATCTGCTAGGGTGTGTTGTGTTTCTTCCGATTCCTGCACCTCTGTCCCCCTTAATGCTGAAAAAAGTCCCACATAAAACTTTGAAAATGTGGACCCTTATAATTCATGCCTATCAGGCCCCAGAAACCTGGATTGCTGGGGGACAGCAGCGGATCGACAGTTGTTTAAGCCATGGGCTCGGGAGGACATGACTTTATGTGTAAAGTCTTGGGTTTTATTTTGTTGATGTGGGGGTTTTGTCTCTTGTCATGCACAGAGCTCTCTAAGCTTGGGGAGTACCCGCATAGGACCTCTCGCTCCAGCATGGTCATCTAGATTTGGTGTGGCTTCATGAGTCATGGATATTCCCACATCTAACCACTTTGTGAGCCGTTAGCTCTTGCTTAACAGAAGCTTGGGGTTATGATAGAGTATAGGATGTCATTATGGAAAAAGGACATTGTGAACTTAACTAGAAATTAATCTATGTAATATTAATTGAATATTAATCTATTACTTGTTTTAATGAAGTTTTCAAAGATCAAGATAATAATCCAGAAAGCTTGAGACTTCTGCAGATTCTGGAAGGAATGAATATCAAATAGTTTGTTTTGGGGGCGGGGGGGGGGGGGGCAGGGAAAGAAGAGTAGACTCTGGTGATCGCAGGCTTTCTGGCAGGATAGTATTTCCAGTATTGCCTAACATGCCAGTGACACAGTGAAACCTTGGCAGAGATACCTCTGTGTGCAATGTTAAATATTATGCTAGAAAATGCTAGGATGTGTTGTCAGTGTTTACAGGAGAAATGCTGATGAAATAGTGTGCCAAAAAGAAAGAAAAATAGAAAGTGATATCATCTTGTTTACAGGGAGATTCGGTATAACAGACTTACAGAGGGTTCAAAGGCACATACACGCACAGATGTTCCTTGAAGCTGCCTTACAGCTGTTTTGGTTGGGGTTTTTTGTCCTTGTTGAAGAATGTCCTGCTGAAATGGAGTAGAGTTGGTAACACCTTTGGATTCATCTCACTCAATGATTTAAGCAGTGTGTATGTGAAGCTGGTTATCTGGGTTCTGTCCGTAGGCAACGAACAGTGACAGGCTCATCCTGAGAAGGCTTTACCTCACATCAGAGTGATGATAAAGCAAGGTGATACTAATCCCCTCTGCTTTCCTGATTTTTTGGCTAACGTTCTGACTGTCCTGTGGGACTGTTTTTGCACAAAATAAGTCTGCATCCCCCTAACTATTAGCATTTCAGAGTACACTAGCTGTTTCTTAATTTCCATTCAATGAAAAGCTTTGGTTAGGGCATTTCCTTGATCTGTGACCTGTCTTCTTCCTTCTTTTCCTTTTCTATGTAATTTTCCCTAGTCTCTAGGGAGAATATATTAGTTTACATTACTTTTTTGACTTAATTTCTGGCTCTGTGTAAATTAATATGCAACGTCATATGTTTCTCTGAAGAGCTTGTAGCACTTGCTAAATGTTGCACAACTGAGACCAAAAACGTCCAAGATGGAGGACACATGGAAAAGCTGAAAGCTACCGTAAGCTGCCAATTTCTGTTTGTGCCTTGCTAATATATTTATTATTAGATAAAGATTTATTACTATTATTAGATAATATTATTATAGAGATATTATTAGGGATGATAATATATTTAGTATATGATAGAAAAGTCTGTGAAAGGACAGAGAGAAGAGGATGCATGAGAAATGAAAAAGAAATAGAGATCCAAAATATTTACTGAGAATCCACTTCTCCCCACAAATGATTTTAATAGCTCACATTAGATTTGTCTTTCCTTGTAATTCAGCAGAAGTAACTCTGATGCCTTAACTCTTGCACAGCCCAGGCCAGAGAAGATCATGGCAGTAAAAGTGGTTTAATGTGAGTGCTAGCAGAGGTTGCACAGTGGAATGAAGGGACTCAAGTACATGCGATCATGAGTGACCTCACCGCTTTTATTTCTCTTCCCTTCACATCCTCACAAGAGCTATGCTGCAATGTCAATGGATGCAACACAGTTGCATAAAATTTGTTCTTAATATCTTTTTTTTCCCCTAGGAAAATGTACTGACCTTTCATTTAGAGGTGCCTATCTTAGTTGCTGGTCTACTACCATTCTGTAGTACAGGTATATTTCTTTGCGAGTACTAATGATAATAACAAGTGACAACATTCAGCAGAAGGTCCCAGAGGTCAGGAGGCAATGAGCTGCAGAGGGAGAAACAGCTTGTGCCGCAGGTGGGCTTTGTGAGAGAAAAGTAGTGTCAGGAACAGAGCAGGAGCAGAGGGGATCTCCTTTACATGCAGTTGCATGGGAGATATATGTTAGACCTGTTTGTCAGCAGCTTGAGATTCCAGGTCCGGTCAGCATCAGGGCTGGGGGGATCTCTGCTGGACAGAGGATTTGCTTTTACAGTGTATTTCCTACAGTCTGATATTGTGTGCTAGGAAATTCACTGAAGGTAGGTTTGGTTTGAAATACTCGAAGTTCACTAAATGGCTGCTGTGGCAACACTTGTGCTGTGAGTAATAGACGTGCCTTTTGACATCATTCAGTGACACTGCAGCCGTTCAATTCTCTTCTTTCCTTTTGCATAAAGGAGGGGAGATTTTAGTGCCGAGGGGATGAATGTGAACATTTCTCTGTCTTCTACTTATTGATTTCCTGTTATAACTTGTAGCATAATAGTGATAATAGCTTGAGCACACTGTTTTTCTCAGCAATAAACCATGTGATAAATGACTGCTCCTTTTGTCTCTTAATTTGCCCTGTTGGCGGCCACATTAAGGCTTTTCGCATAGCACAGTGATAGTTTTATTACTTTATTCAATTAAAACAGCAGACAACCTGAATGAAGGATGGAGGTACAAATGTAGTTCACATCTGATGCCCAGAAAATCTGGTGTCCAGAACTGAATATTGATTCTTACACACACAGCATTAGCTTTTGGTCTGTGCTTGGTCATTCCCACCTTTGTGACTATAGAGAAAACCCAGAAATTTAATTTAGACTGGGTAGGTAGCTTCAGGTTGTTTATGCCAGCTAGTACACCCATTTCTCCTTGACTGCAAGGATTGCATTTGCATATACCCGATGTAATTTTGGACTGCCTTGATTATGCATTACCACCAGCATAAGTATAGAGCTCAGAATAGGACTGTAAACTTCCCCAAGGACCTGTGTAAATGCTTTGGTAGTTCAACCTTACCTTTATGCTGCTGCACTTCTACTGTTACAGCTATCCAGTTTAGGTACTTTAAAGATAATACAGTAGTTTCCACAAGCTGCCATTGCTGCAGCCCATGTTATAGTCATGACCACATTTTTCAGTCTGTGAGATGAGATCTGTCTGGAAGATACTGCATATGTAATACTTCATCTCTAGAAGTTTGTGACACCTAGCTTTTATCTATGTAAACTTAATACTGTGACTCTGAAGCTGAGTAGGATTGGCTATGTCATCAGTTATTCCATCTCACCCTCAAGGCTATACTGTGTTAATATGGTATTTTAATACAGAGATATATTTTTTTAATGACAGCTTGCTGTGCTAGAAACTGTAACAGCTACTTCTTTTTACAGGTTCTTAAAGAAATAGCTTTTTTAATAATATTTATCTTTTAGGTTTGTTAAATGAGATTGATGATATGTAGCATATGACATACAGCATCTTTGTGCAGGAGTTAGCAAGGTTCATTGAAAGAGCTTTAAACTAGATTTGAAGATTTGAAAGGGGAAAGGAATAAAACTCGCTAGAGATAAGCACGGGGGCAGCATGCAGATGTTTGAGAGATGGTGTGTTAGCGAGGTGCATTGGAGGAAGAGGTAGGGGATGGAGATCCAAACGCATCCAAGATTACTGATGCGTTAGAAACCATGGTAGCAACTGAGAATGGCCATGAAGGAACTGAGGCTTCTCCCCCTCAAAAAGGTGGTGGGACTGATAGCCCAACTGAAGTGCATCCACATCAGTGCACACAGTGTGGGCAACAAACAGGAGGAGCTGGAAGCCATCGTGCAGCAGGAAAACCAGGCTATAGTTGCCATAACAGAAACATGATGGGATGCCTCACCCAACTGGACTGCTGCAGTTGATGGCTACAAACTCTTTAGAAGGGACAGACAAGGAAGGAGAGGTGCTGAGATAGCCCTGTATGTTAGGGAATGTTTTGATAGTCTAGAGGCTTAATTATGGTGATGACAGAGTTGAGTGTTTATGGGTAGGTATCAGGGAGAGGGCCAACAAGGCAGGTATCACAGTGGGAGTCTGTTACAGACCGCCCAACCAGGATGAAGAGGCAGATAAAATATCCTGAAAGGAACTAGAAGAAGTCTCACAGTTGCTAGCCCTTGTTCTCATGGGGGACTTAAATTTAGCCGGTGTCCACTGGAATTAAAATACAGAAGAGAGCAAACACTGTAGGAGGTTACTCAAGTGTGTGTGAGAGAACTTCCTGGCATAGCTGCTGAGTGAGCTAGCTAGGGAAGGGGCCCTGCTGGAACTGTTGTTTGCAAACAGAGAAGGACTGGTGCATGATATGATGGTTGTAGGCTGTCTTGGCCATAGTAATCACAACTTGGTTGAATTTTTTATTCTTAGAGCAGTAAGGAAGGGGGGTCAGTAGAAGTGCCACCTTGGACTTCCAGAGGGCAGACTTCGGCCTAATTAGGAGACTGGTTGACAGAGTCCCTTGGGAGGCTGTCCTGAAGGGCAAAGGGGTCCAGGAGGGATGGTCATTCTTCAAGAAGGAAATCTTAAAAGCTCAGGAGCAGGCCATCCCCATGTGCTGACAGACAATCATGCAGGGAAGAAGACTGGCCTGGCTGAAGAGAGAGCTTTGGCTGGAACTCAGGGGAAAAAAGAGACTTTCTGACCTTGGGACCGCCTTGGCAATTCAGGAGGACTGCAAGGATATTGTGAGGTTACACAGGGAGAAAATGAGAATGGCCAAGGCCCAGCTAGAATTTAATCTGGCTACTGCCATGGAAGAGAATAAAAAATGTTTCTATAAATACATTAGCAAACAAAGGAGGGCTAAGGAGGATCTCCATCCTTTCTTGGATGTGGGAGGAAACATAGTGACAAAGGATGAGGAAAAGGCTGAGGTACTTAATGTCTTTGCCTCAGACTTCTAATAGTGAGACAGTACCCATCCCCTGAGCTGGAAGACAGGGGCAGGGAGCAGAAAGAAGCCCCCATAATCCAAGGGGAAAGGGTCAGCCACCTGCTGCGCCACTCAGACACACACAAGGCTATGGGGCCGGATGGGATCCACGCAAGGGTACTGGCGGAGCTGGCAGATTTGCTCACCAAAACACTTTCCGTCATCTATCATCAGTCCTGGCTAACTGGGGAGGTCCCAGTTGACAGGAACTTTGCAAATGGGATGCCCATTTACAAGCAGGGCTGGAAGGAGGATCTACAGGGCCCTACAGGCCTGTCAGTCTGACCTCAGTGCCACAGAAGGTTATGGAGCAGATCATCTCCATATCCAGACGATATCCAGCAGATCCACCAGATGGCACATATAGGACAACCAGGTGATCAGGCCCAGCCAGCACGGGTTTATGAAAGGCAGGTCCTGCTTGATGAACTTGATCTCCTCCCATGACAAGATGGCCCGCTTAATGGATGAGGGAAAGGCTGTGGACGTTGTCTACCTAGACTTTAGTAAATCCTTTGACACCGTTTCCCACAGCATTCTCCTGGAGAAACTGGCTGCTCATGACTTGGATGGGCCTACTCTACTGAGTGAAATACTGGCTGGAAGGCTGTGCCCAAAGAGTGGTGGTGAAGGGAGCTACATCCAGCTGGTGGCTGGTCCCAAGTGGTGTTCCCCAGGGCTCAGTACTGGGGCCAGTCCTCTTTAATATCTTTGCCAGTGATCTGGGTGAGGGGGTCAAAGTGTACCCTCACCTCAGTAAGTTTGCAGATGACACCAGGCTGGGTGGCAGTGTTGATCTGCTGGAGGGCAGGAAGGCTCTGCAGAGGGATCTGGACAGGCTGGACTGATGGGCCGAGGCCAGCTGTGTGAAGTTCAACAGGCCCGGGTCCTGCACTGCACTTGGGTCACAACAGCCCCACAAAACACAACAGGCTTGGGGAAGAGTGGCTGGAAAGCTGCCAGGCAGAAAATGACCTGGGGATATTGGTTGACAGCTGGCTGAACATGAGCCAGCAGTGTGCCCAGGTGGCCAAGAAGGCCAATACAAGCCAATAGCTTGTATCAGAAACAGTGTGGCCAGCAGGACAAGGGGAGTGGTCTTCTTCCGTATTCAGCACTGGTGGGGTTGCACCTCAAATACTGTGTTCAGTTTTGGGCCCCTCACTGCAAGATGGATGTAGAGGTGCTGCAGCATGTCCAGGGAAGGGCAACGGAGCTGGTGAAGGGTCTGGAGCACAAGTCTGACGAGGAGCAGCTGAGGGAACTGGGGGTGTTCAGCCTGGCGGAAAGGAGGCTGAGGGGAGACCTTATTGCTCTCTACAACTACCTGAAAAGAGGCTGTAGGGAGGTGGTGGTAGGTCTCCTTTCCCAGGTAGCAAGTGATAGGACAAGAGAAAACAGTCCCAGGTTGCACCAAGGAAGTTTAGATTAGAAATTAGGGAAAATTTCTTCACCAAAGGGGTTGTTGAGCAACAGGCTGCCCAGGGAAGTGGTTGAGTCACCCTCCCTGGAGGTATTTAAGAGTTGTGTAAATGTGGCATTTAGGGACATGGTTTAGTGGTGGACTTGGCAGCACTAGGTTAACCGCTGGATATGATTATCTTAAAGGTCTTTTCTGACCTAAACTATTTTATGATTCTATGATTTTATTTCATGTTTGAAACATATATAACATTTGCTAATTAGTTGACCTCAAACTGCTTGCGAGTTGGTGACTGCAGAAAGAGAACAGAAGCCAAATGCCTTTCCCAGGGCCATAAAGGGAGTCAGTGCCTAATACAAAGTAGTTCCTGGCTTTCCTGCTGTAGTCTCTTGCGTGCAGAGAGGTTACTTGGAGTTGTGCAAAAACTGCAGTAACACAAGTGTAGAACCAAAAAATATAAAAATTAGAGGAAATGGAGAGATGTTCTCTGCTACACTCTTCCAACTTTCAGTAATCAATACTACAGAGACTTGCTGAGCCGTATTTTGTGTCCAAAAAGTATTAGCCAGCTTGTGATGAACCCATCCTTTACAAATGTCTAATCCTGTTTTGAACTCATGTAAACTGTTAGACTTTTCCGTATCCTGTTACAATGAGCATCATGAGGTAATTAATTACATGCTATATAGAAACTGTTTGATTTTGCTGTCTGTAAATGTGTTGCTGTATTCCACAATATCAATTTTCTTTACTGTGATGTGATTTCTGTCCTATCCCTGAGCAGAGGTATGAGATGTCAGAGACCAGGGCTCAGGGTGCCTCGTTGTGCTTGTGCACGTGGTGACCATCCTTTCCGCTTCTCGAGAGCCAAACAGCACATGATTGGAGTGACTGGGCTCTCTATTTGAGAGTCCCTGCCTATAGGAAAATAAAGGAATATCCCTTTCATTTTGACTCCACCCAACCATTTCCCGGCCTGCTTTCTTTTGGCAGAAAAGCTCTCAGTGGCACTTTTGATGACTTTCTGGAAAGAGATTGTGTTTAGTGAAGTGTCTGACCTTCCCCACAACCTGTGTGTTGAAACATGCCGTACCTTTTTCAGCCTAGGATCTGAAAAGCACTGAATTCTTAAAACCATCAGACAGTTATTTCAGTTAGTTTCAATCAACCCCTCTAAACCTACTTCTGCAAATTAAAAAAGAGAAAACTAAAGTCACATATAAACTATCTTTAATACACAACCACGTGTACTTTTTATGTTGGGTAATGGTAGTATACAAGGTGAGGATTAGTATCCATTGAGATCTGAATGGTTTCTGTGGTTTCTCTTTAGTACCAGATTATGGGATGGGTGTGTGGGTGTGTGTGGGTCTGTGTGGTACTGTGTTTTAATGCTGGATCGGTTTCTTTCCCTTAACCTCCACAGGAGAAAGAAGCGGGGAAGAGGCTGCATTCTTTGTTAAACCCACTGTGACTTTGGTGCATCCCATAGAGCTGGTGCAGGTCCTTGTGTGGTAAGAGGGTCCCTCCAGCAAGAGAGGGACCTTGCAAGGGCAACAGCACCATCTCTGCAGGACAGTGTCTTCCTAGGTTTGCCAGCATTGCTCCAAATCACTCAAGAGCACTTAAACACAAATTTTCAAGGTCTTCCCTTGTTCATTTTTTAGGCAGAGTTCCTGTTTGTCTTAGGATGACATTTTTCCTGATTCCTCTGGATTTTTCATTGGAGACCTTCCCCCATGCCTTCCCACAGCAGCTATAGACAATAGCATGGCTATGCAGCTCAGCTGGTGCTTTTCAGGATAGATTTCCTTTTTCTCTTTTCCTTACAGAAATAGGAGGGGAAGTGGCAGGTGCTTCATCTCTTTACTGGGCTGGGCAGCTAGCCAGCTATTTGTGGAGAATTTTTCACCTTTTGAAAGGATCTAACAGTGGAGGGAAAAATGTCATTGTGAGACCTTTCGAGTGTTTTTGGACCACCACTGGGCTAACAGATGAGGATCTGAAAAAAAATTCTCTAGGCATAAAACGCCTGCTGAAAACTCGCGTAACTTTTAATAGAAAATAAGGGGGAAATATGTGTTGTGTTTGGAACATGCTCTACACTAAAAAGCTGCATACCTGTTGTATTTTATATGTGATAGGTCAAAATGCTAATAGAAGGTTTAGTACGGTCTAATAAATCCTGTGGCTTTTTAGAGTAATTCCTGTTGAACTCCTAACATTTCTATAAATCCTAGATGTGGAATACCTGTTCTGTAGGACTGCTTTGCTACAGCTTGTCTTGCTTTGTACTGTTTTTTTTTTATGGTGCACTGATTATCCATGGTGCTATCTCATGGCATCTCCCCCAGTAACTTTTTCCCTACCCTAAAGACTAAATTCTGCCTTAAGATGATGATTCTTAATGAGGTAATTGATGATCTTGCTGTGGGATAGCGCTTGGCCTCGGGACATAATTGCTTTGTCAAGCTTCCAGCTGGGAGGAGCAGCTCGGGTGTTGGCAAGGGATAGCTCCACACCCACCAGAAATAGCAGCAAAGGCCCAGGAATGTTGTTTGCGTCTATAATGTGCTCAAGACACCCAGGGCCACCCTGGAAGAAGCAAACATGATAAACAAAACAGCTAACTCCTGCTTTGCCTTGGGAAGCCAAGATGCTTCAGCAGCTTCTGTTTCCTCACTGAGGACCTGGGAATTATTTAAGGTTACATGAGTTCAGACCTCCGGCAACATGTGGCTAGTGCTACAGCCACTGTGATGTTCAAGCTCACAGGAGCAGTGAGTGAGACTGTACTGGGTACCCCGCGCTGCTGAGTGCCGGTCCCCTGTGGAGGCAGTGTAGGGAGGCGGGGAGGGGCTGTGACCGCCCAGGGTGCCCAGTTTGGGGGCTGTGACCGGCTCTCTGCAGCGGGAGCTGGGGGGATGTGGTGAGCCACTCATCCTACTCCTGACCACTGAAACCAAGGTGGGCACCTGAGTGCATGGGGTGCATGGGCACCACTCCAGTATCTCAGGAACAGCAGTCTCGCTGTAGTCACGTGCTGTGGCGTAAAACATCATTTTACTTTTTTTGGCATGAAACATTGAAGTACAGAAGGTTGTTTATACAGGTAAGGCCCTGAATAATTTCCTTTTTATGCTAAAGGAAATAAAGCACACCAGCATTGTTTCAGCATTCGTGCCTCACCACTGACAGCAGTAACTCTTGCTGCTGTTTCTTTCCCTACGGTATGGAAAGGGGTCGTGATTTTCTAGTGCCAAACCATGCAATGCAGGCAGACTTTCTGTCTGTCATAACAGCAGTCTTTTTCTTCTGTCCAAGCAATGATTGATATGACCAAACTTCATTTATATACTGAAGTTTTTATGAGGTGGCATTTTTGAAGAAAACTGTTTAGAGTATCTCCAGACATTGAATTGCTGCAGCTGGTGGCCAGGCACTCCAGACAGGGAGTCTGCCAGCCCTTCATTTCCAGCACAACATTCAGAGAAAGCTGGTGCAGTGAGTCAAATGTGGCTCTGTTCAAGGAGATGCACCCAGGAGGCTGTTAGCTACATCACAGCATGTAAAGCTTCCCCAGTGATGGTATTTTATCTCTCTTGTGCAGTAATACAGCAGAACTAAAAAAATGACTGCTTAACCGAGTGTCAGGTGATTTTTTTTTCTTTTTTTTTTTTTTCTGCTGGATACAAATTAAGCAGCATAAATTTGTCTTCTCAGAGTAATAAAGGCCCTGTGATATTTTAAATATACAGCTTGAAGAAATTTAACAGAAAGCAAATATTACAGTACACAGATCTCTTCTTCACACTGACTTTCCTTATTTTCTTTTTTTTTACCTAGGCAGGGTGATTTTTTTCTTAGTCGTAGTGAGTATTTACAGATTTGATTCTGTGATTCTGAGAGCATGAAGCAGTCTTGAATGCCTCCTCCCACCGCCTTTCCCTGTTGATTTTAGTACTAGCTTTTCAGTCAACTTCATTTAAGTGTATGACATTTTCTGTAGTCAAGATGTGCCCCCCCAGCCTCAACTCAATTGCTTTTCTTGCATGGCTGCAAGGAAGGTAGGGAAACATAGCTCCCATCAATTCAGAAAGAAAAATGAAGGTAGAAAGTCTCCTGGCCAGTGTGCAGGTCATAGAAAGCCTGTGACTTTGCTGCAGTTCAAGTTGGTGGCAAAGGTAGGGCTTTGATGTCAGGAGTACTACACTCATGCATTGAGCACAAGGTCTACACAGCTGACTCTTGGCTTACACTTCACAATAGCTAAACCTGCTCCTTGTGTATTTGCAGTGCAGAGCTGTGGCCTCTGTCCCTTGCCAGGACTCTGTTGGTCAAATGCAGCTTGGTCTGTGGTCTCTGCATCTAGCAATCCCTGCTCAAGGACTAGAGAGAGGCTGCAGGGTTGTGCTGCCGTTCCCTTCTCTTCATAGAAGGCACCTTCCCCAGCAGCAGTTTTGCTTTGTGAGCAAAGCCCTCCACTTTTACAAGCTGTCGTGGCAACTTACAGTTAGCATCTCTTTTGCAACCCAGAAACACCAAGTTCACTCAAATCCTTCATCTATATGTTTTAATGAAACAGACAAGCAAAAAAGAGTAATTCATCTTTCCCTACTTGTTGAAGTCACAATTTGCATAAGGACAAAACATCGGATTTACTGAAAAATGTTAAAAAGCAGCATTCCTAAAATGTTGTTAGAGTCATAACTAACTTATACATGTGGAATACATTTTGCCATTTGATATTTTTTCCTGCAAGTTTTGTCATTTAAACCCAAGTAATTAATTAAGCAAAAGAGCTTTGTAATTAATGACTTGTTCTGTTTATTTCTGATAACTGCATTCAGGGTTTTAGAACTTCAGTGCTCATCCTGTCACCCTGTGCTCACCCATTCACAAGATGAAATTAGAAAGCAAGCTGTCTCTGAAGCTTTTTGGTTTGTTGTTTTTTTTACCCCCAACTCTTAGTTGGTTTCAACTTGGAATAAATTATTCAGTGAACCAAAAATATTTAAATAAACTGTCAGGAAAGATACATTATCTGTATTTGCAGAAGAGACTAATGCTGTCAAAATCTGTTTTAGCACTACTTATTCTAGGTGCTTAACCACTGTCTTCCATTTAACTTGTTACTAATAAACCACTTCAGGTGTCTGACTCATTTTAAAACTTTGACAACAAGCATGTACCTTTCAATTATTCAGTGTAAGTAAAACTGTATTAATATTTTATGTTTTAATAGATATAATTGTTTTCAATTTGCCTTTAAATAGGTTTATTAGAGACAGATGCATTCAAATGCAATAGCATAATTTAAACAAACAGTGCTTAGATTCTATTTGGTCTTTTCTTAATTGATCCTTACTCCCCTGTAGTTGGCCAAGAGGCATCCTGAGAGCCAAGGTCTACTGTTTTCTAGTTCTTAGGCCACAGACAGCTGAAGCTTGTGCAGAGGCACAATATCCCTAAGTATCCATATAGCTGACAGTGATTTATATGGTTTTTTTAGTCAAGTATTTTTTATTTAGATCTAGTCTTCATTTGAGACTTTCCTAGGATGTGATTATGAGGGCAACAGATAGAAACTGTGTGTTCTTGGCTGTCTGCCCTATGTATGTCCACACTACCATGTCCTGCAGTATTTGCAATATCCACAAATAATTTCAGCCAACCTTTATGAGGATTTAAAATTGTTCTGTTTCAGGGATTCTGTAGCAACTCCAGCTCACATTTTCATATGGCGCATGAAAACTAATCTGAAACTGTATGTATTCTACAAAGCAGTCTGCAGGGTAGTGCTCATTCAAGGTAGCTTTTTAGCCTTTCTTCTTTGCTTGTGGGCAGGGAAAAGAGTTTCTCTGTCTTGCGGTCTACAGTCTGGATGTCCCCATGTCATCTGCCATTTCTTTCTCCTTTGTTTTGAACTCTGTGGCATTCTTTCTTCAGCAATACATTGCTGGGGATCCCAGATGTTGGTCAGGAATGGTTGTGTTGTCAGAGTCCCTGCAAAACAGCTGAGCTGGGGAAACAATAGTTGAATAAATGTGATGGATTGAGCAAACATTTAATGAGGATCAAGGGAGCAGGCAAGTGAGGCTATAAGGAGCTCCTGAAGTACTGCATTTGCCCTCTGGCTCTCATCTCCATCACTTTGCTTGATACAAAAGAGCTGAAGCCAGCTGCCTTCTAGCCCTGAATGCAGCAAGTTACAGCAGCTGATTCTCATCCCTGACACAGTCTGCGTATGCTCTCCTGTCAGCATAGGAGTGCCACAAACACGCTGGAGAGGGCAAGGAGAGCAAGCCCCTGACACAGGAACAACACAGGCCTGTCGTTCTTCAGTAGCCTTGTCACATCCCCACCACAGGCCCCACCATGAAATTCAGCGTGTGAGCCCCCATTCGCTGCTACAGGAATTCCTGACCTCAGCTGAAGGCAGGGATTGCCCTGAACTGATGCAGACCATTTTTATTTTACCTTCGTTTTGGCAGCTGTTTTGCATTTTGCAATTGTCTTGAACTTCTGTAGGGAGGAGGATACATGGAAAATGGTACAATAGTGGGAATTTATGTCATCCAACTTTTTTTATTTAAAAGCAAGTGCATCCCTGTCTAAGATACATAGGGGATGAACTTTCCAGGGCAGCCTGTCTTTGCTGGCTACAGAAGATCCTTGAGGTGACAGAGATACCTCTGTTTTGGATCACTATACTTGGATGAACCCCACCTTGGGTGAAGTAACATGTATTTATTTTCTGCTTCTTTGGAGGATAGAGAAGAGAGAATTCCCTGTGTGGGTTCAAGCTGCTACCGATCTTGGACTCAAAGCGGGAAGAGAGGGCAGGAGTGGTCCCTTCCCCTCAGGGGGAGTTTTGGGTCAGGAGTACTTGCATGACACAAACAAGTCAGTTCAATCTTTCTGATCAGCAAGCATCAGCAACCAACTAAGTGTTAGCTTTGCCTTGTTGTGGAATTTGTTACTTAGAAATCCTAGATCTTTTCAAGAGCTTGCATTCATCTCTACTGCTCTGTTGATTTCATTGTGGCTTTTCTTGTTGAGAAACTTTATTGGTGATCTTTCTGTTTCCAAACCTATGAGCAAACAGCAGCCAAAATATCTGTGTCAGATCTTGTTCACCTGCAGAAATGCCAGCTTTCTCATCCCAGTTTCTCTGGAAGGTCCAACCCTTCCACCCCTATCATACGTCCTAGCTGTCATGCCTGCTGCTGAGGTCTCTCCAGGGGTGTGTGCCAGACCTGAACCTCACTGGGGCTGGCAGCTTCTCCTCTGACACATGGAGCCAATCTCTGCCTCCAGACTCAAGCCCAGTGAGTCCAAGAATGAGGAGAGCTCAGCTCAACGGCAGAGGGTGAATTTCCTTTGGCCTGAAGAAGGCTTTTGGGGATTTTTTTATGAGCAGCATACCTCTTGCACATTTCAGTCCCTGGATGATACCAGATAGCTGCAGTGAGTGAACCTATAGAAGTGGCCAGCGTTGTGAGAAGCCTGTTGAGAGCAAAACAGTATCGAGTTGTAATACTTTTCCAAAATGCGTTAGGCACAGATTTTATAAAGCTGCCTTGTCTGCTAAGGCAATATAAAAGATGAAAGTGAGGGTGACCACAAGGTCAGGCACGAGGCTGGAGGTTCGCTCCAGCTGAGAGGCAGCAATTACACCCTGTCCATAGGCAGAAGGGACTGCCAGACCATTCAAAAGCTATATGAACAACCATGGCTTGTTCTCAGACGAGTATATGTTACGACTCATATTTATTTTTCATTACATTCATGAAGTGAGAGACTCTTCACATCTCGGTGAATAGTTGGAGCAAATAGTGTGTCTTTGGTTTTTCTTTTTGCTTAAATATATTGAGCTAAACGTGTATATATTCAGATATAAGAAAGTTGGTACTGATGCAAGGCACTTTCCAGTCATCTAATAACCTGATCATAGGGCTCTCACAGCCTGAGACAGCTAGAATAGCTGTGCTAGTCTTATGGGCTAGTCTTTTGCATCTGGGGTCAATTAAGTGACCTGTATTCATATGAACAACTCCTACTGTAAGGGAGTGGCCTCACTGACATCGCGTGAATTAAGTTCATTTGGAGGAAACAACAGAGATACTGCAGGATTGTATTGGTGCCACTGATGTCCATTACATACAGTACCAAAATACTGGTGTCGGTGGCAGAGCAGATCAGGTGAGTCACAGTCTGTTCTTCAGACATCTTTCACATTGGCAGTTTGGAGAGGGAAGAGATTGCAGAGAGGAGACACAGTAAAATGATTTTGGATAAGCAGGGAAGGGTGAAATTCACTTGAGGTGTAAGGGTCACTTTTGATGACCATGCACACCCTTTTTATTTTTTGTTGTATCCCACCTCCCTCCATGACTTCCCTTAAGTAATTATGGAGTTGTTGCTGAACCATCTGTGTTTCTAAGAAATCAGAGCTGTAAATGCTTCGGTAGAGCTGGTCCGTTCCCCATGAAAGGGTGGCCCAGTGCCTGTCCTGGGACTTCTGCTGGCCAGGGCTGCTTGTGCTTTGGGGTTCTCTTGGGATGGGTGCCAGATCTCTCTCCTGGTCAGACTGGGATCCATTTGGCCCTGGAGATTTTACAATTAAGCATTTAATCTAGCAAAAGCTTTGGTCATCTTTCTCCACAGCTGATGGAAAGAGCTACTCAACTTTGTAAGGTGGTTAATCGAGTCTTAGAGGTGGTATCTCCATTAGGTGGTGTGAAACATCCATTGGGTATTTATGGTGCTCACCGGTGACAGCAAGAGAAGCTTCAGCTTGATTTCACAGGACTAAGGTTGAGCACTGGTTCTCTGGCAAGGGCATGAGAGTGTGGCTGTGTGGGTGGTGCAGAGCAATGATTTAGATACTTCCTTGCACAGAGAGAAAACAAAGCATAGTCATACTTAAGAGCTGCTGGTTCCAGAGATAGATAAACAGGTTTCCTTTGCATTTCATCAAGTGATAACTGACCTAATGTTAAATATATTCAGTTTTCTTTCCTTTTTTTGAACCCTGGTAAGATTTTAATTGTTTAAGGAATTAAATGCTTAAATGGTTTTATTTGTAATTTAGTCTGTTAATAGGGATAGGGAGAGATGTTATCATTAAGTTTTGTTTGCTTCAAGAATTTTTCTCCAATTTTTACATAGGAAATATTAATAAGTAACTGCCTTACTATTTCTGTAGTAAAAGTTTAATGGTTACCTGTGCTCAAGAAGAAACTGCACCTACTGTGCAAAATTGTTATTCTGAAGCAAAAGCCCTGGGTACTTAGTATCTAATTTATGGAATTTACACATTTAGAAGGCGGTTTATTTACATGACATTTTATAAAAAGAAACATTTCCCACTTACTAGGAAAAATAACCTTAACTTGTTTTTATCATGAAAAAAAAGAGGAGGTAAATATTGTAAATATACATTGATCTTCATTTGAAGGCAAAACTGTATTAGACATAGGGTAGTAAAAATGAACTCTTTTATTGGAGTCTGAAATTCTACAGCTGCATGTAAAAATGTGTGCTAGAACTGTGTCACAGCCCCAGGCAGAGGCATCCCCCTGTGCCATGGTGGATGAATCTCCTCTCTGCTTGCCCCAACTTGTCCCTTACCCCTGTAGGTTTCGTGCACTAATGCAGTGGATTTGCAAAAGCATTGTGATTGTACAAAAATTCTAAATGTTTGAAATATCTGCATTATATTATAGTGGAAATAACTTGTGTGTTGTAACTGAGACTGCCAATGTCTCCTCTGCAAGAGTGTTCTGTTTTACATTCCCAAACACATGCCAGACTTCAACCACAATATGTTGTTATTTGATCCTTAACATATAACCATGCTATTCAAATGTGTACTTTTTTTTTTCTTTTTTTGTTTTCTAGCGAGCTAGCTTTTGCCATAGTTTTTGACACTTCGGGCAAAGTTCCTGACTCATTCAGCATTTAGGCAGTAGACTGTAACTGAAGTGAGCCCTTTTTGTTCTGTCATAGTGTAGGTTCAGTCATAAGGCAAAAGATGCCAGACATAGACTGGAAATCAAAATATGGTTCTGTAGTAATTTCCTGAGTTCTTTCTCCTTCCTCATCAGAACTTCAGGAGGCTTGAATTCCTGACATGAGTTCTTCTTTCTTGTCTTAAACTGATAATAATGGGGGCATCAGGCCAGCACTAGTTCTGTAATAATAGTTTGCTGTTAAGGCCTATGCGGATGGCAAATAAAACCTACAGGAGGTTTGAAGGTGGTAAATATTTGGTCTGAATAAGAAGAGTGGAAGAGTCTGATGGCTGCTTGGAAAACACATGGGCTGGATGGTTGAACTCGAAGAGTTGCAGTCAATGACTTGATGTCCAAGCGGAGACCAGTGATGAGTGGCATTCCTCAGGGGTCAGTGTTAGGACTGGCTCTGTTTAACATCTTTTTTGGCAATGTGGATGCTGTGATTGAAGGCACCCTCAGCAAGTTTGCCAACAACATCAAACTGTGTGCCGTGGTCATCATGCTGGAGGGAAGGGATGCCATCCAGAGGAACCTTGACAGGCTTGAGGTGGGCCTGTGCAAACCTCCTGAAGTTCAACAAAGCGAAGTGCAAGGTCCTGCACTTGAGTCAGGGCAATCCCAAGCACAAATACAGGCTGGGCGGAGAATGGGTGAGAGTGGCCCTGAGGAGAAGGACTTGGGGTGCTGGTGGATGTGAAGCTCAACATGACCAGACAATGTGTGCTTGCAGCCCAGAAAGACAACCGAATCCTGGGCTGCATCAAAAGAAGTGTGGCCAGCAGGTCAAGGGAGGTGATTCTGTTCCTCTGCTCTGCTCTCGTGAGACCCCACCTGGAGTACTGCGTTCAGCTCTGGGGTCCCCAACAAAAGAAGGACATGGACCTGTTGGAGTGAGTCCAGAGGAGGGCCACAAAGATGATCAGAGGCTGGAGCACCTCTCCTATAAAGCCAGACTGAGAGAGTTGGGGATGTTCAGCCTGGAGAAGAGAAGGCTCCAGGGAGACCTTAGATCAGCTTGACAGTACGTAAAGGGAGCCTACAGGAAAGCTGGAGAGGGACTTTTTACCAAGGCACATAGTGATAGGACAAGGGGGAATGGCTTTAAACTGAAAGAGGATAGGTTTAGATTAGATATGAGGGAGAAATTTTTTACCGTGAGGGCGGTGAGGCACTGGCACAGGCTGCCCAGAGCAGCTGTGGCTGCCCCATCCCTGGCAGTGCTCAAGGCCAGGCTGGATGGGGCTGTGAGCAACCTGGTCTGGTGGGAGGTGTCCCTGCCCGTGGCAGGGGAGTTGGAACTAGATGATCTTTAAGGTCCCTTCCAACCCAAACCATTCTGTGATTCTGTCATTCTAAATGAACATTTTAAACCCCTGCTTCCCCTACAATTTCCATTACAATCCTTATTGACCAATTCTCTTTACAATATTAATAATGACGGGTATTTTGGGGACTGTTGGAGGGTTGTCTTCTCTCATTAGTACGAAAGAATGCTATCTGATGTGGTAACATCCCTTTTGTAGCACAGACCTGAATCTTCTGTTGCAATAATACTCCCGTACAGGAGTTTTGTGAAGATACATGTGTTAAAAGATTTTGCAGTACTATGGTGGTGCTGGGCACAGGAGTACCATGGATATGTCCTTACAAAAATCTATGGGGACTGACATTTAAAGTCAGAGTGTTCTTGTTCAGTTATTGCTCTATATGGAGTGTGTTCCTGAACATATAGGAATATAAAATGCATTAAATAAATAAATTGATATTCAGCTTTTGGTGGATTTGGAGATGGTGGGATTTTGTCAGTTGAAGAAGTTGAGTCTATCAGGGGTGTACAGCAATAAGCTTGGAGGCAGTCATATCCCTGGGTTGGGATTTTCTCTTTTTTTTTTTTTCTCATTCTTAATTTACTAAAAGAGATTTTGTATAGATCAACATACTCTGAAAGTTGTGATTTTTTTCTCAATATCCACAGGTCATTTTTTAAGAGGCCAGTCTTATCCACCCACTAGCATGTTTTCTTTCCTCTGGAGCAGGATGATTTTTGTCTTCTCCATTGGTAATATGGGGCACTGCTGGTATGAAGGCAGGGTGAGCCAAAATTCTGAGACCCTCAGACCCCCTCACCCAGTGCTTTAGAAAACCTCATTAGGGGTAAGTTTCTTAGGATTAAATTAATAGCAAATGTTATCCAGCTTGGCTGGTGGGAAGCTTCAGTTGAAGCAAGTATTTTCTGGCCTGTTCCTACTTTTTCCTGCCAAAATATCTTCTGAATCCACTAAATTAGGCTCTTTACCAGGTTTCCATGCTTTGTCTGATGTCAGATCTTCCAAATAAAAAGTGAAAATTATTTTCCTGTAGTTTTGTATAATGATCTAACTAAAACAATCCTTAAAAATTAAGTGTTTGGTGTCAAGAGCAAATGTACATTTAAAGTTGAGATAATCTCAGTGCCTGACCTATGGTGTATTGTTACTGTGTAACATAATGCCTTGCAATAGGTCCAGACTGGTTTTATGCCATCAAAGTAACTTAACTGATGCATTTATCTGCAAGGTTTTGGTGTGAACTAAGCAAATTACAGTAGGGGGTCATGACATTCAGAAGCTCTAGGTTAGGTTTCTGTTTGAAGCTTGAGAGCAGATGAAGCAGTTCAAGCAAGCAAAAGCATTCCTGTGTTTTAGTTTCTCACGTCATTGATCTTAGTTTAGTTGGTAATTGCTTTTAATGCACTGAAGACTCCCTCATTTTTTTCTTCATACTCATATAATGTTCAATATTACAGTTTTCATCACCCAAAATTTCACTGATATCCTTGTGGGACATTGTAGCTTAGCATCATATTGAACTAGTATATCATTCCTCATTGATATTTTTTAGAAGATGAAGGTGTTATGTGAAAGAAAATAATTCCGTTTTCTCCAACAATAATCACACAACATTTAGCAATTTTAAAAGTGTTCTCAAACCAATAGATATTGCAGCTTTTATTTGAGAAGCTTTTGCAATGTTAAAGAGACAATGCCAGCTTGAAGTTCATGCTGCAGTAAGGTGGTTCACCTTTTACTGCTGGTAGCAATGCACACTTTAATCCTGTAGGAATTAAGTTTGTAAGTTGGCTACATTCTGCAAATGTGCTGAGACTGAAAGGATCGAAGAGGAGGATCAGTCCCTGGTCACAGGACTGGTCTGTGGTTCCTGTGCAGGAAAATAATACTGCTGTGTTCGTGTTCCTGATACAATAGAGAGAAGGTTAATAGGGTGCAAAATTTCTTAATAAGAAAAAATGAAAGCTGTTTTGCTGAAGTGTTTGAAACAAGTTGACATGAAAATGTACCCAGGTTTTATTAGACCTCCTCAACTTCAAATACACTTACAAACAGACCTTCTGGTTTTACTGTGGCAAGTGAGTGCTTCTGAGCTCTGATTGGTATATTACATGACATGTCTGGAGGAGTTACAAGCTCTTGAAATGTGAATGGTTTGGTCTTTCTTATGTGTGTATGTATTGAGGGGTGGAGGTAATGAAATTGCACATTGACCTTTTGATATAGCAGCCCTAGCAATTGCTGCTGTAATAATCATCCACCTTTCAATTCCATGGGAGAATGGAAATTACAATTCTACAGATTGCTTCTAATTTTATGCATGAGCTTGTTTAGAGCCATCTATCAATGAAGAACATGTTGTCTCCTCATTGTGGCTTTTAAATAGCCTGTAGCATGCCCACTGTATTTGATGGTGTATGATGCTGAATCCAGGCTGACCAGATCAAGCCATCACTGCCATGTGCATCCTTGCATCATCCAGACTGAGTTGCTTTACTCCTCTACCCACAACAAAAGGTGGTGGTGAGCGCTGCTGCTTTTCCCAGGGGGGGATGAGTGATGGTCCTACCCTGAGCACTGGCCAGGGACGGAATGGGGCTGCCTTCTGTAAGGATTGTTCCTTACCACCCTCTTAAATTAAAACACTGTGATGACCTGAAATTAATCAGCTGATGATGATATGATGTGGCTTGTTGTGCTCAAAGGCACGATGGTACCTTTAGGGGCAGAGGTGTCTTTGAGAACAGTTTCTGACTTACCATGTGTTTGCTTGGGTTGGGTCCAGTTGGGTTTGGTTGATGAGTTTGTTTGTTTGTGTTTTGCATTTGGAATAAAGAGAGAGTGTGTGCTGATGTTTATGGTGAGAGAAGTCAGTGTCCCTCTGTGGCACTAATTCAAGAAATACTTTTTATCCACTTATCAGGTTTCATGTCTTGGCACCTTGCCTGAATCATGAACTGCTTTCCTCCAGAGGTGTATGACTTCAGTGAGCCAAATGTGGGGCTTTTTGCCAAGCCTTTATTCAAGCAATAGTCCCACGGCCTTTCTGTGGATGTTTGCTCAAGTGAAGTTGTGCTAAACCAGCTAACAGCTCCAGGAAGGATCAAAGTGCCAGTGGGCTGGCATGGGGGTCCGTGGGGCTAAAGGAGGGCTTGGGGTTGTGCTGTGACTGGGACTGTGCTATATGGAAACATGAAAGCAGAATTGTTAACATGATGGGATCGAGGTCAGGGAACAGAAAGCTGTGAGCAGATTTTGAGAGGGGCCAAAGATGAGGTCAAAGGGTCAGCCATGCGAGAGGACTTCTAGCAGAAGTTAGTGGTAGGACAGAAAAAAAGTAATGAAAATGTTGTAAGACTGAAGTTAGCGGGCATGGTGCTGCATCACGCTCAAGGCATAGTGATGGTGACATTACCATGTGTCTTACCTCAGAGGCCTCAACCTGAATGCTTAGAGGCATTGAATTGTCTTTGTGCTCCTAGAATTGATTGCAGTGGATCCAGGAGATAGTGTGTTTGGAGGATATCATGGAGAAAGTTGCATTGCTACCCATATACATTGCCAGTTTAAATACAAGCAAAAGCAGTTAACCAATTTTTGCAAGTTATTATTTTAAATTTCATATTATTTTTCTGTCTTACCTTTCTGTACATCCACCTTAGGACTCCTGAATCCAAAAGAGCAGAATTGGTCTTTGTTTCCCTGGTATGTAGTGAGCGTGTTTGTAACAAAGAGATGGGCACTGCTAAGAGGAATCCTGTGGAACAGCTCTTCCCATGCCCTAAAAATACCTAAAGCAAATTCATATCAAAAAGGAGGCTGAAAGCAATGTACGGGAATCAGAAGATACGAGTGAAATTTGGCTTCAGTGACATTAGCGGTAAAACTTCTTGGATTACTATGGAGCCAGGGTTGCAGCTTTTAATTTCATTTCCATCCATTAGATGTGCGGCCCGTTCCCCATGTAAGATGAACAGTGACACTTTCCCATCACTGCACAGCGCTGCAGGGGTCACTGGAAGTAAAGTCCACAGTAAGTCCGGGTACTTACTTGGTTTACAAAGTATTGTTTTATTGCTGGCTTATCATGGGGTAGAAAGTGTGGGGAGGTTTCCCAGCTGTTTCCAGACGCCTCCTGCATGGACTCTCCCCTTCCTGACAGCTGAGGCCACATCACCCTGGCTGCCATACCAGTTGTCCTGCCAAACAAGACAGATAGCCACAAAAAACCTCAATGTCTTTACTGTGTGGCCTTAATACCCCATCTGTCTAGCATCTTGCAGCTTTTAGAGATGAACAATTTCCCTGCGGGATAGAAAATATTCCCTGGACTGTGGATCCTAGGGGATTAGGGGTGCTAAATATGGGGCCACTAGCTGGAGAGGCTGTTTGCATCTTAGGCAGGACTTTTTGTTTGTTATCAGAAATGCACAGGTTTTGAAATGTATTTTCTGATATAGCTTCTCTTCATTTATATTGTTAAGTTACTGTCTCTTAAAGTTTTTCAAGCAGCTGTTTATCATTGTGGAAATATATCTTCAGCTGAGAAGAGCAGATGGGCACCTCACTCCAGACTCGGTGGGGAATTAGCTTTGTGAGTCTGTCTTATAAGCAAACTGGATTTAGGACCTGGAGTTTGCCTTTGTTTTGGAAGCAATATTATGCATTCAGCCAGAGTACTACCCTGTCAGTGAGTAGTAAGGCTAGCACAGTAGTTTATGTACATATATGCAGTGCATAGAATCTGTGCATCAGGTACATTTTCCTGTGATTGTCAGTGTCCAACACATTCTCTTTTGGGTCAGTCAAGTTACTAACTACATTTTAATATAAATTCTGATGCTTGTCTCTTCTGTCTAATATTGCATATGTCTATGCATATAGGCATATCTGCATGTATCTGGGAAAATTACATTAGAATTTTGCATGGATAAAGAACATAGTAAAGTAAAATTCACCTGGAAAATTGACTTGAGAGGACAGGAGACAGCAAGTAAAAGTTACTAGCCTGTGTGTTAGTAGACAAAAAGGTAATGCCCTGCCTCCCTGTTTATAGGATTCTTCCTATTTACAGGATTCAGTTAAAGCACTGGTGGTGCTTAAATGCTATCATATGTCAAAGAGTATGTAAGGAGGGAACATGCAGGTTTGGAAGAGGCTGGCCAGATTGGTAGCCCTGTCTGTGCAGTCTCCCTGCATGCGTGATTACACTGCAGGGTGGCTGCAGCTGTGCACATACCAGCGGAGCTGGGCATCACACCTGGGCAGGGAGGCAGCGTACTCGCACCTGGAGGGGGAAGGTGGGGTTTAGGCAGTGTAGGACTGCGATATTAGAAACGAGGCATTTCATTGCTAATGCCGTTAAGAGGGATTTGTGGAGATGCAGCTGTGCAAAGTGATTTTGACAGCTGGATCCATTCTGTGTTACCTCAGAGAGGGCTTCTCCCATCCCTCCACCTTAAACACCATCTGCTCTTCTACCACGATCTCTCTATCTTCACCCTCCCTACACAAGCACCTGCCTTCCTTTCCACTCCGGGGCAGCAGCACCGCACTCCCACCTTTTCCCTCCCCAGGTAGGCTTCTCACACCATTGGCAACCAAAGATTATTCCTTCCCTTTCTCCCTCAGAAATAGCAGCCTCTTCCCATCCGCTCCCTCAGAGCCAGACAGCAGAGCCCAGAGGCCTGTGAGGTGGTGCAGGAGGAGGCGTTTGGCTGCTCGGCCAGCCATTCTTTGTGCTGCCTGGGGAAAAGGCAGCAGGCTGAATGGAGGCACTGGGTTTGACTCAACATCTGCCAGTTAGGCCATGCTGCTTTAGCACATTCCAGCCATGAACAGCGTAAAATGATATACCAGGAGTACAGATGTGGTTTGCTTGCTGGCACTTAGCTTCCCAACATTCCTGATCCATGCAACATGCACATCATTCTTTTTTTTTTTTTTCCTTTGATTGAGAATGATGAATAAGGGATAAATGCTTTTCTGCTATGTAGGGAGTTGGGTCGATTCTCTCTCTCAGCCAAAGAACAGAAGTTGTGGTACAGCTTCCACGCAGTCAGAAATGCGAAGTGTTGCATGCCTGTAAAGGTATCTGCTGCACTGCTTGCATAGACTGCTGTGTATATGCAAGCATATATGCATTTTTAGCTGTTGTGCTCTTAAAATGCCATGTATATTCATGCTGTAGAAAGCCAAGTATCAGGATACTAGGAAAAAGAGAGTCACAGAATCACGGAATAGTTGAGGTTAGAAGGCACCTCCGAAGACCATCTGCTCCAAACTCCCTGTTTAAATCAGGGTCAACTACAGCGGGTTGCCCAGGTCCATATCCAGTTGCATTTTGAGTATCTCTAAGGATAAAATTCCTGAATCTTGTGGGCAATGCTTTGCAGCATTTGACCATCCCTAAGAGTAAAAAATGTTTTTTATGATGTTTAAATGAAAATCCACGCATTTCATTTTGTGCCCATTACTTCTTTTTTTTTAACTGTACACTGTTGAGAAGACTGGCTCTATGTTCTTTTTACCCCCATCAGGTATTTGTATACATTGATAAAATCCCCCAGAGCCTTCTCTTCTCCAGGCTGAACAGTCCCAGCTCTCAGCCTTTCCTCATATGACATATGCTTCAAAACCTTAACCATCTTTGTGGCCCCTTTGCTAGACTTACTCTAGTATGTCCATGCCTCCCTTGTACTAATGAGCCCAGAACTGTGCAGCACTCCAGTTGTGGCCTCATCAGAGCTGAGCAGAGGGTAAGGATCACCTCCCTCCACCTGTTAGCAATGCTCTGCCTAATGCAACCCAGGAGGCTGTTGGCTGCCTTTGCCACAGGGGCATATTGCTGGCTTATGTTCAACTTGGTGTTCACCAGGACCCCAAGGTCCTTGTCTGCAGAGCTGTTTTCCAGCTGTTTGATCCCAGCCTGTGCTAGGGCTTGGGACTTGGTTTTATTCCTTCCCAGGTGCAGGACTTGTCATTTCCTTTAGCTGAACTTCATGAGGTCCTTGTCAGCCTGCTTCTCCATCTTCTTGAGTTCCCTCTGAATGGTAGCATATCCATCTGGTGTATCAGCCAGTCCTGCCAATTTTGTATCATCTATGAACTTGCTGAGGGTGCACTCTGTCCCATCATCCAGGTAATTAATGAGGATGGTAAACAGTATTTCGTAGGCCCCAGAACCAACTTAAGGGGTGCACCACTAGTAACCGGACTTCCGGCTGGTTTTCATGCCACTGACCCACAACCCTGTGAGCCTGACAGTTTTCAGTCCAATTCACTGTCCAGTTATCTTGTCTGTACTTCATGAGTTTGTCAGTACAAAATGCAGTGAATACCTCAGTTGTTTCCATGTCATTTGTCAGCTGGTCCCCATTCCCATTCAGCAGCAGGCTTGCATTTTCCCCAGTCTTCCTTGCGCTGAGGATCTATTCATGGAACCTCTCGTTGTCTGTCACATCCCTTACCAGATTAAACTCCAGATGGTCTTTGGTTTTCCCAACCCCTTCCCTGCATGCTCAGACTGTTTCTACATTTCCCGTGTCCCTGCTTCCATCTCTTGGACACTTCCTTTTGTGTTTGAATTCGGTCAGCAGGTCCTTACTCATCCATGAAGGCTGCATGCCACCTGTGCTTGACTTCCTGCTTTTAGGGATGGGCTAATCTTGAGCTTGGAGGAGGTGATCCTTGAAAACCATCCAGCTCTTGGACTCCTCTTAGCTCCAGGATGCTCCCATGCAGTTCTTCCAAGCAGATCCTCAAACAGGCCAAAGTCTGTTCTCCTGATGACCAGGGCTGCGATCCTCCTGTGTGCCTTGTTCTGTCCTCTCAGGAACCTGACCTCCACCATTTCATGGTCCTGCAGCCAAGGCTGCCCCCAGCTTTCACATCCCTGATCAGTCCTTTCTTGTTGATGAATATCAGATCCAGCAAAGCTGGTCATAACTGGAAAACTCTCAAACAAAGGAGTTTTAAAGCTTACCTGTGAATAGTGCTGGTGGTAGCTTTTATTTATTCTTTTTTTTTTTTCTTTCTTGAATGAAAGTTCACATCACCATTCCCTGTAAGTCTTGGTCCAGGCGGTTTGAAGTGTGACCTGCTCTGCTTTTGGGGGTGCCATTGCATGAACACTCCTCTGATCCACTAAATAGTATGCTATAATTCTGTGCAGGGGCACCTACAGTAGCAAAGCCACAGTATAGTTACTCGTAGCCAAAATTTTACACATCATTTGGAGAAAATATGGCTTTGAATGTGGAGTATGCAAGCACCATTCCTTCTGAAAAGCCTTTTTAAAGGTACACCAAAATTAAGGACATAATGAAAATAATAATCTTGTTCCCTCACTTTGCAGGGAGGTTAGGTTGCTTTTTTTGACTTTACTGCATGCTTGTGACATTGATCTTACTCTGGCCTGTTACCTGTACCAGTATGGCCATATGTCTTCCTGAAACTTGGTATTGGGAAGAGACATCAGTTCAGAACTGCCTCAGGTCTCACATGTAATACTGCTTTTACCAGGTTTAGTTCCACTTTGTTTCCTAGAGCTGCATTCTTTCCCGAGGATGAGCCAGTGTTTGGCTCCTAGCTTTTTCAGAAAGTGATGGTGGTGATGTAATCAGTTCCTTACTGCCAGTGTGTCAAATCTCAGTTGGCTAGTGCAGCAATAGATTAAAAACTTAAGTGGGTAGAAAAACAGCTTTAATTAATTAAGATGGCTCATAATTATATCTAATGTTACTGTTCTCTGAGGACATAGATCGTCACCCACGAATATGCTGCATTAGTTTGAAAAAGACTAATTTCTCCAAAAGGGAAAGATAATTTTATATAAAAAGTTAACCAGTAACAGCCTATTTAGATATTTCCATATGTGTCTTTTATTGCAAGTGGATGCTGTTATAATGGTTCATAAATGATGGGTTACAATAAATAATACAATTCTGCCTTTCTCTGCATCTGTCTGAACTCAGAGACCTCAGTTGAGTGGCCTTGGTGAAACTGGGGACAATATTTGCCCCAGGATATGTTCAGGTAAGTAATTTTTTTATTGATAAGAAGCTGTGCAGACCGTAGTACAATGCTAAATGTTCATGTTCTTCAATATCATCCCTTTCCCCCAGAGCATTTTTATGACTATCCAAGCTGTTGATCACAGTCCTTTTACATGTTCGAATTAATTTTCTATCTCTAGAGGCTACAGAGACTAAAAATCTGATATCTCTTAGAAAATTAAGTTTCAGCATTCATCTTTATTATCTCTTTCTAGATCTGTGGCACTCCCTCTGGTGAGTACTTGCCAGGAATGCTTTTCATGGGTATTTATAGCAGTATTTCTTTTGTAAACTCAGTCTTTTTTGATAGACTTTGGCTTTTGGGCTTGTTTTTATTTCATATCTCTACTTAGGTTGTATGAGACCTCTGACATGCAGTAATCCACTGGAATGAGAGAAGAGGGGTCAGTTTACTATAGGTTTACACAATTTTCGGGCTTTATGCAAGTTTTGGGGTATAACTTAAACAACTTTTTCACTATCATTATTGTTCAAGTCTTCCAGATATTTTATAATATATTCTAGTAATTCATATTCATATAAATATATTCATAATATATTTATCATATGAGTTATCTGGCCGAGCAAACCATCTGGGTGAAAATGAAGATTAAGTGCGTGAAATATTGAAAATGCATTGGTAGGAGTGTTTCTGTAAGCTGTGTATATAGGAGGAGAGGGAACTGATTGATGGCTCGACCTGTCTATGTACATTCCCTTGCATGAAGATCTCTGATCCAGAATTTTGGGTTGCTCTAATAATAGTTTAAGTTAACCAAGGCTGACCAGTAAGAGAGTTCAAAGTTTCTTTTGTAAGTCGTGTTGTCCTTTTGCTGATCTTTCTGTTGCTGTTGTGTACATGATGCCTGATATGACTTTTCAAATGTGGGCAATTTCCCAGCACTAATTACTTGGAAATGTCCTTATCTTGAAGAAATAAATAGGAATGTTAGGTGGTGCTTGTGCATCATACCTGAGCACCCCTGTGCATCCATCCTACTAATCAGGACTATATCCTTCTCTCACCCAAAACCAAGCATATGCTCTCTTGCTTTCCTGTGAGGGAACTTCAGCAGATGTGTAAGAGTCCATTACACAACTGCAAATTTAGCTTCTTTCAGAGTCCTAAGCTTTAGTCAAAATTGCTGACTGACTTTCCCAAATTGCTGGCGTTTGTCATACATTTTTGTGCAGTTTTAAGCCACAGGAAGTGTCTCATAGCTGATAGCCTCATCCCATTCATTATTTTTTTTTACTCCTTGACCTCAATTTCAGCAGATCTAGGCCAAAAAGTTTGTTTTACATGGTAATTTGGTAATTAACACTACTTAATAATCACTGAATAACTTAGGGGATGAAGGTGGTGAGCCTGTTTTTGTTTTCTTCCTTCAGCTGATTCATGTTGGTTTTCATCCCTCTTCTCTTCCTTTTATTTCATTTTCCTCACTTCTTCATTTCTGAACTTGTGATGCTTACAACTAACGTGAAAAAAGAGGGCCCCGCAGTGCAAATGCTGCTGAGATTACTACTACCTGTAGTAACTTCCAAGCAGCTGCAGTATTCAGCGTGCTATACTGTGCTATGTGTTATGATAGCTACCCAGATATCAGTAGTGAGATAGCGAATTTAACAATAGCTCAAATATGTTCCCTTGAGCTCTAGTGACTGGAGTGTTGACTGTGAATAAATACTCTGATTACATGGTGATTAAGCATTCTATAGTCTATGTGAGGTATACCCAACAAGATAATGGAAAATGGAAAAGGAAGACTGCTTTTCTTTGTTTGCAGGTATTCAGTTTGGCTGCAAGAAATGAAAAAGGTAAGGAAAATTATGGGAGAGAAGGTCAGGACACTCTCATGATAAGGATCACAGTGTTTGTTTCCTCTTGTGATTGGGCAGCATTAAAATTCTGATCATCACAGCAGCACGCGTGGCATCGGTGCCTTCCAGGAGCAAGCAAATACAATTCAACAGTGGATCATGCTGTTGGGAAGGAAGGGGGAGTCCACATTAAAGCTCTTAGCATTTCTGCACTGACTTAGGGTTCCAGAATAGTGTATTGTCTCACAATTATTTTCTTTAGAGTTGATCCAGTGAACTTTCCTCCACTTCTGCTATCCCACATCTGTTTTGTTAGACAGCTGTAACTGGTTTAGAGTCATCATCATAAAAAGAAACCTTTTTATTTCAAAGCATTCTGTAGTTTTGGCAGGGAATGAAATGGCCACTTCAGCACTGGTGACAGAAAAATCTGCCTTTAATTGACAGAAATAGCTTTCTCCAGACTCTTGTTTAGGCACACTATCTGAGAATATGTATGCCCTGCAATACCCTGGGGGTTAGCTTGTAGCATAGAAATACAGTTTAATCTTTTATACTTTTGTAGTTGTCTTTGCTGTATTTCTCTATGAATTTTTCTCTCTCTTCTGCTGTAACACTTCATTCAAGTTCATGCACTGCTATGCTGCAATGCTCTATTGCAGTTTCTCCTTCTCTCCTTTATCTTTTGCAATAAAGCGCTTTAAGTTTTTTTAAAATAATTTGAGTTTCTCTGCTAGTATTTTTTCCAGGATCCTTGTTTCCTATTTTGAACATAAACTCTGTGGAACAGAGTGCTTTTACAACCCAGGAAATTCCAGAGGCTCAGATCTGACCTGCAGCAACTTCAGGTCTACTGAAATAACTTTGGAGAGCAGAATGTTATTTGATGAACTAAACATCATCAGTGCAGCCTCTGAATGCTCTCTTCCTACTCTTAAACCAGTGTGGAAAACAGGTAAAATGCGTTTCACCGTTTTTGTCAAGCATCGTGAAATATTTTCCAAATCTCTAGTGCCTTCTGAAGCTGCAGACTCAGCCTCTAGTAAGAGAGAATGTAGAGCTGCCTCTGGGCAGTGGGGATGGCAAATTTCTGCAGCAATCTTCCTCTACAGACATTCTGCCTCCCTCTGTTCTCCACAAATCCACGTCAAACCATTGAGCATGGAATTTACAAGCCATAAAACTGTGTTATTCAGTTATGAAGTAACAACCTCATCACTGTGACTTCAGCAAGGGCTCATAAAAGCCAGCATTAGATTTATAAGCAGAGGAACTGCCGGCTATGTCTAACATATGGTTCACAGTGACAGTTTTGCTGGTTTCTGTCACTTGATAAGGTAAAACTCTGGTTAGGTATGCTGTGGAGAGTCTTTCTTTGTAAATGATTAAATGGGTTAAAAACAAATTCAGGCATTTCATATGGAGCACTTTGCCTGGGGAGATAGTATTGCCCCCTTGGATGTGGTTTTCGACATTTCAAATGAACTTTCAGGTTCTTTTTCCTGAAAGCAGGTGTGATACAGAAAGCTGCTGTTCTTCCATGTGACGGTTTGGTCACTGTCCTATGGATAGTTTAGCAATTTTCTCTTCTTTGATGCTCCTTCAGCATCAAAGTGGTATGTTCACCCTGTGGGTAAAGTAGAGGACTAGGGGCTCGGCCGGCCTGCCTTTGGAAGGGCCAGAGTCACACTTTGCTTTTCGGGTAACTATTACATATTTTTTGAAAGACAGAGGCCACATTTTCCTTTATCTATTTCTTCAGGAGCTCAGTAAATCCACATGATCTTTCAAAACTAATTGCCAGTGGCTCAGAAAGTTCATTTATTCCTCTCTCACTCGAGGCTGCATTTCATAGCATGTATTAGTGGCCTGCAAAATATTGATGAAGACATCAAGCAGTTTTTTTCCCTGCAGGAGTATAAAAAGGGTGAAAGACACTGAGATCCCATATATCACCCACAGATATATATATAGCTGGAGAGTAATCACACTGATTATTTTGAATATTTTAGGAACTGCTCTGAGGCAAAAAACTGTTACTGTAGTCTGGAGCCTGTTATTATGAACAAGCTGTAACAGGGATGTTGAGAGGTCTTTCACATTACTTCAGAACAGCTGTTGCCCATTAACCATGCCAGGACCCTCTAATATTGCAGAAGATTTTAAAAGGCATTTAAAGATCATTTAGAAGGCGTTGAAAGTCACCTGCGTGACCCTGCAGATCTTGCTAGTCCGTGGCTGCCTGCTTGGATACTTCCGTTTTACAAATTAGCCTTGTCCTATTTCAGTAGTCATGAAATTATGATGTTTGTAATTTAAAACATTGAGACTTCATGTTAATACTGGCATAATTCCTATCCTTTTGTCTGGCTACATGAAATCCTGTAGCTCATGGAAAAGTGGGATGTGGTCTCATTTTTTCTCAAGCAGTGATCTGTTGACATGAGTCAGCAACAGTTGAAGAGAGGCTGTATCTGCTTCTGTTTGCAGTGATTGCCTAGCCATTTCTTCTCTATCGTTTGCAATTACTTGTCTCAAAATTAAGGAAATACAAAGATGCCTGTTCTGGTTTTGTAATGTTGTTCAAAGTCTGATTCCACACCATTATGAAAATCATATAATACCGAGCATAACATTATACAACACAAGTTTACAAATGAGAGTATTTCCAAGAAGAACATTCATAATGAACTTACCGAAGTTAATAGTTCCTGACATTAATGTCTGCCTGAAGGTCAGAGTGCCATGAGTCTGGTTTGAATGAGGGACGTTTTGTGTTTTGTCAGATGCCTGGTGTGGCATGGGCACATCAGTGCTGCCAGCATGTGTGTGTACTGCAAATAATTTAATTCTGAGGTTGTACTGAGCATTGCAGTGTGGGAGTGATGCTGAATTATGTTTCAAAATGGAACAAGATGTGGAACATAAAAGGGGGAGTGGAAGCAACTCTTCAGCAGGCAGCTTCAGGGGCGGGAGCTGTGCAACAAGGACAGGGCAGCGCTCTGTACTTCTCAGGAGTGTTGTGAACATTAGCCATACCCCCTTGGAAGTGGTCTGAGTATTTTGTTCTCCTCTTGATGGATGCCAGGAAAAAAGGGCACAACAGTCTTTTCTTCTAATTGCTTCTAACTTTTCCTCCAAGGAATGCCTTTTGAGTGGCAATGTCAAAAAGACACTTTAACACATAAAAAATTAGGGTATTAAAAAAAAAAAAAACTGTGTGAAAACATATTAAGACGGTGACACGCATCGAAAAATATGTCACAAACACTTCTTACTAATGCAGCATGAAAATGTGGTGATATTTGAAGCAGCTAAAACATTAATTTTATCCTTACGAGTACCTCGTAAGTGCCGTGATAGCTCTGGAAACAGGGGAAGATGTTGCTGAACACATGAGGAGAAATGGTGAGCTTTCATTGCATGTTGTAACTTTGCAGTTTTTATTTAAGAAAGGGTAACAAAAGTCTTTTGCAGCCCTATTAGGCAGTATTATCACTTGGAGGTTCCAAATTACTCTAGTAGTCTGCATGGGCTTTGTGATTATTAATCATTGATTAGGATTAATTGGGACTATACAATTCTGTAGATACCATAGCACTCCAGTTTGTGGCAGGTACACAGAGTGCATTTGCAAGGCTGGAAGCTAAAGCTTTTTGCCTTTTGTACAAATTGATGAATGCAGCATGAGCGTGGACCCTGCTGCGTGTGAGTACAATAAAGGATAATGATGCATGCTATTAAAAACTGAAATTAATTAAGCACAGACTTCTGTGTCTGCTGCAGCAGACTGCTGTGGGCTTGGGTGTGCCCTCTCCTGCGGGATGCGTATGATCTTCCTGAGCCACACTAGCATCGGTGGGACTGCAGAGAAGGCTGGAGGCACTACCAGCAGACCCCTTCAGCTCTCCAAGAAAACTGGCAGAACCTGGGAACTAGGAGCTCAAAGCCTCCTTTCTCCCATCCAAAATTCCAGGTAGATGTTGAACACATACCTCACTGAATTTAATCAGTTTGTTTCATCATTATCTTTTTTAAATGTTTACTGCATGTTTTAATTTTTTTTAGCCTCTCGAAGCATTTCTCTAAAAGATGGTATAAGTTTTCTATTGATTTTATCATGGCCTCCATTTCAAATCAGACAATTCCTACTTATTTATTTCTGTAAAAATTGCTCAGAAGTCAGTTTTATGCTGGCACATCAGAAAATGAGACCAGTTGTACTTCAGAACAACACTTCAAAGATTTTATTGATTTTTGTTTTTTTCAGAAGAATGTTTCATCAAGGGCTTTCAAGTGAAGTTCTTTCTTCAACACTTCTTGTGATATATCATGCTCTAAAAAGGCAAAATATTGTCTTCTTAAATGATTGACCACCTAGGGCAAAGGCATCAGTGACTCAGGAGTTTCAAAAACATAGAGTAAGTTGAGACGGAAGTGTATTAGTAATGCAGATTGTTCTGCCTATAGCCTTTAGAAGTATATCTTTGCAGGAAGCAAAATATGAAGGCAGGTTTTAGTTAAAGATATCTTCTCTGAGAATATCTGTGTTCACCTCTTTGTGTGGATGTGTGCACATTTTAATCAATTTCTATCAGAGAAAACTGAGTGTCGTAATGTGATGAGCATTTCGTGTGGGTCTTATTTTTTAAAAACAAAGATCAGGCAATGTATTTTGTGAGATTATATTCATTACACCTGAAAAAATAATTTATATGTTTTGTATAAGATTACACTCATAAGTCTGTGGAAATGCTCTCAAAGTCGTATGTGTTTATGGATAGAGAGAAGGGTGAAAGGGAGCAAGGAGGGTTGAGGGGAAAAAACAGTCTACTGTGAGATATGAGTTAAGGGCTTTATTGTGCATCTTCAGGGTCTGACTGTATTACTGGAGATGAGCCATGACATAGTTCTGCACTTTTTCTGGAGGAGTGCTGATAAAACCTTGTCACACCAAAGCAGAGGGGTCCACGATAGAGATGGATTAGGGAAGCTCCTTGAGAAACATTTATAGTGCTCTTAAAAAAAAAATAATCTATAGGATTATTAATCATATCCATCTGCCTTTAAAGCTAGACTTGATTAACTACCATGGCCTGGAATTTATCCTTTTAATCCCGTGCCTGGAGTGAGAGCTCATGGGCTGACCACCATGCCTCTGGGGAGGAGCAGTGGCAGCTGCTGCTCAGCGCACTCCAGGGCTCTGGGGCTGGGCTGGCACACCACCGAGCTTGTGGTGAAACGTGTTTTGGGAGGAAGGATCAGATCTGCTCAGTCCCATTCACAGTCCTATCAAGCATCCATAGGAATAATATCTCTTCCAAAGACTTCATTTCTTCCTTTTTTTTTCCTTTTTTTCTTTCTTTTTTTCCTTTTCCTTTTTTTTTAGATTAATGACTACACTGACAGCTTGGGATGAGTTTTTCCAAGATGGATATCTTCCCTAAGCCATGTTCTTTTAATTATTTTCTTTGGGAAAATGGTGACCAGAAAATTTCAGGCATTTCTGGGAATAAAACAGGGGAAGAAAATGTTTGTTTTCTGATCTTGATAAATGTGGTGACTTTTTTTTTTTCCAGTAGCTATTATTCCTCTGTATTTTGATGGGGACTTGAAATTTGTCAGGGGATGTTTGGTGCTGGGGTTGAGGGGCTGAAATTCTGATAAGAAAGTGCTTTTTTATGTGCCCCTCTTAATGCTTGTCTGAGAGAAAAGCTGTGTGTTTGTCCATGTTCAGTGGATGCTCCCTGGATCTCCTGCAAGTGCTGCCGTGCAGAGCACCTCCTGGTTGAGGCTGAAGAAGACTTTCCCTGGAGTGGCACCATGGCTTCCATGGGGAACACAGGCCTGCATGTGCTTTCCATAATATCGCTGCTGACTCAGTGGTGTAGGGGATCACCGATCTGTGTAAGAGAGACACCAAATTGACCAGCAGACCTAATAGGAATGGACTGCTTAGAAGGGAGCCGTACGCTGTACCCCTCCATCTCAAAGTAGTGGGTGATGTGGAGCCTTGCTGCCTTAGGCATGTGAACTGGAGCGTGCACCCATGCATCACTGGTTGCTACGGCTTTTGGGGTCTCTGGTTCACTCCTCTCAGATTCCTGACTCATGGGTCATAGTACTCAGAATACCCAGAACTGGTGGCATGAAGTTGGAAATCACACTCCTGTGGTTAAACGCAGCCAGCAGTGGCCATTAACAGCGGGGGTCCTCTTTTTTGTGTGCCCCCCATTTAGGTTTGTTTCTGAGCTGTGAAGTGCCTAGCGATTTTATCTACTGGATGTTTGAGGGTGAGGTAACTGATACACACCTCTGGAGAGATTTTAAATGAACTAGGCACTTTGTCTCATGAAATTGAAATGTATGCAGATGGCGTTTTTTCTTACATAAAGGATGATCACGTGACGGTGCCCTGGCAGTCGCATTTATCCTTATTAAACAAGGGACAAAGGGGCAAGCTTGGTTGTGGCCCCACAGCAGCACCAAATGGTTATAGAGGGGAAAAAAACATAAATCAAATCCTACTGTGTTTTACCTCTTTGTTCCTCTTAAGCTGTACTAGCTTGGGAAGGGTTTGGGTGAGGAACAAGGAGAAAGAAATACCTGCAAAATTCAAGCTTGTTCTAAAAGGTGAGAGCAAGCAGTCGTACCTTCAGGTTTTTGAAAAGGAGGCAGAAACAATGCATTCCTACAAAATTGGAAGAGTTGCCAGTGTTGTCAAGTTGCAGCCTGTAACAGCTGATGTCCAGCTTGTGGGAGGCACATGAGCGCTGTGTCTCTGATTTTGAGTGAGCTGACAGGAAGAAAAAAGATGAAACATGCAGTCTTGTCCAGAAGAAAAAGAATAGTGAATATTTTTTTTAAATCCCACCCCACGCCCACGCCTCAGTTAGGAGGAACCAAAGTACTCCCGAGCCAATTTAGCTCTCTGCCTCTCACTAAAATGTAGTACAAACCACTTCAAGCCATGTATGAGAAGCCCCCATTACTCCAGTGAGGGCAGCGTATTGACAGCAAGGCAGGCAGACCAGGAGGCTGATCCATTTTTCCTTAAATCCAACTTGCTATAGTTACAGAGGTGATGTTAAATGCCAGTAGCTGGTTAAAACTTGTGGCAGTTGTCCCCAAGATCCTCAGCCCTCTTGATGAGATCAGATGCTGTCAAAGTCTTGGTCAAGTCTTGGTTGCCAGGTATGGCAAGGGGGAATGAAATTAGGAAATTCCTGCAGGTTGTTGGACCTTGGCCGGGTGTGAGCAGGTCCTCAGTGGACCAGGGTGTGTGATCCCCAAAGTTCTCAGACAGGAGCTGGAGAAATGAACAGTCCCAAGCCCTCACTTGCTGCCTCCTACTCCAGGGTGGGTATTACCATACCAAATGATGGGCATCCAAAAATGAGATAATTCAGTAGCTCCTGACAGCAGATAAACATCTTAATTAATTCTGAATCCGCTGAATGTAGATGGAGCCTGTGTGACAGGTTTAGTAAGATGCCTTATTTTCAGGCAGCTAAAAACCAAAGACGTGACCCTCTTCAGCATGTTCACATCCTAGTCCTGAATTTGTTTACATCACATTTCCCGAAGAAAAAACAGTCTTATCTTCTGCGATCAATACAGTTGGGTGTCTTCTTTGTCCTGGGTCCTATGTGCATGAAAAAGAAGAGGAGGTTATCCTGACAAGATGGCATCCAACACATGCAATGGCAAGCTAAATTTACAGACTGTTGAGAACAGCCCTGTGGAGAAGAACATGGGGGTAGTGATGGATGAAAAATTGGACATGAGCCAACAGTGTGTGCTCACAGGCCAGAAAGTCAACTGTATCCCGGACTGCATCAAAAGAAGTGTGACCAGCAGGTTGAGGGAGGTGATTCTGCCCACTTGTGAGACCCCACCTGGAGTGCTGCGCTCAGCTCTGGGGTCCCCAGTAGAAGAAAGGCATGGACCTGTTGGAGAAGGTCCAGAGGAGGGCCACAAAAATGGTCATGGGGCTGGAGCACCTCTCCTATGAGAAAAGGCTGAGAGTTGGCGTTGTTCAGCCTGGAGAAGAGAAGACTCTGGGGAAACCTCATTGTGACCTTTCAATATATAAAGGAGGCTTATAAAAAAGATGGAGAGAGACTTTTTACCGGGGTTGGTAGTAACAGATCAAGGTGTAATGGTTTTAAATGGAAAGAGGGGAGGTTCAGATTAGATGTAAGGAAGAAATTTCCTACAATGAGGGTGGTGAGATACTGGGACAGATTGCCCAGAGAAGTTGTGGATGCCCCATCATTGGAAATGTTGAAAGTCAGGTTGGATGGTGCTTTGAGCAACCTGATCTAATGAGATACATCGCTGCCAATGGCAGGGGGGTTGGACTGGATGATCTTTAAAGGTCTCTTCCAATCCAAACCACTGTGTGATTCTGTGATTCTAAAACAAGTTAGCATAATAACCAGCAGCTGAACTGACTTGGCCATTGTAAATTTCCAGAGGTTTTATATGCAGGAGGGAGTGAAGAAGCATGAATGAGTTCCTCAGGGGCTGATAGGAAGATGCATCTTTGAAAGTTAGGTAGCAGGCTAACTATGGTGGTCATGGACTGCAGATCATAGGTCATAATTTACCACTGTAGTCATCGACAGTTTGATAGCACGTAAGAAGTTATGAGTGAACCGTAATAAATCATACAGGTTTTGAAAGTCCTTACATTTGATATGACAGAGCAGAGCGGGTCAGTAAGTGACACATAGGTCAAAGGCGTGGGCCTGGAAAATGATGTCTGCAGGAGGTTTCAGGATGGATATGAATGGTACAGAAGTCCACGTAACAGGTAGAGATGACAGCTTAGGCTGCATTTCAGCTGTACAGATGGCTGTGAAACTCTGTATTCTATTATCCAGAGAGAATTGTTACAGCTTATGCATGGTGTAACAAATACAGCAACTGGAGTGAGAGAACGCTGCCAATACTATAGGCCAGAAATATGGTAACAGGACCCTAGTAAATCCCATTTCATTTTCTCCATATCAATACATCTTTTGTCATAGATACCTGATCTCACTGGATACAGTGAAGCCCAGCATTTGTCAGCTATTAATCGAAATTATCTCCGGTCTGGAGTATTCAGCAAAGCTTTGATGCCTCACTGCAAGGTAGAGACAGTTTCTTAATGGCTGCTGTTGGGTTGCATGAGGAAGTATGCAGAGAAGTATGTGGGCATTGTGACAAGGTCAGGTTTGGTGATTTACTCCATTTTCTTCCTGTTTAGTATTGCAGAATATCAATCTTTTCAGTCCTCAGAAATGTGGCACTTGTACAAGGTTTGTGGCGGTCACATTGGTAAGGAGCTTGGCACACTGTTGGCCCTGCAACTTATTCTTGAACAAGGGAAAGCAGGCAAACAAGGAATTTCAGACTCTCACCCCTGAAAGCCATGAGCATGGCCTTTTAAAATAAACGATTGTCATATGTTTGGTTTTAAGGCACCTCTAAAGAACTTACATGAGTAATAAAACTTGAAGTCAATTTTATTAGAGTTCTACCTTTGGAACAGAGCAAGGCTTCTGTAAAGGTCATATTTGTTCCTGAAATCAAAAACTGAATCCCCTTCTCCGGCATATTTCTTACCATGGAAAATCTTTTTCTTGTGCTGTAACTCTGAATAACTTTTTCAAAGCTACTCTTTTCTTTCTGACTACAGTATATCAGAGCTGCCTGACCTGCAGCCAACATACCGTTCAGTTCCACTTCAGTCTTGTTTGCTTTGTGTGTGTGTGGACATGGGTGTGCAGGACAGCATACTTCCACCAAGACAGCTTTGTCAGATTAGCATCCTGACCTGGGCTCTGGACCTCGGGACCCAGAGCAAGCGAGATGAGTTGTGAGTGGCACGGTGCCTTTGTCCCTTGGTCCATTACAGGGCTGGCAGAGCTACACACAGCCCTTGCCCAGGGCACAAATTTCAATTACAATGTAGCCCATTATTTTTAACAACCAAATGCACACAACATGCTTGTTAGAAAACAGAGATAATGTAGTGATGCTTGTCTTCTTCCAGGCATTTAGGTCCGTATGTAACTTCAGAGATGTGAGGGTTTGCACCAAGTGCTGCTGAGGAACTTCAAATCCCTTTTGCAAATGACAGGAACTCCCTTCACCTCAGTCTCTGCCTGAGGGTAGACGAAGCCCTATGCATAGATGCCTCTCAAGGTCAAAAATGCTGCTTATTGAATAGAAATTTAGGAAAATATCGATTTAAAATAAAAATATTTTCTGTGCTATATTCATGAGTACGTGTGATCTGAATGTCTCAGAATCTCAAAGAGTAGCTGCTGCGTCCCATAGCAGTTTTCTCCAACTCACATTATGAAGCCAAAGTGCTGCTGCAACTGAAATATCCTGCAAGGTTCCTGGAATTCTTCTTTTATAGGGTGACAGAAAACTACCTCCCCTATTTTTGAACTGTACATATCCATCTTCTGAATTGGCAATCAGCAATTTTTTCTTTATTTATTTAAAATGGAGGGTTTGGAAAAAAACAACTAAACAAACAAAAAAACCCAGAAAGCTTGCTCCCCTTATAGTAATGGGCCTCTTTTATTGCATATCTGCTCCTACTACTGCTGTTTTAAGATGTTTTCTAGATTGCATAAACCTTTACAGTATTGCCACCAAAACTGGTACCTAGATTATTCATTCTAACCCTCCTTTCTTTACCTAGTACTGCAATTGCCTTTTTATGTTAATTTGACCCTTCCATTTTTCAAAATGTATGTTCCATTTTTTTTCCATTAAAACTGCCTGTGACAGAAAGATTATACAACATTGTGTTAGCTACTCTTTCTTTCATACTTGTCAACCTTTTCCATCAACTGAATGAGCTTTGACAAACATGCTCCTTCCAAACCTTAGGATTCAGAGTTGAATAAATTGATATAATTGTTTATCTGTTTTTCTGCTTTTTCAGTATGTGTGTACTTTCAAAGCAGGGTGTGGGAAATGGGGGTGGGATCCGTAATGAATCGTAACAAGTAATGATCATTGTATCTGTCAAACACATAAATGTGCTGTCACCCTGGATTAAGCTGAAGGAAAGACGCTGACCACTTTGCTAGATTAACTAATTTCTGGGAAAAGGCAGGGTTAGAAATTAATGCAGCTGAGAACTCTATTCTCTGCAGTCCTTTCCATTCATAATTTTGCTGATTTGAAAGATTGCTAGTTTAAACATCATGTACAGTCCCTGAGGTCTGGTGACATCCTATTCGGCCAACAAGAGCTACTAGTCCTTCTCAGAGTGCAGATTTGACAGAGCATTTGAAGAATTAAATTAATGTCTGAATTTAGTAGAGAAAGAATGCCATTACTTTTTGATGGCATTTTAATTAGTTTTGCTCGTTATCCCTAGAGGCATCTAAAAGAAATCTGATTCATTAACAGATACTCTATATTGCTGCCCAAGTCAAGCTGGGGGATACCTCTGTGTTTAGTTATTAATATTTCCCTGTAAGTAGCCAAAGTGCCATACCTCTTTCCCATACATAGGTATTGGTTACCACAAATATATCTGTATATACACATGTATATATACTTACAAACATGTTATCATTTATCTCCTGATTTCTGATCCTCACATTTAAGGTTTAGAAAAAGCAATTTTCATGTCATCTGATTCCCACGGATCTTGATCCCTCCTTAAGGACTCAGTCTGAAACTGAGAGTGGGAATGTCCTGGGGAAATGCTCACCCTGAGCTTTTGCCCTGGCTGAAGGTCAGGTGCTTGCTGTTCATGTTAGGTTATTGTACCCATTCTGCCACTGTATTACTGCATGATCTTGAACAGGTTAGTTAAATTCTGCAGCCATAACATCTTTGGGACCTGTTTGCTGAAGTAATCTATGGGACGCTGCAGAATAGTGTGGGGTAAAGTTTGTAAGGAGAAAGGCAGAGGTAACAGAGTTTCTCAGTATAATTCAGCTCAGAAGTTGAGCAAGCAAGAGAGAGACAGTAGGAAACCAATCTTCATTTGTTCTGCTGTTCACAGAACCGTTGTTTCTAACCTAATACATTTTGGCTTTGGGCTATAGCCTGTATCCTGCTGCAAGTTATAATGGATGTTCATGATGCTCCCTTCTGGCTTTATCATCTGTGAACTGTTTGTCTGACAAAAATTTATTTGTTGATTCCTGGATACATATCAAGATCTATCCCTTGTCCACATTTTTCCTTTTTATACCTTTTTTTTTTTTTTATTAATGATATTGTGAGTATGACCTGGATACTGATCATGGATTTAGGCAATGATTTGGGTTTGGTGTGATTCAGTTATTGGTTAATTTCTGTATTAGGTAGCTAACTGCTGCCTGTTATCTCAAAACTGCTCAGAAAACAACTCTTCAGTAACTTTCCGAATGAGGGTAGTCCTGCATCGCCTCGAGACCTGTCTAGTTATTACCGTAGTGTGCGTTAGCACCTTTAAGAACAACTAGGAGACATAAACAGTAACTTATTTTCTCTCCATCCATTTTACAGTTTCCTTTTCACAGTATTCTTCACCATCTTTCACATCAGTGATGCATATAAAACACAGGTAAACAACTTAATACTGCTCTAAGTTTTGTTTGCTGCCAGATTGTTCTCCACAGAAACCATTTAGTTTTGGGAAATTGTTTATCTTAGTACTCCGTACAGTTGGTTAATTGTCACAAAAATAATTTTTAATCACAATTGTTAACTTTTATTTCTGGAAATTTGGTGTTGTGCAAAGGCTTTGCTGAAGCAAACCATGTGAGAGAGTGCATTGGGTTTGGATCTTGAGATCCTGGATCCCCAGTCTCTTACTCTAATATAATTGCAATATCCAGGCATAGAAAGTTCATAAAAAATGTTGCAGAAGAGCATGACTGTTATCAGAAAAATGCTCTGAATCATTTGAATCCGGTCACAGAATGCAAATACATGTTAAGACAATGCTACACATACATTTTTCATATTTTGGTCATGGAGTTAGGAAGACCAAAATAGCATTGCCTATGTTTTTTTCCTAGCAGGAATGAAGTATTGTATAAAACATTGCATCCTGAGGAGTAGTGAGTCCTTGCTCTTAGATTGTGCATAATGCTTACACAGCATGAGTAATTTCTGATAATGAGTTCTGTCCTCTGGTTCCCTTTTCTTTTGTTTCTTTGCCTATATTTTATGTATGGGTTTTTTTTAAAAAGAAAATGTCAGAAGTTTTTAAAGAGGCATTTCAGAGATTAATATAGGTTTTTAGCAACCGCTTTCTAGTGGTAAACTCTCCATAAAAATGGAAAATAAATTGAAATACAACTGATCGATAATTGATGCTGGAGTTGTTTGCTCCTTTATGGGTTAGATCAAAATGTCTATTGAAAACACAGAGTTATAAATAACAATTGAATCTTTATGTTCAAGTTTAGATGTAACTTTATAAGAAAAGCTTTAGCATTTTTTCTCCCTCCCTTTCTCCACTACTTTTGCACTGATTTTGCCATAAACACAGCCCCACTTTTAGTCTTTTTCTTTCAAAGGAATCAAAGTCAAAAGTCTGTTGCATCCATACTGTTGCCACTGCTGGAATTTTATTTTATTTTATTTTATTTTATTTTATTTTATTTTATTTTATTTTATTTTTTTCATTTTAAGCATGTGCTGCTACCTCTAAATGAACACCGATTATGGAACAATAGTAAGATAATGCAGAGAAATCTTCAGTCTGTCTGTGTATTGAAAATACTAGCTTTCTTCTGCCATTAAAGATTAATAGTTTTGTTGGGATATGTTCTCCTTTGATGTTTAAATATTAGATGCTACAGCTCCTTCAGACAACATTAAACAGAACTGATATTTCATTTCAAATCTTGATGGTTGGCAAAATTCTCTCACTAATATGTATGCCAGCTGAAGGGATTTTGTGCACCTTTGCCTGATTCTCGCACTAAAACACTGGGTCCAAAGAATATGAGGTCTATATTGCTTGCATTTTAAATGTGCTTCATGGACAAGATTTTGGGTTTGGTTTGGTTTTTTGGGTTTTTTTGTTTGGGTTTTTTTTTTCTGTTTGGTTGGGGTTTTCTACATTGTTTTTTGATTCTATCAAAACCCCAAGGGATGTTTTGCATTGACTTCAGTAGCATTTGAACTGGGCACCTAAGACTCTTAAAAACAGTTACTTTGCCAGGAAGTTGCTTTCCTTGATCTGTGTGGCCAAACATTGATTTTGCTCCCTCATGCACTCTGAATGCAATTTGGAATTAATGTCTGCTTTTATTAGACAGCAGCTTTTAAGGCAGGGAACAGTGTCGCGTCTTTCCTAAGCATCTTTACAGAACAGCAGCATCACAGCTGCTAGAAGAGCTTTGCAATCTATGTGTGCTAATTACGGCTAAGAAGTGCTCAGAGTAAAGTAGGTATGATTCTATTTATGAATTTCCTTTAAAAATGGGGTCCAGCCCTGACATCTCATTTACATGCAGGAAGGAAGCCCATTGTTTAAACCCAGACTGTTTTGACACTTCTTGGTTTTCCTCAAGGTGTTCATTTGAAGGAGACCAGTTCTGGTCCCAGTAGTCTGGAAAGTGTATTTCATCTGTCCTTCCTGCACTGCCAAGTCCCTCATAAGAAGCAGTGAAGCCTCAAAACATCCACTTCTAAACCTCACGGATGGGACAGAAGAGAAGACCGATGAAAATACTTTGTGCCCAAAGGCATTTTGATTTTTTAAGCCAATTCAGCTACTCTAATGAAAAAAAATTACCTTTTCCAAACTTCCTTTTCTACCCGCAGACCACATAGCATTTTTCTACTGGCAAACACTAGACATATAATCAGTAATGAACGTGAACGTGCAGTGATTGTTGCTTTTTACGTATTCTGCTATCACTTATCCTTGTTGCAGTTGTCTGGGTTTTGTGTTCCTTCTCCACTTCTTTTCCTATCCTGCCTGTTGTCATCACAGCAGCTTTTGCAGAAGGGTTTTGCATAACCATATGGTGCCTAGCTCAGGAAACGCCTTGAATCCCGAGGACTACAAGTTGCTGCCATAATACATTTTAAGAGCAACAGACGTTATGAAGAGACATCTCGTCACTGAAGGTGTCCCCAGGCAGTTGTGGCATGCTCCTTTGCCAACCCTGGAGGAAGACTTCCAAGAAGCTGTGGGCACATATGCCCTAGATTGTACAAGGCATAGCAGAAAACAGCACCAGGGTTGTTTTTTTCTGAGCATTGTGCGTCTATGGTTAAGTTACATATAAAAACCTTGTGTAGACCTTTATGTGTTTGTGACCAATGATACACAAACAGTCTGGTGGTTTTCTTTGTGTGTCTGTAGAAGGAGGGGAGGGAAGGAAAGGATGGCTCGCACAGCAGATGATGTGATTGATCAACATGTTAACTAGTGTAGCAAAAACCCATCTGTTTATATGGTTTACATCTTTCTCAACCATGAAAAAGGGATGGGGAGAAAAGAAGCACAGACATAAAATCCAGCATGAATGAAAACTTGGAGCCCAGTCCTGTTACTGATGGAATTAATGCAGCTTCAAGGAGAATAAGATCACATCCTAAATGAGAGGCTACATGAACATCCACAAATGCCATCCTCCCCTAATTCTGCTTGGCAAGAACAGTGGGGGCTTTTCTCTCCAGATTTCTATTTTTCATTTGGAATGTGCTTTAGCCTCTGGGTGTCTTCTGTAATAATCCATTCCCTTTATAATGACAAGTAGGATCTAGAATAAAGGATATTAAAACAAGGGTGCCTTTCATGATAACTAATTGCAACTTGATTGTGGTTTGAGTTTTTTCAGTTTCTGTGTGCTTCCTTTCTTTTATTCATGCTGGCAATGGCAGTGAGGGGGATAATAAAACATATTGAGATCCAGGCCTATTCTGATAATTGTATTATTTCCTGAAAATACAAAGGCACTTTAAAAATACTTGTTGTGAGCAGATTCTCTGCAGTAACAGCACCCTGTCTGCCTCACTTCTTTCTGTAGTTTTTACGAAAGAGGTAGCTGAAGTAGCTTTAATTCTGAATGAAGCAATGTTTATGGTTTCTTTAATCACTATTTACTTTCAGGAAGAGAGCTTTTTCAAGTAATGGGAGTAAAACATATTCTTCTATCAGTCGGTCTAAACATTAAGAAAGCTATGTAGAAAACTACTATAATTTAATCATAGACATACTCATTTAGGAGGAAAAAAAAATCACCAGAGACATGCATGCAGAAGTGTCTTAACTGTGTATGCAGATTTTCAAAAAATGGCTGTGAATATGTAATCCCTCGTGCACAGAAATTCAGACTATCAACATTTTGACTTCTATCAAAGTATGCAGTGTTCCATGGCATGCCTGATGAAAAGCTGTTGTAAATCTGCCAGAAAATACCTACTAACTCTCACAGCCAGAGATACAGGAGTAATTTGTGCCCAGTCAGTCTGGTTTTGGGACCTCCTGGATGTGGGCTGTGGCAGAACATGGAAGGTAAAGCCCTGCGGAGGTATCTGGTGCTCCCAGACACCTAAGAAGAGAGGCAGAGGTCTTACGGAGTGTGCTGGTAGACTTCAGAAGTACAGTTCTGCCAGAATTGCAGTACAGATAGGATGCCCAAGTGGTATTTTTGGATTTATCCACAATTTGGCATACAAAGAATGAGTAATAACAAATGTATTGATTCTCCTGATAAAGCAATCCAGTGTCCAGTCCCTCTAAACTGTAAAATTTTCCTGAATCCCAAGATAATTTAGGTTCCCTTGGTGATATCTATTCAGTATGTAGCCTCCTAGGACTGCGGTCTGTTTCCCGTATTTGTCAACACCTGCCATAACAGAGCCTTGGTCTTAGTCTGCTGGAAGTTACTGTGTATTAACAATATTGCTGCTACTACAATGATGCTAATAATTTATAGCTCTAATATGTCTCTTGTCTTTTCCAGCAGCCAGGAAAACTCCCTTCTCTTACCTGCCACTGTTGAATTTGGGGAGTAATACTACCTTTAATGTCCTTCCACTAACTGTAGATACTTACGGTGACGTCAAACACTTTGAAAGTCTTTGCCTCTTGCTCCTTCAGTTTCTGAGAGAAGATACAGTCTACAGGCTTCCTCATAATCAGCTGTGCATTATGTTCTAATAGAAAGTAATTATCTGTAAATTTTTTTCCTCTTTAATAGTTGGTCCAGCTTGTGAGTTCTTGTCTTTTGGGGGTTGAAGAAAATGAAACCCTACATCTGTGCTGTACATTCTCAACTAAGAAAATAAATCCCCAATTTTTACATTTCTCTTTTCATTGTTTATCTTGTTTCAAGCCTGCAGTTTGCTTGACTTCTTGTTCGTTAATATTCCTTTTAACAAAGTGCTGTTGCCAGTGTTCTTTTTTGGAACTAGCTTATCCAAAATTTTTTTTTTTTTTTTTTTTTTGAGTTGACTCCTTCTGCCCTTGGATTTCTTGACTAATTGTTATATTACAAAAAGACTGATAATTCTCCATCTTGACATAAACAGCAACCTGTATTTGCAGAATGTGAAGAACTCAGCACATATCTAATTGATTCATAGGCTTTTAATGACTAGCTGGCATTTCTTTCAGGACATGCTTCTCAAAATTAGTCTTTTTATGGCCATATAGAAATATTTCAGATGATTCAAGGAGGAGAGAAATAAACCCCAACACAACAATGTCAAATACCATGCCCAGGAATCCACTATTGACAATATTTTAGGTGAATTTTGAATCAAGGGCATGCAACTATCTATGTGTTTATGTAAGTTACACAATGTTAAAGGGATTACATTATTTTTAAGAATTCAAAAATGATACAACATCTGAGTAATTTTACAAAGGGTAAACTATGCATTTTAATATCAGACTCTTACTTTAACATCTGCGTTCTACCTCTGTGTGCAGTAGTGGAACTTTTGTTCAAAGGCATGACCAGGAGAGGAAAAAACACAACAGAAATTACGTTGTCTGGGTGAAGGCATTGATCGTTGCATTCTGGTAAAGGGCTCAGTGTTTTTCTTTGCTCTCTGGTAATGGCAGGGAGCTCCAGAGGTCTTGCTCCTGCAAGCTGAATAGCAGCTGGCTTCACTTGCTGCTCAGCCCCAGCTCCAGGACCATAAATCAGACCAGCTCCATTTCAGTCATCTGAACAATACAGATTTGTACCGGTTGATGTTCTCAAGTCATATGAGAGTCCCCAGTGCACGTGGGTAAGACTTTGAAGGGTGCCTTACTGACACCAGAATATTATAACTCTACGAAAAATATGAAAAACAATGAATGAAATTCACAAATTTGGCTGAATTCAGCCGTTATTTTTACGTCCAGAAGATAACTCAGAAATGACCAAAAAAACCCAATCATTTAATAATGTTTTCCTTTGGGTCAAACAGCTCATCTCTTATTGATACAAATAAGAATATTCTTCCCCCCAACTCAACCTGTGAATGAAAATCATCCATTATTTCTTCAGCTCTAATTGATAAGTGAGAGAGTCCAGGACCAGTAAAAATACCTAATGCAGTGCATATACTGGGCTCAGGTGAAATTGAACTAAATCAGCTCATAGTGATTTCAGGGGAAATTCAAGGAGTACTTTGAATACTGGTCCTGCTCCTTCTCAGATTCTGCATCCTGCTCTTAGAGTTTTCTTTTCCCCTTTTCGTGTGTTGCCCTGTTCAGATCTCAGCTGGTGTAAGTAGCTGTGATCACTGTAAGGATGCTGCTGATTTACACAAGGGAGTGATCTGATTGCAGGTTGTCTTACTGCTTTAAGGAAATGGCTTTGGTGAGTGAGCTTCATCTGTAAATGTCTGATCTGAGTTTATTAGCATCCTAATATGCCTCAGACAAGTGTTTTTAAAGGTGTTTTCATTTTATTTCTTAGGAGAATTTTATGTTTATTCTTTCTTTATTACTTCAATGCTGCACTGAAGAAACAAATTGTCCATTGAGATGGGTTTAGTGGAGCATTTGTTTCTTTCTTGAAAGGATGGTTCTCTGCATCCATTAAAAAGTAGGAACAAAACAGAAAGGCAATTTATTTAAAGCTTTATGTATGAAATAACCAAGTAAATGTGTATATGGGTAGACTTGAATTGGCAGATGGGGGATTACCAGTCCCTTAATTAAAGTGAATGAATCAGGAAGACTCACGGCCTTTAACTTGCAGCTGTGTATCAGACAAACCCTTGGCAGGCTGTGACATGCAGGTCTGCTGGGATTTCAGGTTTTCCTCTTGCTTTTTGGGAATGCAAACACCTTCTGCCAGTACATGACAGCACTGACCCTGCTGCACCTGGGCAGGGATGGAAGGAGGGAGGACTGCCACGTTCTTCCCAAATATTTGCTGCACAAATCTTAGTGTTTGCTCATGTTAGTGTGGATTGGAAAAGTACGTACAGACCTGTAATTCAGAGAGGGAGTGTGGATGCAGTCAGCCTGTGCCATAGCATGACCATCCTACCCGTAGCCCTTGATGCCCTTGGGGAGCGCAGTGAGGGCAATGGCTCCCAAATGCTGCCCCATGTCTTGTGCGCTGTACGGGCAAGGACTGGGTTGGCAAATCTGGTGTGTGGGAAGGAGGTGGGGTGAAATGCCTTGTGTGATTTCCCCAGTGCTCCTGCAGCTTTCCTGAGCTGGTGTCGGCTCCCCTGCCCTACCACCCTAGCCAAGTCCAGCATCTCACCCATCCTTGCAGCTGCCCAGCTTCAACTGTGAGCAGAGAGAACAAGTGGCTGAGTATGGAGCAAATCAGTGTTCATTGCAGCTCATGAGGTTTACTGTGTAGGAAGTTTGTTTTAGTAACAAATCAGAAGTGAAGGTCTGAGAAAGATGGAGGTGTTGTGAGACAAGGAGCACCCTGAGAATGAAAAAAAAAAAAAAACCAAGGAAAAAAAACCCCAAAACCATTTTAAATCAAATAAATCAATACAGAGGCCAGCAACTGGTAGGTGAGCAGTGCTACTTACGCTACTTAAACTACTCACAACTGATTTTAGTAACATACAGTGCAGCTGTTCTTTCACAAAGATGTCAGTTATTCAATTATAGTTTATACTAGCAGATATTTAAGGTCGTAGTTGTGGTATTTTCTCAATTACAACCTAAGCTATAAAAAAAACCAGAAAATTTCAGTCTAGGGAACCCAAAAATGGTTGTTGCCATTCCATCTTACTGAATACTCTGGGGCACCTGCTGTAAAGTAGGACTTCTGAAGTCTCTAAATCAAAAAAGGTTTAAAATGGTTTCCTTTGATGGACTATTCTACCATGCTTTCCATGGAAAACACTGAGATAAACTCAGCAGGAATGACTGAAGCATGTTGGAAGTGCAAACGGGGTGTGAGTGTGGGGGTGGTGGTGGTGGTGTCTGTGTGTGTGTCTGTGTGTGTGTCTGTGTGTGTGTGTCTGTGTAAGTGTGTAACGGTCCCTGGAATTCTTTCCAGGAAATAGAAACCAGAAAAATGCAGTTTTCAACCCCAAATTTCTCCTTAATCCTGTTTTCATATCTGTTCTGCCAAGCTAATGTTTTTGCTTTTTTTTCTTATGTCAAACACGTGAACTTTAACATTTTTCTGCTTTTGGACAAGGGTTCAAACTGGCAAGAGTGAAATGACTCGTAACTTACTTTCTGAGCTCTAAATGCAATGAAGGAACATTTATTATTCCTCATTTTTTTTCCTAGAAACAGACCAAAGCATTGTATTAGGCAGTACTGTCGTGAATTTTTCTTTTCTTGGTGCCATACCTGGTAACATCTAGCTTCAGGTTGCTGAAGCTAATAAAAAAACTCTGATACCATATATTCTGGTTTTTTTATGACTAGAAATAGACTGATGCTAATCCTTTTGCCTTACTCGACTGGCATCCTAGATGCTATGAAAAAATATGCAAAGCTAACTGAGGAAAAGTCACTCGTCTGGGTAGTCCAAGGAGTGCCAAGGCAGCCTTCTGCATTTCAAGCATTAGTATGGAAAAAAGTTTTCCTAGGAAATGGTGCAGTATGTCCCTATCTCTGTTCAATATTTCTGAAACAGGGTGTTCACAGAATGAAATGATGTGAGAGTACTGTGTTTATTGGACTTTCTCACCCTTTTTATCTCAGTCACATAATCCTCTTATTGGGCTCCTCTCCAGCCAAACAGCTGCTAGAGCTGTGTTAAACAGTCAACAAGCAGCTGTACCTTTCTACTGGACAGGACCTCAGCATGCGACGTTCATCGAGATGCGCAACATCAATACCAGCACAGAGCTGGGGTGAGACAGCGGTGAAATAGTCCCCTTTGACTTGCCAGCCAACGCAGATGGTGGGTAGACCTTCTCACCCTAGGGCTACCCACAGGCTGCGAAGCCTGGTGGCCTGGTGGTGGTCTCTACATGCTGGGTCCTGCATGCTCCCAGGGACCTGCTCTGGTCACGCCCAAGCCAAGCATCCAAGTCCCATCTGGTGTCCAGCTACGTGCATACTGCTGTTGTGTGCTTTTTCTGCTGATTTGTTGAACTGTCTAGGTTAAGAGGAGCAAGGCACAGCCTGAGATTTCTCTCTTAAATCCTCTGCCCTGACATCTACAGGCATTCCTCCACAGCATTAGACTTCCAGCAAGGTAGGGGCAAACTGAGTTTGGCTGGTTCACCATGTCTCTCTGCAAGCTTTAAGGTGAGGGGTTGCTGATGGTGTGTGCTGGTTAGTGTTACATCATCTCACATGTCTTCTCAAAGCTGGTGGAGTGAAATGTGCTGCTTCGTGTTCTTGCTGGTGAGATCTGCAGCCAAAGCTGGCTGAATTTATCATTGCAACTGCTCGATTCTTCTGTCAAATGTTTTACTGAATCCACAGTCAAAGGACAACATTGAAGTTTGGCTTTGCTTCCAGTGTGATTACGCAGGGGATTGCAGTTTTCTGTTTAAAAGTGAGACTTCATCGAAGGCCCATGAAAGTGAAGGATTATTTAATTACTTCTTGATTTGCCAACAGTATACTCAGCTCTGTTCAGAACATAAAGATACATTATGTCTGATCCCCATGGAGTCTTAGCAGAGTCCTGAATATCGTTTCCTCCAGACAGTTTTCAGCGTGTTTTCATCTGCTCATGCAGCATCCGTCGTGGCTCTAACTTAACAAACCTAAGAGTAGGGAAACATATTACAAAATGTCTGGGAACATGTGCAGTAGAAAGCCCCAGTCCTCCTCTGATTATGTTTTTCAAATGAACAGAAAACCTTTCTCTCAGGAAGAAAACTTCCATGCACATCTTCATTGTATTGTGACCTATTTGCCAAAAAAGGAGAAAGTAACCTACTGATTTTGATTTTGATTTTTAAATTCTTCTTTGTATTTTCCCCATCCCATTTAGGGAGCTTCTGGGTAAAGAATAAAACCTGGTTTTCTAGGGGCTTTGCCCAATGAGGGCTCTGGAATAGAAATCTGGAAAGATATTTAGTTCTTTTTCCCATCACTGCTTTGCTGAACAATATAAATAATGTTCCTCTGGAATTTCTAGTTCTTCTATCCTTTATCTTGTAAACTGTAAACTTTTCAGAGAAGAAGTTATCTCTCACTTTGCCATAGCGCACAACACACATCTCCAACCACCACAAAACTGGCGATGAACATGTCAGGTTCACGTAGACAGGGAGCAAAACCAAGGAAACATCCACTGTTAAACAGAGAACTGGACCACAGTTGTCTTCTGACCTCAGAATTACCTTTACCTGTGTATGTCTTTACACTGTTAGGGTTTTTTTACTTTTTTTTTTTTTTTAATTGCATTACATTACACTTTACATTGCTCCTCTAGTGTCGGGCACTACAATGAGAAAACAGTAAGAGGACAACATTTTGCACTAGATGGCTCGACTCATGCAGTAAGTATCCCTAAATGGCTGGCAAATTCCTCAATCAGAACTAAAAATTATGTGATTCTCATTACTTGACATCCTTACCCTCCCTGCAGAGCTGCAACCAGCCAGTCGCACATGAAGCCCCGTGCTGCTGGGTCTGAGTGCAGGTGGGACAGCTGCAGCAGGGACAGCATGGGACAGCAGTGCAAGTTGAGCCTGAATGTTGGCTTAGCTCCACAACTTCTTAGGCTGTTCTTTTTTTGTCAAACACCCCCACACAGCCTAGAAAGAATGTTTCCAATCACTTCCTCTTGGTAATTAGCCAAACAGCTGTTCTTCCAGAAAGGACTTGGGAAGCTGGGATGTGTAAATCAAGCCTTTGGAGCCAACTCCATTTCCAATTTTGGTTTCAGCTTACAGTGATCAGGATGCGGCTGTGCTGGTGTGAGAGATTGTTACTGCATGAGGCACAGCAGCTCCTGAGCTTGTGGGCTGTGCTGGATGTACACCATCATCATCATCCCAGCCACTGGTCCCTATATATTGGCAGTGAACGAGCAGGACTAAGGAAATCTCTAGATGATCCTTTGGTGCAAGATCATAACAATAAAAGAAGACCACAGCCAAGAATTTTATGAATGTGCCTGGAAACTTTGTTAAATTGCAGTATCTATTCACATGACAGTTCTGCAGTGTTCTGATGCCAAACCTCCAGAGAAAATCCTAAGCATTTACAGGAAAGGTCCTCTGCACTTAAAGTACTCAGTAATTCCAGTATGCATGACTTAAATCGCTTTCCAGACTGGGGGGTTTTATCTAAATGATGGAAAGCCATCCCTGTGTCCCTGTTTGTGCTCTGTCTCCACGCTGGGAAAAGACTTCCGTGTCTATTACCCTCTTTGCCCCAGTGCTGTGGTTTTGAGCAGAAGAAAACTGAGGCATGAGGACAAAAAGGGAGCTGTTGTGTGATCTGGTCTAAACTGTCAGAAACCCAGGGCAGTGTGCCTTGGAGTAGAAAGCAGAAAAGCCTCGGGATCTTTACTTTGTGGCTAAGTCTTGGGTTCTGGTCTCTGCTCCAGGAACTGCTTCTGCATTTTGCCTATAACCATTTCTTGGAAAATGGACAACCCATCTTTGAAGCAGCATCCAGAACCCATCCATCCCTTGAGGGGAGACAGAAGTGGTCTGAATTCTTTCAAGCAAATAGAAGAATCACAGCACAGGCTCCTATTTCCTTGGAAGGGATTTAGCTGTTAGGCTACTACAGAAAAAGGAAAGTTGCTATGATCAATCAAATTTTAATACAGTGACATCTGACTTTAAAAAAAAAAAAAAAAAAAGACTTAGGTAACGTTAAGGTACTTGGATCTTTAACACACCTTCCTTAAAGGCACTGAAGTATCCCCACAAGCTTTTATCTTTGCGCAGTCAGTTGATATACAGACCCTAGGAGACTAAAAGCATGCCCATGGCAAACTCAGTCCAAGGAAATGATGTCTGCTTGAATACTATTGCCAGACTCTCCATTATAAGAAGCGACCTTTCACTCCTTTCCAGAGATTTCAGATATTCAGTACTGACATAGAGGGTAAGGAAACCCACGCTACAAAAGAAAATTGTCTTGATTTGTCTTTTGAAACAGCTTCTCTTTTTACTGCCTAATGTACGATCTTCCACTCAGTAATTGCTTGTCTATTTGCTACAGTATATTTAACATGAGAAGCCTTTCCCCCTTTGACTGGATTTTCTTTCTCCTTTTATCAACAGTTTTCTTTCTTTAAGGAAATTCCACATCTTGTTAGTCTTAGGAGTGCTTGACTGAAACAGTTTCTAAAACAGTATCTTAAAAGAAATTATCTTTTAAGACTTGAGCCATGCCAGACTTCTGAGGCAAGAAGTCCATGCTTGGTCATAAAAACATGAAAAATAATGAAGGGGAAAATAAAAATGAATATATTTTCATTGTACCAGGAGGGTTTGAAGGCAACTTCCCACAAAGGTCTGCTTACTTGAAGCCACTGCCCAAACAGGAAAATTGGGAGTGCCTAAGTCCACGATGCACTAATTCTTTGCAAAACAATATGAGCCAAAGTCTGGTGTTGATATTCATGTTTAGTACCGATTGTGTTTATAATTGGCACCATCTTGTCCGAGGCACTACACAAGTTTGATATGTACCCACCCTCTTCTTGAGGTGCTGGTGCTCACTGCAAACGTCTGCTTCAATTACCAGGTTTTCCTTAAGCTCTTTGCAGCACCAGGAGAGTCATTTCCCTCTTTATTATTTTCTCAGGGTTTCTCAAGGTTTTATGTCTTTTCATTCTGATCACGGGGTTATTTGCGTTAGTCTTACTCCACAGCATTACAGCTACACATTGTTGATATGCAGACTTCCCTTTTTCATACTTAATTATGGAATCCCAAGAGAAAAATACACTCAGTTTGGTGTTAGTTTAAGAGTCCAACAGAGAGATGCATTGCAACACTACCACCCATGAAACAACTAGCAGTTAACAAAGTGTTTTATATGTTGGCCTAACATATGTTGCTTATCTATAGACACTTCTGCTTTAATATAAGACATTCAGCATGTTCTTTCATATAGAACAAAATGTCTGTCAAGAAGGCAAATAACAAAACAATCATCATAGAGTTTGATACTACCTTAAAAATAAAGGATTTTTTTTTTCTCAATATTCATCTGTGGAAGTCTGAGCAAGTATCCACCAAAGGGGACAAAGGTGATAGCTTTCATCCCACCAAAATGCAGTCCATCCTGTTCTTCATTTTGGGACTTGTTCTTTAGTACCACATTCAAAATGCAGTTATGATGGTAACTGTTCCACAGCTCAAATAATAGTAAATACAAATAAAATAATGGTTATTATAGTGAGAAGCATTGTAACAGCCTGTCTCTATGAATTATAAGCCTGGACTTCCTTATCAATTGCCCACTTAATGAGTGGTCTTCGTTGAGGTCCTGTTCAACCATATATTGACTATGTAATGCAAGACTTGTGGAGTTGCTCTTCACAGAAGCACAGGCAGACTATTAACTGTTCTGTTATAAAATGGATGGTGGCTCTCAACTGAATTTTAGATGGCTGGGTTTTTTTCATACTATAATACTTTCTGTACTGGTATTCAGTTTTGCTTTGCTTTCGTATATCCGATACAGATATAAAAAATATTCTTCTAGCAAAGATCTCCACATGGCTCAGAGACTCAGGAGGAGCTGAGTGAGTACATGTGAGGTCTCAGTTTGACTAAACATACACACATCTTTTGATATTGTCTCACTGACAGAATGGGTCATGCTTTGGATTTGAACTCTGATGATGCCTGAAGTATCTTTCCTGCTCCTATATAAAAAGAAAAGGCCTGTAGATCAGAGAAGGAGAAGGTGAGCAAGCACCTAGAGATACTCCTTTGAAGTTCAGTGGCAAGCCAACTAAACAGAGAGTTGTTTGTCAATTCCAGTGGGATTTATGTCCACTTCTTAATTGCTTGGTGGCTGGGTGACAAGTAACACATAGGGTGGCGTTTAAAATGCTGCTCTCTTATTTGGGTCTTGATCCAGCAAAGTCCTTAAGTATGAGCTTAACTATAATTTAGTTTGTAGTCTCCTTGAAAGAAGCGGGACTGCTGAAGTTGTATAAAGCTGAAATCAACCTGAAGTAATGCTTTGGACTGGATCCACTGGCCCGATACACTCTTACATATGCATCCTTGTAGCAGAATGACTGTTTTCTCGGCTTAGTGCCTTCACAAGAGACAATTTACAATTTTTAGCCTGACCAGGGCTGTGCTATTCCTGTTTCATTGCTGGTGATCCCAACCCTTTCCGTCCCTTGGTCTGCCTTCTTGGAGAACACCTGGTGAATCGTGGTGGGAGCAGAGCTGACCTAGGTGTTTTAGGTTCCTATCCTTAAAAGAACAGAGATGTCTAAGACATGTACTACCACATAGTATTATTTTCTTCATTAGAGAGCAGAAATATGATAATGTGTTCACTGACTAGGATTCATTTTACTGTTTATGTTCACTAAAAAAAAAAAAAACACCTCATTTTTAACAAGGTAAATGACCTCACAGTTTTACATCTTCCCAACAAGTTGTGACCAGGTATGGAATATGCTATTTCAACCGTGAACTCTGTCATCTTTTCCTCTGATTTACACAGAACCTTATGGATAACAAATAAAAGTTTCCCCTTACTGCAGGAGGGTGGAGAAATAAAAAAAAGCTGATAAATATCTGAGCAGGCAGCCATAAATACAGCTTGCTTGGCATGCCTGTCCCTGAGATGAACTGATTTGTGGCCTGGATTCAAAGATGTTTTACTGTTCTTTGCTCCTCACTCTGTGGATTCAGCTAGTTAGATCAGGCTAATTTTCAACTGAGGGAAATGAAGAGCTATTATTCTCCCTGAAGGTTATCTCATTTGTTTAAAAACTGGTGGCAAACCATTGACCACTGTATTTGTTTCAAAGAGCAGCAGTGGGGGAGGAGGGTTATATCTGGAAAACTCCCACATGCAAACTCATGAGGACCTTCCCTGAAGTAACAAATAGTTTCATGAGTGGTAAAATGAACTTGACATGGTTTTCAACAGCTCTCTCTTCAGCTGTAGCAGAGGATGACCTCATCAGGTTATGGTCCATGGGATTTAAAAGGGTATATTTCTTGTCATAAAATATGTCAACGTATGGTAGCTTTTCAGTGTCCACCACTGTATCAAAGTTGTTGAGGCTGGCCAACCACTTGTACAAGTGGAAGAAAGACGAAAGCAAACTTGCACACTGGACAACACCTTAGGAAGCGAGGATAGAATTCCAGAAAACTTAGAATAAGTGAAACTAAATTTTCCATATTATTGGTTAGATCCTTAGACAGGGTCATTCTCTGAATTCTTCTTTCTGCAGGAATTTTCACTTTGAGACTGTCTTTGCTCAATCGATAGCCAAGAACAGGTGTCAGATTAGCTATTAGCAAGCAGTAATTACCTTTTGTTTTGTTTTAAAATTTTATTTTAGTGAAGGAATTCATTGTCTGTTGAATGCTGATAATAAAGGCAAACTTCTTTCTTAGTAGGTCATGAGTGGGAGTAGCTTTAACAAGAGTGTGTTGATACACTGCTCAAGTTTGCAAGTAAATGCAGGCATCCAGAGCAAATGCAGGATGAAATCCGTGTTTCTGAATGTTGCTGCTCATGCAGCATGAATTGGGAGAACAGGCTCTAACTGGGAAGGAGAAACATTGGTTTTGCTGGGCATCCATGGTGGAGAAAGTCAGGAGACAAGCACATTTTTCTGAATATTGAGCTGAAGTTTCCAGTTCCCAGTTTGACACCCAGCTGCCCTCCGTGCAGGGAGGCAAGCACTTCTGAAAATGCAGCTGCTTTGACCACTTAGATGGGAGCTCCTCTAACTTGGACAGCTGGACTATCATGTGTACGATTGTGTTTAAAATTAGTGGTTGGGAAAGAATTAAGCGGAAAAGAAAAGAGAGATTAGTTCAGATGAATAAAATATAGAGCAAGCTGCTTCCCAGTCAGTTCAGACTCTCTGCAGGGAATTGCCTTACTGCAAAGGATGTCTCCCAGCCTCCTTCCCACTCATCTTCCTTATGAGATCGTTTCCCTCCCCCAGTGCAAGTATGTCTTTGTAGCTCCTGCCATCTAGAATATCCTCCTTCTATGTATTGCTTAAATGGCCTTTTTGCCTTATGACTTAACACCTACTTTTATTCATTGTGAAATGATTTTATATGCTTTTTAGTAAATGTGGCAGGCAGTGTATTACCCACTGTCGTCTTTTATTTGCTCCCATAAAACATTATGGAATACAGTTAGTATGTGACATTCAGGACACTGTGTAATACTGCCTTGTATTGCATCGCAACATGGAACAGTTCGGTGCCTTGAAAGAGGCACTGCCTTTTCCTTTGCCTCCATCTTTTCTCAAGTGTCTTTTTTTGCTGATTTTCCCCATGGCCAGCATCTGGTTTCCACGAGTTCCCCCAGTGTATCTGATGGACACAATGTTTGTTTGCTTGGAAAGGGTTTGTCATTTTAGTCTCACATCTCAGTTGCTACAAGAAGCACAGGAGTTGCTCACATCTCCTCAAGCTGTTTCTCAGACTGGGTTTGTGTTGACTGTGTTCCTGTGTCTGTCTAAACCAGTTAACTCTGAAAAATCCCACTGAAAATCCCTTTAGAAAACTCCAGTGCTTTTGGTTCCAGTCCTGACTACACCGCTTCAGGTTGTAATTCAGTGCGCTGGGAGAGAGGTAAGAGGGAATCAAGCTGTTTTAGAACTCCTGAAGAGCCTACTCCAGCATCAGGTGAAGGCTCAGAGTGGCTTTTCATTTCATCCCATGTGAGTTACAGGAACAGTATTTATGGCCATTTGTGACAAACATACTTTTTTCATGTGTGGAAAAGGCATATCTTCATGTTTTAATATTTTTATATCCTCTGTTTTACTATACTGAGCATTCTCTCTCCAGTCTTTCCTCCATAAGGACTTTATAATTACTGCATTTACCATGATATACATCACAAGACACTGTGCTTCGCTTTTTAAGCTTTTTAACATGTGTAGCTTTATTTCTCCACTTACCTGTTCAACTTGGGTGCTGCAGAGCTGCACTAGCCATTACATTTCAGCACTGATCTTGGTCAGCTGTGAGTGACTTGCTGGCAGAGCATCTCGGTCTGTGGGATTCCAAATCTAAATTGAATGGAAAGCTGTGACAGAGCCTGTCTTCTTGGGGTACAAGAATGCTGGTAACATACTTTCTTATCTGGTGTGCTGAGTTAAGTGCACAGAATTTTTGTTTGGGGGTATACATATGAGTACATTTAAAAGGTACTGTCCCTAGCGCTCTAATCTCAGCAGCTGACAACTCCAGAATAAAGCTTGTACTGGGACTGGCTGGGAAAAGGGAACCTTTCACTTAGAGGCACGAACCACACTGAACCACACAGTGAAATGCGTGCTGATGGTGGGGAAATGATGGGTGACAGCTTGCTGTCCAAGAAAGAGCAAAGTACTCTTAGATATGGGATGAGTTCTGCCATGTTTTACTGTGGGAAATTTTGTTCTGACTTAGGGAATGGTTCTTTCATTCAAAAATTCAGAATTTGCTTTCATCAGAAACTGGTTTATTTTTATCCCTTTTCTTGGGCATTTTGGACAAAGTGCTGTGAAATATCTTGTCCTCGTGGGTTTGCTGGGTGTTCTCAGGGTCCAAAAGTCCTCAGCATTTCAGTACAAACTCAGGAGTGTTGGCAGGACATTTTGTTTTGTTCCAGATTAAGGGAAAAAAACCCGAGGTTTATTTATTTATTTACTTACTTATTATTTATTTATTTATTTATTAATGGGGAAAATAAAATAAAATAGAAAAGAGACCTGAGTGTAGATGTTCCTGATGAAAATTGCAGCAAAACTGATAGGTGGGTGGCTTGTATTTTCACTGAATTGTCACTTCCTAATGCAAATTGTTTTGTCAAAACATAGCAAAACAAAATATAACAAAACAAAACTGGCTAGTTCTGCCCTTGGTGAGCTATGGAGTCAGGGCTATGTTTGCTTAGAAAGGGTGGCTCAGGGTGTGAGAACATTTCATTTTGAATGAAAGCATTTTAGAAAGATGTCACAATTAGATCTTTGGAGCTATCTTTATCTTCCAAGTTTCAGGTTGTTTGGAAGCTAGAATTATTACCCTGCCAGAAGGGTACAATGAGCTGTTGACACACAACTACGCTTTCCTTACAGCTGTACGCAAGAAGCCAGGAACCAGTGAAAAGCAACCTGAAAAATAGATGTACTTACCATGAAGTTTGTACCATTTCTCTTGGTTCCCGTTTTCCATGAGCATTTATGAAACAAATATATTTCATTTTTATAAGGAGCTTGGAAAGCTTCAGTCAAACATTAGATTTTATTTTAAGAGAGAAAAATTTTATTACTGCGTGTGACAGATGGCTGTGGCTGGTTGCTTACTTTGGTTTTGTATTTCCAACATTCATAGAGTCGCTTGGTGAGAGAAATTTCCTCCCCCCATTTGCTCTTCCTCAGCAGCCAAATTCAGAAGGCAGTTTTATATTTCTGTTGCTTATAGTGGAACTGGAGGTTGGCCTGACATTCAGCAGAGTACTGGGGGTGTTGTTCAGTTTAAGATTTAGATGCTGGTGTTTAGGTGTTGGCCTGAAAGCAAGTGTCCAAGTTCCTGCAGTAAGCAGAAATTCGGCCAGTGCAGTTGGTGACTGCCTCAGGACCTGTTCACGTGTAGCTCCCACCGGCTGTGCTGAGAAGGTGCTCAGCTCGCCTATGCACAGAGATGGCTCCATGAGACAGCACAGCTTCCACGGGGACTTCTGCTGGGAGCTCCTGGGTATGCTGCTGGACCTCCCTGTCCTCATGGAGGCCAGGCAGGAAACCATGCTATGTCTTAAATGGCGTTAGAAATCTCTCTGTGAGTAACTGAACAGAGTCCTAGATCCCCATGCACTATTTGGGGAACACAGATAGTTGTCTTACAGGTGGAGGTTCAGATCTGAGTCCTAACTGGGAACTGAATCCTGCCGTGATCTACGTATTGAATTAGAGCCTTCTAATCCTCCATATTTCACCACACTGAAGTTGTCAATGCACAAACAAATTAGTTGTTTGCAATTCTTTGATGCTGGGAGCCAAATTCCAGTGTCAGTTACAGCTGGACAATGCCAGTGCATGGTGCAACTGGGAAGATGTTTTGACTTTTAAAGAGCTGGGTCTTGCCACAGTTCCTGTTGTCCTTGGAGTCAGGGATTTACAGCAGCTGAGGCTTTACCTCAGTATAAGTAAACTTCAGGAACAATTGAGTTATTTGCTCAGGCAGAAGTTGTGGAATTTTAATTAAGTAGAGGCTTGGCTGTTTGTCTGGAAGTTACTCAATAAGGGGGTTAGTGGGACAGTTTCTGACTTCAGTTACATTGGTGTAAGCATGGAGCAGCTATTTGTGTTAATGATCCATTGACAGCAAATGATTCACACCATATAAATAAAATCAAAATGTGGCCTAACACATGCTTCTGGGAGGAAACACTTAAGCACAATAAACAGACTCACTTGTATGCACTTTCCTGCAGCCTCTTAGTGCTGCTTTTGTCCCGAGGTCATTTCTCCCCAGAGCACCAGATTTGGGAAGCAGGGCTGTTTACCTTTTTACATTGCTCTGTCTCACTTCATTGTTCTCAAGCTTGCAGCTTTTGTTGAAGTTTAAAATCTGTTTTAAAACCAAAATGGCGAGAATTAAATTATATAATTGATATCAATGTAAAAGTAATAATATATTTATCATAAAATAAAAGAGTCTATGTGGTTGCGAACTGTTGTTCTTAGTGTTTATGGGGGGTTGAATTAAGAGGAAATACACTGTACTTCCTATTCAATATTAACTTTTCCTAGACCCAACTTTTTTTAGACTTTAAATGCAAATTATTTGTTCTGTGTTATAAACTGTTGTGTTTTTTGCCTTCCTGTAACTGGAACAACATACTAATTTCTACAAGTTGTGACTACTAACAGAGAGCAATCACCTCACAGACTTGTACCGAAAAGAAGAGACCATCAGCGTGGCAGGGAACGGCTGCATCCACAGTCCTCGCTTCCCCAGCAGTTACCCCAGGAACCTCCTGCTGACGTGGCGGCTCCACTCGCCGGAGAACACCAGGATCCAGCTGGCTTTTGATAATCAGTTTGGACTGGAGGAGCCTGAAAATGATATCTGCAGGTGAGTGGTTAGTGAAAGCTTGCAAAGGGCTCCGTAGTGCCACCTTTGAGCTCAAGGATGTGGCCGCTGGCCTGAGACTGCGAACCAAAGCTTGGGTGTCTCTGACTGGGTCTAGGATAGCTCTGCTTGGAAAACAGACCTCCAGGGGTCCCTTCCAACCCAAACTTGTCTTTGAACTTATAAATAAGCTGAGCTGTCCTGGACTTGGAGCATTTTTGGCAGGTTTTAGTATTTCTATAACATTTTAAGCATAAGGCACTTGTATGCTCAAATCCAGCTACCTAACAAGGCAGGTACTGCTTTAAAAGAATTCTGTCCTCTGCTCCCTCTGTCATGTTTCAGCCAGGCAAAAGCCCTCTTTTACAGTAGGTAGAAGGCTCTGGGAGGTGTGAGTGAGTAGGTATGTGTTTATATTGGAGTGTGAGGGACAGATAAAAATACATTGAAAAGTAGAACTATGTTCTTCAATTTATTTGTTTCTCTTTATTGTTACTCCTCACTGGTACAGTTTCTTTTAAAACCTTCAAATATAGGTCCACAAACATCAGTGTACACTGCATACTGATATATCTAATAAAGTATACTCTACTATATCCCGGTTGCTTTGATTTCCCTTTTTAAGCAAAAGTGACCATAATCTCAGTTGATCTGGTTGATTAACCCAGATGGATAAACTGCTTTGCATTAGCAGAGCAAAGGGGTGAATCTTGCCAGCACTCACTAAAACGGTGCAAATCCATGGAGTTTTTGGTTTATATTTCTTTGATTCAGCTATCTGTTCTGTGGGAGAGAGCAGGCTCAGGATTCCTCTGTACTCCGAAAGGCAGATTGCTGTGATACTACTTACATAAAACGCGCAAGTCTCAGCTACCAGCTGTCTGCCTGATCATGTTATTACTTACACTTTATCTATGCAGAGAACTGGGTTGTTAGGATTTCTGCACACCCAGCCTCTGCTTATCTTATCTTCTTTGTCAATCAATTTGCATTTATAGGGTTTGGCAGCTCTGTGCCGTTTCACAGGGTGGATTTTTTCTTTTTTTCTTGTTTTGCTTTGTTAATTTTCTAAGTTACCAATAGGGAGAACCATTTCTGCAGGTTTGTTTTCCATTTAGTAATAAAAGAGTGCAGGCAGAAACTGGCTCTCCTTCCCTGTGCCTTGATGGTCTTGGCAGCTGCTGCTCTGCTCTGGTACTGTTGGTCCAAGATCAGCAGCAGCAGCAGTCGGTAAGGACAGTTACCTCCTAGCACCGCAAACGCTTTCCCAGATTGAGAGCCTAATGCATACAGAAGCGGCCTGTTAATATTTACATAGTGGATAAACTGTGGCTGACCTTAAAGCATTGCAACTTTGAAACAGAAGTCTAATTTACTGTGGAAAAAAAGATGAAGTATTCTCTGTCAAGGGCCATTGAAGACTGTGGCATGGTGAGGGGAAGTCAAGCTGTTAGTGGCGCTATGGGTTTGGGGACCCTCTTGGAAGACAGTCTGCCTGCTTCTCCCAGAGCAGCTAATTTAGGATGCGGAGAGAAGTGTCTATAGAAGCTGGAAAAATATCACATCGTTTATTGCAATAAAGCTTTCCCTGGTGTTCCTGGAAGACCTGTATTTGCATAGTACTACTTCCAGAGTGAGGAGTTTCTCAGGCAGACAGCTTGTGATGGCTTTAAGCCTGTTAAGTACTATGTTCATAGTTAGATTTTTTGCTAATGCTCACTATGTTTTTCAAAACTAGGTCCTTTCTACAACTCCAGTCCCTGACAATCCCTGCAGTGCTCCTTTAGAGAGACAGGCAGGCACGTTTTAATTTAAATTAATGCTGAGAGCTGAACATGTGCTTGAATGCTGTGCATATTGGACAAGTAATTCAGGACCTCTGCACCTTACCTTCCTTTTGTACTTGCTTTTCACCTTAAACTATTTTTTTACAGAAACTTCCTAGTGTTTGCTTTCAGTTTTTCATTAATGCTAATTATTGTAATTTGCATACTATTAAGACTGAACTGATTGAAATGCATTCAGGCTGAGGAATGAAAAGTTACACTTTAGCAGAGCTGTTTTAGGAGGAGGAGAAATATTCAAGGTTTTACGGAATTTTCTAGAAGTGCTCTTAGCATTTCCACAGGCACTTGATAAGAGATGATTCTGAAAAGCAATTAAATTACCCAGCCTCTGAGGCTTCTTAGATGCAGCGAAACAACTGAGATTGCACCTACTTCTGTGACTATTGCAGCAAATCCTTTGCTATTGAAAATATAAATAAACCCTGAAAGCCCATGGATTTTCCCCATTTTTGCTAGCAGCTAGTCTGGCTCCTGGCCTCAAAGAGTGGGGAGGTCAGTCAGGACAATTTTCACCAAAGCCTACAAAGTTATCTTATGGACTCAGTGACCTTAAAGGTCTTTCCCAACCTAAATGAGTCTATGATCCTGTGCTGAAAACTCTGTAACCCCTCAAGTTAGAATAAGCATTCTCTGGCTGCTGTGCTGGCCGTGGGTAGTGGTGGATGCTCAGGCGGGCAGTGCAGAGCACTGCCCGGGTACCATGTCCATCACCATGAGGGAGGGGGAGCAGAGGACAGTGGAGGGAGCTTGACACAAAGTTTACCTCTGTCTGAAACTAAACTTTGTCATGCTACAAAAAACATATGTTTCAGCAGAGCTTGGGCAGATTTAAGTGATTTTGTTATGGCGAGTCTGTTATTTTCTGTTCTCTGCAATTTGAGGTGGGTGAATATAAAAGCAGCAGTGCTGATGTTCTCAAGCCGCATAGTACTTGCGGGTATTTTTTTTACATGGGATCTCAGCAGAAAAAGAAAAGCAGGACTGTTATTTACAGAGCTATTCAGCTCCCACAACTGGGCAGGGAGATGGGTGCTTGGCTCACAGACCCAGGGGTAGGGAGCAACAAACACATTGCTGGTAAGAACTGGTTAACAGTCTTAAACTCCATTTTTGGAGGGAGCATGCGCTTTGATAATAAAAAACTTTCCTGGTAAAGACCTCCAAAGTTTTAAGGCTTAACTTTACCATAAAGATGGCAGCTCGCCTCATCTCTCGCTGCCTGCACTTAACCTGCCCCTCTTGTCTTCACCTCTCCCTCACTGGCCACAATGTGTGGGGCCTAATTCTGGCTCCACAGATATCGAAGAACTGGTTTTCTCATAGACATTGTGAGACCATGACTTCATTCTCTGCCCTCCTTATTCTTCAGCTCAATAACTGAACTCGATATATGACCCAAGCAAGCAAATACACAGGCTGCGGCAGTGAGTGCTCTCATTGTGTCCCCTCATGCCTGGGGTTCAGTGCCTGCTGCTCCTGGCAGAGCCCTCTTTAGGCTCAGGGTACCACGACTGTGGCACGGGTGCCTGGCCAAGGTGTGACCTTGCAGAGGGGAAGATGTGCTGTTGTTTTTCCCCTGGTGACGGCACCCACACAAACAGCAGAGGACTCCCTGCTGCAGCACACAGAGTGCCAGCCTGCCCTTTTCTGCTTGAAAGCTTGAAATGAGTCTTTCCAAACCAGCTAGCAGAGGCACCGTGACACCTACAAAGAAGGTCCTAAAAAGCACCTTTCAGCAGCATGCACTGCTCTGTGTCCTTCCAGCACCTTCCTTTGCTCCTGTCACGGCAGCAGCCTGTATCCAGCCCTCCAACAGGCATGGCAGGCAGGAGCCGGGGGCTGCTGCTGCAGGGAGTTGGGGGCCCACCAGAAAGTGCACAAGTGCTTGCAGCTGCTCAGCTTGGGCAGCCTGCCTTAAATAATATTATATCAGATCTCTAAATTATTTATCCACCACATGAAATGTAATGCCTGTGCTTACTGTGTACTAAACACATGCAAGTGCCTCTCATTAATATTTTAACGCGGTGGCAAATACTGTCTGTCATGTTCCAGAAGCCCAAAAATCAGCCATTTGAGCACTCAGGCAGTAACTTGCAGCTTAGTGTATTTTGTGCTACGTGAGCATGTCCACCATTTGCAATATTTAGTCTGATGTTTTGCAGTAGAAAACAGGGGACAGTTGTCTTTGTGTTTCCAGCTGTGCTCCTGTCTGTTTGCAAGCATCTTCTGAAACCAGAGTTATCAAAACTAATCCTTCAAACTGGTTCTCAGGTATGACTTTGTGGAAGTGGAAGATGTATCAGAGACCAGTACAGTTATACGAGGACGGTGGTGTGGACACAAGGAAGTACCTCCAAGGATAACATCAAGAACAAATCAGATAAAAATTACCTTCAAATCTGATGACTACTTTGTGGCTAAACCTGGATTCAAGATTTGTTACTCCCTGGTGGTAAGTCACTTATCTGTATCATGGGTGAGAGACAGACTGTAGTGTAAAAGAGCATCAGTACTTGAAGCTGAATGGCGTAGCTAACTGCATTGGATCAAAACACTAATTGACTGGAAGTATTTTCATTCCAACAACTACATTAAAACAAAGTATTTTTGGCATCCTGTCATTAAATATAAAATAAAGTCAAGTCCTGGCCAAGATTTACACTAATAACATGTTTCAGAAGCACTATCACTTTCTACACTGAGGCTGCACTGCCAGTGCCTTGACAGATGCAGCACAAAGAGCAAAAAAATGGCTGCTCTATGAACTCCTTTTTTATGTTCATTTGAGGTCAAATAAAAATACCTTAGGGGGTTATGGCTGTGATTCTGAGTTAGATGCAGAGTAGTTTGTTCTACATGCAATAAAATTCTACGTGCAAGACAGTATGCTAAGGCTCAGGCTGTATTTTCAACCGCGTATAAACATGCATCTTTGTATATGCAGTGGCATTAGCAGTGTATCATGTACTGTTTCAATGAGATGAAAACCTCCTCTTTTTTTATTTTGGTTTTGTCTTTAGGGAGCAGGGATGCTCATTGCTCTAAGTAGATTTTGATAAAAATATCTATTCCTTTGTATTGTCCTGATTAATATTATAATGCTTTTGGTGCAGTGTAGCTCGAAAGAGGCAGACTTTGCAAACACTCAGGAAATGGTAAGCATTAATTTATTATACTGTCATAATTATGTTTTTATATCCGTCACAATTCTTATTCCCTTTTTATTCAATCCACTGTTATTTAACAAGAATAAGAAAGCCTGGAATACGAATAACGTTAATGCTATAACAGGAGACATCCACTGTTTGAGTCATTACACTTCAACCTCTCGGCTTTGCATGCTTATATGCCTATGTATGCTAAAAAGAGTCCATAAACAGCACATTGTCAAGGCAACTCTAAAGCTATAAAGACTGTGCTCCCTTGCATTTAAATTGCTAGGCTTCTAGTGGAGTAAGGCATTGCACTGTGAGTAAATCCTGAGTTTACTCTGATTTGAAGGTAATCTACTAAAACTAAAATGTAGGCAGAACAGTCTATGAGACCACTGGGCATAAAAATGAGACAGTGAAGCAGTCTCTCTTTACACTGCTTGTGTTTCAGTGCAGCCACAAAAACTCTGCTGCATTTAGCAAGCTTTATTCCAGACCACATACAGCTAGTCTGATAGTATTAGACTTTCCAAAAATGAATGTTATCACTCATAAGACACAGGAGACTCTGCACTAGAAGCTCAAAAAGGACTACTGTATTTATCTAACTTCAAAACTACGAGTAAACAGAGAATTTTAGTGTCTAACAAATCTATTCAAAAGAATACTCTCCCGGTACACCCTCTGAATGGAATGCTGTTTTATTTCTGAGAGAAGAGAACTGTACAGGTGATTAGTGGCATTTGTGAGATGGAGGATGATACGTAGTTAGCTGGTCTTCAGATTCTAAACCATCCAACCTAAAACTGCAGGATTAATATTCAGCAGTCTGCCCTTATTCGACAGTCCCCACAGTCACTTAGAGCTCAGTTCATAGATATGCTGAGCACTGCTGACCCCTGAAGGTTGAACTCATTGTGCGTTTCTAGGTGGCAAACCAGGGAGCATTAATGAAGCATGCAAAAACATATGGTATTTTGTATCAGATGAAAAGAAAGACCTTTACATTGATTTTTTTCTTTGCTTTGTAACCTTGTCCAGTACAAGGCTATTTTGGGGACTTTATTGGAAAGTGGTGCACAAGATATGTGCAAATCTTTTAAGTCCCTTGTTTTTTCTTATATGTGGAGTTTAAATCTGCATGGCAGTGGGGGTTTTTTTGTATATAAGACTGATAATTTTGCAGAGAAAATTGAAACAAGCAGTTTGGAGAGTTTGCTTAAGTTTATTGATCAGCTGCATCTCCTGAGTGTGGTGCCAGGATGGCTGCATGAATTTCTCCCGGTTACACATGCAGCCAAACAGCCTTGCTCTCTGGCCTTCTTATTTATGAATCTTCAAGGAAGTCAGTTAAGATCACTTCATTTGATGCAGATCAAGTTTTTACTTAGTTCAGCACTCTGCATGAGGCACAAATGAGACTTCGCAAAGCTTATGAGAAACATACTTCATTATTTTCATGTACTTGTGTTTTTGCATTAACTTCACATTTCAGTACCATTTAGAGAAACAAAAAGGGTTTATTTTGCTAGAGAAGATATAAATTAGACTTGTATCCACGAAAGTCACGTTTGCCCTTGTAAAACAAGGCAAAGTAAGCAACCCATGTCAAATGAAGGGACTCAGTCACTCAGGACGGTGGGATTAGAATTCAAAGTGGCTCTGGAAAATTAGACTGAAAAAGCCACAAGGGTGATCTTTAGCAGGATGAGGTTGAAAGCCATATGGATGGATGGGAGTAATTAACTGTCCCAATATAAGATAAGGGACAATGGGCCAGGGAGCAAATCTATAAAATAAAGTCAGACCATCTAAATACAGCATTTATCTTTTGCTTGCCAAGGCTGGCTTTCCTCCACCTTCTTCTTCCTTCTCTCCGTGTCTTCTGCCTCTTGGCCCCTTGGCCTCTGCCCTCCCCTCTGTGGGTCTGAAGGACTAGTAACACTGGAGGCAGAGCCATGAGGGTGGTTTGGAGAAAGGGGTAGATCCAATGTGCTGCCTGTTGCCTGTCCCTGATCCACTCTTTGCCCATGAAGCCGTAGGACTCCCTGGGTTGGGAGCTCCAGGGTGGACCAGACTCGAGGAGCTTATGTGTTGAGTGTACCCCACTGCTTATCCCAAGTTGAGTAAGAGTCAAAAGTGTCCTAACATGGCTGGAAAAACTCATTCCTACACTGTGCTGTCTGTAACAGTGCAGAAGTACGTTAGTACGTGCAGCCGGTGGCTCGTGTCTACAGACACTTCACATTCAAAGCCCCCAGTTGTAGCTGTGCAGTTTGTTGGCTTAGCCTGGGTATCCACACAGAGAAATATCTCCCTTGAACCTCTTTAAAAATTGTCTTTTCCTTCAAGCTTCACAGACCTGGAACAAAAATGGTCTGGAGCAAGCCCTGGACAACTATTAGGCATGAGCCTCACTTAACTGCAAATTTGTTTGAAATTCCTCCCTGCCATTATCACTTAAAGTGCTTATTTCTCAAACATTTTTTTTTTCTTGATTGAGTTGCCTTAGAAACATTAATTTGCAGTATAGAAAGCACTGAGGTGTTCCAGTCTTTTTTTCTCACATGTTACATAATTTCTTACTCTAAGGACACAGCGTTTCACAACAAACACTATAGAAATGTGACACAGAGGAAGATGAGTAATCTTAGGTTACTTACACCGTTGCTGGAAGGGAGGTAGGCACTGTCATGAGAAAGGCCCCCTGGGTTGCACACTTGAAAGTAGGTGATGTGAATATTCCACATTGCCACAAATGTAAAATTTTATTCCACCACCGCTTGCAGTGCAATTACCACAACCGAGGGATCTTGCGTGTAGCAAGTAAGTATTTATAATTACTGAAAATACTGCATCCATTATTTTGAGATGTAGGAATGCAAATGAAGTTACACTGTTACATATGGAAATAATCTTCGCTTGACTGATGTCATTTTATACAATCTTTTTTCTTCTGAAGTGAAATTCTTCCAATGTCCTAATTCTGGAAGGGAATGTTAACAAGATTGGACCCCATGTTTTACAAGTACATTAGCATGGACATTTACTAAAATAATCTAGGAACTCATTCAGGAACATGTTCCAGCAATAAAGGTGAATGTTTTGAATTAAAATTCCCAACCCTGCATCTAGTTTCATTTTAATGAGACAACTAGAAAGTGTTGGATTCCATTTACTCATTAAAAACATTATTTTAAGTTTATTAGAAAAGGCACATACCTGTTATACAATTATAACAGTAAATTGTTATTGCCTTACTAATTGTTCCGTTAATCCTAAATGAAATCCTTATTTTGGAACTTTGACTAAAGTCATTAGTGGAAAAAAGGGCTACAAAAAAGCTAGGAACATACATGTATGTATATGTGCAAACATGCATTTATACAAGGATGTAAGCTTTAAAAAATATAAATCTTTTTACATGTATACACATATATATGTGCTTTTACCTTTCATTTCTTTCTAATACAGTGCGTGACTAGGAAACATCACATGGCATTAAGAGCAATCTTAGCTTATTTGGGAGTTGCAAACCAACAATGGTGGACATGCGGTGCTAAAAAGGACAACATAAGTGCATTTGTCCCAGGATAAACTTATGTGCCACTATGCGTATCAGTGTGTTAGATCATGAGTAATTTTTGCTTGTTTGAAATGACATTTTTTTGAGTGAAGGAGCCATAAAGAAATTAATGGAATGGAGTGGGAGGAACTTTGGGTTTTGATCAATCATGTGGAAATTCTATAGAGAATTAGCTTTCTGCTAAACAACCAGGCTATACGCTACCACTCTTATGATCAAAAACAGAACATTGGTCACAAAGTGGGGTAAGACATCACAGTCAGTCTAATAAAATTAAATTACTTTCCCATGCAAAAAGTATTGACCAGTCAAAGTTGGTTCAAATACTGAAATAACTTAAACTCCTTGATATTTGCCTATTAAGCTCACAAGAAAACACAAGAAATTCAAAGCACAATTGGAAAATGAAAATGGGCAGAATAAGAGCCTGATCCCGATCCTTGTACTCACAGTCACTCTGAATTACGCGACAGGCTCCCTGTATTTTGCCAGTTTTGTTTGCACAAGTACTGCAGCACCAGGCTGCAGGATTTTTAAATAAGTCAGGAAATAAACTCCCTTGTAAGAGTGAACATGATCGGAAATTGATACAGCCATCAGCATGAATACAAATTCATAAATACCACAGAAAATGATTAATTCTTTATCATTGGCCACAGACCTGAATCCAGCCTGGAAGCTGGATGAGTCTTTGCTGCTGTGCTTCTCTTTTAGCTTGTCACTTCTTTTACAGAATAGACATTTCATTTCTGTCTTCAAGACAAAATATTCTGCCTGAAAACCCATATAATATATCACATGTGACAACAGGCATGATAATGATGCATGAATACCTTCTCCGGTTTTAGATAATCCACAGATGGAATCCCAGTAAGTTGCTGGGGGTACAAAAGGAGAGGAATCGGGGTGGGGTGGGGGGATGTCTTGGTTAGTGAAGTTGTTGTACATGAAATAGATCTCACAATGAAGAAGCAAGAATTTAGACATGGAAGCTTTATCAGTTGTTCTTCTTTCACTTTTCCTCTGATTTCAGTTTTGATTGCCTGTCTATGCTAGACAGCAAAGATTTTTTATAAATACAACCCATGTGCAAAACTCATAACAATGAAACTTCTATTTTCTTAAATTCCGGCAGAAAACTATTTTCTGTGGGTTTGCTCAAGGCATACAATCCTCATAAAATTATCAGCCAGAGGCTCATCTTTCAGGAGAGAAGTTATTAAGTCCTTTCTAATTAGATAAAAATTGCTCAAGATCTTTAACATTCCTTCCCAACTTTACATAAACAGAGGATTTAAGAGATTATCTGTGCACAATTTTTTTAATTTTTTTTTTTTTTTTTTTACTTTGGAAGGTGTTTGGAATGTTCTAAAAAGCAACATAAAATGACAGCGTGTTAGAAAGAGAGATTGTGCCTCATTGTATCTTGAGACATGGAGCATCTCAGAGTAATTTTATATGGGGAGGAGGAATGCTTTCCATTTAATGAAGGTTCCTGAGAATCCAGCAAGCTTCAGTCTGCTGCTTGATTCATCTCGCAGGATCTAACCTGTCCTTCAGTAGGGTTTGATGAAGAAAGGAAGGTGGCGTGGTAGACAAGCCAAGCAGTACGGTAGGCAGGGACATCGCAGTTGTCCCAGAACTCAGAGCAGAGGAAAAGATGGTGAAGGATACAAAAGAAGCAAAACTGGGTGTCAGATAGGTTGGTGATAAGGAAATGGCATACTTGGGTTGAGAAGGCACGTCTGGAACAAGCAGTTTCACAGGCAGCATTGGCTGCCTCAGGGGTAGCCGAAGTTCCTAACCAAAAGATTCTTTCCAACATTTGCATCTAACCAAGAGCTATTTCTCCTTCCAGTGTCCTATCACACCTTACAAAATCCCAAACATATACCACCTAACTCCTAAGTCTTGCCCATCTCATCTCCTCAGGTGGAAAAGCTTGCAGGTTTTCAGGTCTGAGACCCACCAGCTGAATGCCACGTATGAGTGAGAGGGAGCCTGGGGGCTGCAGCGAAAGCTATGACCTGACCTGGCCCAACACTCTGCAGTCAGTTGTCCCAGACTACATCTCCTCCCAGTTTTCACTAGACTGTGATCCTTCTCTTCTGAAGGTCTCTTCTGAAGGTCTGATGCCCCTTCCACGTTTACTCTTGTTGTCTTAGGCACAAAGATTAGTCCAAATCCTTCTCCTATGTGACTGAATTTTAAGTTTCATTAGGATTCTCCCTGTCTTGTGACCTAATTTCTAAAGCCGTTTGTAAGTCAGAGGTGACACTGATAAGAGAATGGTAAAAAAAAGTAGGTTTCAGGGAGAAGAGGAATCACCTACCAGCTTGGCATCAGAGGATGCTACAAGTACTAGAGGGAAGGACTGTTATAGGATCACCCAGCTATGGCAATGAAACATGGCAGCAGCGAAGACCAGAGGGGATAGTTTAGTCCAAGTTCAGTAATAAAAGTAATTGTGGGTGAGGCAAGCACACACAGGGGAAGAGGCAAGTCCGCAGAGAGAGAGAAGGCAGAAGGCAGCAGAAATGCCAAAACAAAATGGTCAGAGAGGCAGAAGTCCCCAACAAGCAAAGATTCTTGAAAGCTGAAAGGAAAAATAAAAAAGCCAAAGGACAGAGAGGTTGTGACTGACAATATCAAATTTAGCAAACACATCACGAAAGGTGAGGAAGAAGCCTTCCCTCTCTATATATCCGATGTCCATGTGTCAACATTTCATGTTCATAGTAACATGAAAACAGTTTCAGTTGGACTGAAGAAGGTTGAATGCCAATTAAGGAAACATTTTTAACAAGGCAATGAAAAGAAGAAGGGATTTGTGGAAACAAGTGGAGTTGTGGCGGCATGGTTAGGAAGGAAAGGAGGCAAATGAATTGGAGGTTTTAAACAGGCAGTGGACTTGACATAGGAAAGACTGCATTTAGGAGAGGAGGGAGGGCAGGTGTGGATCGGGTAGAAAGCGGAGCAAAAGTAGGGCCATTTCACTACATGAGCCTCTTTTGGTAAATTCTCTGACTGTGAGCTTGAGGAGAATAGGACTGGGTTTGGGGATGTTTCAAAAAAGTGAAAAGATTCAGCGAGGGACGTGGGTAAGAAATTGAGTTATGGCCAGGGAAATACAGACCTTCTGGCAAGGGAGCTACCAAAACCAGAAGCAGTGGGACCCAGTAAGCACACAGAAGCTGCTGGAAGCTGTCAGACTTCAACTGATAGAACAATTGTTTTAATCAAAAAGGAAAATAGACTTTAGTGTCTATGTTTTCCCAGCTGCAAGCATGTGTGCCTGGCAGTTTTGCTGTTTGAACAGCATGGTGGAGAAGTGGCTATTTGCTCTCCTCTGTCCCTGATTTGTTGACAGCTTAGTTAAAGTGTGGCTCCTTCACAGGACATTGTCATCAATCTGTCTTAACGTAACAGCAATCCTGTTGATGTCCAGTTCCTTTTGAAAATGCTACATCTTTAATCCAGTAGTGTGTTACGCAGTCTCTGAGAATTCACCAGACTCCTGGTGGTGGCCAAGGACAAGAAAATGTAGCACTTTATGTCTTCAAAGGATTATACAAACACAAGTGTCATTTTCATTTGTTATTTTCAAATCTAGTATCCTGTCCCAAATAGTTGACTCTAACAAAAACTTAGAGGCATTGTTCATGTAGGACAGTTTTAGATTTTGAAGGACTGCATTTCCTGTACTTACCTGTTTTAAGAGTTCCTGAGGATGTCAATGACCCACAGGAAATTCCTACTTTTCCAAGGTAAGTTAGAAATACAAAGAAAAAAATAATAATAAAAAAAAAGACCATTGTGTGCAGTACAAGAGGGTTACCCATGTTAGACAAAAAAAAAAAAAAAGAAAAGAAAATCGTAATTTTCTCCTTGTAGAAGCTCAAAAGCCTTATTCAGCATCAACATGATTTCTTGCAAAACACATCAGAAACAAACTGGAAGATGCAGATTCCAAGAAGCGTGCAACTGTATTAGTAATGAGATCAAACAGCTACCTAGCGAGTAAGAATAGTGGATAAGGGCCACAGAAATATTGCTGGGTTTGGGAAGCATGTAATACTGACAGAATACTGACTTGGTTTTCTAGTTATATGAATGAAGAGGACCCCATTCTGATAGCAACTGGCCATGATCTTGCCACTGTACTTGGCTAAGTAAGGGCATGTGTGAGGATTCATGGTGAGTTGTTTGTCCCTCTATCTTGAATGCCCATGCTGCTTCCCAGTTCATAACCAGTTTCTAGTGCTAACATAGCTGGATACATAAAAGAATTCTATATGAAAGCTAATCTTTTCTCTGTTTTTCGTTAAATAAAATACAGAGTACACTACAAGTAGACTTCCAGTGAGCCAGAGTTCATGAATTATTGGCCACTGGCAAAACTGTGCTATTAGACAAGTAGGAAATGAAAGCCATCCCCAAACTTGCTGTAAAAATCTTAAGTAACCATTGATAATTAGAGAAATAAATCAATGATTCCTAACAGTCTGGAAGTCTTGTGAATGAGTGGTAGTTAAAAAATTGATGGAGAATATTAAAGATATTTTTGTATTAAAACTACCCTAGGCAAATCAGTTTGTTTTAAAAAGGATTCATTATTTCCAGCTTTTTTAGAGTTTGCCAGTCTTAAAATCACTAATGCTACTTACCATGTATGTTGGACAGCTTTTTCAGGTTACCCATAAAGCAATATTCTTAGTTAACATCAAATATATAAAGGTAGGAGAAAGTTAGGGTGGTTCCAGCACTGAAAATTGTAATGCATGAAAGGAAAGGGTACATTTTCTGTGCCATAATGAGCCTAACCTGGGAGAGAGCAATGGCCATCCTGTTCCCTGACATTGCTTCCCATGTGTAACCAATAGAAAATATCAATAGCCCAGACATGGTATCTCGACACTGCAGTAGGGACAGACCAGTGGCAGCCTTAGTACAGCTCCTGTTAGAAGACATGGAGACCTTGTAGCTCATTTGTCTGCTTAGAGTTGACCGTTAAGAGGGCAGCAGAAAGACAAATGGGAAATACAGTAGTGAAGTGGACATGCCACAAACACCCCGTCAGTGCTGCTGGTAGATGTGTGGACCTCTCTGTGTTTACACTAAAAAGGAAGGTTAAATCCAACCATTCTCGCCTTAGTTTACCCTAAACCACACATCAGTGTGTATGAACATAAGGTGAATTTACACTGTCAAACTTTTTGAACAGCACTCATTAACTTGTCCATCACATTAGCTGTTTGGTTGAAAAGTGGGACTAGTTTAGATTGTTGACTTGAGGACATAATGCTGTCTTTGTAAATCCATACTCTGTCCTTTAATTCCACTTCAGCAACAGCTGAAGAATGTTAGCATGTGAAATGATGATAATGTATGAAGAACCTACCTTTTATTTTGGCTTGGTAACTCTGGAGGGTGTTTTATGGAAATGTAGTTAAGGATGACAGTTTGTAAGGACAACAGAGATAACATGTATCCGTAAAACAGTTAATTAGGCACTAAGGCTGTACTACATTGCTGCAAAGAGGTGTTAACACCTGGTGCTGCACTGTGGCAAGGCTGGTCCCTCCCACCACCCTGTCCACAAGGGAAGAGGAAACGGCTGGTTCTTCCCAGGTTCTGTTCCTGTTGAGCAGCCTCTGCTCTAGATTTTCTGCAAAAGCTGAAGGCGCAGCTTAACTTTAGTGTGTGCCAACTGTGTTGGAGAAGAGTAGGAAACCAGTCTGCTTTCAGGATTTTCTTCTGACAGCTTTCCAGAGGAAGTGGCTGGTGAATTGAAGCATGCTAGACCTCCAGCCTGCACTGAGGAACTTGTGAAAACCCATCACAGCAAGTGTTGGTTGCAAGTTGTCCTCTGAATCAAAACAAGAATTGCATGTCTTCACATTTTTGTGGAGCGCTGGGCTCCTAGGCTCAACTTCGTGTTTTGTATTCCACCAATACTATTTTTTCGACAATGTGTCAACAGTATCTTACACAGCCTGGCAGCACAGTCCTGATCTTGCACTGTCCTAGCCTAAGTTTGGGTTGCAGGGTCTCTTTCAGCCTTAGCACTCTTCAGTGTGGTTTTGTCGTTCCTGGCAAGCCAGGGGAAACAATGCGTTGTGTATAATGTGTGTTTACTTGCTTACAGAACAAATCTTTGCCTTATTTGTTGCAACAGCTGTAACTGCTGGAAAATACTTAGAGCCCTGGGTCAAATGATACTGATTGTTTTAAGATTTCTGAGTCTAAATTTGGAGGGGTTGTAGGGTTAGGGTGTGTGTGTGTGCAGTAACGTGTAATGCAGCGATACCTAGAATCTCATAATTTAAAGACGTGAGGTCATTCAGCCCATTTTTCTCTAAGGGCAAGATTTTTCTGTATTTAAAATTCATCGGTTGTTCATCTAGCATAATTTTTATATATAACAAACATAGGAACATACCTCATGGGAGATTAAACCATAGACTAATAAATCACTGTTGCAAAGACATTTTTTCTTTGATAATCAGTTTAAATTTTCCTTTTTTTAATGCCATACCATTGCCTGCAATTATATTCCTTCCTAATTTATGATGAAGAAGTCTGTTCTTTGTGTCATGGGTGTCTATCTCCTACAGATATTTGCAGAGTTTTCACACTTCTTTGCTTATTGCTTAGTCATTGCTTAGTCAAGCAAGGATGCCTGTACTTGGCTTTTAATCTTTCACAAAAATTCAGGCTATCCAATCCCCTCAGAGTTTTTAATGTTCTTTTGAAAAGTCCCCCAGATTTTTCCAGCTTTTTACAGTGTCACTGTGGTAGTGATGGGAGCTGAATCTGGGGGTTCAAGCATCACTAAGGCTGTGTTTTGGGTGGCATGTCACCTGCCACAGTACCCTGCTTAGGCAGGTCTATATGGCAGTGGCCAGCTTGGCTGCCCTAACACTGGAAATGTGTCTTTTGATGTGTTTTCCTCTGTCAGCTCAGTCCGTCTTTGAGCTCCCAGGTTTCCTAGGTTCCTCCTTCTGCTCAGCATGTCATTTAGGAACATATTAGGTTGCATTTTTCCAGGGTGAACTTTCCCCTTGCTGGGTTGCCATAGTGTTTGTGATTTTTTCCATGTCCTCAGCGAAGACAGCTGTGCCCGATTGCATTGCCTGCAGGTTTGGATCCGGCATCATAGCCTCAGGGAGGGTGCTGGCCTCACAGCTGCGGCAATGAGGCAGGCTTCACCACTACTTGCCCTGACAATTTCTCGCAGTCTCAGGTCTTCCCACCTCAAAGACAGGCACAATAAGCCTTTGTAAGATGTCACAGGATTGACTTCTAAAACACACTACAGAGGCACGCTGTGTTGTTTCTTCCTGCAGTCTGGGACATGGTGCCAGCAGGGCGAGATGCATGGCCTTGCTGAGACTGATGAACAAGAGGGTTGTCTGCTATGCTCATTTATTTGGATGCTTGTTTTTTCTGGGCCTGCCAGACTTACCTGAGGTCCTCTCTAGTTTAAGAAGTTGTATGATTACAAAATGGAGAACAGCAATCCCAGATTCCAAGCCTGGAAGGTGAAACAGGAAAAATCATCTTCAGACCATGCGAAGTCACTTGGTTTGGTGCGTGGGAAAAGGCTGGTAGCTATCCTCATCCATCTCCTTCTCCTTAGGAGGAACATCATAACTGAAGCTCTTAGTGTCTCTGCACTTACTTTTAACAATTCTTAGGCTTATTCTGACTCTGCAGTTCCAGGCACAGATCATCAGAGAAAGTCCTTCCCCCGCGCTGGAGAAGCTGGTGTGCTTACAGGTTGGCACTCAGCACATCGCTTCTAGCTTTAATAACCGTCATGCTATATATCACATCTCTAAAGAAAGTCACAATGCTGTATAAATCTGATCTATATTTTCTATACATATATCTATATCTGTTTTTCTTTGAGCACTCGATAAAGGCCATGCATGCCTTCATAACAACACAGATGGCAGAAACATCGCAGAGTGTTTCTCTTTTTCCCTTACACATGCATATTCACACACACATCTTGTATTAGTTGCAGGGTTCTTGTCACTTTAGACTTGATAGGATAAATCTTACCAGAAAATATTTGGCTAAACGATACTGTTACATAAAATAAGCCCCTGCCTGGTGCTGAGCTTTGTGCTACTGAACTGAACACCTCCTCAAACCCAGTGCCTGCATTGTTAACACAATCCTTTGCCTACAACCCCCTTTCTGGTTTTCAACCCACACATTTCTCGCCATGCTGAACTGCTTTTGAACGTACATGCCATGCCAAAAAAAAGTTCTATCACATTTCCGATCTCTTGCATTACCAAGAAAAATGCAGTTCTGTTTTCCTCAGTTGTCAGTTTGATGACCAGTCAGTGCTTAATTAGAGAAGGTCTGAGCTTTTAACTACATAGGGTCAGATTTTGCAACTCATCTGCAGCACTGGAAGCTAAAAATAATTTTTAGATTGTGGAATTTGTGTATCTTGCTGTCAGATGATTTTCAGCAGAATCAAATAACATCCAGTTTTTCTGTGACCCTTGATAACAAGGTGGGTTTTTTTTTTTCACTTTAATAGTTTTTGTTTGGAGAAATGTTTTAATTGTACAGATTTGTGTTTTGTGGCAGACAAAACTTATTTTCCAGGTCCCCTTCTTTTCATAAGCTGTAGAAGCCTTTTTATTTAATAATACTTCTAATCCTGGCACATCTAAAAATGCTTTATTTTAAACAATATTTGTGGTAAAAAATACTCTGTAATGAAAATTTCCCTCAGACTGGGAACATCAGGCACCATGTTGTCTCATTACACATTCTTGATTCTAGGCACTCTTGTTGTCCAACCATCAGTCATATAACGAAGCATAAACACAAGCCTTCACAGAATCAGACTCTCTAATAAAGAAGTCTGTGTATCTCAGTTTTCAGACTATTAGACTATTAAACAAGCTAGATGTGACCCAAAGCATAGGCACAAGGTTGTTTGCACTCCCACATTTTTAGCCTGGCTCGTTTGGGGCCAGCACAGGCCTCAGGCTGTTTCCAATATGCAGTTTGTTGTGGCCACTCTGTTTTGCAGGGTAGTAGGTATGTCTGAGGACATAAGTAATTTCTAATCAATAGCTACCTTTTTTTATTTACTACTATAGATGTAGCCCAAAAGTTCTTAAGTGGAGGCTGGTCTTGTCTTTCATTTTCTCGTCACAGCTTGACAGCGCCATGAGTGACAGAGTTAAGGGCATCTGTGAGCCCTGGCATTCAATGTTTGCAGAATGATGGGTAATTTTAAAAGAGAATCTTACATTTTAGAAAAAAAAAATATGAAAAGAACAGACAAACCCTTAAACTTTGGAAAATGGCCTAGAAAGAATGAGGTTAGTTTTTCAACTGCTGTAAGGCAGGGTTAAACAACTACCTTTAGGCCACAAAAAATAATCTCACAACAAGGTCTGGCCTATAAATTTGAAACAAAAAAAGTCTTGGAAGAACCTGGACACTATGAGGACAGGTAGTCTGACTGCTTTTTATGGGTTTTGTTGCGTGCTGAAGGGGCTACTGGTGATGGAAATGGGCTGCTGAAAACTTTACTTTCACTAGAAGTGGACAGAAATTGGGAATTATGTGTAGGTATGGCCACCTAAACTAAACAGAAAGCAATTTCTGTTCTTACAGATGAGGTGAAACTTTTGCACCTGACTGGAAACGAGATCCTTATTTCAAAATGTGCATTGTACTACATGTCCATATTAGCTCTGAGCTGCCTGTCCTCTAGGCAGGCATGATGAACGCAAGGTCTTACGTACTTACCTTATGCTCATGGTTAGTGAAGAGCCTGGATATATCAGTCATATTTTTATTCAGGCTTTCCACCCCGTTTCTGCATATGCATGAGTTTGTACAGAAAAAATGGTATTACTAAGCTCTGAAGGGAAAAATAAAAAAAAAAGAGCAGTCAGGGCAGATAATATAAGGCAGCAGAAAATAGGACACTGTGCTTCCTATATATGTAATTTGTCTCCATCAGAAATATGTGAAAGTAAACACTTTGCTCCCCCACCTTAGCAGCAACTTTGTGTGCTGGCATTGCTTGCTCAGTGCTGGTTCAGGTAAATTTTCCAGGTGTATTAAGAAACAGATTAAAAGCAGAGAAAACACGTGGAATACCAGCAGCTGAAATCTTGGGGGTTGCATGGCTGCTGGTCTTCTGGTGGTGCAGTGGCTGTCCAGGAGGGTTTGGAATCCTGAACAAAGGTGGACAGGGTGTCCAGGAGCACTGTATTAAAACCGGCAGGAAAAACTCAACAGACTACATTTGGAACGTGAAAAATGCTGTCTGGTGTTCAGGAAAGACTCAGAGTTTTTGAACCACAGAGCAAAGACTTTCTGTCAGAGGGTGCAAGAGCGCTCTCCTGGTGTTTTCTCCCCATAAGCCTGTGTTGTTGACAGAGGTGGACAGCATAAAAACCTGCCTGCTCAGACAGGTACTGCAAGGCCAGCATGGCATGGATTTGGTGCCACCTTGGTGTCTTCATAGATGCTGGATCAATTTTTATTGATACTGGCATCACACCCAAGTAGGTTGAAACTAAGTGACTGTGCCTTTTGTCTGGAGAACACCTCTCTTCAGTTTTCAGGGAAGCCACTTGCACCCACAGACACACATGCTCTTTTCTGAGCCCAACACTGGCCTGCATCTGTGGGAAGGTGGTGAAGACATGAAAATGTTCACACACCTGCACCAGTGAGGAGAAGCCCCACCTCTGCTTGTGGCCCCCTTGGAGGTGGTGATTTGTGGTGTGGTATCTCCTTGGCATGGGGAGAGAAACTTCCCCCACCCTGGGAGATCTCTGCAGGCATAAGTACCCTGCATGCTGTGCCACAATGTCACATTGCAGTTTAGTTGCATGTTTTTCTTCTTTGCTCAGCCCGGGCTCTCGGCACAAGTTCCTTTCTAAGTCCATGTGTGCCATCAAAGACTTTATAGCTTGTACCTTTTTCTCCATTTACATTCTTCTGAATGAAAACTTATTTTTCTTTCCTGCCTCTGCTTCTGACCGCTGGTAGTTCCAGCATATTTCTTTGTATTAAATGGTGTTTACAACTTCTTTTTTTTTTTTTTTTCCCAACTTTAAATTATTTTTTTTCAGCTTCAACTGCTGTGACATTTTCCAGGTCATTAGTATAAAAGTGAAATAAACTGTTCCTCTTGATTTTCATTACTTGAAAAATATTTAGCCTATTATAATTCTACAACCATCATTCTTGTATTTAGTCCGAATTTAAATAAAATATGTTCACACACTGTTCTGACCCAGTACACACGTTCATGGTCCTGAGATCATGGTCTCAGTTTGGTGTTTAGAATGATTTACCAGGCTGGCTTTTGGTAAGCCGATCCCAAAACTGATAACATGGTTTAGTCAGATTGTTTGCAAAAATGTGGCAAATGTAAGATGTTTTCTTTTTCTCTAGTCTTCATTCATAGTGTTCCTTATAATTGGTATTTTTCAGAATAATCATAGACTCATAGAGTCATTTAGGCTGGAAAAGACCTTTAAGGTCATTGAATACGTAAAAGAAATGAGAAGGGTGACTGTTTCTAAGGTACTTGTATTTAGCTTTAACAGCAGTGGCATTTTTTAGGAATAGATCAGAGCTGAAAGTCCAGTCTGAATGGGTTGTGGTTTTTTTTACTCAAGCTGTTTGATGAAACTCAAAAAAAATTCCCAATAAGCAGTATCCCATGCTGTATGCAATAAATCAGCTGCTTTTGATCCCATGAAAAATCTGGAAAAGCTAGAAGAAAGTGATTCTTCTATTCTTCGGAGATTATGTATTCTTGCTATTTTTGTTAATATTGTCATCATCTTAGAAAGTTTCTATAGCACTCCTTTTTTGTTGTCCTAGAAAATGCAATGCCTTCGAGTCAGAGCAGGAGGGTGAACAAATTGTTTTGCTTTGCATTATCTGTGAAATGTAACACATGCTCCTGCTGCATGCTTACTGCAGAATTAAATGGCATCCTCTGGGAGAGAGCTCAAAAACAAATGGATCCTTCACAAAAAATCAATAGGCTAGGATTGCTGCTAGGACAGCTAATGTCGCTTACCAGTACCTTTCTACATTGTGTCCTCAGCTTTGAAATTAAATTTGCTTAGCTCCATTAGAGTTTTTCATAATTATTACTATTATTATTCCTCCCAGGTTTCTCCCAAATCATATCTGAAAATGTGAGCATTCCTGTCAGAGCACTTAGCAGAACCTCCTAGTAGAACAATGGAAAACTTGGAATAATAAATGAAATTAGGCTGTATTTGTTAATGATTATTTTCCACTTATAGAGTGTGGTTAAATCTATAAAACACAGGTAGAAACCCAAGTGGAAAGAAGACAGAAAATTAACAGCGAGCTCCTGGGAAGTTTTACTTCATTAATATTTTTCCTTCTACCCCTAGTACTGGGGCCTCTCAGTACATTCCCATTTGGTATAAGTCACACCAAGAAGGAGGACCTGAAATAACCAGCTGTCACTGCCTTCTGTTAACTCTGAAGGACTTTTTGGCCCACCTGGACACTGCTGGGCAAGTGTCATGTCAGCTTTCTCTGTTTTGCTCAGGGCAGATTCACCTATTACCAGAGATGCTGCTTCCAAAAACCTGTCAGTCACCATGGCAGAAGTTCACCAAAGTCCTCTCAAAGGCACTGGACTGTGGCCTGGGAGCGAGATTTTTGCTGCTGGGGTAATTCCTCCCAAGCTCCTTTCTACTTGGCAGTTCCCCATCACCATTCTGATATGCAGCACTGCACTGACCAGGATCCTTCTTGATGTCCCCTCCCCATTGCCCTGGCAGAGCCAGCATGGGGCATCACAGGGGGACCAGCAAGCTCTGTGAAATGGGGTGGTACCATGGCCCAGGTGTGCTTAGACACTGAAACAAGGGGGACAAGGAGCCCAATTGCCTTCAGCACCCTCCACTGTCACTGCCAAGAGATGGGCACTGCAGCCCATGAGACATGAAGAGTCACAGCTGAAAGCAAATCTCCATTTCTATACAATAATAATAAAAAGGGAGCAGGGGGCAGCTGCGGTCATAGCTTAATGCCCCTGGCTTACGTCCCTGGATAGCAATAAGATGAGCCAGCGCTCACATGGAAATGGCGAATGCAGTGACAGTCTGTAACCCCAATGGCAGGAGATTGGCTGGGGCAACTGCACGCTCATTAGTCTGACCTGGAAAGCTCACGGGGCATTTGTCAGCAGAGAAGGTGGTTAAAGATAGAGGAAACTAGAAAAAAACTCCATGGCTCTTTATCCAAGGAGCTTATGTGAGACTGGAGGATAGTCTGGAGAGGTAGGAAATGCTGTATAGCAAATCTAATTGGATTTCAGAGGAGCATCTCACCCAGTGCCATGCAGGAAACAATCACTTACACTGGAGAATATGGCAATTAATAAAAGAACCACAAGGCAGTCGAAGGGGTGACAGTGTGCTCTAATGCAAGAAGGAGTATTCAGCCAGGGAGAGCTTGTTAATGGGAGTTTCTAAAGGGTCAGTCTTATGATCAGTTTTATTTTCAGGATTTTTTAGGGACCAGAGCAGAACGTTTCAGGGTGGCATTTTAATGGCTTTTCCAGCACACACAGAGCTGAAGTGCATTGGGCATGAATGGTAAAATTGGATTATCGGAGATGAGAAGTGGGTGACCTTGAGCACCAGAATTGATTTGCAGTGAAATCCAACAGCCCAAAAAGAGCAAAGAGGTCACTTACGTAGAGATTAGTAACAAAAACATTTGCTGTTGAATGGCATCTCACTGGTTAGGAAAGAGGGGAGAAGAAAATTTCTGGGTGTACCTAGGCATAGGACCAACAAGGCTGTAGTTGCATCTTTTCTGGAATACTTTGTACAGTTTTGTTCCGCACAGTACAGAACAATTGCATCTTTTTTGGACTGTGTTCAGGGAACCGCTACAGGACAGTCGGGGGGAAAAGAGGACACTTCTTACTGAAGGCCAAGACAGCTTGGCTTGCTTAGCATAATAAAACGGATGCTGAGAGGAGATATAACATCTCCTCAGAAGTACTGCAGGAAGCAAACTCAGGAGAGGAAGAAAAGGACAAAGCTGGCAATTACATAAGTGCAATAAAGATAAATTTAGCTTGGAAACAGCCAACCAGTCTGAGGGTTTTGGAAGTAACGACTTGGAAGAGCCTTCCAAGTTTTGTGTCCCAGTGTTTAATCAGAGAAGTAAAATTTGCCATTCAGGTGAAAATGGCAAAGGAGGGATTGCAGAGTATTTGCAATGAATGCTAGTTTACTTGTATTTTATTTACCTTTGCTTAACTGTGATATGCACCAGAGTAGCTATTAGCAACTGAAATCCTTTGTACGTGGAGATATAAGTTCAGGCCTCTGTGATAAATAGAAAAATTAAAGTTAATGAACAATTTGCACAGCACGGCGTGAAGTTGTGCACCATCTTGTGGGTATATGCTATAGATGGGGTGCTCATGGGCAGTGTACTGTTAGGTGACATCTGATTTTTCAGAGGCATAGCTGTTGTCTCTTTTGAGCAAGTGTTCTCTGACCTTTTAGAGAGATCCTTTAAATGTCAGTCTTGGGCAATCTTATAATATGCACCCAGCAATGCCTAATTCCAGAAGTAGGTGAAGGATGAAGAGAAATATTGACCAAACACAGCTCATATTAAATATATTTTTCTGCTTCAGTTTTACTTCAGCTTTTCCTAAGTCGACATATCAAACTGCAGTTAACCTAAATCATTATTATAGCCTTAAACTTTTGAAATTTTAAGTATTTTGTGCTTCCCGCTCAGTTATAGGTAGTAAATGTGTCAGAACAAATCAAGAGTGATTTTATATGTCATTTTGCACTACTGTTAACTTAGTCATAACTGATAAGGTTGTAGCTACTGATATGTAGTGGCAACTGGGCTTCAGAAATTCAATTAAAATCTTTTTTTAAAGGGCAAGCATCATACTGTCACATTTGGGATCAGACGCTTTGGTGGCTGTCTGGCCTTTTGTTACTGACTTTAAAATAGTGGTGTCATGGATGTCCTGCCTTTATGGGACTACACCAAAAATAGAGAAAAGAAAATTCAATATGATTAAAGTTATTTTTCCATTTCCTATCTGTTCCAGAAATAGTTGCCATCAGTGGTAAAATTTGCTTGTACTTCCAGTTTGAATATTACTACCTTCAGTTTACAGCCACCTGGTTTTATTAAATGCTAGATAAAAGAGCTCGTTGACATTGGTAATGGCCTTCTGCAGCTGACTACAGGTTATTATCTGGAGAGTCAAGGTTAAATGACCTCTAACCTTCTTGAAACACTGGCCTCCATTTAGTGTTTCATTGCAAGGCATGAATTCCAGATTACAAATATTCATTGTTGCATGCTTTCCAAATTCATCGTCTTTTATTTTAAAGCCTGGTCACCAGAACTGAAGAGATCAGTGGTTCGGCCATTACTGTAGGTAAGAAGAATGTAGCCACTGACTCCCTGGTGAGTAGCCTGCTGTACAAAAATAGGTATCTTACAGCATCCTTAGAAGTAGTAATAATTATCATTCTCTTATGAGAATGAAACCTAGCAATCTGATATATTAAAAGTATGTTAAAATGAAAAAGATCACTGTGCTTTTTTTCATCTTTAGGAATATAAATTGGAGTGTAACTAAAATGCTACATGAGAAATTACAGTTAATCAGTGGAAGTATACAAACTTGAGTACTCATTTATCACAGTATTTTTTTTAATGGAGCTGTGACTTTTCTTTTGCCTCTTACCTAATGCTGTTGCTGTTACACAGTGTGTTCTGAATTTGGGGTTTATTTGCTTGAAATACCTGTCATTTTGTATATAAAAGGCAATAGCTATAAATTCAATGATCAGAGACAATATTGGTGCTATTGCTTGTTGACAGGGAAAAAAGGAAAGACCTTATTTTGAGATTATTTTAGTTTTATTACTAGGTAGAAGTTTATCTGCTTATCAGCTACCTGTCTGCAAACAGATAAGCATGCAATAGATGCATGTTGACTGTTCTTCAAAAATAGCTACCATTGAATTACCCTTTATTAATGTAAATATTAGGATGATGTCATCTCTTTTTCTTCAAGTTGTGATTTATCCTAGGTTTCCCTTAGAGATCTTCCACTGTCCTAGTCCCTAATTCTTACGTTCCAACGAGAGATCCTGACTTCTTTTTGTTTCTGTGCTGCACCTCTTTGGACATGCCTCATTTAACCTCTGATTTGGTTTTGCAGAATCTGCTTTGTGCCTCAGTAAATCCCTTAGCCCTGTTCTGCAAGTTTCTAGAAACGGCTTCATAGTTTACACTGTGGTCTCTAAATACCACAGATGAGGTGACTGCAGACAAAGCCCCACACATTCAGCTGTTCTGTGTTAATTTTTCCTTTGTTTCTTTCTTTCTCATGTTACTTGCCCGAGGAACATGCCTGCATTTTTACCTTTCCCCACTCACTTAGTTTCTACTGGCATGACAAATTCACAGTAGAGAAGGTTTCTCCTTCAGGAGACTTTATTAAACCGGTAGGTCCTAAATATCAGTCTAGGATGCTGTCTGGGCTCTTCTGAACCTGTGAACTTTTCCCACTTCCTCCCTGAAGCTGAAAGCATCACCTCAGCTTTTATTAGCCATAGTTTATAGTTGTTCTGGCAGCAAACAATCTTTTACCTAATCCAATCAACCCAGAGACCTGTGGATTAGGAGACAGTTTAGAGAGGAGTTTATAGAGGTATGGAGCTGTTTCTTTTCACTGGAGAGAGCTGGCAGTGGGTTGCGCCCATCCTGTGGCAGTCGTTGCCTATCCCAGGCATCATGCCTCATCAATGTCAAGCACCGAGGTGACAAAAGGCTGGCCTACAGTGGCAAAGTATGTAAAAAATTAAAGAGTCAGAGAAATGTTAGAAACTGCTTCTTGCTTTTAATTTGAAGACCAGGCAGTAATTCAGCATGGCCAAGAGGACTCGTGTTTTGCCATATTTGTGGTACAGCAAAGTGAGTCACGGACAACATGCTTCTCAAACTAGTGAGCTTCCCAGCCTCATCCCTGGTGGCTTCCTGATGCCTCCCTGTTCCTACTGACTCTGCCAAACCCTGTGGCTTGAGCCCAGCAGAGCCTGTGCTGCTGCAGGTCATTGACCCTCAAGCTGCAAGCCATCTTCCTCAGCAACCAGTGCTATCGGGCTCTGCAGTCTCATGTACCCTTGACAGCAGTGATTTGCCTCCAGATCTCCACTTGTGAAAGCCCTAGGTGAAACAAAGAGTATTCCCTGTGACTCCTTTTCACTTGCTGGAGATCAGTGGCGGGACACAGGCTGTAGACAGAGTCAGTCTGTGAAGGAAATAGTAGCTTATCTTTGTCTGTAACAGAGCCAGGAACAATATGTCAATGTCCATACGTATTTAACTCAAAGGACTGACTCAGGATTTGTCTTGCTGAGGTGTAATTTTCGAAGTTGAGGTATGGAAGTCATTTTTTCTTCAATAAAAGTAACTGCTATCAGAAGGTGATTGGTTACCCTGTTGTTTTGCCTGTATTTTTGCAGCTTGTGGAACAGTTAATGCACTGCTTTGCTGAAGTCTCATGTAATGTTGTTATGTTACCATGACACATATACGAAAATAAAAGCACTGTTGTCAGGGTGACGTAGCCAAGTTATTACCACCCTGTTTTTCCAGTATTCAGTTAAAAAAGATGAAATTTTTCAAATGTTTTAACTAAAGGTTCTAATGTCATTTTAAGTAATGAAGAAAACAATAGGCAAGTGATCGTATGCAAATTCACATAAACAAGGTAGTATGAATTGGATAGATAGCATTTAAAATAGATTTGTCCTTCATGTTCTCCTAGGGACAATGGTGAGGAAGGAGTAGAGGATTTTGTAGTGATGAGAACCACTTCGATATTATTACTTGAAATAGCTGCAAGCAGAAGCCATAGATAATAATAATCTCCAAACTGTAGAGGTTGAAAGCTCCAAGAAGCCAAGAATGACTACAGCTGCCTTGAGTGATGGTGGAACAAAGCCATATAGTTGTGAATAGTTTATGCAGATGAAATATAATCACAGAGTCAAAATGTGTAGTCATCAGGTTTGAGATCCAAGAAGCAGGTGGTATGCATGTCTATCTCAGGGTTTTGGAGGGGTTTCCTGGCATCAACCATCTCAAAGAATCATCGACTAAAGAAACAGTTTTGGTATCTACAATTAGATAACACAAGGGGACCGTCACTTCAAACAAAAAAATTATTCCTTGTCTGTGGTCTTATCCAGACATTCAATGAGGCAGATTGTTCCTGTTTTAAAATAATGCCTCAAAACTCAATGGCACTTTTTTTCTGGAAGTGCTAAATGGAAGCTAATGACAGAGAGGAAATGATTTCCAAGTTTTGCAACTGGCAACCATTACCAGAGGATCCATGAGCCTTTAAAATCCATTTTTATGTACTTTAAACCATGGCTTGTCAAGAACTAGGCAACCAAATATGTAGAGAATGTGGCCAAGGTAGCCCATTGCTCCTGAATTATTTATGACCTGATCATAGCATTTGCAGATCTCTTTACTGTTTGCAAAAAAAAAAAAAAGCATTAAAAATTTCACCACCAATAATGTTTTGCTTCTGCATTCCTAGAAGAAAATGACCAAATGACCACTTTAATTAGTAACATATTAATAGCCCTGCAGCTTCAGTAGTCACTTAGTGACCCTATAGCATGATGGGGTTTCTTACCTTTTACTAAAGTACTGAAGTACTAGTTTTGCTGCCTCAGATTTGAGAGAAGGGAACATTTTAAGGGACAAGAAACAGTAACAATATTGAATCAAAAATCTTTTGACTTCTGAGACATTTCAGTATTTTTCTATAGCAAATGAAAAACATTAAAATACTATGTATGTTGAGTGTGGATCTGAAAACAGCTGTATTCCTTCTTGTCTGAAAGATAATTTTATTGATGAATTAGCAGATTATATGTCCAATTTTTCTCTTTTCTGTTCCTAAGAAATAATTGAATATAGGCACATGTGCGTAGTCCAATGCAGCACTGAGTCAAGAACACAGAAGCTGAGCACCTACCCTTCCATTTTCCTTTTCAGTTTCCAACTTAAAAGATGCATAGCAGATACTGAGTCAGTGTAAAATGGTGATCCCAGGCATTGATCCGTCTTCTTTAAATCCTTTCATTATAAATTCTGTTATTAGAAATGAACATCTTGGTATGCTTTCACTTCAGTCCACTTTCCTTACCTACCTATTTGTGCTGATCATTAGCTATTCACTGCATGTGTGTGTTTAATAACCGTTCTGTAATGCTTCCCTTTTTCCATTTTTCATGGTTTAATTATTCCAGCTGGAAATGAGTAAAACTGCCAAAAGTCTAAAGAAGTGGCTTCTTCATTATTTAAGTAATGATTGCTCATCACTGGTCAGACAAGTGGATTGGGACTCAGATGACCACATGTCAATATCTACAATTTTGGTATTTGTATCTAAGCTAGTCCTGCCAGGCTCCCTTTATAGACAATGCAGAGAAAAAAACCCCAACATTTTTAACATGCAGTGTCATCCCAAACTAAGCTTCTAAAATAGATCCGATGATTTGCACCCTAAAATTGCTAGTTTTAGTTGACTGTAAATGGAAACAAGGGTGACTACCTTAGATGTTTGCTTTTGAGGTGTCCAAAGGTAGATGAGATAAATCCCATCCCTGTGCTCAAAGTGATCATAAATGCCCAGAGGTTTTGTGTGATTACACTTCTAATCTGAATATACTGTGCCTGGTTTTTCTTGAAAAGGGCATAGTGCCTGTCAGCGCTCAGCACAGATGAGCAAGTTCTGTTCAGCCCAAGCACCAAAAGCAGTATAGTTGTGTTAGGACTACATTTCAAATATATTAGATTACCCTACTTGTCACCTTAGCTAAGTATTACCAGGGTATTAGCATGTCCATATTCATTCCAGAATGTATCAGTTTGGGGAACAGCATTAATGCTCTGATGGTAGACATACAAAGGTGGTGTTTAATATATATGTTGGAAGATAAATGTAACAGCCTTGACCAGATTAGGTCCTGCTATGCAAAGCAGCATATATTTATCATATTACTACTAGTAGTACTCCTACTGATAATAATAATACCTATTCTTGCTGTAACAAGCTCACAAGGAACTACTTTATAGACAATGAAAAGTGAGGAGACTGAATGGAAGCAGCATTACTTAGGAATGACACATGGCAAGGGCCTTTTGCATTAAAGAGGGCTGGAAAAGGTGACAGTTGTTGAGGGCTGAGACACTTTTTAGGTTCTGCAGTTAATTTAGGACATTGCCTTAATGGTGATTTTCCCTGTGGGTTTTTCCCCTTAGGATGATTTCCAGCATGCAGCCTCAGAAACCAACTGGGAGTCAGTCACAAGCTCTGTCTCAGTAAGTAATTTGTTACTATTTTGCCCATGGATGGATTGATAGGATGGCTTGAATCCAACTCACTAAAATGGCACCCACACAGAGGAGCCATGTATTCATCTTTGGCAGAGGATGCAATAAGTGTTTATCCAACTCATACTGGAGTCAACCAGTATGTTTTTAAGAAAAGATTCAGAATAGGCCATCAGCTGTTGTAACCATATGAGACAGCCATTGGGAAGCATTTCTTGCTTTCAAACTCATCGTGCCAAAATGAAAAAACAAGATATAAACTACTTAAAATATTCAATTGTAAAATGTCTTGGCCTAAATAGAAGACTACACTTAAAACAGGCTGGCAGGAAAATGGATCTAACTTTTCATTGTCAATACTGAGGGTTCTTAAGTGTTTTTAGTAAAATATTGTATCTGAAGTCTCCATTTTCAGCACTGAAATGCAACTTGGGGGCGGGGGGAGGGGGGGGAAGAAAACAAGTAATCCAGTATAAAATTTTATTTATCTCTTCATTATGTTTGTGTCACAGCCAAAAACATGCCCCCTCTTTAATTTCCCAAGTAAAGTTAAATTCTGTGTAACAGCAATGTAGTATCAGACTTTGTATCATGGGCATTCCTCTTCTGTGTGCTCTGTTGGCTGGTCAGCACCATGTCACAGCTCTTGTAATCTCCTTTTAAAATACATGAGATGAGGATAAGTGCTTAAAGCAGACTTGAGACCAGTGTTTGGAGCATTCATCAAAGGGGGCTTAGTGGTAGCGCCTTTGTTACAGTAGCTTCCAGGACGTGCCAGTGGAGGAAGAGTAAATAAAATATGGGTAAATTCTCCTGACTATTGTCCAAGCCAGGCAGTGAGTAGAGAGAAAATTCTGTATTGCCAAAATTAGAAGAGGTTAAGCCAATTTCACTCATGTTTACCCTTGAGTTTGCAAATGACACTTGCCCTTCATGATATGATGCATTGATAGCCATGAACTAATTGTGCTGAAAGTTCTGAGTAGTAATGTCAGCAGGGCTCAGATCTGCTGGATGTGCCAAGCAGGAGATGCTAAAACACTGTTTTACTGAAAGACATAAACTCATTTTTCATTCTAATATGGGGTTGGAAAAAAACACCTATGTGATAGAATATTTTGTTATAACAACATGGTAGGCGGACGTTTGAAAATGTAAGCCTGGGGCTCCCTCATCAGGAAACTATGAAAATAAGATGAAGTATATGGTAAATGCCATGTTAGTTATTCTCCTTAACATCATAAAACACACGATATGCCAAACAATAATCCAGTATTCTTTTCATATTGGGAAAAAAAAAAAAAAAGTGTATTTATCTTTCACATCTCTTTGTTTCAGAAAAGTTGTTGTTAATATGTTATGGGTAGGGAAGTTCAGTGCAAATATCATAGGTAGCAAGCTGATGCCCAAGGTCACATGGAAACTTACAGCTAAACCAGAAGCAGAACCCTGGTTTCACTAGTTTTCCCATGCCATGCCCAATGTAATAAAATATACCTTCTTCCACTGGGCACGCATTGCACCCACTAGCCCTTTCTTATCCTTAAGGAAAGTAAGTAGAGAGGTTGATTAATTTTTCCCAAAGACACCAAGGAAAACGCTGGAAGACATCCAAGTTCTTCAGGAGAGAAAGGTTCAGGAACTCTGCTGTGATCCTGAGGGACAGAAGAACAAACTCAGACCTGTCCATTGCTGACATGACACAGTATTCTGCTGATACTCAGCATGGCAGAACTAAGTTTTGCCTCTCAAACACACAGGCAACACAAAGACTCATTTTAGGATCTGGATACATTACAGCTCTCAGAATGAAAATTTGAGAGTGCGCAAATTCTTTCTTCCTTGTCTGAGGTCATATCACAGAGTTATATTTTGTTGGGGTTTGTTTTGTTTTTTTTTTTTTTTTCTCAGAAAGCTAAAATTAGTACCTCTGCCTTTAAACCAACACAGCAAACCCAGAAAAAAAGGAAACAAACTGACTCCTTATTGGGTTAGCTTCCATTATTTGTAAAGTAATGTTATGACAAACAACTGTGATGTACATTGAACTGCCCGTCAACTTCACAATACAGGTTTAAAATAGAAAAGAATGAGGGAACAGAAATTAAGGGTAAGAGCACTGACAAAACCCGACAGCTTTGTGTCCCGTGAAATTAAAAACGCATCGAGTGCTTCTAAGAAATGTAGAAGAGGTACTTAATGTGGAAAATCTTTGGTCTTCATTACTTCTTGCTTTTCACTCTTCCTCTTGCCCTCTCTTTGGATGTGATCTCAGAAGCCAGATTATGACAGCACAAGCTCTTCTAAAGCTAGCGCCTCGTTCTTGGCAGGACAAAGGGGAGGCTGTTGGGTTGGCAGCTTTGAAGTTGCTTTTGGGCCTGTCACATGATGTCGCTGCCAGTAGGTTATCTGAGCTGTTGAAATAATTCCTCTTGAATTGGCTGTCACTGAGAAAAAGTTAAGCTTTATTCTGTGTGCGAATGAGGTTGCACAAATCTCTTGAGTAGGAGCTTTTATATGAAAAGAAATGGGGAATCCCTGCTGCCCTGCAAATTCACAGCCTGACCTGCAGATCTGTAATGAAATGCACAGTTGAGCACGTGAAAAAAACCTCTTGCATCCTCTAAGCCGCACACGTATGGCCTGTTTTTTATGCTGCTGTTTCTTCAGCATCCTTGGACCATCTCCCTTACTTTTGAGAGGCAGTCAGGGACTGATGTTTCCCTGTTGGGCTGCAGTCACAGATGAGCCATGAGCTGCACTGAGCTCTCCTCAGTAGGCAAATAGCATATGGGTGCATTTTTCTTTTGTAACCTCAAAGACTGCATTAGCACACTGCATGATGCCCGCCCACAGTGCAGTCTCTCCTGCAGCATTGTTGTAGATAACAACACTGTGTTCACTTTGCTGGTGTGAGCTTTTCAATTCCTAGGGCTCCTGTTTCTCTGATGGTCTCTATTCCAAGCCACTTAGAAGTCAGAAGAGGCGGTTTGATGTGTGCCTTTCCTTTTAGTGGGTCATGAATTTTTACAGCCATCTGCACTGTGTCTTATTTCGCACTGCATTGTAGAGGCATTGCAGTCACAAGTGGGCCCTCTGAAACTTCTTGTGCTGTTGGTGATAAGTAGTAAAGCACAGCTAGGCTTTCTTGACCTCGCTATTGGAATGTTTTCTATTTCTTTTTCTTGTTTTAAATGATTTGGATTCTCCATACTTTCAGCAAATATATGCAGTAAAATATCAAGGACTGTAACTTTTGTGATATAACTTACTGGTAAAGACAAATGTTTTATTTAAAAGACATGTATACTTCAAAACTATTTAGTAAGCACTGAAGGACACAATCCTGCAAACAAGTGAGTAACTTTACTCAAATTAGTTGACCTTTTCATTGCTACCCAACTGAGTGAAGTTAATCACAAAAATTAATAGTTTAATATATGCACTTACATGGGAGATGAGGCAAAAAAATTATTAGGGGAGCCATTAATTTTAAGTGGCATATTTCTGCTACATTACTTCAGAGCTGGGTTTTCATGAGAGAATAGGGTTTCTAGGGGTTTTTCCACAGTGTTTTAATTTACAAGACCAAAATCCAAACAACTCTTGTGCTGTATTAAGCTTCTTGTTGGACAAAATCAGGTATTTTGATTGTAGTCCTTCAGAAAGTAACAAACCTGGTTTTCTTGCACATACTTTATACATACTGTTTGGCTTTGTCCTCAGACGAGAGAAAAAGTGATACAGGGTAGTGAATATTGTGATTTTAAATAATTATTATTAAAAATGTTTAACATCCTTTCCAGTAAAAATTAAATTGCTGCAATCTGTCAAAAGAAAGTTGTGCTGCAAGTTCAGTGGGAACCAAATATGCTCAGAGAATGGTACTTGGCTATTTTGGTGCAAAATAGTATTCCATTTGCTATTATGATATAATTGTGAGGATATCACTGTGTTGGTAATCCAAATATTCATTGTTACATTGCTGAGTTTCAAATATCCCATGTTACGTCATTTGCTTAGTAACTTGTTATTTTTGATAAAAGGGTGGGAGAATTGGCATTCACTGGTGTTGGTATTCTTGGGAATAAAGAGCCATCTTTTCAAGTCTTTAAGCAAGCCAAATTTGTTGTCCAGCTTGACCAGGGAAAGAAAGACAGTCTGATGGACTTGTTGCCTTTGTCTTTCTCTGCTGTGGTTTCTGAACTGCCTATTACGGATTTGCCAACAGAGCTGGCAGAGCAGTGAAGGCACCACAGGCACCACCCCAGCACTACAAGGCACCTCCATTCTGTGGTCATGGCCATCACAGTGGTTTCAAAAGACATTTCCGTTACGTATTTGTAGATGTGCAAACCATCATCCCCTTTTAGGGGTGGGTGTGCATGTTGACAGTCCAGCAGTGGCAGTGCTTCCACTCCCTGTGTCTCCTCTGGGATTTCCTTAGGAATTCCTTGGTGTCTTCTTCTTGCAAAAAGAAAACACAGGTATAACAAAGCCTGGACCAGCTAAGGACTTCAAAAGATGGCCCAAGGCAACTGTTTCAGTCAATAATGAGCCAAGTTTCTCAGTAACTGCTTTCAATTGTTTTAAGTGGTGCTGTAATTTGTTCCAAGTACACTGAGATGTATGTCACTCTTAGGGGGTATCCTATCCCTCTCCATCAGTGACTGACCCTACGCTCACGGCAGAAGCACTGGATCAGACCATTGCTGCATTTGACACGGTGGAAGATCTGCTCAAACACTTTAACCCCGACTCCTGGCAAGAAGATCTTGAGAATTTGTACACAGACAGTGGCCACCATTATCGGGGCAGGAGCTACCATGACAGGAAGTCCAAAGGTAGGAAAAAACACTGTGTACATACTTTGGGGCAAGCGTAGGATATTTCTTCACTCCTCATAGGAATGTCCAGTGGTCAGCTATTAGATTCTGGTGCCCATATTCCTGCTGGAGTCAGTGGGCAAAGTACCACCTATTAAAACCAGGGCTAAGTCATTTAATGCTTAATCATTTTCTGACTGAGTAGGATCTTGCCTGCAAAATCAGACTGAAAACTGCCCATCATTAAGATGAATTCACAAATAAAACATAGGCCCATGTGTAAAGGACAGATGGTTCTCAGCTTCACCCTCTTAAACATTGCTTTATGTGTAAAGCATGGGGCTCCTAATTACCTGCAATATCATCCTCCTTTAAATACCCTGCTTAGGGATTGTTCTCTGTTGAGTGAGGAATAATCACTTTTATCACATTGTGCTTAGGGAAGCATCTGGTGCAGACACCTGTATGTGCAGCTGATTTTTTTTAGGATGTGAACAACTCACAGTTTTTCATTATGTTGGCGGGAAACATTATTATGGTTTAACATCTTTGTCTGTAATTGAGCAAAGCACACATTTCTGGGTTGTGTTTTTTGTTTCCTTCTGTTAGTTCAAATCATCCACCAAATGGTAAAGCAAAGAGATGTTAAGCTAGCAGTACAAACTCATAATGATAAATGATAAAGAAACACTATTTAGAAAAGACAGTCATGCTCTGGGGTAACCATGCACTGAAGGGCCTGTTGAAATTGCCTTTATATGTAAGTGCGGATTTAGGGGGTTCTGTCTGTTAGGGTTCTCCAGGATGATAGTTGCTGTAGTTTTCACAGAAGATCTGGAGTGAAATATTTTGAGTTCTCTTGTTAACAGTCTTCCTTTTCCAATTATATGTATTCATATGCATTCTTCTTTATAACTTTAAAATTATAATGCCCAAATCACAGTTCTGATTCTGTGCAGTCTAGCACTTATTTGCATCTCAAATCTCACCCCCCCTACGTTAAGCATGTGCTAAGCAGGGAGAGAAGATTGTAATTCTATGTCCGTAACCTACTTGCTATTAAATGATGAGGCTTTGACCTTAACAGGGATATATAGGCTGCACCTGTATGAGGGAAAACAGTGTCAAAGGGTGTTCCCAGGCCCTGAAATTCAGTCACCATATTGCTAAATTGTCCGTCTGGTCTCTGCTTAGTTTTCGCCTAGGCCAAGTGTCATTCTCCCAGGTCATTGCTGGGCATGAACCAGGAGTTGCAGAGGCCAGCTGCCGTTGCGGGTGGGTAGTCTGCATGTGGCCACCTTGTCTTGTAGGGTGAGAGATAAATGGTAGGGATGTGGGCTGTCTCATGGCTGTTGACCTTTGTGCAATGTATTAGTAGATGCACAGCCATTTTGGCATATACTTTCCAAGAGATGTTGGCTGTCTCTGGTTTTGGGCTCAGCATTTCAAAGGAATCTGCGGTAAAGCCTCAGCACCCATTCACTGAAAACTGAACCCCTTTATGTTGTTCCCTTTTGGCATGTTAGAAATTTTAGAACAGCCCATGTTTTGTGAAAAACATCACCTAATTGCCACTACTTCACATCTGAGATCAGTTTGATCTCATTTAGGGGTCTGTGAAACATGATCTGTGTGTCCCTTATTCCCAGGCTGGGTTTGGCATCAATAGACGTGTATACAAAAGAAAGAAAGGGTCTGTTTTGATTTTAAGAGAAGCTGATTAGAAACTGGGATCCTATACTGGTTCTGCTCTCCAGATTCTCAGTTTGTATTTGGCCTAGTACCCTATATATTTAAATGACCACGTATATATAAAATTTGCTGCTCTGTTCATGCTGATCATGTAGGCTGTAGGTATCAGTCTGGTCTACCAGTGCTCAGAAAATTCCAATGTGCAAAGGTTTCTCCATTTAGTATAAAAGTAATTCAGCTTCTTGCATAACAAAACACTGTAAAAACCATAGAGTTCTCCAGTTATTATTTTAACACTTGATTGATTTTAATAGTTTTTTTTGTTGGTGGTGTTTTGATTACAGGGATAAGAAAAGTTTTATAGCAGTTATGTCTTTTGTCTTCAAGCTAAAAGGCAAATTCCCTGACTGTTAGCAACACTCTGGACAGAAGTACCTTACCACAATCAAATCCTTAAAAAAATTCAGTTAAGAATTTTTATTTAGTTATAAACTTCAGACAAGATTAAAGGCTTGTTCTTGCATGATGTCAGGAGTAGGGAATAGCTTTAACAAGTCCTTAAATTAGAAATGCTTGGAAGCTTTTAAACAGAGACACTGTAGATCTCTGAGGAATGTTTATAGGCACTGGGATAACCTTGCAGCAAAAAGAGCAGTAGATTATATCATCATTTATTACAGATATCTATCTGTTTCTGCTTCCAGCTTGGGTTTTATTTTTTCTCCTTAGTTAGAACAGCCCTGAGGCAGATAAGAACAATTTGATGTAATCTCTGCCTATCTTTCACAGCATTTTCAGAACATGACATATAAATGGTATAAATGAATCAGTAATGATTTCACTCATATCCAACTCTCTGCTCATACCAAATTTTGCCACAAAATCGAGCTTAAGAGGCGGCATTGCTGAATACCAATTCTGACAACACTGATCTGTGATAAATTATATTTAAATGGTATGTTTTCTTGATTTTTCAATCAATAATCTACAAAGAATCAGGGTCAAGAAAACAGGAAGTACAGTATTTTAGCATAACTGAAATTCACAGAATCACAGAATAGATGAAATGGGAAGGCACATCAGCAGTTTATCTAGTCCAGCCCCCCTGCTCAAGGCAAGGTCACCAGTAGCAGATTGCTCAGGACCATGTCTAGTCAGGTTTCAAGTATCTCCAAGGATGGGGACTACATAGTCTCTCTGGACAACCTGTGTCTGACCACTTTCTGGAAAAAAAAAAAAACAAACCCAAAAAAACCCAACCCAAAATAAAGTTGACGCGTTTGATTTTGTTGGGGGGGGCGGCGGGGGTGTTACATTTAAATAAGTTATCCTATGTTACAATTTGAATCCAGTACTTCCTGTCTTTTCAAAGGCTTACTCTTTTCTTTACTCCCTCCCATCATGTGTTTGTACACATTGATATACACATACACAGATCAGTTCCTCCCTACATACCTCCTGCAAGAACCTTAAAGATTGCTGATTAAATCTATATGTATGATAACTCCATTCCATCTACAAAATCTGATCTCACACCTGTGCAACACTGATGCAACTCTGTTGAGTTAAATGCATTTCATTCTATTTCCACTACTGAAGTGAGATATTGGTATCAAGTATGTCTCAGCAATAACCACATGAAGTTTGAAATTTAATTCTGCATATGTTCAGTGAGGTTTGCTGCTAACCACTGTAGTCAAAGTTAACTATGGAATCACAGTGAAACCCAGACTGGCAGAAATGGACAGAAAAGAAGGGGGAAGACACACATTCACACTTTCAAAATTCTTAAATGAGAGCTTGTATAAGCTATAAACTACAGTATACACCTCCTGTGTGAAATTATGACAAGTAGATGTTTCAAATAACCTTTGCAGCAGTTTTAAACATACTCAGAAAGGTTTACTAGCCATCGCTACATTTTAGAAACTCTGAAAGTATGAATATTCAGCCTTAAGCTCATCCTAGACTTAGGAAAAAAGCAGGTCATGCCAAATAAAGTGTACCCTTTAAAATAATTCCTTTTGCATTACTGTAATATGTTGTACCTGACCTCAGTGTCACAGTAATTTGGCTATTACAAATATAAAGCATCTCTAAAAGGATATCACTAGCTATTGGTTTATTTAATACTGAATTAAAGTATTTAATACTGAATTAAAGCAAGAATACAAGTAGATATAAAAAAGAAAACAGCCATACACTACAATTGTGTTAAACTTCCAAACAAATAGGTTTCGATTCTGTTAGAGCGTCGTAAGAAGCATTCAGATGTGTTTGAAGGAAATCTTTTCATCCTATAGTTTAAATTTTTGAAAGCATCAGTGTACCTGTTTGATAATATTAGAAGTGCTCAGAGATACTGTTGTAAACAGTTCCAACCATCAATTAAGCATTATTTAACTTTTCCCACATGATTGTTTGCATTTATCTGTTGTTGTTCACTCTGAAGTTTTACACGCCATTGAAGAAGGCTTTATAATTTCAGAAAGACCTCTGCTTGTGAAATGGCTTGTGTACAAATGGAGAAAGAAAGGAGAAAGAGAAAGTTCAGTTTCTCATCATAGAAGTAGATCCAGATGTTTATGGGATAGTACATAGAGAAAGGGGTCATTTTTAGAAGAATGTTTGTTTGGGGGGGGGCGGTTGGGGTTTGATTTGGTTTGGGGTCGCCCCCCTCCCCCCCAAATAAACCTAGGAAGCAGGAACACATGTAGATAGACACACTCTGGTAACTAACAAGACTACATATGCCTCTGAGCTCATTTTCATTTTTGGAAATAGTATGCAAGAAGCCTTTGGCTATCAGAGGAAATTAATCAGGTGGAACATTCTTGCAGTAACATCTGTCTGCAATGACAGCTTTACAAGTTAAATAAATAAACATTGCTGGCATAGCCGCACTGCTCTCTAGAAGGGGAGTAGCAAGATGAGACCACAAGTCTTCATGGGCTGTTTCTGCTGTCCATTGCCAAACAGGTTCCCAATATCAGGCAGGTTTCTCCAAGTCCTTAACAATAGTTTTTAATTGTCACTACTTACAATGGTCTAGCGAGAAGTTAAAATTTTAACTCAGGAATGTAATTTCTCAGGGAGTTGCAAACAGTGGCCAATAAATTACTGCAAACATCCATGTACTCTTCCTTGAAAGATTCTGGGATGGCTGCCAGCAAGTTTCAGTGCATCAGCCAGGGAGTGCAGTCATCACAAATGCTGAATGCCCGCTCATTCACGGCAGATGTGAATATTCCAAGTAGATGGAAAACCTTCTCAATTAGCTGCTAATTTAAAGTATTCCCTACCTAAAAACCAGGAGATTTCTTCCATCCTTCTAAAGTTGAGAGCCACATTGTCTGTTGCATGCAAACTACAAACATTCATTCATTTCAGTCTAATTCAGATCTTCATCCCTACTCTTCCCCTTCTTGACAAATGAGATTTTCTCTCATGCTTTACATGACGTGACTGTCAGTCACTGCAGTGAAAGCTTTTCTTATTAAACCAGTTTTTAGAATGCTTGCGAAACTTGCAGCATATTGTTTATCACTGGAATAAGCTGTTCAATGTCATTGATTTCAATGAAGCTATGTCTATTTACGACACTGATAGTTTGGCCTGCTTTTGGTACTTGACCCATACTACAGCTGATAATTGCTTTGCCAGTGTATAATAGGTCTATATATTGTGAACTTTGTTTCAGGCGGACAGTTACAATCCCATTGAAATTCTGATCTCCATTCCTCTAAAATAATAGTTGCTCTGTTGAGGAGGTTCATTTTGTCATTGTGATTCTGTAGTGCAGCATCTTTCCCCCAGCTCCCACGAGAAACACTTGGACAGATCCCAAAGTTTTCAAGGTATATGTAATAAAATGTTTATTGTGGTATCCCTAAACGTGTGCAGTGGAACAGTGAAAACTGTCAGCCATATGTGTTGCAGACTGAAGGCCACAGGGTTTGGTCAACATTCAGTATGGAAAAGAATAATTTCATCACTGTCAGTGCATTTAGATGATTTAACCAGTGGAAGATGTGACTTCATCATATGTATGGGACTGCATTTTCCAGCTCAATTTCAACCATACCATAGCTTCAGTCAGCTACAGCACTACTCAGAATGTCTTTGACTTCTTGTACAGTACTTCTGCCTGACACAGCCCTGGCTTTATGTTAGTGGAGCATTTTAACATCTTTGCAGATCTAAGCCTTATAGTCTGTGTACACACAAGATGATTCTTAACATGACCTGTATGACGTGTTGTCAACATAGTCTGGTGCTGAGTGTCACGCTGAAATCTGGTTCCACACATCCATGTTGCCTTCGTAGACCACAATCAGTATTTTAAACCTTTTCTGGCCATATGGATAGTGCTGTGAACAACCTTTCAGGAAGGAGAGCAGACATATAGGCATTGTGGCAGTTTAGTATCAATCATAGATTAATAGCATAATTTTGTTTACAAAAGTGCTCTGTGGATCATCTCATCCAAACCTCTGCACAGTGCAGAACTAACCTCAAAGTCAAATCAGGTTACTTAGGGCCTTCTGTAGTTAAATTTTGAATATTTCCAACTGGAGCGATTCCACAAGCTTTTGGATCACTTGTCACAGTGTTTGACCACCCTCATGGTGATTAATTTTTTTAGAGCTCAATAAAATGTCCCTTGCTGCAACTTGTGATTTTGCCCCTTCTGTTCTTGTTGTGCACATCCAGGAAGAGACTGGCTCCATCCTTCCTGTAGCCTCTTTTAGAAAGCTGGAGATTATTATTAAAACCCTCTTTAGTCTTTTTTGCCAGACTAAAGAAGCCTGGTTCCCTCAGCCTTGCTTGTGGCTGTTTTGGACCAGCACCTTAAGCATCATGGTCACCCTTCACTGAACTCCTATGTTGTTCATCCTTCTCTTCTGCTGGAGGGGGCTCAAAACTGGACACAGTATGCCAGATGTGTGCCACAGTTTGTCCCTAGTCTGGACTGATGCATAGAGTTATTCCATGTCAGACACAGGAATTTTCATTTATCATGAGTGAACCTTATGAGGTTCTTGCCAGCACATTTCCCTAACCTGCTGAAGTCATTCTGAAACGCAGCCCTGCAGCATGTGGACAGATTTCCCCAATGTGATGTCACTGGCAAACTTGCTGAGTGTTCACATTATTCCATTGTTCAGATCACTAGTGAAGACCTTTTAGCAGTACTGACTCCAGTGTTACTCCCTGGGGAACACAGCTAGTAACCAGCCACGAGTTGTACTTGGAGTTGCCAACCGTTTTGCTCAAGCCTCTTCGACCTCCCAGTTACCTATCAAATTTGAAGTCCTATCCCATTATATATCAGCAGCTTGGCTGCAAGGATGCTATGGATCACTCTCAAACATTAGCAGATGTGTCTGCTGCTTTCATCTCATTTAACAAGACAAGTTGTCTCATCATAGCAGACTCTCAGGTTGGTCCATCGTGATTTGTCCTTGGTGAATCTATTCTGGCTGTTCCCAGTCACCCTCTTGTCTCTCATGTGCCTGGACTTTGCTTCCAGGAGGATTTACCTCTTAATTTTACCATGGGCTGAGGTTAGGCTGACTGACCTGCACCTGCCTGAATCCATCTTGCCTCCCTTGTAGGTCTTGACATGCGGTATAGGAATTCCATGGCAAGGTGGCTGCCACCTGTCTGTAACAGAAGCATGAAAAAAGTTGTAAAATATTCAGATATGACAATGTTAGGCGCATGTATGAATTTGGAACAGATAAAAGTGTTAAAGAAACCCTAACAGACCACCTGTCTTTTTAAAATTCATCAGTGACCAGCAGCACAAGGTTTTCTCTCCAATCTTTAAGGCTGTCCCTTCTGAATAAAACACAGTATTAGCTGCAGTCCCTGATTTCAGTGCTTACCTCAGATTAAGATCAATGTTTCAAGGTAAGCACATGCCGTAGTGCTATGTAAAATGAGGATGGATTTAAGCATAGGATTTAAGAGGGAGGAGGGGCAAACACTGTACCCCAAGTATCCAGCTAACAGCTCAAGTGCATCTTTTTATGTCTGCCTTGCCTTTAAATTGAATCTCTGATGCAGACATTCTGTAATAATACTTCGAAGTTATTTGCATCCAGCCCACAGAACCTTTTAGTTCTCGTTTTAAATTAAGGACTCCAGTGGTTTCAGTCCTTGATAAGTAAAGCAGCAGGATTTCACACCAATCACACCAAGGCTCGGTCACATTTTAGTCACAGCGGTGAAGTGATGCATGAAACTGACTGTACTGTAAAATCTCATTGTTATATTGATGAGGAAATGGACTGGCTCCAGACAGTAAAACAATCCCAAGACAGGGAAAAATACATATCGAAGGTTTCAGCAGAGCGAGCTGTTCAGAGCAAAATGTGTTCTTTTGTTAGGGGGCTGCAAACCATGGTCAAAAGCTAATTAGGCAATGGGAACTGTCCTTGGGTGTTCGTGTGATGCTACCAGAGTACAGTATATGCTGTTCACAGAAGACATTGCACACTCACCTTATCCCACCAAGCACGGGACTTCTGTAGAGCAGGAAGAGTGTTGGTGTTTACCTCCAAATGAACTTTCATGGGGGATGACTTGTGTATCTCTTAAACCCTTTATTTAGTCTTTCCTTATCTGCTTGAAGATAGTTATTTTCATGATTTCAACATCACTAAAGTAAGGCTTTTCTGCTACTGTATTTGTCCATTTCAACCTGGACTCTGATACTTGAGATGTGGAGAAGTGAAAAGAATTCACATCTTTGTTGATAACTCTGGGATTTGGGGTCCCAAAAACTGCTAATGTGAGGATCAGAATGCCTTGAGTATGACACAAAGAACTATTCATGCAATTTTCTATTGGGAAGTTTCCCATAGGTTTTTCAAATGTAGTTCATCATAGGAAAATACACTAAATAAAATGTATTTTGCTACTGGTTAATTTTAGAATTCTTGAAGAATGCATCCAAAGAAAGTTTTGAGCCCTCACTGAAAACAGCTGATTCCTTCGTAGTACACAGAAAAAAAAATATATTCTAATATCTGGTTATTCCTTCCTATGCTTCAAGCAAGTCAACAGCTCTTGACAGTACTGACTCAGCTACAGCCTAAAAGACCCTGCAAATACTTCTGAAAGACATTAAAACTAGGCTTTTGAAGGCTAGTGAGCAAAGCCTTCCCTCCAGTGAAAGCCCTCATCCAGGTCACCCCTTGCCATTTAAATTGAGCAGCTTAAGTACTGAAGCTAATATGTGTAACTCTGATGGATATAATACGCTCTCTGCAGGAAAGCCCCCCCACTCTGGTCCTTTAAATACTGGTGCTTTCCCTCTCTGCCAGTCTCGTTACAAAGACTCATTCCTGTGTTGATAAGGAAGCAGTGATAATAGGTATCAGCTCAATGCAGGAAGGAGGACTGTTGAGCCTGAGGGGAAATTTCATCTGTGATAGAGCAAATTTTGTTCAGTCCCCCAGACATCTTCTCCTGGACACAGATGTCAGTTCATGTGACCTGGATCCAGGCCCTCTTTAATGACCAGTTTGTTACTGGAAGACTCATTTCCTGTGCTGCCTCAGCGGAATTAAGGCTGAATTAAGCTTTTAAGCATTTTCTTCTAACTCTGTCTAGAGATGCACCATCAGCAAATGCCATCCTATTCCGCATCCAGCCTGTCCTGATAGGAGCCTGCTTATATCAGTATACATTCCCCTGGTTTGTCGCAGTGCCAGAGTGTGGATGATCCAGGCTTTCCCCTCAAGAAATCTCATTAATCATGAAGACAGAATATTTTCTGCCTTCTTCTTTTGGTTAATTTTTACTTTGCATCAACCAGCTGAAATAAATAGTAGCCAGAAAGTTCTTTGCTCTATGGTAAGGATAGCTGATGGAAAAGGTCCTGATGAGAACATTCAGAGGAGTGGGAAACACTTCCCTGTGAGAAGAATTAGTCTGAGAGCCTGCAATGAGAAGGGGTGGCTTTGGAGGATGACAGCAGGGAAGAAAATATCATCTGTTAAAACAAAGAAATCGATACTCTCTGGACTTCTAAGTCCTGTCTGTGGACATCCAGAGTGTATTTTCCTCCCAGTGCATGAATATATATACCAGCAGTCCCATTGATTTTGTGCTTCTATCAGGAGGATGATCTATACCTCTTGTGGAGACATGCTAGCTCTCTGGAGAGAACCACTGAGTCTTCATGGTGAGATGTATCACAATTGCTATAAAATCACAATTTATCTGCTAAATTCCCATTGACTGAGATAACACCTTGCCAGAAAAGTGAAGCTGCTATGATTTTCTATAATAGCACTGGTGACATTTACGTACCCTTGCCTCTTGCATATCTGCCTTGTGAATATCTCCAGGCCAGAATGTGAAGGTGCATGATATTTACAAATCACAGCTTTTTCCACAATCTACTTTGTCATGTTGACAAGGACTGAGTCACAGAAGGTATGAAGTGTCTCTGTTGGAGATTTTCACATGTTTATAATAAAGTACAAGCATAGGAACACTCAGGACCAGAGATGTTTGAGCTATCCAACATGCCCATGAAAATCTGATTATGTTCATAAACACTACGCTGTTATCTCAGTTCTCATCTGAGCCGTTCCTGTTTTCCTATTGATGTTTCTGTTAGCAAATACTGTTTGGGGTGGGAACTCAACACAAGTTCACATGTCCTCCAGTCCTGAATGAATTATTGAGCTTTTAAACACATAGCTGGTGGACAGAATCCTAAGGAAAAGAAGAAAGCAGAAAAGGAGGGGAAAAGAAATCAGAAAACTTCTATCAAAATAAAACTCATCAAATTTGCTACTTTTATCTGTATTACAATTGTGGAAAATGCATTTATGGAAGGGGTGTTTTGGGTTTTTTTTAGCTTTTAACAAGATAAATCTAGAAACAGCACTTAAACTCACAGTTGATAGTCTGTAAGTTATTTTTATGGTTGGCTTTACTACATGCTTACATGTTATACCTCACAGAGATACCAGGCATTTAAACATCAACCAACTACTGGCATTCAATCGATCTTCTTAGTTTAAATTGTATTTATTTGTATGCCTATTATAGTAGCATTTACCAGCTGAAATTAATATTGCTTAGATTGATTTATCTATCTAAAATAGAGTTTTCTAGACTCTATCCATAAGCAATACAGACAGGCAGCTTGAGAAAGCAAGTCATGGCACCTGCCTTGAAATGCCCTTGTGAGGAAGGGATGATTCACTCTCCAAAGATGTTTCTCGACTGACCCGCAGGAAGAGCCTTGTTTAAAGGGTTTGCCTTTTGTATGCCTGCAGTTAGGCAAAAGGAGTTATGCCCATAATAACAAAAAAGAGCTCATCATCTAAGCCAGGTATAAGCAGAGGAAGAAAGAGAGCAGCAGAGGTGGAATCTCTTACCCAAGGGTCCAACATATCAGTGACAAAGCAAATAAAGTAACCAGTCTTCAGCTTTCAGGCCAATATTTTACGGCAAGCTTTCCTTTCATGTTTATAGTCAGTGTGAGCTCTACAGTGGGAGTCAGTGGGAGCAGGATGAGAGCCAGGATGGCCACCAGTAATGATTGAAAATTGGCAGGTTTATGTTTATCTGTTCAGAAATCACTTCTATGCTTCACATATTTTCCAACCAGTATCACATCACTTCGTGTTATTGACTGCCTGGGGAGTAGTATAAACCAGAGAAATGCCCCACTCAGACCTTACTAATGAAACTTCTTTTGCATTGCAGTTGACCTGGACAGGTTGAATGATGATGTGAAACGTTACAGCTGCACTCCAAGAAACTACTCTGTCAATTTAAGGGAGGAACTGAAGCTGACAAATGTAGTTTTCTTCCCCCGCTGCCTCCTTGTCCAGCGCTGTGGAGGAAACTGTGGCTGTGGGACTTCAAACTGGAAATCCTGCACATGCATGTCAGGAAAAACAGTGAAAAAATATCATGAGGTATTTTCACTCTTTCTTTTCTTTGGTACTGTTTTGGGTATTTATTCCTTACGTGGATTCTGAAGGCTTTTCTCACAGCCATGTGTGCTGCTTATGTTGATTCTCATGTTATATGGATCATGCTATATCATTATCATTATGCTTTATCATGTGATATTATCAATATCATGTTATATTATCATGTTCCATCTGCAGGGCAAAAATCAATGGGCAAAAATCATTGACCGCAGTGAAATGTCATAGGCAAAGATACTATCATTTGAGAGAGACCAGAGTGTTTTAAGTGAATGCCTGCTGTTGCCACGACTCTTCTTGAGGTGAAGGATCTGCTTAGGCTTCCAGACAGGTTCGGGTAGCCTTAGAGTGGAGCCTAGACTTAGATAATGGCATTGCTTTTGCTGTCTATGCTAGGTACCAGCTTGGTTCAAGGAGAAGCCTTCATAGCTTGCACTGCAGTAAGCCATAGAGAGACACACACCCGTGCAGTCATCCCGCAGGAAGACCTGATTTTAAATAAATTTAATATTAACACTTTAATGCCACAGCATTGCCCAATTATTTGCATTTAGAAGTGGTGAATGAGCAGAGTGGAAGGAGGTTATATGTGTGTTAGAAAGGGGTGTTAACAGGTATTTGTGGGTAAATTAATTTAGAAGAACTTGGAGATAAGTTTTGCTTGTTATTTTCTGTCTATGTGGATGCTACCACAGCATCCTAGAGAACATTGTTGCAAGAATGAGGCTTAGATTGAACTGAATTTTGCCCAGTGAAGGACTGATATAACATGAAAGTATACACCACTGGAAATACGTTTTTTTAGTAACACAGAGACATGTGTTCCTTGAGATATCTGACTGTACTTCCTCTTCTTTTGTGCTATATCTTTTAAACTTATAACCATTCTTGAAAATGACAATTAAGTCACTTGTAAAGTCTCTCCCCTTCTAGATTTATTACCTGTAGGAAGCAGCTGAGTCTTTTGGCCTTAGCTTTTTTCCCACTCGGCACTTGTTTAGGAAGGCAAAATTTTTGCATAAGAACAAAATCCATTATATTTATTTTTAATCCATTCAGAACACATTTAAAGAAGGAAAAAACCAAGGAAAGAGCATTTTATATTCTTTCCTCCAAATCAGTATTTTCAGAACCACACATGGAAATCGTTCACTAAAGTGAACATATCTAGGAAGGTTACTTGGCATTACTTGCTTTCAATTGTCTGAAAGTAGGTAGCTGTGTGCCGTGCTGACTTAGTACCTGACACATATCAGGATCATAAGAGCCTGGTTTACCACTTGGCTTAAGTCTCAAGTGAAAATTAACTTTATGGACTTTAAATGTGGATGTGATGTGGACTCATGCCATAAAGGCATTAACTTGGCTAGGGCTGCAATAGCAGAAGGCCGTTGAAGGTCAGACCTTTGCCTGGCTGTGAACAGTGTGGTTACTCTTATCCAAGGTAAGAGATTTTTTCTCACCAAGTACAGCATACTCCACATCAGCTAGGACTAGATAATAGTTAATATTTTATCTAATTTTAAACAAGATGCAGGGGATGACCCTGGTAATTACAGAGCGGAAAGCTTTATCTCAGTGGTAGAAAAGTTAATTGGAAAAAAATTAATAGGTATAAAACACTTAGATGACTATGAGCTGATAAAATGAACTCAGAATGCCTCATGTATGAATAAATATTTATACAGCACCACAGCATCGTACAAGAATGCTAAAAGACCTGACACCTCCTTCAGAGAGCAAACAGTCAACCAGACAAGATCAGGCATGGATTAGAAGCTGGTTAAGAGATAAAAAGCAAAGAGGTGGAAGAGTTGAGCAATTTTCTGCATAGGAAGTGGCTATCTGTGGGTGCCCCCAGCACACGGATTAAGTGTTATTTCATGTATGATCAATCTGAAGGGAGGTGAACAGAGAAGTCGCAAAAATGACAGCTAGCACAGGAGGTAACATACTTTTAACAGCAGAGAGGGCTGTGAGGGATTTCGGGAGGCCTACGTAACTACTTACAAATGCATTTTAGAAAAGCAGCAGTCAATTGGGATGAGTAGTCTCAACTATTTATTCATATAGCACTGGGTGTGTGAGGAGAGGAGGGAGAAATGAGTGGTGGAAGTTGGACTAAAGGTTGCATATTGAATCACTGTGAAGAGCCACAGGAAAACAGTTGTTTAATGCAGTGGTGATAGGAAAAAGGTAAGTGACAGTCTTCTGCAGGAATAGAGGTGAACAGGTAATAACAGCAAATATTATGGCCTGAATAAATTGGCGGGGTACTTATACTGGTTTTGACTGTTGGTGCTTAGAAGGATACAGGCAGGGGTAGAAAATATATATAGAAGCAGAAAACATACATCAAGAGTGATACAGGAGAAGATACAAAAAGCATTTCTAAGGAAAGTTGCTCAAAAGTTTTGGATAATTTCATTTAGGAAAAAAAACTGGGAATAAGAGAGGACACAGTGAAAGACAGAAAATAGTGAATAGTACCTACAGGAAAATTTGGTCTTCCTAAATAACCTTTTATTTAAGAAAAGAACAAGAGAGAGATTGAAAGTGAACTAATTTAAAATTACAAAAAGGAATTTTATTTTTTTTTTGCACAGCAAATCTGTATAGAATTTAAACCCTTAAATATGAGTGGTGCATAATTCAGAAGGATTCTGGGAGACCACAAAGTAACATATAAACTGAAGAATGCTGGGTCACATCTGCTTCAGAGCTTAAGCCAAATACTGACAGTAGCTAGAAAAAAAATTGCTGAATATAAACATGTTATCAAGCACTTACTTTTATGAGATGTTTGGGAGCATCTGGTGCTGGGACACCAGAATACTACGCTAAGCAGGTAATGGCCAGAACCAGGATGTCACTCATGACTTATGACTGCCCCAATTTAATCACGTCACACTAATACATCACTGCTAATTTATTTCACTACTCCTTTGTTCTCTGAAAACCATATGAATTCAAGACAGTGTTTCAGCTTTAACATTAAATGGTTTTTGTAAGTCTAAATTTAAACTTAATCCCTTAGGGACGAATTAGCAGCTCACTGAGCAGAAATTTAACCAAGTGGCTCCCATTAACATGAGTGGAAGTCATGCAGATAAATTTATGTATGACATAATAAAGATATGTCCATTAATTTTACTCCAAAATATTTTCCACTTTCTTATTATTATTAGCCACGCACAGCTAATCAGTTTTATTCTTTATTCCCCTTCGACACTTATCTCTAATATTATTTAAATGCCTGGCAGTAAAGGCACTGAGGACACACCTCTCAACATGACAGTTTTACAACCGTGGAGCTGGTTTACTTTTTTTGAAGCCAATTTGAAACCCACTAACCTTAAACAAAAAAGCTTTATTTGCATAACTAAGGAGAGGGCTTCACACTTTATGAAATCTGCAGTGCTGTCAGTATAGTTAAAAAACTCTGCCTTCTGCTGCAGAAGAATGTAGGCCAGATTCAAACACAAGTCTCAATTACTTTGATTTACTTGCAAAAGGCACCAGATGGAAGTATAAGGTAGTGGAGCAAAGAAGGTATTTGTAGCAGCTGAAACTGAATCCTGCAGACCCCAGACCGCTTCTCTTGCTGGGCTGATTTTGCTGACCGCTGTCATGGAGGTTCATCTGCTGAGCTCCCGGACCCGCCAGAACAATTTGTCCTGCACGTAGATATGGTTGTTTTCAACAGTAAAAATGCGATTTGAAATCACTTAAAAGTTGTCTGGCATTTCTGAGCTACCCAGTATTTCTGGGTGAGAAAGGTGGGCAAATTTTCCAGGAGCGACAGGTTCCCTTTTTGCTTTGTAGTCAGTGCCTTGCAGTGCCGGAGTAGCTCTGTGACGGCAGCTGTGGGGACACTAATGCCCAGTGTTTGTTGAGAGAGAGTCTTCTAGTCCAGAGAAGCTTCAAGGTTATCGTCTCCTTATGCTCTTAACATTTTTTAGTTCCCCTTTAGTTCCTATTCAAAGCCTCACACTGTACCCATCACTGAGTGCTCCCTCCGAGTATCGCAGGGCTAATAGATATCACGTGTAGCCTTTAATTTCCCCAAGCTATGAGTGCTGCTCCAGTTCCCTGGGCACACTGTACAGCTCTTTCCTATCATGTCCAATTTTAAGAAGTAATATAACAGCAGGGAAAATGAGAAAATAAGAATGCCACAGTAAGGGGTATATTTTTCTTTATTAGCATTTCTGGGAAATGCTAATAATGAGATCTTGGGTCTTTTTTATAACCTGGAATATATAACCTGGAAATCTGCCATAACTTTACCAAAATACTCAGCAGTTTCCAGAAGTAAACGGGTTCATGACTTGAGTAAACAGATAGTTTTATGGGTGGGTTGTTTTGTGGTTTGGTTTTTTTTTTTTTTTGCAGGAGTCTTGTGATGCTCTGTGGTTTTCCATGGCTTCTGGGTTTGCTGGAAACCAGAGCTCATGGACAAATACTCATGACTTACCACACATAGTGTCACAAACCCTGCAAACTAGTCTAAGAGCTGGCAGTGTCTCAAAACATCTCTCAGGCACAGTCTACCATAAGTGATACTGAGTTATGTCACAAGGCTCTGTGCAAGGGAAAGAAAAAGCAGTATGTGGAAATGGGTGCAGCACACCTTAATCAAATGCTCACATCTGCTGCTGACTTGCTATAGGGCAGCTGAAATGAAAGCATGTTTTCCATTGCAGTGCATTTCTTTGGAAACGTCTGGAGCTGCACTTTAAGGAGTGGGGGCTTTAAATCTGGAGATCACCCAGCCCAGAGGAGTTGTGGGGGATCTCAGGCCAGGACCCAGTTCAGCTTGGGCTGTGGCTGTGTGATCTGCCCAGCATGCACATGCCTCAGAGAAACAAGAAATCGGTTTCCCCGTCTCATTGCTGTAACTGATGAGATGTGAAATGAGTTTCCGTGAGGAATAAATGCTCTTAAGGTAGCAACCAGAATTTGTCAGAGTGTATAAACCTCTACACAGTGCTGAGCAACACAGCTAAAAGGCATGTAAAGAAAAAAAGCCAAGTGGTGAAAGCTGATTGTATCTTTTACCCACTTACTTGTCTCTCCTGTAAAGTCTGATGCATTTTTCACTGTGTATATGATGATTCTTTTCACCAACTCCCACCCCCTTTTTGAAGCATTATACCTCCATTCAAGTTTCATATAGACTGGAGATTGTCTGGTGCCTTCACAGGACATACATGCAATTAATTTTCAACAACAAGGTTTAGATTAGTGTTAATGTGGCTACTTCATAATCTCTTGCTGCCCTGAGAGAGGTAGCAGGCACCTCAAACCACCTACACAATACTAAGTCTTCATACAAATTACTGGGGCACAGAAACAGCTTTAACTGGACCCAACATTGTAAAGGGAAAACAAGACAGTAGGGAATATTATTAGGGAGAAAAGAACAGGGGAGAAAATAAAGAGGTGACATGGGACTTTACAAAACAGAGGTGTTGAAATGGAGTTGAGAAATGTAACTAATACAATTTGTTGTTGTGAGGGCTTTTTTATTATTTTTTCTTGCTTATTTTTTCAGAGAAATTAGAAGCAAAACTTAAGGAGGCACTTGAAAGAGTAGGTAATTGTCACCATGTCTTTACACAGGGAAACATAAGACAACTGGACAAAAATTGTACAAATGCTGCTGATATAACAAAGGAAATTTGCTAAGGGATTAAAAAGAGCTATCATCATCAGACCAGTGTGCAAGGAATATGGTCTGACGGTTGATTGTCCTGGAGTTGATAGTACATGCATAAAGGAGGTAAAAGGTTGTTATGGTAATAAAGGCACAGAATTAACCTGACAAAAGAGTTAATGCATAGAAATATTATACAAGAAGCAGCAATGGGATTTATTTGGGATACAAATACAAGGAAACAGAATGAGTCAGAAATGACTGCTAGGTCACAGGATGTGCAGAGAGGGCACAGAACTGCAGTGAGAGAAAAAGGTTAATTTTTTACTAGATGAAAATGAAAGTTCTTGGAATGACATCTGGAAGTTAAGAAAGTGAGACATCCTGTGATACATGTCTGAGCAGAGAAGCAATTTGGGAAGGGGAACACTTGTATCTGGTCAGTGAAAAAGCAATAGCTGGAGCCAATAATGCATGACAAGATCACCAAGTGAGGGTCTTGTTGATGTCACATATGTCAAAAACATCATAGCTTTAGCAACTGTTTCAGATACCTGAATTTAAGCCAGTTAATTTTTTTCCCATGTTTGCTGTGTTAAAACTAGGTGTTTCTTATTCATACAAATGAAAAAAAAAATAGAATCAATAATCCCATCTACATTTAATAATCCCTTAGTTTAAATGCTACCACTGATCAGCAAATGAACTCCTTTTACTTGTTCCTGATATCCTATAATTATCTTTGGTAAGAAAGAATAGAGCTTTGGATCTGTGTTGTTATTTTAGGCTATGTTCCTACTAGAATAAAGGTCCTTGTGCTAAATTACGTACCAAATTCCCATAATGCTTGGTTTCTTATACTCAGGGCCCAGCTAAACTGTGTGTGACCTTTGGATTAAATAACTTTCAAAAATTGCAGAGTAAGATTTTTCATCTGTATCACAGCTTGGATCTGTGTTGAATGTTTTGCACTTTTTATGCTTCCTCTTTCATGAATCTCAGACAAATATAATTTGGTTTGCATGCTAGAATGATGGTATTTTTAGATGAGCAGAAGGAGATTAGATAATGCTGCATAGCAGGATTTTAAAATAAATTCTGCAAAGTACAAATTTCACTATATAAAATAACATCCAGAGTTGCTCTCCATCCTCTGCCACTGGAATATGAAGCTAACCAGATACTTGATAAGCCATAGTCATGTCATTATCTGTGGTCTTCTTAAGCTAATCAGAACAAAAAAGAGCCAGTTTTTGAGTGAGGCTTCAGACTTCTATTGGTGTTTAAACTGTTGGTCAAGAATTTAACAAAGAACATTACTGTTCTTCCTAATAAATAAAATAAAATATAATAAGTAAAAAATAGCCATGAGCAACTAGATATGCCTTTTAAGATTATTATTATTATTATTACTATTACTATTACTAATACTATTACTATTATTACTATTACTATTAAGAAGTGTTGAGTGCATTTCCTACTGCTCTGCTTGGTATTAAAACAGGAATCAGCCATCGTGAACTGACATGACTAAATGTTGCCTGGCTTCAAAGGTAAATGATACATGGCTAGGACCATCAGCAAATGCTGGAGGGAGTGGTTCACTTGCTCTACACATCTAAAGCTGTGAGTCCATCCTTTGGGCTCCTTACCTATTTATCAGAGTTAGTCCCACCAGAGGTGGGTGTTTGGGGTGAATCGTTCTCTGGAGTCACCTCTTTGTTGCTGCTTCTACTGTAGAAATGCCAAGTATGGGTCAGGGTGGACACGTTATCTCCGGCTGGGTCCTTTCCCCAGCAGTCATCACCACTCTGCTTTCCTCAGCCCCTGATCATGAAGTGCTCTTACAGATCTGCTGGGATTAGAGGGGCCATTGGGCTGTTAGCTCTGACCTGTGTGCCATAGGCCACTGGAGAGCACCCAGCTGCTTCCAAAGCAAACCCAAACTTGTACCGCATAGCTTCTGGAAAGACAGCCATTTTCTGATGTCCTCAAACAGGCTGGAAACTCCACAGTTCCTTGGAAGGCTGTCCAGCCCATGAGTCAGCCTGGCTTAAAACAAATGTGCCCTAATTCCAGTTTGAATTTTTCTGGCTTCAGCTTCCAGATACCAGTTTTTGTGGTGGCTTTGCTCTCTCATTTAAAGAGTCCTTTAGAAACAGTCATCCAAATTCAGTGCACGGTCAATAAGCAAGATTCCTGGCAGGGAAATGCGTGTAAGCATTTTCTTTATGTTTCTTTCACCTCTGCCCCCAAGGAAAACTATGCAGTGGCCACAGTCACCTCAGCTTGAAACCTCTCAGATGCCCAGGCATATCTACAAAGTAAAATGCCATCTAGTGTATTGGTGTGCTCCTATGGAGCTGTCTGCACAAGAAATGCTGCAAAGTCCTGATACCCCTTTTTGTGTTACCTATAAACACCAATTCCAGCTCAGAAACCAAGTCCTCTGTCTTGATTTTTTTTAATTGCTTTAATATTTCTATGACCATAATTCACTCAATGTTTGATGAAGGAGATATGGATGTAGTTATATACTCTTTGTGAGCCAATGATCTGAACAGATAAGGCCCACATTTTTATTAGTAATGACAGACATTGGTTCTTTAATTTGAAATGGCAAGGTTATTCTTTTTTGCCCACACAAAACAAACCTATTGAGTATTTCAGACCTGACTCATCCATATTTTCTTACAGCTACTGATCCCATCAAAAAAAAAGCAGTAAAGTGTCCTGAACATAATTTTTCGAACGCTTTTTGTTAGTTCAGTACTTTCTCACCTTTAAGGACCAGATCATGTAAATGAATAAAGAGCAGCTATTTTGAGAATAAAGGGTTTTCTTTCAACTACTTGATCACCAGAAATGGCCTTACTTCCTCATTCTTTTCAATTCCCTTGTATTTAGCTGAAACTAAAAATATTAGATGAATATAGAAAGCTTTAAATATCAGTTCCGTGATAGGCTATTAAAGCAGCCCTGCAGAGGGATCTGGGCAGGCTGGGCCGATGGGCTGAGGCCAGGTATATGAGGTTCAACCAGGCTCAGTGCCGGGCCCTGCCCGTGGGTCACACCAGCCCCAGGCAGCGCTACAGGCTGGGGCAGGGGGCTGGGAACTGCCCGGTGGGAAAGGGCCTGGGGGTGCTGGCTGACAGCCGGCTGGGCATGAGCCCCCAGTGTGCCCAGGTGGCCAGGGGGCCAGCAGCGTCCTGGCTGGTGTCAGAAACAGTGTGGCCAGCAGGGCCAGGGCAGTGACCGCCCCCTGTACCGGGCACTGGTGAGGCCTCACCTCGAACCCTGGGTTCAGTGTCGGGCCCCTCGCTGCAGGAGGGACGTCGAGGGGCTGGAGCGTGTCCAGGGAAGGGCAGCGGGGCTGGGGAAGGGGCTGGGGCACAAGTCCTGTGAGGAGCAGCTTGAGGGAACTGGGGTTGTTTAGCCTGGAGAGGAGGCGGCTCAGGGGGGCCTTATTGCTCTCTACAACTACCTGAAAAGAGGTTGTAGGCAGGTGGGGGTCAGGCCCTTTTCTCAGATAACAAGCAATAGGACAAGAGGAAATGGACTCAAGTTGCACCAGGGGTTTAGACTGGATATTAGGAAAAATTTCTTCACCAAAAGGGTTGTCAAGCACTGGAACAGGCTGCCCAGGGAGGTGGTGGAGTCACCGTCCCTGGAGGTATTTAAAAGATGTGTAGATGTGGTGTATAGAGACAGGGTTTATTGGTGGGCTTGTCGGTGCTGGGTTGAGAGTTAGACTCGGTGATCTTAAAGGTCTTTTCCAACCGATTCTATGATTCTATAATTTCAGCTGTGTTCAAACACTGCTTTCTTTCCTGTCCTGTCTGGGGAAGTGTCTGCCAATTCATTTTTCTAGTCTTATCAGCAAAGCCATATACTGTGCTCATGTTTCTTAGTGTAAAACACACGGAAAATCCCCAAGCTCTTGGGAGGTCTACCAGCTTATATCCAGCCCACATCTTTGCTGTCATCCCATTGCATACCTTCATTTGCTTTCTAATGAAGAAAGCAAAGGTACCTACCCATGATCTTGCAAAGTGCCAATCATCTGAATTTGTTATATTTTGATGAAAGGCTTCATTAAATAAAGAATTTTGTTATGGCTTCAAGTGTCAGCAGCTGTACTTGATTTTAAAAGTATGTTTTCTTTGAAGATGTGGTCTATTTTCAGCTCTATAATAACTGCAGCAACCTGACTGGGTTCAGTTCCTCTGTGTTTTGGATGACAGTGTAGTACAATGAATTGTCCTAGGGTTCATCAATATTGAGGCGGTCAATGTTTGAAATCAATTGAAATCCATTATCATTTTCTTGCTTTAAAAAAAAAATAAATTGCATGTCTCTGCATTTCTGACAGGGAAAAGTAATTATATCTTCCCAACACATTAAAGCAGCATGTCTGTACCTTTCTTAGGCACAGTCCTTCCTCTCAGTATTACATAGGTTAAACAAATTTTAACACAAAAGGGAGGACAAAATAAGAGACTGTGTTCAGTGTTTATCACTTTTGTTACATCCCATGGCCTTCATAATGTCCAGGCATTAATGGGAGAGAATATATGGTCTCATCCTGAAGGCTGCTCAGCTGCCTGCCCTTCCCCACCTGCCTTGTACAGCATCCATGGTTAACCTTTGGTGAGTCATTCACACTTTTGGGGACTTTCTAATTCTGTTAAAATTGCTAATATTTTGTTGATCTGGTATGCAGCCCCTTATTCCCTCTCCTTCCTGAGACCATCTCAATTCTTGTATGGTGTTACAACATGGAAGTACAGGAAGTACTTTGTAAAAAAAAAAAAAAGAGGATTATTAATTGAACAACAGTATGATCTTTTAGTTAGGGAGCCTGCTATTCAGGGCAGAAGTGTGGGTGTTTCTGTGGTTGAGAGGCTGAAGATGTTTACATCCCACTTGAGTGGTTTTGGCTGGTCTTAGACAGGACAGATTTCTCTCCATCTTTTGAACAAGCAAGACAAATCTAGCTGATTAGCAGTTACTTGGCAAGCTAGAGTGAGTCCCAACAACTGGCCAAGAGGTGGAATATGTTAGCTCTAGTACCTTAGCAGTACCTGTTTTCTGGACTCAAGTGCTTGAGACCACACAGAGCAGAGCCACCCCACCTGTCTGCCACCAGCTGTGGAGCCGCAGCCTTGCTTTCTCCGTGTCCTGCTCCCCATCAGTCAATAAGTGATTTCAAAAGGGAAAGGACCATATAAAGCCACTGGCATTTTTTCTACTAATGTGCTGCAAAGCCTTGAGCAAATCAGTTTCAGATTCTCCATCTATACAAGTCTGACAATGAGGCATATCTTCCTGTGCAATGTGCTGTGAGATTTGGGAAGAAAAATGCTGTAGAAGAATTAAAGTGTTCTTAGTCTTAACTCATTTGTTGAACCTAACCCAAACTAGTATTTGAGCTTCAGGGCAGAAGCTGGAAAGTAATAGCTCTTTTGTTAAACTACTGCAGGCCCATCAACAGCAAATTAATGAAAGAAAAGAGGAGATCCTCCCCTTAACCTGCACCACTATGTGGAGTGGGGTTATGAGCTCTTACACAGCAACTCAGTCTACACCACTGGGCTGGCAAAGCATGCCCCTGCAAACCACCAGGCTCCTCAGCTTTTTCCAGTCCATGATTTACATATTTACACTATCGCAGATTAGATACGATGCAACATTATAGCTGTTTTCCACATATCCACAAGACCTTTTTCAGGGAATGAGATTCATATAAGAATACGGGTTGGAAGGCAGCTCTGGGGGGCATCTAGCCCAATTTCCCATTCAAAGCAGGAGGAATTTTGAAGTTAGATGAGGTTGCTTAGAGCTTTGCCCTGTCTTCAAGGCTTTTGAAACCTGTCTGGGCAACCTGCTCCAGCATTTAAACACTCTCAGTATTCTCTTCTATATAACCATACAGGATTTATTTAGTTGCAGCTTGTGTTCGTTGTCTCTTTTCCATCTTCTTTATAACCTACAACCCTCTTTTTTAAGTTATCAGGGCTATCTTGCCTAGATAAATGTTTTTTAGAATGCTCTTACATGATGTGTACTTCCCTAGGAAGTATTTTGGTCGGTTGGTTGTTTCACATTATTCACAGCAAATTCTTAAGAAATTATTTAAATTGAGGCAGAAATTTTTAAGATAAGCCAACAAAAGTCAGATTACAGAGCAATTCGATGCAATCTGGCACATATTTTGCACAAGCTTCATTCATCTTCAGCTTCCCACAGGCATTTCATTTTTGGACCAATGCTAATGATATGTGCTTCAGAAATTTCAAATTGCATAAAAAAATGTTCCTTGTTCTTTAGAGCAGAAATACTATACAGATGAGAGAAGGCGCAGAGCAATTCAGATATGTATGAGACTGCAAAGACGAGCCAAAGGAAACATGCTTGATAATTCATATGCGAAGGAGCAACTCTGGACATGGTTAGGGAACTGCACGATATAAAGATACCTGATGTAGGAAATAATCCAATCTGTCAAAGCTCCAGGATAAACAGTACAGCAGGATGTCACAGAGTGGTAAGAAAAAGCTGGAAGTAAACCAAAAATGTGTCCAAATTAATGCTGGTCAGGGCCATTAAGAGCTGGTTTGTGCCTTCAGGGCCCCAACACTCTCATCCTCAAAACTCAAACAGTGTTTTCTAATCAGAAACGTTTCTCTTGATCCTCCCAGGTGCTGAAATTTGTCCCCGAGGCTGGGCATCCCAGAAGAAAAGGCAGAACCAGGAACAACATGGCTTTAGTAGATATACAGCTGGATCACCATGAGCGTTGTGATTGTATCTGCAGTTCAAGACCACCCCGATAAAAAATAGATTTAAAAATGAAAAAAAACAAGACACACTAATTGCAGCTTACTGGACTTCTACTTTTAAGCAGGATTGCTCTGAGGACCTTTACTCGCTAATCATTTGAACTTTGCTACTAGCCTGCCTTTGCAATTAGCAAAAATGATTGCTGTGTTTCAACATAGCTATGCTGATTAGTGCCATGGCAGCTAAACAAGTATATCATAGATTTATATATCAGCATCCAAGAATATAGGATTATGGTTATCTGTAGCTAGATTCTGAGGGCTGCGATTTTCAAAGCTCACTTACAGTCCTTAGACACACAATGCCACTGAAATTAAACACCAGTTGCGGTAGCTGGCAGTGAAATAGTGTTGTGTTTCTGTTTCTTACTCACCAGTCTCAACTCTCAAATTCTGCTGCCATTTCTACCTGCTTAGCTCTCCTGATGGTCAGTAAGGGTTTATGGGTATAAATGAAGAGAGAATTTGAGCTCATATGAGTGTAAAATGGTTTGCCCCGCTTTGAGAGGGAACTTTCCAGCATTCTGGCCCAACAGAGTGAGATATGATGAGGAAAATCCATCGCAACATGAAATAAGACATCAGTAAATCCAAATCTCACTGTTTGTACTGGAACAAATCATGTGCTGAAATTAATAGATGCTTTGCCTAAGCCGGAACACTGCTGGCAGTAGTGGAGTGCTGAGGCTGGTACTTTTGCCATGGTGACTCCACAGGAGCCATCACCCAGGCGTTTCTGCAAGAGGGGCTCCTGCCAGGTCCCCTCGTAAATTCCTGTGGGCTGGAGCTGATTCTGGTCTCTACCTACCTGGACTGGATACTTGGCCCCTTACCCAGAGCTGCCCACAATTGCCTGGGAGGAGCCCCCTCTACACTAAAAGGGAGAAACAACCCTCCCCTGTATCCTTCTTGCTGCAGTTCGAGGAATTCCATGTTTCCCCACACAGGCAATGGAGATAGGGCACTTGTTTGTTGAAAATATTGATTTGTTTTGCAGTTTTGTTACTGGGAAACAAAACTGTGCTTGAGATTTAATTATCGTTGTTTGGTTTGGGGTTTGTTTGTTTGTTTGTTTTAAATATGGATTATTATAACTTTGTCATGTATGCATTAATCTTAGTTATCTGAGGTTAGTTGTCTCATTTCAGCTCTGTGTATTGCGATGGTTAAACTGTTGACAGTGAATTTCTTTTTCATTGCATTTTGCTGAGGCATATTAACTCATTAAGCAATGTCTGTTTGTCATGGAAAATGTGCATCATTTATTAACTTCCAGAAGAATATTATTAAACAACACCTCATAATAAAATAAGCACTTTAAAAGCTACAGCATAGCTTCATATGCCTTTTAAAATATTATGAAAGTGCTCTATCTGGAAAAGGGAAAAAAAAAAACCTCCAAACTAGCTTTAAAGGTTTTTAAATGCTGCTCCAAAAGCGTAAAATACAGGCAGATTTAAATCTGGCAAAGAATTGGATTTTTGATCATGAATGTAACAGAGGGAATGGGGCAGCACATTTAATGGCTGAGGTTTTATATTTAATAGCAGGGATAGGCTTCATCATCTTATGTTGCCTCTTGTTATTTCTGTCTCTGGAAGAGTGAAGTAGTTTGACAGCAGTGTTACAATTAGTGGAAACAGGCATGTGCTACAATATAAAATTGAGACACTTCAAGCCAGTATGCTTTAGCAATCTATGATTTTGTTACAAAAGCGCCCTAATGTTCTGACTTACCCTTTTTATCAGCTCAAGTATTTTATAAGTGCTCCTTTGTAATTTTAGCAAAACTTTACTGAAACTTCCTTTAGAAATGTTGTGTTACTTTCTTTCCTGTATTATAACCTTTAAGATTCAAGAAGTGTGGGGGTTTTATTATTTATATTAATTTTTCCTCTCTGGCTCCCAGATGTCTGTTTAAAAAAGCTCCTGAATGCTGACCTGGGAAGTGATTCATCATTTTTCAAAGCGATTCACATTAAAAGAACAGCACTGGAACCAAAGATTGCCGGTTTAATTTTGTAGTTCAGGACTGTTTAAAGAAGATTTCATTCTTTCTCTGTCTTAATAACAAGATTGACCCAGCCCTTCTATAATTTTTAGCTAATTTTGGAAGAAATTTGCATGTGAAACCTTGGCAGTACTGATTAGTTTTGAGACAGTGCACTTGAATGTATACTCCTAACTGAATTATATCTGAATCATGCCTAAGCCCTTTGGCCTCATAGTTAGCATTGGTTGTAGGAAACACCAGTTTCATACGGCTTTGTGCTTTGAGTGGTCCTTTTAATTCCCACCCCTAAAGTGAAAATATGCACCAGGCACCCACAGCACCTGTCGTCTCCCACGCACCTCTGCCTGCTTGCCTACTCTCCATCCCAACAGCCATGTGTTGGGAGGGGTATTTACGCCTCCTAATTTGGGGGATCCAGCCTTTTCAGGGAGCCTGAGTTATTGCTGCAGGCAATTGAGAGAAAGAGGCTCTTCCAAAGTGTACCTTAGCCCCCAGGTTGAAATCACCCAGTGTGGGAGCTTTTCTTTCTTCTGACTGTGTAGAAAGATCAGAAATTAATTTGGACATCTAAGCGAGATACATAAAGGTAGGTGGTACGAATACTCATTTTAAAGACTGAACTTTAGCTTTAGCTAACTGAATTAGATACAGGCAGCAGTGGATGTCAGGGTCCAGCAGAAAAAATCAGCTGTAAAGTAAAAAGACATTGGTATAATAGGGATTATCCTCTTGCTTAATATTGGGTTTACTTTTGTAAATATAGGCTAAACTTATCAGAAAATTTAAAGTATTACTCCTGGGACACCTAGTAATGAATGGAACCATTCACAGCTTCATGCTGCTGTCTGCCATACGGACAGCATGCTGCTGACCAGTGCAGGATAGTCAAGGATGGGCTTTATTTGTGGTGTGGGGATGACAATGTACATGTGAACCAAGAAGAACTCCCCCAAAACCTTGAGCCCCAACCCACAATGACCTTGGTGAAAACAAATACAAGCAAAACTTTTCATTTATTAGCAGAAGTTGCAGAGATGTTTTCCCATACCTTTATTTTTTCTTTTGTCTATGTAATAATTGTTATGTTGTTTACATACTGTTTTAACTTAAAAAGCAAAGCTGTTAAAAGAACTAATCTGGTTCATTGTTATTGGTGGAATTGGAACCCCTCAAAATAAATATATTTTCAAAGGAAATTCAGAAAGATTCCTAATTTCAAACCACTCTCTAACTTTTTATTTACTGTATTCTTCTGGGATAGAGCCTACTTTCTCAAGTGCAATATATATATATATATATATATATATATATATATTTGTTTTTGTTATTTCAGTTAAATGCAGCTTTCCTAGCAGTATTGTTTACTTTATGCAGTATGTAATGTGTCTTATCTTCATGAAAAAATAAATACTGCTTTTGAAAGAAGATACTCTGAGTGATTATTCAGAATTCAGATGAACTAAAACCTGTGATTTGCTGGAAGACACTTCCATAGCCCGGCACCATCCATGCTAGGTGTCCTTGTGAGTTTCAGCAGTCATTCCCACGAGCATCAGGGAAGTACCAAAGTGCAGTTTTGGGATATTCGGTTTGAACCCCCGACCTGGAAGAGCTGACGGCTTCCTTGTGAAGTAGCAGCAGTGTGGCAGCAGCCCAGCATTTCTGGTAGCCAGATTAGGGCACTCCCCCAGACTTTGGGCTGGTCTCAGCCCCCACGGTCTTGGCTTGACTCCAGCAGAGACGTCCTCACTGAAGCTGCTCCTTACTGGTAAGGCAAGCTCCTGCTGAAGCTCTGCATCTCACCTGAACCAGGGCAGAGTTAAGCATCCTATTACTGTGCACAGGGCAGCTGGAGGAACCTAAAGCACCTCTCAGGATGGGGAAATTTAATCTACCTTTGTGAGTTCAGGCATTTCCCCCAGCTTTGGCAGAAGCAAATTTTACTGTGTTCCATCTGGAACATAAGTTTCATAGCTGTGATAACTAACTTTCAATTTAAGGTTTTTGTGTTAAGCTAAAGCTGCCTTAGGCCTTCACTGGATCTTGGACTGAATAAGGACATGAAATTTATGCCAAATTAATTCTTCACTCACTAGACATCCCTGTCTGATAAGGGAAAAATAGATAGTGTGCAGTCCAGGGACCCAGCTTTGCAGCCTGTCCTCATGCATGAGCACCTTGTTCTGTACGGTAATGCCACCGACCTAACAGTCGGCTGTTCAAATGAGCATATTTGTCCCCTTGGGTTTGGTCCTTGTAACTCAGAGAAAGAATTCATATTTCTTTTTTCTTTTTCTTTTTTTTTTTCCCCTAAAAAAATACAGAGGCAGAAGAGACACCTCCTAACAAAGGAAGCAGTTCTCTTCTTTACAGTGAGCAAGGACGTATTTAATGGGTGGAGGAGACATCTTTTGCCTTTCGGAAACGCATTGAATACACTGTAGAGAGCAGCTTAGCAATTGTTAAGTGTTCAAGGATAGCATAAAGCCCCTCCCATCTGGCACTGCTATGTACCTATATAACAGCTGGCTAGCTAACATTATCAGTTTGTCTTTGTGCTAACATGACTGAAAGCTTTTTTAAATCTGTAACATGAAAAGTAGCTCTGTGTCTCTTCAGCTGAAAAAGTATATGACTCCTGAGGTCGTTCAGGAACTCACCTTTTTCTATAAATAATGTATTTTTAAACATTCTTCTTCCCATTTTTGAAGATCGCAGAACCTTTTTCTAGCTGATTTTAAGATCTGCAACAACTCTAAAAATACTTCCTTGCAAATTCATTTTAAATTTCCCTTTGTCTTCTCTGGAGTGCATTGCCCAGTCACACTGCTGTAATGCAAATTCAACAGATGTCCAATTTTTACTTATTCTCCTAGGGACTCCAATGCAGCAGCTAATGAAAATGCAGCAATTAGTATTCTGGTTCCTCATTCAAGGAACTTTAACTTTGTTTATTGGTAGTCTTGGTCAAATATGCTGAAATACATAACATTCATAATTTATTTGGCCATTCATTGATAGGCCTTGAAAAACTGCCTTGTGTTTAAAGTGCAAATTCAATTTTTCATTTCTTTTCAAAGACTTCTTCAAGAAATGGGATTTCCAAACTAGCAAATATTCTGCCATGAATAGTAGGAAGGAAGTATTCTAGGTTTTAGACTATCTTCTAAAACTGATTTGACTTAAGATTTGGACTGAAATTCTTTTATCGGTAGAGAAAATGATATTTCAAAACTGAATTGTTTTAGAAAAGAAAGTTGCTGTAGCACAGACATGCCTTAATAAAAATGGAACTAGTTATGTAATAACAGTTACTGTATTAGATGCTCCAATTTCAAGCTGACAAAGGATTTTGCTTCAGTTGGAAGAATATCAGTTTCAGAACTAGTATGAAGAGAACAGGATAAAAAGAACTGCATACCTTTCAAATATTTTGATATAAAGGGTGATGACATAAGAAAAAACCCTTAACCTTTATTAATTGCATTTTATTAGATAAGTAATAAGAGCAGACATCTTACCCTTTTTGTTCTGTGTTTGAGTTTGGAGAGTATCATCTCAAGTAGCAGGTGCACTGAGATAATCGCGCTCTGAAATCTGTTTACCCTCTCCAAGGTGAAGGTGGTCCAGACAACCACATTTTGTATCAATAAAATTCTTTCGGATCTTTCTACCCACTGCCATAACCATAGCCTGTTACCAAGCAAAGAATAAACAAATCCTTTTGGTTTGGTAATACGGTATTTCCACTTACACCTAGCACACAAAGAGGATTCCCGCCCCACCCCCCCAAAAAAACCCAAACAACTACAAACTATCATGCATTGAAGAGTCACAGACTGGCTGAGGTGAGAAGGGACCTCTGGAGATGGTCTTGTCCAGCCCTCCACTCAAATCAGGGTCACCTATAGCAGGTTGCTCAGCCAGGTCCAGTTTTTTAATTTCCAGATTTTTAATTTCTCCAAGTGCTGAGACTCCATCGCATTACTAGACTTTGTGTAGACCAAGGGGGAGGCATTAGTTTGTTTTGACAATCTGTGTGGAAAAAAGAGACAGAGAAAAGCCTTACAAAGTCTTAGACATCCACTGAGTGCTGTGGCTCAAGGAAGACTCTCCAGTCCTTGGTGACCATGCCCTTCTGCCTGCCAAGGCAGGCAGGATTTTGAGCTCCTAGCCCCACGCTTACCCAACAGTATCAGAGGTATGATACTTAAAGGACCATACAGAGCCATGTATCTTAGGTGGTGTGGGGAGAAGGACCTAATGTCCCTACAAGAGGATTTCCCCCCCCAAAGCATAGTAAATGTCTTGTTCATTGATAACACAGACACAAATTGTTGGTTTACATGACTAAAATCGTGCTCCAACAAGAAGGAGCAGAGGGGAACACCGGCACAGGAGGGACCCCCAGTCACCTCATCAGACCAGCGGAGCCCCCAGCCCACTCAACCCTGGGCTGCCCTGGGGAGCCTAAGCCCATGGGCCAGAGGACAGCCATCATGAGCCAGCAGGGGAGGGTCCCCATCACCCCACAGACTGACAGGTGGTCACTGCCAGCAGTATGGGGACCACTGTGGGAGGGCAGGGGAAGGGTGTTTCAAGATTGCACAGGACTTATCATGGGATGTTCCAGGGAGGATGTGGAAAGGGAGGATGAAGGTGTTTTGGGGAGGGGAGAGATGGAACACAACAGGAGAAAGGGGCAAAAAGGGTCGGTGATGTGCAAGCGGGGGCTGGTCAGTGCACCTGCCTGGCCATGCCCTGGGTGTGACCAGCGCAGTCTGTCCTGGCCTCTCACTAAACCCCATTTGTAGCCATTTTCCTGGGTGAGGGGCTCTGTCCTGTGTGCAGGGTTATGTGAGGGGGGGACCAGGGCCTGGAGACCCGTGTGTCCATGGTGCCAGAGACTGGAGAGACTGGAGGAACCAGAGGCTCCAGACTAACTGCCTGAGAGACTGTGGGATCTGGGGGTCCTCTGAAACCCACCTGCACATGCGTGTGTGTCCCACCTGCACATGAGTGTCTTCTATGGAACACATGCTTGGCCCTGCTGCTGGCTGGATGTGGGCACATGGAGCTGCCGCAGCTGCACCTCCATCAGGCCACCAGATGCAGCTGCTTCTAATACCATTTGGCAAGCCATCAGAGGGAAATCTTTCATACATGGTGAAAAGATTGGAGACTGCAGTATTTTGCAGCTTCCAGATAGATTTTCTCATTAAGTCACAGGAAGGAAAATTGTCCAGTTTTACTGGCATATACAGACTGGGCTGCAGTACAGCCCCCAGAGCATCCTCCTGAACTCAGAGAGCACCTGATGTAAAAGAGGCCTTCATTAAACTGTTCTGATACCTGACAGATGGCATTCATTGCAACCTTTATATCAAAATACCAACCCTTGGATTCCATTGCTAATTTATTCCAAAAGGTCAGGCAAGGATTTGTGTGCCCTCAAGGAATCGATTGCTTTATAGGAAGCTGCAGGTTCAGTATTCAAATAACCCCTCATAGGCAAAATGCTGCAGTTTTCCCAGTTAAATTGTATCTGAACACCAATTACACAACTGATTATTATATGAAGATAACCCATGTAGGCTTCCATGAAGAAGACTAATTGTTTTTTTCAATTAAAATGAAGACACTTGGGTCCAAATTAAGATCCTCACAAGAAAGGTAAGCAAATTAGTTTTACTGAGAAATGCAGCTACTGCATACCTGAAATCTTCAGGATTGAACAATGCAGGCTAAGTCAGAAATTTTAATCATCAAAATGGAAATATCCCTTAAAAAGTCCTTTTACATAAAGGTAATTCAAGAAGCAAATGAAAAGTAGTCCTTGCATTTTAGTATCACTAGCTGATTGCACTGAGCTCTGGCCAGCATCAAGTGCTTTTTATCTGAGTTTGTAAGTTCTTTTGTCTGACAAGCATTTTAACAAGCTGTGCAACGTTCATCAAATACTTAACTGCTGTTCTTTGCCCTCCATAACAGTGCTTACTGAAAAACAGAGACCAAAGAGTACTCCTTGCATAAAGCAGAGCGCAGATGGACATGCAAATGTTTGCATTTAAAAAAAGAATAAAATGTTTATAATTATTTGTATATGTGCTGAGGGAATTCTCTTGTTCCTGGCATGTGTTTAAAGACAACAATTTGTTGTCAGACTCCAAAATACAATGTTGTATATTTATGTGGGACCCTACTGAATAATCAACAGTGGCTAAAAGTTGGCAAATTGGTAACCCACCTATTATGTTTGCGAGGCATCTGCTAAGTGAATTGTAACACTCATTGACACCTCCTGGTTTTTCCACTGCATTATGACACTCTAAATTACAGTGTCTGATATCCAGTGACACTGGCCCTCAGTGACATACAAGTAGACATTCTGCAACTGGTTTGACCAAAGCAGCATCCTGGCATTTCATTAGCTTATCAAAGCGAGGACTTGACACACAATATTGTTATTTGCTCTCTGTAAAACCTGTGTAAGCTATATGATTATGTGGGTGCAGCATGTCTATAAATAAATGCTAGGAATTTAAAAAGGCCATGCTAAGGCCTTTTGCTTGGAGAAAACTCATGGAGACCGAACACTCCAGGAAAACCAAATTATCTGGGTAGTCCTTGAAAACTGCCAAGGACTTTATGAACATTCCTCAGTGCAGAGCACCTGTTACAGTACTGAATAACTGAGAAATTTGCCATACAATAGTGTATAATATATCACATCGAAGTTGTGGGATTTTTTTCTAGTCTCTAAAAGTTTTCTGGCTAATTTCTTTACCTGCATTTAGTACCAAGCAGTTGCTTCTCCTCCATTTAATCCAAAATGGAACAATCCTCTGATCAAATGCATCTTGCTGATATATGTGTGTGTATAAATACAGTCATGTGTGCATATATAAAAATAAAATTATACATATATATTTTTTCATATACATGTATATAAACTTTTACTTAACTCCAAGTTAAAAAGCAAAGGAAAAAAGTTTAAATCCTATGCCATAGAGATAAAATTCATCAGCAGGCAAGGAGAAATATTATCCTTACATTACAGCTAAATTTTCTGTCTTTCTTTGAAAATCACTGAAGGCTTTTAATGTAAGTACTAGGCAAAGACCCTCTCATTTTTCTCCAGTCTTCCTCCTCCAGGCTTCCATTGCTCACACAGGAAATTCTGAGAAGCCTGCTCAGTGCACTAGCGCTGAGTGGTTAATGAAGGTTGTTAGTTACAGTTCACTGAAACTCTTCAGCTGAATTTCTTTTTTATGAATTCTGCAGTTTTGCTTCTCCTGCACAAGTCTTGAAAGATTGCTAATAGCCACACTTTGTCTTTGGGGTATTTAAATCTACAAGACATCAAAGAAATGTGCCTTTGATGGAGAAATTCAGTGCATAAGGCAAGAGGAAATGTTACACATACCTCTGCCAAGGTCTTTGAATTAGGCATTGCTGTTGATCTCAGACATCTGTTAGGAGAACCCAGAAGTCTTACTGTCTCAAGATACTAGCAAAGCCTGAAGATCTTAGGGAAATGGTAAACTGCAAGAAAGCCTGAACATCCTCCTTACCTCATTTCACTTGCAGGGAGCAATACCTTGAGCTGTAACTCCTTGAAAACTTTCTAGTACTATCATTTTCACCTCATGTGATAACTAGTGTTGGGTTCATAGGGCCACAACCTACGCAGAACAGTTATCTGATATATACAACATCAGCCTTCACTTCATAGAATGGGAAAAGACACACAAAGGATGAATTACTAATATGAACCTTCTTTCCTCTAAAAGCAGCAAGAAGGTTACTCAGGCCTCAAAAATCTTAACTTCAGTTCGATATTGTAATTGTGCCTTACTTATCGGTTATTAACATTGGAAAATTAAGTGGTGTTTTTGGCCTGGAAACCTACAATGTTGAGATGCCTGATAAAACAGGGGATTCCTTTGACTACGTGCACATCTCTGGCCCAGCTTATATCCCCCAAGAGATACAGGAGGGACACAAGGCCATGCAGGGCATCTTCCCTGACACATAAGCATCTAAACTAGGTCAAGAAAGGATAACAGAGACGAACAAGCGATCCTTTGGCAAGATCATCCAACAGCCCAGTTCAGTGCAAGTGCCATGGCTGAGCCATTCCAGGTTCAGTTCCTAATACATACAGCTAATTAGCAAGTAGTACCACAAGGAGTAGGGACTGGTGGTACACAGAAAGAGCAGCTCATACAAGGTAATACAGAAGGGATAGTTTAAATATTGCTTTTGTTGAAGATTGAAGGCTGGTGCCAGTAGATATATTTGTAGTCGGAAAGTTGAATAATTAGACTGAGGAGTCACCAGTAACAAAACACACCACTCCCTGGGGTTTGGAGAAAGGTCATCTAGATTTACTGTTCCTACTTGATTATGTAAAGTTTAACCACCTCTTCCTTCTAACACAGTGGTTTAACATGCTATAGTTACACAGGTTTGAACTGAAATCTGATATTAAATACAGATATATATGTTAAATATGTTGTGGATATAGCATTTATAAGACCAGAATGCAGATATACTACAATGCTTTGTAAATGGTAAGGTAAATTTAAGCACAAGCACACTATTGCATTGCACATAAATAATTTTCCTCATTGAAGAAAATGAGAGATACAATGCTATTTATTCACACTGCCTATTCCAAGACTGCATTTTTCACCTATATTGACTACGATGATTACATCACCCGTGGCCTCATGCTAAAATCTGGTGAAACCAAAAATAAATGATAGATCACTGCAAAGCCCTCTCCCCTGTCTATTGGCAAACAATACTTTCTGTTCACTTCCCAGTGATGACTGAATGGGAGGATGCAATATAACAAAAAGTAATGAAAAATGCAGAAAATGTAAACTTCCCGTCTATGAATTCCAAACTGTTAGGACAAGCTGAAGCAATGGGTAGTTACAAAGTACATTCCAACTAATAACAGGAAGACTAAGCTCCCGTAAAAAAATTATTACAAGAGAATATACAAGTGGCTGGGAAACCTACCCAACATTGTTTGGAATTTAGCTGAAATGGATGGAGTGATGCAGAGAAAACTATACCAGCTCATCTTTCCTTCGGAATGGACGGCAGATGGATTTATCATGCTTGTAGAGTATTAATTATTTTCAGGCATGCAATGTCATATATCATGTCATTTGTAGCATGGATCATCACAATTGTTTCTAGAGATCATTCTATAGCAAAATCTCAACTCCCAAGCTTAGTTTGGGTACACACTCAACTCACAGCTTGATATTTCTAACTGTTATTTCTAATCCAGCACAACTGTTTTGCTCCACTTTTTCAGGTCCTTCCATATCAGGCAGCGTTCAGAAGCATGATTTCATTTCACTCCCATCTCCATAATTTTTTTTACCCCATTGGATTCAAAAGTTAACTGATTCTGGTCCACAAAGAAACAGTTATTCTTTCTGTTGTAGTCCTGCTGATTATTTTACATTAGAACTTGAATACAAGAAAGATATTTTGATTAAATGACAGGGCAAACCTCTCTGTGCAATTCAGAACAGCCATGCTTCACCTAAACCGAAGTTTTTAGCTTGTGCTGAGTATTTATTTATATACATCAATGTGATATCATCACGAGCTAGAAAAGCATTCTAAGTACCTGTATCCAAAAATGAATACAAATCAGTGTTTCAGTTTTCCCAGCTTTCCTGATGTGTGATATTAGTTGGAAAAATAATGAAACTTAGAAACCGTTGTGATACCCTCCCCACAAATATTTATATTCTGTAGAGGTTTTCCTAAGAGGTTGAAGATAAGATCTTACCCCAAATCATTTGTCTAAGAAAACCAGCTGAATTTTAAACGGATTCATTTCCAACCTGTGTACAGCAAGGGACTTCAAGCCCTGATCACACCTACTGTCCCTGCAGTGACCTTGCTCGGTCAAAACTCATTGGCCTTGGCCAATGCTCACTCATGAGCAATGGGTGCCAATAAGACCAATAAAAACTGCTGAAAAAGGCTAAACTTCAGAGCACTCAGGGAAGCTGTAGGTATTGCAGTGTAACGACAGAAAGCTAGCACTCACAAAGTTTGTTGGTTTTTGTTTTGTTTTTTTTTTATGTGACATAGAAGTTCTGATGCTGGTTTCAGAAAATTTTAAGCATATATTTATTTATGTATTTGTTTATCTGGAAGCTATCTAGTCTAGCTGATTACAAATTCCCAGTCACATTAAAAGATAAAGTGGATATTGAAAATCACCTTTGAAAATCTAAATTCCTGTAGACTCCTAATATCTTTATTTACTTAATGTTGGGCCCACTGGAGTGTGTGATGCATCACTACAACCCCCCAAAAAATAATTCAGTGGGATAGCATGGAGAGGATAGGTGATTTGAATTTGAGAAGATATTTTAGGTTGAGGGAATCCACGGTGCAGTAAGCCTGAAAGACCAAAGCTGTGATAAATGACTCCCCATGACATTCAGGTATCACAGAGGGTAGAACTGATCTTATTAGTTGAGGAATGAGTCAAGTAGCATGTTATAAATTATTGTTTTGCCTTCTCAAAAATCTCCTCTGTGCTTCTTACTGTGCTAAAGAAATTCTAGATTGCAGAGAAACAAATGCTAGAAGCCTTGCGGGAATTAAAGAGTTACTGTGGCAACTTATTTCTAGTGCTGTATTTCTTAGCAGCACTGGCAGCGTGATAGAGAAGATAGCATTGAATTTAGTGCTGCTTTCAAACTGTAGAGAAACTGGATTAATTTTGTTTTGATCCAGTAAACAGAGACAATTTCTAAACCCTAAAAACAGTTTGTGCTATGGTTTATTTCTTTAAACTTTTTTTTTAATTATACGTAAGTATCATAGGTGAGCTTAAAAATATTACCTGTGCAAATTTTGAGATGGTAAACAACATTAGCCAGAAAGCCCACTTGCAAGAACTGTTCCACAATTAGATAAAAATAGCAACATGCTTTTAATATACAGAATATGTAAAGCATCAGGGTTCTGCAGTTAAAAAGATTTTGGGTTTAAGATATAGCTTTAAAGTAAAAGAGAAGTGCTGCAGGGTTAGAAGAGTCCAAAAGCTGGAAGATGAGAAGAAAATTCATCATAAAATAGAAAAGAGGTTAATTTGGGTGCTGTTCATTCTGGTTTGGTTTCACAGAGCTGAGCATGTCTAGAGGCTACAGCTTCAGTCTCTGAATCTCAAATAGACTTGTTTATAACTGAAATTCAGCAAAGCTTGTGTATAATTTAATTTCTTGAAGGTAATGAGGTTTGGTAATGTTGTCACTTTGACTCAAGACAGTCTGTGCTCCATCCAAAATGCTAAGTTCTGGTATCTTTGATATCACTCTAGTGGACATTAGTTTCTTCTGCTTCACCTCCACTGTTGTTAACACTTCCACAGTCATGCTGTGAGCTAGATTCTGGAAGTATCAGGATGAAAATTAACCAAAAAGAAAACAAATCACAATCAGCTCTTTGAACTGGTAGGAAAAGCTGGCTGAGGGAATACAGTACCACTCTGTTCCCTGACAGCAGAGTGCTATGTGTGTTCAGTTTTATATTCTTGCATTTGGAAGTAAAATCTTTATCACTTTTTTTTTTATTTTAATAATCAATTGTTTTAGCTAACTAAGCTGAAGGTTATTGTTTACTGTTTACAGAAGGAAGGAGGGAGGGAAGGAGGGAAGAAAATTAGAGGGACACAAAAAAAAAATCAATGCCTCAGAAAAGAGCTGCAACTGCATGAAATTATTCAAATTCATGGAAGTGAAATGGCACAAAGTGAGATGATTTTGAACAACTGTAAAAATCCAGCAAGTTGAAAAAAGTAAGTGTTCAGAAAATGATCAGTCTGGCCTTAATACCCTTTTGATTACAGCTTTGTGATCCGAGCAATACCACCTACCATGAGGAACAATTGCCAGACTGGGCATTAGTGTTATTAATAAGATGTGATAATTTTTATTGTTTGAGTGTTCATAGCAAAACACATAGGCATTTGAATATGTAATTAAATGTTACCTGCCACCCCTGCTGGCTGCTCTGTAAATAGTGCCAATATCTCAATAAATTTTCTTTGACTAATGCTGTGCTGCAGTCAGCAAATGATTCTTAAAGCTCTGCAGTCAGAAGAAATATGCTGTGAGTTTCCCACAGTCTTTAAAAGAGGTAGAAACCTTAACCACCTTATTAGTTGCCAAAAGCATACATTACCACTTTGGATTTTGAGGCAGGACTCTGAAAAGCTTGCCAAAGAAGAAATACTATCTGAACAACTCGTGCCAGAGCCCTCCATAGAACCTACAGGAATTTACTGCACACAGGAGGGTGCGTTTTATTGATGTGATTTCATTAAGAAACTTTATCGTATACAACATTACATAAATGATCTTTTTCTCACTGCACAAATCCCCATTGAGATCAATCGGGCAAGTGTCCAACTCCCAGACTTGGGATTCTCTGTAACAAACAGAATATGAAATAGCAGAAAATAGTTGTATTTCAAGCAAATTTTGATTTCTAGCTAGCGTCTGGCATTGCCTTGGGAAGGATCCTGTTTTCCCACTGAAGTTCAAAGTGACAGTTCCATAGCCCAGAAAGGCCTCTGAGTGCTCTCAGGAGTGTCTCAGGGCTCTTCCACTCAAGAACAATGCTGGGGATTGCAAAAGAAGTTCTATGTCAAGCGGAAGGGAAGTTTTCAGGTTAGGAGATCCCAAGTAACAGGAAATATCTTTTCTGCTCATACTCCCTGTGAAAAAAGTAAGAGGCTGTAGTTAGATAATGCTGTTAATGGTATTGCACTGTATTGTTTTTATATGCGCCCCATTATTCTTCCCATATGGTGTATTTGATGCAATATCAGTAGATATCTAGGTAAATCCTGTTAATATCAGTGATTTAGGCTCTCTATTCAGTTCTGTAGCATTATAAGAAATTAAAATACTGTGCTTATGTTCTAATACTAAAATGACAGCTATGTGACTTATTTACTGTGATGGAGTCAGCCTTGCCCAGATGAGTAGAAGCCAAGTTCATTTAATTTTCTATATGGATGCTGCATTTTATTGAGTTTTGCCATCCCTCTAAAGATTCCTCCTGACTCCTTTCCTTTCTGAGTCTATCAAAGAGTTCTTTTTGTCACCTGCAGTTTCAGCTGCTATTAGCTCTCTATTTTATATTTTGTATAACAGCACTGCATGTATTTCTAGGTTGCATTTTGATAATCTCCTGAGGTGTCCTCTCATCAGGGCTGTACAGGAGGAGGGATAGCTCTGATGTTTGCAGGCACTCTCATTCTTACAATGGCCAAAATGAAAAACAGAGATGAGTACAGCAAAGATGGATCTTCTAAATCGCTACAGAGCATTAGATGAGAAGTTTGATAGCAACGGATGCACCTTGATCTGCAGTCAAGGAAATCAGTAAAGGACAGTTTCCATTTCTGCATTCCATTGCAGAGCACAAAGAAGGAACATATTTATTCAAATTAAATTTAGGCATGGAAGTTCAGAATCTGTGTAAACCACAGGATCCCTCTGTAGTCAACAAGGGTGAGATTCAGTTGATCAGGTGTAGATGTCTGTGACATAAGCATCCATAATCATATCAATTATAAGAATGTCCCATACATAACCAAAGGAGAGAAACAAGCAAACAGAAGTGGATTTCTACATTTACTCAGAAGATTTATGCCTCAAAAACGCCTATTTCCCTACATCAGTTTTAGCAGGATTCTTAGTATATGCACTGTAGACCTCTAACAACAGATGAGATGAATCCTACTGTAAGAGTCAAAGGTGCCACTAAGGTGGGATGAAATACCTGCTGGAGAAAGGGGTGTGTGACTGGAAGTATATTTCTCTGTTCGTGTCTTCCTTTGCTGAATTTACTAGTAAAATACCGCTTTTGCCTTAAACACCTACACCAAGTATGTGACTTTAGAAATTAGTGCATTATCTGGAGACTGTACAAGCCATAAATTTAATAAATAATATAACATTTAATCGCAAAAAATTAGCACAAGTCTATATTTAAATTATTCTTTTTTCTATTCTTTCAAAGTTACTGAGTTTACCCATCTGTGAACATTTTTCTGTGGAAAGCATATATTCCCAGAACTTATGCCTAAACTGCCTTTATTTTGTTTTTAAGAGGCCTGTTGAGGTTAAAAGTACACAGTGCTTATGTAATCTGATACATGTGAACAAACTATTGAAAAGGAAATAATGTAAACCAGATATGGCAGTGAATTCTCTGTAAGACTGTAAACATGGCACCTAACCCAGAGGTCAGTACTAAGGCAGTCTTGTTTAGTGTCTTCATCATTGACCTGTATGCAGAGAAAAAGTAAAACCTTAGCAAATCTGTGAATGATACTGAATAGGAGGTGGAAAAAAGTAAGGGACTGTGTAAGTGCATTAATCTCAGTCCAGAAGGACCCTGACAAGCTGAGAACTGGGTCAGCAGAAATCACGTGGAGTTCAGAAATGGGAAATGTAAATCTCTAACCCCATCCACCAGTACAAGCTGAGAAATGACTGGCTGGATAGCAGCTGTACCTAAAAGGACAGAGAGTTACTATTGGCACCAGGATGAACGTCACCCAACTATGTGCTCTCAGAGCAAATAGCACAAACTGCATCCTGAGATACCTTAGGGTGACTGTCATCAGCAGAAGAGAAGGTGGTGTCCCCCCATATTTACCACTGATGAGGCAACACCAGGAATCCTGTGTCCAGTTTTAGCACCCCCAGCTCAAGAAAAACGTTGAGAAACTGGAGAAAGTCCAGTGGAGGACTACCAAGATGGTGAGAGACCTAGAGCTCATGGCCTGTAGGGAGAGACTGAGGAAAATGGCCTTGTTTAGTCTGGTGAAGAGGAGACTGAGGGAGAATCTAATGGTTGTCAGCTGCTGCTTGAAGGAGACTTATAGAAGCAGCAGAGCAAAACTCTTCTTGGTAACACAGATGGTATAACAAGGAGCAACAGTCACAGTTCCTGGCTTGAGACATTCTGCCTGGAGATGAGGAAAATCTGTTTCACTATTACGGCAGTGTGGCCCTGGCACAGGCTGCCCACAAATGCGGTCAGATCTCCATCCTTGGAGGCTTTCTAGACTCAGCTCAGTAAAGCCATGCAGCCATCATATAGTGTCAGCAACAGTCCTACTTTGAGCAAAAGGTTAGACCAGAAGACTCCAGAAATTCCTCCCAACCATTTAAGTGAGTCTCTAAGACTTCCATGTAGTCCTGGTACATAGGAAAAATAGGAATGACTGAGGACTTAATTTTCAGGAGATCGTTAAGTAATTTCAAAACCTTTTAAAAACTGATCAGTTATAAAAATGGTAAATGATTTGTACCCTTTCCATCTTTTTCTACCTTCCCTCCCCTAGGACAGATCAACTGATCCGTAAAACATAATGAGTAGAGTTCAGTTGCCTGAACACTGGTGTTCAGGCCCACATTTCTCACATGCTCTGTGGTATCCGAGACACCCAGCTGGGACCAGCAGATGTGAAATGGGGCCTGCAGAGTCCCAGGCCCTACAGGGGGGACAGCTTGAAACCTATATTTAGAAGACTGCATCCCACCCTGTTAGTCAAATAATTTATTGTAGATCTGAGAAAGCACAGTGCCAGAATGGCTAGAATAAAATTTTGGTCAAACATTTTTGTTTAAGTGTTTCAGTTGTGACAAACATTTAATGCTACCAATAATTTGCTAATGCTCATTACAGCATAAAACTGTAATATCTCATTTAAAACTATTTGCAGGGTCTTATGACATTTCCTTGAGGTGTTTGTCATCGAACACAGACTAAAAAGGATTTATGAATATCCTGGAGAGCACTACTACATTTTAACCACTATTTTCCTTTAACCCTGTAATCTGTGCATTGAAGACTGAAATCAGTGATTATAAATATCAGTCACCCAAATTAATAATTGTAATACTACAGATTTGGGAGGAAGAGGAAGAGAGTATTATCTGAGCAGGGCTATAATTTGCTGGTGTACAACTCAGAATTTGAAAGAGAAATTAAACAGCCAAAGAAAACCAGAAGACAAGCATAGATCTTTATTTTCAGGATATTGTGTTGACAGTATGCTTCAGCAGTTTTGACTGTTAAGACTGGAGTTGCAACAGTTAAGACATAAAGAAAATATTTATTATGAAAACCTCAAATTCGTAATGAATTAGAGAAATAGCTGGTAGTATGCCCACATTCCAGAGGGAAAAAAGATTTGAGAGTTGCCAAAGAAACAGAGGAAATATAGGGATTTAGCTAAAATGTAGGCACTGCTGGAATTTTTCATAATTAATTCCGTGTTTAAACACCTGTGCCCTTTTTTCTTCCTTTGGTTGTGGGTGGTGAGTTTTTTTATTTATTTTTCTAAAATATGAGTCATCCAGAGATCAAGAAAGACATGAAGATGTAACTCAATCACTGCTTATTATACCCAGCAGGAAGCACAAATGCAGATACGCTGGTACACATATGCACTACCTAGTTGTCAGTTGTGCTTATTTATCCTTTTTTTTTCTTCCCAGGCTGTTCTGTTTCTGAGTCTGATTTGGTTCAATTCAATAAAAGAAGATATTTTCATGAACTCGTATCTTTGGTTTGACTAAATCTTCACAGAGTATTTTATTGGACCAAAATAATGTGAGCATCGGGCCTGCTCAGTTTCATTGCCTGGACTCTGGAATGAGAAACCACAGAATGCACTACTATGAATGACAGCCAAAATACATTAAAAAGTTAGGAAAGGTAAAGACAGCAGTGTACAAAGAGAAGAGATCTCCTCAGATGGGGATACCAAAAATTAAACATCACATTTTAAACAGCAACACAAACACTTGTGGCTGCGTACAATCACCAAACCAGTGTTTGCTTTTTAAAACTTCTCTTTGAAACTGCAGCAGTAAAAAACAGCTGCTAACTTTCAGTGACCTTTAGTGACAGCACTCCCATCTTTAGGGAATTGAGATTGATTTTCCACAGCTACCAGTGTAAAGACCTTTTCCCTGGGAGCATACAATGATACCAAGGTCAGAGGATTTGAAGGCAGCAACTTTTACAGGGTTAGACTTCAGCTGTGTGGTGTTTACAGCTACCAATTAATGTCTGCTGTTTTACGCCCTGGAGTCACCTGCAGTTTCAAAACAGATTAAGCAAAGTGGTCCCCTCAAGCTCATGGGGGCAATTCTCTCAACTGAAGTATCTGAGTCAAAAGAGTCTGGCAGGGCGCAATACATAAATCAAAGCTAATAATGAATTACCAGTGCACTTAGTGCTGGATTTGAAGTCTTTGCATGGTGCAGCCAAAGTATGTGCTGTTCTCTTTGCTCCTAACACTGATGCTTTTGGGGAAAGTGGGCTTATGCAAAGGAGGAAAATAAGTTGAATTGGCTGATGGATGGGCTTTCAGAGGAGGCCCAGTTGTATTTCCTTTTTTTAAGAATTATTTAGTCTCATTTCTTTCTCTCCCTCTTTCTTTCACTCTCTCTCTTTTTTTTTTTTTTTTTTTTTTTTTTTTTTTTTTTAACTCATGGTCCCACACTGAAGCAATTCTTGCCCTTAGGTAGACAGTGTAAACATACCACATCCTTCCTCTCCACCACCACGTTTCCCACATATCTTTAAAATTCTGAGCTATTCTACTGTGAAACTAGAGTATCATTCAGCCAGACAGGAAGAAGATAGCAGAAGAAAAATCTTACGTTGCACTGTACAAACCAAAGCAGAGGAAGGACTACTTATACACAACATAATGAAACACACAAGAACACACAGAAGCAGTTTAGTCCAGTAACATCCCTGTCCTGAAGCATAACCCTTTGAGCCTGATATAAAGCTGATAATGTGACTACTGTAATAGAGTTTGGAAATTTAGCCCCATCTTTCCTTCACCTGCTTTCCATCCTGTGCTGCAAACCAGACGATCTGAGGGGGTACATTGTCTCTCATACCTGATAGCAAACATTGAGACCTTTCTATATACTTTTTCTGGGCTGAAGTCAAGGTAAGACTAAATATCTTCAGGGTCTCTCTGTTGTCAGTGGAAAGAAATTATATTGGAAGAGGACTGGAAAGTGATTTATTGTATTCATTCTACCACACAATGTAAACTGCTGTAGATGCAGCAGTTATGTGAATTAATATAAATTAATAAATTAATTTACATGTGAAACATGGCTTTTGTAATTTTCTGAAGAGGCTCTAACTTAAAACCTTTAGTAGTCTCCTGAAGATGTTGCACTGGGTAAGATGCTTATCCAAAGTGATCAATAGCCCAGTAGAAGCCTTTGAATTCAAAAGTGTTAAAGTAGCACACAAATCCATGTAGATGTATTTTTAAAAATTAGTCTGCCAGCTGGAAAAAAAAGATGTAAATGGAGAGGCTGAGAACTGCTAATTATTTGAACCATTTAAATAGTGGGAAATGCTGGGTTGCGTATTTAACAGTTTTGCATTGTGCTAATCTCTGCTGGCAGCAGTCAATAAAAGTTCTACAGGGAGTCTGAACACAATGTGATTTTCCAAGCCAGATAAATCTTCCCCATCCCCACTATTCCTATTATCCTTCTGACAATGCATCTAACAATTGGAATAAATGTGTAGTCGAGATCTATGCTGCAGAGTGAATTTGCTCTGAAAACATTATGCAGGGAACAGCCACAAGTGAAGGCTCAAGTTTTATATGGGTGGCATGCAGTTCTTGTTGCTCTGGGGGAAGGGAGTCTCGTTTAGTGCATCAGTCAGGAACCTGTTTGACTTCCAAATGCATTTTTGATTCCAATTCAATAGCTGTAAGGCTTTCCTGAAGAAAAAAAAAATCCAAATGCTAACAGCTGTGGGATTATCTCAGGTGTTTAATGCCTATGTTCATCCTGATTGAAAACAAGAACAACAAAACCTGATCACAGGTATCACTTTGGATGAGAAGGGGAAATGAAATGGCAGAAACAAGGTAAAATAGACTGGATGAAAGAGTGATTCCCTCATAATCTTTCCACATAGGCTGCCAAATCTTGCCCCAAAGGCACTTACTAAGATTATGTCTGTAAGGATATAAACCAAAAAAAGCCTTCCTAAATCACTCAGTGCAGTTTCTTGCTGTTACATTCAGCCAAGTTATAAGTGTCTTCTTATTATCTTTGACAAACTACCTTAAACAGAGTTGGCTCTCTCTCCCTAGGTGGAGGAACTTTGGAAAGCTCTACCAAAGCTTCAGTCTTCAGATGTTCAGAAAAATGTCTTCTAAATTCTGGCCTATTTTTAGTTATGACTGACTTATACCAATTTGTTTTCCTGCCAGAAAAGTCTTAGAGTTCAAAGGACTCTTACCCACCTTGGAGAAATATCACCCCATGTTTTTACACAAGCCCACATCAGTCCTGTTTGTTTGCAACCTACCTATAAACCATCATTCTGACTTATTGAAGTTTATCACAAGCAGAGATTTCCTTTTCTATACACTGCACACACCGGTGAAGTAATTGGAGAGGATTTTTTATATCCTTCTTCAAAGTCCCAACCCTTTACAAAGGAGTCTCTTCTGGGTATCTTCTGAATATATTTCTGCTGTCAATCTCATTTCCAAGTAAGACAGCTGTCAGTTTGTGTTACTGAATCTAATACTTTAGGTATGATGATCTGTATTCAGGAAGGATGGGAATATGCAAAAAAGTCAGTGGCTCTATCAGACATCAGTGGTAGAGAAGACATATTTGTTATACCCTTCCTCTCCCTCTCCACAGTGCTCTGCATGGCTGAGACAAGTTACAGTGAGAGAAAAAGGCCTGCCCTTAAGGTAAGCCTGTTACTTATGGATATCCAAAGTCATAAGAGCTTGTCCTTTTCAGAAACTAGAAATAAACATTTTGTGAACTAGTGATGAAATTATGTACTAGACTGATCAAACATATTAGATGCTAGAAATATGCAGATCACTCACACTACCTATCCTTCATTAAGTACAATCAAACCATTACAACCCTTGCTTGGATAATGGAGAACGCCAACTTCTGAATGAATACATCTGCACCAAAAAGCCCTTCATACCAATGGAGCAGAAGTGAAGCTTCCAGCTAGCCAGGCTGAGAACTGATCTTTGACTTATTACTGGTAGGTTTGCGCATCACTGCATCTACCCATCAAGATGTTACCCATCTTGAACTCATTAGAAGACTCTGTCTCACTCAGATGAGCAGTGAGTTTGTTTTCATTATTTATTCCCATGTTACTTCCTTGCTAAACAACAGCAAAATATGAGCATGAACTTTCAGCGTGTAGGAAATTCTAGCTAGTAGAGACCAAGGTAGTGTGTCTGTCCTGAGACCTCAAATTCTGTTGAGTTTGTCCTAACATACGTAAGTAAGTGGGAACCTGCACTTCAGAAAAGCAGATAAAAAGAAAATGTTCAGAATTACTTGAAAAGCAACACAAAACACATTATACCTTTGAATAAAACTGTTTCAACCATATCTAGACTGCCGGATGCAGCTAAGGTTCCTACAGCCCCAAAAGGATGCTGCAGAACTATTAAAAGTTCACGAGGACAATCTCGATGGCTGAAGAGTCTTCTATCCAGAAAAGATATGTTTAAGCCGGCAACTGATCCTGGGCAGCACAGCAGCACCTTTGGCCCTTCAAAATCTTGTCAGAAGAGGTCTGCTTTGGAAGAGTACTTATCAATCATATTGCTGACCAGAAAAAAGGGGAGCTTTTTTCCTTTCCTTCTCCTTAGGCTTTGGGGGTTTAATCCTGAGTTCTTGAGTCTCTCCTCCTTTCCCTTCCCTTCCCTTCCCTTCCCTTCCCTTCCCTTCCCTTCCCTTCCCTTCCCTTCCCTTCCCTTCCCTTCCCTTCCCTTCCCTTCCCTTCCCTTCCCTTCCCTTCCCTTCCCTTCCCTTCCCTTCCCTTCCCTTCCCTTCCCTTCCCTTCCCTTCCCTTCCCTTCCCTTCCCTTCCCTTCCCTTCCCTTCCCTTCCCTTCCCTTCCCTTCCCTTCCCTTCCCTTCCCTTCCCAGAACGTTCTCCAAGTTCACAACAAGAGCCACAGCACTAGCAGAACTGTGGGGATCCTGCAAGAAGGCAACTCAGATTCCTACTGACAGGACAGAAGTTGTCCAGGCGGGAGCCCGACTGCTGCTTGTGCTCGTGTCCAGTGACTTGAACACCAGCCTTTCCCTTCCACCTTGACAAAGGAGACTTTGGCACAAGTGTAGGACAATCGCCTGTGTTTAACAGTAGTTGTAAAGAGTTAAGACCCCTCTGCCCTCTCTCTCTTCTCTTTGAAGGCCAGTGCAGTGCTACAGCTGATGTCCCACGTGTTTGGGAGGTGCGAGCAGACCACCTCAGCAGAGGTGTGTCAGTAGCAGTGTGCAGATGAGCCTATCAGCCTCAAACACCTCTCCAAACACATATTTCTCTGCTGTTCATGCAGGTACTAAGGGGTACCCTCGTTCCTGTCCTAGCTGTCTGGAAAGACAGCCAATTGTTCATTAGTACTACAGGGGGGATTTCTAAATTTTTTGGTAAATGTATTCTTCTATCTGTGCCTTTTGGAAATACTACAAGTAATGGGGAAAAGGTGCAAGTAGAGATAAGTGAGTGTGAAGAAATCATGCTGGTCAGCAGAGGCAGAGGTCCTTTTCCTTGTGTGAAATAGGAATTTTTGTCTTGAATGATTTATAAACTAGGTTTCCCCACCACAAATATTGACCAGTCATACTCTAATTACTTGCTTTTGATTCCTTCAGTTGGATAAATGTCCATGTAGACAACAGGAGTAAAGAATCAAGTTTGGTCTGTACATTCCTCCTCCCAGCTGCCGGGCCCCCACTCTACTTCCAAGGTTTATGTAGGCAGATCCCGTCAATAGCACAGGTCTGCAATATTTTGGTGCACCAGCTGTAATGTTGTACCGCAAGCTATTCCATTTTGTGAAATCGCTGTATAATTAATTGCTACATTAAAATAAAATTTGCATAGGGGTACTTATGACATTCCCATTAAAATCACATTAGTTCATCATGATTAACACTCTTTTACTGAGCATGGAACAAATTAATCTGTGGACGCTTTGTTATACCTGCACCCAGAAAAGCAACTTAGAGAAGCAGTTAGGGCACATACATTGTTTCTGTTGTGGGATGACTATTCAGCATCAGTTTCAAACCAGAGCAGGTAGAAAGTGAACTTTGTCAAGGCCCTGTGTAAACAAGAATACAATAAATTAATAATTCACAAGAATGGCCAAGTGAATCAAAACCATACTTACTTTCTCTATGGCCAAAAGAGTAAAAGCCAGAAACATTTCCAAAAATATTTACGAGCTTTTTTTTTTTTTTTTTTTTTTTGTAAAACAGTGATGCTAATTATTTGGAATTTGCTGAAAATCTTACTGTTCAGGCCAATGACAGCAGAGATCAATTGATGCTGAACACACAAATCCTTCACTTCTTCAGCCAGTGTTTAGGTGTGACCCATTGGTGTAATTTTTTCGACTAAGCTTTGCAGAGTGCAACTCTTGAAAGTGAGGGGAAATACAAAAAATAAAAGTTCTCAGCTGATTTCAGTTCCCAAAGATCACAAGTGGCCTCAGTCTATGGGGAAGGGAAGGGAAGGGAAGGGAAGGGAAGGGAAGGGGAAGGGAAGGGAAGGGAAGGGAAGGGAAGGGAAGGGAAGGAAGGGAAGGGAAGGGAAGGGAAGGGAAGGGAAGGGAAGGGAAGGGAAGGGAAGGGAAGGGAAGGGAAGGGAAGGAAGGGAAGGGAAGGGAAGGAAGGGAAGGGAAGGGAAGGGAAGGGAAGGGAAGGGAAGGGAAGGGAATACTGCTGTGATATTAAGGATTACTGTTACAAGGGTTTTCCTTAGTAAAAGAGACATGGACATAACAGAGTGAGTCCAGCAAATGGCCACAAAGCTGTTTTACAGCTTGGAGTATCTGTTATATAAGGAGAGGAAGAGTGAGCGTGACTTCAGCCTGGAGAGGAGATTGGAGAGCAGGGGACCTTATTTGCTCTCTACAGTTACCTGATGTGAGGTATAGGGAAGGTGGAGCCAGGCTATTCTCAGACCTGGATGATATTTCATGCTGCACATAGACATTAGCTGGTTGAGCCTGAGCCCAAACTGACCCCCAAACAGTAAAAAAAGCTCTGATAGCAACTAGCCAGACCAGAAACCTGTCATCCTCTGCAGAAAATGTTTCTTTAATGCCATTTCTTTGTCCAAATTGCTTTGAAGGGAGGTAAACATCTCAGTATTTTTCATTTGTTAGTTTGCTTGGTGAAAAAATGTTCAAGGCTACTGGTGGGAAAGTGGTGTTTCCTAAGTAAGCTATATTGTTTACTCTCCAAACCAAAATCCTAAAATTAATTAAAAGAAAAAAAAAAACCAAACAACGCAAAACAAAAAAAACCCAACAACGCAAAAAACAAACCCAAGACCCAAACAGCTCACTATGAGGCTAAAATAAGGAGTACAGATCTCTACAGCTCAACCCTGCAGGAAATCAGTAATATTAAACAAAGAGTAGTTTGTTCACCTCCAGATTTTTTAGCTATGTTAGTATTTCCTCACAAATATACTTTACAGTAGGTTTTGAACTGGTCAGCAATTAGGATCCTGAAGATTAACTTCCTGAACATGGAGCAGAATATATTTAGACTAACATGTTGACATGTTAACAAAATGAAAGAATTAGAGACAAGATATTCGTAGATGATACAGAAGCCCCATGGGAAAAAAGCAAATAGCAGCAGTAGAATAAAAAGCAAGTTTAAACTTTTCCTTGATCATGCTTTGAGATATACCACTGGGGAAATCATGCTCAATTTATTCATGGCAGGTATAAATAATTTGCACGTCTTTTTTGCATAGAATTAATTTCAAGTTCTGTCTTCTTCAGTAGCAAACCAATCATAGAAACATTTTGGGTGGAAAAGACCTCTGGGATCATTGAGTCCAAGTCTTAACCCAGCGCTGCTAAGGCCACCAATAAACCATGTCCCTAAGCACCACATCTATGCCTTTTTTTAAACACCGCCAGGAATGGTGATTCCACCACCTTCCTAGGCAGGCCCGTTCCGATGCTTCATCACCCTTTCAGTGATAATATCCAATCTAAACTTTCCCTGGAGCAACTTGAGGCCTTTTCTTCTTGTCCTGTCACTTGTTATCTGGGAACAGAGATAGGACCCCACCTCCCTACAGCCCCCTTTCAGGTAGTTGTAGAGACCAGTAAGATCCCCCCCGGAGTCTCCTCCTATCCAGATTAAACAACCCCAGTTCCTTCAGCTGTTCCTCATAAGGCTTGTGTCATGCATTATGCAGCAAGTATCATGTTGGCTTGTAAGTGTCACACAGCTGAAGAAAAGAACCACATGCAAATGACCCATAACCTAAAATCTGCTTGAAAAAAATAATAAATTTAAGGAAACACCTTAATAAAAAATATTATTATGTTCATAGAAGTTATGAATGCAAAGTCAAATCTGAATTCCTGAAACAAAAATAATCCTTTTCTTGGAAAAAAAACATGCTGCATTTAAGGTTATGAACTTGGGCAAATGATTATCATATACTCCTAATTTTTCTCAAAAAGTTGTCTTTGAACCTGGAGTTTACCATGTTTATTTCTGACAAGAGGTAAACTTGGGGAGAATTTGAGCTAAACCCCTTCAAGGTCATTAAATGGTAAAATAAAGGCTTTGTGGTTTGTGGTTGTTCTTTGTTTTGTTAAATATTAACATTTTCCATTCATATAGACCCACTTTTAAAGAGATAAAACTTTCTATGCATGATGTTTCCATTTGTTTCATGGTAAAAGTTTAAAAGCTATAGTCAGGTTAAATTTACAGCCGTGATAATAACCTCTTGAGTCAGCAGTAAATTCAGAAGCCCACCAGGCAGATATTGTCTCTTTCCTACACTTCCACTGAATATATATACACACACATAATTTGTATATATAATGTAACAATATATTGGTATATATAATACAACAAGATGCTCTCCTTTCTAGGTTTTCTTAGTTAGTTATTCTTGTGTACAATAAATGAGGGAGGTTTTATTATCTATGTCCTTGTGAATCCACTAATCCTTGGCCTCACTGTTCCTGCTAAAATTTTCTCATTCTCTTCCCTTGTATCACTGCGTAGTTTATGTGAGCTCTTTAAAAGCAGTTTCTAAGTTTTCAGTGTGATTCTAAAAGCTATTTTATCTATCCATCATAATAAAATCAAATCTGCAAAAATCTGCAACCTGATTCACTTCCCATTAAAAAAATGGCATCTTCTATTAATATTTCTGAAGGTATTTTGAACATTTTCCTCCATGCAGTTATATAGAAAACTAGCTGACTTTTCTCCCAAGTAATACCAAGCACATGTACAGCTATATAGTCAAGCAATGTTCAGCCTTTCATTTTATCTGGCAGTGCATTCCTAGATGATTTGGATGCTTGTGTGTAGAAAGTGGAAGGACAGTTGTTCAGGACAGGTTTTTAAGGACAGGCTAAGGACTTTTTTGGCCGACACCAACATATTAGTCCTAGGGAGGGAAAACCTCCACTTCTTGGGACTGGCACACATTGCTGGGTAAGGAAATGGTGTAAAGCAAAAGGCGCAGGTGCAGATCAACTCAGAGTCTGGAGAGTGCTGCGCACAGTGATTACTGTGCATAGGTCTGCACAGGTGCTTGAGCATCCATCAGACTTCACTTTTCTTCCTGCCGCCCCCTCATTATGCACTGGCCCCTAGGAAAGTCCAGGACAGCTCAAGTGAAGCCAAGTTAACAGGGAGTTCCTGAATCACCTGCAAAGACACAGGAAAGTGTAGAGCAGCCTTCAGGTTTTTATTCATAGGACTAGATCTAGCTCTGATACTTTCTATGCTGCTTGCATCCTCCATTATGAGGCAAAACAGTGACAACCGTTGCAACGATGACAACTATCCAGTGAAATTGCTGTTTATTCCAAAGGTACAACTGATACTTAAGTGCCAAGCTTCTTCTGAAATTCACTTGGAAAAAATGCCTAATTCTGGTTTGTGTGACTGAAAATATCCTCACAGAAAAGGTATTATGGTCCCAAAATATTGTGGCTGTATTGTAACTCTTGCTGCTGGTGTTTGTTTTAAACCAAGCTATAGTTACTACAACAGGCTTGTGACATTATTCTCTGTCCCCTATGGGATGTGCCATCAGACAAACACTGCACTCTAACAGATAGAGATTTGTCTCACCAACATCTACAAACAGCAGAGTGATAATATTTTACAAATAACCAGAATGGAAGAAATGTGTTTGACTGCTCATTATATCAGCATCCTTGTTAGAAATATGCCTCAGCTCTTAAAAAATCCCCCAAGGTATGCAAGATTACAAAATATGACACAGTATCAGTCTATTCTCCACAGCATAGTGTATTGCTTGACAGCTAATGTGCTTTGCTGCAGTTATTAGCTGTCTTGCTGCAATGCAGTATGTTACACAGAGTTACACTGGTGTATGTGAGTCTGCCCTGCTCAGACTATGAATTTGCAGAGGAAATGTTGATTATCTTGGAATGGTAATAACATGATTTTCCAGTACAAGCCACAACTGCGATCATATAGTTAACAAAAGCTGTGACTGTCAGCCAAATTGCATACTGAGCACAATTATTTGAGCCATTAATTGGAGTATAGCTTTTCCTCTCGAGATAACAATGATTAAAATTTATGCTGATAGATAACTTCAGGGTAGGACTGAAAACAGAGATTTTTAAATACAGATGCAAAGTCACACCTTCGAGGAGGACTTGCTGATAACCCTGACCGTTTATCACCGCTGTAATAAGGAGAAACAAAAGCAGTGTCTATGTAAAACAGCAGCATCCAACACGCTGAAAACCAATACTACATTTTCTATGCAGCTCCTGCAAGATTTGTGCTGCTGTCCACCTGCAGATGGTCTGAGCACCTTTTATGTAAAATCAGCAGGCATAATGAGGCGTTATTAGACACTCAGTGGGAGACTCTGTCCTTGTTTTTCAGGGGGAAAGCTCCACTTGCTGAGCTGATGAAGCATTAGAGTACATTGGCCCAGATCTTCAGAGGTGCTCAGGTATTAACAAGTATCAATTTCAATGAGCACTGTGCATCTGGACACCAAGACACTAAATCACTGTCACTGTTTAATTGTCTGTCTGTAAGGGTCATATACCATCGTCTAGTAATGAATCTGATCGTGCCCATCACGATAATGTCAGTACCATGGGCTAAGATTTTCTGACTACATAAGCTTCGTCCCTGTCAGCCCACTTGTGTGAAGCAGCCCCTGCCTCTCCATAAAAGATGAGCAAAACCCAAGAATGTCACAATTTGCACTTGCTCAGCTTGCCCTTCTTTTAACCAGCCGTGAGTTTGGTTGTGCCAGTGCAAGCTCATCAGCAGAGGCCCTCATCTGTGCCAGCAGTGCGCACTGCCCTGGCTGCTGGGAGCAGGTGGCCAAGCCATGGGGCTGGGGGCAGCGCGGCAGTGGCTGGATGGGCTGGCTGGGGGCCACAAAGGAGAGCCCTCCTAGTCTGAAATACTGAGATCATCATGGAAACTCCCCAAATTAACAAAGCTGCAGAATTAACAAATCACCATGCCCTGGCCAAACTGCACACACCGGGCATAAAAAACTGCAGACACGCACACAGACCCGCGCAAGTTGCAGCAGTCAGCAGTGCTTCAGCGCAGTTAGTGCCCATTAGTCTGCTGCAGGATGAGGATCAGGAGATTAACCTTGGGTCACTTTTGCTAACACATTCTAACCTTCTAAACTCTCAAACATCTGGTAGATATGAGCATTCATCACGACGAAAGAAACTGCTGAAATTCAGTTCACATTCCCCTTTGAAAAAGAAGAGGGAAAAAAAAGTGCCCAAAGACCCTGAGAGTGACATATCCTATCACATTTTTTGAGTGACATTTTGAACCCAAACCTTTATCACGTAACACAATTCTGTGTGAGTGCAAATGCCCAAGGCCCATACTTTAGATGCTGTAATCTGTATATTGTTCTGAAACTTGATGAGTAGCTGATGCAAGGAGAGAAAACAGACATCATGCTGCCAGAACAGAGAAAGCTTTGGTGAGCCAGTCCTATGGGATGTGCATATCTTGGGAAGTCAGGGCAAGGGTTGCAGCTGGACTGTACTTTGCAACAAAGCATTCATTCTTAAGGACATTGCAGCAAAATCGGCAGGGTGGTAATAAATTACTCTAACTTGTAAATGTTAAGGTCTATCTTATAAGGTGTAATGACTACATGAGGATACTTGGCTCCCGAGCATTTCCTTGCCTCTATGCACATAACTGTCTGAGTACTGCAGTATTGCATCACTATATGATACGATAAAGTCACCAAATGCATAAAAAGACCTGCACCCCCCACACCTTTTGTATTTCTTTTTTTGTCTAAGCAACATGTGGCTTCTTCCTGAGGCAGGAAAGACAGTCCCATTTTTCCTGTGCTGCACAGAAAGCTGAAGTGCCTCTCCCAGGTGCAATATTCTACTTACCAATAAGCTGAACGTATTACTGCTTGGCCCTTGCTGCATTTGTCTTCAGGAGAATATATCAGTCAGCCCCTTCAGCCTGCTTTAGTTCATAGTTAGACTGAAGAACAAAGGTTTCAAGACATGGGTTTCCTCCAGGCTTTGTAATTAAACGAGGTAAACCACAACAGAATAATCAGACATCATGTCTAAGGATATTGTTACAAATTTGAAAAATAGTGCTCAGGAGAGATACAGAGCAATAATTGTGAATATGGAATGTCAAAGAGATGTTGTATGATCAGGATTTTCTTACTGTAGGGGGCAGAAATTATCATTGTGTTCTACTGGAAATCTGAGGAATGTGAATATAGGGCATTACAACCCACAGCACCGTGAGACCCAGAGAAACAGGAAACCATTTGACCTTTATTTTTAATATTTATTCTCACATCACTGAATTTCCACTGCCCATTAGACACCAGTTACTAAATTAAACCAGTATCCATGGGCCAGATCTCACATGTAACTGCCTGCTAGCTTTTCCTGCAATCGGCCTCACTGGAAAAGATATGGTGGGTCTTTGAACAAGCACCAAACAACGCATAAACTATGTCTATAAAATGACCTTCTTGAGCTTCTGTTTGGTGCTGGACAAAGGTTTCCTACAGAGGTGCAACCCAGCTGTCTGCTGGTTCCTGCTCTGCTTGTTATTTCTCTCTGTGTAGATTGTTCATATTCTCTGTCACTGAAGCAATCTGTCACAGCTATCCATCTTGCATGTCATTAATGCTGTTGCCATTCAGGCAGCATGACATAAGTAGAAATATGAAATATAAAATGACCCTCTTCTCTCGAGGAAAAAGGAAACTGAAAATTGGTCATTGTGCAAGTCTGTTGTTCTCAGTTCCAGGAATCATTCACTATTGTCTGGTGCAGAGGAAATGTCACATCTGTACATCTAAGGTACAGGATAGAAAAAAAACCTTTGATAAATGTCAAAGCTGCATAAAGGGTTTGACCCGAGTGTCACCCTCTAGGATTTCAGCTTTGTTTTCTAGCAATTACTGTCATTCTCAAGACAATTATTTGCACTGACTCAGGAAACAAAGCAGAAAACACAGATAAGGAAATTACCATGACTTGGGTTTTTGATTTGTATACTAAAGACTAGAGTCAAATCAGGGTGAGGACTGCTAGCACAACCTCCTGCAGATGCACCTTATCTATATGGGGTTCCCAGTGACTTCACTGGGAATGGCTCTGTGCTCCCACGCATGGAAACCAGGCATTTCCTTATTCACCTAAGCTGCTGGGCCTCACATCTCAACTCAGACCATACACCAGTTTGAGTCCACTGAATACCAGATTTCTCGTCTCAGTAAAAAAATGTTTAAGGACAACTTCTTCAATTTAAACTTTGATTTTATGTGAGGGGAGCAGAGTGCTGCCTTGTTATTAGCATTTACAGGCAGGTGAAGCCACACGTGATGTTAGGGGGGTTGCTAAATCCTGCAGCCCAACAGAGACACATCTACCACATCTCCATATCCCCAGGTCCAGCCAGCAGTGAGGCTAAACCAGTATTTGTAGAAGGCACACATGCACAAAGCACACATATACCTACCTCGCCACACAGATCAGCACAGTTAAAAAACACAGCACTCCAAAAGACACAACACAATCATGCAAGCTGGATCCCTCCAGCAGCTGGGCTCAGACAATCAATCTGCCCAGTAGCTTCCCCTGGATCCCAGTCTCCCCATCTGCTGGCACCTGGACATCCTAGCCCCCAGGGCTGCAACCCTGCTTCAGTTGTTGGTACAATGTCTCTTTGGTGAGGAACCATACACACACACACGCATGTGCAGGTGGGTCTCAGAGGACCCCCAGATCCCACAGTCTCTCAGGCAGTTAGCCTGGAGCCTCTGGTTCCTCCAGTCTCTCCAGTCTCTGGCACCATGGACACACGGGTCTCCAGGCCCTGGTCCCCCCCTCACATAACCCTGCACACAGGACAGAGCCCCTCACCCGGGAAAATGGCTACAAATGGGGTTTAGTGAGAGGCCAGGACAGACTGCGCTGGTCACACACCAGGGCATGGCCAGGCAGGTGCACTGACCAGCCCCCGCTTGCACATCACCGACCCTTTTTGCCCCTTTCTCCTGTTGTGTTCCATCTCTCCCCTCCCCAAAACACCTTCATCCTCCCTTTCCACATCCTCCCTGGAACATCCCATGATAAGTCCTGTGCAATCTTGAAACACCCTTCCCCTGCCCTCCCACAGTGGTCCCCATACTGCTGGCAGTGACCACCTGTCAGTCTGTGGGGTGATGGGGACCCTCCCCTGCTGGCTCATGATGGCTGTCCTCTGGCCCATGGGGGTGAGCTGGAGGTTGTGTCTGTGATGGGGTCATTGGGGGTCTCCCCATCCTTGTGCCTCAGCGTCCTTCATGGTGGGGTATGAGACTCTGGGGGGCTGGTTGCTATCCTTTAATAGCCCGAGAGCATCCAATGGGGGTGTAAGTCAAGTCCCCCACACTGATCCTAGTTGTTCCTCAGTGCATGGGGACAAGCTTCTTACCACATAACCTAACACAAAAAGCATTACATGATTTGCCTAAGGCCACACATTTACAGTGGATCAATTACTTCACTGGAAGTTTTATGAGGTTTAGGCGTTTTTGAAGACTTACCCCATTTTTACTTACTGAAATCTTGATTGAAAGAAAAAAAAATTCTATATTTGAAAATACTTATCTGAAGAAAGTAATTTCCTAAAATGTATTCTCGAGTTTAAGTGGGTTTCTTTGGAAAAATGCTACTCCAGAGGAAGTATGTTTCCTGTGATATGGCATTTCTACCTACAGGACTGATACAAAGTACCTAGTTGACTGTAAACTTCACCTGTGCATGAGCCCTCTAAAAAGCCAAACTAACTGAGAACAAGTTGGCAAAAGTGAATCCATTCTGATGTAACTGAACTCCTAAGTACACCATATCTTTATATTCTTTTAAGCTCATTTTAATAGGAAGCTATTCTTTTTGTAATAATAAAATAGAACAGGGAGCTGCTAGCAGAATCATAATTTAGTTACAGAAAAAGCTTTACTGCAATGATCCAGTAAGGAAAGCTTTTTATTTAAACTTAAATGCTGTGCTCCAGAGCTCATATCATAGTACATAATGCTACCAGAGAGAAATTAAACGCATCTTAGCTTTGCAAAGAAGAATGATTACAATGTGTGAATTGGTCATTTAAAAAGTGATAGGCTCCCTATGGTCTGAGGAACTTCAGTTGCTTTGCAGAACAGCTAGGCTATTTTTAGAAACTAAGATACATTATTTATAATGTAAAGAATAATTCTGAACAGTTACGGGTCCAAGACTTAGATCTAAGTCAGAGACAAGAAATCACAACTTGGTAAGGCAGTATGACTGTAAAAAACACTTGGTCTTCGGAGTTTGTTTAGCTAATGAAATGTCCATAGCTCAGGCATAAAAAAGGAACATTACTTTCACATACTTCACTTGTTCTTTTTCTTTTTTGGGGGGTTGTTTCTTTTTTTTTTTTTTTTTTTTTTTTTTCCATTGGAAGTTCTTTTACCCTATGCTTTGATCCTGGCAGTTTCTATAATTACACAAAGTTAGACTGTTGTAATATTTAGGCAAAGAACTATTACAAGCTCCAAGAAGACCCTCAGTTATTAAGCGCTATCTCCTCTGTTCTGCCCTGTGCCTTGAATTTTTCCTGTCACTATCATATTTTTCTTTCACCTTTCTTAACATTTCTGAAATTACTCCACACAGCTTATGGGAAGATGATCCTCTTACCTTCTGCTATGTTCAGAACTTCACTATGGGCAGAAAGGAGAGAACACCTTACATGTGAAGACAAGAATTACATAGTTAGTAGAGTTAATGTTTTAACAGGCTAATAATCCCATGTATTAGCTTAATAACACCACTGTACGCTAACAACCCAAATTAACACAGAAAACCCTCAATATCTGTTCAAGATTTTATACAGAAAAACCTTCTTAGTGTGTCTTCCTTTTCCTTGGTGTTATGCTCTCCCTGCCAGTGCTGTTCTGGGTGTGAACGCTGACAGCCACTATCTGGGGGGTGTCAGTATCCTGGGAGCTTTGCATGGAGGAGGGCTGGGAGCAGAGATGTCTCTTCCTCCTCTTCTCCAGGAAAGGCTGAACAGTTATCTTGATTGTCTTGGGATCCACATGGGGTTATTTTTATATATTTTCTTATCCTTTTCTCTTAATTAATTCCAAGTATTTAGGTTTTTTATGTTCTCTTTGTGACCTCAAAAACTACTTTTTCCTGAACAAGACCATTAGAGCAAGCCAGAATTTTTCCTCACTTCGTGTTGTCCATAGGATAAATTGTCCAGATGTTACCTTTTTTAGATAAACCACATACATTTACACTAGGGTAAACCTTTACACTTACCTTTGTGAAAGAGTATGGAATGGGGGATGTGTGCTTTCTTTCCAGCCCCAAATCATCACTGGAGCTGTTACATTTACGTTCAGATCTCACGTCCTCTGCCCTTTTCCTTTCCCCGCCTCAGTTTTCTTAATTTAATCAGAGAATAAATTAAACCATAGTCTCATTAAACTACTGGATGTACATGAATTTAAGTAAATTATTATCATGTTGTTTGACACTGAATAAAACACTTGGGCAATGCAATGTTCCAGTACTAGGAACTTGCAATGCACTATACAATTTGCAATTGGCAACCACACTTCATAGAAGCAAGATATGAGGGTTGGGGCAGGAAGGGTAACAGCCATTGCTTTTAAGTATACTTAAATTTTAATATTATTTTTAAATTTAAAGTTGCAGTTGATTTTAAATCAATAAGGATAAATGTACCTTTTCTGTGTTGTTGAAGGATACATAAAGAGCTCTACAGTACAGTGCCCTCATTGTTTAAAACAAAAGTAATTGTTACCCAGCCTTTTCATTTGCATTCTAGTATCTATTTAAGCACCTGTGCCTCCATGCTAGAACATTTTAACAGGTCTGTACAGGAGTAAAATAGGTAATCAGACATCCATTGTATATGGTCAGCAGGCTACACAATCTTGGCTTAACTGGAAGGTGTCTGGGTCAGAGTTTGTTTTACATCATGTCTATGCAGTGGAAACATGATTCCTGGCTAACTAACATGGCTGCAAAATACACCACGTCATCTAGTACAGTGTCATTTCATGAATTTTGCACATGCCAAAGAAGCTGCAGATATTTATGTTATGAAAGTTTAAGGATGTTTAAAATTTATTTCGACTGGCCTTCACATCCTTCTGGTATTAATGTCATGTGTCCTCATCACAAGTACAATAAAGCCAGACTCAGAGGGAGCTATAAAACTTGCTGTAAATGATATGAAATACCTTTGGTTCCACAAAATGTCATCTTTTAGTGCCCTGATACTTAGGCTAGAAATAAAGCACGTGTATATCTCATAGAAAAGTGGGAATCACTCCTACCATTTCATGAAATTTCTGGGTTTAGCTGCATAAAAATGGGAACTGCAGGACCTTTACATCACAATTTTTTTATACTCTGGTTGTTACCATAGGACTGAATTTCATCCATCTTGCATCTCAGACAGTTAATATGTTTGTAAAGATAACACCACCATGGAGGGGGCAAGCACCTGCCATCTTTCTCCTTGCTTATTATTTTACACTGATATGAAGATTTGCCACTAGTTATGTGGTGACCACAACCTTTCTATATGAAGCATGCTACAAACACAGAATGGAGCAACCACTCCCACCAATCACCTACCCAATATATCTCTTCTGCTGAAAAAAAAAAAAGAGGCACAGGCCTAAGCCCTGCTCTGCAGCCAGCCAGGATTTGATCACAAGCATGTTCCCTGGAACAGTTTTGGCTCAGACCTGCTAGTCCCCTGCCTGGCAATGTTCAGGCACATTTTGGAGGTGGTAAGTGCCAGGAAGTGTTTCTCAATGGGTGGATGGATGGATGGATGGATGGATGGATGGATGGATGGATGGATGGATGGATGGATGGATGAGGCCACCCTGTTCTGACAGGGGAGAGAGTTTAGCTATGCGGAGATGAACCACGCCATGTCCTATGTCCTGTGGTCAAAGAACAGTCCCTGGCCCATTTCATTCAGTAGCATAAAGACAGCCAGAGAGTTTGATCCCTCTTTTATTTAAATAAATAGTAGACTTTAACCACTTAACATAGTTGAAAACATTATTTCATGATTCTGTTCCACATAATATGTATTGCTAGTAGATACAGTCAGTCCAGACCCACACACATGCCAGCCTTTTCATGCCCCCCTTCTGTGTCTCCCCCATCCCCAGCATGCCAACATTACTTCTGTCCTCCTCCCACCATCCTGCACACAAGACATAGCTGCACAGGGGTTCCCAGAGCTGGGGCACAGCAGGAGCATGCTGTGATGGGTGCCATCCGAAAGCCGTCCCGGGCAGCAGCCTGCACCTGCCAGCCCTGCCCGCGACCTGGCCTAGCTTCAGCCTCCCAGAAAGCCGTCGGTCTGGGGAAATGCTGACTTGCTCACTTTGCACCAATGAGTAGTGACTGAGATGGTTCAGGGAGAGTATCCTGCACTACTTTCTCTTGTTTGTCATGAAGATGTGTACATTCAGAGTGATTTCCTACAAAGGTTGTACACCACAGATGCATCTGTGTGCCGAGGTAATGTATGTGATATCAGATTTGTTACAGTCTAATGCAGTAGAAAACCATTCTCTGTATTTAGGTTATCCCCATATATTTTTGTCAAGACCAATTCTCAATCTGAGTCTTCCAACAGGTTACATGCATCTATGTATGTGCTTTCAATAACTATCATGCCTATGGTGTCTCATAATCATTAAAAGACTGTAACTTGACGGCATTCTTTAAAACAGTGAGGCACTGTTATCCATATTTTATAAATGAGGAAATGTGATGCAGTAGCTGACACAGGCCACTTAGGATGTCCATAATGAAGCTGTAAAATGATGCAGGTCCTCTGAGTCCCAGCTTGCATCCCAGGCCCTGAAAACGCTCACTCCACCAGCCCTACGTTGTCCACCCTTGTGAGGATACAGGGAACAGCCTAGAGTGAAAAATACTGCTATCAGCATTTTAATTTGTATCAGAGCAATAAGCAAAACAGAGGTAAAGTGTTCTCTTTTGGCAAAAACTGTACATGTCAGAACATGCACTAGGCTTGGCAAAATTTGCCTTAAATCCACTCTCAAATTTATATTGATTTATTTTGATTCTGTTGACTCGTTCTTTTTAAGGAACAAATCTTGCTTTTTTCATTGCTTGCCTGCATTTTGAGCTGTCATCACTCCGCTGCCACACAAGCTTTGAAGCATGGCCTCTGTGAACCCAGAATGGATTCAGCAAAGCTTTTAAATACTTGCCTGAAGTCAGTGGGATAACTTGAGGTGCAAAGCTGGTCAAGGTGAATACCTTGAGGAGTTGTAGGTTTCAGGATCACCCTCCAGCATCCACTGAAATTGGCAAGAATCCATTCACTGACTGCAGTGGAATTTGCTTCAAGTTCGTTTTCACTTTAACTTGCAAAAGACATGAAATACAAGCAGTAGTAAACAAGGGAAATAGTTCAACCTTTTTTGCTCAAGCCAGTCAGCTCAGAAGGTCCATACTTGCAGTGGATGGATATCCATTACTCCATGGAGCCACTCCTGTGCTAAGGGGGGAGTCCCCGCTCTCTGAGAAGTCGTGAAAACTCATGGACCAGAAGTTAAGTTCAGGGACTGCCAGCAGCTGCAGAGGCAGCAAAGGTGCTGCAGAGTCTGGAGCGCTGTGGCAGAGGTCTGTGAGCTCAGCCAGGCTACCAGGAGGCTTAAGGGGCTTGGAATGACAAAGTGACCTGTCATTTAAGAAGATGTATCATATCAATTATAGTAGAGCAAAAAGCTTGGCCCAGAAGTGAAGGAAGAAAAACACATATCTGGTTCAAAGAAATATGAATGACCCAATAAAGACAGCTGCCACTTTACATCTCCCAGACTCATACTAATCCATCAGAAATTAACTCAGGTGTTCTGGTTTTGACTGGGATAGTTAATTTTCTTTACAGTATGGGGTTATGTTTTGGATTTGTGCTGGAAACAGTGTTGATAACACAGGGATATATTCATTATTGCTGAGCAGTGCTTGCACAGAGCCAAGGCCTTTTCTGCCTCTCACATCATCCCACCAGCGAGTGGGCTGGGGGGGCACAAGGAGCTGGGAGGTGACATGTCTGGGACAGCTGATGCTGACTGATGGAGGGAATATTCCATACTATATGATGTCACGCCCAACAACAAAAGCTGGGGGAAGAAGGAGGAAGGGGGGATGTTTGGAGTGATGGCATTTTATCTTCCCAAGTCACCGTTACCCGTGATGGAGCCCTGCTGCCCTGGGGATGGCTGAGCACCTGCCTGCCCGTGGGAGGTGGTGAATTAATGCCTTGTTTTCTTTTGCTTGTGTGTTCGGCTTTTGTTTTACTTATTAAACCATCTTTATTTCAGCCCACAAGTTGAAACACTTTTACCCTTCTGATTCTCTTCCCCATCCCACTGGTGTGTGTGTGTGTGTGTGTCTGTGGGTGTGTGTGACAGAGAGAGAGCAGCTGTGTGGGGCTTGGTTGCTAGCTGGGGTTAAACCATAACATCAGGCAACACAGTTAACAAGATCTCTTTCTCTTCATCACACATGCATCTTGCTTTGCTCATAGAAGTGTGAAAGAGAAAAAAGGAAAGCCTAGTAAAGTTTTCATTTGCTTAACTAAAAATAAAGGTCTGTTAACCAGGGGAGTGGTTGAGTCACCGTCCCTGGGGGTATTTAAAAGACAAGTAGATGTGGTGCTCAGGGATGTGACTTAGTGGTGGATTTGGCAGTGGTAGGTTAATATTGGACTTGATGGTCTTAAGGGTCTTTTCCAACCCTTTTCCAATCCACCTTTCTGTGATCTTAGGAAGCGCTCACCCTTCAGTTGCTGCTGGTACACTTTCTCATGCTGCTCCATGCTGAGCAGGTGGCTCTGCAGCAGGACAGTGGCCCACGTCAGTGGCAGAGCACGGAGGGGAAGCTGCGGAGACAAGGGAAGCAGCACAGACAGTGTTAGTCATGCTGGGAGGCAGGCAGAGGAAATGAAGCAGGAACAGAAACAAACAAGCAAACCCAGCTCAAGGCTGAACTGTGCCCAGAACAAAGGCCCAACTACAAAACAATTTATTGGGCTGTAAACAAGAAAGGCAAACATTCTGTGCATGGAATGAGGAAAACAGCTGTGTCCATCGCTGTGTTCTCACACCCTCCCAGGCAGCGACATCCCTTCGGTGGCGTTTCACAAGCATGCACTGAATTCCCCTAGGAGGGAGGTAGTGACTGGGACCAAGGCTGCGTTACTTCCCAGGACCTGTGCAAAACCTGATGCAGGTCAGCATGCACTGATGCACTTGACATGTATTTCAGCACCCATGCCAGGCTGGCTTGGGTCTCCACATCCTTTGTATTTCCCATTCCAACTCACATGCTAAATGCTAAATGGAAAGAAGCAAACTTCATAGCACTCTGCGTATCCTGTGAGTTTTGGTGACGAGTCATTGGGGTTTAGAAGGCAAAAAACTTTAGCTCAGAAGGCATATGGTAGTTTCAATCATGAAAAAATGTATTCCCCTGCAAAGAGAGCACAATGTATCACCTGAATCCCAGTGAAAAAGAGACTGAAATGTAAAATTGTTTTGTCTCCAAGGCTGAGAACATGGCTTTTCTATATCTGAAGAATCCATGTAAAAATCCATGTAATGAAATAAGCACATATATATATATATATATAAAGAATCTAAAACCATGGTAAAGGACAAAAAGCAATGACAATATCTTGGGTACTAGACACTGCCCTAGGAATTGAGTATTTTACACTTTGCATATTCTTCCAAAGTACCTGTAACTCAGCACTGCCAGAGATTCATCAGCAGAGAGGACAACCAGTAGACCTGATCCCACTCACTGGTTCCCATATTTGAGGCTGCTCGCCCACTGGGGTCACTGGCGTTTTCCCACTGGTTCTACAGCAGCCAGGAATCACCACAGACCACAGACAGTGCTGCTTTGCTACAAAACCCCCCTCAGGTCCAAGAATAAACCTGTAACATGTAGATTCGTGCAACCTTCACACCACCAACAAAGTTCTTTGTAAGACCTACTTAGCTACTGTCTTCCAGTGCTTTAAAAAAAGAAAAGAAAAAAAAAAAAAAGAGGTCATTTCAACTTCTTGCATCAATGTAAATCCTCCTTCTTCCTCAAATGATACAGATTTCTTTTTGCTCTAGAAAATTTTGGCTCAGTTCTGGGAAACCACACACTCGTACCATGGCAGACAGGTTTCAGGTCTCTCTGGAGACATATTGGACTGCCTAAGCACTATTTCAGTCCTCAAGTCCTCCTCCCAGCTACTAACTAACTTTAAAAGCCTAATTTACAGTAGCTTAGAGCCTAAACAGACAGCAACACCCATCAGGTGCTTATGGACATGCCTGTGCAGTTGTTCCAACCCACCAGTGATGTGTCCCTGCTGAGCTGCTCAGAGTTCACATCACAGGCTCAATTGCCTGTTGCTGACCCTATTTGAGGCTAAACATTGCCAGTGCCCTTCCTGCCCTCACAAAATGCAGCCAAGTAAATCCCTTGGAGCAGGTTCAATCCAAGATCTCAGCAACTTGAGGCAATATCATAGTAGGAATGTACCTCTGCTTTCCTTCTCTCTGGAAGGAAATATGGGAGCACAGGCAAAAAGCAAGGTGTAGATTATTCAAGTATGCCCCAGCAGAGAGGATGGGAAAGGAGAGAGAGTACAGACCTCATCTATCAGCCACATTGGCAATAGCCTTTGAGGTCCTTTATGGTAAAATGTTGACTGCATCAAACTCCTGCAGCCAAAGAGGATGCATTGACTAGGAATGTCAAGTGCAGCTGGGTATCTACTACTTTTAAATGGCAGGGATTCCTGAGGAGTCCTCTCCTATTACACATATCATGTTTAACTCGTTGTCTCTGAAAATTCCCACCTTATATGCCTGTATACCTCCTTGCATTACACAGAGGAGTCAGCAAGTTGTACTGAAGGTAGAGGGTTTTCATGGCTGTCAGTAATAAGTGGTCACTGCAGCAGCTAAGGTCCCAATTGATTCTGTCAAAGGAAATACACTAGAAATTAATTTAACCCAAAAGGCTCAAAAGTCAAGAAAAAGACAACTAAGTCTCAGAAGTGCAAGAGCAACAGTGCTGATAATTGTAAGAATACTTTGCATTAATTTGGAGGGGTACGAAGAGAAAAAAAGGGGGAAAACAGACTGAATCTCAACTTGATGCTTTAGTGTGATTTTCTTTGTAGTGAGGTCTACCGGACTGTGAAAAGCCTCCCAGGGGAAGTGATGGCAGTGATGGCAGCTCCATCAATCAAGTAATATAGCTACTGCATTTTGTGCGTTTGGTAAAGCCTGAAAACCTGTCTCTGAACTGAGTACAATCCTGAGCACGCATTTTTAAAGGAAGCAAAACACTTGATAAAGCTGCCAGAATATTTGCTTAATTTTTGCAGATTTAATGCCTCTATGTTGAACAAGCATTCCATATACTTGTAAGCCAAAGCACCCCTTTTATGTTTTTAACTAGAGCTATTCCTTGAAGTATGGGCAAACTTGTAAAACCCTGTCTTTATTTTCATCCCCAATAGCTGTTTTATTCTTCCTCTCTCCAGACCCTCATTTAATTAGATGTTGGACTTCTAAGTAAATCTTTGCTACACTTACTCTTCCCACATCTGGGATCATGGCAGCCAGTGCTCATCACTCAGCTTTTGATTTCTACATTCAAGGGGGGGATGAATCAAATAATGCACAATAATTGCTAATTGTGATCATACAAATATTGTAGTCAACATCTAGCACCTGCCTATTCACATGTGCACACAGGAAAATTAAGTCAAAAACATTCAAAAGTAATCTACAGAGTAATTTCAGCAAACCTCTTGGGTGATTAAAGAATAACAGTGAGAATAATCATGCCTGGATCTTAGCTAGCATATTTCATCCATAGAGCTTAGAGTTTTATAAAGGAGGTATCAGAAGCTCACAATTTAAAATGGAGAAACAAATGTATAGACTCTTCTGTGATGTGATGTGAAAAAGGTATACTGTGGGCCCTTGTGGAAAAGTTGCTCATGTGAAAACAGGTTTTATATTTAGGATCTATTTTTCAGATCTCCTTTTCTAGAAATCAGCAATTTCCACCAGCTCTAGTAAACTATGAGCAAAATGGCTTTACCATTCCCACTCAAGACAGCATTGACTCACTAATTTTGAGCATCAGCCAGCTTGTAGGAGTCCGGACTTATCAGCTTCCAGGTGGCTGTGGAAACCTGCTTCTGAGCTGTTAGACCTGTCTCACTACAAGCTGACGTTCAAAGCAAAAGCCTGTTCCGCATCCACTATCACACAGGAATCCTGGAGGTCCCGATGACAGCTGCAAGCCTGGTGTAGCCCCACTGCTCTGTGACCCCAACCTTCTGGTGAGCACAGGGGAATCCACAATCATCATAACTTCAGCCAGGCACCTCATACATGAAAATGGCAGGTTACATGTAGCTGGATACACTGCAAAATTTGAGGATGGTGAGTTGCTGTCAACACTCCGCTCACTTCATTATAAACTCCGAATTAAATTCTGCTACTGGTATGTGCTTTGACTTGCTGCTGCTACCTGGATGTGCTGTCGGTTGTGATGGAAACAGTGGTGAAAAAAACATTTGTGTCTTTGAGTGCTTTGAGACCTCTCCTGCTTAGGGCTTGTGAAAGCTTTTGTGATTCAAAGCAGGACAATTCACTGAAGGGCACACCTGAGGACTCTGCAGCATGCCCCAGCACAGAAGTCCTAGCAACTGGCATTGTGAGAAGAGTGCAAGCATGAAGGCAATTGAGAAGAGTTTGAGTGGTGTGTGGCTTGCAAGCTTGAACAGTTCTGCCTGGGCGAGGCTAATGCATGTCTTAAAGTACGGTTTTTAAATGGAACCTTTCTGTGAATGAATACACCACATTTCATCTTCAGGCATACTGCACATCCTGGCCTAATATTGTTCTCTGTGTTGAGTCCAAGATCTACCTCACATTCAGGGTTGCTTTTTTTTCCCTGTTATATCTCCTACAGAATCAATTTAGACTAGTCAGGGTTAAGTACAGGACACTCCCAGTACTTTGCAAACTACATTTCTGTTTACCTGCCTGGCTCACCCTGGGGTATGTCTCTGTGTAACTATGGGTGGAATCATTTCTACAAACAACATACAATCAAAAAAGCCCATTCTGCCCATATTTGTATTTTGATGACAAATTTTGGTACCTCTTTGACTGGCAAGCTTCTGGCGTGCTTTGTGTTACTAAAGACAGGACTTGGCTAATTTAATGAATCTGAATTGGGTGTCTAGTCAAAGCTGGTTGTCTGAGCTCCTTTATAGTCAGTGGAAGAATGTAAGTACATCCATGGAGCAATTTGTAGTCTTTGGAATGGTCTTCCATCTCTATCTCTACAGTGACTCCAAAAGAAACTAAGATAACCTGAAACAAGATGCTTTGGACACCTGGAGTTAAAGGATCTGAATTCCACCCACCTAGCTGACTGCCAACAGTCTGTTCATACCTGCCCAGTTCTTTGCTTGTTACCAGATCTAGGCTGAGAAAGCTCCTTACATTTCCCAGCTTATTTTTCTTTTCCAGAGCAAACCCTCAAAACTTCAAATATTTCTGAACAACAGGAGGGGCACTTGGTTCCTGTACCATGTTTGGTTCATTGCCCAACAACCACGCAAGCTGAAGCTTGCTTACTGCATTTGATCCAGGCAGGATCTTGCCCACTCTGGTTAGGTTTTTGAAGGTGTTCCAGTTCATTCCAAAATGATGAGGGAGAAAATTAATTTATTTAACTATTAGCATTCCAAATCCTCATCTCTGTCACCTGACCTCTAGTTAAATTATTCCCCAGATGATAGCAGGTGACCACACTATGTCAAGAGCACAGCTCTTCACAGGTGAAGTCTAGCTCTACTTTGGGAAAATCACAGTCTTTGTGTATTATTGTTCCTCCCCAGCCATTTTCTTCCTCACTGCCATTAAATGCCCAGATTCTGCTTACATAAATGGTCTGTGATCTGAGCTATCTTGACCTTATCCCTGCTTCTGTGTAAATAAACATGAATATGATCAGAACTGAAGAGGGAAACTGAACAGGGGAATCAAATATTGTTTCTTGTGGTATCTTTTAATACTTGGGAGAGTTTACAATTCTTTTTTCTAATTAACACTATCGGACCAAGCTATAATTTTGCTGTATCAATGCTTCTTCACTTACTGCACTGCATTTCTTTGTTTACTTAGACACCCACCCAAAAGTAATAAATTATTCTATCTCTGAGAACTACAGCAGCTCAGGATGTAAGAAATGGTCCAGCAATTCGTGTCAATGGTCCAGCATTACGTGTCAATAGAGTGTTTAAAAGGTAAACTTTGGGACCTGGATCTAGGGGACAGAAGAACAAAGGAGTTCCAAAATGACTGTTAACTATTGCACGGGATGCTACACAAGTCTCTGAGATCCAGCCAAGAGATTACCAAAGGAAGAAAAGGAAACTGAAGGACGACTGGAGGACAAAGCCTGGGAGGAAGACTGCGAGCCTTCAGCCCAAAGACCCCCATAGAGACCACCGAGAACTGATACGCATGCGCCAGTGAAAGGGGTCGAATTCCGGAAACTAATTGTAATAACCCTGCCTTTCTTAGAAGTAGTGATGAATATGTATTACCTTAGGAACATAAAAAAACAGCCGTCCAATGTAACGCGTGTTAGAGGAGCCTGGACTCCTCACGCACCCAGAGCTGTTTACTTCCCTTTTATTAAATCATATAAAACTGAAAATTGACTCGGAATTTATAACAAGGACAACTGATTTAATCACAGCTCTTGCTTCTTACGGTGTTACTCTGGCTCTACGCCACCAGTCCTGTGCTGATGACTTAGATACAAGCTTTCTACATCCCCAGCCTGTTTTGGGGTTTGAGTTAATTTACTATTCGATGTACAGTTATGACAAAGACAAATACATGGCTGTGCTCATAGTTGGCTGTGTCTGCACTAAGCTATTAATTTGAAGCAATATACTTTGTATGCAGAAACTATTCTGTTTACCTGATTTTGTTTACTGCTATGTTACCTCTTAACCAACCTCAAAATATTTTTCTCCATTTTTACATCACTGGTATTTCAGGTCCTTCTACATACCTGTTCTTTCCCTAGGTAAATACAATTCTGAGTGCTGGATGTGCCCGTTTGAATGGAAGCAGAATCACTTTTAATGCACTTTTTTCAAGTGCCCAGCCTTAGTTCCTCCATAAAACATACCTAGTTAATTACATGCAGTATAAATTCCCTCAACACTGATTATATTGAAAAAAGGCCTTCAGAGCTGGCAATCGCTTATAATGTAAGAGGCAACTACATGGCATTTTTATAAGCTTTCCTGTTTTGCTAATTTTCAGATGCCAGAAACATCCAGATGCTGAAGAAACAGTTTCAATGGAGAGAATGACCCCCCTCTGGGAGGAATGGGGAGTGATCAGGAGGACACATTAAAAAGACAAACAAAATGAAAGAAAGTGCAAATGACTGAGAATGCATAGGTCCAGCAGCAGCATGCAGAAATGGTCTTGCAATTCACTGATGGCCACATGAGCTGGAAGAGCAGCCAGCAAAGATAAATGAAAAAATAGGATTCAGCTAGCATTCACATTGCTGAAGAGATTGGCTTGTCTTAGGTGCACTCACATATTACAATTTAGGTCAGCACGGATCAGCAAGTGTTAGCATAAAGAATATTTTATTCTGCTTTTAAATGGTAAAACTTTTGGATCATGCTTTTGCCTGTGTTAGTACAGACCCTGGCACTGCAGCATGTTGATGTACGGCAGGTATTCTCTGAAGTTACTGCAGTAACAGGAATTACAATAGCAATGGTATGTTAGACTTCATGGACTGAGTGCCTACTTCTGGTGGTCGTGGTAGACTACAAGTCAGTCCTTTCTCCATGGACTATATCAATAAACACTTTTACCACACAATTTCTCCTGCCCCTCTTGCAGGACAAAAAGGAACAACGGCTGCCTGCTTTCCTTCCTGCTTACAGCAAAAGTAGCAAGAAATTTTCTAACTATATGTAACCTTCATCAAGAAGAAGCCCTCTTTTTTTTTTTTTTTTTTTAAATGTTCTAGGAGTACATCACTTGTTTTTAGGTATCTGTGAATTTAGAATCTAATGTAAGTTAATGACCTAGGACCCCTGTAAGAGACAGGAAGAACTTCATCCTTTAAATGAACTATCACCAGACTTGATATTGACTTACTTAACGGGTTGTTCCACAATACTACAAGGTTCCCAGATCATCCCCAGATCAGGGATCTATGGGGGTCCAAATGCACAAGTTGCAAAGGAAAATCATGCTTGTAGATGATCTTGTAAAGTGCAGATAGTTTGTAATTAACACAGTTTAACATGTATAAGGTATCCTGTGTTAAATAAATTTGATTTCACAACATTCTCTTACCAAGTTTATTTGCCAAATGTCACATGTACAGGCAGAATGGAAACTTTAAAACAAGCAGGAAAGTGACTTGTTGGACTAAGATTATAAATAGGTACTTATTTATGATGTACTGAGTTAATGGGTCTTAGATTTTGCTATTTGGTCATTCAAGAAAAAATCTGATTATAAAAATACCATCTTGCTGTTTCTGAATAGTGACAAGTTTCCCTGGTATTGAGATCGTCCCACTAATTACTGTAAGAATGCTTAGTGCTGCTCACCTCCAGACATTAATTTGCTTTATACCTTTGTGCTTTTACAGATCTTGGAACTGGAGATGCCATGGGGCCTGTCCATACACTGAGACCCTGATGAAGCTGTGACCTGAAGTAATCTGTTCCTCCCATGGCGGGCTGCCTCTGCTACCCACACTGTGGCTCTGCTAGAGGCGACAAAAGTAGCTGCTGCAGTGTTGCCCACCTCCATGCTCGCAGCGTGGTGCAGTGCTGTCATGCAGTGCCCCATCAATGTCACAACTGCATTCACGCTGCACTTCCCCAGCTATGTAATTTCAATGCGATATGGGTATCCCTCAGCTAGAATCACCTCATGTATGCCTGACTTAGCAATGCTTTCCAAAAATTTGTATCTTATTGCCCCTTTAACAAAAATAATGCACTCAAAATCATCTTTCACAAAAATTTTGCTTACCAGCCTTTCATTGACTTAGATGGTCAGGAACTTTGTTCTCTCCTTTGCTTTCATTACTCTTACATAATCACATTTTGACAGTAGGACTGACAAGAACAACAGTCCCTAATGAGAGTGTGAAGAGGCATGTGCAGATCCCAGCTATGCAGCTGTGGATAGCACTCCTTATTGCCAAAGCCACCTGGAGCTGGGTGAGCCAGGGTGACAGTCTACTCCAGCCTGAAGGTTATGGAGGGACCTGACTCATTAATGCACCAGGTTAGCACACATGGTGCACATGTATCAGTGAATTACACGTGCCCAGGGTCTTTCTTTGGCCTTGAGACCAAGACACCTGGACTAGCTTGGATCTATAGAGCAACCTCTCAGAGCTTCCAACGTCAGTTGGCTGTACCCAGGCAGATCCTTTGAAATAACCCTTGTGCCATATCCAGGAACAGCATGAGTGAGGGTAAACTGGCACAAATGAAAAGCGTATCAGGGTCCCTACTAACAAGTGAATTAAGATCCTGTGGCCACAAACACTTTTTCATCTCTGTTTAATTCACAGTCAACTGTGGCGAAGGAAGAGGCATCTGCTAAATTTTTGCACTTCCCATTGCACTGAAGCTTCCTTTATCTTTACCCTGGCAGCAGCAAGCCTTGCAGTGTCTTTGCAACAGATATTTCCCTGTGAAAGCTGTTAAGGAGAGGGGAACGCCTACACACAGCTTAGCTACACTGAAAAATGCTGAAAGCCGTTTCCGTCCCCACCTGCTCCTTCTCTTAGTCCTCTGAGTTAAATCATACCGTGAGTTAAATCATAAATGTGTTAGCCAGTACTGCATTAATCCTCCCTGTGTCTGTGGAGGAGACTGCAAACCCATGTATGAGACATGACATTCCCAGCAACAGTAAGCTCTGGTGGTGTGGGTCTGCCTGTGCCTAGGAACAGGTTTGGCAATATTCATTTTTAGAGGCAGCTGCCTGACTTTGACTCACAGCAAATCATGTGTGTCCCTAAAAATCATGTTGAAGAATTATGTATAGTCCATAATAATGAGCATTATCCCTTTCTATTTACCTCTAGTGTGCAGGGAATGAGACTTTCTTTCTTATCTGTGTCAGTCTCACCTTTTTGCCTTCTGTTTCAGTCTGGAAGGGTGCACTGCTGGTCTTTAATCCCTGAAGGAAACATAAATAGGCAATATTTAACATTTTGCAATCATAATAAGACTTTTCTTTATTGTTGAGATTCTGTGAACAAATCTGGAAGGACCTGAGGATCTAACTCCCCAAAACACTTGCTACACAATAGAGGTGAAACAGTTTCCAGGCTCCAGGAGCCTGTGCAGACTAATCCACTGTTTTGTGCATTTCTCACAAATAAAGCCTCTTTTTACCCCTCTCCCCTCAGAGCCTTTAAATTAGGCTTCTACATAGGAAAAGCTTTCCTGGTTCCTGTAATTTGTATGAGATTCATGCAGTGGGATTGTTTTTTCCTGTCTTTAATTACTTCCTCATCAGCTCAGTTCACAGTGCTCCAAAAACACAGCAATAGTATCCTTCAGCATTTTACTTTATCTTCCTGTAACAAGAAAAGCTCTGATCTGATTCTACCCATGTCTGAAAAAGATAGTGGTTTATTTTACTGCTGCAGAATGACAGCGTATGAATATAGAGACTTATCAAATAGTATTCACACATGAACAAGCAATTGCAAGTATTGGCACTGTCAAAGGAAAGCTGTCAGGGAAATATCACATTGTCATAAACCAAGAGAAGCTACAAATCAAGTTAGGTGCTGAGCATATTGAACACACAACCAAGAACCAAATGGTTCTTTTCTTTTAAGAAACCTGAAATCTTTATTTTTCTTATGCTAAAATACACACATCTTTCAAATATTACATTTATATATGATTTAGAATTATTTATAGTGTTGAGAGCATGCTACAGGTGTAAGCTGAATTGTACCAGAAGGTTTTAAGTACATCATGTACGTAAGTACTATGATAATGGGCAAACTGTTGACCTGATGAGGTCTAGAATATTTTTTTATTTATTGAAATATCTATTAATCTTCCTTTAAGGCCTTATACACTATATATGAAGGTTTAATAAAAAGGATGAAAAAATGCCTCCTTTCCTACTCAAGCAGTAACGACTCAGAACATAGTTTACAATGCTATTTAATAACATTTACTATGGAGCAATGTAGTACATGTTATGAGATGATCTGGAAAGAATATAATAATAAGTATTTCTATTGAAGAGCTGAAAAGGAAAACACAATATGGTGGTTTTCGTGTTGATTTTTCCTTACTAAGAACTACACCGTGAAACTGGAGGAAAACTAGCAAGTAGAAAAGACAGACTTTGTCCTTCATGGGCAATTCTATCACCCACTAGCAGAAATAACACAAGGTCTGGTCACCTCGTTGTTCCTCACACTTGTACAAGGAACTTTAAAGCAATAAATACTCCGGGAAATCACAAATAGAAATGTCTATTTGGAGACACTATGCAGTCTCCAGCAGGGTTCTTTCCCTTACATGTTTTGACATACCATTCAACTTTAGAGCCATCATAATAATTTCTGTTTGCTAGGTACCTTTTATTCCAGAAGCTCAAAGCCCGTTACAAACAGAACTACCCTTTCACAGTAGGCTGGATGATTATATATTGACATTACTAGTTCACAGGCTGGCAAAGAAAACTAGCACCTTGCTCAAAGTCACAGAGAAGGGCCTCCCCAGGTATTCTGAGCACAGATTCAGAGCAAAGCTTCAGCAGATGCTTCAGCTGCCAAAGTGCTTCATGCAAATGAAGATGGGTAAAGATGCACCCCTACTCGCTGAGCCTACCAAGCAGGCTCCTGCCCAGCCTCAGGACTGTTATGCCTCCTTCTTTTCTCAGATGTGATGCAGATGTCAAAAGAAAGCAGTTTCATCTCTCAGCTGCTGCTCCTGCTGTATATTATTCCCCTTAATAATGTCAGGCACAGTTACATCTTGAGGTCCCCAGACAACAGCCGGCATGCCACTCACAGCCACACAGAAGAGGGAGAAATGCTACGTGTCTGCAGATAGACAGACAGCTAACTACTATAATTTACATTTCACCCCTACACCCAACAGGCTACATATAAGATAATGTAATTTAAAAATACTTTTGCATGTTTTAAGAAAAAGCAAATATGCAAGAACTGCCTAATTAGGCAAGGAGCTAGGGCTGTGCAGATGTTTTCATCTGTTCTCATGCCATCAAGAAACACTGAAGAACCCCGTCACAGAAACTGGGAGGTCATTTTTTTAGTGTTCTTTATAATTATATAACAGATAGCTTTTTGGAAAACAGCCCCTATTAACGAACCATAAATAAATACCTCCCTGAGGACATGTTAAAGCACGTTGTACTCATTGTGAATAGGACACTGGTCAGACGGGGATTCAAAAATTTTCAGATAAGCTTTTAAAAAAAGGTCATAAAATGCATGTTTATGATTCAGTCTTTATTATAGCAATGTTTCTGATGCATTGAGATATTAAGTAAACCTGTACTCTAGACCTGTACAAGATTCTATTCTAGATTCTGTGCAAGACAATGGGTCTGCAAAATGCAAGTGAGAGACAGATGTAAATAATGTGCTTTTTTTAAAGTTTTGTATTAGTCCAGGTAAGCTCTTATTTTTATTTTTGTCGAACTTCAGGTTAATATTATTTATTCACATTTTTTGGAAGTATGTTACAATAGGATACTACAGGCACTGTATCCTTTGTAGTTCCATGGTTACAGCTTTGATGGATTCTTAGTTCTGCTTTTAGACACACACAGGCCAAAACAGCCGAATAAGAGTTTCCATTGTCAAAAGGCCAGTAAGCTGCCCAAGTCTTTCTGAAAGCCCTGGATTCCTGCATCAGTTCTAAATATGACCACTTAATTTCTCTCATCCCAGATAGCTATATTTGTTTTAGAAATGCTACATATTCTTGTCACCCAGACTCTGTCTTCAGTGCCCAAAATTACTTCTTAAACCTCTCCTTTGTTTGACTATTAGAGACTTTGGCTAACAAGTCCCATTGCATGGTAAAGGAGCTTTAGGTGCTTGGCATATTTCAAAATGTCACGCTGCTTTTACCTAAATACTAATTAGATACTTCAGACTAGATAATTGAAACTCACATCACTGAAAAATATGGTTATCCTTATTTTCAGTTACTAAGCAATATCCAAAGACAAGCAAATAGTATAGTTAGCTGACAGTTTTCTCAAACATATAGCTAAAAATTACATTTGCATCTTTTCCTTAACGGCTCTTCCAGACAGTCCTTCTCACAACCTTGTCAGTCAAACCCAATCCATCTATCACTCTGAAAGACCAGTGTTATACGCTGTGTAGGAGGCTTGTGTGTCTGCTGGACATATTCATACTGAATATGACTTTTCTCTACTCTAAGCAGTAGAACAAATTCTCTGCTGACAATATATACCAAGGGACTAATAAGTCATCTGAGTAAATGCCAATATCTTGAATTCAGATATGTAATGGCCTTAGACTCTTCTCGTAATCAGTGAAGAAATTAGCATCTCTAGTGTTTCTGTGATGGATTTCATCCTGAGTGGATGTCTAGAATGGACCAGCTGATGCACACCACAGATTACCATTTCCCTCCAGTCATTATGAACACACTAGAGGGACTAACTCAGCTATAGCTGTTAATAGTAGAGAAGTCTACAGCTAGGTAAGATGAATCCCTCCTGTACTTCTGATGAATGATGTAGAAAAGCTCAGGCAACCCTACTAGAATGAATCGAAGCTTTGCAAGAGGGAACTCAAGTTGTCTAAGAAGGAGCTTCTTTGATCTTCTGCCTTTTAATATATAGTGAATATTCAGATAAAAGAAGGCAGAAGACTTTATGTATGGCAAAGTTATAAATATATGCAAGAATATGCTGAAGCACTGCAAAATAGGAAGACTATCAGCAGCACATATTTTGGGTAGTAGTGCAGGCTTTATTGAAAATTATGATGATCATCACAGACACACTTGACTAAGTAATCTACCTCTTACTCAATACAATCACCCTTAATCACAAAATATGTACAATGAGGATGAAAATGGGTTAACACAGGAGTTCCTGCGTTAAGTAGTCTGGGAACTGCAAGTCAGCTAAATGTTTTGTATGATCCTTTCTAATAGTCTCAAACACCCTGGTGTTTAAAAAGCATAACTTAAGCCTACATGCTCTGACGGAACTCTTTGAAGAAATAAATGTATCTCTTGAGTATTTGAGACTACATTTGACTTTTGCATTTATATCTTTGTAGTAACAAAATCTAAGTTAAATTTAAAATGAAAAATTAAATTAATATGCAATCACTTGATTCCATCAGCTGGTTCTTTTTACAACAATGCAGAATTATTTTGAATCCTCAGGTCTAAATAGCTGAACAACTTCTTTTGCCTTGGAATCAGAAAGACCATGAACTCAGGCATTTTGGAAAGCACCTGATACACTTTTTGGTGCTATAAGATCATAAATGTAACATTGCAACACCAAGAGAGCAGCCAAGTCAGGAAATTTGTAAGATATTTTTTGTAGGAACCTTTTTTATTATATTCATATAAACATTATTTTTTGGTAACCACAACCTTTCTGCAATATGAGAACCACTTCTGATTATTTTCAAGCTGGCGGGAAACTTAGTCAATGAATTGACAGGCAATGGCAATATAAGAACATTCCGCCGACCCTGAAGACATCTCAAAAACTAGCCTTTACCTTGTTATGACTACAGCAGGATCTTGACATATTTAGCAATATGATATAAATAAACATAATGCAGATGAAAATCTTCTTATATAATAAACTGGTAAGGTCTTGTCAATATCTATGCTGGAGGCAAAGTTTTGGAATATGTTATCCAATAATGTGTATGAAGCTTACACAATTGATTCCCAAGCAAGTAATCTATATTTATTCTAAGGAGGCCTTCCTTGAAAAAATCCTTAGATGTACAGATTTTACTTACTGGTAGTGACTGAAACAAAGGTAGCAACAGAATTTCAAAACTCAGTGTGGTTTACAGGCTTTAATTAGAGTGCCTGATGTGGCTTGCTGAAATAATCAAAACTATCTCCTGAGCTAAACATCAAAAAAGCTGTCAGTGTTGTGTAAGAGCCAATGCGGACTCAAAACAATTGTAACAAAAAACAAGAAAATAGAGAAAGGATTTTGAGCACTCTCAAACTGGATTTTAGTACTAGAAAACAATCCACAATAATTTGTATATCTTCACATAATGAACTGAATTTTAATTTTAATTACTGTTGAGTTATTAGTATACTGCAAAAGATCTGTTTCATATATATAACCACAGAGCTGTCTATCTCACGACTGAACAAAGTTTTCTTGACTAGGATAGTCTTACCATGATGCTCTGAAATTCAGGTTGGCTCACTGTGTCAAATGTTATAATGAAATCCATAAAAAATGCTCAGATCTTTAGACATTGCCTTGGGTACACTTCCAGGAGTTTTCAAACCATAAAATGGTGCTTGTTTTTCTGCACTTTATCCAGTGTGACATTATGATTCTAGAAGTTTCTTTTCCACAAGAACACCACTCAGCCCAAGACTTCTAAGAGAGGACCAAGGCAGCTACTGTCAGGTTCTCCTTTCCCTTAAAGTTTTTGATGCGACTTACAGCTTATGAAGTCAGACATGGCATTCACCAAGATCAAATAGCTAGAGAAGTCAATGCAGCCACATAGTTGGGAGGTTGCTGCCTGAATCAAATATCCAGCCATCTTTCCAGGTTATCATGAAGATGCTGAACCCCATTTGCCCTAGCTTGTCTAGCACCAAACTCCTCAAATCATGCACTTGTTTTGCAATCACATCAACACAAAGATACTGGACATGTAAATCTAAGAATTGACTTATGCCTTCATGGTCTTTGATCTTGACTAGTCTTGACCATGGTCTTGACTAGTTCCTTATAACCAGTGCTTTTCCAGAAACTGCCTCCACCTGTGCTTTATGGTTGTCAGGCTATACATACTATTCATCAGCCTTGACACAAAACTACATTTCATACAAAGTAACCCGATTCAGGCTCAACAACAAACTTCTGTAAGAGCCATCTTGCCACTGATTGAGTCTATGATACTTAACACAACCTATGCTTCTTATTTAAGCATCTGTTGACCAAAACAACTTTTGTATCACTTAAACTAGGAATTTGAGCAGGGCAAGGGGAGATTATCATATAATGTTTGCTGTTCTTCCTAATATAATCATTCTTGGAAAGAGTTTCAGAAGCAGAGGCAGCAGCTGTCAGCTTCAGACCAGCTCTTTATGATTTCCTGCCATGTAACTTTTTCCAAAACTAGCCTCAACATTTGCTTTGCAGCTGTTAGGCAATAGTTGGGTTGACTTTTTGGATGCAGCTTTGTGTTAAGTCCTGCAGTGACTCATCTAACAGTAACAATCACACATGCCAGAGGTTTTTCTAATGTAGCTTATGTTGCTAAGGTAGCTTTGAAAAAAACTTAGATGCATTGAAGATCCTTTTTTAGTGTTCAACTGTTGGAAAACATAATCAAGTTCACAAAGGACCATATAGTGCTGCTGTTGGTACTGTCCATCCCATGAGGTCAGGGAGTTGTATCCTGATTTATACGTGCATCCAAATATAGAAGTATAACAAGATTGCAGGAAACAGCTGATGAGGTCACTGAGCTTAGGGTAGTAGTAGCTTTCCATTTCCTCTGAGAGGTCAATCACAGATGACATCTAAATGCTTATGATGATTTCACAATGTTCTTGTAGAAAGAAGGAGACACACACATCAAGCAATTATTTCTGCTTCTCGGTAGGTCACCCAGTTTAGCAGGAATCTCAGTATGTATGACAAAGCTAACAACTACTGGATGCCATTTTCAGCAGAACAGATTATTCATGAGATAGTTATATACCACAGTACACTACACCACACTATACTGTACTCAACTTTTTGTCCTTTTGAGTATATAGTCTGTCAAAAGTTCTTTTATTTTTTCTGCTCCCAATTCTATTCCGTCTTTACAGCACATTTTAAATTATCCTTCATTCTCCTACTCATAAAAAAAGAAGGAATGCAGGTTTTTTATTAAAGGTCTATAAGCAAGGAAGCTTTTTTTTAAAAAATGGGATGTATATAAGTTCATGATATTTGAGAAGACTTTTTGAATGAGTATGGCTTACTGCAGTCTTCAACCAAGATATATTTTATCCATAAAGTCATGTGATTTTTTTTTTGCAAGGAATAATCCATGAAATAAACATAGTGAAAGAAAAGGAAAATTGCAAGATGTGTATCAGTGAAATTTAAGACTACAAAGATCACCGAAGAAAAACGGAAAACAGTGGAATGAGAAATAAACAGCTGGAGATTCAGAGCAGCATCAACTGATAGAGACAAACTAATAAAGAAGAGTAGTAGTGACCAATAATGGAATGTTAATCAAGAAAATTTCCAAATGAAGTTTCACCAAGAGCTCTCAGATGAACTTAAAATCAGTAGTGCAGGGCAAAGGGTCAGTAGCTGACCTTGCATGACATTTTTAGAATGAAATGGAATAGAGTTAAAGTAAAAATAGGACAGGACAGAACAGTAGAATAGAATAGAATAGAATAGAATAGAATAGAATAGAATAGAATAGAATAGAATAGAATAGAATAGAATAGAATAGAATAGAATAGAATAGAATAATTTCAGTTGGAAGGGTCCTACAACGATCATTTAGCACAACTGCCTGGCCACAAGCTAAAGTATGTTACCAAGGGCATTGTCCAAATGCCTCCTAAACACTGACAACACTGACAGGCTTGGGGCACCGATCACCTCTCTAGGAAGCCTGTCCCAGTGTTTGATCACACTCTCTGTAAAGAAATGCTTCCTAATGTCAAGTCTGAACCTTCCCTTCTTTTGGGGGGGTTTGTGGCTTGCATTTTTTTGTTGTTTTTGTTTTTTGTTTTTTTTTTTTTTTTAAATATAAATAAGGTTCAATAATATGCTTCATTTTTAAGGATTTCAAGTTAATTTGCATAATGATGACATTGATTATGAAGGTTTACTGATGCAGAAATTCTGGAAACAGCAGTGTGCGGTACAAACAAAACAACATGCACATATTTTCAGGCGAGAAAGCTGTCACTTTCTACACGTTTCTCAACATATCAGCGAAAGAGGTTTAGATACCAAAATTCCTGCTTTAAGTCCAATTTGATACTTCCAGGCTCTCAGATACAAGGTAGAGAAAAGATATATTGGGACAGGTACAGAAAATTATAATCTCACATAAGAGATAATGGATGAGACTGTTTACAGAATATATAGGGGCATGCTCAACATAGGTTGATGTTCCAGCAAGCCTTATTGACTTAACCTGGGTTGTAGAAGATGCCTGTAAGCAGCATGTTTCCTAGTTTCTGCAGGCACATTAGACTTCCTTTGGGTGAAGGATAAAGAAGGGTCTGTGTTAATGGAATGCAAGTTTAACTTCTGATGCTTAAGACTTTCTAGCTACAGCCTCCTTTTGAAACATCACTGCAGGTATTAGCCAGTCAACAGTTTTCATTTGCATTGATCAGTTGACACAGTCTATTCTCAGGAGTATTAAACATTAAATTACATCCAAAGAGATACAGGAACAGCAAGCTCTGTGTTAATTTTATGCCATTCTTAATTTTTCATATCTCCTAGGTGCTGCACACTGTGCACATGAGAGTATTCATGCATAACTTAGTAATGAGACCTATTTCAGTTGCAGAAATTTCTTTCTCATTTTCTGTATTCAGGTAGTGTGAAGGCTGCAAAATGCCAGATGATTGCTGCACAGCAAATGCTGCCTATGAATATATAAGCACATCCTACCAAAATCAAAGAAAATCTCCTTGGTTCATAAAAACTTTGGGGTCATTCTGAATTTCCTTTCTTACCAGTTTAAACTGAGAGTAGTACCAGTGAAATCATCATACCAAAAACCCAAAATTCATACCCTAAAAGACAATGTCAATAATAATAAATAAACATAATAATCATTCACTGTCAGTTTAATACTGAAACAGATATCAAGCTTTAGCAGCTGTAGACACCCATGAGCAAGGTCTGAATGGAGGAACAACACTACCAGCACGTTATGGTTACTGTAAAAACAAACTTTGAGTACTCGTAGTGGGTGACTCTGGTAAGAAGCACATGAGATATGCTCCTTCTGGGAGCTAAGGTCCAAGACGTTGCTGAGAGGGTGCCACAGTTTGTCAAGAACATGGACTGTTATCCTCTGGTTTTATTTCATGTGGGCATAAATGACACCACAAACCAGAACCTGGGCAGAATCAAGGAAGACTATAAAGCCCTGAGGATGCAAGGGAAAAATTTGGTGTCCAGGTTACTTTTTCTTCAGTTTTACCAGTAAAAGGAAAGGGTGCAGCCAGAAGTAGCCATAAAATGCACATCAACTTCTGGCTTTGTGACTTATGCTGCCATAAGAGCTTTGACTTCTGTGGCAACAGGATATTGACTGTAGCTTGTTAGGGAGGGATGGGATCCAACTCTCCAGAAACACAGGGGAATCTTTGGCAGCAGGCTGGCTGGTTTTGTAAGGTCTGCTTTAAACTGAAGGACTTGGGGGCTGGGGTCCACAGTGACCACACTCACACCATCACATCTAACTGGGGGATAAGCCAGGCCAACCAGAGCAGCGATACGTGTTCCTTAGCTGCCTCCCAAGATGAGAACCAGAAGGCCAGCCACCTCAGCGGGGTGTGTGGCTATTGTGGATCCTCTTGCATCCCTCCTGGGAAACCTGCGCACTCAACTACCTCTCTGAAATGCCCGTACACCAACACACCCAGCGTGGGGAACAGGAAGAATCAGAGCTGTGTGTGGTCACAGGGCTGTGATCTCATGGCAGTTAGAGAGAGATGGTGGGACAGCTCGCATGACTGGAAGGCTGTCATGGATGCCTGTGTTCTTTTTAGGAAAGACAGGCCAGCAAGGTGAGGTGGTGGAATTGCTCTTTCTGTGAGGGAGCTCTTTATGTGTATCGAGCTCTGCCTAAGGGTGGATGCAGAATGAGTCCAGAGCTTATGAGTAAGGATTAAGGGATGGGCCAACATGGGTGACACTGTTGTGGGTGTTTATTAAGGCCACCTGATCAGGAAGAGAAAGTCAATGAGACCTTCTGCAGACAACTGGAGGTAGCGTGCCAGTCACAGGCCCAGGTTTTCATGAGGGACTTCAACCATCCTGATATCTGCTGGAAGAACAACATGGCAAGTCATACAGTCCAGGAGGTTCCTGCAGAGCACTGATGATAACTTTTTGACACAGGTGGTGGAGAAAGGAATGAGGTGCAGTGCACTGCTGGACCTTGTACTCACAAACAAAGAAGGACTGGTTGGGGATGTGAAGGTTGGGGGCAGTTTTGACTGCAGTGACCATGAGTTGGTGGAGCTCATGATCCTGCGTGGAGGAAGCAGGGCAGTGAGTAGGATTGCAACCCTGGACTTCAGCAGAGCTAACTTTGGCCTCTTGAAGGACCTACTTGAAGAAAGCCCATGTGTTAGAGCTCTAGCAGGTAGGGTGGTCCTGGAAAGCTGGTTAATATTCAAGCATCACTCCCTCCAAGATCAATAGGTGCATCTCTATGGGATCCTATGGGAAATCCAGCAAAGAGGGAAGAGGACCTGCATGGATGAGCAAGAAGCTTCTGGCAAACCTCAAACCAAAGAAGAAAATTTACAGGATATGGAAAAAGTGACAGGCCGCTTGGGAGGAGTAGAGGAATGTTGTCAGAACATGCAGAGAGGCAGCAAGGACAGCTGACTAAGCTCTTTCTATCAAGCTAGTTGGGTACTTCAACTCAAACCCATTAAATAACAGGTGGAGTGTTCATCACATGGCCAAAGTATGAGAGTTCACATTTTACCCATGTCTGAGGGCTTCTGAAGAAAAAGGGCATGAGGGAACATGCTTATGCAGACAATTTTTTCTGGAAGGCTGGATCCAGTATCCTAAACAAAGGTTGACAGCTCCTCTACGCAATAAATTTTTCAACAATGGCTTTGTGGGTACAGTTTTGTGGGTGCTCTCTATTAAAATGTTTGAAATTATTTGAGACCACTAGATATAAGTATGAAATATATAAGAGAGACTATAAATGTCAAAATGTAGCATTAGCATTCTTGCTCTTTCCTGATTAGCCCAGTGATAATTTATTATGGCTTCCTTTGTAAGCAGCCAACACAAAGATCAGAGGCAGAGGAACACAAATTATTCAAAGCCTGAAGTAATGTCCTTTCATGCAAAAATTCCATGGTTACAAATACATTTTTAAATAAGCAACTGAAGGTGAGGAATTGTCTAAAAACGCACATTTAAAGCTAAGCCCAACCAGCTCACCTCCCCTGCTTTGCCAGCTCCACTTTTGCAGATTCATGGCTTACGGCAGTTCTCTGTTGCAAAATTGTGTTTGTACCTTCAAGTTTTGAGCTGTCAGAGCACAACAGATTAGCCTGGGCAAAGGAATAACCTTGTTATTTTTTTAATAGACTTTGTTTCTGTTTGATAAGTTCCCAGGAAGCATATGGCTGCAACTTTTGCCCTTCTTAGCTTTCCTTGCTGTAAATAACTCTGCATAATCTTAGCATGCTCAGGCACAGTTTAAAGTGGGTTAGTGGTGCTGTGTAAATCCTAAAGGTATATATGCCAGTTAAAGAATATTCAGTTGTAGCTAGCTTGGCTATTAATTAAAAGTCAATTAACAGTTTCCACAGTATCCAAACAAAACAAAAGAGTAATAATTGTGTTCTGAAGTCAGAGAAAAAAGCTACAATAATTATTTCTCCTGATAGGTCTCTTTCACATTTCAGCAAAAAGGGACAATACAAAATGAGCAGAGAAAAAAGTTCTGAACAATCTGCAGGGCAGGGGGTATAACTCACTGGAAGAATGAGTTCCAGGTGAATATCTTAGCAGAATGAATGAGAAAAAAAGTGTTAAAATGTTGTCTGCAAAAGCTGCTTTGGAAAAGCTATATTAACTCTTTGGGCATTTTCCAACCTCCAGTGTGGAGGAAATTTAAGTGGGGCAGCTCTAGTTAGTTAAGGGGCATTTTTTCATTCTCAGTTTTAAATTTATCCTCACATTTTCTAATAACAAGAGCTGTTCAAAAGTTTCATTATCCACTTGACAAGTTGTTCAGTCATCCTGAAAGACCTACTGAAGAGTGAGCCAGCCAGCCATTCTGGTATCATCTCTTCAGGCTTTCTGACCTCAGCCATCAGCCTGAAGTCAAGCCATCACGTGAATATAAGAAAAAGTGATAGACTGTCTCAGAAGTAAGCACTTAATTAGCCTAAATGGTATTTTTAATTGTTAAGGGGCTTAGAGATAGTACAGATTCTGCCATAATTCTAACATTGTTTTTTTCCCACTGAAGAGGAGGGTCTCCAGCCCATTTTTTGTTACTGTACAGGCTCACTTAGACTGGGGGAGAGACATAGACCTCAGAGCCAACATCAGCATAGATTTGCTGATATCATAAGACAAGGCTTTCAGGTGACTAGTATTAATGGAAAACCTAAAGGTCACAGTTATTACGGAGAGAATACCTCAGAAAAATAACCTGCAAAACCCAGGTAGTGAGCAGAAGCCACACATTAAGTAATAGGAGTTGTTTCACACAGGATCATATCTGAAATCCCCTATTTCTTTAGGGCTACAAGACAAGTATCTCTTCATATAGGGTCCAATACCCAAAACTCATTTCTACATTAAGCACTTGAACATTGTATTTTAATAGTTGTAATGGCTCCCACAGTTTTCTAAAAATAGCTGGCAGGAGGTAGGAGTTATGATGGCTGCCTATATGTACATGTGTAGTGATTAGAAAGCTTAGGAAACTAATTCAAAGGAAAAGATGTAGCAAGTCCAGGTGGATCATGGGCAAAATTCTTAGTACCCTGTCCTGGATGTCAGGAACTAAGATCCACCCCAGTCCCAGTGGATTGGTCTATTTTGGTTGCATACCTAGACTCTCACCCCTAGAACAAGGGGCAACCAGAACCCAGTGTCCAACTCCACAGAGAGAAACTCTTCCACTGAGTGGCCAGAAGCAAATTTCTTTTAGTCCTTACAGGTCCCCATTACTTTTTTTTGTGGACTTTGCTACAGTTTCTGCTGAGTCAGCTGTGCAATTATAATGGCTGAACAAATTTTAATTCATAAATGAGCCATAGTTCCTTTGAAACTGAATGACACCTAAGTAACTGCTAAAGGTGCCTGGCACACAGCTGGTGATGTCTAAATGACAGCAAGTTTGGCCATTAATGGTGTCGGTTCCTATTGACAGTGACAGAGCTGAAAAGATGCATAAAAGCTGCTCAGTGACTCACTGAAAGGAGTCCTATGGCTTTACCTTACAGAAGCCACCACTAAAATTAGTCTTTACTGGAAAACTAACTGCAAGTCTTGACATAAAGAACTGGTCAAGGAGCTTCTCAGAAATGTTCACAGTAGGATAGAGGGATTTCCACTGGTGCTCCTTATGCTGTTTTATGGCTAGCAAGTCGCTCTTGTCTTGAAGTTGCCAACAGGCAAGCAAGTCCAACTGATGCTTAATTCATGTACAAATGAGAATAAAATGTGCAAAGAACATTTGTTTGTTCTTTGGCCAAGCGGAGGCAATGCTATGGTCTTTACCTGGGAAGGAAAGTAAACTGGTATTGTCCCCCTGCGACACCAAAGCTTCAGGGTACAAACCTCATCTGGCTGCATGACCTGCAGTCTTCAGACATCACCTGCACCCACTGAGCCAAAGGCAAATAGTTTGATTTACATTCACCAGCAGGATAGATAAGTTGAGAAGAAAAAATGTGGACAAAACGCATCAAAACAAAAATTTCTTTGGATATATTTTAGTAACAAGGAAAGTTGCTTTGGGACAGTCTTTTGCTTTGCAGTTAGCATTTGTTGTATCTGTTTACCAAAACCATTCATTTCTGCACCAACCGCAGGGAGCTGTATTTAAAGGTAGTGGATTTACATGGAGTACTGAAGGAGCTTCAGCTGCTTCATCAACTTGTCTTGTGGCACAAGATAGACTGTATTTACAGAGTGAGAAATTCAAAACTGATTAAAAAGGTTACTTTTGTTTCCCATAAAATACATATTTATGGAATTTATAGCTATGAGGAGTTTCTAAAGCCAAGAATTATGAAGAATTATGAAGGCAATTGAGTTAGCAGAACATTTAGTAGGACACATGGATTTTCACACTCCAGAGGCTAGAATAAGACCTCATTCTTTATGCTGTTTGTCTTGTATTCCTCTGCTAAAGATTCTTCAGACATGTCTCTGAAACACATGCTATTACCAGTCCATTGCCAGTACTGAACATACTGAAAATGCAAACATGGACTTGGAAATGTAAGTTTGAAAATTTCTTGCAGTTCCCCAGGTTATAGGCATCAAAATGAAAAGATTCTCTTTGTCTAATCTGCTCTTATCTCACATTGGCTTCAAAGTTTTCTTCTTTCAGATTTTTGGCTGTTTCTTTTGGTTTCTGATATATAAAATTTAACATAAAGTGAGTTTTATAGGCAGTTCCAGCAGAAGCAAATAAGGCACATACTAACTTGAAATGATTGTCAAAGCTCAAGAAGACTGAAGAAAAGACAAAAAGACTATTCTCAACATCAAGTGCCAATTAGAGCTTCTACAACATGAACTATATTTCTGTGACTCACCATGGAAACAAAATTTACAGATTAGAAGTACAAAGTCAGCACGCAGATCTGGGAAGGGAACAAATTGCTAATATTTGTTCACAGACACAGATATCTCTTGGTGTAAAAACATTGTATTACAGCGTTAAGTGTATTCTGTAAGCACTTGTTAATCACATTGGTTTAGAGTTGCTTCTCTTGAAAGAAATAAAATTTTGCCATTCCCCCTCTAACTTTTTGTATAGGCAAATAAAATACTCTGAGTGCATCTTACTCAAGGAAATCTCTTGCTGAAGTCAAGTTTTGTCTGTGTAAGCAGTTCTGAACTGAAACCTTGATAGTGTTCCAGAAGGACCTTGGAAGGCACCTTGGTGTAACAAAATTTGCATACAAGTGAACATACAGAACAACAGGACAGAACAAATAGAGGCTCCATAAACTACAGCCAAACAGAGTGTTGATGAAATTTTGAAGTCTTTGGTTCATTTACATATTATCCAGTTTATAGGACAAAGAAGCGCCTAACTACTAAGCATGCCATTCATGACTCATAGGTGCTTTGTGCAAATTTGTAATTCATGGCAAAGTGTGCTACTGAATGAAAGAATGGAATTGATCAGAATACTCCATTTGAACCTAAAAAATGCATATAGAAGTCTCTCACAAAGTAAATCAGACCATAATTTTCTACCTACCTGGTTTGCCTCTCATTTTCCTTTCTTTTAGCTTACTTCTCTGTACATGAGAAATAAAAATCAACTCCACTGGAGTTAATTTCAGCCTCACTTAATAAACCAAACCATTGCAATGCCAGGCACTGATCTCTGTTAGTTTTCTGCTAATGTGAAATGTTTTGTGCATGAGGCCTGGGGAACATTTAGTTTAAACAGGTTCAGATGTTTAAAAGGCAGATGAAAAAACTTAATTTCTTTCCAATCATACCTTGTAGATTAGGACTCAAGAGAACAGGGGAATTGGACGAGAGAAGAGAGAAACTTCCTTTTTTTATTTTTTCCCAGGCATTTGAAAGATAGAAGCAGAGGATTTGAGGCTGATTGACATGTTTATTCAGACACAGGAAGCTAGGAAACAAACCAAATAAGTGATTTTACAGTTTCAGGTCTTTTTTTGAAATTCAACATAAAAAAGGGAGGAAACACTGATAAAACAAAGGTAGCCTTTGGCTACTTCCCATATTCCAAACCAAGAAACATTCCGTGACACTTTTGCCTTTGTGAAGAATCCATGCATTGTGAACTAGGGAGTACAAGAACCAAGATTAAAAATCAACCACACAGAAAATGTCTCCCTCCTTGACACTTTTTTCTATCATTATAAGCAAGATTCACAGAAAGACTTACATAGAAAAAAGCAAATGCAGAAGTTTTAGGACACAATAATATTTCTGTGGCATTAAATCAACCTGAGGAACAGCCACAAAAAAATCACCAGAATCAAGAGTTTAAAAAGATTATTTTATTTTAATTTTTTTTTAGTAGCAGGTAGAATGAATAAAAAAAAATAATCCCTGAGTTGCACTAGGATAGTGTAAAAATTATGGGGGGACATAAACTTCCATACTTCAAATATAAAATACAATCTCAGGTTAGAAAACACATTCCTTTGTGCAATGACTATCCTATTATTCTTTATTATAGGCTTGTGGCTTCCTGTGAAGTATCTGGCTCTGGTCAATGGCGATGAAAGAAAGAAATCATTTTGCTTCATGTCTTCCAGCCCAAATACCTGTGAGTATTCATGAGCCTCTTCCCAAATATTGTTAGCACTCACTGACCTCCTGTGGCACACCCCATAACATCTCTGTAAGTTTCCTGTCCTCTGTTGTTTCTATGAAACCCTTGACCATCTCAGGTGGGAGAGGATGAGACAGACCATATAACATGGAAAATGCTGCAGTAGGGAGTGTTACTTTACAATACCTGCACTTGCCTGGGGCACCTACAATAACAGAAATAAAAATCTTACCAAACTTTTCAGAAATACCATGAGGCCTTTCAAGATCTAAGGTAGGTATGACCATTAATATTGCTGCAGGCTGCCCTCCCCTCCTGGCTGTATTGCAGGCAGATGTAGCTTGACAATAAGAATTCATAAATGCAGAAAGGTCTCTAAGCTGGTTTGTTTAAGTTTGGAGCGTGAGCTTTTATAGAAGAGAAAGGAGCCATTTTACTTCCCTCAACTACATCACACTGTATTATAGAAAACCTCAGAAACAGCAAGGATGATGCTTAGAACTTTCCGTTAGGACTTCAGGTGCCTGAGCTACTGTAGTAGCTGCTAGCAGTACTCTGAGGTGTAGTTTCTGCAGCCCAGTATGAACTGTGAGACTGCTGTCAATCTCCCACACCCAGCTGAACACACTGGCTGCATCCCTACTCCAAACTCTTGCCAGGCACAGATATGCAATGGTTTCCCTTCCTCATGTTCTTGCATGTTGGTCTCCACAGAAAGGAAACCCAAGCACTCAGTACATGCAGCATACTCTCACCAACCTGAGAAACAACAAAATAGGTCCTCAGCATGCTGCAGGGTATACATTATAGCTTAATTTAAACACAACCTATATCAAAAAGTGTAAGAGAAGATGAGAAACAAGCTTCCTAACAGGTTTCACACATTTCTGTTGATAGCTGAGATTTGTATATTCACCAGATCTGTGCTCCATTTCTCACATGGAGTGAGAAATGGAGCTTTTCCCACAAAGTTTGATTCACTTTCATTTCTTCCATATCCTCATTCCAATCTCCTCCCTTGACAAGCGTGTGCTAGGTTTCACTTCTCAGGCTGCCCATCCTCAGCTTGGCTCTTTACCTGACCAATTCCAGTTACTGCTAACTCATTTCACAGTTTGTTAATACCTACTGATGCTCAACAATTTTCATATGCTTCAGGCTTGCCTGCCTGATCTTTTCCCAACCAAAGTATCCATTTTTTACACACTGAAAATGGTACCATTGTTTTCTCTTTGCTCCCAGTTCCCTGTGCCACTACTGACGTTTTCCTCCAGCAAAACTTAGAGCTGTGCAGCTTCTTTCATAATGTGTCAGTACTCCACTGATGTCCACACTGGTGCACCATTTTTGTAACCATTGAGTAAACAGAAAGTTATCCCAATTATATGACCCACAGCTTAAGCTTCACAAATAAGGTTTCCACTCTGAGAGTGATCTGAGGTTACTTACACCAAATTATTTCTTTTCTTCTCTCCTTGTCTCACTTGTGTCCTGCTCTTTTTGAGACTGATGAATTCTTCTTTACACCACCCAAACATAAGCTGGAAGTCTGATGAATTCTTCTTTACACCACCCAAACGTAAGCTGGAAGTCATTAACTGTACATTTATAGAAGTAGGTAAAAGATGGATAGGAAGTAATATCTTGATCTTGAGCTGGGTGGCATAGAATGAGAAAAGATTAAGTTGGGAGGGGTTTGCAGAGACCACATGGTCCAAACTCCTGTTCAAGGCAGGGCTGACTTCAGATTAGGCTGCTCAGGGTCTTCTCCAGAGCAGTTTTGAACATTTCCAGAGCTGGAGATCTCACAGCCTCTGTGGGCTTTGTCACACTTAGTCTAAATACTTTTTCCCTTGTGCCTAGTGGGAATTTCCTTTATTATGACTTACAGCTGTTGGTTCTTGTCCTTTCAGTGTGCACCACTGAGAAAAGTCTAGCTCCATCTTTTCTATAATTCTTTTCAGCAGATAAAGAGAGCATCAGATCCTGTCCCTAGTAATTTCTCCAGGCTGAACAAACCCAGCCTCCTCTTTTCATACATCTTGTGGTCCAGGTCCCTGAACATGTAGTGGGGTTCCAAAACCAGACATATGTGAAACAGAGGGCAAAAAGATATCTAATAATTATTTTCTCTTGAGTTTTGTTGTTGCTGAAGGAGCCCAATATAGGGCTGGCATTCATCACTGCAAGAATCACTGCAAATCTTCCTTGGTAGCCTGTTCCCACTTCTACCTCCTGGCAAAGCTTCCACCCAAGCTTCTTTTTTGTATTTGGATTTCATCAGGAACCCCTGTTCAGCCAAGCTGACCTCCTGCAGTGCCTGCCTGTTTTCCTGCTGATCAGGACAGAGGAAAGTCTTTAAGGAGAGAGGCTGTATCCAGTCTTCTACTGGCAGTACAGAGTTGTCACATCCATACTACATAGTACTTTGTTTGGGGTCTCCTCTGGACCGCCTGTGGCTGTACAAGAGAATTATTGTTTTGTGTTTAAGTTTACATTCTTTTTTTTTCTTCCCTAGTTCAAATGATTTGAAATAATGTGAGTTCTGTAAATAACAGTGGGTGGATTTTGCTTGAAATTTAGAGTACATACAGCATTTACTGGGTGACAGTATTCTTCATGGGATTTGAGAGAGCAAAGTCTTTTGGGACACTCTTGGAAGACAGGAAGGCCTAGTAGAGACCCATTCCTACTACCTTATAGAAGCAGTCCCTGAAATGAGCAGCCTACTGAACTGCCCAGGCTATTACCTTGGAATACGTTAAACAGAGCCATCTAAAACAGAGGCAGCAGAATTTACAGTAAAGCAATGTGAATGATCAAAGCTATAGGGCTCAAATTCACTCTCTGAGACTTAGTTTGCAGAAAAATGCAGAAAAGTGTTTCTTGGGTTGTTCTAGTATATAGCAGCACCCTGGCACAGAGCAAAAGGGAGGAGCAGTAATGAGAAGGTCCAGCTTTGCTCCTGAAGTATATTTAGGGGTGATAACAGCTTCATCATCTAGAGAAACAAAGTGGATGAAGGATGTTCAGTTTCCTGGAATGCACTGAGAGTACAGCTGCTGAAAGGCATCAGGTCACTGGGGAGCGTGTGGGAGCTGAATGTTTTGTGAAGGCATGTAATTCTGCCACCACTGAAACAACGTCCACAGAAGTAGAAGAGTCATCTCTGGCATAAATACTGTACCTGACAAACGTAAAGCCTTTTCTCCAAAACAAGGGGGTTAATTTCAAGGAATTGATGAAGTTCTAAATAAAAGAAGAATGATGCTTTTTTTACCTGTGTCAAGGCAACTGCTTATCTTGGATTAATCAGAAAATTTTGGTAAAAACGTTTAGAATTTAGCTTTGCTCTAATTTTGCTTTGGCTTTGCCAAATTCTTCTTATAGTAAGTTTCTGGACATGCTTATTTTGCCAAGTACATTTTGCCATGAGTCATATTTCCTATAATTGCATTTCTTTTGTGATTATTGTCTCTTTTCCAGTAAGCAGAGTCCCAGAAAGTATGGATACACAGAAATTAATAAAGAAAATAAATCAAAAAGTAATGGTAAAGTCCACACATAAATACAAATTATGGTGAAATATTTAGTATTATTACACACATGAAGCACATTTCCTGACTAGCTGAAGCCAGCTGAAACTGTCTGTGTTCTTTCAGCTCATGAGTAACAGTCAATAATAGGTACTGGAAATACATTTTCCCAGTAATTATACTTCACTCAAACCTAATTCACAACAGTGAACTTTATCAACAGTAACTTATTGCTGACTTTACAGAAGAGAAGTGTAATTTTTAGTCTTTCTATGGTTTTTATTTCAACTCTTCTTTAGAATTTTCATTTAGAAAAATAAGTAAAATGACTCATTAATTCAGTTAGGAAGTCCAAATCAGATGCATCAACACAGAAATGTGAATATGGTGATCATTATATGTAGCAAGGCACAACTGAGCAGATTTTACATTTAAATACACACAAATATAATGGATTTCAGTGATAGCTGCACATATACCAGGGCAAAACTTCCATTTTCACTTCTTGTTTTGGTGCATAGCAAGATATATTGCTCCTTAATATTTGCATTGATTTTGAAGTTATCAATATTTAATTTCTTACTTAATATATATTGATTTTTGACAACAGAGATCAACTTCTGCTTCTTACTTGATATCTGGATTCAAATTTGGTTTTCCAAAAAAGGAAAGAGCAAGCCAAAAAAATAATAGGTACAAAATTTTTGCAGTGTAAAATTAAATAGGAGAAACTTTTCACAGTACATCCCTGGAGAAAGAGAAGCTTGTATAAGTCTTATGAAGAGAACGACAATCCACTAAGATTGTGTAAAGTACTGTACAGAAGAAAACAGAAGACATCACACCTTGGTTTTAAATTTTATTATTTTGGGAATCTGGAATATTCACTTTCTGCAAGGTTTACTTAAGAAGATGATGTCACTAATGACAACTGAGCTGAAGCAGGAAGGCTCTGGTTAGAATTCATCTCCTGTATCCACACATCCATCTGAGACACTTAAGGGATGAAACACTGTTTTATGGTGCCCACTTTCTCAACATCAACCATAGAAGGAAAATAGTTTGAAATTAGTTGCCTGTAGTTAGCTGGAATTAATTTAAATCTGTGGTTACCCAGGCAGTAAATTTTAATTAAAAAAAATAAATGTAAGAAAGAATGGAACCCAACGAGTTTGTACTATGTGTGTTATGCACGTGTACATATACGTATGCACACATACTCACTTTATCTTTAAATTGCTTTGAACTGGCAGTGAGTGACTCGTTGCCTCATTTTCAAAAGAATCCATGCCTGTAATGACAAAAAAAACCCAACACCAAACCATAAAAAAAAATCATGCTGATTTCATCTTCCTGCTCTTAATTTTTAGCCAGGATGGTAGGCTGAGGATGGCTGTCAAATGACTGATCACTATCAGACCCTGAAAAGCCTAATTATGCCTTCTATGGGCAGTGAATTGCAAAAATATAGGCAAAAGGGTCCTATACCAATACTTGTTCAGCTGCAGCCAAAGTGGAAGCATTATATAAGATTTTGCACCCTCTTAAATGATTAGAAGAAAGAACTACCCTATCATTTGTGAGTGATGGCTGTGGCTAGTACTGACTACTGAATATTGATCATTGCATAGAAGCTTTGCAGTTTCACACAGTGCCAAGAAGCAGAGGTTTAATTCCCATAACTGTGCTGTGCTCTATTTCCCTTGTGCAGTCCAGAAGAGGCCTTTTTGGAAATGATGCTCTTCAGTGCAGACACAAGCAAGTTCACAAGGACTGACTTGAAGTTTTCTGGTTTGTATTTATTACCATGCCATCGAGTCTTTCATGAATCACCATTTCCTGACTTAGGCTCTCTAGTTGCAGATAAATAAGAAAGTACAGCCCAGAAGAAGCAGACAAGAAATACTAAGAAGATGAATACGAGGTAAATCCAAATGAATCAAAGCAATAACAACCCCCCAAATCAACCTGGCTGTTCACAGATGGGTTGCTGGATTGACATAATGCAATCATAGTCAGCTAAAATGACAATACACTGGGGGTTTCTGCCACATAACAGATATCCACAATGGGAAGATTTCATAGAATCATAGTCATCTTGGGTTTAAGGAACATGGTGAGACCACCTAGTCCAATGTCTCACTCAAAGTGGGTCTGTTGCCAACATGTCAGTCAGGGCTATGTCAAGCCTACACTTCTAAACCTCCAAGGATGGAAATTGTGCAGTCTTCCTGGGTAATTCATGGTGGTGTTATGCTATCTTCCTAATAAAAATATTTCCCTATGATTTCCTAAAAGCAGAAGATTTGATTTGTTAGATTTACTTAGTCTTAACAAGCCAGCTCCAGAAAAGGCTAGTAATACTGTATGTGGGATGTGGGTGAATTTTATCTATCTAAATCCAGAACTATGCTTACTCTGGCAAGAGAACTAACAGTGAAAAGAAGGGCAGTGTTATCTCGCTGTGCCTGCATTTAAAAGTAGATTTCAAAGGAAGGTGCAGGCCTGTTTTCCAGGACAAACTTAGAACTATGAATCCCACATGGAGACGATATGTCCTGCACCTTTAAAGAAGGGGCTTAAGAAGCAAGCTATCGAGATTCATTCTTTTGCCTCAGTATTTCCTGGAATTATTTTCAGTTGTTCCATATTCAGGATGTTTTTACTGAGTCCTAAAATACGGTTTGAGATTCCATTCCAGGGGCCACCACACCTAAAAAGTTTATCAGCCTTTATTGACTGTCATGTAATCACTTCACTAAGGTATAACCAAGGAAAACAAGCTTTATACCAAATTCAGCTCAGTGTTTTCCATGGGAAGGCAACGGTAAAAAGGGATGCCAAGATTTTAATGAATATAATAAAAGTTTAAATTACAACCCTAGGCTTCTCTTCCACAGGGACAGGTCATGAAATTTAATTAACAGTCATATGCTTTGAGATCCTTTGATACCAAGCACTGTGTAACTGCAAATTAGAATGATTTCTTTACAAAACGTAATCAGTGAAATTCATTCCTTATCTAATTTTGGTAGGGTTATTAAGGGAATAAATTCTGCTGAATGTAAACCTGAATAATTATTTCATTGGCATTAGAAGATAAATAAAATTTCACTTGCAAGCTTCAAACAATATTACAGTCTAAGTACCCTTGTCACTGTACAAGAATTATCACCCATAATTCTTACATGTTATTAGCTATGCACAGATTTTCCACCTTAAAATACATGATAAATAAATTTGCATTACATTTAGAAGATTTTTTCCCCATTTGTTAGTATCCTTTCCATAGCGTTCAAACAGCTGAGAAGGAACATAGCACACGGATACCTGTAAAGTACACTGAATTTTTTTGAGTAATCTTCTGTCTTGATCCTATTTGTATTAGTTATAACTTTCTTACTGTCTTAAACAGGTATCCTAAGCATATGCTATGTATTGTTAAATCTGGGATGGGGTTAGGGGTGTGGGGAGGGGTCGATTTGAGGTGGATAGAGTAAGTAAGAATTAATGCATATGAGTTTCGAATTTTCTTTTGAAAATATCTAGTAGTTTACTTGGAGTTTTGTTGAATGCTGTTCCTGTAAAATCCTTTTGCCATGAAAGACTTCTGATCAGAATAAGCAAGAGTGTATTTGTTGTTTCTGCTAAAGTGAATATTTAAAGACATTCTGAGAGAACAAAAATACACAAGAACTATGAGCACAAGGAAAAAAGTCACTAATGATTATACTGAACGTGGTTTGTAAATACAGAAAATTATAGAATCTTCAGTTATGGATGTGTCTTTACCTGAGGCAGTGACTACCTTTCTGTTCTTTTCCATTCTCCCTTCCTTCCAACTCTACAAGTACCAACTGCTCTTTGATTTGAATACTACTCATCTAATGCATATCTCAGTAAACTCTGAGCAATATTTTCAAAATTCCCTGTTTCTACTGCATATCCGGAAAGGGACTTTTCCATCTGAAAGTCTGTCACATTCTTCCAGCTATACAAGATTGTCTAATAAGTCTATTACCTCTGCCTACAAATACTGTTATGATATTTTCCTGAGTATCTGTAGAGATGCAAATGTATGTGTTTGCATATTCAACAAATGCATAAGAAGATCCTTATTTCTGGCAAACACCACAACTCTGTGTACCACTTTAACTTAATAAAGTAATAGTGAAAAAAAGAAATCTATCAGAAACCTTTAAAATAAAGTTAAGCATTGTGTTACATTGAAGCAAGGACCAAGGGTTAACTGTGTAAATCCCTTATTGAATAGGAACCTTGAAACTCCATCTTATTGCATAACAGAGAGTAAGGGAAGCAAGTTACATTATTTTTATTTCTGTAATTAATAATTTGTAAGAGTTACTTACACGTAGTAGATTCTCATTAAGTGAATCTTAACTCTTGTCCAACACTGGTGAATAATTGTTAATTCCATACTTTTGTTAATCCATCAGCTCATTGATTACACTTCAGTTATCTTAGTCTGGAGGAAGGCATTATTCAAATTTAGTTAGTTTACTTACGGTTATAGAATTTGAATCTGATTTTGATAGATTTTGGGGTTTTTTTATTTAGCTATTAAACCCATAAAAAGGAAAAGAGGTTCTGTGGGGTTTTTTTCCATTCCAAATTGTAATAAGGATGACCAAACCAAGAAAACAAAACATGATGCTAGACAATAATTTTTCACTCTCCTTTGTTTTGTTTCAAAGCTTCCATACTCATATGCCAGAAATGAAAAATTATATCCTTAGATAAAGAAATCATATGTGAATAATCAAGAATTAATATAAAATCATCTTGTTTACTACTTGAATTAAAAAAAAAAAAACAACAAACACTCTAGAACATGTAAATACCCATGATTGGATTCATCACAATTAATTCCTTTTGGCTAAGAGTTAAATCTCTAATGGAGGTTATCATCTAAGATATCAGCAAAGAGAAATAAGAAACATCATATAGCATTTTATTTTATACTATGAAAGCTGTCTTACATAGGCAAAGGTCTCCATTCTAACATGATGATGTCCTTGTCTCCATTAGCTTTCAAGGGAGGCCACAGAATGAGTTCAGACTAGGCATTTAATGTTTCACAGAAGGTGAGCAAAGTGGAGTCCACACCTAATATATATAATTCTCTAGAATTTTTAAGCTTTGTATATTCAAGGGAATTGGTTTGAAATCTTAGAAAAGCAGTCTTTTAAGTTATCAGTATTTCTAGTTTCAACACCAGATCAAAATCTTCCTAGATAATGAAAATAAATGCCTATTTCTACACATCTATTAGAAGAAAAATACAAGGCACTTCAAAAACAGTCACCAAGCAGCATGAGCAATATTAAGATAGCAGTTCAGTGGGAGCTAAGACCTGACTGAAAACAGAAAACCCTGATCCTTGAGCTGAACTTTTGATTAACACCGCTGTCACATGCATATGGTACAAACACTTTCCGATGTGAATTTCCACATTGCAGAAACACCTAGGACTGCCAATAAATGGAACAAAGCACTGTTCACCATGGCTGGTCCAAGTCACAATAAGGCTCAGGACTCCCAGAGATTACAGTGGGAGCAGGAACCCACCGCAGTTACTGTGTTCCCTTGCCCAGGACTGGAGACATTTCACGGATTCCTCTTTGTGGATTTTGTAGTGAGCTATAAAATGCAACCCTAACCACACATCCAAAACCAAGAGAAACTGCAAAACAGAATAAAAAGTTACCTGGATTTGTTTTAAAACTTTGGGTTAGGACAAAGGTACAGGCAGTTTCATCTGGGCTTCTTTATATGCAAGCAAATGAAAACTTATTACTAGCCAAATTCTTCTTGATATTCTATAAATAACCCCTGTTCAGAGGCAGTTTCCTTGAATAAAGTAACTTATATTATTTCTTCCTAGTAAGAAAGTGTCTTCTTAACCAAAAATCTTGAGCAGAGCTTTTGCTATGTGCAAATATTAACATGCATTTACATTTGTTTGTAAAGGATTAGGGTCACCTATTGAAGTCATGTGGGGGGAAAGATCAAATGCAAATTGGTTGAAATACATAAACTGCAAACAAAACTACAGTATATGCTAGTTACAAAGAATATTTAACTGTGGCAGAAGTCTAACTAATACATTAACTTACAAGTCAGAATACAAATTCATGGCATCTGTGATTACAGTTAGGAGCAACAACGGAGCAGTATTTCACTATCTGACAGCTTATGCTAAATATACACCTTGCATTTAACTGCTGTTGCTGCTTGCCTGCCTGTTCTTCCCTCCCTGTCAGGATGCAGGTAACTTTTCCTGACAAGCAACAGTGATGATAAAGGCTATGGACCACAGTGAGCCATTTTAAGAAACCTCCTCCAACTATTAAGCTGCGATGCTCAGACTGGCTCAGACGATGGTCTTTCCTCATTTACCAGTTCCAATCCACTTCTTTCCTGCAGGCATGTAGCAGAGAGCAGCTTCTGTCTTCATCTTAGTCTGGTGACAGTGAATACTTCCTTCTGGATTGTATTTAATCTGTCACTGATCTATCTATCTAAGAGAGAGAAATCCTGCCTACATCCCAGGCCATCTTTGCACTGGTAGATCATACTAGCAGAAACCACAGGGATGGACTATATTGTACTTTTTAATAAGTCTTGAAAGCAGCCAGACAGATGAAGGTGCAGAATCAATTTTTTATGCTTGTCAGATAATGCAACCCTTTTGTCTGGCATGTAGATCACCAGAAGACCTATATTTTTAACAGCTTTCACAGTGCCAGTGAGACTTCTATGAAATTCTTGGTAGCGCTATTAGTTTGGAAAAGATCACCACAAACTGACAGTCATTGAAGGGAGTCCCCAGATGGGGTTTGATATCCAATGAGGCTCTGGACCATTATACCTCCAGACACATATTATCTTGTGGAGATTACCCCTTGGGTCCAGTTATGGATATCTCTGGAAGCAGGTGTGTGTATAACAGCTGCTATTGCATCTGAGGTACCGATACCTTCACAACTAAAATACAGCTGCCTTTAACATGCACCACTGGGGGCTGTGACCCTCAAGTTATCTGTGGATCTGGCACTGAAGAGAGAGCACAGCACACTGACTAGGAAGCTGAATTTTGTGATATAAGAAGTAAGTTAGTATTAGGGAAATGTTAGGACAAAAGCTACCTAAAATGAACAGAGCAACTAAATGCCTGTGAAATGTTAGTTACTTTTCACCTTCTTTGGGTGAGGGGTTTACATTTAGGTTTCTAACTTTCACTGGATTTAGGATTTAAGCTGGCTGATAGGCAGTTTCCCCTCATTTTCAGCAGCCTCTGTCATCCTAATCCAAAGTATTTTGAAATCAGCTTCAGACTTTCTTGAAATTCAAATTCAAAACACTGGTTTTCTGATTCCTTTCATCTGCGAAGGCATTAAAAATGTCACCAATCAGTACAACCATAACAAGCAAAGCAGCAGCAGAAGGCACTGATACAAGAGTCAAAAACATTTCCTTGCATGAGTATATATCAAAACCACTCTTGAACCACCCCTGCCTTTCCATCTCCACCCCCTAACCTCCAGTCCATGTTTCCTCAGGCTACAAATCCTCCAAGAACTCCTTTCCCACCTCCACCCACAGCTAAGCCCTGATGCTTTCCTTTCTTCTCCCTACCCCTTTCCCCAAAGGTAGATCCTTCTTCTACTGCAAAGTGCCATTTAACCACGATGCATGCAGGAATCATGGGTTGAGGATAATCCACAAGCCACCTTGGCTGTTACCTCTGTCCTTCCAGTCTAAGTGGGCTAAGTAGGTCTGTGCCTCTACAAGGGATGGAGCACAATTCTGTGACAGAGGACCTGCAGCCTACAATTACACTAGAGAGATTATCAAGCTTTAAAAGTCAATAAACATAGTTATTATGGGATTAATTTGCAACTGTAGAGTAGTTTGGGTTCACGTGAATAAGTTCTGTAAAACATATTCCAAGTGGGTTTCCTCAAGGTTTCTTGTAGGCTTCTGCAGATATAAAGAAGAGTGACTTAAAGAAAACAGCACCACTAAAGTAAAAACTAAACTATAAGACAAATCCATGATAAATAAATAAATATATACACATGCATATTCATATATGCAAAATAAATGAAAGTAAAAAAGAAAGGAATACATATGTAACCTGTACAGCTAATTGCAATATGTATTTTCCCTCTGATGGATGAACTGTCAAGACTTCAGTGAAAGGGATGAGTGTCTTCAATTGAAAACATAATTTGTCCCTCAGGGTAATAGCTGTTGTATGGAGACAGAATCAGCCAGCACTCTGATTAGATGTATTTCAAATTGGCCATGTCTGTAGCCATTAACAGCTAGAGAAAGAAGGGAGTCCTAATTAGGAAGAGTGTTGGAAGTTTTTAAAAATAAATGTTTGAAAACTTAGTGTCTGCCTGAAGAAATTACAAATTAAAATCATTTTGTGTTCTACTACTGTCTATTTGTGAATAACCTATGTCATAGGAAAGACACTAAAAGACCCCTGTAGAAGAGCTAGCATTTGGACAGTGATTAAGTATAAACTAGAGCATTCCCTTCCCCAGTCCCTTCCCCAGCTCCCATGAGAATTGACCCCAAATACTGGGAATACCACAAAAGCAGATAAAATTATCAGATGAATGTTGTCTTGAGTGTCAGGAACCTTCAAGATATGGAACTTGGAAAATTGCCTCTAACAGGTGCAGAAACTACACAATAATTGAGTTCCCATGAGATTTTTAGCAGCATCCAAGTTGTGGTACTTCTTCCTGCTTGGGGTTCAACTCAGAGAAAACACAGTGGCCATGCGGCTGGATCAGTAGACAAAAATACAACCTCCTTCTTCCCGCAAGGTTTAAGGCCAAAAATAGCTCATTGTAGACTACTAGGTACCCAAAATGCAGAAAGACAATCAAGACTTTAAAAAGACAGAGGAAGAACTGTTAAAAGATTTACAAAATTTTGTCCTGGTGACACCCACTTCTCTATCACATTTTCTCCCAATTACATTCTAAAAAAGGGCTCTAAAACTCTGCCTTTTATTTATAACCTTATCAAAGTAGGTAGAGTTAGAATGCTTCCCTAATAACATTCTAATTAATTTCTTGATAACCTGCAAGTCTCCTGTTCTAGAAGATACTCAGGCTTGAGTGGTGATCTAAGCAGTAAGACCTTCCAACTTCAGGTACTGGCAACTTCAGAGTAAAAGCAAAGTGCCTTTTCTTCTGTTTCAGAACATTCTTCTATAAAAATGTCATGCCTCAGGTAGATCAAAGTTTATTTTAATGCATTTCATAGCAGATGGGAGTTTAGATATTTACTGAGAGCAGAAACAGGAAGCTTAGTCCAAGATACAAAGCATATAAAGAGGGCATAGCAATGTAACCCTTCTGGCCTACCACGAAGCAAAAGTATCTTCGGTGCCAGTTAAATTAATTTGGAGCAATACAGTTGAAGCTCACAATTGCTCATAATACAACAGAATAACTTCCATTAATTTTTCCAGGAATAGGAGAGGATGAAACATCAGCTTTTCTCAGGATCAAGTGTGATGTACAACAGAGAAGGGAAAGTCAACCTAGCTTAAACAGAAGCTGCCCTTTCTGTTCTTAATGTCTCTACAAAGCTGTATTTCCTATGCTTTGAAATTCCAGTTTTCAGTAAGTGCCTTTTTTTTTTTTTTTTTTTTTTAATGTGCTATGATCTAGGAGGGAAAAAAACCCAGAAAACCTGTCCAGAAATGTTGCTAGACAGGCTACTTACCCCATACAGCTTCCAAGTAAGCCATGCCAGAGAGGATTGCCTAGCTTGTAATACAGTCAATTTGAATTTAGGTAAGTCAGTGTCTTATAGGTTTGCATTTTAAGCAGCTTTGTACTTCTGCAAAAAAACTCCTTTACTTACAAGAGCTCTAAATTTGTGAAACAGTTTCACTCTTTGTGCTGTTATTGAGCTAAGACTTAAGTGCACTTTCATCAGACTTGCAATGAAAATTTGAGAAAAGACAAGGGCACAATTTGGTATTTCTTATGTTAGACAGCACCTATTTATGCAAGTGGTCCAGTCAAGAATTATCCAGAAAGAGTGTTGTACATTTTGAAATTTCACCTATACATTCAATGAGTGACATACCAACCCTTAGAAAGAAAACTTTCCAGCTTACTTTGTACTGGAGATGAGGTTTGTATCCCATTTCCCACATGACAATTTAAAGACCATATAAATGAAATGCAGATCTGGCATATAGAGGAAGACATAAAGAAGATGTTCAGAAACCTACATGGAAAGTTTAGATCTGCTTCTGGCAACAGTCCAGGTATCTTAGAACATCTTCCAGAAGAACAAGCAGTACTCCAATGCTGCTTTAAGGAGGACCAGTAAGATTAATCTTCAGCAAAGCAGTTAAGAGTTAGAAAGTTTCTTTAACATCAGTTTAAGACTGGATAAACAGTAGAGCAGGCTAATCAAGAAAGATGGAAAATTCCATTCTTTGGATTAAAAAGAAACAATTAAAATTAAACAACACCATAGATATCTATTAGGAATTATCTATACACATTTATAATTCTTCACTGCAGACAAATGTCCTAAGTCAGCTTTTCTGCCATCCTATGATCACAGTGTTGTTGAGGTCTGATTGTTTACATGGTCATTACTGTCAGGTTGCGTGATTTAATATTCATCCTCACACACGAAGGAACAGAGGGGCACATTGGCAGGTGGGGGAGCCCCAGTCGCCCCCTCAGACCAATGGAAACCGCTCACTGTGGAAGGAATCACTGCCTACAGGTGTGGCCTCATTATGGGATGCAGGGGAAGAACATTTCTGGATTGTACATGAGTTATAATACATCTGCTGAATACTTCAGAATTTAGCATCAGATCGAGGGCATGCACCTATCTAGAAGAGACAAGGGAATCTTTGGCAGCAGGCTGGCTGGTTTTGTAAGGTCTGCTTTAAACTGAAGGACTTGGGGGCTGGGGTCCACAGTGACCACACTCACACCATCACATCTAACTGGGGGATAAGCCAGGCCAACCAGAGCAGCGATACGTGTTCCTTAGCTGCCTCCCAAGATGAGAACCAGAAGGCCAGCCACCTCAGCGGGGTGTGTGGCTATTGTGGATCCTCTTGCATCCCTCCTGGGAAACCTGCGCACTCAACTACCTCTCTGAAATGCCCGTACACCAACACACCCAGCGTGGGGAACAGGAAGAATCAGAGCTGTGTGTGGTCACAGGGCTGTGATCTCATGGCAGTTAGAGAGACATGGTGGGACAGCTCGCATGACTGGAAGGCTGTCATGGATGCCTGTGTTCTTTTTAGGAAAGACAGGCCAGCAAGGTGAGGTGGTGGAATTGCTCTTTCTGTGAGGGAGCTCTTTATGTGTATCGAGCTCTGCCTAAGGGTGGATGCAGAATGAGTCCAGAGCTTATGAGTAAGGATTAAGGGATGGGCCAACATGGGTGACACTGTTGTGGGTGTTTATTAAGGCCACCTGATCAGGAAGAGAAAGTCAATGAGACCTTCTGCAGACAACTGGAGGTAGCGTGCCAGTCACAGGCCCAGGTTTTCATGAGGGACTTCAACCATCCTGATATCTGCTGGAAGAACAACACGGCAAGTCATACAGTCCAGGAGGTTCCTGCAGAGCACTGATGATAACTTTTTGACACAGGTGGTGGAGAAAGGAATGAGGTGCAGTGCACTGCTGGACCTTGTACTCACAAACAAAGAAGGACTGGTTGGGGATGTGAAGGTTGGGGGCAGTTTTGACTGCAGTGACCATGAGTTGGTGGAGCTCATGATCCTGCGTGGAGGAAGCAGGGCAGTGAGTAGGATTGCAACCCTGGACTTCAGCAGAGCTAACTTTGGCCTCTTGAAGGACCTACTTGAAGAAAGGTAGGGGGTCCCGGAGAGCTGGTTAATATTCAAGCATCACTCCCTCCAAGATCAAGATAGGTGCATCCTTATGGGTAAGAAATCCAGCAAAGATGTCTGGTGGACAGCACGTTGCCCATGAGCCAGCAGTGCGCCCTTGTGGCCGAGAAGGCCAATAGGATCCCGGAGTGTCTAAGGAGGAGCATGGCCAGCAAGTGGAGGGAGGTTATCCTCCCCTCTGCTCTGTCCTGGTGAGGCCACATGTGGAGTGCTGTGTCCTGTGCTGGGCTACAAAGATGACTGGGGGCTGAAGCATTTCCCTTTTGAGGAAAGGCTGAGAGAGCTGGGCCTGTTTAGCCTGGAGAAGAGAAGACTAAGAGGGAATCTTATCCACGTCTACAAATATCTTCAGGGTGAGTGTCAAATGGATGGGGCCAGGCTCTTTTCAGTAGTGCCCAGTGACAAGACAATACTTCAACACAGGAATTCCCATCTGAATATGAAGAACAGCTTTATTACCTTGAGGATGACAAGCGAGCACTGGAACAGGCTGCCCAGAGAGGTTGTGAAGTCTCCTCTGAAGACATTTAAAGCCAGCTTGGACGCAATTTCTGTGTGACCTGCTCTAGGTGAACCTGCTTTAGCAGGGGGTTAGACTAGATGATCTCCAGAGGTCCCTTCCAAGCCTGATCATTCTGTGATCCTGTGATCTGCATTAAAACTGGCTCCTAACACCCTGAATTTTTTGATGTGTCTTCTCCCTGGAATTTGTTAAGCAATTCACTTTGTTGCTAGCTCTCAAGATCTTACCTCAGACGTTCTGCAGTTTAGTGTTTTTATTTGAACTGAGCTACACACTTATAGCAGAAACTCAGGTTTTGGTTAAAAATATATAAAGTTAGTTTCATCTTTCAAGCCTGAAAATATGAGTAAAAAATTAAAGAACTCAGAAAACAAAGGAAAGTCCTGAGGATATTTAATACCTTCTGAAAACTTAGAACTTAATATTCCAAAGTCACCCATGAGCTTGGCACATGTGGGGCTGGTGATTATCTACCTCTTAATTTTAAGTGTTGAACCTTTTCTGAACACCTGACCATTTTTTTTCCCAAAATTGCCAAGAGCTTGTAACCACTGTCCTGCTGCAAATTGATTCCTCAGTGAAAATCTCCAGTTCTGCATAATGAAAATAGGACAACACTGGAAAGCATGGAAGGAGATTGCAGGGTTTATAAACCTATTATTTAGGACTGTTATTCTTTGTGATTGATAGTCTATTTACTTAATTAAATAGGCCTGCAGTCTTTAGCTCACTTAACCTTACTCTGACACACTGTAGTGCTAACTTCCGTCGCTTCCTCACAGTAATGACCTTGCTGGTTTTGCTATTCAAAGCAGCAGTGCTCTGTCTTACATGAGTTTTCACGTGGGATTCATCCCTGCCTTTAAGGCTTTACAAAAATTTGCTACCCAGGAGTGCTCATTGGAGCTGTGTGCCTTTTAAACGTCTGCAGTTAGGCTGTCCTAAGGAAAGCATCTCTAGGTAGTCAGAATTATTTCCACATGGCATGTACGGTAGAGATCTAGGCAAGGGATTTTCAAAGGCACTAAAGACAAGCCAGGGGCCTAAAACTTTCCCAAAGAAAAGTCACTGACAATTAGATGTCTGACAGACACAGCAGGCATTGAAAATCCTCTTCAGTCCTGTCTTAAATTGTCTTCTAATTTTCCACTTCAGAAGTTCAAAGTATGGCAAAAGTCTGTTTCCTTGTGAGTCAAACTAGGTTCAATTGAAGCAGCTTTTTTATTATTCTTCAGATGGAAATATTTGTCACTGTTTGCTTCTAAAAATAGACACACCCACCACAGTGTCTCTAGGAACAAGTATACAGAACGAATACACAAAAAATTGTTAAGATAATGAACAGCGGCATAAAAGGAGATGCGTCCTGCTACTGAACCTTCAAGCCAGAGATCAAGTGTACAAGTAGGAAAAACTGAAAACTAAAGACTAATCCTCAGAGTAAAGCGGGAATTGAAATGTTACAAAACTTCTGGTTTAGGCACCATAAGGAAGGACAGGTGACTTCAGTTCATTGATGTGACAAAGGGTAAGTACAAACTGAGCCCCAGAAGTTCCCTGACACTGAGAATTAAACCTAAAAATTAAGAAGCCAGGCATGCATTTCAGATTTTAAGGAATATTTCTCTTTGTGTGTCCTCGCACATTTTATAAAACAAAACAGGCCCCAAGTGTTAGGCAAGAGTCTTTCTGCCAAGGTTGTATGGTAAATACATAGGTTTATCATGGACATATATCTGATATATCCTGAAGTCTGAAAAATAATCTAAAATCCCATTATCTTTTCCCAGCTGAAGCACAGAAGCCAAAGGCAAACTGAAGCCGAGTGAATTTCCACTGTAGCTCACTTAGGGCTGGTGGTCTTGCATGACAGGTCTGCCACATTCCTGCTGTTTTCAAAGTATGTCTCCCTTTGTCAAATCTCCATTGCCCAGAGCAGGAGCTTTATTATTTATAACAACTATTGGTGTCAGAATTATACTGCTTCCCATACTGCTTTACATGGGGTAAAGCTTCCTGTAAGAACGACTGTAACGAGTCTCACCCTTGAGCAAGGCACATGTGCCATTTCAGTACATCAGAGCAAGGCCCAGCAGGGGCAAGTTCAGTTGTTTTCCCTCTGTTTAGCATGTAGGGAATGTTGGGGACCATTGTTTTAATTAACTATGTAACATCGCTGACTGAGCTATCACATAACTCAGCTCTTGGTCTCATTATTGGAAAAAATTGCTGGGTTACTAGACAGCTATTGCTGACAACAGCACAAAAAGGTGCATTTGGCTATTCTTACCCCCACGAGCCCTGCAGAGTCTGAACCTCTATGAATATGTATGTGGTGGTTCCTGTTCCTCCTTTTACATCACTGAGAGGAGCCCTACAGTACCCTATAACTGGAAGGTAATGAACCTGTCACTCACACCTATAAGACTTACTGACAGCAGGGTTATTGCAGAAAGCACAGCCTGAGCTGCTGAGCCCCACAGAGGTACCACCAGGAGGGAGCCTACCTCAGCTCTGCCTGTGTGGTTTGCAGCCAGGAAGGCACTTCTTTCTCTGAAACTGAGACATGATAATACTGAGACTCGATGGAAAACAGACACCAGAATTAGGTGTCTATATGAGATGTTTGTCCAGCAGAGCCACACGCTCTGTTACAGAAAGCAGAGAAGCTATCAGTACAGCCAAGGGGGTCTCAAAGCACTTCAGCACATCATTTCCAAATTTCCTTGGAGAAAAGTATCAAGTGTAAGCAAGCATGTCACGTTCATGGGAGCTTTGCTGGTGTGATCTGGTGATAACCTTTGTAGCTCAGCTTTTGCCAAACAACGTAAACAGGGGTGGGGGTGGGGTTTCTACACAGCCATTTTAAGGCATCATTTACAATCAGAGTGTAACAGAGGACTTTTGATTGAATAGAATGGTTGCAACAGGGACAGGTAGCCTGTTCGCTAGACAGGCAGCCAACTCAAAACCCTACTCACACGACCACATGTAATTCAGGGTGTTGTGGTTTAACCCCAGCAGGCAACTAAGCACCACACAGCTGCCTGGCTGCTTGCTCACTCCTCCTGTGGTGGGATGCAGAAAAGAATCAGAAAGGTAACAGTGAGAAAACTCCTGGGTTGAGATAAAGACAGTTTAATGTAAAGCAAAAGCCAAGCACGCAAGCAAAGCAAAATAAGGAATTCATTCACCACTTCTCATCACTGGGCAGGTGTTCAGCCATTTCCAGGAAAACAGGGCTCTGTCATCTTTGATGGTTACTTAGGAAGACAAATGCCATTGCTCCAAATGACCCCACTTCTTCCTCCAGCTTTATGGTATGGGATGTCCCTTTGGTTAGCTGGGGTCAGCTGTCCCAGCTGTGTCTTATCCCAACTTCTTGTGCACCATGTCATGGATGGAGTGACGCACTTCACTCATAAGAGAGAAGCAGCAATATGTTTATTGGTATAAAAAAGTAATTTACCAAAGTTTGATAGTAAATGCAACAGTGACTAACAAAATCTGATGGCAAGGTACACCCAATTATTTACTGCACAGAGGACAGGGTCAGAAAAAAACTGTCAGGGAGACCCTCCTGTTGAGTTATGAGGTTCGGAAAGGACACCCTTGTGTTCTAAAGTCCTCCCCAGAGGGGAATTTAGCTGCTTCAAGTTCCAAATGTAGTCTTATACTTGGTCAATGGTTTGTATCTAAAGGATTACACATGCACAATCAGCCCTTTATACCACTTAGCTAAGATTTCAAAGTTTAGCACGCTATTATTCATTTACTCAGAATCTGTTTTGGCAAGGAATCTCTCAGCCTCCAGGAGCAACCTTGAGAGGTGTCCCTGCTCAAGGGGAGACCCTGACATGCAGCCCGCTGCTGTGCAGGAGAGCTCAGTGGGCTCTGGGCTGTCCACTATTTATGGAGTGAGATGATTGACTCGTAGTCATATTTGCACACTGACTACAGAAGTTAGTTTCTTTCACACTTAGCTTGAGTCAGACCTTGACCAGCATGGTTAGGTGGGCACATTGTTCAAAGTAGCCCTTGGCTACTGTTATCTGTCTTCCCTGAATCTACTTTGAGTGGGACACAGCAAATCACCACCAGATGCAGGCATGCTGATCCCCACTGGTGGTTATCACTTGAGCACTGTAATGAAAAAAGGTCAGGATCTGTAGGGGTGTGGGGGAACACCCGGCCACACACACACAGCCCATTCACTGGTGGGGTGGGGTGATGAGCACAAAAGGCCTTGACTCTGTGCAAGCACTGCTGGGCAATAACAAATAGATCTCTGTGTTTTCAATACTGTTTCCAGCACAAATCCAAAAAACAGCCCCATAGTAGCTACTGTGAAGAAAATTAACTCTATCTCAGCCAAAACCAGCATGCAGGCTCATTCTCACCCTTACCACAATTGAGGCAGTTGTGCCCATACTAACAAATCACCTCATTTACACAGACACTAGTCAATTTGTTACCCTAGGTGCCCTGAAACAGATGTAAACCTGCGTGACATTTAAACTGCTTCTGTCCAGTCCACAGCTCTAAAGATGCCAATTAAAAAGACAGCAGGGCATTAAAAAGATGTTGCTTTAGGCTGGTTGCAGTGAGAATTTGCTATTTGTTATTAAAGCTTTCCAACTGGTTGCTGGAAATGATTCCCCAACAAAATGCCAGAAGTTTCTTGAAATTATATTATAAGCCATAGATGACCAGGACTTTTCACGTGACACACAGGTACATTTTGTACCTAAGTCTTTTTGGGTTTCCTTTGCATTTAAATTTAGATTCCATTGTACCTTTGTATGTATTTCAATGGCTACGCAGATTTTCTAACAGCTTTCTCAGAATCACAAGCCAGGGGTTAAATACACAAATTTGCTTCGAATAACCATACTGTAACAGACTATGGAGATGAAAAAGACCTATTAGTTCACCTACTCCATTTTTCTGGCCACTACAGAATTGTTCCCTAAAGTGTATTTTGCAATACTTTGCCCAGACTACTTTATTTGCCCGAAGCGCTGAGCAGCTGACCACTGCTACTCTTGGGACATTTTACCACAGCTTAATGAACTTCACATTTAGGAAATGTTTTTCCAGACATTCAGTCTTGTAGGATTTTTTTCCCCTTTTTTAATGTTGTCTGTTTATAACATACCTCCCATAACTAATTGAAAAGTTTACCTAAATTATATTCTTACTAAATGTGAAAAGCATTCCCAACTAGATAAACAGTATATTTCCTTCTGCCACAGACTCACCAAAAATCACATTTCCCTTTTCAGTGGCTGGTCAATTTTAAATATAAGAATCTACTGTTACCAGAAATTCTTGGGCAATTCTTTTGGCTGATAGTGCATGAGTTTTTCAGATATATTAGATGGCCAGAAACTCAAAAAAAAGGTCTCTGGTACCTAAGTAGCATTTAGGGAGAATGCACTTGGGAAAGTCCTAAAAGGAAATCCTGAAAGCTTCTGGCTCAGCTGCTGTGTAAACCTGAAGCCACAATCTTTGTAGCAGTGTCTCATCCAGCCTAAAATGTCTCTTCCTGAACGAAAAAATCTTAAAGTAGGTCTGTCAATTTAATTTCAGGTCTGAATTGTCTCAAAATGGAAGTGTTTGAATCTAGGATTTTAGTTCATATCTATCTGTAAAGTTAGAGAAAAGTTTTATAGTTTGTCTACATTTTCATCAGGGAAGTCTCTGCATTTCTTAAACTCTCACCTAAAGTTGCTCTGTCACTTCAGACCTGGCACACCAAAAATGATAAATAAGGGAGGGAGGGAGTGGGGACAATCCCTTCCACTTTGGCAAAATTCGTTGTGTGATATTCTCCAGTGGAACACACGTTTTAAGCCAACAGTGCAGGAAACAATACTGAAATATATATGACATGTGAAAAGCAAACCAAACACAAATAACAGTGATCCCCAGGAAACTGAAATAAAAGGAAAAACAACAAAAAACCAACAACAAACTCATGTGTCTGAGTGGTATGTTACCCTAGAACCCTAACAACTGCAGCTGCTGCTGCCCACCCTGTGTGTGCCCACTGTGGTTGAAGGTTTTGCTTAGTCCCAGATCAAGCACCATATTTTCCCTCAAGTTTTTACTTCCCATGTGTTCTTAGAAAGCCGTATCCTGTTAAACTAGAACTGCAACTTTACATTCATCTAGAGCTAAAATTCAGATGCTTTAAAAAGGCAGGCATTACACAGCTGTTCTTTGCAACTTGCACTTCCCTTGTTACTTTTTATTTACTCACTTTTCTCCCTGTGTCACTGTGATAATACTCTCTTCGGGTTTTTTTTATCATTTTGCCAAATTTGGATCTTACTTTCCCTTCATCCCATACTGACTTGTCTGTAATTGATTGTTTAGTAGCACCGTGCACAAAGTGGCTCCTGAGCTCAGGTAGAGAAGTTAAACTAATTTGTGCTTTTAGGAAGAGATTGTTTGCATCTAAAGGATTTATACAATACCTCCAAGGGGTGCTTTTCTACAGCAGAAAAGTTTTTACACTGATTTTTTTCAAACAGATATCATAAGGCACAAAATGAAATACTATTTTTCTGGTGCACAAAGTACACACAAGACTGTATTCATGCTGGTGTTCAGCTTGCTTTCATTTTTTATTTTTTTTTTATTTATTTCATTAGAAACAGGATTTAATCATGGGATTTCCACACAGGACCACACTTGAGTCCCGTGAAAGAGCCATAAAAGAACTGATGGCAATTGAATTAGGATAAATATGTGCTGCAGAAGTCACAGCTGTGGAAGTGTCTTGCAACTGGAGTCTATTGGGCTGCACAATACAGAACTATGTGTTGGGTTGCCCCTGTTCACACCACAGCCTGGAGTAGGCAGGAGGACAGCTAGAGCCATAGATTTCTACACTAACATCTGAAGGTGATCCCAAACCATCAGTATCAAAGGCAGTACCACCATTTTCAGGCTGCATTAACAGGTATGGCTTTTCACCTGAGCTGTGCTGGAGGGAAGTTCAGCATCCCCTGCACAGATGATTTCTGTGCACAGAGGGAGCAGCAGTCATTGAGGGTTTGCTCCACAGCATACAGTGGAAAACACAGTGAAATCCTCAAGAATTTTTTTTCTTTAGCTTGTCTGTCCGAGGTAAACTACAGTATCCTCAAGAACTGTTAACCTCTGACAGAAAAGAGAAAGGTTACACAGTGAGCCGTCCTTTTTTATTTTTAGTAGACTTACTCATAGATGGAGAAAAGAGATGTCTGTATGTGGTATTGAGTCTTGCGGGCCTGGAAGCTTATCTGTATTTTTAGCTGCATCTAGTAGGCCTGATAAAAGCTATAACCACTCTCCCCAGACCTTGCACTGTTTACATCCTTAGATCTTCATGGCTATAGGACTGCTGCTACATCAACAACGTTATTATTGTCATTGCCAGATCACAGTTGGAGTAGCTTGAAAGTAAGTTCCACATCGATCTCACAAGCACCATGAAGACTGTCATTGCTCCTAATCAGGTTATATGTGAAACAACTGGAGAGGGCAAGTAATTGTACTAATCTCATGGCTGGTGTGCCATCATCAATTACTGAAGTTGTTAAAAGTGGATCAGATGTGTAGGTAGATGAACAAAGAATTCACAGTGCTAAATAGATTGGCTCTGCCTCTCCTGACAGAGAGAGATGTCTAATTGAAAATGCCCACATTGCTTGGTGGCCCTGCATGCATGGTTTCTGAGTACAGTTTGGTACTGGGGGAGCAGGGATGGTGGCACGGGGAGGGGTCAGTGGCTGCTGCTCAGCTTTTCTCCCCCCAGTGCTGCCTACCCTGCACTCACCCAGCTAACAGCACCACAGGATTTCCTACAGGCTCACTTGAACTCCCTGTCCAGTGGTAGGTATTAAATGCCGGCTGAAGAGGTTAAGTTAGGACAAGGGTTGCAGCCCCCTTTGATACTACCTACATACTACCCACACAGATGCTGAAAGACTTGTCTTTGTCAGCAAATGCTTATTTTGAAGATGTCCCTGTCATTGCAAAGCATTGCTTAATTCATCCTTTCGAAAGGGAAAAATATTTAGAGCAAAGTTGAAATGCCATAAAAAGCCTGCACAGATGGAAACTGCCTCTTTTTTCAGCTGTCCTCAGCTGAGCTTAAGTCTGCCTTGGGGACTGTCAGCATCTCCCAGAAACGTGATGCCGTAACTCAGGGGAAGTCCAAGGGAAGCTGATTTACAGAGAAAACGATGCAGGGGATTTTCTTGTTAAACAAAACATGTCCTCTTTAATAAGCACTCACCAGTGCAGGGTGAGGATGCAGATGAAGGGCCATCCAGCAGCTCAACACGCAGGGTCTGGGCAAGGGTGTAGAAGATCTGCATAGACTGTGTCACCTCTGTCTCTCTCACTTCAAGAAACATTTGGCCCTTGAAACAATGACTTTGATATGAGTGTTTCGCAATTCCACAAGAATCTGTATGTCCCATTGTGTTTTGCGCAATCAAGGAATGTTGCCTCTTTACGTTACTTTCCAGGTATTTTGCAGAAGACATGGAAATCCCCATTGTGACACATTAGTTCAGCAGCCAGCATGGGGAATGTGATTTGTGCCTCATTTTTCCTAAATTGTTCTCAGATAGTGAACATTTTTATAGGTAAACCACTTCCACCATTTCTTAATATATGTGAACAGAGCTGCCCAGAAGAATGTTTTGGCACATGTAGTAGCCCCTGATTTGTCTTCCTTAAAAGTCACTAACATTTCGGGAAGATGCTGCAGCTGAGCACACAAACTTCTACCCATTTGGCTAGCATATGATTTTATGAACAAGTACATGAAGTTACTTATTTTCCATTTTTCCCTTCAGATGCCATATCAGTGGAAGATTATGCCATATTTCACCTCAATGCTGCCATGGTGAACCTGTACATTCAACAGATTGCCAAGGAATTTCATAAAGTGGTTCAGTTTGCCAAAATAAACCTCAAACCTCCAAACAACACACAGCCGGGAAGTGTGAGTTTCTCATTGACCTTCAAAGAGAAATTTGTGTAAGCCTAAATCCTTTCAAAAGTCTTGCATTTGAACATGTCTTGGAGCGTGGGCCTCTACTCTTGTCCCATTGTCTTCTTGTCCCAACATACTTTCCATGAGTTTTTACTAAGAATGGGGCACTGATGCACATATTTATAGTCATCCAGAGCTACACCAGCCACATTTAGATTTACTGATTCAGAAATTCTGCCTTTGATGGCTTCTTTGGAAGTACTTGACCCTGTGGTAGGAAAGTAAAAAAACCCAAACAACCAAAACAGACAGGCTAGCCTAAAACCCAGTATTGCCCAGTAATTAACCAGCAGTCTATATTCATCCTTTCTCTGATATTGAGTCACTAGGTAATGCCATGTATTTTATCTGCTTAGAACCTATGTCCTCCATTTTAGAGAATAAGTGCAGGGAGCAGGACCTCCAGTATCCTTGTTTGTACAGTGCAATAAAGTCTCCAGATGCAAAATGCAACATGATTATTAAAAAAGACTATCTGGATTTCCTACTTATTAAGCATTCACAAAAACCTGACTTCTGGGAAACATCTGTCTACATTGACTTCAAGCTGTAATAAAATTGGTTCTGTACTAAAACTGGTTCTGTACTACTCACTAAGGCAATAGCCCCGCTGACCAACTGGACTGACTCATTTAAAAAACAGGTCCATATCATCTCATTAAGACTTTACATCACATAGGCCCTTTGTTACTCTCTGGGAAAACAGAGTGCAAAACTTAACTAAACCAGAACAGCTCCTGTAAACAACTGTTTTCCTTGTTTAAATTAAAGCCAATTGCATTTTTAAATATACAATTGAAAATTCATCCAAATTCTAACAAATGCCCCAATGTCTTGTATTCATACATAAATTATTTGGAACTAGCCAATCTGGCTGCTTCTAAGGAAAAAGTGCAGATCTAAAATTCATGTACTATGTTAGAGCAGCAAGTGAATTTTTATGACTGAAAACAGAGGTTTGTACTGGAAACTGCAACTCATTCTTTACTATGCCAGTGTGAGCATGCTGTTCTAATATGCACAGTAAAATGTTATAAAATAACAAGACTGAAAAGTTTATTGCAGCAACTGTGCATTAACAGGCAATAAAGCACACATCATTTATAGCAAATTCAGTCAGTTATAAATTTCAACACTTACTGGTATTTTATAGTACCTATAATGAACACAGAGCTGTGATTTGCATTCAGATTATGCATGTAAGAAGCAATTCAGGAAGCCATGCCGTGCTTTCATGAACACAAAGCATGGCTCTCTGTCGGCGGCTGTGTAGAAGTTGTACAAAGGGATGAGACAGAGTTCTTCCAGCACTTCCAGTAAAGCATAATTCCTCTCTCTGTTAACAGAATGCGTTGTACACCCTCACATTCATAACAGTTGTATCACAGCTGCTGCTGGAACAGCTTCTTGAAATAAAAAGTCAGTGCAAGTGAACGCAGATCTGCAGAACTGCTAATGAAAGGTAAGGTTGTGTCAAGCTATAGAGAAAGTATTAAACAAGATCTCAGCATACTACATTGACTCATCAATTCTCTGAATCTCCTGTTCCTTTCCCTGTGTACAAACTTGGAATTATACTTTGGTTCAGCTACAGGCTAGTGTCAATACTTGACTTTAGGTCGCTCAAAGTATTTGGGTGGTTGCTGTGGATGAGACTGTCCTCCAGCTCTGAGTCTACCATAGGATGTCAGCTCATTGCCAGTCTCAGAGGAAATAAAGGGTTTTTTGGACTACATCTGTACCACAAAACCAAGAAATGTCTTTTTATTTCCTGGAATCAAGCACACAGCACAGCTGTGTTCTAACCTCACCACGTGTGGAGGCTTGAGCACAAAACAGCTCCTGCTTCTTCTCTCCTGCTCCCAGGACACACATGCTATTCTCCATAGGCAAGGAGCCTGCCAGAAGGTGCTGGTCACTCTGAGTGGTTGTCGTCTACATAATTAGTAGAAAAATAGCAACCTATAGTCATGGTCTCCAAGAAATATGCAGTACTTCCTTTTGTAAGATTAATTTCTGCCTTTCATTCACTAAATGGATTTAAGTCTAATTCCAATAAATTAGGCACTAAGCTCTCTGTTTACTTGTACTAGAGCTGGCATGGATGGAGTTATTAAGTTCTGTGTTTTGGAACTGTTCCTTCACTTTTAGACTGTTTTTATCTTGACCTACCAGTTTTCTTACTCTTGCTCTTGCTATACTCTCCCCCAAGACATGGTGGGGTGGGCAGTCAGCAAGTAGCTGTGTAGGTTGCTTAGCTGCTGGCCAGGGTTAACCTACTGCACTGTACCCTGCATGACAGTAAAACTGGTTCTGAATTGATAAGCTGTGTTAGAGCTATAGCTGACCACTAACAACTACAGATTTTGCTGTATGTTGTCATCCATCTGGCTCATTTGAAAGACTTTGTGGTATGTGGACCCATTTTTCTTTAGCTTACATTAGCACAAATAATCAACAGAACCATGAAGAGCAGAGAAAATATGAATCCAGCATAAAAGCCGTTATTAACAATTATTGAACAGACTACTATGTTATACCATTCTTGATTTCGTACACATTCTGGAGTCTGGTTGTCTTTTTGGTTAAATAGTATCAGATGGTACAAAACTGTTATGGAGAACCAGGAGGATTGAATGTAGAAGGCTAGTAAGATTACCTGTACGTTGATACAGCAATTCTACACTTTACTTGTACAGACGACCTGTAGTGCATAAAAAAGTGAATCACATTTCCAAATTACATATACAAAAAGAAGGTATGCTGATGTATAATTAAATTTGTGCCAGTTTCCAGTGCTCTAAGAAGTCTTGGTGTACTGCCTAGATAGAGTAAGAGCAATGACAATCACTAACAAACACTCCTTATACCTTATTCTCAGTACTCAAACAGCTTAACATAAACCTGGGAGGTGTTACTGAAGATAATGAAGGCTTCAGGGATGTAGAAATGTAACATTATAATATATAAAGTGAAGTTTCCTTACTGGAGTGGTGTTCGTTTGCATAGGAAATGGGAAAATATGGTGGGAGAAAGAAAACATTTCAGAAATAGTGCAGAAAAAACCCTCATCTAAGCTTGACAGATTTCTGACCAGCTCAGGACCACTGCTTTTGCCACTGCCAAATCTAAGAGCCAGTCAGAGGTTTTGGACTCTGACACATCACTTGTGAATATCTGTTAAAGTCTTAACAAGTTACCACCTGATAAGTGAATTTCTGCAACTGAGCATGTGCACGCTGTTCTAGTAGCAATGTGGAATGCATTTTTTAATTTCTATGTAAAAGAGAATATATAAATGGTGTCTGAAATGTATGCAAAACATGATTTCAGTGATTCTGACTTCAGTATAGGAATTTAATCTTCTCTTCTTACTAGATACTTGTAAGTGAGCTTGCTGGAAAATTAATAGTAAAAAAAAAGATTAAGGTTTTGTGGAAAGATGGGTCAGCTGAAACTTGTGTACACCCAGAGGAAATTGATGGCAATAATCAGAATTCAAGTAAACTAAGTTTACAATAAAAATGTGTGCACATAAGTCCCTACCTGTTTTATTAGAAAGTATAATCAAACTTTTGAAGTTCAACAAAACTTTCACATGATTAAGATAAAACACTGACAGAGCATGGACTAGTGGAGAAAAACAGTGATGAAATTGTCTTTCATTTTGACATATGAACACATTTTGTTTAGTGCTTCACTCCCCTCCATAGCTGTAAAGAACTAGGTTCTTTTGGATTTGTTCTGATATGCACATCCTAATAAAACTAAGAACACTTACTGAACTGAAGAGGTGAAACAATTGCAAATAATGAATACTTGACTATTATTTTTTCCCTGTTAGAACTGCCTAATGGATAGCCTGGCTGACCAACATAGTCCTGTAAATAGACGCTCCTCTTGTTGCTAGAATTAAAATTATTTCCCCATGATTTCATGTTTTCTGTGGAGCAGGGTCACTGAGACATCACACATTATTGTCTGGCTGCAATCTATCATCATTTGCAATGATTCCAACATTTTAAATAAACACTATCAACTGTTCAGTTTCTTGAGTTTGCAATTATATGTAACTAATCCCTGGCTGTTGGTGTATTTAGATGACAGCATTGCCAGCTCAACCATGCACACAACGTATATGAGAGTACTCAGGGCTCTCTGCTGTGGATCAGGCTGCCCCACATCATTTAACCCGGAGCAGTGTGATACAAATCATGAAATCCCTGATCTTCCCTGGCCAGGCACTGGGCATAGGTTAAATGCAAGAAGTACTGACAGAGCTATTGAAGAGGGGTAAAAATCTCATTTAACATCCAACAACTGAACTTTAGTACAATCATTTGGTTGGAAGGACAGAATTTGACTCATCATGAGGGATTTGACTTCTCAGCCACAAGTGCACAGTGAACAGGTATTTGCTTTTCACAATCAGCCTGCTTCTCTTACCTTCTCTGAATAGTCTGGAAGTACTTCTAAGGAGCAATTCATAATATTTTCAGTTTTCTGTCTTCATTAGGAGACCAACTGAATTTCCAAACCTGGAAAGGAAAAATGGCTTTGCAATGTAATGCCAAAGGGAATTGCTGCACATTGAAGATGTAGAGAAAAGATGGACACTGCCATACATACTGGGATCAGTGACTCATACAGTTTACAGGATAATACATATTGCTAGGTGTAAGCGCTAGTTAAAGCTGTTCCAGCTTGATGCAATGCTAACAATACAGATGCAGGAACCACTGGTTAAAATCACAGGCACATGTATAAAAGGTGATAAAGTGGAGGTGACTTGAATAGATGATATCTACTGGTCATGGACCTTCATATATTTTATGGACTGCTGGTTTCAGTTCCTTCAGGAACCTTTTAGTGCTTGGACCAGTGTTAAGAGGGTCATAGGGATTTGGCTAACCCAGCTTTACACCAGCTGCTGGAATGACTCATTGCAGATTTTCCCTTTTGGAGAAAATAAATGTCTCAAACTAAAAATAGTTGTTTCATTTTGATAATGCTTTTGGTCATTTTTTTCTCTCAGAGCTGAAAAACCCTATTTTTCTCTATAAACACACATTTTTAAGAAACTATGTGTAAGGTTAAAGATTTCAAGATTCTTGCTAAATCACTTATTTTCTTCAGGCATGTGTCATTTAACTTCACTACAACAGTCTTACTCCATGCCATTAAATATTATCTCAAGGTTTTCACTATAATAGGATTTGGCAAGTTGATGTTCAGCATCCTAAGTCCCAGTCTGAACTGAATATCAATATTCAGAACTTTGGGGAAACTTATGGAGCACATCAGCCTTTAAGGGGTGCTTTTAAAGAAAAGAGCACAAACATTTTATGTGCACATTTTCAACCTTTATGGATCTAAAAATATCATGCAGAAAGACAAAAACAATTATGGTCATTGTATGCAGGTCAGCGTTGGTAAGAGTCGAATCACAGTCTAATTGCTCTAATTTGTTTCCTTTGAGCTAGGTTTGTAGGGTTGTTACAGTAAGGTCAGGTTATATTCCATACTGGAGAGCTTCAGCCAGTTTTTCTCCAGAAATGGCAACACAGGGATTGAGCAAACCGCACACCTTTCATATTTTGTAAGAAACAGCAACTCTTGCCTCCATATGTAATGTTCAGCCCATTATTGTTATGCCATGAAACTGTAATATTTTAATGGAAACTGGAGATAGGTTTGAAGTCTCATGTATTTTTCAACATATTGAAATGTGTCTCAGCATATTTTACTAGCATATGGCATTGTCATGCTCCATCAGGTGAAGAACAAGAAGCAAGGGGACATACTTTCCTCCTACAAGCACTGTAGTAACAACTGCTAAAATCGGAATGAGAGGCACTAATTGCATTGAGACTAGCCCTATTTATCAATGCTTGATTTGCTGCAGAATCACACTACCCCTCTCTCCCCAAAATCCAGTTATTCATTCTAAAATGCCGTTTAAAACCTAGTCATGTACTAAGCATGGTCAGACCTTTAACTTCAGTGTGAGTGAGAATTGCACCAAGATACTCAGTACAATTTTTTCCTACATGCTACCATATGACTTGTGTTGATTTCTTTTTTATTCCTCAAACACAGAAGCATGAGACATCATGTCATGTTTAATATTTATAGGTAATTATAAAAGCTCTTTTCTATCACCAGGGAAGACTTACCTAGGTCAATTGATCTAAACCATCATTTTAATCAGATTTTGCCTCTTCAGCATAGCCTCTAAAATATATTTATTTGCCATCTAGTGCAACTTCAATGACATATTTTATATTTTTTGCTGAGTAAAATGGTATATTGTCTTCATATATATTTATTTGTGAAAGTGAGTAAGTTGACATACATTGTTAGAAACTTGATTTTTCTACTGATATTCTAGAGACTGAAGAGTGGTGCATTCCTTGCTCATGATTCAATTTGAAAGTCGTCCTCACACTCTATTAGGCTGAAAACTGCAACTGAACTGAAAACAACCAAAACAGAGTTGTTGCATTTTTTAAAATTAATTTATGGGGTTTTTTCCTCTGCCATAGCCATCACATCTGAAAACATATTTAGAATATCACATATATCCATGCTTGAATAACAGTTATCAGAATTAACAGAATTTAAAAAGTTTTGGCCAGTCATCCTTGGCCAGAATTTCAATATAGTTAGATGCTCAGATATGCATATATACATTTATGTAGCCATACTGAACAGCTAACTATATATTTGGATATCTAAACAAGTTTGAAAACATAACCCTATGACCTTTCAATCTTTGTAATGAGGACTTCACAATCTTTCTAACTTCTTTTTTCCCCCACAAGGTAGGAAAAAAGTAAACTTTAAATGTTTCAGTTACAGCTTGGTCTTTTTATTTCAAATGAAAAGCTATAAATGAATTAATCACTTTCATTGTGGCAGAGAGCTAGACTGATAGAACATGTAAATAAACAAAGAACTTCCTTTCATAGCACAAACAGACTGAGCTTTGGAAAAAATTAATACTAGCAGCATGATTCTAAAAATTTGCAAAGGGGTCAGTTGACCTTTAGAAAATTGAGATGTTTCCCAGTTCTTCACAAAAATAGAAGCAGGAACACTCTTGGATTCATTAAATTTTGAGATTGCTATGATACAGCATTAAAAGAATACAAGTATGACAAGTATCTATTAGAACAATGCAACCCTTAGTATAGTTTAACTTCAAGTTTCATTTGCAGAACTGTAGTTCTACAAACTGTATTAAATAAGATGGATTTGTTTTATTGTTAACCAAGGACACATCTGAAAACTTCAAGGGAAAATTTCTGGTATTGTCCTAGAAACAGGACATTTCAATAGGGTGGGACAACTCCCAGTGTCAGTACAGGCTGGCAGAAAATGGATTGAGAGCAACCCTGAGGACCACGACTTGGAGGTGCCGGTAGATGAGAAGGTCAACATGGCCTGACAATGTGCGCTTATAGCCCAGAAGGACAACAGAATCCTGGACTGCATCAAAAGAAGCATGGCCAGCAGGCCAAGGGAGGTGATCCTGCCCCTCGGCTCCACTCTCGTGACGCCCCACCTGGAGTGCTGCATTCAGCTCTGGGGCTCTCAACTTAAGAAAGACATGGACCTCTTGGAGTGAGTCCAGAGAAGGGCCACAAAGATGGTCAGAGGCTGGAGCACCTCTCCTATGAAGACAGGCTGAGAGAGTTGGAGTTGTTCAGCCTGCAGAAGAGAAGGGAGACCTTAGATCAGCCTGACAGTACCTAAAGGGGCTTACAGGAAAGCTGGAGAGGGACTTTTTACAAGGGTGTATAGTGATAGGACAAGGGACAATGGCTTTAAACTGAAAGAGGGTGGGTTTAGATTAGATACGAGGAAGAAATTATTTACTGTGAGGGCGGTGAGGCACTGGCACAGGTTGCCCAGAGAAGCCGTGTGAATACTTAAGTGATTGTGAAGTGTTTAACTCATCTGTTAGCAGGAAGGTTTTAACATAACATTCCCCTGAACTGACTGATGACTTCAACTGCTATTGAGAAAAATAGTGTCATTCTTCCATGTTTCACTCCTAGAGCTCTTACAGAACCGTGTACAGGACTGACGTTCTTGGTTATGTTAGCTGGATTTACTATCCACCTAAAGTATAAAACTAATATATTATATCTTATGTTAAAAAAGGCCATTTATTGTTTTTACCATATAAATAAATGATTTAGCACTTTCTCAGAGCCATCAGGCAAGCTGAATCACTTGCTATGATGGGTAATGCAAAATTGAATCTCTAAAGGCAGGTTTTTGTTTGTTTTTTCTTGAACGCAAGCAGGTTAGTATGGTGAGATGAAATTTAGGGTGCATAAAAAATGAATAATAACAAAACCCTCTTATTTCATAACAAAAATAAGTTGGTTTTTATTAACAGAATTCAGAACATTTCTCCCATAGGTTTATTTAATTTTTATGATGTTAATGTATTTCTATTTAATTTTGCATAGTTTCTTTTCTCATGTTTACCACTACAGATCCTCAATGTCTTCAGTCTGTTATATCATTACATATTATTTGTTATTCATATTCTCCTCCTCCAAAGAGCACTTGTAATTTTGCTTGGCTGGTGATTAGGCTACTGCCTAAGATACTGGTATGCATTTCTGTATGAGAAGACAAACCAAAATACATACACCTTTATTCTGATGCAAAAAGACAATAAGACTCCTGACAGTTCATGAAGAATACCTCACAGTACCGACACCCACTTCCCTTGTAGGACTGTCTTCCCTATTGTTCTCCATTGTGCCAGAAAAAATTAGCTACTGGCCAGAGCCATCATCTCTGTTCTTTGACTCCCTTTTCCTTTAACCCACAGACAGACCACTAGCTCCACCACAAGCCAATTCTGAAAGAACATACATTCTAGTGTTGCAATAGCCTTTCTTTGAGTGTGACGTTGGACTAGGTAACCCTTAATGGTCCTTTCCAACTATATTTGGAAGGCATGGAGCTGTTGGAGTGGGTCCAGAGAAGGGCCATGAAGATTATCAGAGGGATGGAACACCTCTCCTATGAAGAAAGTCTGAGACAGCTGGGGTTGTTTAGATTGCAGAAAAGAAGGCTCTGGGGAGACCTTACTATGCCCTTTCAATACTTAAAGGGGACTTATAGGAAAGATGGAGACAGACTTTATAATTGGGCCTGTAACATTAGGACATGAGGTAATGGTGTAGATTCAGACTAGATATAAGAAATAAATTTTTTGCAACGAGAGTGATACAACACTGGGGCAGGTTGCCCAGAGAGGTTGTTGATGCTCCATCCCCAGAAACATTCAGGGTCAGGTTGGATGGGGCTTTAAGCAATCTGATCTAGTTGAAGGTGTTCCTGTGAATTGCCAGGTGGCTGGACTAGATGACCTTTAGAGGTCACTTCCAACTCAAACCATGCCGTGATTCTATATTTCCATGATTGTATATATTACATGTATAAGGAGATTAAGTATCATAGAGATATGTGCTCGAGTGCTCTATGCTGGATCATTATTGAGTGGCATGCAATGGAGCTATTTATTTAGCTAGCTAAAAGTGACAGAAATTTAGATACAAGTGCTACTTTGGGGGAATTTAACATTAAGAAGAAAATTAAGACTGTTCCCTGACTACAGATTTTTTCGTCAGCCGTAGGGCCCTGTCCTCAGCCAATGACTGCAGCTCATTTAACACGCACTCTGGTTTATCAGGTTCATCTCCTACAGCCTGTTTTTCATCTCCAAACTGGTATGTCTTTGATAATCACAATAGAAATAAGACCACATGTAATGGACAGGTGCAAATTAAAGATCAACATAGATAGTGCAAGTAGCATAATTATGTAGATCATTCAGAACTGAAAAGTCAAAAGACAAAGAGGCTACTGCTCAAATCCAGAAAGCGCTATATATGTGTATGTAGGCTGAGAAACAAAACATTTTTGTCTTTGCAATTTTCACTCCATTCTTTTGTAGCAAAGCATTAGAGTCTTATGCTGAAGCAGTAACATGTACAAGCTGTGTGTGTAACTCTGCAAGTCATCAAATATCAAAGATGCTAATTATTCACACAAATTTATCCCACCAGCAAAAGACGTATTGACACAAAAACTTTAAAACTGTATCAGAGACAAATCATTTTACTTGTGTACAGGCTTATCCATGAACAATTTTATTATACTATAGATCTCCAGTTTTGAAAATTTTCAAAAATCTGCTCCATCCTATCTCATTAAACACAACTGATATAATAAAAAAACCCAACCCAAGTCAAGTAGCATTATGAATGTCCTTTTCATTTATGCCTCATCCTCACCAAAGAATCGTTGAGCAATTATTCCTGAAGCTGAAACAGAACAAGGTCTTAAAATAAAAGATTAGTCAGGATGAGTTTGGTACAATGCTCTGGGTGATGCTCTGTTTAGAAAGGAATGTACTCTGAATAATTAGAAAAGATAAGGTGGGCACCTAAGGAGACCATCAAGTCAGGAAATAGTTGAACAAAGAAAATTGAAAGGTCTACTCCACCTAGATCCCACCTATTGTGAATGGAATGATTAGGTGTCAAAATCAAATGAGTATGTATGTAAAGATGCTGTGTAACCTCTCAGGAAAACTGTATAAAATACCTAACTTTTCACTGAAAACTTTGGAGCTTGTTTGTCCAGTGCGAACCAGCTAGCTCCCCAACGTTGCACAAAATAAATACCTTTGCTGCTTAAAGACAAAATTAGTCTCTGAGCAGTTACTCTGTGCCATTTTGGCATCAAAGTGATCAACCAATCAGTCTCAGAACAGCATTTTTACAAGCATGAGTAACATTTATCAGGACAAGCAACTTTGCTCAGTAAACTTTCTCATGTTGTGTAAAAGTATTGGTGTTGGATACTTGATGGTCTTTTAAAACAATTCATAAAAGCTTAAGGACAGTTGCACTCCGAAGGAGTGTTCCCATAGGTCTTATAGAAACAAGAACTGGAATAATACACACCTATTAAAATGTAATTTGCTGACACCCTTTCAAGCAACAGTGCTGCATTTACATACAGAAACTTTCCAGAGGGCTCCCGAGACTTCAGAAGAATGTTGTCTCTACTGACATTTTTATGTAGTATCAGAAACCAAATTCACCTGCAAACTCATCATTTGAGAATCCTGAGGCTGTAAGGTGGGCTCCAGATGCCAGATTAATTGCTTAGGGTAGCTTGAGGGCAGTTCAGTTATAACTGCATGTCATGGGCTAGGTGGCCCTGCCCAGGGACTCATTTTGGCCTCAGCAGCACCAGACTGGCAATACTTCCTCAAGGTAAGGCTCACTATTTCAGAGTTCCAATGACTCTAGCAGAGCTTTTACTGTTTTATGATTTTCACACTAAAGGGTACAAATACTGTACAAATAATGGGTACAAATAATGGGTACAAATACATTGTAATCCTTAATTAGTGTCTCGGAAATCCAAATTCTATTAGACTAGAGAGTCAAAGACTGCTGCTAATGCAAAAAGCATAAAATGTATATGAAGCATGCTAAAGAGGATGTGGAAATGCTAATACACTTAGACTTTTTTAAAAGGCTGCCACAGTTAAGATAAACAGCTAAAATTGTGTCCTAGCACCTGCTCAAAAAAGAAAGAAAAGGATGCCAAAAGAAGAATGAAAGGAAATGGCCATATGTGGCAAAGGGTTGAATTTGTGCTTGCACATCTAGAATAAACCACAAAAGAAGATTAAATGGGCTAGAGAACCACTGAAGACAAAATTTGGGTTGAAGGTCAAATTTAGTTTGTCAAGAGACAGATGATTAGTACATTCACTTATCACATTTGTAATAATGATCTTTTCTGTCAGTGATTAGACCATAAAAATTCCAATCTGCAGCTGTAATGAGATACTCACTTCTGTCTTAACAGCTGAAATTTGGACCAGATAAAGCCTTCATAAGCAGACCACCCATAAGTGTTTCTTAATTTTTAAACCTTATAGGAAGAACCTTATTAAAACTCTGTGTATTTACACAATTTCAAGGTTTATAGGTTTCTTTCATGAAGCATTTGTATTACTTATTTGACTCATTTAATGTTTCCGTAATTAGTACTTTCAGAAAAATCCTTGACCTTCAGAAAACCTTCACATGAATTTCCTAAGCAAAATTTGAGTCCTGTAGCTGAGTGAAAAATGAATTTGCTATTACTGGTAAGAGGCCGCAGACTTTGTATTAACCCAAGGATACAGATTCTCTGGACTTGTCTGCAATTCTCTTGGCTTGAGCTGATTTTAGCATGTCAGAGCTGTGACAGCAATTGTCTAGAGGTCAGATAGCTATATCCTAAATTGTTTTAGCTTTAGTTTAGCTGTGTGCAATTATACAGTGCAATGCTTACTGCTGATAGGTAATGATAACAAGTAGTTACCCTGTGTAGAGTGAATTGCCTATGATCCTAGTATAAAAATGTAGTGTAGTATAACAACAGATACCAAAAACCCCAGGACTGTAAACACAAATGGCAGTGGTCAATTACTGGGCACTGTAGGAATGCAATCATGTGTGTCTGGTAAAATGTTTTAAAGGATAATAAAAGAGAATAGAAAAGCAACCAAAATATGAAATTGGGAATCACTGGAGATAAGAGAAGCAAGCATATTGTTTTAGATCGTGTATAAAAATAATCCAAGCAGATCCCAGGTTGAGAAATGCCAGTGTCACACTCCTCCCTGCAAAGAACTTGGAACACTGCTCACTTCTTGAAAACGTCCACCATCACCCGGAGGGCACTGTGGCAAGGGGGAAGGGGGAGAAGGTGGGTGTGAGGAACAGCAGGGAAAAAGGATAGGTACCAGAAAGTTTGCATACATCAACCCTAACTGTATTGTTAACAGTGTTAGTACTATTGTAACTGAACCAAGAAGAACTTTAGGTTGTTCAGATTTTAATTAGACTAATGATGGATTCTCAGCTTCACCTAGAAAGCTTAGTCCTCGTCAATATTTTCAGTGTAACAGGATTAATTTTGGACAATTTGCTTTTCTTCTGTACTTCAGATTTCATCCTCTCCTTCTCTCTTCCATCTTTTCCCTTCAAAGTGTACAAAACTGAATACAAAACTTCGTAGAATATTCTCTTAATTCCTTTAGATAGTTTTTATTGTTTTCCAGTTATGCAATGTTGAAAAATGTCGAGAATACAGTAACATAGGTTTTAATGTTTGCTAAAAAATAACCCACAATACCCTAATAAACTGAAATCTTCAATTTCTTGTAGCATATTTTTGGAAAATAATTGTACCAACTTGACTGCTCCCCGAGCAGTTCCATAGTGTGTTGCATGACAAAAAGAATTACCGAAAGTGTAATTTAATCAGTTCATCATTTTATAAAAGCTAGTGTGATATGACTCTGTTTACCAACAAGCACATTGTTTGCATTCATGAGGAAGGCAATTAAATCACTGAAATGTCTGGCATATTGTTCCATTAAAATCTATGGAGTCAGAAGAAGGAATTCTGTAAAGTATCTCCATTTGTCCCATGGAGAATACACTGACACAGAGGCTGTCTCACCATGCCAAGAGAACACGACAGTTCTCTGCTGGTGGGCAGCCAAGAGCAGAGGGACTTCTCCCATGGCTAGACACCAACCCGATGTCTCCTACATTGTGCTGTGGCTGTTAATACTAGACGGAAAGTCAAGGCCAGGGCAGCCCTGTGTCAAAAAGTACTCGCGTCACTGCAGCTGCTGGCAGTGGTGAAGGAGGATGGAGAGAAGTCAGGCTATACAGACCTGTGCTAAGGACCAGCCTGGAGAGCAGCTAAACCAGAAACCAGATGTTGCGAAGGGAGCTTGCAGCCAGCTCTACACTCCTCCACAAAGTCTTAGTATCGTCCCCAGAGGTGCAGTCAAGAACTGAGTCCGAAGTCTGCTGCAGTGTGTTTCCTTGCCCAGGATATCAGCTCTTTCAGTTTGCGTAGTACCTTTTTTTCCCAAAACTACAAACACAGATTTCCTTAGGAGTCATGCTCAATAGGCGTTCTTGTTTGTATTATGCTGCACATGCATGGGACAGGAAGCCACAGCACTTCCAATGCATTGATAACAAAAAATAATAAAAAGATACATTTTGTGCAATGAGGTGTAACTTCGTACGTCAATGAGCAATTGTTACTAGACAAAAGCTTCACTTGACTCAAAAATTTTTACCATTCTTTGTACTTATGGGAAATAAATGTAATTTCCCTTACTTGAAACGGGTCTGTAAACACTGGGGGCATATTTGTAATGCCCAAACACAGGCTTAAACACTAACTGAGTTGCCCTGATGTGCTGTGGCCTCCAGACGCTGCCTGTACGCCTTACATTATGCCTGCAGCATACCTGCCGGGCCTGTGAAAGGGTCACAGACACCGTAAAGTATCTCATCTGGAAAGAGATGGGTTTCCATGGTTGGGAATGGCATCCTGCCCCACAGTCTGCCAACACCTTGCTCAGTGCAAAGAGAGGTCTCCTCTGTACTGTGATTTTCAGGTATATGAGAGCTATTTGGATTACCTGCCCCAGAAAAGTCTTGTGTGGAGTTAAGTAGTCCTTGCCTCCCCGTTGGAGGTTTCTTCCCATGCCATTACCTCACACAGGACACCAGTGTAAAGGAAAGATGTTGCCAAAAGATCTGTGTCAGTTTAGTTCCTTTGCTAATAACAGGAAGGATGAGGACTTGAGCCAACTACCGCTGAGTCAGAGTCTGGCCCACCCTGCTCCATGCTGTGCTCCTGCCCTTATCCATGCTGGAATCAAGGGAAACTTCTGTGTTCTGGGGCAAACAATTTAGTGACTGACGAAGTAACTCTGGGTTAATAGCTTCATCCCCAGTCCATGACTGTGAAGACCTATGGGGTACCCATTACTACTGAAGTCAGATCACTCCCAAAGCTCCCAGTGCCAGCCATCCTGTGGGTGACAGGACTGCATCCTCCTGAGACAACTCCAGGCCTTTAAGAAGCCAGAAGTGAATGACCACAATGAAGCAGAAGATGAGCAAAATCTTTATTAGAAGTGGGAGTGTAGAGAATTTTTATTCTGAGCAGTAAATACACAGAGAACAGAGAGCTAGCCAGTGAGGAACAGGACAGCTATTGCAAGGGTAGTAGGCTGTACAGAAAAAGGTCTGGAAACTTTGGAGAGAACAGCACAGGGGAGAAGATGGACAAACATACAAGGAGGGAGGAATGGAGTGAGAGGGGGGGAAAGAAGCTGTCCAGAGACAGCTATTAAACTACTTCAAGGTGACACCAAAGGTGTCCACCCAAACCCAAAGGTTCTTTCATCAAAGTTCCTCTCTTATTTTATGTTTTTTAAGCTAATGCCCCACACTGGTAGCACTGAGTCAGACACCTTAAACAGAGAAGTCAGTGTCTGTTGAACTATGTGATTATTTGATCTTCATAATGGAAGATTTTATCTGAAAAATAAAGTGGCTGAGTCTTTTTCTCTCCAAGTGTACCTGCACAGGACTGTACAAGTTTTGGATTGCCTTCTGCCTCTCAGAAAATATTTTCTTTGACATACTTTAAGATCCAAAGACTCTATCTGTAACTGAACAAGTAACTGAACAAAACTTTTATTAAAACATTGTTCAACCAAACTTCCTGGTATTTAACTCTGATCAGAGTTTTAGGAATCATCATCCTTATATCTGAAGCAAAAAAAGACAAGAACATTGCTTAAAACACTGGGCTGTAATTTCCCAAAACGAGTTGTATAGGAGAAGGTTTATTCCGCAAAACAAAATGACTTGTGGTTGGGAAAGCTAGGTCATAGCAACTAACAGAAGAGATACTGAGCACTGTTAATATATGTAATTAATGTCTAATTAATTTCAAAATAATATTATATGAAATCTGAAATACATATACAAGTCCCATCTTTTCCATCTACCCCTCAGCTGTAATTTTTTAAAGACAAGATTTGTCTCCGTATATTGCTCCTAACAAATTTTGGCAGCTGCTGTAATATAATCTATCATTACACAATGGAATATATAGAAAGGTGGGCAAGAAGACAAAGGAAAAATGGTCGGGTACTGAGATAGGATTGGAGATTAGGGGTGGTGAGGAATTAATCTCACCCAATATTCACTACATACAATGGAGATGTCTCCATTTGAGCGTGTCACTCAGTGTTGCCTCTACACGCAAAAGAGAGGAAGAGACACTCCAAGAAAGGTTAATCTCACTGCAATGAAAGCATTTATTGTAGGCAAATCTGAAAAACGGTTAATCTGACCTAATTTTCTACACTGACTACAAAAGGAGCCATCCCTGCAGGTGACTTCAGATTGAGAGGACTGTGGTTTAGACACCTAAAAGAGATCTCAGTCATGGTGACAATCCCCAACAGCTTTATGGCTAAATTTAGGTTAAAATTCTCATTAGTCTTCACTCACTTTTTGCAACACATTAATATCCCATATTAAAAATCCAGTGGCATTCTCACCTGATCATTCACATTCATTCATACCCTTTCCTATGCAGATCATTGTTATTAACCATAATTAGTATACAGGAAACAAAATGTTTGATGAGTTGTTTATAGATCAGCTTGTTTTCACATTTTTTTTTGCTTTGCCAGAGTAAAACAGACAAATGCTTCTAGCTTTTGAAGGAGTTCCCACGGAATCAGAGAGCACATTAATGGAAAATCATATGGCCTGTGTTACCAGTGAACATCAAAGTGAAATGCAGAAAGGGACATACTCCCAAGGTCACATGGAGGTACAAGAAGCCAAAGTCAGCAGGACAGTCCCCACTTCTTAGCAAAGTACATCTACCCCTCCCATTGTGCAACAAACAGCATTTGACATGTTTATTACTTCAGGAGTTTTCCCTTCCCTGACTTCTTTAGAAAGTGGTCAGACTTAGGAAAAAGTTATCCATCCCTTGGTTTTATGCCCGCTGCTTATGTGACTGAATGACCCAGTACTTCACAGAGAAACCCACATTTTTTCTACCGTGACAGTTTAATAATTATTCTTTTCAAAACAGGATGTTCTGCTCATTACCGCTCTGTGTGCTTAGACTGACTAAACCCAGCAGTGAGTTTCTGACTCACTGAGAGCTCTGCGAGACATTACTGTTTGGTTTAGTACAATGGAGCACCGTGCCACCAAAAAAGAGACCACCAGTTACTTGGTAAGCATTTGCCACTAAACTAAAGGCAAATATTTTCTGGATTAGTCTTTCAACAAATGTCACTGCCAGAAGAAAAGGGATAAAGTGGGAGGAACCTTTGTCCTTTGGGTGCTCAGGTACTCCAGATAGTTCAAATTGGAAGATCTTTCTTAAACACCAGTGCCCATTTACCACTTAAGAGAATTCAAAGTAATTAAGCAAACAATGAAGATATTCTTAATTTATATGATGATACCATTTAATCTCATCTGGGACTTGAATTGCTCTGTGCTAAGCTTTATACAGATGTATATATATACAGGTGTATATAAGACAAGACAGAGGAAGTCTGGCCTGCAGGCTGGATATTGTCCATGGCACTGGCTTATTTGGCCCTTGGCCTGCCTCTGACATATTTTCTTCCAAGCTCCAAGTGTAGTATAGTCATAAAGGTAGGTTCCATCACATGACATACTCTTTCATGGGACCAGAAATAGTTAAGAAGACATGCTACCTATGAGAAACTTCAGATGAAACCAAAATCAAGCTTTTTGCCAGGCTGTCACGTAAAACCAACCTGAGACATTGCATCGCTGCTTGTGCAGAGGATCATACCTCAGCAGTGTGTCCTTCCAGAGCAGGCCTGCAACCTCCTTGGTGACTGGTAGAGTGGTCCGCTCCATCCTCCGACTGCCTTGTCAGGGTAAATCTAACCTTGCATCCCTTGTGTGGGATTTGAAAAGAATGGAACTTGTTCTCTCACTTGGTGTTCTCTTCCGTCTCCCTTCCTCTTCTTTCATTGGGCCTGGTGTCAATGGCTAAATTTCAGTTTCCTTGATTATGGGTCAGTTTACATGGCACCAGGCCTGCTGGCAACAGATGGAGTCACCTGTCTCAAAGCAGGAAAAGGATCCTAGGTCAGGAGTTAGCAGGGCTTATTGAGAGAGCTTTAAACCAGACTTGAAGGTGGAGGGGAATAAAACCAAGTTTGTTAGAGATGAGCTTGGGAGTGGCGTGCCAGCACTGGAAGAGAGATCAATTGTACAACTGAAGTGCATCTATGCCAATGCCTGAAGCACGGGCAACAAACAGAAGGACCTGGAAGCCATCCTGCAGCAGGAAAACTTATTGTGCTTATTGTTCTCTACAACTACCTGACAGGAGGCCAGATAACCAGCCACAGGACAAGAGCAAATGGCCTCAAGTTGTGCCAGGGGAGGTTTAGATTGGATATTAGGAAACATTTCTTCACTGAAAGGGTGGTGAAGCATTGGAAGAGGCTGCCCAGGGAGGGGGTGGAATCACCATCCCTGGAGGTGTTTAAAAAAAGCCATAGATGCGGTGCTTAGGGACATGGTTTATTGGTGGACTTGGTAGTTAATGGTTAGGCTTGATGATCTCAAAGGTCTTTTCCAACCTAAATGATTCTATGAATCTGTGATTCTATGTGCCTACGAGTCTGATTCATTTAACAGAAATCCAACCTGAGGAACAACACTGATTCCAGCTACCCTGATTCACACTTCCCAAATCCCCAACACTTTGCTGAGTTCCTTTTCACTCTATGGGAGTTCCTCAGGTTTACATGCCTGCCATAGTCCTTATAGAGGACTTACAAGTACTTCTGGCTACAGGCTTTTTTTTTCAGATCACAACTTATCCATGACTGTTATAGCAATTTATAAGCAATTTATTGGAAATAATACCAACGTGCTTATGTTCTACTCAGTTTATAATCTCCATCTTGATAGAGGCTTCTCATAGAGATCACACATGCATATTAGTAAAATAAATGGAAGACTTGGCCCCTGAATTACTTTTCTAAACTGCTTTTCTATTGTCTCTCATCCCTCTTAAGCAGGGGATGATTGACTTTGGTGAATCCAGCCATTTCAGGCAGATCTACCCCTGGCCACATATATAAAGATGATGGCAGGGTATACTTCCAGAGTGCCAGATAGACTACATAGCCTGTCATTCATAAATCCTCATGAACAATGCTTTTAATTAGGTTCTTTCATGATAAAATAAAAGAAAAAATGAAGGCAAAGGAAAAAAAAGCTAAGTAGCTTTTCAGTCGTGCTTTGTCACCTGTTAGACATAGGCTAGACTTCTAGACTTTGCAGACTGTGTTTCTATGTGCACTGTTCCTGCTCAGAGTTGTGCAAGTTGACTATATTTTCCTGACAGAAGTGTCCTAGTGTACACTTGTTGTAGAGCTAAGCCTTCTCTGCAGCTCATCTTCCTCATACCACCTCTTATTTATTTCACCCTGCACTGCCAAAGTGGTAGGTATTTAGTGGATTTTGAGAATTTTTCCATGAATACAGGTCAGTCTCAAAAACTGAAGCTTCTGCTCTAATAATGGACAACATAAAACCCACAAATCATTCCTCACTTTAAAAATCTTCTGGTTTAAAACCCACTTTCTCAAACGCATTATTTTTATAGTTACAAGCTCAGGTAAGATGCTCAGGTAAAAAGTTCAGGACCACTCTAGTCCTGCATGCTTTAAAATACTCTTTTCAAATACCTTATAGTTATTAGTAGGGGATATTTTTTAGCCAGACATAACTTAATGTTTTAATGTTTTCACCTGATTACATCTTTATCAAGCTTTAAAGATCCAGATTGATATTTTCTGTTTCAGAATGAATGGATCTGTCAGTGTCCACAAAACATTGCCATTTCTTAGAGGACAAAGTCAAAGTCTTGTTCTGATCAATGCAGTTTCACCCCAAGATTTCTGATATTTTGTGTTAGACTTTTTGAAATGACAGTGTTAGGTAGGACAGGATTAATTGCCTCAGTTTTAAGAATGCATATTTTACAAATCTGGGGATGTAAAGGAAGGTGTAAAGACCGATGCATAGGGTGGTGAAGAACAAAATCAGCCAGTGCAGCATTATTCTTTCTCTGAAGTCTCTGTCCTTTATCCTTCCAATTTTCCTCTGCTGACCAGGTTGTGGCCTTTGTATGAATGCTCAGTGACCAAATGGGTTCAGCCAAAGGCCACCCTGGCTCAGGCACTGTCCCTCAGTATCAGTCCCTAGCTGACAGTGCATTTGGGTGAGGTGGAGTCTCTGTCTGTTCCCCACTGTCACTTCTTCAGCCAAATTCCAGCCCTTCTACTTGTCCCAAAGAGGTGATGAAGCTATTTAATTCATACATAGAGCTCTTAGGAAAAAGAAGAAAAGGAAGCTAAAAATTTGGGCATGAACTGAAAGTGAAGAGGGGAAGAAGAAAGGGAACTTCTAGGTAGGAACTGAGAAGGTAGAAGAAAATCTAGGCAGAAGCAGGGAGGAAAGATGCAAAAGTATTTAACTGCTGCAAAACTTGTCATTGAACTTGTAATTTTCAAATCTCCACACTCTCTTCTGTGCTCGAAGATTGTCAGCAATTTCACGGTAATATGCCTCTGTGGCAGACAGCCAAAACACTAGAAAATCACAGAAGGCTATTTCAATCTGCCAAAGTCAACCTTACTGATACCTCATCTATGGTCAGCATTGTCCCATGTGAGATTTTCTTTTTCTCTTTTTCCTTTTTTCTTTTACCTTTTTTTTTTTTTTTAAGGTAATTGCATTCAAAAAACATGAAAGCATTGCAAAGGGAGCCATTCAAATGTAAAATCTGAGTTCAGTCCTCATGCAGGCATTCAGACAGAAGACAGAAGAGAGTTGCAGGTTTCATAATCATAGTTTCCCCTGCAATATCCCTAACTGACTTTGTGCCTAGAATGAACTGTGCTGCCTGAATAGCAACTATGCATAATTTATCACATGCTTCCTCAGGAAAAGGTACACTGAATTCTTTACTGTAGAACTACCCAAAAATATATCTACAGTGGGGCTATTGCTACAGCATCTTAAACATGCAGCACTACATGTACCTTTGTCCACACAGAAAACTGTGTATGACTAAAGCTGAGTGAAACAAGAGAACAGAAATGGGGTGAGGGAAGAGCTTTTTTTATTCAACAACAGTGTATGATTTGTAGGTACAAAGTTTCTTCAGAAGTGATATTTTACAAATTTCAAAGGTTACAATGAGATTAATTTCTCACAAACGAACAATTCCCAGGTCATTACAAGAGTGGACATTATTATTAAACTCCCAACCTACTGAAACTTTTTATTCTTACCCAGGCAGACACCAGAATATAACTCTGTTTTAAAGGGGGTACAGAGGAATTCCATGTCCCTCTGACAGCACTAGATGAGAGGGAAGATCATGATCCCATGGTCTCCTGTCTCCTTTCTGAGTATTTTATGAGCAGAAGTTATAAACATTTTGCAGCGTCTCTGAAACAAGGATGACATAAAGCAGAAGTAATGTAATGAATGAATCAACACAGCTAGGATGTAAAAATGTTTAACCTAAATGGCTATAAAAGTTTTAACGACAATCAACACACAGTCAGCGTTGGGTGGTTTATCTAGGTTGCTGAGGACTAGCAGAAATATTTAGCCCAGCTCTCTAGAGCATAGCTGGAGACAAGGAACTGCAAGGACTTGCTACCTCTTATTTTCTTGTTAATGATGTTGAGTAAATATGTGCAAAATATTCTTTCCATATATTAGAAATTTGTGTTTGATTCCACACAAAATAAAATACAGATAAAAAAGCCATACAAACTTGAACAAGCTCCACCTAGATCTAGAAGAGGCAACTTGGTACCATGCGGGGCAAACACTAGAATAGATCTGCAGAAAGTAAGTGTGGGACCAGCATGACCTGTGAAAGCCAGACCTGTGCTGGTGCTGGACTTGCACCGTGTGCAGAGCAGCTTAGTGCACTTCAGCACCTCCTTCATGGAAATGCTGATGTTTGTCACACAGGGTGGATGTTTAACAGCTCAAGGTAGTAGCCAAGAAATCAGGCAGAAGGCAAGGTTAAATAAGGAAAATTAAAATCTAATTAAACATGTAAAATTAGAGCAGAGGTTAAGTTATTGTCACCTATTAAAGACAGAGGTGGAGCAATATGTATTGTCCTGAGGTCCTGACGTATACACTCCAGGACCAGAAAGGAGGTTTTGCCTTGGACTGGCTGTGGTCTGGTGCTGTGGACTGAAAGTCCCCACATATGATTGCCCCAGCTGTGTCTCAGGCATGCACCACCCTGTTCTGCCTCATCTCTGAGGGTTACAGGTCATCTCTCCACAACCGCTCTGCCCAGGGAGCCAAAGCATCAGTAATGGGCACAATCAGGAGGTTTTTACTTCAGAATCCAAACACACATGGTGACACAAGTATGTCTTTAAAAGGCTTCCTCAATGATGCCGGAAAAAAAGAATCCCCCAGAGCTGTAACTGTTTATCAGCAGCCTCTGTCACCCATTCAGGTTTCCTTACAAGAGACTATAAAGTACTACAGACACTGCTTGTGTGTATCACTTCTTGAATTGTCTTGGTTCAGCTCAGCAGTAACAATTATTAGCAAATATTTACTACCAAGATCAGTGATTTATTTACTAATTCAAAACATTCCATCAGCTTTTCCGCTAAGGAATTTTAAATGGATACCAAATCCTGCTCAATCACACCATCTTGAACTCCAAAAACCTGATTAATTATTATAATTAATACAAATTACAGGTTAAGTGATAGCCATCTGTCTTCACTCCCATTTTTTGTAAGCATTTCAGATCTGTAAATATCAGGCAGGGAAAACAACTGTTTAAGCTAAAGGCCATGCTGACACAAGGACAAATGGGTATAAATTGGCTATGAATAAATTTAGGCTGGAGATTGGGAAAAAAAAGTTAGGCATTACAGCACTGGGGATCTAAATGAGAATTTTTATTGGAGCAATGCAGGACTAGAAAAACCTAATTTTTAAGGCCAAGCCAGATAAATTTAAGAAATGTACAAAGCTATATGGAACTTGTTAGAGCATGGAAAAATATGTAACCCCTTCAGAGAATCTCTTCTGAAGCCATGTACACGACAGTGCAGCTACAGCCGGATCTCCATATGACCCAGGAGCAGGGAGACATCAAGCTCCAGATAACATTAAAGGTTTCTCAAATCAGACACCATTACTTGCTTCACTTTACCTGGCCTAGGTAAGATGACCTAGAATATACATCCACAATATTTTGTTAGAAGTTCAAAATATGTAAGCTTTGCTTGAAGCAGCAAACATATTTTTAAAATCTAGAAGGAAATGTTAGTGCAGGTGAGAGTACTTGTAACTTAGGTAAATCAAAACTAACTATTGCAGCTTTTGATGTTGAAATACTTCTTTTCTGTTGTTACCACTTTGGGGTTTCACTTTTTATCAGATTATTTATATTATATAGAGAGGCTAATATTATGCTGCACAATCCTTCCCATAACTTTATGGTACCTACTGAGATCTAAGAAGAAATTCAGTACACAAGGCACCAAGGAAAGGAAATCTTTCATGGGCCAGTGACAGATGAAAATATATACCCAATTCTGGAAAGCAAAAATTCCATTACATGGTTTAATTTAGGCAATGACTAGTGAAACAATGTAAGTTTTAAATATATTTGTGAAACTATTTCTTATGCTTTCCACAGCTTTTGTACATATCACAAATTCATAATAAAGATTATGTGGTTTACAGAGCATATATATTAAATTACCTCCAGTTCCAACCTCCCCTGCAATCTTTTCAGTCCCCATCTTTTTTTCTCTATTTGTATAATACATCTGTAATCTCCTATTTGCATTGCAATTTACTATTCAGCATAAGTAAAAGGATTGGACTTTCAACTTAAAAATGTTTAAATTACTTACTCCAAAAGAATTAGAATAACAGTTTTTTAACTGCTAGAAGCTTATTGAAAATAAATAAAATATTTTTTAATTAAAAAAATACATGAAGTTGCAGTTTGTCCTAGGGGATACAATACCAGTAAAGAAACTGAAGGATCATTTAGCTTAAGAACAGCTAGAAGAGAGCAGCTTTATTTGAATAGAACCTACTTTTTATTTTTGGGTGGCTGCAATTTCATTTTTGTCTAGTTTGCACACATTCAGGAGAATTCAAATTACTGATTCCAGTCTCCAATACCTGCAAAACAGAATACTTTTCAACGGGTGAAAAAGAGGGAAATATGATAGCCTGAACACTAACAGCATTTTCCAGAACTGTGAAACATACCCCAAAACACCAAACAAAGCAGAAGTGCAGATGCTTAGAGGCTATCTCCATTAATTTATTAACTCTTTAATGTTGAAGGCAAGAATATGGCTTTGTGAATCTATAATATAAGCAGTCAGCCTCAAAGTATGGGCCAGTTATACTTCATAGATTTGCTAAGAAATTTCATCAGCTTTACTAAAAAAAATAAATAAATAAATAAAAATTGTGGGGCTTATCTCACCTAATATTCCTCCAATTGGAAATGCTAGCTACATCTGAAACCTGTGTGCTGAGTAAGACTGAGCCATACACCTCCTCTCCTACTCTCTGAAGCTGACCTTGTGTCCCAGCTCCCCAGGGGATCTGGATGGCTGCCGTGCACTTCTGAGTCAGATGCCTTTTCTGGTGCAGTCCTGTGCGTGATCATCCGTTAGCTCCAGACAGCTCACTGCTCAATGTGTAAGAGTGCTGAATTGCTCCACTGAAGTACAAAGGCTCCCAGTGCAGTCAGCAGAGGCAAGTAAATGCTCCGCTCTGACCGCTACTGAGAGACCTTCAGGAGTGCCTGTGCCTCTCCAGGCTATGCAGGGAGTCTGGGCACGTACCTAAGTGCTTTGCATCACACCGGCAGGCTGTGAACTTGCTTGTAGGATATTGTAATGCCTGACTGACTTACAAACTTTATAACTATGGAACCACAGGCACAACGGTTTTGAACTGGGACTTCAAGATTGTGACCTTTGGGTCCATGGGAAGACTACTGAAAGCCAGCCATCAGGAGCACACGGCCTGTGAGAAAATGTTGAGAGACACAGGTTTGTTTAGTCTGTAAAGAGGTGGTCTGCAGCAAACATGCGCATGGGAATTATGTATGCTCGAGGCATGCTCTTCTTGATCATGGTACATGGTACACATATACAAGGAGCAACAGACACATTTTGTGGCTTAAGAGGTTCATCTTCTGCTTTAAGGAAAACTTTTTCACTGGTGGGTGATACAGCACTGAAACATGTTATCCAGAATGGTGGTGGTTCCTCATTACAGGCTCTACTGACCTTGTCTGGTGTTGGTGACAGTGACACTCTGAGTGGGAGGAGGGAAAAGTTGACCACTGATGTCCCTTCCAACCAGTACTAGAGGGGTTTTGTGTTCCCATCTGCACCTTTGAACTTGGCTTGTAAAAGCAACCCTTGGTTCACGCTAATAGCCATCAGAAAAATGTAAGGACTCCAGTGGTATGAAGTAAGTTCCCAAAAAAATGGGAAGACCCTGTATCTTATGAATTCTATCATCATATGTTCAGAGTTCTTTCCATTCCCTGGTTGAAACAAGTAGAGGATCTCAAGGCTTGTGCTGTGTGTGATTGCAGTAACCATAATGCTAAGGACAACCCACACCACAGTGTTCTGAAGAGTTATTTCCTGGGAAGCGGAGGGCATTGGAGCTTGTTAAATGCTTAACCTGTAAAGGACATGGTGCTGGATGCAAGATACAAACCAATATTTCTTACAGTGCTGATTTCCCTACAGCAATAGTTTTCATGTTGCTCTGAACTAATTACAGAAACTCAGTTGATATTCAAAAGCAGGAGTAAGTGGATTTTCTTTTTAGAAAAAACAAAGGAGGAATTGGCAACAGGACAGCCGTGCTGTAAGAGAGTAAGAACATCCACTGAGATAACCGTATCAAGCAAAAGATTCTTTTTTCCATCAACTGTGTAGGCTTAAAACATACACAAATGCAAAAAGAAAGTTAAAATCAGCTTTTAACAAGCATTTCCATTTGGGTGAAAGATGGAAGGATTTTGAAACATTCAAAAACTGAAATATATTAGAACTTTGGAGAGGAGAAAAGGTAATTCTTGGGGGGTTTTTTGACAGAATGATGATGGGAGGAAAAGTGATTAAAATCACTTAGAAGGCTTTAAAATCACTAATTGGAGTCCAGATTTCTCTTTCTTCCCTCAAATACACAGATTTTGTGAGACCTAAGAACTCAGAGAACTTGAAACACTGCCTGCAATCTCTCCAGTTAATAGCTATAGATGAGCAGCAGTTACGGAGAGCTATATTTTTAAAGTCAGCTCCAACACAGGGATGCTCAAACCAATAGAGATGTGAGAGTCACTGTTGATTTAGGTTTAAATTTGGAGCTTTAATCTAACCACATTGGTTCTGTTATGACCATGTTAATGTACATTCCTGCATTCAGTCTGGCTCCCATCCTTCCCCAATTCTCTGTTTGGTGTGACATCACTTCTGAGATCCATGCAAGTATGCTGAGCTCAAAACTTCTGGGCTGCGTGGCATAGATATGCCCAGCATTTGCAAGGAATAGAATTAACACTATCATCCTTACTAGTGCATCTTGTTTTGCAAACGTATGAACAAAGGTACACTGGTAGAAATCATTCAGTCCAAAACCTTTTTGTTCACAGAAGAAAAGCAGATCCCAACTCAGATCTGAGGGGCTAATTCTGAAATAGACTTATGCTACGATGAAAGAATCTTTTATTGTTAAAGGTATTTATTGATGACAGAAAGTTTCTGATATTCATATCTTTTCACTTCTTAGTGCAGCAAATCAGTTAATGTAATTATAAGTGATGCAAACATAAAAATAAAAACTGATTCAGATGTTACAGTACTGAAATGTTCAAGATTAATTTGATTTAGTGTTAACATCAAATTAAGAGAAAATCAGTCAGCCCCAAAAAATTGTAATTGCATTACATATTTTAGGAAGTTTTGAGGTCACAGCAAAGAGCACTTGGCTACTGCTGCCAGCAGTTGCTACATAAGCAAAATGACTTTTCATTAATTTTCCAAAGCTGTTTTCAGAAAAACATACAATAGAGCACTGTAACGTTCTAAAAAGACATGAAGCTCACAAATATAGCATTATGTTTTGCTACTGGGTAAAAGAAAGTGGTTAAGAACAAATAAGCAGGGAATAACTTCTTGTTATGAATTACATGTGTAAGAAGTGATATGGTTCAAATTCCACACTTAAGTAATGGTAAGCCTGGGTCCAGCATCTGGGAGTAGCTTACAGGGAATAAAGAGCTATTAAATGTGAAAGAGGAGGGTAATTAATAGATCTTTATGGCAAGCAGCAGTGTATTTCTTTTTCTTCCAGACTTTAAATGTCAGCATTTGATATTTAGATTACAGACCACTAGAGGCTTCTCAAAGTTTCTGAAAATGTAGCAAAAAATACAGGCTAAGAGCTAACTGCACACACCACCAATATGAATTAAGATTATTTTGGACTGTGATCAAGTACCACCTCATTCATTATCCCAATATTCAGCTGAAATTAAATTTGAACCAGAAAACAAGATCAATCCTGTGAAGGTGCAGTAACAGAAATTGATTATTTACATTCAGAAATCAATTATTTACATCAGCCCCTAAGTTTTCATCAAAATTTGAAACCTTTGTAAAGTCTGGGCACTTAAAATCTGGCATTGAAATTCCACTGCCCACCTTTAACACCCCCTGGTGAAGTTTCTCACAAGCAGTTTCTGCATCTTCAGTTCTCTTCCCTAGAGACTGTGTCCATCAACATTGATGACCTCTTTATGGGCACGTTCTGCACTGGCAAGAGCTGTGCGTTACCTGGGAATGTCAAGGAAGGCATTGTCTGCTGTGCCTAGGTAGGAGAGCCGAAGCGATCTTCAAAACACCTGAACATGACCCTATTGAAGTCCTGTACAAAACTTTACCTCATTCATAATGTATCATGAAAAGGTGACTCCGTTCCCAGAAGACTGTATCGCATGCAGCAGCAGGTCTTTGGGCAGCCTGGTTGAACACGCTTCCTAACACTAAGACATCAATATAACATTGCTAAGGGATGAACAGGAACCTCCAGGGCTTTGTCTCACTTAGCATAAAGTGAGGGGAGACCCTGGGTCCTTTTAGATTAGACCAGGTGGGAGATTCCATGGAAGTCACGGAAAGACCTGAGCATTTAAAATTTGACTGCAAAGTACACTATAGCAGATAATTCTGCAGCAAGGGGCAGAGTTATGACTAAATGGACTTTGAATTTGTAATAAAGCACTGTATGTGGTACACAGGTGTCGAACAAGGAAAAATAAAATCAGAACGTCAACATCTGCTGTACTGGAAAAGTGGCAGATTCTTAACAAATGCAAATTGTTTCATTCTTTCATGCATTTATCTGACTATATTTACTACAATAAGGATCTATCCAGTTGAGTCTGATGTAGAAGAAATTACAAATGAGCCAGAAATAGATTCCCAGGGGAGTATCTCCTTTAATAGCAACACAATGCAAATTCAGCCAAAACCCCAGCCAGGACCCAGATGAGCATTTCAGTAACAAGTATTAGAAACAAGGAAGGGCTGTGTATAGCAGCACACTAGGGACTAGTTAAAGATCTGTGACTGAGAGAAAGAAGTCACCACCATACTGTGGATGGTTTTTATTACATGCTTCTCGTTATTCATCAGAAGGCACTTAATAAAACAGATCAGCAAATAAAACAACAGAGTTTAAAGTCAGTATAAAACCAAATAAGCAGTAAAAAGTTGATGCTAAATGATAAATTTTTTCAGCCCTGGTACTGCAAATGCAATAGATGGAGCCCTGCACATTGCAGGCAGAAATATTTCAGAGGAAGTCTGAAGCCACATGCTGTCTGCAGGCTCTTCTGTCATTCTTATGGATGAGACCAGGAGCAGCTATGCATCTTGGCTTAACAAATACTTGTCGAAAAGCTGCTGTGAACATAGCAAACCAAATTTTGCTTTTAGCCATGCTCTCTAAGACCCCACTGGTTATAGCAAACAAGCTGGTGTGTTAATGGGAGCAAATTTTACTCAAAGGGGTAGCAATTTCTTCCAAAAGGCAGAATGAAAATCAAGCTGCAGTTGCATTTCTGTTATTCTTTCTATCCCAACTACCTAGGGGCAAAACTGTAGCTGAAATCTTATCACCCAAACCAACTGATTAAGAATAACTTTAGTCTAAGCTAAACTATGTATGTATGTATGTATGTATGATGTAACTATGTATGGCTAATGACTGCATTTCAAAATATCATTGGAGGAAAATAAAAGCAGAGGCAAAATTGACTGAGTGATGTGGCACTGCTCTCGTTGCATTACCTTAGTTCTGTACCAAAACAGAGGATGTTTTAGGCAAGTGAAATAATAATTTCTCAAGGTCCTTTCTGGTTCTCCTTATTTCTGCCTCCATGGAAGTGAGATCATGCAAACTCCATGAAGTAAAGCACCTCATGGTCTTCAGATGAAAAGTATTTTGGAGAGGGGGTTATTATTTTAGACAAATAAATGCCATAATTTACTGTGAGGCAAGGATGATTTGACTGCTATTGACAGAAATGTATAGCAGCAAGAAAAAGACTACCAGGTGATTTAGGAAGGCGAAGACTCATGCCCTTTGATTTAAAAAATTCAGATTTGTCAAATATAATAATGTTAACAGATTATGGTCCATATGCTTTAACAGCAAAGGGTAGAGTTCCTCTTGCTGACAGTGATTGGCCTATAGTTGGGTTAGTGGAGGAATATAGCTGATTTAATGAAGTGCAACAAAAGATAAGGAAAGCCTAAGATATATTCCAGTAAGAACGAAGCAGAATAATTTTTTTGCATAGCTACAATATCATACAAACAGGCAAGTCTTCTAGAGTAAAATCATCAGTTTAGCTGTAACAATTAATATGACATGTATTAATGATTACCCAGCTTCCTGCTTCCCTTGAAATTAAAAGGGAGATGAAGTACTGTAGACAGAATATGTTAAATTCAGACAGAGGTCTGCTGAATCTAGGGACAAGCTTTAATGTAATTTACATCACCTTCCAGGCCATTTACCAAAAAAATTATACTAATAGATTCTGACTCTGTGACTGAATAGAACCGTAAGTATCTGTATTACTGTATAGTCTTATGTGCATCTGTCCTGGTTTTGGCTGGGATAGAGTTAGTTTTCTTCTCAGTAGCTGGTACAGTGCTGTGTTTTGGATTTAGTATAATAATAATGTTGATAACACACTGCTGTTTTTAATTGTTGCTAAATAGTGTTTACACTAAGTCAAGGACTATTCAGTTTCTTAGGATCTGCCAGCGAGAGGGCTTGAGGGGCATGGGAAATTGGGAGGGGACACAGCCAGGGCAGCTGACCCAAACTGGCCAAAAGTGCCAGATGGGGCTAAACCACAACAGCATCTAAAAATTATTTGTGCTGTACTTCTAGATATTTTATTAGTTTAACAAAAGAATGTCAATGAAGAGCAGGTTTTCCAGTTCACTGAAAATTTCAGTCTTTCGGAATCTGTTTTCAGTCCAATTCAGACAACACTTTGTTCCAAATTCTTTCCAGAAAGCAATCATCTAAAGTGGGGACACACTGCCCTAGGTAGTACTAGTTGCTGGGAATGGTAGAAGGAGTACTGTCATCCCTGAATCCCTTTGAGTCCATCACCAGTTCTCAAAATAAAGAAGTTCCTTCTGCTTTTCCAAAAGACCTGTCCTGGAGTGCCAGGCCCTGGAGGTGGTTCACAGGAGCAGCAGCTCCCAAGCTGGCTCCGCTCACTGCCTGCTGATGAGATGGGGCTTAGACACCTATTTCCATAGCACAAAGCATGGCAAGGCTCTGCCTCCACAGATGAAGGACAGGAAGCTATAAAACCATGGAGTCAACTCAGATCCTTGCAGGAGAAATATGGGTCTTGAAACATCATGTTAGGGATAAGGAAAATTGAGACAAATGCCTGAAGAGCATTTCCATAGACTTGGTTAGCTTGCTTTGTAATGAGAAAGTCTGCAAAGATCACTTCAGGCACAATGTGATATTCTCACATATCAGCACTCTGAGAAATTCTGCCTTGTTGAAACAAGGAAAACTTCCTTCATGTAAAAATGACATAATTTAAAGAAAATCACAATTTTGTATTTCTGGCAGCAAATTCCAGGAAAAAATACCAAAAGAGAAAAATAATTTCATGTCAATAGGTAATTTACTGACACACATTGCTGGTCCAAGGGGGCGAGGATTTATACATTTTAATATGAGAAGATTTCTGGGAGTGACAGGAGTTAATGTAGGTGCCTTCAAGTAGTAAACAGAGATCCATGGATTCAGCTAATCTTTCTTTTAACTACAGACAAGTCCTGGCCCCACTGAACACTTGTTCTACCTGTGAACACTTTGAGCACGTCAGCCCAGAAAGAGGTTTACAGCCAAGCTCCAGCCCCACACAGCAAAGACACCATGGGCGCAATCTATTTTGCCAGATTTTAAGGGCTTGCTACAGTTGCCCATGTCTAGGTGTCTTGTGACATTAGGATGATACCCTACCTGGCCTTCAGCTGCTGATCTTGAAGGATATGGGCATCTGTGTACACTGTAAATACCCGTGGGCACCTCAAAGCCACAAGGCATATGTAAATATCCCCATCACAGATTTCTCAAGCTGATAAAATGAATGCCATAAATAGACAGGTCAGCAGTGAGCTATCAGAGCATCTTTGATGGATGTACCCACAGCTATAAAAGTTTTATGTCTGAGTCCTCTCGCTTTGCTGAGGAGTCTGACAAATAAAGCACTGACTAGAGGTGCATAAAAAAAATAGTAGAGAGTAAGGCTAGTAGGAGATCTTTGTCACCACAAATTTAAAGCCAGCTTTCATTAAATGTTCTTCTGTTTTCATTCATTTATTTAACCATATAGTCTGCTAATATCTAGCACATGTACAGGCTATAGCCATCATTTCCTCTGAAAGCATTCAGGGTGAAAGATGGGGGGACAAGTCCTTCTTCTCAGTGACATAATTCTAAAACCCTCCTGTGAAATTATTTTTCCCTTGTCAGCAAAGAGCAGCAAACTAATAGCTATGTTAAAGCAGTAGCTGCATGTTTCTGACAAAATTAAATAGCCAGCCCTCAAACTGACAAAATAGGTTAGTGATGTACTACAGAAGGTGTTTGTCAATAAGACCAAACAGCAGCAGAGGCAACTCTCAGAGACTGAGTCTTAGTGTTACGATGGGAACAGGAAAACATGAAAACACGACAATATCTTTCCATCTTTCCTCTTTTAGTCCTCAAAGCTTTTATTTCCCGGGGGGGAAGGGTGGGGGGGATTAAAATCTCATATTAATGTATATTTGTTAAATATGACCTTAGCTAAAAAATTCCCCAAAGGCTACAGCTTCTTTCTTGCTGCAGCAGTAATAACAGCAGCACCTGCCCCAGGCCCTCCACCTTGACAAAGCACCAGGCTGAATACGTGGAGTTGCTGTGCCTTTGCTCCAGCTGTCATTGCTATGTTCATTGAAACCGCAATGGACCGTGGGGGTCATTGCAGTATCACTCAGACCCTCCCGTGCTGAGGATACCCCCACCAGGTGGCTCTTCCCAAGGGACCTTCTCCAGTGGCAGCACAGGTGGCAAACATAATGTCACCACCTGCTCCGAGCAGCTATGTCGGATGTCCCACGTCCTCTGTGGAGTCTCGTGTGTCACCCCATCAGGCGTGTAAACCCCAGGTTCTGTCCCTGTTTCACACCCAGCTCAGTGTGTCACACAGAGCTCGTCACAGCCTGGGGCTGGATTCCGGGCGCCTGTTTGCAGCACCCCTGTGCTCTGCCTAAGGCAAAGCCAGCAAGAGAGACTGAAGTGCCCGTGCTGGTGTCGGACAGCCCTACGGAGAGGGGACATGTGGAGCCAGTGGAGAAACAAGGACATGGGGACATCCTTTGTGGAGGAAATTATTACTAAAAGCAAGGGGGTATGTGGGGTGTGTAATAAAGAGATAGCAGGACAAAAATCAGTCTTTTCCTTATTCCAGTGTTTTCCTTGTTTTCTTCCTGCCCTGATTACCACTGTTTCCCCCTCCCTGTCTCTGATTACCTCTATCTGTCCACAGAGCATAACTAACAGGTAAGATAACCCAACCCAGTGCAGCATGTGTCAGCAACGCGGGGGCACTTGCTGTTTATTTCATACCTAGCTTCACCAGCACCACTTTGGCATTCAGGCATTAGCCTAACTCTGCCTGGAGACCTGAGAAAAAGCTGCAGGTTGATCTGGCAGGCAATATCAGCTCATCAGCATCCTACTTTAGTTGGATTTGAATGCTAGAGGAATAGCCATGATCACAGACGAGCTTCCCAGCAGTATGCTTTTTTCCGTGCTTTCTGCCTTAGCAGATTTTATAGACGTGCCAGTGGCCTGGGCTTCGTTCATGGAAAAGGGACTCCAGGACCACGGCTGGAGTTACTAAACCAAATTATTTTCCGTAACAAGATGCCATTCATTTCAGACAAAGGCAGATGTAATTTGTAAAGTTTGGATCTACTCAGTAAGGGACAAACCCAAGACCCTGGGACTGCCAATGAACTTAGAAGGAAAACTGCTTTGAATTAACAGATCGGGATCTAAGGAAAAATCTGAGTAGTTTGAAAGCAGACAACAGACTGACATCTCATTATAATTTTAGTTATTTAATTGAAATATTGGCAAATATTCTTATACAGTGGTTGTATTTGTAGCTGTGGACATCTCAGATGGGATCACCTAGCATCAATTTCATCCATCACCAAAGGTAAAGCTTTCCCAGATTCTTGTGTCTCCTGCACCCTTACTTCCAGAGGCTTATATGCTTCTGCATTTGTAAGTGCTTCCTATCCAAGCCCTGTTTGTGATGACCCTGGACAAGCTCTGACACTCTGGCTCCTGCTCACACAACGCAGTGTGAAAGTCAGAAAGTGGGGTGCAGCAGAAATAGCATGGAGGTTCTCATCTGGGAAAAGTATAATGCCCAGTAAAGACAGAAGACTTACATAAAAAGTCCTAGAGCCCAGACACCCACCTTTTAAATATCTGAAAAATTATTTTAAAATATTTTTAAAAGATAGCTAGAAAATCTCCCATATTGTGGAAACATGAGAGAATGCAGCTTTCTGGAAGCCAGGCGCTGTGGGATGACTGCCAGGGGTGCTCAGACACAAACCCACTTTTGCTGAATATTTTTCATGGACACACATACATATGCATGGGTGAATTTAGGAAAGAAAGAGTGTAGAGGAGATGCAATTCAACACTTCATTATGTAATTAGCAGCTGACCAATCCTGAAACCTCCTACACTAAGGTACTCCTACACATTGCATCTGCTGAATGCACACATATCACAGAAAGCAGAATAAAGAGCAAATAAATGTACCATGAATAGAGAAAGTGTCCTCCTATACGGGAGTCGACGTTGTCACCAGAGGGATCAGTGGGGCAACAATTTATATTCATTTTTATTTTTAATTTTACTTTAACCTTTATATTTACATTAGTTTTAGTTCAATTGAACATAGGAAAGAAACTGACATGACTTTTTAACCTGTGAAACTGCAAAAAAAAAGTCAGTGGGTAAGATTTATAGAGAAAGATCAATAACAATGTACACAATAATGAAGTGACTTAGTATAGCAATTAAAGTTCATCAAGTTGAATAATCGTTGTTAATTGATTTTATTAACAACAGAAAGATCTTAAAACTCCATAGTAAAAATCTCTTGGCAAAACACAATACTCCTCAACTTCCTGAGAATTTCAGGAGGAATGCAAGAACGCAGTCCCAGTTTTCTTACTCGGGCTGATCTCACTGCAATAATACCTTTAGTCAAAATACCCAGCTGGAAACCCAATGGCTTTAGAAATACAGATATTTTTCAATGACAGCTACTAATCTCCCACAGGTATGTCACTATAACAGACAAAATGCAGTCCTGTCCTAATTAAAGGTCATTTCAGGGTTAATGTTATATTCTAAGCCTTGCATGCAGTAGCAAGGCCAAAGAGAAACAGATTATGAACCCTTTGTGCATGCGGGAAAGTCTTATGAGAGACTCTGTTTATGTTTTATGCATAGTTTTTATATCATTAGCTCTCTAATCTTTTTACAAACAAACATTCCTAACACAATTCGTTCTCACAAAACAGAAGTATTTAATAATACAGGCTATTTCTATCCTGGCCTCGCACCTGAGATACTAACCTTTCTTTAATTATGTCATTTCCTATATTGAAATAGTTTAAGTAGCGTGACTGTGGGTACACTCAACCTTGAAAAGCAGATTCTTCCCATAACTTGAGCACAGCTATTGTGGCACTGGTACAGCGTGATGCCTATAATGTATATAAGGCAGGAATACTGCAGAATATACTCTAAGTGCATGTGTTTGAAATCCCAATAGTAAGGATACGGAGAAAACTGGCCTAGTTACTCCTAACACTATTTGTACTTGCAAGAGATACCATAAAAATGTACTGCCTCTTAAATCATAGCAAAGTCCATACAAAAAGGGCTACCTAGCCTGGCACTGTGCCTTTGAGACGGGCTGGCAGGACAGGAATATAAGGGCAAAACAACTACTAAGTTGCCCTACCTCCAGTACATCCTCCCACTTCCAGTGGACTCCAGCTTGGAGACTTCCAGAGCCAGAGGTTTCCTCTGCTCCTTTGTGCTTCAGAGCAGGGAGTGAGGGGCTACATTCATTCCCAAGGATTTTTTTCACCCCAAATCCAAATCACTTCTCATTTTTTTTTATGTCATTTATGTTTTTATGTATCTACATAAATTGTGTCTTTGCCAAACCAAAAAGTCCTTGTCAATTCAATCTCTCTTTACAGCCATGCTATTTTAAAGCCCTCATCATACTTGCCATCCTTCTCTGATTAGCTTACACTGGCATATGTGGAAGCAAATTATGCTTTTGATAGCCTTGTGGTCAGCACGCTTCACTAAGGATGCCCACAATTGGAAAATCAGCTCCTCCCACACCTCATAAACTCCACGTGGCTTCCCAGGCAAAGATTTGCAGACACTCATGTAAGAGCAATGGGAACAAAAAACCTCCTTAATTTCATTCTTGCTAAGTCCTTCCCTCCTAAAAAGACATGTCTAAGATCCATGATCATGTCGAGTCCTTGACCCCTCCTTCACCCAAGATGTCCAACTATGGAAAATTTTACTCTTAATGGTCAGAATTGCCAAAACTGTAAGACTTGAGAAAGAAACTCATAAAATCAGCAGCATGAGCGAAAGGCACTGCTGTGAGCTCTGCCTAGTGTCAGTTTTGGCAACCAGTGTGCCATCCTGCTAGCAGGATGCACTGTTTGTAAGCAGAGATCAGTACTAATTTGCTTAATTTCAAAGGCTCGGTGATATTTCCTTTCTTGTCAAAGTGCACATTTTTGTGCCTGACCAGTCTATTCATAGCTTGTGTTATGTAAACAGTGGGCAAATCCTGAAGTCCTCTCTGTGCAATTGCCTGGATCCATTGTCCCATCCATGTGCTGTGTCTCTGGAAAAAGAGACGTGCTGGGAAACCATGGCAGCATCCAATTCCTGAGGGCACATAAAATGGCAACAATGATTACTGGTTTAAATAAATATAGCAACAGTGGTGGCAATGCAATCTATTCCTACAGTGAATATAATTTAACATCCATGTTCAGACGCTTCATGTTATCCATCAATTACTGGATCAGCAAGAAATAGCATACCCAGACAGAGCCACCTGGGTAACTGGGCTGCAGATAGCAGTTATGGCTATTTAAAGAGTGGATGAGTCAGATGGTTAAAAACTCACAGGAAAGCAAACGATTTCTGTTTGAAAATATTAGATTTTCATCTTTTACAGTAAGGACTAAATTAGTAAAAATTTTACAAACTCGTTTCTGCTTCACGGTCAGTGTTTCTACAGCACATACCTGGCAGCTGCATGACAACAGGGTGCAGAAAGATCAGCTGAACCTGTTTTGTCAGTGCCAGTGTCAGGCCCATATCAACAGACCTTTTAACAAAGCACAACACCCAGTCAGGATAGTGATGGTGTTCACAACACAAAGCAATGGTGTTCCCATCACTTCCCTTTAGCAGCTGTCCCTCAAGCAATCCCTGATATTAAGTTTTGTCCTGTCACTGTATGGACTTTTTTAATCGCTTACTTTAACCATCTTAAATATTCTTTCCGATTCCTATTGTATGAGAAAAAAAATATGTATTTCAACCAGAGCCTGAAACTAGTTCTTTGCTGTGCAATTCTGTAGTTATTTATTTAGTGACATCCACTAGCTGACAGACTTAGCTGAATAAAGTTCCCAGTGGGCATCAAGCTAGTAAGAACTTTATTGAGCCGCTATGTTCTTCTCATTCAATATAAAGAGGGGAAAAAAATAAATAAAAGGAAAGAGAAATCTAAGAGAGAGAGAGAAAAAACAATACAAATTTGAGAAAGCAAAACTAAGAGACAAGTAGCAATCTCCTTTTCAATAAAATGATTGTCATTGCAGCTAGAAGAGGAAGGTGTGAAGGGTTCTTGCTGCACAGGTTGCTCAAGAGAAATACCTAGAGAAACTGGTATCATATCCGGACATCAAATATACTGGTCTCTCCCAAACAATCTTTAAGTGTGCCAACAATGCTGTTATTGCCAAAGAAGTCAAAGAATTGCTACAAGACCCTGCTTTCTAGAACATGTCCTCTTCTGCCAAGCCCCACGTGACTGCAGCTCTGACTTGGTGAATTCAATTTTGGCTTAATTTGTAGCAAACTACAGTTTCAAATGAAGTTCTGTACTTATTGTACTTGTTATAACAGTGCAGCAGGGAGTCCTCACTCTGGGGCAAAAACATTGCAGAGAGAAAAAGAGAGGAAATGGAAATGTAAGATCAAAATTCAAATCGTAAGCAACAAAGGCACATTCCTGGCCCCCATCACATTCCCTGTCCTATGTCTGCTGTTCATTACAGAAAATTAGTTATGAAAACTTCTTACAAAATTTCATATGTGTATTTTAAAATAGGAATTGTTAGGCATCTTAAAGAAATCACTGCCCGACTTCCTTACATTAAAGTAATAACAATACTTTGCATTAGTTGTAATTTATATATATTTTACCCAGAATTGTCATTCTTTCTAGCATGATAATTTTCCACAAGTTACTCGCTTTGCTGTTTCTTTTTCTGAGGTTTCCTTCTCTATTTTCACTTGAGTTTTAAAAGCTGTGTAGTCCATCGACTTCAGGCTGTACACAGCAGCAAAACCCTTAGTTAGTCTTCCACAGTTATGGCCAGGTAACATCTTCTGAGCTTTTAGATCATATTTTCATACTAGCAATGTTAATATGTTTTGCTATAGCTGTGTTTTTCCTTCATGGATATGAAATGAATGCTCAGAATTTCCTATTGAGGGTAGGTCTGAGGACATTAATCTCACTTAAAAGCCGTATCACAGAGAGTATGCACATAGCACAACGCAGCCAAAGGGACCCAAGACCCTGACAGCAGCACTTGGTTCGGTACTGAGGGGGTATATTATGGCTTTACTTACCAAAACTCCAGCAGCCGCATCAGTGTTTGAGGTAGTGCCCTGCATTGTTTAAGCACAGAGCGCTTTTGCACTATTTTATGCTTTTAAATAGTGAAAGAAAAAAAGAAAAAGAGTAGATCTTGCTTGACATTCTTGAAGCTGCTTGTTTTGAAGCACACGCTGCAATTGCTTGTTTTGGCCAGGAGCCCTCCCTTGTAGCTCTGCCAGCTCTCTACATCTCCTGCATCAGTCCCCTCATACACAATCCATCTGGCAATAGCTGGTGTAAGCATGCGACACCAGCCACCATGTTGTGGATATGAAACTGAGTCAAACACAAAACTTTCTTTATAAAAAAAATAAGCATTCCTTCTGCTTCCCAAACAGCAGCTGATTTTTTGGGATGGCTTGGATCACTCCATGGTGCATGCTGCTAAATGCAGAGGTCAGTTTCAGGAACACCCAAACTCAGTTACGGAGGTGTTGACCCACACAATAACCTCAGCAACCCAGCATAGTCTCTCCATATAGTTTCTTATCTGAGCAGATCCAAAGCTTCCTTGTAATTGTGCCTAAGCACCTAATGGTTGAAGCCACACAGCTGCAGATACTAACACTCTCTGTGGCGAAGTGTGTTGATTTTCTGTACATCAGCCTGGGCTTCAGTTATGTTTTTGGTTTTGCTGGTTTAACACAGCTTTGGCTGAATGGAAGTACTGTAGTTTGGCTCTGCTTTCAAATAGGAAAGCATCCTCCAGAGCCTGACAAGGTAAGACAGACTAGAAGGCCATCACTGGACTGACACAAAAGAGCTACTTTGGAATTCCTGCCCCTGGGGAATTGCAGCTGCCCTAGCTTTCCTTCATCATGAACTTTGCTTCTTCAGCACTGAGTTCTGCTACTGTTCATAAAGGACAGGAAAGAGACCAGGAGTGTTTGTAGCATGAAACCCAGAATGGCTTCATGCAATCAGTTCAAGAGGGAGCCTGGACACTCTCAGCTTGCTCACAAAGAGGGAGATATTCTTAGGAGCTTGAATGGGGAAATAAATTAAGTAGAAGAGAACAGAAGATAGAAAAGAAAGGACTTTGCCTGGGATAGGTTATGAGACATTGTCTCTGAGAATCCAAGCAGCACCCCTCTTACTGGCCAAGGTTTGGAGGAACGGTGTCAAGCCCACAGGGATACCCCATTGCACACGTTGGATATGACATAGCATGTGGCTGAAAAGGGTTGATGATACAAACACAAACCGGCAAGTGTAAAACTTCTAAGTAGGGCTACAAGTGCCAGGAGGAAGGAATCCCAGAACCCTTTAACTGTTCTGTTTGGATATATTTCAGCTACTTTTATAATTGTAAATTAAACAATGCCAGGGAAGGTGCCAGGCCCTGGCACCTGAGAATTTACACTACTGAACTGTATTACAGCACACTGCACATTTTGGCCCAGGCTGATTAGCACTCTCCCAAAGAATTCATAGGCACAATTTGGGTGTTAGAACAGGCCAAGGGCCATTCTCTACAGGCAAGTTAGATACCCTCATGGCGTAGGGAAGTATGAGAGGTTAATAGTACAGGTCCAGGCTATTCCACACCACTTGGCTCTAGTGTCAAAGAGCAACACCAGGCAAACCGCATTTGTCAGTGTCGACATGTCCTCCTTTTTGTTCCTTTTTTCAGGTCTCTCTTCCTTACCTTCAGCCCACAGCTGAGCTCATGTAGTTTGTAAAGTCTGTTCAGTGTTTGGCTTTCCAAAAATAAAAGATTTTAAATTTTTATTGTTTCACACATTGTTTCTCACACTCATAAGGGATTTGTTGTTTGGATTATTTCTTTCCTAATTATGTTCTTTGTATATAAACAAAGTGTTCTTGGTTTCCATGGTATAATACAATATGACAATCCTTCCCCTAAAAATAATGCGTATTAATCATATTGTATTTTTAAAAGGCAGACAGATACATGAGTTAAAGCTCTGCCTAGGGCAAACCTGGTTAAAAACTGAATATTTACATTTGTGTTTTTCCAGTAATGATTCTACTTTTTGGAGGAGTAAAGAAAGCAGAACTGCCCTTTGCTATCCTGAAGGTAGCTGGGGAGGTGGTGGTGGTGCAGGAGGAGACAGATGGAGCAGACAGGAAAGTAAGACTGCAGTAACAAATGGGTCAGCAGAAAACCCTTGTTCCAGTATGGAGTCCAGGATTTCACCTTCAGTGTTGTGTTTGTTTATTAGAGCCTCCCAGGTGTGCACTAGTAGCATCAAACACTTATGCTCTGATATTTCAGAATCCCAGGTGCCGTCAATACAAGAATGGATCTGCCTGTGCAAATGATGTAGATCAGAGCACATTAGAAACTGTCTTGTTTGAAGTCCACATTTTAGATGATTTGCTATGAACTTTTACTGATCCACCTCTTTCTGCTTCCCTAACATCCCTTTTTGCACTGAACACTTAAAATGAGAAATAACTATTACCATAACTACTTGCATGACTCGTTTTTGCTTGGTCTTGATGTGTTTTCACCATGTAAAGACATTTTAAGGTGAAGGCAATTGTGTTACCCATTTTAAATCCTCCCCTCCCTCACACAGGAAAAAGTATCCCAGCAGGAGATAATCTGTCCCAGAGTGAAATTATGGCCCAAGCAATGCCAATGACAAAACCTCATCACATTCAATCAGACACATGGTTCTATTCTGCACTTGAAATACATGTTAAATAGGAATCTAATTATACCTTTTTGCATGCTATAATGCAGTATTTATTTGCTCTGAACTATTGACCTTCCCCTGCCACATCTCAAGCATCAAGGCGCTGTTTGTTCGATTTAATTGCCTGTGGGCAAGTGAGTCTGATGCCTTGATGCAAGTGTCATTAATTGAGAGTAGCTGATTACAACACAAGGCACGTTGCTGTGGGAGATGGAAAAGTCGGGCCAATATGCGCAATCCTGGGGGATGATGAGCATCTTTAAGTTTTTAAGGAATCAATACAAGCTGAAAAGCCGAAAGGCATGGCTACAGTCAGGAAGGGAGCAGGTGCATGCAATGACCACACTCCTGGAGGGGGGCAAGGAGATGTCCTTCATGTCTAGCTGTACATGTCCTTCATGTCCTTCCCTGAAGACATGTCTTTTCCCCATAATACCCTTATTAAGGAGTGAAGAGGTAGGGGTTTTCTCAGATGAATGCAGACATCAGCATACTCCTTAATTTCTCAATTTTATCAGGTTACAAGTAATTACCATGCATCGCATCACCTGGAGTGCCATTATGCAAATTTGCATATGGCTTGAATGCTCTGCTTAGACAAATATTTATCATCCCTTAAAGCTTCTCTTGGAAAAGACTATCATACCTTCTGTTCTCTCTTATCACTTCACATGTACCATGATTTAAACAGAAGCCGCAGCTGAAGGGAAGGTCTGAGGAGAAAAGGTCTGGTGCCTGCAGAGATATTACTTTCAGAATTGTGCAAAAATAAGACACAGGGAAAAATCATAAATAAATACCATATAAAAAGAAACATATAGTTTAATGGTCCACTTTGTTCAGAATGAATTTAAAGTCTCTTCTCCCAGCTTCTACTCTGTGTACTCTAGGGCTGCTCCTGAGCCCTAAAAAGAGAGTGTAGTAATGACTGCAGGAATGTTATTACAGAGCAAGACTTTCCCATCAAGGTTGCTGGAACATTTGCTACCATCCCAAAAAAGCTAGGTGTTATCCTTGCCTCTACCCATTCATAAACTCTCGCAGTGAATGCTGATAGAATAAAATATGCAGTGGAAAGTCTTAAGAATAACAAGCAAGAAAGATATGGTTTTAATCAGGTTTCCTTTGGAAATACTAGGGATTATCTGCCTAAGAAGTGAATGAGGACTAGCAATAATGCTTCTGCCCAAAAGCTAAGCAGCCAGTACACAGTTGGCATCTTTAAGTTTCCGGAGCACAATTCATGTAGAGAACCATGCAAGCCACACACTGACATGCACATGTTTTTGGTGGAAAGAGAAGGAGCAAAAAGAGAGCGTTCTTTTTTATTAAAACTTTGGGTTTAGGCAAGTATCAAACTTCACTTGAAAACCAGGCATGGCTTGAAAGTGCTGTCATTTGTTACCTCCCGATCTTGTCTTCTTCTGACTGGCCAAGCTGAGGAGGAGGCTGTGCAGGCAGAGAGCAGAGGCAGCAGACACCTGCTTGGTGTTTCCTGTCCATGCATGGTGCTTGTGGGGTCTGTGGGGGGTCAGCAAAGCTCTCCATACCGCAGTGATGAGCTGCTACATCTGGAACTGGAGTCTTGTAAACATTTCTGTTGATTAGGCAGATAAGTATCAAATGTTGGTGGATGTAAGAAATTCACCCAACTAGAAGTCATTTCACCCATCCAGAATAACCAAATTGCCATGGGCCTTGTCTACTGCTCTTTTTGCTGGTGTTGGTACTTCTCATGGGTCTCAGAGGTCAGCACAGCACCATCACACCAGTTGAGCACCACACCTTCTCTTGGCATTGGAGGATCCCACTGCCATTTTGGATCTGAAATTCCTGTGCTGTTTACCTGCACAGACTGAATGGAAACCAGAATAGCAGATTTTTTTCCCCCCAGTTCATGCTTCCTCTGTTCTAGAGAGCACTGTAAAAGATACATGGTGTGTTCCCAAAGACACAACATAATGCAGATTCTGATTAATGCAGGACCAGCACCCAAGAAACAGAGGAAGAAAAAGCAGATTTTTCTGAATTATAACAAAAACTAGCTTAATTTTATGTAAGCAGGCTGATCTGATACAAAAATAGGTAGATAAATCAGGGAAGGATATTTAATATCTCAAGAAGGGAACTTAAAATCACTTTTTGATTCTATTAGTCGAAGCAAGAGTTAGGAAGACATATACATTCAGATGGCAATGTAAGATGCCTTGAAAGAGTCTTCAGCCAAAAAAGGGGTGGTGGAGAAACCTTTGCTAACTAGAAATTAGCAAAATAACGATTTGTTCATTTTCTTACCTGTTTTTCCTTAATTGACTTCTTTGTCATGTGAAATTTACAACCCAACTTGAACCAGATCACAATAGTACGTTGTTAATGGTTCACATAAATCAGGTAAATTAGCTATTTTTACCATTTTTCTTCTTGAAAGCTTTAAGATCAATTTGTGTTGTCTGCCCAGTTGGAATTAAAATGTGTGTGCCTTTGTGTGTTGATAATGTGGGAGCTGCAGGAACTGTTGTATTAACCCGGCTGTTTCTAAACATAATGATTTTCCTAAAAGTGTTGTGATCACCTGCTCTAGAGCTACCTGACCCTGCTTTCTCATAGTACTGGGATGTGCTCAGAGCTATGCAGTGGGTATAAAATAACTTGAAAACATTGTAGTTCTCTTAAGTCTCGGAGGAAACACTGCACAAGACTTTCAAACATGGCAAAGTGTTACTGCTTCTTTCATCTTGGAGGTGCCTTGTTTCAGGATCCTTAAAAAGCCCCTGATTTTCAGAAGGAAGATGCTGACCTTGCTGTCACCTTGGACACTGGTTCCTTTGCAGTTAGTTGCTAGGTGATTTGACCATGACCACAGAAAGCAAATCCATATTCTGTTTCAGATTAGTGAATGTCCATGATCAAACCAGGAACTGAACCCTGATTAGGGGGGAATGACAGGTAACTATTATAATCACTGATCAGCCTTTCTTTTTACACTGGAATTAAACTGTTCCACCTTTGTTAAACCAAATCCTGCTCTGCTCTTTATACTTCATGTGCTTCACGTACATCATGTACTTCACCTGGCATGAAAGTCTATTTGGTAAGCAATGCTCTGAGGAACGGTCTGTCCATCTCTACTGCTTCCATCACCAGTGGTGGAGGGCATGTCATGATTTTGGGGTAAGTACTGTCAGCTTCCTCAAGTCCATAACGTGGTGTCTGTCCGCAAATGCATGGTGTCTGTGCCCAAGTTTCTCCCTGGGAAGAAGCTACCTTTTCCAGCCCAAAAGTAACTAACATATGTATGTAGTATGGACCATCAGGGCGTTGCACTTGTGGGACGGCCTGGTTATTCCTGCATACAATAAACCCTGCCATATTTTCCCACTTATTGCTTCAAAGCATGTATTATTTTTGCTTCACTAAACACTCCTCATGTTATCCCGATAACGCCAAAAAAACTTGAGCAACAAGGAGGAAATCTTAGAGACGTATTAAATCCAGCCAGCAGAATCTTCTGCTTTCCCAGTAAAGACAGCAGTGGTGTTTGTGATACAGCTGAAGAGCAAATGCTATCCACAGGGTTGGTGCCACTGTGAGTGAGCAGGACTTCAGCCATCCCTGCAGCCAAAGAGAAAGGGCTCATGCTGCGGAGTCTCACCGACCCGCTGACCCATTGATAGGCTAGACCTACCCACTATAAACTGCATGAATCACTGATGAACAACTAGAATGGATAGCTAGGGTTGTTAACCTATGAATTTACTGCAGGAGGTTTAAATACAACATATATAGGAAAAAAGACAGCCTCTGCAGGCCACTGAGGTCGATATTCATATAGCATTCTTTCTTCAGTAGCATGAGGCCAATCATGGAACTGGAAGGCAAACTTATTGTACTGTCACACTGCATGCCACCCAGCAGAGACAAAGGTACCATACATTTCCTGTGTTGGCATCAGTTTATTGTGTTAGCACTCTTCGGGAGTTGGCTGCTGTTACAGATGCTGCTTCTCTTGACAGAGAGAAACACAGTTATAAAACACCAGACATCTCTACCATATACTGCTGCTAAGGAGAACAGTATTTGGGGGCAATAGTATGTCCGGAATTATTTCAAAATTTCATTTGACTCAAACAGTAAAGATTTTTTTCTGCGATTCTCTTGTTTTTCATGAAAATGTGGATTTTCATGTGAAAATTATGAGAATAAAGAACATAATATTTGTCATATGATCAATTTCATGGGATAAAACTTCATTGTGAATTCATCCTTGTGTTCATTCTATTGTGACCATGTTTGCGCTCCTACTTTTCAGGATGCTGGTGGTCATTTCTGTTGGGACTGCATTAGATAGCATAAACTTAATAACTAAATTTCCATAAACTTAAATTCCTTGTTTCATTCAACCCTCTAACTTCATTTCTGCTGAACAATTTTAACTCTTGTTCATACAAGCAAAAGTGGATGTAAAGCCCATAGCATGTTTATGAGACCATGCAGAACATATTCAAAGCTCTTCCTTCCCTGTCTCCTTCCTCCTCTCCACACAATTGGTTCAGGAAGAGAAAAAAATGCTCGGCCTCAGAAGATGTTGGAAGGCTAGAAACATTAAAGGGAAAATATGTATGTACATGCAACTGTGAGATAAAATCTGGTTTAGATTCACCATCAAGCTGCGATCTAGGACTACCCCACCTTGCCAGATCTCTCCCCATCTCTCTGGACTCTGGAGAAGACTTCACCTTCAAGCTTTCCCTAATAGTCAATAAAGAGACACCGTCTTCAAAGGTCTAATATCTAAACATAAGAGACTAATACCAATGTTTCTTTCCATCCATTGACTTTCAGCGGCACCCTAAACATCTGCTAGATTGTTGAGGTGGTGGTTAGTTAGAAAGAGGTAGCTTCCTTAACAATGAAAAGTGGCCATTTATCATCAATTATAACATTTAATATGAATGCATGTAAAAATAATATAATTAATGCCTTCAGAAGACAAGAAAGATTCTTGTCAATATCTGGCTATCAAAATAGTCTCCAGCCTTATGCATGGGCAAAACACCGGAGTGGGATGGTGCTGCCGACAGCTCTGTCTTTGCATAATGCAAATGTGTAGAAACATGTTCTGAGGGGCAACACACAGGCCCATGACCAATTCTGGAGGCTCTCAGATGCAGAGGTGTTTGGGGATCACAGGTCTGCACCATGGGATCTTGCTGGCTTATTTTGAAAACAACAGCAGATAGCGCAGATATTTCTTGCCAAGCATTTCTGTTGGTATGTCAGCTATTTGTATGTTTACTGGAAAGTGCGCACCATTACACATGTCCTCACATCCACCGTATTCCCACCTACCTTTCCTGTATTGCAAGCTGCCCAGAGCTGGTCTTTGATATGTCTCAGCCAGGCCCCCTTCCCTCTCCTCTTTGCCTTGGGACATCCTCTGAGCTGGTATGGGGCAACTGTCTGGCATTTGTCCTTGATGTAGGAAAACTGAAAATGGGACACAAAAAACTGGCTAATGCAAACAGCAGGAAAGAGATTGTGGGTTTTTTAACTCAGTTTGAACCTTGTAAGAAATTCAGGTTTCTTCTTTCTTTTGTAAGTCAACAGGAATTTCCAGAGAACAGTGATAAGTGGTTCTGGGGGCACTTCTTAGAAAGGGCACTTAAGCCTTGCACCAGACAAGGCATTTCTAATCTGCAACCACAGGAAAATATTTCTCATCCTGCAAAACCCAGGAAAAAAATTTAGCACCAAGGATGGCTCAGAGAAATAAGGTTTTCATTGTGTGAGAAATGGCAGCATTCTGAAATGAGTTTCTGCTCTGAATTAGATTGTTTATGAAGAATGTTAAAATCTATGGAAAGAAGAATGCCTCTGCTAAAAATAGGAGATGCCAGTTAAAAATGTTGGCATTTTCAATGCAAGTGAAAGTATTCCATTTGCTGAAAGAAAATCAATTTGAACCTGACAAATGGATGGTGAGTTCCTGTGTCTTACTCATTTTTGAAATGTTGGCTCCAATTTTCCCCTTTCTGTTTTCATCATCAGATTTGTATATATATAATGGAAATTAAGATTTGGTCAGAGAAATTATTTATCTATGTTACAAAATCATGTTTGCTGAAAGGAATTTTCCTGTGTCAATAGCTTCAAGAAGCCTCAACCACAGCATGTGACACATGCTTGGTGCGTACCTGCACGCCTCCACACACATGGACCTCATTCTTTCCTGGAGGACTCATATGACATCTCTGATTCTTAAAAAACGGCTTTGTCTTCCATTGTGTCAGGCTCCCAGCAGCATCTCTCCACCTCACTGAAGCAGATTTACTGCTCGTATTAAGCTTCGCTGCTCTGCAGTATGTATGCACTTGCAAAATTAATTCTGGCTACTGAGATACTACTGGAGCACCAGTTTAAGCATGGGAAATATAGCTAGAATTGGAAATGCTTCTGAAACAACAGTGAACTCCTGATGTGTGCCTACTGTTTTTGTAAATTACATCTGCCTGGGAAATGTAACGGTATACGCTTTGGGATTTGTTTTATTTGGCTTGTTGTTTATATAAGGCTAAGACCATAAGCAAAATAAAATCTAAGTAACTGTAAAGTTTGACTGTGAAATAAAAAGCAAAGGAGACACATTTCTTTCTTTTAGTCTCCAGGTGGAAGGTTATTGCAATCAAGATAGTTATTTTCCTAGCTTCTTGATCATTCTTTGGAAAAAGCTAGCAAGTACAGACTTCCCAAGATACAAGCTCTCTTCTGCCCCCCAGAAAAATATAAAAATAAAAGAAAGAAACTCCCTTTCCTCTAAACCCCAAAGCTACAGGAAGCACCTTGGATTCAGATTTGTCCTCAGCTTTTTCAAAGGTTTTGTCAAATTAAATTCCCTTCATGCCCCTCAATAGTTAGCTTTCTCCTGTTTGCACAAGCTATCCACTCGCCATTAGCATGATGTGAATTTTTTTCAGATGTCAGCCTCTACTCTGAGTCACTGTGCTGCTAAAGCATCTTGACTAGGGCGTTGGATGCAGAACACAGAGTGATTTGATTAGGTTCCATTTTAAAAATCTGATATGGGCAACAGTTTTTACGTTATCTCATAATGTGAAAACAAAATGAAAGCCTGAAATTAATAGGCTATGGAGAATTGCAGCAGCTGCATGAGAGATAGGCTAGCACTGCAGTGTGCTATATTTAACCTTCAGACTCTGGAAGCCTTAAGAGCATGCTGACCACATAGAGCAGGGCTAATGGTTATTATCAGGCTGGTGTTTATCAACAAGGCTCACAGTGTTTAGGCACAATAGTTTATAATACATCAAAGGCTTAAGTTGAGTGAGTGGATTAGCAAACCAGGAAGTAGGAGCAAATAGCCTGGAGAGCTATGGCAAAACAGCAAAAATGCTCAGTGCATGCCTGTTCTTCCTCCACCGGACTGACTGGCTGTGCTCCCAAGTAGTGTCAGCTCCAAGATATAGTGCGTCTCAAATGCACATCCTAGGGGTGACAGAGGAACACATTGCTTTTTTCAAACAGTGTCTGAGCAAAAAGTGATAGAGGTTTGTCAAGAGCCATGAGGAGGCAGAACACTGTCGAGGAGATTATATGGATTACTGTCAATACCATCTGAAGCACATAACGTGCTACTTGCCACTGAACAGACACCGTGTTGTGAAGCCAAAAGAAAGAAAAAATAACAGCCATCTCAGACCCACAGAAGTCATTTGGTGCTGTGATGCACATATGATGGGCCTTGGAGGGGTGATTGCAGCATGAAAAGTACCATTAACAAAACAAAACTAACATAAATTGTATTAAAAATAGACTTTTTTAGGTCACATCAGCAAGAGAGAGCATGCCAAAGGTCAATGGTGAAGCATATCTCTCTATAAAAGATAACTGCAGAAGTTCATAGATGTAGCTTTGGCACAAATTACAAGATGGATCCCATGAAATATGACCCTTGTCAATGTTGGGGACCTAAGGATGTTTAATAAAGACAATTCATTTCTGCTTTATACTTCTTAAATTTTCAGACCAAAGCCATCTTCCTAGGGAACATTACTGCTAAACATATTGATTAATTCCAGTTTTCTCACTCAACCTCCTGACATGATAAACAAGGTTCATTGGTTTGAAAAATCTTTTTATGAAAAACAAAAAAACTCATCTTATAAATCCCTCAGGAGCTGGAGCCTCACATTTGACAACTGACCTCACAGAATCTTAAAACCACAGAATCACACAGGCTGGAAAGGAGGCCTAGAAGTCATCTGGTCCAACCCTTCCATGCAAACCAGGGCTAACTGCAATGCAGATTAGATTGCTTGAGGTCTTGGCCAGCCAAGGTCTGAGTATCTCCAAGGATGGAGATTCACAGCCTCTCTGGGCAACCTGTGCAAGTACTTTACTATTATTGCTCTAAAGATTTTCTTTTCTCCTTAATGCAACTCGTATCTGTTGCTCATTGTCTTTTATAGAACACCTCTGCAGTCTGGTTTCTGCGCATCCCCTGATCAGGTATTTGTAGACACTAAATAAGATCCCTCTGAAGCTTTTCTTCCCCAGGCTAAAGAGTCTTAGCTCTCACAGCCTCTTCCCCCATGTGAGATGCTCCAGGCCCTTCATCATCTTCATGGCCCCTTCCTGGACTTGCTTCAGTATGCCCATGTCTTTCTTGTACTGGACAGCCCAGCATGGACCCAGCACTCCAGATGTGTCTCACCAGGGCTGAGCAGAGGGGAAGGATCACCTTCCGTGGCCTGCTGGCAACACTTTTGTCGATATAGCTCAGTACATGGAAGCTTCCTGGGCACATTGCTGACTCCTGTTCTGTTTGTGATGCCTCAGGTCCTTCTCTGCAGAGCTGTTTCCCAGCTGGTCAGCCCCAGTATGTCTTGGTGCCTAGAGCTGCTCTTTCCCAGGGGCAGGACTTGACATTTGCCCTGGATGAGCTTCATAAAGCTCCTTTCAGACCATTTCTCCAGCCGTTCCATGTCCCTCTGAATGGCAGATCTGCCCTGCAACTGGTTGACTGTTGCTACCAGTCAGGCAAACCATGTATTTGTACTCATTCCCAGAAAAAAAAACCAAAACTCTCTCTGAGAGCAGATCCTAAGAAAAAAATAAGCAAAAGAACCCACAAAACCAACCCAAAACCCACCACACATCTCCCACACTTGTGCATCACCTGAAAAATACATTCCTGGAAGAAAAGTCTCTGCATAAAAGGGGTACATCCAGAAATTACCCCATATGCACAACACTTCAAATCCAATACCATCACCTGAAGGTCTCTCAAGACCTTCAGTTGTTATCACTGGCAAAGAGTGGGAACACATTCTGAAGCGGCACTAAGTGCTGAGCACTGGCTTTGCCTTTGTCATTCCCTGGTGTCCCGAGCTTCAGTTCAGCTGGGACAGGGAGCAGCCTGCACCCGTGTGTGCACCCTTGTCCTGACCTTGCTGCCTACTGGTGTTTCTCAGTAGGTCTGTGCTGATCCAGTTGTGGGCTGTGATGTAAGAGAGCTACTGAGCGGTATTTTTATACATCCAGGATGACTGTGCTTTGTGAATACCGATTTCTTTCTCATTGCATTTCTCTTTTCTTTTCCTAAGGTGTATCTGAGCAAATTCACTTTCCTGACAAATTGCTATCAGCCACTCAGCATTAAAAGTGGTAGCTTTTAGGTGACAATCAGCATATTTTTCCAAATGAATAGAACAATCAAGGTAATATAAAAAGAAAGTCATTTTTACTTACAGTACATTTACAAGCGAAGTGGGGGGTAGACATATTGAAGACCACGAAGGTTAACAATACCTGATTTTGCACTACTGGCAGAATATTTGTACTGAGGGGGGAAAATGAACATTTTTCAGCATAATGGTACTGTGATTGTGATTCAATAAAACCAAGAAAGTCATGGAACAGGGAGATAATGCTGGTTTAATCTATGACTAGCAGAGACTGATTTCCATTGAGAGCAAAAGCAGGAAAAAGGCTAATGTAATTACTTTTCTTTGGAACAATACAGTCTAAATGAAATAGCATATCTTTATTTTCCATAGTTTTTTTATGTACAACAGAATAATGTTGGAAAGCAAAATATTTTGATGGTAGGAATACGCAGATTGTATTTTATGATACAGGAGAAACCCTGCACAATGCAGAAACCTCTTTTCTACATACTGCACTTCTGAAGCTAAGGTCTGACCGCCTGCAAAGCATGGTTTTCTTGTCCCTTACAGTTTAAATACTGACCTGTGTAAGGTCTGTTACAATTCTGAGGCTCTTAATGGTGTTCCCATTTCCTACAGAAGACACAGATTTACGGGGAGAACAGATATTGTAAGAAGCAACAGCCTTAAATCAATTATTTTAACATACTGTAAATTAATTGTCATCATTTTTGTATAGTTTAGAGGTCACAAGAGAGATCCGATGAGTTAGGATGATTTGCTGCATAGCACAGGCCACAGCTCACAACCTAAAGCTGACTTCCAGACCACAGTGAGTTACATACTGAGATAAAAAATGCCCTGAATTTTCACTGGTGGTGCTCAATGTTTATTCATAGAGACAGACTTTGCAGGATTGTTTAGAAAAAAAAGATTTCACAAAATATCAGAATTTGGGAATTTACTGAGATTAGGTGCTCCATGGCAATAATGTAAGAGCAGCCGAGAAGTGCTGAAGCTGCCGGGTCCACCTGGCTTGCTGTCTCACCCCCATCTTTCAGGCCTTCCGAAACTTTCAGGTATTTTCTCAGCTAAATGGGGCAGTCCCCTTGAGCCCTGCCAGCAACTGGCACCGGGACCAGCAATGGCACTGGCAATCATCAGGCCCATTTAGGGATAGCCTCCAGATGTATGGAAATGTCAAGCTCCCCGGCAGCCCTCCAAGTGAACCAGGAATCCTACCCATGGTTTCAACACCTGAAGCCAAAGTGAACTCAATTGGATTTTGGAGTCTGTAATTTTCCATGTTTATATTTTTGAGCAAACAAGTTTAATGCACAAGGGAGCGTGAACAGGCTAATATAAATAATTTACATTTGAAAACATCTTTTCAGCAGAAAAAATTCAAAGCACAGGTATTTTATCTTGGTGAGATCTTCATGGAAACAAACAGCGTAAGTCACCTGTAAGACTGCTGGCCTTGCAAGAAAATATTAACTGACTTTTCTAGCAGGGAACAGTTTTCTGATACCGAGTTTCATGCAATCTGTTGGCACAGAATGCTTCACTTTACAAATTTAAGCATCTACAGTCACATGCTTTTTTCTTCCAGCACAGCAAGAACAATGCTGTACTGCACATCAAAGGCTCTTTTGCATGCACTGTCTCATTATTTTACACCTGCTGAGCCCTCCAACGTTTTGCTTACTGTATCGAAGTTGAAAAGGCTTTTACTAGGTCTGTAAAAAGGAATATCCTCAGGCACACACCTTTTGGAGATAAAGGGAGATGTGTACCACATGATCTGCCTTTGATAATGGTAGATGAAGGTCTTAGTTAATTTTTCAAAGTGTTGATAGCAAGAAACTTTTGTTTAAAGCTCTACATGACATAGATTGAATAATGAAATACATGTTTTCTCTGTCTTCCTCATTGGTAATGATTCTAAATGTCAATTTGGTCAAAAAAAAAAAAAAGTATTAATACAGGATTTCACTGGCAATTAATCTTCAAACAATGTACCTACATGAGTCAATCTTGTAAGACAGGGTGGACCAGAAAAGCTGAAAGAACTGTTCTGTAGCGGACTGTTAAGTAATTCCTCCCAAGTCGTACGGTGTAATGGGTTCAGTCTGGTAATGGCTCCTTCTGGATCAATGCTTAGAGCTAAATAATGCAACGGGTGGATTTACATGTGGTTATTGAGCAGGCTCAGGACTGATGAAGCTGATGCTTTGAGGGCTGGGCAAGAGGAAGACTGCAATTAACAGTGTGGGAAGCACCTGAACAAATAAAACCTGGGGCCTGACAAGGGTCCCTGCTTTGACTTGGGACTACATATGACAATAATCACAAAGTCAGGATGTTTCCTGAAAGGGCAGGCGGGTGGCACCAAGGGCAAGAGGTGGCAGAGCCACCCAGAGACGACAGGTTCTGGCTCACAGGGGCCAGCGGCTGGGCTGGAGGCAGGCCTGCCGGGCTTGCATGGCAGGAAAAGGCGGTGGAGAGGGGAGCGGTGGAGTACCTGCCCGGGAAAACACTCAGGGCAGCAGACACCCTCCCATGGACAATATTGTATTTCCAGGAACAATGTCCTCAGGAATGTGATCCTTGAAAAGTAACTGAGTTGTGTTCCCTCTCCCTTTCCTTTAATTTTTCCTTGCTTTCTGTATGTTCCCTCTGACTGGTCTCCCTGGAGAAGCAAGTTCACTTTACTCACAAAGGCTTTATAAAACACAAATGGCTTCTTTATACAAGTTAGAGGCCACAGACGTGCTTCTCCAAGGCTTTTAACCCTTGGAGCAAAGGGAAGCAGTGTTTACCCCCTACACAAAGCTTTTCCTAGATTGATGATTTCAATATAATGGAGCCTTAACTGAAATGCAGTAAGGCTTATTACACTTTTAAAGGTAAAAGCCAGTATTGAATTATAGAAGAAATAACAATTACCCACTCAAAAAATGATGGCCCCCAATGTATTTAGATTATTGTGCTTTTTTATTTAGTTCAAATTTTAGCATCGGTATTTGACAGTTTACACATTTTGTTGTATGGTGAAACTTCTTCATTGTTCTATTTTTCCTTTAATATAGGCCAGTTCTGAAAGGATGATGTCAACATCAGACATGAATGCTGATTGTCTATGAGATAATTAAACAATTGAGTAAAATGGGAAACGTAAACATTTTAAGAAGAAAAAAAATCATCTCGCTATACTCCAAAGTTAGAAAGGAAATCAGAACAATCCACAGCTTCTCAGTTTAATCTAACACCAAGCAGGTGGTAGGACTACAGACTGTCTGCGTTATCTTTCAATCTGTATGATGTGCAATTCTATAATGACAGAAAAAACCCAGGGCTCAAATATTGTCCCAGAGTAATCTATAGGCTAAGATGATGGATGCAGATGATGGATGCAACACAGGCTGCCCTAAGTGGTAGCACACAGAAGGTATGACCTCCCCGTACAGGTGGGAAATATCTGGTGGCTCACCATTGGCACACCTTGCTGCTCCACCACTTTTCTTAGAGGTTTATCTTTTTTTAGCAGTGTTCTGCTACACTCCTGCTACGTATGATGGCCAACAGTCCAAGCTGCCAGGCTGAGCGATCACTGGAAACACAGGCCAGCTATGAAATACATATTCAGGCCAGCATATCTCTCTCAGATACCACACGCATGCTTGGCTAACCTGCACAGCACATGGGACTAGTGAGAAGTCTCTGTGGCTGTGCAAGGTGAATTCTCGCTCCTGATGACTCCTGGGCAGCCTCTTTTTACCATGCCAGAGGAAAACATCACTAGACTATCCTTGGGCTGAAGTGTGGTTTTATCCACACTGGGTCCATACATGCTCTGTTCATTTGCTCAATTTCACATTGTGCAGGTCAGGCTTAAAGGTCATCCATGCAATATTTATGAAGAACTGAGGAAGGCTTTGCTGTGGCTTGTCTGCTGCAGATCTGATGTCCTGATGCACTGCACAGTGTTAAAGCTTGATCTTCCCCAGGAAGAAGCCCTGGAGCTCTCCTAACACTGCCCCGGGGCACAGGAAAGCAGTGTGCATAGTTCAAAGTTAAAAAGAGGTTCAGAGCCACATTTACATGATAGCATAAGGATGAACAGGAATACAGATGGCTCCTGTGGTGGGTTGACCTTGGCTGGATACCAGGTGCCCACCAAGTTGCTCTATCACTCCCCCTCCTCAGCAGAACAGCAGGGGAGAAAGTAAGATGGAAAAGTAAGTTGTGGGTCATGATGAAGGCAGTTTAAAGAAACAATAGCAAAAGTTACACATGCGGAAGCAAAGGAAAACAAAAGATGTTTTTCTTTACTTCCCATCAGCAGGCAGTGTTGGGCTACATCCTGGGAAGCAGGGCTTCAGTATGCGTACTGGTTGCTCCAGAAGACAAATATTGTAAATATCAAATGACCCTCCTTCCTTCTTCTTTTGTTTGGCTTTTATAACTGAGCAGATGCCATATGATATGGAATATCCCATTGGTCACTTTGGGTCAGCTGTCCTGTCTATGTCTCCTCCCAAGATGTTGCCCACCCCCAGCCTGCTGGTGACAGGTGGAGAAGGTTGGAGACACAGCTGATGCCATGGGAGCCCTGCTCAGCGGTAGCCAAAACACCAGTGTGTTATCACCCCCTTTCTAGCTAACAATGTAAAGCACAGCACTGGGAGGGCTGCTGTGGGGCTCAGACAGACCCGATACAGCTCCTCATGTACTGTCCTTGAGATCTGCTTCCAGACTGGTCCCTGCTTTTTGGGCCAAGCAGCATGGGGTGGCTTGTGTCCAGACTGCCATCAAAGGCAGGCTGACTGCACCATCCTGCAGCGCATCTGAGAGATGCTCAATGCATATCCACACTCAACACTGTGCTGCATACCTATGACACTGTGAAAAGCATGTCACCGCATGCTTTATCTGATCAGGGTAGTTTCTCCCATGGACAGTCCTTTTTACGTGTCAAGCAGCACAGCTTGGGGCTATGCTTGAACCTTTCAGTATGAGACCACCTGCCTGTGTCCCAAGGTGGCCATGAAAGTCCCAGACACCATGAGCTCCAGCTATAATTGAGGGCACTTTTCATCCCTTTTGAGGCCCTTTGATTCAAGGACAGTTTGCCATTTAAAATGCTTTTGGAGGTCACATTGTGTTATGAAACAACGAGAGGACCAACTCTGCGGCAAACTGCTGTGTTTGTTACCACTATAACATAACACATGGGTGAAATGCCAACAGAGCATGAAGGCATGCTGAAAGGAAAGGCATCCCGGAACAGTCATAGAATCATAGAATGGTTTGGGTTGGAAGGGACCTTAAAGACCATCTGGTCCCAACCCCCTGCCATGGGCAGGGACACCTCCCACTAGACCAGGTTGCCCAAAGCCCCATCCAGCCTGGCCTTGAGCACTGACAGGGATGGGGCAGCCACAGCTTCTCTGTCCACCGCCTCACCACCCTCACAGTAAATAATTTCTTCCTCATATCTGATCTAAACCCACCCTCTTTCAGTTTAAAGCCATTGTCCCTTGTCCTGTCACTACAGGTCCTGGTAATAACTCCCTCTCCAGCTTTCCTGTAGGCCCCCTTTACGTACTGTCAAGCTGATCTAAGGTCTCCCTGGAGCCTTCTCTTCTCCAGGCTGAACATCCCCAACTCTCTCAGTCTGGCTTTATAGGAGAGGTGCTCCAGCCTCTGATCATCTTTGTGGCCCTTCTCTGGACTCATTCCAACAGACCAATGTCTTTCTTATGTTGGGAGCCCCAGAGCTGAATGCAGTATGCCATCCAGGTGGGGTCTCATGAGAGTGGAGTAGAGGGGCAGAATCACCTCCCTTGACCTGCTGGCCATGCTTCTTTTGATGCAGCCCAGTTTTCAAGGACCACTTTGAGCCAAGGCATCAGGATGTGGTGCAGTCCCATCCACCCTGCCAGGTGGAGCAGTCTCTGGACCCATCCAGCTACCAAACTATCCACAGCTTTAACTACCTATTTCTTCTACACTCTACGAATTTTTTGGGGGTAATACAGCATGCAGGCCATGGTCAATCAGGAAAACAAGGTCTTAGGTGAAAGGAGGAGCAGTTCAAGCCAACCATGTAAACATAGCCAACGGTTGCAACACTGGTAAAAATTTTTTCATTGATGAAATAAACTTTGAAATTCTGGAATAGCTTTCTGAACATGAAGTATGACAGGGCTGGTGATGATCCACATACAATTGTTTCAAGCATGGTCTGAGGGCTTTATGGTTTCTGTCTTGCTGCTCAGACCAGTTCTCCTGACTGATACATGAAGTATCCTAACTCATGCCCCAGTCCATGGCTAACTAAACACAGATCATTTATTATAGAACAATATATATGGGTTCCACCAAAATTCTAGCAGAGCACAGACAGCAATAGAACCTCTCCTCCTCCCCTTTCCTAAGTTGGTTCTTTAACCTAAGGCTAAAGAAGTCTGAAAGATTACTTCTGGATGAATTTAATTTCCCTGTTCACTAGTTTTACTTGTATTAATTAAAAGCAAATTCTCAGTCACATCTTATTTGGCTGGGAGAAAATACCTTAGCATAAAAACCTTTCTGAATGAAATATTCTTTCTGGTTTGAATAAGTTCCTCCTCAAAAAACTCCAGTTAAGTTATCTAGCAATGTACATTTAATGAGCCCATCCCATTAGTATATCAGTCGATAACCTAAAATCCAGAATAAAGTGTACTTCTTGCTGAGTTTAGCAAGATTCCTGTTCCAAGGAAATGTGATCATCCTTTCCTGAGATTTTACTGTATGGGAATACATTTTAAGTGGATCTTTTGTTGCTTGCCCTAAAGGCACCTGCGAATTGCATTTTGATTTGTGGTTGTAGAGCATGACAATGTCATGGACACCTGGGATCTTCCTCCTGGTCAGTCTCAGGAGTCCTAACAAAGGAAGACAGGATCTCACAAGGAATTCAAACCTGGATTTGTCATTGTGAAAAATTCCAGTTTTACATGTTCATTTCTGGCAGTCCCTTTCATGAGGAATTCTATTTGATTAGAAAGAATGGGCCATTTTAACATGATCTTCTCTTAAAACTAACACTGTAATACACCAGACAGGACCAGTCAGACTATACTTTTTTACTAAAAAATAATTTTTTACTAAAATTTCGCATAGGGGAGTACATTTGTGTAATCACAAATTGAATCTCTTCTTAAACAGAACACAATGCCTGAGCAGCAGAAAGCTAAAAGCTCTGTACAGTTCGTTCAGACTTTGCTAAACAGCCACTGAATTTGCAAGTGTTACAGAAGCACTTAGTGACAAGCGTGGAATTTAATTTTCGTTGCAGGACTTGCTTAACACACAAATCATAAGCACAGGCAGCCTTTCAGGTGCAGACTGGAAGCCCATCAGAAGGTATACACCCCAGAGAGGTGTACTGAGCTTCTTATCATTAATACAGTCATGGTGCTCACTCTGTTGTTTTTTAGCTCATCTTTCTACCACAACAATGTGTTTTCACACAATTGGGACCATGGTATGGACAGATTCATAGCCCCAGCTAGGTCCCTACTCTTACACCTCTCTCCCAAGTTGACAAAAATCCGTACGTTCCGTAGTGTGTCCTTATAGTCCTATTTGTCTTTTGCCAGAATAGTTAAGTTTCCATAATCGGTAACATGTCTTAACAATTTTTATTGGAAACTTTTCTGGTCATGTCAGCTCTGGTAGGAGGTATCATGGGTTTAGTCCTCCTTGCTCCCTGCAGGGGTACTTCTTGGGTGTTCAGAGGTATTTTAAATTCAGTTCACAGCTCTGTGTTCAAGATGTCGATGCCCTGAGCAGAAGGCATTGCCATCCCATACTGTGCAGATAGCGGTCATTCTCAGATTCTGTGGATTTACATACCCTGCCAAGCAACTACCACCATAAACTCGACATGGCTGGTGAACTTTTATTATGGCAGCATGTTCAACTTGTAGAAAGGCTGCCTTTGTAGTTAAATGGCTGGGGTGCTTGTTAAAGGCATCTGTCTTACTGAGAATGCCTTTCTTCCCTCCAGGACAACACTGCCAAAGTCTTTGAACATTTATTATCCAGTAAGTGAGTTATTATCATAAAATATTGTGGAAACTATCGACTGAAGAAAACTAAATCTTTCTTAACATATAATGAAGAGTCCAGAACAGCAAAAATAATTCAATAATTATGAATGGACAGAAGAGGTAATGTGCATTATATCAGTTCTCTAGTAGATACTGATCACAAAGGTTATCAGATTGAAATTCTCTTGTGTGTATAACACACCAGGACTGCAGTAGTCTCTGAGACAAGTACAGCTGAATAATCCAAGCTGACATCTGTTTGGGTGCGCTATCACAACTTGTTCCTTAAATTCCTAGATGCTGGTCTAAGATGTTTATTCACATCTGTGAGCACTGAATGAACAATTCCCTCCCAAGACAGGTGGCCATTAGCAAAATGGCATGCATCGTTTGGCCTTAAGCACGGGTGACAGCTAATAAAAGCATATGAACATGTGTTATGCATATATATGCCATAAGGCATAATCCTCTTTGCTCCATGCAGAAATATTTCCTATTGCCCCGATTATTGAGTGCTGGGAAGTATTTCAGCATGGATGATTATGTCCGTAACATCTGTGTCCAGGCTGGAAACAAGCAAATATTGCAGAGTGCTATTCACAAACATCCATTTAGAGGTTATTCAGTTCCTGCCATCTATTGACAAATACCAGCCATATAAAGACAATTCACTGACACATGTTGCTTTCCTGCCAGCTGTCACAGTAGCTGCTGCTGGTCCCTGGCAGTGAGCTAGGGCTGACAAGTGGCACAGGCAAAAGCTGATGCCCCTTCCTGGTGCAAAGTTATAGTCCAGGAAGCAGAAGTTGTTTCTCTGGGCTACTTTCTGAAGCAAGTCATAAATGGAGCATCTACCCAGTAAACCACCAAGTAGGTTTCAGCATTTGTGTCCAATTTCTTTCACAATGCTGTCAAAGGAGATGTGCAAACACCTTCTAATATCCTCCCTGGTAGGAAAGATAAATTTTGGTTTAGTTTTAAATTTTTTGTTCTACATTTTTTGTTTTAAATCTTTTATGTGACACTATGTTTCACCAAGTAGATCATAAAAATTTAAATTACTTAAGAGGAGGAAAGAAGATATGCAAGTGCTACGAAGCTTACTGAGAGCTTATACAAATGCAGCAGACTTTTCACTTTGGCAATTACAAATGCAGCAGACTTTTCACTTTGGCAATTGCTTTCTGTCTCCCAGAGAAGAACTCTTCTACCTCAGAAAGGTTCCAGCAGCGGACATTGATTTCAGCTGCATCTCTGCAATACAGCTGACTGTGATGAACGTGTCAAAACTGATATCCCCGTTGTATCTGAAAGCAAGCTGTCTCAAAGCAGCAATTGTGGACCTCCCGCTAGATGAGTTTTCCGTTACTAAGTAAGGAACTCTGTTATATAAAGCAACAAATTATTTTCTTCACAGCTGGCCAAATTAAGAAGTCTGTGGGAGTGTCTATCTTACATACTTCGACACCAAACAATTACTATTACTATAGGACACCAGCTCAGTAGGAAAAAGAAAAGCATGAGAAAACATCCTTCATATCACGAATCTGGTTAATGCACCTGACAGCCCAAGTTAACAGCCACTGAATCTCAGCTGTAAGATTTTCTAATAATCACCGTCAAGCTTCCTCCAAATATATCCTCAAAATTATGAAAAAGTTCCCTTAACCAGTCATGAATGCTCTGCGGCATTGACTTCCCACAAGTTCTTTATAGATGAATGATTACAGAAAATAAATATCCCAGCCATGCCTATGTAGTGTTCATGATGATAAATATTCTTTCACAACTTCTTCATACTCCTTATCTGTATGCAACACTATTATACATTGCACTTTGATTGTACAGGCAGATCATCATTGCCTTCTGGGTTTGTGTGCAGCACTTATCAAAATGGTAAATTAACTCACAAAGTCTTGCCAGATGAGGATTCAATAGCAGGGTGCTGCAGCTTGTATGGCTGTTAGATTGACAGATTCATAGCATCACTTAGGTTGGAAAAGACCTTTGAAATCAAGTCCAACTGTTAACCCAGCACTGCCAAGTCCACCAATAAACCATGTCCCTAAGCACCGCATCTATGTGTTTTTTAAACACCTCCAGGGATGGTGATTCCACCCCCTCCCTGGGCAGCCTCTTCCAATGCTTCACCACCCTTTCAGTGAAGAAATGTTTCCTAATACCCAATCTAAACCTCCCCTGGCACAACTTGAGGCCATTTCCTCTTGTCCTGTGGCTGGTTATCTGGGAGCAGAGATGGACCCCACCTGCCTGCAGCCTCCTGTCAGGTAGTTGTAAAGAACAATAAGCACTCCCCCACCAACCCCACCTCCCCTGAGTCTCCTCCTCTCCAGACTAAACAACCCCAGTTCCCTCAGCCACTTGTTCTTCTTCTCTAGACCCTTCACCATCTTTGTTGCCCTTCTCTGGACATGCCCCAGCACCTCCATATCTTTCCTGAAGTGAAGAGCCGAAAACTAAACACAGTATTCAAGGCACAGCCTCACCAGTGCCCAGTACAGGGGGCGGTCACTGCCCTGGCCCTGCTGGCCACACTGTTTCTGACACCAGCCAGGACGCTGCTGGCCCCTTGGCCACCTGGGCACACTGGGGGCTCATGCCCAGCCGGCTGTCAGCCAGCACCCCCAGGCCCTTTCCCACCGGGCAGTTCCCAGCCCCCTGCCCCAGCCTGTAGCGCTGCCTGGGGCTGGTGTGACCCACGGGCAGGAGCCAGCACTGAGCCTGGTTGAACCTCATACAACTGGTCTCATCCTATTGATCCAGCTTGCCCAGATACCTTTACAGAGCCTTCCTACTCTCAACTTGGTGTTGTCAGCAAACTTACTTACTGGTGGTGTACTTGATCCCCTTGTCCAGATCATTGATAAAGATATTAAACAGGACTGGCCCCAATACTGAGCCCTGGGGAACACCACTTGTGACCAGTTGCCAGCCAGATGTAACTCCATTCACCACCACTCTTTGGACAACCAGCCACCTTTTTACCCAGCATAAAGTACACCTGCCCAAGACCTCCAGTCTTCTGGGACCCCTCGTGTTAGCCAGGACTGTTGATAAATGATGGACAGTGGCTTGGTGAGCTCCTCTACCAGCTGACTCAGTACCCTTGGGTGGATCCCATCCTGTCCCATAGACTTGTGCGTGTCTGAGTGGAGCAGCAGGTCACTGATTGTTTCTTCCTGGACTCTGGAGACTTCATGCTGCTCCTTATCCCTCTTTTCCAGTTCAGGAGGCTCAGTACCCAGAGGTACGCTAGTCTTGCTATTAAAAACTGAGGCAAAGAAAGCTTTAAGTACCTCAGCCTTTTCCTTGTGGAAACATATTTTGGACATACAAAGAGGCAGCTGATGACCAGCTCCTCCATCAGGGCTTCACAAATATGTCAAGGTCAGTGTTTCACAGCATAGTGCCCTTGAGCATATTGTAGGCCTTACTCCTTGTGCATATTGTAGGCCTTATTCCTTGTGCTGTCTTAGCTGCAGTCTTTTCCTCAGCACCTTTGTGTGCTTCTTACTTCTCTCATTTTTCATTGTTGTTTTGTTTTCTTGATCCTTGGTTTAGCTTCCAGCCATCTTTTTACCCTGCTGTGTAGATCACCGCCTACCTTGATGCCCTGATCTCAGCCTATAACCTTACATAATAAAGGAAAAGGGGAACCGAGAAGTTATTTGCACTCACTTAGTACAAGGAGATTCACAAGTGAGTATTCACAGGAAGACCAGGACTAGCCATCAGCTTGGGAGCAGAGGTCACGCTGGTCATGGTGACAACAAGGAGGTCACTGAAAAAGAGGAAGCACCAAGAAGTGCTGCCAGGAAGCTCCTCTGTCTGCAGCCAAAACACGCACAGGTGGGTGAGTGGGGATGCCTGGAGGGGACCATGTGTGGTACAAGGAGCTGGTGGTTCTAGTCTCCCAGGCCCTCACCAACACGGAAGGCAGAGCCAAGCAATGGGACCCAGCCAGACAGCAAGACTAGTGCATGCAATCTGCTGAGCAGACAACCTCTTTCCAGGAGATCATGCAGCTATATGCATATATCTCTCTGAAACTGAGGCACAGACCAGACCAGAAGTGTGTTTGTTTAGAGCACAGAAAATATAACCACCAGTATTGCGATTTGGAAGGCTTTCAAAACTGTTCTCTGAGCTGGAGGCAGATGCTGCAAACCACAGAGTTTAATAAAGCAGTCCTGACCTAAGGTTTGCAGCACTAAACTGCACACTTGAGGCCAGATTAGTAAAAACAGATGGGCAAAATATAAAGCTGCATAGACTAATTGGGCACCCTGTTGGTGGACATTTCCAGTAATCAGGGGAGTTTTGAATGACATATGTTTATCTTTTCCCCCTCCTTGGGATACTGTTTCATTATACACAGTAATGAGACACCTGGCCCAGTGATTGCTGGGCTGAAAAGCCTTAAGAGGATTTTCACCTGCTGTGTGCAAGCTTTTCTGTTGGGAAAGCATAGATTCTCTACCCTGACCACTCCCTGGGGCCTGGCAAAGGACCGGCTGTCTGGAAATCACTGTGACTGGAGTTAGTAGCATTTGGGATGCAGCTCTGCCTTGGCTGAGAAAGGCAGCTGGAGGTCACTTTTTAGCCTCAGCGAGGAAAGGTAGAGTGGGAAAAGGAAGAAATGAAGTGGAAATAATTTCAGACACATCACAGGCAGGAGAGAGAGAGCAGCAGTGAGCGATGGGGTTCACAAGACTCCAGCTATCACCCTTGTTCAGAGGTAAGAATTCTGCCTGGTGCCTGAGCTGGCTTCAGCTGGGACAGAATTAATGTTCTTAGTAGCTGGTGCAGTGCTGTGTTTTGGATTTGGTGTGAGCACAATGTTGATAGCACACTGATGGCTTTGGTTGTTGCTGGGTGGTGTTTATACTGAGCCAAGGACCTTTCAGTTTTGCAGTTCCTGCCAGCGAGAGGGCTGGAGGGGCACAAGAAATTGGGAGGGGACACAGCCAGGACAGCTGACCTGAACTGGCCAAAGGGATATTCCATACCATATGAGATCATGCTGCATATAGATAAGCTGGGGGAAGAAGAAGGAGGGGGGGATGTTTGGCATTATGATGTTTGTCTTCCCAAGTAACCATTACATGTGATAGAACCCGGCTGTCCTGGGGATGGCTGAACCTGCCTGCCCACGGGAAATGGTGAATGAATTCCTTGCTTTGCTTGTGTGTGCAGCTTTTGCTTTACTAGTTAAACTGTCTTTATCTCAACCCATGAGTTTTCCCACTTTTACCTGTCTGATCCTCTCCCTGATCCCGCTGGGGGGGGAGTAAGTAAGCAGCTGCATGGGGCTTGGTTGCTGGCTGGGGTTAAACCACAACAGTGCCCTACAGCCCTTTGGGTGGCCCACCACTGCTTGGGGCAGCCACAACACTGAACCAAACCCCCACCGTAATCTACATGCAAACAGCAAAGCTCTTCCTCCAAGAAGGCTGCGTGTGCTGAAGCCTTGGTGTGGAGGTTTTTGATTTCTTAGTGATGCCCAGACCTTTCTGTTCATAGCCCCTGTTCTAGCAAGGGACCCTGTGATGGACATTTACAGAACTAAGTGGCCATTTCCAATACTTTAAAGGACATTTCTTTCTTCCTGTGGTACAACATCCATCCCACCACACATCTGATGTTTTTGTATGGCAAGAAGTACAAGACAAGTCCATTTATGCTCCTGTTCATTCTACTTCTACATACATATTCATTGCACCTGGTGGACACAAGATACTGCCACCTGCCCTGGGATGTGTGTCAAAGCTGGAGCAGGGCAGGTCTGTATTGGTTCCCACCCCTGAACACCAGTGAGATTGCTGGTATCAGGCTCCAGAGGGGAGCTGGCTCTGGCCACAACAGCTAAACAAAGCTCAACACTAGCTGAGTTACTGGAGACAGCCACTGAGTAATCATGTTCCTACCTGTATAAACTGGAATCAAATGTGAGTTATTCAGTCAGTGGAAATAAATGGATTTTTCCAGCTGGTGTGGCTGGTGTGTACTGTGTATATCACATTTATATATCTTTCTTCCCCCAACCAGCTCCCCTTTCAATAATCAAGCTCTATAGCTATAACAATTCTACTGACTGGAAAGAAATGTGTGTTCACAACATGCACCAAGAGATAAATCCTGATATAGCATTGGGAACACATTCCGTGCATTACATGTGCCAAAGGAGTAGGATTTATTCGGGTCATTTATGCTCCACTGGAGTGGAAAAAGGAAAAAAAAATAGGCCTTGCTATAATGAATTGGACTCTCTGAGTCCTGCAGAGAATAATCCCTATGCATCGGCTAACAGGGATTGCCATCCATCGAGGCAGCAAAGGTGGCTTTGTAGGACAGGTCTGTTCTGGACCCACAGCCATGTGTATATATTATCTCCTTCAGGCTCCAGCTGGTGCCTACATAGACCCTGCTTCCTGCGCTGCCAGTCCCTGCCGCACACCCCCATACAACCACGGTCAGGACCATTCCCATGCTTCACAGGACCACCTCCCGCAGCCCTGTCCCACATGAAAGCCCTTGTTTCAGCTCTCTGCCCTTTCTGGACAGGCCACTCTGAGACAGTTCAATATTGCACAAGTTATTGTTCGTCCTGCAAAACTGCCTGGTGCCTGCAGAGTAGCCATTGTCCCATTCTGTAGAATTATAAAGGAATAAAGGCAGGTTAATTAACAATGATAATATACAGCTGTGGGCTGGCTTCAGGGGCGGTGCGTTGGCTGATGTAGATAAGGTGCAGCTGTGGCTGGTTCTGTGTTAAGTAGTTAAATAGCTCTAAGGGTTACAAAAGAGGAGCACTAGATGAAGCAGCAGAGGTAGGAGAGAGTGTGCCTGCCTGCCCTCCCCAGATACAGGAGAGACAAAGAGAGGCCCCAGAAGAAGGGGGCTGAAGAGGAGCCCTGGATGAAGAGAGAATCTGGACACAGCAGAGGCAAGAAGCAGGGTGGACTGGCCTGAAGAGGATGAAGAAACAGCACAGACAACAGATGAACTGTTGAAACCTTGTGGGGGGGTTGGTGGCCATGTTGGGGCAAGGCGTGGGAACTACTTATTGAAGTTAACCTGGTATGGGATGGTAAAAACCTTGTTGCAGCTGGCTAGTTTTGATACTGCTGTGACACTATTCAGCTGGGGAGCCACAGAGCCACAGGCTCTTGTGGTCTAAATAGAGCAACAAGGAGAGAAAAGGGCAGAGGAAGGGGACACAGCAGGTCAGAGGTACAGCCAAGAACAGAGTTGCCTTCAGATCCACCACCACCCCCTCTTAAGAAGAAAGAGAGACTAAATTATAAACTTCTGAGGGTTACTGCTTCCTCTTCCATCTATCCCTATAGCCATGAGCCCTCAGACCAGAAAACACTTCTTCTTTGGTGTTAAGAAAACAGCTAGCACATTGCAGCTAGTGCTGAAACTACAGGGTAACTGGGTACACACCTGCAGGCACCTTGTTGGTATTTCACAGCTGCTATGCATGCTTATGCACCAGCATGTTTTGCTTCTTCATCACACTTAAAACGTTGGTACTGGGAAGAGGAGGCCAAGGGAGAAGAACAAAGCAGGAAAAAAAGGCCAAAGTTGTGTATTTGTGCTTCATCATCAAACAAAATAGACCTGTCAGGACATCGTGGGCTGCCTATCCCCACACTGGGAGAAGGGGCAGTAACTTCACCTCCTCTCTGATGGGAATAGCATCAATGGTGCTTTAACCCTTACTAGCTTCTGCTTTCCACAGGAGACACTGAATGAAGACAAAACAGCAAAAAACTATCAGGGAATGCAAATATACAGGTGGAGTGTTGTGTTCATGGGAAGTTCAAACTGCTCTGTAGTGTTTGAAAGTGAAAATTGAATGCATTTTTCTGGGTTACTATCAATGTAGTTATGTATGTACAAATCCAAAAGGACATGCTCTTTAGTGTATCATCATGATGGTATTCTAGCTAGGAAACCCTACACTAGAGTGTAGACATTTCCAGTTTTTGCGTAAAAAAACCCCTGCAGGCTTCCAGAATGACACATGTCAAAAAACTTCAGGCTACACAGGAAATCATCAGTTATGTATTTGCCATTCCAGCTGCCTACTCTACATCTGTACCAAAATGGGTAGGAAGAAACAAGAACTATTATACTGTGATTAAAACAGTCCGCTCCTGGGAAGGGACAGTGCCTTTCAAAGAGCGAGGGACATGGTTGCACAGATCCTGTGTGTCTGTGACACTAAACTTCCTGGTTAGTAAACTTTCCAGATTACAGCATTTCATACACGTGTTCTTTGCACTGAGTTCCTATGCTGCCATAACATAAGAAGTGCTGGGGAAGGGTGACCGGGTACATAGCGCCCCGCTAGGCAGAGAGAATTTTAAAACTCCTCGACTGATAAGCCAGCCCAGACCTAGTCTGGCTTGTTCTTCCATCATCCCATCAGCTTCAGTGGTCTGGCCAACTGAAATGAACAACAGATACATGGGTATGCAGAAGTGAATGGGAGGGGGAACTGTAAAAAATTTCCTTTTCTCTGCCATTTTCTCTAGAGAATGGAAGCAAGAAACCTATCTGAGAATGACATACTTTAGAAGATGTAGCACAGTATTTAGGCCACGTGATGGAGAAGGATAGTAGATGGCAGAGGATCAGCAAAGGAAGGGTGAAATACATAAGTAGCTCAGGACTTGGGGCAACCTTCTGGGTCACTGACTCTAGCTGGCAACAGTCCCTGGGGTCTACATCATGTAATCCCAGTCCTTATGTGACCACACTCCATCTTGAAATACTGAAGGATGCTCCCATTGGAGAGAAAAGGTGTCCCAGAGACCCCTTGCTCTTGCAGTCAGAAACCCACCAGTTATTCTGTCCGATCTTACCCACAACCATGTAGGTTGCTGTTTGTTCATACAGACCTTCTCTGCTCTTGTTTAAACTTCTCTTCTACTGCCCCTAAGAAATGTCAGTCCTAAGACTGTTTTCTGAAAAAAATCCTACCCTGACATGCTCTATTACTGCAAGTTTCATTTTATGCTATTTCATCCTTACCTCCATGTGTTCAGTCTTTTTCTCATTCAAAAGTGGGTTTATGTTTTTAATTTGCAGGTTACTGATGTGTGTGTGTAGTTGATGGGATATGGATGCTTAGGCCACGCTTTCCCCTTTTCTTAAATGGGAACGCTGTGGGTTTTTAGTTCCTGAGAAGATACATGAAAGCAAAATGTTGTAGGAGGAAGAGAGATGAACACAGCATGATACAGTTTTGGGGTGGGAAATGCAGTTGTGTCTTTCACATGGAGGCATACATTGAACTGCAGCTCATGTTCAAATATGTATAACGTATATGTTTACCTGTAGGTGCACTCTATAACCAATGTTTTTAGAGACACAATTAGGTAAACTGTTTAGAAACACAAGGGATCTGAAATGTCTTTTCTTTCTGAAGAGAATTGGAACTCGACCTTAACGTTGAATCTGCAAAACCACACAAAAGGCAAACTGATTCACATTTTTGGGGTTGCGTGTTTATCCCTAGGACAGTAAACATATTACCCAAAACAACCTACAATGAAAATAATTAACGCAGATATTCTGAATATTTGTGAATGTCCTGGTACTTCTGCCTTGCTGAAATCGGTAGGAAAGGCAGAGCATGAACCTGGAGCTGCAGTACAGCAGTAGCTCCAGTACAGTCGGTAGAATCCAGGTGCAATGCTGGAACAGATGGCCCAAAATAAAGAGTTGTCAGCATCTTCAGATAGACAGATCTGAACAAGCAGTCCCTGATGTTTTTCTCACAACTCCCCTCCAAACCATGGTAAAACTTATAAATACGCCACTGGTGAAGTAACTGCTCTGTTCTTAATTCAGTCCCAGGCACAATGGCTTTTACAGCAATCCAGACCTCTTTCCCAAGGCATTGCAATGAACGCAAAGAACCAAGAACATGCACAGGCTGGCAGGAGATCTCTGAAGTTTTCAATGGATAACTTGTGTCCAGGCCTATATCCCACCAGGCAGTTCAAGCTCTGCTCTTAGCATGGCTGTCTCCACAGGCTGGGCTAACTTAGAAGTTTCAGTGTCACTGAGTAGAGCCCAAAAAGGAGTGATAAGGCTACCACAGCTCATGCTTTGAGATCCTCCTGACAGAAAAGCAGGGCTTTCGCAGGTGAATTTTGTAATAGGATCAATAGTGAGCCACTGTAGTTTCTCTTCTGCCATATCCCTATGCATAGATTACCTAGAAAAACTATCACAGAAACAGAAGACTAACGGTGCTAATCAGGATAGCATATTAAATATTCTTGATGCTTGGGGGGTGGGGGTGGGTGTCAAAGGTAAATGTCCTGAGAAGAACATATTTCCATAACAATGAAACCTCAAAATCAGTCTCCTGTTCATTTCAGCAAAGGAAAAATTTGCATACCTCCAGATATTTTGGGTCAGTGGGGATACCATTATAACCTTCCAAATCTGCAAGAGCCGTTTCAAGCTGTATTGTTTTATGATGACACTGTCACTGCAGTGTGACAAAATGGCATGGTTCTTAGTTTAGACCAGTAGATGGGGATTAATCAAGCTGTTATTCTTGCTGTTGTATACCACCAGTGGAGGCTTTTAACTAACCAGCTGAGAGACTTATGAGTGTGGAAATTGGGGTTTTTGCATATTCATTAAGAAGGAGAATTGTTCTCCCTTAGCAGAGCAGTCTGCACAAGAGCAGAGGACCAAAACTTCCAGTGGAGTCAGGCGAACAGCCTGCTTACAACTAAACCACATGTCTGGCATTGGGAATGAGGGGTTTGAGTGCCCTGGGAATTTGGAGTACTCTGTAAATAAGAGGGGCTTTTCCTTGCAGACAAAACCCCTGCAGAGTTCAAAGGGGCAGCAGGAAGCACTACATTTTCTCCTGAAGCCATATAAAAATTAGGTAGAAATAGAAGAATTTACTGTGCAGTCCTCTCAGCTGCACTGTCAGAGACCATTACCTGGAGACAATAAATTTGAAAGAGGCACAAACCCCCCTAATTCATCAATCTCCAGGATAACACTCAGGGAAGAAACTTTAAGCTGCTGCTGGGAATCTCTGATTGGGTTTGGGAGCAGAAGAGGGGGAGTCTGTGTCTCTAAAGGAGACAGCCTGGTAGACACAAAGTCTGGACATCTGAACCAATCACCTGAGATAGTTATCTTCATAGTCAGCCAAGGAACAGGCATCGCCAAACACAGGTCAAATCATCAAGAAGTACATCTGACACATCAGATGAACTATGCCCCAGATCAGTCTGTGTCTCTCTACCACCCCTAGCTCCCGAATGCTGCCTCCTAGCACTGGTGGGGGGCCCCACTTTGTTAAGGTCTAAAATTTGGTGAGATAAACACCACTTTACATTTAAATCCAAAAATGAGCCTTGAGATCCTCAGGCAGATGGACTTCTTGTGGTCTTTTTGCAGCCTCCTCCAAGACACTGCAAAGCCATGTGCTACATGTGCCCATAGCACACAGTGTTCCTGGGGTGAGGCGCAAACAGAAATTAGATGCCCTGGACCAAACTCTGCACAGTATTTAGACAACCATTGAATTCGGAGATAATTGATGATGAAGACAAGCTTACCGCATTTGGTAGGATTATATTTTTATAAGTCATGGCTCAGACTGGGCCTTGAGAATCTATTTTTCAATGTCAAATCCCCTAGGAGTATAATTTCCAGAAATGTTTAATGACTATTTAATAACAACTGCATAAAATACCTCAGATCATATTTTAATATTCTCCATGATAGAATTGTTCAGTGCTGAAGTATTTTATGGTTATAAAAAATACATCACTCCTTTTTCAGAGAGCTGCCCTTAAACCTTGGCCATGCAGCGTGACCCTCTCCTCCTGGCTGGAAAGGCAGCCTGGGTATGAGCTACATGAAACGGAGGGAGGAGATGCTCTGTCTGTTCATAGAGCTCTCCATGGCAAAACCTCTGACTGGCTTTTTAGAAAGGCTAGAAATTCTTATCATGTAAACATTTGCAAGCAGGCAGGTGAAGACAAAACATGGGTAATGAGTTTCCTTGCTTGAGGGCACCAGCTGATCACCTCTGGGGTGCAAGGCAATAATTTGCCTCCCCGACAGCTGCCTGAAGAGCCCAGAGCAGATGCTGATACCAGTTACTGGAGTGCTTGTTTTTTTCCTTGAAACATAAGTTGCTGCCCAAAGGTGGGATACAAGCTCTGCAGGAGGTTTCCACACCCCAACTGCACCTAACCTCTCCCTTGTGAGCAGCCAAGGCTGAACAGGCACAGAAGGTGCCACCAACACCTCCTGTCTGGTTTATCTGAGCCTGCCAGGGGTAAATGGGGCTCCCCGTTGTGTCTGCCAGGGTTGCTGCTGTCCTCCCAGCTCCGTCTGGCTGTCTTTCCCTTTGCTTTTGGTCGGGGAGCCAGAGCCTGCTAGCACCTTGTGGTGAAGAGCTCCCCCCCGACCTCCCCACTTAAGCCGTAACGCCCAGCAGGGTTGTGATGGCTGCATACAACTTTGGAGTCTGGGGGATGGATGGCAATGCAGTAGCCAAGGGCTGTATGAAATGGTGACCCAGACATCTTCCTGGTATGCAAATATGACTACGAGTCAATCATCTCACTCCATAAATAGTGGACAGCCCAGAGCCCACTGAGCTCTCCTGCACAGCAGCGGGCTGCACGTCAGGGTCTCCCCTTGAGCAGGGACACCTCTCAAGGTTGCTCCTGGAGGCTGAGAGATTCCTTGCCAAAACAGATTCTGAGTAAATGAATAATAGCGTGCTAAACCTTGAAATCTTAGCTAAGTGGTATAAAGGGCTGATTGTGCATATATAATCTGTTAGACAAAAACTGATGACTGAATCTGGGACTAGGCCTGGATCCAGCCACACCCAGAGTCCCCTCTGAGGGATTTAGAGCACAAGGGGGACCTTTCTGAATGATTCAGCAGGAGGGTCTCCCTGACAGTTCCATCTGACCCTGCTCTCCATGCAGTAAATAATCGTGTACTTGCCACTGAATCTTGTCACACCACTGTCGTATTTAGCACTGAACTGTGTTAACTCACTTTTCTATAGCAACAGGGTATACGGTTGCTTCTCATGAGTGAAGCACATGATTCCATCCACCACACACCTACACCTGTGAGTTAACTTGCCTTGTGAGATGTGTGCCATGTTCACGTGAACCGAGCTGCTTGCTCATGGAGATGTGATGATATGGTAATGTCTTCAGGGCCAGATCTGCCTAATTTAGCAGTTCTTATTCTTCCGTAGCTGGATATCACCTGGAGACAGCTGATGACAGCTCCCTGCTCCCAGGCTCGGAAAGGTTTGGGTATCACTACTGACCATGTACCCCATTTTGTGCAGTGGCTGTTGGGGCCCACAATTACTCATAGGGACATCTGTAATAATCCTAAATAGTCTCTGGTCCTAAACAGGACTACCTGCAGGTCAAGCATGCGAGGATGTTTGCAGCTTCAGGTGGATGAAGGAAATGCATTAAAGCAATTCCCTTGGAGTGAAATGTGTAGGTGTGTGTTTGTGTGTGCGTGTGTGTATGAAATAAACCAGAAAGGAACAGAAAATTTACATGAGTTTTCAGACCATTAAAAGCCAGTTTCTAGTAATCAGATTATCAGCCCAGTTTACTCGGATTCTCAGCTTCTGTAATTTTTTGCCAGTTTTAACAGCTTCTGCTCTTCTCACAATCAGGTTCCCGTGAGCTAGGGAAGCAAAATACATTCATAAAGCACTTAGCATTCCTAAAGGGGACTGAAGTAATCCTAGACCTTGTTACATTTCCATTTTTAACCGAATTAGTGAACCTGTTAATATGTGCAGCAATTAGACTTTTCCTTACAAATAGAGATGATTCCAGAAAAATATTTTTTTTAATATATCTATCCTCATCTCTACAAGGAAACCATTGTATCTACATTAATTATTCCATTTTGAATAGGTTTCACCAGTCTGAGACGCTTGAAGCGCAGCTACCTCTTTGGACAAAGCACCCATAAAAACTATTCAGTTCGTTGCAGAGGATTCATAGAGAAAATTCTGCTGAGGGTCTTGAGTGTTTATGCCTGTTCTTGCAAGAATTCTTATAGGATATTTATGTGTATTTGGAATTGACATTTTCTAAGGCTGTCTATAAAAGAACATTCCATGGCAACCTGGAGGTTTTGGTTTATCTGTTCTGGCTGCTTTCTAAAAGGGAACCATTTCTCTTTATAATTCTAGCATTTACAGTAAATCTGAGCTTATATACAAAAAAACATTGTGAAGTTCATTGATTAGGTATAGATCATCTTATTTTTACCAAAGGAAAATGCAGAATTTCCTGTATGTAAAATATTTCTTTGTGCACTGTGTTTTTAGTACAAGTTACATATCCATTCCAGAGAATTTACCTGTACCATTCTTTTGAGTGAGGCGAGTGACTGATGCGACTGATGCATCACATGTAATCTAGACTTCTTCCTTGCTGTGTTGCATTAAGCAACAGGGCATAGAATCCTCTCGTTTCTGCATGTGGAGATGCTTGGTCAGCCAGCTGTACAAGAAAGCTATTTTATAGATTCTTACAGTACCTTGATCTATCATCCTTTTCTAATAGCTGTCTGACGGCTTACACTTAATGAGTCTTACAGGGCAATACCGAAATGAGTACGGCTGCTGTGTCATCCTTTGAACAGCATCCAGATCACTATGAACAAGTGTTGCAGTTTAACCCCAGTAGGCAGCTAAGCCCCAAGCAGCCACTCTCTCATTCCTCCCCAGTGGGAGGGGGGAGAGAACTGGAAGGGTAAAAGTGAGAACACTCCTGAGCTGAGATAAAGACAGTTTAATGGGTAAAGCAAAAGCAGCGCATGGAAGCAAAGCAAACCCAGGAATTCATTCACCACTTCCCACGGGCAGGCAGGTGCTCAGCCATCCCCAGGAGAGCAGGGCTCCGTCACGCATTAACAATTACTTGGGAAGACAAACACAGTAACTCCAAACACCCCGCTTCCTTCCTCTTCCCCCAGCTTTTATTGCTGAGCACAACACATGGTATGGGATATTCTTTTGGTCAGTTGGAGTCAGCTGTAATGGCTGTCCCCCCTCTCAATTTCTTGTGCACCCTCAGCCTACCTGCAGGGGCAGCATGAGAAGCAGAAAAGTCCTTGACTCTGCAAACACTGCTCAGCAATAGTTAAAACACCCGTGCTATCAACACTGTTTTCAATATAAATCCAAAACATAGCACCACACAAGCTACTATGAGGAAAATTAACTCTATCCCAGCCCAAACCAGTACAATAAGAACATTCAAACACAGCTGCAAAGAAGGATCATCACTGCCTGAATGGATGCAAGCTGGCTCTGCTTCTGTAACTGAAGAGCAAAGCCTGTCTAAACTGACCTGGCTATTGTGAGATATAAGATTAGATAAGACCAAGAGTATAAGCACACCACTTGCTTATTGATACTCCCTTTCCTTCAACATGGTGTTTCAAATGCTAAAGAAAAATATTCATTGGTTTGGAAAATAAGTTAAGTAGAATTCTGTGGTCTCAAAATTGAAAATACGAAGCCTTGCAAGACCCCTAGAGCAACAAGGACTTACAGTCTACAGATGCCGAAAAGGAAGCAGTCCCGTAAGCCTCAGGAAGCCAGAGTGGTGCTTTATTCTTGCTGTTTATGTAGAGAAATCTCTTACGTACCTTTTTGGTGGCAGAGTTAAAAACTCAAGAGAGTCTGTACAGGTATGGAGAGAAAAGGATCTCTGAAGCAAATTTGAGACAGGTCAGGCTGTATGACCAAACACTTGACTCATGACTAGTCAGAGACCAGAAAGGGAACGAGATGAAACAGTCTTTAGTACTTTGATATATCCACCACCAGATACACAAATGTAATCTTTCTTCTCCACTCCAAAAAAAAACCCCGCTAAACAACTCCAGTGATTTACTTTTTTTAAAAAAAATAATTGTATAAATTTACTATCTTGGAACACTTTACAAATTCCCAGCGGAGAGATCATAGAATCATGGAAGGGTTTGGGTTGGAAGGGACTTTTAAATATTATTTAGACCAACACCCCTGCCATGGGCAGGGACATCTTTCACTACACCAGGTTGCTCAAAGCCCCATCCAGCCTGGCCTTGGACACTTCCAACGACAGGGCATCCACAGCTTCTCTGGGAAACCTGTTCCAGTGTCCTTCTGACCTCTTCATGAAAACTTTTTTCCTTATGTCCAACTTAAATCTACCCTCTTTCAGCTTAAAACTATTCTCCCTTGTTAGGCCCTGGTAAAAAGTCTCTTTCCATCTTTCTTAAAAGCCCCCTTTATGTATTGAAAGGTCACAATAAGGTGTCCCCAGAGCCGGTGGGTCTGTATCCATGCTGTGGAGAAATGGGGCATGATGCTGTCTTTGCAGACAGAGACATTAAGAGTTTTGCCTAGGGAAGCAAAATGAATGGGCAGGGGGGTTTCACATTCTGAGCAAGACAGGCAGCCTTGCTTCTGTGCAGAGCCTAGTGCCGGGATCCCTAGGGGATCTCTTCTCCCACCCCAGACACTGGTGCTATGCTGAAGGAGACTGCTTGACCTCTTACATAGATACACTGTGGCACTGTCCCAGGCAACACACCCCTTAATGGCTGGCTACAAACCCAGATCAGAACATCTGCATCCATCCAGAACATGCCCAGCATCAGCTACACGAGGCACACAAACGTGGGGAGATGATTGTTCGGCTGTTGCTTCCTTGTGGCACTGGGAAGTGCACAGTGACTCCCTTCAAGATACCTTGTTAGGACAGAAAGAGCATTTTTGAACAGATATTTGTGAGCCAGCCCTCCTTTGGTCTGTTTGCATGAGAGACACATGGCTGTTTTGAAAGGACTCTGAAAAGGATTTATTTATTCATGGGATGTCTGAGAGGACTGGTAGGTATCTCCTGCATTGAGCCGCTGAGGACTTGTCCTGTCACATTGTCTGAATCAAAACACAGCTCCTAAACCTGCATGACTTCAATAACCTTAGTGGAGCCTTGTTGGCTTTGATGGAACAAGTGGATGTGACATCAGATGCCAAGGACTTGCTTGTCATCTCCATTGTACCTTCACTTTGGGATGCTTGCTGGGCTACAGAAATCTGTCACAGACTAATCTGCCTGGGATGTCAAGGAAGCCGGAGCTGAAGCCTTGATGTATGAATCTTCTGTGCTGATAACTCTCCGCTGAGCTTTGATGAATGCATAAAGAGTTGGCAGATGAGTGGAGTTTTTGATTAACTGTGCTAGTCTATGCACACTCAAGCTTCAGTGAGACTGTATATTGTCAGCCCGCTGTCTCCTGTGTGCTGAATTCTCATTTAATCTTTTGTATTTAACTGGAAATTCTGATTTCTCTTTCACTATGGAGTTTAAAATGAAGTTCAAATCAGACACAATTTACAGCATTATAAAGACTGTGTAATATTTTCTGTCTCTGTAAGTAGCTTTGAGATGGAATTACCTTTAATGTTGGTAACTTCTTGTATTCACATTTGCATTAATGCATTTTCTCTAACAAGATAAAAATATTTCTCCATGGAGCACATCTGTTTGGAGTTGTGCTCATGAATAATTTTGTCCCAGGTATCAAGTTCCTCCATTTCTGAAAATAAAGAAGTTAACTTCTGCTTTTTAAAGGGCAACTTGAATGTAATTGAATCATCCAGACACAGCTGAAGACTTAATGATTGCTAGGAAGATCAAAATTTAGATCACAACACGCAAAGATGAATAGATGCATCCTGAGCAAGGCAAACAAATATACAGCAAATTACGTATTCCCAAACCTATAAGCAGGAGACAAACAGTGCATCCTGCTCTTGTAATAACACTGTTGACTAAAGCAGTGCCTAGACAGCCATCGAGATGGGGAACCATTATCATAATCACAAACAAACGTAACAGGTTATACAGTTTCTGTTCTGCTTTGCTTGTGTACTAAAAGCGAAGTGAGGCTGTAGCACATGAGGACAGACATGTAATACAGAAATAGCCAACATTGCAAGGTGCAAATACGTCTCCAAGGTGCCTTGCTGGGTTTTATGTTCTTATTTCATCATTTGCAGTTTTGCTATCCTAAATATTGGATCTGTTCTTACAGTCCTTAGTTTTCATCAAGTTTCCATCTGGTCAGTGTGTCAAACTATCTGCTGGTGAAAACCAGCCTGTCTTAACTACAGTGTTTTACTGATTCATATTAGCTGGAGTACCCCCCAATACATTGCACAGAAACCTTTCCGAACCAGAACCAGATCTTACTTTTGTAGCATAACTGTGTCGACTATAGGAATTAATCCAATTTACAACCATGTAGAGGGTACCCTGCTCCTGACCCATGAACTTGTACCTCTTTATACTTGACCTCAGCTTGTCCCTATGACTGCAGTAAAGCATCTGTCTGATGAAGAACTATACGGCTTCATCTGCTGTGTTTGTATGTACAGTCTCCCTAGCTGCTACACATTTTCTCCGATAAAATCACTATGGAGCATTAACCCAGCAGTATGTGTTATTTAATAATTATTATATATTACACTTACTTAATAACTGTAATATATAGTCTCACTGCTCTGTCTTGAGACCTCTGTCTGTTGGTATTAGGCGTAACCTATTTGTAGGAATGCCATCTCTTTCAATTTTTATTTGTGTACAGGAATCCTCTAACCTATTATTTCAGTTCAGTTAAACTGAGCATAAAATCTAACTCAATACAACTTAAAACATCATAACAGAGCAATCTGTTAAGGTAAGTCATCTTCGTGGTATGATACTCCTGGAAAGGAAGGGAAAAGAAAGGAATAGCATGCACTGGGTTTTACCTGCCGTGTTTTGCATTCCTGAGTGCACGTTTCAGAGAAGCCTCTCAGCCTTTTTTCACTCCTTTTCATTATGATGGGTAATGGTAGCACTTATTGCCTCTGCCCTCTACTGCTTCTGAGCCATGTAGGACTCCAGTCAAAATTTATGATCTGGGTGTGCTACTGGGCTTTTGCTGCTGGTGTGGTTATGCAGCCTGATGCATTGACAATGTTTAAATGTGAGTGTTTACAACCTCTGTACATCCCACCAGCTGTTCTTTCTGCAGAAACCCCCAAGAGGTCTTTAGGGAGGTCACAACTGAAGAGGTTTGAAAACAGAATTTCCACTGGCCTTTGTAGGAATGGTGCCATTTACAACTGTTTCTGGCAGAATGCCCCTCTGAGCCCAACAGAACCAGGAGAAAGCAATGAAGTGTGGCTGAAATCTTTCTTTCATTGCCGTGGGGATCACCCAAGTTTTCAGCTAGAGATGAGGAATTAAAGAAAATACATTCCAAAGCCAGTTCATTTCATCTATGTTGGGATTAAAAAGGTATTAAAAGGTCTGTCTCCTACTACCAAAGCTTGATATGCATGATCCATTTGCTTTTAACAGTCAGCCTGTCTATTCTGAAAGGTGTCTGAACCATTAAATGGTGCAGAAAAGAGAGTGAAAAAAGGACAACGAGTAAAAATCCCACACACTTCAAGGTAACAAAGGCTCTCATTTGCTGCTGTTGAACACCATCTAACATTTCCAGCATGCCAGAATGCAGTGATTTTTTAGGTGTATTTCAAAGTGACTGAGCCTATTTCAGGGTGCACCCTCCAATGCTTGGGGACCCTGAACTCTGGTAACAGCTTTCTTAACTGGAGATCATCCTTTCCTACCTTACTCTTTTTAAGTTATACCATCTAGTTGAAAATTCATCACTTTTTAAAGTTTTAAATAATTTAAGTATTTGTCTACTTAGAGTTTCTCTGCAAAGTCTGTGATTTTATACTCTAAATACCTATTTTAAAAAGAAAAAAAAACACATTTGAAGACTGCATTTTCTACAGTTCCCAATACTTTGGTTACTTTGCTCAACGCACTTTGAAGAGATTGATTTTCATAAACACTTTCTTGGAGCAGCAGTCCCCTCAAAAATATCCGTCGAATTAGTAAATGACATTGAACACCATGGATGCATGCATTTTACATAAAATCTTGCTCTGAAAGTAAGGTGTCAAGACATCAAGACATCATAGCTGGCCATTTAGACTTTATCTAAAGCACTTGGAAAGAAAGAGGCATCTCTTTTCAGATTGAGAAAAAGGCCTTTAGTGAAGACTTTGTAGAGGAAAATATTGATACATTCAAAAGGTGGTGCATTCCACCTGCCTTACATACTAATGTTAGCCTAATATGAAAGGACTGCTTCCCCTTCACTTAAAATAAAATAATAATAATAAAAAAAAAGGCTGCAAAGCAAAGGTGAGTGAAACCCAGTCACAGAGAGTGTTTTGTGATAACTGGTGCCAACACAAGCCGCCCTGCCACCGCTCCCAGGAGGCCAGGTCAACTGGGGCAAGACTCTCAGGGCTGACAGCTACAGAGGGATTTTAGGTCACTTTTTGACAGCTGACAGTGACTTACTAGCCCACGTGAAAGCCATATCTGGTCCAAGTTTGGACTGGTTAACTTGGCTGGAAAACACTCAGATACAGAGGAGAGTAATTTTGTGTCGAAAAAAAATGCCCTGGAAATACTCCTGAGTAAAAGCTTGTGTCAACATTGCAGTAAAACCATGGGAGATCCAAGGTTTGCTAAGTATCCAATCCTCATGAAATCCTTCAAAGCACAAGACAGGATTTCTCATAAGGTTCATAATTCCAAAGGATTAGTGAGCCTGAGGCACTTCTCAAGCCCTGTTCATAATTATCAAAATATCACATCCCATATTCTGAATTCTGAAAGGAAATGTTAGTGTCTGTGGGTTCAGAATTGTTTTCTGTACATTGTACTGTGGGACACAGTCATTTTACTAACTGAATTTGAAATTTTAGTACTCTTATTTGTCTTAAAATATATAATTTTTTATATTTCTGTTCCAGCACCCAGAACAAACACAAAATATCACAGTAATCTGTATGAACAAAATATATTGAAAAACCAGAGCCTAACAAATAGAATCATAGAATCATTTAGGTTAGAAAAATCCTTTAAGATCATCTAGTCCAACCGTTAACCCAGCACTGCCAAGTCCACCACTGAGCCACGTCCCTAAGTGCTACATCTACACTTCTTTTAAATACTTCCAGGGATGGTGACTCAACCACTTCCCTGTGCAGCCTGTTCCAATGCTTAACACACCTTTCAGTGAAGAAATTTTTCATAATATCCAACCTAAAACTCCCCTGGCACAGCCTGAGGCCATTTCCTTTTGTCCTGTTGTCTGTTACATGAAAAAAAGAGACCCACCTTGATACAATCTCCTCTCAGTCAGTTGTAGAGAGCAATAAGGTCTCCCTTGAGCCTTCTTTTCTCCAGACTAAACAACCCCAGTTCTCTCAGTCTCTCCTCATAAGACTTGTTACATACATACATACATAAATACAGTGAATACAACCTATATCCTATCATAAAGCCTGTTTCGCTGTACTGTATTACTCATGCTAGTACAGTCTGGGCAAAACTGTTTCAAGCACCACATGCTTTAGAGTCATAAACAGGTAGACAATTAATTCACAAGGGATCTAAAATTGTGGTCATATTTTGGAGGAAAGGCTATGATATGTACATTCAGTGTCCAGACTCTTGAAAACCAAATTCTCTAATGACAGAAATGGGTCCCTGAAGTCCACAAAAAATGTACTTATGTATCTTGGGTTAAATCAGATCTCTGTTTACAAAGCAAATAAATTATCTTGACATATAATTTTAGTGTTAAGTGCTTGAAGGCACTTTGTTTTGTGACTGGATAATATGTAAAAGAAACCAAATTAGACTCATCCTAGATGTTTAGTTTAATTTATTTTGGTATCCTTTTAGATGTGAAGAAATATGTTTAGATTTCAAAACAGAAAATTCCTTTGAGCTGAGGAATATGATCTTTTGTATTGCAGCTATCTGAGAGGGAGACACTACAGTCTTAAAAACTTCTTTTTAAATCTTTTCTTTAGGACTGGTTTCAATGTACTTTCTTTCTCTGGAACATTCTGCTTCTAATGAATCATCATTTTCCAATGGAAAAAAGAATCAGCGTTAATTTCTTAATCAGCTCCATGAAAAAACCCTAGCCAATAAGTTCCGCTGCTCACAACAGCCATGGCCCCCACTGCACACGTTGTTTAAGGTCAGATTAATTCAGTGAGGCATTTCATCACCTGGCCTGAACCAGCAGAGTTTCCCTGCAGACAACAGGGACATACTGACTTACAGTTGCTGAGAGTGTCCATGTAAATTTTCCAAGTTTGCCATGGCACTTTTCTAGCTCCACCCCTTCTGATGATTTATGTGAATGATGCTCCCCTAGACAGGTCTTCATTGTGGTCAGAATGGAATACAAGTAACAAATAATTTCTGCGATATGAGACCCACCGTAAAATCTCACATGGATTAAACAACTCACACAATGGGTCAGACCAAAGATCTGCTTCCCAGTCCTCCCCTACCTCCAGCAACAACCCACAGCAGATGCTTTGAGCTGAGGGCAAAGATTGTCATTCAACAGATATGTATCTCCCTTCCTGGCTTTCCAAGAAAACCACCACGAGGCCTTTCTTGTGCTTTGGAAATTCCTTCCATAATGTTAAAAGCAGATGATGCATAATATGCTAAGGAAACAGATAAAATGTCTTTGCAGTTCTGACAGAAAGTGTATCTCCTGCCTGCCTTTAGTCTTTGTTTATTTCTGTTCTGTTAAAAGGCTGGAGCTTGGCAGCTGTGGCAAAAAAGTGTCTGCCTGCTCTGGGCAGCTGGAACCCCTGGGAATGGAGGGGATCTTCCACCTTGGAAACAGCCAGACCTTTGTAGCTGGAGGAACCGTTTGGAGAGTGGGGCAGAGAAAGCAGACAGAGGGCAGGGACCCTGATACACCACCAGAAACTAGGCAGCCTCTGTAAAGAGCAAAGAGCAAAGCCCAGGTCTCCAGATTTGAAGGAAAGTCAATTTTCTTGACAGGTCCAGAGAAGACTGTGTGTTACTATTGCAAAATAATTGAGAATTTAAAGTTTCTTTTACCCTGAGCATTTTTGCAGAGAAAATAAGAATTTCTCTGCAAAACACCTACCTCTGAAGCAGTTCCATCTGTAGGTGGGAATGAAATGTGATCTGTTTAAAAATAACTTTAAAATGAAAAGGTGTTTTAAAGGTAGATTTGAAGCCAATGTTGCTTTAAAGTAAAATTGCAAAAATAAGAAAGTATTGGCTTAATGGAACTTGGCTAACTCCCTTCATCTAATGAAAGGTGATGGGCAACCTCTAAAGTTACAATATTTGGCTTATCTCGTCAATGAAGGAGCACCGGGATAGTGCTGTTCAACAGCATGTGAACCTTCTGGGAAGCAATTCACTTGAGTATGTGGACACCAACTGAAAATAAAAGATGATATGGTGGTACCTGAAACATTTTGACCACTTGATCATAAAAAAAAAAATCCAAAAAGAAAAAAAAAAAAGGAAAAATATACTTCAGAATAAAAGAAAACTTAGCAAAATTAGTTTAAAATTATTAGATGGAAAATAGCTATTTCTTTTCTAAACCCCTCTGAAATTTTGTTTTGTTCAGGAAGAAATTATTAAGAGGGGATATCTTAAACATGTATGAAGTAAAGAATCTAGAAAGAAAATTCCAGTTCCTCACAAGCATCTCTTGGGCTCAAAATTTCAGACGACTCAAAGGTTTGTACATACATATATATGCATTACAGGAGCATTCACGGATATACTACTTAACACAGGATCCCCTGGAAAGGGAATTAAATCTTTGGAAAAACTAAGACAACCTTTAGTTTGTAGGAAAGAGAAGGAAACTTAAACAGCTTTACTGTATTCCTTTTGCCTATTGCTGGGTACACTACCATATTTTAATAATATTTCATAGTGGGCACTGGTCAACAGTGGTGTCATATGGATCGGTTGGCATAGTCCTGATCTAAACCAGCAGTTTTCACCTTCCATTCAAGACCTGATCGGGAGCTTCCTAAATTTGACTCATCTTTGCATAATTCTACTGCTTAAATATTTTCTGTATTGGAAGACAATTCTTCATCAAGTTGATATTTTTATTCTGTGGATTAAATTCTACTCTTCAAGGCAGCTGGCATGATGCCAGCGGCTGACTGGGTCTTCAGACTGCAATTGCATCACATTCGAGTAGTGAAGCACTCCCTATCATTCCTCAACAAGCACGGCACAGTCATTATTTGGGATTCCGCAAAATACGTTTTTTCTTCCATTTAATTTTTAGCTTTCTTTTTATTTATTTTTTTCTGGTTTATGAACAACTTTTTACTGGTTCCCACATTTCACTTCAATATTTGAAGTCTGCATCAGGTTTCTTGTACTTCAGTTTAGACTGGTTTCTGGTTTCACCAGTTTGGACCTTTTCATTTCCATCCAATGAAAGAGAATGAATTCAATGAATAGTAGAATAAAATACACTTCAGACATGTAGTTTGAACTATTTAAAAATGAGCTTTACATGGATTAATTACATTGGCTTCACAGACACATGACAGTATTTTTTACTCGCCTGTAGCAAAACAAATTTCACATCTCATCAGCTCATCCCCAGATGCAGCTTCATGCTAGGAAGTGATCAGCCTGAAGCCTTCAGGTCTGTTCATTGTTACTTCAGGAGTCCATCAGGAAGTGCAGGCAGGGCACTTTTATTCAGATTCATTCCTATGATTATGTTGTTGCTGCTCCAGGTGATTCAGGTGTGATACAGTCCGTTCTTTTATATGCGCTGGATCATAAGTGCCAAGATAAAAGATTCTTCATTCTCTCCTAACACTTCTTTAAGTTAATTTTCCCCTCATTTTAACTTACCTTAATGGCCAACCAGATGTCAAACGAGTAGGGAGGGAGGGAGGGAGGAAGGACACGTAGATCTCTCTTCTTACTTTAATGTATCTTGGCACCAATTATTTGACAAAACAGCAGTATCTGAAAAGTAAAAACTGGTTGTTTACCTCTTCACCACGTTTCAGTATGATCAATTATTTAACATCTGAGAGAGAGGCACAGAGGGTACACAGGTTAAGAGATAACCTACCCTTGGGGACAGCATGCCTGAATATAGTAAAAGCAGTAAAATTAACACAAACTTCTCCCTGAAGAAGTATGCTGTTGTACTGAAAAGTGACAGCAAATATCCTGGCCTGGGATTCCTGCTCTGGTGAAGATCATGAAGATAGGAAACTGAGATCCTCAGCTGCTGTAAAATAGCACAATACTACTCACTGTCTCCGTCTCTCTTGCTCTCAAGCTTTCTGTTCTACCAATTAATTACTTTTTCCCAACATTCTCCCAAATTCTCCCTGTACACTGTATCAAATCATTTTCCTGACTACACCAATAAGTTTAAAGCTCTTTTAAAAGTTAGTAAATTGTTCCTTGTAAAATAAGACTTGAAATCCATGCTTTTAAAATAGTTGACTATCAAATTTTATTGGTTTACAATTTCAGTAAGTTTTGCAAACATAGAAAAAAGTTTTATGGAGGACTGTTAAAAAAAAAGTGAACTTTTTATTCCCCTAGAACCACAGCCCGCTTAAACGGTGGGTTAGATGTCATACTGAGTAGTAAGGCAACATTATGCTTGACTTCCTTGAGTTCCTTTAAGACTCTTCGATGGGGACTATCTGCCCTGACAACTTGTGATTTACTAGTAATTTTCTCAGTTCCTTCTAAAACTTCTTATTTGGATGGGTGAATTTAAGATGATCCCTAAGGTTTCATCCCTTAATTAAGAAAAGGAGAGAGAGAGAGAGAAATCAGTGTGGGAACATCCCTCAGCTTTTCTGAAACAAATACTGATGTAAAGAATTTACGTTTGTGTTGTGGTCATATCTTCCCCAAGTACTCCTTTTACACTCCAGTCATCCAATAACCCAATACTCTCCTTGGCAGGCATCCTGCTTCTGATGTGTTCAGAACATTTATTTTTGGTTTTATTGCCTTAAGTGAGGTTCTTCTAAATTGTTTTTGGCCTGCCTTATTATGGTTTTACATTTAATTCATCCATTTATTCTGTGAACTACTTCATTTTCCATTGACTTATCCCTGAACTTACTGATAGCTTATGAGGCAGCAGTAAAACCGAAGGACTTGCAGGTCATTTCTATATGCACAAAGTAGAAAAAGCAGAGTGACATTATTTTCTTACTGTAATTTACACACTTTGCTTGGAACAATAAACATGTAACTAATCTGTCATCCTTTTGTTCAGAGATAGAAGCATAGTATAATTCATCTTAGAGGAGACCCTGGGAGGTCCCCAACAGCAGGGTCAGCACTGAGGTCAGAACAGTCTGCTCAGGATTTTTGTTCAGTCAGGTTTTCAAAACTCCAAGCATGGCAACTGCACAACCTCTCTGGGCAACCTGTGCTGCTGCCTGACTGTCCTCATGATGAAAATATTTTTCCCTCTATACAGTTACAACATCCCCTGTCCCCTGTCCTCCTGTCATGGAACTTGATAACCTCCTTGTAGTCAATGGCAAGCTGCTAATATGTCCCTCCCAGCAAAACTGTCGCTTCTCCAGGCTGAATGAGTCCAGTTCCTTAAGCCTCTTCCCCTAAGGCATGTGGTCTAGCCCTTTGAGCATCTTGGTGGCCTCCACTGAACTGTCTCAAGGTTTCCAATATCTTTCTTATATTGGACAACTCAGAACTGTCCAGTCATTCTTGAACTAAGCATTCCTCTCTTGCCTCTGCAAACTGCTGGCTTCTGCCACTCTCTTTCAACAGTCAACCACAATTTTTGGTGTCTGAATGCTGTTCCCTTTCTCCCAATGCAGCTTCTAAGTATTCCACAATCTTAGCCAAAAAGAGCCATGGAATTTATGGCTATGTCTAAACTATGGGAGCTACTAGTGTGTCCAAGTTATGTTGTCAACATTCCTTTTTAATGAGAGAGATGGATTGTGCATCAGGCACTCTCTCTCATCCTGATTTCTGCAGGAAAAAGCAAGGAACACGTGGACAGTGAGTTGCCATATGATGTAGTTCAGTGGATTAGTGTAGGTACTACCCATATGATGTGAAAGGGAGTGGGGACTGTTATTCCCCGTGTGCAGCTGCTGAAAGTACAACTCCAAAAGGTCTAAAGAATAAAAACGTCAAAACAGGACGTTAACTACTTACTAACATCCCTGTAAAGCTTTGCAAAGCAGTCATGGCATTGTTTCCTGGTTTTATTTCAAAATTTTAATCATAGCTTTAAGGTGTGACCGCCAAAAGTGAAGTGCCTTCCCCAGACAATCCTACTGATGAGTCTGTTTCCCTTTTATTGTGAAGGGCACAAAAGCAATGATCACACTTTCTTAGGAGCTCACATGTTCCTGCTGATAATTCTTCACAGAACTCTGACTACAAGAGGAATTATTCGTGCAAGAGGATCTTTCTTTAGTGCAAATGTCATTTTCAACAACAAAGAACTAATTAGGGCATTTAATCTGATGCCAAAAGCAAAAGTGTAATCTCTCCTTCCCATGTTGTTTTGTGAGGATGGTGTTTCAGGAAGTCCAGTGAAGTCACTCCTAGAGAAAGGGCCTGAGGGAAAAGTTCCTAGGTCCTCAACAAAGAGGAGAAAGAAAAACTGGAAGCAAAAGATTAGAAAAGAGTAAGAGGTGATTTCATGTAGATGATACTGGAACGGAATTGGCCAGTGTCTGTTTTCATTTAAACTCCATTGAATCAGTAACAGATCACTGTGCTCTTTATGATACATACGACTTTTGCTCCTTCGTGTCCTTGCATCCCATCCCCTCCTTAACTCATCAGGACATTCTTCCCAGTGTTGATGTAACCATGAGTGAAGCTCCTCTTTCACAGGACGTAGGCTACATGTCCCAGTGCTTTACATTGTGTTCAAAGTGATGAACAAAACCTGTTTCTGGATAGATGAAAGTCAAATATGTGCTTACAAGGGACATTTTGTGTTGTCCAAATGCCTGACAGTTCCTTCCAATAATGAAAGTTCACACTGAAAAAATCTCATCTACAAACATTTTTTTCTTGAGTATACTTTGAAAATGCTGAAATTAGAGTAAATATTGGTTGGCTTTTGACTTCCAGTTTTCTGGCTTTTTCTCTGACATTTTTCTCGTGATTTGTAGAAGTTATTTTTATAGATGCCAACTATTAGAGCAAGTCACGCAAACTGTATATATAACTAAAGTGCTGTCTTCACAGTATCAGTGAGATGTTTGCTGTATCTTTATTATGTTGGAAATGTACTGGAGTCCAAACATCCTTTTAAATTCCAATTTACTAAGTTTTTTTCCAATTTTTTATATGCAATTTTCTTACAAAAATCAGAAGAAAAGTATTTCAAAGCCAAATCACTAAGAACAAGACGGAGTGGACAGGGCAGTATCAGCAAATGATACTGGGATTTTCACTCATTTCATCCTTATTGGAACCCAAAGGATAGAAACATCACCTCTGAGACCCACCTACAATGAACTTGAAGGCTCAGTTATTTACTGGACACTTGTCTTCCCTAAAATGGGTTTCCTGTTCTCACATCACAGTGTTCCTGATACTAGTAGCTTAAACGGCTCCTCTTTGCTTCCAGCCATTCCACAGGATTACACAAACACAGAACAGCTGAGGCTGGAAAGCACCCCTGGAGATCATCTAGTCTTACCCCACTTCTCAAAGCATAGTCATCTAGAGCACACTGCTAAGGACTGTGTCCAGTTGGGTTTTGAATATCTCCAATGATGAGACTTCACAACTTCTCTGGGCAGCGAGTGCCCATGCTTGGTCACCCTTAAGAGAAAAGAAAAAATTTATTATATTTAAATGAAATTTCACGCGTTTCAGTTTGTGCCCATCATCTCTTTTTCTTTCACTGAGCAACACTGAGAAGAGTCTGACTCCATTTTCTTTACTCCCCCTCATCAAATATTTATAGACACTGATATAACCCCCCTGAAGCTTCTCTTCTGCATGCTGAACAGTCCCTGCTCTCACACCATCTCCTTGCATGTCAGATGCTCCAGTCCCTTCATGGTCCTTCTCTGGACTTGCTCCAGTATGCCCAGGTCTCTCTTGTACTGGGTAGCCCAGCACTGGACAGTGAAGTCCAGATGTGTCTCACCAATACCGAGCAGAGAAGGGTCACCTGCTTTGACCTGCTGGCCACGCTCTGCCTGATGCAGGCCAGGAAGCTGTTGGCCTTCCATGATGCAAGGGTATACTCCTCCTCACTGTTCCTTCCTCCCGTGCAGACACTGAAGATGTACAAAAATAACTGCAAACAGGCCAAAGTGGTGAGTCAATACCTCACCTACTTCTAGAACCAAGGCATGTCCAAGTACTGAGACATCCACTTGGTGAATCACTTATTTCTAAAAAGAACTACGTCACAAGGAACTGTAAGCATTTTTTAAAGACATAGCTGCTTATTCAGCACTGCTGATAAGAAAATTTCCTTCGGAACTGGCAGTTGATGCAATGTTACAGACACTATAAATTACCTTTACCTCCCAAACCCCCCTAGCTTTCGGTGCCAGTCTCTCACGCGGGTCTAGCCCACAGTGCCATCTAGTGGCAGAGCTGGATATGACCATGTCCATTACAAAAGCGCCCCTAGCCATCCACACCGCTCAGCAATCTCAGTAGAGATAAAATTGTATGAAACACCCTCTTATGCTTGGAAATAGTACCATGTGGGACAGCATGAGAAGAACTCACCTTGTCAGGGCCTGAGAGGAGTTAGACAGCCCTGACGATGAAATTGCCTCTCCAGTATGCTTCATAAGGATGATTACTAATTACTTTTCCCAAAGATGACCCGTTCTCTGCTGCTCTGGAAAAAATAAGTGAATCTAACCGGGCAGAGTTACAAGAAACATTTCTTAAACACTTTTTGAAGACAACCAGGAGAGCCTGATTTCTTACAAGATGCAAAACCAGCAGTAATTCTGACACAGTCTTCTTTAGAAACTGTTTCCAGAATATCTGACATTCATCTCGGGCATCTGATTATTGCTGTTTAGGTAAATTTACAGGATCACCAAACCAGAATGAACACTGGACAGTATATTCACACTGTACTCAAATTATATGTGCTCCCAGTTAATTTATGTGTTGAACAAGAACACAGTAACGTGGATGGTTTTGATGACAAAAAAGTGGAATAGTAACGTATTGTAACACAGAATGAATACCCAAATTCTTGCATTGACTAGCTTCACGTATCTACAATGTCAATCTAGAATCAGCCTGTGCAAAGATTTTTGGATATTCTATTGTGATTCTTTATACATTATAAAGTGGTCAAATAAATTAAAACACATGAATTTAAATTTAAAGAAAGGCAAAAACCCACCCCAACTTCCACAAAGATCATACCCACGAACTATTCCTCAGGCAAACTGCAGTCCATATTAACAGCAATTACTGTTGTGAAGCTGTTCAAATAAGTAACACTGACTTTATTCTTTGACTTTCTAAAACACGTTAGTGAAATGTCTTTCTGATTGTATCAAACCTACTGAAAGTGAAAAAAACCCTGTCCTATTGCTTTCTAGGCATCTTACATTGAAGGTCATGAGAACTAGAAATAAGAAATCTAGATTGCAGAGAGGCATTTCTTGAAACATGTCAATTTAGTGAGCTCTGCTATAAGCAGCTTCAGTGGTTGAAATGAAAAGAATCTACAGGGAATGGTGCTGAGTTATGCAGCCTCACACTCAGAAGGCAACGTGCTGCGTTGAAGGAGGATGGCCTCTCAAGCAGCACAGTTTCCAAAGAAGCTTCTAATATGTGAAGAACTCAAGTGCACTCATGAAGTTGTACACCTTCGCAGGAGAATGCAGCATAAGGACTCACAACTTGTTTTCTCAGATGTGAACTACTCTTTATATGTCTTCAGACTCTTCTACGTCTAGTTGCTTATTCACACCTTTTGCTTTCAAAGGATTAAAAAATGTAAAAATTGAAAGTATTAAAATGTTTATGTAAACTTTCATACAAGAATTTCTAGCCCTAGTCAAGCCTGCATATTTTTAGTATGGTAATTGATATTAAGTATAATTTACGTAAACTCATTTTTGTTGGCAAAAGACAGTCAGCTTAAGAGGTCTTATAATGATTTAAATCTGATGCTTTTGAGCATGGAGTTCAGTTTTTTTACCCCCTTCAGCTCTAACAATTATCTAGCTGTTTTGGAGAGATCACTGCTCTTCTAAGTAATGTTCTCTGAAAGCTGAAATAAAGAAATGGAGGAGGAAAGACTAAATCTGCATAACCAGTTCCATTTGTACTCAGCATAACTTAGATCCCTTCCACTGCAGCATTTGGATTTCAGTGAAATTGTAAAAATATTCTGGAAAAAAACCCAACTTAAACAATTCGAGGTATTCTATCACAATCATAGGTTATGTTTCTGAAAGGTAGTTTATCTCAAATGACAACTAAAAGTGAGTCTGACTCTTCAACAAACATGTGTTCTTCTGTTTTGGAACACAGTACACTTGCCCTGTGACAGTACACTTGCTGTGAACTTGCTACATGCACCAAACAGCACATCTTTGGGACAAGAGATGACAGCATCAATAGTTGGCAAGTACTTGACTGCTATAAAGTGTAAAAGGAAGAAATTGTTACTTTTTAATTATAAAGTAAATGCATTTGTAAAAAAAATAGTAATTCTATTTTAAACACTCAAGATATTACTGCACAAAGGTAATTATTTTCAAAGGTTTTGTTATTCTTTAAAGCTTTTTCACTTTGTATTCTTTCACTTTGATTTCTATTGATAACAATTTGCACTTGATCAATATTTCTCAAGCCTTCAAAAGAGGGGGTTTACAGGGTAGTAATGTGTGTTTTCTGAGATCTCTTTATAAAATATATAATTTATATATATATATATGTATATATATTATTTTTTTCCAAGTTCCTATGCCCTTGAAACTGAATTGCAGAACAGACTTGTTAAAATGCTAGTTAGACCATTAAGGTGTTTTTGATGTTTTTATTTCTTATGTTTCCTGATTCATAGTTCTGAATGGCCTATGCTTGTGATACAGCTGCACTTTGGTGGTAATAAACACTACAGTTCTGTCTTTTACTACCAAAAATATAATTCCTATGATATACAGTAGTAGTTACCTATAGTATCTTTCATTTAGATTACAACACTGTGTAGAAAGAAAGCATACTCTACAATGAATACAGCCAATAAATATCAATAAAAACATGACAAGTAATCTCTTTTTCCTCTTTAGGTCACCTGGGAGCCTTCTAAAATATCAGGGTTATGACTAGAGTCATGAGAAGGAAAGATCAGTGAATCACTTATTTTGACTAAGTATCAAACACACTGCTTAATACACTGGGAACACAACGTACAGCTCTCAAGTTTTTTATGATGATAATATTATGTCATTAAAAATCTACTGGATTTCAAGCTCTCAAACTACCTTGAGATTTACTTCAATCATTTTTTTATCCCATGCTAAAAAAAATGAGCACATCAAAGCCACCTAGGAAGAGAGCACCTTCTACATTTGTAATGTAGAACAGTCTAGATGAGCTCCCAAAGGACTTCTGCCCAAACAAAATTACAATTCAATGCTCTAGTTATAGCTAAACATTAAGAAGTTGGTTTTTTTCTTATCATTCATGGAAGGACTCAGAAAGAGCAGAAGCAAGCAGACAAGTTTGGTAATGTGGAAGGGCTCTAAACCAAGAGGTGAACCAAACAAAAGGGGATTTAATCAACGTGGCTAACAGTACTTTCTACTCACAAAAAGAAGGCTCCCTGACAGGAATACATGAATCCATGTCCTGAAGGCAAAACTCTTGATGGTGAGAGCTGAGAAATATTCTGCAATTCTGTACGTGAGGCAGTAGGAGGTGACAGATACAAGAGGTAATAAACCTCCAGAGCAGAGACAGGCCAGTTCTGATTTAAGATTAGGATATAGAGAAGTTATTAGTAAGAAATCGAATCAGTTCCTGACCCTGAAATAGAAATAAAGATAGTGTGGTAGGTCTGGAGGAGTCTGTTATATCTGCATTTTGTGATAAAGTCAGTATCTGTATATGAATAGAACCAGTAAAGACTTCCTGACTAAATATATAAAAAGAAGAGACTTGAAACCAGTGGCTCTAAATAATATTCATATTTACACTTGGCAGGATGGAAGGCATCTTTGAAGCTTACAATCAGGACAGGAAAAAAACCCTATCCATATCAAAACATGAAAATCCTTACAACATTCTACTAGTGTTTTATGTCAGGGTTTCTACAACCCATTACAGTAGATTTTTATTTCCCGTAACAAGCAAGACCGGTCAAACCCTCCTGCTACCTTTCTGGTTTCTACTTTCTATGCAAGATAGGTTAAAACATGATATCTATTTTCCAGACATTTTTCCCCTAAGGTAGTTATCTGAATATCTGTATTTCTCTACCTGTCCGCAAAAAAGAAGCTGGAATAGTAGTAGCCAGTAGATCCCTCAGTTGTGAGATATACAGAAGCTAAAAGGCAATCTGCTTTATGGAAGCATGCTGGATCCGAAAGGGAAGGTTGCAACATGGTCTTTAAAATGTGGCTAAGGGAATTGAAAGCACAGTTGCCCTCAGTAAAACTTGTTTCCTCTTCCAGTGTTGTCTTAACAAGAAAACCTAGTATGACAGATTACTTTCTCTGGAAAAGTCATGCTTTTTATCCTCACAGAACTTGTACATGCATTTATACGAATGCTTTCTGTTCTGTTGAAACTTTGCCATTTTCTTCCGAAATTTCTTCACAGACAACTGTTTTCTAAATTTGCTACATTTTTATTCTTCATGTATCAAGAAAGATGAGACAATTATCTGAAAAGTATCCAGTATCTCTATTCTGCTTTTAGATAGGATTCAATTTGAAAAATGTACGTGCATTCGTATCAATTATTTTAGAACATCTTTCTATTACAAGAAAAACTGAAATGGGAAACTTTCCAAATAGAAGACATAAGACTAGGTTTAAGGGATGAACAATATAGTGGAACAGAGGAAAAGACTTCCTTCAGGATGCTAACCTGGAGATGTGGTTAATCTTTTCTCTGCTTTCCTTCTCCCTCCCTCAAACCACCCATGAAAAATAGCAAGCAAGTGAAATATAGCCTTAATTTAAATACTACTTTAAAATAAACATAAAATCTATCCAAGATACCACAGCCAAGACATTTATTTTGCTTTCTAAGCACACCAAGAAAGTGTTTTTATTCTTTAGGCTTTTAAAAATATCTCAATGAGGTGACTCTGTAATTGCTGTTCAAAATTAAACATTTTCAGTTCTTATGCTGAGACTTCATTATTCTTCAGTAATGATGCTTCCTGCTGGATTTTGGGTTTCCTGCTTCTTTTGGGAGTCTTAACTGCACGCCAAAGCTACAGCAGCATCCCAACATGATACATCATGAATCAGTGAAATCTAACTTGAGTATCCTGCACTAAGAATAAGACTCCAGGGGTCATTTCACATCACAGACCAAAAGCATTGTTATATCCCGTTGTTAATCACTTAACAACTGGGTGAAACCCATTTACGTTTGTTTAAAGAATTGTCTATCTCCGGCATTTATGTGCACATTCTTACTGGAATTCAGTACAGTTTCATAAAATTTTTTTGTCAGTAACTTCTAGATAACAGCCATGATGGTAGTCTATCTGAACTTGTAACTCCACATTAAGTTTATGAAGCTCCTATTATTGAAAAGAAATACAAAGAAATATGATTACAAGTAAGACATCATTAAAACAGACTGAAATATTTATCATGATTTTTATATTCAAGTAAAACATTCCATTTCAATTACAACAGGTAAGTTTTATCATTTTATTTTATTAAGTAATAGAGGCATAAGAACAACAGTTCAAAAAGGATAATGAAACTAACCGATTAAAGAAAAAGCACTGACTTTGATTTTATATTCAATATTTATGGGCAAAACAGAAGAGATTTCAGCAATTTTGAGAAAGAAATACAGCACTTTACAATCTAAAGCAACAGTTTGCTGAATAGTGCCATGTTAACTTTTACAATATCCCACAAAGATACTATGAAGGTCTATTCAAATAGAATTAATTTTATATATCTTAAAAAAATAAATGGGAATTTATAAACTGTTTTTTTTAAAAACGTTTAAGGAAAGAATCTAAAGTTTTCTTTTAATAAGAAACAACCGAGATGTTGAAATGGTTAACTTCAAGAGTTAATTTAATGCAGTTTCAAGTTACTGATTTTTTAAAAATAAAGCAGCACCACATTGGATCCACTGGTCTTGGTTTCCTCCACAAGGTACATCAATATTTGTCACCACACGATCTCTCTCCATGCTAGCGTAGACTGGTAACGATATGCACTCCTCTGGAGAATATGGACCATATGCGCTCTGCCAACAAACAAGTACTTCGTTATCACTTAAGCAGAAAATGAAGCATGAGGAAGGAATAATCTCCAGTGATACGGTATCTGAAGGTAGATCCTAAGACACAGTTTAGACACCGCATGCTTGAACAGGTAACTCTTGGCCCAGGCTACAAAGAAGACGGATTACTAACAAAGCAGACTTCAGAAAATTTGTTATATTACTCCATAACTAAGCCTCTACTTTTTCCCTCCAGTTTGTTAAACTGAAAACACAAGACACTATATAATAGGGGTGATCCTATGAACTACACACCAAAACCTTCATTCAGCTAAACCCCCCCAAAACTACATGTCGAAAGCTTCTGCAAACCAGGGGCAAGGGAAGTGCTGAACAGTTCCCAGAGAGGAGAAGTGACCTGTACCGCAGGGGCAGGCTGGAGCCCTGGGGCAGGCAGTGCTCAGCATGCCCTCCCTGCCGCACGACCCTGCTGCTCCTCCTGTGCCGCAGCCCCAGCTGCAACCTGCGTCTGGGATACTGGCAAGTGGGGTACTGCAGGAACCACACCAAAGAAAAAAATCTTACCCCACACTTACCAGGCTACTTTATGGATTTAAACAGTGATTTCTAACGTAGGTGACTCCAAATATTAAAATTGTTCTCTGATACAGAGAAAGCTACTATACTGTACATTAGAGCCTCACAGGGTCCCCCCTTAATGCAGGATATTAAGAGGAACTTAGCATTAACCACAATTTAGTTAGAGCAGGACTTAAAAAGCCCCAGTTCCCTAATACTTCCCATATACTTCTAGCACTTCAAGACATGCAATCATATGTAAAAAGCTATATTATTAGTAAACAAATAAGTAGGTTTGATGACTTTTTTATGTTTGGGTTTTTTTAATTATTGTTTTTATATGCCTTTTATACTAATACTGATCACAGTCCCAATTGGGTTTCTTTGCCCCTTCTGGAAAACAGGACGTTTCCATTAAGTGCTTAAATAGGAAATTCTCAAGTTAACTTTAAGGATTCAGATTTGAACTGAGTGCTTTGAACTTCCAGCTGAATTAATTTAGTTTGTATTTTTCTACACATGTACCTTTCTACTGCACAATATTAGCAGTACTACTACTACAAATTACAATTGCATTGTAAACGCTGCTCAGGGAAGGCCCTTGGTTGGAACCATGGTTTTACCTCTCAGTCCGTATCCTGATGGGCAAGCAATGCTCTAGCCTGAGCACAGTAATCGCTCCTCTCTGTACTACAGTGTGTGCCTTGGACGTAGCTCCCTTCTAGGGCTTTGCACAGGGCATTGTCCCTATGTATGGCTATAGAACTGAGCTCAGACTCAGTCTAGACTTCTTAGAGCAGGTAATTTGGGTTTCAACCCATGATGTATTTATTGCGTGTAAATAATCTGGGGTTTGATTCAATTGATTTATTTTAAGCATGTTTTCTGTCACACTCAAAATATCCCTTTCTCTCAAGAGGAAAATGTCAGAAGATTTTCATGAAACAACAAACCAGCTCACTTGTCAGAAAGGAATTTGAAACAAAAACAGGGGTCTTTTTAATGCAAATCACATCAAATGTGAGTTAGGGAAGCTTCAATATTAGAAAATAACTGAAAACAGGAAAAAGGGAACATGCAAACAATAACTGTTTCAAGCACTTTGCCTTGTAATATCAAGTGTAAGCCATTTCTGAAGAATTTTGTTGTTCCTTTTGAAAATCAGCTTCCCATGTCTTTTGACCATCAGTGTTTAAATCCTTGCAGAAGGCCTGTGCACTCTACAAGTTGTATAGAACAACTTAATAATCACAAGTATGTCATCAGAACTCAGCTGTTCTCAGAAGGATTATATTTATTATCCCTTGGTTAACCCTACTGAAGAAGACAAAATGCTGGCCAATCTGTAAGGGAACTGTCAGTCAGAGAATTTAAGTTTTGCCAAAGCTGAGAGGCCAAAAGTTGGCCAGTTTGCTTTCAAGGACCTCTTTTTACACCTTTTTGGGTCAAATTAGCTGTTCTCACATCTTTCCCAACCCCACTGATGCTTTAAGGAATCACATTATTTCAGGGTTAAAACCATTCTGTGGAAGTCTTTTTGAACCACAAATCCTTATGTCCTTGGCTTGTGTACAGCCCAAAAACTCTCTTTGCCTAGACTGCCTCACACACAGCTCCACCCCCCTTAGTGACATCCTTCACAGCTTGGGATCTATCAGTGGATCAAAACTGTAAAGGATCTTCACAGGTTAATGAGAATAAGCATCATGTTAGTAGCTCAAAATACTCCAATTTGAGCACTGCAGCATTTTGAGGGGGTTCTCAGAGAAATCCTACATTTTTTGGGTTGGCTTCCCGCTGCACGCACACACAGACTCATAGACAGACAGACACACACACACACAAGAATTCATTTTATTTTACTTTGGTTGAAAATGACGTCAAAGCATTGCATTATAAATATACAGATTTTTGCTCACTAGATTTCCTAAGAGATATTTGTGGGGAAAAGAAAACAAATTAAAAACCTGAGAATCATAAGATAATATGTTCTACTTGATGCACTCTTCTCCTAAGGAGAGGAGAATGAGATAAGGGAAGTGCATAATGTCCCGACTCTGCCTTGCTTTCTGAGTACAGCGTTTGATTTTGGTCAATTTTTACAGTGAAGCTCATAGCAAAACAACTTAAGAGCAGAAAAATTCAGAAATGCTCTCCTTAGAGATACTATATATTTTAAATCGGGGCAGCTGACAAGTTTTAGTTTGCATTTGAAAATAATTATATTTTTTCCAACACAAAGATTTCAGTTGCTATTCATTTCGAATATGAAGTTAATTGGAAGAAGTTTAATTCCCTGATCATTGAACTATCTCACTTCTATGTTTTATAAAGCTCTCTGCTGATGTCACATATAACTTGCCAATCTTACCTTTGAAATGTAAAGAACATAGACTCATTCAGAAAAAACACTTAAGAATCTGTTTTGTCTCTAACACATGATGAATGTTTTTCAGGGCAAAGAGAGGATTACTTAGCAGTCCTGATTTTCAGTGTGTGTAAGATAAGCATTTGGTGCTACCATGTAAAACTGTGTATATTACCATCCTTCCCCACCCACCACTGAGTCTATATATTAAAGATGTTTGGCAATTCAGTGTTTATTGCATGCATCACTTTTCAAGTAAACTAGAAATTATTTCTCTGAACAAAACAAATCTTGTAAAATACTAAAGAGCTGGGAAAAAAATCTCACTGGTCAACTTTGTAATACATTTTGCAGTGGTTTGGTGGTGGGGTTTATTTATTTATTTATTTGCAGTATTTTCTTAACTATCAAAGCTGGGAGCAGTAGTACAGATGCCAGCTAGTATTTACTTGAGTGTTCAAAGCCTTAATCTTGACCACTATACTCCTAATGCTGCACTATAATATAATGCTATACTTCCAGTGCTACAAATAAAAAGGGGGGGGGGGGGGGGGGGGGGAAGAGTGATACAGTAGTGTGTTAGCAATCCTTGCACAACATCTATCACAATATACCACAGATCTCATGATTGCCATAATTTATTATAACAAATAAACTCAATTCTAACTGAAATTTCAACTACTTGGGTCCAGTGAATGTTTTAACATTCTTCGAACCAAATCTAGCCTTCTCAAAAGAACTCTGCAGAGTTCTCTAGGTTGCCAAATCACAAACTCCTCCAGTTAATAAATTCATTTTCTTGATGAGTTAATGTCTACAGGACAGGATAAAAGGTGACATTATTTTTCATTTTTTATAAACCGATAATTTGAGATTTATTGTGATAAAGAAGTGGGAAAAACTGCATCCACACCTGTTTCTCATTGTCTACATTTACATTTGATTTTTGGTGTAAAATCTGTATGTGGGGGGGTTTCTCACCTGTCTGTCCCAGAGTTAGAGGTCTAGGCTTTCTCTAGAGCCACATCTAGACAGACATTTATCCCAGTTAACCTTATGATGGGGTGGACTTCCTGAGATGCCTATCTTTTACTGAGACCAAAGAAGGAGCTAAGGCAACTAAGTCATACCAGGTAAAACTTTTAGACAGCTAAATTTAGATGAGATGAACTCTACCATAACCTTTCTTTTAGCTATAAGACTGTAAGCATATGAATTTGTAATTCATACACACTCTTGGATAAGTTCTATGCAACTTTTTCCTTTATTTTTCAGAGATTGCTACTATAATTTGAGAGAAGCAGTAAGAACTTGTACTGTTCAGATTACTTCACTTTCATCTTACATAGTTCTGCAAGCACTGGCATTTTTTTAAATTAGTGTAAGTAGGGGAAAGGCCTCCTTTGTGTACAGATCACATTATGTTTGCTATCCTTTTATTGCTGTTGCATTTAAATTTAATGTTTAAAATGCGAAAAAAATATATTCTAGGAAGAAACTCCCAAACTCATGTATATATTTACTAAATAAACTTTTGAAAATACGTTAATGTTTTTTAAAAGACAGGGAAGGAAAAGTATGAGTGAAATAAAGCCCTTGTTTTAATCTAAACAATAGTAGTTAACAAATATTGAGAAAATGATAGTAAGTTTGTTTTGCATAAAAGTAGTAACTGCTTTTCCTATTAAAGACAGGGGTTTTTATTTTGAAATGAGGAGGAAAACAGGTCAGCAATATCATACTGAAATGCTACTACACAGAAAAAAGCAAATTAAGGGTCTTGAAAGTTTAGGGCTTTTAATAATTTAGTACCTGTGGAATCCAGGCCATGTAACAAGGGAGAACAGATGACACACTGGGAGAATCATGCAGATTTTCTGAAAGTCGATTTCCATCAAAACTGCAACCTTCCAGTTGTAAGCCACTGATCTGCCATGGAAATATAAAATATTCAAACATATATAACAGACTTGAAATGTCAGTAATGATTACACTATGCTTTAATAAATACTGATCCTTTTACTGTGACCGAATTTTAAAAGAACAGGAAACTAATTATTGTAATGTTCTGTGTGAGAATAGGAAACGTGATTTAAAAGCAAGATCTGGACCATGATTCAATGTGAACTTCCTCTGATTTGGATTCACATTATTTTAACTGTTAGAGAAAAATACCTGTAAATGTCATCATTTATGAAACTGCAGTTGCCTGGCATTAGACTAATGGAAATACAATAGCAACAGCCAAGTACACAATCATTACAATGTCAGAAGAGAACAATCACTGAAAATAAGCATGACTTTCTGCTTGGAAGTCTCAGCACAGCTTTCAAAGAATGGAATGCACAATTACACAGCTTCTGCAGTGGCAAACAAAATATATTGAAATAATACGAAAGAAGATTTTATTTAACATAACTCAAGACTTCTTACCTAAACTATTGTTTGGAAACATTAAATAAGAATCCCATATGCTTCTATATGTAACTACACAATGCTTATATGTAACGTGGTTTAAGTGCTTTTTTTTTTTAATTAAGTACTTTCAGCCTCAGAAATCAACATTCCTTTTTTTTCTTCACTGAAGATCTGCATATATTAATGACAATGATATCTGTTCTGGATTTCTTCCAAGTAAAATTTTCAGTATCTGTTGATCATTTTATTTTCCCAGTACAAATAATTATAGTTTGCCAGTATAAATAATAATAACGATAATAATAGTCAGTTTGGCCTGCTGCAGTGAGAACTTCAATTTCAGCAATAATAAAACTGAACTCAGTAATAACTTTCATGCACCTTTTCAAAAGGCTAAATCTTAAGCTGGAGAAGATGTCTAACAAGTTACAATCTGCAAATCATGTGCCTATTATATTATCATACTAAAGCCCTGAATTAAACACCTAATAACAACCTAGGCTTTCACCAAACACAATGTTCATAAAGCAGCACTGGAACTAGGAAATGCAATGCTGTTGGAAACTGGATGAGTGACCACAAAAACAAAATGGAGAAAAGTACCATTTTCGAATACATTATCTCTTGCAAGAAATTTCTAAAAGTGTACTAAATTTTAAAAAGTGGTTAAAGTATGATGTTACAATGAAGACTGGTATCACAGAAGATGTAATGGAAATAAATTGTTCTAGGTAATTACAGTATTCTAAAATTATTTATTTGACAAGAAAAGTTGCAATTAAGCAGTAACACAAGGGAGGTTACTGTCATGCTCGAAAAGCAATGCTTTCTTCCAAAGTGTTGAGGTCTTTTTGTTAATACTCTACTAACTGTACAGTAGCTAAGTTTACATTTTGCATTTTTATTAACTAATTATTCCTTTGATTGTAGGCAGGCATTGCAGTCTTCAAAAATTTGCTTCTCTGAAGTCATATTTCTGTTCTTACCCTGAGCTGAGGACTCTTAAAATGTGCAAGATGCGTATATACGTATCCTAACATGAAAAAAAGGTTATAAAAGATTGCATTTTAAAAAGCTACAGAAAACAGCTGTGTTTCTCCTTGAACAGACAATGACCAGAGAAGTGGCAACATTCTTCAAAGCAATATGTGCTCCATACAGACTAGGACTCACAGTAGAGCCTCCAAAACTGTGGATAACCTGAACCAAAACAACGCGAAATGGAAAGCTTAGAGTGGTATAACTTTAACTTCCACAAATTTTTATAACAAGGCCTCAGTGAAATGAATAGATTAAATTTTTCAGACTTTTGATTTGGAACTGCAAAAACTTTTTTTCTGCTTCAACCTCTTGTCAAAAGCTTAAGGTCTTTTCCTCATTATGAAAGTGTGACACTCCTCTCCCTACTCCTATTCCTTCTCCTGCCAAGTTTATTGTGATCTTTCCTTTAAATCTTCCCTAAGATTTTCAGGTCTGTTGCTTTTCAGGTACAGTGTTGACATTTGATATTTTATAGTGTTTCTTTTCAAACTCAAAATCTCTCCACATAGAGATATCTTGGAAAAAGATGGCTTTATCTAGTAAAAGAGAAGTTTGTGTGCCAGTCTTTAATGACAGCCTATACATATTCCAGTGCCACTTCTTCTGTCTTGCAAGAACAAAGAATATGAAGAAAAAAAATCATAAAAGGAACAAAGTCTTAATAATGATTATACTGAGGCTTCCCAACACACTCCTTCCTACTGCTCTCTGTTGTTAACATTGATACTTAAGACCTCAATTTATTATGTGCACAGGTCCTATATTACACTTTACCTCACTACACTTTTGATTGAATGCTTTCAAAGCTCTTACTTATCCCTATCACACAAATATTAGAAAGATTAATCTCATGTTCTTCTTTCTGCCCTTCCTGCACTCTACAGGGATTTTGCTATGGAGTTTAGTTTGATAAATATGAGAGTTTGGCAAAGTTATTAAGGGAAGACTGGTCTGATGAAAAGGTTTTAAATTTTATTGTTAGGGTGTTCAAAGGCCATCTTGAACATCTCTAAAAGAAGTGGGTTGCTATTGAAAAACCTCTTTTTCCTGCACCCACATTTCTTCTTTTGATAATGGTAGTTCCTTTGACATTATAGTTATGTAAAATAAGAACATCTGATCTTCTGGAAAACTTCAACCAATCACAGAAACTCCTTTAAAGATGAAGACCAAAATTTTTACTTTGATCCAGTATTAAAAGACACTGAAAAAAATAAAACACCAGAACAATTTACTTTCAGATACTGCTTGGCTGAGTACTCCCACAGCCATGTTCTCATTTCTCTGACAAACAGTGTAAAGAAATTACAACTAATACGAAGGTCACGGATTTCACAGTATCTATAATTAGCATGTATAGCATTTTTGCAACTCAGCTCAGACTAATGGCTGGAGTTAACCATGATATTTAGAAGTTTAATTCTTACAAGGTGTTTGGCATTTTGCAACTATTGTAATAGTTTAATTTCAAAAAAGCTATTGTTACACATTACAGATTATGTTTCTTTAAAATATATTTGTAGAAAGTGTGCTGATACCATGGTCCAAAGCATCTCTGTTTCCAAAATTTCAAATTCTCTGCAATTAATTTTTCCTTACTATTTAATGTCATAATTTCCCATGATATTATATAAACTATAGCAGACTTCAGGAAGTCATATTTTCACTTCATTACCTCAACAGGCCTCCCCCATTTATTTCTTTATATATCATGATGGAAGTATATTGTAAAAAAAGACCGCTTAGGATGCCTTATAATAGTATTTCTGTCAATTGCTGAGAGCATATCAATGTTGATATTATGTATTTGAATACAGTCATGCGATAAATTTTTGTTTTTCACTATTTATATTAAGCTCTACCAAAGCTCATAGCACTTACTACCCAGAAAGTTTCTTGCCATGCCTGTTCCTTTCTTTCACTCTTTTCTACAATAACTGAAAATGGCACGTGAAGAGGAATGACTACCTGCTTTTGTACTAAAGTACAATCAGTGCACAAAGCAAAGAGTTCTATGTGCATATCAATATGTGATTATATTGCAACAGCCATACATTTTCAGTACCTTTCACTAAAGCAATCTGAAGCTGTATTAAAGAAGGTGTAATTTTATACAGACTGATTCTAAATTAAATATTCATCGCATCAGCCTAGGAGAGACCTACTTCACATCATATAACTAAACTATCATCTGAATTAACACCGATAATTTAACATTGGATTTGATAACCCACCCAGATTAAGGTATATTGTTGGCCTGATTGAGAGCTCCTCTGCCTACTTTGTAGTTACCTTGACAGTTCTAGCATTTCGTACTTCTGATTTACAGATGATCACGGGGTATATTATTTGAAATTTTTGGCACACAGATCATTCCAACTGTCTACAATTGCTGAAGCATGATGCCATTTTTTAAAAATACAGGAAGACTGAAAAAGCATTTTCATCATACAGATCATAATGAGATTTCCACCTTCTTTTTCTTATCAGAACAAATTCTAAGCCAGGAAAAACTTCTAAAATTAAAGGTAAGAAAAAAAAATCTCAAAGAACATGTCTTCAAAACAGTCACTAACTGATAGTGTAACTAAGAAAGTTATAAAGTATGTGGTGAATCTTAGGTGTAAATTTAATGTTCATACATATTCCTAATTGTTCCAATCCTTCAATAAAGATATTCCATTTGAATAATTAAATATCCATTGATTCAGGGACTTGAGGACAACTCTGCCATATCCAAAAAAAGTGTCTCCCAATCATGTGAGTACAGAATCCAGTCTCTCAGTGGAAATAGTCACACAAAGTGAAATAGCACCATTAGCATAAATTCAGATAGATAAACATCAGAATACCATGATCTGGTTCTTGCAGGGGATGTGAGAAATCCAATTTTAAACCTGTAGTCTGAATCATGTGAAGAAGGACTATGCAGTATCAACAAATCAAATCTTCTGACAAAAATAAATCATATTTACCACTTCTACCAATTATTTTATCACAAATTGATAGTTTGAAGATCTATCTTATGTAAGAAGAGGGTGACTTAGCAAAGAGAAATGGATGCAGGTTCATGCCACTTTGATAATATAATCTGAAAACTGGAAGTCGCCAAGGAGGGGGAAAACAGTGGGATTGGGTATATCTCAGTGTATATTATAGACAAAGATGTATGATCGGGTAGGTTCTAAGCTGAAACATGATATATCATAATGAAAAGAAAATTTCCAAGGGAACTCAAAAACCTGTGACATACAGAAGTTATGTCTATGCATATATACTATTAAATAAATACATCAATAGATGCATACACAATAGGATGCCAAGAAACATTTTACATTTTTTTTTTATTTATCATATTCTGCACACATCTGAAATGGAAACGGTTCTACTTTCATTTATGAACTGAATTTTTAAATGGGAAAAAATTCTTAGTAGCCTTATCTGTAGACAGAAGTATATTCAGCGAGGAAGTTACAGTTAAGCATAAGGCTGAGATACACGTCACACTTGTAGTGGCCCAGTTCACTGAGGATTGTATGTACTTAACTGGATTACGTGTAACCTATGCCAGCAAAAGCAGACTTTTTTGCTACCACTTTCCACCTTTGTTTTACAACATCCTGTAGTGATCATACTTTGTTTTCTTCTATTTTACTCCTATGTAAGATTTTCTGTTCATGGATTAGACTTTCTATAAAAGAGATCTTCTTATAAGCACTGGTGCTTTTACACAATGATGACATAATCCTTAAGCAAGTATATAACTGGTGTTCTTCATAATAGCACTATATAATCTTAACATATTACTTGCATATATTCTGGAAAATCTTTAAATAACTCTTTCCCTGAGCCCTACAGCTCCACGACACCTGTTTATTTAAACTTCCAAAATGTGAGAGGTTTTAAAAAAAACAAAACCTTTTCCCTTTGGGTAATTGAGCAAAACTACTATGGCAGGACCATACCAATTGTAGATTTCCTCCTGTCAGTGGAGAAAGACAGATAACTCCTGAAAGCTGCTTAATGATGATTAGATGTTGAAATTAAATGAATAAGTATGTAAAGATGTTGTAACCTCTCATGAAAACTGTATAAATTACCTGACTTTTTCACTGAAAACTTCAGAGCTAGTTTGCCTGGTGCAAACCAGCTAGCTCCCCAATGCTGCACAAAATAAATACCTTTGCTGCTTAAAGCCAACCATTGGTCTCTGAGCAGTTACTTTGTGCCCTTTTGGCATCATTAACTCATTTTTACTCATTTAAGATCTGAATTGGTGCATGCCTTTCTTCATTGACAAAATGAGGCTGGTAAACTCCAGTTTCTAATTTGGGTATCTGAAGTCAAGTGGGATAAAACAGGGTCTCAGCTATCTCACCACAGAATGTGTTTAAGGAGTTATCTATTCTGCTGATTGATTTTTTTTTTTGAGACCCCTCTCAAAAGAGCTTTTCATTCTATAAGATTAGCCTGAATTCTTGAAACTGAACATACAATATTAACCTTACCAGTATTAAAATTCATATTGTTCATGTGAACCAAGCTTAACGTGAAATCCAGAGGATCTTTATCAAACAAGACATATTTTAGACGATGATTTTTCTGAATCACTGACATTTTTATGCTCTAGTTACAGTCCATGTGGTATTTAGCTTTACTAATGTGAAAGTTTCTCCCCCGTTCTCCATGAGCATGAGGAAGGAATCATGGAAAGGAATATAAATATTCAGCATGGCAAAGCATTCTACAGCCTTTCTGTACATCAAAGATTTAAAGGAGCAGGGAAGATGCTGATGAATACTTACTAATGCAGAATCACTGAATATTGTTTTTACTGAGGAAAGGATAATATTCAAATCAGGTGAGTAAACTTGTCAGGATTCTCACCTTTTGTTAAAAACAACCACTCACCTAACTGCTTCTACTACTCCTGTGGCAGAGAATAAATATGCTTTTCAAACAAAATTGTCCTTTTATTTTTGATTCCTCTTGGAACATAGGACTCATTCTTGTGAAGTAATAGAGAATATGTTAACCTTTTGGCCTACATATAACAGCGAGTGCTAACTAATATTACCAAAAATTACCACATAAATTTGCACATAACAAAGAATTGTAAGTTTCAATACACCTAACTGGAGTGTTGTTATAAAACTCTTTCCTCTAATAACCCTTTGTTTCTTTAGTTTCCAAGCAGCTATTTCAGTCTAGCAACTGTAAAATATTGTAATATTTTTTAGCACATGACAGTACCTACATGATTGTATTCATGCATGAAGTTCAGGTATTTCACATTAACTTCTGACATTTTTCAAAGACAGTAGGACGGTTTTGAAGAAGTCCAGGCTTCTAGGATCTGCAGCTGATAGTTAGCCTGCTAGAATGAGTGGTTTGAGATGTGAAACTCAATTTTGGCTCACTGCCATGAACATAGAATTCTTGGCTGAATTTGGAAGCTCAGAACATATGATTTACAGGCTCCAAGGTTTTTATCATATCTCAGGTTTAACCCAGGGAATCAAAGTGCCCTGAAAGTCCCTTGGTTTATTTATCTCCAGGTTCTAGACTCCCATCTGCTTGTCGTTAAATGAAGTAGGCAACCATTACTCTTATTTAAATATAAAGATTGAATAATTTTTTAAATATATTCTCTAGCTCCAACATGAATTAATTGAACAAAGTTCAAAAGACTGTATTGTGTAAAGGTCAGATTGGATTATTACAGTTCTCTTGTCTGGCTTTACAATCTATTAATATTTTAGAAATATGAATTCTTACACATTCTCTATTAATAATTTTAGATAGTGTCAGCAGCCAACCCAGAACCCTAGTAAATCCCACAGCCTTGTGTCTGCCTGCGTTATCAGCCTAGAGAAGGTGCCATGCCACTTGCTTTCCCGTTTCTAGGCTGGCAATCTTTCTGCTTTAGCTGCACATCAGTATACAGTTGCATGGGGAGTGCCCTGCATTATTCACCCGTGTTTCTCTAAGAATGCAGTCTTAAGTGCCACGCTCTGTGCTGAGCACAGCGCTGTGAGCTGTGCGGTATCATCATGGGACCAACGTACCTGTTGAAAGGCATAAGCATAGAGAACTTACTTTGCGAATTCCCTACAAAATTAAGTATGAAAAGGCTGCAAAGAGATCTGGATTCAGCCAAAGTGACAGTGCCAACTGAAATGTTAAGAAGCTAAACTAAACCATTTGAAGATTTATTTCTACTTTGCTGTCTAAGCACTCATTAGTTACTTTATGGCTGCTGGCTGTAGCCCTAAGTGCCTATTAAAAAATTGTTAGGTCTTTAGCATATCAAAAGCTAGTCATAGTATAGTTTACTTTGGCTTGCTTACTTGTTAGAAGTCTCTTTTCAGAGAGAAATTTTCTCACAAATACTAACACATGGCATTAGACTTACAGATTTACATGTGTATTTCTTCTTGCTACACGCCACAAGTCTTTCTGAACTACTTTCTGGACAACAGTTAGGTATTAACTAATCAAATTGCAGCTTCACTTTTTATCTAAGAGGTGGTTGAAGAGAATGGAGCAAGAATAATTTTAAATAAGCACTATGACTAGGGAGGGGTAAAAAGATAACTGCTTTCCTTCTCCCATTTCTGTGCAATTTTTGCACTATTGTTTTTGTAGCTATATACCATTAATCAGCCTTTATATCTCATGTACGCCGATGTATTTATAGCTCAGTTTTCCATAATGCTTATGGACAGATGACTTGGACTGTACTTATAAAACATCCTCGTAAGATTCTAGTAAAACATCCTAGTAAAATACCTTAACTTGGAGTTTGCCTTCCTCTATTCGCCCTTTCCATGATGCTGTAAATTTAAGGCTGTCCACTGAACAGCTCATTACTCTGCAAGGGAAACATACACACAGTCTATCTTAGAGACATATAACAGTAGGAAATGAAAAACAAAACCAAAGCCAATGTATTTTCAATGTGCACCATATCATACTAAGTCTTACTTTGAAGAAGTATAAATTTTAAATTTCATCTATTAAAAAAATAATCAGCAGCATTTAAACAAGTAACTCACAGCTATTCTACTTCAGTGCAAGTAATAAAAATGAGATGACTAATGACAGCAATTGACATAATTTGTCAAATCTGTGTCCTGAAAATGAAATAACCATCTTCATGAATAGGGAACAATGGCATATTAGCACAAATAGGTAGATTATTTTTCTCTCACCTTGCAGTCTCCTGGCGTAAGGCATTGAGAAATGTGTCTGGATGAAATAGCTCTGAAAGGTCAAGGGTGTCTGACAACAGTTTCTGTTTTTCAGCTTTTTCTACCCAGTTCTAAAAGAGGAAAAAAAAAAAAAAAAAAAAAAAAGAAGAAGAAGAAGAAGAAGAAATAAACCAACCAAAGAATCTTGGAGTTCTTGCCTGATTTTTCAACATTTTGAGATAATGTGGGTTTTTTAATTATTATGATTAATGAAAAAAAATGTTTGTGTAAATATACTGTAAAAGATTAATATTAATTTCAACTATTTCAAACTGGTCAACAGAAAATAAACACCATATAAAAGTATAAAAAACCCGAGCAGTTTGTGTGTAATGTGACGCGTCCATCCTAAATAAACATCTGTTCCATTCTTTGTACGGTGCAGCTCACTTTGTACCATGGAACTTTTATCAAGTTTCTAACATTCTGTTGCAATGGTTTCCTTTACTAACAGGAAAGTTTATGTTTTCCATCAAAACGGTTGTCATTACTGTCTTTGCTTTACCAAGTTCAGGCAAATAACTGCATTCCTTCTGAGTATGTTTTAAGATCATTCTTTTATGTAACCTGCATATTAAATTCATGAAACACTTGACTTTCAATCTGCAGTAAGAGTTTTTATAAGTACTTATCAACAATTGTTTTTTTTTTTAAATACCTCTTAGTATTACGTTGATGCTGTCATTTTTAGTGCATTAGTTTGAGACCTGAATTCACAGAATTTCTGATAAAAACTGGCCTCTGTTATATTTGGTAATAAATGAAACTAAAAGAGGTTGGGAGAATAGCCGGCCTCAATTATCCTCACAGAACACATGCCCCAACCTACTTCTTACACCTTGTCTTACATGTAGCTATGAAGCCTGTTACTAGGAGTAGCAAGCTTGGACTTTCCTATCAACACAACACATTATGTGCCAACATGAGAAGTGAGACACACCTTGCACCATGTGTCTTAAGTAATGAAATCTGAGTTTGATACTCAAAAACACTAACAAACTCAGACTAAGGAATTTATTATTTTCCAACAAGTTATTTAGGTAACTGAGTGGTTATGTGACAGTTCACACTTAGAACCCTTTGTTTTGAAACTTTCATACTGCACTTCTGTGGTAAAATTTCTTTACACGGTATAGTCACAATCTTGACTATGGTACTGTCTTATAAACATTAAATTACTGTACAACCTACTTTATAAGTAGTTGCAAGGCATATGCTTCTGCACAGAAAGATTAGCATTAAATACTACACCAGAAAATAATCAGAGACTAAGATTCTACAAGCTATCACTAAACAGAGAAAGACAAATCATGCTCCTTTCTAAATACCAACTACTAGAAAAATATTAAATTACTCTAGTCACGGAATAAAAAACCTTGGAAGCTACACTCTCATTAAACAAAGCACCTGCCAGACATCCATATCTGTTTAAAAAGTACTTTACTGTATTCTTTGAACTGCTGACAGAGCAGTAATTCCATAAGAAGCATCTTGAAAGTGACAAAATTATCCAAGATACAAGCAATTACCACTCAGTTTATTTTATTTCATCTGTGTGTCAGACATATCTCCACAATGTTTCCACCGTGTTCAAACATTTAATGGGTGACCTTTCTATCTGCCACATCACTGATTATGAGCCCTCAACCCAAATGATTATGAATCAGTTAGGAGATCTTTGCTTTCCATTTTCATTAGGAAAATGTACATAGTTAATGACTCTTGTCTGCATGATTCTTTCAATGATTTTATGTAACAATCTCTTTTATCATATAGCAGTAACTGCATCCTGGTTAGGACAGATTTTATAAATTATTTTGTGTAATAAAAGTAGACACAATCATTTCAACTTGTATTTAATGTAATTATTCCATTGCTGTCATCAAATAAACTTTTAATGTAGCTGCTAAAGAGAAACACTGTCAGGAACACAGATGCTTATATTCCACCCAATTAAAAGACCAGTATGGGTGATACTAATTCTGAACTCATATAGTTAAGCAGCACTAAGAAATACACAATAACAAAAACTGTCATTAGATCACAGAAGCAAAGTTTGTAATTGTTGCACTGCTCTACATCAAGCTGAAGACATAGCTCATTCACAACTGTTTAATAAATACTTTCAGAAATAAATGCAATAAAAATGATCATAAAATGTATTTTACAACAGAAGTGTAAAAACTATTATTATGCTTATTCTCTTTTTCATCTTATATGATGCAAGTCAGTGAAGCACTCTCTCAAAAGACAAGACCACTCTATTAACTGGATCATTTGTCACTAGTACATTCACTGCCACTGCCATAATGCTTGGAAGAGATCAGATCTTGAAGGGAAGGAAGTTTAAGGTAAGCTGTAGAAAGATGGGAGTGAGGTTTCTTGAAGAAATTTCTGGAGAAATTGAAGAAAATTTCTGGAGAATTGAAGAAATTTTCTAGAGAAATCCTGTAACAGATTAGCTATAATATCTTCATTTTCCTCCCCTATCCCAACTCCAGTAACATACAATGACTTCATTTGTCAAAGTGATGCAAAGTTGTTTTACTACTTACTGATCTTGGATGGCCAAAGCCATCACCAACTCAACAGAAAACTTTATCTTTCCTGCCTGGCAGGCCAAAATAATCCATGCATTTGTCACTTGCCAGCTGGATTACAGTGAGAAGACAACCATCAGCTCCAGGATGGTATAAAATCTACCTACTTGTCTCTTCGTGGCTCAGGCCAACACCCACGCTTTCCCAACTGTTGCCTCCCTCCTACCCCCCATAACATGGTCTTTAACATGCTTCCTGCAATTAGGATTGATTTTTCTTCTCCAAAACAGCTAATAGTCAAGATCTAAACTCGCTAAAAGCAGCTTTCAGTGTATGAATTAATGACACAGCTTTAGTTAGATATGGCAGTTATAACAACTGGGAAAACACATATGAAAGCTGAAATGGTGTATGACATTAAAAAAAAAAAATCACACTATATCAATAATTTATATTATACCAATAATGTAGTCTACAAGTCCAAATACCCTAACCCAGAAAAGATTAATATTACAAAATAAAATTAAAAATTACTCATACACTCTTTGTAACTTTAGTTCAATATTTCAATATTTCCTGAATCTTTCTTATTACAATGAAACTAGAAATCTAAGTTTGAACTATCCATGACAGATTAATTTAGCATATGATGATTATATAATATCAAAACCTATCAGCAATATCCAAAATGCTTGCAAAGCAATTCCTAGCAGGACATTTCAAAACTTCAATCAATGTCAGGTTTTGTTTGGTATAATAAAAGGATTTTTTTCTATTACAAAAATAAATCTCTAAGTGCAGTCTCAGGTGGTTCAAATACTGTTTTTTCATGTATCTTAACATCCAAGAAGCATCTATTCCGTTTTCAGAAAAAAGCCTTCCTTATTTTCTATAACCCCAAAGCAAACTAAGCACCTTGTATTGAACTGTGGAAGGAATAAAGAGGCTGCCAGATTTTCTCATTACCATTTATACAACTTTAGGATCACAGAACCCCTCTAGAATGAAGCAAGTACTTTTCCTTCACATGTTTTAATTAATTCCAAATGTATTCTCTTCTACTGTGTTTTTCTGATGGTGTGGTCCCAGAAGAGAACTTATAATCAAAAGAGAAAATCATATAAATCACTACAGAAGTGATTTCATTTCTGTGCCTAGATGGAATATTGTATTCAGTGATATATGAATATGCATAGCCAGAAACCATAGAGTACAATTCTGGTTTTCCACTAGCTTTAGAGGGATTCAAAGTTACCAGGGGAAAAAAAAATAAAGGCAGGACATAGGATAAGTCTGAGAGCAAATGATGGTAAGTAGCACTGCTAGGGAGTAAGCATTTAGTTAACCAGATTTCAGATCAAGCAAAAGTCAATCAAGCAGTTATGCTAAAGTCCCATTTCCCTCACAGTGCAGCAGCTGTTCCATAGGTCTGCTCCTAAGTCTCAGCATTCAGTGGTAAATGCCAGCAGGAGTAATAGTATTGCTCTCCAAAGAAATGAAATAGAGGTAGTTTTTTCTGGGACTGAGCACAGAGGGGGTAACTTGTAGCTTCTAAGGAGTAACTGGTGTACAACAACTCTCTCGTGGTAATTTTTTTTTTTGTATGTGAAACCCTTGAGCTATTATTCTTTAGCTAGTTTATCCTTTATTAAATGAACATGTGAATACTGCAGTATTTCAGGTATATGATAAAGTGTTGGCACATACTATCTGTCAAATGGTAAACCACACAGTAATTCAATTTTGAGTCTTATTTTTGTTTTAAAATGTCTCCCCCTGCCCCAGCATGCAGACCAAAACTGCTGGTTAGTGCTTTAAATAAAATAGTATTATTTATTTCTTTCAGTTTGAAATGCCTCAGAAACACTCATTTATTCAGGAAGTCTGAATACTAACACAATAGCACGGTGTTGGAGCATAAAAATTCCGAGCCCATTAGCATAAACATGCTAGCTAACAATGTGCCAGAAGCAGAAGTGCAGTAAGGAATAGCTGAAGGAAGCATTAGCAAATGTGATCTAATTCCAGTTACTGTATTAATTTATTTTTAACAAAACAGGAACTTAACTTTCCATGTTTTGCTGTTTCCTACATTTAATAAGGACACCAGAATGATACTACTGCATAAGAACTGTAACATCATACTGACAAGTTCATGATTGATGTATGCCAAAAATAACCTACTTTCAGATATCTCTTACATGATCACTAAACACAGATTCTAGTTAGACAATACCCTTATGCTTCATGCCTTCTAGACTTTTCTTTCTGCACAACTAAATACAGACACTAGGTGCTAGATTGCATTTGCAGTCATGCAGCATATAACTGGGCAAGGAGGTATAAGAGCTGGTAGAACCAGAAACTACAAAATATGCAGAGCAAAGGCGACAAACGTTCAAAGATACTTCAGTGTCCTCTTCTTCTGAAAGAGATTATGGTCCTGCTTCCCACCTCCACTGGTAAAAAGTTGCAGGGGAGGGAAAAGAGTGATATGTAATATTCATTTGCAGGTAATGGACAAGACTGACTGCTGTATCCTTGGATAAAGGCAGGGCTACATCAGGCATAATTCCTTTGCAGAGCTCTGGAGCAGGGATGCTGAATTCTATGTTGTGATGATGGTGTGACTAAACAAGGGTACAGAATACTCACTATATTAGGCACTAGTAACGATGGGGTGCACTGCAGTAATTTGTTTTATAGTACCAGCTTGAAGGCTACGTTACAATAAGGAGAGCCAACAGAAAACTGCTGTGGTTCATTTTCTCTGGTCAACATCCAATGAGATCCAGATTTTCCATTAAGCATCTCCCTCACAGTCCTTGTTTCTCTTCTGAAACAATGACCCCTTGGACTGCAGTCACCAGTCTCTCCAGTCTTTCTCTTTTCCCCTTTTTCTTTATTCTTCTTCTTTTAACTGTTTACCAGTAATTTATTTTCTGCTAAAACCCTCTCTGGAGGCTGTCAAAATTCAGATAAAATCTCTCAGCCATGCCTGTGTCACAGAACACTCCTCTATGAGCAACTATTAAGGCTTAACACACATGCAATGTTTATGAAACACACTAAAGCAATCTAATGAGAAATTGTTTAACTCTGTGAGGTATATATCCCCAAATACAACACAGTGAAAAGGCAAAGAAGGAAATCTATTTTTCTATAAGGAAAAAGAGGTCACAGAATGGGAACAGTGGCCGATGCAACCCCAGTCTAAACAAAGGAACTATGTGATTGCATGGCCACGTCTGTGTCATGGCATCTTGGGACACACAACGCTAGCTCCTACTAAAGCTGCTTACACTCCATTGAACAGAACACTGCAACATGGGATTACTGCTCAGACTATCAAATGGTTTGTTCAACAAAGCATAACTTTGTGTAGACACAGAAATTAGTTTTTTTTTATTTGCTGTAATAAGCTGCTATGGATTCTTGCTTGCTCCTACACGGTAAAGCCAAGGCATTTAGAGCGAAGATACCTCAAGTACAGTAGATGAGCTATTTGAAGCCCACAAAATGTTTCTTTAAACAAAAAAGAAAATTTTTTTATTGTGGCCAACCCCAACAGAACAGTTTATCATTAAGGCCGTAGGTCTCTTTCAGATGGCCTGTCACACTTGAGGGTTAAGAGAATGGTGAGGAGCATTGCATGGCATGAGGCTTCATTCAAATCTGTTCTCACGAAGTAACCCAGAGAAACAGATATTATGGAGTAATTTGGGGAAAAAATATTGCGCATTTTATTAAACAGCAGACTTTTTCTTTTGTTTTGTATTTAAATTCATTTTCTTTTTCTAGATACAGCAGGTTTAGTTTTAAACTTATTTGTTATAGAAATAATTTGTTAATAAAATTAAACATTTGCCAGCAATAATACCTACTGCATGAAAATTTAAAGTATCCTACACTATTATGGAATCATAGAATAATTAGAGTAGGAATTTCTGTTCTGGAGAACTTCTAGTCCAATCCCCTACCCTCAAAGAAGGGTCAGCCTACAGCAGGTTGCTCAGGGGCTTGTGCAATGGTATTTTCAATATCTCCAGTGACAAAGATTCCACAACCTTCTCTGGGCCACCTGTCTGACCACCCACAACATGATTTCTTCCTTCCAAATGCCTAATCAGAGTTTCCCTTCTTGCAACTTGTGTCTGTTTTCTCTTGGCTGATCTTCATAAGTGCCATTATGTATACCTAAGCAATACATGAAACATTTTAAACTTTCAGGGCATATAACTACATATATCATTACTCAGTTTTTAACTTCTCAGAGAGAAGTACTATGCTGAAGTGGTAAAAATCAAGTCCATATCCATTAGAGAAGATTTGACCCAATAGGTATAGTGGAGAAGTTCTAAATTACATTTGATCCCATTGCAGCTCAAAGTAGGGCCAAATTCAATGTCAGTTTAGGTTGCTCAGGGCAGTGTCTACTGTAGTTCGATGCATCTCCAAGAGTGGAGATCCCACAAACCTCTATGGGCAAACTGGGCAATGTTTTTTTTTGACCAAACAGCCAAAAACTGGTCAAATGGTTCAGATATGGCCTCAAAAGTGCAGAATAGAAATAAATAACAACTCCCTTTGTACTTTAATAAGCTCATTAAGAATTCTGTGTTTCTATAGTATCATGATATCATGGGCGACACGTTTTTTTTTACAAATTCATAGCTAACAAGAAACACAATTTTATTTTTATTAACCTAGTAATATCTTACTGTATTTTTTACTTGATGGATGCTTCTGTTGATATATTCAAATCATCAGTTTTGACTTTCTCAGTCTGATGAGAATAAAATAAATGAATACACATGACTGAATATATCTTTCTTCTAGCTTCATAATCTACATATCTGAATAAAGAACAATATTTCATTTAGTTCTAAATTATTTACTGCATTTTACCTGATATGTAGGTAATTTTAGCTGGTCAGATTTTCATATAGGATCACGAAATATCAGAATTACACTGAAAATGATAATTATAAAGCACCTATAAAAAAATACATTGTATATATAAGAAAAAGCATACACAACACTATACAACGGTACATACCTGATGGGGATTTCAAAATTCAAGATCAGATATAGAGAATTGGATGATAACTCTCTTTAGTTCTGGCTGACTATGTGGAATTAACAATATAAAAATATCACTGCCTCCAAATGTGCTCTTTCACATTCTCCTCCATGTAAGGGCACATATTTCAATTAAGTTGTTATTTACAGCACTGGGTAATGTATTATAGAGCAGAAGGATATTTACCCTCCCTGCCTCTAAGCATCCCTTTGTCATCCTAATGCCTTTAAGGGCATTAACATGCCCAAAACAAGGATCTTAAGCTTCCTACCACTCTTAAGAATGCTTCACCTTTGACTCAAGATTTTGGTTTTTTTTCTCAATTATTTACCTTGCTAAACATTTAGAGACAAAGACCACACCAAAAAGAACTCACTAAGACCAAAAAAACCCACCACAAACACCAAACCCGCATGCCTCTGTGTTTACTCCAGTTTTAAAATAGTTATGATAACAGAGTTGGTGAATGCACTTGCATCCTGCACTGATTGCTTTATTTGAATGTGACTTCCCAAGGGTAAAACTACTGCAGATACAACAGATAAACAGGATTTAGTCAAGAATTACTCTCATGAAGCTTTTCCCTCACAAACTAAATTTAAGATGACAGCTCTGAAACTTTAAATCTTTTTTTTATATTGGTACTGGAGTACAATATGAAACTATGTTATCATTTCAAATTCAGCTATATGGAATCTCCTTCAAAGAGAGAAAGATATGTCAACATGCAGCTACATTTCTGCCTTCCCCCAAAGAAATAACAAAAATATTGCTAATTATGGATGACGCTTGCTTGTGGAATAGAAAATGGGCTTACTTTTTTAACATATATCTGCAAATGCTATTTGTGGAATATCGTATTACCATTGATCTTGACCAACTAAAACTCAAATCAAGATATGAAATATTTTGTAAACTATTTCACCAAGCCAGTTCCCACCAAAACATCTACAGTTCAAAACAGAACCATGATCACATCTAGTTACTTTTTTAGTTACAAAGTTGTTTTATTACTCTAAGAAATTCATTTGTATGTATGCACATGACTATGAAATCAGAATTATAAATTAAACAATAAAGGATTTTGAATAGATTGCTTAGTATTAGCAGACACAGTATTTGTGTCGGTATAACGATGATCAGAAGAGCAAGTTACTGTAGCCAACGTGTCTAGAAAAAAGCAAAGCAGATTGATGGAATGTATCTGCAAACTGGTGTATTAGCAATTTCTAATTCCAAAAGTTCTCATTTATTAAGGGCTGAAATTTAAAATTACCAAAGTCTTTGACAGTTTACCATAAGGAGATTCACTTTCATATGCAAATGATAGCAACTCCCTTTCTACCATTTGTACTAAAATTAATCTTTTTTCGCTTGAGCTTTTGTCAGACAAGCTATCCATTTTACTCTTCTTGCTTTTGCAGAAACCTTTGTCCATGCTAGACACAATGAAAACCAAGTTATTAGAAACCAATCTACACTTTACATTTTAACAATTTAAATGCATACAGTTTATTAATATTTTATCATTGTATCTTTTCAGATTTCTTCCTTTATTGTGAAAATGTATCTTGTAGCTTACTGAGAAAAATCAATGAATGGTGATTATTTTATTACACTAAATAAAGAAATCAACTACAGCTTTAAATCTTACATAAAACATGATACAATTTCTTGTAATTTATGGAGCATATAAATACTAACTTGCATCCATACAAGAAACACAGAGCACTAAGCCTAATTCTTATAAAAATCTTTTCATGAGTGATCATCTTCTGCAATCAGCATTCTACAATCAGAGCTGAACAACTGGTTAGTGGTATGATAAAGGATGCTGCTCAAACTCCTGCTTACAAGGTAGTATATAATAATTTAAATAGAAAAGCCATTCTCACAAAACATGCTTAGAAGTCTGAGAGTTTAATCAACAGGAATTGAATTCTGTTGAAACAGATTACTTTTGAAAACATTTATAGAAAAGCCCATATCTTACGGATGCCTCTATTTAAGACAGCATCTAAACTTCATTGGGATTAAACTACAAAAACTCACAGCAAAACCAAAAAAAAAAAAACCCCAACGCCAAGTAGAGATATCTTTCCTTTTCCAATGCTGCTTCTTAAAAAACCTTTTTTTCCATGCATAAAACATATTGTTTTCCCAAAACTTGAGAGAATCCTTGCTCATTGACAACCAAAAATATTTCCATTGAAAACAGCAAAGTCTGCAGATTTAGTAGGAAAACGTACTGTATTCAAGGAAAAGTTATTTCAATACAAGAAATAGTGATTTCAGTAACTCTGGAAAGTAAAGTCTAGAATTGGTACACAAAACAGAAAAGAAAATTTAAGGTATCCTTCCACTTCAGGCAACCATGCATGAATGCAGCTTTCTGAAAGTCACAAAGAGCACACAAACTTTCTGAGTATATAAAACACTTCAGCTTGTGCTTTACCTTCCTTGGAAACCAGACCTTATTTCAGTGGATGACTCTATGACCCATAAAGTCCAATACTTTCACCTTACACTCTGGGTGGCCTCCTGTTTGGATGGTGTATCTATTTATAAAGCACTATTACTCTATAAGGGCCACTATTTAATCAATGCAATCTAAATGAAACAGTGATTAAAAAGGGGCATGATACAACACCTGGATCTATCAGAGCTTCAAATATTCCTATTACATGCCAGACACTGAAAAAAAATCTACATTTTTATAGCAGTACTTGCAAATTTCCAATTCTTACAAAGCAGTTATCACTTAGATAAAAGGTTTTGAAAGATGTATCCTGGCTGATAAATTCTGAACAAAGTGAAATCATGCTGCAACACGGTGAGAGTTGTGGGAGCCAACTGAGGCTCTGTCTCTTAGCAGATAATGTTAGGCTACAGTTATATTTTTGTTTTGATATTCGTGACAGCTGAAGAGGAGAAGCCAAGAAAAGCATCAGAAAATCAGTAATTCTTCAGAATAAGGTGGAAATTTGAATTAAAATAAAGGAATAGGTGGATTTAAACCATAGTATTTTTTTTTTATTTTTGTGCTTTGATATTAGAATACTAAATCTGAAGTATTCTGCAGTATACAGATACCTAGGTAACAGCTGTTCAAATAGAATGCTGAAAAGAACAATGTCTAAGGTGGGGAATGCAGCCAGCCTAATCCCTCTGAATCAGCTGCTCCTAAAACCACAACAGATAAACCATTAAACTAGTGTCCCTGCTGCAAAATCTGCTAAAGCAATCTATTAGAAAAAACTCTGAAATGCTATGCAGACTAAGTGGGATTCCTTAAAGGGGTACAGGCCTTGTTATGGAGTGCCCAGACAGGTGATTTGGGAACTCAACATGACAATACTGGGATTGTACAAGACTTATTATGGGTTATTTAGGGGAAGGACCAAGGGAGGGGAAGGACCAAAGGTGAGGAAGGGTGGGTGGGGGATGAACAAAAAAAGAGATATAAAAGGGCAGGTCACACATAGGGAGGCTGCTGGTCAGTACACTTTGGCCAACCTTGAATCTGATCCCCAGAGTTTATCCTCTCCTCCTCTTAAGCTGTATTTTTAGGGGTTTTTTTTTGGCAAGTGTGTTTTCTATGTGGGGGAAGGAATCCACTAGCAAAATTCTAGCTGTACCAGCCACCAAGAGGATGAGAAGTCTGGGAGCTGTGTGCTGCAGATTGAGCCACTGGAAGCAAGACAGTGAATAGACCAAAAATCCGTGAGACTGGTGAAGGGTGTTTTCCTTGAGCAATGAACCACAGAAAGAGGATAGAACTATTCGTGCTGTGTTTGTGCAGCTGCCTGTAAAGGTACTGACCTCTGTTAGCCTGTGTGTGGTTTGCTGTGTCTGTACAGAGTATGTATGCATGCCCATTTTTAGATTCATGCTCTGCCTCTATTTTGCAGATTTTATGTGCATTTCATGTACTGTTGCATTAAGACTGATTTATAGGCTGGTCCTCAAGAGCTCTTTAACTCAGTGAAAAGTCAGAGGACTAGACTTCCTTAGCTTTCTAAGAGCAGACTTTCTGCCTGTTATCAGTGAATGAAACTTGAACTTCTTTGCCTAGATGCTTCGTGTGTGAAGGAAGAAGCCTGTGTCTTCTATTCCCAGAATGTTTTCTAGGAGCTTCAGCAGGCAATTTCCAAGAGTTCAAACCTCTTATACCTTGAGTGTCCAATCTAAATTTCTGGAGACCCAATTGTTGAAACAGAGGAATAGCAATGATTCCAAAACAGAAACAGTCATTCTACCTCAAATAGTAAAAAAGTAGTAAAATAGTAAAAATCTTATTGTAGGGGGTTAAACTGGTATTGAAATTAAATATTACTAGCCTAGATTGCACTCAGGATGGGAGGGGACAAGAGATAACAGCATCCCAGACAGATACATACAAGTCTTTTGCTAAAATATGAAATACAACTTTTTTATCTAGTATTAGGAGTACTTTATAGATAAACACATTGTCAACAACAAACTTTCATAACTTATGCAAATAAAAACTTTCAGAATTCATAAACATTTTCTTGATCAGAACTCTGAAAGTACTGTTTATGCTTCTGAGGTTAGTCTTGATTTTCAGTGTACACTACAAGCCTTTTAGCAGCTGCCTGACGAACCAGCTATCACAACGCAGAACTGTTTTTACAGATGACTTAAAAGCAGGCGAGTCCAAAAGAATGAAATAAATGTTTTCATTTAAAAGATAAGGTCTTGTTGGAATAAGAGGGTTTTGGGGTTTTATGGAAGAAGTGGAATTAGAGCTCTTTACTTGGTTCTTGTGGAAACAAAAAGTAAATTCCAGTTTGTTGACCTCAACATTTTTTTCGATATTGATATTCATCTGACATGTGCCTGGGCTGCTGTTTTGCCTCTTAACAGTTCTTAACAAAAACAGTTCTGGGTCTCTTTCTCTCCTGCTAGTATCTATAGCCATCAGAAGACAACAACATCCCAGAAGACTGGGATGGACTTACATTTCATTATACACTGCTGTATTTTATTACTGAGCTGTAATCATGTACCACGAGAGAGGGAAACCACAGAACACATTTAAGATGCCACCATGAGGAAACTGAGAGTATAAAGACCAAGAATTACAACCACCAAAGATCTATCATGATTCATAAGCTTCATATCTTAATGTTGATAGCAAATAAATCACTGTAGATGGATAAACTGAACCATGATATTGTAAAGTTCAATGTCAGCATTGCTAATTGAAAGCATTCAGAACTTTCTATCTTAGAAGAACGTTCGATACACAGAATTTTTGTTTTAATTTAATGCAAAAGTTAACTTCCAAATATCAGAACTTCCACCTGGGAAGAAATATATTTCCATCAGCTCTATTACCACAACATAATACACAGCAAAACATGGTTCTATTCCATATACTGATTTCTTCGCACTTTAAGTAGGCAGATTTAATTTTTTTATTGTGCTTTTACTGAGTCAATTCAGACCTGAGAAATGCAACACCTGTTGGTTTTCTGTCTATTGTTTTGTAATGCTCTCAGAAAATCTTTACACTTCTATAAATTCTGCTATTATTATTCTACCATCTGGCCTATATTCTGGATTCCTCCCTATCCCCATTAAATGTTTGTAACAAAACAGTTAATTTTATTATTTTCTGCACTGGCAGCAAACATTCTGACAAGTCAGCTTTTAACTAATAACCTAAGTAGAGACTTACTACATCCTTAATAGATGCAATCTTTCAGTACAATTTTGATGTTTCAATGTCAAAATATCTAAATCAAACCTGTCTCAAAAGAGAGTATCTTACAATGAATGAGAGAGAGGGAGGTATGAGTAACTATCAAGAAATCAGGATGATTGAGTCGGGCATGTAAAATAAACCAATCCAAAACATGGCCTTTATTGAAATATAAATCTGAAGGTAATTTAAAGAGTTGAGAGAAAATCTTTATTGAAGCCTTTAATCAATTTGTGAATACTAGATCTAGAATTAACCGTTGATAAATTATGTTTATAAAATCAATAATGAAGTCATTAAAAAAAGAAAGTTAATTAAAAATTATAAAGGCTAATCAAAATATTGGTGTAATATGCAAAAACATGAATTGGAATAACTTTTAAGAAAAAAATTATTCAACTGAAATGGATTATTAGGAATAATCAAAGTTTTTCTGGTAAAGTACATACAAACCCCAAAATATATAAATTGTATTTCAGACGTGATCTGACTAGAAGCTTGAGAACCAAAACAGACTGATAATGTATTATTAAGAATTCCCACAAGTAATTCAACTCCCCCCCCCCCCGCCCTCGTATTACATATTTGACATTAAAAAACATATAAAAGATATAAGAAGCAGTATTTGGTCATCTGTTACTACTTTCTATTGTGACTAACAAAAAATTAACACAATTTACTGCTTATGGATACAGTTAAATATCTACTGTAAAGCTTCACCTTAATAATCTGTCCTTCTCTTACAGTAAGTATTTAAAATTATAAATTATTTCTTCATAATACTTCATAAAATTTCATAAAAATTAATAATCCAAATGTACAATTTTGTCAGCAGTCTGAACAATGAGAAAGGAAGATTACTATGATGGTAATAAAACACAGCACATTTGTCAATAGTTGACTGGGATAATATATGGAAATAAAAACTCTTTGAATATTCTTGGTTGAAAAACATCTATTATTGTTAATACTAATTTCATCCTGTTACACTCTGCCACATTATCTCCATTTTGTATGGAGGTACATCTGCACAGAAGCTTGAAATCAAATTTCAGGCTTGCATCTAAAAAAAAAAATTGCCTAAGAAAGGGAAATTGCATGCAGTTTGGTCACAACCAAATAAAGGTAGAAGTCACAAACTGCAAGGTACTCTTGAAGATTATGAACACTACTGAATCAGCCACAAATAATGCTTTTTAAATAATAATGACTATAATAGTCATAAGAGAGAAGGGACTAGGTTCAACTCTGGTTATATGACCAAACAATATCTGAACATGCATTATCACTTGTTGCTATACATATCTTTACACTTTATTGTCCATAATTTAAGCCTTTTTGTGAAGGAAAAGATAAAGAAATATTAAGCATTAGCGAAAAGAAATGGTTTGCATAACAAGGATCTTATTAACTCTGGAAATATCCATTTGACAGCTTCTTTAAAAAAGTAATGCCTAGAAGTCATGTACCACTCAAATCTTCTTTTTGAATTTGACAGAACACTAATATTCACAGAAATCGTATCCCACTGGACGAGACTGTGTTAATCAAGGTCAAAACTAGCAGCTTTCTATTTATTGCCCGGAGGCAACAGATCTAGCCCTCCTAAAGGAACCTTCCTCTATGGAAGGTTCTTGCAGTTTCCTCTCTATGTATCCAGCATGATGAAATTTGTTTCCTTAAATACTAATTGATTTAGATAAATGACATTTTAATTTGTCTGCCTATTATCTTAAATATATTTCTTCTGTCAAACAAAGTATAGACAGATTTACACTAACTAAAAATTATCTTCTATAACAGACAGAGCTGTTGTTGGACTCTGAACCTTGTAAACCTGTAGAACGCAAATGTTTTCTTTATTTTCTTCAAAGACTAGTCTTCTATGAATTTCTACATTACCTTTATTAGAATTGATTCACTTTACCTCTTTGTATGTATCTCTCTACCAGATTAAAGAGTGTGTCTTGACTTAGACGTAAAGAATCATCTGAGTAAATAAATCTTTTTTCCATACAGTTCATCAGAAAGACTAATGAGTAAAAGCTAAGAAGTTGAAGTAACATTACTGTATTTAAAGTTACTGACTTCAAATTGCTCAGTCTGCTGTCTTCGTGTTTCTCATCCATCTTTACATTTTTACATACCTTTTCACACATTTAAAGCTCTTTGGGACTTTGGTTTGGAAAGGCCTACTGCAGTGCAATTCACATAATATACATGTGACACCAGCATACTGAAGTAAAGTGACTTTAAATTTACCTGTATAGCAAGTGCTCGAGCTACAAGACTTCTAAGATATTGTAAAGGATCTTCTGGACCTTCCCACTTGCTTTGCCATGTGACAGGACACTGAAACAAAAATATATTTACTGAAAGTATCTATTTCAAAATCATCATAATGACATGTTAAGCTAGGAATTTGAATGAAATTAAATAATCTGGAGATCAAATGTATATACAAAGGAAAAAGGCAATACGAGCTATATAATGATCAAAGCATACAATAAGGATAAAACCATTAATTGTACCTACTCCACAGGAATCTGTGAAGCACACTGAAATTGACTCTGCAAGATTCTCCTACTTACGGGAAAGAGAATACATGTAAATCATTACCTGTGAAATATTGCGTAACACTGAAGATGCTGAGCAAAATAAATAGTTCATACTGTTTAACATTTACAGTTGCATTTTTAAGGAACTTAACAATCAAGTAGCGTATGGGCTGAACAGATTTTCAAAATCTGCTCACAGAAGCTCATAAGAAAAACTATCTTTCAAAGTAAATACTCTATGTGTACCTTTTGTAGATAAAAACCTGAAAATATCTGGATTCAGGAACACGAATTAATAATGAATTTAATAAACTAAAATATATACAAGATGATAAAGCACATTTACCTGCATGCTTTTTGCATAATTATGATTTTTTTGAAAACTTCTTGTATTTGAAAGTATTTTCCTTGCATTTTTTCAGACTCTTTTGCTCAATATGCATTTACAGGCAGCTCACCAATCATTTATAAGTCATTCACGTAATGTTGCTAATATATCTCTATTTATCGCTAAAACTCTGTATTACTCTAAGTTGAAAATAATAGCTTAGCTAATTGTTAGTATGAAAGCATATTTCAGATGTATACTAACATACCAATTTTGCATAAATAAGGCACATTGAAACCATTAGAAGTCATACATTTATTGAGTTTTACATTTCTTTTGGTAACCTAGCAGCTTCTGCAGGTGCTATAATCTTAAAAGAACTATAATCTTGGTGTTTTTAAAACCAGTTCTTTGTTACATATTGTGTGACTACACTAAACTAAAGAAGAACTCTGTATAGAAAATACATGAAACAAATCACTTCAAGATGATAAATATAGAGAGGTTTAGCTGCCAGCAGATTTAGCTGCCATGCCAAGAGCATGGCGTTAGCCTCTCTGGAGGGCTGCTGAAAAGATTGCTTTATGGTCACAATCCAATAAAGTCATCTAAGTAAGATTCTAGGTAAGTAGGTAAGTAAGCAGACGAAATGCCAGAAACACTTTGTTCAGTACATCAGCAAGCACCGAACTGATGTCTGTGAGAGATAAAAATGCACAGAACCTTTAAGTAAATTTTTTGTGATGGTGATCAGCTTCATATTTTGGAAGCTGCTGCTTCCAATTTAAGAGTGCAGCTTAAGTGCACAAGCAAGCCATACTCTCTTGCTCAGTAACAAGAAATATAACTATAAATACTAAAAAACGGCCATTACATGTATCATTTGCATTCACTATGACTTGTACTTAGCACCAATTCCTACCACACAGTCAAAACTTGTTTAAAAAAGCAGTAAGATTGCTAACACGAAAATGTTAATTTATTCTAATTGTACTGCAATTTTGTTAACAAATGCTGCCTGTGAATCTGAAAAGACAAGAAATTTAATCATTGTTTTAATTAGCAATATGATAGATGAATAGACGCATAACAATCTTCTTAACAGTACTTGTTCCTCACATGAAGATAAACAAGAAGTTAATAGGAATTATAGTTCATTGCAGGGCTAATCTCAGTATCTATGCATTAGCACCATTAAAATTTATCAGCTTCTGCAGGTGAAAAAAACCCACAGTTTCATGTCAATGTTTGACTATCTTTGGAATCCAATTATCTATTAATGACAGCATGTAAATTTGCAGTCACTAATGGTACCAATTTATCAAAATGCCCAGTTTACTGCTAGAAAACATGGAGAAAGTGCTTGTAAAAATTCTGGTTGCTTTTTTCGTATATTAAGAATACAGGGTGAGATGATACGTTGATATGATAGGCACAGCTTGTGTGGTATGATATGGCAATAATCCATACTGGATAAATGCAGAGAGCAAATTGTGATTACAACTGCAGCAAAACTTAAATCTTAAGAAACTGTAAAAACTAAGAAAAGGGACAGATGTACATGTTCTACTGGCTAATATATTTGACTTTTCTAGCATGATTTGGCATTTGAAATGGAAATAGTATTCCACAACTTCTAATCTTATTGGATTTGTCCTTAAAGGAAAGCTTGATAAAAGTATAATATACTCAGAAGCTTCTGAAAGTACTTGAAGCAACCTTTTTCTGTGTTTTCATTTCCAGAACATGGTTCTGTTTTAGAGTCACTATCAACAAAATAACTCCATTTTAGCATCTCTATCAATAAAAGAACTTAGAACAAATGATGACTTGAAAATATGTATCAGAATTTTGTTCAGTATCCTTGGGTGTTTTCATTGTTTACAATGTAAATTTATGACAAAATCATTTACCTTCTGACTTAGCAGAGCGCTTGCTAGTCTTTGTACTTCAGAAGTCAGTAATGAGGTACCTCTGATGACTTTACTTAAAGAAGCAAGTGACTGATGGACACTTTGCACAAGGCGAATGGCACTGAATTGTTCCAGAGTAATGAATGATAAGACTGGAGATCCCTGTTGCTCCACAGGAGGAGACACCTTCTGATGAATCAGGTTAGAATTCTAAAAAAGAACATGTGATGTCCAGTTAATAAACTCAGGGAATCTATTATGTTATACAATGTATTATTTGTTTAATTCTTAATACTCCATATGAACTTATTAGCTTTTAAGTAATTCAGATATCCCCCCTTTTCTGACATGGGATTAAAACTATAATGACACTTTCAATATTGTCTGTGAGGTTTTCAATAAAGGCATCATTCTTCTGAGACAACTCTTACCCAATTACTTCAAAAGTACTGGAATTTCTGAAAAATCTTCACTTAGCTGAATCACTACTTTTAGTATTTGTGTTAATGTGTTAGTATAAAAAGCAGTAGTCTAACTCAGCATAACAAGATTGTACTGGGTACTATAAACCATGCTGCCATATATAGCCCTTGCTTTGATAAGACTAGTTCAACCTAGCAGCAGATTAAATACAAATAAATAAAAAGTAAATATAATACTATGTGTAAATACTGAGTAACTCGGACTCTGAGAGGTACTGCTCTTCTCTCACTGATATTTTTATTACATACTTCCATTCTGTTACTGCCATTGAAAATCCAAATTTATTCAGTAATTTCAAGAGATGGTACCATTTTTTCAAATCTTAATTCATATGCAGCTTATTACATAAATATATTTTAGCATGTGCTATGAAACTACCAATCTGACATGTGACAAGATGCTGCACTGAATTCCAGTTATGAAATTTAAACCTTTACTGGAAAATTCTGCAAGGCACAAATGCAAAAAGAAGACCCTAGCCTTTGGGGAAAAAAATGTTTTGCTATTTCAATTTGTAGTAATTTATTACGGTAAAGTCAGATTTTACTCCTTCTGAAGTATCTCTTCTGAAAATATAAGTTGTTTTGACCTTTTTTTTCACATTAAATAAACTTCTAAATTGTCACATGGCATCTTGCTTCCCAGGATGTCTGGCACATCTGTCTTGCATACAGAATGTCTGCCACCACAATCATTCCCGGGCACTGTAGGTTTGTCAGAACTTTCATGTGTTTTGCATTTCAAGCTCATACTGCACTCAACTACTAGGCAAAAGTATGAAAAAAACTAACTGAAAGAGTATACTTTGGTTTATGACAAACAAAAAAGTGAAGGATAAGGTCTTCCTTCCCACGTTATTAAAAAGGTATACAACAAAGTTACTGTTGAAAGTGTAAGAAACACATAGTATTTAGACATTTTATGTTTTGTATTTTGTCTTTGCATGTATCCTGAAATCACAGTACCAGTTTCACTTTAGTATTTCTGGACTATAGTTTGTGGAGTATATATAAAATATAATGTAAAACTAGCATAAGCTAGTTGATAATTTCTTATTGGAGTGTTTAATTACACAAAAAATAAAGAACAAAGACATTGCAAAGTGCGGGCTTTGCTCAGTTTGTCACATACACAGTCTTAATTAATGAAAAACTTCTGAAAGAGAAGGCCTCCAAGTTCCTCAATACTGTCCTTTACATAACAGTCTTGTAAGAATTGCATATTCATTTCATCACTCTTTCTAATGCTTTCTCCTGAGAATTTGTTAAAACAACCCATCTGTCATTCTTATAGGAAAATTAAACATGAATACCAGTATCAGCTTATACATTTAAAGTTCTATTACATTCCCTTAAAATCCATTATGCATATAATTCACATCAGCTTTAAAAATATCCTCGTGACCTGCTTGGGAATTCAGATGAAGAACTGCTGAAGTACTGAGTGTTTTTCCAAATTGTAAGAAACTGAAGCTAGGTTATAATCTTTAATATTGAACACTATATTATGCTACCAATATTAAATTAGGTGTATTTTGAGACTTTGATAATTTTCCCTCTATCGCTTCTATACTTTTTATTATCTCAGTACAATACAAGACTTCATGTAGTCTCGCCTAAGATGCTCCAGATATTTCCTTTATTACCTTCCTAAACTCAAATGTGTTCCTAAACTTCAATATGTTGTGAAAATTGCCCCATCAGAAATGCAACAAATATAATGAAAACAAACTCATATGCCTCCACTAGTTATGCATTTTATTAAAAAATCAGGTTTGGTGGTGGTGGTGGGTTTTGGAAACCTCCATTGCCCTTTTGATGTACCTATTCTGCCTTGCCCTTCGAGTCTCTCTGCCTTTTCTTTTAGATATTAGCCTCTCTGTTTATTACACACATTATTTACTGCTGAAAATATAAGAAAGAATGACCTTATATTTCTGTTTCACTGATTTTACTTGGTGAAAAAAACACTGTTCTTTCATTAAAACTGAGGTTCCTAATGTTTTAGATAAAAAAGCAGCAACCTGTTAATTTTCAAAACTAATTTTGCAATTGTCTTGCAGCATCATGCAACTTTATGAAAATAGTTAGCCTTCAGTTTACAAACACAGCAAAAGATAAGGTAGAAGGCATCATGACAGCATATGATCATATACTCAGGAAACATAATTTTGAAGCAGTTGCTTCCGAATTTTCATTATGGGTCGGCTTTCTAACTTTCATAGAGGTACTAAAGGGTGTCTTTGAAACAAGGCAGAAAACGCATCCTACTTACAAGAAAAATACAGCACTGATTCCTGTCTCTTTCTACTCATGACAGATAGCCATTTGGACATGATGAAACAGTTATGCAGCCCCACTGCATCCTGCCATTTTTGTGCTTCTCTGAAAACTATCATATGATGAGCAATGGCTGAGTTCTGTTGGACAGTAATTTCCAACTGATCTAGTTATGTGACAATTAAGTGCTTATATAGGTCTTGTTCTACATTCTGTCAAGGCAGAAGGCTATGTGGGAAGAGAACGGACATCAGGACAGAGGCTGGTTCAATTATGCTGATGACCCAGCCCTGGCCATCCTTTTTTAATTTCCACATTAAGAAATATCTTTTTTTTAAATTTGTATAACCCTTGTTTGACAAGTTATTCAGTGATGGCTTCACTTTTTCAGTAAACAGTCTTTCACGAAAACTTATACTGGGCATCTGAGTATTTGGGGTTTTTTATAACTTAATGGCAGGTTCATGAGAGTTTAATTAATTTGATTAGTGTTAAGTTGTTATTAAATCATGCTGAAAGACACTGCAGAAGCTGTCTTAGGACAGTATTCATTACAAGAGTGTTTTCAAATGTCAAGAATTAAAATGTATTTTTTCAAATGAAGTTAGATAGATGAAAATGTCAAGACATTCTGTACTAGTCCAGAAGAGCTAAATAAAGAGGAAGTTTGCTTGTGTAACTTTCAACACAGGAGTGCACTGATTTGAACCAGACTTTAAGTATCTATTTCATTTAAATTAAAATTCAATTAAAAATTCTGGAGCCTGCATTCTGGCTAGACCAGGGGTCCTCAAACTTTTTAAACAGGGGGCCGGCGCGCAGATGAAGTGGCAGGCAGTCATCTGCGGCTGCTTGGTTTCCCCCCCCAACCCCCGGCGGGGGGTGGGTGGGGGGGTTCTGTAAATACCACGGGCCGGATTGAGGACCCTGGGGGGCCGTATCCAGCCCGTGGGCCGTAGTTTGAGGACCCCTGAGTTAGACTAATAAACCGTGGATGAAGGAGAGGCAGTTTCCATGATTCTATTGTTATGGATAGACAAAGAATAATAAACTCTCCAGCTCAACAATTTCAAAATGTCTGAATAATTGGTAGCAACATTTAACAGAGCTTTGCAAAATGTATGCCACTGAGAAGAAAAATAAGTTCTACACATTTCCAGAAATATTTCTTAAAAAGTAATAACATGTAAGTCCTCAGTACTGTATTAACGTATAAGAAATATTTCCCATTTCAAAATGTCAAAAATGAAAAAGCTAAAATTTCCAATATATATCTGCCGTTCGGCCACAAAGACTGTGATAGCTCTAAAAACTGAGCACAAAGGACTACTATTCACAGAGCCACCAAACAGTTGAGGTTGGAAGGAACCTCTGGAGACTGTCCAGTCCAACTCTGGTCAAAGCTACAGCAGGTTCCCACAACTGTATCCAGTCAGGTTTTCAGTATCTCCAAGGATGGAGACTCTACAGCCTCTCTGGGCAACCTGTTTCAGTGTTTGATCATCCTCACAGTAAAAATAAAAAAGTTTTGTCCTGTGTTTAAATTGCATTTTCAGTATTTCAGTTTGTGCCCATGGCCTCTTGTCTTGTCACAGGACACCACTGAGAAGAGCCTGGCTCTGTCTCCTTCACTCCTTCCCATCAGCTGACACACAATGATAAGATACCCCTAAGCCTTCTCCTCCCCTGGACGAACAGTGCCTGTTCTCTCATCCTCCCCTTGTATGGCAGATGCTCTTGTCCCCTAATTATCTTAATGACCTTTGGAAATCCTTGGAAATAATTTCCAGGATGATTTGCTCAATTACCTTTCCAGGTGAAGCTAACTGATCCATCATTCTCTGGATCCTCCTTTTTGCCCTTCTAAAAGAGTGACATTTGCTTTCTTTGATCCTCAGGAATCTCCCCCAACCACACGTACCTTTTAAAGATAACTGAGAGTGGTGTCACTACGGCAGCAGCTAGCTCCCTCAGCATTTAAGGGTGCATCCTGTAAGGTCCTGTGGATTTGTCTATATTCAGATTGTTTAAACACTCCTTAACCTGATCCTCTTCCAAGAGTAGTCTTCCTTGCTCTGTACTTTCCTACCACTTTTGGGACCTGGGACTGGTGAAGGCCAGACTTACCAGTATGGAGAGGCAAAGAAAGCATCTAGTACTTCAGCCTGCTCCTCATCCTTTGTGGACAAGTCCTCATGTCCATTCAGTAGTGGGCCTACACTCTTCCTGGTCTTCATTTCATTGCTGATGTACCTTTAAGTTCCCGCCAAAATACCAGGTTTTGAAAAAGTGAGGCTTCTTCCAGTTGTGTCAAGAAGGTCTCATCTACTTCACAATGTTGGCCAATATTAGGTAAAATTTTTGTTTTATCACTGATTTCTGAAATTCACTGACTACATAAATTCTATAGACATTCTGACAATTTAGCTTCTTTATATACTCTAAATTATTTAGACTGATTTTTGTAGGATGAAACACTGATGTTCAATCCAGAGAAATACCCTGTCAAATGCGTCTATTATTTTATCTAAACTTGGACACTAGATTACAGAATACAAAAGTGATCATCATACAGTATTGAAAGTGTACAAATAAAAATATGTCCACACTTAAATATTATGATCAATTATTCCAGTGTAAATTCTACAGCACAAACCTATGTCAAGTGGCAAATTTTGTTATGCTTCAGAAGCATCTGTGTATTTTTTTAAACATTTTTATTCCAATGCTGAGTATGTGAATCAAGGATTAATTCAAAAAGAACTATTTTACAAATATCTTGAAAATAGTTATTGTACATCTTGTTTAGCTGCAGACTGTTTATTATAGAATCATAGAATGGTTTGGGTTGGAAGGGACCTTAAAGACCATCTAGTTCCAACCCCCCTGCCACGGGCAGGGACACCTCCCACTATACCAGGTTGCTCACAGCCCCATCCAGCCTGGCCTTGAGCACTGCCAGGGATGGGGCAGCCACAGCTGCTCTGGGCAACCTGTGCCAGTGCCTCACCGCCCTCACAGTAAAGAATTTCTCCCTCATATCTAATCTAAACCCACCCTCTTTCAGTTTCAGTTATTTTGTATCAAAAGATTATTTTGACAAACCCACAATGTGTCATACATCTATTTATATGGATTAAATGAGAATTTAATGAGGGATTTCAAATTCCAGCATGCACCTCATGTCTCTTCTTTGTATGTAGTTATTTGAGTTAGGGAAACATTTTTCTCATTCCAGTGCTGTTGTGTACAAGATGTGTTTTTAGGACATGCTGTCTGTTATCTGTTACTTATCGCTAAGGGGAAAAAATAATGCTAAATTATCTAAGTAGGCTCCTAGTGTGAGGTGAGAGGGGTCCTTCCCAAGTATGTGTAGCATCTGCTTTCAGAGAGAATTTGCACACATTACAACTGAACAGACAGTCACAAGAAGAATTCAATGGTTGGAAATCAAGCTCTACAATATATGTAAAAAAAACCCAAAAAACGTGAAACTGAACCAACCCAGAACAAGAAAGAAACAAAAAGTAAGTGAAATTGGATATTGCAAGCATTGTAGCAAGGATTTTAATAAACCTCAATTTAAAGCTAGCACCGTATTTCATTACAGGAAAAACTTAATTTAACTTTTATTATCACTCAATATTGCCTTGTGAATATTAGAGAAATTAAGAGACTAAATTCAAATCTAAAATAATTAGTGGTGTTCTTGGAAACACACACAAGATGTTAGTCTCATGTCTTGTGAGTGGGGTATCATCTCCATATGAAAAAAAAAAAGTGACAGCCTGTTATCGTACATACAGACTTCATAGCTAATCACACACATGTAAAATTGTGCATACCACCTCAAATGCATTTAATTTACTTTTTTACTTCTTATGTATCAATATGCAAGATAATTCATTAGACCTTACATTTAATAAAGTTACCTGGGAAAAAGTTATCTTTTTAAATTAGCTACTTTCCTACCTGATTAAGTTTCTTCCATAGGTTGAGAACAGGAGAAAGTTCAGTAGACCATATTTCTCTGTCAAATTTGCAGCCAGCAGTTACTGACCTGCTCAGGATCCGAAGCTGTGAAATGACCTGAGTGATGAGAATACAAATGCAGTCTTGAAGAAGGATAAACAAACTTCTTCTAGCACAAAAATGCAATACAATAGCAAATACTCTCAGATATAGATATATCTATGGACTTAACTTTTCGGCATACTTAATTACTAATCATGATCTATCCAAAACATAAAAAAATAACCATATCCAAATACAGAATATTTGAGCTTCATTCATATTAAGCCCCAAAAACCCAAACAAATACATATTTTCTTATCAGAGTAAAAGTCTTTGTTCCACTATAATTGAAAAACTAATGAGGTGTATAATTAATTAAAAAGCCTCTTTTCCACAAAATTTAAAGACAAAATTCAAGTTCTGCCTTTAACTAGGCCCCACCTGTAATTAAAAAACAAACACAAACAAATAAATAAAAAAACCCCAAAAAACAAAACCCCTGGAATATGCTACTAAATACACAGTACATATCAGGCATCAAAACTCCAAGATAACTATAATATATTCATTCTGATCTTCCACAGATCTCTTACGTGCTTAGATATACGTGCCACCACAAATTTATTAGTTTAAAGAAAGACAGAAAGCAATTAAAAGAATAATTGTAAAATTTTTAGAAAAAAAAAATGGAACTACCTGTTCATTAGATCCAACTGCCTTTGATTGTTAGTAACCCTGGTAACTCCACACATAAACCGATCAAATATATTTATACATTTACAAAGAAAGAATACCGAATTTCAAATTCTTCAGTGATATTGCAGTCTGTCCCTTAAATTGCGTATAAAACCCCTAGTATTTTTAGGTATTTTAGCTAAATTTTAGTTACTTTTCACAGTGCATTTTTTGCAAGACTTGTTAGACAACAATTTACTAATTCTCTCCTCTTTTACTTGACTATAAAGAATTAAACTTGATAATAAAAAAATTATTAATTGTTCAGAAGGACTTTATATTATTGTTAGATGGAATGAGGCAGGAAGTCAAGTTGTTTCCGCTGGGTTTTGACTTATTTTCTATTCTTGAAAGATTTGCAATAATGTAGTGTTTTCTGTTTTGTTTCTCATTTTCTTTTGCTGAAGCAAACAGCAGCTTCTTATTTATCAGCTTTGATCAGGTCTATGAAGCACTACAAGGTGACTGTATGCTGAACCATTATTTTAACTTCTATAACATTTACTATATTTTTATTCTTATATTTTTACAAGATATAAACCAATAAAGTATAAATATATAAAATATCTCTGTATATAATAAAATCATAGAATCATCTAGGTTGGAAAAGACCCTTAAGATCATTAAGTCCAACTGTTAACCCAGCTTTGCCAACTCCATCACTAAACCATGTCCCTAAGTGTCACATCCACACATCTTTAAATGCCTCCAGGGATGGTGACTCAATGCCCTCCCTGGGCAACCCTTTCAGTGAAGAATTTTTTCCAAATACCCAATCTAAACCTCTCTTGGCACAACTTAAGGCCATTTATTCTTGTCCTGTGGCTTGTTATTTAGGAGAAGATATCAACATGCACCTCGCTACAACCTCCTTTTGAGTAGCTGTAGAAAGCAGTAAGCTCTCCCCTGAGCCTCCTTTTCTTAAGGTTAAACAACCCCAGTTCCCTCAGGTGCTCCCCATAAGACCTGTGCTCCAGACCAGCTGCACTGCCTGTCTCTGGACACACTCCAGTGTGACACACTTTGGTGCCACATGGATCTCCATCCCCTGCCTCCACTGAGACAGATGACCGAAGGACCTCACTAGTAAACCATCCCTCAAACACTGGTGTGTTGCCTCCAGGCTTATCTCTAATGAGCCTCATTTTATCCCCTTCCCCCTTCAAATCAAGTTTAAAGCTCTTTCAATGAGCCCTGCTAACTTCTACATCAAGATCCTTTTCCCCATTCGAGACAGGTGTCTCCTGTCCTGTCTGTTGCCAGCAGGCCTTGTGTCCTGTAGACTGACCCATGATCAAAAACCCAAAAATTCTGCTGGCAACACCATGCTTGGAGCCAGGTATTCATCTGCTGGCTCTTCCTCTTTCTTTATCAACATCCCCTGCAGCTGGAAGGCTGGAGGAGAACACTACTTGTGCTCCTGATCCCTTAACCTGTTGTCCCAAGGCCCTGAAGTCTCTCTTGATTGGCCTTGATCTTCTTGTTGCAACTTCATTGCTGTCTACCTGAGAAATCAATAATGGATAATAATATGAGGGCTAATAATGGATAATAACCTGGGGGCTGTACCAGGGTAGGAAGCTTTCTCTTCATATCTTTAATCTGGGCCACAGGGAGGCAACAGACTTCCCTAAGGAGCGGGTCCGATCTGCACATCGCGCCTTCTGTTCTGGTCAGAAGGAAGCCTCCTATGACAATGACCCGTCTTTTTGCCTCCATAGAAGCAGTTCTGATGCGAGGCTAACAACCTCTGCGACACCTCCGAGCCAGATGAACCATCGCCCTCGATATCGTTCAGTTCCGCTTGCACGGCCTCACACCTATCATGCACGGGCACCTGGGCAGGTGGGGTGCTCAAGAGGAGACGCGCCTGCTGTGCCAGGCAGGAACTTGTCACCATTGCCCCCGATCCCTCAAGTCACTGTGCTCAGCCAGGCAGAGGGAGGATAGAGAATCCGCCGTCCCACGTGTCCTGTTTGCCTGTTGGGCCTGTCTCAGGGAAGGCACAGTGCGATTGCAGCGGTCTGCCTCTCTCTTGCACTCCCCGATACTGCTCAGCCTACCCACCCCCTCCCAGAGCCCTGTCACGCAGCGGACGAGCCCCCCTACCCGGGTGCACCTCCCACAGGTGTGCTCACCGCCGCCGCCCAGGACTGGCATGAGAGCAGGGCACGGCCGGCAGCCCGGCACCGGGGTGGCAGCACGTTCCCACCAGAGCTCTGCCTGGGCAGCTGCCTCAGGCCTGGTGGGTGCAGAGCTTGGAGGCCACGGCTTTCTGCTGGGTGGGGACCACTGCCCCTGGTCGAGCTGGCAGAGCTTCAGTGCCCTTTCTGCACGACTTTCCATGCAAACTGCCACGCAACACCCCTGCCGATGCCCCATGCCCTGTTCGCCCGCCCTGCTGGCAGCGCTCCTGGTTGCTAGCGCTCCCTCAGAGCTTCTCTTATAGGTGTGGGGGCTTGGCTGCCATTGCTCCTGGCCCCGCACAGGTCCCATCAGCCACTGTCATGCAGCTGACCTATAAACCTATATTTAGGGAAAAAAGTATAAAGGTACTTTTAATTAAGCTAAAATAGTATTCTTTTTCATTAAAAGCTGACTTCTTAATATAATCTTAATTCTGAAAAAAAATCTTTTTTAGTTCCCTCAGAAATGACGCTATTATAATCTGTTGTCCTAGAGAATTATGCATAGTCTGTGATTCCAGATCTCAAACACGATGAAAATAGAGATTTGTATTTCTCTGTTATATTTAGGGAATTAAAGGTAAATTAATTCCAAGTCCTAAAAAACAGTATTAGTTGCCCACAGTCATAGCCTATTATAATAAAGTACTTTAGCCATGACCCTGCAACTTGGTTTGCCAAGAGGAACTACATGCATACCTAATTAATATCTGGAAGAAGCATCTTACTGTATTAAACCTTTACTTTTGTCTAGTCTGAAGTATACTGCCAGAAAGGAAAGCAAAGAGAAGTTGCAGTTCAAGGCAAAGGGGTAGCTGGAGTGAACAGAGCTTTGCCTAGGACCAGGTTATGAGCCAGCTAAGAGCTTACAGGCATAGATCAGACGACAGACCAACACATGTTGTGCTTCAGTAGATGTGCGCTACCAACTCCTTGATCAAGAAAGCAAAGGAAGTTAGCTGTCTTCTGACAGCTTGAAGGAGCCCAAAAATCTCAGGCCTTCCTACTCATGAGAGACTTCAACCAACCCAGTATCTACTATGAGGACAATATGACAGTGCAAGGAATGCAGATTTCTAGAATTTTTTGAAGACAATTTCTTCATAGAGGCAATCGATTAGCCATCCAGTGGAAACACTCTACTGAATCTGTTGCTAATGAGCAATGAAGAACTGGTGGAAGACGTGAAGGTTGAGGGCAGCCTTGGCTGCACAAACCATGAAATTGTGGTGTTTAAACGTTGATAAGAGCAAGGCAGGCAGTAGAACAATAACCCTGGACCTCAGGAGAGCACAGATTTTAGCTTAGTCAGGGATCTTCTTGGCAGGACCCAATGGGCAACTGCCCTGAAGGGCAAAGGCGGCCAGGAGGGTTGTTTAACTTGAAGAAAAAACTCAAAGCACAAGAACAGCCCTTTCTGATGTGTAGGAAGCAAGCATGATAAGGAAGCCAAAAAACAAGCATGGCAGAAGATCGGTATGGATGAAGAGGAAGCTAGTGATCTCAAATGTAAAAAGGTAATCCACAGAATACGGGAGAAGGGATGGACAGATTTAAAGACATTGCTCAATTGTGTTAGGATGGAGTGAGGAAAGCCAAACCTCAGCTGGGTTTGAAACTAGCAACAGATGCAAAGGCCTACAAGAAGGGCTTCTGCAAGCATTCTGGTAGCTAAAGGGAGGAAAAGAAAATACGAGCCATTTCTCAGTATAGCTTCTGTTACGGAAAATACCATTTAATCCTCTCATTCTCAAAACTTAGTTGTAAACCTTAATAATTCTTTGTGTGCTTTAGCTATTGTGTATAGCAGAAAAGATTCTTGTTTAATCTAGCAAAAATTTATTTTCTCTGATTAATGTTTTGATCATAGTATCTTTATCATTCCTGTTATTCTTCCTCCTTTTTACTCTGCACACATGCAAATGTTCTGACAAACAATACAGATGACAAACACACATTTGTGCCTTCCAGATATCATTCTTTTAGCTATAGTTCTGGCTCTTACAATTTGTTTTTTGATAGTTGCTTATCATCATTTGCAAAGAAAGAAAACATTTATAGCAAATACACTTTAACTGGTAATTCAGTAAGCAGTACTTTATATATACTTGCATATTTACACTATAAAGCTGCAAAAAGTTTCTATGATTGCTTTGTGGATATGGGGGATTGAAAATATTAAGTATTGTATTATTTTTTAAACTGCCTTCATAGGTATATATGCTTAGCTCCATAAAGCCGAAATGAGTTTGAGAAGTAGTGACTGCAAGATTAAGTAATTAAAGCATTTTATAACTCTAGTATAGGTTTAGCTGTCTATTTCTAATTATCTAATTATAGAATTTGTGAATATAATTTAAATAGAAATGCACTATCTATCCATTTTTTCAATCTCTTTTTCTTCAGTGCTCCTATATCTGTTTCTGCTTTGTGTATTTTACCAAAGTAGGTCAAAAATACTGGGATGTTTTTTATCAAAGTTAAGCATTAAAATTAAAAGTATTGAATAAAAAAAATAATCAAGTTTTAACTCTCAGTGTTCTAGAGTACTGTTACATACTTTATCAAATATTCATGGAAATTATTTACCTCTTTCCAGTTCATCCCATTTCCTCTCTAAAGTATAACAGGTATGATGGTAGCATAACTTACTACTAAAGTTTTTATGGCAGCACACTGTTTCCAATTGACTGTAATTTTTTTAAAATAATGGGTTGGGCTGAAACTGTGTAATGGGTGGCTGTTTCGGCCTGGATACTTTTTGAAAATTTTAGCCTAGAAGAGTCATCCACCTACAATAAACACAGGAAAATACATTTAAGTCATGTTAAAATACTCAGGTTAACCTCATTTTTTAACTGCTTCAGCATTCTAAACTTTTGCTGAGGGACTGCAAATTTGGTAGACATTTTTTTGTGTGCCATTTTTTTACACCCATTAAATCTGTCCATATTTAGGAAAGAATTAGAGTGTAAACCAGTAACTTATATTACTGCTTAAGTATGATGACAAGTTTGATTTTAGAATTTAAATGGCATAAACATTTTATTCTCACAAATCACAGAGAAGTTTCTTACAGTGCTGACCAGTCTATGCTACTCCAAATCAGCTAAAGCCTAAGAAAAGGTTTACTCAGTACTCTCAAACCAGTCTCTTTCTGAATGTTATTCAAATGAAAAGGGAAACTGTTCTTTTTTAATAGGATCATAGAACAATTCAGGTTACAAAGGACCTCAGGAAGTCTCTCGTCTAACCTCCTGGTTGAAGCATGGTGAGCTCTGAGATCAGACCAGGTTGCTCAGGACTTTATCCAGCCTGGTCTTGAAAAATCCCAAGTATAGAGACTGCACAACTTCTCTGGATGACCTGTTCCACTACCTTACCATTCTAACGATGAAAAACTTTCCCCTAATATCTAGTCTGGGCCTTTCTCATTTCAGTTTACGTCCTGTAAAAACAAGAGAGTCAAATGCACAGACTGGAACAAAGAATGTGTTAAGATTGGGAATTACCTGAATAAAACCATGAATGGGATATATTTCTCTATTAGAATTACCAGGTGTATCATAAATGCCTCCCAGGTTATGTGATATGTTTGCAGTCACTCCGTGGAAGTGTTTTCACCTCCAGGCAGGAGAAACAAGTTTGAAGTTGGAAGGGAAATTGGATTTAAAAGAATGAGGAGTATCAGGAATACATTCCCAGGGGCCATATGAAAGACAAAAATGGCCCCGTAAAGGCAGTAGGGCAAGAACAAGCACACAGATGGAATGAGTACCTAGGAGACCTTGACTCAGCTGAGAAAGAGAATATGGTTCGGGATCTGTATCTAAGGAGACAAAATAACTCTTGGGTTGAGAGGGGGAACTGTACATAGTCACTTAAATCAAACTTAATACAGACAAGCACAAATTCACTCTATCTACACTTCGGCACTTACTTAAAGCTTACTTAAAACTTACCTAAATAACCAAGATTACAACCTTAGCCTCCCTACATAATCAGACAGATCTTGAGCGGGCTCATTTGTCACGTGGAAGGCTCTCCTATCGAGTACGTAGGAAAAATAAGTTTCTTACGTTAAGTACCCCAGATAGATGCGTTTCTGTTGTGGAAATTAGTATAAGGATTTTCATTTCCTGCAAATTTAACTTCAAAACACAAGAAAAATTCAGCTTCTCTCACTGCATTATATGTATATGCTACCATCATGTCAACGTACAATTGACTTCACATATTTACTCTAGAATGAGATTAATTTTGTCTTAAACATGATAGTTCTATGACCACAAAGAGAGATTAGAAGTGCCTAGCACAGATGTAGACATCTAGGTCTGTTGAACCATATTCTTTGAACTCCACTTTGGAAAGGTACCAAGTAATGTACTTATAATACTAAGGAGACTGAAAATCTAATCATAGCTGTGTAACACAGGGTACTCAAAATAAGACTACTTTTATAATACCTAACCTTTGAATGTTCACCTTTGCTATTGCAACATATTCTTTTAACATTATACACTAACGCTCTTATATGTTGTCCTTGCCCAGTCCAAATACAAGTGTAAATATTTTGAATAATGATGAGTGAAAAAAATCTACTATATAGCAGGAAAACAGTACCATCACTGAAAATATGAGAGGGAAGGAAAGAAAGGCAATCAAAATATAAAAGCAATCAATCACTAATAATGGTATGTTTAAAACAGGGTGAGAAGATTATTCAGAACCATAAGTCTTTGTAGAAGCTGACTGTTTTAAGTAAGGTCAACTAATTATAACAGCATTTGTATTTAAAATTCAACAGATTAATTTATTTGTGAACAGTGCATCTAATAAAAGCATACAGGAACTGCTACTGAATATTTTTTCCATTCTTAGTGGAAAATTTGTACACTATGTTTCTTTTGCATGGCAGCACAGAAAAGTATAAATTGCATATATTAATAAAGGTGAGGTAGTTAAACTGTCAATACTTATTTACCTAGTTATTTATTTAATTGTGCATCTCAGCTTTTTAATCTATTGTTAACTTTATGAGTTTCTGTGGATATATGGTGCTATGATATTGACCAACACATTATAGTAAAATCCCAAGCATTTAAAGAAGTTACGAGATAATGAGCAGAATGGAAAGCAATAAAGACAATGAATGATCCCATGTGGCTTCATATGGAACTACTAGAAATTCATGTTTGACCTGAAAAATCAAAATAAAAATTAATGGGGAAGAAAAAAATAAGGAAATCTTAATATTTTAATTTTTCCTTCTCTGGAACTTACATAAAACCAGATTTCTAGGAACATAAAATCTATTTCTATTCTTTACTCATGAACAAGATGAGGAAAAAGTCATTCCTTTCAGTCATTCACAGCTACTTCAAAAACTGCTACTTCACAAATACAATATATAATAAACACAGGCTTATATCCAAGTACTGTATTTACTTCAGAAGCAATCTAGCCTACAAGTCATACAACAAAATAAAATTTTACACACAGTTTTACAATTTGAAAAAGAGAAAAGCAATGAAGTCAAAAATATATTGTGAAATTTAAAAAAAAATAAAAATCTAAGATCAATCATTTCTGAACTAAGTAAGATTACTGTTCAAAGAATATAAACCAGAAAAGATATGCTAGTCACAAAACTGCTATTTTTTTTCCAAGCTTATGGAACAGATAAAAGGAATTTTATTTTTGTACAAGCAGGTAACACGCTCCTCTTAGTAAAGACAATGCTAAAGCAGATACTCTACTGCCATCTACCGGTTTTAAAAAGGATGTGGTCTTAGCACAGAAACCACTTCTATGCTTCATTTCTCTGAATAAAACAATACATCCGTTTCACACAGCTGTTCAAGAAGATATTTCTGGTTTTATAAGAATTTACAGCTCAAGCTAAAAGATGAAGTTATAAAATAGTCACTTTAGTAAATATTGGGAAAGTAGTTACTCAGTGTAATGCAACTATGTGTTCATTGTGTCAAGAGAGGGCACAGGTTTAAGTTTGATATGCCTTCTGACAGAACTACATGCTTCCATACTGTTCCTCATAGTTCGGTTTCACATGCTGTGAAAGTAGTCTAAGACTGAGCTGTCCATCAGACTTCCCTGACTTTCAATCACTCCGTGTCCCTCACCTTCTCTGCAAGAATAGGGTCCCATGGAGGTTGTTAGAACGAAGGTACTTTTAATGGCATTCATAACAAAATCATGCAGACTGCATGTGGATGAGTACGAAACAATTTAAGTCTATGCTTGCTCTTTTGTTGTTCCCTCAAGCCAACATAAAGCGTCGCTCTCACCTGATAAGGATGTGAAGTAGGACTGGACTCAATACAGAGATATATGCCTTCTGTCAAAGTGCAAAGCAAATGAGGGAAAGGCGTTGACACCACCTCTATCTTCCTCTATACAGAAGAGGATCATATACCTTTGACACCAGTGAGATCCTTTGTAGAGCACATGTTCAGTGGATTAGGAAAGAAAAACTGCAGGATGCTGCAGATAGCTCAAGACCACTACTGACCCAGCCAGTATTCTAGTTGCATCTTCTCCCAAAGAATAATGAAAGGTTTTACTTCCTGGAGATCTCCAGGATACATATTACCTAGAGAACATAATGCTAAAAGGAAGGCGAGAAGAGGTGGCTGACCTTAGCTAATTATACAATACAACAAAATTTAAGAAAACCAGAAAATTGCAGCCTGTTTTTAGAAGAAAACAAACTTCTCGTAGGTAGAGCACCAACTTATTCTCATACACATAGCACCAATCCTATGGGAATTAATAAGGCTCCCTGAAGCACTGCACTGATTCACTGCAATGGTAAAGAGCTGTGTTTTCTGTTTGAGCACAGTACTGTGGCTTCCACTCCACTGTGCCGCACAACACATTTCCTTCATGCAACACCACCAGTATATACAAAACACTCCCCACATTTTAGAAGTTCTTGTTAAGCACTCAGATCGCTCAGCTGCAGGGTAATATTAAATACAGTTTGGCATAACTCATCAGTTTCTGCTAAAGCCTATTAGTCATGTATTTGTGATGTCGGATGCATTTAATGTCAGTAATTATATGCTCTGCATAGCTGATACAAGGGTTATATAGACGCTAAATTATTTTAAGAAAATAGATTTATGTTCATCTTGATATATATAGCAATAACATAACAAGTTAAAGAATAATTTCAATTGCATGCTTTTCAATAATTATACCCTTATTACTTTATGTTGCATGATTAGAATCATGGAGGAGCAGTAGATATAAAATTAGGTACAGTGCTCAGAGTCCTGTTGAGCTAGATTTTGAAAAAATAAAAAATAAAAATTAGTCTGTTGACAAACATGTAAGAAGCTACAGCTGTCATTATATTACAATCGCACCTTGAAATTTAACCACAAACTGAAGTCCCACTATTCTATATACAGCAGAAACACTGCAGGCAGATGTATGACTGTAAGTAATATCAGGTATACTTACTCACCCTAATTTTTCTTTATCTGAATTGAGTGATAACAGCAGTGGAGACTTGGTGTATAATCTCAAGCATGATCTAGCAATCAAGTTCCAGGTGTCTTTGTACACCCTCCCCTACACATGCTCTCTCTGTCATTCAAGGTAAAAACCACCAACTGGAACTGTACTACAATCATACATCTGACTACAGATACGGGAAGACAGAGCAGTTTTAACCTAAGTAAACAAGATATGCAAGGAATGGTGGGAGGAATCAGCCAGTGAGTTGCTGAAAATAAGAGCAGCTCAGCAACTAAGTTTAAAAAAAACGCTGAAGGATAAAATACTGTTTACTGAAGTCAATGATATTATTGCCATTACATTTGATGAGGCAAAACTCACTTCATGTTTCCTGATGTATGTTCGTGCTGTGTTTGCCTTATTAGATTGTCCTGCACTGTTTTCTGGTATTAGTTTACTGTTAATTTTGACTCAACAAGTATTCATCACAAAATAAAAAACAGCTATAAAAAAAAAGATAATTGCGTTTTTCTACAACATTTCTAAGTTTCAAGCACAGACAGAAGAGCAACAGTAATTATTTTAAGTGCTATATTTAGCAGCTACACTAAGGTATGATGAGCTACTCCTGTTTGACTTCTAATAGATTTCATTAAAGAAATTATTGTTTCTCTTTAAGCAACCACATCTATAAAAAGAATGCATTCAGTGTGACATTTCTGTGCTAGTATCATTTCTGTATTGTTAGATAACATGCTTTTTGCCTGATTTTGTAGACCTGACTTTGTTCAGATATTATAATTTACTTAAGTCATCCTGATATAATGTGTAAATATTATTTCTGCATGTTGAGTTCCTGCTAGAACAAACTCTTAAGTTTTAAAATTACTCAGATGCCATTCATGACGAGTATGAAATGTTACAGTATGAATACATGAAAATAAGTATAACAGACACAGGACATTTCTACACACACTTAAAAATTCTCTATAACAATGTGCATTCTAGTCCTCTACACATCAAAATTGATATTTATAGCAGCGATCTGCAAGACTAGATTTTTACTCAGTATGACAAAAAAAACAGATAAGCGTTATACTATGTCAAAGAACTGCATCAACAAATTTTTCATGGGAATTATATCTTAAAAGCTTGAACAAAATTCATGAGACCTGCAAGCTTATAAATTTTTAAGAGTTACCTTTCAGTCACAGAAGCCCTTTTAATACCATTACTTGTAGCTGTATATCTTTATATTTCAAAATGTATATGAAAAAGCTGTATTATTAACGTAAACATTACTGAAGGAAATTTCTAAAGTGCTGGGTTAACAGCCAACATTGCAAATGCAGGCAGGAATTATAATTTATGTTTATATATATGTTGAGGATAAGCATGAGGTAAACTGCAGAGTTAAAATTTTGGACTTTAGGAACACAGACGGTGTCTATTCAGGGAACCATCAGCAGAATCCCATGAGAAGTAGGCATAATGGAGAGGGAAAGTTTGAGACAGTGTAGTGGACAGCACATTATTTTCAGCTAATTAAAAAGAACAGGGAAATAAAGGAGTATTTTTGAGTGATCTTCAGAACAAATCACCTCATTGTGCAGAAAGACCAGGATTTTCAGCAGAATGGCTGTGTAAGCAGGGAGTGCCTCAATGGGTTGAAAAGACAAAAAAAGGAACATACAAGAAGCAAAATCAAGGACAGAGAAAGAAAAAAAGATAAAAGCACTGCTTAGGCATTTCAGGCTGAAACTGGAAAAGTCACAGCCCAAATGGAGATAAGACTAGCAGGGAACATAAAGGCTGAGATGGGTTTCAACACATGCAAAAGGTCAAAGAAAACATGGGACATTTGACAAAAGCACGAGAATAGAAGTGAGGGATGGTGCATAAAATCCTGAAGTACTCAGTGGCCTCTGTGCATGGTTTAGGAAGGAAAGGAGCAGCTAATAATGGAGAAGAAACAGTCTGCTTAGACAGCACGAACATACTCATCCATGAACGTGGAGTTAAACCCAGCTGGCAACCAGTCACAAGAGGTGTTCCCCAGGGCTCTCAGTACTGGGACCAGTTCTGTTTATCTCTTTGTCAATGATCTGGACGAGGTGATTGAGCGCACCCTCAGTAAGTTTGCAGATGCACCAAGTTTGGCAGGAGTGTTGATCTGCTTAGGATAGGAAGGCTCTGCAGAGGGATCTGAACAGGCTGGACTGATGGGCTGAGGCCAGTTGTATGAGGTTCACAAGAAGAAGTTCTGGGTCCTGCACTTGGGCCACAACAACCCCATGCAACACCACAGACTTGGGGCAGAGTGCCTGGAAAGCTGCCTGGTGGAAAAGGACCTTGGCGTCTGGCTGACAGCCAGCTGAACGTGAGCCAGCCGTGTGCCCAGGTGGACAAGAAGGCCAACAGCATCCTGGCTTGTATCAGAAACAGAGTGGCCAGCAGGACAAGGGCAGGGATTGTCCCCCTGTACTCAGCACTGGTGAGGCTGCACTTCAAATCCTGGGGTCAGTTTTGGGCCCCTCACTGCAAGAAAGACATTGAGGTGCTGGAGCGTGTCCAGGGAAGGGCAACGGGGCTGGTGGAAGGGTCTGGAGCACAAGTCTGATGGGGAGCAGCTGAGGGATCTGGGGCTGTTTAGCCTAAAGAAAAGGAGGCTCAGGGGAGACCTTATCGCTCTCTACAACTACACAAAAGGAGGTGGTAATGAGGTGGTTGTTGAGCTCTTCTCCCAAGTAACAAGCAATAGGACAAGAGGAAACAGCCTCAAGTTGTACTAAGAGAGATTTAGATTGGATATTCGGAAAAATTTCTTCACTGAAAGGACGGTGAAGCATTGGAGCTGGCTGCTTAAGGAAGTGGTTGAGTCATCATCCCTGGAGGTATTTAAAAGACATGTAGATGTGGCATTTAGGTACATGGTGTAGTGGTAGGCTTGGCAGTGTTAGGTTTACAGTTGGACTCTGTGATCTTAAGGGTCTTTTCCAACATAAATGATTCTTTGATTCTATGATTCCATTCAAATCAATGAAATCCAGAGAAGTTCACCTGTGGCTACTAGTCAATATGATGGCAAGGCCGCTCTGTACTGCATATGAAAATTCATGGCAACAGAGAAAATCCTTACTGCTGGTAAGGGTGACACTTATACCTGCCTTAAGAAATGGAGGGAGGATTCATGGAATGATAGGCTTCCCACTGAATCTCTGTCACTGGAGACATCATGGAACACATAGACATGGAATCCACTTTCAAACGTTAGAAGGAAAAAGAAGGCAATTGTAAACATCCAAAATGGCTTTATCAAATGCAAAAAATGCTTGACCAATCTGATTGCCTTCTGTGACTGAACAACTAGTGGAAAGAGAGAAGAAGAGGGGATACTGCTAATAGGGGTTTTGAACACCATGTTTGATTGCTTTCCTATTTTGAAAGCTTAGGAAGTAAGGACTTGAAGCATGATCTTGAAGAATCGGCTGGTGTCCTGGTTTCAGCTGGGATGGAGTAAATTTTCTTCTTAGTAACTGGTGCAGTGCTGTGTTTTGGCTCTTGTGAGAACAATATTGATCAAGTACTGATGTTTTTAGTTGTTGCTGGGTGAGGTGATGTTTATACTAAATCAAGGATTTTCCAGTTCCTTGGGCCCTGCCAGCCAGAGGGCTGGAGGGGCACAGGAAACTGGGAGGGGACACAGCCAGGACAGGTGACCCAAGCTGGCCAAAGAGGTATTCCATACCATATGACATCATGTTGAGTATATAAACTGGGGGAAGAAGAAGGAAGAGGGGACATCTGGCATTATGGCATTTGTCTTCCTGAGTAACTGTTACCCGTGCTGGAGCCCTGCTCTCCTGGGGATGGCTGAGCACCTGCCTGCCTGTGGGAGGTGGTGAATGAATTCCTTGTTTTGCTTTCCTTGTGTGCACGGCTTTTGCTTTGCCTATTAAATTGTTCTTATTTCAAACCTCGCGTTTTACATCCCTTTTCGATTCTCCTCTGGGTGAGGGGGAGTGAGCGAGCGGCTGCCTGGTGCTTGGTTGCCAGCCGGGGTTAAACCATGACAGCTGGTAGAAAAACTGCCTGCATTCCTGGGCTCAACTGGTAGTGAACCAGGTCTGGACATATGGCTGGCAGCTACTGAGAAGAGAAAGAAATCGGGGTTTGATACTGGGGCCCACATAGTTCCAAGAATAAGTTGGATGATGGCACACTGCACACAGACAAAGCCACAAACAGTGTTGGCAACAGTTCCACTTAGAGAAGAAGGCTGGACTACATAAACCATTGAGTTCCCTTCTAGCCAACATTTCCATAACTATGTGATCTAAGAAAACTTTCTAACCAGGATTCTAGTCTTCATGCTACCTCATATTGGTGTGCATGGCTTTCCTTCTGTTTCTCATGTGTTAAAATTAACTTAAGATGGCATTTACATTTTTAATTTGTTTTAATTTTTTTTTCTTAATCTCAAGCTGCAATCTTGAAAAGTTCTAGTCAGTGAACAAGAAACAGGTCAATCTCACAAGACATCATTAATGTGAACGATGGCCTTGCCTAAAGATGCACAATTAGTTGTAGAAACCATTCACTTGCTTTAGCAGTTGTAACATAAAACTGTAACAAACAAATTAAATTTGAAATGTGTTGGTCTTTCACTGCCCTGGAAAACAAACAAACAAATATGTTTACTAATTAATAAAATCCCTTTTTCACTTCTTGGCATTTCTAAGAAAATTATGAACATTTTTGAGAGAAAGCAATGCTTTAAGATGCTTGAATTTTCACTTTGTATCGTTACAACGCTCAATGCAGAAATGGGAGAAACAACTATGTTTCAATTCCTGTCCCAATGAATACCTCATTTTTCAAATGCTCCAGCTTCCAGTAGAAAAGATACCCTCCTATTCCTGCGTGACCAACCACCTGGTAGTTATGGCAATTTTCTTTCATCTCTTAAATAGTCATTAAAATGTTCAATATACAATTTTTAGAAATACCGTTGATATTATTTCAGAGCTTGACCCAAAGTTCAATGGGAAGAAATAGGTACTTCCAATTGATGATTCACCCCCCCCTTTATTTCAGATGCCTAGCTAAGAATGGCACAAATTGTTCCCTGTAGCTGCTTGCCTTTCTTTAGTAACAAAAAAATGGATAATTAGTTGAGGTGGCTAATATTCCTATCTTTCAAGTTAGATAAGAGGAATTACACTGGGGCTTTTTTTTTTAAATCCAATTGGCTTTGAATTGGCCTTATATTTTTCTTTCCCAGGACCTAGACATTTAAAAGAAATATAAACTCACATGAGATTATTCTAATATTGATCAGGGGAATTTGAAGTGGTTTCAATCATTAAATACATCACAAGTCTTTTCTAGTAGTATTTAAACAAAATATCCTTTAAGAGTTGAACTACAAATCTGACAGAACCCCTCTGTGTATTACAAAGATACACTTTCATTTCACAAAATACAATTTTTGAAATACCATTGCCTCATGGAAAATGTATTAAAGAATAACATGTAAATAAAGTATTTGGTATTAACACAGGAGATATTTTAAGAAATACTAAAATATTAACTGCAGATAGTATTAATGAAGAAAACAGGATTTCACAGGTCTATATAATTCACTCTGTGGCCGGTATGAATGTGTTATTCTTTGGAGATGGACTGTAACATACAGGAAGCCTAGATAACCATAAGATTAGGCACCTAATTCTGAGAAAAATAAAGCTTTCTTAGATTAATAGCATCCTTAGTATAGAAAATGTTTTTTTGTGTTATGTTAGTTTATCTGCCATCCTGTATTGAGCACCTGAAAGATTATGTCCATACTGGTAAATAAAAGAAGTTTGTGACTTCCAGCAAGAAGGAAAAGGCTCTTTCTCCACCTGCAGATGTGCAATTGCAGAATGAGTAGAAACAGGTGAAGAAGAAAAATTCTGCCAGGGAGGCATGTGGGCTACCTGAGTCTGACTCATGGATCAGAACCAGTGCCATTCAGAGGAAGTGGTAGATGACCCTGGCCATGGGGACTCAGGTGGTGTTCTCCCCAGTTCTGCTTGTGAAGGGAATGGGACACAAATGGATGCATATGACCATGGAACCAGGTCACAACACTTAGTTGCAGAGCTGGGCTGCTGCAGACATGACTTTGGCTGTCATGGCTGTTACACCTTGTTTAAGAGAGATTGACAAGCCAGGGGCAGACAACATCATCCATTTGACAAAATGTAAAAAGAGTATCTGCCGACAGGCTTGCTACTGGCAAGCAGAGCTTTAAACTAGGTTTGTTCAGGTCATGATGACCAAAGTCCAAAGAGAAATGGAGGGACAGAAGGTCAGAAGAGAGCACCTAGAGTATACCATGATGGGAAAGGCATTCATTTAAATATGTCAAAGAGCAAGCCAGTTCTCTTGTTAACAATAATAATAAAAAAAGCATGTTAATGTTACAGGAATTGTTTCACTCTTTATGGTTTTATGGTGCCTTCATGAATACCAGCTAGATTCAATGAAGATATTTTGAGAGTAGTTAAATGGGACAGAAAAGCAGAATCAATTATTATCAAAGAAGCTGAGATAAATATCTAGGATTAAAAGAAAAAGGAGTATTGCAAGGAACCATCCTTCTGCAATTCCTTTCAGATAATAAAAATAACGGACTTGCTAACTGGGAGAAGTGAGAGGGATTCCCATCACTCTGAGACAAAACAGGTGGAGACAAGCATGCAACTGTGTTTGAGAGAAATCTATCTGGGAAAATTAAATTGCCCTATATCCTCTACTCTGCCACAGAAAATACTAGTCTGATTTAGATTATATTCGAGACTATAAAATTTGTCTGAAACAGGTTATTAAAGCAAGTAATGCTGCTGCAAAATCTGAACCATCAGAAGTGCAGAGTATCACTGGTTCGGTTCAAAATCAAATAAAATTACAAAGGACAAAATATAGGAGAAATACTCCCAGCAACTTCAGTTGAAATGAATTGGAATCCACTTATTTGAAGTTATGAGTATTCACAGTTCAACATTTTAATTGGTATATAAAATCAATAATTAAATAATTTTATATTATTTCATTTAAAAATTGGTAAGTATAGTCTGTGGGCTCTTCAATCTGAAGCCCAAAGGATTATTTTACATCTGTGATGCTTTTAAGCACTTTGAAGATGCGGTGGGTTGACCTTGCCTGGCTGTCAGGTGCTCACCAAAGCCACTGTTTCATTCCTCCTCAGCAGGATGGTGGTGGGAGAAAATATAGCAAAAGGCTTGTAGGTCGAGTTAAGGACATGGAGATGACTCAGCAATTACTGTCACAGGAAAAACAAACTTGGCCTGGGAAATTAATTTAATTTAGTACCAATCAAATCAGAGCAGGATAATGAGAAATAAAACTAAATCTTAAAACACTGTGCCCCCATCCCTCCTTTCTTCCTGGGCTCATTTGCATTCCCAACTTTTCTGTCTCTTCCACCTGAGTGGTACAAGGGGATGGGGAATGAGGGTTGCGGTCAGTTCGTGACATGTTGTCTCTGCCACTCCTTCCTCCTCATTCTCTTCTCCTGCTCCAGTGTGGGGTCCCAGTCATAGGAGACAGTCCTCCACACAAAGTTTAAAATGTGGGTTTCAATTAGGTATGCACAATCACCCACAAGAGGTCCTAAAACGTGAACTGTAAGTCTACAGGCTTGCCTTCCACTTGCCATTACTGGCATGGTGGACACAGAAGAATCAAGATGCTGTACTAGTATGCAGAGAGACTGTAACTATCCTTTATCCTTGCGTGATATGTGTGAGAAAGCGTATTCATTTGTCCATGAAAATACCAAAAAACCACATTCTCTAACCTTACTGAGACTTACCTGTGTCATACAATAGTCTCTGTGAGGCTTTATGAATCTGTATGTGTAAAAGAACACCGAGTTCCTGATGCAAGATATTATTAATTATAGACAGTATTCTATATAGAAATTAGCATTAAGCAAACTCACTGCTAGCCATACTGATTATCATTGGCAGTCATATTGAAAGAGTCTTGGATAACTTGGCAGTTACTGAATGGCTTTTTTCACAAAATGTTTACTATATTATTGGAGAATGTTTCATTTAACCAGTCAACTGATCATACATAGCTACTAGTTACAGGCTGTAGTCATTTGCAGGCATAGCCATTTGACAGGGTTTGATGGGATCACACAGCGCTAACAGAAGGCTTCAAATGTTACACTCTCTAAGGAGTGCCTGTAATGACTAAGTCTGCTGTGCAAAGAAAGGAGGGAGACAAAGCAATGGCCCTGAGTTCTCATTTCACCTTCCTAGGGTGGTTACTGGCAGTAAGACATATTAGTTGCAAGTATAATCCTGCACAGAACAAGATAGCTCTTACTGCTTATCTAAGTGTAAAAATACATACACAGGCCTGTCTGTTTCAGTCTGTAAAAAAATCTATTTATCACATATGATAAATGTTATTTTGACTAAGACACTTTATGTATGGTTCTATTAAAAATTATAATAAAGGATGAAATTGGTTCATAGGAATTCATGAAAGAACAGAAATATGGTCCCAAGAATAAGAGACAAGTACATCAAAGCCAAAAGCCTGCTTTGCAAGAAGGTGACTGGGGAGAGATCTAAATTACAGACCCTTCTCATCCATCTGCAACCTAAAGCAAACCTCCACATATTCTGACTGCTCTTCTCATTGGTTATAGGTTAGACTGGGAGATTAAACCACCTGAACACAGGCCAGTACGCAGGCAAAAATACAGTGTTTATCAGACCAGAAGAAAGGAGCATGACTGCAACCAAATGGTGAGACCTCTTGCTGAGTGTGAGGAAACATGGGTTGCAGCTGTACAGAAAATCTCTACCTGGTGTAAAATAGACAGGACGAGCTATGTCGACTCCGGCAGCTGCACTGTCAGCTGAGTTCTTTTCTATTTTAACTGCACTGTTCGGCAGAGAGAACAAAGCAAGAGACGGAAGGCTATTCATGACTATATTCAACCTAAGGGATGATGTATCAAAGGCTCGTTGTGAGAGCAGGTAAGGCAGAACCAAAGAGCCACAGTGAAATCTAGAAATACGACCTCTAAAAATTTACCTAGCTCTACTTACATAAAGCAACTTAGGACAAAATATAGAAAAAAAGGTTGTCATGTTTCTGAAAAGATCACATTTATTCAAGTCTAATATTTCCTTGAAAACAAAACGGCTTTTACCCATATGCACGCAGCATTAATCCTCTCTGAATTACACTACAGAATATCGTAAGATGAAATTTCTATTAATTGAATTCTAGTAATTGCCAATATTAAAATAATACAGCTAGTGATATTCAGCTTTTAAATTAGAATTTAAGTTCTCTGCTGGAAAACAGAAAAGCTGTGAATATAATCAATATTTGCAAGGTTACTGAAAAAAAGTCCATTTCTTTTTAGTGGTGTTTTAGGTTTAGCCAGACATCAGCAATGCAGTAGGTTACAGAAGAAATCTCTGCATGACTGCAAATTGCTGCAGTGTGCTGCAGCAAATTTCTGCTACAGCAAAGTGTTGCTGCATCAATACAAACTACCATTTCTATACATCAAATGTAAATAAAATTAATAGCAAGTCTATATAAAAATCTACATTTCTATTATCCAATTCTATCTTGTGTAGTGAAACAATGTAATAAAATATTATCAGATTTCTTTTAACAGAATTACATTAGTTTAACTCTGTGGTTAATAGAATAGATCATAGTGCTACCTGTTTCAATATTTAGGTAAAAAAATTTTGAACTGATAAAAGATTGTTAATTAGAATTTATTTAAAGTCAATGTATATCCGAATGATTATTTTAAATCTCTGAGCCCAAACATATGACTAAAGTCAAAATTGCTATCAGTTGGTTTAGACAAGTAACTTCCAAGTATGTATGTTTCAGAGAAAAACTACTTCCCCTAATTCTGTGTTCAGTGGTGAGGAAGATACAGTTCTGTGTATATCTGCACAAGGAGAAAGATGCTAGTAAAAATACAGACAGAGGAATGACAACAGCTAGTAGATGAGAAACTACATGGGACAGTAGACATGAATTGTAAGAGAATATACCACATACTTAGCACAGAATCAGTGAAGTAGAAGACACCGTATTAAATTTCACCTTTCTGGTGTTAGTGACACGGCGACTGAGCTGGTAGCAATTTATTTCTCACTACCTTATTCATTCAGCTTTTCTCTGCTTTAGCTTGACAATGGATTTATGAGAAACACTTCTGTTAGAAGGCAATCATTCCATTTCAGATTGTGAACCATGGCATGGGATCACCTATGGATCTAAGACAGCTGCCAAACTGTTACGAAATGGGATTCATAGCTCAGAAATAAGAAAGTAGGATTCATGGTTGGTAGAAAGACAATTTAAGAAAAATCTCCCATTTCAGTTACCTAAATTGCCTAAAGCTTAAAGAAGTACCAAAACTATTACTGGAAGGATAAGGAAATCTCTCATATGACAAAGAAGCATCTCACAAACCTGTAACTACAACAGTCTCATATTTTCAAGTTTATAATCCGTAGTTCATAGGTTATAATCAATGCTATGATGAACCAGTTCAGTAGAGTGTGAGTCTGCATGTAACTGCATTCATTACCTATTTCCTTTCACAAAGGAACTATGAATCTATTCTGATTGCATGGAGGTTAACTAAGGACTTATTTTCAAATACTAACATTTTTAACAACTGCAGCTCTTAACAAGTTATGTGAGCGTACCTGAAATAAATAAAATAATCAGCAGTCTACAGTGCATCTGACAGAAACAAAAGTGTTTAAAGTTAATGTTTACATAAAAGATATTAAGATAAAATCAGAGAGGTACATTGAGTCCTGCTGCAATTTTTGTCTTTGGAATAGAGGAGTTCTCAAGCTCAGTGTATTACCCATGCACCCTCATCCTACTGATTTGTCTTTATATAGCTTTACAGTTTTGTGTGCTACTAATAAAACAAATAAATCCATAGCTGTATTGTCAAGTTAAGTGAACAGATGTATTTAAACAGATTTACCAGTACTATATTTGATATTCAACAAAGCCAATTTTTTTTTTTTTTAACAGAGCAAAGGTCTATACCAACAAATTTCTGCATGAAGCCCTTGTTAGGCGAATGTGAGCAAACAAATAGATACCTTTTTTAAAACTGTAATTCTAAGTCTTGAAATTATAGGGAATTCCAATTATAGGGAACTTCCATTTGATTTTGCCAAGAAAGGTTGGACCAGACAGTCCTTGAGGTTCCTTCCAATCTGGTATTCTATGCTTCGATTTTTTTGTTGGTTTTTTTTTTTTCCCCCCACGTAATTTGTACTTATATAAGACACTATGCTAGGGCTGTGCAGAAAATTAAAGAAAGCCTTAATATAAAGACCAGTTCACTTCACAGCTCTGATATAAAATTCTTAATTTCATGTTATCTGATGCAATTTACCAATCCAATAAACTATGCTGATCACTAATTAAAGATTTATGTTTAATTGCATTTATACAGTTATCGTGTGCTCTCACCCAGACTTAACTAAAAAGCAATGGGAAAAAAATGAAATACAGAATTTAAGCTTTGCCTCAAAGTCCTGAACTTGCTCCATATTTGAGCTAAAAGGTATTAGAATGCCCAGCAAACCTGAATAAACAAAAGGTGGACTTTAACTTGCCTGTGAGCATTACCAAATTTTAACTCAAGCTGAGATACAGCCACTTCTCAGTCAAACTCCTCCCTGGACTCTAGGCCTTAATGGTTCAATTCAGTTGTTATACATAATGCCATTTGAGAGTCTGTATGTTATCCAAGAAAATGTTAAGGATAGGCAGATATTACACAGGACCTACAGATCCATGCTTTTCCTGGATCAGGGTACACAAGCTGTGGGAACCAGTTATTTAAACACTGGCTTCTAGTGCCATTTTGCCCCTGCCTTCCAGTTGCTAGCCCGACAAGAAAAATTATTCACTTGGGTCCTGTATCATATGTGGCAACTGCTAGTAGGTATATTAAATACACTAGGGCATTTCCATATGATGCAAGATACCAATTTTTAGGCAACTGAATTGACACCTAAGGGAAGTGGTAAAGTATTGACTATGAAAATCTTTGTCCAACAAACCAAACACCATATTGATGATGAAGCCATTCAGAGTTCAAATCACTTCATCTTTTCCCTTCTTAAATTGACAAAATAGAAATTATGAGGAGAATAATAGAGACACTCAGTATTTTCTGGCTACACAAATGGTGAGAAGAATAGCTTCCCAGCTGTGCCTTTAATAGTACCCGTCATAATGGGCGACCCACGTCACTTACCCAAGTCTGAGGTTTATACATACAACTCTAAAACAAGGAGGTGAAATTTTTTTTATTATTGCCTATTACTCCAGCACTAAAAGAATTGCATTCTCACATATTAAACATATATTCAAATCTGGCACTAGACTGCAATTAAATGAGAGTTGAGAATTTTAGACTATAATATAGCCATCTGCCGTATCTTACGGCTAAAGCAATAATGAAAATATTTAAATTTTTAAACTAAGATCTACATAACCCCTGGAACATACTTTTCATTATGTTGAGAATTTCATTATGACATGCCTAAGTAGTTATATGCTATTCTCCAGTAAGAAGACTTTTTTTTCTTTTTTTTTCCCCAAAAGAAAATTTCACATTTTAATAGTAAAGATAGAATTCTGATTACTGGGGAATTTCTTCAGAATTTCTCCTTCAGAAAAAGCATAAAATGTTACTCATATTCTAGCTGTCAAACTACTGTATTAGAATTTGATGACCAAAACTAAAACCATAACTTGCAGTGAACAGCAGCTGTAAGAACTATACCATTAATGGGAGTTAGATCAACAGTATAAATAGAACTAGTGATACTACTTATATACATAGATACTATTCAATATGAACTGAATTATATTGCTGCAAACTTTCTGAATAATTCTTTGTTTATTTAAATCCTAAACAAATATACTTGTAACTAAATACAACTGTTATTATATTAATATATTCTACAGATAAAAGCAACATATTCCAAACCCCCCTCCATTTACTCTGACTTTCTTAAGGAAATTCATATCTGTGAACAGGTGGTTGGGTTCTCTAGCTTATATTGGATGCAGAAAAGATTCAGAGGTCAATGAAAAATGAAACTTTACCTGGGAACTGATTATACGTTGTGATGAACGAGCAATATTAGCAGGCAGGCCAAAAAAGTCAGGTTTATCATCCTCTGGAAGGCTTTCAATAATATTACGATAATCCTGCATTAAAAGCAAAGAATAAATGTAATTGAGGGAACTTTTTTTTCAGCTCAAGAAATTAACAGTGTATGCTGAAAAGAATTTCATTAAGTGCACTGCATAACACAAAGATTAAAGCAAGTATATAACACATGACATATCTTGGTAATCTTATTTATAAATTTCTCAATTTTATTTAATAAAAAACTATCTTCTTTTATACAGAGTTTCCACTCTAAAAAAGCAAAAAGTAATTCTCATTACAGTGATGCTATCAACTGAAAAGAAAAATATGCTGACTGACTCTGAAAAGTATTTACAATACTTCTGTTGAAAACTTAAAAGTAAGATCAATATAACAATATAAAAAAAGATTCTGACATTTGGAATTCAAATAATAGAGTATAATACATATTTATAAAATGAAGAGCATTCACTTCTATTTAAATCTATGAATATATTACCACTCAAAGAAAGGGAAATAATTCAGGTAAAAATAGGTTTGTGTGATCACGGGAGATGCAGAATAGCATCAATAGTTGTTATAGTGTAATAGTCACTAGTGATGTCACTCTTGTACAAAACAGAAAGAGGCCTTGCAGACTAAGGTAGACTAATGGTGCTGAATGTCTCTTTTATGTGGCTTTGAAGACAAAAATATTTATTTGAAAGTATGGCTCTTCCCTATTGCATTGTATCATGTGCCTTTTGTCCTTGGCTTGCAGGAGCATGTCCTAGGTGTGCACAATTTACTTTGACAGGGAATCTCACTTCAGAGATAACAATAGTAGCAGACTTCTACACCAAACACCAAGGGAACACTATTTAGTAAGAGATATTATTCCAATTAACTTTGGTAATAAAAACTTAGCTTTATTATTAGTGTTCTACTAATCAAAACTAGTTGCAGAAAATTATTTAAGACATAAAAGTACAAACTCTCACATAAATAATCATATAACTAAAGGAAATATATTAAATGCATTGCAGGCAAGAAGAAAGGTTCATCTATTTGACCGTATTATCTACAAGAATAGAGACCAACTTGATTCGTTTATTCCTTCTCTCTTTATGGTATTAACTCAGCACAACTATAGAAAACAATTGTCATATTTAAAGTAAAAAAATAAAGCACCCCCAAACCTAAACACTCAGAATCCAGGTAGAGAATGCCAAACAACAGCAATTTATTTTAACTGGTATAATTCCATTTACACCAACTCGTATTGAAGATCTAGCATGGAGGCCTACATTAAAATGCAAATGAATCGTAATAGTAACAACTGTATGTGAAAGGATAGGGAGAAATCAGTTCTTTAGACTGTCGAATTCTCTCTTGTTTACACTAGAGGAATACTAAAGGAGAATCAGAATGCATATTCATCTCGAAATAAAATGTCATCCACCCTTCAGGGCATGTTAGCAGATTCTGTCAGAATGTTGATATATTTTGCAAATAAGGAGATATATTTAGATTTTCCCATATAATCTGGAAGTTATAAGAATGCTTAGTAGTCTGTACAAAAGTGCTATTATGTTAACATATTAAGTTATATATAAATGTAATGATATCTGTCTTTGCCATAAATTGACCCTATTTCTTTTACTCAGCTCTTCATAACTATGCTGCTCTGCACCGTAGTCCAATCAGGTATCATAAAATAGGAGACTGATTGAACAGACTAGCAGAACAGCTCTGGCAACTTAAAAATTAGTGCTCCACACAAAAGAAGTCTTAAATAAATGGAGGCATCCTTTGGATTGTAACGCTGGTTTTCTTTGTGGGAATACTTTCAAGAATAATCCCTGTAAATACCTTATTTTGGTTTTTCTATATTAGGTGATAGAAGATGTATACCTACCAAAATACTGCAGGAATTCGGTAAGGAGATTGCATACGGGAAACTAGTCATCTTCTTGCCTCTAGCATTTAAACTGCCAATGACTCGTGAATTGAAAAGCTGCTCCAAGTAGGACCGAAGAACCCTCATATCGAAGTAATTATCTACACGGCCTCCATAAATTGCATTTTCAAACAAACCATGCACAAATTCCCACTGAAAATCTTTGGAACCTATAAATTAATTAATTAATATTAGTTTTGCATCAATGCATAGCATTGCATCATAAGCATTTCTTCTTGTCATTGCAGTTCTTCAATGAAAAATATAAAGACATTAAATAATTAAATTCAAATTGTTTTTCTTCTATAGTACCAAATAGTAAGAGTTGAAGAAACTTCAACAGGTTTGTAAATACATGTCATTGATAAAACAAATGCTTACTGTATTTCAAAATGAGTTATTAGAAATATTAATTAGGTCTTGAAGTGCTTTTTATTGGAGATAAACCAATTGGTTATATGCATTTCAGAACTGATGCTATTAGCATTTTGTGTTCCTCTGTCATAAATAAAAACAATTTCCCTTGTTCAAAATTTTGTACACTATTTTGTGTCAAAGTACCATCTGATCTCATAAAAAACTGATTGACTGAACCAAAATGAGGTCATGCTCAAAATAGATAACATTACTGGAAATGTCATATCTTTCACACACAAAGAGGTCCAGGACAGGTACTCTGTAAATCATTATAAATCACACAACGTAGCACATAAAACTAAGACGTTACTATTAGTTTCCTGGCCAGACTGATGTTGCAATTACATTACTCTGGCTTAATTATATCCCGCAAGTTCAAATTAACTTATTTTCCCTCCCTTCTATCACAGTTTTCCAAAATAACAACATGGGACAATGATCTACTTATACTCCATAGCTTTCACACGCAGGTAAAGCTTGAGCAAAAAGGTATTTCTTAAAGTCCCTTGAAAAAAGGAAGCAGTAATTACTTTGGGGGGGGGGGGCATTTATTGGTGGTAACTATTGTTTCCAAACACCTCAATCATTGCTTTCAAAGAAGAGTTATCTTCACAGCAACAGTTAATGATTAGATTAATGATTATCATTGATGGTTAATGCTCGAACTTCTTTACATGACTGCGTTTCAAGTCTGTATAACTAAGGTGCAATTCCAGAAGTATTAATCATCCATAAATCTAATTTAAGTCAATGATCATACACCATCTCTAAACATCAGTTCCTAACTTTACTTTGAAATTATATAAAATGCAAAGATTTTTTTTAATTATCTATTTCATATTAACTAGCATTAACAGACTACACTACTTAACAGAACAATGAAGTAGGCTCTATCTAACAGTGAGTTTCGTTATGAAGATTTCATTGATATTCAATTAATTTTTAATTCATTTATTCAAAATATGGGGGACAGAAGACTTCATCTTCCAGGCACTTCTGTTCATCTTCCAGGCACTTCTGCATTTCCTGTTTATTACTCTGGACTCAAGCTCAGCAGAACAGTTCTTGGCACAAAGAAACTATTAGTTTATCCAACCTCCCAAAAATGGAATTATGATTCACCCTGTGTTTCTAACTTTGCTTACTGGTGATGAGCCTTGCAGCATCTTCACTGTTACCCAAGTGTTGTAGAAAGATCAAGCTCTTCCTGCAAGTTCTCTACTAATGGTAAAACGGACAGGTCCTATTTGCAAGGTCAGATGGCACAAGGTGGCTTGCATCCATACATCTAAACTCTCTTTTGCCCTGAAATAAGGTAACATCCTACCTGCTGCCTATTGGAGAGTCCCCAGGCTCTGCTATCTGACAAACCATGCCTTGTTGCTGCCTACAAAAATACCAGTCTGTATAAGCAAATATAGGAAAAAAATAACCTGATCATGGAATAGTTTTTGAGTCTGTGTTCAGCCCTTACTCATTTACTAAAACAGCCATATCCCTCAGAGTCTGGATCTACATCCAGAAAAGTCTAATAAGCCTAAATGCAGCTGTTTGAGGGTCAGACTATTTCCCATACTGAAGTAATTACCTACCTACCTCGTCATATGTTTATATTTGTGAAAATGTTCCAATGAAGATTCAAATGCAAAATGTTCAAAGCAGCCTTTAAACAGAATGGCCCCACAGTCCAAACTCAAAACAAAACAATCAGGCAAGGAAACCAGTTTATAAAAATTACTGTGACTCTTTTTAATATTCTAAGAATTTTAAAGGAGAGACATTCAGAGGGGTAACATTACAGAGGTGAGAAATCTTTCCTTAAGAAGTGGCTTACCCTCAAAGAGTCTATCAATAATGTCAAAACCAGCACGGAGATCAGACAAAGAAAATTCATAAAACTTGGTCCAACCCTACCATTAAAAGAAATCCAAAGAATTTAATTAGTCACATGATGATGATGATGAAGTAAAATACAAATATTATGTAATTACTGAATACTGTAAAATACTTAATAATGAAAGAAGAGACAACCTATGTCCTCTAAAGTGCATCTTTGAAAACATTCAATCGAGGCAGTATAAAAAAAAAAAAATTCAGCTCATTCAGTACGTATAAATTTACATGATTACACAAACTAGAATCCATTCAGTATGAGGAATGTAAACTTAAGATTATATTATTTCCTAACAGTATTCACTTCAACTAAAACTGGCTGACATCTGTGATTAGGTCACGCATTAAATTAAGATTTTATTACTGAGGGCTTTTTTGTATTTCAGTTTCCTTTGGATTTTCATAAATAGGTACGATTCTTCAAGCACAGTCTACATTATACTTTCATTATCTTATTCCTTAATTCATGTCACTTCTCTACTGACTTAAATTATAATAAGAAAAGCAATGACTGCTACTATTACAGCACAAATGCTGACCACCACTTACATATTTTAATCACTCTCAATTTGTACCTCCCTTCTGTTCTTGGTGGCATTATTCTTTATATAGCATTCATGTGTAATGTGTGCGTAATTCTAGCAAAAAACTTTACATGTAAATGGATAAGTATAAATAAATATTGATATTGATATATGATACAGAACTCAGGAAATTCAGATCTCAAAGGTACCTCCTGTTGCTGTATCTTCTTACAGCTGTACCTTGGCATATGCACCATATTATAGGAACAGGTGTATATGATTCATGATGAAAACCGTGTAAATGTTCCAGATAATAGGCACATATCCAGTGAGATGGATACAGTCTCAGGTCAAGACTGCAGCTGCTTCAAAGATCACAATCAAACTATCACCAGTCACCCTGAAGGTCACAAATTGGAAAGATGCCGCAGTCTCCCAACAGTGTATGTTTTTTAGACAGGTTTGTACATGGACTCCAGACAACCTGAAATTCATTATAAAATACAAGAGCTTCTAGTTCAGATTAAACTGCAGTCCAGCAATGCTGGAAACTGGTAATCTTAAGTAAAATATAAAACCATCACTAAGCATGCACAGGAGACAGTCACACTGGAATTATGGAGAAAGCAGTAATCCTAGTTTGCGTCACTTGGAAAGCTGGTGGTAAATGAAATTGAATTTGAAGAAAGCCAAATGAGAGTTCATGTGACAAAGAAGTACTTTCAATATTTTCACCTAGTTTACTTCTTGAACACCATATTCAAAGTCTGTTACTGGAAGAGGCAAACAACCTTATAAACCACAAAGTCAAAACTAGCAAAACACTCTCAAACATTCCAGGCTCTATGAGATCAAGTCTTTCAGATGACAGGTTAATTTCACCCCTAGTCTGAATAAAATAAACAAGACATAGAATAGTTTGTTGGCTGGGGTTTTCTTCTGTTTAATTTAAGCATCTGCAGCCAGAAAGAAATGTTTGCTTTAAAGAAAAATTTATCTAAGAAAAAAACACATTCTCTGAAACCCATTATAATCCTCACAAGAAATGAGTTCCCTCGTTCTTCTCTCCTTGAACAGGGTTTGTGTGCAGAAAGAGTAGACAAAGTCATCTCCTTCCCACCAAAATGTCTCTTTTCTCATATCTTCCATTCAATCATGTACGTTTCCAGACTATTCTCTCCTGTTCTAAACAAACTGGATTCACAGAATCTTTTCCATGGGACCTCACTCTTGCATCAGTATCAGTTAGGACACAAATCACAACATAATCCCATGTAGGCAGTAGCAGTTTTCAGAGGGACAGAATTTAGGGCACCAAGATCTTATTTTGCAATTAATTCAGAGACAATAATGAAAGCAGGCGCTAGAAGTATACAAATTTTCTCACCTCTGAACATGACCCAACACACACCTGACGAAAAATACTTCCAAATATAAAACCTAAGAAATGGGGTAAATTTTAAAAAAGGTAGCAAAAAATTTATTACCTGAGGAATATAATTTCTTCTTTCTTGGCATATAGCGTGAAACCATGCTAAACAAAAGAGAGAATGTGCTCGAGACAAGTTTCCCTTTTTATTAATTTGCTCTGGTGTCCAGGATTCATAGGTTCGCAAGAGATTCTTTTTGAGGCCTGGAGGTGCCTGCATTGGAAAGAAAAAACACTGTTCTAAACAGAAAACTCAATACTTTTACGTACAGCTTTCTTAAATTCTAACTTACAATTTTTAAGTTAATGATATGACAAACAGTACTTCATAGAATTTAAGGAGAAAAAAAATCTGCTTGTAATAAATGGCCTAACAACAGAATGATATTATACTGAAAATAACTTAAACATACTGAAGGAAATTGTAACCAGGACTAACTGACAGGACTAACTACAGAAGAAGAACTTAGTAAAAGAACATATCAAAATATGTAAGCATAAAAGTAAATTCAATGTATTCAAGAACAAGAACCTTTCTTCTGATTTTACAAGCTCAACTACCAATTATCATTTCTTTGATCAGAGCCAACTGACCTTATGTCATCACTGCACTCTATTAGCTAGCATATAAATATGGTATATATGTACAATATGCCAGTTCCCTGATCTAGTGGTAGAAATGTGACAAGCCTACACAGTGTTGCAGTTTCTGTACCATTGAAAACCTCAGTATAAGCAAGAAGGTACCTCAGAAGTTTAAAAACAGCTGCAGTCAATATAGAAGTGTAACAATTTTAGCTTCTTGAAAGTCAGAAGTCAGCAACGTTTGACTATAAAAGGTCAAAGCTTCTTGGTTTAGCTGTAGGCAAAATCTTCATGCTCCATAACCAATGGAAGAGTTAGTAGCACTCCTGTTCATGATTTCCATAATGAATATTAATGCATATGGATATTAATGGTTAGAGCACTTTTCAACAAGTTGGAAGAGCATGGTCGCACCTATTCCTTAGGCTGAGCCATTTTGAAAGCAAGGCTCTCAATTTCTAGTAAAGGCCTTTAACAGTATGTTCTGATGTATGGGAGAAGAGACATTTTTGTTGAAAGGGCCCAGTGAATATAAAGGTAGGGGAGTAGGCAGGGGGGTGGTGTGTGTGTGTAAAAGGAAAGAAAGTGTGATTCCGTGATATTCAGATGAAGATATTCATCAAGAAAGAGGAAATCCTTGTTTTTCATCCACGTTCCAGTACCTGTGTAGGTTTTTTCTTTTAAGAAAAGCTGAGTAAAGGCATAAAAGAATTTGGAGCACAAAACAGAAGAAACACTTCCCCCAGGTAAATTTATTTTCAGTTCAGACTTGTAACTGGAAAAAAATCTGCAAATAAGTTTTACAAATCTTCCCTTTAAATCACGGCTTCTGTAGATATCCACATAAAAATTAAAAATGGTCATCAAAAAATCTTTCAAGATAAATAGCAATTTTTGTATTACTTCTAATTGAAATATAAGGCAAAACCAGTTATGTAAACAATCCATCATTACCCAAATATTCTATCTAAATATATAGTTTACTATACATACAAGTTCATTCATTGTAAACATATAATAAAAGCTATCCAAACAAATCTTACCTCATAAGTGATTTTCAGACTTGATTGAAGCAAAATCGGAGTAAATTTGGGATGAACTTCAGTAGTAAGCCAAAGGCGAAAGTTTGGTTGAGGCTGTAATGCATTCAGTTCCTATTAAAGACATGTCATATAGTGAAGTAGTTTTGGGTTGTTTGTTTTTTTAAATACAGAACAGTATTTACAAAATTATAATATCCTAAATTAGAAAGTTAGGATTGTCAAAAATTTCTTCAGTAGTTTTTTTACAAGTAAGGTTATTCAAAAGGCTATATAGTTCAAGACATGTTGTCTCCACGCATTCTATATGGTCACTGTGCTCAAGTTCAAAGTTCACCCTAGCCGTGTCAAAATATTTGCACCTCAGCCCCAGATCCTAAATTCAAAACATAAAAATATATAGCAGTTCTTTACTTTACATTAAGTAAAAAAAAACCCCAACAACAAAAAAAAACCCTGAAAAGGCTACATCTCAAAAAAATGAAAGCTTGGAATGTGGGCTGCATATCAACATCAGATCTCAATGACTTTCAACTGTATACCTATATTAATTTCTTCAAGTGTTTGTTGTATGCACATTTCATGTACCATGATTCCTTAAAAAAAATGAAGATAGGAAAAAGGAGTTCTAAGAAAATAAATACTGTCAAATGCTGTATCAAATTATAAAGGCTTCACAAAAAATATGTAATTACTGAATGTAAGAAAACATATTGCTGGTTCTTTATGTGCATCTGAAACAGACGTATTTTCCACTGAAGATACAAAAGTTCTTTGAACATTGACTTGAAAACGATGTCAACAGTTTTGTGTATGTGTCTTGGAAGAAACATAGAGCTCAAAAATCTCTTAACAGATTTTCTCACAATCCTTTCATTTTGATAATCTCTAAAACATAGTAATTTTGTTTTCGGTGGTTTTAGTGAAGAAGAAAATTCTGTCAACCCATTAATTGTTCTGCTCTTTAGGCAAAATGACAGCTGTATCTGGTACCTAGGATCACAGAACACAGAGGCTGGAAGGAACCTCTGTCCAGTCCAACTCTGGTCAAAGCTACAGCAGGTTGCCCACAACTGTATCCAGTCCGGTTTTCAGTATCTCCAAAGATGGAGACTCTACAGCCTCTCTGGACAACCTGTTCCAGCGTTTGATCATCCTCATAGTAAAAAAAGTTTTGTCTTATGTTTAAATGGCATTTTCTGTATTTGAAATTCTGCCCATGGCCTCTTGTCCTGTCACAGGACACCACCGAGAAGAGCCTGGCTCTGTCTCCCTTACACCTTTCTATCTGCTGACACATGTTGATAAGATACCCCCTAAGCCTCCTCTTTCCCTGGCTGAACAGTGCCTGTTCTCTCATGCTCTTATGTCAGATGCTCCAGTCCCCTCATCACCTCTGTGGCCCTTTACTGGACTGGCTCCAGCATGCCCCTGTCTCTCTTGTACTGGGTAGCCCAGCAGACACAGCACTCTAGATGTGTCTTACCAGGGCTGACCAGAGAAGGATCACCTCCCTTGATCTGCTGGCAATGTTCTGCCTAAAGCAGCCCAGGAGGCTGGTAGCCACCTTTGCTGCAAGGGCACAGCTGTCTCATACTCAGCTTCTTACCCACCAGGACTCCCATTTTTTTTCCTGCCAAGCTGTTTTTCAGTTATTTAGCTCCCAGACTGTCTGGTTGCCTGGAGTTATGTCTTTCCATGGGAAGCACTTGGTATTCCCTTAGCTGAACTTCATGAGGATCTTGTCAGCCTACTTCTCCAGCCTATCAAAGCCCTTCTGAATGAAAGCACACCAATCTGTTGTATCAATCATTTCTCCCAGGTTTGTATCATCTGTACTTGCTGAGGATGCATGCTGTCCCATTATTCACATAATTAATTAAGATGCCAAACAATGTTGGCCACAGTATCAATGCTTAGAGCACACCGCTGATGATGGTCCTCCAGCTGGATTTTTTGCCACTGACAAAACCCCTTTGAGACACAGTTACACCAGTTTTCAATCTACTTCACTGTGGTACAATCATGTCTGTATTTCATCATTTTGTCTATGAGGATGTTACGGGAGACAAACTAAGACATAAAAATGATCCATAGCCTTGGAGATTTAACTAAAAATAACAAAAGAATTTACACGCTGGTTCAAGCACAATCACCTACAGCATGCATGCTCTGATACATTGTGTTTGGCTAGAATACAGCTAAGGGCAGTCAGCTGAAAGATGATACCTTCACATCTTACTATTGGTAAAGTTCACATTGACCAGAAGGCATATTTCATCTTCTCAAATGGAAAGACTGTGAGAACTAAATGTATATACCTGGATGGAATTGAGTTGTAACTATGCAGGTCTCTCTTAAGAGGATGTTCAAACATATGAACTGTATAGCCTCACACTGGCTAATGGTATGCTAAACAGACAAGGGGATGTGCTGAGTCAAACATCAGCAAATTTCAGTCTCTATTAAGCTCAGCAGAAGTTTAGCACATTCAGTATTATGTTCTTGTGGAAACAATAAGAAACTTCTGATACATATCCACATTTTAATATTTGCAAGATCTGGAAATTTATAATTGCTATGAGGCTTACAAACACTCCTTTACAGTTCATTACGACATTCAGAGTAGATGACACATGTCAATGTTATCTCCTTTTGCCTCTCCATTTTTTCAAAATGGTTTAGAAGAATGTTAAAGGTACTTAAATGCCACATAGCCATTACCAGACAGAAGACAGACTGCAAGCTTATGTGCATGGAGTATAGTTTATGAACAATCCCTCAATCATTAGAAACTGGAAAATTAAGACTGTAGTAACTGTTTATAGGAATTCCCCACCTTTTTTATTTTTTAGTTTGTTTGTTTTATGGATTTCAGAGTGATATACCTGTAAAGGCACTTTGATTTAGTTAGCAAGTTAACGATTTTACATGCTGTAAGTGCATTTCTATAAAACATCAGACATTTCATTTCAAATTAGCAAAAACCTCTTAGTGACTCAGACACAAGTTACACTTATCAAAAAAGAACTACTAAAAATAAAGTCCTAGAACTGAAACAAAAAAAGAACAAATTTAAGCATATATAGATGCAGAGTTCAGCAAACATGGGCACTATCCCATAAAGTATCAGAAATCCTAATGGGAACATTTGTTCACTCATTTTTCAGAAATACTCTACACTTCATGAAAATTAAAGTGCTCACACACAGGAAGGAGCTGCTTAGGTATGAAGCATTTCACCTTATTCATGACTGAGAAACCCGCAGAAGTTTATTTTTAAATTACTGGAATTTTAAACATCACCATGGAAAAGCCTGAAATGCTTCAGAAATGGTGCATGCTAATTTTGTCAGGTTTCCAATACATTCTTCTCTAGTCACCCTCACCTTTTCCAATACAGGAAGCCAAGATGTAACAAGATGCAGGTTCTTTAAACACAGCCATTCTCCATTGTGTGCACATTCTTTTAAAGTTTGAATAGCCAGGTCAGCTTGGCCTTGGCCCATTGCAATCTGAAATGACAGACACAGTTGTATCACAAACTTATCATACCTCATTTAACAGTATAATACAAAATTGTTATTTCCAAGTTAGAGCACATATGTAAAAAAGAAGGTGTGCTAAAAGTAACCAGAATTTTCTCTAATGCGATAGGCTACTAAAGTAGGGGGGAAATTAAGGAAAACTTAGTTTTTTCTTTGCAACCTAACCAGTCTGTTAAGAAACAATATTACCTAGTCTTTTTTTATGGAAAAAACATGCATCACATGGTGACAGTGATGGCACTCCCTTAGAACTCAAAAAGTAATTTCAGTATCAGTCACTAAACTGTATTACTGCAGAACTGCTGATACAACAAAAACAAGAGATAAATGAGAACAAAGTTTATTTTGACTGCAAGTTAGGAGTACTTCCTTTGAACAGAAACACTCAATTTCATACTAAGATGAGTGAAAAACTAAGGCTGCTCTTTTTCCAACTGGGAAATACGAATAGCTTAACCAACAGACTTTTCTTCATTTTTTTTATAGTACCATATTGCTGCTAAAATAAACTTGGATCTTCAAATGGATCCAAACCCACAAAGATCCAAAACTGGATTTTCAGACGAATTAGTGAAAACTGAAAATAAAGGACTTGTTCTGTGACACAATTACTGCAATACAGACTACCTGTAGAGTACATTCACCTTAGTTCTCCCTTAGAAACTCATTGGAAGCTGTATGTAACAAAAAACCCTGAACCAAACAAGTTGAAAAGAAAGTGGTTTGAGTCCATCAGAAAAGTCTTGTCTTGGCATTACTGCTACAGCAAAATAAAATATTGTGATTATTATGACTTCATCAACTATCCCCCAAGAGGAAATCCATCCTGGTTTTTTTATCCTAAAACTGTACTGAATCAAAGAAACTTGGGCCCTTAGCTTTATATGATGAGACAAAGATATCATCTGCCTAAATAAAATTGAGCATATCATCTTGAAATTACTTAAAACAGCAAAAATAAGATAACTGAAAGTCACCAGACAATATGGTAGTACACTGCACAAATTCAGTGGTCAGTACTTTATCCCATATGAGAAATAATTCAACAATGAAGCAAAATTTGACCTATGTTCTCTTCAAATTACATGAGAAAGTGCAGGGAAAAAGTAACAGCCAAGTATTCTCATTAGTAGCACAATTTTCAGATGATTCAGCTTTGAGTAGCACTCCTTAATCAAATACCATGTCATGTTACATTTTAAAAGTCCAACTTTTAAAGGATATTTTAGATAAACACAAAAAGCCATGTGGCAGAGTAGGAAATACACGTTCTGAAACGTTCCCTGCTAGATAAGCTGGCAGTAGGATTTAAATCTTCACAATTTGATAGGAAAAATATACTACATCAGTGCACATTCCAGGAAAGGAACAATTTCAAGGACTATTTAAAAGCAACATTAAACTTGACATTTTCCATTTCTATGCTAACCAGTGATCACCTAGGCAGTAATTCCCCTCCCCTGAATGTTTGAAATGACAAAGGAAATAATGTTTTACAGAGAGATATAAAGTGTACTGGTACTGTGTATTAGGAATATTAGGAAATCACTTGTTTCATAGAACAATTTGAGTTGGAATGGATCTTGGAAGGTCTCTAGTCCCATCTCCTGCTCAAAGTAGGGTCAGCTGTGAAAGATCAGACTACGAGCTGAGGGCTTTGTCCAGTGGACTCTTGAGAACCACCAAGGATGGAGACTGCACTGGGAAATCTGACTGTTCACATGGTGAAAAAGTTCCTCCTTACATCCAGTCATAACTTATCCTGTTACCATTTATACCGATTGCTTCTTTCCACCATGCCTGACTGCAAAGAGTCTGGGTCCATTTTCTCAATCACCTTCTTGTAGGTCTTGTATTGACCTGTTATTAGGTCATCACCTATAATAATTATTATATTGGCTGTTATTAGGTCATCACAAAGACTTCTCTGCTGACAGGGCACAAGGTTGACTCATGCCGTTTGTCATCTACAGAAACCCTCCAGTCCTTTTCAGCAGAGGTTCTCCCCAGACAGTCAATCTATGGCCTGCATCATTGCAAGGGTTTCTCCTTTCACAGGGAGAGGACTTCACATTTCTTGAATTATATAAGGTTCCTGTCAGCCAAGGAAAGCCAAGGACAGTTGCAAGCCCACTGCTTGGTGGGGCATGGCATATAATGACAAAACACATGGAAAAGGCTGAGGTACTCAATGCCCTTTCAGTCTGAGGTTTCACTGCTAAGGCTTATTCTCAGGCCTCCCAGGTCTCATACACCTACAAGCAGGAGTGAAGCAATACCCACAGCAGAGACAGAGATTTAGGAATCACTCAACACACTTAGAAATAAAAAAGTCCACAGGACAAGATGGGATGCATCCAAGAATGCTGGGGGATCAGCTAACGTCACTCCCTGCTCTCATCTTCAAAAGGTTATGTTGATGTGGGGTGTTTACTCATAGAAAAGGAAAATGTCACATTTATCTTCAAGAAGGACAAGGAGAAAGATCTCGTTGATTACAGGCTAGCCAGCCTCCACTCAGTCCCTGCGAAAGTTATGGAGCAAGCACTCTTAGAAGCCATTTTTAAACACATGAAGAACACAGAGGTGGTAAAGAGTAGCCAATACAGATTTGCCAAAGGCAACTCATGCCTGATTGACTTCATTGCTTTCTATGATAAGGTGACTGCCACTGTGGACAAGGACATGCCAGTGAATACTGTATTCCTTGACTTTAGTAAAGCTTTTGACAGTCTCCCATATCCTCTTTATCACCGAATCAGAGACATATGGGCCGGAGAAGTGTAAAATAAGTTATGCAGAAAAATGGCGGGACTGCTGGGCTCACAGGATGATCATTGGTGCAAAGTCCAGCTGGCAGCCAGTAACTAGCAGTATCCCTCAGAGATCAGTACCAGGACAAATACTGTTTAATATCTTCATCAGTGACATGGGTAATGTGACTGAGTGCACTCATGGATAACACCAAAGAGGTGTAAGAAGGGTGAGCAATCCATACGCTGGAAGTCAGGGTTACTACTCAGACCTGAACAACCTGGAGAAACAGGCTGGCAGTTCATGAAGTTCAACAAGGTAAATGCAAAGTCCTGCAGCTGGAATGGAATTATCCCATGCAATAGTAGAAGCTAGGGTCTGCCTAGAAGCAGCTTTGGGGAAAAGGAAACCTTAGTGGACTAGTTGGATATGAGTCAACAACGAGGCCTTGCAACAAAGGCCAATCCCATAACGGACTGTATTAGTAAAAACATTCAGCAAGTCCAGGGAAGTGATCCTTTCCCTCTCTTTGGAACTTGCGAGACCACATCTGCAGTACTGTGTCCAGTTTTGGGCTCCCCAGTACAAGACAGACGTGGTCATATTGAAGTAACTAACTCCAGAGCAGACCACCAACATGATCAGGGCACGCTTAGCAGGTTTTGTTTAGCCAAGCAATCAGGAGACCTTCTTGCTGTCTACAACTAACTTACTGAAGACTGCACAGAAGATAGAGCCAGACTCTTTCAGAGGCACGTGGTAATAGGACATGAGTCAATGCAAACAAGCTGGAACATGGGAAATACTGATGTGATATTAGGAAAAACATTCTCCTGTGAGAGCTGTCAAATACTGGAACAAGTTGCCCAGAGATATTGTGGGATGATCCCCACCCTTGGAGGAAGGATCTCCCTGCTCTGAGCACAGAATTGAGACAGATGATATCCAGAAGTCCCTTCCAACCTAGGTTATTCTATGAATTTAACAGCTACAGTAAATTCCTTCTCAGAAAAAGAAAAGTTGTTTTCAACACCTCTGCATAGATCTAATTTTGAAACAGACATAGAAAATATAAAGTGATCTCTTAGCACTACAATTCTTGATTAAAGTGACTTATTTTCACCCAGTTCAGTTTTGTGTCAAATGCAAAACTGGGAACAAGCTGTATACCATGACAAAAAACAATTGTTATATTGGCTGGGCAAATATTTTTAATGTTGCATGCCTATTCCTGAAATCTGAGAGCCTTCCTGCATGGTTGATCTTAAACACTTTTTTAAAAAGACTTGAAATATAACAGTTCTGTTCAAGGACTCCCATCAGCAATTAATTGGTTAACACTTACTTGTAAAACTTCTTAAACTATCTTACAGAATTTCACAAAATACCGAAGTGTTCACAAACAGTGAACATCTGATTTTATGTTTTCTGTTGAATAAAGAAATATGTAAGTCCTACAAGCAGAGAAAATTATGCAGTCTAGTTGTTGGTGGGTTTTGTTCATATTTCAATTACTCCACACTAAAACTGATAATGTTTCAGCATGTATGACAATTCTTAGTCTCTTTTGTTCTCCTCCATCTACTCATTTTTCCTTTCTCCAAGTTGGAGGAATACCTCTCGTGCTGATTCTACTTCTGTGAGGATCGTTGTGTCTCTCCAACCCATTTTGCCAATGATATCAGAAGTTCATGGCAAGATAGGTGGGAACAACAAACACATAGACACCCATGCTTTCACATACTAACTTCATTAAAAACCAAGGTACAACAGATATTACTACTGTAAAATTTTACACGTTGTGGTTTTTAATCATTATGCTTATCTAAGACTGACCTGATGGTAGCACTCAGTATTTCTTTCAACACTGGCAAGTTCTTGCAACTCTTGAGAAGGATCGGCACCAGGAGAAATAATTATTAAGATGGGCTCAATTGCCAGAGTCTCTTTATACAGACGTTTCAAATGCAGAGGCGATGGAGATAATTCTTTTATTCCTAGAATTAGAATTATCATGGAAATAAAAGTGATTACACAGGATCGAGTGCATCATTAAGCACTTTAGAAATCATCTGGCTGTCAAAGTTATGTTTAATGGAGATCATAAAACTGGTCCTATACAGTATACAGGTAGAAGGTACCCTATATTGTTAAGAAAAAGACACAAGCATCAAAATGGCGCCTGGCCTTCCAGCTTGATGAATATAAACTGCAGTCTTTACAGTAAAGTCTTCAAGAAAACATACAAAAAGAGAAGAGCTGGAATATAAGAATATGAGAGAAGCTATATGCAGCCAGGACTATGTTTAGAGAACTGAAAAAAAGGAGTCCAGTGTTTTCAGGGTAAATAAATAGGCACTCATATTCCAGATAATAACTATGCAATCAGAGTGGGAATTCCTGACATACTTTTCTGCCTCCATGTTATATTCTGACAGAATTTCTTAAATCTTAACTATCTAAACTGACATCTGGACATGAGAAGAAAAAGCATATGTGAGAGCAAGTAACTTTTCAGAAAATGTCTGAAGTGGGAAAGGGAAAACAAAGGGGAAGACAGACAGACCTGACATATAAATACAAAGTTTGGCAGAGGGTGCAAACTTCACATTTTTCATAAACAGATGAAGCTTCCAGCAACTCAATGAACAACTTTTCACAGAACTTGTCTACTAAAGACAATGCAATTAAACCAATTTACAGCAGCTGGAACTTGAACTCAAAATGCTTGTTAAAATTCCTTTAGTTGGTGATCTGTACATAGAAAAACAATGTGCAAAAATAACCGTAGATGTATTATTACCATTAACAATGCCAATAGAGAAAGCAGGAAATATTTTTATCATTATTATTTTGCAAGCAATTTTATTTTGGCTTAGATGCAATGTGACCATGAGAACTCTGATCTACTTTATAGAAAATGGTGTGTGAGAATAAAACACTTGCTTAGCCTGCACTGATATTCTTTCTGTGTATCTTTATTGCTTTTTTTTAAGAATATGAACATGTAGGTAATTAAAATTAAGCTTCCTTAAATACTACTTCTGATGTAGCCAGACTCAAAAACTAGGTTAAAGCAGATATGAAAAAAACCCAAAACAACTCAATGATCAATATGGAATGATTTGGAAGTATATTGTCAATATGATTTTTGCTAACATTGTGCATTTCAGTATAGCATGCAAAATAAAAAAACAAGCATGCTTCGGGTGCCCACAAAACACGCTTATAGAAAATTCTTACGAACTTTATCTTCAAAAGAAATTATTTTAATTTCCCTTCACCCATAAATTTAAAAATATATGTAAAAGATGAAAAAAGGAAAAAGCCATATCTGGATGGAACAGAAGCGGAAGGTTTTCTCATAGGCTATTACAACTCTTTCGGAACTCTTTTTTTCTCACAGGAAAACAGCCAAAGGAGATTGGAAACTTAATAGTTCCCTTTTGAACTAAGTGAAACAGTTTGTTTAACAAGTTTCAGAGCAAGGACCCTGAAAAAGACATGGCAGAAAAAAATATGAAAAAAAATATTCGTACAGGCATGAACCCTTTTATTAGTTGGAAAGTGTTAGTCATGATTTATGACACGATCTCAAAATAAGATCTCACTGGTATGCACGAAAAAAATCTGTGGATGAAACTTTGCCTACAAATGGTGTGTGCCTTCCTCAGTGAGGCTGTAGTTTCATTTACCAAAAAAACATTCCCTTGTAGAATGCTTCCAAGGAACTGGTATCAAGATAGACCTAGCCAATTACATAATACAGTGCGGTCTGGAAGACAGTAAGTAGTTAATCTTCTTTTTTAATCTCACTTCTGTCCCAACACTGTACCACATTAAAACCAAAAAATTCTGCCTTGTCCCTACGTAATGCAGGGGTGACTCTTAAAACTATAGTGTCCACCCCAGTAAGGCACTCATCATTCACTATTCATCTTCCATACGCATATTGTCATTAACTGTTAAAAGCTTAAAGAAGGCTTTGGTGTGGTATATTGCAATATTAAGATTATTTGGAATTTTAAGTCCCAAACTTTGAATACAATAGACCTCAGAGAGAAAACAGACAGGCTAGAACAGGCAGACAATCACAGTATTGAAACACTCTAAATTATGTGTATTTCTAAACAGACAGTAAGAATTGTATTACAGTCCAAGAGACTGACAAAAAATTACTGCAAATATGAAACAATCTTTTGAGATTCAATTTACAAAATCTCACACCTAATGTTTTTTAAATGGTAAATTACATTAGATGAAAGTATCTTTTTGGAAAATTTTTGTCTTGAGGAAAATGATGCAGTGTAAAACTTCTAGAAAAACAGCTATCCTCCTTTCTTAATCACTTCAGTGTTCAACAATTCATTAAAATAAAGTAATAGATCTTTTATTATATTTCAAATCACTATGCAGCATAAACCAAACCATTTTAAAAGCACTTCCATGCACAGCATAAGATCAAACCCTAAAACTTAGGGATTTCATAAGAAGTATAAAATAAAAGAGAAAACATAAAACCAAAAACCAAAACATTATTGTGTAGAAACACCTGGTAAAAAATTAACTTACCTAGGGTTTTACATGCAAAAAGAGCCAAGGCACTCTGTAGCCTGTCTGGTCGGACAGCCTGGACCACAAGTACCTTAAAATAAAACATATTCAGGGGAGATGAGTTTACAAAAGTATATTGTGACAATTTAAAAAGCAACGCTCTTCTAAGAAGGCTGAATTCTTTAAACTTCTTCTCAAAACAAAGTTATTTTCTCTAAAAATATAAAGCTATCTCATCATTCTCTTCCAAAATAATCTAATATAATTGTTCTTTTGTAAGTAGCTCATCCTACTAATAGAATCAGAAGATAGATCTACATCTAATATCTATTTGTAAGCTGGAACATTTTCTACAATGTTTTCGAAAAAAGGTAGCTACATGGGTAGCAAGAATGACAGAAAGCAAACAGTTTTATACAGGCAATCTAAATTCTATACCTGTATTTAGGCAGTAATGTCCTAACTGGAATACTGATGTTTCTGATTTCAGTGCAGTACTACAGCAAAATAATCAGTTATGAAAGAATTTCCTTTGTTTAAGCACATTTTAGAGTTTTACATCTAACTTCTTTTTCTGAGGCATTCTGACTTTCAAAAATCCTATTTCTACAGATGCTTTTACTGTTCTTCAAAAGACTACAGAACATGAAGAGCTAATCAATTCAGATACAAATTAAATTAGCAGTTCCCCGACCAGCTACCTCTTTGTCAGTTAACTTCTTGCAAGTGTTCACTGCAGGCAACTGCAGGCAACTAATTCAATTTCAGTAGAAAGGATTTGTTAAAATTGCCACCCTTTCTTCTACTCCCTTACTTGCTGACCTGCAAACCACAATACTGAACCTATCGCCACATTCTGGTTTCCAAGTCTGGAATATCTGGTTTTAGTTTTGGAGGAAAAATTGAACTTCATTAAATTTTTAAGAAAGCACTACTTTTTAAGCTTGGGATTACACTAAGTGCTACTGCACTATTTTTAAGTTTAACATACAGTTTGAAAGAAATGAAATTATGAGTGACATAAATGTAACCATGTAGTTTCAGTATATTCCATCAACAGAAACATTCTTAATACTTTCTACACAAGGAACTAGATAATATGCTGATCATTCCAGATTTACTTTCCTAGAAAAGCAGAATTTTTGACAACCCATTGCACACTTAAGAATTGCTCTTCTGCATTTCATCAAATCAAATATGACTCAGACAAATTTCTTTCCAAAATAGTTTGTTCCTAATTCCATGCATGCTATTTTAGAAATTCTCCTCCTCCACAAAAACTCCAAATAGAGAGCCCTTAAGTGCTAAATGGCATGGAATTACATTGTCTTATACCCCATCCCTTCTTTGGACAGGCCTTCATTTTATCTGAAGTGACTTCAATGGAAAATCACTGCATCATCTGAACATAAGTGAAGTTCCATAATCACAAAAGGAATAACTTTTTTCTCTTCCAGAGGAGAAGGTTCCCTCCGTGGAGGAAGGAACTTCCCTCTCCAATAGTTCTGGAGAGTTCTTTAATCATCAGGCTTTCAGGAAGAGCAGTATTTCCTGACTATTATCCTAAAAAACAGTGGCTGCTACCGCATTTTGTGGCTTTCAGTCAGATGTGTGAGTCTGCACATTTAACAATGAACTAAACTGATGATGCTCAACAAGCTGACAAATTCTGCAGTAACAAAGCAACCAAGAAAGAATTTTAATACTTATTCATAAAATTAAATCTGTGAATATTAATAAAAAGCTTGTTTCCTTACAGGGTATACTCAGTTGCAGCCAATACACCAATACAAAAAAGACAGATAAGAGAGAACTAAATAAGCATTATAGAAAAAATATAAAATAAATAAATATTAAAAAAAATATAAATCCTTAAACTAAATAGTTAAGCTGTAAGACAATGTAGATACTGTCACTGCTTATAAATCAACCAGGCCTGAAACCTATATTCTTCAGATATAAAACTTGTTTTCAATGCTGAACTCATAATTATTTAAAAGAATTTAATATGAAAAGATTACCTGCTGAAACAATGAAATTCTTTTCACAATAGTAGATGGAAAGTCTTGTTCACACACAGAGCTCTGAGAAAAAGTGCGCCACAGACCTTCATCTTCAAAGCAAAGTGTCTGATACAGACCTGGGAGAGAAATCTACGAAACAAATAATGCATATTTAAAAATAAAGAATAGCCATTTGGACATTGTGTAATTTATTTAGTTTCCAAATATCACTGTGACCCTAAACCTGTAAATATTTGTGCATATCACATAATTCAATTTTACCCTCAGAGTTAAAGAAGAAAGGGGTAGGTATTAAAAGTAACCATTTGTTTACCTATTCCCTGAAAATGCTAAGTCTGTATTTGCTCTATATTTTTTTTTTTAAACTTCTAGGTTCTTCACTTTTATTTTTTTTCCTTTAATCATAACCAGGCTCTTTTTCTATCAGTACATGCTACTGATTCACCCAGTTACTCTCTGTTTGTTTGTTTAATCTCCTAACAATCATGCTTGCCACACCATTATTGCAATTGTTCGTGATTCTTGGTGAAGAGAAATGAAAAATAATGAACTCTGGATTCAGCAGCAAAAGTCCTTGCCAAAAGCTGGTCAAGGTCTTCCTTCTTGCCGCTGAGCTACATGGAGGAGAAGAGCCTAGGACAGAATTTCAAGGACTAGTATTTTCATTTTGTTCCCTTCAGGATCAGAGGGCTTCAACATTGATTCTTGCAAGGTAAACCAAACAAAGTCATTTTTGTTTTAGTTTGAAATTACTTGATCTGAGCAGTAACAAACTGTGAAACACCTTTAAAGATCTGCATGGAAATCTGGTAAGTAGAAAACTAGTTCCCCAGTTAACAGTTTATGGTTTTTAATACAATACGAAGCAGTTTGCAAAAGTCATTACATAGGAGATACTTGCAACTATTTAAATATTCTTTGCAATTTTTCCTCTATATATTTTTCTTTCTATAGAAATGGCACTACCTTGGGCAAGCTTACAGTATTTTCTAATCTCAGTAAGATGACATGTTCATTCACGTGCACAGAAATTCACGTTAGATGGAGTAGAGAAGAAGAAATGAAAAGGCTCAGAAAAAAAAAAGAGATTAAGAAAAAAAAAGTGGTTTTTTTTTTAAGTGTGTATATATTAAGGCATGGTTTCTGAAAGATAGAATAAACGATTTAAAATAACAAAATATTTCCATCTGACAAATACATATTTGAATAGTCAAGTCCAAATTAGTATTTGCTAAAACGAAAGGCCTTTTAAGTTAAATTCAACCCGCCACATGACGCATACCTTCAAAGATGCTACTGCCCAGACTTGGTCCTGTTCTATCCAAGAGGGAATCTGGTCACGAACACTTCTTTGTGAATCCTTATTGAAGCAAGTTACGTTAAACACATAAGTTATGCAAACTTTTTTTTGCAAACACTATAGTCGCTTATAAGACTGTGAAACCCATGTTCTTAACAAAAATAGCATTCACAACAGCAATCTTTCTGTGGTCTTTTGATAAGTTCATAAATGGCATAACAAAAGCTACCAATGATTTAAATCTGAGATATACTGTTCACATTAACATTTGCTTAACAACCTGAGCCTGAGAATACTTTATCTTTTAGAGTATCTGTACAAGATACTCAACTCTTAAGTAGTTTCCTTTTTTATTAAAAACAAATGACCCAAATGACTGGCTATCTGCATATGCACTTTGAGCAACTGACTTCAAAAAGTAACTCCACTGCACATATTTGTAGTCATGAAGACGACAGTTTTTCACACCAAAGTCAAATCTGTGGTAATTCATAGGCAAAGCATTGCTTCTGGACGTCTCTGTACTGGTAAAGTTTGACCACAGTTCTATTTTTCTGCTCCTTCAATGCTGGAGATGGAGGAAATTCTAAGGATGAACAACATAGCTTAAGCTCCAGTAGAATCTCTGTATTCACTGTATCATTTCTATAAAAAAATCTTACAGTACCCATTAACCACTCTGATAATCTTTGTATGGAAATGTACTTGGATCTCTCAACCACTGAACAACTTCAAGAGTAATCTTAAATGTTCAGTAGAAAAAAGGAAAGCTTTCTTGTGAAAGGATGTCTCAGCCATGAGTTATGAAGTTTGAGAAAGAACAAAAGTAGGAAACCTGGAAGCAATTCCAAAAAATAGGAATAAACTTGAGATGGGTCTGCAATATACATTTCAGTTAGAAATGGGGTTGAATCACGTATGTCCACAATATTTCCAAGATTTATGGTTGTGTGTTAGGTGAGGTAGAGGTAGGACTGGCGTTAAATTCCATTCTACAATCAGATCTCACATAGCTTGAAATGGCCTACAGCAAGAAAATACTTAACGATCACCAAGTTCACTAACATTTAATTGAATTACAAAGACTCCACAAAGGTGAAGAGGGGACTTCTATATTCACACTGAATTGCAAAACACCATAGAGTCAGCTAAGGGCTACAGAAAGGGAGAATTTAAGGATCTTTTAAGCAAACGACTGCCTAAGTAAGAAAATTATTGTGTTTTTTTAAGTGACTTGCCACTTCCAGCAGCATGCATGTGAACATGGTGTCATGGATATTCTAAAAACAAGGTACTCACACTGTTCCTTGTCTTGTACCAGGGGTGTACGAGATACCTTGATAGATATCTAAACAAGGCTAAAGGTTTAAAGTAATTCTGAATGATGAAAACTGCAGCTAAGCCTGATGGAAATGAGCTAGCCTGACACTGAATGAAGGAGGAGATTAGCAAAAGAATAGGCAAAGACTGAGCTCATGATCCCTGATCAGGCTCCTGTTTCCTAAAAGCACCTTTCAAACCCTTTGTCAAAATATTTGGTTCAAAGAGGAGCTATAATGGGTAAGACTACAGAAATCTTAGCTTTCTCTAACTTTTTTTACCAGAAGTTTATTTTCAAAGCATACAGATTCAACAGAATGGAGGGACACTTGGTAAACTACAGCATGATTGGTCAAAAATACAACTGAAGCTTTTTAAGCTAGCTCTGTCACCTAGGAAAATATAACAATACATCTCCAGATGTAGAGCTCTGAGGCTGGGGAAAAAAGCATGTCAAAGTTAGCAAAGTGTGTGGACAATCCCATCAATCCATACAAAAAGCACAACTCATATATGATACCAGGAGAGAAAGATACTCAGAAACACTGATTTTAGTTGCAGAAGAGGGCTTAAAACCTCCTCAAACATACCACCGAAAACACAAATTGTAATCCTGGTAACAGAAACAGGAAGAAAAAAAAGCAGGAAAGGCAAAAAGCTATGCAAATTAGAAAATGAGTGGGTACATTCAAAAAGCTCAAAAAATTTTAATGTTTTTATATTACTACAAGAGAAGGTTTTTTGTTCCTTTAAGGTATGTATACAATTAATTAAACAATATAGTAAGAATAAAACTTTCACTTTCCAGGATTTATCTAAATGTTCCTTATTTCAAAATACACACATAAACGTAACTTACTGATTTTCTTATGGTATCTCCAATCATCACCCCTGTAAAAGTCTCCCATTCCTAAGGGGAATAAATGAACAACTTGCATAAGTCACAAGACATCTTTAAGAATGAAGACTAATATGTAGTAGCATGTGGGCAAAGCAGGAACAAATTAAAGCCTAGATTCTGAAAGAGTTATAAGACATTTTTAAAACTCTAGGTAACACTACCAGTATACAATTCCTTTTGTTGAATCCAATCTAAATGACTGCAGTGCTTTATAAGAAGACGAAACAAAAGCAGAAGCCCTATCCTTTCTTAGCACCCACAGCTCCCACCCAGATTGCCCAACTATAAGCCAGCAAGAAGTAATGTGCGTGGCTGGCAAGGACACACGTACTGCCTGATAGGGCACCAGCAGCCCACATAGAACAGGTAACTACAGAATCCATGTGTTGATAGTGTTTCATGTTATAGTATCCAACAGGTGCAATTATTAGAACAGGAGGAATGCTTGATATAATAGATTGCTATTAGGAATACTTTGGTTGCATTAAGAAAGGGAAATTTAAGTTGCATTTATGTATGATTAAATCTTTTAGACTTGGTATTTATATCCAGGAAGACATCTTTTAATCATTTTAAGACAAATTAGGTAAGTATTTAAAAACATACTAGAAACGGCATAATCCTGTATTTGAATGTGGTAAAAAATACACTAAAAAGTCTTCATAAGTGTTTAAATTTAACATAATCAGTATCTGTAGTTCTAATATAAACATTTTTATTATTATTAAAGAGCACAGTAACATTCCAAATGAAAAAGTCAATCAATTAGTACTACTCTGATATAGACCACAGCATAGCTTTTTGCTCCCATCTAGCTAAGTCCTGAAACCACTGTCTCCTTCAATTACAAACTGATGCTCCTCTCCCAATTGCAAAGAAAATGCTCATGCACAGAATAATATACATGAAGGCTTCTCAGTTTTTAAACTAGAAATCATGTAATATTGTTGTGAAGAAAAGCAGAAGTACCATATGTAGAGACATGTAAAATTACCTCAGTAAAATCTATATGTATTGATTCAGAAAGAGAATGTCTCTACTAAGAGCCAAGGTATTTGATAGTGTAATGTTGAAGTTCTACTATAAATTTCTCATCACTACACAAAAAATTTCCAAGTGCAGAAGGTTGAACTCTTGGGACAGGGACTGAGAATACTAAATTCTCTAGCAGCATAATAAGTAACTTCTAGCCTCATCAGATTAAAAGCTTTAAAAGAAATAACTTTAAAAGAAAAAACACTTCAGCTTCATTTTCCCCAATAAATATTTTGTACAAGCACTCTTTTCTTAACAATTTAATTAAAATAACTTCTACCTTTCAGAGAAGTAAGAAAATTATTGATATTGTTTGCCTGTTTTAATTCTAGAGTACACAGATACCGCAGGAAAGTGCATTATATTTAACCTAGATTAAGCTGGTTAAGAGCTCCAATAGCTGACAGAAATGCATGCTAAACAATAGGAACCAACACATAAAGCGGTACTTAAAAAAAACTTTAGAAGCCTAGGCAGACAGGCTTTAATTTAGTCAGAAAACTATTTGCAAGTTGCTGCCTTCACCACTTTATAAACACAAAGACTAGAAATATGTTTTCAGAAGCTGAAAAGAAATAATAAAGATGAATTAGGGAGGTTCTCATAATGAAGAGTAGCCAGGGTATGCCTCTACCAACATGATTAATTTCAGTTATTTTTATTAGGCAGCTTCATTGCTGAAAGACTGTGGGGTTTCACTTGGTCAATTCCATATGTCTGCAATAAAACTGCACTGCATTCATGATATCAAGAAGTTTCAACCAACCTTTCTCAAACCTTGTACCTTAAACCCACATCTTTCATATAATCAAGTTACATTATTTCCTTCAAATGTATTATCTGATTTTTACCTTTTACCCTATAACGGACTCTCCTCTAGTGAACTGACATCTACTATCACTTGATACTCCTTCTGGTCTCCAGCTTCAAGTACAGAAAGCCATATCTTAGTCTCCTCATTCCATGTAGGTATTTTAGATAATTAAATGTGTCTTGATTCCTGCTAATCAGCCATGTTGAAGCAGTATTTAGTCAATAGTGCATATTGTTCTACTGCAGGCAGACATTAATTTCACTACAATATAGACAAGTACAACTTCAGCGTCTACATCTCAGCCAGCTAGTCTAGTCTACCTGTAAGGGCAATGGAGAGCAGTAATCAATTTTAGTGGTAAACTATATAACCTATTTTATAAAATTCATTTATGATCAAACTAATTACTACTTTGACAGATCTGGTTTTTTCCTGTTTCCTACAAGGACAGCCTAGGATAACCTGCTCAGATTAATTTCAACAGGTGTTTAAATTTTAGTTACCAATTCAATCACTACTGAAATTAGCATTTTACCAGAAAAGTGTAAATGAACTATGAAACTCCACATTGGGCAAAAACCTAACACCCAGAGAGGAACATGCTATAACCGAGACATGTGCTGCCCTATGGAAATAAGGATTAGCAGTACTAAAGCTCTGCTGCATTTTTGTTAGGAATAGGTTAGCATCTAAACAAGAGGTAAATTCCCCATAAATTAGACATTTGCAGATTAGGCCTCGTTCAGACCACTGTCAAAAATAACACGACACCTCTCAATTTTTTGTGAATATACCAATAATGCAGTGCTTGCCCGAAAACGGAATGGACAGCCATTTTTATTACGTTTGAACCTGTATCAGCTGCATGCCACTACGCTATAAAAAATATAAACCATTTCAGGCTGAGTTCATCATTCCTCTCAAAGACAGGCCATTATGGTGCAAAGAATCCAATACTTATGCGGCCGGAGAAAAATATACAAGGACACTCTTTATACAGTGCACTCTTGAAGACAGTGCTGCAAATAAGGACATTAATGATCAATGGTCCAGGGATTTCTTAAGACACTGAAGAACCAATGGCTGATATGCACAAAAGGTATATTCATTATTTCACCTTTCAGAAAGATACTTTGCTTTAAGTGTCTTCAACTGCAGGTTGCAGAACCAGACTTTTATTTAATTTCTCCCTAGGTCTTGCACTCTTTTTCTGCATTTCAATATAAAGACATGATCTGCAAGAAACCCTTGGTCAGTGTGAAACAGGTCTGTATCCATCACTTTACTTATAAAGGAATATCTGTATTTAACTGAAAGGATGGATAAATGTCTAGAAACATGGTGGCAGGAAACACTGATACAGTGCCTTCAAGAAACTGGAAGAACTCTGTATAAACTTTTTCAGATCCTAGAAAATTTAAAAGGCAACTATTTACCTACCTTTCTCATGGTAATCTTCACTTTGAATCTAATAAACATAATGTTGACATCCAAAAGTAACTATCACAGAAAAATAGTAGCATATAAATCTAAAATTCTGAGTCCCACGCTTACCGGCAAAACCTTTTTATCTACTTATTTACTCTTCATATTAAGTTTAAGCAAATCACTTGGGGATTTTCTCCTTTAGCACTTACATTCTCTTGAAAAAGTTCAGGGTGCATTCCTCGTACAAAATGCAGAGCAAACATTAGCTGATCTGCCTGAAATAAAATCAGTGAAAATGTATTTATACATTCATCAAAAGTCACCTTTCTGCTTTTTTTTTATAAGTAACAACATTTCATTAATAAAATACCTCTAATTCCATAGCAATGACTTCATGACATATATCCTAAATCACCCCAATAATGTTCAAAATTGCTACATACCTCTGCAACACAAACACTAACCCCAGCCCTGTATCTAAGTGCATCTAAATTCAAGTGAAAAAGAAAAAACAGGTACTTGCAATAAAGCAAACATACTAAATAGAATCCATTATTTTTTAAACTGTGCATAGGAAATGCTTGAAATCTTCTTACAGCCAATTTTTGAAACAGAATTTTGGGGGGGGGGGGGGGGAAGACAACTGTAACCTCCTTGCTTTTTCCTAGGTCTGTTGCATCACCTGAATTTCAAACAGTCTCTAAGCACTGGAGCAATAAACCAGGAATAAGGATTTAATGGAGCCATGTACTAAGGCATGCAAACATTCAAGACAATATTTTTTTAAAAGAATATTAGCTTGTTAAAACTGGGATTTGCATATTATAGATGCATTTTACCAAAGCTGTGCTGGAAAGCACAGATTACTAATGAAGTCAATGTCAAAAACTGGAAGCTGGTACTCTAGAAAACCAGGATCACTCAGAAACCTAGACTGAGGCCTCCAATTTTCAAAGTCTGGCTGGAATCTGGAAGATTCATTTTACTGTACAATAGAAGATAAGCACATATTTTCTCTCATATAAAATTTTAAGTAAGCATAAGGAAGGTAGTACCTCTTCTTTTGCTTTCAAAAAAGTGAAACAACTAAATAGCATAAAGCAGAGGTGAAAAGGAAGACTAAGAAAAATCAGTAATGTACGGGATTGGATTAAATCTGCAAAGCACAGGCATCTCAGCTACCTGATAAACACAACACACCTGCACTTCTGTAAATATCAATTCTATTCTTGACAATGTTGTTTGAATTTCCCATGGTGTATTTCCCACATACATCCTTATGTATACCTCAAAATGACAGCCTGATTGTCCTTAGCGTCAGAGAATTACCAGATCTGAGGAATATTAAATTACCAAGAATATTACTGAAAAATTAATTGCATGGGACTTCTCAGAGGAGACAGGACCAAATATGAGGAAGCATACTCTAGGAAATACTATGCACACGTTATAAGTTATAAGATGAACAGTTTGACTAATAATTGGCTTTCTTATCTGAATATATATTATATTTTTAAGGTCAAATTCCATGAGGGCCAAATTACTTTTTTTTATTATTACTGCTTTCTCAAACAGATGCCTTTTTACAAGCCTGACACATCAGCCAAGAAACAGATACAAGAACAAAAACATGGAGTATGGGTGTTCAAGACGTTCATCATCTTTGGGAAGTTTGCTCATGTGCAGTAAAAATAACAATTGCATCTGCATGTGTATTTTGATTAATACAGATGTATTATTTAATAGTTTACCTCGTTGATTAGGTTCCAGAATTATGACTGACTGACTAAAGGGACATATGTGACTTAGAGATCATACCCTTATTAGTTGTAATCGCCCTTGGAATGACAAACCTTGGAAACTACCAAGAAGTTAAATATAACTTGATTCATATGAGCCACAGCTGCTTTACACTGGATTTGGGTAACTGCAGAAATGCATGATGACAGCCACAACAAACTCTTGGCATAATTTGTATCTCTATGGATACCAATATATAAAGTTGTTGCTTGCTGCTTTAAACAGTTCTGTTTTATTAATACTTTCAATTACAAAACCGTATGGTACAAAGTATCCCCAAGGATACAATTAAAAAAAATAAAAGGACATCATATTTTATTTTTGCATGCATTTACTATTGATTTTGTTACAGGGGTAGGACTCGAGGGCAACAGGCCCCAACCAGGAATCAGGGTCAAACCATGCAAAGCACTAAAGTCCTCTTTGTATCGATAAATAAAATACATCCATGAACATCATATGACACTGAGAACAATTCCACAACATTCAATTCTTCCATCCTCTCAGACAAGGTCTGCAAGCAAATCCAAATGCAAACTGCTCCCTGGATGATTTGGTATCCAAAACTCAAAAGGGAATTGTTTGGAAGAATGCTAATTGGCCCAAGCCAAATCTATGACAGCAACGATCTTGACAAATTAAAGAGTACAGGTGGGCCATTTCCAGTGCTTAGGAAATTTATTGGCACCACTCCACTTACTAGCATACATGAAGTCTATGTACACACAAACATAAATATAAACCACAGATAGACAAAACCATCCTTCCTAATTCTAACATGTTTAAAAAGGCATAAACTTGTATCAGCTATACCACTTATGAAGGCACTAATAAAGCCTCAATGTCACAGCAATCTTTAAAATTTACCAGATGGACCATTAGTCTGAAGCTGCACAGTAACACCTTTCAGTATATTCCAAACTCCAATCTGATAATTCACAGTGAAAATCTTTCCTACTAGAAATTTCTCCTCTGTGCCTTGCTTTTGAAATTTTTAATCTTTTCTGATACATAAAAATAGCTGCCTTCCAATATTCAAAAGATGCGAAGACTTATTAGAAGGCTTCACATACTCATGACTTCAAACACAGACATTAAATTATTATAAGAATATTTCATGAAAATCCACTTGGAATTCAATAAACCAAAATCCTTAGAAATATCTGCTACCTCTGCATCCTCAATATAGTGTTGCTAGACTGGGGGGAGAGGGGAGGAAGTGTTGTAAAATATTCCAAGATCTCTCCATTCCGACTGATCAAACTCCAGACATGCATGATTTGTACTACTGCTCAAATCATCTATGCCAACCTACTATGCATTCTTCAGCTGGGTACTGTGAGACAAACACCTCCTGTTATGACAGTTTCATGTGAAAGTAAAAACTAAAATTGAATGTGAAAGGCATATCTGTTCTAGGTTTCCACCAAGAAAGCAAGAAGAGAAAAGCCACCTGATTCAAATACAAAGCAAACAAAAAATACATTAAGAACATTATATGGAGGAACAGGGGAACAGATAGAAACAAAGAAGCTAGCAGGTAGAGATTTGGGGCAGGATGTGAAAAGAGAAAAAAGAATATTACAATGGGTGTGTGTGTGTGTTTGCTTTTAAAAACAAAACCAAATAATATAAACCACCATATAAAACCTTATCATGACAGCTAGGTCAAACACTCATACCTAGGAATGCTAGAAATAAGAGTGAACAGAATAAGAGTGCTCAGAAGACTGCAAAGCCTGGGACTGGCCATGAGGCCAGAAAGAGGCAGAGATGAGGAGCCAGAGTTAAAGCAGAAACAGGACTAGACTGAGAATAACTTTGTCCATCAGAAAAATGATCTGTGGAGAAATGTGCATAATCAATCTTAATTCTGTCATATCCTAATTTTCAGTCCTCCTCATTTTGCAAGTTAAATATTGCAAGTATAAATTTTTGCATGTATTATATATGTACTGCCACAATACCACTTACTTGAAGTAGATCAAGTGTTGGTTGCTGAAAGAATACTTTCAAACCCAGTGAACATAAAAGCCAGAATAAATACAATCTTACCTTAAACAAACAACGACAAACATATTCATACACTGTATGTTTCAATGAGCAAATAAACGACTTGATTCTTTCTTCAGTATTACTTGAATCCTATAAAGAAAATTTGGATTTCAAAAATTCATGTGGAAGTAAAAATCTTTTTATGTACCTTGTGAATTTCAGCAGAATGACAGAAATAATCTGGACTCTATGTGTCACATACTAGTTCTAAAAACACATAAAACTTGGCTGCAGCTATCAATGGGTAGATGATAAAATGAGAAGTTCATGCTGAAACATTAAGACATGAATATTTTGGCCTTGAATATTTTGACAGTGAACATTATAAAACATTATATATCAGGTAAATATGTTAAGAATGACAGAACAGTTTCTTTTAACATTAATATCCTTGAAATCTCATAGGAAGGAAGAAAGCAAAGAAGGCAAAATCAGAAGCTGAGCATGAAATAGGTAACATAATAGGCAGGAAGAAAAGAAATTATGAAAGAGTGTGAACGTAAGAACAAGAAGTTAGAAGCTCATGTTATGGAAAAGAAGTAATATGTACAGAACTTTAAAAGAGGGCAAGTTCGCATACTCAAAACCATTTCTGGTAATGATTGGAGCTGAAGAGAAGTTGTAAGGACAGATGCCAGAATAAAGAGGAATCCAAAAGCAACATGATGAAAGGCTGGTGAATGCCTTTTTAAGGTGGAAACAAAAGAGAAATAAGATAAATTTTGGAGATGCTGAATAAAAAGAAAATGCATCGTTACTCAGTGTGGGCTTTTAGATCTGAAGAGCCAGGTGACAAGGGATAAATCCATAATTCTATGCTTCAGTAACAAAATTATATCACCATTAGAATACAGAAAAGTAAAAATTACATTTTCAACAAGACAGTCTGCATGTACGCTTACAAACTGTATAAAAGTAGACAACGTGTTGATCTTCCTTTAGGAAACTGAACCATGTAGAAATATAGGTCTTTTCTTATTCTATCCCTTGTTGATACAATTAAGAGTTATTTGCAGATCAAATCATTAATGTATTTAAATAAAGCCTTCAGTAAAGTTATAATCAACCCTGGTTTTCATAATTCACCTTAGACAAAGAGCAAGCCTGAAATTACAAATAAGAGGGTTGTGTTTTTTTCAGATGGCACGGCAATTTCACAATTCATATGTAACGTAAGATCATTAAAAATTCCCTGTGTCTGTATTCTGAATATCTAAAGTACAACAGCTCAGCATCACTACTTGTTATACATTTTATCATCACTGATTGTACATTATTTTCTAAAAATCTCCAGAGCAACTAAAAAATTCTAAGGATGAAAGCAGATTGATTCTTCCGCAGCATTAACAGCTTCAGGAAAAGAGAAAATACCTGTTCGCTTTGCAGAGCCCTTTGGAAAAGCCGCAGGAAAGATGCCAAACTAAAACGGTACATATTATTAATTTTGGACAAGTCAGAGATAATAAAGTACATCTTGCTAGCACTCTTAGCTAAGGGGAGGTAAGCATCCCTCTCCTGTGGATAAAAAAAAATATATATTAAAAAAACAGTACATTACTGCCATCTACTGATTATTGCACAAACATTTATTCAACCCTTTTAAAAAACATTTGGATGAGCTCCCACTGCTTTAGAAAACTGAATCCTTCCCCAGTCTTCAAATTGAGGGGCATGCACTCAAGACTTCAACACTATTTTTAGTTTTCAAAATTGGAAGAAACCATTTTTAGTAATTTTTTTCTTAAAATTTATGAAGAACATTTTGGGAATTAAACCCTAGGGCACTGAGGTCTCTTCGCACCGCAGAACACATCCCAAAATTCAGTAGAACATTTTAAATTAAACAAATAAGAACACAGAGATAAAGCTCTGTAACGTGTTACAAAAACAGTATGCCAGATGAATAGCATCACCAACGACCTAAATTTTTGCAAACACAAGGGATATATTAAGTAAGAACATCATACAAGCCATACTGTTTGCAACCAGAGATAGCAAAAATAAAGGCAAAACCCATTACTTGCCAATAAGTCCTTGGGGAAAATTGCACTAATTCAAACTGGTAGAATTAGAACTGTGTAGCTATAAAGCATGTGTAAAACAAATTAATTTTATTACTGAAAATACTTTCTGTACTTGCATATCCCAAATATCTTTTACTCAAAAAAAATTATTTAGTGTGTTACCAATCTTACACTCCTTTGGATGTATATAACCTCTCTATATAGAGAAATTGCCTTTTAGTAGGGAAAAAAACAGCAATAAAAGATGAAGATATTATCCTACCTTATCAAGGAAACTCTGAAGTTTGTGAGATTCAGCAAGCGATTCTTGGATCAGTGCACTACTTGCTTTAGTCTGATTCAAAGATTCAATCAGATCCTTATTTTCTAGAATATTGCCTTGTGATGTTGCAAGCGTCTGTTAAAAAAAAGTAATCTATGTTAGATTGAAAAAACCCAAACATGTAAATAACCATTTGGAAGTTTTGGAAGTTGTCCTTCTTTCTGACCTGTATGTATTTCTGAAACACTGAATGCATTAAGAGTACTCGAAAGCAGGTGGTTACTCCGAAAACTGGGATGTTCCTTTAAAGAAGCATACAAACCCAAGCACAAACTCCAAAAATGCAGACTGCCAGGTTCTGAAACTTATTGTCAGAAAGCTTTTGACAATGATTTCTATGACCAGAGTCTTACACACTAACATCCCTGTGATAAATATAAATTAGGTTAATTTTTTCTTCTATTTAACTACCAATTTAAAATGAAATTGGTCACTTGTAATGAATTCCTGTACCCAGTAATTCATAAATTCATTTTCCTTCAAAAACATCCCAATATTCCCTACAGAATTCAGTTCTTATTTAAAAGTGAGATGAATATTCACAATTGCAACAATTTCAGTTTTGTAATTAGAGATCCCTTTAAAATCTCTGAGATCACCCCACATTTTCCCTGAGTTCTACTATGCAAACAATGTCACTTCTAATAAGAAGTGAGAAAAGCTTGAATGATTATTTAAGGGGGTTTACTAACCTTCAATAAATACACTTCAATACAATTTTTTAGTCAAACACCACAAAATTGGCTTCTTATCAGTTAAGTCAGTTCCGAACAAATACCTGTAGGACAGCGTTTCAGGATATTTGGAGGCAAAGGTTCACCAGTTGGAATAGTAGAATATACTTAGATCTCTAGTTGAAAAGAGTTTAGGACAAGGACAAGATCACCTGTTTTTTCAAGGAGTCCCATTTTGCTATGAGGAATCATAGTGTGAGCTATGAGATAGCCACAGCATGTATGTCTTTACTCCAAGGCTTTCGGAAGAAAATCAGTACATACTTCAGATGGAATGCTAACGTTGCTTTAGGATCGACTTGAATTTAGCTAGACCACCTCCGGCAGTGACAACTTTGTTGACAAAGTCCATGTAGCACCTGTCAGTTTCCACTGAGCTTTAGGTTTCTTCAGGTCAAAGTAGATTCTGATTTCAGTGCTAACAAGACCAAAGTTTAAACCAACCTTGGTGTTAATACTTGGCCACTTTGTTGCAGGTATCTTCGTCATCAATTACTTGAAATTTTTTACTTGACAATTCAGATTGGACAGATGTGAAAGATTTTGGAGTTCCAAGATCACACAAAAAGTCTGTTCTAAATAGTGGATATTTTTGTGTTGCATTTCTGAAGTCTGAGCTTTTGGTAGACATTAAGATGCTAAACAATGATCAACTTTGAATATTTTTGCAGTTTTTTTAGAAAACAAGTTTCCCTCTGTCTGTCAGAGAAATCTGCACCATCACAGTTTTATAAAAGGTTTGAGCTTAGCATTCAAGATTTAATAGGGACAGTAAACATGGAAATGCAAATCACAATAATTATGTGCAAAATTCTAAAATTCAGCTATTAATGGCCAGATAATAAAGTTCAGTTTATTACTTTTTGAGGAATCTGTAAAAACTATTAATTTCTGCTCAAGTCCATTGTGCTGGATACTGCAAAGTTCTATGTCTCAGCTATGAACTGAGGGTTTTGAGGCAGCAGGTCAGTCCTCTTCCTTGGAAGCTACCTTTACTTACAGGTGTACAACTGTTTCTGAGCATGATTACTTTCATTAAAAGGTGAACTGAAAATTGAGTATATCAATTTTAAATATGAGAAAGGAAAATTTTAATTATGAAGACTATTACAGTTCATTCTTAATAAGAAACAACTGAGGAAGTTTTAAATGTCTCTCTCAACAAATCTTTCCATTTTCTACTGAGAATTTTTCTCTCTTTTTTTTTCCTTTCACAACACAGAATCATTTCTCAACTTGAGAAAGTATCATTTGACATGAGTCACAAGCTTAGAACTGTGGCTTTCTTTAAAACTATTTGAAAAAGAAATAGTATAATTTAAACAAAGTTTTCTCTTTTTTTAATGGATTAAAATTAATGAAATTTCTAATCAATCTAAACCAGTCTATATCTAGCCAACAATTCATACACTTAACTTTGATAATGCTTAATCTATTGAAATACTACCATTTCATGACAGATGTACATTATTTATCTACTTTACTCTCCCAACAGCCCCCAGGCAAAAAATGCTTTTATTCTCAAATCAAAAATTCTGAGGGCTCATTCCAACACTTTCACCATCTTCGTTCAAATACCTAACAATATGAATGTTATCTTATAGATAAATATAAAACAGTTAAGTTTATTTCACCTCCAAAAGAGACTCCTCAAGCTTAGCTAACTGTATCTTCTTCTCTTCTTCTTGTCGTAACAGTTTTGTCTTCTGCTCTTCCAAATCAGGCTTTTCATGCTGAATTGTTAAAGCCAAAAGCTAAAAAGAAAGAAGATTATTCAACAGGATAAAAAAATACTCTAATATTTCATAATATATATCCACTATTTATATAGCATAATATATATTCATTAATAATACTTTTTTTCAAGTAGATTTCTGAGGGTTTACTCAATTGCACCACACATCCAAGAGCTTTAAATCTATGTAGACATCCAGGATATCCTGCAGTGGCAAGTATAACTCAGGAACCACTGTGAACCATGCCCTTGTGTATAACAACAGATGCAAGCCAGGGGAGACATTTAAGGCCATCCCAAAAGGCACTGGATCACTTTATTAAGGACAGTGATTCATACCCTTTTTATGCTGAGACCTAAACCTTTGCACCTCAATCTGAATCACATCTGTATTTAAATGATTGGCAGTCTGCATTAGTGTATATATTGTTATCAGATATTAAAAAAAGTAGGTGATAAAAAGCACAAACTGGCAAGAATGGCAGCAAATTTCTTTCCAGCAAACCTACAAAAAGTCAAACCCCCCTCCCATCAACAAAGAGAGGAAACAAAAAACCAAAACTATTTTTTCTGTATTTCCACTTAAAGAAGGAGTAATTCACTTGGTTACATTGTATGATGTATGATGTCAATTCCCTATCTCCAGTGGAGAGAGGAAATCCATATAGTTATTGTGCATTTTGCATTATATCTTACTTATCAACAACTTATTTACATCCCATTCTAAGCCTCTTATTTGTTTGGAAAAACTTCTTTCATACCAAATAAAGAGGGTTTTTTCTTCCCTTAATTTATCTCTTTTTTTTTTTTCCTCTCTTCCATCTGCACCCTATATTTTGATCATAGAAAAAAACTCAAAAGCTGCTAGCATTTTGGGGGAAGTAAAATATACAGCTTTTTGGTTTCCTTATTTTTTTCCTGTACACAAAGTATCTCGATGCTAGGATTACTCTCTAACTAGAACAATAACAAAAATGTTTCCACTATACCATAAAGGCATCTTGAACATAAAACAGAAGCTTATCAATTAATCTGATGCAAATGAATTCAGTAAGACAGTTTCCATTTTCTCTATTGGACTCACTACTTGGTTTCAAACTGCATAAAACCAAGATTTTAAAATTTAAATTTAGTTTCAGCATCAATTTTACCATTTATATTTGTGTGCTAGAAAATATCTCTGTGACCATTAATGCAAACTGGGCTTCTTCCAGAAGCTGAATGTAGCTATGAATGTCTGTTATACATACATTGGTTTTATTCTAAATGCCTACCTGTCCTCTTAACCCACTTGCTGTTGTGGTAAAGTTTACTTCTGTAACAATAGAAGAAGCATCAGGTGGAATGAAGGGATCCGGGTTCCTTGTTGATAGAAAAAGACGGAACTCTTCATTATAATCTATCATTTTTTCACCTATTTGTATAGCATAACGGGGTCCTGTAAATAATAAATAGACATTATATTTACTCTGATTAGAACGTTGTAGAATTATCTGAAAATAATGGTATTTGCATAATACTTTATGACCAACAGATTCAAATATATTTTATCAAAGTTATTTACAATTTTTTAGAAGGAAAAATAAATTTTAACAAATTTAAGGAAGATAACCTATCCTGCATTGTTAGACCAAAAAAAAGCAATAGCATAGCACCAGCATAAGAAAGTTACATAGTGAGAATATTTATTATAACAGGGTAGTTTAATTATCCTTACCCAGTACAAAAAGCATAAATGGGAAAAGAATACACTTGAAGTAAAAGTAAATACTAATGAAACTTTGAAATCTTCAATCAATAAATAGGAGAGCAAACACCACAGAAGATGCACTGGAGAATTTCCCTTTTTGTGTAAGAATCCCATCATAATTTAAACATACTAATTCACATTTCCACATAGGTATACCATTCTACTGAAACACACTAGTAATTAGTGGCTAACTAAGATGGCTCAACGTTTTCTGAATGTGATCCAAAGCCATTAGATTTCATCTCTGGATCTCTTACATTTATTTGCAAACAGTTGATGTTGCTGTATAATCATTGCTACTTTCTATGATAATTGTTACAGAGAAAGTCTATGAAATGAAAGATGCTGGAATATCTAGTCATTAGATTGAAAGTAAAAAATCCATTAAGAAATACCCCATCAATTTGTCTTATTATAAATACATTTAATTTAATAACAGTATGAAAGAAACAATAATTAAAGTTCTGCTGTCATGTTTTCAATCTCTGTTTATATTCCAATTAATCTGACATTTCTCAATGTGCCTTTCACAGAATGAAACTGAATGTATGGCCTATCACCACTATCCTTCCGACACAGGTTTCCATTCTAGGAGGGTCAGAAAATAGACTCAGTCAATCACATGACTAGAGCAAGATTTTGCCTCCTGATGCTAAAAAAAAAAGGAAGAACAGAATTGTATGATGAAGAGTTTCAAAGTGAAAATACCCTTTCCACAGAAATTTCTGAGGTGACATAGTTAGATGCTTCTCTATTTTTAGCACTAGAAGCAGATCAGAAATGCTCGAAGTATAAATCTCTTGCTAAAACACTGGTAGAGATGAAAATCACATAACAATTTTGCTTCTGTGCCAAGGATCAGAATAAATTTTAGGCTTATGCTGTAAAAACATCAAACAGAAAATGGAAGCTGTACAAAGACAAATTTATTGCAGTATATATATTCACATTTTTCTTAACGTTTCATTCCAAGTAATGAAAAGACGTACAGCCATTGCAAGCAAAGTAATGCAGACAGGCCCCAACCTTAATGTTTTGACAAAGAGGTGTGCGTGCTTGCTTATGAAGTGACTGAAAGGACTCAAATAGTGGTTCTCCCTTTTCAAAAAGCAGCTCCCTAGTTTGGACTTGCACAAACCTAGCATTAACATAGCTCATTAACATGCAAAAGAGAATTCCTGAGTGTTATGAGCAGTTTCTCTGAACAAACTGGTATATTTTAATTTGTCTACTTTCTCCACAGTTATGCAGACATATTCATGTCTTAATCTGATTCCTTGAGTAAAATCAGTTAAGATGCCTGAATACCATATCTCTGCTTTCCAAAGTTCAGCAGAAGCTAGTGAAAACAAAAAAGTTGTTAAGAGGTTCTACCTAGACTTTGGCAGACCCCTGAAGTCACCACTTTGGTGGTGCTCTCAACTTTTACTGAAGATAAAAAAGCAAGTGCATCTGTAATGGAAGAATGATTTAAGCTAACATTTTCTTTTCACTAAACAGACCTTTACGATATAGGAGATAAATGTATAGAAGAACTCTACAACATTTGCATTTATTTTCACCATGTATTTACATTTAAAGAATTACTGCTACCTCACCGACTACTAGATCTCAATATTAGATCAAATGACAACAAAAGGAGTCTTGAGCTGTTTTCAGTGCCCAAAGTTCATACTGCGAATTACATGAACAGGCTGTGGTACATGCTGAGGGATTAAAACTTGAGGCAGAAATATAATTACTAAGGATAATGTAAATATACTTTAATAACTTAGAAAGTATTTACAACATACATTGTTATATTTTTTTTAATCCACTCGGTTCTTTTGATATAATTTCAAAATACGCAACACAATTCAACATAATATGTGCTGAGATACTCATATAATTACTATTTACCCTTGGCAAACTTTCAACATATCACTCTTTTTAAAGCAACTAAATCCAAAGCAGTTACAAATAGTTATATAGAGTATATTATCTCTCCAAAGCAGAGATAGTGTAAAATGTTTCTTTTTTTTCTCTCCTTTCATTGCATCAGTTAGGGAGACTCACTGAATTCCACCATTTTGCTGATGTCTATGCCCCCTCCATCCAAAGTCACACCAGGGACAGACCTGTGTGCCTTCTGTAGTTTCAGACAAATAAAAGAGAAACAGCAACACCACTGTTCTAAAAGTGATTTCTAACTGCACAACTAGTTGTATAATTTCTGGTCTGTTTAAGGTCCAAGTTCCTAAGTAAAACTATGCGTTTAATATTACCACTAGAAATTAATTTAACATTTAAATTGTGAAGAGTTGATAAAAACACTTTATTCTAATTCCATATTTTTTAAAAATTAAATACTTTTCAATATTTTCCCACTTACTAAACAGGAACGTATCTCCAATGTATTGCATGCACTGAAGTGTTAGCAGCAGGTTAAAGAGGAAAAATATACACAATAGCCATGTATTCAGAAAAATCAAGTTTTATGTGATTTATATATAAATCTAACCTACAAAAGTTTTGAGCAAGTGTTTGTAAGGATCTTGGTCATTTACCTTGAGCAACAAGATCTTTTCTCAGCAAAGGGTAAAGTACAGGCTCCACTCCATCCATTTCCTGTATAATAAGTGTTTTCCCAAATCTCACTGCCAGCTCAAGAGCTGTTAAGAAGTTGGTGTCCTGGGCAAATAAAACCAAAATCCTTTGATTCGTGTTTTTTTGACGTATTAACACTTTGTAATGAACATGAAGGCACTATCCCAGAAGTCTAAATCTAAAAATCGGTAGTATGGCTGAAAAATTCCATTACAAGCATCATATGATATTTCAGAGTTTAGCCACAAGTGTTTAAGTTTGATCTATTCAGCTACTGACAAACAGGCAACTTATTTAATACACCTAGTCCCCCAAGTGCTGCACCAGAAGAAAGCAGATCTACCATAGGTTTTGTGTCATGTCTGTCAGGTGTACTTGGAAGTCTTGGCATCAGGAAATCTCAACATAACACATATCAAATGTTAGTAGGTAGCTATGTCTCAAAACTGAATGAAGATCTAAGGTCAGAATTCACATTCATATTAAGATAACTAAATACAGTCTTTCACGTGTAGATGTCTAAACATGCACACCGTGTTTAAGATTCCGTTACAGTCAACGGAGATACTAGACAATGCAAACAGAGCCTAAAAGTTAATCAAGGCAATCCGCTAGCAGGGAAAGCATTCAATCGCCCAAAGATATGTATCTAGTGGCACAGAGAGTATCTAAAAGGCCTGCGCAGAGCTAGCAGGGATCTGTGAAAGACCTACATTCTGTTGAAGCCATATCTTGAAGCCAGGTGGAGTTCCATAAAGGACTTCTGAATGGCACTAGATGCCTGCCTATGTGTGTCTGCCACTGAGCCACACCTCACTACCCATGTAAACAGTGACGCGTAGCAGTTAATCTTAGATACCTTAATCTCAAACTGAAATCCAACTTCCAATGTAGATAATACAACACAAAAATCACAGGGAAGAAGTGTATAGATACCCCCTGAAATCCAGTGAACTGCAACCAAAAATACAAAAGACCTCTCTGTTTACAAATCTTTTACTACTTCCCTCTCAGTAGGAAATACTGATATTCTTGGAGAGGGCAGCATGAAGAGGCAAAATGTACAAGTAACACCAGATGTTTACTCTCCAACGTTAAATACTCTGATCTCCTCCCTGAGTAAACAAACTTTCAGTACCATTTAAGAAGCATTGTAACCTAGAACTATGTAAGAAATTATATATATCATGTAATATCACCCAATTTTGGTGAGTGCTATTATACCCCTTTAAAAATTGCTCTCTAAATTCTAGAACACAGTGAGCTCAGGCAGAGCAGATTTCTAAGACCAAGAGTAAATACTGCACCTGTTGGTTAATAACTTCCAAACGTGAGTCCTTCAAATGTGTCTTCAACCACTCAGTAGCCCGGAAAGAAGGGTCTATCAAAAATGGGCAAACTTTACTCTAGGGGAAAAAGATAATTTTTAATATTATTTACTGAAATCTGTCTTGTTAAAGAATAAAGTCCTTTTTTATCTCCCCAAACTAATGGTATAGTAATTTTAAAATATTTTTCATTAACAAACTCTTTAAAGAAAAAATAAGAGCCTAAGAACAAAATGACAAAAAACCCAAACAACCAGTAGAAAGAATTTTCTTCAGTTTTACTTCTTCAGTTTTTTTAAATAAAAGAAGAAAAAACCCAAACAACTAAACCTAAGATTCTCAGATGTTTATCCTGCTAAAGTTAGGCAGTTCTTCACCTTCTCTTAAAAACAGGACTCTCTATTCAGTAACACACAGCTTTTTGTTATTCATAACTGCTTTGAAACTTAGAAGAGGTATTTATTATTTTTCCTTTTTCTTCCTGTAGTGGGCAAAGGAACAGCACTTCTGGTTTTTGACCTCAGTGCATTTTAGAAAGAGTAGTGAATGTAAGTATTTTGCCAGCATAAAGATACAAGTATTGTTTTACTTATAATGGCAAACAAATATAGATCTCAAACTTGCAAACACTACAATGTAGAATATTTTGGTGATATTGCCTAGTAACATGTATACTGACGAGACAGTAGGTTTTCATTTTAATAAAACCTTTATTAATGTGTGGTTCCCATATTGGTACTATGCAAAGCTTTACTATTTTATTATATAAGATACGTTATGCTATACATATTGCTTTCCAAACGCTGAGATTTTAACCATCAATATACTAATTATGTCAGTGCTCAGAACTTACGCAATGGTCACAACAAAGAGTGACCACAGAGATAACAGTAAGTGAGGCAAGTGAAAAGAGACCTATTCACAGTTGACATGTGCATTTAAGATTTCACAGAATCACAGAATGGTTGAGATTCGAAGGGAACTCTGGAGGTCATCTTGCCAACACCCCCACTTGAGCAGGGCCACTATAGCCAATGGCCCAGGACCATGTCCAGATGGCTTTTGAGTATCTCCAGGGATCGAGACTGCACCACTTCCATGGGCAAACTATGCCAGCGTTCAGTCATACTTGCTGCAAACAAGTGCTTCCCGATGTTCAGACGGAGCCTCCTGTGTGTCAGTTTGTGCCTCTTGCCTCTGGCTCTGTCACTAGGTACCAGTGAAAACAGCCTGGCTCCGCTGCCTTTGCACCCTCCATTCAGGTACAGAAATTGAGAAGCTCCCCCTGAGCCTTCTCTTCTCCAAGCTGCACAATCCCAGCTCTTCCAGCCCTTCCTCACAGGAGAGATGCTCCACTGCCTTCATCGTATTTGTGTCCCTTCATTGGACTGTCTCCAGTACATCTATGTCTCCCTTGGGCTGAGGAGCCCAGAGCTGGACACAATTCTCCAGGTGTGGCCTTACCAGTGTTGAGTAGAGGGAGGGGAAGAGTCAGCTCCCTTCACCTGCTACCAATACTTTGCCTAATGCAGCCCAGGATAGCATTGGCCTTCTACTCAGCAAGGGCCCATCACCAGCTCAGGTACAATCTGCTGTCCACTAGGACTCCCAGGTCCTCTTCTGCAAAGCTGCTTTGCAGCTGGGTGGCCCCCAGCATACATTGGTACATGGGGTTATTCTTCCCCAGGAGCAGAACTTTGCAATCCCCCTTGTTGAACTTCATGAGATTACTGTCATCCCATTTCTCCAGCCTGTCAAGAACCCTCTGGGAGACAGCTTGACCCTCTGGTGTTATCAGCCACTCTTCCCAATTTTGTGTCATCAGCAAACTTGCTGTGAGTTTAAATGTGTATTTTCAGCAATCCTCCGGTTCAGTCTGATAGAATCTAAAAAAACCCCAAACCCTGAAACTGTTCTGAGTCCTACTATTCAAGACTGACTGACTACACAGATCTCAAACTGAACAACAGGGAAACACAGACAATATCCAAGAATCAAAAGCTGATGAGCACAAAAGCTTGAGAACTGTACTGTAGATGACATTGGTAAAATACCATGTCAAATTCCAGTTTTAAAAGGATGTGGGGAAAAAAAACTGTGTACAAAGAAAATCATTTGAGCAGAGGGAGGGCTTGAAAAAGCTCTTCATACACAGTAAGATTGTTAAGAGCTCAATCTATTCAACTAAGGAAAGAGATGAAAATAAGATTTGATTATAGCATGTAAGTAGCTTTAAGTGTACAAGTTCATATTTATTGGAGAGCTTTCCAATCAAACTGAGAAAGGAATAACTAGATCTAGTATAAAGATGATAAATTTTAATTGGAGAAATGGCTGTAAATCATTTGACAGAAACATCAATCATCAAAGCAAACTACCTGTGGCAAAAGCAAATTCTCCTCATGGCATTACATCTTTACTTTCTAGCAGATCTAGTAACTACCTACATTATAACTACAATATTATGTACATAACTGTGCAGTTGTGTATGTATATTTATTATATGTTATATATCTTTATATAATTATATGATAGAACTGAATCATGATTTTAAGCATAGTATTATCATTCTTTTCCCAAATATTAGTAGCTACTGGCCTTAAGTGAATGGCATTTTGTATCCTATATGACAGAGCTAACCTGATGAAATTCGAACGTTTAAAATCTAGATGTTTTGAAAGGTATCTGTATATAGACTTTTCTTTTTACTGACAAAAAAAGTATTAGAAATGATAAGTCAAAATGAACATAGATGGGACATCATCTTCCACTGATTATACTGGTGTTAATGATGATTCACACTTCTAGCCTCAATAGACTGACATCAGGTTTTGTCTGTTTGACGTCTGGAAGAAAACTTTAAAGCAAAAAAAGAAAACATGTATTTTGTTTAACTGCTTTTTTCCTTTTGCTACAGAATACCCAGAGTTACATAAGTATTTTTTTCTCTGTGTGTGTTCTGTGCTGCTAATAAAATAACACAAATGAAATAGTTCAAAATTCCAGAAAGATGCTATATTACTGAAATCTGTAGAAGTTTAAATACTTCCAAGACAAGACAAAACCCCCAAAATTTACCTGCAAGATGACAAGAGCATTTTCGATTGAAAGATCATCTGAAGGTAAACCTTCACTTTTCCAGACTAACTCCTCACTTTCTGTACACAGGAACCGATGCAAATCGAACTCTGATAAACGAAAGGGAGTAAGTTCGTGCTAGTATTTATAGTCTTCATAATTTTTATGGACTTACCACCCTATACACAGTGCAAATCTATAGATTTCCCTGAAATTTATTATTTTATTGCTTAAACTTATTACTATTAACTAGCTGATGTTATAAAAATATTTAATGGCGTTATTAGCATACTTAAATAAAAATCATTACTGAAAAAGCAGACCAATTCAGAATGCATTGGCAAATTTACAACAGTTAATGTGAATACATTCATTCATGTAAACTGTTCTTTTTTAAACAAGGACTATGGAGCTAAATCATAAAAATTTAGAAGTATTTATAATCTTAATAATTAATAGAATAATCCCAAGAAATAGTCTGTCTGTACATGCAAATATTTCTTGAGTATGAAAATGTTGCTACTTTTCATTTGGGAACACCAAGACAATTGAGACTGTTCACTGGAATTCACTGGCATTTTTCATTTCCTCAATCAGGCTGAATTACTTACACACAAACACACACACACAAAATTACTTTCAAGGCCTGCTGATTTGGTCCATTCATCCAAGCTGGTTTTCCTCTGATCCTCAGGAGCAGCAGAAAGATAGGTAATAAATGCAGCTGCTAACTGAGCCCTTTTAGGTAACGTAGCCAGTTCATCTGTTATCTCCGACACCTTCAAAAAAAAAAAAAAGTGTATTGCACAGAAAAACTATGTTAATATTTTGCATCAGTTACTAAAAAGTCAGAATTAAATTTGCCTGTTGTTAAAACTACAGTTGGGACAGTCTCTCTTTTGCATTTTGGGTATCTATACCTAGCTAACCCACAGCAACACACATGAAAATATAGGAGAAGTTCTTTCTATCTCTGGGCTAGAGCATGGACAGATGTTTCTGAGAATTTAGCCACTAAAATCTATGAATTTGACTAACAGTTCACCTTGTTACTTATAAGTAGCTGGATATATAGTATTTATAGTAAGAAAAATAAGAAATACATGACCCTAGTCACATTCAGCTAGTGAGCAACACTTACAATATGCATACATATACCAAATACTACATGTACCTATTACACTTAAAAATGTGATTCACTACACACATGATAAAATACATAGATCATACATCTTCAAATAATTTATCTGAACTACATCATCTCTGCTTTGAAATGTTCTGGTGTTTTGGAGAAAATATCTCTGTTTAAAAGTATTGTCAGTTTTTTACTTTAATCAAACTGACATTACCAAAAAACCCCCAACTTTTTATTACTTCCTCCTTAATTTAAAGAGAGAGGAATACTTCTTTTTCACTGTCTTCAATATGGGATGACTTCCTGACTAATGTATCTACATTATTCCAGACTAATGTGTCTACAGCATACCATTAACAGATAGTTCGAACTTTCTAAAGACGAGGATAATGTACCAGAGTGAAAAACTGTCAAGAATCACTTTTAGAAGCGTTTAAACTCTGAGGTTAAAATATACCAAATCCTTATTACAGCAGATAGAATAGCTGTAAAGCTACTTTCAGAGGAAAATCTTCCTTGTTTTTTCATTATGCTGGTCAACCTACAGAAGGATTCATCTAACGCTAACTTTGGTTCTTCAAAATGCAGGCAATTAGTCTAATTATTTAGTCTTTTTTCAGTGTCAATGGAGAGACAGGACTATGTCTCTAACCAAGAGGAGTTTTTCCATTTTAAGATACCCAAGAAAGTTTGGTATTGCTTTCTGGAGGTGACAGCTATTTTCAGCTTGTCTATATCTTGAAATTTTCCTTTCTTTTTCAGACTGAAGAAGGGCCTGCATGTCCAAAGGCTTGCCAGCTTCTTCCAAATGTACCACTTGAGCAAGTAAGATATGTTCACTTCCCTACTTTAGAATCAAAAAAATTTCAAACACGTAAGTGAAGACTTCAATAGCAACCCAACATTTTGGGTAGGTCGACATTTGCATTTCCAGTATTGATCCCACAAAGGAGATATGGTTTAAGACTGTGATTGCGTAATGCCTTCCCAAAATCTGTCCCTTTTGATTGTATCTCAACTTGGAGGGTCCAACTGCTGACATGTTCAGCCATCACAGCAATTACATTATTATTGTGATTGAAAAACATCCATCAAAGAACACTGTATGTTCTGTATTAAATGGGGGGCAGAGCAGGAGCTTACACATTCTGTAGCTATGTGATATAGGTAAGGTAACTTGTACAGTGAAGTAAATGTAAGTTTCAGAAGGAAGAAAAGCTTTTATTTCTAATGAGAAATCAGATAAATGTACACTTAGTAGACATGCAGAATGGCAATAACTCACATTCTCCTAACAGTGCAAAACCTGTATTTTCAAATTATCAGCTAGAAAAGGTATTAATGAAAATTTTCACTAACCTGCGTGCTCCATCTTTTGTGTTCCCTATCGAGTTGATTTATCAGTACCTCTGCAGCTTTCAATGTTTTCTGAGCTTTACTTAGTTCTGCTTCAAGTTTTGCTGCTTCTGTCGTTCTGCTCTGGAATCTGTAAAATAACTACTGTTTGTAATTGCTATCATGAACTACTAAACTTATGGACAATTATTTTCAAGGCAGCTTAACTGCTTGAATTTATAATTAATTCCTTCCTTATGGTTTGTTCATGAAGAACACAACTGCATATTTTTTTTTATACCTTCTGGTTCTAACTGACAGATGAGCTTATTAGACTTTTAACTAACAAAATTTAGACAGATGCACACATGAGATTTAAAAATACATTTGCAATATAGACTATAATGTCTGAAAATCATTCCTTCTTCTACTTAAACAGTATGACTTGATCTTAGTGATTGTGTTGAGTCTTGTTCCACACCTAGTCAGGACAATAGCAGGCTCAACACCATGCTATCTGTTTGTAACTTTTTGGTAAATTTAATCTATGAAACCTTAAAAGGAGAATATTGCTAATTCACTCAGATGACACCAGTTCAATGCACGGTACTCTTATTTCCTAAACTACTTCAAAGTAACAGCATGCCCTAAATAACAGGCAAGGTTTAGGTATTATTTTGTAATGTTTAATAACTAAATAGCTTATATTTTATTAAAATAATGTATTTAATAATCCACCTTTAAAAGGTAATATATTTAACTGTAATACATAGTATATAATATAAAGTTAAGCTAAAACATCACTATATAGCTGAATGACAAGAAGAATACTCCAATTATTTTTTTTTGCAGACTACAAAACACACCTTTTAGTAATATGCACATATGTCAGGTTGTAATGTATCTCCTATACTAACTACATAATAGAAACATCAGGCTAAAAGACTTGGATTAAACTGAATTTGGAGAAAGTTTAAAGGTTCACTACAGCAATTTTTATGCCATTGTGAGTCACATACATGATGAGATGCTAAGAAAAAAGGAGATGGCTAACTGTCAGAAAAGTAGGCCATCCTAAAAGAAACAGAACTGCTGTTATTCAAGTTGTAATCAATAGAAGTCTTGTATAGGAATGTTTCCAAAGTCTTAAGCAGACAGTAAAGTCCTCTTGGATTTAAAAAGTGAGACACATACTGCTATACTGCTTATCTTTGACATCTACAATGTCTGCACTGAAGGCTTCCAACACAGTGAGTAGTGATAAGCAGGTACTTTTAAGGAGCATTTAATCTGATCGATGAGATGAACTGTATTCTAACAGTATTTATTTACCTCCACCGAGTGTATAGACAGCCTAATTATCACTACTTCTGATGTAAATGTTTTTCAGACTAGGGAATTACATTTGGTTAGATAAATTTCATTATTCATACTATAAAACCATCAATATTTTTATTTATATCTTGAAATAAACAAACCCAACTTACTTATCTTTCAGTTCTGATACTCTTTGACCAACAGAATTCAGAAGATCTTCTAACTTCTGTCTTCTACTTTCAGTTTTCTTGAGATTACTACAAAAATGTAATATTTATTTTAAGACTATGGATCCAAAGGGAAAAAAACAGTAAAAGTAATAAAAAAGTCATTTACATAGAGATAGTTCAGAGACAGTTCTTTATTGTGATTTATATTAATAAAAATCTGGGTTTATATGTAAAAGTTTTGACTATTTCTCATGATATAGCTTTAAAAATGGAAACCAAACACACCATTCAAATGTATTCCTAAAGATCAGAACAAATTCTTCCAATACAGAATTTTAAGACCTGGCAAAACAATTATTACAGATTCCTCAGGCTATGGAAGGTCCTGAAACTATGTCATATCTTTTTGATCCTAAGTAGAAACTGATTATGCTTGGTAGATGACCAAGAAAAGTCAAACAATTCATCTCAAAACAGCATGGGTTTCACTGACAGGATACATTTTAAGCATAACCGTGATGTTCATTCCTCCCTGATACATTTCAGCTAGGACAGGTAACTTGTGACAGGCCAAAAATTATCCAAGACACACCTTCCAGGGGAAACAACATATTGCACACTTACTTCTTCTGTCTAAGCATGAACATTTTATCACCTATGGATGAGATACAGTTCCTTGTATCTTTTGTTTTTAATAAACCTCAATTCCTCCTTGACAACTTTAGTTTCACCTATCACCATTGGAATTAAGAACATTTACTTTGTAACAGTGTGTAACTTACACTTCCAAGCCAGCCTTTTCTTTTTCCAAAGGCTGAATTCGTTCTAGGACGTGGGAATACTGGACATTGGCATTCACCCAAGCCGCTAATGGAGCAGCTGCAGCACTAGCTCGTTTAGCATTCTGAAAAAATCAGAAACGGTTACAAGAAAGTCCTTGAAGTATAATGTAGATAAGATTAATACAGGATAAATAAATAACTGCAACAGATTTATGAGTTATCAACTCAAATATGCCAGTTAGCCACCTAACTGGCACTACTAAGGACTGCTCCTCTGAATTGTTACCAAGAGACTATATTATAGGTCATCAACCCATGTTAAAAAAAAAAAAAAAAAAAAAAAAAAAAAAAAGTGTCTTTAGAACTATGAAGCTTCACTGAAGTTAAGAAGTTTTAAATTAATGCATAATTTATCAGTGCTCCTTCTCAGGGAGCTACCACCTTCCTTTTAAAAATAAGGAACTAGTATACAAGAATTCTTTTTTATAGCTACTGCAAAATCAGTTCTCAAAGATCACCCATACATTTAATCATCATTAATCCTTTTTCTAATTAAGTGTGCTGTTAAGACTCTTAGTGCTACAAGGAGGCCAAAAAGGAGCCAGTTAAAATTGCTTGATCTGAGTTCTAATTTATACCAGTGACAAAAACCTCTGAGGACTCGACTCCGTAGTGACTTATCATCCCACCACTCCTCAGTCACCCACAAAATTTTCACTGCTGGAGGCAGTACGCAACAGAGTAATCTCTGCTACACAAAGATCTCTTATACTGACAAATTCATCAATTTTTCTCTAATTTAAGTTAATTCTAAAAATTATGTTGGCAAATTAGACCATCATGGAGGTTTTCTTTCTTTTTTTTCCTTTTTGTCTTTTTTTCATTTTATATAATGCAATCAGGAATTACCTTTGGATCAAAAGATGTTCTGTTTTTAGAAAGAAGTTCTTCAACACTCTCTCGTATTTCTTTTGGAATATTACGGGCATCAAAGGTTGCTATGTCCTCCCTCACACCCCTTTTTGCCAGGAAACTGTAAAAAGAATTAAATAAGAAACAAATGTTAAAGAGGTTATTTCCATATGAAACAAAAGAATCCTTCACACATGCTTTTCCTGAATATAACAGAAAGTATTTGATATTATAAATTACTGTTTAAGTTTAAAGCTTTATTAAAAAAAATCCTCACCTCTTCATGCTCACCCATGATGTATCAAAAATCCCCATCAGCCGTAACACCCCTTCTAGTATGTCTCTGATTATGTCAGGGGGCATCCGTAGTGACCGGATTTCTGACAAAGACTCTGGCTTTATATTTCCAACTGCTAATTTAGCTTCATTAACCAATGGCTTAAAACATAAAAACACATTAAAGGAGAGGTGATGATACAAGAAACTGAATATTTGCCATTTCAGTTTTAATACAATTCCTTGTTCTTTTTACATATTTTATTAACTAACCATCATTGATGCATATTCATGTGCACAAATAATTAAAAAATTGCCATGTGTTTAAGTGACAATAAATATATTTCCATATAAACCAGCATATTATAATCCTGACATTCCCTAACTCTTCATTCAGCACGTAATTATTTAGATAGTATCAATCATGTTTGTTTGCTCTTTCATTGCTTAGAAGTTCATTGTGATAAAGATATGTTCTAATAATGATGCTAATTACTATTTATAGGCATGCTTGAGGATATCTTTGTAAAGATATGTGGAAGCAGAGGTCACAAAACCTTTCTATTTTCAGTAGCTAAAAAAATCCAGACAGACTTTGCCCTTATCAACAAAGCAACAAAATTATAAGAAAACAGAAGAAAGTTAAAGATTATCATTAAAAACTGTGCACCCTTGCACATCCTTCATATTTGTCAAAGACCACAGAGAGGGATGTACCCTAATCCTGTAGTTCTATCACTTTCGATACAGTGATATAATTCCTTGGCACCTATGATATTTAAAAGGATAAAAATTAAGTTACTTGCTTCCTCCTTAGTACAATTTTAAAATGGATGAGATGAAAAATAGAGATTAAAAGCAATGTTTGAACACACATACCTCCCCAAAAAATCATGGTTAATAGCTTGAAGTTTCTTGAACAAGCAGTTTGCTATGGCACCATTAGGATATATAATTTTCAGGATATACTAATAAATGGAAATGTATCTCCTAATAAACTATTTCCATTCAGCTCATAGAACCAAGCCCTATGATATTACCAGCTTGACCAAGGCAGAGGAATGTAGTTGGTCTATATAAGATATTAGTAATTGAAAAACATTCCGTAATATCTGCAGAACTCAGCTGCAGACCATGGCAGAATAGAAATAGCAACTGGAGGTAAGATTTGGCCTGAAAATTCTTTCTGTAATTAAGGTCTAATAGAATATAAATGCCAAAATGACAATCTAAATCTGGAAAATAGAATACTGTTTTCTAACGCATAAAAGTTTTAATATCAAGATAAATCAGAGCAAAATTTAAGAAATACAGGGATAAATTTTGCACAACCATTTTGCATGGCAGGACTTAAGTCAAATAAAATCAGACTGAAATATATTACATTTCCTTATCAGCTCTTACCTGAACCTCTTTTAGTTCGTCTTCAATTTTTCTTTTTCTTTCTTCTATTTCTGCAGCCTCTTCTGCTATCCGGTGTTTTATTTTTTCCATTTCTGTTTTTTGCTCACTAGCACTCTGTAAAAAAATACCTTTAGTTTTCAAATTTACACAGGTTTTATACCTTTAGTTCTCTTATTTATTTTAATCTTGATTATAACACAATTCGCACAATATCATATGATAAAATATCTGAGACTTTTTGATACTAGACAGGTTGACTAGGTAACTAAATTATATGAAATAAACATCTTTCGCTTTTACTGTGTCTCCTTCCCTTTCTTTGCCACAGACAAGACCTGTACCTCTATTTTTGAGGCACATTATGATTTCTTTTGTCCTTGCCTTTGATTTTCCATTCCTTATCAAGATGTTAGTCCCCCTCTAAAAGGGTAAGAGTGACAGCCCCTATAACATTCTTACTACATTTGAAAGTAGTATCTTCCTGTCATTGTCTTTGTAGCTGCTCACTTTTCTGTTTCTTTCATGACACCATTAAAATGCTCCTTTTCTATAACGTTCATAAAAGCGCCAGTTGTGTTGGAACTACAACCTATTAGCCTAAAAATATTAATACATTATTTACTTCTAAATTTGCTCCCATCTGTCGTAAAGATACCTGTCCTACAGATACACTGTAAGCTGTTTGGGTTTACAGCTTTTTTTCCCCTGGATTTGTATTGTGCCTACCATATAGCAGACAGTAGCTACCAAGTACCTCCAGGACTCCTAAGCACTTCAGTACAACAAAAAATACCTAGTATAAAAAATGACAATAAAAAGGACCTTACATATCCTGAAGTTAACAAAAACAATCCCAAACAAAACAGGGACTACTAATACCATTACAAAAGCAAGTAATTGAGGATAAATGCATAAAATGTATAACATAAAAGAAGACTAATTTCTAGACTCGGTTCAACTAAAAGATACAAGATAACAAAGCCCAGAGTTTCCATTTTGCCAGTACAAAACGCATTATTGCAACCAGCAGATGGAGCTGCGTTGAATTTGTAGCAGAAGATAACATGTATATAAGCAGAGAAAACTTTGAGATTAACAATCTTCCTAAGCACTTAACCCAAGCTAAAGACCAGCATGTCATTGAAGATTACATTCAAATTCATAAAACGTTAGCCACATAAAACTAGATTAGACATTTCATGCAAATGTACATGTACTGAGTGATAGCTCTGAATAAGAAAACCTTAAAATTCAGTTGTAGGTCAAAAGCCTTGTTCTGTAAGATTAAAAGAGCCTGTATGTATTAGAGTCATCTCTCTTACATGAACTAGAACATTTGAAGTGACATTAAAATGTTAGAGGGCACCTATACTTTATGCTAATGGAAATAATCAAGAGTTCTACTGAAATTTTTCTGATATCAGTGGCCCCATCATGTTTCATTACTTTTGGCCTATTTGACTTTGTCCTACAGTGTAGTATGTGCTGGCCACACAATCTGTAACTCTACTGGACAACAGCAGACACACATTGAAAACAGAAATCAGGGAAAATGTCAAAATATATTCTTTGAGGCCAGCAGTGAACACACCAAGCCGATCATTACTCAAATCCATGTACAGTAGGCAGATAGCGCCTAATAAGTATAAAAAATTGCCAACAGAAGTAGACTTACAAAAATGAGAAGTAATGCTCCTTTAAAGCACTGTGAACCAAACTCTTTGAAAGAGCAGGCACCTACTTTAAGCATGCAGGAAATGTCTTTGACGTTGAGCTTCTTTACTGAAGTTTACTTCAGACTGACCAGACTACACCAGTGACAAAACAAAGAGTGTAATGACAGCAGACTCATTACAGCTTATCTACATTTATGATTCCTGGAAGTATCAATGTAGAGATGTATTTTCTGCGCAATTATTTTACTTAACTGAGAAAACACTACTAAAGAAAATGACCTCCTCAAAAAAAACCCCATCCATCCACCTCTGAGCTGAAGAATAAAAATTCAAGGAGTGATGAGCACAGAAGCACTATTTAACCTTCTTTGAGGTTAGCTTCAGAGGATCGGACCTCATGAAATACAACCTTTCAGTAGTCCACAAATTTAATTCCTGGTATCTGTTACTCAAAATAGTTCTACTTGTCAGTATTTTGTTTAAAGTTCCTCTCTGTAATAAATGTTAGAAAATGGATCAGTTTGGATTTATGAAGTTCTAGGAAAACCTTCAGACTTAACTACAACAGTAAATACTACTCAGGTGCAAAACTTGCACTGGTCTCTTCCTACTCAATCAGTTCAAATATGATTTAAATTACATAGTCCTCTGCTGGTTGCACACTTACTCAAACCTCAGGGCTCATGCATTCCTTTAAGTAAATTCTTGTAAAAGCATCAGGTTTTGTATCCCTTGAAAGGAATACAAAGCACAGACAGTGATGGAGACCAAAACTAGAAAAACATCTCTTTCCCCCCACCCCACCCCACTTTTGATGCAATTGTATACAACACCTGCATGGATACTGTAATTTCTTGAAGGGCAGCATCAGCCTCATCCTGCTTTGTTTTGAGTAAAATGCTTTGTTCTCCAGCTTTTCTGTTCAGTTCATCTACCAGGGCTTTAGCTTCATTCAGCTTTGAAACACCTGCCTATAAAAGTTTACAAGAAGCAGTTATTTAGCAATTAATTTTAAATGGATTTAAATGAAGTTTAGCTACAAAAAGTATGCACAAACTAAGAATGATGTAGACTAATACTGTTGTATATTCCACATATGCTCGATATTATTTAATTTTCTTGGTTTTATTTAACATAAAAATGAGATTTGACACTTCTAGATGTGTCACTGCAAGATTTATTACTACATAAAAAACCTGAAAACAAAAATCTCAAAATAATAAACTTTTAATGGAACAGCAGCTAGTACATAGTATTTTCCTCGTTGATTCAATAGCATTTTAGTTAACTGATACCAACTCCACATATTCTCATCTAAAAGCAAGTCTACAAAAATTAAACAAATTGAAAGATTATCCTATTTCTACATATTTTTACATTCTCTAAAGAATATAGATGTACACAATACAAAGCCTCGATTATGTTTAAGATTATTTTCCTTATTCACATTTTTTAAATTATTTATTTTACAATACTCAGATTATCAGAATTATTTCAAGATATATTTGAAAAAAAATACTACCTGGAAGATATTTCGATTTAGCGTAAACATCTTTAACTTTCATGTAAATTATGACTTTTATTTAACCAGAGCATTTAACAAGTAAATGAGTGTTTGTCACAAACAAACCACAACTACTTTCTAAATAAATAAAAAGGCAATTTCTATCATTACAAACTTAAATCTTCTTAAATTGCTTACTACAGTGATAGAAAACGATTCACTGGCAGAATAAAAACAGTGTAGAATACAAGGCAAGGAAGCAATGTGGTTTTGACAGATGCTTTAAGAAGAAATACAGCTTTGCAAATGTGGTCTCAGATTAGCAGCAACAGTCACTGGGAAAAGGAACTGAAAGGGGAGATAGAAGGGTAAAGACAAAAGTTACATGTCCTAAAGGATCATACAGATCTTTCCAGAAATATTCTGGGGGTTGTGGAGAGGGGAGGAACTGGAAAGATAACAAATAGGTTTCAAAAATAAGCATGTTATGCATACGTAACAGGAGTAAAGTGAATCTGTGAGATTAATTGGATTTGGTCTAGAACCATGTAAAGGTTTGATGTGTGGAAAACGAATTCAAAATCAATTCCAAACACAAAATGAGAGAAAATCACAACAAAGGGAATCTTGGCCAAAGCTCTACAAGACTTGACACGTGTCCTGTCACTTAAAGATAACAGCTTAAACTACAAGGACACAAGGATCACACAAAGAAGGAAGTTATTGCAGAAATACAAAGAAAAGGACAGAATACCAAGCCACATGGGGAAAATTTATACAAGCAGAGGCAGGACTTAAATTGATGGAAAGATGATGGGTTGTTCGCCATACAATTCCAATACATATGGGTGAAAAAATTTAAAGCACTTTGAAGTAACTTACTCTTCGAAGAGAACATACCCAGTCCTATATATTCTTGAGGAAAAATACTAATGAAAACAAGAAACCGCTATTCACTCTTTGAGGCATCTGAACAGAGCCTCAACGTGCATTAAGATTCACCCTATTCCTCTCCTGAAACCGCAGCATGAGCATATGTCAACAGAGGACCTCACACTGCCATGTTAGCAGCTACTGCCCATTAATGCACAAGGCATTTCCAAATGTGAGAGTATTTTGAAAAGCCGTATGTTAAAAATGTTTTAAATACATACCTGCAAGTGGTTTTGCCGTTTTATTAGCTCTCTTCTTTTACTGTTATTGATGGTACTGTACATATGAAGGAATGTCATATATTGGCTAGGTGTTGCTCCATACATTTTACATGATTCATGGATTGCCAGAAATGACTTCAGAAAATCAGAATCACCTGTACAGTATAATTCATTACACAGATAATAATATACTCATTCTTATCTCACATTAAAATAACTAAGGAAGAGCAACAGAACACATTTTTTGAGATATGAATTAAGGACATTCAAAATATCAAAACGAATGTTTTTTCCAAAGTACTGTCAGGGAAACAACATATAATTTGAAAAACATTTGAAATACATATTCCTCAAAAAGAAATATACTGAAATTGTTCCAAAGCTGTTAAATATGTAATTGTTTCAAAAAGGAAGCAACATTAACTGCACATTACTGAGCACTAACCATAAAAGAAACTTTACTTCCACAGAAATTAAATTTGAAAATACTTGGGACTTTTTTAGCAAGGAACCCCATGTGGTTTTGTCTTCTTCCTTGTCTCGGATGACAGGTAGACTAAATGGTTTTTCTGAACAGTCCAGATCCTTCAGTTTGTTGAACAGTTTCTCAAAAGAAACCAAATAATACTGTAAAATAAATTGTATTACCCTACAAAATGAAAAATTGCTAAAACATATCTACATATAAATGGATGCCTTTAATAGGTACTGAGGCATAGATTCCATACCATGATCTAGGATGAAGATAGATGGTAGCAAGAACACTAAATCCTAAATTTGGCCATTATTCTTATGGGCCGGAATGTCTATTTAAAAAGCAATACAAAACAAGAAACCCCAAATTAACCACGTGGCACGTTATATTCAGTTGGCTCCATGACTTCTAAGTGCTACTTAGACTAATGCTTTACACAAAGCAACTAAAAGCAGTACTATGCAAATGAGTGCTGGCACTGGTCTCCAAGATTATGTCTGACACCCTATTTTTAAAACGCTTAAATTTGAAGTTTTATTACAAAAACAAACTATTCTGAAAAAGGGGCATTACTTACAAGGAATTAGTTATTGGAGATAAAGAATTACTAAAATAAAATGAACAAGCCTAGGACAAAAATAATGAAAAAATATAGACTGAAAAATTCTCAAAATATCAGATTTTGAGGTTGTGAAATAACATCCACATAGAAGGAAGACAAAGAGCAAACCAAACCAAGATGCAGCTTTATCAGTCTATGAAACTGTATATAAGTAGTGATTGCTTGTGATAGAAGAGATGGGGTTTGATCAGCCAGGGTGTATGTTCCAGACCAATGTTCCCTTCTGCAAAATGCCTGCCAAGTGAACAACACTAAAGTCTGTGAATATGCTGGCGAAAACATACTCAAAGTATACATCTATGCTTTTATCTATGCCCAACAGAGGACTGAATAAATGTTTAATAGTAAGTAATAATAACTCGTGGTCCATCTAAGAATTACCTGAATGTTTTTTCTTCAGTTCTTTATGTGATTTTCCAGTCTTTTCCTGTTCATCTGAATCATACAGAAGCATTTCAGGTATCTAAAAAAATGAACATGATTTTTTGTATAAAACTTACAAAAAATGAAAATTTGAGTTTAAAATGAAAGAAACCCTTCAGTCTATATTCTCATTTGAAAAGACTGAATATGATAGCTTTATTCAGAATAAAGTATTCACAAAATATGTATAGCATTAAAAAGATCAGATTTGCCTTTCCCTGTCACTGAAACTTCCTGTTCTTTCAAGCAGAGGAGCTTTTGCTGGCTGTAAGAAAGAGCAACTTATTCTCAAAGGACTCTTACAATAAAACAAAAGTCAAAGATATAAAAAGATATACAACTCAACAGGAAATCAGACAGTCTTAAGTACAACCGTTGCAGATACAACACTGGAATGAAACAATACCTAAGTAAATCTTTGACGTCTTTTTCATGGTATAAGAGTGGGCTTACCTTTATATGTTTACAACTCTACAACGTACAGTGGTAAAAATAAAGTATTTTCAAATGATAAGACTCCACTTAAAAAGAAATAATCCCTACTGAAGTGAATGTGAAAATACTGTGAAAAACATTTTTTAAGGTGTGGACAGAGCTGGTCCAAACGTTTTTGCCAATAGAAACTTCCAATACAACCTGCTGTTGAAACTGAAACACAGTGGCCAGTGGAAGAGCCCCAGTAACCCAGGCAGAAATGGATACTCTGCACCATCTGCTCCCATGGCTTTCCCAGGAGAGCGACCAAGCCCGTGGCCCAGGTGTGAAACACATCATGAGGCAACAGGACAGGACAGACCACCTTACAGACCAGACTGAGGGAGTTACTGCATAGAGGTCTTGGGACATGCTATGGGATGCAGTAGAAGAGCATTTCAAATTGCACAAGACTTACTATGGTTTGGTGAGGCACCCACAGGAGCTCACTGAAGAGGGACTAGAGGGTCTAGGCCAACTCCTGAGACACAGGGGAAGAGGACGATGCCAACGGTGCTGTTAGTGTTTGTGCAGAGGGTTTCTGTTTGTGCTGTTCTGTGTGGCCCACCACATGTACGTGTGTGCTATATATGTGTGTTTGTGTGTGTGCCTACTGGGAATACACGCTCAGCTTCACCACTGCTTCAAGTTGGGGCCATGAAGCTGTGGCAGCCTTGCATCTATCAGGGTACTGGGTTTGGCAATCTCTTAACATATAGCAGTGCAGGTGGATGGGGAATGGGGGCTGCGGTCAGTTCATCACACACTGTCTCTGCCCCTCCTTCCTCCTCAGGGGGAAGCTCCTCACACTCCTCCTGCTCCACTGTGGGGTCTCTTCCACAGGAAACAGTCCTCTGTGAACTTCCCCAATGTGGGTCCTTCCCACGGGCTGCAGTTCTTCATGAACTGTTCCAGTGTGGGTCCCTTCCATGGGGTGCAGTCCTTCAGGAACAGACTGCTCCAGCATGGGTCCCCCACAGGGTCACAAGTCTTGCCAGGAGCCTGCTCCAGCCTGGGTTACTCCCTCCACAGGGCTACAGGTTCTGCCAGGAGTCTGCTCCAGCACGGAGCAATCCACAAGGTCACAGACTCTTTCAGGCATCCCCCTCCTCTGGCATTGGGTCCTCCATGGCCTGCAGGTGGTTGCAGGGGGACAGCCTGCCTCACCATGGTCTTCACTACAGGCTGCAATGGAATCTGTGCTCCAGAACCTGGAGCATCTCCTGCCCCTCCTTCTGCACCGACCTGGGGGTCTGCGGAGTTGTTTCTCTCACATATTCTCACTTCTCTCTTTGGCTGCACTTGCTGTCGTGTAGTAACCTTTTCTCCTCCTTAATTACGTTACCCCAGAGATGCTACCACCATTGCTGGTGGTCTTGGGCTTGGCCTGGGCCTTGGCCTTGGCCAGCAGTACGTCCGTCTTGGAGCTGGCTGGCATTGGCTCTGTTGGACACCAGGGAAGCTGCTAGCAGCTGCTCACAGAAGCCATCCCTGTAGCCCCCCCGCTACAAAAATCTTGCCACACAAACCCAATACAGTTGGCTTTAACATTCTGTTTGCAGTCTATTTCTATTTTGTTCTTAAATTCTGTGTTTGTTGAGAGCCATAATAGTCAGCATTTTGTTCAAGTCAGCCCACAGAGAAAGCAAAATATAATGTTACTGGTAAAATAACAATGCTAACTGTTCTGCAGAATTTTCTGTCTTTGTACAACTACACTAATGTACTAAATAAGCACAGTGACAATAACTCCTTCACAACTTTAAATATTTTGCTCTTATTCACCAAAACTCAGTTATTTTTGGAGGTACTAGTTTAAACAAATCAGTTTTTAATTAATGCAATTTACCTTTTTCATACTGTTTTCTGACCAGGTTTCCATCCACAAAACCTGACACTTCTTATACAGTGCTGGATTACTTTCACAGTTTATTGTGAAATTTAAATTGGTAGAATCCATGATCAAGACAACATGCAGATTTTGTTGGATCCCTAAGAAAATGAAACATATTAAATATTTACTAGATAACAATCTGACTACATGACAGTAGATTTATTGCAAATCCAACATAATTTACTTCAAATGTCATAAGTAATTTCTGAAAAAAAGATACTATTACACCACATCACACTATGGCAGGAATGTTTATAAACAGGACTTAAACAAATTGTGTATTTTTTTAATTTAGAAGAGCTGACAGTATTTAAATAGATATCGTGAGTTCTCATTCTAATCAATACAGAACCATAGAACCAATTAGAAGTAGTTCCAAGGCCCATAAGTATGACTGCCAACATCTGTTTTCTCTCAGTCACATTCTTCTATTTATTTGTAAACTATCTAATCTTCTTGTTGGCCCAAGGGAGAAACACAAATAATTAAGAAACCTATCTGTAAACTTGCTTATGATTACTCAGAATCCAAAGTGATTTATAGGTATAATTAAAAAATAGAAGGAAACTTCTATTACTAGATACATAAGCTAAACAAACCAGAAAACAATGGGGACAAAACCTTTCTCCATTCTAATTACTTTCAACAGCAGATTTCATAACAGCTTTGTAGAACGTTCATCAATACAAAATTTCAGCTAGAAGAAAGAATTTTAAGTTGAGGGTTCTGTGCCCTCAAATATCACACACTATAATCATTATTCCTGCCTGGTTTTAACTAATTGTTAAAAATACAGACAAAACAAGGACCATGTTAGAAATTATTTTTCCATTATTGTACCACTTTTGCAACAAATTATAATTTATAATTCTCTTCACATACGGTATGTGAAATAGTTGAAAATTGGTCCTGTAAATCCATCCTGTGAAGCTTGATCCTTCAGAGGAGACAGCAGTGGTTCTAATTCTTCTATTTTATATAGCCCAGGAACCTCTCCTATTTCAAGAATGAAATTAAAATGTTAGCTCAAATATACTACAATTCTTCCAATTCCTTTGAAGTGCTCCCTTGCATCCCCTGTATAGAGAATTTGAATATGGCAGTGTTTACCTCCATACTTTCATGAGTATCATGCCATGCTCTTCATAATTCTTTTCATGATATAGAAACTACAAACCAAATTATAGTGATTGAATTTACCTTAAACAGCCTACTTGGTTTTTATTACTAAAATAAACTTCAAAATCTCATTCAAATCTACCCAAATACAGAGATGCAATACTGCATACAAAATAAATCAAACCAGACTGTTATACACCAGAAAACAGAAACATCAAAGAGTAGTATCTTGGTCCTCAGACACTGAGGTTAAACACTGGATGACAAGAATCTTGAACTGTAAAGAGACTTTGCACCTAGGAGACAGGTAAATCTGGTGCTCTTATCAATCAGCTCTTAAACTACTGCAGTTCCAAAAAAAAAAAAAATCTAGTAAGTTAGACTCAGTCCTTCAATAATCTCTCTGATTGAGGAACAAAGCTAGATAACAAGTGAAGTCACTTTATTTTTTGTTATTATACATCACCTCATTACTTTCAGAAAACTGGGCTTTTCTGGTGTTCACTTAAGTAAAGGACTCCGTCTACACAATCTAGTAAAACATTAGGACACCTCTCAATTTTGAATTTTATTAGAAAAGGGAAGCTGTAGAGTAGAATACATTATCATTTTGTTGTTACACTGTTATAAAGAACTCCTTTGAAGTAAGTTACTTAACTTGCAACTTCGAAGAACTGAAAGCACCCATATTGTAGGGCAGGTTAAGAGATAGCTAAATGAACTTCAAGTCAATTTCTCACGTACAAGCACTTCAGCTACAACAGTGTAGAAATCTAACTCACTCTTCTGGTATGGATATAAAGTTAGAAAACATCATCCAATTCTGCCTCATTGAGTTAAGTCTGTGTGGTAAAAGTAATGCTATAATCTTTTTGGACTTGTCTCACCTGAAGACAGTAAACTGTTGATCATTTCAAGGAATGTGGAATGAACAAACTGATAGTCTTCAAGCAGCAATACCACCTGCTGTGCTTCAATGCCTGCAAGCTCCATCACCTAGAAGCAGGGAAGACACTTAAATCTCAATATATGGAATACATGTATTGTTCATAAGAGAATGACAATCTTTTCTTGATTATATTTTACCTACATTTTTTCTTCACAGCATCTACACTACTATATATTTACAAAAGATTACTAGGTGATTCAGTAATATGAGATATATAGAAATATAAAGAACATTCTACCTAGGTGTAGAGCTTGGTAATGAAAATTACCAATATTACATAATTAAATAAATTAATTAAATAAATAATTTAACCAGACTCTTTCATAAAGTATATTTATGTTCCAGATGTGACTCAACTATAGAATTATATTGCTCTTTTTTATGGGCTCTAGGTCTAGAATTTTCTTTAGAATTTGAAGGTACTAGGAAACTCCTGATTCAAGTTTTGCATTTGTTTTTAAATAAATGTACACATCACTAAATCACTAAAATTTTACTTGATTCAACTACTATTCTATTAACTGGCAGACCACAGAAGAGACAGAAAATAAAAATATATACAAATATGAAAATATACACATGAAAAACACCTTTCCAATATTCACAAACTCAGAATTTATGAAGTCCACAACACTCATAAAAACAGGTCTGGTATTCAAAAAAGTAGAGTTTCAGGTAATTACTATAAAGAACAGCATAACACACATCTAAACACTGAGAATTTCTAAAAGTCTACTTGTTTCATTGAGACTGTTGACATTTTGCTTTTCTTAAAATACCTCTTCACGCAACACTCTGCTGTCCTTCAAAATTCCCCATATTCTTTTTTTTAATACACATCTACAACACTGAAAAATGGAAGACACTGAGTGACTTACATATTTAAGATCATTTTTGAACTGCTTCATCTCATAGCCTCTGGAAATTTTGGGAGTAATCAGAACAGCTCCATGCATATGACTAACTAAAGAGGTAACTGTTCGACGACCTATACCACTCCGTCCTGCCAAAAGAAGTGATCCTCCAGGAAAGCTTAGTACTCTGTCCACTTTAGACATATAACTGAGGACTTCTTGGAACAGTAAAATCTCTATCTGTTTTTTGTCTCTGCCATAATGAATAATGCCCTTTAAAAAAACCAAAAAGAAATGTTTTCAGCAATAATCAATAATAAATAAAAGTAGTAAGATATGAAAACATCCAACATTTAAGTTTAGAAAAGAAGGGCTTGAAAGCTTAAGAGACCATGTTGGTATTCATTATAAATAAATTATTTATATGACAGAATTTAAATACCTTGCATACCTTTTCCCAGTAATGAACAGATCCCATTATCCCCAGCACCAGGATGCTCTAGAATTTTTGATATATTGAAATAGAAATCTACCACTGAATAAATTAAAATTAAACAATGGACTAGAACAAAGTCTGAGCTGCGTCTCTGACTACAGATAATTAATACATAACTTAGAAGAGTGGTTTAGGCAGCTAATTGCTGCATAATTGCAGATTATGGAATTTCCTAGTGAAACACACATAACAACAGATCCTAAGATCAAATTCTGGCCTTGTTGTATTTAATAAAACCTCATCTTTGAAGCCTACTGTAATTGTGTAGTCAGGAAAAAAACTGATTACTATGGCTACTGAACTTCATCATTTCCCATGTTGTCTCTTGTTCACAAATTGACAGTTAAGGAAAGGGAGTAGATTCACATCTACAACAGCAGTCCATCAAACACTACTAATAAAGGGAGATGATCTCAAAGCTCTCATCCTGAAGATCAGTCAGCCTAGCAGAGTTAACATATTTGCATTTCCTTATTAGGTTCATTTTTGTACTTTACTGTTTAAAGCATGCCAGATCTCCAAACAATCCATTTGTATTTCTTGAAATAAAAATTACATTAGACAATTACAAATTCAGAAGATAAATGTCTAATAAAACACTTTGGTACTCAAACAATACACAGACATATATGCACATCAATGTTTCTTAAAATGTTGTTCATCAAACTCTTATAAATCACCAGGAAATGTGACTGATGCCCTTTCATTAAAATAACCTTGCTGCATGATACTTCCTACTGCCTGCCACATAGCACCACAAATCTTCCCTCACTTGAGCAAATGCAAAAGATCATTCCTTGAACAAGCAGCAGATCTCACCCTAAACCTGGTGCTAGCCTGTTACTTCCTGCAAAGAATGTCTACAATAATTGCTGTGAATCCTTGCTGTGTTTATTCCTTAATCTCGTCTCACTTTTTGAATAATATCTTTCAGGTCTGTCGAGTTTAGTCTGCCAAGTGGCCGGCCCATGTGGTGGTAGTGCTTGTCCTGAGGTGATGAAGGCCTCTTGACTAGCTCCCCAAGTTACGTAGAAAATATCTGTGAAAATAAAAGGAAAACATTCAAAAGTTCAGGTTCTCAGTTCACATGCTATCTGACTTGATCAGACTGATTTGATTAGGCAGTTAAAAAAAATATTTCAAATTTGTGTAGTATGCCTGAAGTGGTTTACCTGCCATATTGTCCAGAACATCTGAGCCCCAATCACCTTGAAACACTTTTATCAAAACATTATCAAATACATTAAGTTCTTTGACGCCAACAATTTTGTCACGGAACAAACGATGTGCTTCATAAACAACAATTTCCAAAATATAGTCTGCAGTTTGGATCGATGATCCTACAAAATTTAAGGAGAGATGTAACTTTATATATTTATAATAAATCTTACATTTCTCAAATTTTCCATTTCAAATTATGAAATTGAAAATGAGTAAGTGAAATTACATACCAGCAGGACAGCACCAGTAAGGAAGAAATAAAAAAAAAAGTAAACATTATGAAGTGTTTTTTAATAATATCTTTATGAATCATTACAAGATAAAATGAAACATATTATATTAAAACATTCTATTCTCCAGTTTAGTGTCAGCATTCTAATGAAAATGAAGAAGGTGTTGCACACAAAAATTAGAAACAAAATTCCAGGCAATGAACCCAAAAAAATCCAGAAGACTGTTTTAAAGGGGAAGACTGGTAACAAATACTAAAATAACAATGAATACTCTAAACAGTCTGTATTACAAAATGCTAGAGAATACAAAGCTTCAATATTGTTCACAAAAGTAAGAAGGAAGATGAGTAAATGACATGCCATATTGTTCACCACTGAAAAAGCATATGCGTATGTCATCCTCAAATACAGCAATGGAGTACTTAAATGGGTGGATATCACCCATTCATTGATGGTCAGTGTAGCTTTTCTGACCTCATTCCAGCTGCATTTATACTATCTGATGATGCCAGAAAACAAATGGAAAGTGAGCACAACATTCTTATCTCTTTTATACTCTTTAAGCAGCCCTCTAAGTGACCCTTTAATTAACGTAAGAGCTAAAACACAATAAGGAGTAATTGCTAATGATCTAGTAATAATAGCAATTTCAGAGACAAAAACAAGAGTAAAGAGAAGTCTATGCTGTCTATTTGGAAAAGCACACAAAACTGAATACCATTACAAATTTCACCACTTCCAAATTCGGAAGAGGGAAAGTGAGAAAACTCATGGGTTGAGATAAAGAGGGTTTAAAGCCGAGCACACAAACAAAGCAGAACAAGGAATTCATTCACCACTTCCCATTAGCAGGCAGGTGCTCAGCCATCCCCAGGGCAGCAGGGCTCCCTCCATCACACACAATGGTTACTTGGGAAGACAAACACCATAACTCTGAACATATTTCCCCCCCCCCCCCCCCCCCCCTTTCTTCTTCCCCCAGCTTACATACTTAGCATGATGTTCAATGGTATGGAAAACCCTTCTGGCTAGTTTGGGTAAGTACCAGCTGTGTCCCTCCCAATTTCTTGTGCCCCTGCAGCCTTCTTGCTGGCAGGGCCTGAGAAACTGAAAAGTCTTTGACTCAATATAAACATTACATAGCAACAACCAAATAGTGTGCTATCAGCCTTGTTCTCACACCAAATCCAAACCACAGCACTACACCAGCTACTATGAAAATTAACTCTGTCCCAGCTGAAAACAGGACAACTAATTATCACGCATTCCCCAATTGTGAGAATACTTAGACTGTTATATAGATATTTGTAAACTTTTACACAGATGAGATAGAAATCACCTAGAAAACTATGTGTTTAAGGGTAGTCATATTCTTCTTTTGTTAAGTAGGTCGTAGATAATGTGGATCAGTTGTAGTTCCACAATCACCTGACTGGGTTTATACAACCACGTATAAAAAGACAAGCATGAGAGGCAAGTCTCTGGGAATTGAGAAAAAAAGGCTTACGCTCAAGAAAAGCCCAACCCAAAACCTAAAAACCCAGAAAAAAAAATTGCAGAAACTATGGGGTATACTTCAAGTTCCCATAGTAGAGAATGCAGTCCCAACCTACTAACTTCTCTTAATCTATAAATAGCTCCCACACATATTTTAAAACATCATTGGAATTCTTTAAACTTGTTTACTGTAAGTTATGGAATAAACTGTCAGGCATTTGTTACAGACATTTGACAGTTTAGGAAGAGTACCATAGGTGAATTAGTTGCATGTGGAGTCGACAGTAAGACTGATATCAATAATAATTCAGGACATTTTAGAACTGCTTTATCAATGAAAATCAAGTTTAAGTGACTTACCACCTGCTAATTCATATCTGAATAAACCAAGAACCCACTGAGTAAGAATACGTGGTGTAAAAAGATAATGACTGTGATCATCAACTGTGAATTTCATTCGTACCTAAAAATGGAAGTTGGGAGGGAAGGAAAATGATGTTTTAAAATGGAAAGCACTTGGGAATGTATCTTTAAATTTTTCTACAAGAACAGATAAATTAGTGTTCTATTTGGTCTATATATTTAGATATTTTATTAATGCACTCTTTAGTTTGTTTGCAAAGTACAGAGCTGAATTGTTTAAAACTTGTTTCTGACCCCAAAAGATTTTCTCATAATTAGAACATTTCCTTTATACATTTTTGATGCAAACAACTGCACATCACCTAGGTCTCTTAGTACAGTATTATTAGACAAAACATATATTTTAAAGCAATAACAAATTTAAAATGCAAAGGAAATACAAAAGTATCATAAAAATCTACCTAAATCAGTAACACTTAATCACTACAAGACTCACAGAAACGCTAACTCTCTTTAATTCAAAGAATAACTGCCTTACATCAGTCACTTGGCCCTAGTGTGATGAAATTTAAACTTAGATTTCCTAGAATAAATTTATAATATCATATGAAACTCCTGCTAACCAGCACATGCTAGCCAGTGACTATACCCACATCCCAGTCATAAAGACCAGGTTTACATCATGGTTCTACCTAGATGGGGACATGCACACATTCTTGGAACATATATTGAGCACTTACATCCCCACAGTACCTGCCTCTGTAAGGCTATTTACATGATTAAGAAAAGCAAGTACTTGTTTTGCTACATAGAAGTTAGTAAAATCGTAACTGGGAGAATAAAATAAACTTTTGTGTCTAAACACCTATTTTTAATAGTGTAAAATTTTAATAGGTAGTCCTTGATGTAAAGGACTATACTCTCATATATCTCTCTTCTCTATTCATAACAGCATCCATAACATTTAAGCACATAACAATCTTTAAAGTACACGGTTTCCTCATCCATTAGGTAGGAAAACACTAGTATCCACATTTTATAAATCAGCAACTGAAAGCATAGATGGGTTAAGATACTTGTCAAAATCATAAAATAAGCCCGTGGGAAAGCAGGAGCATTTACCACTTCCTAAGTTTGCCTCTAATACGTAGGATTCTCTGCAAATAAGTAGCTCTAAAATTGATATCAACATTACGAAAAGGATATAAACCTGGTTTTTAAAACTGATAAACCCTTTTATTATCTTAATATCAAAAGCTATTTATTTAAAAAAATAAAATCTGAATTCTCCATCTCCTTCAAACAAGAAATTAAATTTCCATACCTGTTCATATACATGAACCATAGATCCTGCTAGCTGATGTATTTTTGGTAAAGAACCCCAAACAGGGTGATTCTTTAGGGTTTTTTTGTAATACAGGTTCCAAGTAGGCACTATAAATAGTTTGCAGTTGGTCTCTTTCTGGATAGCTACAATAGAAAAAAGAAGTAATCGCTATGGACTATTATTGTTAGGTTTTTTATTGAAAAAAGATTCAAAGTTATATACACAACTACTGAGAAATTTCAATGAATAGTATCTACATCTAGCAGCTAACTAAAATTATAATTTTATTACAATAGGCCACCCTCAGAAATTTTCTAAATTCATCTGTAAATGTGTTCAAACTTAAACAAACAAACAAACTTCTTTCCAATTTATCTAATTTTGTAACCAAACAGCACCTTAATATAAAGCTACAGAATACAGTTTAATGAAAGCAAAATCATCTAACAGGAAACATATTTCCAACACTACACTATCAAGTGGTTGCTCCTTAGCTGGTTTCTCTTGCCAAGAGGCACCAAACAGTACCAAATCTTAAGATCTCAAGCTGTTACAAAACATGAAACACTAGAACAGCAACATCTTCATAAAGACTGAATTGATCAAGGGCCCTATAAACACAGGCTAAATCAGAGTTCTGACAGTCAAAACAATTTCCACATACTTACTCAATTGCACAGAGACGAACAATAGAAGTAAATCTGGAGCTAAGTTTATGTCTTCCTAATGTTCCTCCAGCAGACATGGAAGCCACAATTTGGATGTTTTCTAAACCAACCCATTCTAGATTTTCATCATAAAATCCTTGATATGTAAGAACCTTTAATAATTAAATAAAAAAATCATTAAAAGAAAGCCAACAGAATATTGTACCAAAAAAAAAAATAGTAAGAAGTATACCATTATTACTGTTATCTTAATTGCAAGAGGTATACTACTACCCCCAGTTTGGTATCAGCTGCAAACTGACTGAAGGTACACCCTGCCCCATTGTCCAGATCATTATGAAGATGTTAAACTTGTACTGCCTTCCAGCTAGGCTTTGTGCCACTGATCTGGGCCTGGCTGTTCAGCTAGTTTTCAACCCACCTCACTATCTGCTTACCCAGCCTGCACATCAACAGCTTTTCTGTGAGGATCTTTTGCGAAACAGCATCAACAGCCTTAGAGAAGTCCAGGTAGACTATATCCACTGCTCTCCCCTCAACTACCAGCTCCTTCACTTCATCATAAAGTTTATCAAGTTGGTCAAACATGACTTGCCCTTGTTGAATCCATGCTGACTACTCCTGATGATTCGTGTATCTAATTATATTTATATAACTAATAACATTATAACTGAGGTGAGCACCGTGTTTATTTACTTATGCATATACACCAAATAAAACCAGTATCTTATTTTTGGCTGACACCTACATATTCTATCAAAATACAAACAAAACTCATGTCAATACAGGTGCAGGATTTTAATTCTGAAAATAATCAATACAGGTATTTACTACTTACGCAAAATTATTTCCATTATACATAAGTCTCTCTATAGTTAACAGACATAAGTGTTCACCTGCTGCAGAAAAGCCACAAGAGTGCTTGTTCCCCATTTATCAGGTTTGGGTAGATTGATGTCCTTTAAGTACAAAACAAGCCTTTCACAGTCCTTTGGTCTGTATACTCGTCCAGTGTTTGTACTGATTACAATGCAAGTTTGACTTAATTTTTGTAGAAGATGTTGAGAAGTAGTTTGTGCACTGCAGTGAATGGTAGCAATCTGAGTGGATCGGAGTTGAGAAAACGCATAATGAAGCAGCATCCTAGAAAAGCAAATGTGTACATACATATATGCACAAGTAATACATAAATGCATTAAAATACTGTGTATCCAAAGATATTGTATCGCTTTTGAATGAAAAAGCATATACTACATCCTGTATTAATGTAATAAGTGATGCATGAGGTTTGCTGAATTAAACATCCTTATGTTTAAAATTATAACATTTTTCCGTTCAAGAAGTTCAACAGAAGTGCAGTATACAGCTACACAAAACAAACACCTGTCCTAAGTGGAGCAGCAGGAAACTGTCAGTGACCTGTTGCTCCACTTTGACATGCACAAATGGGATCCACCCAAGGGTACTGAGGCAGCTGGCAGAGGAGCTTGCCAAGCAACTCTCCATCATTTATCAATAGTCCTGGCTAACTGAGGAGGTCCCAGAAGACTGGAGGTTAGCCAGTGTGATGACCATCTACAAGCAGGGCTTAAAGCAGAATCTGGGGAATTAGAGGCCTGTCAGCCTGACCCCGGTGCCAGGGAAGGTTACAGAGCAGATCATCCTGAGTGCCATCATGTAGCGTGTACAGGACAACCAGTGGACCAGACACAGCCAGCATGGTTCTGCTTGATGAACCTGATCTCCTTCTATGACAAGATGACCTGCCTAGTGAACAAGGGAAAGGCTGTGGATGATATCTATCTGCACCTTAGTAAATCCTTTGACTCTCTCTCCCACAGCATTCTCTTGGAGAAAGTGGCTGCTCATGGCTTGGACAGGTGTGCTCCATAATGGATAAAAAGCCAGTTGGATGGCAAGCCCAAAGAGTGGTGGTGAAGCAAGTTACATCCAGCTGGCAGTTGGTCACAAGTGGTGTTCCCAAACACTCAGTATTGGGACCAGTCCTGTTTAATACATTTAACGATGATCTGGACAAGGGGATTGAGTGCACCCTCAGTCAGTTTGCAGACAACACCAAGCTGGGCAGGAATGTTGATCCACTTGAGCGCAGGAAGGCTCTGCAGAGGGATCTGGACAGGCTGGACTGTTGGGCCGAGGTCAATTGTTTGAGGCTCAACAAAGCTCAGTGCCAGGTCCTGCACTTGGGTCACACCAGCTCCACACAACGCTACAGGCCTGGGGAAGGGTGGCTGGAAAGCTGCCTGGTGGAAAAGGACCTAGAAGTGTTGGTTGACAACCAGCTGAACATGAGCCAGCAGTGTGCCCAGGTGGCCAAGAAGGCCAACAGCATCCTGGCTTGCAAACAAAATAGTGTGGGCAGCAGGACAAGGGGAGTGATCACCTCCCCATACTCAGCACTGGTGAGGCCGCACCTCGAATCCTGTGTTCAGTTTTGGGCCCCTCACTGCAAGAGTGGTATTGAGGTGCTGGAGCATGTCCAGGGAAGGGCAACGGAGCTGGTGAAGGGTCTGGAGCACAAGTCTTATGAGGAGTGACTAAGGCAACTGGGGGTGTTTAGTCTGGAGGGGAGGAAACTCAGAGGGGACCTTATTGCTCTCTACAACTACCTGAAAGGAGGTTGTAAACAGGTGGCAGTCAGTCTCTTCTCCCAGATAACAAGTGGCAGAACTAGATGAAACGGCCTCAATTTGTGCCAGGGGAGGTTTACATTGGATATTGGGAAACATTTCTTCACTGAAAGGGTGGTGAAACATTGGAAGAGGCTGCCCAGGGAGGGGGTGGAATCACCATTCCAGGAGGTATTTGAAAAATGCATGGATGTGGTGCTTAGGGACATCTCTACTGACGAACTTGGCAGTGCTGGGTTAACAATGGGACCTGATGATCTTCAAGGTCTTTTTCAACCTAAATGACTCTATGAATCTAAATACCTCATACAATATGATCCAACCTTCTAAATAAGGACCCTAAGACAGGCAACAGGATGAGGTAAATTCAGTTGCCTGCACACAGGCACATAGTGCCTCTTGAGATGATATCAGATACCTCATGTGCCTTTCAGCTGTTGCTCCATGACAACACAGGTTTTCCAAAGGTCCCATTTCATATGTAAAAGACTCATTCAGATGTCTTAAATGCATAGTGGAAGCCTGAACTTTCCCTGTAGATCTTCATAAGTATTTACTTATTTACCACTACAGAAAGTTTGTTTCATTAGTAGCCTAAACAAGTGATATTCTAGCAGAAAGTTGTATGATAAAATCATTATAACAAACTTTATCAAATAGCTAGAAGTATATTTTGCTTAAAATAGGAAATACTCTTTACCCCTTTCCACATCCTTCAGGACCCACAAGAAGAAATGGCTGGTTTTTGTTAAAGTCTAGCCAGGGTCTAAAGTAATCTAAACCTCTCTGCATGTCAGGGGTTTGGATGACGGGAAGTGTTTGGAGATTATTGAAGTCCTCAGCTGTCAGATTTTCAGGTTTTTTCAGCTGATATAGCATTAGCTGTCCAGTGTTTGTGTCATAATATGTGTCCAGGGGCTTCCTTGGATCTGGTGGAGATTCTCCTGCCCAACTGAAGATCTTTAAAAAAAATAAAGCTTCAGTTAAATCCATACTCCTAATGACAAGATCTACAATTTTGAGATAATCTAAAGGATGCTCAAAGAATAATTCTTTAAATTTAAACATTCAGTTCTTTGATTTGATAGTTTTAATGCTGTCTTTGAAAATTCAATCATTATGTATACACTTTATGATTAAGTCCTTAACTAAACAATAACATATTACTCTTCTACATATTACTGTTTCATAATATAAAGTGCATAAAATAAATTGTATTTAGCAAAGCTTTATATAAACTGTCTTTCATATTAGGCAATGTACATAAAAATTATCATGAGAACGAGATAACTCTTTCACATGCATCAATAGCTAATTCCAGAAGCTGAATCTAAACCTTTACCATCTGCTCTGTATATACGGTTTAGCTTCAGGCTGTGTTTTGGAAGGAACTATTTCCTTCTCTCCAACACAAAACTCAAGTGTGATTGTGGAGATAATTATCTCCAGGGACAGACTTTTGTAGACCCTATGGACAAGTATACCCACAGTTTTCCAACACTAACCCCTAGTCCTTATGCCCTCAAGTATCTACACAAAGATAGAACCACATCCCAGTGCATACAATACCTAACTTCAAAATAATGCTTTAAGAACACCTCCCTGATGAGGTGCAACAAAGCCCTCACATTACTATTTCAAGCATTCTGAAGAGGAAAAAACACACAAAATAAATCTGTATTACATATACAGACTCAGAAACTGCTATAGTGGGTCCTTGCATAAAAGAGTGTGGACAGAGGCCATTCCGTATCTCTTGGTGCATCACCAAAGGATTGCTGTCTGGGCTGGATGCACTTAGCAGCCTATCACTGAAATAAGAAACATTCCCCCACTTCTCAGCTATTTCCCTACAGACAACACAGATTGCAAATAAATTAGAGCACAGATATTCCATTACTGTAAATCTGCATTGGTTAGAAGACAGAAAATCACTACTCCTATTACATATATTGAGAAGTTCTTAAAAAACTTGCTGAAAAAGATTATTACCTCTTTTGCAAATTCTTGTCGTGATTTCATGTTGAGATTGCCACCAAGACCACGTAACAAGTTAATAATAAACTCTCCACGATCTGTACACCCATGAAGATGAGACAGTCCATTCATCACAGTTCCAACTAAACTTGTTTCTACCACAAAGTCATTCTGTAAATTGCAAGTTGTAAGTTGTAGTAGATGTAAATATATTCCTAAAAATAAATGTGATTTATTGCTAGCAGCCTATCACTCATTGCTCTTTGACACTTCCACAAACAATTAAAGATCTCAGCACTGAAGTTGTTCTACAAAATTCACTTAACAAGCAATTATTTTTAAGCATTGATTTGGAAGTTTTAATTCCAGACCAAGTATTGATGCATTTTAGGATAAGCAATCAGAACTTTCCTTATAGATTTTCAGAATCTATAAGAAATCAGCATAACTGTACACTGAAAACCCCTCTCCTGTACAGATTCTTTATGGATTTTGCCCTTCAGCACCAACGGGGATTTGCAGCCTCAGGATCAGTGTCATGGTTTTTCCTCTGCATCTCCCTGAAGATACTTTTAAAAGTCTAAAAAATCTCCATGGGTGAAAGAACCAAGAGAGGAAATAATATTAAAAACACAACACGACCATATACGTTCCCCAAGGGGAAGTAATGCAAGTCTCCCAAACACTAGCTCACTAGCCACAGCAGTGGGGATGTCTCCTAAATAATGTTTTGTGCATCACAAGCCATTTGTTCAATGCAAATGCAACTCCAGAAGCAGTAGTGGAGGTAGGGAAACATGTAGAATCCTTAAGAAAATCTAGCACAAGCAGAACAATTATCTTGATGTAGACCCCAGAATCACAGAATTCAGATAATGTATAAGGTTTTGGACTATGCTTTTTTAATATTGTAATTACACATTACCTTTTGTCTATTAAAACATCTTTCAGTTAAGGTTTTGAGTAGAAACCTAAAGAGCTAAAGTTATATATTAAATCCAGGACAGATTAGTGGAAGCCATTAATATTTAGCATTCTGAACAATCAGACTACTTTTTTAGATATGCCTTTACCAATCATTTTAGGTTTCTAGCATTACATTTCTCCCCAACCTTTTACAAGCTTCAGTCTACATTGTGCATCTTTTCAAATTTTAGGGTTGGTTGGTTGGGGTTTTTTTTGTTATAGACAATAACTTATATCTAGAAAAACAATTTCTTTACTTTTCCATTTTTTAGTTTAGACATTTGTACCTTTCAGATCTTTGAAAACATATAGAAAAATGTCTGGTATGGAACATTAGAGACAGATCTCAAGTTTCATAGAAATATATGCAGTTAATTAATTAAAACTCTATTAAATGTTTCAAAAATTTCAGTACAGCAATTAGGTTTTGGAAATTGATTAGAATAGTTCCAGTATTAATCTTATTAAGAAAACAGCTATCAAAAAAGCACTGAGGTTTGTTGTTTGGGTTTTTTTACTTAAAATTTAAAAATATTAATAATCTCTTCAGTGTTACACTAGAAAAATGGATTGCTAACAGAAGCTGAAATTTGATTAAATATTCAGTTACTAACCTTCTTCACAACCCAGTTTAAAGCCTTTTCAAAACAGTCCCCAATCCAGTTTTCAAGGTTGTATCTGCATTTTTCAGGCTGACTTCTTAGCCAAGATTTTATCAGAGAATTAAGATCTGTATCTTCATCACTAAGTCAAAACAAAACAAGATTCAGACAAATACAAGGCATCCACATCTGCACATAGACAGGTTCAAAGGAACAACAAAATTCCACGAAAAGTTCAGGAAAATACCTTAGCAAGAATTTCTAACCAATATTTGGGCTCTCTAAGGGTCAAACACAGACAAAGAATCCACCATGTCTTTTTCAAAAAATCTGATATATATTAGCCAAAAGATTATAATATGACAGAGCAGAGGGGACATGCAACCTAAAGAAAACTTCCCTAGTGATTTGTTTTCTAAGTGTAAGCAAGTAATTAAATTGCTCCATCTACTTCAGACTACCTTTCAAGAAAAGTAAGTACATTTGCTTACTTTAAAAGTACATAATACTCCTGTGACTTACCTCAGAAAGATCATTCCCATTCGAGATATTGTAGCAGGAGAGGCACAGCTAAGGTCATGGGTTTCAAATATAAAATTGACATTTGAGCCAAATTGAATTCTTTCTCCACTGGGCATAGTCAACAATCTGTTGTCATCCAAAACAGAATTCAAAGATTCAATCCATTCAGGATCAATATCACCATCACAAATTATCCATGAAGTAACGTCTATTTCCAGACACAAAAATAAAATATCAAATCCTAGAAAAACACTGAGAACATCGTCTCTTGCTATTTTAACACTAGTTAATACTCTTCCTTCATTATAACTTAAACGTAAGTTCTATGAAGATATTCCTTACATGCTTTACCTGCTGCTCTTTTTGCTTTCTTATCATAAAATTTGGAATGTATATATCAGTGTTCTTGAATATGATTGTCACCAAAAGTTTTTCTTACCTTATGCTGTCCACAAACAATAACATAATATAAAAATGTATCTCAAAATCAACAATTTCAGTAATTTAAGCATAATGATGTATAACTCCCTCACAGACATACCTCGAGGCTCTCGTACCACCTGTCGAGCACTATTTGTAAGCACACCATCAGACCATTCTCTGGTATCCATGTCAATATGGCCTAGTAACTGATGTCGAGGCATAGCTTTAGGATTCATAGTATACTGTTTCACTACTTTCCCAGTTTTACCAAGTGCTGTCTTTAACATCCGCCAGAGCGTTGATTTACCTCCACCACTTGGACCTACAATAACTACACCCATTCTTTGACGTAATTGTTCATATAATTCCAAAGCCTTCTTGATCTAGATAATAAAAGAGATAATGGCTATGTGAAGTTGCAAAGCAAAAAAAATCAATCATGTTTTTTTAATGTTTTTCCAATTTACTTTACATGCAGTCATTTTGTTTCTAGAGTTTTATTTTTTTAAACACTACACTAGATATTTGCTTAAGTCATTAAAGTTATGATACTAAAGAATATCAAGAAATTTAATTTTGCATGTTAGAAGCCTTTCGCTAAATTACTGATACAAAAATATTAGCCCCCTTTAAGCACATTTTTAATGAGAAATTAATGAAAATTTAGTCACAAAAGTTTATCCAGCTCTACATTAAATAAATATGAGAGACAAAATTGACTGATAAAAACAAGTTTTCACATGTTTAATTCTTTCACTGTCCAAAACATTCATTGGTGTTTGTACCTGGCTTGAACGAAACTGTGTCACATGTTCACATCTTAATTTTCCTTGCACTATTTTTCTTTCAGTTATACAACTGATCTACCATTCTTCAAACACACACATCTGTTTTTTATATACATGCAATTAGAATCTAACTATCAGTTATTCTTGCTTTTTTATAAAAGATTTGTTTCAAAAGTAAACTGAAATGAGTCAAATGAATGCAATATTAATCAGGTCTAAATCAGACTAACTCATATATCTTTTGTTGCTGTAGTTGATGTTTACCTGGGTGCTTATAATTTCCAAGTTTGCTTCTTCAAAGACTTGTTGTAAAGCTGTAGTTAACTCAGCATACTCTACATCTTTAAAGTCAATGCCAGGAAATACATCTTTAACCAGTGCATCAAAACGGGCGCAGTCCGCAAAGGTAAGCTTTGACATGGTATTAAGCCGCAAAGCTTGAACCACCATGTGACTTTCATTAACTGGAAATAAAAGCAAAGAAGTCAGACCAATTTTAAGCCGTTTGATGGGATTTTTTTTCCATGGAATGTATCAGCACTTGAGCCCATACTGCTAAGACACTGAAGGTGGAATCAGGGAGCAGACTATATTCTAGTTCATGTACTGCTCTACTTGGAAGCTAGACGAGTGCCTTACTATAAGTATCACATATGTTTACAAATGCATTCTATACAGATATGAGATGGTTATGATGCTGGCCAGATAGTGCATAATAACCTATACATTAAAGTGGGCTGAAGAGTAGCAGTGCACAATATCTTACTTGTTAAAGGCACTCATAAAAGAAATTAAGGACCCGGATTCTAGACCTTAACTGTCAGAGGCGGAGTTGAAGTCCCATCTCAAGTGCATCCTAATTAGCTAAGAATATTCCAGAAGTCAACACTCCACAACTCCTCTTGAATCTGAATTACCATGGAAATGTAAGTGTTTTGGGACCAGAATGAAAACAGCCACAAGAAAGCCTTACTCTGCCAGAAAAATAAAGATGCTCATAATGGGAAAGGCACAGGGAAATTTGGAAAGAGTTCAAGGATTTTAGTCCTGAACAATGTCTTAAATGCAAATGCTTCTACAGACAAATTTTTTAAACACCATGATAAATGATTAAGAGGAAATACACTGACATTGAGGAACCTGATTTAGAATGGTTGAACTGCTTTACTAAAAGAAGCAATATACAGTTTAAGCAACATTTAAGAACACAGCCAATACACCAAAGGATTTTGATTCAAGACAAGCAAAATAAAATCCAGGCAAACGTAACGGAACAGGAAACCATATTTGTTGGGAATATCTTGAACTTCCCAAGCTAAGAGATTAAAAAAAAAAAAAAAAAAAACAACACCACACACACAAAGAAAAAATGGGTTTAAAACATAGGTAAATCCATCCACCATGCCTTTCACAGGGTTATTGAAAAATATATTTTAAACCAGACCACACAAATTTCAGCAAATTTCACATATCTAAATATGAAGCTAAAATGGCATAGCAAGAAACAGTGATACTAATGTGCCCTAAAACACAGCACTGGTAATCCTTCTTTGGCAAATCCAAACTCAAGTCACTAACAAATTCTTTAAAGTTGTTATGCCAAGATTTGTAAACCAAGCCTGTCTAAAAACTTTCAGATATATGCTATTTAAGTGAGCAAGAAGCAGCAGTATCCTAAAGATGTAAAACGCTCATTCATCCCACACTTTTAATTCCTACTCGTTTACCATCTAAACAACAATTTCAAAAATCTTGAAAAAAATAGTGACCCAGTCTAGTCCAATACATTTCTATCATTTCTACCTGTCCTCATATTTGTCTCCGTCTACCAATCTGAATCTAATGCCATGTGACAATTTTAGCAAACCTCAAATAGAATCAAAATGATCTGATCTCTCATGAATAATGACAGCATCAAAGGATCAACTTTCCTGCCCTAAGCCAAGTGAAAACAAAGAATCTTTGAGAACCCCTCAAACCCAACCCAAAATAAAGCCCTATATCTATATTCTTGTCATATAAAAGCTCAATCTAGAATATGACAACAGTCTTTTGTGATCTCCTAATAAAAGAGGACTTTCACAGGTACTTTTTTCTTTTCTAAATTGCCTCCAGATACAAGCCATAGCTTCTTGAAATTCCAGCGAACAAGAAAGCTGTAATGAATGATACCTGTACGATATGCTAAACAATCAGAAGTTTAGCATGGTTAACCTTACTTTCTTGCTTTGCTTCACTTTTCTTCAGCTGATGAAGAAGACTGCCACAGCCTCTCAAAACAGTCTTCAATGCTCGTAAACCCCAATCATAGTGCTGCTGTGGTGTCAGAAGCTCCCTAAATTAAAAACAGCAATACTGTAATAAGCTTTAGGCAACAGCACCTGAAGTTTTTGTTTGGTGAATGAATACGCTCATAATATAGTTTTGGACAAAAGAGAAACTGGTGAGTAGCACCATCTGAAATTCATTTGAAAGATATAAGCAATGACACTCTGAAATTTTCAGAGGGAGTATACTCAATAGGCAATGTATTTATTATTGCCCCTAACAGCATTAATTACAACCTCTGAACTTTGTTCTTCCTAATATGCATACTTACAACCAAAAAGCCGTTTGAGTCTAAATTCAACACAATCCTTGTGAGTATTCATATACTCACATTCATATTTAGTAAGTGTGATGGGGGGCAATACTTTGCCACCTTGAGATTATAACTGCATTCCAGGTATTTTCACACCTGAACCTCCCAATATATTCCAATATTTTTATTTTATAATTTAGATTAGTATCTACAGAGATTTAAGAGCTGTATTGAATGTAAAATTTTGGATGACTGAGTACCGGCAGTTTCATGTCTAGTTTTGTTTCCAACACATAGCTTTCTGCAATACCCAAATCATAAAATATTATAGAAAAATAACAAAAAGTATGCATAAATTGTATCCCTACAGTCATGCTTTGGCATGGACTAGACGGAGAAGAAACAAGATGGCAGTGAGATAAATAAAAAGATCAATGCTGAAATAAAAGCAGGAGGGGAGAGAATTACAAAGGTAACATGACAAGGGGGACAAAAAAAAATAAGCAAGCTCACCTTGCCAGACTGAAAATAGCCACTAATTTTCTACCAAGTATTTTGGCATCCTTAAAGCCTTCTGAATACAAAATCACTTCTGCAATAAGTTCGTTGTCTGGATGAGTCATAGCAACTGGCCTGAAAAGTTGTTTGAGGTTATCAGGAAGCTTTTGTCTTCCTCCATAACCTTTTCCAGCAGGATTCAGAGTGATAAAAATTCCAGAATTATGATCCATTTCAACCTAGCATTAGAAGTGCATTGTAATAGTATATTGTCATATGAAGCAGTATTGAGAAAAGTGGGGTAGACTATGTTTAGTGACAGTAGTCAAGTTTTTAAGCTTGACGCTGTCATTTATGGAGTATTTTATAGGAAAAAAATAAGTAAGTTTTGCTGTACCTTTTTGCCAAGCATCTCACATACAGGACTATGATTCTTCAATGCATGTTGAATTGTCTGAATCTGCATGGATACTGCAGACAATACAGCTTCCTCAAGTCTATTGAATTCATCAAAACAGCCCCAGGCACCACACTTCACTAGGCCCACAAATATGCGCCCCATCGACTGCACATCAATGCCCTTAAAGTTAAAAAGAATACTATCAAAATAAGAAAATAATAAAAGACTGCCTTCCCATCTATTAAAAAACATGCCATTGGAAAGAGCCACAAATTCTAATGGAAATTGACAAATTATCAAAAGTATTTCCAGAATATAAAATTGTTTTATGATATGTGAGCATAGACATCCAATTCCTGAATTATACAGAAACATTCACCTCATCACAATTAAAGACTAATACTTGTCTTCCAAGAAGTCCACCCAAGGCCTTTACTGATTCTGTCTTTCCAGTTCCAGCTGGACCATAGGGATTTCCTCCAAGGCCCATCTTCATAGCCTGAGTAAGAGTTAGGTAACACTTATCTGTCAAAGGTGTATATACAAGTTTAGGGGAATTACCCTGCAGAAACAAAAAAAAATTATATTGATTGGTAGACAGAAATCATTGATGATGTAATTTCATTAATTTCATTCAGAAGTCATTAACTTGAAAATATAACACAATGGTCAAGATTACTGTCTTATTAAGTCTACGCATTTGTTTACAGCTATGAAGTTTTCCTGATTTTATAATCAAGTTTCAAAGCATTGTGCAATTTTTTTTAAAATTACAGAAAAGGGGACAACATAGATGAAACTGCACTCTCATATAAAAAAGTAGAAAATATTTATGTGATGTTACTGCTTTCCATCTAACTTATATTTACCCCATCAATATCACAAGAATGAAAACAACTACCCTAACTTTTAGCATTTTCTGTGAAACAGCATTCTAAGGACACAAGAAACTTGAAAAAAATGGTAACAGTTGGGAGGCAACCAGCATCATGTATGAAATGGGAAAGTGTTTGACACATTTATGAAAGCCACCATGTAGAAATTAAAGATACCACACCTGATATTCGTATGTATACTGGAGTTCAGCATCTACCATCTGAATGTAACATGTTTGGTCTTTCATATAAAATCTCAGCTGCTTCTTCCAAGCCCAGTCTTCAGCATTGTGAACCTGAGCTTGATTCAGTTGCTTCACCACATCAATGTTATGAATGATATCAAGAATCAAAGCTTTAAGCTTGAGCTCAAGGATTCCTGATTCTGCAAATAACCACACCCCCCCCCAAAAAAAAAAAAAGAAACAAAAACAAAACACAACAGTGTAGTAAGGTACATTACCCATTTTCAAGTTCATTGTGCTGCTTTCTATTTACCAGCAGACTTTATTCAGATCACATTTCAATTAAGTATAGAAATATTTATTATCTAAAGCAAGCAGCATAAAATGAGATCCTGACAGAGAATGTGAATCATATGTAAATTCAGTCCATTAGAACTGATTTTGTCTGCCTCTACAGTCAACAGAGAGATAGAGGTTTTTCTGGAAAGCATTTTATTCCAGGAGTATTTACAGCTATTCCAGGAGTATTTACAGTACTTCAGTACTTAGCGCGGGACAATCTGTTAATTGATCTGCTAAGGATCTGAAAAACATACTATGCGCTCTCTGGAAATTTTACTCAAGACTAATTAGGGCAATGTGCAATTAATGTTCATTAGCAGATTGAGTGCATTAGGTGTACTCTGAGAACATATTGTTTAATCTAGTTCAATTTGAAAGAAATCCAGTTTATGTGCTATAGTATACCATTCCACGATGGGAATTAAACCAAAGCAAGTGGGGATAATCAGGCAATTCCCTTCAAAAATTACACTTATTACCCAAATGAAAAAGTTACTGTGGAATGAACACTTTTCTATATCTGATGACATTTCTCCAATGGCTACATAAAGAGCACAGAAAGGGAGCTTTGATAAAGAACAACACTAACAGACTGCTGAAGGTAGGTGATACGAAACTTATTCCTAATTAATATATCAGATGTTAACAGTTCATAAATTCTAAAGTAGAATTTAATACAGTAAGCAGCTATATAAATGTGGTAGAAGATTGTCAACTACATGTCAAATTGAGTCTTTTTATACACATAGGGTAAGGGCCATCTCACCTAACCTACGCTACAGAATTTCACATCTTAGGTAGTCAATTCAAAGCCCCCCTTCTGGTCAAAACAGAGGAATAAGCACTCAAAGGCATAACTATTCTGACCCAGTTGGACTACGTAGGATTCAGAACAATCATGTCTTGAGAATAACTAGTTTATTGGTTTTGCTACAGAAGTACTCAAGAATTATTAGTTCAACTGCAGGTGTATACATCTAAGATAGAAAAAGAATCACATACAGAATATAGGCATGACATAATGTACCTCAACTGCTGTTTGGCCATTTCCTGTGAAACATAACACTAGTGCACAGTTCAGTAGCTCAGGACCAGTTATTAGCAAATAAATAAACCAAAAAAATATTAGAAGATATTAAAAATAATTAAATATGTTTTAAAATATGTAAGTGCTCCAAGACAATTTTTAATTAAATAAAAATCCATTGTACAATCTGAAATAGTAAATACACTAATCTTGGCAGTAATAGGTGGGTAACACTATGTAACAACTTCATGAACTCAAATCGAGACAGATTTATATAATATCCTGTTTAAACAGGGTTCAATACTACACAACTACATAGTCATTATGAAGAATTACATATTAATTATAATTTTTATACCTGTACTCCCAGAATCTTCCATACGACTATCAATACTAGTATAATGTTCCAGTTTAGCCATGAGTTCTAATTCTAACTGTTGCAGATTATGGTCTTTGATAGCACTTTCAACATCTTCAGTGAACTTAATTTGTTCTGCTAAGGAAAGAATCTTTAGAAGAAAAAGTTCAAATTACATTTTATAAATACAGAAGACATAAAGAAAAGAAGGTTTTCAATTAATTTGTAATTTCTTATTATGTTTGATATTTAAAATATATTACTGTATCTTTTTTATACAAAGCCACATATTTGCTACGCTTTTACGAACAAATGTAGCCACCTTAAAATCTGACAAAATTTCGCAAAAACTTGCAATGTAATACAGCAAACGCTTTAGTTGTTCTACAGCATGTCATAACAAAACTTCTAAAGCACCTTTTCCCATTAAATGATATGTCAGATGAAAACTACCATACTGTAGGCATCCTGAGCCCATACTCAACAGGCTCAGGAAAACCTCTGCCTTTTTGCGTCACTGATCTGCTAATACAGTATTTTGCATTCAGGTTTCTAACAGTCCACTTATGTTCTAATTACTTTACGTTCACTAGAAAAGCCCTGTCTAAGCTATGAAGGTTTAGTCAAACTTGGAACTGCAAAGATCAGTAACAAAAAAATTCCACCAATTATGCCAGTCTGAAGATTTGTAACAGTAACTACACTCTGGTGGAAGGAAAGAGTAACCCACAGTCCTGTGCGGGAGTGACAGGATCACTGAGCAAAGGGCACGAGGTGATGCGACAGGAAGGGACCACAAAAAACAACAACATGGTGCTTAAGCAGGGTCACCTCCAGCACTTGCACAGCAGCAAGGAAGCACCTGCAAGGCACCACTATGGACAAATTCCCCAGACCCTCTCCAGAAACTCAACATGCTGGGGTGCCTCTCTGAAGTGCCTGTACACTAGTGCAAGCACTACGGGTAATAAACATAATGAACTGGAGATCTGTGTGCAGCTGGGGTGGCTCCCGTGACTGCAGTGCTGCTGTGGAGAGATACAGGCATGTTAGGAAGAACAGGCAGGGAAGATGAGGAGGGGGAGTTGCACTTTACATAGAAGAGCAGCTGGAGTGCATGGAGCTCTGCCTAGGGATGGATAAGGAGCCAGTTGAGAGCTTACAGGTTAGGATTAAAGAGAGGACAGGTCAAGGTGCCATTATAGTGGGTGCCTCTTTCGGGCCATCTGACTAAGAAGAACGAGTGGATCAGGCCCTCTTGACAGATAGGAGCAGCCTCACATTCACTGGGTCCTGGGTCCCCACAGGGGACTTCCACCACTCCAATAATATCTGGAAGGGCAACACAGCAGGACATAAGCAATCCAGGATGTTCCTGGAGTCCATGTATGACAACCTGCTCTTCCAAGTGACAGAGGAGCCAACGAGGACACGTGTTTTATTGGACACAGTCCCGCGAAGGCTCACAAAGCTGATTAAGGGACTGAAGCATCTCTCCTGTGAGAACAGGCTAAGAGAGCTGGGACTGTTCAGCCTAGAGAAGGCCCAGGAGGGCATCTTATCACTTTCTACAAAATTCTGAAGAGATGGTGCTAGGAAGACAGAGCCAGGCTCTTTTTGGAGGTGCCCAGGACAAGAGGCAAAGGGCATAAACTGAAACAAAGGAGGCTCTGTCTGAACATCAGGAAACACTTTTGTACTGTGAGAGCGACCGAGCACTGGAACAGGCTGCCCAGGGAGGCGGTGGAGTCTCCATTCCTGGCAAGATTCAAAAGCTGTCCAGACATGGCCCTAGGAGAACCAGCTACAGGCAGACCTGCTTGAGCAGGGGTGTTGGACTAGATGACCCCTAGAGGTCTCCTCCCACCACAACCATTCATTTTGTGATTCTGTGTGATTCTCTGTGCTACTGGTCAAAATTGCGTAAAAGAATTTCATGTTCATGACTGTTTCTGCTTATACAGCTAAACTTTACAAACTATATTTTAATCAGATTCAAAAAGGGCTTTTTTATGTTACTAAGTCTTAGCAGCCCTGCATGTAACATTCACTAAGATCAAGATTTATATAAAATTCAATAAATAGATGAATGTTAAGTCAGGTGCCATGTAAAAGACTTGAGTATTTAAAATGTTTACAAAACAATTATAAGAACACCTATTTTTAAGAATTTCTCTATACTATAAACGAATAAAATGGATTTGTTTGGGTTATTTTCTTCCAAATCCATAGGTATACTTCTTTATGAGACTTCAAATAATAACTTATTTGTTAAATCTAGGACTACACAGTGACATTACTGGATTGACTACTACCTGGGAAGGAAAGAGTGATGGATCAATTGAACCTTGTGATTTTTTTCCAGCATCAACACAGTCAATTAACATTTTTTTCAGGGTCTCCTTCATCTCCAAAGCCAAACTGTTTAGCCACACCTGACAAAGAGATGAGAAAACCTCAAAAGTTACAGTACAAAATAATTTCTCAAAGATACTTGAACATACTTGGATGTGATTTTCCTACCTCTACATCATTTGACAGAAGAACTTTATTTCTAAGTGGCACAGTTTCTCCTTCTACAGACTTCATGGCAACTATGTATTTAAATTCTTCATCAAAGTTCACGCTATTAATGCCTATTAATCAGAAAATGTCAATGAAGTTACATATTGTTAAACTCAAACATTAATTCTTTAGTGTCTAGTAGTGGAAAGAAAAAAAGTCTGCAACATATTACTTAGCTTTGAAGAACCCAATTTCTAAATAAGTACATTTCACAAATGAAGATTAATACATCACCAGCAAAAAGCTTCTTCAGATGAGACTGGATAACCATAGGATTTGTCGACTGTCCTAAAATTTCTAGTAAGTCATCATCTCCAATGAAATAAAGTCTTGGAAATGCTGAGCGTTTTTCCTATATAAAAAAAATAAATAAATCAGTTTTGTTGATTTAAATTCAAACTTACTTCCTTTCTTTTTAGAAAACTATATTAATGTCAACTGTACCTCCAAAAACTCATTCAAAGATCTCTGACATCTCTGAAGCTGGTCAAGTATAGTAGTTAAGGTACTTCTTATTCCTGTCCGGGCATTCAGTGACGTTATCCTATTGTCACTCTTGATATCCAACATAATGGATCTTGACAGAAAAAATATGGAATCATTCATAAAAAAAAACCACAATTGTAATCTGAGTATGATATACAAGTAGTTACGTAAATAAAAATTAAAGGACAGGGAAGTCATATAAATATCTGATATATAACTTTCAGTTTTCAGTATTAATGATGAAACATTTCAGAATTTGTATCAATGTCTCTCCAATGTAATTTTATAACAACTGTTTGATAAAATTTCTCTACCCAAAACCAAGACAATGCCATTCTTTACTTTTATTTCCTTTTAAGAAGTTATTTTAACTGAAATTAAGACAGATAATGGTACATAACTTTCTACAGTTCAAAAAACACATCCTTTTTTATCTCCTTGACTTGTTTGAATCAAATAAACTATCTAATTCTCCCAAAAGTCCATCTGTGCACCTTCTTAGTGAACAAAGTGCTTGTCTTCAACAAGAAATGATTCTTGAAAACACAATTTCATCACCTCAGCTTCTGTTGACAAGATTGATCTTGTGTTTGCCTGCCTTGTGATCTTTGACATTTCATGTGATTCACATGTACTCCATAAAATACCCCTTATTCACATGTACTCCATTAAATGAAACCTACATTACCACCTTTATTCAGACATATGTCACTGCCACACATCTCTGTCTATTGAATTTCTGCTGCTGACCTTCATCATATTTAAATTGTTCCATACATTTTCACCCTGAAGAATGTTCTAGCTTATATGGCTCAAAGCTATTACAAAAAATAAGTCGCATTCCATAACACTAACCTAAAGTCTTCATCAACCCTGTTAAAACGAGCCTGTTCTTTGGGCAGAGCTCCACGACCAAATATTGGTTCCAAGTAGACCCATTTCCTCTGAATTTGGTTTAAATTCTGCAGATACTCATCCAACTCAGCTAGCTTTTTCTCCCAGATGGACACTTTATCTTCAAAACCTTTGTAATAGGGAGAGTCCTTGAGGGACTGTAGAAGACAGCGATGATCTCCAACTTGGTTGACTATGTCCTTCCAGTCTTTAATAAGCCTGTGTGTCTTGCCCTGGCTGTCTTCATAATCTGTTAATGTAAAGACAGCTCCAACTCCCCAGAGTTCAAGCTCACGTAATGCTTCTCTGATTGTGACTTCACCTTGGGCCCGACAATTCAAATCCTATTTAAAAACATAAATAGATTTAACTTGAAACTACAGAGCTTGCAATAAAATTTCCATTCAAAAATATGACATAAATTCTATTTCTATAGTGATAAAAATATAAAAATGCATTCAGAACAAAACATACTACAAAAAATACACCACAAAATAAAATATAGTACCTTTATTTTAAATGATTCATACCTTAAGTTCCATTGCTTTTTCTATAATGGCATCTGACACTTTTAGCAGATCTCCAAATAACAAACCCTCAAGTGTAGTGCCTCGGGGAAGACCCAGAAGACGAAAGAGATCCAGCCAATGGTCTGAAGAAAGATGTTCTCCTCTAATATATTTTAGGAGTGGGATTATCATCTATAGGAAAAACGCATATGTGAATCCATCTAGTCTTTATGAAAACTGTACTGTTTGAGCATAGAGCGACATGCTATTCAAACAAAACAAAAATTTACATTCTTAAACTACAGCACGTATTTTTCAATGGCTGCATTTAATATTTAGGAATATAACTCTGAGGAAAATTCTTTGCTAAATGTGTGTCTGTGTAAACTGTAATGACCCTCCTGTTCACTGTAAGGAACTAAAAGGTTCTCAGTAGTGAAATGTTCAAAACAGTATCAGAAGATATTTTGTTAAATCATAACTGATTTTATTACAAGAATTGAACAATGAGTTACAGAATGAAGTATATTACCCAGTAATACCAAAATATTTTTTGTTTTGTACCGTTCTTTGTAGCTAGCATCTTACTTTATATTTGTCCACTTCTTTTTGCAACTTTACTGTCATTACAGTATGTTCTTCCATCTTCCTTATTTTGTCATGCCAGTTAAACAAAAATTCTTCAAATAGGTATGTTTTACTCCTACATGAAAATCAAATATAAAAAGGTCACAATAACACAGTACTACAACCTCACATATACGTTGATGAAAAATAAAATAATAAAATCATACCTAAAAGTAATCCAGTCTTCTTTGGCTTTTTCCTGAAAACCTTGATGAAACTCTTCATACAATGCCCAGACTTCTGCACAACTCTTAATATCCTGACGTACAACTTCAGACAATGAGAAGTCAGGCTCTTCCAATTTAAAATGAAGGCATTCTTCACTGAATAAAAAGATCACTGTATTATACATTACATTATTATGCTTTTATGGTTTAAAAGATGTTATCACATGGAAATAATTATATTTTTTTAAGAAAAGCCATTAGTTTCATTAAAAAACATTGCTGCCAAATGCTATTTCCTTATAGCATCCTTCTTGAATAGAAATAATAAAGGAATATGACAAATAACTCTCCTACACAGCAATCTTCTCCGATATTCATAACTATTTTCCATAAACTTTCATTTCTTTCTCATTTATGAGAAAAGTGCATTACTTTATGCCCCCAAAAACAAAACGTGAAAGAAAATATTTTTTAATTGATTGTTTCTTCCTGTTAGTGGAAAGAATATGCTGATTTTATTTACTATCATATTTAAGTGCCAAGATAAGAATTTAAACAGAAAATTTTGTCCACTCAAGATTTACAATAAACTGAAAATAGGCACACAGAGCAAAAATCCTTTTCTTTTGCACAAGACTCCATCATAGGGAACACTTACTCAAGAAATGGCAGACCTCAGCTCTTGCCCTCTTAAGTTACAAGAGGACTGAAGTAATAACTCCCTCTTCTTGGACAAGTATTCTCAAACCTTCTGTTAGTGAGAATTTCAGAAGTGAGAATCAAGCCAAGCCCTTAGCGTACAGACTCCCTTTACATGAAAGTCTAAGAGATTTCTCCAGTTTTTCATTCCAAGAAATTATAGAAAAACTTCACTATAGAAATTCGTGTTATGTAAAATCAATAAAAAGGACATGAAAAACATATAATATGAATAAAATGAAATTTCTTATATTATCTGTTGTGATAAAAAATAGTTAACATTTTCTGAGACACTGTTGCTGCAAAAGATCAATACATTAATTAAAAGGGTATACAGGGAAATAAACATGCATACATGAGCTTTTCTTTCACCGTTTCCAGTTCATCAAATTCTTTCTTTTTTTCCTTTATGATCTGAGCACTTTTCTCAAGCACATCTTGATCATCTGTTTCAATGACATCATCACTTGGCTTTAGCTGATCCCAACGAGCTTTAAACTTTTCCAGGTCTTGAAGATATATATTAATATGTGAAATCACATTCCCCTTCATCATTTCAATCTGTAAAGTAAGACTTAAAATTAAATCCTTTCAACGGTTTGTAACTACAACTATGATCGAAATCAAAGTAGCAACTTAAAACTTGATCAGAACTTGGTAACTACAACTTGATCAAAATCAAACTCAAAAAACTTCTTGTGTAATACCCTAAAAACCAGTTCATCTTTATTCTGTTGTTCTTGTTTTTTTTAAAAGGGGCACTTTGGGTTTTTTAAATATGCTGGTATTTAAGACCTGTTCATTTGGCACATGCTACTCATTTAGCCTGCACCTTATGGCACATAGAAAAATCGTTATATCTATGTAGCATACTGATATCTTCAGTAGAACTGCAAATTAGTTCAGCAATTTGCCTATGGACTGGAATTACAGGACTGCACATAGTTCAATAAAGTTCTATGAAAAGAAAACAAACATCAATACTAAAAATATGATAAAGTAATAAAAATGCTACTTTTTAACTGTTACCCTGTTTTCCTCAGTTAACCACTGCATTCATTAAGCTATCTCTCACCAAGAAATTGTTTGAGACAAAAGTACAATAACGTAACATTCACTTCAGCATCAGTTCAACTGAAGTTTCACCTAGTTACCCTCTAAACAGTTCAAGTATTCTTCCTTTAAGGGACCTCCCTCAACTCAGTATCATTGGTGTTAACACTGAACTAAGAACACTTAGGAATCTATTTAATCTAAGGAAAACATATTTCTCCAGACCTATTCAAAATAATCTCAAAATTTTTAGGTAAAGTATTAAGCTTTCATTGTTACCTGTTCTGTAATCATAAGCTGATGGCTTTCCATCATTAATTCAAATTTATCCCATGTAGCTTTTAGGTTACTGATAGTGTCCAAGCCTGCACCAGCCACAGTTCGCAAAAGCTTGTTTTTATCTTCAGCCTCTTGAAACAGGAGGAAAATCTAAATTCAAACAGATTAAAGATATGTGTATGTAAAAATTCAGCAAATCCTGTTTACCCAAACTACAAACAAATACATTAGAATCAACTCTGTATGCACAGCTTATATGCTTATATACAGCTGCTTTTTTAATACTGTTTAATATTAAAACACTAGAAAAAATAATATCTGAGGTATTTAAAGAAGTTCTAAATCTTGATCCTGACAAGTGAATGTTTACTATGAAACAGATAAGTGTCTCTTTATATATTGCAGAAATCCACAATCAGAATCAAGAACAGCAGCAGAACTGAATTAAGGAAATATGTATGTATGTGTGCTGGGTCTGGCTGGGATGGACTTAATTTTCTTCATAGCAGCTCATATGGTGCTATGTTTTGGATCTGTGACAAAACCAATACTGACAACACGCTAATGTTTCACCTGTTGCTGAACAGTGTTTGCACAGCATCAGTGCTTCCCCCCGCCCATCCTCAGTGAATAGATTGGGGGTGTGCATGAAGTTGAAAGGGGACACAGCCAGGTAGATATATTCCATGCCACATAATGACATGCTTAGCAATAAAATGGGGTAGAGTGGGGTTTCGGTAGATTAGACATCTTTTCTTCAGGAACAGCCAGGGTATCAGTCAATCCATGTTCTATATTTTCTTTCTCTCTTTCTTCACTTATTGAACTACTTTGATATCAATCCATGAAGTTTCTCGCTTTCACGCTTCCCCTCCTCTTCTCCTGTCCCATCAGGGGTGGGGGAGGCTGTTCAAATGAGTGAGGAAGTGAGCAAACAGCTGTGCGATACTTAGCTGCCTACCAGGGTTAACCCACAAAAATACAGAATAACAAAAAGTAGGAATAGAGACACTTCAAATAAACAGAAATTTTATTCACATGAAAGAGCACTTTTTTTTTACCTGATAATGGGGAAAAAATCCAGGTTTTTTCCCACATACCAAATCAACCTATTTTTTTTAAAAAACAACTCTTTTAAACTCTGTAAGTCAGAAGAAACTGAAATAAACACATACAGTTTTACACATTTACCAAAATGTCCTGTTATGTATGTTTTCCTTTAAAAATTAAGAGGTGAAAACAGGCACTAATGCTAAGGCGAGATACTGTTCAGTAAGTTATAGAGAATTAACTCTCTTCAACATCTAACAATTCTCCAAGAGTTGCTACAAAATGTACTTATACCCAAACTAACACAGTCCTTCCTGAGTCAGCAGCCAAACAGTGAAACTGTTTGATAAATGACATGAAAGATAAAGATAAAACTAGATGTCTGTACATGGGCTTATCAAGTAGGCATCTAAAACTCCATTATCACCAAAGAGGATCGTAGAAACCAAGGTCTCAGTCATTTAATGACAGAGGCTTCCATCATTACTTGAGATCCCCTACTCTATCCCATCTGCCTTATATCCACCGTCCCAAAAGAGTGGGTGTTACACGTGTCCTGTGTCATAGCAGCCAGCTCTTGTATGGAGCTCTCAGACATGCCAGGACACCCCCAAAACAGCAGACACCTATGTATAAACAACTACAGTAAGCTCTTAACTGAGCTAAGAAATCAGCTCAGGAGAATCAGCCACAAGGTATCTACTTTAGGGTGAAACGGACTGCTCTAGGCTACAGTTGATTGCATTCACTCAGAACTGGATTCAGTTTCTCACAAACCCTGTCTAGGGTCATTTGAGATGCCCTAGAGCACTTGCCTGGCCTCCAGTTGCAACTGGAAAGGTCGAGGCCTCCCAGAACTTCTCTGTTAGGTCTGCCAGTTTTCTGTGGATGTTGAATATATATCTCTGGGACTCTAGAACTGCATCTGTGAGCAACTGAACCAGACTTCTACTGAGTGTATTAACAGCACACACACTGCAGATGTGCACATATACACCCAAACTCAGATGCATTCGTTTACAACTGAATTCTTTTCTGTATAAATAGTGTCTGGTTGGGAGGAGTTAATAGGGCTTTTGTAGAATTCCACAATTCTGTAGAATCAGAGTTCTTTAAAGGCATCAGTAAGGGTATGGATGAAGGAAATTAAAATTATATATTCCAATTTGGATTCCAAAAAGCTTTTAAAACAAACCCTCACCAAAGGCTTTTAACGAAATCTAGTAACCTTGAGATAAGAACAAAGGTCCTTGCAGAAATAATTAATGAGATACAAAATAGAAAACAGAGATAGGAGGAAATTACCAGTTCCTGCAATAGGAAAAAGTCACCCATGGAGTTCTGTAGGTACCATGCTGAACTGCTCAAGGTGTTTATAAAAGAGTTGGAAATGGAGAGTAAGCTGTGAGATGACAAAGTTTACCGATGATACTGTTATTCCAGGCATTAAAACAGTTCACCTATGAAGAACTGCAGAATGAACTTAGAAGAAATAGTGACTGACAATACTGGTGACAAACAAAATTCAAGTAGATAACCATGAAGTGACATCTATGTGAAAAAATAAATTTCACACATACAAGTTGAGTTCTGAGGTAACAGCTGGAGCTCAGGACTGATAGCTTGGGGTTACGACAGCCAGTTTTACAAAAATGCCGGCTTAACGTGAGCAGTAGAAAGTAAATCAAATGTTAGAAGTCACAAGGATCAAAAAGAGAATAAAAGAGATAATACTGATATTTCATCATATAAATCAATGGTTTGTTTGTATCTTAAAAATTGTACAAAATTCCGTTCGTCCCACCTCAAAAGATTATTACAAAACTAGAAAAGACTTACTTAAGAGCAACAAGGATGATCACAGTTCTGAGTGGGCTTATGTATAAGGAAATATTAGGTGAAGTAAAACTCCTCAATTTAGAAAAGAGATGGCTGATACAGGACCCACCTAAGAAGAATAGGGGCTGATTGGTCCGTATCTCTTCCAATGTAAGACTTAAATGGTATAAAGTTAACAGATGGTGTGTAAGAGGTGAAAAAATAAAAGGAGGGAGTCCTTCATGTAACATGAAATCAATCTACACTTTACCAGAAGATATTCTGCATGTCAAATGTATTTGCTTTCAAGAGGAAACAAGGTAAGATTGTGGAAGAGAAATCCACCAAGTGTTACTATAGGCTCAGGAACGACATAAAACTCAAAAACATTCTGGTTGGAGGCTAGAAGTGTGGGAAAGCATCAGATATGCTACTCTGATTTTATATTTTCCCCTAGACACCCACTTTATTCTACTGCTGGATACAAAACACTGTGCTAACCCTATATGGCTACTGCATGTTCTAAACTAGTTATATTAAATATCAGTTTCCATACTAAAAAGAAATTACATTTTTTGATAGCTGTTTTTCTGGATATGATGAAATAGTATCTTACCCCTTCTTTTCGTTCATGTAGGTTTAAATATTTTACATTGTCTTCTGCTATTTCCTCCACAGTCTGGGGCCTAATCACTAATGTTTCCATGGCATCAGTGAGAAATGAAGAAACATCACTTAGGTGAGCTATATAAAGATGGAAAACAAAGTTATCATGGAGAAAATATTTGAATAAATGTACAAATCACAAATGTACTGCGATACAACATTGTCATAACATATGACAATATGCACAAAGCATTTGCTTAAAAAATTGCAGACCCCAATCTTATATGCTGCTTCAAAAAAACCTGCACATTTGTATTTACATGTAGCTTTTTTAATGTAATTCACTCTATTCAGTGTATGATTTAGACTACAAGTATAAGAGCCCCTTCTGAGAATTAAACATAAATACTCAAGGTATTTATTTATACACTTTCAAAATCTGTATATGTAGGTCTTTTTTGGGTAAATGGAGAAAACCAAGATGTTAAAATTGCTTTGGGGGTTTGGGTATGAAGTTTCTTTTGTTGGTTTTGTTTGGTTTTTTTTAAGAAACTGACTAACTAAAGCCACCTTGCTTTAAATATTGAAAAGATTCCCAAACAAAAGCCTGATTAAGGTATAATGATGTATTTTCCTACCAAGGTACATCTTTTTGGTACTGAGAAAGGAGCTGTACAATTCCAGGGAATAATACATCTTCCAGGAAACAATCTTTCAGGCTATGGAAATAATTCACTTCCTGCACAATTCCTGTTCTGTGTTTCCTGTGCTGATCATTACATTTAAAGCACAAAGCACTGGTACTTCTCATCATCTACACCTTACTCCATTTTGCCTACCTGCTCCAGATACAGAAATATATACACCCAAAAATAGGGAAATAATTTGCACTCTTTAATACTCTGCATTTTGACAATCTAAGTGACAAGTAACTCTATGGAATAACTCTAAATTATTTAAGACTCTTCATGAAGTATTTCAATTTGTGAAATAAAAACCAAATAATATTTTTAAATTATATTTCATGATGCCTCCTTCCATTACCCTCAAATGCCCAAGACATTTGCCTCCCTCAAACATTAAAGGAATTTTCCTCCCTGAAATAATAAAGTATTTTTATTTCAGACAAAAGAAAAAAGATTAATGTTCATATGTATTCTACAACTGGAACAGATGTAGCCAGAATAAGTGAATGGGAAAGATGCATATGGACATCAAGGGATCTTAGGTTAGGCCTGTTGTGAAAAATAGTAACAGATTACTTTCTCTGCATGGTGATTTCTGCAGCTCACTGTGCCCAAGAGTAAAACATTTCTTAAAAGGAGTATTTACATTAACAGAAATGTCCCCAACTACAACAGAAACAATAATACTCATTAAAATTATTTACCTTGAATAGATTTTCTCAAAGAAATGACAAGAACGTCATACAACTTCTGGATGAAATCATCAACTACATTTTTCACAGGATTGCAATTAACAGTTATACAATCTATCTTGATGGTGCTTCAAGACAAAAGATTAAAAAATAGCAAATATTCAGTAGTACACTTAGGTGTCAATATCTCCAAGATCTACATATATCTATAGGCTACAAAATCAGGGTAAACTAGTAAGACACAAACCCCCTCATAATGCTACAAATAAAAGTAAGGTTTTATTGGGAAAATTACTCACAGTATTGAAATAATTATAACCACTGCATACATATGCAGTTTTGTGGAGACTAAGGTCTCTGCTCTGCTCCTTCAAATAATTAGAAAATTGCTTGATTTTATATAACCAATGTCACTGAATTCAAAAGGAGTATTTCTATACTTAAGTAGAAAATATTTTAATTCTTTGTACAGTCATGTCTTTAAATCTCTAATTTCCATGAGTATTTAGCAATCCAAGCTTCAATAGCCCTAAGAAGATAAGAAAAGCTATAGTGAGTCGTTTCAAGGCCCCATATCTAATATCTCACAGTGACCATAAGTAGATACCTAAAGAACACCAAAAAAAGGGCTACCTTATTTGATACTTTCCTGAGTATCCTCCCTCAACACCAATTATTTTCACCTCCTGGCCACTTCATAGCCACGTGTGATTCCTGGCTATAAGACACGTCAGCCAATTTCTATTCACCCCAGCCTGTCCCTGAACTCACGAAAATCTGTAGTTCTCAGAACATCACTTAGCCAACAAGCTCTACCAGTCCATCCTCCTGCATGAAATGTCACCTCTTCCTTGTTCTGAACATTGATTCCTATCAGTTTCATTTGAGAACTCTAACCACACAATATACTAAATTTCATGTGAATATCTGTAAGAATTAAAGCTAAGGTAGCATATCTTAAACTATAAGTTGTAAGAAGTAATCAAATATTTCAATACAGGAATTATTTAATGTATGAATATTTACTAAATCTGTTCCTAAATGCCACATATACTCCAGATATACAGGACTTAGCTAAAAGAATTGTTAAAATATCACCGTGTTTTGTAGTATTTCAGAATCAGCCCTAAATTTTGAGGGGGTTTCCCATCATATAAAAAGGAAGAAATGAAGTTTTCAGAGAAGGCTGTGCAGATGAAAGGGAATAAGTATCTAGAAATAAAACTGAAAAACAAAAATCTAAACATTTAAAAAGTACATCAATAGTTTAAAACCACTTCAAATTCTATCTGTATCTCCACATAAAGTATTTCTTTGAGTATTTCTATTTTACTTTTACCTTTAAAGTATCAGGTAGAATACATTATTCAAACAAAAGAATAGAATTACACTATACCTTGGAAGGCGTTCTGCTTCTTTCCCTCTCATTTTTAATGCTTTGAAGTTTTTTTCCCAGTCCTGTTTGCTAGAAAGATTTGTCTTCACCAGAGTATCAACATCTACTTGGCCAATTACGATCCATTCCTTTTCAACATTATTTTTGATTTCATGGAAAAGAAATATTTTCCAGACTAAAAAACTATAATAATGTCTTCAAGCTATATTCTCTAACTTTTGTGCTCCTACTTGTGCTCCTACAATTACCTACAGATTATCTTAGTGCAAAAATCAGGAGATATAAAATGATTTGACATATTCATACATTTAAGGATAATCAAAACAGATATTGAATAAGAGTAAAAAAACAGCTCTAATACTGTAGTTTAGATTCTAAGTTTCAATGGGAACTGTACATATGATTCAAGTTAGGTATGTGCTTAAGTGGTTGGCTTAATGTGAATGGACTTACTAAGCTTTTGCTTATATGCCTTGCAAAAAAGGACAATAAAGCACAAATGTCACTGTTTAGTTACTTCTAGAATGTCTGAAGCCTAAACTGATACAAATCTATGGGGGGAAAAAAAAAGCATGAGTCAAGTACTGAAAATACCTTGAACAAATTAGAAACGTCTGTCAGCCTTCTGAACAAATCCTCTGCTTTACTGAAAGCAGTCAGAAATCCATTTGCATTTCTTTCAGTCATATGAGTGAATATAGACTCTTCCTCTGCTTCACTTACACCCCTAAACTGATTTGGAATGGAAATGAATCTCTTCATTTCTCTGTAATATCTAGCTCGTACTTCTTCAAAAGGAGGTCTGAATTGCAACCGGCCTTGCCTAAAAAGTGAAACAAATCATACAAAACCTATTATTTGAATGTAATCTGAGCCAGAATATTTTCTTAATAGGAAAAAAGAAAATATCTTACTTGAATGTTAGATCAATATTTATTTCTGGTAAATTTTCATTGAGTGCTTCTAAGCCCATTTGATATTGATGCTCCAGAGCTTTGTAAAGTTGATGGTTCCAGTGCTGTCTCCAAGCTTTCATATCACATGATTTGAAACCCTAAAATTTAACAATGTTTATTTTTATTTTATTTTATTCCTCAAACTATAAGCTGGAACTGAGCACAGTACAATGCCTGAAAACCAGGATTTTAGTAAAGTTCAAAGAAGTACCACACATCGCTGGAACAGGTTCCACAAGGAAGTGGTCAAGGCACCAAGCCTGCCAGAGTTCAAGGAGCATCTGGACAACGCTCTTAGTCATATGGTTTAGTTTTAAGTAGTCCTGTGAGAAGCAACAAGTTGGACTTGATGATCCTTTTGGGTCCCTCCTAACTCGAGATATTCTGTGATTCTATGACCAGTGTGAATATTAAGAAGATCTAGAGCTATTATTTATTTCAAATGAATATAGGAATAAAAGAAAAATATTCAAATCAACCCAGTCTCTATGGCAGTTCAGCATAAGAAATTCACTGAAATTCATTACCTATTGATTTACTATGAGATTCTTCAAGGTTACTCTGCAATGCACGAGACTCTGCTAGAAATAAGATACAGAGCTGGCTGAATGACAGATCTAAACCTGTATCATACCCTTTGTTTTCTTATAATATATAAGCTACCTTTTAAAAGAGTATTTCAGAAAATTCTTGTGTGTTTCCACAGATCAACATTAACTAATAAGTAGATATAAGATTTTATCTTAAGGAATTCAGCTTTTCATTGGAATCTGCTACATTGCGCTTTAAGAATATGTAAAGCCGTACCATAACACTCAAGCCTGTAAATGGTCACTTCTAAGCCATCCAGGGATTTCCAAAAGGGCAACAAAAGATAAAGAAATTGGAAACTTCCAGCTTATTAGGCTCTCATCTTATGTAATTGGATAGAGATTTTTCAGCCAGAGATTTGGAGGTGGTCCAGGGTTGCTTCAGGAAGCTACACAGTTCAAGGTCTGCCCTACAATTCAAGGCTCGCCAGAGGAACTCTTTCAACAGAAAGATTCCAGAGATGAAGAAAACCTGAAATTGTCTCAATTAAGCCTTAAGACAATTATAAATAGGGTTCTTAAAGAAATATGTAAAATCTTGATAACAGTAGCAGTAAGACTACACCATCTTGTAATTTTGGATGGTAAAAACAGGATACACTTGGTTAAGTTTTATCTCTTTTATTCAAGGGTAAAAAAAAAAAAAAGTGACTGAATAGAATTTAGTTAATTTTCCTCATAAAATATTCTGTAGTACCAAAACAATTTTCAAACAGATGTTAAAGCTAATATAGACTATTAATTTTGACAAAGTATACTGACTTCAAGATAAAAATTTGCAGACTACATTTCAAAAGAAATTACAAACCTAAAGCTAAATCTATGCACTTATTTATTATCCATATTATCTTCAGAAAATGGAAAAAATTGCAAGAAAAATACAGAAAAAATACTGCATTTATTTGACTGTTTATTTGACCATTATTGCTGAAGGCTATAGAAAAAATTAAACTGACTTGAATGCTAACTCAAAATAGCTTAGGTGATAGCAAGATCACCTAGTTAATTCAATAAGATGATATTTTTAATCAAAATCTTTTTCATCTTACCCAATGATCTTAAGAGTCTTTTCCAACTTAAACAATTCTGTGATACTATTCTAAAAGTTGACAGTAAAAAAGTGAACAAATAAAAATGTGGCTTTTAAATTACTTTAGGCAGAAATGCATCTTAATTCTAGATTTTATACGTATGTTCTATTCTGCCTGGGGATCACTCACGTCTGTACCAATTCCTTTATTCTACCTTGCATTAATGGCTCAGACACAACTGATATACATGACCTACGGTTTTCCCATTTCTTCATCTAACCCCTGTCATCTGACCAACTGTTGTTCCCCCATTACTACTATGTCATTAAAAAAATTATCCTTTTTATCCTCATCTGAGGTTTTACCTCACATCTGGCATCATCTAGTACACAGTCAGTTCTCCTGAGCTACCTAGTAATTCCTTAATGAAAATTAATTCAATCGTGCTATGTTTCAGTCTCAAATCTTGATTACTGTTGAAAAGTCAAATGTACACAGTCTGCAATATGATCGTGAAAACCTGCCTGTGACTCGAGGCTCGCAAAACCAGTTCTGAGCTCCTGGAGTCCATCCTTCCAACGCTGCTGCTGTCGAAGTAGATCAATATTCATGAGCGATACAACCTGTCAGAAGAATTTTAAAGGATAATAAACATATTTATCACCACTTAAATGAAAGAAAGGGTAAAGTAAGCTATAAGAGACGTGATTTCAGTTTCACCTGGAAAACATACCTTTTCGATGAAATTTGTGTGCCACTTCCTTAGTTTTCTATTTTCAGTGGAAAGCCGTTCAGCAGCAGCTTGGAGTTTTTGGATATAAGCTTCCAGTTCTCTAGGATTCTCCCATGTTATTTGAGCTTTTCCTCCAGGACCAGATTTTGAATGCTTGAAAAACATACAAACTTTGTAAGATTTTATGACAAATACAGCCCACCGGCTAGCATACAGGACACAATAATAGGAGAAATATGGTTTTACTCCTAGTAAAAATAGAGTACCTGCCTCTCACTACTGCACTAGAGACATAATAATGTGGCAAGTCACAGATGGCATATTATAGCTACAGCGACACACTGGGAAAGGATTAATGCCAGACTCTTAACAGAGCTTGAAATAAATTCACTGACGTTGAGACTCCTGCCCCACACACATAAAAAGATACCTCAAGCTAGGATGACACCTTAAACTGCTCCCTTCCTCTTTGGCCTGCACAGACCAAAACCCAAAATGTGACGCTTACAATTGCTATCCAACTTCACCTGTTTAAAATGAAATAATTTTTTTTTAATTATACTGTGAAATATTGACTCATCAGCAACTTCGGGCAGTTCCATTTCTCTGAGCTTTTTATCAAGATTCTGGGGGGTTTATGCATTTTGCTAAGTTTACAGCAGAAAATCAGAAGGCAAAAGCATCTGAAGTTCCACAGCTGGACCTATTCTAAAAGATGTAGGGCAGAAATCATATCAAATAGGAGATTACGTTGTGGTTTTGAACATTTCTGCACCATCACTGTCTTAGAGTCTGCACACTAAAGGAACCTGTGGCATAATCTGCAGCCAGCCCAAGAAAAATTTAAAAGACAATTTGGGAACTTTTGCCAGGACATTTTTGAACCTACAGTTTGGTCTTGAGTCTCCACCATTCTGTTTGAAGTAATCCCAACCCCAAACATCCCTTTCTTTCAGCCCTGCTCCTATATTCCATCTTGCAAAATGGTTCTCAGGAGTGAATTTCCAATTGTTTCTGTAATGCTTGCTCTGGAGGCATCATTTTATTGCCCAGTACAGATTTTATAGACATGTTATGATTCTCACATTGTAAGGGTGTTGGAAGAGGATGGAGTGCTTCAAACTGATCGAAACCAATAAACTGAAATTCATTATATAAATGTTTCTCCAGACAGAAAAAGAGATAAAGTATTAAAAAACTGTAGATAGTACTATCATTTTTAAGTTCATATTGCCCCTTCAAAGGAGAAAAATGAAAATAAATTGCTCTAAATTCCTTAAAAGACTCTAAAATTTCTATAAGTATAATGAAATTCCTAGCAATTGCAAAAAAAAAAACCCAAAACAACTCTTCTCAGAGCAACTATATTATGTCTGATCATCAACCCTCTGTAACAAACTGCAGACATAGACCAATAATCAGGTAGATCCACAGATTCTTTGTTCTTAACCTAAAACAGAAACAATCTGCTTTCAACCTGCCCAAAACATGAATTAGAAGTATTCAAGATAATTATAAAATCCATAGCAAAACAGTGAAACCATTCCTTAATACTAATTTATCTCCAGAATAAAGTATATGATATTTTTACTAAAATAGACCAAAATAATACTATTTAGAACCATTGATACAGGAGTTATTTTCCCAACTATTAAAGAATTGACCATGTTGTGGTTCAAGTTTCAGTTCAAAGACTAAAAATAATCCCTGAGAGAGCATATTACTCTAATATCCAAAGTAAAAATGAGTAAGCAGCTGTTTAGATGACAACATATTAAAAAAAAAAGCAAGCCTATGGATTTCATTAGATGCTAATTAAACAGATGCTATTACTTGTACGGGAAGGCTGCAGGTAAAAAGTTCAGCAATAAATACAGAAAAAGCAGCACAGAATATGCACAAGTATCCTTAGAACTCAAAATACAAAGAGAAGGGAATTCTTTCACCTTAATTATCTGTTCAAATGCTAAAGCAGATTGTAACATCATTGGTTTCTGACTTTCAATCATTTGTTGATCGATAGAATTATAAAAATGCGCCACCTGTAAAAGTGGAGAGATTAAAGTAACAGATAAAAATATTTATAGGCCAATAAATGTAATGCAGGATATTTCTGAAAGTATTGCCCAATCAATACCATTAAGAAATGAGAATTAACTACACTAGTAAAATGTTTACAAAGATAAAGTACCTATGTAACGCTAACGTGATCCCATTTTCTTGTAGTGATGAATACTAATGGCAAAACAGATGGCTACTTACACATTTCAGGTGATTATACTTCACCTTAAGTGAATTAGGTTCAGTCAATAATTTATTATAAGTGGAACACTTTCACTATTTTATGCAAATGTAGACATCTAGTGCCATTTCAGAGGCCTTCAAGTATCTACGACATCCACCAGGATATGACACAAGATCTAAAAAAACATCTGCCTACTTCCAGATTGGCAGCTGGTGTAAAAGGGATACCCTACAACTCTGTTTAGTTGTCCATATATAGACATCTAGTGCCTTTTGAGATAAGTAAGGTTTCCACTTTGGCACCTGTCAATGATCCAGATGCATGGCTATCTTGTAGGTCTTGTGTCATCTCTGCCTTAGCTGTGCAGATATCCGAGATACCAATGACACCTCAATGTGAAACCGAATTAAGCCTGTGTATCTACATAAGAATTTTTATCAATATAAACATATCTATTGTTGCATCTTAGACTAACAGAAGAAAACTTGACATTGTCTTTCACCTGAAATATAAGCCAAATAAAAACTTATGCAGCATTAAGTCCTATCTAAAAGTAATCCCCAAATAACCAAAACCACACTTCCATTAAAATACTTATTATTCTAAATTGAAAACTAGCAAAGGTGAAAAAAAGCTGGTCCATTTTATGACATTTTCATTCAGTTATAATAATCAGAAACTGAGAATAAAACCAGGAATCAATCAATTAATTGTCTTATTTTTGTATATTCATACAATACCTTCACATGGCTTTAATACCACAATTCATTTGGTTTCAAAAGACACCTTCCAAAATTGCAAAGCATTTCTTTACTTCTGTTTTAAGGACTTAGCTAATTTGTTCAAGAAACAAGTCACTTTCGTACAGACAAACACAGCAAAAAGCTTAACCACACAGTCAGAAAAGATAACAGTCTAGAAAAGTTCTACTACTAAAACTGGTAAGTCAGAACAGGAAGTTATCATGGCATTTAATCTTATACCTGTTTGAGGATGACCGCCTGCTTACAGAACTTTTGCGCAGTGTTTGCAACATGCTGTATTTTAGCTGGTATAGCAAAACCAAGCGCTGATAGCTGGCGTACTTCTCTTAGGAGAGTCACTAAACGATCTGAATAAAGTATGTTCAATGTTCCAGAAATGTGATCCAACTCCATTACAGGACTATTATCTTGGATGCTAAACCAAAATCAAATAAAACATATTAATTAATATAATTTGATATTGATCCTTTCTTTAGGTGCATTTTATAATACTATAATAAACACTTCTAAAAACCTCATTGTCCTTCTATTAAGTTTTTCTATGTTCATTAATGTTTTAATTTACTCAGAAATTATTCCAGTAACCTTTTACTTAATTCAAAGCCAGTGACAACGAGAAGAAATGAATAATGCCTACTGGTTTTCTCACAAAGTGTTTTCTGGCTTGTTACAACAGTTAACATGTAACTCACAGCTAGGCAGTATTTCTCAAATACGCTCAATCCATCATACTCTCTCACGCAGGCACTTTACAGGCCCTAGCCTTCAGCACTGCAAAGGGAAGAAATTCTCTGAGGGAATCAGTCCAAGAACCAGGACTCGGAACAGTGGAACATTTTGGTATACACAATCAGATGCTAACGAAAACATCAGCCTATCTTTTAGATTTTACTCCAATATTTTTTCCCTACTGCAGTAATGCTTCTACCACCATCCTTCTAGGCTTCTTTCATAAAAACTTCAGCTTTACTCATTTTTTCACTTTTTTCTCATCTTTTTCTAGTTCCCATATCCATTGCATTGCCCTTTGCAGTGAACTACCTATTTTATTTTCCTATTAATTACTCTCTTCACATCTTTTAAACGATAAATGATAAAATTTTATGGTACTAAGAAATTAGATGCCTATTGTATATTGGAGTGCTGAATCTGCTTATTTCTTACAGTCTAGTGTTTTTCACAAAATAAAAGCTTACACATAACTATCAACTCCTGCATCCTCTAAAACTCGGACAAACTTTTTTCCAAAGAAAGTTTGCAACACTCGGAGATGCAGACTGAAGCTATGTGGCCATTAAATTAGGAAAAATAATTCTTAAGATATATTTTAATAGCCCTTAAAGTAATTTCATTATTTTGGGGAACACAATTCATGAGGTTTAAATTGGTTTTCTTAGCCTTCTTTCACCTGCTTTATTTAGACTGCAGCATTTCTTATAATTAACAGTTCATTTGTTATCTACATGTCCCATCTGTATACCACAGCTGTACTCTAATCTCAACTGGTTTCTAGACATTATGACTATTACAATGGATAACAACTAGTGAAAACATGCAAACCAAACATGTCTTTCATTCCAGGTGTTAATAGAAACTGCAAGATGACTTACTAACACTGTCCTGTACACCTCACCTTATCAACCAAGCCTGGCAGGATGATGAAATTATACTAAACTCTTCCATTTTGTTTCTCCACTCAGTCTCAACTCTGTAAATTTTTTTCTTTCGTCAAATTCTATACAATAACACACTACAGATTTCAGCGTAAACATTACTTAAACAAGAATGTACTTACCAAAGTCCTGACTTGGGATTTGATAATTCTGACTGGATATTCCTAGACCAATCATCAAATTGATCTTGTTCATATATTTTCAACTGTTCCAGAAAAGAATCTGCACTTCGATGAAAAGTTTGAAATCCAGGCAAGTCAGACAAAAGAGCCTCTGCCAGCTTGACAGCATCATCCACCTTAAACACAATCACAAAGAAAAGCTTAACTTCCCCGTATTCAATCAGAGAAGAAAAATCACCACAATAAAAATCAGTATTACAAAACATCCAAGCAGGATTAAAAAATGGGGGGGGGGGGGGGGGGGGGGGGGAAAGAAGTTAATCCAGATGTCCAACTTCATATTATAGTAAATTGAGTCTGAATAAGTTGTCCACCAGTATTATGATACCCCAGAGCATCCCACCTGGTCTTTAATCTCCATAAAGATACAGATCTCCCATGTGCCCGTTGTTATATCTATAAGATCCAATGCCAACACTCAAAGGCATTTCAAATGGGATTTCACACCCACATGTGGACAAATTAATCAAAATCCTAGTCAATACAATCAGTGGAGATTTGAGAGCAATTAAAAATTTAGCACAGTCTTAAGGAGACACCTAACTGACACACAACAGCTGAACTGAACTGCTCTCTAAGCCTTCAGCAGACCCAGCAGAAGAAAGAATTGTGAAACCTGCGCTGCAGCTGTTCTCTCTGCAGGACACGTTAACACCGCCACACTCCCTCACATTCAGCTGAAATGGGCCCTTGAGATTTCTGCAAATCACAGGTGAATGCAGATAAAAAAATACTGGGCTAACAGTTATTCTGGGAAAGTACCTTCTATTCTCATTCAAATCTACAGTTATTGTAAATGGCGCTTATGTTTACAGAAAACGTTTTACTTTTCACTAGTCAATACTTTCCAAAAAGAATTCCAGGGTTTCCAACTGAAGCATAAATGCAAACTAAAGCAACTAACATAAGTTAAAATAGAGTCAAATATGTTTTAAACTCATTCTGTTGTAAAAGAACTCAAAATTGTTTGACATTAACTATTACTACAGTCTCTGTAGTAAATTCCCTGGCAGACACTGACTCAAAAAAGTACTGCCAGAGTCCCTTTAATGTCAAGGGCATACTACACAGCTCAGTAATAACAAGCGAGAATTAGGATGTCAGAATCTGGCTATCTTTAAATCTTAAATACAATTTAAGAAGCCCAGAGGAGGGCTAATAAGATGATCAGAGGCTGGAGCACCTCTCCTATGAAGCCAGGCTGAGAGAGTTGGGGTTGTTCAGCCTGGAGAAGAGAAGGCTCCGGGGAGACCTTACAGCAGCCTGACAGTGCCTAACGGGGATTTATAAGACAGGTGGGGACAGACTTTGTAGTAAAGTATGTTGCAATAGGACAAGGGGTAATGGTTTTAATCTAAAAGAGAATAGATTTAGCTTAGATATGCGGAAAAAATTCTGTACTGTGAGGGTTGCAAAACACTGGCACAGGTTGCCCAGAGCAGCTGTGGCTGCCCCATCCCTGGCAGTGCTCAAGGCCAGGCTGGATGGGGCTGTGAGCAACCTGGTCTGGTGGAAGGTGTCCCTGCCCGTGGCAGGGAGGTTGGAATTAGGATGATCTTTAATGTCCCTTCCAACCCAAACCATTCTATGCGTTCATAATTTTGAAATGCAAACTGGAAGGTAAAATTTATTAAAACATCCTCTCAGAATTCTGGTGTTTTGTTTGTTTGCTTTTTTAAAAAAAATTAATTCATACAAGCAAGCAGTTCAGTGTATTACAAAAAGACTGTCTTCTGGGTCAGTTAATAAAATTCAACTTAGCAAGAGGCACCACTGACAAGGAATCTTGCTTATAGGACTCTTGGGAAGTCCACTATTTTTCTGTGGAGAACTGCCCACAAAAATCTCGAGTACCATGTTTTACATTCCATGATTATACTGTGTCTAAACAGTAACAAAATCCGTTACCTTCAGCTCCAGCTGCCGTACCCATACAATATTATTGACAACTTCAGAAAGGTTTTTGGCTGCCAGCGGTCCAGAAACATCACCAGGAACACCATGGCATCGAGTTTCAAAGTCTGTCCGATTGTCTAACAAAAGCAAAAGATTCATGTTAGACCAGAAATCTAGTAGAACAAGCTTAAAATCATTATTGTACTTATAAGAATATACTAGGAATATTAACATAATTCTAAAAGTAAATAAAGAATTCTAATACAAAATAATATTCTAATATAAAAAAATTAATTAAATACTTCTAAATCCATTTTTACCTTTGACATAATCTTGAAGTCTTGCTAGCAGTGTTTCCCTTTCAAAAAGCAATTCTTTGCTTATATTTGGATGCTTTATCAGTTCCTTATACTTCTGGAATGTTTGAAGAAGCTGGAATTTGAAGTTTAAAAAGTTATCTCTTTTTCCTGAAAAAAAATTAAACATGTTCTGACACTGCTTGTTAGTGCTGTTCAGAAGTGCTGTCTTTGGCCCCAAGTAGTTATTCCTGTGTTCTAAACCAACTACTTAAAATTCTTTACTTAAAATTCTTTAGGAAAGCTTTCAGACTACAAAAATATCCATACCTGCTGAGGATTGTCGTGAATTTCTGAAATAAATTTCTTCATTTTGCTTGCTATTTTTTGTTCCGCTGGTGCAATAATTCTTTCATACTGAGAGACTGCTGCTTTCCATAATGGCTAGAAATAATGAGTCCGTATGTTAGTTTAGGACTATCCATACAAACCATAAAAAGTCACAGAAAGAATGAATAAATTAAAAATAAACATTATACCTCTGTGTAAGGATTATAGTGTACAGGATTTAGGCCAGCAAAGGGTTCAAACACTTGGGCAAGATGTAAAGCATTTTGTTCTCCAGCTGGCAAAAAGAATGTAAGTTTTTCATGCAGTGTTCTAACAGTTAACACCTATAACAGAAAAAAATATGTTATATATCCAACATATTTTTTACATAAAACTTATATATAGAAGCAAAAAGCACAAGTGGCACATCCCATTCCTCCCCTTTTTACAATAAACTTTTGAAAGGCTCAAGCAAACATGGATTATGGAACACTATTTGACTCTATAAAAGGCTATGAAAGTGTTTTAATTCCCTTTTTTACCTTAAAACGATGCAGTTTAATTCTGTGTCTAATGAAATAAAAACTTACAATTCAAATCTCTACCTCATCAAGACGTTTGCCAAGTCTGGCTAACGATTCGGGGAAATATTTTTCATTTTTCCATGGATGTAGAGTATAATGTTGCCACAGTTGTCCAGTTAGGTATTCACAAGCTGACACCCATTGCTCACAAATCAAGATGCCAGCCTTTAGATTTTCTTTAACACTGTGAAAAGCATCTTCCCACAGATTCAAAGCTGCTAATTTTCTCTGAACATATCTACCTAATGAACCACCTAGAACACAAAAAAGTATCCAAAAGCAGTATGTTATGTTTGTTTAAAATAACTCCTTTAAACAATACACCATATTCCAAACACATTTTTAAAAAATTAGTGTAATGTCTTGATTTCAAACCGCACAAATGTATCAGTAACTGATGATTTTGTTTCAGATTCAACAAATCTCTTAAACATCTCCAAGTTAAACTGAGGTTGGTCTAACGTCAGAAGCTGATGGATTTGGATTCTGGCATCCACACAAAAGCACCAGCAATAATAGCAGTAGCTGGCTGCTCCCAGCCATCCTTCCCCTCATGCACAGCCACATCTGGCAGCAGCAGATAAACTCACTGCTTGATGCCTGTCCCAGAACGTGGGACTGCTGTTGAGAGAACGAGAAGCAACCTCTCCGCATCTCCTGCTCTCGCTTCCACATAGATTGAATCAACCTTCAAGTGGGGGGTTATGTAAATAAATTTTCTTCTGCCAGAGAAAGACAAGGAGTCAAACAGAAGCTAGACAAATCCAGACCACAGACTGAAAGGTCCATCTTAGTGTTATTAATTATCATCTTCCCAAGTAAAGCACGTGTGCAGGCATCTACCAGAACTGACTGAATTATTGGATACTATAAGGGAAATAATACTGATGGAACATAATTACAAGAGGAAAGCATCTTAATGCTTTAGGTTATCACTGGTGCCTTTAGGAGGAAGAAGATCTCTGCTCAAGGATCATTCTACTTTTTCTCAACTGTTTATTTCATAAAAACTGCATAAAGGTTTACCTATTACATCCAAGAGATTATGCATGCGTGGCTGTGAATAAGGATCATGTTCTGTTTGTCTCCACACACCATCAACAGTATCCTTAGTAGTCTCCACCAAATCCACAACTTCAAATAATGAGAGACTATCCAAGTTGTAATAATCCTAGGAAAAAAATATCCTTAATACAGTAACTTTGCAACTAGTATTGTAGAAACATTTATACTTTTCTGAAGCTGGCAATTGCTATAGTTTCCTAAACTTTCCTAAGTTTCTTGCTTAACAGAATGTGGCATAATCCTTTCAAAAAACAAGCATTTGCATACGTTTATTCATGTCAAGGATGCATTGATATCTGAAGTGCTATTAAAGCAAGAACTTTACAGGTGCCAAAAATTTTGCATGATAGCATTCGTTATTATCCATCTTCATTTTCAGTTTTCCTTTATATGATTTTATGAGTCAATTTCTAGTTCACAAACTGTAGCATACTGTTGTATTTCTGCAGCAGCTCTTAGTATTCAATGATTAAATCTGCTCCCAATTAAATGCTGGCATTCACCTCCACCATTGTCACTAGAAACTACATGAATGTCATTTAAAGTAAAATTCTGCCTAAAAAAAACCACCCTAAATATTTAAATATTTGAAAAAAGTGTACATATGCTGACATATATTTCATGAGTATTTTTACTAGTTTACAAATACATCACTAATCACACAAAAGAAAACATACTTTTGCAATGTCCTCAAATAGGTCTTTAAAATGAGCAGCTCTCTCTTTACTACACCATTTACTTCCATGATGAGCACATTCTATCCAGAACTGAAATTCATCTGTTGGTGTAAGTATAGCTGCAAATAATAATGGGAAATGTTTAAATATGAAATACACAAATGGTCACAAAATATTTTCAGTCAGAGCATACCTCCTAAAGAAAATTTTTACTATATCATTATGCAACTATCCTTCAACTTCTGAGTCTGCCTAGATGGAGGACCAAGTTCATACCAAGAGACCACAGTTTAGCATCACTGATTCCAATCTACTCACCACAACCTGTTCAGTTTCACACTCTGCAGTCACTGGAATAATGAAGACTGAAAACGTGGAAACAAATTATTTATTCCTAATTTAAAATTAACTGTGAAAGATGTAACTGCAAAACAAACCTCGTACATCATCTTCACTGAATTTTGTTCCTGTGTAATTAGGATCTGATCTTCTGAGAACAGTACTCAAGCCAGCTTCAAGCTCACTTAAAAGTTTCTGGAGTTTGGGATCCAATGTTTTACTCCATCTCTCATCCTGCAATGAAAGTTTCAAAAACTGTCAGTCACAGGATAGAAAGACTATCGTTTTCCTCCCACTAATCTTAAAAAAACAAAAAATTATTTAGATTAGTGGCAGTAACCAACCACACAGCGGGACAACGTAACAATTTTTCTTGAAGTCAAGGAAAAGGACTTCATTTTTTTTTTACTTAATTCAGAATAATACTGTAAAAAAAATTTAGCACGAAATCAAAAGTCCGTTGTTTGGTCTATAAAGGCACTCTGAAAATGTGTTCAAAATTCTTTGTTAATGAATTCTTTTAAGTTAAATTTGAAATCTACTTCTAAAGTAGAATCTGGAAATTGTTGGAATCAAATATTAGAAGTGATCATGTTTTTCTGAAATTATTTTATTGATATTATGACATAAAAGATACTAAAAATACTTAAATGCTGAAACCCTGCTTTTTCAGTTTATGTAATACAGCCATAGCTGTTGGTTTTGACAACAAAACCCACAAGGGAAATATATTCTTTAACAGAACAGACTCAGAACATTGAAAAAAAGCAAACCTATGAAAAATGTAGCTGTATAAATAAATCTAGAGTCTAGCACATCCATCTGCCACACATTAAAGAATCAAAGTTTTCATTGTACAGACCTATGCATATATCAATGTGTATATATATATGTGTGTGTAAAATAAAAATATCTAAAATAAGAAAACCACTCAAGATGGGAATTACTGGTGGAAAGGAGGTAAGGAGATGGTGTCTCCATTAACCACCACTGCCCAGTGGTGTATTCCACATTTCTAGTTCAGACATATGTATGACTAGATTCCTCGTCCCATCCTTAATGATAGGAGGTGAAGTACCTTCTTTAACTTAGAAATTAGAACTACCATCTATTATTTAAGCTCTTAAAATATTTTATTTTAAAAACATAAAATATTTATCTCAGAATAGTTAACACACTATAGAATTTCAGTGTTTCAATATAAAACTACAGAACATTTAAACCGGTATATTGCTCACCTTCAGTAATACTGGTGCAAAAACTTGTCGTACAGCTTGATAAAGGGTGTTAATTGGTGAATCTAGCATAGATGACACAAGAATATTACTATGAAGATTATCTTCAGTAATTACATCAGGTCGCAGCTTAAAGAACACCAACACATTATTCTTTGATTCAGTAGCTTCAATCACTTCAATCTGTAATAATCAAGAAGACAGGATTTGTTTAGAAAACTTCATTGACTGAATATTATACTGAATTTATGTACACCATTTACACAAATTATTTTCATAAAAAAAAAATAAAGTATGTCACTCCCTATGGGCTCTGATAAAATTCTGGTAGTATCTAATTTGCACAGAAAATGAAAACATTTATTATACTCATTCCTAAGTTCATAGGAACCTGAATTCCAACATCAAATACGTAATGGCTTTTTCATTATAAATATCTGTACACACCATAACTACTTGCACTGTTTTGATTTTGAAAACTTCACTTACCACTTTCTGGGGACAAACCAGAAACTCCATCTTGTGCCTAGAGAAAATTAAGCATGAAGTCTCTCTTTTTTTATTGCATTTTTATGCTACATAACCTTGGGAATATTTTTCCAAATATTCATTATTGTTCTCCTGAGTCTGTAAATACATAACTCTACTGCAATTCGTAAATTTCTCAAGCACAGAGAAAGGCATGCTGCTTCATCACTGAAATCATAAGTTGTAACACGACTCTTGTTTTCTTCAAAGTCCAACTTATGGGTAAATTTCCAAAAACTGACATTAAATCAATCATATAATTTAAACTATTTGTGGCTGAGGAGAATTCATAAAACAGGAGAACATTATTAAACATTTGATAAAATAACAGCAAAAAGATACACTAGCTGAAATCCCAAATTAGGTGCAATTGTAAACATCTGTGATCTTTTTTTCCCTATTAAAAGGAACAGAGGGCTAGTAAAGAAAGCTTTCAGTTTCACTGGATGGTATCAGAATTACTTTTTTATCCAGACTTTAGCCCAATGCCTACATTGTTTCACTGAGACAACAGGTACACATTATAGCCCCCATATGCATTTTTCCCACAGCTGCTGATGGTGGCTTTGCATGTTAGAGAGTGGCTTAGCAGCACACCCCAAAAAACCGGTACACACAAATATTCACTCTTGCATGAATATAGCACGCGCTAGAACTTCACCGAGCACCCAGAGGATTACACAAGGAGGTATGTAAGTTTCTGGTCGCCATAGCAGTTTGTATGGTAAGGACCCATCAGGTTTGTATGGTAAGGACCCATTCAGCGTGGAAACAAAAGGTAACTGACACAAGACAGCAGAAGGATGCCAAGGCGCAGGCTTTGCCTGTACACTCCGTGTAGCAGGCGCCGCGCCACGTCCTGGTGGCCTGGTGGCATTCAGTGGCGAGTCACTTGCTGAACACACTCAGAGCAGGACACGGCACGCAACGAACTCTGATTATGGCTGGACACATCAGTCTGCGAAATACATGATACGGCTAAACGCCCACCCTGGGACTTGCCAAACCAGCCGATGTGCCACATCTCGGGAACAACCCGAACGTGGCTCCACCTGGCACCTGCGGCCAGGTAGCACGCCATTCCCCAGCCTGCATCGCACTCGCACAGCGACAATACGCAGCACTGAAACCACCCGCCTGCCCGGGCACAGCCCGCTAACGGCGCCGCACAGCTGGCCCTGGTGGCCCTCGCAAAGCGCCTGGGCCAGTAATTTCCGTGGCAGGCACCGGGAGCAGCACGGGTGGGAAGCAGCCGTGGGAAGACGCCTCCCAAACCAGGCACCGGCCCTTTATGACCACTGAACCCGGGCTCTGCGCCCCAAGGCGTGCACCGGGAGGCGGTGGGCACGCCGGAGCCGCCGGTGCCCGACCCCCCGCCCCCGGCCGTACCCTGTTGGATGCGGTGAGCTGGGCGCCCGCGAGCTGCACGGCGAGCAGGAACTCATTCCCGTCGTCCAGGAAGCTGGCCAGCTCCGGGCGGGCATGGAGCCCCGCGGCCAGCGCCTCGCCGCCCGCAGCCGGCGCCAGGCCGAAGTAGTTCGCAGCCGTGGCCGAAATAAAGCGCTTCCTCTTGTCTCCCTCCCCGGCCATGCTGGCAGGCGGCGCCCCCCGCCCGCAGGAACAAGGCGGGGATGGATCCCGAGCCCCGCGGGAGCGCGCGGAGGGGTGGCGGAGGCAGAGCCGCTGGGCGGGCGGGACGGCGGCTCGCGCCGGGGTGCACGCCGAGGCCCGAGGGCTCCCGGCGTCCCCGCGTTGCCAGGCCCCGTCGCTGTGGCGACCGAAAATGGCGGCGCCGGCACGCTTGCGAGCTTGGTCCGCGTCGCGACGGGCAAACGCCGCGCCGCTGCGCCAGCGGGGCGAAAGGGGGAGGTCGACGCGCTCGGCAATCGGCAGGTAGGCCGGGCTGGGGGCGGGGCGGCGGTGGCCGGGGCGCCCCCAGGCCGCCTGAGGCGGGCCGGCGTCCCTCGCTCTCCGCACGGCCGCAGCCGGGCTCGCCTCCGGGAGTCACCGAAGCGTTTCTCCCGCCGCCAGCCGCGTTACGGTGTCACGGGCACCGCCGTGCTTCCTGTGATGTAAAGAATCAGTCACCACTATTCGAGTGAGCGGAGGTTATCTTTATTCGGCAGCGCTGGGTGCATGGGGGATCGCTCCACCAAAGTCATGCGCACCGAGAGGATTTTTCAGTCCCCTCTTTATACAAGCTACTCATACCTATTCATTAACTTTCCAGGAAATCGTTTACATATTCATTACAATTTCAGGAACTCATTTACATATCTCACTAAACTAGTGACCATGATTTAAGTCCTTGTCTTTGCCACGTTGTATAAACAACAGGAACTTAGGACCAGATAGCCTTTGTAAAGATGACAGATCCAAGGACTTAGCAATTAGTACATCCGTCATGTTAGCAATAAGGGTCCTTGGACGTTTCCCAACTTTTAGCTAAACATAAGTACATCATCCTATAGATAAGTGGTACATCATTCATCATTCACCTGCCCGCTTCCGTTACCGCTCAGTTTCCGCTAACGAACCTGCGGGCTGGTTCATTACCACAAAGCGGCGAGGGGCGGCAGCCCCCCGGCAGGCCTGGCCCCAGGGGGCGGCGGGTGCGTGACCGGGGCTCCCTGACACCGGCCAGCAGCAGCGGGGAACCGCGGAGGAACGCGGTCCCGCCAGCGATACCCTCCCGCCTGAGGGACACCCTCCCCGCCGCCCCCGGCTTCCTGAGCCACACCGGGCTTGGAGGGCGGCAGGCGGCGGGCCAGGAGCGTGCGGTGGCGATACCAACAGCCAACGCTGCAGGGGAGTCGGGGTAGAAAAACACCGCTTCCTCCCCCAGCAGCTGCTCTTTAACTCGGCCCCCAGCCACGCCGCCGCCCGCTACCCGCACCTGCGGCTCCCGCAAGCGGCCGCCCCACCTCACGCCGGCCCCCAGCGCTGCCGCCCGGCCCGGCGTTCGCGCTTCCCTGGTTTTATTTTACTGTGAACACCCACCGTAACCACCATGCGGCCTCAGTGCTCTGCTACCGCCCCACTCCCCCCCCGCCGTCCATTAAGCGCCCTCGGAGCTGCCGGTCACGCAGCGGGTCGGCCCGTGCCCCGGTGGCGCAGAGGGGCCGAGAAAGGCACGTGGGTGAGGCGAAGGCGGGGCGCGGCCGCACGGCGGGAAGGGCACGTGCCTGGCTCCCCCCCTGCGGGGCGGGGCCAGAGCGGCGGGCCCGCCCCGGCGGCGCTCTCACTTCCTGTTCGGCGGTGTCTGTGTCCGGGTCGCTCGCCGTTCCCTGAGCAGCTGTTACCGGCCGGTCCCGCGCCCCCGCCCCGGGCGCGACACCCACTTCTGGCACCGGCGTGGCGGCGGGGCCTACCCGCGCGGCGAGCGGGTGGGTGGCAGGGCCCGGCCGGGACGGGGAGGAGCAGGGCGGGACGGGGCTCCTCTCGTCTCCTCGCCACCGGTCTCGGGAAGCGGCAGCGGCGGCGGCAGGGGCCGGGGGGGCGGTGAGGCCGAGGGGGCCTCGGCTGCGGGCCCCGGCAGTGGGGCGGCGCCCACCCCGAGGCAGGACGATGCCGGTGAAGAAGAAGAGGAAGTCCTCGGGGTCGGCGGGTGCAGCGCCGGAGGACGCCGGCCCCAGGAAGCGTAAACTCGGCAGGTACCGTTTCGCGGCGCGGTGCTGCCCGGCGGGCACGGTGTGCGGGGCGGGCCGGGCAGGGCCCGCGGCGGCGGTTGCTGCCGGCTGTCAACGTCCCCGGGCGGGCGGGCGCGGCGCGGGCCGCTTGTCCGCCGGCGGGGGGGGCCGGAGGCGGCCCCGCTCCGCACCGCGGGGCCCGGGGTGCCGGGGGTTCGCACCGGGGGCGGTGGGCGCGATGAGGCGGTGCGGGGCCCGGCCGGCTTTGCGCAGCGCCTGGGTCCTGCCGGCGGGCACGTCCCGGTGGCGGGGGTGCTGGTGCGGGCGCCCGCCGTGCAGGGCACACCTTGGGGAACAGGGGATCTGCGCCCGCTCCTCCCGGCTTTGGCTTTCCCTGCACCAGCGGGGCCTGTTCCAGAGTCTGTCCCCGTGTTCGTTCTAACCTCTGACCTGCCCCACGTAGCTCCCTTAATTTTAAGGTTGCCAGTGCTCAGGGTGTCTGCATTAAATCGTCTCTTTTCTGGTTTGTTTTGGTTTGTTGGTGGGGTTTTTTTTAGTGAAACGGAGGGAATGGTCAGCACACTCCAAAACAAAATCAGGGAATCTGTAATAAATTCAGGAGTCTGAATCATCCTGTTCATTAACAGCCATAAAAAGACCACTTATACCATGATACCCAAAAATTACCATTAGAATGATAAACCATGGTGTAGAGCTTCCAGTGTGGCTTCCCTAAAGTAACTGTATGCCGCCTTCATCTATTACAGCTTGTTAAGTATGTCGCTAAACCAGTAGTTATGACAGTCGTGACTTACGAAATCAATGCTACTGGAATGGCTATTGCAAGAAACTGACATACAGTCGTCCCCATAGGTTGACCAAGCTTAAGCTTAGAAGTACCTAGGCTTTTATTTTGTTATGACCATTCATTTCGGATAACTGTTCCACAGCTTCCTTTTCTGCAGTCATTTATGGTCTTTTAGATTCAGTCTAAATTTCTTCATAACCAGTTAATAATTGTTCTTGTGCTTGCATTATATTTTATATAACACTCCTCCCTTATGGTCCTGCCTCATAGTGTGTTTGGAGTGAGCATGTTTTCTCATATTTCATTTTGTTAAATTAAACACGCTAAATTTTTCTGGATTGTAATACTGATTTTCATTCTCCTTGCTCATCATAGCTCATCTCAGCATTTGTTCCAGTTTCAGTTCATCTTTCTTGAACACTGCTGACCAAAATTTTATGGTCTTAATTTCTTTAAAAAACCTCAATCTTTTGAAAGCTCCTTAAAAAACAGCCCAATATACCAGACTCTATAGGGAGCTGGTAGCCGTTAGGCAAAAACTATGATGTAAATGAGAATTCATGCTAGCTAGTCACTAAGTGTTTGATACATGAGCATATTTGACACAGCATTCTTTATATAGTAATATATTGGTGATATTCTTTAATAAAACCAGTAATTACAAATGGATATATGTTAAACTAGATAAAGCTGGCAAGTAATAGCATACTGTAGGGCTCTGTTTCATTCTGGTGACTTGAATTTTTAATGGCACTTTGATGGATATTTGTATGTAGTACATCTTTAATTCTAGCTTTCAGCACATATGGCTTCATCTTGGAGAGCATTGCTTTCTTTTCCAGTGAAGCTTAAAGTGATATATGGGAGATAAAAGTTGTTCAACACCTCTCAGAATTGAAGTATTCTTTTCCTGCTTGACGTTTTCATTTTAAAATTGCAATGTAGGAGCTGCATAATTTCAAATCCTCTCATGTGATTAATTTTCACCTCATTCTTAGAAATAATCTTAGCTCGTTCGAAGAGTCTGTAACTTGTATTTGAAAGGAGTGTGCATTGAAAAGGTGCTGCAATTCCTTACTACTAAAGATGCTTTCAAATGGTTAGTGATTTTGCTGGAAGAAATCAGTTATTTTATGTGTTCTTTTAAAGAATGATAAATTATGAAAATTCACTTCCTAGGCAAATTGAGTTGTGTGCCACATAATGAAGACAATGGTGTGGGGTGGGGTGAGCTGTGTGTGCATAGATTGCATATTACTATTCTGGTATGTGTACCAAACATCTGTAGAAATTACAGATATGTAGTTACATGTTTAATGTAAACAAATTGACCAAGTTTTCTTCCCAAATTTGGCTGCTTCACTATAAATAGCCTGACTTTTAAATATGTCAAACTCTGCAGCTCCTGTTGACCTAAATGGGATCTGTGCATATTCAGCACTCCTGAAGATCATACTGCTTATTAGAGACCTAACTTTAAATGCCTATATGTATAAATATAAGTAGATAATAAGGCATTTGAATTACTGAGTAGTGATACTTTGACCATCTGTGTGTGGGTTTTTTGGTTTCATATCTGCACAAGATAACAGTACTTTTGCATTTCAGGATAAATAATAGTTGTAATAAATTGGGCTATGAGAGGGTTGTATTTCAAGGTAATTTTATGTTCCAACAGCTGCTGAAGTAGGATGACAGTTGCCCATTAACAAATTCAGCTTCACTGTTGATGTATATTGACTTCATGAAACAGTTTATATAGTTTGAACTAATAATTAACAATTTGGAATTAAATTTTAAAGTATTTCTCATTTCTCTTATTTTAATAACACTTATCCTTGTATTACTATAACCTATTGCAGATCACAAGCCTCTGGTAAAGTTCTAAGTGGAGAGGAACATTTTTCAAGCAAAAGGTGCCTGGCTTGGTTTTATGAATATGCAGGTAATACACAATGGATTCATCTTTAAAACTATACAGTTTTGTTTAAAATAAACGCATATATCAAATATCATTTGCATTATGCTGAGGCAGACATAAAAAATATGTCCATAGTTGCTTCCTTATAACATGCACATGAATTAGTATAGCTTTTACTACCACTTTTTCAGTATTTGTTTTTTGATTTTTTTTTCTTCTTTACTCTGTGCTTTGTAACTTACTATGGCATTCTTTAAAGTGAAATGAATGAGTTGGACAGTGCAGTGTTGAATCAGGATATACTTCTTATTTTGAAATGGACAAGTAGAAGCCAGGAAATTGAGAGACAGTGGAAGTTTATTTAATCTAACTAGACCTTGTTTATGATCAAATTGGAACAATAATGAAATAGTACATAATTTAAGCCTTTGGGTTTCTCTTTTACAAAGCAAAATAATAGATACTTACACAGTTTTTCGTATCTGGGAATCTGTCCTAACATTTTTGATATTCTAAATAACGATTGTTGCATTCAGAAGTGTTAAAAGTAGCCTCTTTCAAATAAATCAAAATTGCTATCCAAGTAACAGTTGCTTTCAGTGAATATGCAGTGTATCTTAGAGAATTTCTTAGACTGTTGCTGCCATTTGTTTACCAATTATGTTTAGAACCTCAGGATCTGTAAACTATTACTGATTTCTTGTCTAGTCACTGCTTTAAGTCCATCATAACTAGTTGATTAAAACTCATTAATTCCCATTTCTTGGTACAAAATAAGCTGATGATTTACCTGCCAGCAATTGCTTTGCGTATATTTATCAGAACTGGTGTTTTCCTTGCAGTCTTTCCACAGTAATGAACTATTCCTGATTCTAGTAGTCTGCTTTCTAATTTAGGTTTGAGACATACTGTTTTGGAGTATTTTCTGAGGAAAATAATAATTCTCAGTTAATTTTCTTCTGATAAATGCGCCTGCACACAAGGCCTGTAAATTTTGTTTCTGTTGTTAAGTCTGAGTGTAGGTTATACTTTGTTAGTTAACCCGTAATCAAAATATGCCATGTTTCTAGCATAAAAAAGAATTCCAGTGAAATTATACAGTGTAGGAAATTAAATGTTTCCATTAAAGAGAAAAGTACACACATATATGTGAATTGTACGTATGAAATCTGGGCGAAAAACACTGATTCAAGTTTATACTTGTCATTACCAGTGAACCCTTGTATCTGTTTCTCTTCATAACTTAGAATGTGCTAAAAAAATTGCAAGTTTATGTACAGGCTTCCCAAAACCTGACGGCAGTGTTTTGCCTTGCTTACCTAGGTGAGCTGTTCTTTGCAACATTTTTCAAGAGGTGGGAGTTCATGGTCTTAAATGCCAGTTGCATTTTATTTTCCTGTAAAGTAGCCATTCTCAGGTTTTGGCTATGTTCTTATCTCACAGTGAGTATTCGAAGTACATAATCCAAACTCTTAAAAAGACTTCTGCTGCAATAACAGCAGCAGATACAGATGAAGTGGAGACAGGTATCATCAGGGCAGGGGGACGGGGAAGGGACTCTCTGCCTATGTACAAGTAGCAAAATTTGCAAAAAAAAAAAAAAAGGCTAAAATGGCATGTTGCTTTGGAAGATAAAGCCTTTACCTTTTACATGGGTTCATATTAACTAAAGCAATGTTAACATAATGATCCAAGACACATCAGAATAGTGTTATCAACAGGCCTTCTAAGAATATTTGGTTACCTAGTAGGAGTAGTTTTTGGAACAGGCTTACTAGAAGTAACTGAAACTAGAGGGATATTCAGAGAAACAAAGTGTTGTAGAGTGTGTCTGTATGTGTTCTTTAAATATGCTATTTTGCTGCTTTTTAGAGGCTTTTGTTGTGTTGAAAAGTGACAGCGTAACACTAACTTTTGTGGTCCTGATCAACTTATTTTCATTGCAGTCATAAACGTTTTTCTGCTTTCTACATGCCTAACACTCTTAGCATTTTTCTGATTTATTATTATCACTCTCATATTACTCAGCATCACAAAACTAACCTTACATTATTTGAAGACTCATCTTCATCGTTGGTGCAAACCCACAAAGTTAACAACATTGAAATAGTAATATCTGTAATAGTAACTCAGGTGGAACTAATTTTTTCATTGTTGATAAAAACTCTTTGAAGAATGTTTTTCATAGAGTAACTTCAGCGCAGAGTAACAGTACACAAAGTTATCTTTAAAAACAATTGACTGCCACAATTACTGGAGTTGAGCTATGTAAATGGGAAACTCTGTGGAGACTTTTGAAAACTCACAGATGCAAACTGAAATAGCTTGTCTGCTGTTGTAGGGAGGCAGTGCACAACATGAAAGTTCTGGTTTAGTTTTACTTTTAGTTTGTAGTGTTACTTTGTATGTAATATACATGTCTCCTCACTGGAATTGATAGAATGGTTCTAACATAAAAGCTACTTAATAGTGTTTCTAAAGATAGCTTGTATGCAATATAGTCTAATTATTGTTGTGTCTAACCCTTGTGAAAAGAGAATGTTAGATTTTAGTCTGGTTTCTTTTTGGTTTTGAAGGTCCCGATGAAGTTGTGGGGCCCGAAGGAATGGAAAAGTTCTGTGAAGACATCGGTGTTGAGCCTGAAAATGTAGGTTTCTTGCACAATACTAACACTTTAAAAGCAGGTATTGGATAAGATTAGGTTCTGTGTAAAACTTACATTCAGTAGGCAAGGAGTTGTTTATCCTCCTGATTTTAGGGACTGTTCTAGATATTTCATCAATTTTGTGTGGCTGGTGTGAGGTTTGTTTTATTATAGTAATACTTCATTTTCAGAAATAGGAATTAAGGGAAAGATTGCACATAGCTGAATTATTAAATGGTAACACATACAAAGTACAAGCGTGTACAACAATTGCAAGAATGTTTGAATGCTTGGAGTTTCTTGGACATCCAGAAATCAGTCTTTCCTTACATACTTATTGCTTTTTCTCCCTTGTTTTTTTCCCCATAGATTATTATGTTAGTTTTGGCCTGGAAACTAGAGGCTGAAAGCATGGGATTTTTTACCAAGGAAGAATGGTTAAAAGGAATGACCTCTTTACAGTAAGAGTGTTTTCACATATATAAGAGAATGTTCCAATTTTATGTTTTTACCAGTAGCTTAATCATTCTTGCCCTCCATTTCTTGTACATTGGCAATAAGAAACATAAACTCTTGCTTTTAGGTCTGGTCTCGGGCAACAACTGGAAGTAGCTACTGTTGTTCAGGTTGTGAATTTGTTGAGTTCACTCCAGTTACATAGTTTTGTCTAAAAAGTCAGGTTTTGGTGGCTTCTTTTTCTTACCAAAAACATGTTAAAATACCATTCCAGTTAGCAGACATCAATAAGTAGATCAGGAGATACCAATTAGCATATCTCAGCTCTGGTATTCTAGAAAGTTTTTACTGATTTCTAAGCTGTGTAGGTGAGGCCTACGTTGATAATAATTTAGGTTATTAGTGTTACTTATTAGGTGTGGATCAGAAGCCATCCTTAATGCTTAGATTAAATAATTTTTCAATTTATAAACTTCTCACTCCTGTTTGTAAGACTTTTTTGGTGAGATAATGCTCTGCCTAAAGGGATTGTTTGTTTCATGAAACTAATCAGCTTTTTGTGAGGCTTAGTTCACTTGTCACTTTTTGTTCTTCATGGAACTACTTCCAGTACATGGATGTTTTAAGTGTGACTTGTTATGGTGCTGCATTCAATATTAAAAATGTCAGGGAGCTACTGTTGCAGCATGGTGGGAAGGAGGGGCTGATTTGACCCTTGGAGTTGGCACAGTTGCCGTATCAGCTGTGATTTGGTTTGGGAAATTGTATTGGGCAGATACCCTCTGGTTATTCAAAACTATGACCTGACTGTCTTGTGCAAATCTTATTTGATTTGGGATCATGCTTCCAACAGATGCCTTGATTGTTTTGTGACTATCACAGGCTCTTAAATTTAGTAAGAGCTGCAATGATTAAATAGCCTGAAATTCAGGATGGCAAAGATTAAGTTCCGGGTGCATAAATTTTTAGATGCAGTGAATGGGTATAATTTGGTCACTTCTCTGAAGTACTTAATTTTTGTGTCCAAGTGGAGGCTCTCAAGAGTTAGCCAGTCTAGCAGTACACAAGCACAAAGATGTATGAAATCAGACAGCTCTTCAGAGGCAATATTCTGGAGTTTGTTTCTAATAATCTTCTGTGATTAGGAGTCTTCTGGTTCTTTTAAGAATAGAGCTGGTCATGCTGTAGGCTATATGTGTTGAAAACAGAAAATATGGTACTGCTGGTATTTTTATATAAAGAGACTTGTGATTGGACCACTTGCCTAAGCCTAAACCAGTTAACCTGTATGTTCTGCTTCCCTTGGGTGTGCTCTGATAGCAGGCTGTAGGCTAAGCAGCAGGGTGAAGCAGTGACACTCGCATAAAGGAATTCAAGATTTGTTAGCTTATAAAGATGTGCTAGTTTTGGCTGGGAGTGGAGTGAACAAGCGACTGATTGGTGCTTAGTTGCTGGCTGGGGTTAAAACACAACAAAAGATAATATAAATCTGTAGACTTGTGCTGTTTGTGGGAAGGAAGAATCATATTATGGGGATTCCCTTTGGAATGGGGGAATCTAGTTTCTCTTGAAAGATTAGACAAAAGTTTTGAAGGATTTTACACTCTTAAAGCAATAGAATATTATTAAATTCTTGCACAGCATTTTTTGCATGAAGAAATGACATTAAAATGCATTAAAACCCCAGAGTGTATTCTAAGTCAGAGTTATATTACAGAATCCTTTTTTCAAAATATGAGAAATGTCACATACGGTAATTGCATGAACAGGATTGAGTGGAGTTCAGCTCCATAGTAAGACACCTAAATGTATGGTTTACATGCAAGAGCTGGATTTCTTTAATTGTTACTGCAATCTCCGGAGATCTAGCCAATGTAGTGGAGCCTGAGGGGGTATTCAGTTTGCCCTAAGACCTAGTGGCTGATCACCTGAATTGCTCTTACACGTTGGTTGGCTAGACCTCTGATGGGCAACACCTAAAGCTAATACTCAGTTAGATGCCAACGTTTGAGTGCCTGAATCTTGGAGTCACATTCTTTTTGTGTGGTTTTGTGATATGCTGATGAAGAGATTGTGATTTGCTCGTCAGAGAGGAGAACAATAAATATGTGATAAGGTATACACTTTAAAAATTTAGGTGAGTTAAGCATTAAGTAGCAGCTTATGAGACTTAAACAACTTAAGCTGTGAAAGCGAATGTTTGTAGTATATCGTGATGGAGGGGTAAATTCTGCCCTATATATTTGTGTATGTGTGTATATATGTATGCATGTACATATATATATATATATATGAAAGCTGGGTGCCTGAATCTAAAATAATCACTGGAAGTTCTTTTCATAGTCAGCAGAGAGAAACGGTTCTCTCTGCTGGGCCATTCATTTCAGCTATTTTAAACACCTCCTTAGGATGAAATGAATAGCCCTCAGGAAGTGACTGTTCAGCTGCATTTGCTTTAAAGCCACTAGGGGGTGGATAACTTAGCGTTGGGCATTTAACTTTATATATCTGAGTTACAGAAGAAGCATACTCATATATTTGTCAATTGTGGGCTTTACAGACCTATAAATAAACAAAAAAATCTAGTCAAAAAATCAAGGTGAAGAAAAAAGGATTACAATTAATGATTTTGTAAAACTCCATAGAAGTAATTGTTTCAACTAGGTAAGTAAATACAAACAATTTTGTTTTTAAGGAAGTGAGGCATAAGCAGCTGTATTGTCTGAGTACTTCCCTCTGGCTGTTTTTTTAACGTTAGAATCTGAGCCAAATTTTGCATTAAAGTTGAGCTTTTGAAAATGAGTGGCCGGGTAATGGGGGAAGAGTCAGATTAGATTCTGAGGGAAAGATAAGGTAATGATCTCTCTAGGTACAAAAGAAGCCACATGGGAGAGAGGGAGAGGCAGGAAAGGCCAGGTAACTTCTTGCTGTTTGCAGAATTGTTAGTAAAGCCAACTTATTTGTGTTGGATTTAATGATAGCCTAATATCAGCTGCTTTTCCAGTGAACTTTTTGCTCATTGTTATTGTCTCTCTGCTAATGTTTGTGAGGCAAACACAAAGCATAGTGTAAATATATTTTTTTATGGCCATATAGCATTCAATCTGTACTGGAATCTAAACAATTTCTGGTCTCCAGACCAGTAAATAGTTGACATAGTGAAACTATAGCATTGTCAAGTTAAGGAAAAAATGTCCCTTTGCTCTCTTAAGCTATTACTTCCTTGGACCTCTGTATTGCTCCAGTTAAAACATTGAACCTAAATCTCAAAAGATCCTATTTCAGTGTTTGAAGAGAGTGGATGGGCTAGACGGATATAATTTCCTTTTGTCCATCTAGAGGGCATCCTACTCATATGTAGATTAAAAGACCATCAAAGTACTTCATATACTACTATTAAATGCTTTTGGTTTAATGTTTGTATACATCCTACTGATCTTTGTTTTTAGTAAAAGACAAGCATGTGTGACTAATTATGAAGTATGAAACACTGGAATATATGGGTAGGAGTTACTTTGTCCCTGTTAGCTATGCTTCAAATGAACTCTCTGCCTCAGTAGAAATGAAAGTAGGACTGCTTTGTGATGCTAATTTAAGTTTTGTTATAAATATGATGTAGGGGTGTGAAGAGAATGCCGAAAGATAACATTCTGTTCTGTTGATCTTGAGGTAACCTCATTTAATGCTGTCTTTCAGTAAAGGCAATTCAAGAAATCACATTTTCTTTTCTAGCCTTTGCATGGGAGTTTGGTGTTAATTCAGCTGTGCTAATCAGAAGGTTGTTCTGACTGTTAGGAAGATTATTCTAAGTGTGGGTGACCTCAGTCATCTTGTGTATCCTGTAGCCACACAAGCAGCTGTATCGCTATAAAAGAGGAGTCTGACAGCTCCTTACCTCACTAGCGTGAAGAAAATCGTTGCCCCGGTGTGGAAATGCCTAAAATGGCTTTAACAGAGATGTGTCCCTGCATCAGTCTTCAGAGGGTGGTGCCTGTCTGTTTCAGTGTGATCCATTTGACAGTTTGGTTTTAAATTGGTTGACAGTAATTCTGAAGTCTTGAGGTGTAATAATTGCACATTTTCATACTCACTTTCAAGAGAATCACTTCTGCATTAAAATATGTATAGCCAGTAGTACAGTAGACAATAACAGCAATTTTACTTTGTACTTAAATTTGTGATTACTTGAACAATTTTAACAAGATGTTTTGTAAGAAATTTAAACATGGTGCAATTTGTGTTTATCCATGGTATGGTAAATAATCTCAATCAAATTATATTTAACAAAATGTGTGGTAAACCCGCTTTAAGTAGTTTCTATATAGTGTCATTAGTACACTAACAACATGAGCATTTAGTTACGTGTTAAATGGGTAGGTTTGTCCTCAAATGTAGAGGACAGTATTATTGCAGTGTGAAGGTTCGAATATAGAAAGAAGAGTTATAAATATAAAATGAGATGGCTTTGTAGCATAGCATAATCCTGTTTTAAGGATTAAACAATAGAATACATAGGCCAGTTAGATGGCTGAAGACCAAAGTAATTTTATCTTTAAATTTACCAAAGTGTTTTTTTTTTTTTAACAGAACTTGTTTTCAACTTAATGCGTGGTTTATTGCAAAATATATTAGTTCTAGTCATCTCAGTATGCAAACTGATTAGCTAACAATTTTATTTATTTAGCATTGGTCTTGACTGGGACTTAGTGCTGCTTTGGGTAGATGCTGTTAGAGACAAGAAATAACAAAAGGCTCCAGCAGCTGAAATTGCTACATTTCTGCTGTGGCAGCCTGAGAGGGGCAGACGGGCAGGCTAGCAAACATGAGGAACAGAAGTATGGGCTGGGGGCAAAGAACAGTATCAAAGCACAGCATCTCAGCAACCTGCTGCAGTACTCCCGAAGGGCCCTTGCTCAGGGGTGCTGTGGCAAGTCCGTAAGGAGCAGTTAAAGATACAAACGTATTATCTGAGAGGCGGGCTGCCAGAAGGGGGACACGTTATGAAGGGAAGTATTTATGTACATCTGCATTTCTGAAAGTATTTCTCTCACATAGGATACAGGGCAAGGTGGATGTTTTTGTTTTGGTTTGTTGTTTGTTTTTTTTTATCAAGGCAGTTGTTCTTTTGTAAGAATATTATACAATATAATATAACAACTGTTCTTTTGAGTGCATCTTTCCTGGAGGTTTACCATGTGTAAATTACATTCTCCTCTGCCATTGTTGGTGAATCTAATCCTTTTTCTATTTGGAAACAAAAGTCCTTGCTAAGTAAAATACATGGAGATCATCTTTTCTGCCAAAGGGGGTTTTTTGCCAAAGGGTTATCCTGTCAAGTGTCACACCTGTACATTCTTGTACAGCCTGTGAGTTTCAGTTGAATAGCTGCTGACTAATCCAGGTGTAACACTTATCAGAGCTTGCATGTATCAGTCATAAAACATGAGCAGACTAGTGTGTTTCGCAAAGTACCTGCTTAATCCTGCCACTCGTAAATATGCAGTTGTGAAGTGTGTGTTCAGGGTTTTGTTTTTTTCCAAAGAAATACGGCGTAAAGCCCTTATTTACAGCTGGGTTTTAGTACCTTAATGCACACTGTTTTCTCCAAACTTTCATAGTGATTGAAAGATAAAGTAGTGCTGGGTATGAATGTAAATTGCAGAGTATGGCATAAGAAGACTACTATTTGAGAAGTAAAGCAGAAACTGTATATTATGTTGCTGATAAGTTTTTTAAAAACTGGCTTACAGAAGCCAGATGTTCATCATTTCAATATGCTGCAAATGTTGAGCATGTTCAGCCTTAAGTCACTTTCATAGTATTACACCTGTACATCTGATGATTGAATTTTGGTGATTTTAATTTTTTATGTTTGCTGGCATTTTTTTCATTGTCCAAATGTTTTGTTTTGAACTTCTAACGTCATTTGGTTTTCTTTATTTTAAGGTGTGACTGTACAGAAAAATTACAGAGTAAATTTGACTTCTTGCAGTCACAATTGAATGACTTTTCATCCTTTAAGAATATCTACAGATATGCCTTTGATTTTGCAAGGGTAAGACTACTGGAATGTTAGAGAAGTTCTTATTTTAATTATTCAATGAGCTTGTACTTGAGTGTTTTTTATGCTTTCTTTATTCAACCTTAGGATAAAGACCAGCGAAGTCTTGATATTGATACTGCAAAATCCATGTTAGCTCTTCTGCTTGGAAGAACTTGGCCACTGTTTTCAGTATTTTATCAATACTTGGAGGTACAAGTTTCCTTGACTTTCTGAATGATGGCATAGTAGTTGGGCTGTTCTGTGAAAAGATTTCAGGGTTTGTGTTGTTTTGCTCAAGACTGTACATGGTGGAATCACCATCCCTGGAGGTATTTAAAAGGTGTGAAGATGTGGTGCTTAGGGACATGGTTTAGTGGTGGAGCTGGCAGTCCTGGGTTAACAGTTGGACTTGATGATCTTAAAGGTCTTTTCCAACCTAAATGGTTCTTTGATGCTAAGATTCTGTGTTGCTCCTCTTCCCTTGCTCGATGTGCTTATGAAACAGAGATGTTCTTGTATACATTACAGATCCTTTTCTCCATTCCTGTGTCCCACCCCCCTTCTCTTATCAAAGTAAATTAAAATTCAGTCTTGATTAGACTATAAAGGTAAATTTAAAATTAAATAATAGAGCCCCAGTAGTCTTTTCAGCTTCATCGGTGCTGAATTCCAAGTGTGCTTTGTGTGGATACAGTGTGTAGGTACCTAGAGCTCTGGCTGTCTGTGGAAGATTTTGGTCAGCTCAGCTATGACTTAGTAATGTGGACGTGTGTAGGCCGTGGAGCATACTAGGCTGAAGACTATTCACTGGCTTCAAATCAGTACTAACGTTGCAAAGTAGATGTCCTTATGATGATACTGTGTTGTACCCAGGAGAGAACAAGATTTTTGTAATTGTTCATTCTGGAAATATATCTGAGCTAGATACGCCACGCCTCAGGGCAAGATGAAAATTTACCACTTTTTGAAGCTCAAGAGTGATGACTTCCTGATTCCCTGGTATTCTGATTTTGCTCTGATCTTTCAAGAAACCAGTTTATGTAGTTTCAGAACTACGAAATATGTACATGTATAGTATTCTAAAAACTGGAAAAACAAGGAAATAGTAGACACTGATACCAGTTAAATTGTTTGTTAGGAACTGATTTAAGATAAAATGAGATAAATGAGATGCGGCATTACCAAATATCACTTGACATTTTAATGTTCTGAAATATTTTCCCTAGCAATCGAAGTACAGAGTTATGAACAAGGATCAGTGGTACAATGTGCTCGAGTTTAGCAGAACTGTCCATGCAGATCTTAGCAACTATGATGAAGATGGTGCATGTAAGTATTCATAACTTTTTGCTTATTCAACTATTACTTCAGTATTTTCAACTTGCATGAAAAAAGTTTCTGTAATGGAAACAATACTGTGAGGTATAAAATATTTCTTTTCCAGCAATGCATAGAAAAACTATCCTGATAACCGTCCCTCTTCAAACTGCAGATATTAATTGTAGTAGTATGTCAGGGGTATGATGGTGTACTTGATCTAACTTATATTCAGCTGAGGATCTAATGAAGCTGCTTGCTACATGAAACTATGGATTCGCAAATAAAGTTATGAACAGCAAACTCTCATTTTGTACTAATATATAATAAACTCTAGTTTATAAAATAGCCTAGCTGCTGATTCAGCTGGGACTGAACTGTATGCCTGGCTGATAGTCAATCATGCCATGACTGAATTGCATTAGGCATCCCATTTTGATCTCTAATTACGTGCAATTTTGAAAACTCTAGGAGAAGGACCTAGTTGTGCCTATTTCCAATATAACCTTATTTTTATGCTTTCTCTTTAGTTCAGTGTTCCTGTCAGATGTCAGCAATGCTTTTTTAACATAGTTCAGTGTAGTGTTATTTGTGCACTTTTTGCTACACCTGGATTGAAATGATTGTGGTCATCTCTGAGCCTTAATCAATATTTGACTGTAGGATTGGCATGGATGTTGCCTAGACTAATAGTTTTAACTCCATATGTTAAGAGAAAGTGTTTGAAAGACCGTGGCAAATATAACTCCAAGTTTCATCCATTTGCAGGGCCTGTGCTTCTGGATGAATTTGTTGAATGGCAAAAAGTTCGTCAAGCGTCCTAGCAAGAATTCAAAAGAAAATGCAAAAGTTGTTTTGATGCCCACCTCTACACAAGCTAATGAGAAAAACAAAGGATTGCATTTTCATTCTTAAGAAAGACTTTAAGATTTTTTTTTTCCTTTTTTAAGGAAACTTTGTTACATGTGATATGGGCATTGAACCACACCTCTTCTGAGACTGAAAGCTGGAGTTCTTGTTTTGAGTCTTATGTTTATAGCCTTTATTTCAGAACAATAAAGATTCAGATTTGTGACAAAAGCCTAAAAGTGAAGAATGTCCCTTGAATGTGAGTGTGGTGTCTATTTTTAAAACCAAATCTTTAAGATTATCTTTCTCAGAAGTGCCCTTTGCTATGAATTTTTTAAGACCTTAAAATTGCTTAACTGGCACTGTTGCTTGCTGATGGTATGATTGTCTTGTGTGACAAACATTAGAAAGAATGACTGCTTTTTTGGAGCCCTGGGTGGGAGTGTGCTAATTTTATATTAAGTATTGGTCATGGGTTGTGCCACAGTTTTCAGCTCCTTTTGGAGATAAAGGCCTTAAACTCTTTTTTTCGTTTGTTTTTGGGGTTTTTTGTTTTGTTTTGTTTTTGTTCAAAACCCACCCAGTGGCACGGCATTTAATGGCAAGCCCTTTTAAAGCAGAAAGGTGTAGACCATATGGCTCTATATGCGGAACGGCTGAAAACTATTTGCCTCACTTCGGATGGTGAACACAGATACTCTTTGGTACAGTAAGGCAGCTTCAAATTTTTACTACAATTTAGACTTTGGATTGCTTTGTATAAAAAGTGCAATTTATATTTTAAAAGGGAAAGCTGGAAAGACCTGGTTTCAAGCTTTGCTTCTTACATGTTTTAGACTGGAAGCATTCACAACATGACTCTTTTTTTTTTTTTTTTTTTATCTCTTTGGATCCTTTTCATAGTGTAATTAAGGAAGAGACTATTACATCACCTACCTTTGACCTGTATATAACAGACGATTAATTTTTACCCTGTTACTCTGTGTATTGAGTCCAATAACTACTGTAGTTGCCCTTTTAGGCGCTCAGTGTTCGTGGCGGTGTTTAAATAAAGTAGAAGTTTGTCACTCTACCTTCCTGCCCAGGAGGCCCAATGCCACTCTTGAGAAGGAAAGGGACTGTAATGAGTAAATGTGAGAAACCAAAACAGAATGAGAGAATGAAGCATTTGCAACTTCTACTTTATTCTATAAATATATTATGTGGACTGTGATAATGCCATGAGACTCAGTCAATGATCAAGGCCTCGTGCCAAATATTTCAACAGCTTGAAATAAGAATAGACAATTGTAAGCTAGGCATGACTTGAAGATCTTTGCCTCAGGGAAATGACTTCTGTTTTGCACATCCCTTATTCAGACTAACAAGCATGAGTTTTCCTATCCTTAAGGAAGGCTTTATTCCCAAGATTAATTTTTTTTTTTTTTTTTTTACAAGGAGAGGGTGGAAGAAAAAACTTATGAAGAGAAAGAGTAAGTGGGACAGACAAGTAGTGTGTGCCTGTGCTCTTGTCCTACTACAGAGGAACACTCTTGCAGCTTACTTTCCAGACCTGCTTGCTGTGGGCTGCAGGAAGCAATGTAGTGGTGGTCCATGGGCTTTTCTGCAAGTCACCTCGTAGTCTGGTTGAATCTTAGAAACTTGGTTCTGCCCAAGTGAAAAAAAGCATTGGGGGGAACCAAACCAAACAACAGTTGAGATACTTGGAAAATCTCTGCTTACACAGTGACTAGTGTCTGTGCACATGCAAACACATGCACTACAGCTGTTCTAAGTATTTCTACACCCTTAAGGGAAGTACTTAATTTTAGACCTCATGCAGGCTACAGCAGTCCTCTTCAATATATTACAAGGTGTCCATTTGCATTGCTGATAATTCTGATTTCACTCATAAGAGTGTCTTTCATTTGGAAATTACCCTTCCCCACAGAAGGTTAGTGCCATAATGAGATTAACTTCGAGAGACCCAGAATCTACTGGTAGAGTAAGGTCCTGAGATGTGCAGATGAACATACATCTATTAACTTACGTCAAGGGAAGTACTGCTGTGTACTAAATCTCTGCAGGGGCACTGATTCTGAAATTGCTTTCTTAAATTCACTACAATGATTCTCCTTGCTTAGTATGTTTAGTCCCCATTATAACTGGGAAATTCTCTTTCCAGAAGTTTTGAAATAATTGGTTAGAAGATTAATATTTTATAGTGTGATTAAAAAAAAAAAAAAGGCATCTTTTTTAGGTAACTGCGAACTGTTGTGAATTCAGTTTAAACCTAGAGGATGGTATTAGAGTATAACGGTAGGAGTGAAGCATCTACCAATCCAAGGTGATCAAGTACTTACCGTTAAGGTGTGAGACACTATGTGATGTATCATTTGTATCTCTGTTAAGGTTTTATCAGTATTCCTATAATAAATCCATGTTTCAGGGATTTATAACTTGGTTGTGCGTGTGGTTGAAAACCATCAGTTGCTGTAAAACTTTGACTAGGAATGAATGTATTTAATCTACTTAAAATCAATATAGTTTTTCAAATTTGAATAAAATAGGATTTTAAGTTATGTTTTTGTGCTCAAAACTGCAATCAGATTTATTATTTAAATGTGAACTAATGGCTTGTACAGTTTCATTGTGAGCTGATCACTTTTATTAGCTGTCTTTTATTAAATCACCTTACTGCTTACTGTGGAGAAGTGCCAAAAGCTGTTTATTTATTTTACTTTTTTAATTTTGTGCATGTCCACAAGCCAAAACTGAATTCAGCTAAATGGTTTCTTTAGTCTTTGAACTTTAATTTTGCTTTGCTCAGGTGCATTTCAGTCTATTGAATTAATAAAAAAGACACCTTCTTTTTCAGTATTCTGAGATGAAAGTTCAGAGGTCAATTATGTGCCACAGTTATGACAAATAGTAAAATCGAAGGTAAAATGTCTTCCAAAACTAAATCATAGTGATGTCTATCTTGATGTTCTAAACTTCACTCTACTCTCACTTTCATTTCTTGATATTAATTCTTCCTAAGATAACTAACTTTTTCTAGTTCTCTTAGACTAATAGTTTTGGGTTTTAAATCTGAAAACGCCCACCTGTTCATGGAAAAAGCCATACTGGTCGATTGGAATGTAATATTTCACCTATGTAAAAATGTGATCTTGAATTAAACAGTTATGTATATTTACCTATGTCTTTAACTGTATATGTAGTTTTGATCCAGTTTATCTTCACTGTTTAAACGTCTAATTCTTTACTAATGGCTGTAATCTCACATTTCTATATAGCAGAATTTGAATTTTGCCTTTGAGATTACTGGGGACAGGAGCCTGGTGCCAATCCCAGATGGTCCGCCAGGGGGCGCTGCGGTCCGCGCGGCCGTCAGTCAGGGGCTTTCGCGCTGGTACATGGATGCTGACTGCACAAAAATTGCAAAGGGGACCAGAAGTTTGTGTCTGATGTTTTGTTCATTTCTTAAGCCAGTGAACAGTTCTTTCAATGCAATATGTACAAACTTGTACAGGTTAGCCTTGTTAAGTATGATGAATAAAATGGTATGTAACAGGCCAGAAACCTTTTCTTTTTGTCATGCTGCCTCTTAGTTTCTTTTGCGTATGTGTAACTGTTCTTAAAATCACTGAGAGACTTGATTCCAGCAAGATGGATCAGTCTAATTTCTAACTTAACCTTACTGAATGATGGTTTTGCTCCTGTGTGCACATACAGAAAACAGAACTTGATCTCAACTGGGATCTCAACTCAAATCAAACATCATTCTTGATTATATCCAACATTATTAGGTGCTGACAGAACATAATGGTCCTGGTAATTAGGAACTATTCATCGGAGGAACACTGTTCCAACAACCTGTTGCAATGCATTTGAATGAAAAGAGAACGAGCTTTTCTGTCTTCCCTGAATACTTCCCTCACCCTGCCCCTGCCACCACCCCAGTTGCCCCTCCACATATGTCTCGGGTCACTCGTCTGTTTTTAGGAAAGGACTTGGTGTTTTCTACTGTACTTTTTCATAAGGTCTTCCAGAACCTGTTCCAGAAAGGGCCAAAGCCAGCATCCTGTCAAGCATTGGCATTAGTGATACTGCTTTCCTTGCAGATACAGCTTGTTCCACTCTTGACACTTTGTAGTTGTTGAGGTCTGATGCTGTACCTGGCTCAGGACCACCTTCTCTCCCAAAGACCAGCAGTCTCTCTCAGACTTAAGGCAATGCCCATTTGTTGTCTCCACGGTTCCAGTTCTATCTTCTTTTGATAATCAATTTCCCAGTGTCTTTCCTGAGTCAGTAGGATGCTCAGAGGTGCGCAAACCAGGCATCTCGTGTCTTAGCAATGGCAACAGTTCTGTTACTTCTCTTTATGCTTGTCTTCTATGTTATTCTGTGTTTCTTTCTGTCTCTGGGAGAGGACACTGTAATGCTAAGTAGGCATATTAAAGACTGAATGTGTACTGCAAGATGCTGCTGCCTAGTGTTACCTTAAATTTTATTTTTAAACCACAGCTAGGATTCTCACAGAAATGGAATTAGTTTCTTAGATTTGTATAATCACTTCATCCGGACTCTAAACTTTAATCTTGCCTCTATTTTTATCTTAGCTAATCAGAATATGGCATTCCCGATATATTGGGACCTTCTTAGCCTTTTTTTCCTGAATAGTAATCATAACATACAAACAATCATAATCATAACATGACCATAATAACAGTAACAGAAGATGCAAGTTCCTGACTTTGTCTGTTTTATAGGACTTAAGAGTAGACAGATTTTTATCTTAATGAGCCAAGTACTATTTCTTAATCTGTTAATTCCAACATAATTCTATTTAATACCGTAATACTTTATAAGTTCTTAAAATGTTACGGTTGTGTCCTGTCCTGTTCTCTAAAAACTATGCCTATTGATAAAGATGCTTCTCAAATTAAATTTCTTCCCTAATTCCAACAATTTAAGAAAAAAAAAATCACTCCATGTTTCAGGGGTTTTGTTCATGTAATTTTTTCAGCTCAGTATTGTATTACTGCTGATTATAAAATGATTTAAAGGCATTTTTGGTTGAATTAAATGCTAGCTAATATACAACTTAGGTTTTTTTCTTATTGTTTTCTGAATTACTTTACTTTCACTAAACATTTTATTATAGCGAGCATAGTATTTCCAGCTAGTCTGATTTTTCCTGGTAATAGCACGGAGGTGATTCCTTTTAATCTTTTAAATACTAGAATATTTGGGGAAGACTTACTATACCTATTGTAGTAACTTAAATTACAATAAAATGAAATTGTAGATGTGATTTGTGGCTTGCTAACTATTATAGGCTTAATGTGAAATTATTTTTTGCATTCAAAATCAGTTAACTCTAAATCAATTTTTCTAATGAAGGAGGAGAGATTATCCTGTGATGTAATGCCTCTCAATTAAAACTTAAGAAAATATGATTAACTTCAACAGCTAATACTACATCCTCTTCTAGCTGCTCAATGTACTTCAATTTGAACATAGAAAAGTGTTAGTCAGGACACCTGAGTGAATGAATTGGAACACATCTGAAATAAATCACATTTAATACATGAGAAATGTAATCACTTTAATTTTTTGCAGATTACGGCAACAGTGGGAAGAAGAGCATTAGTTATATAAATAGTAGGTCCTCTGGGTATCTGGCACTTGCTTCTGAGTTGTGCTTTTGTGTAGTAATTTGGGTTATTGGTTCTGCGTGCATAGATCTACAAAACAAACACTTTATTCTCATACGTGTTTGATTTTTATATCAGGGCTTGAGTTGTAATACAGTTTGCTGAGTATTTGTATGAGCAGTGCTGGCATTCCAAGGGCTGGGCATGGATCGTGACACTGTGATTTTGCCATGATGTGAAACAGAAATATTCATGGCACATAGGGGAAAGAACAGGAAATATATCTGCAAATAAAAAAGCCATATCCTACCATTTTTCCCTTTATTTCTATGCTTATTTGTTTTACCAGGGGAATATTCTGTCTATTTCAGACTTGTAGTTTGTATACACGCACACACTTTTTTTATATATAAAAACAAATCTATAGATGTTTACAGTCTGATGTTCAACCTAGTGGAAACTGCCCAGAAAGACTTTGAAGGTGAAAGGAGAATTATGAAAGGACTTTAGTTCTCCTTTAGCTTTCCTATAACATATGTAAATTTGTGGGGCTGTGGAGGTAGGCGGTACGAAAATCTCCCTCAGTGGTGTTTTTTCTGTATTTGAATAGGTCTGTCTTAGGTGCCAGTTTAAAGTTTTAACAGTGAAATGCTGTTCCCTTCCTGAATCTTCGGTAGGCTTATTCAAGACCCATTGACTGTAATTGTATGTTTGGGGGTTGTTTTGTTTTGTTGGGTTCCGCTACCGCCACCACCCCACCCCCAATATGGTGATTACTCACAGAATGAATCCTCAGCTGTGGAAAAATCATGGTAGAATTGCAGGAGCCAAACCTAACAATGTTCATGGGAAGACAATAATTATTACCGATACTTGGGTGAACCACCAGCATATGTGTGTGCCAAGTGTGCCCTTTGCCAGTGCCTCTGACTTTTTTTGCTTTGCTTATGGAACTGTGATTTTAGGTCTTGTATTAAATCACACAAGGATGTTGCTGTTCCTGTGCAATACAACTGAGTTCATTACAATGTGTAAATCTTAAATGCTTATGACTTTAATGCTGTAGGTTGTTACAGTATGTGGAGCTTCTTCATGTATTTTTGCAACATAATGAATATGATGTATAGCTGAATGGAAAACCACTGGTTTCTGAAGTCATGGGGAAGCATCTTAAGTGTCAGTAGCTATTTGTAAGCAGCAAATAATAAGCTTCAAAACACAATTTTATTTGCTATTTTATTTTTTATGCTTATTTTAATTTCCTAAAGGATCCTATTTATCAGGGTACATGTTCATATCTTTGTTTAATAACAGAATATAATTTTTCTATTAATTTGAGTGGGGGGCAGCTAGTGTACTAGCATGTAAGGCTTCAGTTTCATTGTACTAGGTACTGTGTTGTTAATAAGAATTTTGTCCCAACCTAATGGTGTTACTGTCCTACAAATAAGTACTGTGCTTACGCTTTGCATAGTGCTTGTCTCTTAACTAGAATATTCCTACAATCGATATTATTTTTCCATTCAACTGCATCATCTATAGTTGCTCAGAATTCCTTAAAAATACTAGAAACCAAAAACTTGTTTTCTAGTATTATGTTTACCAATGCAAGATAGAAAAATCACCCTATATCCATTTATTACTTTGTTAATATGTTTGATGAATTTTTTGACCTCCTTCACCTCAAAGATTTGATTTGTGTTAGCATAGTTTGAGTTCACCAATGATTCTCATCAAGTTATACAATTATTTTGGTTAAATTTTGCCTTTTGGAAGGAAGTAACGGGCCCAGTTCACCAAACATCATTAAGATTTCATCCTTACAGAAATTAGGTACCTAATGATTGACAAGGCATTTATTTTAGGCTCTTTGAGCTTAGATTTTATAATGGTTCATCCCTGAAATTTCTGCCATCCCTAAAATAGTGGCTGTCTCAAGTACAACAGAAGCAGTAAATGCTAATTGCTAAGCTTCTGCTGCTTTGAAATGCCAGGTGGAAGACAGAGGAAGCATTTAGGTTGGATTGCAGGCTGGGTGAATGTCACTAGGGCTACAGTTTGAAACAGATGTGAAGGTGGCTATGTTGCTTTTAAGTACGTTCTTTTTGTTATATTGCAGTGAGAAATAAGTATCACCATGCTACATTGTAAACATCTTCATAGGTGTAGGAATGATAGGGCACAGTAAGGCACAGAGAAACAGAAGGAAGCATCAGGCAGTGTCTGAGATACATACTTGGCTTCTGGTTGGTACAGTGCATTACACAAACAAATCTGTCTGGTCTGAATTTTCAGGTTTTTGGATGTTTCCTTATGCAGATGCCTAACATGCAACGCAGAGGGCCTGTTTTTAAGAAGCTTTGAATATCCCAAAATTTTGGCACTTTTCCTTTGCAACAATGTAACCCCTTGATAGTATTCTGGTGGCTGCTAGGAAGAGGAAATCGTTGGATTACTGGATGTTTCCTAACTGTAAGAGAGTCCACAGGAGACATAGGACCAGTGGACTCCTATTCCTCTCTTGTACGTTGGTTAGAGATGTCATACTGGACATCAGGAGCAGATGCACTTAGGCTGTCCCCAGCCATATGTGATGCCACCACCCCTACCTGCCGATCAGCTTCTGACAGATTTCATCTGGAGTACAGAACTGGTAAGCAGTGCTCCCAACAGAAGTTTCCTGAATATCCATGTGTTACGGAAATGTGACACATCACTGCTTGGTAGCTAATTTGAAAGGAAAAACATTACAACAGCCATTTCAAATCTAAGCAAAGCAGGACTAGATTTAACCAGCTTTAATAGATTTAATTTGTGGGCTGAAATTGCCTTTATGCAGTTCAGAAAGCCCCAAGTTACTTTGGTTTTGCTGAGTTAGCTCTATGGGGTTTCAGCTGAAATTATTTCCATGCAATATACAACACATTTTGTAAACAAGGAAGTGATTGTGGTTTTACATGACAATGTAGTGCCAGTAAAATATGGTTAGGAATAGGTAGAATTTCTGGACATAAAAATGTATCATTTTTTATCAGAGGATGGCTTACATGGTTGCTTTATTTAACATTGCTAATCTGGTTTTAGAAGGACTTCTTGCATTACTGTGTTGAATTTTGCAAGTGCTCATCAGCATGGACAAGAGTTGCACAGGTGAGTCCTTTGAAATGAGTTGATCTTTTATGTCCCACCAACACAGAGGGGGAGCAACTGGTATTAACTGAAATGTTAGAGCATCAGTGTATAAATGGACACAGAAATTTGCATGTAACTATTTTCTTCTGCTCTTCCATTGCTGGTGGTAAAGCTGGCAGTACTGTTGATGCCCGTGGCAGCACTGCACTAGGAATGCAGCAGTGAAAAGCTCACTGCTGGCTCGGCCAACGTTGTTCTTCTAGCCGCTTGCACAGGCTTCACAGTATGCACAGAGGTGGAGACCATCACAGCCAAACAGCTGGAGAACTCTGTCATGGGAGCTGTGTGATGGAAGATAGTTTAAGTCTGCCTGCACTATCCGTCAGTCACAGTGACTGCAGCCTAGAGATGCCGTACCAGTTCTGGGAACAGCTTTCTGGTGCATGTGGTTTCCATTTCAAAAGCAATTATGAATTGGTTCCTGCTAAAACATGATTAGATAATATTATCTCATTGTTTTCTTCTTATTCTAAAGATATTAGATAGATGTTTTGAATGTTTTTACTTGCTAATACAAATGCTAAGCACACCAATACTAGAAGATACTCAGAATACCTCACACTAAACAAAGTAAGTTACTAATTCCATCCAAACAAGAAGTCTGATAAATCTACGACAAACTGTGAGGTATGATGTGTTTCATCATTTAAATGCATATTTTCTGTTTGTATAAAATAGAACTTTATAGACACAGAAGAAAATAAACAGATTTCTGCCAAAGGTTACTATATTTTGAATTTAGATGAGCACTTACAGAATGCCTTCATGTACTTATCTAAAAGCACTTTATTAATGAGTGAAACTTCACTGTGCTCATTGTTTGTATTTATTTATATATATATAAATATATATATATATATAACAATATGGCTACAGTATTGTAGCTACAAAATTATTTTCCATTTAACAGACTGATGTGCGAGAGGTTACAGGGCAAGTGACTGGCATATCAGGACACTGTACTGCTGACCTGTTTTACTAACCTTTACAGTCCCTCCAAAGCTGCGGGGTTTATGCCTGCAGGAAGGAGAAATTAATGGGCTTTGATCCAGTTGTACGGTTGGAATTAGTGGTGCACGTGTATCTGCTACTCTGTAGCCCTCATCACCCTTCAGCATGATTTTACCTAAGTACAGAGTAGCAATTTTTGCTAGGAATTTGTTTATTTGCTTACCTTTTCAACAAGCAGAGGAGAGCTTTACATCTTGCGTATTTGCCAGTGCATTTTGCCCCCAGATTGTATGTGCTTACTGTTGTTACTAAATATTCCTTATGTAACACGTTGCCACTGTTTGCTCTGTATGGCCAAACTATAGTGAATTAGCAATATGTTAAAAAAGTAAATTTATAGTTTTATACAAACACGACTTTATACAAATTTGTAGACAAAGGTTAGAAATTACACCCGCAAATAAGAAATCTATGGTCCCTCTGTCCCTTCCAACCCGGCTTCCCTCCTCTGTAATTGTGTATCTTTCCAGTATATGAATGGAAAAATCCTGAAGAAAAATTTCAGAAGAATGAAATTAAGAGAAACTATGACTAGAGGCAAGAGAGTTTTATTTTAATTATCATTTTATTGAATAACTTGGTTTGAAAATTATGTAGTTGGATGCTAAGCTTCAGAAAAAAAGTGCAATGAAATAAAGCTACAGTATTGCTCTGCATAGTATTGTTGAGTGTTGTAAACATCTTGGAGAAGTTATGCTTGCATAGTTAAAATATTTTTTTTTTCTTCCTAGTTTCAATAAAAGACATTAAAGGTTCAACTGTCTTTCAAGGAAATACTTGAATTTGACTGCTATCAAAGTCAAATGTTTCTGTTTCAGCAGAACTACACCTTGGATCTAATCTTTCTCCATCTTAGTCTACATAAAGAATTGAATGGAGAAAAGGTTGTACAAAACAAGAACAAAGTAGTAGTTTCTCACCTAGGTAATATGAAGGAACCTAACTGGAAATCTGCTAGATCTACTTCAAGCAAAATTATCTGGTGCAAGAAACTGAGAGCAGAGAGTACTAATAATCCAGTATTTGGAAGAATATTGAAGCAATTGCTTTCTAGCTACAACATTTTTAAATAAAGAAAAAATCCCACAAAAAATTTTGAACTAAAACTCCACATTATAAATGCGTTTAAAGTATTTCATGCTTCCACTAGTGGCATTAACTTGAAACAGTCTTTTCAAAATTACTTTTAAAAAATGAAATGAGGTATGTTAAGCTGACCCAAAATGGAATGTTTTCTTTTGAAATAATGGCTTTCCCTCTTTTTAAACTATGAACTGAAAGTATGCTTCTGGGCAAAATATGGGAGGAATCCCAGATTATACGTCATTGTATGAGCCACACGCAAAAGACAGTCCTGAAAAGAGATACTGGTCTTCCTTTTGTCCAGTAACCTTGTAAGCTTACAGGACTTTCAGGAAAACTCAGATAAATGTTATAAACTTGAATATTCATTTCAGTAGGGATTGTATTTCTGATAAGTACCTGCTCCACGAAATAAGGTGTAGGCACAGTCTAAATCAACTCTTGGAAATTTTCTTAAAATCACTTTTGACTTTGACTCATAAGTGCGGTTCAACAGAAGAAATGAGGTTTATAACTGAATATATTTAGTGTAGCCTGTCAGCTGAGTAAACAGGTTGGATGTAAATCAGAGACACTGAATGAGTTCATCAGACTGCTGGAAGCTGGAGCAGATGGGTCACTGGCCATTTCCTGTGGGAGATGGCATCGCTAGCTATCTTGCAACCAAATCTAAGCAGGGGATACAGCATCAGCTCTGCTACAGAAGAGTGAGCTGCTAAAACTGCTCTGTTCAGCACTTGGAATTTCCTTGGAGATCTGGCCCAGTCCATCTCGGTTTAATGTTTATGAAATAAATGTCCAAGGTCTGCAGAAATTCAGTAACTGTAATACAAATTGCATAAATAGATTAAAGGAACTGTCACAGGTAGGAGAATGAACTGAGAAGCTAAGCCATCAGGGAGAAAGACACGATGCTTTTAACAACAGTAAAGAGAGTATGATCAAACACATTTCCATTCATTTTTGTATTCTCTTGCATTTTTTTTTGTCTATTTTAGGAGACCTACAGACATAGAAACTTTTAATAACATGTTGGGGTTTTTTTCCTATGGTTTGTAGAAAAACAGAGTATAATAAAAGCAGGGGAATTGAAGAATCGGATCAGCCCACTTCTGCTACTCAGACTAGCCTATTTTGGGTTAAGTTGGGTTTCTTAATACTGCTGCAGAGTGAATATTGCTTGGGTGTGATTTTTACTTGCCATCTATGTAGGACAAAGTGTTAAATGCTCCTGTGGCTTCATCTGATATCTGTAAAAAGCTGATTTCAAAGAAAATTGGAACTTTACTTTGATTGCTTCTCCATCTATAATTTGAAAAGTTTAAGAAGTATTTAACTTGTTTCCCAATAAATAAAAAATACAAATAGTTTGTCCTCTACAATAGTAGTAGTTCCTTTATCTTGTGCAGATTTTTCTTTCTGAAGTAAACTCATTATTAGAAAGGTTCTTACTTTTCTGTTCAGAAGGCGTTTTTCCACTGTTAAAGGGACCGCTGCATGGACTAGGTAGGTAGGTCAGCATCCCTGCACAGACTCTTTGGGCCAGAGTTATTGTTCGAGCTATAAGGGTAAAGGGAAACCATGGAAGTTTTGTTCTTGAGGTCTATGGCATGTTCTGGAGGGAATTTCTTCCCCTCTGTTTCTATATCCTTTTGTTCCTCTAGAAACCACCTTTACAACTTCAGACTTCATCTGAAGTGGACTTGATGCCAGAAAGGTCATAAAAGTTATCAGTTGTTTATTAGATTTTAAGTAAGGAATGCAGTCCTGTTTGAAATTCATAACTCATTTGGAAATGCTTGCTGACAAACGTTTAATATTTTTCCCAGCCTTGATGTGTCACTGGCATACTGCATCAGTCTTTGTTTTGACTAAGCATTATGTAATGGTAAGTGTTTGTAGTACATCAGCTCTATAATAGGCAAGCCCAGAAAACTCAGAAGGCTGCGGTTCTTTGGGGATTTTTGAAAGGAGACTTCTAGAGCAAATACTGCAAAATTTGTTTCATTTACCAATGTACTCTATCTATTTCCTAATGTGTGTTCTTTATTACCAAATATGCACATCTCCTGGAAAAAAGGCACTCCTTTTTTTTTTTTTTTTTGTAACTGAGGCTTTGATGCAGAAGTCACAGTGTAACATCATGGGGCCCAGGCAATGTAGAAATAAACTGGAACAACATTAGTCCCACCCTGTCTTAAAAAAACCCATATCTATGAATGCAGTACTACCATGGTTTTGACCTACATGGGTGCTGCACAGTTTTATTTATTCTTGTGGTAGCTGCCAACTCCTTCACTTCAGGAGTGGGTGATGTCTGTATACAACTTGGTTTACAAGAGCATTGGTTTAAGAAAGCCCAGTTACTCATGTCAAATTACTATCGGTAGCAAGGCTGTGATTTGATATTCAGCATTATCCCGTACTGGATCATAAGTATTTGTTTTGTTTTAAGAATGAATATAGTTGCAAGCTTAACCAAATACAGAAATATTTTATATCTTTGTGGTGGTTTTGTTTCAGGAACAAGTTGATATATGGCACTTGATGCCATCAAACTTTGACCTTACCTGTTCTACACTGATCCATTTTCTCCACCAGAGAAGGGCCTGCGGCCTCCTTTCTGTCCAGCTTTTGTCTGCTGTTCCATCCCTCTTCTAATCCATACTTACTTTGAGTCCAGCAGTTGAGACCCAGGTAGATTCATCTATCAGCAGCGCCCCTTGTCTTTATTTAAACCTCGTATGAAATTCTTCCATCGCTCCCAGAGAGTTCAGGCTGCTGTAGTGAGTTTGTAAGCTTGTACAACTTCAGGGCCATGTTTAACCATAGAAATAGCCATACCTTGTCTGTGGCACTGGGAAACACAGAAGCTCTGCTGTCCTTTGCTAAATATTGTCTGCCTGAAAAGCATGAACTTTATGGTTGGGTTTTGGGGTGTGGGGGTGCCTTTTCTTTGTGTGTGTGTGTGTGTGATTTCTTCATTTGTTCATGTAATTTGCTTCTGTGAGTGGGTCACATATTTTAAGGACAGGAGCAACCAAAATAACTACCTAGTTTTAATCTCTGGGTAATGCTGACCATAGAGTTTTACCTAGTGATTCTAGCTATGGAGATAGATGTTCTTTTACCTAGTTCTCCAACAGCAGTATCTGATGCTGAACAGATTAATTTTTTATATATTGGCACAGCATTGAAGTGCTGTAAACCTTCTCAACAAATTCATTTTTCCATTGTAAAAACAATAAGATTGTCATAACAGCGGAAAGAAACCGAAGCACCCTCCCTCCTCCCCGACCTAACGAGCAGCAGCGGCGGGGGTGGCACTGAGCCGTAAGGCGGAGGGCGAGCGGCCATGCCGGGGGGCCACCGCCGCCGCTAGGGGTCGCCCTGCCGTCGCCGCCCGGGTCCCACTGGCCGAGCGCCCGGCACGGCCCCGGGGAGGCGGCGCGGGCGCTGCCGGCAGAGGGCGCCAGCGAGACGATCGCCCCCGGCGTCCGTCCGAGCTGCGGGTTCTCCCCGCGCGGGGTCCAGCCTGATCAGGAACGGGCGCAGCAAAGCTGGGCACGGCGGGGCTGCCCGTGGGTCGACTTCTGCCTGTGTTTGGTGTGGTATTTATTTCGGCACAAGGACAAAGTGAACCAGAAGAGCCCTCTAAGTAACGTTTCTGTGTAGGGCAAGCCTTGCTCCCTCACTTAGGTGAGTTACTGGATTAGGTCTCATTTTGGAATGTGGACTAGGGACATGGCATTCGCAACCATGTGAAAGCATCTGATTCTGATAAACCTCATCAGATAACCCAGTTTTATGGTTTCTTTGAGTTACTGAAGGATACATATTACACGAATCTATCATTTTTGCTGTTTCCAGTGTATAGCCTTGACTGAAAGTCAACAGAAAGCAGTCTCCTGTGACCCAAAATATTTAGAAAACAGGACACAGAAGTGGAGGTTTCTCAAAGCATCTTGGGTGCGTAACTCTTTAAACACAAATCTGACCCTGAAAACCAAAAGTTGAAAATACAGTTTAGAATGGAAGTCAATATCCACTTTACCTATAACTGAATGATGACCAGATAAGAAGGAATAAAACTTACAGTTCCTTATCTGGAGACAAATAATAGGGTCTTGTCCCATGGAACTGGGATTTGCTTCATACCAGTACCTAGAAATGCTGAGAATGCAACAAGAAAAAACAAAAAAAAAAAAACAAAAAAACCCCCAACCAACCAAAAAAACATACCAAAACCATACCAAAAGTGGTTTATTACTCTTGCACTTTTTTTCATGTGGAATATCAATGTGCACTAGGCTTTTATAACAAAACAAAGTATAAAAAAATACTTAATGATCTTAAATATCTAATGTTAAGGTCCTGTGATTCTTGTAGAACTCCACCACGGCTGCTAAAATAAAATAATAATTCAAAACAATTGGAAATTTGAACACTTTACACACACACTGCATTCTTGCATATAGTAGGCTAACTGTGCCACTGTACTGCAGGGACTGAAATAAACCATAAAGCCAGCTTGACAGGCCCGTTAAACCACTTTTCTGTTCCTATCCATGTAGCCAAATTTTCCTGTTGACTTCCATCCTACATATTTTAATATGGCATGGCTGATGCAAGAATATCATCAAAATATAGTCAACAATCATCTGGGTACTTTAAAACTCTAGCACCTCTGCAAACTTCCTTGCAGAGTAGGGATGACATTTAAGGATTTTATTGTTTTAGAAAACACTTCATAATATACTGAATTGTGAACTGATTTAAGTGGTCAAACCATGCTGCAGTAGACAGAATTTCAAAGGAAATGGAATATATTTCTTTCCCTTGCTGATGCTGTGCAGCTTCCGATAAATATGCAACTGATTCCCAATGGAAATGAGAAACAGATAGGAAATCTACGTAGATTTGTGCTTTAGGGATGTTTCTGAAAAATAATCAAAACATCCAACTTGTATCTGGCTAGAGCTTGGGTGATGATTGTGATTGAGCAGGATTGAGAGCAGCCCTGAAAAGAAAGACTTGAGGATCTTGATGGATGAAAAACTGAATATAACCTGCCAGTGCGCGCTTGCAGCCCAGAAAGCCAACCATACCCTAGGCTGCATCAAAAGAAGCATGACCAGAAGGTCAAAGGAGGTGATTTTCTCCCTCTACTCCACTCTCATGAGACCCCACCTGGAGTACTGCATCCAGCTCAGGGGGTCCCAGCACAAGACAGACCAGACGTGGACCTGTTGGAACAAGTCCAGAGAAAGGCCACAAAGATGATCAGAGGGCTGGAGCACCTTGCATACGAGGACAAGCTGAAAGAGTTGGGGTAATTCAGCCTAGAGAAGAGAAAGCTCCAGAGAGACCTTATTGTGGCCTTTCAATAATTAAAAGGAGACCTAGAGGAAAGATGGGAACAACTCTTTATCGGGAAGTACAGTGATAAGATGAGGTAATGATTTTAAACTGAAAGAGGGTAGATGTAGATGAGATATGAGGAAGAAATTTACTGTGAGGGCGGTGAGGCACTGGCACAGGTTGCCCAGAGCAGCTGTGGCTGCCCCATCCCTGGCAGTGCTCAAGGCCAGGCTGGATGGGGCTGTGAGCAACCTGGTCTAGTGGGAGGTGTCCCTGCCCGTGGCAGCAGGTGTGACTAGATGATCTCTAAGAGTCCCTTCCAACACAAAACATTCTATGATAACAAAGAAAAGGCCCAGGAGGTTTCCCCCAAAAGACTGCACAAAGGAGAAGAAACAGCCAATAGCTCAGGAATCAGAAAAATAATTCCAAGGTCAGTTTCAGAGAGAGAGGGCAGGTGGTGCAGAACTCCCCTCGTCCACGGCTGTGAGGAGCCTCCAGCAGGCTGTGGGACCACGCGTGGTGCAGACTGTGTGTGTGTGCTTCCTGGGCCTTGGTCAATGGCTTGTTGAAAGCTGCAGACAACTCTGGCTGAATGGCTGCAGAGAGAGGGGATGGGAGTGTGCCATGGTCTGGTCCTGGGCCTGCAACTGTAAAACGCATGATTACAAACAAAGGAGCAGCCACCCTTGCTCCCCATGGGCAAGCCTGGCCCAGGGCCCTGCCAGACAATTGGTGCCTTAACTTAGTGTCAACATCCCTGTACAAGGTAGCAAACCTCTCTGGCTGAGTGGCTGTGGAGGGAAGGTGTGGGAGTGCACCATGCTCTGGTCCTGTCCTGGTGCGAGCCTCCAGCTCAGGAAAAGAAGAAGCAGCCACCACGTCATGCCATGGGCAACCCCTTCCTGCCAGCCCAGGCCCAGCAGCCCTGCGCTCCGCTCCCTGCCCGCCTCGCTGCCCTCCCACCTCAGCCCTGGCTCACCCGCCTGCTCGCCTCCAGCTGCCTCACCGCGCAGCCCTTTCCGTGCCTGTCCTGGGATGCCCTGACACCAGCCCCCTGTGACATGGCCACCACATCACCGCGTGAGCCAGGGCTGATGGAAGGCCCAGCCCTGGGCTGCTCGGGGAAAAACGGGCTGTAGCTCTTCAGCCATGTTAAATGCAGTGGGATGGACAAACCCCACAACTCAGGCCCATGGGGAAAATGGCCGACACGCAGAGCTGGCTGTCACTCCTGTCTGCACGGGGACAGCCTCCTGACCCGGGGCTGTGGCCACCTCAGAGCCCCTCACCGTCCTGTCCCACCCCACGTGCCCTGGGCCTCAGCCTTGCTGCCAGGGCCGGGGCAGGGCGAGGTGGAGCTCAGCATGAGGGTGCACACAGACAAAGGGGAAGTCTCAACACCCGGGAGCAATTCAGTGTTTAACAGACTGGCCTAGGGCCACTTGGGCTGTCTTACAGCCTGGTGTCGTATGGATACACGTGAAACTGGCAGATAGGACAAGGGACCTGGGGAAAATACACTAAATGCTTACTTCAATAAGCACCTAGAAGGCGGCTGTCCCCATGCACGGACAGTCAGCTCACAGCCGGCCGCACAGAGCAGGGCCCAGGTGCCTGGGAACAGGCCCCGCAATGTCACCTCAGGCGCTGCCAGGAGCCTCCCCTGGCCTGTACCCGCTGCGCCGGGGCCGGGCAGGGCTGGTGTAAACGGCACCGTGCGGCTCAGCTCGGCTCAGCTCTGCCCGGGGGTCTCGGGCACTATGGAGGCCTCCCAAATGGCACTGGGTATTTATCTTTTAGGAACTGAACACCCTGTACAGATACAGAATAGTTCAGGTGTATAAAGCTGCTCAGGTGGATTTTATAATCAGGCACATTTTTTCTCTTTTTCCTCAGACATCATCCGTGTCTACTGTCACCTAAAAATCTAACCCTCACCTTGGTTACTCGTGAGGCTAGCATAACGTCTCAAAGAACATACTGCTACAACTGTTCATGATCAAACTGGTAAAACCCAGAGATTCATTGAGGGATATTCTCACCCAAAAGAGCAGGCTGATGCAGTTGATTAGACCTGAGTCTAAACCCCAGAGTTCATTAATCCTGATGTTGGCTTTCCAGAGGATAATTTCCTTTCCCTAGCTATAGCAAAAAACACTTTAGATTTATATGTGTATGTATGTTTGGAAAGTGTTTGGATAACGTATATGCATAGTGTAACAGAACAATACCATAATTATTTTTCCCTGACAATTCTAGATTTGGTCCACTAAGAATTTTAGCATGGGTATAGCTTTATGTACATATAACCTCACTATACATATATGAAGTGTTTTCAGACTTGAGGCTTAAGAAAAGACGGAACATGTTTACAAGAGTTTAGGTGATTGAAAAACCTTAGTATAGAGAATAAATATTCTATTAATAACTCGAAGTGCAAAACTAGCTGTAATGAAGAGTTCTTAATTATCATAAGAACCACAAATTAAAACTATATTATTTTAAGGCATATTAGCAAATAAGTTCCAAATGTGAGATTTGTTTTACTGATAAATAGTCTCCCAAGGGGAGTCACAGAAGCAACCTTAAAACATTTAAAAATAGACTGAATAAAGGTTAATTAAAAAATCACACTAAGAAATCCTAATGACCTGATAATAAAAGGGACCAGAAATTTAATAATGTGTCTTACAATTCTCACTACATTCTATCTTCATAGATAGCTATCTACTGTCAGGCAACTGTCATGTCTACTTACTAATTTGTGCTCATACGCCTAGATTTATTTTATTAAAACCAAACTTCTAAAATAATCTATTTTCATATCAGTTGCATTTTCTCTGTTATTGTCATAGCAATATGACAGTATTGTCTGGGAGACTTATTCTTACACAAAAATAGACAACTAAGTTAGGTAAGTATAAAGACCATGGAAAGTTACAAGTCAGTATACCAGGGGACTCTTACACTAACAGGGTATTCAGGTAGCAAGAAAGGCATAATGTGGAGCTGGTTGCTAGTGAAGTCACTAGCAGTTAAGGTAGTCTTTCAGATGTAAGAAATATTATTGCAGACTTTCAGAGCTGTTGTAATTCCATATAGACATTCCAGCCACAAACATCAGTCTTTCCTGGAAGTTTCTGTTCAGTATTTGACTTAATTTGATAGTTGAACATGACTGGTCTTAAAAATATGCCAGTGGTTACCTTGCAGCTTGGAGTCAAATACATAAAGAACGTGAGTACCCAGCTCCCATTGCTGCCTCCACATTTTTTAAAATCCAGTTATATGCATGCCTGAATTGTTAGATACCTTTGACAAGGTGGGTCCTTATCCTGTATTAGAAAAAAAAATAGAAAATTGATCTGTGTGCAGGAAGTCCTATAATTCCCAATGAACCAAAGTTCTTAGCCTATATGTCACTGCTCAGTAATTCTTATCATGTCTGTCTTGAGGCTTGGAGCATCCAACCAAGAGCACAAGTTTTGGTCAGAGCTGGCTAATCAGTTTATTTTCATGCCATCAAGAACAATGAGAGTATTTGGACATTTTACAGGTGATCAGCGTAGGCATAATTAACAGTGACATTACACAGTTGAAAATTTAAGCACAAAAGGAAAATAAATATGGTGCTTTTCCAGAGAAATTTCTACAAAGCACAGGCTTCCTAAAAACTACTTGGCACAAAGCTCTAATCTGGGCATGGTAGGTAATAATTGTGTGTTGGCAGGGAGGATTATCAGCTAACTCATGACAATTAGCCCTCCCCATCTCTTATTTTTATGATTTCCATTATGATTCTAGCAGAGGGCTACCTCTTTGATGGCAGACAAGAGCATTGACTCAAGTGCAGCTTATCACAGTTTCTGTATCTCTAGGTACTCTTTAGGAACAAAAGGGATTGGCAAAAGCAAAGTGAAGTAAAACCACTTGCCCCTTCTTGGCAGGCAGCTGGGCTGGGCTCCGATTTGCAGCCAGGGAATTTCTGTCTAGTCCCATGTTTGCTATTCACAATCACTCAACCATGAGCTCTCCTAAACTGCAACCACTGTAGTTCATGTTTTCTTTTTGCTTTTAGAGCCAAAGGTAATCTGGAGCACAAATCAGAGCAATGAGCAGACAAAATTAGCTCTATATTGTAAAAGAACTACAGTTGTATTATTCTGTTACATTTCTGTGCTAAGTAATGGGCACTAATCGATGCTGGAGGTTAAAAGAGTTCCTGTTCAATTCAGCACAGAGCTATGTGACAACCCCCCAATTTCCATCTCGGTTGGTGCTTGGCAGCCCATTCCAGAATGGTTATAGCAGTGTTTCATGACTGGTTTGGCTCTCCATCTCTAATTGGAAAAATCCTTTTCTTCTGAATTCCAAGAAACAGCAAAGTCACAGCTCTGTTGGGGGATAAACAGCCAGGATCCAAGATTGACTCCTCATTTTACTACTCATTCCCTTTTTTTTGTAGGATGTATCATCACTTTTCTTAATACCTGAATGGAATATATAAAGTAACTACTTCTATTATCACTTCTACTACTTTTTATTACACCCTGTCTCCTCATCCTTTGCTTGTTTGTTCTTTTGGGACCTGGAACTGCAAATGATGTCAATATGGGTACAGAAAATACTGTGAAGGACTTTGAATTTGTGAAGCTCATAGAGAAGGATTGCACCCTCTTGCATGATTGTATAGCTGTGATGACACTCAATTTTCTCCTAGAAACACATTCATAATATTTATTATTTTTCAGATGTTGGCATTGCATCAAGGTCTACCAAACTTACCCAAAATAAGCTAATTCTGGGAACAGCCAAGAACAAAATTCTCTTGTTTCCATCTAGAAGTATTAAAGCCAAAGTGGATCCTGCAAATAGAACAACACATTAGATCCTTCTTGGCTCCCATTGATGGTTTCCCAAAGCAGAGCAGACTTAATTAATAGCAGAACCACGAGGCAGCTCGAAAGACAGTGGTAAACACAAATTTTAAGATTTTTTTACAGTTATTCTTACATCGTAATTTAGCGAAGGTTTGTTTTTTTAATATAATGCCTGAACTTGCTTTGAAAGTAAGTATGTGATGGGAAAAGATTCCAAGAAAAGAGCACAGTGGATGCTTTCAGCCCCGATGGGCTAAAGCCAAGGTAAAATCTATGTGCAATACCCACTGCTAAGAAATTAAGTGTTTGGCATGACTCTCATTTATCAAATAACGTTATAGGTTGATAACTGAGGAGAAAAACATTCCATTCTGTGCTTCTGCCCTTTGTATTAACTAGTTGAATCACAGTGCATTTAGGAAGGTGGTTTAAGGATTGACCATTGGACCTACATTATATCCTATATACAGTATTCATCATCAAGTACACCACAAGGATAAAAGGCAAAGCTACTGCACAAAACTGTGAGCCTTATCAGTCCTTCCTCTGAGCAGCATGGTTGTCAGCTTCATTATCTCACAACTCTGAATCAGTCTGTGTATTATGAGGGGCAAATGATCTGAAATCCTAGGAAGTCCAAAGATATTTTTTTTTTACTTATATATTTTTGACCCAAAACCATTGACATGATCAGATTGTTAGTGTTACTAGTTTGATTCATATAAATATTTGCATTTTCTGTGCCACCTGGGCAAAGACGTTTATTCTCAAATGAAGTAGCAGTACTTCTTGCTGCTATATTAGCTGTACTGCGGTATATATATAACTAAAAAAGAAAACTAAGCACCAGTGGCTTCCATAGCACATTGAGAGAATGCTGAAATCATCAATAATAGAGCTGACTTGCAAGTACTACTCAGCACGCCAGAAAACAGAAGCTAATAGCTGTTTTTACAAGTACAAAGGCCCTGGATCCAAAACGGCTTCATTTGACTATGACTGGGAGTTTCTGAGAATAATCATTTCATGTAGTCATTAGTTTATTCTGGCACAATAAGTAACTGCATTTTTCTAAGTGAAGTGAGAGCTTGTGATCTTAGAGGTGATGTAAGCAATCTGGACCAGTATAGATGTAAGAAATCCAATAAATCAAAGTTCACCTCTACATTATTTCATAAAACAAAACCCTCAAAATGCCTTTTGGAATATTTATAAATTGCAACATAAGGGAATTTTTACCATCTGTAATACACAGGAGAGGAAGCAGCAGCTGCTCACAAGTTGAAAGTCTTCCTAGCAAGAAGACACACAGCTCATCTCTCCTTTGCCTGTGACTCCAACTTTGACTTCAGAGCTGTGGTGGAAGAAGTGTCCAGAGGCCTGTGGTCACCCTTTCAGTATTCCAGTATTGTCACTAACTTGAGTCACCTACTACAGGCCTGCTTTCAGTTCAACAGCTCTGTACTATGGATCTAGCTCATTCTATCTCATCTGAATGCACATATTTTATGAGCCTGACTGAGAGTAACTGGTATTTGAAGCATACAGTCACTGGTAAAATTAAAACTTGCTTGTTGATTGCTTTTCTCATTAGTTATGTGATGCTATTTATCAGCCAGAGATCTATAGTGCCTTACTCATGTTTACATTCATATTAATTAAAATTGTACCAACTGTGGTTTAGGTTCTATCAGAGAAAAACAAAGACAGCATTTTCCAGGAGTAGCTGAAACAACATGGATGGTGCTGTAGCCTGCTCATCTTTGCTTAGTTACTGTATGTTGCAAAATGCAGAAGCTTAGACACAAACGTGCTCATCAGTTTGCCAAATCCTGCAGCACGTCAACTATTTACTATGCACTGGCTTCTGCACCTTTAACAGCAAAGACACACACCTAAAAAAAGAAGTTTTTAAAAGAAAAAACAACAAAAAACAAACAACAGAAAAAGATGGTCAAGTTACTTGATAAAGAAAGCTGTCCAGGACACGTGTAAGCACATGTGGTAACACATTCTGTCATACTCTCCATTCACCCATCCAGCCTTTGGAGAAAATGTTGAATAACACCAGATCCAGGAGGTAGGCTACTGCATGAACTTTGTAGTCTCACTGAGAACCCATTGTGCTCCCACCTGATGATGTTCACACACTGATGATCCACTTCCCCACCTGGCTCCTTCACCTGCTAAGCAACAAAGCCGTTTCCTTTGTCTTTCTTTTATTTCTAATCTTACTGTATGGCCTACACTTGTTGCTTTATGTTACCTTCAACAATCAAAAGTGATTTATTGTCTTAATCTTTCTCACTTTGTGCCCACATGCTACTGTCATTACTTTATGTTCATACTTAATAGTGTTTCTACATTTTATTCAGTTCCCTCCTATTCTCAGGTATCTTCAAGTATAATGGTATCTTCCTTTGACCTTTCTCTTGCTTCAGAAGAGTCTGCCTTTACACAGTTTATGCACTTTATTTGGTTCTCTTATTCTGTCCTACACTCGGGGGTTATTTTCTTAGACTGTTTTCTTAAAAGATTGCACCTACCACTTCCCTGATTTTCTTGTGGTCTGCATTCCTGAAACCAATCATTCTTATTCCAACTGCTCTTATCCCTTCTTCCTTTCCAAAAGCAAGCATTATCTATAAAGCAAAGAGAAAAGCTGTGGCAAACAATATACAGTAGCTACAGTTGCTAGGTAATGACCTAGATGGGTGATAAGATCTGTGAGTAATTTTGTAGCTTTATTTTAATCTGAAGCTTTTGTTTCTTATTAATTTTCATTTGCATATAAGTGGATGAGACAGTACATTATCATTAATTTCTCTTGACACTTATAATCATGGTCTTTTATTTTCACTTCCAAGGGTCTCGAAAACATTTAAAGGTAAACAGAAGATCCTTGTAAAATTTAGCAGGGAAGAAACCATGAGAGTTCTATGAAAATAATACAGCTGAGACGTAGATAAATAATTATTTACTCAAATCTGTATGAAAAAACACAGAGGGATATTTTCTACTTCATTTGAAAAACAACCAGTGATTTACATTAAATAACTGAATTCCTTTTATAGAATGCTAATGCTTCTATAGGATGCTAAACAGCAGATTAAAATTATGAAAGGGATGAAGTTTATACACTAAAGATTTATTGGAATTTAACAGTCAAATGAAGTGTCTGAGTGATACACACTAAAAGAGAAGAAGGAAATATGTTGAGCAAGAAAGCCAAAAGTAATCTGTGTTCTCATGAAGGTTTTCGCGGGATTTTTAAGGATCAGAGGCAACTTCAGTTCTGAAGAGCTCAAGTAAACGAAGAAAAGAAGAAAGAAACTGCAGAGGATGTACTTTATATGTCATGGAAAACTGAAGGGCTAAAAATGTGCTTTGCTGATTAAGCAATATAAAGGTGCTGGATCCTTTGGCTTTAATACAATGGGTGAAGAAACAGTTATGGTTGACTTGGGAAGTCAGTCTCTCCAGCATGGTCAGAGAGTTGTTGCAAGCACAGCGCTCAGCTCTGAAGTGAAGAATGCTGTGGCCCTGCTCCTAGCATCTGCAGGAGGTCTATTGGCACTCTGCAAGCTCTGCTGCTCAGCACCATGGCAGGATTGAACCCGAAACAAAGTGTTTCTACAAATCTGCTTTCTCCCCAGCAGTATTGTGCATCTTAAACACGAACAGATAATCACACAAATTTGAAGAAATGTTTAGAGGCATGTGCTGGTTCCTCCTGCCTGCTTTTTAATGCTTTGTGTGTTGGCATGTTTTTCCACATTCCCACAAAGCTGATTTCTTTGTTATTGGTTCAGATTACTGTCAGTAGCTACTGTCAGTTCTCCTGTTTGTAATCACTATGATGATCAAACTGGGCAAAGTTTATCTGGAGAAGGGAGGTGTATTTTTTGTTTAAACGTTAGTGTGTAACAACAAAAAAGAGCCAAGAAATGCTCTGTTCTGTAGCACTCTGCAGTCCTTACTGGCAACAGCAAAACCACTGCTAGTGTCATGTTCCTTGTGGTGGATTCTTCCCACGCCAGCTCAGATGGCCAGTCACCTCCCCGCTAAGGTAACCTGAGGCCTCAAGCTTCTTTTCCTCTCTACTCTGACAAGAGGGAGACTTGCTGTCTGCTGCCTCTGAATTTGTGATGTAAACAACAATTTTTGTGGTTACCATTCTTGGCAAAAGTGGTGCTTCTAGGAATGAAAACCCCTTTGCTTGGTAAACAGGAAAAAGCAGTGTGAGCCACTCAGAAGTTTGTATTACAGCACCCATCCTGTGTGGACTTGAAACCAATAAGAACTGCCATTACAAAAAAGTCTGCTGATTACCCAATACTTAAGAATGAGAAAAAAATTTAGATGGCCTAATGTCAGGTCTCTGCCCCAACCCCTCTTTGCCACCCCAACATGCAAACTGAGTTTTTAGCTACCTTATACAGATTAGGAATTGATCTTGCAGCAAGCTAGTGGGACAAGATTTTGAGATGTCAGTTAGCAGTGAAACAGGGAAGAGCACATGAAGGGATTATTGCAATTTATTTTGTGGAGGGGTGCCACCCTGCCTCAGGGCTGCCAGGTGAGTTACAACAGGATGGGCAGCTCCAGAGAGAGCAGATCATGAAAGTTTCCAATTTAATGGTTGGTGTCAAGCCAGAGTATGCTGGCATTGTATTTCTTCCCATCCCATGCTGTGGTCTCCGAGCCAGCCTTCTCAAACTTACAGTCATGACTGTTTCCTCTGCCTCTCTCAATCTTTTCTGATGTACCCCCATAGGTCTGTACAGAAAACATGATTCCAGACCATACCCCTGCTATATGTCTGCTGTGCAGCCTTAGGTACAAGACTGATCCCAAAGGATCATTCCCACAGAAAACGCAGGAGAGCCATACTGCTGCATTAACGCAGCCTAGAACGGCACGTCTGCTGCTCTGCACTGAGCAGCGCGCAACACAGGTGTGCCCACATGGCAATGGAGCTTCACCCGTCCTACCCTCGTGCTCCAGTACCTCCCTTTCGCTTCACTTTGCTTTACTTGGCTTCACATCATTCACTTCAACACCACATGATTATGTTCAGGTCTTTGCTAAGGCTTATTCCACAGCCTGCAGGGCCTAACTGTAACTGTGATTCTGGGGCTGTGAGAGCCCTCCAAGGCAATTTTTATGACTGATTTATTCAAATCAGTTGTTTGGCAAGATGCATAATCAGAAGTCCAGTTGGACTATCCAGATATTACTATTGACAAAAAAATCAGGCCTGAAAGACACAAACTGGAGCAGAGGTCTCAGCAAAAGCATGATATCCTCCAAGAAGATTGGAGATAGCCCCAGAAGAGATTGGAGATGCCCTCAGAGGAGGTTGGAGAAAGAAGGCTATGTTCAACAGTAGAAGATGATGAAGAAAAAAAACCCTCTAGAGAAAATTAAACACTCCATGGGAATTTAACTTCCCTTGTTTAGGACATTTTCCATGGTCCTTTACAAGAAAAATTGGTGTACATGGTTTTATGTTTTTATTTTGCATGGCTTTCACTGCATTCGGGTAGTAGAGTTCATGTTTTATTATACCACATGATCAAACCTGCAGACAATACAGCTGATAACGCTTCATGTCAAAATTTATCCCTGACTAGTGCAATGACTCTACTATGCAAACCAGAACAATTAGCTATCATTAAAGAAATGTGTATTTGCCGATTTCCTTCTAAGACAACATCTTAGATAATAAATAATAATTTATTTCTTAATAATAAATGTCTTAATAATAAAACAAGGTTAAGCTTCCATTCTGCTCCCTTCCCTGAGCTCACCCTCAGGGGCACCGCAGGTGCCCGGTGGCCACAGTGGAAATTCCTGTTAGCACATGGGGCTTTGTTGGAACCCCTGGCACTGTCCCCCCATCTCCAGGTTTCCCTCTCCATCACAGGCTCTCCAGGAGCAGGCTGTCTCTCACTCCTCTGGGTGTGAGAAGAAAAACACTGAGGCATCCCATAAAGAAATCCTGCCAGACCCTGCTGCAGGAAGCTGGGTAATTTAGAAAGCCTCTTATTGTCTAGGGGGAAGTGCCAGGGAGAGAAGTGTATGAATACAAATATCATAGTGCATTTAGATGAGTGATTGGATTATATCCCCTTCACCTTTAATTGTGAGAAATCTGGCTTTTCTGCTTACATTCTCTCTGAGATGGAGTTCAGCCCAGCTGGGAAGGAACAGGGACGTACAAACTGGTCATCAGGCCAGCCAGCACGAGAGAGGAAAGAAAAGGGGAAATCAAGTTGAAAATATTAAGAAATGATTCTTGGAAGTTAATCCAGAGTTCAGGTAGGGAGGTATGTTTATGTGCTGGGATGTGGCAAGAAGTAGGTCACAGACTTCCATACAGGCTGGCCAGGAAGTCATTCTAATAGCTGTGGTTTGGCTCAGGTTTGCAGATGCACTGTGATGTGTCCCAGGGATTGCAGCACCTTCTGGAAACTTCTGCCAGCCTGTGCTGGGCCTGACGGGGGCTGAGCCACCCTGACCCTCCTTGCTGTAGGGCCCAAGCCACCCCAACCCTCCTCGCTGTGGGGCTGACTTTGCCTACAGCTGGCCATAACTTTAGCCCTGTTTTTCTGCTAAGATTGCATAGCTCCCAAATTGTCTCACTCCTCTCACAAGATGAATAATTTTTATTGAACTGGCTGAATTATTTCAAGGCAAATATTTTATTTACAACTGACTTGGTAAAACTTCTATAATTTCCACTTCCCAAGGACAATGCAGGGGGAAGGCCGGGATGTTCAGTGACAATGACTTTCTCAATCATTACAGTTCTTCCTGAGTAGTTTTATCAACAAAAATGTAGCAAATCAAGTTAGAATAAAGGAAAGGTTTACTAACGTGCCTAATGACATCCCCTTCCTCCTTTGACCCTGCAGAGAAACACAATAAAATTTGCTGATACCTCAATGAAGACTGAATTAATGGAAAAGCCACATATTGGCTTCTCATTCTTGTCACACTCCACAATTGCACGTAGCAACATCAGCAGCAGACAGGCAGAAACCCACAGTGGTGCCGTTCTGCAGCAACTGCTGGAATTACACCGGGAATTAACATGCCCTAAAAATCTTATGATCTCTTTGTTCAGTGCTCATGATCATAGTCTTCCCCTTTGTTCCAGAAAAATAAGTCACCAGTATGTGATGGGGAAGATATTATCCTGATAGGACTCTAAAGTGGTTACTGCAAATAGATTTGTGGCATTACAAACAGATTGATGGAATTCTTCTGTTTTATTTCAGCAGACTACAATAACAAGTTTGTAATTCATCTGTTCTTTTTCTAATATTTTTTTCCAAGATACAGATCTGAAAATGTAGTTCTAAATCCCACTTCAAATATTTTAATAGCAAATGGGAGATTAAAGACAAAAAGACTAACAAACCATGTTAGTCAAGAAAGATTATATGTATCTAACGGCTCTTTGTTGGTTGCTTACAGAAGTGAGCTGTGATATGACAGAAATATAAGATCATATATGTACAAAATATATTTTTAAATCCAACAGACCAAGTACTGATCTAAAGAGAGATTATTTAATACTTAATAAAGGTTCTCCTGTGCAGCTTTTGATGCTAATTCTCTGTAGAATTTCATCACTCTGAAAAACCTCCCTCCTATTTCAGACTATCACCTTTTTCCACTTCCAGGTTTTCACATGATACCCATTGAAACCATCCAGAACTTTGCCCTGTAACTCACATATATAGGGGTAGCAGTGGTGACACTGGGTATCTTAAATTCTTTGTGGGCTTCCATTCAGGACCGATTTAGAACAACACAAATATTAGTAATAGTATGTGCAAGTATTATCTTTTGCTGAAGAGAAATATCACCTCCGATACCCAGAACAATTAAATGTCCTCCATAACCATCATTAATTAAGCCCAGGGACTCAAAACATAGCCTATATTTTTAAAATAATCTGGTAATCAAATAGAAAAATAATCTTTGAAATCTCTATTGTTGCTCGTATCATTAGTTCAAAAGCATTGTCAAAGGTACTAGTACTTAATGCAGTTTTTCAACTCCATCATGTTTCAGCTTCTGCATTACAGAGTGGAAGCTTGAGACATCATTCCCTTGATTTGGTGAATGCCTATAAGGACCCATCCTGGAACATTTGTAACTTCTGGCAAGAACTTCTGACTTAGCTAGTGACCACTTCTATTATCCAAAGAAACTGCGGGATAATTAACCTATATTTGTGGACAAGCTACCACAGGCTGAGGACAGCATACCATCCTGACTCAGTAATTTTACATTCCCTTTGGTCACAAAAGCTCATCCTTGATGTCAGTATTTATGCTGCTCAAGTCCCTATATTTATAGGTAAATATTTTTCAACAGGCATTGATTCTTGCACACTTGGATTTTAACTATGGGCTTTATATAATAAACATGGATCCGCAGTTCTGATGTTTTTCAGTCTTCTTCATAAGCTATAGACCTGGAGAGAGCACTTCGTGCACTTACAACACATGCCTCAGTAAGTACATCTCTAGCCTGACAATGTAGGAACTGCCATGTACTGTTTAACAGCTGCTGTGCTGCTATATTCGGCTGTTATGCTTCCTTTCTTTATCAATAATTTGTGATGACGAGTGCTGTATATGAGATAAGGGCTTTTCATATCCAATGGTTTTGAATATCTTTGTTTTGCAATAGGCAATAAACATTTCCTCCTTGGAATGCAAAAACTCATTCCAGTGGAGAACAAAACAAAGCAAGTTCAAGGTACCTAATAAATCAGGGTTTGCTGTTTTCATTTTTGCTTATTCTACTTATTCCTAGGCATTTTGAGTTCAGTACTAGGATATGAATCATGTGTTGTGTTTACCAGAGTTTTTATTTCATTTTGTGACATAATATAGACCATCAGCTCCAGGACACCTGGGATTACAGATGTTTCACCTTTCCAAACTTTGGACTATAGTTTCCTCCACTCCCTTACTTTGCTTACTCTTTAATTTTAATAGTTACACACTAATACGACTATTATTTGTTCTTGATAGAAGCTTCAAATAAAGGACACAGTTGCACTGTGTTTTGTTATGATTGTTTTATTTATGTCTATGTAGAAGTTGGTTTTTTTTTATCAAGAACAGGTTAATTGTGAAGCTACCTCCAGACGTTTAACTAAGCAAATTTTCTTAAGCCATATTTTTCTCAAAGAAAGTTCCATTTTTAACATGCTTCTCCACAGTGAATTGCAACTAGAATGTACATAATTTCACATAACTAAAGCTAGTCCTTCAAGAGAAACGGAGAGGGGAAAACATGAATATGTGAGGAAAAAGTCTGAACCCATAAATCAGCTTTTCTTCTATGTTTCCTTTTCATGTGAAAAATAAATACATCCACTAGCAAGACTGCTGCTTGATCAGCTTTGCTTGAATCTGTGACTATACTTGGGACAACTTGCAGCATCTTTTACGTGAGGAGGATAAAGAACTAATCCCATCAAATCTTTTCTGCTTGGTTTCATGACAATCTTCCTCCCAAATGAATCGGCCTACTCACCTTTATGAAAGGCTTACACTGTTATCCTGCCTTTTTTTTCACTGCTTCATCTGAATGCCCTGTGCTTTTAATGCCTAAATCATAGGATATTTTCTAGTTTGCAAATATGGTCTCTCTTATTACATCTTTGTACATTTTTCAGACCCCAGGCCTGTCTAGAATCCAAGTTCATGTAAAGTGGGGTAATCTTGAAAATTTTTGTTCTACATTAGAGGATTTCATATATTTGTAAATACAGTGTGGAGGGCAGATCAATATATATTAGGAAAGTTCCTTGTACTCCCATTTAGTTGGATGTTACAGTCTAAGGACTGTAATCACTGTTCTGTTCATAACCGTTGCATAACTGGCTTTTATTAAAAAGAATGTTTGACTGACCTCTCGAATACCGCCGTCAAAATTTTCATTAACTCAGGATGAGTAGGAGTAAATAATTCCAGTTTATATTATGCATTCTCTGTGCCATGACCATTCTAAAAGTATGTGGATCTGTTCTAGCATCTCAGGTTTGGGATTTAGCCTAGAGCTGTAGGGGTTCAACATTTTACCACTGGAAGTCTGCCCCTTGTTAATCAAGATAAGGGTCATTACATTGGAATTTCACCACCTACTCCTACAAAGATGACTGTCAAGTAAGGTTACCCCTTGTGATGTCTTGGTTTGGTTTGGTGTGGTTTGGTTTCAGTCTGAGTCAGACAATACTCAAACTTTTCTTGACGAAGAGCCCCTGATACTTAGCAGCTACTCAGGGAGATCAACAACTCTGTAGCTTCATTGCTATCAGCAAAGAATGTCCGTTTAAGGTATTCTGCAGTTTATGCGATCAATAATGTCAGGGCTGAATCACCAGATTCTGTTGTAGAAACAGAAAACGCTTACTCTAAACAGAATGTCCAAGAAATTTTTTGGAGCAATCTGAGCAGGCTTCTCCCTATGACACATTTTCAATTTCTGCATAGCCTGGTCTAATGACAGGGAGAGGTATCCAAGTCCTTAACAAGAAAGTTCTGAATAAATGTCTGAATATCTGAATATTTGAATAAATATTATATTAGTATTACTGTCCACATAGGATTGTATTTAAAAAAAAAATATTTTATTTAATCAGAAAGATCTTCAACTTACCAGGATCCTAGCACTCTGGAGCAATTTTGATAGTGAGAAAATTGCTTGCATTTATAGATTGTTAATAAATTAACTGTAAATTTCGGACATTTTTAACACAGTTTTTTGACTCTGCAGAGATTTAGAAGTTGTTTGGAGTAGTGTCTGTCCTTGAAAAAGAGGACTAACATTAAGTAGTATGTCAAATGAATCTTTTGCCTAAAGGAGTTGAGAAAATGACAACACACTCTTGTACCTGGGCAACGTTTAGCTCTGTATTTCTTCAAACAGAAAGACTTAGCATATAGAAGAGATTAATTTGAGTCTTCCTTAACATGCAGCACATTTAAGAATCCATCTATTTGTTGTTATGCTTCTAGTTATTTAATAGCAGTTGTGGAAAATCCGCTAGTGATTCACGGGAAAGACCTCTACTTTCAAATGTCTGTGAAACACCTTACTCTACTCCCTAGGTAAACAAGACAGAGGAGTTCCCTGCTTCAATTGTCTCTTCATTTTTTAATAACCTAAAAATACTGTCTGAGTTTCAGACTCAGACTTGAGTCATAGTTTTATGTGACTCAGATAACCATCAACCAAGTCTTATCAAATCACAGGTGAACAGCTTCAGTTCTCTGAGGTTAAAGTGGGCACAATAATAATTAATCTTGCCTGACTGCATGCTAGCTTTGGCAACTGAACTACTCATTTTATGTTCCCAGGCATTTTGTAACCCTCATATACACGGTGCTCACTCACATGTCTAAACTCCATAATGAAAGAATTAAGAACAGTCTATTTTGAACACTTAGTCCTCTTACAAAGCGTTTGTAGACAGCATTTTTGTGAAATTTTTATCCAGCCACTTTGACATTTTATTTTCCTTCTCAAATGAATGGGCTAAGCTTATGAATCAATAGAGAGCCTGACACAGAATTTAAAGGGAGAAATCTACCAAAGTTCTATGTAGTTTTGGGTTGTCAACTTGATTTCTTTTTTGAAGTTGAATACCAACAGACTGATTACATGGAGACTGGACTGGGAAACCATTAGCAGTGGATACACTTTTGTTGGAATTATTGGTTGAAGAATTAATTTGCAAACCTCATTTTAGCATCATGCACTAGAATTTGGACTTTCAAATCTGCAACCACCTTTAATGAGTTTCTGATATTACTTGTCTGTAAATTAATATTTATTGATGATTTAACCACTATTTTTAGGATCCTCCTCTATATGCATACTATTAATTTTTCATTTTTTAAATTAATTTTTCATTTCAATCAAAGAGTCCTCATGATTTGAGGACTAAAATTAGATGCTTAACAAACTGCCAGAAATAAATGCAATTAATTTGGCAGACACTGTTTAAGTTTGCGACCAATCTTTCTCAATTTAATGTACACCTTGCAAGAAACTGCTTAGTTAGGTAATAGGTACATATGATGGTTAATCACCTATTGCTTGTGAAAGACTTTGAAGCTAGAAGACTGATTTTCAGAATTTTATTGCTGACTTACTACTATTAAATCTGAGAAAACTCAGAGTTAAAAAAACCCCAACATTTTAGACAAATATTTTGTTCACCAAAAAAAATGCCATTTCAAAGCACCTGAAAATGTTCACAAATCTGAACTAGGTGGAAGAAACATCATTCAGACTTAGGACAACAAAAATCAACAAACCAAGAGCAGTGTGCAGAGTATCGTTTCTCAGCAGCTCAGGTCTTAAATTACTTAGGTTCCTTCTGAAAGACCTTCCAGTGACCTACTGGATCCAGAACAGCCTTCATTCAAAGAACTAAATAAACATAGATTAATTTAGGTTGGAAGGGACCTTCAGAGGTCACATGGGAACCTTTGCTTGTGTTTAATTAGACCACGTTGCTTAGGGACTTGACTATTTGAGTTTTGAACACCTGCAAGGATGAAGATCCAAAATGTCTCTGGGCAGCCCATTCAAATGTTTTACCCCCCTCATGATAAAAAAAAATATCCTAATATTTAAGTGGAATTTCTGATGTTCCAGTTGGTGTTCATTGCCTCTTGTCCATTCTTTGTGCATGTCCAAGAAAAGTCTGTCTCCATCTCCTCTGCATTTTCTTGTCAGCTACTTGTAGATAACAGTAAAGTTTCCCCTTTGCCTTCTCTTCTCCAGAAAGAACAAACCCAACTTTACCAGCCTGTCCTCCTATGCCCTGTGTTCCAGCCCCTGACTGTCTTAGTAGCCTTTTCTGTGTATCAGGGAGTCCAAACCTGGACACACCACTCCAGATGTGGTCTCACAAGTGCCAAACAAAGGGGGTGATCACTTCCCTGGATCTTACGGCTGTACTTGCTAATACTACCCATGGGTTTTAAACAGGTTTTGCTTAAGCCTTAGCTCTCATTAAATATACATTAAATGTGTTTTATTTTTTCCTTCTGACAAGAAAGACAAACACAAAAAACTTCAGATCAAATAAATCTTCTTAAAAAATGAATTTTGTCTTCTCCTGACTGAACAAAAATATCAGCTATTCACACAGCTTTAGAAAAAAACCCACACATTTATCTGCTGCACAGCACATTGTATATCCTATAATTTAACTTACATTTTGTTTAGCCACATGAGGGTTTTTTGTCATGTCAGCTTTGAATGGGAAATTGATCTTTTCTTACTGTTATTCTTTTCCTGTAAATGATAATGAAGGAATGCAGCTAAAATTGCACAATAAGATAAAATAATTCTTACGTTTTGATAATGTTAGAGCACAGTGTGCACTTCTAGAGTTGTTTTGGGTTTGGGGTTTTTTTTGCTACCACTAAGACAGTAGTAGCAAAAACTCTACAGTCATGTCAACTTTTATTCTTTAAAGTTGGTTGACATTCTTTCTGCCTTCTGGATTTGGAAGGTAAAGAGCCTGCTGTATAAGAGCAAAAGTGAAAACTCCAGAAGAATAAATCTTCACTCAGTAATCAATGGCTTAATATTCTGTGGCAGCCAAAAGTAGTCAACAAAGTGCTCAGCATCACCAGTATAAGGGCTGAGAAAGTGAATGATGGAGAGCGTAATTTTGCCACTATAGAAGACCTTCCTGTGTCCAGTCCTTGAGTACTTTGTGCAGTTTTGGTCTCCAAATCTCAGAAAGGATATACTGACAGTGACAAAAGTACCCAGAAAGGCATTTTAAATTATTAAGTGAATGGACAAGCTACCAAGTTAGCAGTTTGGAGAAGAGATCGAGAACTTGATATAACTAAGATTTGTAAAATCGTAAGATAATCCTAGGCTGAATGTAAAGTTTTTATGTTCCAGATTCTACAGTATTAGAACTAGAGAGCTTTACATCAGGCTTGCAGGAGTCTGATTTCAGACAGAGAAATGAAAACATCTCTTACAGAGTGGTAAGTGAATATCTGGAACTTGCTGTTACAGAAAACCATGAAAGCAGCCAGCATCAGTCAAAAACTCATCAGACTCATGTTCTCCCTAGATACTGTCTCTTATTACAATTGCTGAGACAGAATACTGACTTAGATGGATCATATAGTCATCTGCATGTTACATGGAGAGATTGAAGCAATTCAGCAAAACCGAATGAAGGTATTTGTATTTAATGGTACAATCAGAGTTTTGTGCTCTGGGAATTAGGTGCTCCAAGAAACAGGATTAAAAACTGGATTGATCCCTTTGCACACAAAGGCAGGAGGAACTGATTCAGCCCTTTAGTACAGCAACAAAGGCATTCATCTGGGATGTAGGTGAACCTCAAGTTCCTCCTTTGCTAGGTGCACGGATGTGAAATTTTGTCTCCTAGTCAAATTCCCTAATAACCAAAAGTAGATCTGTCATGTTGTAACATCCTCTTCAAGTCTGAAGTCTTCCATTACTGGAAGTCAACTGGATTAATTTTGTTGTAAGTCAGTAGTTGATACATGTGATGTTTCCTAAACAGAAGTGGTAAAAAATTTTTCAGTTATTCCAATACTTTCAAATAATTCTTTATAGAAAAGCAAGCTTCAGAGAAAATCTTGGCGTGTCATAATATTTTGCTGGGTTTTAGACAAAGCTAAAATATATTGCTTCAATGCTCCTCTTTCCTCATCCAGAACTAAAGAAAAACAAAAATACACAGACCTTATTTCTAACCATTTATCTAAGGCTGAAATGTAAATAGTCTTGTTATTTGCTAGTAATGGAAGCATTTTTAGTAGTCCGTTTTCCATGTCAGTTTTGAGCAAATTTTATAAATTATTTTGCACTGAAAAGAAATAAAGCAATAGCAAAACTTAATGCATAAGCTCTTTGAAACTTCCAATGAACATTTTTCATGGTTTGCTTTTAGTTGGGGATTTCTACATTATGTGCTAAGGGAACCAAAAGGCACATGGTGCCAGATTTTTTATTAACTTGAAAGATTCTGGTACAACTATGGGCAGATACTTCCTAACCTGTGTATATGATAAACTACATTTCACATCTGGCTAGTGAAAAGTGGACTAAACAGACTGGAAGATAATTAAACTTTGGGAGTACGTGACTTGAAATCTTCCCAAGACCTTGATGTGACTGTCTCATGGGTGTGATAATATCATGATTGTTTTCAGCACAAAAGCTGGTGAAGAGAAGATGCTCTAACCATTTTAAAATAGACAGGGATAGAATCTATTCTGTCTTAAACCTTGTATCATTTTAGTGATGCTTTTAATAGTTATGAAACTGCAAGTATGAACTATCACACAGTATTTCACATTTATGACACACATGAATATTGCTTGCATTTTGTGTATTCTTTACACAGGTAACATTTCTTTCTTTTTCTAGATCTCCCAATAAATGGAACCATGCTTGCCCACCTGGAGAAAATACATACTGGTGACTCCCAGCAGCCTCTAGTCTCCCACTGGTGCACCCTCAATTGCTGGGAAAGACAGTAGGAAATTTAGGTTGATTAAACAACTCTGAGCCTTTATTGGGAGGTTAATCACTGGTTTAAGTCATGGAATGGTAACTACCTGGTAAGATGCATACATACTTAACAGTGGGAGTGATTCCTAGCAGCTGTTTCATATGCCTAGTCCTTGTGAAACATCAGAACTTAGTTAACTATAGAGATGGGGGAAAAGTAGACATCTGTACTGGATTTGAGACAAAAAAATCCAATTGGTTTAGCACTTTGGTAACAAGTATGACTGCCTTCAGATAATATTCATTAGGGCAATGAAATAAACCCAATAAGCCACTGTATGCAGTTGTTGGACAGCTGAAGTCTACATGGAAATCAACAGCGATGAGCCACAGAAAATGTCTGACCAACTATTATCTGTAACAAGCAATTTTTTGTTGTGATGTTTTAGGTCTAGCTGAACTAGCTAAAGCAGTGACTTCTCTGCTGTATTTTCCTTAGGTGTTTTACAGATATAAACTCCTGTATGTTTCCTTACGCAGGTATTGACTAATAACCAGAGAAGTTCATTTTTTCCCTCTAGTGCTCTTTAGCAAAAGAAGGACTTGCTTATTTTATTGTGTCTATAAGGTGTCCAAAACTTCTAATGGTTAGCCTTTCTTTTGGTAAAGGGCAGATTTCAATATGCATCTAGCTGAAAACTAACTGTGGAATAGTATGTCGGGTTTTGGCATGTATTGACAATTAAAAAGAATTATTTTTTATTAAGAGATTTGGCAGCAGTTCTAAAAAGCACTGTGACAGATAAACACAGAGAGGGAATGCAGGAAATAACTTAAATCACTAAAAAAAACCCCTTAACTCTGTGAAATAGGAAGCTCCATTGGAAGCTAATAGGATTATTCAACACTGGTGGGGCTACACCTGCTGTATTGTGTCCAGTTCTGGGCTTCCCAATACAAGGGGGACATGGACATACTGGAGAGAGCACAACGGTGTCATGATGGTGATGAAGGGACTGAAGCATCTTTCCTGTGAGGAAAGTCTGAGACAGCTGGGACTGTTCAGCCTGGAGAAGAGAAGGTTCAGGGGAATCTTATGTATATAAAGACCTGATGGAAGGGTGCAAAGAGGATGGGGCCAGGCTCTTTTCAGTGGTGCCCCAGGACAGGACCAGAGGCAATGGGCACAAACTGAAATACAGGAGGTTCAGGATAATCAGGAAAGACTTTTTTTTTTCCTGTGAAGATGACTGAGCACTGGCACAGGTTGCCCAGGGAGGTGGTAGAGTCTCTACCCTTGGAAATATTTAAAAGATGTCTGGAGATGGTAATAGAACCATAGAATCATAGAACAGTTTGGGTTGGAAGGGACTTTTAGAGGTCATCTATTTCAGTCCCCTGCAATGAGCAGGACATCTTCAACTGGATCACGTTGCTCAGAGCCCTGTCCAACCTGACTTTGAATGTTTCCAGGGGTGAGGCATCTACAGCCTCCCTGGGCAACCTATCCCAGTGTTTCACTACCCTCATTGTAAAAATAATCTTCCTTATATCTAGTCTAAATCTACCCTCTTCTAGTTTAAAACCACTGCCCCTTGTCCTATTGCAACAGGCCCTGCAAAATGTCCCCATTAAGTACGTGAAAGATCACAATAAAGCCTCCCCGGAGCCTCCTCTTCTCCAGTCTGAACAACCCAACCCTCTCAGCCTGTCCTCGCAGTAGAGGTATTCCATCCCTCTGATCATTTTTGGTCTGGGTAACTGGCTGTAGCAAGGGAGTTGAATAAGATGACCTCCAGAGGTCTGTTCCAGCCTCTAAGCTATTGAAGTTCAGTTTTTCAGCATGAATATGAACAAGCATTTCTAACAGAAGTCACAGCCTTGGCAAGTCTTCTGTTAACCAATAATATTCCTAATTTTACTTTTTTATAATCCTTTAACCCACTAACCTGTTTGAATTACTAGTAGATGGTCTTTACCACTGCAGTGAATCAGAGCACACTGCCTGCTGAGGAAAGAAGAAAAAGTAAGTAGAAAATACCACTTTATATTTGCTGGTACAGAAAAGAAAATGGTGAATGTCAAGGCTAGGAAACACACGACTGGAACTTTTCAGCAGATATAAGAACAGAGATATTGTGATGAGGAATTAATTTCTAAGGACTTGGAAAAACACTGCAGAAATTCCTTCTTTTCATTCTCATTTCATCCCACAGCTACCATGTTCCAAGTGCTCAGTGTTTAGAGCCACATGACAAGGAGACTGAATACGTTTTACCAGGGACTCTGTGTGAGAAAACATCATCATCTCTTCCCCATCCTGTGTACTTGCAATTGAATGCTGGTCATTTTATGCTAAGTCTTGTGAAAAAGAGGAATGGAAGCTGTTATCTTTTTTTTGAAAGTGGATATAGAAGGGTATCTATATAGCAGAGGATGGGGTGAAAATGGTAGAATATTAGAGAATGGCTGAAAGAGAAATGAGGAAATCTGTAGTAATGGTTGAAAATGCTCTGTTAACATGATTCATATAGAGCACTGTTAGCTTGTAGGGTATTTTGTGGCATTAGATAGGCTAATAAGATGTTCAAAATATCGAAATTACATATCTGGAGAACTACCTTTGAATCACATTAGAGTTAATCTGCATTTGCAAACTATATTGGGTAGTTAATTTTTCTGTATCAGTATATAATGGTGGACTTGGCAGTCCTGGGTTAACTGGGTTGAAATGATTTTATGATTCTATACATCCGACCAGTATTTTGCAGTAACTGAAGACCCACTAATATCAGGAAGACATTAATAAATAAATTTGAACATGATAACCCTTTAAAGATAGTTTTCAAATGACAGCCAGCATTTGCAAGCCTGTTTTTGTGGGTTTTTTTTTACCAAGACTAATTCGTTCTCAAAAATCTGTGATGTATGGAATTTGAGTATGTCTTCAGTGTCACATATCAGTATATCCACTGAAATGTTTTCAAAATATCTAATTTTGATATTTGGTTACTGATATTAAGGTATAGAATCACAGAATAACTCAGCCTGGAAGAGACCTCAGAAGGCCTCTGGTCCAACCTCCTGCTCACAGCAGGTCAGCTCTGAGGCCAGACTACTCAAGGCTCAGGACCTCACTCAGTCGGGGTTGAAACCCTCAAAGAACAGAGACTGTTTAATCTCCCTGGGCATAATCTCTCTGTCCTCATTGCAAAACCTGTCCTCATGGCGAAAAGTCTTCTCCTTATATCCAGGATGAACCTGTCTTGTTTCAGTTAATGCCCACTGTCTCTCATCCTCCTGCCCTCCACCACAGTGACATGCCCAGCTCCAGCTCCTCGAAGACCTCCCCATAGGCAGTGGGAGCTGCTGTTAGGTCCCCCGAAGCCATATCTGCATCTTCATAGGGCAGGTGCTCCAGCCCCCACCATCTCAGTGGCCTCCCCTGAATTTGATCCATATGGGGGAGTGAATTTTTTAATTAAATGTACAGCCACTTTTCTATTATATTTCTTTGTAAAGGAGAAAGAGGAGGCATTTATTTCTGTGCCATTTATCTTTATAGTTGAAAACATGCACTTTACTAGGTATCACGAGGAATTTTCTTAAATCCTCCGTTAGTAATCTCTTACCAGTAATTCAGACCTTAATTTTAAACTTACTACTTGCTTGTGGTACTTCCTATAAAACTGTATGCATCAGACATCTAGTTTTTTTCCCCCTTATTCTCAAAAGCTTTTGCAATAGAGTTGAGAAACTGGTTTTTAAAGAGCCCAGCTGTATAAACAACATGAATGTGGTTGGCAAGCAAAAGCCAAGGCTTTAAAAATTATACTTCCTTTCCTAAATGTTTTTAAAATGTATGGTCTTACTCCTAAAAGTCCTTACAAATCAAAAATTTACAGTAAGCTTCACTTAAAGAGGTTTTTTTCTATGCATTTCTGTGAAGGACAAGCACCTGTCCTTAGGGTTTGTGATGATACCTCTTTTCAGTAATTTCAGTGCTACTTTTTAAATTGATGTTATTCTGAACAATTTGTGTGCATATATGGGAGGCTTTGATCCTGAAAAGAAATCTGAGGTAGACACACAGGTGGAAATTCCAGTAGGTATTGACTCGGATAAAGAAAAGTCATCAGGCATACAGTTCAATTAGGCTGTACTTTTAATGATTGACGCATCTGGAAAGTGTCAGGTAGTACCTAATTCACTATAGATCATTATCTTGTGAACAGTGGCCACAACTCTCATATTTTTCACTGGTGCTGAAGAGAGGATTTCTCTCCACTCCTCTATTCCTCTGCTGCATTTCTTCTTACAATACCTGGACTACCTAATACCTACAAAGCATTCATGGGGTTAGGTACTAGAGCCAGCAGTGGTTCGAAATGTCTGGATTCAGTAATAGTACTTGTTCTGGTTTGTTATTACTTAAGAGGTATAGAAGATATAGTGCTCTTAAGTAGCGATCATTAGAAAGCTGAGTCAGAAGTTATGAGGGTCTTCATTACTAATAGTAACTGTTAACATACATCAGAGAAAAGAGCTTGTGAGGACAGGAGAAGGATGTTATGTGTTTCTGTTAGGGTCTTAGCTCCAATTTTCATAAATAATAAATAGTCTGAACCAAAACATTTCAGAAGACATTATACCACTTTTTATTTCACATTCCTAAAGGGGCTATTTGTCCTTCCTGAAGGTGTGTAATGCACTAATTTAAAGTTGAAACTCCACTTAGGCATTTACCATGCAAAATTTGTTTCACCCAAACAATTTCTTTAAAACCTTGACTGTCTAAACTTTTAGAAGGAGATGTTGAATCACTATATAAATAAACCTGGAAATATTTTTTTCTTCTTAGTGTTGAGGGTTTTTATGTCTACAATGAACTATGTCTTTCTATGAACAATGGCTATTCATTCATAGCGGAGGTCTTAAGATTTGAGAATAAAGCTGTTATAGCATATTATTAAAGCAAATTGGCAGACAGCAAACATATTTTTCCATGGTGGAAGAGCTAAAATTAAAATGGTTTAAAGATATATGTATTTTTGAGTTGACATGAGAAATAGAATACATCAAAACATACCAAGACCTAATTATGAGTGTCCAAGAGCCACAGTGCTACTGAGGTAGTCTTTAAATATATTTTTGTAAGTGTTTGCAAACATAAACATCAGCATTTAAAAAATAGAAACATAAGGTGCTGGATGTCTCAAAAAACAAAGTTAAAAAATTAAGTTTTTACTTAATTGGATTTTTATTTAATTAATTAATTAAATTTAATTTACTTAACTGGATTTCTGGGTTTCATTTTCTATTCTTTGTACTGTTGACCAGCTTCTTCCCATTAAGAGCAAAATTATGTTGGCTAGACACAAACTCATCATTTACCTACAGTTTGCTAGCAATAGAGATAACAGGTTATTTTGTACTTGATTTGAACAATCAATGAACCCTTACAGTGGAAGAAGGCTCTGAGGACATGGATAAGGGTGACGTTCTCATAAATCTTGGGGAAGAATATAAGGAGGGACTGTCCATGGGTGTTGCAAAGAAAGCTGAAATTGTCTCAGCACAAATGGGACTGAAGGCTACATCTACTGGGTGAATCAGCCAGCTGTGTAAGTGTTCATCCCTGAGTCAATCAAGAGTTGAAAATATATTCCTGAGTTAGCCAGAGCAGCACGGGCAGTGTATGTGTGGGGGCAGTGTATATGTGGCTCAGGCCCACACTGAATATAAAAACCAGCCAAAGACCTCTGAAGACGGAAAGAGTCTTGAGCTGGGTTCTTTCCAGGGATTGTGGACACCTAGTGTCATTACAGTGAGCATATAATAGAGACTGGTAATCACATTTGTACTGTGATTCAGCTGTATGTTGCAATTGCTATATTTTGCCAGATGTAATTTTACTTATATTGTGAGTTATGTACATTGCTGCATCACTGTGCTAATTCAAAATCCCATGTCACTTCAAATAACTTCAAGTAAGTAAACTTTGTACTAAGCATTAAACCCTACGCATGTGGAATATCTGAAAAAGCCCAGTCAAGAGAGTACTGGACTTTGACAGTTGGGTACCACATTTTACAAAGTAATAAAGTAACTGTAATGAAAGAATAAAACATGTCTACAATCTCAGAATATAATGGCTACAGTCAGTCTTCAAATAATTATAATTTTTTTTTAGTTCCATCTATTTCTTTCAAGAATCAATAAAATTCAGTTACCAAAAAAAAAAAAAAAAGACACAATAAATATCTACCTCAAAAGGTTAGTGCGGCCTGGATACAGAGGCACTATCCTGATTGCAATATGAAGCACAACAAATAAGCAGGTCTTGAGCAGATTAGCATTGGTACATACCACTGCAGATGTAAAAAAATTGCCATTAAAAAGGCAACAACTGCCACATGATAACAGATAGTTTAGCATCGTATGTTTATCCTGAAGCAGAAAAAGTTGTGGGTGGCTCATATAGAATGGCTAGACCAAAACTGGAAGCCAGTGACAGTCCTTGGGAGCATTTAGAGTAGTAAGGAGAAGAAAAGCACGGTCTGACCTCCACAGGACTTTACAGCTGATGCTTTGCATGGAGCAGCTGACTGGGGCACACTCACTTCTCTGGAGCAGTTTTCCTGAATCTGAGAAGGAGTTGTTTGGACAGAGAAAACCTGTATTCTCACATCTCTTTGAGGCATTTTTCTCTATTTCAGTTTGGCTGTCAGCATGAGGTAGGAACCCCTCCTTTCCCCAAGGCCAGATGTAGCTGTGAGCAGGAGCACTGTTCTGACAGGAGGTGCACGGCATCCCACTGCCTTCCAGCTGCAAAGCTGCCACCTTGCACAGCGACACAAGAAACTCTGCAACATCATGGCCGCTGGCTTGTTCAGGCATCAGCAGAAAACAGGCCTGAAGTTCAGCTCTAGGGTAGGTCACCTAAATTGAAGTGTCTCTGTGTGCACCAGATGGTGGGGCTCTGTAGAGGAGTTATAGAGGACTGTATGAAAAATTTATTTGTATAAAGGTTGTAATGATTGTTAAAAACATTTAAAAAAAAAGGGAAGTGTAGTGGAATGAAGCTGGGTTAATTATCATTGATTATATACAGCTGTGGGCTGGCTTCAGGGGCGGCGGGCTGGCCGATGTAGATAAGGTGCAGCTGTGGCTGGTTCTGTTAAGGGGTTGAGAGCCAATGAAGGGAGAGCAGCCCAGGAAGATGTGGAGAGAGGGAGAAGCAAGAGAAACAGAACACGCACCCTGGGTGAGGTGGGATGAGAAGAAGGCAGCAGAGGGACTGTATGAAGAATATGTTGGTATGAGGTGGTGAAAGGCCTTGTTGCAGCTTGATAGTTTGGAGAGTGCTGTGACAGGTCTCCGCTGCAGTCAGCTGCCTTCGTCAGCGCAGCACGGCTCTGAGGGACTCGCACAGCAGCCTGGAGAAAGGCATCTAGTGCCATTTGAGATACAGGAGGGAAATGTCTCAGATATGACATAGGACTGATAAGAGCTCTCTGTCCTTCAAACAACATCAGATATCTATATGTAGGGTGCTGAAATAATCTGAAGGTGTCCACCTCAGTATAAACTGAACTGCTGTCTAGGGTTTAGTAAGTGTATTGGCTTCGTTACATACAATGACAGTTTAGACACGCAGCACCCAGGAAGGTGCCCAGATTTAGTTCTTTTAATCTACAGTTGAACCTTACCTTGGAACTCGGTGAGTCCAGAAGAAAGGTACTGCTGATCAGCAGCTCCTAGTGTGGCAGCAGCCCCCACCCAGGTCCTGCCAGGCTCCTGCAGGTGCTGCACTGCAAGCTGTCTCATTCTACAGGCAGACAGCCACTCCACGGTGCCTTAGCCTCTGTATGACCTAGTGGTCCACAGGATCTGCAGAGACTCATTCTAACAAGAGGCATTACCTCTTCGAGACTTGTTTATATATTTCTTGCTTCTGGCACTGGAACCTGCTGAACACCTCTGGGCACCCCAATTGCATCTTTTTTTCCCAGAAAATGCCACAGGGATGCTGCTGTTTAATATAAAAAGGAGTCAGGTTGGTGTAAAATTCTTTGCTATCCCAGCTTAAGAGCTGCTTGTGGAAACCATTCTTAGCTGTCTTTTGACTCTTTTCTTGTGAAAGGTCCCACAGATAGAGTCCCACTCTGGAGAGGCAGAGCCAGAGTGTGTGTTTTTAGCTATTTTGGGACTCCATTTACCCACTTGCACAACGGGTCTCAGAATATTGTCTTTCTTCCTAGAGGAACCTGATCTAAATGTGATGGTATAGGAGGCCTAGGCACTGGAGGTGTTCCACTGGAAATCCAGCTTGCAGTAAAAGACACTAATAAACAGACCCATTGACTTTCGTTTATTTGTCCTAAGTGAGGTGTCTGCTGTTTCAGGGTCACAAAGCATTCACCACGTTCACTGTATGGTGCTATTAAGGGCACCAACACAGAATGTAAATCAAAACATGACACCTTTTAATTATTTGTGGTAGCAAAATGTCTGTTGAAACCATATGGTTGGCATAATTCTTGTTTTCAAGTAATTAGTACCTAAATGCTGCTTTAAGGCACTTCATTTCTTCTTGTTGCATCCCTCTTTATCCGTTCTTCCTGGGTGCGGGGGAGAAACCCCCATGATCATTCCAGTCTCTGCTGTGCCTGTGAAAATTAACCATCAGTCCAGCTAACTACCCACACCCACAAGATGCCAGAACTGCAGAAATTTTGCAGTGCTTGTTGAAATCTCACAATTCAGCAGTTTTGTGGGTTTCAGTGCTTTTAAACTGTAACTTTCCATGCTTGCTTCTTTGCACTGGGGTCAGCACAAGGTCTATGAACCACTGCTGACTGCTTTTACCTTTATTTACATTTCACTTCACAGTTGTAACTTTTTTTTTTTTTTTTTTTTTTTTTAACTCAGACAGTGGTATCACTTGAACCTGAGCCATAGATTTTACATCTTACAATGCACAGCACTGGCAGCCTTTGACATCGTCATTCATCATTCCCAACTTTAAAAACTTCACTTTCTTGAGGCTTTAAAGAGTCAAGCTATTAAGGTAATTGATAGCAACTTCACAGGTCTGTACTTAGCTCTGTCAAGGCTTTTTGTCTCCCCTTAAAAAAAAAAAAAAAGTTACACACTGTGTCTGTGTTGCTGTTTCAGAAAAAGGGAATACTGCTCATTTTCACTGGCCCTTTTATGTGCTTGTTTGCACCGCGCTTCACCAGTGTTTCTTCAGTTTGTATACAGAGGACATAAAAATCCATACCTCAATATAGGCTTCTAGCCACTGGTGTAATATAAATAGCAATAAAACGGGCAAGAAAACATATTGGAATATGTATATTTACGTGACCAGGGCTCCCAAAGGAATCAACTGAATGTGCAGAAAACACGATACAGCCATATCTGCTCTCAGATGGTTCATTACACACAATCATTCAGAGATCAATTTCTGGTTTAGCATTTTGATTTATTCCCTATGACAAAATTTTTACAGAATTCCTACCTTTTTTCTCTTGGTATGTTTTTACTCACAGCACCTGTGCAAAACAGTGAACTGTCTTTTCACTCGTTACTTTCATTGTCTTATAATAGCAAAAGACCGAGCTTTACGCATCTCTTAGACAAATCTAAGAAGAGAGGTTGTTTTCAGAAAAGCTGCTTCGTTTAGTTTTTTGCTATGATTACTTTGCCCAGTTTTTCAAATATTACTTGGAAATGCCTCAGGGCAGCTCCGTAAAGGGTACCAAAGGCAAAGTTTTTGAACAAGTTTTCATTGTGAACATCAAAGGACTTCACAGCACCTGTGTAAAAAAAACCACAGAGAGTAGAAAGTGAAAAATCATTATTCCCTGCCTAATCTATCATTCTCTTCATGCAAGACAATTCTCTACTACTGCTTTGACTACTGCACCTTAAGTGTTTTGAACAACAGGGCTCCACAACTCCTTGGAGCATTATTCAACAGGCTAACATAATTCTTAATTTTACTTTTGTGCCTACCTAAATAACTTTTCTGTTCTACATTTGTATCATTGAAATATTGTCCCTGATTAATTGGTTTTACCTTTATTTACCAATTAGCTAAACTATATTTATTAAGGCAACCCTGAAACCATTTGGGAATAATTTGGGATCATTCTCTCATAAAGTGTGATGAGCTGATCACATTTTTGCATTAACAGTTGGTTAGGAAATTAATTTCTCCTATTTCAGAAGCAAAGATTCCAACATCAGAGCTGAGAAAAAATAGTGATATAATGGCCTGGAAATAATAAAAAAACTTTTAGTTAAGTCTGGCAGTGATATACAAATGGTGGTATCTAATTCTCCTCCCTTAGGTACAAGAAAGCTAATTTCAGAGAATGTTACCTGTGGAGTTTTAAGGTGTTCGTTTTACTCAGACTTCTGAGATACATCGAGTACTATTCTGCAGAGCAGTGATAGAGCTTCGTGGTCTCAAGAAATTATTCCTTATAGCCATGAAAACCATGACAAGGCAGCACCGCTGCTCCTAAGCTCCACACAAAGCAGGAAAAATTCACTGTAAACTCTGCTTACCACATAACCAAGTATCACAACATTAATGAAAGGAATGCTGCAAATATTAATATAGAAGTGTTGGAAGGAGAGAAATGAGACACGTACATCATGTGACAGTCTGCATGAGCAAGGAATGCAGCGCAGTGAGAACATCGGCAATATGATTCAGTGCTCATCCTGAAGCACTCCAGGGGAGAGCACTTCTTAAGAAGGTGGGATAATTAACAATCTTTATGCTACTGTTGTTCAGTAAAAAAGTCTTAGTGCTGGTGATGGACAATGTAAAGAAGAATATACAAATTGACTGAACAGATGTTGTCTGTCCCTAATTGGTGTAAACATATTTAGTATTGGCTGAGATGGGCAGTGAGGCAGAAATAGCCTACATAACAAATTCCTCTCAGCTTTATTTGCTTTTGCTGTTTGTCATCATTAGACACAAGGCTGATATTGTTTGAGTAACAAATAGAGCTTTTACACATTCAGCTTCACTGATTTTTGTCTTTTTCCTGTTTTGTCAACAAGGCAACATCCACGGCAGGGTAGTGTATTACAAAAGTGTACCAGTGTCTACCAGAAATCTACTTGAGGTTTTCATTACAGGAACACCCTCCATGAAAGAGGAAGGTGGATTCAGCAGAAACAGTACCTCCCCTCAGACCCACGCTCCTGGGCATGCAATATGATACAAGTCTTAGCAGCGGTTGAGATTGGAGTGACGCTGGGGAGACAAAACTTCAGGCTTTGAAGTATAATAATACCCATATCTGCCATAATGCCAGATTTATCTTATTACTCACCTCGTAAGTCAAAATCACATATTACTGTCATTCTAGACACACAGATACATTGCCTGCCTGTAGCTGGTAGATTGCCTCTCTCAGAGTAGTAGCTGTCTTACTGATCTCTGGCTGTGCTTTACTCATGAAGCAAATTAAGTTCATATTTTTGGAGGAAGATAAATTGTATGAACCAGTCACTTTGCGTGACCTGCTTTAGTACTAATAAAAACCAGTTTAAAATACTCAAAAATATTGCCTGATATTTAGCATTTCTGGTTTTGAGTACATCTTAAGCAGTAAATCATTCTGAAAGACAGATGGGAAGTCACTTTAAGGATCTCTGAAGTAAAATTTCTGTTAATACTTTGGAGTTATATTTCTTTACAGAAACAAGGAAATGTAATATCCTGTTGTATACTTTATAATGTTATTTCTTATCAGCCAAGGCAACATTTATGAACGATTGAAGTGTGTATGATCTATTACAACTGTTAAAAATTGCTGTTGAACTAGTGTAACTACTGAAAAATTGCAGAATTTGTTTTAAAAACCATGCAGCTTGTTACATATTTTTATTGTCTAACGAACAGTAGAAAGGCAATTTTTCTAGCAGAGAAGAGTAAGTTATTGCAAAGTTATTGCCAGTTATCGTCAGTGTAAGTTATTGCAAAATAATCAAAAAGTGCAGTTTGCTTCTGCCTGTTTCTTCCCACAACCTATGTCAATATTCAGAAACCGTGTTTATATGAGGATACAATTTCAGAGCCCTCAGTGGGACAACAGATGCCTAAACCACAGTGTTGGGGAGGAGAGAAAAAGTAGCCATCTAAGCATGTTTACTTTCAGCGACAAGGAAGTTCTAACTTGTCCCTAAGTGGTGACTCACAGGGTTGGGACTATAAAAGTAAAGGTAACTGCTCTCTAAAACATCACGGCTTCAGACTTCACAAATCCAACATGATGCAGGCAAGACTTTCAGCTGTCTTCTTTTTCTTGTTGGGTTTGTCATTTTGCCTGACAATCCCTATTCCCCTTGAAGACAGCCATGAATTCACAGAGAAAGACCTTCAGTTTGCAGAGGTACAGTATAAAATAATTAATTTGCATATTTTATAAATAGTAAGTTGTGTAGTTACAACTGTTTCAAAACTAGGCTCATTACTTCTTTTCCCCTTTTTAGCGCTATCTCAGGACTCACTATGATCTCCGTCCAAATCTTGGTGGCCTAATGAGGAAGAGTGCCAATACAATGGCATCTAAACTTCGAGAAATGCAAGCTTTTTTTGGTTTGGAGGTGACAGGCAAATTAGATGAAGAAACATATGAACTGATGCAGAAACCAAGATGCGGTGTCCCAGATGTGGGGGAATATAACTTTTTCCCTAGAAAACTCAAATGGTCAAAAACTAATTTGACATACAGGTAAATGCATGGCATATTGAGTGTTACTACCGTTATTACCTTCTTTCAGGTACCTTGTCCGATAGGTTGCTCAGTTGGGTTGTTGGGAGAAGGATGCATTTGAGTTTGACAAAATTCATGTTGCAGTTTAAAATCTCACAGCCCCATTTTTGGAAAGGTCCCCTGAGCCCATCTTACAGCCCGAGGAAGTAAATATGATTTTTTTCCATTGCACTTTGTTGTGGAGGAAGGCTGGTGTGGTGTAAGCTAGTAACTCCTCATCTGGCCTCCATGTAAACACTCTGGTCACATCCATGGTGCCCAGTGAAAGAGGGGTAAGGACTACAACCGTGCACCTCACCACTGATCCTCATAGCACTTAACCTCTAGGTCACTCCTTAGCTCTTAGTGCTTTGGACCTGGTTTAGTGTCTGCTTCATATAGGTCCTGTCCTGGACAAAGCACTGTAGAGGCAAACCGATCTGTGTAATGTGGCTCTGAGATCAGGGACTGATCCTTGTCTCTCTTTCACAGTCCATTTCACAGTCCCATTTCACAGTCCAGATGTCTATGCTTGGTCTGACAAATTTCACACCATAACCTCAGGAAGCTGACCTCGGGAAGCTACGGTGCTTAAAGGTCACACAGCAGCTCCTTCTCCCTTAACACAACAACGTCATCAGCAGGGGGTTTTGACCAGCTGCAACCCAAGTTTCTTTAGAGGACTCCAGATATGAAATCACCAAACTATCATTTCAGTATCTAGGGATAAATATTACTTTTATATGAGTGATTCTAGCTTATAAAAAGCCTTGAATCATGTTTGCTCCTCCAGGTAGTGAGGGTCATGAAATATTTTATATGGCATAAGAAAAAGTTTGAAATTACTGATATGATTTGACATAATACAGTATACAACTGTCATTTTCTGTTTCTTCTGGTGCATATAAAATCAATTACAGAAAGCTGTTGGATCATTTCAGATGTCTCTGAATGATTTTAATGAAAATAGAAATGGTTATTTTTACTTTTTTGAATACTGTATGCATCTGCCAAGCTCTTTGTTTTTAGGTAAGAACATAAGGAGGAAAAAAGCAAAAATTTTAGTGAGGTGTACAGTTAGATAAAAGTTTGTTACACATTTTCTTCAATTCACACAATTAACTGGAGATATTAATCTGTTTGATAGGATTATGAATTACACTTCAGATCTGAGACGTGCTGACGTAGACAGAGCTTTCAAAAAAGCATTCAAAGTTTGGTCTGATGTGACACCCCTTAACTTCACCAGAATACGAAGTGGTATAGCTGACATCATGATCTCCTTTGGCACTAAAGGTAACACAGAATGAATTATTTTTAATTATAGTTATATTGCTGCCAATAAGACAGGATAGTTGATTTAAATGTTTTGAATGTTGTTTTATAGAACATGGTGACTTTTACCCCTTCGATGGACCCTCTGGATTATTGGCTCATGCTTTTCCCCCGGGTCCAGACTATGGAGGAGATGCCCATTTTGACGATGATGAAACTTGGTCAGATGATTCTAGAGGTAACAGAAGTTCCTGAGATTATTTGAAATGGTGATATATGGACAATTTTGTCCTGTTTGATAACTGTAAACTGTTTTGCCTGTGTACTGTTCATTATGTTCACTGGTAACTCATAGGAAGTTGGGTTTAACCTCCAATCATAAATAGAAATAGAATATATGCCTAGCATAAATTTTAAGGTACACACCTCCTAAACAAAGTGATAGTAAAAATGCCACAAAGAAGGTATTTTTTCATCTTGGCATTTCACTGAGCAAAAGGGCAGCTAGTTCTGATCACAGATTGATGGGAATTACATACTGAATCCTATAGATAACACATATAATTTAATTTGCTGCAAATTGTCTACTTGCATTGAATTTGAAAATTCTTCACCTTGCCTGTTGGGGACAGAGCTTTAATAGAACAAAACATTATGGGTTTTTTCAGCACTATGTTATTTCACCCTCCTGGCATTAAAGCTAATTTTTGCAATACCGAAAACAATATAGACTCCCTGCTAGACGTGAATTCCTGACAAAAGATGAAAAATTTTATTGATTTGAGTAAGGCTGACTTTGCCCTAGAGCTTTCCGGTGTTACTAAGAAATTTTAAGAAATCTAAATCTGCCTACAGAGCAACACTGTCAAAAAAAAAGATTTAGTTTGAATCCAGCTATAGCTATGAGATTCTCAATCGATTAGGCCCTTAACAAAACAAAACCCATGGTACTTCAAAAAAGGCAAGCAATGTACATCATTTTCCCATTTATTCAGGTGTCTGCTTCATTGCCCCATATGTTAAAACATAAGTGTTAAGATCAGTTGATTAGTCTAAGTACACTTTGGTGATACAGGGAGCTATGCAGTTACTTTCACTGTGGTTTGTTATAGGGTATAACTTGTTCCTTGTTGCTGCCCATGAATTTGGTCATTCTCTGGGACTTGAACATTCTAGAGACCCTGGAGCTCTGATGTTTCCAATTTACACGTACACTGGAAAAACTGGCTTTGTGTTGCCTGATGACGATGTTCAAGGGATCCAAGAGCTCTACGGTAAGTCTGTATAACATACATACCCTGTGCTGTTATAACCTGTTACAGATGCACTACACAGTTACCACAGAACTACAGATCTTCAATAGCAACAGTCATGACTGATTCAGACCAATTCACTGGATACTTGGCAACTAGACTTCAGGAACAGAAGATGCTTAGATTTAATAGTTCAGATTAAAAAAAAAAAAAAGAATAAAAAGGAAATAACACTGCAGAAGACAGTTTGTCACTCTGCTGCCTCCTTTCGTGGGGGGCAGAATCTTTATACTTTTTGAACTGCCTCAAAAGAGAAGGGAAAACAGAGCTGAAAGGAAAAAACCAGAAATATCCATTTTTCATCATGGAAAGAAGAAAACTTTTGGGGGACTTTCACAACTTGGGTTAAAGAAAGCAAGTCTGTTTAACATCTTTGCAACACTGCTGAACTGTGAAGTCCATGAATGTATTTGGCTAAAGAAGAGAAAGAGAGAACAGACTTTCCCCAGTACAAATAGATTGCTCATTATGCTTGTATTCATCATGCTGTTTGGGAATTCTTCCATGTCCTCCTGTTCAATACCATGATCATATAACCATAAACTTATAGAATGGTTTGGGTTGGAAGGGACCTTAAAGATCATCTGGTTCCAGCCCCCCTGCCACGGGCAGGGACACCTCCCACCAGACCAGGTTGCTCACAGCCCCATCCAACCTGGCCTTGAGCACTGCCAGGGATGGGGCATCACCACCCTCACAGTATCCACAGAAAAGAAATGAATGTTGTCAAACTTAGATCATATGATATGATTCCAGGTGCTGGAGATAGAGATCCCAACCCAAAACATCCCAAAACGCCAGAGAAATGTGATGTAGATTTGTCACTTGATGCAATAACTGAACTGCGTGGAGAAATGCTGATCTTCAAGGACAGGTAAAGCGATTGCCATGTCACAGATGATGGGTGCTGGATAAAATTTGAGCAAGAGAAAACACCATCTCAGATTTTTACTAAAGATTTGAGTAATCATACGTTTAAAAAATCACAAATCAATACAGATGTCTTTAAGAAACTGCATCATGTATCTTTTTAGGGAGGATTTATAATACAGTTACAGACTTGACTGCCTAGTAATATGAAGATAATATGGCTAAAGACTGACAGTATTTGTACACATTTTTAATTTCACGGGGCTTTCTTCTACACACACATATCTACTAACATTTATCTGAGTGAAGTTATACTACATTCAGAAGCCTTACATGGGACAGCAGCGTTTCTTTTATTCTAAATGAAAAAAAGATTCAAGTTTGGGGTTTTTTGTGATGATCACTGTGTGAGTGACAGAAATGGTCTGCAGCTAGGTGACTATGAGGAAAGGAAAGGTCTACAAGGAGCTCTATGTATTGAAAATTCTATGTTATATAAAAAAATAATTCTCCATTAACTACTTTTTAATATAGCACATCAAAGTTACTGGTATTCTGTAGTATGAAAAAAACCCATAAAATATGTTTTCTTTTTATGACTAGGTTTTTCTGGAGACTGCACCCTCAGATGGTTGAGGCAGAACTGGTGTTACTTAAGTCTTTTTGGCCAGAGCTTCCAAATAAAATAGATGCAGCTTATGAAAACCCCATCAAAGATCTTGTGTTCATGTTTAAGGGTGAGTTTTCAATTTTGCTGTTGGCAGAAAAATATACATAGTCAAGCTCAGTATGTGATGTAAAGGTAATCAAGAGAAGAACAAAACATCCTACCTTCCTTGCTCAAAAAGCAAACTCTGTTGGTTTCACCCTGTGAAAATCTATGCAATTTCCAGTGACATTCCAGTGATTAAGCTCAGACTACAATTAGGCTCAGATGACTAGGATCATACTTAGCATAAATAGTTTAATAACTGCTGAGTATGTGACCTAAGAATCTGTTGCTTGTATTAAAACAAGGATCATGGTATCCTCATTTTATTCTGTTTCTAAGTTGAGCCTTTACAAAAGACTCATGCATACTTTGTTCTTACTTTCAGGAAAGAAAGTCTGGGCTTTGAACGGTTACGACATAGTTGAAGACTTTCCTAAAAAGATATATGAAATGGGGTTCCCAAAAGAAATGAAAAGAATAGATGCAGCTGTCCATATTCAAGACACTGGCAAGACTCTCTTTTTTACTGGAAATAAGTACTGGAGGTAAGCTGGTGACAGACTGGTGTGTCCCTGGTCATAACCTGTCCAGAAGTATCAAAACATCAGTTTTTTTCAAACCAGCCACTTGATTGTAGCTCATGTTTCCAGTCTGTGCTTTTCATTAGTGCTGTAGCTGTGTAGAAGAAATATGTCATAAAGATGTATGCAAGACTTTTATAAACATATGGGCACAGCCTTTAAAAGCTGAAAGAGTGCGAGAAAGGAAAGGAGAATAACAATGCCTTAGTCCAGGAGAGTTTGTAACATCAGCATGTCTCCTAGAAAAAATTCCCTTCTTGCTTCTTTGAGTTGCTTGTGTGACACAAAATGGTACCAGTGCTGTGAGAGTAAGAAATCTATCCCACCCTAGGATGGCTGCTTTTTGCTGCCCATGAGTGGGACTTACAGCCAGGTCTGATGCATAATTAAGACATTACCATCCCTTCCCAGTATCTTTGTGCCAAGCAGCCTCAGGATAGGCTTGTAGTGCAAATACATCCAGGTACAGTCATCTCCATATAAGATGTACCTTCTAGATCAGTTCTGAAAATATAGCTTTGTTACTTTAGTGTTTATTGAGCTTGTACTTGCGGTGGAAGAGTGCCCTGGTTATTGTCCTGAGTTTCATTAGACATAAAGTCCCCAAAGTACCTGGTGCTTAGGGACATGGTTTAGTGATGGACTTGGCAGTGCTGGGTTAACAGTTGGAGCTGATGATCTTAAAGTTCTTTTCCAGCCTAGATGATTCTATGATTCTAAAGGCTGCTGGTTACTTCTGATGTGGGTAACTTCAAAGCATATAAAGGGCACAAGACCAAAGTCCCAGGCTGTTTAAATCTGAATTATTTTTTTTGTGTGTGTTTAATATAGTTACGATGAAGAGGCAGAGGTTATGGAAGCAGGCTACCCCAGGCCAATAGAGGAAGAATTCGCAGGAATTGGTGATAGAGTGGATGCAGTCTATCACAGAAATGGTACATAATCTGATAATGAAACTTTATTAAAATTAGTTGTTATTGAAACCTGAGATTAAAGTCCTGTGGGAAATTCTGTTATTTGCAGTTTTGATTTTTTCACATCAATACTTCGGTTCTTGGCTGAATCAAGTTGCTGTTCTAAATTGCCCTCTAGTCAAGGTGCTCTTACAAACTGTGTACATACATATTTCAGGAGCCAAAAAAGATCCGCCTCCTTACTTAAGGAACCTAAAGTGATATGCTTAATATAGAAGTGTTATAATGTGTCCATTCCTCCAAATGGAGCCCATTCCTATCCAACTCTTCAAGGAGTGTTTCCAAGTCAGAGCCTTAAACATTAACTGGCAAATCCTGTATTTTTCTAAGCAAGTGCTGTATAGGAATAAAACACAGAGCTTGACTCTAGATTAAAATATCAGTTATTTTGAAATACCAATCCAAGCCTGGCAAATGGAATAAGGACCTTTGAAAATTTAGCTCAGCATTCTAAATACTAAAAAAGTGCATTAAAAAGAGTTATTAAAAATGAAAATAAACAGCATAGTTTTTATTTGAAGGGTAATTTAAACATGCAATGCAGTTTTCTCAGGGTTAATTAATTTTAACTTTTCTTTTCCTTAGGTTATCTCTACTTCTTCAATGGACCACTGCAGTTTGAATACAGCATCTGGAGCAAAAGAATTGTCCGTGTCCTGCATACTAACTCCATATTTTGGTGCTAATTACATCTGAGTGCCATGTCATAGGCTGCAGAGCAGCTAGTAGTACAAGGAAATAATAATATGGGCATATAGATTTATTAGAGGAGAGGACAGCAAGGTTCTGTGAACAAGCACTGGCTACCTATCACCAAATGTATACTGTATATATTGAACTATATAGCTGCATGTCAGTCTGGGACTGAATTAACTTAATAGGAAAGAAGAAAAGAAATCATTAGCATTTCAAGGGGCATTACACCATTTAGAGTTTGTCTAGTATTGAAGTGAGAAGCTGGATACATCCTACATGATCATGAGTACTATTGATTCCCGGTAATCTGAGCGTGTCTAATACCTTTCAAGGATCTCCTACCACGTCCCAAGAAATAGACCTGATAAACCCAGGAGTGTTATATTTTTAAACTAATCCTTCAGCAATTTGTGAAATTCTCATTAATGTACTGGGAATTCAGATGTGTAATGGATGAGTCAGGACTGAACGGTGGCTGCCTGAGCAGGATACACCCGGCTGCAACAATGAAGTTAGGGAATTCAAAGGTATTTGAATGTATCCCCATTTGAATAGGAATGTCCCCCTGGAAATGGATGCCCATGTCATGTTTGCAACAAGTAGAAGGTATAGAAGCACCGAGGTGTCATTCCAAAGCAGACAGAAAAGCAGGAAAAGGGAAGAGTATTCCAAGCAGAAATCATCAGCCTGTGTGATACCGGGGAAACCTGAAAGAAGTGGCAACAAGAGCATCATGCAGGTTGAAACCTTGCATGAAGCTACATCTGGTATCACAGCCCACGTTTTCAGCTGCTGTAAAGTGGAGCAGTTCAAGTGACATTTATAGAGGTTATGCCTAGCTGTGCCAGCAGAGAGCCTGCACATCCAAATCAAAATATTCAAAAGAATATCTTTTTTCATGTTGGTCATTCTTTTAATATCTATATCAATTGTTTCAGTACCATCTAAGGGGGTTTGGGGGGGTTGTTATGTTTTATTTTAGTTTGGGGTTTTTTTGTTTTGTAATCATTGCAGGTGATGTGAGATTGGGATTATTTATCAATTTGAAAAAATAATATTAAATAAAATGGATAAATAAAATGACATTGTGAAATTGCTTAAATTTTAATTTCCTATGCTACATATCATAAAACCAAGACAGAACTATTGGATAAAAGAAATCAGGAACGCTACCTGTGCATTTTATTCATTAAAATTTTCACCTCTATTTAAAAATCTGTTTTGCTTTTTTTTCCCTTTGAGTAAATGACTTTTTTAGAAAAGAGAGGAGGAAAGACAGAAAGAGAAGAAAAAGGAAGGAGCCCTCAGATTTGCAGAATAAGAACTAAGTTGGAATTAGTCCTTATCATTACTGAAGGTATGAGAAATTAAGAAATACTGTGAAATTCAGTTCCACATTAATTTGAATGCTAAACATAACTAATAACTAATTGAACTACATTGTCCTCTTCTGCCTCCTCAAAATCAACCCCTAAGTCAATCAATCAGCCAGGCCTGCCAGACAAAGCCCATCAACAATGAACATGTTTAAACAGGCATTAACTGCCAGGCTCACCCTCCAATGAGCCAGATGATTTTGACTCTGTAACTTATGCAACATAAACAGTCAGTCAAGGTAACCTAATAGATTTAGTGGTCTCTTCTGACTGTAAAACTCTGAATTAATGAATTTCAGACCTTAGTATGCTTAAAACAAATGCAAGGAATTAGAGCTGAAAGAAAAAACATTACAAATGGAAAAAAACAGACTAAAATGAAAGTTCATTGTATCATCTGTTATATGATAAAATGTTCATAAAAGTGGTAGGGAAAGAGGCAGTACAATTCTTTATGCATAACAAACAGAATCTGGCTCATTTATATGTAAAAATCATTTTTGACAGACACGGTCTGCCTGAAAAAATAATGCTTGAATTGGGCTGCAGTTTATCTTAATTACTCTGCAGTGAAATAAGGGTCTCTAGATGTAACCCTAGTCCTCATTATTCTCAGTATGAAGACTTGGTGAAAAATTGCGTCAAAATAATAAATTGCTTTCCTTAAGGGCTAGTTGTTGAGTCTGAGTGTTCTGAATTTCAAAGGTCTGACCTGAGCCTCACTGGAGCAGGGAATGCAAAGGTGGACAGGGAAGCAAGGAGATATCAATGAATGTCTTTCATACGTACATGAATTTCTGTTAACGTTGAACATTTGGCAAGGGAAAAAGCTATTGCATAGAAAGCTGAATCTTCCAGAGGCTTCAGCATGATCACATTCAGCTGCTCCCCAGTCCAAACAGTCAGATTCCTGTTTGCCACTGGGCTGACTGGAAGCAGCCTTTGGTACAAGTCCAAGCACAGCTCCAGCTCATGTGCCTGCATTCCCAGTAAGAGGCGAGCGCTGCTCTGTGCTTAGCCCTACCTCAGCTGCGAGAAGTACCAGGCTGTCAGTTCTTGGCACTTTGTTAAGAAAAAATGGAAAACAAAATGCCTGTGCTGCGGATGTGGAAGGCTGAGGACAGAGCCAGAGAAGCCCTGGTGGTGCCAGCAGCCACAAAGCAAAACTGTCCACAGGGCCTAGTGCCCTGTGGGACCTGCTGCCACCTCAGGAGAGTAACATTGCGTGAGTGCCTGGTGGGAACCCGTATGGGATATCACCCAAGTGCTGAAAAGAAATGAGCCCTTTTCTTGAGACAGAGGCTGAACTGACTCTTTTCCTTGACATGTGAGTGAGGAAAGGACCACAAAAGGCTGAGACATCTGTGCCCCAGGATGTAATATAAGCAGAACTAATAACTTCCCACCTGGTTTCTAGTTTTCACAGAACTACACAAACCCACCTAACGATACATGAACTGTTGCTGATTAATACATCTTTTATATCCATTTTGGTCTCGGCTAAAAATTATCTTTTGGAGGGGGAAAAAGAATAAGGCAGGAAAAGCAATCTGTCATATGCTCCTTAGGACTACTTTCTGTGCTGGTTACATGATCCTGAGCAAGCAGGATGGAAATAGATATTCCAGGAGAGAAAGAAGTGAGCAAACATCATTTAACCTTTACAAACTGAGAAACTAGACAGCTGTCTTCTAAATTCATTAATACTTTGAAAAGGCAGCAAACACTCTGAGAGGTACTGTGAGCCCCATGAGATTTACTACGAGCTGAGAAACTGGTGAGAGAATTCATTCTTATCATGAAAATGCCTTTTTTTCTCAGCATGATCTCCAGAAACCTACTATGAGGACACTAGATGGCAGTGACAGCTTTGCCCCTTAGAGGATTTGCTCAGAACCGAACATGATACGGTGGCTGAGGAAGCTGCAGCTCATTACAGCAAATTCTTACATTTGGTGAAGATATAAAAAAGCCAGCACTAATAAGTAGAATTTAATTATTATATTCTGTTGAAATGTGGATCTCTGAGTAACAAATTAAGATATTAAAGTATTAGGAATTTCTTCTAGATATAGTAATTTTCAGGGCCACTAATTTTTCAGTCTATTGATCATCCTTTTCTGAACACCAGTGCAATACGCTTAAAACAGTATACTCTGTGGGTAGTCCTAGGAATAATGCAATCCCTTAGTGCAACTCCATTCGTTGGAGAATTACACATGCACACACATACATAGACGTACTCCAACTCCTCAGGAGCACGAGTGCCTTCCAGAAAACAACTTGATTTCTGAAAAAAATGACACTGCAGAATACGGAAGTAAGGCGAAAGTGGAGAAAAATATCAGTTTCAAAGAGCCTAAGTAAAATAGTAAAAATCTACTCAAAAGTGTCTGAAATGTCAAGTATGCGGTCACATCTGCTTGGAAGAACTAAGGGCGATTTCTAAACTTTTCACAGTTCATTCTGAGCTAGTATTTCCAGACATGTGAATATTTTACAGATGAAGAATATGGTCTTGATCTTTGAATCCCTAATACTACCCAGATCAGTAAGACTACTGTGCATTTTGAGCCAGGCAGGAATTGACTTTCTTAACCTGAAAATATTTCTGAGACTTTCAAACATCTTTTCTGTTTGCAATAGAAAGAAACAAGAAATTTTGGGAATTTTTAATGGAAAAACATTTGTCCTCTGGCATAGTCTGTAACTATATTGTCAATCAGCATAGTTACTGGGTCTGGAAGAATATACTGTTTCAGGTTTTTGCTCATACTGATTTAAACAAGGGTCTAGGCCTCAATCTTCAGTCTTCTAGGTGAAATAATTGTACATTCACTTAGGTTAAGGTGAGTTTCTTTCCATTTGCCCTGCTGATAGATGTTCCCTCTTTACACAAATACAATTAAACAGTACTCTCTGGAAAGACTGGCTACCCATTAATCAGAAAGTTTATTTGGCATGTAGGATCAAGCCCTTCTGTCAATTATGTTTGGGGGTTTTCATACCAAGTGGGGTGTCTATACACGCTGGGAGTCCACACCAATTTTTGGTTTTGATGGTTCTGCTGTTCCTAATGAAAAACATTTCCAGAGAAGACCTCACCAGTTCTCCCTAATATGGTGCTAAGGGTACAAATTCTACAGAGACTCTGTCTGGCCTGGGATCTTCCTCTTTCCTACTTAACACAATCTTGTGGTTGACACATCCTTTTTAGTCACAGCCTTTTGATTACACGCTGCAGTTTGAATTTCCAGCCAGTGCTGTTCAGGTGTCTCTCTGGCACTCACTTCAGCTGTCCCTTCAACTTCATACACCGTTATCTCCCACGCACTGTGCTACAAGCAGTGCACTCTGCCTCTGGCTTTGTCATAGAAAACGGATGAGGAAGCATTTTGCTCTAAGAAAATTCTTTCTGGGCAGTAGAGAATCAGGTATCGCTTTCTTCCTTACATCGTATAACAAATATCCTACTGCCATAATAATACAGGATAATGCAGTTCTGTGTGTACCTGAGTGAGCCACCTGAGTTGTATCTTCACTTTTTGCACAGATTACACCACAGTCCTACCACCAGGCAGTAGGAAGCTCATGGAACAGTGTCCTGGGGATGGTCATGTCCATACTGCACAGTCCCTGCTGGACCTTGCATGAGCCTTTTCTGCTCTTCTTAAAAGAGGCAGATGGGCCATTTCCAGAATGAAGTGCTGCTTTCTCTGGCCCAGATGACATTATTATGGCACTCTGTAAGTTTACCACTACAGGGATTGCCACCCTAGGAAGAGAATAAAAAAAATTCCTTTTATCTCTGTGTGACTCGTGTTGTATGAATGTATTCTTCACAGGAACATCAAATGACGTAGCCCTTTTCAGAGCCTGCCATCCTAAGAGGGACCTGCAGGAGTCTGTTGAGAACCAGTTGTGTCTCGAGTTCACAGTGTCCTTCCCATGAACTGTTTATCTAACATCCTTTTGAGGCTCAGCATGGGCTGTGTCCCAAGCCACATCCCCCATTGTGCCCCATCCTGAGAGGGGTAAGTAGTTCAAGCGCTGTAAATGCGTGCTACACTGGAACAACCCTGCACTATCCTAGTGAGCATTAGGGAGGGAGCACATGCAGGTGTAGTTGGGAGGAGGGGTCCATTTCAGAGGGTGCTTTTGCCTGTGCTGTTTGCTGGTGTCCCCCAGGTGGTCCACGCAGGCAGTCCAGTCTCAGGCAGGAAGGACATGGGCAACTGTACCTGTGGCTGGTGGAGTCAGTGCTGGTAGAAGGACCAGGATAATTTAGGTGGACTTCATAGACAACCATGACTTCAGGATCCCAGCAGTCAAGGCATACCATGCATATACATTAAATTAATGATTCCAGACTGTTTCCAGGTGAATCAGCAGATCAAGTCCTTCCTGACCATGGTCCCGGCTGCTGTTGAGGGACAAAAAAGTGCAGAAAGTGTCCCTCCTTAGGGCCAACTAAGGGTTATTAATGATAAAATAGTATTTAAAATTGTTAATGTTAAAAAAAATTACACTGACACAGATTTGTTACTGTCAGGGCTGGAATGAATATCATTTGATGCATGCTTCTTGCATTATGAATACTGATTCAGGGAAGGACTTAGCTGCAAAAGGCTTCCCTTCTTCTCCATTCACGCCATCCAGAGAATTATCTCTCCTCCCATATTTACCACTGGCTATGGCTCTGGGTGCTCTTGAGGTCACTTGATTCTGGTCTGGGTCTGTAGGGTACCTCAATAAAAGAAGGTATGCAGGTGTATGAGCAGGTATCACAGAAGCCTTGGGACATACTGTGAAGCCTTGGTCACAGAATACTGGGGAGGAGATGTCACCACTCACAGGAGCCATGCATGAGAGGTTTGAAGTCAGATATTTAACCCTCCGCAGGCCTCCAGGTTCTGGCACAGATGTATCTTGGCCATAGAAAGTTGATAAATCATAAATCTTACATATGGTTCAAAATTTTGTGTTCTTTTACTGTAAGTATGTGGCTGGATAACAGTAAGTACATCATGCAGAGATGCATGATGGGGTCAAAGGGCATGAGTGGTGCAGAGAAGTCAAGGTTAGACATATGTCGGAAAAATTTGGTCATGGAAAGCTACAAGGACCCATAGTATAAGATGTCATGTTTGAGGTCCCCTGAAGCAAACTGCAGTGCCAGTACCCCAGGACAATTAGAAGTTGCCTGCAGTGCCATGGAGTACAGCTTCAACAAGGGACAGCCTGATGAAGTGACTCACAGGGCAGTGAGGATGTGGCCAGACAACTGGAATAACTGAGCTTGGGAAAATGTATGCTCTCCTTCTAGCTACATATTTTGATCTATTAGTCTCAGTCTATTAGATTAGACCCTGCAGGCAAAAGCCATAAAGGAAAACAGGTTTTATGATTCTGACAGAGCCTAGACGCAAAGTTGGTTTATGCTCCAAAGTACCCCATATCAGAGACTTAGCTGATGGCTGGGTTATCCGGCTGTAATTTCCAGGAATCATCCAAGGACCCCTTCTCATGGAAAATTTGGCTGTTTTGCACTAATAACTTAGCAGAGTGGTTTATTGACAAAATGCTTTGGGAACATTTTTGTAGTTCCAATGTGGAGGTTCTGCTCCAAAACAAAGGGAAAGAAGCTCCAATATGATCATCAGTCCAAAAATTAGCTTGCATATGAGAATAGCTTTCCAAATGTCAATTCCAAATTAAGAGAAGCAAATATTAAATGAAGCTCTCATAAGTTACACAGAAGTGTCCTGTCTAGAACTCTGTTGGAAATCACAGTGCAGATAACCTTTGGGGAAAATCATGGTGCAAATAAACTTTCTTGGAAATAAAATGTAACCAGATCTACAGTGGCACAAAACAGCAAAAGGGCAGCATAGTAATGTAACAGGGAGATACGGAGTTATAACAGGAGAATCAGGATGTAGTGGGAAAAATAAAGCGAGTGATAACATCAGTTTATTTCCAATTACTGAATTTGTGTAACTATTATGAGCATCTGAAGTATGAGAACTAAGAAAGAAATAATCAATGAGAAACACTGCTAGGATCTGAACCAAAATTCAGACAAAATAGAAATCTCAGCATTGACCTCACTCATCTTTTCAGAAAGTAATTGCCCAGATGACAGCTGCTTTGCAGAGGGCTTGGGTAACTTGCTCCTCCTGTACAAGCAGGCTCAAGTTTAGTAATAACTTGAGAGAAGATGCTATCAACGTATGCGCATTGTTTTGGAAGAGCACCTGGAACCTTTCAAGTGTTTCCACCAAAGGACAGTAGCAGCCCTTCGGCAGCTTTCTGCTGTGTGCCAAGGAGGAAACACAGAGCTCACAGCCTTGAATTTGGGAATTTTCTGCGTTATGTTCATGAGACTTAGAGTATGAGTTACGCTTTCTGAAACTGAGTCACTTGATGCACAAAGTAAATACTGGATGTGGGCTCACTATCTCTGCGTGAGGCTGCACAAGCATCAGCTCCGGGGGGAAAATACGTGTTGAAAGTTCAGGCTTAAACAAACGAGTACTGTGCATGCAACCTTAAATAAACACTGGAAATTTTAATTTTTATGTTCCTCTTGCTCCATTCACAGCATTGGATCTTTCATGGCACTCCAAGGAATGACTTGCATCATACTGACACATGTTTAAAGTGTGAAGTTTCTCCTTGGGTCTAATAATTACAGTTGCAAAACATCAGAATTGCCCAGCTGACCAAATCAAAGGCCATCTCAGACTGTCATATTCCTCTCTATCTTTAATAGAAATGAGGACTAAACAAGAACCTGTCGTGGAATATTTCAAGAGCTGCTGAATTTTGCATTGTTTTTCTTCAGCTCTTTCTTGCATAGATAGAGGTGTTCTTAATATCTACATTCTTACTTGAATCTCAGGTTTAAAATAATACAGGAAACTCCAGATTTTTTTTGTGCTCTTTTTGAAACGGTACTTCCCTATTATCTTTTCAAACTATTGTCCTGTTCACTGAATGAGTCATTGAGTCATTGTGTTGAGAAAGAGAGTAAATAAGAGCACCTACTTTCTGTAAGTCCCTTGCTTATATAATTTTAGCAGATGTCTTATTTGTTTTAATCTTAAAACTGATGTTACAATTTTTTGCCCTTTAACGTGAGCAATATTTTTTAATTCCCCTGACAGTTTTGGCAGTCTTTTATTCTTGTTGTCTGCTTTGTAAGACTGTGCGACCAGAACTAGACACAATATTCACGTCAGACTGAATCAGGTCATTATGTTCCTGAATTATCATCAGTCTCTTTCTCTATACTTTATGACTTTATTTCTTATAGACAGCTGTATTCTAAGATGTTTACTCTAACCTCTATTATCAGTAATGCCATCTAATAACGGAAGCCAAGCCAAGGGAACACAAACTTAAGAATTCCTCCAAAATTATAGAAAAATAAGCAGGAGCCAAGGACATAATCAGTATTACTTCATTGATCAATTATCTACCATTTACCATTTTCTCTGTGTTTATTGAAAGCCAGAGATTTACAGGCTCTATATGTGTTATTAACTGCCAAGACTGAATCACATAAAAGCCCAGCCATCCTGTTATAATGAAACTACTTGGGACTAAAATAATAGATATTAGTACTGGACAAAGACAGAGGGCTGTGTGAAGCTATGACTTGTTTTACTTCCTTGGATGTATCTTACTACAGGGTGCTTACTGCTCACATTACTGTGCCAATTTTGTGGTGCCAGGTTTGAGAGAATGGGTTTAAGAAACAGCCAGAAGGAAAGAAATCCAGACTGAAAATACAATTCTCAGAAGTAAAGAATTTGGGAAAACAAGCTACTTTATGACAGTGTAGAAGCTTAATGGATGTATGGAATGCACACACTGCAGGGCAGGAGAGGAAAAAAATGGGGCAACAGGAAAAGGGGAAGTTTGTCATTACCAGTGAACTCCACCAGTCCTGTTATCCTGAAAAGGCAGGATACATAAAAGCAGAACTCCCAGGAGCAAGAAATGTCAAACCAACTTTGACAAATATGTGAGACCCATGGATATGATCCTATGTGGAAAGACATGGGTGGATTAAATCACCCATTGTTGCAGATCAGGCTACAAGGTTACAGAGGTGTAATTCCACCCCCTTACACACACACACTTTACAACGACAGCTGTGTAGGTGGCACAGATGTGTTTAGGCTCGGAACGTGTAGACTAAATTTTAGTGAGATGATGTAATCAAAACAATTCTTAGTATTATTTCCAGCAATACAATTTGTTACTGAAAATAGTGCACATGTAAAATATCTATTTTTAAAGATATCACAATGACATAATTAGCCTCACTTCCTCTGTGTCTGATGATTAAACACTACCACATTGTATGTCTGTGTCGTCAAGGTAGAAACTGCAAGTCTAAATGATATGAGAATTACTGTATCATTAGTGACTTACACTGAGAATGACCAAAAGGGACTCTCTCTTCTGAAATACTGGGGCAGAAACAGAGGCAGGCTTTAGGGGCCATGCAACTCAAGATAAAATGCTTTCTGCTTTGGCATGGGCATGCTGTTTCTTGTGGACCAGGTAAAAGCAGTCTTCATTACTCAAATTTGGGATGAGTCAATTGCTCCTCCAAAAAGTTTGGGCTCCAGGTAGATGTAGCACGCAGTGAGGCGGCAGGTATAACTGCAGTAGCCTGTGAGCAGAGCTCCAGCTTGCAGGATCTGGAGCCCATCTGTGGTTTATTTGTTCTCTGTGTGTTTGGATGACATGCTGTTGGATGAGGAAGCCACTAGGCAGGATAGCAAAGAGAGAGAAGGACCACCATGAAGAGGGCCTGTCAGAGAGCAGGGAAAGGGAGGAGGTGAGTGATGGACAGGAGAGGTGGGAAGGACAGCTGGCTATCTCAGACCGTCCCTGGCCTGAGGGGCAGGGCAACGCTGCAACGCAGCCTGCTCGTATGGTCAGCTGCAATGGGGACACACTGGAGTGAGCCCTTTCCAGCTCAGTTTCCTTTCTGTGGGGGAGATGGTAGTTTGATGTGTTTGGTTTGATTCCCAGAGGGAAATGAAACATAGCCAGGGACCTGCAAGCTGGGAATTGCTCCCAAATCCCTTTGCTTAGATGTAGGGAAGATGCTTAAATGCCCTGGCTTTCTTATAGATCACAGAAAATGGCATAATTCAACACTTTGTCTTAAAATGTTTATATTAATGGTGCTTGGTAACTGAGCTTTTTTTAAATTTGAGGATGGTCTATACTGGATCTTTGCTAAGAGCAGGCTCATATGCACAGTGGGATAAAGAAAAGGTTTCCAAGCCCACCTGTTTATTCTATTAGGAGTGTTTTTGGAGTCAGGCTGAACTCTTCCTGTTTGAAGTTTCAGAGGAAGTAGGATGAGATATTTTTATGTAAACAGTAAACATTTTGCGTGAGCTGGTTTAACAGACCCTATGTTCCCTATCTCCACAAAAGGAGACATTTACTGGGACTTGGTGTTAAGTTTGAATGACGTATCTTTCTGCAAAAAAATTTGTTGCTACTCAACACAAATAATGCCAAGGAAAGCCTTGTAACCCCATGTGTGAGATTAACTAAGAAGCAGCTTTGGGTTGTCATGTTGTCTTTGTTCCTTCCCGCTATGATGATAAGAGACCAAAGAGCAAATGTGTAAGCTGGTGGTAGAGTGATAGTCACAGGCAGAGTCACTGCAATCACTCCCATAGCTATTAACACAAAGATGTCAATATTTGTTACATTTCTTAAGCATCTGGGACTACGTTTAAGTGTCACTTACACAGCTAAGTGCCTCTTTCAGTGGCCTACTGGCACATTTGCACACACACACACACATGCACCCAACTCTGTAAGTCCATAAGACACCTAATATTTCCGACGCCAAGCACGGCCAGAACTGTGTAAGAGGTTAGACATGCAGCCAGCCTGCAGCGCGTTACGAAGCACAGCAGCTGAATATACATTCTTCAACCTAATTGTCCCAGCCGCTTTATGTGGCAGTTGTGGTCTAAGCAAGTCAGTCCCCACAGAAAACCCTTGAAAGCTGATGAGGGGGCAGAGCCGTTTGTCTGACTTGATTTTTGTTAGATCACTTGTGCAGAATACGAGACATCCAGGTTCAAAATCCTTCTTTTCCTAAGAGATAGGAATACCTACCACCTACTTCCTAGAGAGACCTGTAATCACCAGATTACTGAGCTTCTCAAAGGCTTGGGCCCTTCCACTGAAGCTGTTCTTGTGTAAACAACCATATTAAGCCAGTGAGGAGACAGTGATACTGGATCCCAGGTTCAGGGAGACCACCTGGAAGCAGGACACTGTAGCCCCATTCCTAGTTGCACTGAACTCATTCAAATTCAAACAATTTTTCTGTGGAGGTCTGAGAAAGTGACTCTACTCCATACTGCCCAGCAGTATTTTCGGTTATTTCTGATACTTGAAATCATCATAAGCAACTGTTGGGGCTTTTTTTTTTTTTATTGGGGGGGGAACATCCCAGATTTAGTGTGTGGGTGTAGTACTTGTCTAGCATGATCCAGTTGACTAGTCTGCTTCCTCACTTTGAATCATTAGATATTTCCATCAAGCAGCTTGCACGGATTTAATTTTCTTTCAGCTCTCAGGTGCCACAGATCTTTTCTCATTTGCTGTGTCAGGCATTCTTGCTTCAGGTGGTTTGGAGTAAATAGCAAAGACCTGGAGGGCCTTTTCTGCACCCAGCAAAAGAACAAACCCACGAGGCTCTGGTGTATCATGCAACAGGAAATAAAGCTTGCTAGGACTTGTGTGAAGATTAATATAGTTTGGATTAGCGTTGAAAGAGCAACAAAGTCCCTAGCCTGTTCATGTGCTTATATGCAATTTCCATAGCAGTGTCTGCATTTGGATGTTATCAAAGCAAGCAGGGCCACCATTCTAATTGGATCCCCTGGGCACTGCTGTCACATAAATGACATGAATAGGCATCTCATTAGGCATCTCATTTGTCACCCCCCCAGTGCCTTAAAATCTTGTGTGTTTTTCAGTTTCAAAGGGTTCAGAATTCAATTACCATCCAGCTGAAAATACCCTGCAGGTAAGGAGGTGTAATACAAATGCCCTGAGAATTTATCAAACACTTCTCAGCTAGTCTTGTCCCCAGACCACCTGACAGTGAACAGGTTATAACACTTGATGGCAGATGATGGAACATAAGGGACTCATTTCTCAGAATGAACAATTGCAAAACAGAGTTATTCAGAGAAGGAAGGTACAGGAGAACCTTCAGGGCTAGAAGAGAAATTCTAAACCCTGAAAATAACATGCACTTGCATAAGGATTTGTTTCCACAGACCAGATGAAATACTTCACAATGGTACAGAAAAATGAAGAAAATACACTAAGTATATAACAGAAATAAGCAAATCATTTTGTGCCACAGAACTACAGGATGAATTGTAAAACTCCTTTTTTCATACTTAGCTGTGAGACAGCAATGGCAGAGGCAGCACACTGGAGTAATTACTTCCTTTTTAATAGTGAATAGTTCTGGGTTAATATAATTTCTTTTCTTTGCATTCATTGAACCAGGGTTCATGTAAAGTCCAGTAACAGACATCGCGCAGCTAATTTGGTTTGAGCTTAAGGAAGAGATGATGTATCTTGCAAGTAGAACTGATTGTCTGTGAGAAAAAAAATAAACTCTTTTGGAAAGATAGAAATCATTCTGGCTAAAGAATGGGTTGGTTTATAGTAATTATTTATTGATCTGGGGGGGAGATCCAGTGGCTTTGCGATTAGTTTCCTGACATAGAGGCTAGCTGGATTGTTAGGAAGGGAAGTTCAATTCCACCTACCCCAGACATATCATTTTGAGTTCTATGTAACTTCTTTATGAGAACAGTTTGACTAGAGCTAATATTTCTGTTCAATCGATGATGCAGAAAAACAGCAATTAACTATATTTGATTCACAGATCATGGTTCTGTGATGATTTATACTAAATCTGTGAAATGCCAGGTTGACCAAAGCTACAATGATGTCCAGATGGTTAGACAATTACATTTCTGGTGAACAAGATAGAGCCAGTGATAAAGAATCTTTTGTGGGTATTAGCTAGTTTATATGGTGGCCAAGAGAATAGACAATGCCAAAGCAGTATGACGGCTGCCCACACCCTGTTAACCCTTCAGAACTTTTGAATTAGTGGGAATTGGTGAAGACAGCTTCTATCATTTTAGAATCATAGAATATTGCAAGTTGGAAGGGACCCATAAGTATCATCGAGTCCAACGCCCTGCTCCTTGCAGGACTACCTAAAATTAAACCATATTACCAAGACTGTTGTCCAGATGCTCCTTGAACTCTGGACTACTTCCCTAGGGAGCCTGTTATAGTCACTGACCACCCTCTCAGCAAAGAAACTTTTCCTAATGTCCAGTCTTTACTTCCCCTGACGCAGCTTCATCATTCCATTTCCTTGTGTCTTATCGCTGGTCATACTGGCACCATGAGTTAATGTAAATGAAACAATTTTCACTTTTAGCACAGAAACAAACAAACCAACCCCACCCCACCCCCACCCCACCCCCACCCCCCGAAGATTCATTTTATGGCCAAATGCATAAAGCAAGTAGAAAGCTTTGGTTGGTACTGAAGGGTAGATTAACACTTTAAATAAGGATAATACACTGAAGTACTTGTGCATAATGCAAAATGCAGAACTGCTTCATTTCGTAAGCTAAACCTGACCTACATTACCTAAGGCACTCTGGTTATTTTTCAGTCTTGTTCTCTCTCTGCCTTATCCTGGGGCATCCCTGTAGTTGTACAATTTGCCTAATCATCTCCATTGATCAACAGATTTCTTCCTTTCAGCTCACTTTTCCACAGATTGAGGATCAAGCCATAGCAGAGATGGGCTGAAGCCATCAGGATCTATTGAATGTGTTGATAATAAGAGGGATCTTCCTCACATCTTCTTTTTAGTATCTTAGTGAGTGCAGTGTTAGTGGCTTACAGCCACCAATTTCAGAACCAATTTTCCCATCTGTATTTGAGAAAGTATTATTTGATCTAGTCCTGCTGACTTCAGTGCAATTCTTAACCTCGAAACTGAGTGTCAATACCACTGTCCTCCAGAAACAGCAGACCGATAAAACATCCTCCTTTGCCACTTCATGCATTATGTCATTTTTAATCCGGATAGATTGGAGAATGAAGCTGTGTGCAGAGCTGACACCCAGCTGGGTAGTTAGCACAGTGCAGCTGGTGGTGGCTGGTGAGTAGCTGGGGCAAGCAGGAACGGTGAGCGCCTTTCCCGTATGTTGGAATAGCCGTGGTAGCAGACTTTACCCTAGTAAATCTTAATCTAAACAAATTTTGATGGTTGCACTCAAAATTTTACTCTGAGCAAAACCGGAACACACCATCTATACACATCTAACAATTTCATGTTAGTCCCCTTTGTGTTAGGAGGGGGGCCAAATCCAGGAGCCTGATAGAGGTGAGTGTGGCACAGACAGCTCCATGCTCCCAGATCCAACCAGTAGCGAGGATGGGTTCGTATTCCCAGTAAGCATACATCAGCCTTTGGGAGGCTGGTCACACTCCTGTGATGCCATGGGTGCAGTCTGATCAGTGTATTATTGGGGTCCCCACCACTGATCTCGGGGTTCCTCTGCGCGGAGACCAGCTCCTTACCGCGTAACCTAACTTACTTAACATTTTGCCAGTGTAACAAACAACATGACTAGACTACTCTTTGCAGTGATATTCACTCATTGCCCAATACAAAAAAAAAAAAAAAAAAGCTTGAACTCTGCTATTGAAACTGTTACACTGAGAAACAACTTTCTGAGCACCTACCTCTTCTCTTTTGTGCTACAGTCTGGGACCTGTGTCTGCACTTTCCCACACCACAATTTAGTCCATGCAGAATAACTCCTCACTGTTGCTACAAATGAAAGCTAAGCTGAAAAAAATTTAGGCAGTAACAGTCTAAACAACTGCTATCACAGCTGAAACAAGCTAGAATCTGTTCATGCTGAAGCAAGTCTAGAGAAATCCTATCACATCAGCACAAAGGCTATGGACTTTTTGTAATGGCAAAAACTTGACTTACTGGGCTACACAGTGCTAAGAATTTTGACAGAGTAAAAGAACTCAAAATTTTATTTTCTGAAAGTATTGATTATAATGGTGTATATTCACTTTGTATAATCATAGCTCTCTATTGTAGCATTTCTTCAGGAAGCTTGTTCAGAATAGCTACACAGGACTTAGAAAATACTGTTGCACCACAGTGCAAGACATACTGTACAAAATAATAGGAAATTATTTTGATTTGAGTGATGCTTGTGGAGCTGTTTTCTGTGGCTGGATTTAGTCAGGACTCCCTCCTGCTCTCTTGCCTGTGTTGCAGAACACCATAAGAAGACGTCTGTTTATGACCTTTGCCAAGACTGATAATTCAGATACTTTGTTGAGGATGTTGACTATTAAAAGAATAGTGCTTTTTTCCTGCCTATTCTGAAATTGTAGAACTGACCCAGCTGAAAAATTATTAGAGGAAAGCATAGGTGAAAGACAGAGGTGTTTGTTTTTCAATTCCATACTGAGATCACTAACTGCAAACTCCTGTTCCACCTGCAACAAGGTGGTTCCTCGCATCTTCATGTTCATGCCAGAGAAGGGGCTTGCAGAGCCCTCACATAGGATTTTAGCCCAGACTGCGGGTCACGGCTCAGGGCCCTTCTCAGCAGCCCGTCCTGGTGTCACCCTCCTTCTCTGTCCCTGCTCTGCATCGTGGGTCCCATCCTGCTGCAGCTCCCACCAGCTCTGCCCCACTCCCTGTCCTCTCTCACCTGCGGTCTGCAAAATTTGTCCTCCTGCCCGAACACCAGCAGACAATTTGTATCACCACAAATTCCTCATAATAAACTGCCCAAAGACAGTTTTATTAGGAGTTATAAACAAGTCCTTTGCACAGCTGCAGAGTGCAGTGCAGGCTGATTGAGATCTACTGATGCCTATTATTCTGCCTCAGTATCTTGTCTCACAAACTTAACCTTTTTGTTGCAGTGCTGCTAAATATTGTCATGTCATGAACTTTTATGGAGGGGCTAGTTAACTCTGCAGATGAGGAGCAATAACAGCAGAAGCTTTCATGAATAGGGACTGGCAGTTGTAATGAAGTCTGCTCTTACTCCTACTCTATGACTTGCTTCCACCAGAAAGCAAATGATAGGTATATCAATGTTTCAAGTGAAAGTCGCTATTTAAAAAGGCATTTCTATTAAAAACAATACATTTTCTACCATTTCAATAGCAATTTCAGCTTTTTTTGATACAAGGTATCGTAAAAATTATACAATGCTAATGTATGTGGTTGCATTAAAGATGTGCTAGAGAACCTTGTTGAATTTTGTGTTTTACTTGTGATTTTGATCCTACAATTAATTCTTGCTTTTTTCTCTGTTTTTTTTTTTCTTTTGTTTGTTTGCTTGTTTGTTTTGTAAAAAGCTGAAGTAATGAGGAAAAGGGATAAAAAGAGAGGGAAAGGCAAGGATCGATCAGTTTAAATTTTTTAGAGACATAAACATAAATGAGGGAGAATCTTGACTGACTGAAGAGAAGAAACTGAAGTTACACCAAAGACAGCTATCTGAAACAGCCTCTGAAATATCATATATTTTAGATTATTATTTCTGGGACCTTTAGGGTAGGACTAACTTTTATTTGATTTTAATTATCTAAAGGTGAAATTGTCTAGACTTTCTTTATAGTCAAAGGGAGATAAATTTATGCATCCAGACGTGACTCACCTATCCTAATATAGTTAAAAAGACAATAAAATTAGCTGAATATAATAAGCAAAAAGAGAGATGATGAAGATACTGACTTTCTCATGCATATCCCTGATGTTTTCTAATTGATATGTAATAAAAATAACTGTTCATTTTTTAACATGCTTGCCTAGGAGATAAGGGATATTGTGGGAGACCCACATCAAGGGCTATATAATATTTTAACAATCACTTCTAGCGAGTACTGTCTGACAGGATGCCCATCAGGATACGGAATTGTCTGTCTGATTTGCTTAAGGGTATACATAATGAGCCAAGGTTTCAGAAGAGACTGTGAGCAACAGACTCAAAATATCAGCTAGAAAGGAGTGGCTATGGTTTACTACTGTATCTTTCATAAGTTCATTTGATAGTTGCTTTTTTCTTATCTTTAATATGAAGCATTCAGGTCTGGGCACCAAGTGTGTTGTCTAGGTGGAGCTGACTTGTACTGCACAAACTCTTTTCTCACGAGAACAAAAAAGCAGACAGGCATACCGTACAGGTGTCTTGCACCTAGTGTAACACAGAGAAGATTTCTAGAGCTCCAATATGTATGTTGTGTTGTACTGCATCTGATGCACTGGGAAATCTCAATCCGGACAGGTAATGAAAACACCTTTTTGGCAAGGTGTCTAACGGTATTAGAAGTATTATGACTAAGGAATCACATCAGCCTCCTGACAGTCTTCAATTCTGAATTTTGCAGTTTCACAGTATTTATTTTATATGAGTTCTCAGGTTCATCCTGCATCATTCTCTTGTGTACTGACAGTGCCTTCAAGTTGTTCTTTTCTGCCCAGCTCTTCGGTTAAATTACTAAAGAAGAAAGATCCCTTGACCCAGCCAGACCCTGAAGCCCTGCAGTTCTTCTTTTACCATAACCTGTAGTGGTCTTCTTTATAGTTAGCTCTTTGTTCTCCCTGAAGTTCTACTTCTAATCATCATGCTCTCTGTTTTAGCTAGTTTTCCTTTGGTATTGCTTCAAATGCTTTACTGAAGCTCAGGGAAGTGTGATCTAACACATTTACATTGTCTATGAAAACATTTGCATTAGTCAAAGGAAGATACGAAGTTCCTTTATCTCATTCCCTTATCTCGTATTATGTTAGCTTCCATGTTTAGTTATCCTTACCTTCAAGTTCATTTAATGCTTTGCATACTGTTATGGTTGGATTAACAGACTTTCTTTCGCCTGGATCACTGTTCCACCATGTCCAATATGGGTACTATATTTAATAAAATCTAGTAATTCTATGTCACTCCTCAACAAACCTTTTCTAATATTTGCTTGCTGACTTTTTTCAGAGTTTTCAGTTCACATACTTCGCTCTGAATTATGCTTCAACTTAAAAATATTGCTTTCTATCCCATGCCCACATCCTCTTACTCATCTGGTGTTCGGTCCTGTGTTCAGTGCCTGTATTCCTGCTGAAAAGTGGAATGACAAATTTTGCTTTCAAGCCATACCTAGAATATCTTAAACTTCTACCCCACTTTACCTATATCATCTTTTTACCTTCTTTCCTTCTATTTTTAATATCTCTACATTACTGACATTTTCCTGGCAAATTAATTTTTGTTTCAAGGCCTGATTTGGGCTAACAGTTTGACTTTATCCCTACATTTCCTAACATCTAAATTAAAGCCTTCTTTGAATGCCTACATTCTTCCACTTAACTTCAGGCCTCTAAAGAAGATGCTAAGCAAGTTGTAAAATTACTCTCTGCTTCCCATATAGTCGATGGAGAGAGAGAGATAGAAAAGTGATGGAACCCACTAATATCTCATCTTCTTTCTGAAGACATCTTATTTTGTTCATTGACTGTAATAAGGAAACCAGATTACTATGTTCCTAACCTAGACAAATCTATGAAGCATCTACATTTATGGGAGATTTATCTTAGCTTAGCCAGTTTTCTGTCCCCTACATATATCACCTCTGCTTTCTTTTAAAAATCAAATTATTAGTATTCTGATATGATGAAGTACTTTCCTAAGATTGTATTTTTTTGACACCCAGTTTCTTTTCAGATTTGACCCACAGATAATTAGGGTCTCCTCTCATTCATGTACCTAAACGTTTTACTCCAGTTGACTTCCGATTGATTCCTTGATTTTGCCCAATGAAAGTCAAATGCTATTACTAGCCAGTCAGTGCAGTCACATATTTTGTAGTCAGCGGTTCCTTAATAGCCTTGGTACTTAGCAAAGCCCAAACCAAAATAGAAATACTTCATAATGAGAGCAACAATCACTGCTACGCACTGTGTTGACTATAATACCAGGTTTCATCTGGACCCTGCAGCTGTTATTATTATTTGTTAGGAAGCTAGAGTGAGATTCTTCCCGTGAAACACAAATGTTTAAACCCTTGCAAATCATCTTTAGTCTCATAATTAAAGCAAAAAAATAAACTTCTTATAAAGCTCTGTTCATGTATTTTAAGTGTGTACTTTGGGGTGAGATGAATCACATAGTCGGTATGCATATCTTTCAAAGGGAGACATCCAACATTAAGGGAAATTAATTTCACCTTTGAAGATTACTTTCATAGCTTTTATTTCTCTAAAAGCATTCCAAATGATTTGTTCAGAATCTACCCAGGAGTCTTAATCAGATACTCAACTGCACATAATTTTGATCCAGATAAATTACTTTTCCTTTGAAGTGACTTACTTGGTTCTATTCCATCACATTGTAACACTTAAGGCTAATTGATCTTCCCTTTCTTCCTTCTCATCTTATGTTCCACTCACACTTGTTGCTCTGTCGTGTTATTTCTAACTCTGTCCTTGGATTCTTGTTCTGAGATACCACCTAATACGTTTGGTAGCCTTCAGCATTTAAATGTTTGCTGTCTCTGCTTACGGTCAAAAATAAAAGATAAGTTGAGTTAAAAAAATTGGAGTTAAAATTCAGGAATATTCTGGAAAAAAAAAATGAATAAGGATTGTTGAGAAAGTATAAATCAAATAACGTAAAATAACAAAATGGAAGAAAAGTGATTTATTTGCTTGTAAGCAATTGTTCTGAATAAGTTAACAGCCATTGTACATATGTTTTCAAACTACACTTGAGGACATAAAAGGCTGATGATGCAGAAAGATCCGGGAAGCCTCTGTGGTCAATAATGCTTTTGGACAAATAATGTAGAAGTGTGGGAAAAGACAGAAAGAAACCAAACCCTTGCTGTTGTTGATAACAGGGAAGGGAAGAAGGAAAGGCGGATCTCTGGAGAGGGATTACTGGATTCCACCTCTTTCAGTTTTATGTCTCTTTTCACATAGCTTTTGCTATGACAAAGCAATGAAACAGCACAGACTGATCAACATTGTACAAGTAATAAATTCAGACTTACAGATGGGTAAATGGCAGCTTTTACTTGTAACATCAGTTGGCTTTAGGATTGTATTTCTTCTGCAAAGGTGCCTGGTACATGCAAAGGTGTCCAAATCCACCAGTTAAATATTCTAGTGAGACATCACCAAACTCCAGCTTAGCTTCTAAGCCTATCTCCTATGCTCTGGCAGGGCTTGGGGAGAAGAGGAATGTGGTGGCAACGCTGCCAAGCGCAACAAGACTCTGTGAGGTGTGGCACCTGCCCCACGAGCAGGCTGTCCTCCTGGGATGGCGACCCAGTTGCATGGCCTCCAGCATGGCACTGGGGGAAGGAGGGAAGGCAGTCTTTTTCTGACTTCATTCAGTCCCTAGCTCCGGCAGCTATACGCCTTGTAGGGGAAATGCTACCTGCGACAGCCCATAGAAACTACGCTTACACTGCTGAGCTGGCAGGGACCGGGATCCAGCAGCGGTGGGTGACTGACCGTGCCATTGGCTTTTCATCCCATTCCCAGTACCAGTCAGTACCCTGCAGGCGATGCCTCTGGAACCCCAGTTTGTAGGAAAGACGCCTGTTTTGAAGCAGGGAGGGCAAGAAAGCTTGGCTGCAGGAGGGCATGAGGCACACCATGCTTTCCAGGACCAGTTTGTGGTTCTCTATTTACCTGGGTGGGTGTCACCAGGAGGCTGTCATCACCCTCCCCTGTGGGTGCACAGAGTTTACCTACATGACACACAGTGTGGATTTCTGTAGTAAGGTCTGTGCTGCCTCACCTACACTGGTACCAATGTCACTATTTAAAGACATAGCGTGCCTCAGACTCGAGGCAACACGTTCAATTCTGTCATTGAATGTATATCCTCAAGGAAATTCTCGGCACAACTATTGGCCTTAGCTACTGCTTGGGAAGAGTCAGGGCCTGGGCTTCTGTTAAAGCAGACGTGATTTTCAGAATATTCTCCTGTCCTAGCTGTGTTTCCTCACCCCCGTAGACCTGTGACTTCTGGGAATTTGTTCAGTGCCCATCAGAATAGTTCTGCCAGGTGTGGAAGTGGGTACATGACTGTTGCAGCAAAATGCAAATACTTTCCAGTAGTCTTTGTTCAAGAACAGAGCCTCGAGCAGACACTAACAATTGAATCACTCTGCTGAACAAATTGTAAGCACCTGAGTCATGCATCATTTTAATGCTCTTAAGAAAGAATTAGCTTAATGAAAACTGATATGGATTATTGAGTCAAAATAATTTTCCAGCAATACAATCTAGGTTAAATATACCCTTCCCAAAATGCCTGCTGGGAGGAATTATAATATATTGACACATTCTACTTAATTCCACAACTGGAGTATGGCAGCAATATTCACAGAATCATAGAACAGTTTGGATTGGAAGGGATTTTAAAGACCATCTAGTTCCAACTCCCCTGCCATGGGCAGGGACACCTCCCACTAGACCAGGTTGCTCACAGCCCCATCCAGCCTGGCCTTGAGCACTGCCAGGGATGGGGCAGCCACAGCTTCTCCGGCAATCTGTTCCTGTGTTTCACCACCTTTACAGTAAAGAATTTCTTCCTAATATCTCATCTAAATCTAACCTCTTTTAGTTTAAACCTATTACACTTGTTCTGTCACTACAGGCCCTACTAAAAGGTCTGTCCCCGTCTGTTTTATAATCCCCCTTTAGGCACTGGCAGGCTGCTGTAAGGTCTCCCTGCAGCCTTCTCTTCTCCAGGCTGAACTACCCCAACTCTCTCAGCCTGGCTTCATAGGAGAGGGAGATTTTTTCCTAGAAATCTCCTGTTGCACTTTTTGCATAATTCTTTGTTTAACAGCAAATATGAGGGTTTTGCCTTTTCATTATCCTTCTTGTACCAATAACAAATACTGTTATCTTTAATTGACCAGATCAAGTCTCCTATAAGTTGCTTGTGAGCAGAACAGATTCTTGTCCACGTTTGCCGTTCTCTGTGCTAACGGTTCAGTAGTTAACGTGACAGCCAGATGGTTTTGGTGCTATCTTTTTTACTAAAAGGAAAATTACAGAATTATTTATACAGCTGTACCAAAATGTGGGATGTCTTTTGTGGAAGGATTTATCTCACTGTTGTTATAAAAGCCTCTTTATGGTCAATGGACAAACAGAGGAAACTCTTTTAAGAGCTTGTTCAGCCCATCCTAAAGGAATTATTTCAGGAAGTTTGAGTGAATTATGTTCCCCAGATGCCTCTTACACAATCTTGAGAGTAATGAGAACTACATTAATAACAAACTACATCCCTGACTTTACACAAAAAGAACTAGTTGAAGTGAACTCTACCCTTAATATGCTGGAGGCTTAGTACTAATGAAGGGCATGGCTGCAATCATTTTTTCATTTTTTCCCGTCCTCTAAAGCAGTTTGTCAGTGTGTACCAAGACATCTCTTCACATCCTTCCTCTTTCAGGCTCTGCTACTGCAGTGGAGGAATGTGCTGCCTCTGATCCCTTTAACTATAAATCAACTTCTCTCCAAGGTCAACTGTGCATCCAGCAATGTTATTAATATTTTTAAAGAAAGGTTTAGGGAAAATGGAGCAAGCCAAGGTATATAACCAGCTACTGTAGTTGTCCACTTCTCCTTGCTCTCTGTGTGCCTTTGGGCATACAGATTGTGTTTAAGTTTTCCTCATTAGCTGTGACAGATGAAATGACAAGTACTGCTTTGAACATTGGTGCCTCCCTGCTCTGATGGATGCGGTTATTTCATCTTGGAAGTTACAAGGTAATTTTTATCAAAAATGGCTGCTTTCATTTTCTTTTAGTTAAAAACATGTTTCAGACTTTTTGTGTGTGTGATCATTCATCGGCGTTATGATCCTTTGATAGGAAGGTGATGTACTAATAAGGGAACGTACCATAATTCTCCAGAAACATTCTCTAAGTGTGAAGTTCAAACAAATAGTCCAAAGGAAAATGTATCTAACGTCCTTACAAAACAGAGTTCTGGAGATAAGAAAAGTCATGTGAAAGGGCAAGAACTTCAAGAGTTAATGAATAAAGAGGAAGCAATGAAGCTTCTTGCTAAGAAAATAAAAGGTGCCACACTTAATGAGAGGGAGACCTATGTCTCCTCATGTTCCATCTCCAGACTGTGTCCTGTAGACTCTTGTGGAAAATAGTACAAAACCAGGGTACGTGAAATGTGCATCTTCTGTGACTGTCCTCTCCCACCATCTCACAGACTCTGATTAAATGCACAATCACAGAATAGTTTGAGTTGGAAGGGACTTTTAAAGGTCATGTAGTCCAACCCCCTTGCAATGATTAGGGATATCTTCAACTAGACCAGGTGTTCCATCCCCCTGATCATTTTCTTGGCCTCTGGACCCGCTCCAACAGGTCCAGGTCTTTCCTGTGCTGAGGACCCCAGAGCTGGATGCAGTACTCCAGTGGGGTCTCACCAGAGCATAGTAGAGGGGCAGAATCAACCCCCTCAGCCTGCTGGCCATGCTTCTTTTGGTGCAGCCCAGGACATAGTTGGCTTTCTGGGCTCTGAGCACAGATTGTTGGCTCATGTCCAATTTCTCGTCCACCAAGTACCCCAAGGCCTTTTTTGCAGGGCTTTCTCAATCCCTTCGTTCCCCAGCCTGTATTGATGCCAGAGGTTGCCCTGACCCAGGTGCAGGCAGGACAGCCTGTGAGAGAGAAGCACCTGAGCTTGGCATTTTATTCTTTCATCATAATTACCCATCTATGTGCCTGTGTTTACATTCACTGCATTGCTCTGTATATGAGGAAGGTTCATAGGTAAACAGCACGGATGGATGCATGTACCATCTGGGCACCACTGGAAGTTTTACGGCTAGGTGTCTCCATTTCCATGTACTTAGCTGGACATTAGGTACTCTTTTATACGTTTTAAGAAAAAATAAATTAATTTTTTCTGTTAAATGCAGAATGTATTTTACAAGCAATATATACCTGATAGGATTACATGCCTTAATTCTAATGGTGTTAAAGAAAAAAAAAAAAAGTGTAGAACTAGAAATCAAAACTTGCCAAGTTCAGGAGAAAAACTAAGCTTAAATGTTTCCAGTGCTCTTGGCACTCAGCACCCTCTGATGCAAATAAGATCTTTTCCTTTATTTGTCAGCTTTGGGCAAGAAACTTTTTTAAATATATGAAGTAATAGGTGGTGTAGAATTTTGGAAGATATAAAAGATAATCTGGGAAAATTTGGGTGTATTTGACTAGTTTATTTTCTAAAGGAAAGAGAAACTTTCTTGGTGGTGGAAAGAAAAACTAGGAGTTGCTAAGCATATTATGGTTGAGAAATAATGACAAATTCTCTATTGACAGTTTAACAGACTTGTATGATTACTTTTAACACATATTCAGTGACTAATTCACATTACGTGGCATTTCTCAAGTGTATAGCAATTTATTATATTATCGGCCCAACTATGATTTATATTAAAATTGAATCATGTTTGCGCCATTATTGCAATAACAAAACTTATGGGAATTTTTTGATTCTTCCACCTGTGAAATTCCTATTAACACCAAAGGGAATTCAGACCAGATTCTCACTCTACATAAAATGATCAGTCTTTTATGTCAATTAAACTTCTCTTAATTTTACCGCACAGTAACATGTGAATATGTTCTCAAATATTCATCAAAGGAGAAAAGAAGTCCTTTCTTTGCAAGATGCAGGAACAAACAATACACAATACCTGTTCTCAGAAGAAATAAATCAGGAAAATATTTACCGGATGTTTCATTAGAAGTTGGTTTCAGATGCATTAAGATGAGCTGTTCTTTGAACAAATTGGTTTTTTTCCTCACCTGTATTATTTCCAGACTATAAAGGAAGACACACCTGTTCCTTGCAGGATTTTGGCATGTCAAAAGAATAAGGTCTTTCAGATGAAAAATAGAAAGAAATCAAGTTTTTAAGTAATCCTGCTCTCCTTTCACTGCATGTCTGCAAATAACAATAATGCCTGAACAACAAAGAAAATACTCACTTTATTCTTCTTCCATATGGCGTGAATAGAAGAACACCTCTCTCTATGCTGTTGCATTTTTAATTGCTTCACAAATATTACTTGTGTTCTCAGGTAGAATGAGGAGACAATATATGGCACAGATCTTAGAGGAATGAACTAATGACCTGTTTTACACAGCATCCAGGCTCTAACAGAACAAAATTCGGATACTGCAAAGACAAATTCTCAACAGTGAGCTCCTTCGAGAATACCAGTGTCTGAAAGGATGTGCCTGTGTCACCTGAGGCAATTCTAACCCTGTATTTTGCAGTGTATATGCATTGCATTTGCTAAATAGCAGAGATAAAAGAAGCTCTGTTATTAGATAAATGTTCACACTAACAAAATTTCTTTGGGTGCAAAAGAGGAGCAGATGGTTTCAGAATCAAATACTGTGTGAGATTACTGACTGAGAGTTTAATTACAAGTGTATCAAGTAATCATCTCTATAGGAAAAGACAGTTGGCATATGTGGGGCTGAGAAGCTATTACTGACAGACAGGTAAAGCTAACCAAAATTTCCCTGAGGAAATAAAAACTTCTCTAGTTATCTCCTAAAGAAAAAGAAAGACAAATTTTGACCTGTAAACAATAGGGAGATTAGTGACTGAGACGGATGTCATGGTGTGCCCTAACTGTGTGTGTTGGTGCTGGTTTTGGTACTCAGCATAGCCATGTGATTTAGTTTCCAGCTCATCTTTGGAAGGCATTGTCCAAGTCTCCCTTAGTTTATCCTACACAGCTAGCAAGACAGTATATGGTGCACTGGGTAAAGTGTCTTCCACTGCAAATTCATGAATGTTCTGGAGATCATAATGGTTTTATGATGAGGTGTTTACAGTAAGGACAGAGGAGATGGTTTGACAAGCTTTATGTGTCTTGTAAATGCATGATCTAGTGAAAAATCTGTCATGAATTACACAGCTGCCTATTATTTCATTCCTCAAGCTCCCTGACAACCTGCAGCACTTCCTTCTGTTCGTATTCACCTGAACTACTTCCCATAGCGCTGGGAACAGTTTACTGGGTCTTTAGCATGTGAAGCATTATGCTAAGGGAATTTGGAGATAAAAGGCTGTGATCAACTCTTACACAACTATAGTGAAGCAACATCCTGATGAGCCTGCCTTGTGCTTTTTGAATTAGCTGGAGGCCACTAGATAATAATTTCCAGCCAAGTCACGTGAATCCAATTCCTTGAGAACATTGTGATCATGAAAAAATAATTTAAATTAACATCTGAAACCTAATCCCTGTCCTTGCTCGTGACTGTGCATACAAGCTTGGCTCACGTGCCATCCTCAGCAGTGCCAGCTGGAGAAGCTGCTGTTCACCACTCCCTCTCCCTGCTCTAGAGCAGAGCTGACATCTCCCTGTCATCCTTCACTCACAACACTTGAATTTGATTAAAAAATCAAAGATACAAAAGTTTAATAGTCCAATCTGTTTCAGGTGAGGTAACGTGAATTCATTTGAGTATCTCAGTCAGATGTTCTGAGGACAGTAACCTCTGTGTGGGCAGGTAGTGATGAGCTGGAGGAAGCCACTGCTGGGAAGTGGTGCATTAATAAGGTCTTGTCATCATTTTGCTTTGACTTGACTCTGCGCTCTTGAGATCACAGGTGGTTCTCTGTTAACTACAAGAATTATACGCTCAAAGCAATTTTCATATAAATGAAATAGATGATGACTTTAATATTTTCAGTATTTATTAAAAACCATGCTTTTGTTATAGTCAAGAAACATTCTTGGAATTGTGTTCCAAGGCAGTTTAATGTGTCCACTGTGGTGTTTCATTATTTGAACTGCTATTCAAAATAAGCATTTTCTTTGGTATTCAGGTTTAAGAGAGATGTGAAAAGCTGATTGTTTCCTTTTAGCTTAGCATTGCCACAGATGCACAATGACAGCACCTTCATGTAGTGAGCATCTTTAAAGAAGTGGTTTGAAAAACTGACCAGCTTTTTTTTTAACAAGAGTTTAAACTAAACAAATATTTTCCTTCTTTTAGATGTACAGTAAATATTCAATTGTTTTGGCTACTCTGCTTATGTCTGGCAATTTTCCTGTGGCCTGTGGCTTCGTGTCTAAGAAGTACATTTCTAAAACCTTTAATTGCCAATAGTATTACAAAGCTGATAAATTTTACCCTTGACAGCCTGTGGTAACATCTAAAGATTTCCCTCTTCAACACTTTGTTCAAAGACATTCTTCTGCCAAGTGAAACGTTTGCGGATGCAGGGCTGCTTGGAGAAGACAGGGGTTTAAGATGGCTATTGGCACTTCTGAGCAGGTGAGCAGCTCCACAGGAGCTACTACCTCTTTGTGACTTTTGTACCATCTGAAAGAAAAGAAGCCATTTGATTTAGAAGTATGGGCCATTTGAAAAATATCTGGTTTTGTCAGTGGTGGGAGCACCAGAAATTTTGAACCAAATCTTGGTGTCTTTTATTATCTTATGTATTTCCCTGCCACCTCCAGCTCTCTTTGGTAAAGGCCCAAATGCATGAAGTCAGGGTCAGTGCGTGAGGCATGTACAGAGGCGACAAGATGAAGAACTGAGTGGCTGTTACATGCATACCAGTACCTCCTAAATATCTGCAATGTATCTCTTCCACACATAGACGTTTTTACAGGAGGAGCGTTAGAATACTATACACTCTAACAGAAATTCTTCAAAGTAAAGACATGATTGATTACACAAATGATGTTAATCTCCAGCTAAAGATGATAAGTAATGAAGGTAAAATTCGCGTTTGGTACTCATGGTCTACTGGCAGGTATTTAAGGATTATTGTAGACCACTGTACAAAGCGGTGATCATATCCAGATCAGAAAAACATCAAGGAAATATGAAGATGTTAAAGAATTCCAACTATAAACAAGTCTCCTTCAGAAAATGGACCCCTGCCCCACAGAGCTTAAGACTACACCAATCAGTGGTCAAGTTCATTATCCAATATTTAAAACCATTGTTCTAATCTCTGCACCTCAATAAATAAATCTGTTGCATCTATCACACATCATCTGTATCCAGAAGACTTTCTTCTTAAGAACCACACATGAAAGATAGCAGATATTGTATGAGATTCCAATATTAAAATACACAACATGAAGACCAAGATTTCCAGTAGCTGATTGTCTAAATTTTCAAATTATAACCATTATATATAACAGCAGGATGACAAATACTTCCCTAGAGAGCTTCCCTGCTCTCCCTACTCATGTCTGAAGGAAGCAGAGAACTCAGGCTTCTTAAGGAGGCATCCTGAGTGTCACGTTTCTTATAGCATCTTGGATGAATACCTTAGTCAGGGCTTCCATGTCAAATCATCAAAGCTGTAAGCTTTTCCCAGTCCACATCAAAAGTAATTCCAGAAAAGTCTGGAGACGCTTTGAATGGCAAAGCTTCCTGTATCTTCCCAATACTCAGTCCAAAGCATTGCAATCAAGATCATATAACATTACATATAACATATTAACAATATGGCTTATGGAACTAGGTCAATTGTTTAAGCACTTGTTAAGAGATGGAATGACCAACTGCACATAGGAGAGCATTTTCTGTGGACTTTTTTTCTGCCCTACCAAGAAACCACATCAAATCTTCTTGAGGCTAAATGACCATCACCTTAACTACCAACCCAGAGATCTGGAAGCTTATTGATACCCTTTATAATGGAATAAAAATCTTACAGGTTTAAGTCATTGACCATTAAAGTCTGTGCCTGGCAGAAGAGGGGAGGGCAATGTTTTACTGATTATTCCCCTTCAGAAGGAAAGGTGGGATCTTGCCCACATTTCAGTTTCTTCAGTGATTTGGGATTTTGAGACAGTGACATAGTCTGAATCTAGAAGGGGCATAGATGGCAAAGAGGGAACAGTGAATTAAGTGTGTCTCACAAGCACAGTGCTTCCCTCCTCATCTATGTATTCCTCAGGGTCATGTCTAAACCCAGAGTATGGCCCCCATATATTGCCACTTATGAAATAAGGGGTCATAAGTAGGGTGCCAAAATGTCACAATTTTGTATTCCAGTTTAATTCCTGTTAACCTCAAAATTCTTGGGCATTGGATTCTGACCTACGTCTTGTTCATTGATGGATGATATAACACCAATGGACTGCAAACACTTTCTGACCACGTGTTCTTAAGCTACTAAGCCAGACGTTGCTGAGAGGAAATGACATGCAACTTATGAAACTTGTTTATACACTAAATAGAAGTGTGGAAGTGATTTCAGCTTTATTGCTGTTGATAATACTCAAGAAAAGGATACAGACATCAAAAAAATATCCAAATTCCTGTTTAATTAAGATCAGCCAATGAGAATATCTCTACATGCCATCTCTCAGTTTGCAATGGAACCTGGACAAAATGCTCAGTTGAAGTAGAAATGACTAACATAATTATCACCAGCAGCTCTGTATTATAAAACTAGGATGAAGAGATCCCACTGGTGAATGGAAGTATATAGATATACAGGCAAAATTGTGGAATTCAAGTTAAAACCTATTTCAGGCTCAGTTTCAATACTTTCAAAATACTGTCTTGCAGAGATAGATTTAAAGTGTTTCATTTTCAGTAAATATTTTCTGGTTTCCCTAAGTCTTTAAGTAACAGACCTACTTTTTTTTGCATGTGGCAATTTTTTTTGCTTGCCTGCCTCCCCCAACTACTTCTTTGCTATTATCCAGCTGTTATCTGGCAAAGACTGCTCCATATAATGATGTAAAGGGCTTGTGTCTTTTTCTGTTCAGTTATTGTTTCTCAAATCCCAGAACCTGCTTGTATGGATTTATTTCCCAATACCCCTCAAGTGGAAAAAAACCAGCAGCTTCTTCCATGTCTGGGTATGTCCAAGACCTTCATACCCCATTGTGCTGCTTTGGCACAGGCAGGTCAAGGAGGGAGAGTTTAAAAACAATATGACCAAAAAAGGAGATGGGAAAGAAGACATCTACAGATGCTTCTATAAATTTAGGAAGTAAAACCATAGTGTATATATATTTAGTTAAACTTCCTTTGACCTAATTTGCAGTTGTTTATACAGTTAATGACTATTTGTATGACTATATTAAGTATCCTTCTGCTTCTTTCTGTAAGTCAAAACTGCCAAACAGAACTGGCATGACATTTCTGGATGGAATTTCAACCATATAAAAATAAAAAATGGCAAAATTCCTAAAATTTTGACAAATGTGCTAAAAAGCCTAGTACTTGGGCTAGACCCCACAGGATAATATGAATTACGCTGTCAGAGGACAAACAGTTCTGTGGTGGAGGAGTATTAGCCTGGATGTTGGCAGGCATTCAATGAAATGCTGTTCTACTGCAGGGGTCTTCCTGGGAAAGCACCCACTCTTGTCCCTGCGTGCAGTGATTAAGTGCACTCACCAGTGATACGGGATGTATGAGTCTGAGTGCTGATGAGCTGAGGGAAGAAATGAGCAGTATTCCTGAATCCATCCTGGCTGCTTTACTGCTGTACAAACTGGCAAAAGTCACAACTGCAGTTTGTGTGGTCTCCCACCCAGCCCAGCTGGAGGGCAACAGGACTTCAGGGCACAGAGGGGAGCAGCCTCCCAGGGCAGGTGGGAAGATCAGCATAGCATGGGGGCCAAGGCATGAAGCAGGCACCCGACCTACTCAGCCTTGTCAAGAACTATGTGTTTCTGGGCACCCCTGAAGCAGAACTCATGAACCAGTAGACCTATAGATAAGGCAAAAGTGCCATGTGAGGCCACCTTTTCAGTTCAGCTGCCCCCATTTAAAGCAGAGCTGTGTCTTTGCCAATAAATCTTCACCGCGTCCACTGACAATGTAATTTTCAAGCACTTTAAACCTCTGATTAAAGCCACAACACAGTTCCTGGTTGGATCCTGTAATGTGTAAACCCAGGACTGAGTACCCGTATAAGTTTAAACCCTAAAAACTGCTGCTGTCTTTGGGGTCAGCACAAGAAGGCAAGTCCTCTCACGGATCCACATGCAAGGAAAAAGCACACTCATTCACAGCTCTTGGAGATGTGCAGGCTGCCTCAGCTGTGAATTTCCCCCACTCGTCCTGCCAAACATATTCCAAACGCAAGACCCAGCACTCACCAGCCACTCTGTAAATGTCAGCTCCAGCACGCAGGCAGAAGACCCTGGAAGGGGAAGCCAACAGCTATGAAGGAGCTCTAACATGCCTTTCGGCAGCCTTGCAAAAGTCAGTGAGAAATGATAGCTTGCTGAAATGTTCGCCAGCTGGTTGTGCTGCCTCTTGCTGCTCTGACTGCTTTGCCCAGATCCCCTGGACACAGCAAGCAGGGTGTTTACAAAACATTTAGCTGAAAGCAGGGGATAAGTGCCACATGCTAACTGTTGCTGCTAGATGCAGAGATACAAACACAGTGTTTAAAATGGCCCTGCTTTTTCTCTGAATTTCTTTGCGGAAATGCAGGCACCACCATACAAAAATGCAGACACCATACCATACAAATGAAGTCAGGGGTGCTGTTCCATGACCAGCAGAGATAATCTTTTATGTTGCTGCTGCCAAAAGGAGAGGTCCTAGCATCCCAGCCTCATGTCTGGCTGCATCCCTGCATCCCCGTGGTATCACACCCCTCCTTGATGCTGGCTCTGGTACTCTTCTCACGCCTTAGGGAGCCGGCGTAGCTGTTAACCTGAGCAGAAAACTACTGCTGGTGGGGCTAGGGTTGTTTTTCTGGGCTGCTTTCCCATACTTCAGCCCTCTGAGTCAGTTCACTGAGGGCACACTCAATATCAGAAGGGCACACAGAAACAGCAGGAGTGCTGGCCAGGATGGGAGGAGCAGAAGCACCCCACTACAGCATCAATGAGGTATTGGCAAAGCCACCCTCATCTCACTGCAGCCTTAGACATAAATATCTGTGCCACTTAACTCAGCAGTTCAAGGACCTGGGCTCTGACCTGGGTCATGCATGCAGTGTGACCCTTCTCCAGTCGGGCGGTTCAGCCCCAGTTTTCTTTGGAAGTAGGCCATGCCCTTTCCCCAGGCCACCTCACAGACTGCAGAGCTCAGCTGCTGTGGTGCTAGGGTTGGTTTTTTTGAAGTTTCTAATGTTTGCGTTCACTAGAAAAGTGGTTTCTTCTTTTTTCTCACGTTCAAAAAGAAGATTATTTTTAGCTCACATTTTCCCCTTTGAACTTGCATTTGGGCACTAAGTCAACACAGGAGAATTCTGGTTCAGAAGACGGATGTCTCAGAAATGACATGCAAGAAAGAGGGAAGCGAGTAACAGTGGTTCTGCAACTTCTGAATAAAGTGCAGTACACCACGTTCAGAAAAGGACACTAGGAACCAAAAGCAGGACTCCTGACACACGGGGGAACTTGGAACGTACAACTCAAATCCTCGTCATCTTTCATCTGATTTGGGAGACATGTAGGAAAAGGTTCTCTGAAGACCCCCACACCCACAAGTTTCCTGTATTTCTCTAGGGCAATTTCTGCCATTTCTTCTTCAGTTGTGAGAATGCCCTTGGCCGATAGAATGCCCGTGGCCGATAGACTATGCAGACCGGGATATGTGACCTGGGGTGCTCTCCTGAGACCTTTACATTGTGGTGTGGGAGTTGCCTGGGGCAAGTACGGGAGAACAAGGGCATGCAGCCATAAATCTGTGATTACACAGGCCAGGTAGCAGCACAGGTGATGGTCCTGTAACTGTTCTGGGATGTCAGGTTCAAGAGAAGAGACGAATGAGTCATTTGTATAATCAGCTATGTCACTAAAATTGTCAGGGACAAGATGGGCTAAAGGAAGGGGTTCATGCCTGGTGTGCTGAGGTCCTACACGAGTGCCACACTGAGAAAACTGAGGGGCAGTTTCTGGAGGTCTTTTATCATGTGCTACAAAATGTTACAGACTGTTGTCCCTCACAAAAGGTGAGGTCTTTTCAGCACCTTGGAGAAATGAGGTGATTTTTACCCAGGTGACCGATTATACATTTAGATACTTGTAAGTTTAAAATACTGGTCCAATTTAGGAATGAAGAAAAAAAAATAAAATACGGTCCAATAATATGATTGCGAAATCAGGGGGTTTCAGGCAAGGTGAACTGTCATGTGTTAGCTTGCTTCTAAGAACAAATTTGTTTTCTGTGGGAAATCAGAGGATGTTATAAACTGAGTCATGCAGTTATTGACTTTAACAAGCTCACAACTGGTATAAATAGAGAAACAGGAGTGAGCCTGGGACAGAAGAAGAGATTGAAAGGTCTTCTAGCAAGGGCTGATAAGACAGGGAGGCAAAGATGGAGACAAAAATCCTTTCTTTTCTTGGGTTACTATACGTTGCATGTTCTTGTGCTTTCCCAGTGGTTCCAGAAAAGGAAAAAGAAGATATGCAATTTGCTAAGGTAAGGACTACAGACAGAACCTAAGAAATCATTTACTGAGAAAATTAACATAGTGATAGTGATGTAGAATATTTTATTAACAACTCTCTGTCTTTGAAAATAAACTTCTATGTTCTAAACTGTTGCTTTTTCTTCCCCATCAGAAATATCTGGAAAATTTTTATGATTTTCAAGACGAGAAACGTTCTCTTTTTAAAGCAGAGAACCTCGATCGCATGACTGACAAAATCCGAGAAATGCAGTCATTCTTTGGGCTAGAGGTGACTGGGGAGCTCAATCGTAAGACACTGGACATGATGAAGCAGCCTAGATGTGGAATACCAGACGTCCGTTCATACAGCACCTTCCCACAGAGCCCTAGGTGGAAGAAAGAAGATGTGACATATCGGTAACATACCTTAAACCATGTGTCTCTGTACACCACTGGGAATCTTTGTGAATGCTGGGCAGAAGTAATGCCAACAGGTTCCTTACTATTTATTCCTGTATTTCTCTATATAAAAGCTTCATTGAGGATAAAAGGGACATGAATGTGGGGTCTATTCATATCCTTTACTTTAGGCTTCCAAACAGCGATAAAAATACCAAAACAGGAGTTTACATTACTCAGTAAAGCAGCCTACTAAATAATATACTCAGTGGATAGAAGGTATACAACTGAGAATATATATGTTAGGGTTTCTGAAAGGCTTGAAAGAAAACTGTGAGTACTTCTTCTGTAATTTAAGCAAATAATTTGAAAATAAACAGCTTGAGACACATTAATAAGAACAACCACTGATTAAAATATTTGACCTTGATACTATGTGCCCCAGCCACATGTGGTCTGGTTGCTTTTAATTCCCTTCTCCTTATTTCACAGGATTTTGAACTATACTCCAGATATGCTAGAAGATGATGTAGACGAAGCAATTACAAAAGCCTTCCAGCTGTGGAGCAGTGTCACCCCTTTGAGATTCACCAGGCTCTACAGTGGTGAAGCAGATATAATGATCTCCTTTGCAGCTGGATGTAAGAGGACTTCCTTGCCCAGGAATGATAAGCATTTATCACTTTCTTACAGATATGATGAAAAGCATAACTTTCCCACCCCACCCCTTTTTTTTTTAGTTCATGGTGACTTCTATTCCTTTGATGGTCCAGGAGGAACTCTGGCTCATGCCTATCCTCCCAGCCGTGGGATAGGAGGGGATGCCCACTTTGATGAAGATGAAAACTGGACTAAATTTACTACCAATAACGGTAGGTAACCTCAAATATTGCATTGTCTGTTTTTTATTAGACATTGTTTTCTTGAAGACACTGTAAAGTCACAGATTCCATGGCAGTAGTTCCAGTATTTACTGAGATTTAAAATGTCAGTGTAATTTAGTAAAATGATTCTGCACATATTGACCTGAGCTGCAGTCATGGCAGAACCCCTGAAGTTAATGCACAGACTACAGTTACAGCTCCAGTGAAGGAAATGAGATTAGCATGAAACAGCAATATTGGGTAATAGTGACATTGTAAGGCAGGGAATTTTCACCCTCAGGTAATGATCTCAAAAGTTGTAATACTGTAATATTGTAACCATAATATTATTTTTTATTTAAAGTGATACAAATCTTTAACCTCTACAAAGGAAAAAGAAATCTTGAATTTGTTGGTAAAAATAATTAAATATAACAGTGAAGTGTTCTGGTTTCCAGCAATGTCCAGGAACATTCTTACATGTTACTGATCTCTGTGACGTAGTCACCAGATGAATTCCATGCCATTTATCATTCCCTAAATCTGGCCAGATGACTAAAATGTTCTCACCCAGTTTTCAGTTGCTATTAACATTAAAGAAACTGATTCTTTGTTGGCAGGAAAATTTCTGCAACATGAGCAAAAAGTGTCCTCAGATTGGTTTCCCTGAGAGAAATAAATGTTTATAATTCAAAACTCATTTCTCCTCCAGGATGTCAGAGAGCCTTTTACTTAAGACATAGTTAGATTTTGCTGGTTTATTAAGACCATAAACGATATATCATGCATGAAAGGATGACACCTGTATGCCACTGTTACACAAGAAAATTTATTTAGTGATTGTTCTTTGTGCTGGATATTTTTTTAGGATACAACTTATTTCTTGTTGCTGCTCATGAGTTGGGCCACTCACTAGGTCTTGGTCATTCCAACGTCTTCGGTGCTTTGATGTATCCTATATATATGGCCGTGGATACAAGGAACTACAGACTTCCTCAGGATGATATTGATGGAATTCAGGCCCTCTATGGTAAGCAGGAAGCATAATTTTTTTGGTGGATGACGGATAAGTATTTATAATGAATTTTACCAAACAGCTAAAATGGACTGAACTTTCTACTGCAAGAAGGATACTGAGGTTTAATTTTCTAATATTATTCTTGGGCAATTCTCTTGGTTTCTTTGTGGCTAAGAGCCTACATCTGCAAAATGGAATCTGTGGGCTGTATCCATGCCAGTTACTCAAAAGGACCAGGAGCTTTATTACCAGGGGAGCAGCCCATGTCTGTGGTATTAAACTCTCTTATCTTCCACAAAAGGTAGTCACATGCACAACTGCCTTTTGGAAATAGTGTTTGCCCTGCATTCACTCTTGAGCACATACAGTTTGACACACCAACAGCTTGTCAAGGCAAAACAATGCCAGAGACCATTTTAATAGCCACCAGCCCAGACAGCCAAGTCAAATTGCCCAGGGACTTTTCCTGGCATTAATTTACTAGTTGAGTTTTAACCTTAAGAAACTTATGCATTTGGCTCCATATGGTACATCCTGAAGCTCCGCAACATGAAACGCTCTAATTCAACTTCCAATTCTACACTTATCTGTTTCCCAAAGGACCCCCCAGGGAATCTCCCGTACTTCCAACAAAAGCTTTTCCCCCACAAGAACCAACTGAAACGACACCTGCAGAAGCACCAACTGAACTGTTACCCAGGGAAGAACCAACAGAAATGACACCCATGAGACCAGAGGACTGTGACCCTCATTTGACTTTTGATGCTGTCACCACTCTCCGGGGAGAAATACTGTTCTTCAAAGGCAGGTAAGTGCTTTCATTTCTAGCAACAGCTTTTTGTGAGACTCACAAAGGCAAAGCATAAAGTTCAGTTCAAGGAATTTATCTTCCCTCGGTTACAAAGGTAGGTATTTCTTTCTGAAAGTATTCAGGCAACTTTGCAAAATTTTACCAGCCCAGCTGGGCTGGATGAGTAACAAGGTTTACTGACAGGTGAGTAAAATGTTTTAAGCCATCACATATCATCACCCATATCTGTTAAAACTGTGCAAGGCTGAATAATCCCAGTGCCACTGCTCAGCCTGCAGCTGCCTTGCATGCAGGACAGTCCTTGTCACACCAGCCTATGTGGGGGTCAGGGAGCTGTAGAAAACATCCCGGGTGACTTTTGGTGACACAATGACCTAGGGGTCTGCACTGGACCACTGCCCAGTACTGTCTGTAGGGAGCCACTGCTGTTACAGGTGTCTGCTTTTGGGGCATGCTCTGGCACTGGGCACTGTAGTGCGTTGGTGTATGGGCACATCCACCCTGGTGAGGGAGAACAGCATGTTCAGCCCATGTTTTCACCCACTTCTTGGGCTGGTAATTGTGTTTTGGTTGAACAGCTTCCTTCGGTGATGTGGGTCTGATTTCTCTTCTGAAACACAGGATGAAGAATTGTAGCTTAAAAACAATAATTTTCAGGGAAGAGGAGGAAGGAGCAGTTTCTCCTTAAATTGGATTTTAACATGCTTCTTAAGATGTTTAATGAGCATTTGTAACCAAACTGAAATTCAGAACACAGCTGTGTCTACCTGCATGGCACATGGTGAAGAGAAAAGTTCAGTTGTCAGCACTACCACAGATATCACATGTTGTCTTGGGTAAACTATCCGTCTAAAGGTCTAAAGGGCCACCAGCTCTAGGTGCCACTGCTTGAATGAAGGTTTGGTCAAGATGACCTTCAGAGGTCCCTTCCAGCCTCAACTGTTCTGTGACCTTAGAGCACCCCATAGTAAAGGGCGAATATCTGTGAGAGAGCAGGGCAAAATGAAGGACTGCATCCCAAGAGGGGTGATATCCCTGCCTCATAGGGAGGACTGGCTCCAGCACCCCAACAGTAGGATTTAAAGTACATTTCTATGCTACTAATCTCCTAGTGAAACACAGACAATGAAACAGTGCTGTTTTCCTTCCTATCAGCTATGTCTGGCGCAAAAGTCCATTTTTCTCAGTCATTGAGCACGACACCATCTCCTCGTTCTGGCCATCACTGGCAGCTGGTTTTGATGCTGCTTATGAGGTTGACAAGAAGGATCGAGTTCTATTTTTTAAAGGTATTCCTCTTATATTTACATCAGTCCTTTTTATGAATGAATAAAGTTAAAATACTCCTGCTAATGTTATGTAATAAAAATGGACATAATATTATACTAATACTAAAAGAAGATATTCTTAATATTTAAATCCATTTTAATTTTGAAAATGCTGTTACTGTCATTAACTAATGCTGCTTCACAACAGCCCTCTACAATATGATACTACTACTCTTTTTTCAGTGAGAGAAAGATCATAGCTGAGACAAAATTGATTGCCTATATTAAGTTATTTAAATACATTTTTTAAAGTGATGGCCACATTTGGAAAACATGTTGAGTTTTAACTATTGAGTATATAATACTCTTAATGACTATAAAAAGTGGAAAATCTAACAGCTCTGAAATATTCACACTTATGTGTGCCCTAGATGGTCATGATCTCAGCTGGACAGCTGTGCTGTTGGTGGCATTTACTACACAGAAAGCTCTGGGGCTTTGAGGAAAAGGAGCTCAGCCTCCTCCAGAATCCCTACTAACTTCTGGTTTTCCTGCAGACGACCAGTACTGGGCTGTCAGTGGCTACAGTATAGATTCAGGCTTCCCCAAGCCTATTCAGAACCTGGGCTTCCCAACCAGCGTCAGGAAAATCGATGCAGCTGTTTATGATCAAAATACCAAGAAAACCTATTTCTTTGTAGGCAGCAAGTACTGGAGGTAAGGCTCATTGCTCTTTTGTACAGCAGAAATTCAAATTAGCTTTTAAAATGTCAAGTTATATTAGTATTTGTACAGTAAGTTCCATGGCCTCTTGTTATCAGCCTTCTCAGCCAGTATAAAGCTGAAAGTCAGAGGCAATTACTCATGTCTTTTCATAAAGCAAAGTCTGTAACACCTGAGATGGAGACAACATCCATTTACCCTTACCAGTCTGCAATTAACAGGAAAATGAGCTTTGTTTATTCATTAAGAAGCAGTAGTGAACTAAGTGAACTTAGTATAAAAGGATAACATGAGTAGACCTTGTCATCATGTCATGTATTCATTCAGTAGCTATTAAGGGACAGAAGTGCTCTCTGAAACTCATAAATGAAAAATCTATCAAGAAAGTTATGGAAGGAGATTAGAATATTTACTTTTTAAGAAACAATTCAGCTAAACAGTAATGTCATCCTAATAATTAATCCATCATATCATCTTGAAACCAAAAGTTTACATTCCACTCATGTGGTGACTTCATAGATTGGATGTTGTAAAATTAAAATATTCAGTTAGAATAATTATTTAAGTTTATTACCCAGTATAAGCCCTATCCAGCCTCATTAGCAGTCTCAGGAAATGGAAGTGATATATGTAATCTAATGTTCTGAAAATAGGCCATTAAAAAGATTACTTCAGATGTAAATATTCACACAGCCGGGATTTGTACAGTTCTGTGATATCACAGATGCTCACAGTTACTGGATTTTCAGCTGACAGTAGGCTTATTTAGTAAAAATTCCACCTGGTTTCAACATTGAACATCACATGCTTGTTTCTTGTTTTCATGCATTTTCTTCATTTAGTTTCAATGAAAATACCCAATCAATGGAAAGTGGATACCCAAGAAAAATAGCAGCTGACTTCCAAGGAATTGGCCACACAGTTGATGCTGCCCTTCAGAAAAATGGTAAACAAATTAAAATGTAACTAAAATCAAAGCAAAAGACCACCAATCAAAGCAAAAAAAGTGTATGTTTCAAATAGATATATAAATATATGATTTTTAAAAAAAAATCACCCAAGAAAATAACATGTGTATATCAATAGGTACACAGAAAGGAAAGATTAATTTGCCAATATTTTTTCCTTCCAATTCTAGGATATTTCTACTTTTTCCATGGATCAAACCAGTATGAGATTGACCTCAAGAACAAGAAACTCGTCCGTATAATAAAAAGCAACAGCTGGTTTAATTGCTAGAAATATTAAGTGATGGTGCAGGGCTGTATTTATACCAGAAATGTTTTTTTCATGTTCCTTGGGTATAAACAGTACCTTTCAGCTGTTACCGTACATCTGAGTTGGAAATGGCTTTTGAGAATTCTAATTTAAAACATTAAAAAATATAAAATTAATGTACAGTTTTAATTTATTTTGTTTTCCAACTATTTATTAATCAATTTGGTTTTAAGTAATAAAGTATTTTGCTCAACTATAGCAGCCTTCTTGCGTTCTGATTCAGTCCACTGGAGGCAAGGCATCTGATATAGCCACACACAAGCCTGAGCAGCGCCAGGACCCCGCCACCATTTTCAGCAGGGCTCAGTGTCTGTAGGGGGAAGTTAAAGAGAAGCAGAAGTAGGTGGGCAGCTTTGACAGGCAATAAGAAATGACCTGGGTGACAGAGGAGGGAGAAGAAGACACTCAGGAACAGTGCAGGGGAGGCAGAAGAGGGAGTAGATCCTACGCGATGGTGTAGGAAGAGTTGTGGAGAGACTGGTGGCTGTGGCCTCACCTGCCATGATGCCATGGCATGGCAGCAGAGGGGGCAGGGCAGGGATGGGGATGGGTGCCTGCTGGTAGGTGGGGAACATGGCAATGGGCTGAGAGGACCCATGCTCCATTGCTGCTGTGGGTGGGTTTGGCGGGCAGTCATTGGTACAACAGGACATGAGCAACCAGGAAAAGGTTAGGTGCCCAGTTTGGCGATGGAGCCAGCACACAGACAGGGCAGAAAGTGTTGAAGATATGGTCACAGGGAGTCAGGGGATTACCCCTGTTGATCTGTGACCTTGAGCTGTGGGAATGAAGTCAGGGCTCACAGTCCAGCTTACAATATCTGACAATAAATTGCCTACAAGAACCACTTCCCAGAGCAAAAAAGCCAAAGTGATAAGAAAAAAACACCAGGATTTTCATGTAACTACCAGAGATAAATCCTCCAGAGGACAAGTGGTGACACAGACAAAAGCACATGCGCTTCCTCCATCCACCTTGTTTAGGTCCCCCTCACAGGGCAATAGCTCAGTGACTTAAACACCTCTTGAGCCATAAGAAAGCTTGGCTGAGGTCTGTCCTCTCCTTGAAAGGATTTGATCCCAACTCTCACAGCACTGCTCTGATGATGTGATTGTACAAGGAATTCAATTCCTCCTCACTGTTCCTCTTTCTCCAGCAGAATTGGTAAAGGCAGCAAGATGGGATGGGAATGGCTGATGAGGACAGTCTTCCAGTTATCACAGCTGAAACCCCGTTAGGCAGAGGTGAGATATGCTCCTGGTCTTCTGCGCAGGGCAGATCCCTCAGACATTTGGTCAAAACACATACTAACCTCTGTTGCACCATTCATCAGGGCTGGAGGAAGCCATGTGTCTCCCAGAGTACCCACAGACCCACTGTCCCACTGTGCCAGCAGACAAGACCAAGGACGGTTAATTGAGATGCTGCCATGTCTGACCTCAGGAAAGCTCTTCTCTGCCATGTTCTGATCCTCATGCATGCTTTGTGCCACGCTAGATACGCACTGAGCACTGCTAAAGCAAAGTCTAAAACCAGCCTAGGTGAGAAACTAAGCAGTAAATTGCAGCAGGGCTTGCAAGTCAAGTAGGAACTGAACAGCTCAGCATTGCCACAAAGGCAGCTGTGCACTACGGTGAAGTCATGGACTGGAAAGCGAGTGAGCTCACCTGGTGGCCGTCCAGGCAGGGTAGAGACACTGGAAAACTGGTGTTGCCCCAACATCTCCCATTACCCTTCTCAACAGTTTGTGTTATGTACACAGCCTGTCCAGAAGAAACTTCAGTCCGAGGACTTCAGGTGCTGAGTTAGGCAGGGTACTGCTGTGAGTACTACTGTGAGTACTGCTTGTACATAAATAATGGAGTTTAATTGCCTTTGATTTTAAAAGTGCCTACACACTTTGATATCCTAACGAGATACCTTCTTGTATGTGAAGCCTACCTTCAGAAATCAGGTCTTTAGGCTCTGGCTGTTGTCTGAGACTTGAAAGTGGTTAAGGAGGAGCCAAAAGGACATTTCAGCAACGGTGAAGCAGAACACTGATAATGTTTACAATGATGCACGTTGGCCATTATTTCTTTTATAGAAGGCCAGTGTATTTCTATAATGAATTCAAGGAAACAGCTAAATTAAAGTACTCTTCCCATCTCCAGGTATTAATAAGCTTAAACTACTAGTATCTGGACAATTAATAGTACTTCTTTGGCTGTGAAGGAGAATCTAGAAAGTGTCCTGTGTTCTGGTCTAATCTGTACCATAAATGGAAGACAACATGGCATGGATTTCACCTGGATAACGGGACCATGGATTTTTCCATCTGTATTTCTGCTTTCTTAATGTCTGAAACTTTGGCAACAAAAGAACAGGACTTTTGATTTAGGAAAAGCAATGAAATCCCTGGCAAATGGTATAATAATAAGTAGCTCAGATGGGTTTGGAAACAGGAGTGCTGGAGCTCTCTGTCTACACTTAACGGGCAAGAGAAAATTTCTTGTAACCATGATTTTGTTATAACTCATAAATGCTTGCTGGAATTAAAGGCCTCTTGGATACCAGCAGGGGAAATTCGTCCATAAACATAATTTTAAGTATTCATCCTCTATAAATATGAACTTTCCCTGGAATCTGAGGCCAGGCACGCAAAAAGAGACACACAAAAAAACCTAGTTACTTCTGAAATTATTGACTGCACAAGTGTTGTTCCAGCCCCAATCTCTTGCACATGAAAACTCAGGCAAAAAAAAACCCCACATCTTAATGACTTCACTGAGAGTTTAATAGGGCCCTTACAAAGTATTGGCTGTGCGAGCTTGTAACAATATATACTAACACAAAAATGTCAGGAGCACAAGAAGCAAAGGGAATCTGGGGAGCATCTTCTCTCCTAGCACTCCTCGAGTCACATATACTGGGCACTTCTAAATGCTACAGCAAAGCAAGAGGCTCCAGACCCACACATTTGACAGCTGAGTCATAAGCACTTGGTCTGCAGCTGCCAGACTGGTCTAGTCCCACCAGCAGTAACTGTCGTATGTTGCTTCTTGAGAAGGAGATTTAACGTGTTACACAGAAGCCTTTGGAGAGGTTGTGACAAGGATCTTCCGCATTTCCTCTTCCTGGCCTTATTTTCAAGACGATTGCTGTGGTTGCAGAGGAAATTTGGAAATATATGACTAATGCTGTTCTATGTGCCTGGGATTTCAGATCATCCAGGGTGGGTTTTCTGTACAAAGCAAGACACCATTCACAGGAACAGACAGCACTGCCACAAGCAAGGAAAAATTAAGAATGAAGGATTAAGCTGCCAGGAGGCCCTGAACACTCAGCACTCACGCAAGCTTACTGGGACACAACGGACCCTGTCAGTGAATCAGCATTACCATGCTGGAGATGGGTGACGGTTATATAAAAACGAGAAGTAGGTCACACACTCGTCTTCATCAGCAATAAGATATTTTTGAGGCTAGGTTTGTACTGCCAGGTCTGAGGGTTTGCAGCACAGCCAGGTGGCACAGGTTGAAGCTGCAGTTTTGCAGCTCACAAGCTCCCTGCTCAGGGACCTGCTCTCCCAGGCTTTGGCCAGGGGTCCCACATTGCTACCAGAGTCCAGACTGGCCAGGACATCGAGGGTGTGTAAGGCAGCAGAGTTGGAGCAGTTTCAAGCTTCACATACTTAAGACCTTGCCCTTTGCAAAACAACTTAATTATGTCCTCTTGAGGCCTTTCATAATGTTCTTTCACTTTTCCTTTCTCTGTACTGCAGTTTGCATTAGTTTTTAAATACATAAACTAAGCATTAGCAATTACCTTACCAAAAAAGGAGCAAATTTTAACTCTTCTTGTCAGTGTTACGTGTCTTTCTCAGGTACAGCTAGTAGGGGCTGGGGCTCAGGAATGCATCCAAGGCAGAAGATTGACTCTGGAAGAGGAAAAGATAAGGACAATCTTAAAAGATTATCCAGGCACTTTTAAAGGTTGAAAGAAAGAGGGCATAGCAATTCTCACACTTGCTTCTGTCCTGGCTTCAGCTGGGATAGAGTTAGTTTTCTTCCTGGTAGCTGGTGCAGTGCTGTGGTTTGAATTTGGTGTGAGAACAACGTTGATAGCACACTGATGGCTTTGGTTTGTTGCTGGGTGGTGTTTATACTGAGCCAAGGACTTTTGTGTTCCTTGGGCCCTGCCAGCGAGAGGGCTGGAGGGACACGGGAAACTGGGAGGGGGCACAGCTGGGACAGCTGACCTGAACTGGCCAAAGGGATATTCCATACCATGGGATGTCATGGTGAGTATATAAACTGGGGGAAGAAGGAAGGGGGGGACATGTGGCATTATGTCATTTGTCTTCCTGAGCAACCGTTACCCATGACAGAGCCCTGCTCTCCTGGGGATGGCCGAACACCTGCCCGCCCATGGAAGTGGTGAATGAATTCCTTGCTTTGCTTTGCTTGCGTGGGCGGCTTTTGCTTTACCTATTAAATTGTTCTTATCTCAACCCTCAAGTTTTAGATTCCGTTCTGATTCTCCTCCCCATCCCTCTGGGTGAGGGGGAGTGAGTGAGCAGCTGCATGGTGCTGGGTTGCTGGCTGGGGTTAAACCATGACAACTTCTTTAAGCCAAAACAGGAGATTGTCATTATATGTTGTACTACTTCTGGATGAAGCCACCTCAAAGGACAACATCAAAGAAGATCTCTGTGTTACGGAACTTCCTTCATAAAGCATATTCTAGGTGATTCAGAAATGTTTGAGGAGGTGATTGATCTCTGGAGGGCAATCGTGAATAGTATCAAGAAAAGTGAGAAAGGTTGACAGAGTAGCAATAGGATGTCCTTTAGAAGGCTGCTAATCAGAACACCATAAATTTCATCAGTAGCTTCCTAGACAGTTTTGATGGCTTTTAATGGCCCTTTCATTAGAGCGAGGAAAATTTATCAAGTCCTCTAGGCTTGAAAGTTACTTCTTTCCTCTAGAACCACAGAGACACTGTGCACATAGAGACACTGTGTGGGAACAGAAAAAAGTTGTAAAGCTATGGTGGGGCTCTAAGTACCAGAAGTTATTTCTGCAGAGAGGTATGGTGAGTGGGTGTGTAAGCTGCACAGGAGAGCTCTCCACCCAATTTTTAGATTCATCTCACTCAGTTAGGGATACTTAACACAACTCTGTGAGTAGAGTCATTATCAAAAACTCCCTCAGGGGATTGCTTAGCTCATCTGCTCCAGCTCTTGGTCTTTCCCTGAGCCTGTCCATCTCCTTCCAGGACCAGGGAGGGGGTCTCTGCCTTAATGCACCTCAGGTGTCTGTTTTCAGGGTAGGAATTCAGTCCTCGGCAACCAGACAGCCCCTGCAGAGTCCCGTCGGCCTTGCCAGGGTCTGGCCCCATTTCAGCTGCACAGAGCCAGCAGTCCCCCATTTTGCGCTTGGATGGCACAAGGCATGTTGTGCTCGGGGGAACCTTCTGGTACCAACACAGTGTTCCTCAGCAGGAAACGTTTTCAGCAAATATCTCAAGCATACAAAATATTTATAACCTCTTCTTTCACAGCTCTATTATTTTGCCAGTCCTGTGGAAGGGGGTTTATTTTTTACACATGTGATGTCCCACCTGCCTTGCAGTGCTGCAGGTCATACCCTAAACCCTGTGTCAGCCCCACACAGAAGGCTGTCTTCAATGACAGTAGACACCTCTCTTCAGGATTTCCAGGGTCTTCACCATCACCTCTGCTTTGTCCTCATTTGTGGAAGTGTGTGGAGAGGGTGATTGGACATGGAGGGAAAGCGGACCCAATATTAGAGTAGATCTGATGTTGAGTCTCAGAAGTTCTTGCCACCAATGGAAGATATGGAGAACAAAGGACCCTCTCCTCTGACTGGGAAAGCCATCACAGAGTTTGATTTAGAAAACCTCAGTGCTTTGTAAAATCTTACAGTAAGTATAAAAGGAGACTGTGAAATATGAAGTAATCAGGCATTTCTCTGAAACAGTGGAAATTGCTGAATAAAAATGGCATGCAAACACCTTGGCTCAATTTCTATAATGAATTCAGCTATGCTGAGAAAAGTGTTTTCATTTCCTTGTGGGACTACCATGTTTTTGTGCAGGCAAAATGAAGTTTCATCCAGGTGAGAACTGTATCAAAGAAAAACTGCATAAACAGAGCACTGCTTCATCAGACAGGGAGTTACAGCCCTGACCTTTTAATTTTGAAGGACTCGGCCAAATGGAAAGATGATGGCACTAGAACAGCCTCCCTAAGTACATGCTCCTGTACAAACAAGTACAAAAAAATGCCTAGAAAGCAAATTTTCTACTTCTGGTCTACAGTCCTGTAACCCTCTGTGAATGTTTTTCCCCTTAGGTACTTCAACAACCCATCTGAAATCAATACAAACTTTGAATGGATAACATTAAAGACATATGCTTTGTTTTTGGAGAGTAAGACTATGTTTTAGTAACCAGAGGTTAATGAGCTTATAAAAAGAACTACAGGTCTGTTTTCCCCTCAGTCATATTTCCATGTTGCAAAACCTGCACAAGGATGGAACCACATGAAAGACAGCACTGATCTTTTTTATGGCAAAAACACTGTTACACTTGTGTTCTCTTGCTAACTAGAAACTGTGAGAACTGATGAGTCAGGGACTGGAAGGCTTTATAAAGCAAACAAGTCCTAAAGAAAAGTGAAGCAGTTGTGTGGCACACTACAAAAAGGACTTTTTCTAAAGGCCAGTGAAAATGAGAATGGAGACCCTCCCGTTTCTCCTGTTACTATGTACAGCACTTTCTTGTGCTTTTCCTGCAGCCATAAGGCAGAAGGAAGGCGGCATGCAGCTTATCCAGGTGAGGAGGGTAAACCTTGGAGATCTTTAGCAGCTGTTGAGCATCCATTGCAGTCTCTGGAACTAGTATATAGTAGCTGAGGAGCTAGTTCTGCAAATTCTAGCAGAATGAATAAGGTGACTATTTTTCAAAATAGAGGGGGCTGCATTCTGTACCATGACAATGACTTCTTCAGCCCTGACTCATTTTTCTCTTTTTTTGTAGAGAACTAAAACTGATGATGCATTCACTCATGTGTTGATTCTACAAATAAACAAACTCCTGAGTCAGTCTACATTTGACCTGTAGTTCAGGTGGAAATACAGTTATTTATGTGACTTCTGTCATTATGAGACATAACTCTTCATAAAATAAGGATATGATTTTGTCTGAATTATTACTGTCAAAAAAAAGTGGGGGAAATGGGGTACTACTTACTACTGCTGACATTTTGTATTCAGTCATATATTTCAAACAGCTGCACTGTGTGCTCTAAAGGACTCTGGGTAACCCTAGAGCGCAGGGTAAGTGGAGGGTACATTACCAGAAAATAATCAATTAATTAGAGAAATACTCATTTTGACCATTTTCTGAGTAAACTGCAAAACTTTTATGGTGATAATATAATGCAAAAAAAATATTATTAAGAGAAAGATATTCATACAGGGTTTAACAAACTCTATTACGCATGCTCCAATGGAACAGAAAGAAGAGTAGTAAAGGTACATGTCTGAAGGAGTGTTAGTATAATTCCTGAAGTGCTTCAAAAGCAAACACAACTGATTGTCCTAAAATCCCTCCCCACTATCCCCCGCCTCCCCCCCCTTCCCCCATTAGAAGTACCTAGAAAATTATGATTGTCTTTAAGAAAGGTGGAGAATCTTTCATTCTGAAAAGTAATAGTCCAGCGGCCCAAAAAAATTAAAGAAATGCAGGAATTCTTTGGGCTGGAGGTGATGGGCAAACTGGATTCTGGCACTTTGGACCTGGTACAGAAATGCTGCTGTGGATTTTCTGGTGCAGCTGGGTTCTCCACCTTTACAGAAAGGCCAAAATGGGCAAAACAAGTTTTGACATATAGGTAATTATAGTGGAACTCTTAATGTAAACAGAGTGTGTTACACAGCATAAGTTGTAAAAACACAGCTGGTTTTCTATCTTATATTTTAAAGGATATTAAAATACACACCAGACCTGCAAGCAGCAGATGTCAATGCAGCCATCCAACAGGCGTTGTGTTTGGAGCAGTGTGACCCCACTGAAATTCATCAAGAAGGGCAGAGGTGATGCAGACATTATGATCTCCTTTGCAGCCAGAGGTAAAACTCTATGCAAGCATTATGAGTTATTGTCAAGTTACTGCCTATATGGAGCAGCTGCGCTGAAGCGCTAGTGATTTCTCCCCGTACATGGCATGTGCAAAGGTCAGTGTCCAGCTGCGCCAGCAGACAGAAAAACACAGTACCTGCTCAAGATGCTGTGGCTATAGTTCTTGACAGTCTTTGAAGAAGGGTATAAAGGCAGATGAAAAGGAGGAGGGAGAAAATAAATGTAACAAGCTGCCTGTAGTTCACTGGATCTATACCTAGTATATGATGCCCAACGCATGCACAAACCGCAAGAGGCTCAGTGCTTGCAGGGTATACCCAAGCCTAGAGCGTTATGGAGCAGATAGCTCTAGTTACGCTCCTGGGATTAGACATGTGCTTTGTGTGAAATAAATAAATTCTAGACAGACTCAAGGCATATAATTCTGGCACTGCCCTCAGGGTAGGCTTACCAGCAGCCTTCCCTCTCTCATTACCAACCATGCACACATGCACACTTCTAGTCAGCTCCTGTGTTCCCACCCAAACATACCCACTCACCCAGGCTATGTAGAGTGAGCACATAACCTCTGTGTCCTTAAATCCTTTTCTGGAGACTACATTCAAGGTCTTACAGTCTTTCCAGGATCTCGCTTCTGCCATCAACACTTAACTTACCAGTCAGATTCAAGTAACCACCTGATGGTTGCTGACACAGAGTTTATGAATGTTTTTAACTTATGAGCAAAAAAGGAAATACATTTCAACCTAAAACACGTGTTCCTCTTCCCTTGCAGCAGCAGCAGCGTGTAAATGCCCAGCTATTTCTTGAGGAAACCAAGATTTCACTCCTGATGCATCAATTCAAATTTTCCTAAGTTTTCCCTATGAAAAATAGAGCTTTTTGCAAATCTGTATGGAAGGGGAATTTGGAAGTTTACAAAATCAGAACAGAGCGCTCTATGCACGGCTGAGATCCACTACTTCCTTAACCCCCGTCAGCTGTGCATGGGACTTGCTCCTCACAGTGACTTCAACTCCCTTTCATGGCCCAGGAGAGTCCATTACTCCCTGAGCACGCAGAAAGGACTTTGGTGGAGTTGCTTGCTTTGTTGAGGATGAAACCTGGACCAAGAGCAAAGAGGGTAGGAAATTAAGATCTCCAAGCCCTTCCTGAAGCAGGCTGCACATGAAATCAAGGGTGCAGTGTCTTTCTTCTCTCTTCCTTAATAAGTGCTTAAAAATGGTGCTGATTTCAAGGACCATTGGGCATCTGGTTTCCATAGGTGTAAAATGTCTCTGAGCCCTCTGGTTTAAAATGTTAAGGCCTCAGCTGAACTTCTGCCATGAACTCAGTAGAGACTTGTTTGGGCGGGTTCTGAGGGACATGGTAGCTCCCTTCTCTCCACTCCTCCAACCTCCTTGTCTCTCCCCATGCAGTTACATCACTTGCATTGGTCCAGGGTCCTTCTCCTGTCACGACGGAGGGAAGACACAGTCACTCAATATGAGTGATCAGCAGACTTCGTTTATTGTACCTTACAATCACCTTTTATGCCTTCTTATAATTAGCTCATACATATTACAAAAGTTAAGCTCATTATTGGTTAGTTGCCTAAATACCAAGCCTGCCCCTTGTTTCTCTTCTGTAGTTATCTGTTCCCACCTGCAACATTCTTTTCCCACCAAAATCTTCCTGTTACTGTGTAACAAGGACAGCCAAAGACAGTGTATTTTGCTTTACTTCAGATAAGCTGAGAGCGATGTGCATTTTTGTCCAGCCAGCTAGACTATGTCTATGTGACCCTTTTCAGCTAGCCAGTTATCCACACTTCTCCCACACCGATTTCTGCAGGATCTACAGACTGTTTCCTTGTGCTCTACTGTAATGATTTAATTATTTTTCTTTCTGATCAGAATTCCATCTGCAACTGAATTTCCTATAATAGATTCATTTGCTTAGGCAAGCAGTTATGAAAACTTCTGATCCTTCAAGTTTTCAGGACAAATGAGAAGGCACAGTTCTCCTGTTATGTGTTCTGTTTGCTGTTTTCAGCTACAAACCTGTTTTATGTTGCTGCCCATGAGTTTGGCCATTCACTTGGACTTTTCCATTCCAAAGACCCCAATGTTCTGATATACGCAGTGTGCAGGAAATTTGACCCTTCAGTATTCCCTCTTCATCAAGATGATATTAATTACCTCTGTGGTAATTGGCAGTTATTGATCAACTAGTGCTTATAATCTCAAAACCTTTGGAATACCTTTTAGTGACATTTTTGTGTATGGGATGTACCTGAATGAGTTCTTTAATTTCTTCCATAAATGGCATCTTTTGGGACCATCTTCTAATACCCACAATGATCAAAGGGAATCTGCTCAGATGAAAGACCCAACTGAGCCAAAAGATCCCTCACTGCCCAACACCTGAGGCCCTGATTTAACTTTTGATGCTGTTACCACTTTCTGTGAAGAAATCGTTCTTTAGGGACAAGTAAGTCAGCTTTCTGAAAGTAAAATGGCTGGGTGTCATTTTTAAATTATACCCCACAGCATGGAAAAGTAACTTTACCCAGAATATCAGCCATTCCAGACAGAAAGGTGAGACAGGGAATCAGGGTAAGAGGTGGGAGTCAAAAACCACGAGGATGGTGGAGAGATTAAGAGGGATAAGTATAAGGAGGAAGATCACCTTTGAAACAGGGTATGTTCTGAATAGGATGGGGAAAAGTGGCTCCTCTGGAAACATGGGCTGTTTTCACATTAGGTTGCAAGCAAGTCCCAAGTGTTTGGCATCTGGGAGAGTTCAGCTTTGGTAAAAGGCACAACCAGCCCTGGGACACAGCACCTTCATTACTGTCCTCACTTGCAGAGAGTTAAGGGTTTGCAAGTCCTAACAAAATAGCTGCTTAAAAAGCCCCTGCAGTGGTGATTTAGTACAATAATAAAAGTAAAATATAACTGATTCAGTGCTAAATTCAAACTGTCCCTCTCTGGGGCATGACAGCCCAAAGACTTCAGGAGAAGGGATAGAAAAGCTGTTTTCCCTCCTTTTCACGTGGTAGGGTTGTGCTTCCCCTGCTTCAGATCCTCCCCAAAATCAACATTAAAGCAAGTTTTGACCTCAGAGTTTGGAGTCCACAAAGCCAGTGAAGTGCTGTTTTGCAGAAGATCCTCACGTACACTGATTGTTTCTCCAAGCTGTTGTTGGTAAACCCAGGGTGGGGTTTCATTCCCAAAATCTTACCCCATACCAGCCATGTGAGCCAGGCCTCTCTAGGCTCCCCTTCTGCGTAAGGGAAAAAAACTCTGTTTTGACAAAATAGTTCGTCTGACCTATTTTAGATGTCTGCACCAAGATGAGAGGAATGCCACCATGGAAATAACTTTCTTTCCATCGACATTGCAGGGAGCTTAGGGTGACTAACGCAGGATACATGGCTGGGTTTAGTCAGATAAATCCTGCCCTTGTTGCCATGATGTGGTTTCATGCATTAATGTGTGTGAACATCTGATTTGATTTAAAACCTGTTCTGTATTTACATAAGGCATTTTTTGTGCAAGAATCCTGCAGTTAGAAGAGCTGATTGTAATTTAATATCTTCATTCTGGCCACGGCTGCCACCTGGCGTTATGCTGCATATGAAATTCCTGAAAAAGACAAAACCGTCATTTTTAAAGGTAAAATGTTGTATTTTTGTTTTCCTATATTGTCTTTCCAAGTAACCTTGAGAGTTTGTGTCTGGCTTAAAAAACACTTAAGCTCTTTCTGTAGGATTCCATAAGCTTTAGTTTAGTCTTACAAATTGGTGCATTTCAATCACAGAGATAACAAAAATATTATCCAAGATAAGGAACATGCATCTTATTTTTTAATGTCAATACAGAAAAGTTTCTCTGCCAAAATAAATGTCATTATTTTCCTTTTTTACTGGAAAATTATCTATTGAATTTTAAAATGATTGCATGTGCTTCTTCCTAGTTCATGGAAAACTAACATAAATATGAATGAAGACTGAAATTTCAGTTTTCAAAATATGTGGTGCAAAGAACTATTGCAATTTTTTGGGGCTCTAGAACTAATACATAGAACGTTTTCAAGTAACCATTATTTTCTCTCTGCATTTTTCCATCCGAAGATTAATTTTCATGAAAAGGATTGTGTCATTCCCAGAAGAAGATTCTGATAAGATCTTTACATGAACTTTTCTTGATAGGGGATGAATTCTGGGTTGTGAGAGGAGATACCATACTTCCTGGATACCCCCAAAAAGTCTACACCCCATGCTTTTCAAAAGGTGTTACCAAAATTGATGCTGCTTTTTATAACAGAAACGAGGAGCAGACAGATTACTTCATAGTGGACACATTTTGAAAGTAATATTTCCTGTGCTACTTTCCTAAATAGGAGCAAACATAATCACATGATCAATATCCTGTCATGATTTACGATGCGTTAGTCACGCACTTTTAGTAATCCCTTTCAGTGTCACAACTAGCTATGGAAAAACATTTGAAAGGGAGGCGAAACAGTGCTTTTGGATTTCTTTGGAATTAATTTAATTAATTAACAGTTCATTTATCTATATATTTATTAATTTTTATTTAACTGCCTTGGGGGAAAAAGCCATCCTACTGGTCCACAAGTTAACTCAGGAAACCAGTGGGAACCTCACTATATATCAAAACCATCTCTGTGGGGTAAGAAGGAATGTGCAACCACTTTCCCAGTTACTGATCTATAGTTTCATAAAGTTTCTGGTAAATGCCATGTACTGCAAAGAATTATCTGCTGTGCATGGTTATTATTTCCTCTTCTCAACCCAATTCCTACTGCTCAGGTTTGTGTTATGGGATATAGGTGTCTAAGAACTGAAGGAGGTGCTTCTGTAACAGAAGCAGTAGATAACCTGACCCTCTCCAAATGAATGACACAACTTCTCTCTTTCCTGCCACCACAATGCCCAATTCATCATACATACAAAGATCATCCTGGAGCAACTATTCAGCCACACATTTGTAGTTTAAGCAGAAGATCAGACTTCCAGATTTCAGTTCAGACTCTCATAGCCTGAAGGACTTCAGCTGAGCCGTTTGCCCTATCATTAAATCTCTTACTGAGCAAAGGTCAGAAGGAAAATGCTTTCAGAAGCCTTCTTATTCCAGCACTGATAGACAAACTGCAATTCATTAAAATGTAACAACCTGCTATAAGTAACTTAAGTAAAATGACTTAAAATAACTTACAGTTTAAAAAAAAAAAACACATTTTTTTCCTGATAAACATATCTTAACAGAGAGGCAACATGAAAGCAATCTTTTTATAATCCTACAAATGTGAAATTTGAGATAAGGTTACCTACCTCTCCTTTAGGTTCAGTCTCTTAGCAAAAATATTTAGCAGATTTATGATGATGCTTCAAATATTAGGTGTTCTTAGTCATATCCTGACTTGATGTAAACAGAAGCAATTCTTCCAGAGCAGCTAATAATGTAATAATAATTTACGGCATATCATTCCTGTCTCAACACTACCTAAATGACACTGAAAGTGTTTAACTGTAACTGAGTTACTTGTTGGTAGGAGAAGGTAATGAGATGAGCTGCACTAATTATGAGTTGTTTGCAGTTTTCATTGATACCAGGTTGTTTATAATTTTTTCCAGTTGTGATAAAAGAAGTTAGCCCACATACAGGAAGCCCGTACTGATAAGAGATGCATTTCCTGGAACTAATGGGAAGGTTGATGCTGGTTTTCAACATGACAGTGAGTAACTGTTCTTAATAAAATCTGTATGAAATGCTCAGGGTCATATTGCTGAGAGTTCTTGGACAGACAAAGGCACTTCTAAACACTGCTTATAGCCCTTAGGATGACCAACAAGACCCTGAAACAGTCACGTAACACTCCCATACTTCACTTTACTCCCCTGAAAAACAGTGATGATAGTCCTCTGGTGACAGCTTCACAGCTGGAAAGGCCAACCCTAAGGAACAGATAGCTATCTCTGTATTCATGTTGACATGCACTTCACACCACGAAGAGCACCACTCAGTACAGTGGTGTCCCACCGAAATAAGGTCTGCTTGCTGTGAGCAAGGCTATCACAGCCTGGCCCTCTGACATGAAATCGCACTGCTTTGAGAATAATAATCGGCGCCAGCTTCTGCTGCATGAGGGAGATTGTTACTTAGAGAGATGCTGGGACAGACTGAAGGGTACATCCACACTATCAAATGGCACAGCTTCCCAGTTGTCTCCTTGCTCCTTATCTCCTGATCATCAAGACCCATGCATGTTAGTTGTTTCCCAGCAAATCTATCAGCTTCGTCCAAAATGAGTCTTGCATGTGGTGCTGGGGATCCTTAACTGCAGCCATCACTCCTGGAGGGCAGTGTGGGCAGGGCTGCCCTAGACTGGACCTCCCCTCCCCTGCACAGCATCTGGTAGCACCCCACCAAGCTTGTACCCACTCTCACCTTGCCATGCTCTGTGCCGCACTCCTGGTTGTGCAACACCTACCCACAGGTGGCCAGAAATACACCCTTCTGGAGTGTTTCAACACAGCCACTGCGTAACAGCAGATATTTTAAACTGCAGAAACACACAGGATAAATTTTTTGTAGGGTCACCTCGTGGAATTCATTAAGAATGTTATGCACTCTGTGCATGGCTGGCTTGCTATGGGAGGTGTCCCCATGCTGCTGTGCATCATTTTGTAGAGGTTACACCTGGGAGCAGGTGCTGGTGACAGCATAAGTGTATCCAAAGTTTTTTTGAGCTTTTTCTAGGTGTTGTTAAAGCATACTAATCTTTACACCTGCAAGATCCGGGTTTTCCCCCTAGACTTCCTTTATTTCTTCCGTGGAAGAAAGCAATTTGAGTTTGGCTGTGATAAGTAAAGACAAACTTCTGGTTTCCATGTTAAGACAATGAAATCTGTAATGGTGTTGGAAAGAATGTAGTGTTATTGCACTAGAAACACTTCATCTTTTCTAAATATATGGAACGTATAGGTACTTCAGTGTTAGTCAACAAACCTCAGCCCTGTACAGTCTATGTTTCTGTAAATAACAGAACAGTATTTAACATACTGATGTATATATATGTACATAATTAACATCAGGATTGCTTGTTTACCAAAGAACAATGCAGTCTTTAATTTCGATCCAAAATTGTGTCTTGTTTTATGTTTCCCATCTTTTTGTCACTCTTCATGCTGTACCTCACCCTGCACAGAGCCCTACCAGCCAGGAGTCCATGAGGAAGAACATTTCTGTTCCTAGAAGCAAGGATTGCTTTCAACAAGTTTTAGCTATTTTAAAGTTAAGCAAGCAGGCTAATCAAAGCTCACAATTACCAAGAGACAGGCAGGAATTCCAGAAGGCAATCCCTCCCAGCCTGAGCTGGGTGCCTAGGGATGGAAATGCTCCTTTTCATTACTGACTGGAGAGGCAGCCTGTTTGAGCAGTTTATGTTAGACACCTGATTACAGAAGGCTAAGCTTAATCTTACCCTAAGATATTTGTTGATAGATATGCGATTAAAGGCTCATCCCCACAAACACAGAAGCAGAGGGGCACACTGGCATGTAGGGGAGCCCCAGTCATCCCTGATCTGCCTTTACTCCACTCCAGCTGTCCCCGGGGACCTCCCATGGGCTAGGGGACACCTGTCACCATGTGTCAATGGTAGAGAGTCCCCATCACCTCACAGGCTGAGGGGTCACTGCCAGGGGAACAGGGATCAGTATCCAGGGGAAAAGCAGTTGAGGACTTTATAAAAATCATTGTCATGTTTAAAGGGGACTGTGGGAATGTTGCAAAATCTATTATGGATTGATTAGAGGAAAGACCAAAGGCAGGGAAATGGAAGGATCAAGGTAGACTGGGGAGAGGAAGGTTTGGGAAAATAGAGGGATAAATAGATGAAGGGGGATGGTTGCATGCAAACAGGCTGCAGGCCAGTGCACTTCTTTGCTCATGCTCTGCATATTTGGTCCTGCCTTCTCAGTAAATCGTATCTTATGCACGACTGAGCTTTTTCTACGTGTTTGGGTGAACTTCAAGTTGAACTGGCTGCCGTGTAGGCTGAGGTCTGAGTACTGGCAGCTGGACATAGCTGCAAGCTGTAGGGACTTGTATGTTACTGGTGATGCAGGAGGTGTGGGGGCAGCTGTTGGGGGGACTGAGGGCATCCGCACTGTGTTTCCGTGTCAGTGCTTTACCAGTGGATAGAAGCCCTCATCAGCCAGAGGACAGGAACAGGATGGGGCCATCAGTCCTTTTCGTATTTGTCCAAGCGCCCCACATGTTCTGTCTGTCATGGTCTCTGTGGCCAGCCTCATGGGTCTCTGGACTCGGGAGACAGACACACAGCAGCTGCCAGCTCAGTACTGCTGGCAATAATCTCCCTGCTGCTGAAGTCAGTCATCACTTAGTAGTGCTTCACAGGGGCCCATAAGTGTTCAGATTAACAGCTAGCAAGATCTAAGGTCTTAGAGCAGGTATCTTTTCTATTTGATTCCACTTCTCCATGAATCACAGAATCACAGTATGATTGAGGTTGTTTGGACCTCTGAAGGTCATCTAGTCCAGCCCCCTGCTCAAGCAGGGCCACCTAGAGTGGGTTGCCAAGGCTCTAGGTGGCTTTTGAAGATTCTACTTTTGCACATATCCAAAGAGGGAGACTCCAGCACCTCACTGGGCAGCCTCACTCAGTGCCTGGTCACCTTTACAGTAAAAAAGTGTTTCCTGATGTTCAGAGGAAACCTCCTGTGTTTCAGTTTGTGCTCACTGCCTCTGTCCCTGTTAGGACAGGGCAATTGTATTGATACATACAATTGTATCGTATGAATGCAATATGATATTTTAACACACTTTTTTTCTGATGCATTTTAAAACCCCTGGTAGCAGAACTACTCAAATAGGGCACACCAGTGTGTTTCTAGCCACCAAAAAAAATTTATCTGAATTCTATCGAGGCCCAAACATATGATGGCATTCTCAGTCTTGAAGACAAATACTGCTGCCACACCCTGCTGTGGAGGTGGTAAAGACGACCTTGCTGACCAAACAGAACTACAGTCAAAATGATTGGTTTTAATTACAGCACCTCCAGAAAAGGAAATTTGTAGCTCTGATTGGTCTCTGATATTGCCAAGGCCAGGGAAGCAGGTTCATGTCTTTTAACTCAAATATTTCTATTCAATTTAGCAGGAAATATTTCAGTCTGCTTATTTGTCCCTTATTAAGCTGTTCTTGTTTTCTAGTTCTGGTTTTCCTTCATGTTTCTGGTATGGCGTTTTGAGTGGTCTCACAACTGCAAGACTTAATCAGTCCATGGTCTCAGCTATAACAGTAAAAGTCAAAAAGATGCATGTTTGAGCAGTTGGCTCACACTTTATAGATTTTTTTGTTCCTTAAGGAAGTTTCTAACTATCTTAGGTATGAGTGGTTTTCTTCGGTTGTTCCTGTTGCTGATCCTCCTCTACAGTATCTGTGCCCTCCTTAGCACTGCCATTGCTAGACCATGTCCTCTCTTCCAACTCCGAGCTTTCCAACCTTTCTTGGAAATATTCTCTTTCAGGTGGGATTATAGCTCTCAGAGCAAAGCTGGCTTGTCCTAGACCTTTCATGATTGTTTTGTAGATTTCTGGCTCTCAAATACTTACCTGACTTCTTTGTTTTTGATGGTTTCTGATTAGTCAGGACTCTTTCCTTCCTTATTTCACTAACTATGTACACAGATGATCATGCTAATTGTTAAATACAAAGTCTTGGATCTGTAGCAGAAACAGAGCTTGATCTACTCTAGTACTATCTATTTTAACATAATTTCTCTGTTTTAGTGGCAGATGTTGATGTCTTTTTTTCTTTCACAATTCTTATTTTGAAAACCTCTGGTACTATTGACAAGTCAGCCTCATCACCTGGGTGAAAGTAAACTTTTGAATGGAAGGTCATTGACCTATATTCAGTATCCTGTGCTCTCCTAAGATACAGTTTGATACCTGGACTCTGAGTTGATATATTCATTGCCTGTGGTACACTTAGTCCAAGCATTTCAGTTATGGTTTTCTCAGTCTTCTTCACACATCAGATTTTTCCATGCTATAGAAAAATTCTAGCCTCTTTGCATGAAAAATTGTGTGAAGACAAAAGTTTCTTCACAAGGAACAAGTTTATCATGTGACTCTCCTCTAGAATTCAGATCACAAAAATTACTTTGCTTTCTTCAATGCTTTATTTGTAATGGTCTCATTTGTTGTGGTTTTCACCACCTTGTCTTGGAGGAAATTTTGCCTACATCTGAATGTATCTATTCGCCTTTTCTTTGCCAAGGACTTCGTAGTGCGTCCACCAAAAACAATCCAGGAAGTCCAACATGGAAAACCCAACACTATCTACCCCAGAAAAAAACCAGTTTGGTTTGGATGGTGTTTTTTTCCTTACCGTTTATTGGTTTTCTTGGTTTCACACATTCACCCTGCCTGGAAGGGACAAACGCCCTTTGATACTGCTCTTGGCAGGATTCCATATGCATTATTACAATAGATAAGGCTGTGACAGTGAACCCAAAAGCTCTTGTGTAGTGATTTTGACACCCAGAACTAAAAGACCAGAGATTTTAACACCTGAGTAAAACAGACAAAGGTAAGTGATATTGGCAGAAAAGAAGGAAATTAGAATGAGTCCACTGAACTACTGTTTGCAGGGAGTTGTTCCTAGTGAAATGTTGGCTTGGGTTTAAGGAAATGGGGGTTGGGGGAAACTCTTTCTTGGTGACAGAAGCAGCATATTTGTGGGCTCAGAAGTGCTGAAGGCAACTCAGAACTGCAAAGACACATCTCAGCTGCCATTGGTATTCCAGAGAAAATAGTTAAAAGCTGCCAAGGTGCAGACTTTGTTTCCAGCTGATTCCTTGGCAGCCTCTCAACTGCCATCTGGCTGGTCTTCAATCAGCTCGTTCATGTCTGCTCCCTGCCAGCAAGACAACAGCCCTTGCAGGTTCACCAGTGGTAGCTGGTTCACAGGATGTTTTGGCCTTGGTGCCCTGCATCCAGCTGGTGGTCTGTCAGCCTATAGCAATTCCAGTATGTCCCAAATTGTCCAGAGCCCCGGGGCATATGCAGATTTATCTTGTAGATCAGTGTGGAGATATTGATCTCCTCTTGCTGCCTATTTCAGCTCAAGTTTTACATCTGCACAACTCGTATGGCAAATGCCAAGTTTAGAGGCAAAGGCCTTTAAGCTGGTAAGGCTGGCTTTGCAAGGCATCCCAGGGCCTGTCTGCCATCAGGGAGGTCATACCCAGGACACATCAGAGCAAGTTCCCATCCCAAGCAACAGCTCACCTGCAGGGATGAAGAATGTGATTTGGTTTTCCTGTGTGTTCAGGAAACAGGTGCTTGGCATGGCAAGTGGCACTCCATTTACTGAAATCATTGATGATGCCATGTCTGAGACTGTGCAAGTCACTGATGTGTAACTCAGGCACTGCCCTAGTGTGTGACTTGCTACGCTGAATTGCTTTTCTACAATAGAATAATTAGGACTGATTCAGCACTTGGTATCCTGAGCCCTATCACAGTGGCCTTTGGACTTCAGCATGAGTTGAACTATGCCATTGTGCTCCTAACCCTGCCCAGCACAGCACCCTGGTTCGTAAACAGAGGGAGTGATCATTCTCTTGGAGCAGTATCAACAGCATTTCTATAAAGGAAATGTTTAACATTGGGTGACGTTAAGCCACGAGCTTATGCAGACTTCAAGACTGTCTTGGAGGGTTGCCTTCAACTTCAGACATCTGTCTTGGAGGGTTGCCTTTGGCTTTTTCATCTTGGTATTAAAATGTATTTGGGTTATTAAGACAAAATTCTTAATGAATTCTCTAACTCCGTGTGAATATCTGGCAACCAGTTGAATATTGCTGCACAGTGACATGATCTGACACTTTGACACTTCAGTCTTTGCATGAAAAGTGACATCCTTCCAGGAAAATACCCTGTTTCAGGGTAACATTCTGGGTTTGCAGAAAGATTTTTATTTTGTTGCTTCAAAATAGATGGGAAACCCATTGCTACAGGAGTTACCTGAACCTACGAAGAGTGAGATACACAAGGAACCAGACGAGTACAAGCATGAACCAAACCAAGCCAGTGCTGGTGCCCAACAATCAAACATACTGCTTCTCCTGTCCTGAGTACCCATCCTGACAGATGGGGCCCAAGTCACAGCCTTTTGTGAACATCTGAAGGAGCAGAGAAAGCTCATGGAATGGAAAAGTAATATCTATCTGTTAAAAGACAAAATAGTAGTTATTGAGAATGTATAAATCTGTATGTTGGGTATAAAGATGGTTTAGGTATGTTGTTTAAGTTGTAAATGTTGGTAAGAAGGAATTTCAGTAATGAGAATTAAATACAATGGAGTGGTTAGATTTATGTACGTATTAAGTCATGTGGGACCTAAGCATGATGCAAACAGTATGGGATAAGGAGCAGAGATTGTATTGGGTCTGGCTGACCCCCACAGCAGCCCCCACAGTGCTGTGCTTGTATTGGTAGCTAGAAAGGTGGTGATAACACACCGGTCTTTTGGCTATTGCTGAGCAGTGCTCACACGGCATCACGGCTGTCTCTTCAACATTCCCCACCCCTCTCACCAGTAGGCTGGGGTGGGCAATGTCTTGGGAGGGGACAGAGCCAGGACAGCTGACCTAAACTGACAAATAGGATATTCCATACTATAGGACATCTGCTCAGACACAAAAGCTAAGAAAAAGGAGGAGGAAGGGGGGCATTTATTTTTTACGGCATTTCTCTTCCAGAGCAACTACGACGTGTACTGAAGCCCTGATTCCCAGGAAGTGGCCAAACATCGCCTGCTGCTGGGAAGAACATCTTTTGTCTTCCTTCAGTTCTGCACATGTGACTTTTGCTGTTGCTTCATTAAACTGCCTTTATCTTGACAGACAAGAGTTTTTTCATCTTATTTTCTCCCCTGCTGTTCTGCTGAGGAGAGGAGTGATAGAGCAGCTTGGTGGGCGTCTGGTGTCCAGCAAGGTTGACCCACCATGCACATGAAGAGATTAAGATATGCAAAGAGCACAGAATAGACATAAAAGTGCTTCCTGCAAGACTGATGATTGTACTTTGTAGTGCCACCTGCCACTGAGAAAGCAATTTTAAACATAATTGTGACAAATTATAACAGCAAACAGTTCTCGGAATTGTGAATACTACTTTTATTTTTTGTAATATTAAAATTACAGAACTACCAATCAAAGTTCCGCTGTAGTAAGAGACTTTGATTTAGGGAAAACCCACTATGATTCACACTGTGAATTTATCTTTTCGTTATTTAGTCAAGGGTGTGGGTGGAAGTTTCTCCTTAGGGAAAGAAGGATGAAAGCCATTAGAACATTTTAAAATATTATCAGGAATAATTAGGGGAAAAGGGAAATAGCCTGAAGAGTCAAATACAAGCCCTAGGTAAGTGAGGTACAAAGTACATGGAAATGTAGTCACTACATGTACTGAGACAGAAAATTGTTCCAGGCTGGGGAACTCTTCTGGGGAAATAAGCCTCCTTTTATGCTTCTGCCTAAATCCTTTTCAGTCAATGCTGGAAAGGCAGAAAGTGCTGGATAGACCTCTGGCAGTGCTTATGTTCCTATGCAGACTGAACAAACAAGGAACAGTGAGTAGAATACCTAGCAAAGGGATACTTCAAGGTCTCTTGCCTCAGTACAAACAACAAGGGTGCAGTTTTAATGAGGAAGAAATGTGCAAATAAAACAAGATTGCTGCTAATACAGGCAGACATAAGCCTTACTTCCTGGGTGTACGATGGAAAAGCCCTTGAAAATGCTGGCCCTTTCTTACCAACAGTGTCAACCCCCTCTTCCATAGGCACCCAGTTTGGGTTTAGCAGTGACTTAGCAGATGAATGCCAGACCTGGGAGGGTGATTCAGGGTGACCTGACTGAGGTACTGATGCTCATGGTCCAGGCAAGAGCTGCCTGTGAAGAACAACTGGGTCTAAGTAAGGGCAAAGTTTATCTCTCTCCACAGGTTACATGGAGATTTTTGGCAAACTTCAGGCAAGGCCAATGTGTCAGGAGTTTCCCAGATCTTGTACCCTGATAGACATGAAGCTCCTGCAGCTCCATGCCCCCAGGCCAAGCCAGCAACAAGGCTGAGCATGTATTCCCATGAGGTGCATGCACACAAGCACACACATACAAAGACACTATGGATCCCCCAGCAGCTGGGCTCAGACACCTCATCCACCCAGCAGCTACCCTGGGATGTGCTGGTGTCCCCTGCTGCCTCATGTGCACATACACCAATGGATGTCACCACCCACCCCAGATCCCACAGCCTCCCCAATTGCTGATTTAGCCCCCCATCCCTCCCTCAGGTAGCCATCCCACTGAACCCTGGTCTCTCCAGTACCCAGCCCTGGCTTATGGCCACTTTGACACACAGCTCATCCAGCTGGATCTTCATTAGCCCTCACACACATACCTATGTGCCCAATTGACATGCATGCACCCCAGTCTCTCCAGTTGCAGCACCACAGCCACAGGGGTCTCCAGCCACTTATCCTCCCCCAGGGGCTGTCACTGAGACCCCACACACACCCCTGCACACAGGACAGAGCCCCTGAACTGGGAAAATGGGTAGAAATTGGTTTTAGTGAGAGGCCAGGACAGACTGTGCCTATCAGATGCAACACAATGCTCCTGCAAGCAGTGAGACTGTGTAGACACTGGCTGGTACTCAATGAAAATTTTCCTGTATTTCAAGGGGTCTCAGCTTCATTTTGACATATTCATGTCTCCTTCTGTTGAGTTTTGAGTTTTTTGTCTGAAGGCGTGTGCTTGCAAAGGAGATGGTGGCAATGTGCTAGCTGCCACACCATGGGAAGAGCAGATGACCAAAACCTCTCCTCCCTCATTTGAGGGAGATGTGCTGAAGGACACGCAGTAGGAAGCCAATGCAGACAGTGAAACGGGACATGACTTTGTAGCCTAACACTGTGGAAATTCCCAAGACGGAGGGAAGCCACTGCTTCTGCTTCCTCTTCCTGATGATCTTTAATGTTTTTCACTTGATGACTTTTCAAATGGATAAACAGTTCTCAAAGCTAGTGCTGAAGTCCAGGACTTTCTAGTTCTGCCACTGGCTGCTTTGGAAAGTAATTATTTATTTTAAATTTCCTGGAAAACAACCAGATGTTCCCTCTCACCCTCTGCCTGACTCAATATCCTCTTGGTAACATTAAAATCTGGCCATAGGGAAAAAAAAAAAAAGAAAAAAGAAGAAAGATAGGGAGGTATTGATCAAGAACTATATAGACCAGCCTGTAGAAACATATGCAGGAGAAATATTTACAGGGAAGTAACACTGGTTTAGAAACACAGTTAAAGAAGTTAAGCAGCATGTCACAAATCCCAGGATCGTGTGAGCCATAGCAGACCCGGAGAAGCAACCAACATGCACAACTGTTTTTGTTCTTGTCTGAAAATCAAGATAGATTAAGAATAATCAACAGTGAAGTTTCCTTGGACTATGAACCATGAGGCTGAATTTCTTTACATCTACAAAACCTGTACCTTTTGAGGAATTATTGTCCTAGTCATTTCAAATATCAGCACTGGGATGCTGCTTCTGCTTTTGAAATGTCCTGTTATTAGCTTTATTCCTCCAGACAAGCAATGTGACTTGCATTGGGTGGTATAAAGTAATTTACTTTTCCTAGGAATGGTGTCTATGCTGCTGAACCTAGGTATAATTAGGGGGTGCTACACTACAGTGAGTGAGAATCATATACCAAATACATTATCTTTATCTGATGTTTGGGAAATTAAGTACTTCCCAGCACAGTTAAAATTTTCATCCTGTATTGAGCTCCTTCAGAGCAAAACTTGCTCATGTATCAGAAAAATATGATACTGGTATGTATTTGTATTTCTCCCTCTCGTACTAACATTTACTGTTTCCCTTTAAAGGTTCCCATGGAGGCTTTTTACCTCCAACAAGGACAGCAATACCAAATCCATTCTGAAAGACGTCCCACCTGTACTTGACGGCTTCTAGAGTTGGCAAGCATGCAGCTACTTCAGGTCATCTGCTCTGATGCTTAGCCATCCTTGCAGTTAGAAATGCTTTCCTCAGTGTAGGGGGCTATACTGTAGGTTCCCGCATGTGTCCTGGGTATTTAAACACCTTTTATCATTGGTAGAGACGTAACCAATACATTCAATGAAGCATAAAGAGCAATTAATCTAGAATTAACTCTCTAGAATCCATTATTCAAAATGGAAGCTTAGACACCTAAATAACTTACGGTTATCTACACAACAAAACACAAATTCCATCTCATTACTCATCTGCCTGTACTGGAGATGCCCACCTGGGGTGGGCTGCCATGACACAGGAGCTATGGAGACCTACATCCTTCCAGGGATGTGGAGGTCAAGTGGGATTCCCTAGAGCATCTCAAATAGTATTAATGCTCAGGCATCTGTACTCCAAACCTCATGTCTAAACTTAACCACTGTTGTTTAAGACCATTCTAGAGTCTTGGAGAATGGTCACTGCTTCCCTTTTAGGAAAAACCTTTCGTATATTTAACATCATTTGTCATGGCTCCCCTCGCTCTTCCTTCCATGAAGCAGTGAACACAGTCACAAAATGGTTACTTTAATCTTCCTTTTCCAGACTCACAGAAATTCTTGTTGAGCTTTATGGAATCCTTCCGACCAGAGATAATCTATCTGTCTGAATCCAAACATGCTACTGCAGCTGAGACCTCACCCGTGGTGGCAAGAGTATAAACATTATTTTACTTACCATACATATGGGAACCTAGTTTATGCATTCTAGTAACACAACTGATTTTTTTTTAGTATTAGTCAAAAATTGTTCAATCATTTCTGCCCTCAGTTTTGCTGACATCATGAGATTGTTTTAGGTAGAACTTTTAGTTAGTTGATGACAGTCCTCCTGGAGTTATAATACCATCTATTCCTAGATAAGAACAGTTCTTTGTAGTCTTTTAAAGATATTATTATCACATATTATGACATAATATGATGTATTTTTTAAAATATTAAAACATATGTATCATGCATATAGCATGTTATTAATTATAATACAATGTTATATTGTTACTCTTATATGTTATTTCCTATTTTTTCTCCAGTTTGTCAAAACTTTGTGCCATAAATATTCTAAATTCATGATTAAAAAAAACCTATGAAATGTAGCTCCATGTTACCAGAAAAGAATTTCCTTATTTATTAAACACACTATAACATTGTCCAAAACAGAAGGCTCAGGCAAAATAAGGACAGTAACATTACTTAAATACATTGCATCACTACCTGATGATGAAACTGTTACACATCATTTTTACTAATCAGAGGATATTATACAGCATGAGTCAGACTGTCACTGATTTATGCTATATAAACAGACCTGAGAAGCGTGTTCAATAGCTCAACAGTGAAACTGAGACAGACAACCTTAGACAAGGATGAAGACGCTTTCATTCCTGTTGCTACACGTGGCCATCTCCTTTGCTTTTCCTGTGGCTCCAGAAGCAGAAGATGAAAGAAAAACCCTAAAGCTTGTAGAGGTAAATATTTTTCAGTGCATTTCTAAGTGAAGCATAAGGTAGTCTGAGAGAGAACTATAATTGCAATTCTTTTCACAGAATATGGCTTGAAATTAAAGGTGTAACATTTTGCAGGGGTTTCAGGAGAAAGCTTTTCCTATCAATCTAGAAAATGTGTGAAAATTATGTGGAACTTATTTACCCAAAAGTCATTTGAATATTGCATAGCTTCACTTTTGATGTTGTCAGTAAAGTAATAACAAAACTTCCAAAGCATAAGTTCTGGCAGCAAGGCTCTGGAGCTGTGCAGAAATAATCACTCAGCAACAATTTACATTTCAGAACGTGCTTTGAAACTTGTGATATGATCACTCTCAGAAACATAAGGCAGGAAATTTTCTTGAAGCAGGCATGTATTTTAATTTTTTGCTGAATAGAACTTTTACAGAATACTTTGAAAAAATGGGACATCTATGAGAAATACAACACTTACATAGACGCAACACTATTTACTTGAGACAAAATTGATGAAATTTCGTAGGAAGACCTGAGTTCCTAATATCATATTTCATAGCTAAAAATGAATGGCATGATTCACGTGCTGACTCTGTAGTAGTAGCCACCTGCTTTGTTGGCATTCGTGGTTGTGTGGAGTCTCACTGCCAATCTTTATTCCCTTGAATGACACCAGTTTTGCTGTTACAGTAATTGGACACCATAAATAATGAGGAATTACTTATTAATAGTAAAGATTAGATTTTAAAGGCACTTCTTCATATATTCCATCAGTGAAACAAGAAATTCAGAAAACTTTATGAAAACTGTAAATTATATCTCACTCTTCGCACCGGTTCCTGGAGAAAATGGGTTGTTCATGCTCCTGGTAAACATAGGGGGTGTTGATATGGGAATAGTTCAAGATTACATAGAAAATTTAAGTGTGACTGCAGACAGTGCTGGTATGTCATGATTCTTCTCTCTTTTTTTTTTTTTTTTTTTTTTTTTTTTTTTTTTTTGTTCAGAATTATCTACAGAATTTCTACAATCTTCAAAGGAGTCATGAGCCTCATTTAAGAAGGAAGGATGAAAATGCCCTTTCTGAAAAACTCAAGGAAATGCAGGAATTCTTTGGACTGCAAGTGACTGGGAAACCTGATCTTGAAACTTTGGAGATGATGAAAAAACCCAGATGTGGTATACCTGATGTAGGGCAATATGTGTTCACAGCAGGGAATCCCAAATGGAAAAGAAATAATCTGACATACAGGTAACCTTTCCTAATCTGGTACAAAAAGATATAAATCTAGCATCCCAACTTTGAGGGGTCTGGAGTAGGTACATTACACCATATACAGACATCCAGAGTGATTAATTGATTTCTGTACGAAGGCAGGCACACTAGAAGACAGTATCTAAAATGAAGACATTATTAATTTTCATTCATGTAAGACATGTCTAAGTTTTCTGACTTTTGCACAAGTTACTATTTTTCAGCTAAAATTCTGTATTCTTAACAATATATAATACATTTGGTTTCCTTTTAAGGATTTTGAATTACACCCCAAAGATGAGACAAGTTGATGTAGATGCAGCAATCCAAAAAGCTCTCAGTGTCTGGAGCAATGTGACGCCACTGACGTTCCAAAAGGTTGAGGACAAAGAAGCAGATATAATGATCTCTTTTGCCTACAGAGGTAACTGATATATTTATGCATTAAATAGCCATGTGCAATCATAGAAATAATTTAGGATACTAACTGATTTTTTCCCTTTTCATTTTAGACCACCATGACAACTCTCCTTTTGATGGCCCCAATGGGCAACTGGCTCATGCTTTCCAGCCTGGTGAAGGCATTGGTGGAGATGTGCATCTTGATGAGGAGGAAGCCTGGACAAAAGATGGAAGAGGTAAGGACTTTGTAACTAGATCCATTTATATAGTCTTACCTCGAACAATCTTAGTTCATGAGCCTGATCACAGGCAAAAAGTGAGCAAAAGTGGCAGAATGTGTCCTTTTAAATTGTTTTCCTCTTTTTTTTTTTTTTTTTTTTTTTCCTTTTGGTCATTTGTAGGAATCAGTTCTTAGAAAAGAGACTTTTAGGTCATAGTGGTCTATAATGGCAACAAAGTGAGCACTTCAAAATATTTTTCTTGTTCAGATGAAACCTAAAACTTGGATACAGGAACATCTGGTGGTAAACTTCTCAAGTCAAATCCTTTATCTTCCTTAACTTAGCACTTCAAAGTTTGGTACTAACTGGCATATTCAAGTATCACCAAAACTGTCATCTCAGTGCTTCTTTTGAAGGTTGTGGGGGTTTTTTCTGTTGGATGCCTGAACCACCACCTGTCACTGGCATGTCCTTGATCTGAGCAGTTCATGTGATAGCAGGGTAAACAGGGTTTGTGTTTAAGACACAAGGGCACTAGAGAAAGGACAATGAGACCACAGCTACAGCCAGACATTCTTTAAGTACTCATATAGCTCTTCTGTAACAATATTTTTGAGTCATGATGTTGATAGCATTACCTACAGCCTGTCTTGTACCTGTAGTGTATTTTGGGAGGATGGATAAGTACTTTCCATTTAGTCAATTGTGCTGAATACTGAAACAGATTTTACCTTGGTTCATGTGATTTTTATCCTACAGGATACAATTTGTTCATTGTTATTGCCCATGAGCTTGGCCATTCGCTGGGTCTGTCTCATTCAAATGATCCTGGAGCACTGATGTATCCAACTTACTCCTACACGGACCCCAGTGAATTCCTTCTTCCTCAGGATGACATTGATGGCATTCAAGCCATCTATGGTAAGAAAAAAAAAATATTTAACATTTCCACTTGGGAGGCTGGTAAACAATAATAAGAATACATTTAAAATATGCCTATTCCACCAAAATGAGAAGTTTAACTGTTGCTGAACAATGGATAACAAAAGGGAAAATTCCTAGAACCTAACTTCAGCTAAAGTCTGGTTCTGCAAAAAAACTTATTTTGGAAAAGATGAACACAAATGGCTTTATCAACATTAAAAGCCTTCTTTTAGTGACAGACCCTTAGTTTAAAACCATATGCCTTCTCATTCTCTGTAAAGAGGCTTCTTGGTGTCCTCAGAGATCTTCTAAACACTGTCTTTATATTTCTCCATACTAAAAGATAAAATATTCTTCCCATAGGACAGTCTAATGCTGCTGTGCAGCCAACAGGCCCCAGAACTCCACAAGCTTGCGACCCAAATTTGACATTTGATGCTATTACTACCCTACGTGGAGAAATAATATTCTTCAAGGGCAGGTAACAAAAATAAGCACATATACTATCTCCTTAAAATATTCAGTAGTTTTAAAAAATCTGTAATCCATGAGGGAAAAGTGTCCTTTTTGGAATGTAGTAGAAAGAGAAGCACTAGAAAACTATTATGTTATTTACACAAGTGAGAGCTCTCCAATCATTAATCCTAAGAGCCCTAGTTGACAAGAGCAGTGAAGGAAATGAGGGCTTTTAGATTGTTTTCCAGCTATTCTGCTGCTGTTGCAAAGCAAGAGCATTCCTACATCTGCCAGCGATGTGCCCGTGGGTCCCACACTAACCCTTCTGCTGCTCCTCGATACCAGAGCAGGGGCAGAACTGAGAGCACTGTTATGTAGAAAGATGCCTGTTGGGTGGTTACCGAAGCCAAATCTTAGCCTGCTTGTCCTACAGAGAAGTAGAAGGGCTTATATTTATCTTGCCTGATTTTTAGCATGTAACTGTGGTGCTAAAGTTAAGAGTGCAGTCACTCAAGATTTCCTTCACATTCAGTGGAGGGATATGTTCACATCCAGGTACCCATCTCCTCCCTGTTATACTCCAGGAGCTATAATTATTACTTTGCACTTACGATCACAATGGAACTATTTCATTACATAATTTTTGTTTAAAACAGATATATGCTGCGCAAACATCCTTTGAGGGCAGAGGCGGAGCTCAATTTTATCTCACTGTTCTGGCCAAATTTACCAGCAGGAATTCAAGCTGCTTATGAAAACGTGGAGAGAGATGAAGTTTTACTTTTCAAAGGTAATGGAATCTGAAATTCTCCACTTTTTTCTGACCAGTTACTCCTTGCTCCTTTGCAAACTATGCAATTATGGAAGTCAAAGTGTTTTTTAAGGAAGATCAGTGAAAGAGAGAATATTACAAATCTGCAAATAATTAAACCAGAGGATCATAGAGTTATATTGTTTAAGGGATCTCCAGAGGTCCTAATACTGAAACTTGCCCTCTGTTATAGTTAATCTCTAAAAAACAAGACATGGGAATAGCTTCCCTTCTCCAGGTCTAGTTCTCTTCAGGTAACAACATTTCACTTTATGCAGAGGGACTTTTGCTAAATTGAGTTGGTAAATACAGACATTTGTACACTACTGTTACTGATATGCTTATTAGTATTTTGTGATATTTGGGGGGGGGGGGGGGGAAAGTCTGTGGAAAGGCATACTGTGAAAGGAAAGTTGCTAACTGAAAAAACAATTAGTTTTTTTCTTTAAAGGTCTGAAATATGCTTTAAGTGTCTCAAATATCTTCATTATGCATCTGTTACAGTACATGATATATTGTCATACATGAATGTGTTCATTACTTTTTAAATTACGAAAGCATTTTCATTAGACACATGCCCTTCTTAATGGTTTAATTTAATGCACATTGTCTAGTTTTCAAAGTAGTATATGGCTGTATAATCAAATAGCATATTACAGGCATTTAATAATCTCAATATCCCAACCCAGTGTCAGTGGATTAACTCATCAGTCTCCAGCCCTCCCTAAGTAGTTACCCAGACAAACACTTCATATTCATTTGAAAATAAAACCTTGGAAAAGTGCTATCCATACACCTTATGATTCTAATGTTTGACTCATAAAACCAAAATACATCTCCACTGTCTTCATGATGTAGCCCCAGTGCAAGAATTAGAACCATTTTCTAAAGTAAGAAACTGAAATGAATAATGCTGATATCTAAGACATACTGTTTCCTACCCACCTAAAACACAATTAAATGCTGTTTACAAATAGCAAAAACAAATGAAATGCAATTATATTTTTCAGAGGGTAAATACTGGCTTCTCAGGGGATACGACATTGCACCTGGCTATCCTAAACCAATCTATCATTTGGGGTTCCCGAAGACTGTTAAAAGAGTTAATGCAGCTTACAGTGATGAAACCACGGGAAAAACATACTTCTTTGTAGCTGACAGATACTGGAGGTAAGATTCAATGTTCATTTAATAGAAGGTTTATTTTCACTTGTCCCTGAGGACTCATGTAATACTATAAAAGTCAAGTGCAATAATGTTTAAACCAGGTATATTCCAGAAATTACTCAAATCTCTCAAAGTTTAAAAATTTTAAGCATTTTCTAGGAAATGTCAACATTTCTAGAGGATTTTTTTGCCATATATTAGATTCCTGTAGGAGCAATGTAATTGATTGCAACTGAATGAAACATCTGCCCAATATGAGTGATTTTCTAGTAAATTATTCACTTTTTCTCCACAAGAGTGCTGCCTTCCTGTGCGATGCTGTGATAGCATCCACTTTTCATTTACATTTCAAACAAAAATGAACTGCTAATAAAAAGTGTTCTAATTTAATTTCTCTATGAACAAACTATAAATATTCTCCAGTTGTACAGTTGGTCATATTTATAATTCAAGAGTAGCTCATGACAAATTTCAGAGAGTAATTTTGTTTAAGAAGCACGTAGCTGACACTTACACAAGTATGCTTCAGGACTGTGCTACCATCTTCTACTCCCAAGTTTTATATTTTGCTTTTATACTGAACTGGATATCCCATGACTTGAAATAGAAACTCATTTTAGGTGCAAGTGATGGCCAAGGCTCTGAACAGTCCAGAAATGCATGAATAAATCCTGGCCTGCATTGCCAAGGTCTTTGAAAGTCTTGTTGCAAACTTTACCAAAGGCAGAATTTTGAGATCTCAAGACACTCATAATGTGAGAACCTTTATACATAATAGGAAGAAGCAAAAATCTACTTTAGCTAATCTTTATAAGACTTGTTGGTAACAGTGGAATTGTATATGTGTATGAATTTGCTTTGGACTTTCAAAATATTGTCTGCTTCCTCACAAACTGTAATGATATTTCTTGTGTTAAGATACGATGAAAACAAAAAAACCATGGATCATGGTTATCCCAGGAAAATAGTCTCTGATTTTGGAAAAATTGGCAGAGTTGATGCTGTTTTCCAGAAAAACGGTAAGTAAAACATACCTTTTATCTGGGTTTACTTGAATATTTAGGCTTCTGTAAATAGAATTATTTGTTTTCAAAAATCTGTTATTAACCTTAATGAGAAAGTAATTAAAAATAGCAAGTATATATGGGTTGCCTATGTTGGGTTTTTTCCCTAAATACTGGAAAGGAGTCACCTATGAAGTATAATTGGATTAAATTTTATTTCTAGGCTATGTCTACTTCTTCCATGCAACAACTCAGTTCCAGTTTGATCCTCGTGCCAAACGGATTGTTGGACAAATGAAGAGCATCAGCTGGTTTAATTGTTAATTGCAGTATTTTTCCATATGCACACTCTATGTTTTTATGTACTGAATTTTTCAGCATGTCATGACTATCAGGTCAGAATGTATTTCTGCCCAGATTCTGTGGGAGTATGGTTTTAAGAATTATTTATTGTAAAAAAAATACATTTATATAATTTATGACAATTTCACTTGCTAAATTAAAGTTTACAAATATATTAAGTTGTATCATTGTGTCCTTGGTGTCTTACTTGCAGTAATAATCAAGAGTCAAGTCTATCTTCCAAACACTAAAATATACATTCTGGCAGGAAATGTCAGATCTTTTTCCCAAAGCCAGAGAAAGGAGCATCCAGCTGACTCTATCATCCCACACAAGCCCTGGTGAAAACCCTATGGGTAATTAGGCCAGTTGGGGCTCATTAGCATCAGTCTGCAAATCACACTTCCACTTTCTGTTTCTCTTTCCCCAGCTTCCACTCTTAGCCTTCTCTCCAAGGTGTATGCCTTTGCAAGCGTAGGCAAGGTTATTTCTCATGTTTTTATGTTTAGGAACTGGGTTTAAGCCTGGAAATGTAGATTAGAAAGGACCTCTGAGATCACTGAAACCTCTCCTTTGCTACCACAGGTAACCACTCTTTACTCAAGGCTCTTTCAAGCACTTACTCCTCCAGTAATTAGTAAAACCCTCCTAATTTCACTGGGTTACAGAATGAAGAAGTTTACTTAAAAAAAATGAAAATTCCTGGCCAAAAATATTTCTGATGCAAAAATTCATGAAAAAGATTGCTTGACTTCCAGCTTAACTGCAATTTTTTCAAATATCCTCCACTAAAATGGTGTTTAAAGTGTTACCCACTTTCTCTTTAGTCTTTGTAGCTCAGCTGGTAATGTTAGAAGCCATATGACCATTACGAAATATATTCTCTCATACACTTTCTTTATTATTAGACCTGTTTAAGAAGAAGGTTTCCGGTTACTGTAATAGAAGTAATAGCATTTTGAGAAAAGAATGTATAACCTTATAAAAATGTGTCTGTTCAATTTTTTAAACTACTTAGCTCCCTGTATTAGAAGCCTATAAATTGTATCCCTCGTAAATAAAGAACAGACTTGTTAATTCTTACATTTATTAAATTCAGGAGTAAAAATTAGTCTAAATACTATTCGAAGATAAGAAATTGTATAACTGTAAGTTAAATTGAATATATTATATTCTTTATAAAACTAAGGCGGGGGGGGGGGGAGATCATAAAAATAAAACTAAATTACATTAAATCAAAGACCGTAATGAAGAAATTGATTTATGTGAATTCTGTTCTCACAAGGTGATTTAGGTATCGGTTCTTTAATTTGAAGCATTAGTAGCATTGCTATTTAATCATATTTTCTTGTGTAAGCCGGTGCTACTGAGCTACCAATGACAATGAAACCAAAATTTCTTTTAGAAGTACATAATTCCAAGTTGATTATGTTGTTTTAGCAGAGATGTTCTACAAACATAACACGAGATTTACAGGGAAAGATAATATTTTTTACTACACCAATTATGCATTAAAAAAAAAATTTAAAGAATTGGAGTTCACATGTTCCCTTCAGATATGAAGTAAAAGCAGAAGATCTCACGGTAATGCCAGAACAACTCCTCAAATGTAAAGAAGAATGCTAATCCCTCTCTAGAAGAAAATAGTAGAGGGAACTCATGGGGCAGAGAAAATGTTAAATGGGAGACAAGGGGTCATTCTTTCCATGTTCTGGGGGAAAGACAGAATTAAAGGGTAATTTAAAAACCATAGAAGACTAAGAAGTTAAAGGGAGGATTAAGTTTATAATGGCATTTTTTAGACCAAGCTTTTGGTATCCTGTGAAGTTCTGATTTTTAGTTGCCTGGCACATTTTTTTGTTTTGTGGATTTCTCTTGAGCGAGAAGACTGAGAGAGCAAAATGAAGTGATTTCTTTGTGGAAAACCTTCCCTGTGCTTATGTGAGTGACTCTTTCCTTTGCCTGCATGAGCATGGCAGTTGCTCCATCCCAGCCACACCATCAGGAGGAGGGTACATCTAGTGCCGGCAGCTCTCACCTGCCTGCAGGCATATATTACTTCCAGTAATTTGGGATCTGGCTCTTTTCAGTTCAGTCCACACAATCACCTGTCAATTGCTTACTCCTTTTTAATAAATTTACAGTTCCTATTTGCTAATTACTGTACTACGGTAGAGTACCGTACCACTCCCTAGTGTCTGGTTACTGGTTTTGTGTATTTGTAGCTCGTATCGTTATTAACTGAGCACATTTGCCCAGGCAGAGATCCATTCCCCTAAATAAATGTTTAGTGCATTTGAGGTGCTATCAGGTATCCAAGCCACCCGTGCAGGTATGCAACAGGATTTCTGGGAGACCAGCACTTCCCAAAGCCCCACAGAGCCTACGCTGTCTCTAGGCACCTATGTTCAGGTGGTTGAATCCTGCCCTCACAGGCTGCAGCCTTTGCTAAAGGTTTGCCAGGGGTCAAATACAGTATTTGAACCACGCTGTTATGCCATGGCTTTCACTCAAGCTAAGTAATGATTCAGCTTTTTTGAGTCTATGGGAGGATTGAGCCTGCAAAGCAGTGGCTCAACTCAGTTGCCTGAACAGGTATCTAGTGCCATTAAGGTGCCTGAAGGTTCCCAGTTAGCTTCCAACCAGTCTAGAAGCCAAAGGTCCCCTGTAGGTCCTGGATCTCAGCCACCAGGCCTGTGTCAATGTCTCAGGTTCACTAGACTGTCTCAAAAGCATAACAAATCACTGTTGATGCGGTTTAATTGCAGCCCAAGTGTTTTCATGTGATCTCAAGCTTAGGGTCTCATCGCAGTCAATGGTGCTGGTCAAAATGTTTGGCGGGCTTCTGAAAGCTGCACAAATCATCCTGAGTTTACCTCTGACGTGTGGTCAGATCAAATGCTGTCTAGATGTCATTTGACCATATTGATTAGATTTCTGTTGATATAATGCAAACTGACAGTTAACTCACGTGCAGACACCCATGCTGTGAACACCTAGGAAAGCTGAATCCCTGCTGGTATTGTGTTAAGATCAGCATGATGCATCAGTATTGATGATTCCTGTGATGTTCTGTGTAGCATCACTTGGTACTACTGATGTGATGAAGATAGGCAGTGACCTTTCCAGGGTAAAGCATGAGTCACATCACTGCAGTCTAAATAAAACAAATTATAGGATGAGAAAAAAAGTCACGAAGTAAATAAACACCCACCAACTCCAACCAGTGTCAAAAACAAGCATTAGGAAACCATAACCAGCAGCTGCTTATACAGCTTCTTCTTTTCCCAGATCTCAAGGCCAGCTATTGGTGCATTTGTGAAACATTGCTTGCAAAAAAATGTCTTCAGGCCTCTCTCCTATGGGTATTGGGAACCAGCTGCTATGTTGTGTAGGTGGTCAAGTTGCAAAACCATAGAAGTGCTTTGAGTGTCATAGGCCTCCATCATCTGTCACTCAGATGTCTTCTGAGCAGCACTAAGGTAGCTTGAGCTGTTAGCTGAAACTAGAAATATAGTCTAAATTAGTTGCTTAAGCTTCTCTGTGTTCAGTAAAGACAGAGAGCACCTATAAAGGCCAGTTTGTCCTCTTCTAAAATAGCTGGTTGAATAACTCTCCATAGATATGTATTTCTCCATCTTCTATAGAAGAATGCTTAATTAATAAAGTTAGGTGCAACTAATCTTAACCTAGCTGCTCTCACTGTCTCTATCCTTCCACCACCACACAGCAGACAGCTGTGGGGATCTGATGCCAACCACAGTGGGAATAAAGATAACCACTTCTCCCAGCGCATATTGAATCTGCTTATAGTGCTGCCTTGATTTTTTTACAAAATTATATTCATATCAGCCAAAACCTGTTCCAGAAATATGTTCTAGTGCCATTGGAAAATATGTTTGGTGCAAAAGCCACTGAACAGGGCTTTGTCTTTTGTGACCTATACCATGCACATTAAGTAAGGGCATAGCACCATGGTTATTCCTTCTAGTTTTAAAACCTTCGAGACAAATAAATATATACATTTGAAAACATCAGATAGATCTCAAAAGAGAAAGTCTGTACTTCTGAATAAACACACGGGTCATTTCCATTATCAGTTCAGTTGAGCTTTCCACCTCAGAAAATTCATTGTCACTGTTTGTACCTCAGCTACAGAACTGAATGAGATCCAGGCCTCATGGGTCTCTTACCTTACAGTACAATGACAATAAAAGCAAATTAAGGGAAGGGTTTGGTTTGGGTTTTTTTGTGGTAGCTGAGAAATGCCGTTAACTAACAAGTTTAACTAACAAGGCTACATTGTGAAATTTGGGCTACAAAATCCATCATTAATGCCTCCAGCTGGAGAAAAGCTGGCCGCAAGTGACAGCAAAAAAGCCAAAAACACGAAAGCAAGGATTTTCTAAAAAAGCCTCAGTCAGACATAAGGGTATTTCTTACAATTGTTTTGTCAAAGTTGAGTACATGCTGTCAGAGCTCCTCTGAGGTGCCAGCAGAAGAGGAAGGTGCTTGGCCAGCACAGGGTGAAATCCCATAATATGTCACAACTTGTATGACTTTTGAAACTTCCTTTATTCTGAATTACTTAAGACAGGAAATAATCATATCCCCTGTGGCTAATGTGGTTAAACTGAAGAAACCTTTTGTAATGAAATGGCAGATAGGTAGATGATGGATAGATAGATAAATAGATAGATAGATTAGATAAAAGTAGACACAGATACAAGACTATTCACACCCTTTAGGCTCGATTTTTAGGGTAAAATCTTTTTCATTTATGTGTATCTTGGATTCCACTAGTATAACTTAAAAGAAACACACCTTTTAAAAAGGTTTCAGGGAAGTGGTGGGGAGGGATTTGGAATTTTCATCCATTTTCCAAAACACCCAGTCTCACTATCAATCAATTTAAAAAGAAAACTTTCTGTTTACGGCAATTTCTCCCCGAGTTTTAATTTTTTGGATGAGATTCATATCTGGTGCATGACTCCCATTTTCTAGGCTGAAAATGGTTAAGAGTCCCTACATTTCATGGCCCCATTTCACACAGCTGGGTCAGGGCAACTTAAAAGGTTTTGCATTTGCCCACCATTTCATCTGGCATTAAATTGCACAGGTTCACTAAAATTCAGTGTAAAATAACTAAAAGTGAGTGCCAGTTTTCCAGTTTTGAAATGGTAGCCAAGCAGCTTAGGAGTATTCAAATACTAACTGACTTCAGATGTCTGTGAAATCAGATGCTTTTAATTAAATTTGATAGTGTCAGTCAGCACAGTGTTATAGGATGCGTGGAGGAATTCGGAGCATGAAACACCCTGAGTCAGTCTACAGCTGACTCTACAAAGCACCCCATAGCCATAGGGACTGGCATGCGAGACAGGATGCACATGGAGAAGAAAGCGGACTGCTCTCCTACCAGGACAGAGGCAAAAGTGAGAATGAAGGATCTTCCACTTTTGCTTTTAGCATGTGCAGCTGTTTCTAATGCCCTTCCTGTCCACCCAGAGAAAGACAACCACGAAGATGCAAAGCTTGTGCAGGTAACTGCCCAGCCCGTACCTGAGATCTATTGAGCTCTCTCTTCTTAGATATTATCTGTGTGTTTCAGCTACAAGGCAGCTTGCTGTCTTTCTCAGACAACACTGTTACACAGAACTCTGCTGCACAAACTTTACTAAAGTGGGATGAATCTGTATAAATTGGAAATGTCAAGTAAATAAGTGTCAGGGACAACGTTGTCTGTTTCTGTTTAGCTATGATCCTCAGGAAAACATCTGTTGTGCTTCAAAATCACAGGCAGATGGTTTTGCCAGCAAAGTACACGAACAAAATCAGTCCTAAGGTATTTGTTTAAGAAACAGATCAAAATGTGAAATGTGTTTGCTTTATTTTCTCACTAGGACTATTTAAATAAATTCTATGCTGCTGAGCCAGATCCAAATCAGCTTGGATGGAAAATAAATGCTGAATCCACAGCTGAAAAACTGCAGAAAATGCAACAATTTTTTGGTTTGAAAGTGACTGGAAAACCAGATACTGAGACATTGGAAATGATGAAGAAACCCAGGTGTGGAGTTCCTGATGTGGGTCTCTATGGTGTTACTCTTCCAGGATGGAAAAAAACCAAGCTGACGTACAGGTAGTATTTCAATAATTACTTTTTGAGTTTAAATTTGGGGTTTGTGAATATCCACATCTGTTATATTTAGGTATAACTTTATAGCAATTGTTTCCAGTTGGGAATATAAAAATGTTTCTCTTTCCCCAGCTGTTAGCTATACATATTCCTGAGAGGAATTTCTGAGAGTCAGGCTTGGTATTTTTTATTTTCTGAGTCAACCACAGTATTTTGCCTGTTATGTATCACTTCTGACAAATATTCTGTAAGCCAAACAGAAATATCAATTGCACCCTGTACAAACCCTGTTATCCTCAAAACATGCTAAGACCAACAGTTTAGTAGTCACAGAAATCTGAGGAGATGCCTTTCCTCATGCTCAAAAGACAATCTTCTGGCTAAGGGCCATTTGGAGAAAAACCGATACTGTGTACACACAACTATTATTATTATGAAAAAGACCTGTTGGACAGTTATCGCATTCCTCAAACTTACTCAGTCCAAGATGAATCTTGGGAGCTATTGGATTACAGGTTAAATTGCTTCTTATACATCTCTGTTCATCATCTTAATATTAGAGAAATTCTTTCTGCAAACACTAAATATTATTACTTGAACCCTCGTAACTGTAGAATTGTGAACCACACGCCAGATATGAGCAAAGAGGATGTGGATAAAGCAATTCAGAAGGCATTTAAAGTGTGGAGCACTGTCACCCCGCTGATTTTCAATCGTATTCACGAGGGAATAGCAGATATAATGATTGCTTTTGGGACCAAAGGTAATGCACTGGCTGCATACTAATGGTAAGATTAATTTAAAGATTTTCCAATAGTCATAGCATAAACTCAATGTTGTTTCAACATCATATTATTTAGCTCATGGACGTTGCCCTCGTTATTTTGATGGCCCCCTTGGTGTCCTCGCTCATGCCTTTCCACCTGGCAATGGTTTTGGTGGTGATGCACACTTTGATGAGGATGAAGACTGGACCACAGGCTCAGTGGGTAGGTAAAAAAAGGTTTCTGAAGTGTTATGCAGATGGTTAAATTCCTTTCTGATTTTATTTCAGTGAAGGAATAGACTGAGATGAATCACAGCATTCACCATAAGAGCAGTGCGAGGATGTTACAGGCCATCCTCCAGCTGAGATACTCACGATGACGCTGACATAAAATCACCCTGATCTACTCCGGTCTTATTTAATACTGGTAAAGATACCAATGGGACAACCCTTTTCCAATACGAACGGTACAGGCATGGGCCACTCTTCCCTGGGGGCTGGTAGGGTCCGTGCCCACTGGAATTTCACAACCCATGGCAAAAACTTTCTAACTGCTGCCCCTCACAGTGCACATGCCGGCACCAAGCCTGGCACCACCACACACTGCAGGGGAAGCACACCGTGCCTTGTAGCAGCCCTCAGGGGAGATCCCCACCACCTAAAAAAAATTACAGACGCCAGTGATAATGAATATATTTCACTAATAATACCAAGACAGATCCAACTAGGCTGTTATAGCTTTACTCTGCATTCAAGCTAGGATGGGCTTATACATGAAAGTGTTCTCCAAGCAATTTCAGTCACCTGCCAGCAGCTGGGAGTTTGAACGTGCTGTTCAGGCCACCCACGGGCAGTGTGTAGAGCTGTCTACAGGTGTGTGCCACCACGCCAGAACAGAGGGGAATGCTGAGTGCTTACCTATCTGGCTGGGACCCATCTGCTCCCCTCGATCCCCTCCCCTCAACCTTCAGGCTGGCCATGCAGCACCTACTGCCTCTGACAGATCTGTCAGTACAAGGGCACGTTACCCTGTTGTGCTCTAGAGCCTTATCTCATTCAGTTTTGGGATGGAAAACTGCAGAGGATAGCTGCCACAGGAGAATCAAAGTCACGCTGCAGGACAAGCAAGGAGCTAACAAACACGAGGTGCTGTAAGAGCACTGCACAAGGAGGAGAGCTGCGGGTTTATTGTGCTGGGAAGGATGAGGGGTGGGCATGTCATACTGATAAAATGCAGTGTTTTCCTCACACTGGGACTGAATGGGTCAACCTGTTTTGCTGCTGTTCCTTAACATCGTGACTCCAGCAGCCAGGCATTGCAGAATTTGTTGGAGAGCTCAGAGGACATGTGAGAGAGGACTGGAAATACGTGTGGAAAAGATGATGCTTTGTTTGGGTTTTTTGAGAAACAGTTATCTTGGCTCCAGCTAGCCTTTCTTGGGCAATCGATGACCAGTCCTCTGCTCTGCCACGGATTTGTGATCCTCACTAAGTCTGTTGATGCTGCTAGCTCCTGGGCTGCAGGGCAGATAATCATTCTTCCCTAATTTAGAAAGGTGTGTTACTTGGAGGGATGCATTTTGAAGGAAATTCCATTTTTTTTTCAATTTAACGTGTTAACACATTTCGCTGGGATTAAGCATGCATGAGCATAATATTTTAAAAAGATATAAGGGCTATGAAGTCCTAATGATAAAATGGTAAGTCGTTCTGCTAACCTGATATTTTTCCTTGTCTATTCATGATTTCATCTTTCTTTCTCAGGTTTGTAGGAAGGAGGGTGACACACAGACTGACACTTTGGTACCTCAAATGAGCACCGAGTACATGGTCCTATCCTTGCCCTGGAGAGCTGTTAGTGTGATCTGACTCACTACCTAACCTGCTCTAGCTCAGCTGGGAAACCCTGCCAGAACATTCCTCAGAGCTGCACCCACATTCACCCCCAGACATCTACTCATGCCACACACATACTTTCAGTAGCTAACAGAAAGAATAGCAGGAACGAGGGCCAAAAGTCACTCCCTTCTAGTCGGGGAAGAACACTACCTTATCCTTTACAAAAAATACATTTACATATATACATACTGTAGTGAATGCCAATGTATTGTACGAAAACTGTCGCTGAGCAATAGCCCTGCTGTGCTCATATCAGCCGTTTGCAGACCAAAATTAGACTGATCTCTCTATCCATTTTTTAAGGGTTCAACTTGTTCCTTGTTGCTGCTCATGAGTTTGGCCATGCCCTGGGTCTTTCCCATTCTAATGACCAGAGGGCTTTGATGTTCCCCAATTATGCCTACATCAGTCCCAGTGAATTTCCGCTCTCTCCAGATGATATAAGTGCCATTCAGTCCATTTATGGTGAGTAAAATCCATGGCTTTAAAAAAAGGAGGAGAGAAATAATCTCTTTCACAAAGTTTTACCATAAAAATAATTGTATTCTCATAATATGAAAAAAAGCATTTATATGTGAAAATATTAGTGTTTCTATAAATTTGGTGTATTCTTTCTAAAACTTAGGATATCCACCAAATGCTCCAGACAAAAGGCCAGCCACCCCTCCCCCGCCTAAAACCTGTGGCTCCCAGATGTCTTTTGATGCTGTAACTACACTCCAACGAGAAGTCATTTTTCTAAAGGGCAGGTAAATATTGATATGACATTTTTCTCTGCAAAGTTTATTTTTTCTTGATTTCTACAAAGACTGAATACTTTGCTGGTTCACATGATTATGATTATGGGATTTACAATGAGACAAATGGATAGGTTTCAGTTCACGGAAAGAAAGCTTTCAGCAGATACAAGTTATATTAATATTTTTCCAGCATCCCCTGAAAAAACATGCTTCATTTTTCTCCAGAAAACATCTCAGTCCCAATAAATCTTTATTCCCAAATGTATAGATGGTTACACCAAATAGTAAAATGACTAAATGCTGCAACCACTTCCTAAGAAATTAGTATGTTCTACCATATAGATGGGCCAATCTCTCCTCCTATGGTGACCTATGCAAGCCCAAAGTCACCAGGGTAAGTCAGTCATCCAGGGAATAACTTACAGTCAGGCTCATCTAGGACCCTATAACATTCTTACTTTATGGCATAGGAACAACCTGAATTTTTCAGCTGCCTGTAGCTGATCCCACTAATCAATCAGTACTGATGGGAAGGGTAATTCCAGAAAGCCAGAATAAACTTCCCACTGATGGGAGTATTTTCCTTTCTGACACATCTACCCAGGTAGCTCCACTGACAAGAAAGAGCTTGTAAGTCACAACGTTGTTCACATTCCTGTGCATATACAGAAATGTGTGTGGTTTGTTATTTACTACAAAAACTGTTTCATATTTAAATCAGGCACTTATGGCGAGTCTATCCTGATAACTCAGAAGTTGAACATGAATTAATTTCTACCTTCTGGCCAACTCTGCCACCTGGTATTGAAGCTGCATATGAGAACATGAAAGATCAGATCCTATTTTTCAAAGGTTAAGTATGAGATTTTCTTTAATTTTTTTCTTACCTTTAATTTTGTGAGAAGATGGGAGAAAGGTAGGGTAGCTATACATACATAAAATTAACTTTTCAAATAAAGAAAGAAATAAATAAAACTTAGGATGTTTATTTTAATTTTCCTGCAACCTGCACTAAGGGAGCACATTTTTTTCTTTTAGTGTCTGAAAATCACTGGTGAAACTAATTCTTTTTTTTTTAACAGGCAATAAATTCTGGGTTATCAGTGGATATCAGGTGTTACTTGGTTATCCAAAGAATATCAACGCACTGGGCTTCCCTAAAGGTGTCAAAAAAATTGATGCAGCTGTTTGTAATAGAAACACAGGGAAGACAGACTTTTTCATAGGTGACAAGTACTGGAGGTAAGAAGAACTGACAAATGTTTTCTTATGATTGACTCCAATATAATCTGAATACAATTAAAATTGTCTAGTGCTAAAAGAGAATGTAGACCTTTAGCAAACTATATGTAACTGGGTCACTACAGTAATACTGCTTTTCATTAAAATGTTTCTTTGACTCCTGCACAGGGAGAAGAGTATAGCTTTGAGTTTTGCGAGCTTAAGGGTGTCCTGAAATGCACATTTAAGATATGGACCCATTTGGATGCATTGTGCCTGGAAATTGAAAAGGTTCCAGCATGTAGAGTATTTTTATGAATAAAATAGATAAAACTCTAGAAAATAAAGATCTGAAAGCTAACCTACTTCAACAGAAGGTTGGCTGGGATGGCTTGTGCAGCATTTCTCTGATTTCTGGAAAGTCCTGGATTATTTTGTCTCTTTCAGAGAGATAGAACTGATAGTTCATTTTCCTTTTTTTGGTGATCAACACTGAATTTGCAACATGCTCCTTCTAAATCCTATTGCCAAGCTGGCATGAGTGATTCCTGATTCCCAAATACCAGCAAACAGAAGCAAAAAGTCAGCTTCAGGAAGCTGATAGATTCCTCTTGTGTGCATGCACAACTGCTGCAAAGGACTTCTGCCGGCAACCAGGAACATGCATGGCTCAAACAGACTTTCTTGTGACCAGTTGTGGGGTTCCTCAGTGAGACATAGTGTCAGCTGGATTTTGAGCTGCATGTCGCTTCCTGTCCTTTGGTTTTGATAGTTTTGGAAAGAGTATTTACAATATCTTGCATTGCTTTGGTCACAAGGCAAAGGCATGCAAGAAAACCACAGCATGGATTTCTTACTTAATAACTCATCCTCTCAGTCTCATGTGCCTGTAAAAAGTATTTCTGGTATCCAAGGAGAAGTAAAACAAAGGCTTGCTTGTTTGCTTGGTTTTTTTCCTGGGAGGGTTCGTCAAATCTTGAAGAACCATTTAGGTCCTTCTTTCAGCCCCCACATTCAGCCCCATCTCATAAAAATTGTCCTGTCTCAGTTATTAGAAATAAGTCATCTTCCTTTCCTCCATCTAAATCTGTCAGCTGGTAGAGGGTTATGTACAGTATCACGTCAACATCTAAGAGGAGTTTAAAATTCGTGCAACAAATGCTGCATGAAATAAATTACAGCCACTATAGCAGGAATCAATCTGGCCAGTTTCCACGTGCTGCCTGTCACACTGCTATCGTGTAAATCCCGCCAGTGCTGTCAAAACTGTGGGTCTTACTTCATTTTTTCTCACTCCAGATGCTTCTTTGGAGCTCTGCCTACCTTAATCAGCAAACCAGCAGCCTCCTCATGGAAAATGTGATGGCCAGCATCCCGCAGACATTTGTGCGAGTAGATAACTTTACTCTCTGTAACCCCAGTGAAGTCAGTCAAACTACAGATGGTGGACACCTTTCAGCTGCTGCTTAATTCTTTGCAGAACTGATGTCTAAACTCTGTAAGATTACATTTCTCCCTTCATGTGATTTAGGTTTGATGAAAACAGCAAGTCCATGGAGAAAGGTTATCCTAGACAGACAGCTGATGACTTTCCAGGAATTAGCCAGAAGGTCGACGCTGTTTTCGAACAGAAAGGTAAATGAAACGAGCTTTTAAGTAAAATTGGTTTACTTGTCACAAACCTGAGTTCTGGAGTTATGATGAATGTCATTACTGCTGTAATCTGCAAAAGACAGAACTAAAGAGATGCTCTCCTGTGTGTAAAAAGATGATGTTCCCTGCTTTGTCAGAATGAAGCTTTTTCTTGTATCCATAACATAACACTTTACTTTTTTTATTTCCAGGTTTATTCTACTTCTTCCATGGATCAAAGCAGTGGGAGTTCAGCCCTACTGCTAAAAAAGTTATCCGTGAAATAAAGAGTAACAGCTGGTTTAACTGTTAATATCGCTAAACTTTCTTACACACAGCAAATGACAACAAAAATAATTCTAGATTTCTCAAAGGTTGTTCAGATATATATACTAGTACACAGAAGAGGCAACAGGACTAGTTTTATATATGTCTACTATTTTAATAAATCAGCATGTCAGCTCTAATGGTACCTTCAAAGGCTAGACCAAAACTGCATGTTTCCCCTAATTAATTGCAAAATGTCCAACATAATGTATAATTTTATACTCCAGATGGATTTTCAAATGTTTTGACAATAAATGGTTTTAGGTTGATGTCAACTATTTTCTGCTTCATCTGTTGAAGGCATTCTATATTTCTGAGGTGTTGAAGACTTCAGGTTGGTATGCTAATACCCTTCCAACATACAAAGTTTGTATTTTGCTCCTTTTCTCTCCAAACATCTTCAAGAGCCAGGCTTTTCATTTATCACTTGTTTTTCTGCCCTCTGTCCTACATCTTCTCCTGCTCTTCTTTGGCCGTTGCAGCCTTGTCCTTTTCACATCATACCAATATTTTGCCACCAGAATCACCCTCCAGCCCCAGTGTCTAAATACATTATCTCACCCTGATCTGTCTTAATAGTGTAACAATTAGCATTTCATCAGTGGCCATTTTTTTGTGAATCTGTGAATGATATCCTTTACAAATCAGCCCTGTCCTATTCAAGAAATAGATTCAATTACCACGTCACGGAGCACAAGCTTTGCTCTGCTAACACAAAGCATGTGTTTAACGTACACGTATATCTGAGATTTATTACATGCTGCCATTGCACGTGGAGCAAACCCCTCAGAAAATCAGACAAAAATCCACAAAGTCACAGCTATATCCCCTCCAAGTATTTCCTTTACATTTAATTCTGGAAACAGGCCCAGAGCACACTGCCACATGGCTGGCCATACTGCCTGCATGGCTGGGTATATCTGACAACGTGATCTCATTAGTATTGGCTTGTCCTCCTGCTCCCTAGTTCTTACATATCTGGCTGTTTTACACACCTGTTGTATATTTGAGTAAAAAGTTTCTTTTTGCTGGGTGCTTTTAGTGTACCAGCTACGACAACGCAATGATCCCGACATGAACCTTCCCTGCCTGATTTGGTGCAAGCAGCAAGAGCACCGTTATGTTACTGCTATTGCTATGAGAACCCCCCTGGCTAGGTTCTCACCATGAAATCAAAATAAAGGCTCAGATATGCCACTTCACTGATCTACAAAACTAATCATGGTGAATACCACCCCACACTCTAGATCCCTAACAAAATTTAAATGTGGTGAAATGGTAGACATTTGGGTGAGATTCATCTGACTTAAGTTTGGCTTTCTGTCTACCTCCCTATATCCACTCTACATGAGTTAGGGAAGATCCTTGTACTGAAAGAAGAGGGAGAAGTTCTCCACAAGGTTACTTATCTCATCCAAGGACCGTACCAGGGCAAACCAGTGTCTTCAGCCCCTGAGGAAAACTCCTTTTTGCAGCAGAAGGCCAGCCAATTAGCTCAGAGTAGCTAACTTTCACACAACTGAAGTATGGTGAAATGTATAGTGCCTTTGCTGGGTATCTTTCAGTTTTCATGTGATCCAAAATATAATGACATCCTACTTTTATCCTCTCTGATGTTCACTTTCTGGCAAGATATGCCATCAGCTTTTAATAACACAAGCCAGTGATAAAGTTGCCTGAAGGCACCTGATTGGACTGACGCTGCCCATGGAGTCACCAGGAGTGACCAGAATGTGCTGGAGGCAGGTGGGATGGCAACGGTTCCTTACCTATTTCTGTATTTCCAGCCTCCTCCAGCTCTTCATCATTCAACTGATGGTTGTGTAGAAAGCACAGTTTAACAGCACAGTCAGAGAAGCTGCCAAGTTACACCCAAGTGTTTATACTCTGAGGCAAGATTACTATTTCACACACACACTGCTTAGTGTATAATACAATTGTAATTTTAGCTGCAAGAAAAGTTTAGTCACTGAGTTATCAAGATGATTATTCAGCTCTTTGTAATATGTGGGCAAGTTCCTTTGTCTTCAGATACATAAACAAACATCATAGCTACTCTGCTCCTCCTTTTCTCAGGTAAAGCATTATTTCACAATTTATATAAAACCTTTGTCTTAAGGAAAGTTAATCTTTAACAGTGAAATGCTGATAATGAAGTTTTCTAACTGGCAGCTTTGCCATTCTGTTAAACCAGTGTGGGATGCATATTCACAGGTCGCCTGCAAAAATAAATAAAGAAATGAGTACTGCTTTTCCTCTTCTTTTGCAAACAAGGCCTGAACAGTCGCTCCCAACACAAAAAGGCTTGACTTTTGATTAGTGATAATGGCTTGGTCACTCAATTTTCCCTCTTCACTTGTCATTTCTTTAGAGGAATAGGAACCAGGATAGGAGTGTCACACAGAAATCCAGTAAGTGATGAGTGCTTAGCGGTGCTCCTTCCCCTCCATCTCTGCCAGGAGCCTTGCTAACATGGGATTATATCTTACACCTCACCATACCCTCCCACAGCCCTAGAGAGCTCCCAGTGCCACCTCCCCCACATCCCTCAAGCCCCCTATAGCTCCTCATAATGCATGTCCCCATACTACATTTAGGTTACCATCTGAGTAATGCTGCTCAGCAATGGGAGCCGATGAGCCGCTGGCCCCACAGCCCAGCCAAAGGATGAGTTACCCACCTTCCCACTATTAGGGGTTTTTGTCCTCTAGTCAGCTGCTATTTTCCGCAAAACCTGTAGGAACTACAGCCTCTCAGTTCGGCTTGGCTGAAGGTGGCCAGTACCTTCCATTACTGTGGGACCAGGTGGACACAGGAACAGACATGCAGAAAACAGAATCCCATGTGGTCAAGTTAAAAAAAGCTTTCTTGGTGTTTTTCCTAAACATCCTTCTTGCGTTCCACTGCACGCTTCCATTTCATTTTATAATGCCTATTTCCCTTACTATTGACCAGAGTTTGGAAGGGCAGGCAAGGCGAGGCAGAAAAGACATATAAACCCAAGGAGACAGCTAATCCACACTTGTCCTTCCAGTTGTTTTCTATCACAAAAGAAAAAATGGTCATTTGTTTCTTGGCCAGTTAATGCGTTTTTAACAGCTGTTTTTCAAATGGATCATAAGATCATGATGATGAGACTAGATTAGGAAATGAGGAAATTATGCATCCTAATGTAATGTGCTTCTGAAATACAGAAAGTACAGCATCCCTGGTAGGTTGTCCTCAAAAGTCCCGCTCGCTTCTCTGCCTGCAAGAACCTGGTCTCCCAGAACTGCCATGGCAGTGCTTCAGCTACCAGAGTGCGGCAGGAGCTGGGTATAATCAAATACTTGCTAGACCAGAGCTTAAAACCCACCTCTACCCCTTATCCTTTCAGAGGAGGAGCCTATCCCCTGTGTTCCTGGGTGACAGACCGATATGCCAAAAGCCTTGAGAAAACTGATACTTAATCTTTCTAAGGGTCTGGTACCTTAAAGGAACTAAAAAGACAAGCATGGGAGCTTACGTATGGAGAAAGGACTTGTCATTAGCTGGCTGTACATAACTGCTCTTCCCTGAGCTTGCTCATAACTTTGTGCCTCTTGCTGCTAATTGCCCAAATCTTGATAAAAGAAAAGGAAGCTAAAAGGTTGGTATTTAAGTGTTGATAGCCAACACACTCTTTGAACAGCTTATGAAGCTTGAACCTTTTTGAACACTGAACCTTCAGACATGCTGGAACCATACGCAAAGCACAGTACTAAAACCCAGTGCAGCCATCGTGGGTACTGAGGTGGGGCACCAGCAAGAAATGCAGATGAGGTGCACAATTTGCCTGGCTAGAACGGGGGAAAGCACTTCTCTGAAGGCTACAAACACAGGCAGAGACTGAGCAGGGTGTGCACTCTTAATGACAGCCATCTCAGTGGCATTGCTGGATGTACCCTGTACACATACTTTGTAGACAGGACGTAAAGGTTTGAGATGTGGGTTCTGTGGTTCTGACTGTGAATCAGAGTTTTTCATGGTCTGCCTACATTCATTGATTAAATCAGTTTGAGGAGGGTGTTTTCTGTTGGGGTTTTTCCTCATGCATCATGTGTTTCATCTATTTTTATGAACTGTAAGCACTGTGTCTTGCTACCTTTCAAAAAATGAAAAGACATAGATGTCTTCGTGTGTTTATGTGCTCCCATAAAAGTGCCTTGCCCGTGGTGCATGTGAGTCTGCACAGCCTTCATGGGGCTCTGCAGGCTTGCGGGGTCTAAAGGAGTAAAGGATCTCACCAGCTACATGGAAATGCCTTTTGTGTATTTTATGAACAAATGCTGCTTGTAGAACTGAGGGCAATACAGCCTCCACACAACTGAGCAACACAAGGTTTTAAACCATCAGATAAAAAGCCAGCATGAGCTCTGGAAGACTAGGTACAGGGTGGGTAGCTCAGGCTTTTGATGCTATCAAGTGACTGCGGAGCATCTGTTTAACCTTGGACCGATGAGGGTGGTGGTTACTTTTGGAGCACTTGCTGAGGAGACAGAAGGGCACAGGCCGACAAAGAAAATGCTGATTCTTGCAAGAGGACGCAGTTGTGAACCTCATATTGCAGAGCACCTCACCTTGCACAGCACCGCTCATTGCACAGCACCGCACACGCATCCCACCGCAGGGACCGGCCGGCGCTGCCCACCATCGGGCGCACGGGGGTCCCCAGGGCTGGGAGAGGGGGACCACACACATCCACCGTGGAGCCGTCAGCTGCCACCCAGTGGTCCCAGTGCCACCCAGTGGTCACAGCTGCCACCCAGTGGTCACAGCTGCCCCGGCATCTGCTCCGGGTTTGCTCCCGACAGCTCGGCTCCTCGGATGCTACGTTTTAATTGTGCGGTTACGCAGCGCTCAGTTTTCTAAACAATAGTTTGCATAAAGATATAAAAATGAAAATTGAAAATGAAAAACGCTTTGCTAAATCGATTAACAATGTAATTTGAATTAAATAAGCTGAGCAGTGTGTTTCCCATATTGCTGGTGATTCAAAATCACCAAAGAGAAAACACCTAGAAAAAGCATTGATAGCGTGCTAGAAGCTATGCCCTGAAGGACTGAGTCCCCTAAATTGACAGCAATTATGGGAACCAGTAAATGCTGTTTTAGTCGAGATTGTGAAGGTTACGCTGGTTAAGATGAAAAATCAACATTTAAAAATGAAGGTGTTTTCATTTAAAAAAAGCTTACAAACATGTGGTAAATGTCATTATTAAACAGAAGAACTTGGTAAGATGAAAAAGACATAGTATACAGAATTACTGGGAAGCATTTTTCAAATGTGTGTATATGTATATAATACAAATACATACACATATTTTCCTTTAGCTGTGCCCCATCCCTGGCAGTGCTCAAGGCCAGGCTGGATGGGGCTGTGAGCAACCTGGTCTAGTGGGAGGTGTCCCTGCCCGTGGCAGGGGGTTAGAACTAGATGGTCTTTAAGGTCCCTTCCAACCCCAACCATTCTATGAGTCTATGTTTCAAACTATCACCATTACTTTTATAAGCACTGCTTTTGATTGTCACCAAAGATTATTGAGGAAGTGATTTACACAATAATTATATGAACTATTTTCTTTAAATGATGGTGTAATTTAGCTTAGGTTATTATATTTTTTCAAGCAGCTGAACAGTGCATTTATCACTTCATCCTACTGTGAACAGGATTATTGTGAACAAACTAGGCTCTTAATTCAAAAGAAATACATTTGTTTAAGGAAGCAAGGAAAGGTTGCGCTGATCTCAGGAGGTGAACAAACTGCTACAGGTATGTTCTGGAGCAAAATTCTGCAGGTTAACAAGTACTTTTTTGCAGAGATGTACAGAAACATCATTTTAACAAGCATAGAATATGGAAGGAGAATGGCTGGTTTTAAAGATGTCTTTTGAATTTCTAAGAGTTACAAACTCTTTCCTGATTTCCAGGGTCACAGTGCAGCCTGTGTACAACATGAGCTAGAGGATAGGCTCTAATTAGAGAAGAAGGTGCTGATTCAGCAAAGCCTTCAAGCCCGTGCCAAACTTCAAACACAAATTTAAGTAACGCTACTTTTGAAATCTTTTCTTTAGTCAGAGTCCTAATGAAGACATCTGTGCTCATTATGACCAAAGAAATGTATCATCATAACAAAGTTCACACCAAGCATGGCTGTTCCTCAAGCACTTGGCTGAAGAAACGTGCATTCACACTGCTACATTCAAAATGATCTGCATGTGAAATAGGAATGGACCCCTGCACCTTCCTTCCCTTTGCAGTCCCCTCAACTCATGCCCAGAGCTTAACCTGCTGCCCTGCAAACTTTTCTGCCTCTGCCTCTGCTGTTGCAAAGGTTACCCTCAGGTGCAGATCATTGGAGGTCATAATTTTGGGAAATAATGCTATTAAAAGGCAGAAGGCTAAATAGAATGTGAATTGTACAAAGGGAAATACATAGGTCATTCATTCATTTCTGAATATGCTGTGGGATATTTTTTCACATGTGGTATTTTTGTATCAATTTGTTTTGATTGTGAAGGCCAAGTTCTAATTACCTAATTTCCACTTTTATCCATGTCTCTGGGTGTCCTACTAACTGAGCCAATCTTTTAAAGATGCTTAACCATCACGAAAATCTGTCTCTGCAATTTGGGGTCGATTTGACAGTCATAACTGCATCCTCAAAGCTTTAAAGTGAGTGTGAAAGAAAATACCCATGGAAAATGATCCTGAACTTAGAGAACACACTGACAATGGGCAGGAATAAAGATTTTATCTCTTAGAGCATCTATTTGGGGCAGGGGACAAAGGAATTATAGACTCCGACGCTAGGATAAGCATGCCTAGAAAGGCTGACGGCACGTAAGCATTTTGGTTTGGAGCAGTGTGGTTTTGAAGCCAGTCTCCTCATCGCTCTCACTTACCATGCATGGTTTCAGTTTGTGGAGCACTTTGTGGCCCAAAAACCAGAATCCTGGTGGAGAAAGCTATCTAGGAGGCTCTGCCACTGCTGCCCATGCACCTGATGGAAAGATCTGAGCCTGGAAGTACGGTCCTTTCGACACTTTCAAACCACATGGCCAACGGGAAGTGTTTAGCACCAGAAGTCAGTCCCGAGTCTCTTACTAGAATGTTTTGCCTGTGTATAGCTAATAGCAGGGAGTTATAAAAAAAGATGGATTTAGCCCTCAAGTAATGCTTCACTCAGCAGCAGTTATAAAAAATGTAACTGTGCATGCCTTCAGTCATGCTGGAATTTGTTTGTGGTGTTTGAGGCAAACAGATGAATACCCAGTCTGGGCAGCTTCCCCTGACAAAACTGTGTGCTTATGCATGCTGGTGGTGACCACAATCACCTGAATGGGTGTAGTGTACAAGCTTTCTGTTTAATTAGAAATTACAAAATCAAAGCCAGTTTTGCAGCAATGTGACCCTAAAGTGGCAGGAGTAAATATTTAGTGTAACACATAGGTGCTAAGCAGGTAAAACAAATATGCACTGGGAGGAGAAATAAGGAGACCTGACGCCTGTGCGCACTGTCAGGTGGTGTAACTACCCAGCATGGATTGCCTGTGGCTATCTGAAATCCCACAGCTTCATCTCAGGGCTGTGCTTTGCAAGGTTATTCTCTGCCCAAAATTAAAGCCAAAAGAACAACCACAATGTCATTAACCAAGTGTGGAAGCACTAGCTGAATCCTCTCTTATAACCCTGCTGGAAAATCAAAGGATTGTTCAGTTTTGCACAGAAGGGAACAGAGCCCACAAAAAGAGAAGCTGCTCACTGAAATCTGCGTTAAGTAATCTACTTGGCAATCTTTATGGACCTTCCACATTCCCGTGGCCATTCCCTCATCCCAGGTTATCAGACCTCTCTCTAGAAGTTACTACTGGGTCCAAGATATGACCTACTTCTTTCATGGATTATGTCCAGGCAGTACCTTGCTCTTCTGTCCTACTCCTCACCCAAATCCTTTTTTTTTTTTTTTTAAAGATAAATGTTGGAGTTTCACACTTAAATTAAAAGACTCTTGTAACTTGTGAAGTGCCAAAAGGGCTGCTTGTAACATAACCTTGCCTCTTCTGTGGGACAGCTGGGGCTTCCATGTCACCACTGGGCAGAAGCATCCCTGTCCCTGCAGTCCAGCACAGCAAGCCCCAGATTCATGTCACACAGCACCTATTCTCTTTCCCACCAAGCTTGCACTCTTTCTGGGTAAACCTGGCTGAAACTCAGATTTGCCCTGATTTTGATGAAGGTATGTGCAGATTTAGAAGCTCCTTTTCAAAACCACCTGTACAGCCCTCCCTCTGCCATGCTTAATCACAAGAAGATCAGCAGAAGAAAGCACACCACTCACAAATTACAGGGTTTCCATGAAGATTTCTGTAACATTAGAGTTCTTAATGTCATGATTAGGCTTGAGATACAATCACGAATACATTCTCTGCAGTTTAATTAGACAGAGTAATTCAGAGAGTAATCGAGACATCTGTAGCTAGAACTTGTTATCCATGAAACTCAAAGCAAAACAGAGCTCCTCCCTTCCCAAAAATGAGCACGTAAGGCTGAAAGTTTAAAACTCAGTATTTTCGTCTTGGCAAGTATACGAAGCATAACTCAGTTATGAGCAGTGGATGGCTGATAGGCTTGTCCCTTCAAGGGAGATGGGTAGGGAAACTTCACAGAGTGCACACCCACCCCAATTCAACAATCAATCCCTTCTCTTTGTCAAGATATGAGTGCTGCAATGATTATCAGTCCCTTCCTGAATGGTTTAGATTTAATTTTTTTTATTGTTTTCCACTGCAAACCTAACCCACATTGCTAGGAAAGTAGAAAGATGACAAAGGAGTGCACAGAGGATTACTGCAGATGAGGGCCTGAATGTGCACAGCAGGGGGACAAGCAGGGGTATCTAAACATAGGCATTTATAGAAGGTCTTGCTTTCAGTGTAACAAGTTTTTATTATTAGAAGTATAAGATTAAGTACAAGAGAATAAAATACACACAACTATCACATTAAATACAAGAAACTTGATAACATGTATTGTTATTAAAATATGGGTACATTAATTTTTATCTGTCATTTAAATGACATTTTTATATTCTTAGTTCCATGCCTGTAATAAAGGAGATACTTCAAAATGAACCATTGGATATGAAATATGGAACAGTCCCGGGAGCGAGATGTAGACAAATCACATAAAGCATACAACAGTCTAAAATTCATAGCACTCCTTAGAGTTACCGCATGCTACAGACACTTGCTGTTAAGGGACTAAAGTGGTGAGAAAAAAAAGAAAACACTGCAAATTGTCTTAAAAGAGAAAAAAGGGGAATAGTCTGTGACTACACACTTTAAATAGGCCACCGACCATGAGGTCCTGTAACAAGCCATGTTCTGGTTTTTGGTGAAGGTCAGCAGACAGGATCGTTACACTCACGGGCAAGTAACAAAGAATTTATCTAACTCCCTACATACAGTCTATTTGCTATCAAGAGCATTCATTTTGATCTGCTTCTGCAACACCAAGCGAAAACTAGCACAGAGTTACCTCCTGCAGTCACCTCTTCTGGGAGCCTTTCCCTCCTTTGGCACAGACAACCAGGAGCCATGCTCAGGGAGGCATGGAGTGCTTAAAACCTGGTCCGTGCACCTACTGCTGGTCACCAAAGCAGAGCTGACATTGTAAGAGAAATACTGGGCAGCTTCTTTTGGCATGCTGAAGAAAATGCTCTTGGTGTGAACACTCTACAACACAGCACAGCTATGTGCCGTTGGTGCGTGAGACAGAGCAGTTCCTAATCCTCTCTCTTAGACTAAATTAATTTGTCATCCTCCAGCAACAAAACCAAATAATTTATCTGTACAACTGCTTGGCTGGCAGCTGGAATCATATGATTCCAGCCAGCATCATATGATAACTGATAAAGAGATGAAGGTCTTGTTTCATTATAATGTACAGTAACAAGTTTATCTCCATGCACAGTAGTAAATTTGTTTCACTTTTTTGACAGAATACAAAATAATAGCGGTATCTTTCCTGTGCTACTGCTAGACATGGGCCTGTGCAAGTCACAGGGTATGTTACGGCACAATTAATTTCTAATTACTGAACTCATTATACCAGTGAAAATTATGGCTGGTCAAGCTCCAAGCGATGTCACTGGATTTCATATCATGCTTGTATTCAGCTGTGCATTTACTGATTTAGGTTTATACACACAAGCAGCAGTTCTCTTTCTGTGACTTAACCATTAGTGGTGTTCACAATATCCTCTCACTCTCAGCACACCTCTACTGCCTTACTATGTCAGATACCAGCTCAGTCCCCGTCCTCTCTGAGCAACAAGATTCCACAGGCTTGTGCTGTTTTCAGTCTTTTCCCATGACAAACCCGCAAGGCGAGTTGAGGTTTGTAACCTGTCACACTGCTGGTTTTGGCTGGGATAGAGTTAATTTTCTTCATAGTAGTTGCTATGGGGCTTTGTTCTGAATTTGTGCAGAAAGCAGTGTCGGTAAGGCAGAGATGGTTTTGTTGTTGCTGAGCGGTGCTCACACGGAGCCAAGGTCTTTTGTGCCTCTCACCCCCTACATCAGCAAGGGGGCTGGGGGGGGGGGCACAGGGATCTGGGAGGGGACACAGCTGGGACAGCTGACCCCCACTGATCAGAGGGATGTTCCATACTATATAATGTCAAGCTCAGCATATAAAGCTGGGGAAGAAGCAGCAAGCGGGATGTTCAGAGTGATGGTGTTTGTCTTCCCAAGTCACTGTTACGCGTGACGGAGCCCGGCTGTCCTGGGGATGGCTGAGCACCTGCCTGCCCGTGGGAAGTGGTGAATGAATTCCTGGGTTTGCTTTGCTTCCATGCGCTGCTTTTGCTTTACCTATTGAACTGTTTTTATCTCAGCCCACGAGTTTTCTCACTTTTACTCTTCTGATTCTGTCCCCCATCCTGACACAGAGGAGAGAGGGAGTTAGCAGCTGTGTGGGGCTTAGTTGCCAGCTGGGGTTAAACCACCACACAGACTTTGAAGCTGCTTCAGTAAGATATGAGAAGAGCCCTTCTGTGCACCACCACCTTTTCAAAGACTGTAACTGTACAAGCTCTCTGAGAAGAAGAAATCTCAGCTACAGTGGCATGTACAGCAGATTCATCTAACTTAAATCTGGGTCAACTAATTTGGTTGCCTAAGTGCAAGTATTCAGTGCCACTGACTACAGGGTGTCGAAAGTATCTGCACATACCTGGCAGACATGATGCAGAGCCTAAGTCTTGAGAAGACCCACAACTTTCCAGAACTGCAGCTGGCAGCCAAGCAGGCTATCCTAAGAAACCTCAAATAGCCCTAGATGGCTACATGTTGGCAAATTAATGGGTAATAATTAAAAAACATATATCTACTTCTGGGATTATGCAACCATAGGTTTCCTTTGCAGATGATTGAAAGAGGTAGGTTCTTGCAGATGATGATTTATCTGATCATCCTAGTTGAGGATGTTTTTCACAGGATACCTATCTTAGGATAAGGTGAGTCATTCTTGGGGTACCTTGTCCCAGTCTTTAGATCAGACTTAGACATCTAAAGAAAGACATCTATAGGACTGCTCATCGTCAAGGATGTGCTAGTGTCTGGTCCAGCTATTCTCAAATATGTCACATGCTTTTTCCATGTAACCTCTTTGCTATCTCCTTGCATTTTCTTGAACAGTTCTACAGATACACATCAGGTCCCTTCTGTATCTTCAGACCTGTGTATCTGAAATCGAAAAGCTAAGCAGTAATCGCTCTACAAGCCAGTCGTCACTCTACAAACTAGAATAAAGTTATCATTTACTCTTCTTTGCCAAATTGCCTCAGAGAAAGCTCATGCAAATAAACTAAGCTTGTCAAAACCTGAATGTTTGATACGATAGAAAACTCCAAAATTACAATTTCCTTTCATTCTGAATTGAACCTCAGTTCAGTGTAAGACCTAATTTTAGTATAAATATACTATAGTCTCTTTATGCTAACACTTGCCCAGTTTTCATTGCCAGACTTTTCTACTAATACTATGTTCAGCTACATTATTTTTTAATCAACATTTCAAACAATACAAATTGTGAAAAATGCTCCATTTATGTCAATGATCAATATCTGCTTGGATTTTTCTGGATTTTTAGGAGTACCTTAATATGTATTATACACAAAAGGGAAGGCATCAGGCTGTGGAGATGGCAGCAGCCACATGACAAGGAATCTTGGAGACATGTGGGTGTTCCTAGGTGTTCAGGAATGTGGACTACAGCTCAGAGACCATGGTGTGGTGTTCCTAACGTAGCAAAGTACCAGCTCTTTCCAGAAGATCCTAAATGAGAAAAGAATACATGAATGCACAGCTGGTGAGCTATGGGTTTTTTGGCTCTGGAAATGAGTAGGCATTGCTTGGATGATTTAAAAGAACTATTAATATTTTTTAATTTTTATCTATGTTGTCTCCTATTTGTGTTTCAGATCTTTTACCTCCATTATAGATTCAGCAAAGACTTTGTAATAAGTCTTTATGATGTTGCCAGAAATTACTAGGACTTAGAATTAAGGGAAGACTATTATAAAGGGCACAGCCCAAGTCCAAATGCACAATTCTTGATCCTTTTTAGTGAGAGGCACACACTTGCTACTGCACCACTAAGATCATTTCATTACACTAGGAAGACTAAAATTTTAAAATCACAGGTTCACAAAATGAAATGATCTCATGAGATGTTAATGCCTAAAATTTTCCCGGGGTGTGACGTCTCTGACCACCTCTGGCTTTTTTTTCTCTTCCTGCTATTGCATAACGCTGCCGCCAGGTGTCAGATGAGGAAAGGGCCCCTCGAGTCCCCACAAATGCGTGGACCTGGTTAACAGATGAATTTGAAGTACTGCATAGGCAAGGGGGATTGCCAGAAAACAAAAAAAAAAAAGGAAAAAAAAAGAAAAAAAAAGAAAAAAAAAGTAATTTTATTGATCTTTAGCTTTTGGCAGTATTAAAATTCTGGTCGTCTAGGAAGAATCACACTGCTGTGACATACTAAAATCTCCTGAAGCCATCTTCTTCCTCTGGGCTTTTACACTGTTTTTAAAGCACCTTTCAAAATGGACCCTGATCCATTACAGGAAGTCTTCAGCATTACCATAGTGCTAACACTAAATAACGATAGAAAATTGAGCCACAGAGCTTACCCAATGCAAATTAAAATCATATAAAGAAAAAATAAATCATCAGCTCTACTTCCTTCAGTCAATACAGACTTACCCATAGAATCACAGAATGGTTTGGGTTGGAAGGGACCTTAAAGACCATCTAGTTCCAATCCCCCTGTCACGGGCAGGGACACCTCCCACCAGACCAGGTTGCTCACAGCCCCATCCAGCCTGGCCTTGAGCACTGCCAGGGATGGGGCAGCCACAGCTGCTCTGGGCAGCCTGTGCCAGTGCCTCACCGCCCTCACAGGAAAGAATTTCTTCCTCATATCTTATCTAAATCTACCCTCTTTCAGTTTAAAGCCATTCCCCCTTGTCCTATCACTACATGCCCTGGTAAAAAGTCCCAAGAAAACTAATCAAAACAAGTATAAAGAAAAGGATCTAATCTTATTCTTTCAAAAGTAGACTAACCCAGTAAACCCTGAAAAAGTTATTTCTGATCTGTCGTTGTGTAGCAGGAGGTGGGAGAACAAAATTTGATCCATCATTATCTGTGACAATAATTTAATAAAATAGCACAAGCCACAATTTTTACTGCTGGCCATTGAGGATCAACATATATACAGAGAAGTTCATTATGTGGCTTATCGTTTTGTTTTGCTAAGGAGCCACCAGATAACTGTTTCCTTGTTGTGTAACAGGAAGCTGTATGACCCTGATAGGAGCGACTGCTTGTTCAAGGCTAAGCCTATCCTGAAGAGCTTTGCAACATCAGTGCTCGTCTTGTAGTGCTGAGGATTGATATGTCCCAGTATGTTGGAACATACTGGTTTCTTGTCCTCAATAGAGTAAATTAAGCAGTGTCAGAGAAGTAATGATCGATACTGTGAAATTATTAACTTGGTCCCTGGCACAGCCTTGTCCTGGACAAACTAATATTTGGACATGATTCAGGAGTCAGTACAGTTCAGAGATTTCCTCAAGAAGTAATCTGCATGTCCCTGCCCTGATTTGAAAGATAATTTTAGATAAGAGGAGAGTGGTTCCAGGCCTATTTATTTTATTAGTACAGTGATAGTCAGTGTTTGCTCTTTGTACCTTGATGGCTTGCCACACTCATGTGGATAAACATGACATGCCTGACCCTGCTTTCCTGTTTATACCATCAGTTTTTGTTCCTATCTGATAGGCTGTCTATCATCCTCCTGGGTCTTGCCCAACCCTCTCTCCTGCAGGGTGCTGTGGTAGCACATCCAGATTTTAGTAACCTTTCTTTTGGAAGCTGATAAAGAAAACAAACCTGACTTTTAGTTAGAAGTCAGAGGTCTACTCTTAAAACCCTGTAAAAAATTGCAAAAGCCTTTTTTTCTGGATATTCTACTGCTTTATAATGGTGGGGTTTTTGAGAGCACATCCTCTCAGTCATCTCAGTTCTGTTTGGGTGGGTTTGCTTGATAGTGCCACTGAAATCTACTGTCATGGGAGGTCCTGTTCAATGCCTGCTGTTTGTCCAACTACGTTCTATAATCCTTCTTTACAAGGCAGACTTAAGACTGATGTCTTCTATTACTCTGTCACTTGGTCTACAGTCAAAACAACCAACTTTAAACATGTCCAGAGCATCTGACAAGCCACTGTCTGCAGGCCTTTCTGCCAAGCTTCAGGTTCTTCAAAGCTCTGGACTATCTTTTTTCTAATCTGCCCCAGAGCTTAGCTTTCATCTGCCTAATTTCAGCATCCATATAGATTATCTCATCTGAACAATTCAGAAGTCAAATCCCACATTATTTCTCCAGTCCTTCAGTTTACCAGATAGATCCATATCCAGCCGTAGATCACTCGCCCGAGTGAACACATTCTCAAGGATACAGACATAACCACTCGCACAGATTGCTGCTGTCTCCTCAGAGTTTCTGCAAATGTTCACCAAATTTGGTTTTCTGAGGTATGAGAAATTTTTTCCTTTTCCAGGAATCAGTGTAAACTCAGAATCCTGACCTCTAACCCTCAGATGGTAAGAAATACAATCATCTGCCCATGATGGAAATACCCATAGGGTTTTTTTAATTATTTAGGATTTAATTTATTTACTGTTGTTGCCCATGAATTTGGACATGCTCTGGGCCTCGGTCATCCTACTGATCCATCTGTTTTGATGTATCCTACTTTCAGATCCCAGTCTTCATTTGGATTTTGTTTGCCAAAGGATGATGCGAAAGGGATTGAGGCATTCTATGATACATTCTGTATAACTCCTAAAGCACGATCTACTTAACATGAAATGAAAAGAATCACAGGCAATTTCTGCCTCTTTTAATGCTGTTACAGTGCTGGGAAAAGTAATTATCTTCTTCAGAGTCAGGTAAGGTTTACACTCCCTGATGTGCTAGTCCTGACAAAAGAAACATTTCTAGATGTTTTGCAGTTTCCCTGCTTTGTACAGTTTCTCAATCTTTAGTATAGTTTCATTTTGGGATAGCTGAAACCTGAGTTTCTTCGTGGGCAATAAGATTTTGGAAGAGATGAAAACTATATGTTTGCTCAATAATTTGTTGTCTAGCTGTGATAAAGGAGATAAACACTGTTTTTCCTCCAAAGAGGTTAAATCACAACTGCACTGAAATCAGTCATAAATGCCTTTATATCTGGGGGAAGACTCTGCCTCCAAAGGATTACAATATCTTGACTAAAAATCCCTTCTGAGAGATAAAGGTATATGTGGGACAGGTGATTATTCTCCTTTACAAGGATTCCTTTGAAAGCAAGGAAGCAGTTTGTCTCAGACTTGTTACCTCTTGAGCAGATGCTTCAGCAGCTGTGGAGGGTGAAGATAGATGCACACTGGTTTTTTTGGTGAAAGCATCAACCAAATTATCACTTAGAAGAGCGTGGCTAATGATTGCTGGATACATTTCAGTCCAAGTTTACAGCAGAAATCCCAAACTCTGATTCTTCTGCTGAGCTAGAATAACTTCTCTTTCTTTGCCGGTCTGCCACTTTAGCTTCTGTGAAACCAGAGACCAAAGGGACCAAGAACCTCTTCTGTGAAAAATGTAAAGTTCTTACAGATAACAATCAATCAGCATTATTACAGATAACAATCAATCAGCATTCTGCTTAAAGCTGTGACAACCACTGTTTCCCTTGGGCTTTCCAGACTTAAAGTAGTCAGCATGTTTGTACCATTTTGGAGGAGCAGTCCATTGAAATCCCATATACTGCAGCCTCACTTCACCACAGCCCACCGTGAGCCGGCAGAGAGTCATGCAGGATTTCACTGGACTCATGCCTTAACAGCACTTTGCAAAAATAATGGTTGTAAGCAAATGACTTTGGAAAACAAAGAAAACTTCCTAAAATAAAGTGTAATTTCAATTCATCGGGAAATGAAAAATTCCCCAGATTTCATAAATTGGTTGCCGTACCGTTTGTGGACTGTGAGTCATCTCCTAGATCTGTGGTAGGAAGATTTTTTTAAGAAAAACTTTTTTATTACTACTCAGTCTCTCATTCCGAAGCTTCTAGAGGAGATCCCACCTGCAAAAGTGTCTGACAGAACAGACGTAACATGATTGTAGCTGGACTAATGCATTACTCAGTGCTGGGGACTGATCTCCAGCTGTAGATATAGCCAATATGACCAGATCAAAGAGAAGTCATAGGACTGATATGATGAGGCTACTAGACTGAAGCACAAAACCTAAGGCTACATTTGTAGCCGGAAATAAAATATAATTGGGACCATTCTTTGACATGTAGGCCAACAGACTTGAAACAGTTCATGCCCAGGCCCAGGCTATTGAACTCTCTTAGTTTCTGAGATAGGTTGGCTACACCCTGGGAACCATTCAGAGAGTCGGTCTGAAATGAAACCACCCAAGAGCTACTCCAGCAATTTAGAACAGAGAGTTGAGATTTTTAATGCCTGGGGATGTTTTTCAGTGCCACAAAATTTACTAATACCAGCCATAGCCTAAGCATCCACCCATCTGTCTCAAACTCATTTGAGCACCAGTGAGGCCCACAAGGCAAAATGTTTTCTGCTCTTCTCACCTAGTCTCCTTCCTTTTCATTTTATCCCCATTTAGTTAGTTTCCATTTAATTTTATGCCTGGCAGTCCAACAAGAAAATTGAGATGACTTTAACAAGAATTTGAATCAGAGTTGCAGCTGCTGCAACTGTTTCACAAGAGGCAACAGAACAGTGACTTATGGGCAGCCACAACACCACAATAAAAAAGGGAAGAAATTATAGAGCAGGATATCCTTTGGAGACTGCTACTGTTTATTCAAAACAGATGTGAAACACATTGGTCTAGTGGTAGGATGAACGGACAGAGTATTGCCTTGGAAAGCTGGCCCAGTAAAAGTGCACAGAATCTTTTTAGACATACACACATAAGAGCACATGCATATATTTACACGTGTGTATATTTGTATAACATTGAGGAGGATCCAGCCAACATATTGCGGAGGTTCTCTGTGTGTGTGGTAGCTCCACATGGACAAGCTGCATTTGGCAAATCTGTAGCCCTTTGACTCTATTCTCCTCCTCCTCCCACCCCATACAGACTGCGTTAAGGTACCTATGGTGGTCCTTGTTGCAGTAAATTCAGTGCAGATTTTCTATGGCCTGTTCTTGACAGATTATCTATAGAGTAAATCTGTTTTCTGTCTGCCAGATGAAAGTCCTATAAAAATCAATCAAATATAACATTTATTAAAAAATGTTCCACTTGTGTCATGTGTTCAGATTCAAGCATGGAAAGGGATGCTTTCTCAACCAGAATTTTGTGCTGGTCCAAGCTATCTGTCTTGAAGAGTCTTGGGATAGACCATCTTAGCAACAAAAAGTGAAGAATAGGCAGGACATCAGCAGGTGACATCCCTTTCACTTAACCATAGGTATCTATTATACAGGTTACATGAAAGTTAATCCTTGGTGCCAGTGGAGAGAAACAAGCACTTTTGGGGAATGAGGTGTTGTATTCTAAAGCAGATAGTTAAAGTCAGGAAAGATTAACCTACACTTGACATCAAAATCCACCTCCAACAGTATAACAAACACTCACACGTGATCTACATTGGTGTTCTTGTTGCTAGCCAAATGGTACAACTTTGACAGGTTTTTTAATCTCTTCATTTGAAGGGAACACAAGATTGAAACTGGCAAAGAAGTCACTGCCATGTGCCGTTCATCGAAACAGAGAACCTACAACACGGTGAGGCTCACTGACCACCCCTTCCTTTCCGCAGTTCATGTTAAATGTTGTTGCTGCTTATAAAGTTCCTGAAAGGGCTTTTGTTTCTTTTGGCAAAGGCCAATTATCTCGGAGGTGGGGGGAGGGGCAAAAAAGAGTAAATTTGTTTAGCAAATAAAAAACTCTCAGGCCTACTGGTCTCTTGAAAGATAAACACAACTGTCCATAACTTAGATCATTAGTTTGGGTCACTGGAGTACAGATCCAATACTGCCAGTGGGAATTTCTAAAGCTGTCAGTTCGATGTCTTTTTGTGTGGATTAGTCAGCTGGAGATGGAGAAAGTTAAGGTTACCTTTAGTAATCACAACAGTAAATCAAACCAAATTCTGCCTTCTCCTAAGTTAATTTTAGCCACACTTTGCCAATCCATAGCAATGTGCTACTTTTCTAAAGAGGCACAGGAAGTATTATATATGAGCTGAGACTTCATGTCTTGCACAGAAGTTCTAGCTTTATATAGAAACTTTATTCCTGAGGAGAACACTTACTGAAAAGTAAGTGAACACTACTGAACACTAAGTGAAGGTTAGTGTACCAAAAGTTTTAAAAAGAAGGAGCCATTTCCAAGCATATTTACATCCAGAAGGACCTATTCCTTCACTTCATTTTACCTTTCACAACACAGAGACCAGAAACTTCTCCAGTATTTCTTCTCTTCCAAGAGGCCTTACATTTGAGCACTTTTTCAAAGAAATGGGTCCAATCTTTATCTAAAGTCATTAAATGATGAAGAATTTCCCAACTCAAGGAAAAAAAAAATCCACAACCTTCCCAAGAAAAGTTTTCTGGAAAATTCTGACCCACCTATCTTAAAATCAGCTCACACTTACTAAGCAAATGAAATAAGAATGCAGAGGGAATGCAATATTACTACAGCTGTTCAAACCACTGAGGAAACACATTGATTCATTCTAAAGAAACCACATTCAAAAAAGCTGTAAAATTTTCATAAGAGGTATTACATTAATTTGACTTGGTGAATACAGAGCATGTGTATGTTTTCTGGCATAGGCATGAGTAATAAAATAAATATGGATGGAACTAAAACAAATGTCTGTGCTACTGTCATTCGTACTTAGCGAAATTACGATGGAGAGCACCTGACTTTCCTTGAAGAATAACTTCAAAAGTAGCATCAAAGTTTATCTGATTTTCTGTTTTATCAACTTGACAGTGTGATACTGATCTTAGAGAAAACCAACGATGAATTGGTTTTCATAAGCCTTTTCTAGCAATCCTAGAAAAATTCCATTATCCTAAAGATGATGATGTTTCTTACTTGCAGTTTCTGTAGCTTTCTTTTTAGATCAAGCAGTTTCCTATGGCTCCCTGTAGATCTTCTGCTTAGCACGTTTAACCGAAATCTTCAAACACTTCCTTTTCTGGCCTATGTAGTCCATTTATTTTAAGGTATGAGAATGTCTAACTGCATCCATGCAGAACATATTATGTAAACTGCATAATCCAAGTGAAATTATCTGAAATCAATTGCATAGGTGAGGAGCAAAGGTTAGTTAGCCATGGCAGGGCTACTGGGAGTAAGCAAGTGTGAGCATGCTTTCCTGAGGGAGAGACAGCAGAAACAGGCAAGAAGGGTTGTGGTTTTTTTATCTTATTGCTCCTCATACACCACCAATAAGCTGAAAAGAGCTGCCTCTGCCCACTTTCTGATATCACATGTTCAAAGTTTTCTATGAAAGACACTATTTAAGTCTCATTTATTGATTGCAGTGAAGAAGTAATTGGCCTTCCAAATACATTTTCAAAAGTATGAAAAAAACCAGCATTAACACTGTTCCATTCATAGCAATAGTTTCTTCTTCCAAAGCTACAATGAAAAGAAAAGAAATGAAAAATATCCCAGAAAGAGCAGCTCTCTGGAGGAAGATCTGCTCTTGTGGTTCAAGCAGTCCTATGCAAGACAGATGAGCAGAGAAGCAAATATTCACACCTATCCAGTCTGTGATTGCTGGAGCTCATTCTACCGCCCCTTCAGCCTGACCTTTCATCAACACAATCTGTTCTCATCAAGGAGGAAAGGTGGTAACAGAGCAGGAGCTAATTGCCCATTTCTCCATTTTAGGTCGAAAGAACTTATTGCATGATCTTATGAATGAGGCCTAACAGAGAAACTACACAGTTATTCAGCTAATCACAGTGACAGAGGATTTGCATTCATTAAAACACTGCAGAAGCATAGTTTAAAGTATGGATATTCATGAAGTCTGGTGCTTTTTGTTGTCATCCTATTGTCACAGTTATTTGCAATAAACAAATATATACTTATATTTAAACATATGTATGCTTCATATTCCTTCCTTCATGCCTTTGCATGCCAATCACAAATTTTCTCCACCAGAAACTCTTCCAGGCAGTACTCTTCAGGTGACTGCCAAAAGACTGGCCAACGGAACAGGCTTACGTAGAAACTGCAAAGATGTAGAACACTTGTTACATAAGTTTCATTTACTTATGTAATAGAAAAAGCCATTTTAACCCCCAGGAGAGCCTGGGAGCAAGGCATAAGTGAGCCATAAAGTTGTTATGCCTCCCCTCAGAACTGTGGAACCTATGCAGAAGACAAACAGATTTCATTTCAGGTATTTGTAATTCATTGATTTTTAGTCTTCTGTCCCACTTCTTGTAGATGGATCTTCCTTTCTATTTGCTTCAGAACAAAGCCAAGTGGAAAAAAACACTGCTAGCTAAAACTGGCACAAATTTATCCTCATCTGGGACTAATAAAAACAGCCTCCGGTTTTGCACAATGAGAGTCCTGCATGCACATCCCTTTATTTGCTACTGTCATCAGTGAAAACCAAAACTTTTTTCATCTCTAGCTCTCTAAGCAAAAAAGTGCAAGAAAGATTTGCCAAACATGCTGATAAAAGGGAATAGCTATTTATTGCTGTTATTGAATTCAGCAGACATTATTGTGCAATCCTGAAAATCAGTATAAACACACTGAGAGCTGACAAGAATTTAGGAGGCTTGTTCAAAGCCACAAAGCTATGAGAAAACACAGTAACTCTTCGCAACAGCATCCATAAAAGACTGGCTAAGATAAAGGCAGATTACTTTTCTCAAGATAAGAAATGCAGGTGCCATTTTAACAGATAAATTCTCCATGTCATCAAAGTCTTAGATTAAGAGTCTGATTTTTCCGGTAATAGACCTCCAAGATGCAAATCTGGGAGAAGCCATACTACAATAATTCTACTGGAACAGAATTTCCTCATACAAGGAAAAGAGGACATTTACTCAGATGTTGGCCATGTGGATAGAGAAAGCAGAGGAATAATTATCTGCTGATGAATTGAAACTACTTCTGGGATCATATGCACTAAGCAATTGATAGCTTTGACTTTTGTACATATTCTAGGTTACTGAGTTTTAAAACACCAAAACAAATAATTAAATAAATATAAAGAAAATGTGTGTTATAAATGATCAAAATACAGCTTTCAAGTGACACTATTATCACAGTAGAAAACATCTTTATTTGTGGACTTATAGGTTAACCGTTAGTTTGTACCTATAATACTTGCATTTAAATATTTTGCATGGAATCATAAAAATGTCAAGAAACTTGTGAGCTAACTGGATTTATTAAATATCAAATTAAATTAATTAAATTAAAGACAATGTTCACTGATGTTCCATCAACAATGGCAATTTTCTAATCAGAAATTAAATAGGACATTAGGAGCTATCTATTCTTTTATGTAATTTTTCTTGTTGGGGTTTGCAGTGCAATTTTGAGAATTTTAGCATCCAGATCCCATTATTTTCCAGTTATTTTCATGCCAAAATTTTTGATTCAAAGAAAAAATTGCAAAAGATTCAGACTTGCAAAATGGGAGGACATCTTTCCCTAATATTTTGCTTTGCAACTATGGAGAAGGGTATTTTTTTTTAGTATCCATGATTTGTGAAATTAACAAGCTTATTTCATGTCATCAATTAAAATCTTTTGAAGTATTAGCTAAGCTGTCTATAATAATGAATGTTTTCCAATTTCAGTGTGAGAAAGGGTCTCATCTACTACCCTGAAATATTTCCAGCAAGATAATTTTTTTGCTTATTGAAAAAATATTTAGGTTGTTCTTAATATTCTCTTTGAAGAGACGTGTCTGCTTTTCAACTTGCCCTCATTTCTGTAAAGTTAAAAAAGAAACTGTGAGAGTGTACTTCAATGACATTTTTTTCTTACCGAAGGCTGATGTACAGATATGTTATAACAAGACAGTTCTTTATATTTTTTTCTCAGCGGGTTGTGACAGAGCGGCAGCTGGTGAGAATGAGGTGAAGAGATCTGAAGGGAAGTGCAGGCCTTATTGAAATCAGTCATTTTTACCACTAGTCTCAAGGGGTTAGAAGTTTCACACTGAGACATAGTATTTTTGGAAGCCAGGATCCCAAAGCCTTGCTCCGATGTATAATTGGAAGTGTGTGGTACCATGCCTATGTAACCAAAATACTGCACAATAAATCCATTCTGTATGTATTTTCCTTGGTTTGAAGTTTCTCATACCCATGCTTTAAAATAATGATTCTTCTGTTATTCCTGTATAGTACAAAGTTGTATAACCCAGAGAAAATTAAGACAGCACTGTGTGATCTAGCTCGACTTAGGCATTGCAGCAAGGCTCTGCACTGTGCCCAGGTGGGCGCTGATACTTGGTATTAGCCCTTCCTCAAACATTTTGTCTCTCTCGAGAACCCCCCCACACGTACTGTAGCACAGCAGGCTCATGTCTAGAAAGCCAAGGTACATTCAGTCACCAAGTTCAGGTTGTCACATACCTGTGAACGGAGGAGTTCGGGACTGGCATATTTGTCACTGCTGTCATCTCCCATTTTTCTGTTGCTGTTGTACCTTGTCATAAAATCTGAGGATAAATTCTGAAAACAAAGAATTTCTAGTGTGACCTGAGAACACCCAGCAAGAAAGAACTTAAAGCATGAGGCTCTTTCATGCATGGAAATCATGAAGAAAGACTTTTTGGCAAGAAAGACCTCTTCACAGATGTCCTTCAAAACATCCATTTGGAGGCTTTGTTAGGAGAGCAGCTTTCTGCTGAAATACCCTGTCCCAAGCCTGGGCACTAATCAAGATGAGAGTGCATTTGTATGGACATGTTGCCCCTTCCTGTGGGGTCTGGTCCTTGGCAAACCTCTCAGTCTTTGGCTGTATAGCTCAAATCAGAAGTTACTTGCTGGGAGCAGTTGTGGATCCCTGGGGCAAAGCAATATAAATTGAATTATATTATATATATATATATAAGTTATAATAAGCTGAATTATTAGGTACCTGGTTTGGATCAACCTCTGAAGAGGCCCCCTTCCCTCCAGAAAAGACTGTGGAACCTAGACCTCTAGAAGACTAACTTTAAGAAGAATCCCTCCTTTAGTGTACTTTATATTTTTATTAATATTTATAGCTTAAAGATGAACTATAGGAAAATTCTGTTTCACTTCCCCTTTGCCAACCCGGACCACTGGTACTACTTTCTTTATAGCGTCCTGTTTTAATGACACAGCTGGTCCCTTACCTCCTGAAACTGCCCGTACACCAACCTAAATTGCTTTAAATTGTGCAAAATGAATGCAAAGTTGCTGTAAAATGTTTATCAGTTAAACCTATGTGAAAGTCATGCTGGCTTACTGAGTTCAGAGCTGTCAGGCAAATACATTGCATAGTCCACTTCATAAATTTACCAAGTCCTGTTTTGAAGCCACTTCAATTATTGTTCTTTTCACTAGAGAGCTATCAGAGCTTCATTCCTCTGGTGATTAGAAACCTACTTATTTCTCTTCTATTTTTTTCCATATAATTTTCTATATCCTATAAATTCAATTGTCTTTGCTCTAGTTTAACCTCTGCAATGTACTTGAAGAAAATAATGCTATCTCCTCTTCATTGCAACAATGCAAACCAGTGTTGTGGTGTTTGGAATTTAGATGTGAAATTAGCAGCTGCTCTCGCATTACAGACATACGAAGTGGCTCCAGAGCAGAAAGCAAAGAACCTATTCCATTAAAATTCAGCAAATTTTGCTCAGCTGACACCAGTAAGGATGAAAGTAAAGGGAAACAGAAGTCTGGCTTAATATATGATGGACATCTGTGGAATTAGGCCATAGTTATGTTAAAACAATGCAGTTATTAATCATTTTGCAACGCATTGTAAATGAATCATCTTTAATTACCAACAAACTTAGGCTTATAAAAATACCTGTAAGCTACATTTTTTTTAATTACAGCAATGTAGGTTTTAGCTATCACTAAAGTGTATTTGAATACCACTGTTATCAGTGTCACATCTTTCTTCAGCCAAAACTTCAAATTTTTTCTCAATTTTTCATTTTGTCATCTAAACTTCTAGACTTCTTTGCCTTCTAAGGATTTCTTTGTCTTATTTTCTACAGAGTATCAATATGTATGCTCTATAGTGTTTCACTTTTTCAGCTTTAAGTCTTGAGCAATGCCCCATAGACATTCCTGCCACACAGTACAAAAAAAGCTGCTATAGTGATAAACTCTGAAAAAAAGAGGTAGTTCAAAGGTATTTAAGGGGAGGGCATACTTTTGTCCTCGGTCTGCAAACTTACTGAATTTTACATTCAGTACTTCCTAAACACGTACTGCAGGTAACTTAGTGGTGGATTACTCTGCTGATACAAGAGCACAGTTAGTATGCAGCATAAAGGAAAACTTGCTTTTATACATATCTTTGTAGCTCACAGAGACTTTTGATCATCAGGGAAGCAACTGGTTCATGTGTTTGGACCTGCATCTGAAGGAGACATACACTATGACGGGCATGAAAATGAAGTCTTCTAGTGCATAGTGTGAAAGCATGGGAGAAAAAAATTGGGGGAAAGGGGGATGACTCCACTTGTTTGAGCCTGGTTAGAACAAGCCTTGATCACATTTTGTTCAAAGAGGCACCCAGTATCAAAAGAAAAAGTCCACAGGTATTGCTTCATATTTCTTCCTGACCACAGCCATGTTCTGTTTGCCTGTGACACACTCTTACTTCAGCTTTTGAAACTGCTGTTTCTCCCCTTCAGTCACTGCACTGTCCTTTAAAGGTATTAACTTGCACTTCCTTGCTGCTGGTGAGTTTGACTACTCTAAATTCCCCATTCAAAAAACAAATATGTCTGAAGCATCCACATACCAAAACCACAACAGGAACAGGTTGCCCAGGGAAGTGGTTAAGTCAACATCCCTGGAGGAATTTAGAAGATGTGAAGCTGTGGCACTTAGGGACACGGTTTAGTGGCGGACTTGTCAGTGCTGGGTTAATGGTTGTACTTCATGATCTCAAAGGCCTTTTCCATCCTAAACCATTCTATGAATCTATGATTTAAACATCTTCAAGTTGCCATGGTCAAGATGCAAGGGATTTCCTAAAAGAAAAGGGACTGAAGCAATATTTGCAATTTGTTGAAGGTCACGTTAGGCCATTTCGGACCAAAGTGGGCAAGCAAAGAGCTCAGCCTCTCATCATCATGTGCATGCAGACCAGGGCCTGTTAAGCAGTAGGAGTGTGGGCCTGGTTCAGTCCTATGGCGGTTGAGAGCTGATATGTTCCCCAGAGTTTTTTGAGACCAGCTACTGATTCTATCTGGAAAGAATATTGTGGAATATTTCCTCTATCCTTCATCCTGGTATTTCACTGTCTGATGGTTTCTGGGGCACAGAAAGGCTATAGAAAACTAATGGTATATCTATGGGAATGGACAGAGACTTCTTCTTACTCTGAACTTAGCAGGCAGGTAAGAGGTGACCTTCTCTTCCCATTGACTACAAAAAGAGATTCAATAGTTATTTTAAATTGGACACCTTAAGTGTAGATGTCTAAGGGAAACCTACACCTCAGTTAGAGGTTGGCTTCTGAATATGTCCATAAACATCTCAGTGTTGACTATGTCCAGCAGCTAGGTGCCTCTCCCATGTTCTATGTCCAAAAAGTCTCTCAATTGATCATTTCTCTGGCTAGCTCTTCTAGGTCTCCTCCCACCTAGCACATGAATTCTCCTCCCAGCTGGCACATGAAGCAATCTCTTAGCTACACAGTTGTACCCAGCTTGTCTTCTTCCCTTTCTCAGAGTGTGGCTTCGTTAGCAGCAGCTGAAAGATGTCTTAATCTTGGAAAAGTTCTGAGCTAAGGATCAGAAATGGATGATAATCCCTGTTATGGATGAAGGAATGACCCATGACTTAACATTTTCTACTGTTAGTTTCAAGTGACTGAAGCATTTTCTATAGCCTATTTAAGGATAGGATAATTCATGTGATGTTTGTTTGTCATTCTTGCCAATAGAGAAAGCACATGTGATCAGCTCACATTAGAGGAGTCCCTTACTCATGAGCTTTTAGACACTGATGTAGCAACCAGGCAGGGAGAAGTTCCCCATCTAACTGATTCATTCTCATCTGCCTACTCTTCCTCTGTATCCACAAAGGGAAACTGAAAAAAAAACCATGAAGACTTGTAAATTTAACTGGCATAGTGTTGAATGGCTGGAGTCAGAATGTAGAGAAGAACGAAAATGTATTTGGAGAATAAATATGGAGGAATGCTACAACAGCCGACAGGGACCATTTGGAAAATTCAAACATTCCAGCAATTTCTGAGTTTGTACCTTGTAAGGATCTCAGACTGTCCATGAACTACTGAAATAAGGTTCTAGGAAAAGAGAGTGAAGATGAGCTGCTAAGAATAGAGGTACGACATCAAAACACACAGGATCAAGCAGTTACTTTCAGTTGCTCATTTTGCTGAATAGTATAAAGGGTGGGAAGAAAGAAATTTCCATATTGCTTTGTCAGCAGGCTCAATAAGAAGACAAAAATTTGAAGATTAGTGACCCTGTAGATTTGGGTTGAGGTTATAATAATTTGTTATAAATTAAGAATTACCTATTAGCAAGAAAATGGTAATTTCCAGTTCATTTATATACATTTATCAAAAAGTATAGGTTTAAATTATAATTAGCATTCCTAAATAGCTACTTGATGCCTTCTTTTGGTTAATGCATATCAATGAGTATCCAACGACTATTTAATTGCTGTTCATTTCGCAAAAGATTACCTGAATTCACATGCAAACAAACATGGACATCTGAAGAATAGAACTAATAAAACATGACTTTTATAAAATGTTCTGTGAAGCAGAGAACACAAAAGAGTATCTCTCATCACTACCTTTGAATTCAGCAAAGTTCTTATCAGATGCTACACATAATTATGCTTGTGTATCTTAACACAAAATAACATAATTTGATCACTGTGTCATTCAAAAGTTTCACTGCCAAGTCATGAAGCACAACCCATGCATTAGGAGTGGTGTGACAAATCACACTCGACAAACTAAATTTAGTCAAAATAAACAGTTTGGAAGCAAACATAGTTTGTAACTGCATCTTCAATACGTCTGTGAAGAATCAATGCATTCATTAATAATCTAATGGTCAAATCTAAGTGCACTGCAGGTCTGTACACAGACCATTTCCATAACAAGGTCATTTAGAAATCTCTAGTCTGGGCGTATTTGTATAACTTTTGTCAAATCTCGAGTTGAGGAACTGGGCTGGAAAATTTGATTTGAGAACGTGACTTAGATTCACAGTGGGAAATTCAACCCAGAATTCTTTTCTTTTGACCACAGAAGGCTGGCATCTCACCAAATACTGGTTGACTTAAGAAGTCCTGGGATTTCTCAGAGGGGAACTAGGGCTTTGCATGAATAGATCCTAATTGGAGGAAGTGCTTGCTTCACTGTTTCGTATAACACAGCTGTCCATTTATTGAATTTTCTAGACTGGATCTTAATGAATAGTTCATTGGGATATAATTTCTTTTTTGTTTCCTCCTTGCTGGGTGTTTAGGGAAGGTAGAAGAAGAAAGGGTTGTTATTCTTCTTCCACTAAATTTCAATTAAACCCCACTAAACTGATGTGTCCCAATTTCTGTAGATTACATTCTTCTGAAGATAATACAGAAAGTAGGGAATAATATCGTTCTGGTCTACTGAGTAGGGGACAGTCAAACAAAAACACTTAGTTTACCATGAAGCACATTCAGCCTCAGCAAGTTCATCCAGCACAAAAAGTAAATGCAAATATTTTAACAGAAATTGTTATACAAGAGAAAGTCAGTCAGAATATCTGATAAACTGAACCACAGAGACTACAAGTTAGGGCCGACTGTCCAGATACGACTTACAAGTTTCTTTTTGTGTGATCCTTGTGTATACCATTCTTCCTGGGTTGGTTTAAGTCAATGCCAGATTTACATCATGTTAATGCACAGGGATGAGCCTGTAAGACCACAAGGAGTTCAGCATTCTAGCTATGTGTTGACGTAGCCTCTTAACATTTTGACATTCCTGTTAGCTTATTTCAAACACAAGGAACTGGCTATACAAACTTCAATTTCCCAGTCAAAATATCCAAAGTCCTGGCATCATTTTCCCAGTCGGATCGCTTTACAAAAATGAGGTACCTTCCTTTTCAAACCATAAACAACATATTTGAAGGTACAGCTCTATTCCAAGAAAAATGTCCAAACGCCCAAGAATCAAATCCTACAAATACTTCCTATCAGAGAACTGTCACAGTAGTAAGATTACCACATGAGGAGATTAGCACTATGTGTTTGGAGAAATATACCTCAGCTAATGTCTCTCAGTAATAGAAACTTTTATTTCTACATCAGATTATGAATAAACTGATCTGTTTCAATACTCAAGAAAACAATTTTCTATGTTCCCTGGTGTTTTAATCAAACAAAACATTTTGTCCGACTTGAAGTGTTTTGTTTGCTTTTTTAAAAACCCTAGGTACATGTAGCTTTGAAACACCATTTTGTAACAAAGTATAGAACTATTTTATCTAAAAGTTGTAACGTAATCAGATTTTAGGAAGGGCTGAAATGATTGAATGTATTCAGGTTGAGCTCACAAATTGTTCTATTCAACATGAAACTGCATTATTTTAACAGATTAATTATTTCCCTGGGAAAGTTCACTCTATTGCTGCTGTTATTTGAAATGTATTAGTAAAACACACACCTTCCTCTGTTTCTGCATTATACATACATTTACACAAGGTGTATCCACACACCACCAGTTTTTAGTGGCAAGAGACAAAGGGGGAAATTTGGCAGGCCAGAATCAGCGTTTGAAGTTAATTACTGCCAGTTATGTCTAAGTGCTTTTTTCATCAATCCTAAGTACATTTAAAGCAACATTCTTTCTAAAATATTTGATCCATCTATCGTGTTTCCACCTCCATAACAAACTTGGGCTTGGGAGAAAACTCCAGCTTATGCAAAATATAAGTAGGTACAAGTCAATTACAGAAGGACAGAATCACATCCATACAGCCAGAGAAAGGCAGTGGGGGAAACTGGTTGTGAGAAGAAAGTTCTTAGAAGATACAACGTTAGTAGGTCAGTTTTCTTAATTTTGTTAAACTCTGGGCTGCATTTTTCCTTAACGTTGCAACAGAAGGCTGAAGCAATAACTAATCATGATCTTCCCTTGGCCAAGGTAGGTGCAAACCCTTTCACAGCTCGGGAGGCACCGAAGTAAAGAAAGAAGGATGACTGACTGGGTCCCTCAAGTGCAATGTCAGGCTCTGAGGACTGCTGCAGGCTTCATGGCCCAGATCCTGGTCTCATTGCCCTGGGTAAGCTGCAGGACTCTGCAAATAGCTCTAGTCAAGTTAGAGGGCAAGGGTGGACTATGAAGCTGTTTGTTATCAGCAAGAGTTGCAGATACCTGTGAAGCAATGCCTGTAGTCCTTAGAAAAAACAGATGGAAGGAGAATTTGCCTGCAGTAGATGGAGGGGCCTGAATTAGCTCCCAGGAACTGATTCTTTCAGTTGATTAAAAAGACAGTTGAAACCCACAAAAGTCAAAGCCTAGGGTTGGGCTACCAAAACAAAAAACCAGAACAAGTAACAAGTGTGTCAGCTACGGACTGATCCACCACGACAGTATGATGAACACTTCTGGACATACTTTTAAATGTCATAGTTTGATTTTAGAATATCCATTGGCAAACACTATATAATTTTTTAATATTTTATTTTCAGGATTAACCTTAGATACTATAGTAGCAAGGGCTGCATCAAAAAAGAAGCATGACCAGCAGGTCAAGAGAGATGATTCTCCCCCTCTGCTCTGCTCTCGTGAGACCCCCCCTGGAGTACTGCATCCAGCTCTGGGGCCCACAACACAAGAAGGATGTGAACCTTATTGAGGCAAGTCCAGAGGAGGCCACAAAGATGATCAGAGGCTGGAGCACCTCTCCTATGAAGCCAGGCTGAGAGAGTTGGGGATGTTCAGCCTGGAGAAGAGAAGGCTCCAAGGAGACCTTACAGCAGCCTGCCAGGCCTAAAGGGGGCCTACAAGAAAACTGGAGAGGGACTTTTTACATGCAGTGATAGGACAAGGGGGAATGCCTTTGAACTGAAAGAGGTTATATTTAGATTAGATATGAGGAAGAAATTCTTTACTATGAGGGTGGCAAGATACTGGTACAGGTTGCCCAGAGAAGTTGTGGATGGCCCATGCCTGGAAGTGTTCAAGGCCAGGATGGATTTTTGAGCAACCTGATCTAGTGGAAGGGCAGGAGGGGTGGGGGAGCTGCAGGAGTTGGAACTAGATGTTCTTTAAAGTCTCTTTCAACTCAAACCATTCTATGATTCCATAATGTAAGTAGTTGGGCCTTATTGACACAGGTTGGAGAAAGGATTTTCTCTTAACATCTACCAGACTGGCTTCTGTATCTTCTTACACCAACACATGCCTACTTAGGGGCAGATTGCATCCTGCTGGCTCCCTCCTGTACTTGCAGTGTCCTCCAACTCCCTCCAATGCTCATACGGAGCAATGACACATCCCGAAATGGCATTGTGTCTTTCAACGAGATAGTGCAAAATGTGGGTTGGAGTAGTGCACGCACTGTCTGGGCATGAGGTTTCCTCTGTTCTCCATCCCGTGCCAACTGCAGTTTCCTGTACGCTGCATTCCTCACTCGCCTCCCCTCAGTCAGTGCCAATGCAAAATAGAAATGACAAAGCATATATTTGCTTCTGGACTTGCATTTGGATATTTTGGCTAAAACGTCAATATAACTAGGTTTTCTTTCAGATGCTAGACATATTACCTTGTTTTGAATATCTTTTTCCTGACATGAACAACCTCTGAACCTTCCACATTCATACAGAAATATCTGCAGCAGACTTATAGCATGAACCACAGTTCTTCAAGGAGAGCAGATACATTCAATGTGTCAGAAAGATTAAAGAAATGCAAACATTCTTTGGGTTTCATATCCCTGGCAAGCTGGGTGCTCAGAAAGTGACAAAGATGAACAGTTTCAATGTGGAATCCCTGATGTGAAGACATAGCAGTTCTCTCTCTCCTCTTAGTTTCATATGAATATGAGGGCTTGCTGCTTGTCATCCTTACGCACTGGCTGTAATACTGACTCCATTGCTTTAGAGATGTAAAATGGTGATATTGCAGAAAGGTGCCCTCTTTCTAATAATACCTAAAATGCTTGACTTCAGTGAAAAAATAATTTAAGACAGAAAATCTATTCAGCAAATTGAAAATGGTATCATACTTTTGCTCTGTTACTGATTGCCACTGTCATACTCACATAAGCTCACACCTTTCAAAATCAAAGAAATATTAATGCATATTCAAAATATACTTGCACATTAATAAACTGAAGTGAGAAAAAAGGAATAACCATGGTCTACAGATGAGCACTAAATAGCAAGTACCTATTCTAGCATGTCAGTAGTTTGCCATCACCCTGCTGGTATACCCAGTATAGCTTGGGCCTCTCTCATTCCCTAGTGCATTTGCATCTACCGGAATTGTTTTCTTGGGAATCAAACAAAGCATCACTTCCTGGTCCTGCATTATGAAGGCACATGTTCCCTTTAACACGTAATATTTGAATATACCATCTGACTCTCAGAAACAAGGTCAGAAGAGGGATGGTGAAGCTCTAACAATGTCTCTGTTTATTTTGTCATTCTGAATATATAATAAGGTGACATAATTCAAAACATCCATAAAGTGAAACAGCTAGACTTTTCTTTCAGAATAGACTGAACAATGAAATACCACTGGATATAATTCAAAAGCAAGGACCCCTTTGCTGTGTTTGTTAGTGCATTGCTATTATTATCATCCAAAGTAAGTGTATGAAATAAATCTGATTTCTATAGATAGAAGAATAAAAGATACAGGTGCTGACATTTTGGGGAAAAAATTGTTTCTGACAAGCCAGTCTTAAAACTATTTCCTGAAGCCACATAGTCTGTCAAAATCCTTCCTGGATAAACTTCCATTGATCAGAGTAATTAGACCATTAGGCAATGGTGTTTTAGAAAATCAGTTTCATGGTCACTACAGAACAGGAACAGGATTTCAAAGCATGTGGCCAAACGCCAATTTTTTTTGCCAGTCTATTAAGCAGAGTGCAACCTTTTCTCTATGATATGGGTACACTTTGAGCAGTGGTCCGCACCTCTGTCACCTTGATTTTAGGTTGAAGTGCACCATTACCTTCAGGTCACAATGAATTCATATTAAGGGGAAAGCTAAACAAGACATTTTGTGTCAATCTGTTTAAACAATATCTAAAAGTAGACTACGGTAACTGTTCAGGATCTGATAAGGAAGGAAAATACTTACAGACTCCTTATGTCTGCAGACAATTTCCCCCATGCAAAGGGAATTTTCAGTGTTAATTTCTAACTGGTTTGGATGTACTCAGTACTGCTCATATGAGGCTATAAACAAAGCAGAACTTCCTAGCCCACAGAATAAAGTATTTGTATATCAATATTGATATTTTTGGAACTTTCCTTACGTGCAGTGATACAGACCTGCAGCAGGAAGAGGTGAACCAAATAGTCCAAACATCTCTAAAGAACACAAGGGACATGACATGTCCAAACTCTGTGTAACTGCAAAGTGAGAACACTGGTATCAGAACAACCACCTTTTCTAAGGTTGTTTGTTGACATTTTGAAGTGAGAGGTTTTCTTCTAAGAAAAATGATGAGCCTCTTGGTGTTGATGCCACCTTCTCATGCAAGCACTGCTGAGAAACGACAACTTGTTTCAGTCATACAGGACATAAGCTCCAAAAGAACTTCAAGTGCCACCTGCAGCAATATACCAAAGCCCAAAGGTAAGTGATCCAAGAAAAAGCAGTGCACACAAATCCCTAACTGTACACAGTATGTTTTCTAAAGGTATCTAAAGGTGCTTAATATTCAGCATAAATTTCATCTGTGAGTCTTTGATGGGCAGCAAATAGGCATACCACTGAACCAAGCCGTTCCTGCTCCCATGCCTGCAGCATGCTGGCTTGAATGCTGCCTCTGTTCTCCCTCCAGCTGCTGCCATCTCTGCTGCTGCGTCCTGCAGAGCAGGGAGGTGTGCAGAACGAGGCATGGGATGCTCTGCCCTCACATGCTTCAGATACACTAGCTCATCTTCCACCCACAACAGGGGAAGTGAACAAATTGGCCTTTGTGTGATATTATGACCTTAAAAGTGCAATACTACCAGGATAGAAAGGAATCCTTACACAAGGGAGCAGTTTAATGGGAAGACATTTAAATATGTTACCTAAGTCTTGGTACTCACACAAACTGTTTTCAATGTTTAGAAATACATACATGCACTACGTATGACAGAGAACCTTTTAAAGATTGGAATTCCTACCTAACCTCAGTCTTGGTCACCTCACTCCATCTTAGGTGTGTAAGAGTTTGGTGTCTAGTCTAGACTCTATCAGTGGCCACTACTGAGAGAATGAGAGATTCGGAGGGTCCTTCATTGTGCCTCTTACAACAGAATTATTTGCTTCTTGGAAGTGACTGTCCCTTTATATTTGACTGCACAGAGAACCTGATGAATGAGATATGATGGATTTCAGATGACTGAAGTCTGATGACCAAAATATTTAAATTACATGTTTCAGGCTCTTCTAGTAGGTTCCCTTCTCTTGAACCAATTATATTGGTTCAAATGTCACAAGGCAACCAAAATGTGCATTAAGGAAAAAACAGAGATTCTTTTTGGAAATAGGATTTGGCCTAGAGGTAAGCAAGAATGAGAGAGGGACATGTCACAAGCATGCTAAATCATGATATATTCTTGCACTATTTGCTAGAAGACAGACACCTTAGGAGAATCTGTTTACCACTGCCCTTAGAAATTAACCCATGGCAGCTCTCCATGTTGGGAAAAAGAAGTCTCTAATTAGCCCATATAATTTTAATTCCCTGCACCCCTAGAAGTTGCTTATACCATACCTGGGAATATAGCACCTGTTGACGTAATGTGTACAAGGGTTTTGAAAGAAAGCCAATTTAACAGGGAAGGAAAATCCAAGGGTTATTATCCTACAGCTTCAAATTACAGTAGTTTCTGGTTTAACTGTTTACCTGTGTACAAGAACTGCCAGCTAAAATCCAGTATGCCTTTCGCTACAACAAGGGAACTTTTTCCCATTTGACAGATGTCATGTTGTGCTAGGTCATGTGAGAGAATGTGAAGGAGAGGAAATAGGAGGCAATATTTACTGAGATGAAGAGGAATTTTGGACAACAGACTATGTCCCACAAGCTCGATCATCAGCCTCCGACTAATGAAATCTTTCTGCTGGTTTCCATGAGCTTGGATCTTGCCCAGAACGATGACGTTGCAAATGAGGAAGTGTGAAAATCCAAACCCGCTTGTGTACAGCAGCTAACAACCTTGCCACTCAGCAGGCACGTCCACATTGACCTTCAGTCAAACCCAGGTTTCTTTCACCAAGGATTTTGTTATGTGATACATGCCAAAGGGTCAAAGAACAATCAGTTTATAAGAATCCTTTTAGAAAGGATTTTTACTGCTTCCTTCCACTTTCTAGCTCAGGCCAGGAACAGGTTTATCTGCATGGAAGGTTTAGGGTTATTGCATATTCTCGGTAGTTGTCATTCATTAACCCCTCTCAGCTCCCCATCCACAGTATTGCTGTATCTGACCAAAACTATACATTTCCTTCATAGTATTCACCAGCAAAACATATCCCTTCTGTCAAATCTTTTTCCACATGTGTTCCTGATTTCAGGTCAAATTTTACTTTCCCCAAGGAAATGACTGCAGGGGCAGTACCCCAGGAAACTGCAGTCAAAAAGGTAACAGAATTCAAAGAAAAAGTTAAAGAAATTATGTTCTTTGAGCTATGAATAAATTAAAAATAGATAATCACAACTGTACCTTCTGGTCTAAAAATCCTAAGTTCCTTGTGTTTGTTTTATTACAATATATCACAGAAGGCAGAAATTATTCCTCTGTCAAACAATGTAAATTCCTGATGAAAGCTAAACTATACTTTCAAATCTGATGTTAAGCCTAATGATTTTTTCTTTCATTAGGACATGACCTGTTCAGCAGAGTAGGACAGCTCATTAATTTAGTCATTCTTTTGGACAAGTTCACAATTTAGAAATTTTTCATCTCAGAGGAATTCTACCCTTTCTATTCTACTTTTTGGTAGAATACAGCCTTGTATGGCAAGCTGCACTGAAATAGTCCCCATGTGAATGGCTAAGCTTCTCTCCTCCCCTGTAACACATCATAGCATAATAACATTAATTCTAGCCTAAAATTGCATTAATAATTTGCTGAGGCCTGGAGGGAATACTACAATGATAGGTAAAGGGACTATATGAGTGCCCTTTAGTCCTCACTTTAAAAAAAATAAATCATAAAGGTGTGCTTAACTAGAGAGAAAAACCTATATGTCCTCTGGAAAATTAGCTCAAGGAGAGCACCTGAAAGATGCATAACATTTATGCATAACTGCATAACATTCTGATACAAATCCAAGTATTTTGGCATATATGTAACATACTGAAGAAAAATCCAGCATGCAGAAGAATGAAGAATTTCTATACAGCTAATTTTGCTTTGGCCAAAAAAAAAAAATATCCTGTTGTTATGACTGCTTGCACAATGACCATAATGAAATCCTTTCAATTTTCATACACACCACCACCACACCCTTTACAATATTACTTCCTTCTGCCTCCTTTTTAGGTGAGAATGTTTACTATATACTGTTGGGAAGGGATAGTTCAATAAACTGTATGATAAGCAAAGTGTCGTCTCTAGAGGCTGGAAGTACTGAAATTTAACAAGATCTAAAAGAATCAATCCATATTCTGCATTTCATCCAAGTGCCTCAGGCTGACAAAAACATGTGTGAGCTCTGGCCTATTCTTTTTTTATTTTGAAGACAAATCAGTGATTTCTTAGTGGGTTTTCATCCCCATTTCAAAGCTTTTCACACCTCTGGGATCTGACTCTGCAGGCCATCTGTGCATAAATCTTTCCTGCGAGCCCACAGCAATTCTCCACTCTCTCTAACACGGCAGGAATGTTCCCAGCAATATGTGAATAAAGACTCCAAACTAAAGAGTCCGTTTAGTTTTAGACAGAGTTCTAAGACAAAAATGAAGTGGAAGATATTAAGATCTCTTTAATGATTTGCTAATAAGCAATAGTGTGGGAACAGTTACAGATTGCTTATTTGAATCAGCTGTTTCCATGAGATTTTGATCCAGTTCTTTCAAGCCAAAATAAATATACACATCTTTCATTCAGTTTTGATGAAATTCACAAAGTACTTTGAAGTAAAAAAAATAGAAGAAGTTTTCTCTTGGATTAAGAATACAGAAAATGCAAGATTTGAAAAAGGAGGTGGGTGGCAAATGTAATGTTGAGCCAGAGGAAAAGGTTTAAATGTAGCATTTTTTAACATGTACACTTCATTTTGCAGAATATAATAATGGTCTTCATCAGTCACCTATCAACACTGCCTGTAACTTACTTCCATTATGCTTGAAACAAAACCATGGTTATTTTACAATGGCTGTAGAGTCACAAAATGACAAGCAGAGCCTGCTGAGATGACTAACACGCTGCAATCATTACTACCCAGCACAGAGAAGGTAAAACATATGTTCCTCAGCCATTTACATTGCCTTCGCATTGGTCTGTGGTCACAAAAATCAATATTGGCTGTAGTCCAGCACACCCATCATTTGCTTAACCTCATTAATGTTCATAGTCTTGCACATAGTTCATTAGAATTTAATTGGAAATTAAATAAATATTTTTTTTAATAGATCTCATTTGTTTTTTTCCTGATTCTCAAGAACACACAAAAAACTACAAAAAAGAAAAAGTCCTGTCTGGATGTTCATGTCCAGAGGCATCAAAAGGACACTGTCAGCCTGCAGCTGTTGAGCTGAATACCAAGCACCCCTTCGCAATGCATGCATGTATGTATTTTACGTAAAATATTTCAGTATACTAGCTCCTGTGGTACTGCAAGAAAACAATGCAATGTATGTTTGGTCAAACAAGATAGTCCCTGAAAAAGCTCTCATTTGCTTTCATACCATAGATCTAAAACTCAGATACTGGAAGTCTGGTTATCCTGTTCCTGTCTGCCTCAAACCCAACCGGTACTGAGAAATGCAGCTCCAGTTCTCCAAGGAGCACAGTAGATAAATGAGTGATGTCTTTTAACCTGCTGTTCTTTGAAGTTTACTGCAAAGGAGATTCTGAAGCCTCACCAAGCAATGTGCTCAACTATCCTGGTGTTACCACATTTTTCCTACCTGCTAAGCTAAATCTATTCCCAGCAGACACTTTCTTCCCCTTCGCCACTCTGCCCCATGTAGCTGTGGAGCCGTATCACTTCTTCAATCCTCTCTTCTCTAGACTTAGCATCCTTATTGTCTTCAACCTTTCCACAGAAGTTATGTTTCAAATAACATTCCTGTGGCTCACCTCTGTGCTCCCTTCAGTTGGTCCCCACCCTTCTAGATGCATGGTGCACAAAACTGTACGTGAAACTCCCCTCAGGGACATATCAGCACAGACTGGAGCAGAATGACTTCATTTGTTTTAGTTCCGGGATGATGTTTGCCTTTTTCAAAAGAGCAACTTTTTTTTTCTTTTTTTCTTTTTTTTTCTCCGATTCAGCTTCTCATTAACTATTAACCAGTTCCTCATCCTGCATGGTAATGTGCAATATTTTACCACAACCACAGCACATGATTTCAATTCCTTTTTAAACTGCACCCTGTTGTGCTGGGTCTTGGATATGTTTCCAACTTAAATGTATATCACAGTCGGATTTAATGTGTACCTGCCGCTTCCAGAAGACTTCACTGCTTCTACCCATGACACCTATAGTTCAAATGAAATGCTTCATTAAAAAAGTCTCTAGATGATTTTTTTTCCTAAGTCCAGTATTTAAAATAATTTTTATTGGGGTTTTTTGTCATTGTTTGTCTGTGAATTCTTATGTCCAGTATCAATCCTTTACCTAGCCCATGAGGAACTGGTATGTCCTTATGTTTATTTCAAATAGGGACTTAACAAACTATAACTTACTAGGCAAAGACTCAATAAAACAGATACAGCCCTCCATGGATTTTGGCTTCCCTTGAGTTATCCTATGCAGGATGCTGACATGAAAACCCTATACTCTGCTTCATGTAGAAGAGTAATCTAGACCTTAGCAAAGCCTTTGAGATTGGCTCCCACAGCATTCTCCTGGATAAACTGGCTGCTCATGGCTTGGATGGATGTGCTCTACACTGGGTAAAAAGCTGGCTGGACGGCCGAGCCCGAAGTGTGGTGGCAAGGTGGCGTTGCATCCAGCTGGCAGCTGGTCACAAGTAGTGTTCCCCAGGGCTCAGTACTGGGGCCAGATCTGTTTAATATATTTCACAATGATGGATGATGGAACTGAGTGCACACTCAGTAAGTTTGCTGACACCAAGTTGGACAGGAGTGTTGATCCGCTTCAAGGTAGGAAGGCTCTGCAGAGGAATCTGGGCAGGCTGGGCCGATGGGCTGAGGCCAGGTATATGAGGTTCAACCAGGCTCAGTGCCGGGCCCTGCCCGTGGGTCACACCAGCCCCAGGCAGCGCTACAGGCTGGGGCAGGGGGCTGGGAACTGCCCGGTGGGAAAGGGCCTGGGGGTGCTGGCTGACAGCCGGCTGGGCATGAGCCCCCAGTGTGCCCAGGTGGCCAAGGGGCCAGCAGCGTCCTGGCTGGTGTCAGAAACAGTGTGGCCAGCAGGGCCAGGGCAGTGACCACCCCCTGTACTGGGCACTGGTGAGGCCGCACCTCGAACCCTGGGTTCAGCTTTGGGCCCCTCACCGCAAGATGGATGTAGAAGTGCTGCAGCATGTCCAGGGAAGGGCAACGGAGCTGGTGAAGGGTCTGGAGCGCAAGTCTTACGAGGAGCAGCGGAGAGAACTGGGGGTGTTTAGTCTGGAGAGGAGAAAAGGAGGCTCAGGGGAGACCTTATCGCTTTCTACAACTACCTGGAAGGAGGCTGTAGGCAGGTGGGGGTCGGTCTCTTCTGCCAGATAACTAGTGATAGGACAGGAAGAAACAGCCTCAAATTGCACCAGGGGAGGTTTAGATTGGCCATTAGGAAAAAATTATTGACTGAAAGGGTGGTCAAGCATTGGAAGAGGCTGCCCATGGAGGTGGTGAAATCACCATCCCTGGAGTTATTTAAAAAATGTGTAGATGAGGTGCTCTAGCAACGTGGTCTAGTGATGGACTTGGCAGTTCTGGGTTAACAGTTGGACTTGATGACCTCAAAGGTCTTTTCCAGCCTAATTAATTCTGTGATTCTATGATTCTAACGAGTTTTTTGAGTTCCCATCACTTTGAAAGGAACACTAATACAAATTATTCCAATTTTTAATAACATGACTAGACATAATTTGGCTAGGTCTGGATAGCGTAGGTAGGTCTAGTACTACACCTGCTCATTTTAAGCATTTTCCATAACTCTCACAAGAGCATCACATAAGAGCAGCATTAAAATTTACACCAAAGTCAAAGCACTGAGGGAGGGAATGAGTATTACTACACTGAATCCCTAACAATAACTCAGTTAAATTAATGGTTTCTAGAGACAAAGCAATGGGCTTTTGCTGGTAGAAGATAATGCCTGTTCATGCAAATTCCTTCATGCAGGGCACCCATGGGTGATATCTTTTGCTTGCTCCTAAACACAACTACGCATTTTACTGGGCCAAATATAATCCGTTCTGGAATTAGACTTAATAAGCCTTACCAAAACCAGTCATGAACTCTGCTTGTCTTCTTTTAGAGCTTGAAGACTTCCAGGGACCTCCTGAACTAGGTGAGCATAAGACAGCAGAGAACATCTTAAGGGAGTGGTGTTCATGTCCTTTTCAGCCCAGGAGGAGCTGACAGCCCACATGCAGCAACCAGAAGCTGCAGAAGTAGCTAGATCAGGAGCAGTCACCAGCGGCAGCAATGCTGCCTTTTGGAGAGCTCTCCTCAAGACCAGGCTCAGGTCTGGGGAAGCAGCAGGTTTGCAAGCCCAGCACTGTGTGCTCTGCAGCTGAGAGCACAAGCTGCTGGTGGGCAGTCAGCCCCTGTTCCTTCACCAGCTTCCTACAGAGCCACATACACTCTCCAGGTCACCTGCTGAACTGCTGCTTGGCTGAGGACCATACCTGTGCTCCGGTCATCAGTAACTGAGGCTGTCACAACAGGGCTGAGCTTGTGCAGGGCAATGTGATCCCCATGGAGGAAGCAAACATTGCCAGTTTTATTTTTCAGGTTTTGCCAGCCTCCATTTCAAGATCATATTGCCACATTTCGTGTTGACTCGATTACTCAATTTGCTAAAATTGGATCTCTCATATATTGTTGTTTTGTGATCTCTTCCCCCATTACGCAGAGTTCAAAGGGTTTAGTTACTCCTACCAAACTTCCACACACCCCACATAACTCCAGCAGCTCTTTTTAAGGACATATATGCTATGATGTTCATCTGTCCTTTTCCTCCCTCTACAGCAATCACAGGTTGATTTATCACTATAATTTTGGATTTAATAATATTTGATCTTTTCAAGCACCTCAGAGACTCAGAACTAGGTGAATATATAGTATGCCTTCCACTTCTGTGTTTGCCTTTTTGAAGGTAATAGAGTCCATCTTCATCTCTGTAACTTTAGGTATCTGTGAGCTGCGAGCACCAGTGTGAAAGCTGAAAGGCTAAGAGAGCATGAGGGGGAAAAAACCCCAAACCCTAAAAATTGAAGGGATCAGGTTGCTGTAGTAGGTCTTTTAGTCAAGAGATTAATAGCATGAGAATAAAAAAAATAATCCTGTAGAACAGCATTGCTATGGACAGGATTACTGGTATGCTGTGCTGTCTGGAGGAGACAAGGCTGAAATCCTATGCCAGATTTCAGTGTGCTGTCTAGATCTGATGCAACCTTGAGCTGAACGGGCTGTGTTATGGTAAAGGGTGCTGCAGCAGTACCAGATAATAAAGATTAAGTTTGATTAGTTCTCTATGCTTGGTGCTAGTTCTCCTACTCAAGGGAGGCTCAGGAGAAGTGCCACAAGCCAGTGGGCCTTTGTTTGAAAAAAAGAGGGCATACAGAAGGGCCAAATGTGATAGTACACATGTATATATATTTCTTGCTTGCCACTTGTGTCAGAACATGATGTCTTATTTTCTGTTACAGTGATTTCATACCAGCTGTCTACTATTGTAAGATTCTCTTCTTTCAGTCCAACACGGATCTACTCTATAATCATTAAAAGCTAATGTAACTTCAGTTGGTTTTTCCATGCTAAGTGAAAGAAATCCAGCTGCTGGGAGAAGAGGCTGGAAACCATGAAGCAGCTGATGAAAGTTCTTGTTAACACCGCACCACCTCTAAGTACATCACAGCCTGAAGCTTTAGCAGATCTAGGCCAGCTGAGATGTGTAGATTGTTTGTCCATCTTCACTCACCCTAGAGCATAGTAATGATGCTGTTAACTGTGCTGTTTGCAAGGTGAGCATAATTTGGGAATAAACAGTTATAAATATTCAGAATGTTATATTTTTTCAAAAACCCTAAGAATTCTGGCAAAATGCACCAGCTTTGGTCCTGCCTTACCACAAGACAGCAACTATGCTCCTTGTCAAACTAGAGTAGATACATGGTTTTGAGAATGCAGGTCTGTCAGATCCTGCTTCTATGAATCCAGGGACTTTTCCTGAATACCCAGTTATCTATCTCAGTCAGGCATTTGAGACCAACTTTAGCTGTCTAGAGATTCATCTGACAGCTAGTTGCTAACCTTAGTTTGAAACTTCTCCCACCCATAACCATGAAAAGAAACCTGGATTTTATCTTCTTTGGTAATGTTCAAAAGATGTTAGCGGCAGCAATGTAGCTTTGGCTAGTACAGATGAAGTAAGCAAACCTCTCCTCTGCCCACAAAGATATACTGTAGTCTCATTGTGTGATGGTCACTAGAAAATTGCTGGAAGAGATACACTTACATTCAAGTGGGTTGGCTTCCGAGTTCATTGGGGAAGTGGTTATAGCTTCCCGATCTCTGCAAGGATGCTTATATCATGTGATAGCTAAGCAAAATGAGGTCTCCACACAGTCCAATTGGTAAGTCAGAAAAACTGCATGAGGTTGCATCCCTAAAATGGGAACTGACATGTTTCAAGCAGATTCATCATTACAGAAGTTTTGCTTTCCATAGTTAACCACAAAATTTTTGCCATTAAGTCTATGCATGTTCAAATCTTTCCTCTCGACAATTTCTGCCACTGTGTGCCTACAACCATTAAAGTCTCGCAATTCACATTGCATAATATTCCTTTAGTTGCTTAGTGTATTCATTTTCTGCTTGTTCACCATTCCAGTGTATTACCATTCTGAGGTATACTTATGTCACACTTTGTTCCATTCATAGCACTAGTCTCTATCCATTTCGCTTATCCGTATGTATAGGTTCCCTACTGATAGAACATTTTTCTATGTTCTTGCATACTTCTCAAGTTAATGTTTATGCTGCTATAAATATTACATGGGATGAACAACCTACTAGCATGAATGCACTCTATAAAAATAAGTAATCATGTATTCTGATTTCACATCTCTTTCTCTTTGGTTTAAATTCATATTACCAGACAAAATTGCAAAGACAATAAGGCCCATATAAATCCATAAAAATAATATGTAGAAATAAAAGAATCGTGGGAAATGTCTTTCCCATGCAACAGAGTCAAATTCTGTAGAGGTATAAAAGATCCTATGAGCTATATAACAGGCCAGCTATAAATTGGGTCCAAGAGAGAAAACTGTCAATCAGCATAAAAATAGTTGATCAAACATCGATCCAAATTTTCATCTTAAAAGATCTCCGTATGAACACGTGAACTTTGCTTTCATGCAACAATGCCTACAAATTTAGCTCGGTGGGCAGCTATAGAGCTGTTTCATGATCTGCTGCAGTTTCGCATTGGACAAGTGTGGGCTGGGTTTCTCTGAAGCCTGGGAACAGGTATGGCAAACTAGGGCAGAGTTTCCCAGAAGGTAACTCCTGCTTCCATATTCTTGCAATTAATGTAACAGCCCTCAGTGGTTTAGGCCAGACATCCTGACTGAAACTAAAACAATAAGTCTTTATTCCGTCACAAGGAACTATGATAATAAGCAAGGACTGAAGACTACTGATTCTGAAAACACTGTTGTCGCCAAGAGCATGATGCATTTGCTCTTTTAAGACCTGGCACTATTGTTTGTATTAAGTGCAGGAAAAGCCACCCTTGCTTGATCAGAACATTTGCATTATTGAAGTGACTACTTTTTTCCTCAGGATTTGGGAAGCTGCCATAATCCAGGGGGCAACACCTGCAACAGCCAATACAGGCTAGATAGAGAGCACATCCCCAGTGCAACACCTCTGGTTTCGCTGTACACAAGCAATAAATCTAAACTAATTGTAAATGACAGAAAACCAGCTGTACTGGATTTGCATAAAACACACTGGGTCTGCTTTTTTTTTTTTTTTTTTTCTCCTTCTTGTCACAGTATGGTCGCTGATCTGTTACGAGTGTGACAGAGTAAACTCCTTCCACCCTTTGCAGAGCAATTGACAACTACCTCCAGACCAAGCCAGAGTAACAATAGGCAGGGGCTGGTCATCTTTAGACAGGATGCTGTGACAAATTAATTTTTACTGCAAATAAACTGCCTTTTATTAATAGCCAAAACCCCCTAGGCTAGTTTCCTCCTCCCATAAAAATGTAAACTTGCATTATGTAAAAATGTAAACTTTAGTTACAGTAAAATTTTGAGACACGGACTGAGGACTGGAGGGAGTCTTCCTTTAGTGTGCAATCTTCTTTTGTTACACATTAATGTAAAAGATCATAAAGGATTAAAATGCACAAAAGCCTATTGTTCCTGATCCGTGATCAGCCATAATCACCTGGCAGTGACATTTCCTCAGGAGAAAAGGTAATGATGTCAAGTTGATTGTAAAGGGATAGGGCACCTGGTATGCCTCTGGGACTGTTTCACTCCAGACCATGCATGTGTTTCCAAAAGCAGTATCCCAGTCACCTGAACACGTGGCACTTGGGTTCACGCTAGGATCTGCTGGGCATGAGCAAACTTTGTCCCTTTCAGACAGTACTGAGCCAAAAAGCACACCACCCCACTGATGGACCCTCAGCTTGCTGGATCAGACCCGAGCGAGTCTGGAGCAGCCCGCTCCCACATGGGTGCCCAGGCCTCAGCACCCACTTTTCACCCTCCAGATCCACTTTACTCCTTAATATAGACACAGACTGTGGTGCCTGGGAAAGAGTCTAACAGACTTTTGGTACTGATGAAATTGTGATGTGAAATTCCCCCTTCCCTTATTTTGCCCTGAAAGTGCTCTGACTCTAGTTGGTTGACCTTGGCAGGCTGCTAGGTGCCCACCCAGCTGCTCTCGCTCCCCCTTCTCAGTGGAACGGGGTAGAAAGTAAGATGAAAAAGCTTGTGGGCTGAGATAAGTACAGGGGGGTCGCTTAGCAATGGCCGTCACGGGCAAAACAGTCTCGACTCAGGGAAATTAGTTTATTACCAATCAGGTCGGAGAACGATAATGAGAAGTAAAAACTAAATCTTAAAACACCTCCCCCGCCGGCGCCGGGCCCGGGGGCCGCAGTCGGTGCCGCCCCCGCCGTCCCGGCCGCTCCTGCCCCTCGGGGGAGGGTCCTCACCCCCTGCCCGGCCCCGGCGCGGGGTCCCCCCCCACGGGAGGCGGGTCCCCCCCACGGGAGGCGGCTCCCCACGGGCTGCTCCAGCGGGAGCCCTTCCCAGGGGCTGCAGTTCCTCACCCCCGGCCCCAGCGCGGGCCCCGCCGCGGGGCGCAGCCCCTCAGGCCCGGCCGGCCCCGGCGCGGCCCCCGCGGGGTCCCCGGCCCTGCCCGCAGCCCGGCCCCGGCCCGGGCTCCTCCCCGCGGGGCCACGGGCCCTGCCCGGAGCCGGCTCCAGCGCGGCCCCCCGCGGGTCCCGGCCCCCTGCGGGCACCCCCTGCCCGGGCTGCGGGGGGGAGCTGCTCCCCCGCGGGCTCCGTGGGCTGAGGGGCACAGCCTGCCCCGCCGGGGCTGCCCCGCGGGCTGGGGGAGCCGCTGCTGCGGCGCCCGGAGCCCCCCGGCCCCCCTGCACCGCCCGGGGCTGCGGGGCTGCTGCGCTCGCACGGTCCCGCTCCCCTCTCAGCTGCTGCGCGGTGTTCTTTACTCTTTCTTAAGTATGTTACCACAAAGGCACCACCAGCACCGCTGACAGACAGCTTTGGGCAGTGGCAGGTCTGTTGAAGCATGCTGGAATCAGCTCTACCTGACATGGGGGCTGCTCCTGGTGCCTCTGTACAGAGGCTGTACCTGGAAACCCCCCACTACCAAAACCTTGCCACAAAAAAAACAATACACGAACATCTGTCAGCCTCCTGTTTCAGCCGTCTCACGTGCTTCCTGGTTCTGGCCTGTAGCATCCTTGGGAGGGTGAGAACAAAGGGAAGTTCATTTCCTTGGAACAAAGAAAAATGAGAAGAAGGAGAAGGGAGCAAACACAGAGCCTCCTTTGAGTAATTCTTTGCCTGAGATTGGGTTATTGCCTTACAAAAGACAGGAGGTTGTCTTTAAAGAAAATGAAATGACATTTAGATGTCATGTTTTTAAGATGAACACCAAGTTCTTTTTAAGTGTATGTATTAATGTATTTACTAAGATTTTTACAAATTAGACACTGTCAAACTCCTGCTAGAATGTTGCAACCCCATCAAGTCTATATCTATTATGTCCATTTTGTACACTGTTGTAACATACTCTTCTGTAAAATATTGTTTAGTTGAAAGCAACTCTAAGAGTTTGGTAAATTTTATATCAGTTATAGATCCTGAGGAAAAAAAAAAAAAAAGAAATGTAGAAAAGCAGACAAAATGGAAATATTAGACCACAAAAAAGAAACCGCAAATAAAAATAAAAAAAAAGGTGAGAGGATGTTCCCATGCTCTATGGATCTCCTTCAGGCAATGATGCAAGAATTTTTTATGTTGTTTTCATAAAGCAAACATTTTAATGGTAAATTTACTGCCTTTAAATTATATATTCATCATAACAGAGTAAAGAGAACAATGAAGAGGCCTTGTGGCTGTACTTCATTGTATTTCTTGTAGTTTTGTGGAAAAATCTGAGATAAATGCATCACAGATGAAGTCAGGAGTACTATTAACACATGCAGTAACAACAGGAGGCTTTTTCGTAACAGGATGACAGTCTGGGGGTGGGAAATGGCACACTTCAGGTGTCTGTAACATAAGCAGCAACATCTGAAATGCTCAGTTAAGTGCTCTCTATGGCAAACAGTGATCAATAGGCAGTGACAGGCCACAACTAACTCAAGCAATTTCAGGAATCAAGTTACACGTGATGAAGCCCAGTGTTATCCTTCCATTTCAAAGAAATGGAGTGAAAAATAGTTACTCACGTGGGGTTTGGCTAAGCAATTGCTCAGGCTGGCGAGCAGCTATATGAATAATTGTTCTAAAGTTAGCAAGGCTTCTTTGTAACTCACTCTTCACCACCCGAGTGCAAGCGGTCCTTATTTGGTTGTGCCATTTTTAATGGTTGTGTTGTGTTTTGACGGTGCCAAAGTCAAAATCCACCATGCTGGAAAACTCAGCATAACTTGCTTTGTGTGAAACAAAGGCTGCAGCCCTACTTAAGAAAGAAAATCTTCGGTGGAAGAACATCTCAGCAGTATAACCAAGTTTACCAACAAGGTGATGCTATTGTCTTTACACTCAGTTACTGGAAGTCAAGACAGAGGAATAGAAAAGGACTCATCCCACACTCAGAGGACCTGTCTGACAAGCAGATAACTACCAGTCATGAATTAATGCTGTGAATCAGGAATCATTTGAATAGAGGCAATAGCATGATCATGACTGACAACTTCTAGGGGAGGGGGAAATGGTGTAAAAATTTTTTACCTGTGTGTTCACTTATGGCTGTTTTCAGGTTTTTGCAGTCCTCCTAGCTGAATCTCAGCTCTCTCTAATACACATGAGATAAATCAAGCTTCTGCATGGGTCTTACATTGATTACATTCAAGTTTAATATCTCACACCTTCTATACTAGAGCATAAAACGCCGGTGGTAAACCTATAATTCCTCTGGAATTGCTTTACTGCATGTCAGTTTACAATGAAGTCTATCAACTCTCTGGTGTTTCAGGGCTGTTTAATTTTTTGATAGAAATAGGATTTAGCAAATCAGGCTAAATGCAAAATTTTGGTTAACACTGTTTATATTCCCAGCACTTTTTCGAAACACCTATACAAGTCCATGAGACTCGGCACAGGCAAAGGCACAAGAAGGTAAAGCCTTGCTGTGTCTGCCCTGCCTTTTGGACCCTGGCCTCCGTCACCACTGAAGCCCAAACTCACCATGAACTGCATGTACAGACATGTGCAGTTCCTCAGGATGAGTCAGGGAAAGCTTCAGCCGTTGACTGCTCCTTGGTTTAGGTTACATTTAGTGTGGATGGACCAAGTGCAGCATGCCTCCCCATGCTGTCACAGGTACTCTGCCTGCCCTTGCAACGCTGTTACATGATCAGTCTGTTTTAGATGCAATTCTGCTGCTTATCACAGAGATTTGCTGCAGAATTACAGGCAGTCTGAGGTTGTATTAGTCCAAGTACTAAGTTAAAGGTTTCCTGCATGAGGGAGTATGGTTTTGTCAAGACAGTATGCACGCAAGGCTTTAGATTGCATCTTGACCCAGTCCTTTAAAGACAGTGTTGAGCCAGGCTTACAAATGGATGGACACAGCCAGCTACAAAAAAGGAATTAATAAATCAAAGGTGACTATGGGATGATGCCACTGCTACTGCCCAGCAAGGTTTGGATCCACGCTGCAGTGAAATGCAGCTGACTGACCCCTTCCCTTCTCCCTTCTCCATGTCCTGTACATGTGCTTCTGGAGAAAGGAAAGACTGCATGCACCTAAAAGTTATATCTGGTTACTTCAATTTAAATCAAATAAAGCAAATTACTATATGGAAAATTTTGAGAGATCCACATGTGTCTGTTAGATGGAGGAAAGAGAGACTCCTGATCATTGACAAAAGGAGCATAAAAAAATGGAGGATGTCAGAACTAACACATGTAGGTAATATTTAGAGGAATCCTATTTCCCTTGTGGTTTATTGCTCAAAATTATTATTGTAAAAACTTATCTCTATATTTACATCTTTTTCCCCACACAATGTCCCAATTACACTGTTGTAAATACAAAGTCATTAAATGCAAAGCAATTCTAGACACTGTGAGAAGATGGTAAATCCACAAGTTAAGATACCTTAAGTTTTATTGCTAAATTATTAGTAACTTAGATCTCTTAGTTGTTGTCACATTGTGCTGAACCTGAACATCTAATCCCTTCCTCGGGCCTTTTTCGCCCTAAAGCAGTGGTATGTGAGGTACATCTTGCTGAGAAATATCGCAATACACCTTGATCCACTGAAGAACTGCATTGCCTCTCTCCAGGGATGGGCTGACGCAGTGCCAAGGGACCCCAGCAGGACCTCCATGCCCAGGCAGGGATGACTGAAGGTTTTTACCCTCACAAAGCCTGCAAAAGGGATACATAGCCCTGGCTTCCAGTTTCCAAGGGACAGCTTTGAAGAGAGCCCCCCTCAGTGGTATATTCTGTGGAAATGGAGTGCAGAAGCCATGGAGATGTGCCTCTCCCTACAGTCTAGGCCCCAGCCAAGAAAGATGGCACATAACAACCATGAGGGGACTTCAAATTTGTGTTGTGCAGAGGCCATTCTGCATCCAAAAGGAGTGTGCCACACAAAGCTGAGGCAAGAAGGAGGCTGAAGGTTCATTTTGTGCAAAAATACCAGGAAGGTTCTGAAGCAGACTGTGCCTCACTGAGCTTAGCCTCAAGAAATCACTATGCAAAAAATCATTTTACTCTGCAGAAATATTTGCCAAGTTTGAATTTTATTTTCTGTTAGTCAAGTTGAATAACCAGGTAACAGAACAAAACAAATCAGGAGTCCTGGAGACCGTAAGAATCCAAGTGTATCCAGTTTGGTAGGACCTTAAATACAATATCGTGTAATCCATAAGTGTCGCAAAGAAAACCTTTCCCAGGAATTTTTGGCCTTTCTTTTTGCTTGATACTCACTGTAGACCGCAGCCAGAAGCCGCTCACTCACTCGCCACACACAATGGGATGGGTGAGAGATTACAAGTGCAAAAGAGAGAAAACTCATGGATTGAGACACAGTTTAATAAGTGAAAGAAAGGGATGGGGGAGGGATGCAAAGGCTCACCACCTCCTGCAAGCAGATTGATGTCCAGCCAGTCTCCATGCAATGGCTACCTTGGAAGACAACCCTCACTCCACCTTCTTCTGCTAGCCCAGTTTTATTGCTGAGCATGACATTGTATCATACGGAAAATCCCTTTGGAGAACTTGGGTCAGCTGTCCTGACTCTGTCCCCTGACAGCCTCTTTACCAGACACTGTGGGGACAGAGTGTGAAACAGAAAAAGCCTTGACACTGTGCAAACACTCTTTACCAATGCCCAAAACACTGGTGTGTTATCAACACTGGTTTAGCCACAGACCAAACATGGCACTATACAGCCAGCTATGAAGAAAGTTAACTCCATCCCAGCTAGGTCCATAACATTCACAAAGACATTTGAGCAGCTCTTGAGTTGCATTGAGTCCACTGTCGGCTGCATTCAGCTTGGGCAGAATCCTGCTGAGCCTCCTGTCCAAGTCAAATTACTAAGAAACAGTGATCATTCACCACTGAATCATCCAATCCTACTTCACTTTTTCATCCTACCACATCCAAAGGAGGCTCAGGTCTTAGTTTCTATGTCTTTTCCACTAGACCACAAAAGCTCTGATGCCCATTAACAAGTTCTGCATGGGACAGACTTCCATGAAACATCCTTGTTCAGCGTTACTCACTTCAGAAAATGTCACAGTGTAAATATTTCAGTGACAATAATGTGAGTCTTCTTAATATAATTTTACATCATGGAGCCCCTTTATTGTCACTATGGGACTACAGCAACTTCTGTTATTAAATGTCTCTAACATAATTTCTTCTGACCTCCTTGAACTTTCTCTACAAAAGCCATACTCTCTGACATAGGCACAGGTACTCTGCTGAATGTAAATGATACATTATCTATATATCATTATATGTACAATGACATACAATAACTATGATGTTTGGGCAGGAAATTATTTTGCCTGACCCAAACAGTTCTTGTCATTCAATATCAAGACAAAAAGATGAAGTCTGGAAAATTCACACAGCTAGATCTAAAAATTAGCATCTGTTTCCTTTTGATATTGATCTTATTAGAGTTAGATTGATTCTTGCTGATTTTGAACCCAAAGAAATTACAATTCTTTTAGTGGAAAGTTTTTTATTTCAGTTCAAGCCCAATGTTCATCAAACCCCTCTCTCTTTTTAAAAAAAAAACCACCAAACAACACAAAAAACCAAAAAGGAGGGGAGTTGAGAAATTTCCAGTAGAAAATAAAATGGAACGTGATGTCTGTCCTTTCTCAGCAAGGTCTTGTGTTTAAACTCTCCTTTTCAGTTTTACCCATGGCCCAGTTAAAAGGTATGTGTGATTTGCTCAATAGCCTGTCAAGCGGAATGGGGCTCTGGAGGCTTTCAAATTCCTCTAGTGTATAAGAGGAAATAGTCAGTACCACACACTAAAGAATGGAGTTCAAAGTGGTTTAAGCACATCCTCATCTCCTGCCACTGAGAGCATGGTCCAGATCCTACTTTACTGCCACAGTCAGACATAAACTCAGTTGTTAAGGAAGAAAAAGATGAACCTACCCTAACAATAAAATATTTTTTTTTCATCAAGCTTTAGATTTTGGAAATTGATAGATTTCCTGTAAGTCTACCAAAATGTACAGAAATTACCATATGGAGGGTATCTGGGTTGTTTTCAATATCAGGTGGAAGCATCGTTCCTTTAGCAACTGCTTCAAACATAGTGTGTAATGTAGTCCTCTCTTGCATAATTCAGCAGTGTTTTAGTATAGGTCATCTTTCTCTGAAATGAAAGTTTTTCTCATCATGTCAGTCAGAAGTACATTGGACTTAAGCTAGTAACACACAAACTCGTCAATACATGTTCAGCTATACCCATATAGCTGACCTATTGTGAGAAACCATAATGGTCTTTTTCCATTTATGTGCCTCTCCTTTTGGATTAGAGGTAATATGCACAGCCTGAAACAAATCACAAGCCAGTCTGTGGACTGGTGTTTCCAGTCCTCAGAAACTATCACTTCCAGTAGGGTTTGGTGGTATGAAGCTGAGACCGGTGATGGTCCCAGGGGACCAGGGAGGTTGTGGCTGCCCTGCTCAGCTTTGGTTTTCTCTGCCAATGCTTCATGGACCTCCATCAGATTGCACTGGTACAGCTAGAGGTAGAAGATATCTTCACATTCGTTAGGGTAAGCTCCTCTCTCTTTTTCCTGAGGGATTTCACCTATTTTTGTAAATTATATTTTATATCTAGTTCTCCAATATAAAAAGACTCTCCTGAAAGGCCATCTCATTTGGGAGGAAAGCGACAGACTTCCCACAGCTTCCTATTTCTAGAGGGCACATTTAAAGAGCTGCCTTCTGATCTCTGTAAAAACAGCAGAAACCTATTTAACTTCACTGAACTTCACCTTTCCTGCAGCATAGGGTACCTCACAAGAGAACTTGATTCAGAATAATTACCTAGACAGTGTTGTGCATGCTTCCTAGGAAATGCCACTAGTTTCAGTGAGATAGGACTCCCATCCATCACATCTCTGCCTCTGCATCAACTAATACAGGCAGGCTGTCTGACCAAGAGGCTGTTGCAAAATGCCTTTGTGTATAAGGAATGTGGGGAAGTCCAGTAAGAAGCGATTATACAGTAACTGTACTGATGAAGTTACACAACGTGAACGTCCCTATGACCCTGTGGTTTCACTGTTCGGAGAATATGAAAAGGAAGAGCCAAAGCTGGCTGCTGGCTATGACATGACATCAACAGGGAAGTCAAAGGCAAGGTTTGTTTAACGTGCTTTCATTTAGTTCTTAGAACAGTGATGACATTACATTAACACCACCAAAAAGTGAGTCATGTATATAATTGCCGCTTGGAGCTATCAGGACCTATATAAATATTTTAGCTGTGGTCTTGAGAGACAGAAGGTCAAACCCTTTCTGCTGTAGCAAGGTTCCTTGGTAAACTGGGCACTATGCGATACCTCCTGCTTTGTGCTGCCATCCTCTTACCTAAGAGTCTTGCTTTCCCAGCACAACTTAAACTAGAATCATCGAGCAACAGAGACCTTGAGGATTTAAAGGTATGTTACCAGGGGACAACATAACTGCATTATCAATAACCTGTTTTTTTATTTAGCTTCTATGTTCCTTTCCTATCTGTTTATATTATCTTCTTGTCTTACACTACCACACTAGTTTTCGCAGACGTGACTAAAGAATTTAAACTTGCTGACTAGTTTTAGACACCCTAAGTCTAGCATACAAAAGAAATCAAGTTCCAACTGGCAATAAAGGAGCACGTCACCCTTCCAAAGCATCTCAAAAATATTATGTAGACTACATTGGAAGGTTGCATATTTGAATGCTCAGTAAATAGTGTTTACTTAAAAGGGTTGCTTGCTTACAGTGTTTTGCTGCTATTGCAATTCTTTTTATATATGTTGGTCAATAATACAGTGAGAACAGAATTTGATAAACTAAAATAGGGAGAGAAAATAGATCTAAAACTAGCATGACTGCAGGATAATGAAACAATTCAATCATATCTATAATGCAATTACCAAAAGATCACAGGTGTATGTATTAATTTTTGTTTCCTTTTCTTCTTCCAGGCATATCTTGACAGATTCTTTCCACTTCTTACAAAAACACCAAGTTTAAGCTTAGAAGACAGGATTAAAGAAATGCAGAGGTTTTTCCACCTGACTTTAACTGGAAAATTAAATGCAGAAACAAAAGAAACAATGAAACAGCCCAGATGTGGAATCCCTGATATAGCAAACTACGAAACATTTCCTGGAAATCCAAGATGGAGAAAGAGACATTTGACTTACAGGTTAGTGATGTTTCAGGTTTTATAGGGAAAGGGGTTGCTTTGTATTTAACTGCGTGGGTTTCCTTCACACCCTAAGTGACATTAATCTGTCTCATTTTGCTACCAGGATTGTGAATTATACACCTGATCTACCTCAAAAGAAAGTGGATGATGCAATTAGAAGGGCCTTTATGGTATGGAGTGATGTGACTCCACTGAAGTTCCAAAGAGTATTCAAGGGACATGCAGACATTATGATTCAATTTGCACGTGGTGGTGAGAACACTTGTAATTTTTAAAATACAATGGTCCGTATTTGACTCAAAACATGTATTTTTATAGCCACAGCTTTAAGGCAGAACAGTTGGAATTATTCTGAAGTGTGCATAAATTTTATCTTGTCTTTATCATGCCACCAAATTTGTATGTTATGATTCAGTTTTTACTCCTATGAAACCATTAAAAAATCCTTTCAGAGTTATAGCTGTGAAATGGAGGGACAATTTAGCTCCAGAACAAGATACTTAGATTTAGATGTGCAAAGCTCTGTCTGCCTTGACAAATAATGCAAACTAATGGGAACTGATCTGTAGAGCAAACCAGCTGGTTCTGGAGATCCAGCCTCCACAGGCTGGATTCAGGCAGGTTCAGGCTGGTTTACTTTGATCCAGATCTAGTTTGGTACCCTGGACTAAACAGGCTTTGGCATCTGGGGTACATTAGGTTTGCTCATAGAGAGTATCTTCTCGTTGATTTTCTTCTAGAAGGAATCCCATTGATGCACTCCAAGATTGCACCAAGGTGCAAGCAAAAGCATGGTAAATGCGCATGTCCCAGTAGAGTTACTTCAGAAGCTCCCCTGTGATCTAGATTAATATATGAATGCACCCGTACCTTTAACCTGTGCCTGGCACCTAAATTGACTCAACTTAGCCAAACTAAATGACTACTTTATGGTTAGCTGACTTGTTCTCTAGATCCATTGACAATAGTTATTAGATCTCCATCAACCGTAAATGAAGATCAGACACCTAGCTTACAAGCAGATGGCTGCATATAAACACCAAAATGTCCCAGGCTCACTAACGGGAAGCATATTGTGTTGCCATGAAGAACTGACTAATGTGCCAGTGAAAGTGAGAAAGGATCCTGCAAGCTGGAATTTCTGACAAAGGCTCACAAAAAATGTTCAGCTCTTTCTGAAACATGCAGCAGTCTGAATTAGCAAATACAAGTTTTGAACCTAAGTCATTAATTTGGACAGTGTTTCCTAAGCCTTGCTCCTCGTTTCACAACCTTGCTGCTATTGTAGGATTTTTTTGTAAGGTTTGGTAATGAACAAAACTCGCACAAACAAGCAACATGTTTCGATTTGCTGAATTTAAACATTACAGCTGATGTCATCTGAGGATACATTTCTTTTTAAATGCAGAGCACGGTGATGGATATCCTTTTGATGGAAAAGGTAAAACACTAGCTCATGCATTTGCACCTGGAGAAGGTATTGGTGGAGATGCTCATTTTGATGATGCTGAAAGGTGGTCAGAGTACAATCAAGGTAAAACCCACATGTGCGTATAAAGGGGAAAGGCAAATATTGTACATGTTAGAAGAATACGGCCATAGGAAATGCTTTCCATAATGCTTCATGCTTTGGCACCATTTCAGGACCAACATTTCTGTTCTCTTCAACTACCTTTCTAAGTACTTGTGCTTCATTATCATTAGCAGCTACATAATGCCTGTCTGTCCATATTTTAAAGCACTTTCATGGACTAAACAAGGACTATGAGCCTCTGTTTTCTATATAAATTATGAAAAGGTAAAATGACCTGCTTGTAGTTTGACTAAAAGCAGGGTTGGAAAGAGACTGAGGGCCTCCAGATGCAAGAGATCAGTAATATTTTTATTAAAATATTACAGTAACGTAAGGAAGATCAGTAATAACTGATCAAAACTCTGAGATTTCATTCCAAGGGAATTAAAGATATAAATTCTCCTGCTACTTCAATTCTTTGTATGCTAAAAAGAAATGTCACACCTTTAACATACTTTTCTATTCTTCTGTGCTGCAGAAGTTAATTTGTTCCTTGTTGCTGCTCATGAATTTGGCCATTCTTTGGGACTTGCTCATTCAAATGTCCAGGGAGCTCTGATGTACCCTCTCTACTCATATGTGAACCCAGCAACCTTCAGACTTTCAGAGGACGATAAGCGAGGAATTCAGAAGCTATATGGTAAATTCATTATAAGATTTGATTTTCAAGATAAAACTTGCTGTGGTACAGGTCTCACTACTCTCCCTGATTGCAAGGGCCTCATCATATTACCAAAAAGAAAGAAGGGGAACAAACTTGTGAGAAACGTATCCCTGTATACTCCATCTGCTATGTTCCTTCTGTAGCATGTTGCCACTGCAACCAAGAGGTGATGGAGTAGCAGTGCAGCAGCCTGATGCACTGTCTTCCTGCAGACCTACATATTGCCAAACAAATCCAGTGGACTTTGCTCTGCAAATGAGCTCTTTCAGTGAGTGGGTTTACTGGCAGGGAAATGAAAGATACTGTGCCACTTACTGAGTCAATGAGACAGTTCAGTGAAGGCAGAAACTACTCAGCAGTAGAAGTGGAACACAACCAGAATTGACCCTACAGAGTAAACTTTGCCAGGTTTGCTTTTCTTTAGATGCCATCTTCCTCAGGGCGAGGAACACTAGGAATAAAACACAGCTGTCTACATTGTGTATTTCCAGTACAGTCTCTATATTTTGTGCTTCTTTCCCACAGGGAGAAAGTCGTCAAACTTTTGAAGGCAGTGCTTCAAAAAGATGAAATAATTCACATCTGGTTGCTTTGGTATGCCAAAACAATTTTAATCCTCTAGATAATTAAAGTGGTAAACTCCTGGACTGCACTTTCCCTCCCTGATTTTTTATATTGATTTATTTGCACTTTATACAATTTCACTTAACAATCAAAAAAAAAAAACCAACACCAAACTTGTATACTCTGTTGTCTAATAGAGTTTTTTTAATTGTCTTCTGGTATTTCACTGGAGCATTAAATAACTCCTGTATGTGTGATAGACAAATATCTTTCTGAATAGAGGTATAGGTCCCTGAAGAGCCTGTGTGCATTTACCGCTGGAGTTACAACTGTTCACGGCTCACTTTCAGTTCCCATGCATGTCCTGGCCCTCCACAGTACCTACTGCTGCCTTCTCAGAATCAGTGTGCTTCTCTCCTATATGGTTCACACAAAGAGGAGAAGGTCCCCACAGGGCATGAGCTGGAATGCTTTCCCAAAGGGAACAGCTTTTCAATTTTGTGTCCTCTCTGGCTTACCAGAGAAACAGGTTTGAGAAGTAGTAGACTAGGATTCCCATTGTCCAGTGTGATATTCCAACATGTCTCAGGTATTCTGAATTTTAAAAAGACACCAAACAGGAATTCTCCTTCCCTCCATTGGAAGACTATTCCCACATTGCCAGAAATCAAAAGCAAGCACAGACAGGCATAGGATGACCTCCTGGTTGCTGGAGCTGGCCAGTTGTCCTGGAGGTCTGAGCTCTCTGCTGCAGGGTGGCATACCTGTCTTCCTGCCATAACTGAAGAGCTGAAATGACATGGGAAAATGCATTCCTGTCTCTCAATCCCAGAAGAAAATGCCTGTGCCTTCCTGGCTCCCTGAGCAAAGCATCACCTGAGGAACTTCAAAGCCTCCACTGGGCTTAGTCCTTGGAGAGATTGGGAAAGATGTGATGAGAACAGTTTACTTTGCACACAGGCAGTGGTCTACAAACACTGGAGTTTTTTTGCATATATAGCAGGACAAACTCTTATAGGATCAATGGTTTCTCCATTAGGAGTGTTTTATGCTCCCTGATGGGGAGAGAAGGCAGCTTCTACCTCAACACATTTGCCAGATGCGCACAAAGATCTAGTCTCTCAAAAGATTGACAGTATGTCCCAGCCTTTATCCAAAGGCTTTTTCCAGTTCAAGAGCTGCTGCCTGGTGATGCAAGGGCTCCAAGTCCACATACAGCTGAGAAGAAGTTTTGCTCAGCCCCAGGTTTAGTGCAGGACATGTGAGAGATGGAAGTCTGCTCATGGGCCAAGTGGGACTCAAGAAAGTGGTAGCATCTTTTGCAATTCAAGGGCTGGGTGGAAAGGAGGAGAGGCAATTTTAATCTCCGTATACTCAAAAGACTTATGTCCTGCTCTCTCAGCCACTTAGACATACACATTTCCTAGGATGGCATCTAAACATGAATGCACTTCCTAAGGCAGGTCTAATTCCCACTCAAGTTTCTGGGTACCAACTGATCTCCGGGTTTGCTCTTCCTCGCTCCCTGGAGCTGGAAGGGATGTGAAACAAGTTGTAAGGATACAGGTCAAGTTCCCTCTACCATATTACAAAACTACCTTTTCCTGCTTTCCTTCTGACCTCTTCTAATCACTCCTTTCCTAGCTGACACTTTACCTTCAATGTACTCCATCAGAAAAAGTGTCTTCAGCATCCATGGGATTACCACTGCTCTGCGATTGCCTTGGAAGTGCCTCCAGCAACAGCAGAGGAGCAATCCTATAGCAATCATCTACCTGAAGAGGGTAGGAGAGAGAATTAGAGCTCTACACCTACCAGACAGGCTGCAGTTTATTCGATGGAGAATTCCTGTTAGTCCAGTCCCTCTAACAATATCTGCTGCAAGAAGCAGCACCTTATCATGGTATGGCTGAAATAAGTCACTGACAGACATGCAGAGTGTCAAGGATATGTAAGGACAGGGTATGAAGCATGCTTCTTTCAAGTGCTTCCCTCTCAGAAAGCTTTCTCACCTCTAAACACTCCCACCAGTTACTAGCCATTTCTTCCACATGAAGCTCAAAGATGAAGTAGCTAGGGCTAAGCGGGTATTATCCTGACGGCACAGGTGTCTTGAGGTATGAGAAAAACAGGAAGCCCCAGAACAGAGGGTCAGATCCCAGACTGCATCAAAGACTATGAAGAATGGGACTAGTGAGCTCCGTGACCTGTGTGGATGCTTGACCAACTTGGGTCTACCTGTGGAGTCCTGGAAAGATGCAACGCTGACAGAAAGTACCCTGCTCTCTTGGCCAAAGCCCCCACAGGGAACATAGCACAAAACAGAGACACACCATGCTCTTTATTGAGCTCAAGTCACTCACTAGTGCTTCTTAAAGAGAAGACAGACATCATCAGAGGAATGACTGTGCAGAGAGAACCATTCCTAAAGATGCATGGGACAATCCATGCACCGTGCTGGACGATGTGCTGTACTGACACATGAGGAAGGCATGAGAACAAATACTTGGCTGAAAGTAGCAGACCTGTTTTCTAGAGTACAAATTTCCATGTGAACTGAGAGGAATGGGGTAAAATTCAAGAGGTGTATTCCTAGGAAGACCGCCCTGACAACAGGACACATCTGGGAGACAGCTTCCAGTGAGGACACGAGCTGACTGGCCTGCAGCAGGGCCAGCACAAGGTGGGAGTGAGGCACCCTTGTGTCTTGAAGTAGGCACATCTGATAGGCAGCAGCACTCGGCTAGCATCTCTACAGCATGTGAAATAAAGTAGGAGCCACAATTTCTGTCCTGAGAAGGCAACGGTAGCAATGATGAGCTGTCAGCAGCATCCTACCTCTTGCTGAGCTCTTGTTGTGCTGCCATTTGCACACAGGACCTCCTTCCCTTTGGGGAAAACTGCCACCGGCACACCTCACCCTGCTTACTAGACATTGATGCGATATCTGCCTCCATCTAGTGGTACAGCTCAGCAAACTGCACTGGCTTTACACCCTGTTGTAAGGTGCGTCTTGCCTGTCCAGAAGCCCACAGCAATTACTGCTATACATCCCACCATTAGGGTAACTTAGAGACGGGAGCAAATTTAGAAAGGATGCTGCTGCCTCTTCCTTCTTCACTTTATTCTACTCATTCTGTGTAAGTTTTCACATGCTCTTCCTAGTAGTATCTGAGGACATCTAAACACCATCTGCTTCCTCCTCTTCCATACAAAAGAAGAAATGGGGATTCACATAGCATTTTGGTTTGGTAGGGCTTTGAATTTTTGTTTGCTTGCACTACTGTTCTTTTAAATAGAAATTTACTTAAATGTAACTTTGCTGTTCCAGAGAGTACAACAAGCAGCAAATGAACTTTCAAATATACTAATATTTCTGATGGGCCCTTTGACCAACCACACGTAAAGGATAAGCTTTACTGCTGTTTTAAAAAAGTCATGGTTACTACCCTAGAGAGGCTATTATCAGGACTTACACAGTCACTCAGGTATCTTGAGCCTACTCCATCAAACACAGAGTAATATTCTGAGAGGGTAAAGTCGATATACATGTGGTGGAATTATGCACAAGAGGTGCACAGGACCGGTAGGAAAATAGCAGCTTTAATTCACACTACACTATTGATTCTACTTATCTGCTGTCTAATAAAAGTTTATGACAAAATACACATCTGGTTAATTTTAATTGTACCATTCATTAATTTTTCTTTCTTCTAAGATGTGCTTTTAAACATAATTGTCTTATATTAATTTATCTGTCCATATAGATGTATGTACAGATTAGATTTTACTAGTATAAATTGAAACAGTATCACTGGTTAGTTATTTGGAGAAAAGCCTAGTGCTATGCTTTAGCTTCTATTCATTACCTAGATTTTAAATATTTATTATTTTATGAGATTTTGAAACAATTTGTGTATCCAAAGACATTTTAAAAAGTGATGAAGCTTGTAATTTCCTAAGCCATCAGAAATACTGCAAGAAGAATCCTCATCTCTTCTCATCTGCTTTTGCCAAATACAGCAGAAGCAGCATTTTACTTCAGGCACTAGCAATTTCTACAGTTTGAATATATACCATTTTGAGGTGTGCAGGGGAGACTTACCAATCCTCCTTTTCTAGTCTTGGGTCACTGCTTTTTCCTTTCATATTAATCTCTTTACATACATCCTTCCTCCTTTTCTGGTATTTTCAGATATATTTTTTTCTTCAATTACTGTGTCCGCATTGTCTCCTCTTCTCCTTGGTGACTGTAACAGTGTTTGGCTATGCGGCGATAATGCACATTCAAACACGACTTCAGTCCTTTCTTTCAGTCTACCATTTCTCTCACACAATGAGGGAGAATCATCTTTAATCCAGAGCTTCTCTGTGAAATGTGTGGCATTATGTCCTTGGGATGAGTTTCTCCTGGAATCCTGGAAATGGAAACATTTGATTCTACAAATAAAGCCATGAAGAAGATTATACTGGTATAAGGACACTTTCATTTATCTTTTAATTTATTTATTTCCCCAACAAACAGCCTAACAAAAACAGAACCGACAGTAAAAATGTGTAACAACAGTGCATCAGGAATGAAGCTAGATGGCCATTTTGACATTGCAAGGATGGACAAACAGTACTAGATAAAACATCTCAAAGTAAGAAATACACCTTCATTTCAAGTTCTCAGCTACAGGAAAGTGGTCCTCCAATACTTGAAGTGATTGTAAGTCCAGCTCTGAAGTTTATATAGCAGCTTGTATCTCTTCATTTTCTGTATCTCCATGTCTGAGATCAAAGAAATAAAAAATAGAGGTCATGCTATGAATAGTACATGTTCCCAAGACTTTTTGTTTGTTTGTTTTGCAGCAAGGTATTTCTGGACAGTGTTAACAGCAACATTCAGCAGGGCTTCTCTGATTTCTCCACATGAGAAACCATTTCTGGTGCTATAATATTCATAATACTTCACTTCCAAAAGGGCCATCATTCTTGAGGAAATTCCTTTTATTTTATAATCTGAGTACTTAAACTTTATATGGTTCAAATACTGTCTGGACAAATTCATGCAGAAAAAAAATCCATTAAATGATTCTTTATGAGTCCCTATCTCATGAACTTCCTGACCTATAAATTACTGAAAGCTAATATGTTTTGCTTGGGAATGAATACTGTATGTTTGTTCTATTATTATATTCTTACCTATGTGGCCCTTATGGGGGACCAAACACACAGCTACACAGATATTTTTTGAATCTAGTATAGCCATCCTTATGTTTGGCTTTTTTTTTTTTCCCTTTCTACAGGCTATATACTTAAATCAAACCTGCTTTTCCAAGCTTTGCAGTCTGCCAAACTGCACTCTTACACTTCTTCTACAAGGTTATTTGCCACCCTGTCTCTATCTGGTTATTTAATAACTGTCTATCTTACTGTTTTCAGAGTATTTCTCCATTTTCTTCCTCATTTACATACAGTTCCATCCAGGGCTCTTTTTCCTTCTCAGATGAATAATAAAAATAAAAATTTACCTTTGCAGGCTGCTGTCCCTAAAAGAAACAAGGGTACTGCCCTCGGCACCCTGTCACCTGTGATTGTCCTGGTTTCAGCTGAGATAGAGTTAATTTTCTTCTTAGTAGCTGCTGCAGGGCTGTGTTTTGGATTTAGTATGAAAATAATGTTGATAACACGCTGATGTTTTAGCTGTTGCCAAGTAATGCTTGCTTTAAACCAGGGACTTTTAAAGTTTCCCATGCTGTGCCAGTGAGCCGGTGCACAGTAGCCGGGAAGAGGCACAGCCAGGACAGCTGACCTGAAGTAGCCCAAGAGGCATTCCATACCATCAAACATGATGTTCAGTATATAAACTGGGGGGGGGGGGGGGAGGTTTGGGGGTTGGCTGGGGCCTGCCGGTTGGTGCTCGGGGACTGGCTGGTCAGTGGGCAGTGAGCAGCTGTATTGCGCATTGCTTGGGGGTTTTCCCCTTTGGGTTTTATTCCTCTCTCCTTCTCTCTCCTTTTCATTACTTTTTTTATTATTACTTATTTTATTTCAATTATTAACTTGTTCTTAGCTCAACCCATGAGCTTTACCTTTTTCCCAGTTCTCCTCCCCATCCCACTGCAGGGCAGGGGGTGGACTGAGCGAGTGGCTGTGTCAGATCCAGGGAAAACCTTGCCATCAGGCAGCTGAACTCCCACCCCTGCTCTGTGCAGGAACTTGGCTTTGCATGAAGGCTCATGTTGTTTCAGCTTTTAATTTTATAATGGGGCTTAATTGCTACATACTCTAGATGAAGGCCAGTGATAGCTGGTATTGACAGGGGAATAAGATCTCTGGAGAATAAATCTAATGACATCAGCAGCAATTCCAGTCTTAGCAACGTATCTTAAAGCTGCTACAAGTAAAAAGCTCACAGATATGCAATGGGAAAGAGCTGATGAGCTGCAAAAGTATGAAGTATGGCCTGCCACAGTACCATCCTCTTGACTTTTCCTTGGTAGTGGAAAAAGCTAACTGGAAATTTCATCCAGTTTGAAGATACCTTTTTTTCCTGTTTTTATAGCATCGTATCTTCAACAAAACCCACCTTAAACAGGATGTTCTTAATGGTATCATAATTATGTTTTCAGTTTCAGCAATGCCCATCTGAAGTAGCTCCACTGACGTCAATGCAATTATTTTGGATTTATCTGTAACAGTAAAAGTGTTAGCAAAGGACTACAGAAAATATTATCTGTTTTGACTACTGTTACAGCAGGAACCACAAGCCAAAGAACTACAGATAATCACTGTTGGAAAAGGCTGAGGAAAATTATTTAGGGGTGGAAATGTCTAGTCTGTTCTGTCGAAAATTATTTAGGGGTGGAAATGTCTAGTCTGTTCTGTCAGCCCTAAAAATAAAGTTCAAAGGCAATAAAACCAGAAGCATACAGACAAGCAGCAGGCTGCTGAGGTATATAGGAAAATACGGAAATCCATCCACATCAGAAAAACAGAAAACACTAGATGTCTTCAGCTTGGCCACATGAAGGGATCTGACAGAGCTGATACACTGAGTGTAGCAAGATACTCATTATTCCTTGTAATTCAAAAAGTAAAGCACTCCAAATGAAATGTTATGGGAGATTTAAAAAAAAAATATGTACTTTTTTTACACAGCGAATAACTCAGCTGTGGAATTCACTGATGGTGGAGACTCAAATTCATAAAATCATAGAATTGTTTAGGTTGGAAAAGACCTTTAAGATCATCTAGTCCAACCATTAATTTAGCACTGCCAAGTCCACCACTAAACCATGTCCCCAAGCACCACATCTACATGTCTTTTAAATACTTTCAGGGACGGCAACTCAACTGCTTCCCTGGGCAGCCTGTTCAAATGCTTGAAACCCTTCTGGTGAAGAATTTTTTCTTAATTCACCTAAAGGTGAAAGGGATCTATGGTACTACTATGGGCTTTCTCTAGATGGAGCTTTGCACTTGAAGCAGAGGTATCTAGGATCTAAGTAAGGTGGTGCTGAAAAATCAATTTGCATTCAACACCAATCTACCCAGTTCGGGCATGAATTACAGAATACAGTACATTGCCAAAAGCATTTGCCCATTCCATTAACTGCTGTTTGTGCAAAAAAAATCTGAACATAAATTGGAGTTTCTAATGTTAAATACCTTTTCAATTACAGAACAGTGTCGTGGTGGCATTCCTGATCACATACTACTCACAAATAATGCACTCAGAGTCCAACCATTACTCTTGAAATCAATGGCTTCCCACTAAAGAAACAACTTACTCTTTACAAAAAATGAGCTTTGCAAAAGATCAAACACGGTGTTCTTGTTATTCACAATTGGATGTTGGATCAGGAAAAGCCTGAATCAGGACTTTCCTGCTTTCCTTTGAAGGGAATCAGCCAAATGACACACAAAGCTTGCAATAACTAGAGGTAGGTTTAACACAAAAATAGGCTGCATTTAAAGAACGCAGCCAGGGATGCATTCTTTCTTTGCTTTGTACTTTCAGGAGCAGTTACTCTAATCCTAATGCAGAGAGCAGAAATAACCTAAAAATGTCCATTTCCACTGGAAGACAACTCTCTTTGACTTGAACTCAGATGTAAATATATTCACTGCTCACTGATGTTCAGAAATAGTAGAAATGAATTCCACCCTTCCAGTCCCAGAACTTTAAGTGGATTCCTGGGTTGAACAGACTTGGCACAGTCATCTTCAGGTCATCACTAATGCATCTTTCTTCTACCTAAAAATAACTGCATTTAGGTTGTTCCTAAGTGTTTCTCACACTGACTTGTTTTACTAGGGCCCTGCTCTCCTCTTTGTCTGCTTGGCTGACCTTATACTCCTAGACTTTTTCCAAGTGTAGTCTCACATTCTTCACAACATTTGCAATATTCAGCATTTATAGAGTAAACTGGAAATAATTCACAACTGGGTCAAGCTGAGATCTATCAGTGCATGGTAACACAAAGACACAGTAAAATGGCAACATTTCCATCTTTCCATTTTGAAGTGATAGCAGCAGCTCTGCAGTCTCCCCAGAACCTTTTCTATAGAACCACTAATCATCAAAAAATGCAAGTAAAAACTGTAGGAATCTAGTAGGGATGAAAAGTGACAGGCTAGAGAGGAAGATCAGGAATCTTTGTACTGTCAGTATGGAAAGAATTACCTAGATTCATGATCAAGACCTCCAATAAAATGCAGCCTGGAATAGCTCAAAACAGTCATTCCCTTAGATGAGAGGTGCTATGGCCAAGGAGAGGCACACTGCCACCAGGGGCTGACCCACAGGGTAATGTGAGCCACGAAGGAGCAACAAAGAACATCACCCCAGGAAATGTGGTACCACATCCTAAAGCTAATGACTGCCAGTAATACAAGGTCCCTTTCATCATATTAGACAAAGGAGCTCAAAAATCCTGACCCTGCTAAGTGTCAGATGGGAAATCCCACAGCTAGACAGAAAAAAGAAAATAAGTTGCTGCTGAAAACATACATTCAGTTTTCTCATTATAATCATAGTCTTCCTGACTAGCAAAGCCTTTCTTTCTCACTATGCTTACAACAACAACTAACAGCAGTTAAGGATGAAAGGGAAAATTATTGCAAAATACATTAAAAGACATTAAATAATTAAATTAATGTGCAACAATACATTCATGTTATTTTAATGGTCCCGATGCTGTTCTATTTTTTTAATTCTTGGGGGAAATTGCAGTATGAACTGACATTGCTTAAAAAAATTAACAGTAGAAAAGTATATAAGAATGGTGCTTTTGTTGGTAATTGGGCTTATCAGAAACATTTTTGCCTCAAGTTTCCTTCAATATTTTCCAGTGGTTCTGAATATGAACGGAAAGAGTGATAGAAGAGGTGGGAAAGAATCATAATGTGGTGAAGAAAAGGTTTAACTTTTTCTCTCTAGTCATACTATTTTCTTCATTCCTACCTTCAGTGCCAGAAATGGGAATAAGGCTTCATTCCTTGCATAAAAAGATTTAAGCTTTCACTTCCTGGCAATGAGAAGTTAGATAGAAATTTGAGCAGAAGTCAAAATGCTGGGACAGCCCTAATATCAGCACAATACTCTTTTAAATGTGCCATAGCTTTGCAAATAAAACTCGACCACTTAGAATCCTCCTTGAGATAATTTTCCAAGCCATTAGATGATTATCTAGTCCTGATGTAAAAAGATCCAATTTTTAGTTAGGAGTGAGTAGAATATCCTATGATAATAAGGAAGATACCAGTTTTCATAAGAAGCCAGAACGAAGAAGTCACTTTTACTTGAGTTTGCTATGGCTACAAAGCAAAACGGTATCACACCACTATCAGGCTGGTTCAAACAGCTCAGAGTTCACACACATTGCAAGTCATGTTTGAGATGATGGATAAATATTGGTCAGTACTTTCCACTGAGCTATTTGCTCCCACAGTACAATATCCACTGCATAGAAACCCTTTGGATGTGGGACACTTTGTACATACTCTTCCTATGTAAGCTGAGGAATGGGTCCATCCATTTAGAAGACTCTGCCAACAGTCTTTGCTGCTTGCTAGGCCAGTTCGATCATTTTGCCATGGTCTTTCACACAACATGTAAGCATTAGAAAAGCCCACACAAATTCCACCTCCCATTACACATTGCCCATCTTCATATTTTGGCTTAACATTGTGTTTTGACAAAAACACCCTACAATGCTTAGGGATGCAGCATACCTATATCACTTAAAGCACTAATCCTAACTTCGACATGCTGTCATCCTAAGATTTTTATTGCCCTATTATCTCTTAGCTTCAATTTGTGTTGTAAATATTTCAGTTGTTTAACCATATTTTCATTAGGTTTATACAGTACCTCAAATGATTGGTCCCGAGTTCCGTTTTTTAGTCTCTTTGTTATTACAGAAGAGGTAGCAGTATAAAATAATATTCTCCCATCTCCCCACATTAACTACATACTAGAATTTGGGAAAACTTACATAAGTGGTAACCAGATTTCTGCTTGTAACACAGTTACAAATGCTACAGACTTTAGATGCCTTAATCAAAGTTCTCATGGGTAAAAATCACTAGCAATCTAGATGACAGCCAAGAAGCTGTCCTAGGTAGTACCTTGGCAATAGTTTGTTTAACAGCATAAAAAATCACCTAGCAAGAAGTTCAGTGTGAATATCCTGGAAGTACCAGATCAGAGCAAACACACTGTTTCAAAGGGAATCCTGCATCTACAGTATTTTTGCCGATCTGACTTCCCTTCAGGCAGCCCTAGCTTCTGCACTTCACTTGTAAAATGTTGTCACTATTTTTCTTTAAATAAAATATATTGCACTGCAAGCTAAGTTTTGTTTCTAAGAATACCACAGTTCTTTCACACCTTCAATCCCATTTGCCACATTCTGTACTCTTGAGATCAAAGGTTTCTTTTACCAAGTAAACTATGCAAAGACCCTGCGTAAGATTAAATAGCAGTTTTATAAATCAAACCTTAAGTGCATAAATGCATTTTTTATTTCAAGCAGTAAATTAAAGAGTTGAAGCAGAAACATTGTCTTTGCAGCCATTACAATTCAAACACTGAAACTTGTAAAATTTTTATTACAGCCCATTTTCAAAATGCCTATGCTCAATGTAAGAAAGGTATTTCTACTTCTGGTAGTTTGTGCTACCAGAGAGGCACAAACAGTGAATGTAATGTTATTCCCTCTTAAGTACTTTATTTCCAGGCTATGTCTGTAAAACAAAGTAAAAATACCCTTTTTGTAATTACTTCAAATTTAATTTTAGGTATCATATGATATAAATTAGAGTTCCCTAAATCTTTGCCAACTTGAGTGTGCATTCACAAGCTGATGTGCTCCCATGCACAGCCACAAATGCTTAGCGGTGTACCTCCTCCAGCGCAGACTTACCCTTGGGCCACAATCCTTTCAGAGGTGTACCTCCTGTGGCATGGACATAACCATGGCCACAGATGCTTCGAGGTGTACCTACCTGCTCTGGCATGGCCACAGTCACTTTGGGGTGTCCTGCTCCTGCATAGACTCATCCACAGGTCACAGTCCCTTTGACTCGAGTTCACACTGGAGCTCCAGCCTGTCCAGTACAGCAGCACAGAAACAGCAGCCATGCCCTGGTCACCTGCCAGCCCAGGTGCATTGCCACGGCTGTCATCAAAATGTTCCCAGGCACAGCACAGTAAGATGATAAGCAGTGCAGCAGTACAGTGAGCAGCAAAAGCAAAAAGCAACCACTAATGAATGCTAGACTCTAACATGCAGTAAGGCAAGCAAGCCGCATGGCAAGCACCAGAGCCTGCAAATTAATAGCTAAACAGCAATAACAGCTATAAATTCAATCTAGCACATTCCAATCAAATCTGTCATTATGTTGAACCCTTTGACCTCCTCATTAGGCACCAAGAAGGATTGTCATGGTTTAATCCCAGAGGATCCCCAGAAATATGTGTCAGCAAATTACTTAAATTAAAAAAAATAAAATAAAAAATTAAGAGAAGATGGATGTACAGGTTATGACAGTGAGAAGGACAGATATTTGGAAAAGCTTTCTCGAAGTACCGAGTGTTACTGCTGGAAAAGTTTCTGTGATACTGGTTCTTTCTTTCTTGAGTCCTGCAGCGCATTTTTTTCAGTTCTGGATCAAAGTCTGATACTACTATTTTACCCTTACTGATTTATGAGCATGTGCTTTCCAGCTACATTACGACATTGTTATAGCATTGACCCATGTGTGCCAATACCATGGTGCTCACAATGAGCAGTATATCAAACCCTCACATGAGTTTGCAGCTCACAAACTGTTAATTCCCCAAAAGGTGATCCAGCCTGCCAAACAAAATGAACGCCTGATTGAACTAACTGCAGTATAAATATTTCATCTTACTATTATGGTAGATTTTAGCAGAAACAGATGCAGAATCCTATGGAATCTAAAACATTTTCAAAAGGAAAACTTACCTTCTTGCATACTGCAGCACTGACCTAATTTGCATGCATTTTCATAGCAACTACAGACATATCATTAGTCTTTGTTTAAAAGATATCGATCATTATTACAATCCAGAAACAGTATCAGTTAAAGGGGTGAAATCATTTTAAGACCATCAATAGTGAAAGCATGGAGCTATATGACAGACTTCATTTACAGATTTTTCAGCTGCTACATCACATATAGTATTTCTTGCTTTTAGAAAGGGTTGGGTTTGGGGTTTTTACATTAGTTACAGATTCCCTTTGCTTGTTATCTTGCCTTTTCCAGCTGCAGTCCCAGACAGGAATAAGACCAGACCATGATGTGCTGAAGTCCTCAGCCACACAGCCAGATAAATTTGCTACCGTCTACAAAGACACAGATATTAAGGAATCAAAAATTACACCAGCTCTTGGCACCAACCTAGTGATGCAGTGGCACGGCAAGAGCAAGCAGTCAGCTGGCCCATGCCACAATGGGATGGGTGTCTCCTGGCTACCAGGGAGATGTCAGACTGACAGCTTGGAAAGACACAGGCTGGAGCTGCCCATGGGGATTGAGGGCAGCTGCTCCCTTTTTTTCTTGATATTAACCTGCCTTTTGCAGCCGCAGGCCCAGACAGGGACAGGACCAGACCATGGCACACTCCCATCCCCTCCCTCCACAGCCAGTCAGCCAGAGATTTCTGCAGCTTTCAACAAGCCATTGACCAAGGCCCAGGAAGCACACACACACAGTCTGCACCATGCGTGGTCCCACAGCCTGCTGGAGGCTCCTCACAGCCGTGGACAAGGGGAGCTCCATGCCACCTACCCTCTCTCTCTGAAATTGGCCTTTAAATACAATTTTCTGATTCATGAGCCATTGACTTGTTCTTCTGCTTGGTGTGGTCTTTCAGGGGAAACTTCCTAGGCCTTTTTTTTTTATTGGCCTTGTCACACTGAATGTCTACATCTTTACGTATGTCTATAGATAAAAATATCTTTGTATATAGACATATAGAATAGAACATTTCCCTGTATCTTCCTTACGGGAAGGAAGTGGGCAGCCAACCAGAGGCTGCTCTGAGATCATGTGGGTATGATGCTTTCAAAACATGGAATCCACCCAAACACAGAGCAGCATGAAAACACGTGGGGTGTGAGCCAGGAGCCATGTCCTTGGGTCAGTGGGGTGAGGCAGGAGGCAGAGGTCAGCCTGTGGTACGTGGGCTTCATGCCACCATCACCACGAGGTCCTTCATTGTCAAGTGCATAGCTGGGACGTTCTGCACTCTCTCTCTGGGAATTTCCACCTGAGGCCATCAAAGGAAAGCATTTCACTCTCACCTGTTTTTTTCCTAGCAAACATCCATTAGCCATGGAATTCCTTATAGATTCACATAAAGATGCATATGGCTGCTATACTGAATTTACTGATTGTAATATTACCATACAGTGCATCAAATCCAGGGCAGACCTTATTACTGAAGGTTTTTTTCTCCAATGTTTCATTATATAAATATTAAAACCCCTCATATTCTCAGAAAACCATAAATCTAAGTCGATGATGATAAGACAATACTCGCATCTTTAGAATATCTTGGTAGCTTCCCGAAGTCATGGTAGAATCTAAGTTCTGCCAAAGTATGTAAGCCAATTTTTTACGATTCAGATGTCCCTGGAGTAGACTATGTCATGGGAGCTGGCACAGTGCTCTTAATTCCTGTGTAGTGGAATCTCATTTGCCATCTAGTTACTAGGATTCTTTGTATTATTCTCTGAAGCAATGAGATTGCTAATCAGGTTTGCAACTAATCATTGCTAATCATTGCAACTAATATGTAGGAAGAGAACACTGTCTAGAGGAGACTCAGAGCCTTACATTCCTTGGCAATTTAACATTTATGGTGTTCTTTCCTTGCCCTCTGCTCTGATTTTTTGATGTTTAGTTTTGTATGATGATCATACTTCCTAGAACATTTGTTTCACAAAAAATTAACACAATATCAAAACGTTCATAACAGGCCTGGATGAATGTGGACTGGAAACAAGGACGGCACTAAAATCTTCCTCCTTCCTGAACACAAGAGAAGTCATAAAAAAATGGGGTGGTGACCGCAAGCAGGCCCCCCTGAGTGCTGGCAGCCCCAGCCCCAGTACAAATTCAGGAGAGCAAAATACTCCTTGCTACAGCAGCAGTCACACATGACCTGCAAAAGCCAGAATTAGGGTTCAGGTGCTTTTGATCTGATGATGCTGTAATAACGCAAAGGCAAACTGGCATGTTGATAATAACATCAGGATGCTTCTAGCAACAGACACCCATTGTTACCAGAGTCGCTCCACTTGACTACACGCTTCCCTGCTACAGTCTCTCCTTTAATAAAAGAGTCCTCTTAGCATCTGCTTGAGTTGCATCAAACCAATGTGATTTTAAAAGACATTTTGTGGGACCTCTCTACCTCCATACATATCTCTCATACATCCCTTCCAAAGGCAGGATGGTCTCCCTTAATACTCAACCAAAAAGTATGTCTAGTCCAGAATTCCACCTCCAGGAACTAGGAAAAAGCCTTTGGATATATTAGTCCCTTGTCAAATATAATGGAACAGTAAAAGCTGCAAGGGAGTTAGGCCAATTGCTCAGAAGATGTGATGGGAAATACATTTTTTAAAGGTTTATCTAGATGTGTGCTCTGAGCAGCTTGGTCTAGTGGAAGATGACCCTGCCCATGGTCACCTTCCAACACCCAGCAGGGGTGTTGGACTAGACGACCTGTAAAGCTCCCTTCCAACCCAAACCATTCTAGGATTCTGTGATATCTGTAGATAAGTCTACAATGAGAGAAGAAAATAATTGTTTCATGGGAGTACCAAGTAGAAACCATCTGAACCAAACTGAAACAATCTAATTTCCCATTCACATCTGTGTAAGTCCAGAAAGCCTCCAATGATACCTATAAAACTCATCCTGGATTTAATCCAGATAACACAGAGCAAAATTTACCCCATCCTACTGATAAGAAAATCAACACTTCCTGAGGTTTTAGTCCATATTTTTTAAAGTGTTTACATGGAAATTTTTTGTCCATTCAAACGTATCTCAGTACAATCAAATGTATCACATTCATAGAATCATAGAATGGTTTCAGTTGGAAGGGATCTTAAAAGGTCATCTAGAACAACCTCCTGCAATGAGCAGAAACATCTTCAACCAGGTTCCCTATCGTTCCCATTTCTTCAAGGATTAATATACTGTAAATGACTCTACCTCAGCAGGGAAAAAGAGAAGTTTCACATAGATCTTTCCCTCTCATGTGAGCAGTAGACTGGGACTTGGTAGAATTTCTCAAATTATGAAACCCATTCAGCAAAGAGCAACTTTGACTGATTTTCAGTTTGTTCATTAAAACATTGATTTTCAAATCTGGGCAGCATTTAGTCTTCTGGTTCAACTTAAGAAAAGTTAGTTAAGGATGCTTAAGGCCTTCTTCCTTGCTTTTTTAATAGAAAGCACTCTAACCTAAGGCTCCAGGACTCAGACTGAATTTACACATTCCATTTTAAAATCCTACTTATATTGTAACAGGATTTTTAAAAAACAATATTGCTTCTGACTAATTAGACATAAAGATTATTTTTTCTGGGTTTTTTTCAAAATGAGGTCACTATTCACAATCTCTGCTTCGATTAACAGAAGAGTTCATAAAGACAAGACTTCATAAAGACAAGATTTCTAGATTTTAATATAAAGGAATGTCATGCAGTGCAGAACATTGCCTCAAGCAACCACTAGTGCCAAGTACATTGGCTGATGTGTTTGAGTAAGTGGAAGATTCATTCTTCCGATGCAATTACATTTCCATGAAAATAAGTATTTTCATCTTTTTTTAAAAAAAAAAGTGTAATTCCAAGTTTACCTCAGAGAATATTCTGTAATAGGAAGAGTTTTCTCCAGTACTGAGAATTACTTCTGAACACCAAGATCTGATTTAATTTACAGCAGACTGCAGCTGTGTTCGTATCTATTGCTGTGAGCTCCCTCTCTTCCTGCCTGCTTAGACGTACATCTATACCCAAGTCTGAATCAGGCTGCAGAAGCCAGCAGATAGCCTTTGTCAGCACTCGGACAGCCATAGAATCGCATGCCCAAGTGATACCTGCCAAACGCTGAAGGAAGCAACACTGTCCATGCCAAATAAATAAATCTCCCTGTCCAGGACAGTGGACAGTGTGAAACTGACAGTTGCACCAAAGGCTGCACCATTAAGGTCCTGTAATGGATTTTGTCGGAATAGTTGTTTCTTCATCCCATCAAACTGGGCAGGCTCCAAAATCAGCTACGGACTTCTGGACCACTGAAATTCACCTGAAGTTCTAGTTAGGGTTTTTTGTTGTTTGGTTTGTTTGGGGTTTTTTTTGTTACGATTTCCTGGTTTACACCATTACAAAAATGTCTGGTGTCACCTTTGTAAGGTGGCTGTATTGCACTCAATATTCTGAGTCTATTGCACTCAATATTCAATACAATAATACTATTGTATTCTGTCACAGCACAACAGAGAGAAGTTTGCTATGTTGCTGAGCATCTGAAACTCCCACTCATCACTAATGCATCTGTGCACTTTCACTGGAAACTGAACAAACAAAAAGTCCACTGCACTTAATTTTCATAAAGCATTTAGATCTGTATGGGAAAACTGCGGCATAAGAGGAAAGCACTCTATTTTTACCATTTAAATTATCTTCAAATCAGGTCAATGATGACTGGAAGTTTTTTCCCTCTGATAACCACTCCACTATATGAGAAGCAGCTAGTTCTTACAGTCAGTTTCTTAGAAGAGAACAGAAAAAAAAAAACAGCTAAGGACATGGTAGGTACAATTCCCACATTCCTGACCACACACACTCCAGACTTCCAGGCACCCTCAGCAGCAGGCTCTATGCTTTACCAGACCACTGGTTGAAAGGGTGCGTGCCTCAGGACCTGCATGCAAAACTCTGCACCAGGCACAGCATCCACAGAAGTACAACACTAGGCAGTTTTAGTACAGAATTCACTATAGGAGATAGCATTATAGAGTTTGCAAAACAGAAAAGCCATCAGGAGGTTCACACTTATACCAAGTACAATACAGTGAGAAAAATCTGGTGTATGGGTTGGAAAATTTTAAGCTCTTCAGGAATAAAAGTGCACAGAGTTAAGACTTTTCAAATCACCACGTATACAGACCTTTCTGACTGAAATACTTGAATTATGGTTGATTTTCATTACAGTTGTTCACTTCCGGGCCCACACTGAGCTCAAGGAAATGCCAGTATTCATTCATAGTGTGCTGATGCTTCATGTGGGCACTGCTGCTCAACAAAATATGGCTAATCCTGGTCGTGCCAATATAATTTTGAACTTAATCCCTTAATCTTTAAAAAGTATGCATGAAGAAACCCAAACAAATACAGATTTGCTAATGCCCCCGATTAAGAAGACTGCCAGTTTGGTCAATCTTGGTTCTTATCTCTCCTTCTGTAGTGCACAAGTGTTAACTATGCGATGTAAAGAAGCATGAATTAAAGCTACCCTTGCCCCTATTTCAGCAAAACATGTTGCATGTTGCTGTCTTTTCCTGATTAGAAATACTTCGCTGTTAGCTAGGAGTGTTGCTGTAACTCTGATGTCTAAGAATATGAAAATGAACGTGATTTGTAAAGTGAGGTGCCATCTATGGCCTTTTGAGTAAGACATTTTGGGGTGGGGAATAAAAACTCATTTACAAGTTGGATCAGTACACAGCAGGCATCAAGCTAAGTATAGGCTTATATTGATGTACAGGGAATGATTGTTCTTCCAGTAATCTAAATTAATATTCCTCAAACACCGGAAGAAAGGAAGACAGCTGATAAGTATGTTAACTAGGAGAGATGACAGCCTAAAGAAGTTAACTTCTGTGGAACAACAATGGGTTAATACTTGTTGAGATGTACGGAAAACTATAGTGGTCATAAAACTTTCACTGTGCAAATATATGGATCCAGTTCTCAGTACTGAGAGGAATTGCTACTTCTGGTTCCCAGGCTTGCCTTTGTAGGTCTTCCCCGAGGATCAGGTTTCAGATGTGAATAAAAAGTTTTCCTTGTTCCAGTTGGGTGTATCTGTTTTTTGTTGATCCTCTTAGTGACTTAACCCTGCCCTGGAGCTGTTGAATAAAAAGTTTTCCTTCTTCCAACTGGGTGTTTATGCTTTTTATTGATCATCTTTTGAGTTAACCCTGCCCTGGAGCTGTTGTTTGGTTTCACCTGCACCATCTCCACAAAGCCATCTGAACATCTCATGGACAAAATGGATCTGAAATGCTTATGTTCCTGTTCCATGGATTTTGACAATTCTGTTGAAATCATTTGTAATACTTGTGTGAATGTCCCATCAGTTATGCATCTACTGCACCAACACAAGAACAACTTTCACTAATCAAGGACATTCCTCTAAGACATCAGATTGTACTTTTGAATGAACTGCCTGAATGTCAGGGCCACGAGTGGACTTACTAAGCCTTAACTTGTAGTAATAAGCCCTAACCAACCTCACCTGGGACCTCCATCCACATGCCCTCTGCTCATTCACCAAGGAGCTCTGTTTCAACCCTGGCCTGAGCTGCATCACACCTGTGCCTGTCCCCACCCCTGCCTCCAGCTGCCCTGATTTACTGGCTGGTTTTCCTGGAGAGACACCAGACTGACAAAGCTGGTAGCTTTCATCCTGTCCCCTGGACTGCCATTGGGAGGACTGATGAAAAAACTACCTGTGCTCCTGAGTCCCTTACTGCTGCTCCCAGGGCTCTGCAGTCCTCCTTGGTACTTCTCAGACTGCTCCTGGCTGTATCACTGGTGCCTACATGAAACAACAGCAGTGTGTCACAGTCAGTGGGACTGTATGTACCAAAAGGAGATGATAATTTCCATTAAATTCTCCCAGAATGTTCCCTTCTCAGCACAACTCCCAGCCACCTCCAGATACCTAGTCAGAAATTTGCCTCCCACAGAACAAGGCCCCAAATGAAACAAGATCACACCAATGTAATCAACACAAGACTTCCCAACACCTCTGCCTTTACGCAGTAAAGAACCTGTACTGTTTTGCAACACATCTCAGTTCCTGCTTACTCATCACTTCTACAGAAGTTACGTAGCTATCTCCCACAAGCCTGTGACTTCTTTTTGTTCCATGTATCTTAACTACTTTTTCCTGCAGACGCACAAGTTGAGCAATGTTAATTAGGCTATTCCAAAATAAACTGCTTCCAGTCTGTTCTAAGCCTAAGTTGTGCAACAGCTGAATGACTTACACAATATCTTTATCCTCTAAATGTATGTTAGTTTAATAAAAAATATTCTTTCTCACTATATGCTCTGCCTCTATAACTAAACAGAGGTCCTTATACTTAGCAACATATAGATTACTAGTATTTCTAAGCTTTACTGGAGTTAGGCTAGCTGCAGATATCACTCCTACTGCCATCATAAGGAAAAGCTTTGGAGGATCATCTCAGAAAATTCACAGGAAAAAGACACATGTTGGTCTTCAGGTACCTGAGTCATGAAAACCGCATGGGAAGCAATGCAGAGCAAAGGCGTAAGAAAATGCCAGAAGTATAATGCATGCACCTATTTTCACCAAATGCAAACTACGGGGCCTAACTAGGCTAGAATAAATAAATAAATAAATAAATAAATAAATAAATAAATAAATCTTTATTCAGTATTATAGTTTACCGCTCACTTGCTGAGAGTTACAGAGCAAATGCATGTGGAAGGATGATGCTGTTGCTGGGGAAGGGGAGCAGGCAGCACGCGGTGCCTGAGCACAGCTTCGCAGCCCGCCCTGCGCTCCCAGGCTGTCACCTGCCCGCCACGGCTCAGCCGCATGGCTGTCGTGGGAATGCCGCTGTGCTGCAGCGATCAGAAATGCAGCAATGCATGCTGAACATCCTGCCGCCGCTCGGGTGGTGATCCTACAATTATCCACGTTAAAAGTGCTTTTCTCTAACTTACTAGAAAGCCATTGGTAGTAGCGCAGTTTTCCTTCCTTTGACAAATAATTTTCAAGTTGTTTTCGGTCTTCAGAATGTATTAACAAATTTCCCACGAAAAATAAATTTCTAACATCAACTTGACGTTAGAAGTAGAGGAGAAAAATGTGAAAGACTTGAACGTGGCTGTTATCTTTCACTTTCCCTCATCAATTTCTCGCTGGTTTCGCAACTCTCCAGGCGCACGGGGAAGTCTCAGAGCGCCTCCACGGCATTAGCCCCGGTGACCGACCAGCACCGAACCCGGCCGGAGCCCGTGCGCCAGCCAGCACCGCGCACCCGGCCCGCGGCCGCCGTGCGGCAGGGACGGCGCCCCCGCACCCCGGGCGAGATGCGCCCAGGCTGCGGAGAGCACCGCTACCAACCGGCTGGGCGCCGGTCACACCGCTGCTACCAACAGGGGGGACAAATCCGCACGCCGAGGCTCCGGTGAGGGGTACCACGCCGGTGTTGGGGCTCCCGCTCTCTCCTTGCGGCTACCGCACCGCTTGGCCCAGCCCGCTGCAACAGCGGCGGCAGCGGCGGGGAGGCCGGCGGGACAGCAGCCCCGTGGAGCTGCCGGCTGCCACCGGGCCGCGCTGAGGGGCGGCCCCACCGGGGGCGGGGCCCGGCTGCCGCGCCGCGGGCTGCGGGCGGGACAAGCGGAGACCGGCCCCCGGGCAGGCCGCGCCGCCGCCCCGCTCCGGCCCCCCCGCCCTTCCCGGGCAGGCCGCGCCTGGCGGTGCTGCGGCGGCTGCGAGCGCGGCGTTCCGGCTCCCTCAGCGCCATGCGGCTCCTCGCCGGCGCCTCCTGCGCGCTGCGGGCGGCAGCGCTGCTGCTGCTGCTCACCCCCGGCTCCCGTGAGTAGCGGCCGCGGGCGGGCGGGGCGGGCACCGCGGGCACCGGCAGCCGGGCCGGCCGGTGGCTGCCGCGACAGCCCCGCTGGGTGGACCCAGGCCTCGCCGTGTCGCTGGCGGCAGGGAGCGGGGCTGCCCCGCAGGGTGTCCCTACGCTCGGGTTTGCAGCTGCAAGGAAGTTCGGTGGGTCGCCGGTTCTTGCTTCCCACCGTCCCCAGGCGGAGCTCGGCTGCACGGTGCGCATCGGTGCACGTGGCCCGGCGCTCGGGAGCGGAGCCCTCACAGAAGTAGGGGGCTCAGGCTCGGTACGCGGGACCGTTTTGAAGCAGAACCGAGTAACACGTAAAACAAGAAACAGTGGGAAAACAAGGAGGAGGGGGGTGCGTGGCGTGGGTGTTTGCACCCCACAGAGGGGTGCCGGCCTCGCTCCGCCGTGGGTCCCCTCCTGGAGCGGGGTGGGGGACATACCCCGGCCCTGCAGGTGCCCTCGGCGGAGAGCCAGCGCCTTCCCGCGGGGGGCGGCCGGGCCTGGGGGTCACAGGGAGCCGGGGAAGCCACGGCGGCCCAGGCAGGGGTGGAGTGGAAGGAAACGCTTTCGCTTACCCGCCGTGATGCTGCGCGCACAGGCGGGGCTTCTCGTAGCGCGGGGGCGGTGGCGGACCCGCTCTTGGGACCCGCGGTGCGTGTGTCGCACTTCTGCCAGGTGCTTGCAGCGATACCCCTTTTCGATGGCCGAGTCGAGTGAATACGCAGCCTCCCGTTTGCCCGTGCTTCAGCCCCGGTGGTAGAAGACCAGATTCGCTGATGCACACACAGATAAAATGGGACGTACGAGATTCCGAGCTGCCAGAGTTCCCTTTTCGGAAGACTGAAATGCCCCATGTGGTGCTCCATAGCTTTGCAAATTAAAGAAGCTGAAAGATAGGTACCAAAATGAGCCTACGAAGGGATGTCAGCCAGTCCAGCAGCGTTAATATGCTGTTGTTTAATCTGGTGAAGCTATAATATAAATTGATACAAAAAAAGTAAAATGAGGAACGTAAACAGCTTATTGCCCTTTCCAAAAAAGCAAGGGTTTTTTTGTAGAACTTTACCTGTTTACCACTTTGCCAAGATCTTGTGGCTTCCATTTTACAGCTATAGACTGTCATTTCATTTGATACAAGATCGGCTTGCTCTGTCTTTTACCATGCTGCTTCCTGAGTGCGTATGTTGGTTTAACTGAGTGTGCAGTCAGTGCTGTCTCCTGGGGCAGGGGTGATCTCATCTAACTTTCGACAGTCAAATGTAGACCTTCCTCTATAGATTAATTTGTTTTCTAGAGCCCATTTATAACTTGTTGAGAGAATTTGTGCCCTTTTAAGGCTCAGTCTAATGTATCTATTGAACTCTCTGGGGTTTTTTTTCTGCCCACTTACTCAGAAACTTCCAGAAACTACTGCTGAGGTTTGTGTTGGTTTCAGCAAAAGTTTGTGGCTCACTAATGAACGCTGCAGGAGAAAGTGTGTAACCAGTTAAATACTGTGATTTGCAAAAAGTGAAATTGGCAGTAGATTTGTCCTCACTCCAGTTAGATTTTTTGGGCAGACTGCTTATTTCAGTATAATGCTGTTCTTTTATTCTGCTGGAAAGTTTATTTATTTCCATGTGTCGGTGGAGTTAGTGGAAGACACATCACCAAAATGTTACGGTTTGGGAGAAGTCCTTCCCACTGTTACGAAAAGTCCAGCCAACTTCCTGATACCTGAGCAAGTAAGGAGAATCCAGGCTCCCTGGCAGGAAGCTGCCCCCATGCCCTTCCCGTGCTGCTCAGAAAAGATAGTTGGCAACATCTTCCAATAGCTTACCTGTATACAGAACTACTCACAGTACAAAAATGTACCGAGCAGCAGCAGCCTCCAGGCCTGAAAACAGGTATGGTCTCCTCACTTCTCTTAGACTCTTGGGGGACAGCAAAAGGTGTTGTAGCTTTTCAGTCTCAAACTGACCAGGGCTGAGAATCAATTACTTGGGTCTGTGTTGTTTCCTGAAGCCAGCTGTGTTTACGCTTTCCTTTGCAAGACTGTGAGGTAATTTCACAATGTTAAGGCATGAGGACCTGTCCAAAAAGTTGCGGAGATAAATAATCCTGGCTGACCTCTGTCTCAAGATGAGAATGCCACTTCAAGAAAAAAAAAAATAGGTACCAAAAGACCTTGTTCAGTCAAAGGGGAAAAGAAATAGAAAGTGTCCAGATAGCAGCAATTTGAATTTATAGTTTGTCAAAATTGCCAGGCAGATGTTACAGTAGATTTGGGATTGGGAGTTGGGTTTTTTTTTTAATTTCCAGAATTTGAGTTTCATCCATTTCAACTGAGAAGAAGAGTATCCCGATGGTGGAGACTGTCTAGGGTGTGGTTATATTAATGTCACCTGCTCCAACATCTCTGCCTTGACCCTTCCAGTACCTCAACTGTTACTCATTCAGATTGCTTAGCTGTTGCTGTGCAAGTCAGAGGTCTCTCTGACGGACTGTGCAGTGTCAGTGCCTCTGTACTTTTTGGGTTTTTTAAACCAACAGAAGCAGAATGGCTTGAGCATAAAACCCTCGTACTTACCTGCTAGGCATCAGACTTGAGAAGATGCTGAAACAGAATTTTATGTATGACTTTTGGTATGTCCCCAAAATGAATGTGTAAAATTGCGCTTATAAAAATGTGAGTTTATATACCAACATCTTTCTGCAGTGTGAGGTTTAGTCAGACTAGACGTAAAGCCTGTGAGCCCTTAGAAATGTGGTTATCTTAAATGTGAAGGCAGGAGCGGGCAAACTGACCTTTGTCACGTGCAGGGATTTGAACGAGTAGTGCCACTCATCCTTCATATACAAATACTAGTAATTTGGTACATGCCTGAGCCAGAGACTACTGATTCCTAGCATTAAAGGTTCATGGGTGTTATCCACTGTGCTGATTTTTGCAGGATCTGGCAAAACCAAGTCCTTTTAAACTTGTCTTGTCCATTTTCAACAAGTATCGGAGCAATCCCCTTTGCTTACCCCGCATCTATCTATGCATTTAGCACAAGCACGGATCTTCAGCTCCCATGTCTGAAATCTACTTCTGGAAGCCGAGTTCCAGCTATAAAGCTGGCAGAACTGGCCTGATTTTGTCCTTTTGAAAGTTTGCTTATCTGAATTGTCTCCAGCTCATGACTTTTCACACACTAGAGCAACAAAACTGCGAGAGGCCCTGGAAGCACTCAACGTACCAATTTCATTTTCGTCGCAGCATTTCACAGGAAGCACGCTTGCCTTCGGATACACCCTGCCCAGCCACAAGCAGCTGTGTTTTTAGCTGCAGCTGACCTTAAACAGAGAGGAAGAAAAAGAGTTGTCTGACAAAAATGTCGTTGATCCCCTTTCCCTGTTCTTTTCCAGTGTGTAGTGCTTTGGTGCATTGGTTTTAAGTTTGGTATTTCCTTGGTTTGGTTCTGTTTCATCATGAAAAATGATCACAAGAGCTCCTTTCTTCCCCCTCCAGTCCCCTCCTCCCTTTCCTCTGGATCACGGTGGGAACAAGCATTAGCACAGTTTCTCTACTCAAGATTTGTGGGCCCAATATTGCAACTAATCCTGTGGCCCAAAGAGCTTTACCTCTGCTTGTGCGCAGCACCTTCCGCCTGCAGCTGGCTGCCGGCTCCTTCCCGCTTCCTTCCTGCGCTCATGCCTGCACTGGTACACCTGGGTCGGTGCAGGCTTGTAACCCTTGCGCTTCTGCTCCCTGGAGAAGGCCAGAAACCCTCGCTGTTTTGCTTTGGGCCAGTTGCCCTGTGCAGTCTTTGGTCTCAAATGAGAGTCTCCAGTTGTCAGAGCCATCGCTGCGTAAAAGCATGTGCTGCTTTTCCCTTTGCCTTAGCCCAGGAGTCCTTCCTGCCTCTTTGGTTCAAGTTTCCTGCTGTCTCTGCAGTGATACACACACTTCCAAATCCAAAACCACAGTCTGAGGACAGAGAAGTAGGGGAATAGTGTCAATCTTCTTTTTCTTACCATGTCCTGTTTGCTGCCATGTGGTACAATGTGGCATATGCTTATGCAGTGCCCCATATTAAGATGTATTGGTATTCTGGAGCAACTGTTTGTGATCCAAATTAAGCAACTTGTCAATTTGGGGTTTTTTTGAGAAGGGAAAAGAAAAAAGTTTTATCTTTTAAGCTGGATAAGGTCCTTGACATCTTTCAAGGTGTGCAGTCCAACCTGATCTGAACTAGGGCTAATACAGTCCTGCCTTCCCTTCCACAGCTGGTTCCTTCCCTTCTCTTTCTTCTAATCCTACAGGGAGTCAGTTCTGCTGGTTGAGGCAGCAAAAACCATGGTGTACTGTTGGGGAGGGGGTGTAACGTCAGTTTTCTGTTGGCTTAGCTTCCTCAGTCAGATCATTGTTAAATGTGGGGGGAAGAGCTCTGATGTAGACCACTTTCTGTAGGATTGGGTCCTTCCTGGGGAAGCTGTATTTAGCTGTGTCACATCCTCCTTTTTTGTCTGCTTGCTTTCCCTAAGCTCCCTCATGAAACAGTTTAACGTATCTTGCAGTGCTGCCATCAATCTTGATATCGCAGGGGTGGGATACAGTGAGTGGTTTGACTTTTTTTTTTTTTGCAAACATTACCACTCTGAGACCTTCACTAAGGTTTTGCAACTACTAAGAAAATGTCGTATTTCTGTGATACTTAGTTCATGTTATTTGCCTTTAGTAGAATATTGTTACAAATTACCAAAACTGAACTGCTTGGCAAAGACAGAATCCACAACTGATCCTCTTACATGCATGTGAATGCCAGAGTTTTCTTTTTGTGTGGTTTATCTTTAAATTTTACCACTTGTGTGTAGACCAGGCCTGAGGACAGAGTAATCGGGCCTCAATTAGTCTTTAGGGTATGATAGTATTTCACCAGAGGTGTGATCTTCCTCTATCCCACTCCCCACCTGCAGAATGCTTAGTGGAAGCATTAACATGCTGTTAGTCCCAAACCAAGTAATTCTGCTTGTTAGTGGAGCTTGTTATCTTACCATGCTGTCCATGTAGGGGCAGAGCAAGTGCCCATCTGCCTGCAAAGGCCTTGCAAACTTTATAGGAAAAAGATTTACATGAGAGATTCTTTTCTTCTGCTGTAGGCAATGCACATCATGTTATTACTGAAGGAAGGTGCCTGATTTTCTACCTCTTGCTTCTTTCAGTCTCCTTTCATGTCAAGGAAGAAGAGAACTTGGGATGGTGATGATGGGGAAGATAAAACTGAGGATGGGAAGGAGTTCCAGTTCATTTGATGGCTGGGTAGTGCAAATACAGTTTTTGATGTGCTAAAAGCAGGCTGTTGTGGTACCATGCTTTTATATCATCATTATACCTAACTCCTGTCCATGGTAGTTTAGTCATTTATATGCCCAAAGCAAGTGACAGATGCTGCACTCGCTTTTTCTTCTTTCATTTCTTAGTAATAAAGTGCCTAAATCTGTCTCACTCTTTCTTGTTTTCTATGTTCAAAATGAAGAGATGAACATCTCCAGCAGTACTGCACCCTTCAGTACGGTTCCAGATCCTAAGTTGCAAGGTAATACTCTTGGCATTTCTGTTGCTGTTCCTCGGTAGCATTGAGAAAAGCAATGTGTATTATTGTATGCCTCAAACTGTCTTGTAATAGTTTGCCCTTTATTTCATTTTATGTAATTGTGAACAGCTGTAGGACATGAGGATGGTACTTTGATTGTCACATCTATTCCGAAACAACTAAAGACATTTAAGAGGAACAGTAGAACACAACTCAATCCTCATATCCTTAGGTAACCTAGAGCAACAGAGAGGAGAAGAAATAAAATGGCAGAATTTTATGTATAGAAATAGAAATAACTGCCAACATCAATTTCCAGTTAAAAAGACATCCACCAGCTCAAGAAGTCTGCTAGGCTAGAATTGAGTGCTCTTGAGAAAAAGGCAAGGCACTTTTTCATTTGATTTTTAATGTCAAAATGGATTCTAGTTCCACCATGCTTGAGCTCATTGCTAAAGTACACATTTATTTCATAGTGTTATTTCATTTGACGGCATTAAGCTCTATGCCTTTAAGCATGTGCCATGCAAAGGCGTGTTCCTTGAGTCATTTTTGTCTTGTACTACTTCGCTCATCTCATTTGCTCTTGGCCAACGACATGGGACGTATAGTCAATGCTCTGCTCATTGACTCACTCTGTCTTGTGTTAATTGCATCACTGACTCACACCCAAATTCCAGGCAGTGTACGTGGTTTCTTTTCACCTGTATGAGCATGCAGTCCACATCCAGATGTGTTCCCAGGGTTGCAGAAGTAAGCACTCGGAACCTGGGGGAAACCCAAAGCTGTGTTCTGGTTACAGCACTGGACCAGTGCAGTAAAGGTTTAGCCCCATACACGTACATGGCTTACACTGGTATAAAAGCCTACATAAGGAAGAAAGAATGTGTTTGTAATTGTACAATCATGGACTGTTTCTCAAGAGCAATTAAACCTGCAACTTAATATCCCAGGTATGTCAGTGTGAGGGTTGTTTGTGCAGTACTCAATGATGGGGCTGGTTGGCTATGATTGTACCAAAGAAAAAGCAAAGAGGAGTAAAGAATTCAGACGGAGAACTTTTGGGCACTGTTGTGCATACAGTGTAACTATGTTCTTGCTGCTTTGAGATCTGGAAGCATTTTACAAAAGGATCAAACCATCTGCTTTGGGATGGAATACTCTGCTGTATTCCCACTTGTAGCGTGCACACACAGATACCCCAAGGAAACCATTGTTGTGGGTACTTTAGTTATAGTATGTTAAAATGAAAACGAATAATATTTCTTCTCTTGTTTTGTTTTTTCCTTGAAGGCAATAACAGTTCATTCAATCTCACTGTTATATCATTCACACAATCTACAACAACATCTGCAGTAGGTATGTATCTGTTCATCTGTCTGTTACTATGAGCTTAGAAGCTAGCTCCAAACCTACCAGATCATACCAAATTCTAAAAAAACACCCATCAAACCATGGGTGCTTGAGAAAGGCATTATCATTTTAGGGCTGGGAGGCAACATGTAAAACAGCTCTTGAAATGAAGCTATACTGTTTTTCAAGTTTAGGTACTGTGCTTCATCAGTAGAAGCGCTGATGTTTGTGATAACATTGAAAAATGTGATAATCAAAATAAAACTTCAAGGAAGAATTGAAAGAAGTTGGTCTTTTTAATGTTCATTCTTTGTCGCTGAGCAAAATTCTTCCATTTTCCTGAAGCAAAGATGAATAGGTTATTGTGCAAACAGTGAGTATCTGTTTAATGTTATTTCACAGCAGGTAGATTCAGGGTATAATGAAGTCCTGGAGGCTTGAGTTTCAAGAGTAAGATTCCATTGCCTTTTAGATAATACTCATGGCACCTTATACCATAGAAAATAGTCCTTATAAAGCTCACAGCACAAAACAGCAGAGTTCAAGCAAGTAGCAGATCTGGAACAATCTGTCACAGATACTTCTGCATTGTTCTAGCACTACCATCTTTCCTTCACAACTTGGCAAAAGAACTGTAGGTAAGGGTGATTTCCCAAGGCAGCAGTGTTGCAGTTCTGATGCTCCAACATAAGTAACGTGTTTACAAAACACATCTTTGTCGAAAGAAGAAATAGCTGTATTAGATCAACTAGTAGAGTTTGAAAGCAGCTATTTAACCTAGGACACAAACAGTTCATTCACTTGTATTTGCAGTGTTCCAGCTGTTGGCTATGTCGGTATGAGATTATGAAAAAAGGTAAATAAAAAAAAAAAAGGTCTTTTGGAAGAACTTGTTACAGGCATATTTCACCACATCAGTAAAGACTGGATAGTAATTCATGTCATGCAGTTGTTCAGTCTGTGATGCACAGATAAAAGGTTGTAACTGAGAGAAGAGAAGCTAGTTTCCTGCATGAACTGCATCCCCTTTGTGCTAAGAGCCATGTGAAAGCAGGGCCTGCCCTAAGATACTTTGTGGAGTTTTATTCTGATCATAAGATCCCAGCTATGTTGTTGTTTCCAGTATGGCTTTCGCTTTGCATCTCTGTAATCTTCAGATAACCTCTGAGCTACCACACTCAGAAGGTTGCTTCTTACTCATTTAAGAATAAAATACTCACCAGGGAAAAAAGACAATCTCTGCAAAGACCTTCCTTTTGATACAAGGCAGTGGTGCAGTGCCTCATTCCATTGCCTGCAGTGTACCAGTTTAAGCACGTCTGACTTGGAAAGTGGAGAGATGGTTGCAATCCCCTTGTTGCCTTAGGGCCTTCCCTATGTGTAAAGCCATTGTTAACCACAGGTGTTTTCACCCTCTGCTCCAACCCTGACTGAGGGGTTCTTGCAGAGGTTTGAGCTTTACCATCTCTACATAATAACAGTGAAAAGAGACCTGAGCCTTTTACTGTTAGTACTGTTAGGCACAGGCACAGTACAAACCTAACAGCCATGCTTATGTGGTTTGAGTCATGTCCTCCCCTTTTTTTCTCTTTTTTTTTTTTTTTTTTTTTTTTTTTCTAACAGTCCACGGATTTTTAAGATCATGTTCATCCATTTTGATTATTTGTCTTTACCTCTTCAGGGTAAAGACTACTGGATATATGTACTTAGTTTTGCTTAAAGTCTATGCTTTTTTTTCTTTCTTTCTTGCTTTGGAACCTTTCCACGACAGAAGCAAAAGTCTGTTTCATTCAATCATTTTCCATGCAAAGGAGAGTGTTTATTTATTTCACGATGAGCATCCAATAATAATTATTTCGTATGTTAGCACAGTGCTTTTGTGGTTTGACTTGTGTTCATTCTTGTTCAATTAGAATACTAAGGGAGTAGTGCGTGCTGCTAAGAATTCTTATCTTTATGCTACGTATATAGTTTGATTGATGGATATAGCATAGCTATTATTAGTTTAAACACAGGTAGCATACAAAGTAAAATATTTGTCTCCTTCAAAAACAAGGTGTCATAAACCTGAACTATATTACTGGCATGCATTCCTTTTTAAATAAATATTAACTCAGTCTGGGTTTGTTTAGTGTGATGTTCAATGAAGCCCAGCTGGTCTTTTGGGGGAAAAGTAATGGGGGGAATAAAAGATAAAAGGACAGATGTTGCTAGCAAATGTTCTTTCATCTGTTGGTAAAATAGTACGGGTGAGATTGTTCAAAGATACAGAAGAACAGATTGGTGCCCGATTTACGTCAGCTCCCCAAATTCTCCAGCTGCCTCAGATAGCCTCCCACTGATGTTTTGAACTGACTGATGCTAAATACACCATGAAAGATAAGTCTGTAGGAGATTTAACCAGATTTTACTCTTTATGTTACATCACCAAGTGCTGTAAGATAAAGTAAGAAAATAGGATGGCTAGTAGACAAGGGAGGAGGGGAAAATGTGCAAATTTGCTGAAATTCCTCATGATAGCTGCTTGGATATTTTTTGTGCTGACTTCAGGTTTTCTGTAGGGTAATTTAATGCCCATGGAATAAGTACCATCTTTGTGTAACCTCATCTTATACCATTATGCATGGAACAATTAACCATCATACTGCTCAGAAACACAAGCAAGTTTGACACTTGGAAATCATGGCTAAAAAAAACCCCAACAACAAATACCCACAGAAAACTAACTGGTTGAAACTTGCATTCGGATTTGTCTTTCTCTTGGTATCTTTTATATTAGGAATGCAGTCACCAGGTGTGGTTTCATGTGATATAACTGTAGATGGTTTCCATACAGACGTTTCCTTGCTTATTTCCTACAATGAGGAAACATTTGATATTTATAGATCATTGTGCCTTTGGGGAGTTTACCTGTCGCCATTAAAATGTGCCCTGAATTTTATCTGATGTATTTTACACATGCTTCATAGAGGAACTGAATTTCCTAATTGTAACAAGGTAAGCACATAAATATAGTACTCCAACTGTTCCATCTCAATGAATGCTCATTTCAAAGTGTTTCCTAGGGTTATGGCACAATACATCAAAGAACAGGAAAATAAATAACATTTATTATGGGGACTGTATTGGGCTGTTTTGGTAGTTTTAATGTTAAATGTCTCAGAAAAGTGTTGTGTAAGCCAGTTCCTTTCTGAATGCTTACATTGTTGCATTGTTTGGTTTCTTTAAGTTTTTGATGTTCACATCTGAAGTAGTGATACTTAAGTCTTAGCAAAGACACCATTCTGTGTGTAGCTACTCACATTTTAAAGCACACTTCCAGGAAGATTATTCTGTAGAAGCGTTTTAGATGCTGTATAAAAAAGCAGAAATTGAATATCAAGTTTACTGTGGAATTGAGATGAAACTGCCTATTCTTCAGTTCTAGTTTTGGACAATTTCAAAAAAACATGGCTATAATTAGACATTTGAATGTCCATAATAAAAAGCTTTTGCAGTGGTTAACATGAACATAGCTTGTATGAGGTTATAGAAATAATACAGCTGCAAATGGAGGTTTTTCTCCCTAAAATTCCCTCACATATAAAAGCTTTTTGCCTCATATTGTCTGCTTAGAGAAATGTTTGTTGCATAACAGGCTCATGTTTCTTGTTAGTTGCTTCTTAATTAAATAAGTAATTATTCTTGAGATCATCCTAGCTGGGTGCCTTCCACTAGGGTTCTAAGGATTTTTCTATAAATATCAATCTCTATTATTCTTGAATTTTGCTTCATGGTATTTTTATTCTGAACAGTTCACTACTGCTTTCTGAGGAGGGAAGGGGAAGTGTCAGGTAAAAGCAGAGTAAAAGTTAAAGAGTTTAGGTGTCAATTAAACTTGAAACAGCATTCCAGTCTTTGTTTTAACCTTGGCAAGACAGCTTGCTACTAAATAAATGATAGAAGCCAGCAGATTTACTTTGGTCGAACTTTTATCACGTGTGGAAAAACCTCTTGAGCATTAAGTTTACCACATGCAGAATTCTCTCTGGTAAGTATAATATACATGCAGCCTTAGCAAAGCTAGTGTTTCATTCAAAAACAAGTTAAAGATTAAGTCATTACTGAAATGGGGGGGGGTGGGGTGCGTTCTCATGCAAAATCTGTTCTTATCAGAAAAGCTTTGTTATCTGAAAAGTTGGTGCTTCAAATGGAAAGTTACTCGATGCAGAATTTTATCACATTTTCAAATACTGTAAGTTAGGGATGATTCTGTGGAACTGGATAATGATATCCAAAGAAAAACACCTTTCTAAAAGTTATCAGCTATTATCCAGGTTTGCTTTACAGCTTTTCCTTTAAACTATTCCTGACCTTGAGCCCAAGACATCAGAAGTTGGGTCTTTCCAAAGGAAATGCACAGGCGAAGAGTCTGTTAGCAAGCCTGGATATCCAGGCAGTGACATTTTCATTGTTACTCTGTCATCCTATTTGGGCATGATAAATGCTGTCTTACTCAATGAGTATACAGTTGATTATCTTTATGTATTTTTCTGTGTGATATCACAAATAAAAATTTCCCAGGTGTGTCAACCAATACTACTCACCTGACCAGCCAGCCCACTAACACCACTATGCCTGTCACCTTGACAACTCAGACCACCAAAACCAGCCAGACAACAAGGTCCACCACAGCTTCATCAGTCACATCATCCCAACTCAACACCACAGTGGCCGTGACCACTTCCAAAATTTCTTTGACTTCTGTAACAGGTGAGATCACATTTCAAGAAGCTCATAGACACTTGTACGTTGACATGTGTTCCACAATTGTAGAATTGTTAGTTTTACAGTGGTATAACAGAGAATGTATTTGCATGCTGAAAAACGGGAATAAAGTGGGGGTTTATTACTAAGTTGGCTATAATAACACTGCTTTGAGCACTCCACTTACTTAAATAAGGCTTCACTTAACGTGAGAGACTTGACATACTTAGGAGAAAAAAAAAACCACCAATGTGAGTGGTGAGAACCAGCAGCCACCAGTGAGGAGATCAGCAATGTTAGGGAGGAAGCCTGGCTTTTGAATACAACTTCTGTATTTGTTCAGCTCTCCCTTCTACAGCTCACCTGAACTCATCTCTAATACTTTCTTTTTCATAGCTGACCTGTGGCTCAAAATACATCTGCTGGCTTGGTAGAAAGACTGAGTTCTGTTAGCAATGTAATTAATTCTGTCCCTAATGGAGAATAGAGTATGACTATGAATGAGTCACACTTTATGTGAAAGTTGTCAAATACAGTTTGACAGCAGCCTTTAATACGAAAACAGTAAGTGTGGAATTCAGTACTTGCAGTTAGCTGCTTGTTCGCATCGCTCTGTGCTTACACTTCCAAACAGATTGGGGTTGCTCATGTCAGTGAAGTCTTACTGAATAGGTGAAGATGTCTTCAGCAGAGCTTTTTTTTTTTTTTCAGTTGGCCACGTAATGCTCCCTGTGGCAAGTATAAACAGAGATTGGCAAAGGCTGGCTCTTTTGTTTGGAGTGTATAGCAGATAAAACCAGTTTTTACACAGAAACTGCTGTGGCTTATCAGAGGTCATGTTATCTATGTCAATATTTGTGTTGGGCTGTAGAGCTGGTCTTGCGTGTGGAGAGTGAGGGTGCAATTCTATCAGACAAGGTAAAGATATCTGACAGCTCATTGCCACCAGATTTTACTGCCACCACATAACCTATACTGCTTGACTTGGGTGTTGTTGGACCCCTCTGCAGGCAGACTCAGGATGCTCATCGGAAAAGCCACTTCCTTTTCTGCTTGGGTTAATTTCAGGCCAGCTTAGTGAGTTAAATTGGCTCATGGAGGGTATGAAAGCACTAGAACTGGCCTGAGGAGGGCAGGAACTGCATGTGTGGAAGGAAGGGAAAGCAGGGGACAAAAAGGGAGGGGAAAGAGGGAGCTGGAGAGGAAAAGGGGCAGTCTTTCAGAGACAGCAAGCAGTTGGGTCAGCTGCCTCTGTCACCAGAAACTGGCACTTAAAAATGGAGCTCTAGGTTTCAGCGTGCATGGCTGGTGTCTTGCCTGTTGATCTGTGTGAAATTTTTCTAATTGTGTTTTTAGATGATATATTAATGGGGAGGGCAGGATGTAGAGAAGTCCCTCAAAACACAATTTTGCAAGCTCTGTAAAAAGTGCCTTTTGTTGTCTTCTTTTCAGCCACATCAAAATCTGAGGCTGTTGTACCCAAAACCTCCAGATTTGATGTGGGCAGTTTTGTAGGTGGCATTGTGCTGACACTTGGAGTCCTAGTTATTCTCTACATCGGATGCAAAACCTACCACTCTAGAAGAGGCATACAGTACAGAACCATGTAAGTTCCCATCAATTTTTCACTTTCTTGAGGGGAACAAGGACAAACAGAACAAGGAGTATGAACTCTGATACATACATTTGTTTAAAGTACATCATATTAATGTCATTAAGGGATTTAATGGTGATATTTTGTCTTTCACCACTTCAGCTATTCCTCATTATTACTATGCCACTCTTCTGTGTGGGTTTTTTCTCTGATCTATTATATAAAATCTTTAATTTTTTTTTAAAAGAATACTTGTCCTTTAGCTATTCCATCAATAGATAACGTTTCCTTGAAATGTTTGCTCCAATTTGCAACACTTCTGGTTCTTCCTAACCCTTCCTCATAGACTCTTATTTTTCTATTCACTCTAGTGTTTTCCTCCCCCTTGCCATTATTTTTTTTGTAGTAGCTCTATTTTCTATTACCTCTGTGACATCTTCTTAGAACTCTGTTACCATCTCTCTTTTGTATCACCTTCTATGTACTTTCAAGTCTAGTTCGAGCAGCCAGTTTTAAAGCCAGATATCTAATATTCCACATTCTTAAGCCACCACTCTTGAACAGATTCCTTTATTTATTGTCACAGAAAACATTTGAAAGCAATATGGCCATTATTCACATTTTTAAAAGCATAGCATTTGATTGTTGTCAATACGTGAACTTAGACTTTTGCCCCACCTTGCAACATAGGCAGGCTGACTGGTTAATCTCTAATACTTAGTTTTCTCTACTACCCTGTACTCAACTCCAGAAACCTGTCCATAAAATCATATGCACTGAACCTGCTGTAAATACTTTTCACACGTCCATGAAATGAGAAGTAGCATTAATTTAACTGTACAGGCATCTGCATGTGAACTACTCATTTCATATCATTACTATTACCCTGAAATTGGGGAAATCTGTCAGATGAACCAGCCTATCCGTGCATTTTTTGTATTCACTTACTGTGAGGGTAGCTGAGAGTCTTAGATAAAGTCTGTGCTGTGGATGTTGAAATGTGTAGGCTGGATCCCACCTAAAGTCACTTGTTTACTCTGTGTACACCAGTGACTTTCCACCTTGTCTGAGCTGCAGGCTGCTGGTATTTTCCCTGTGGAGTGCAGGTGCTGTACAGCAAATACAAGCCTATCTTGCTTTTCTTAATCATCTTTTCAAGACCTTTTAGAAATTGGCTGTGGGCTTCTGTCAGTCTGTACAGTACAAGTTGAAAAACACTGATTTAACTGAATTCTTTGCCACCAACTTCTTCCAGGCAGCTGGTCTCTCTCCTTTATGTTACCAGATTGGGGGACAGGAGGTAGTAGGTCCAGTCTTGTCTTGGGTATGGTTCTTCTCTGTGGAGCTACTCTTTTCCTTTCTTTTGTAGCACTCATTTCTGAGAGCACAGAACCAGTCAGACATCTATGATTTTTACTTCATCTTGTATCTCACCCGTTTTTTAGTGAATAGTTCAACCAAAGTTGTACCATTTCACTTGCTGTTTATACTCAGCTGTACTCTGTTTTCTTCCAGGCTTCCAGACTTACCTCCTTGTCCCACGTTTCATTTAGGACCTGGCAATTCTTAAAACTAGATTGCTTTTCTTTTTCCTATTCAGTATCACCCATCTCAGTTGAGAAGCTTGTTTTAAGTGAGGTGATGTCATTAGACTTGTTGGGATGCCAGCGTTTAGGCCTTGTGCTTTCTCTCTGTCCTGACTCCTGCTTGCTGGGGACAGAATTCAACCAGTCCCTGCTGCACGTTTACCCACGGTGGTGTCTGAATGGATATTGTAGAATTCAGATCAACAGTCTCTTTAAAACAAAGGAAACGTGTCAATGAGCGTGTGGCTTTGATTACCTGTCACTACTGGGTGCAGGTAAGATAGGATAAAAAAGCCTGAGCAACAGGTGATCTAAAAATATATACTTGAATGAAATGTGAAAGCCAAAATGTTAATAAGGCTAGTGGAGCTTGGAGTGATGACAAAATGAAATTGTTCTATTGACTTCAGGCTTGGCTCAAAGATGACTGTAACACCCAGATCAATGTGCCCTCCTTAGCCCTTCCCAGCAAGACAGCCTCTGTTCACAAAATAACCTTCTTAGCAGTGGCTGGGTGGCTTTTTCTCATGCTGACTGTTGTTTGTACTGCAGAACATTAATTACTGTGTTTCTGTTACAGTGATGAACATGATGCCATCATTTAAGGAGACTTCAGGGAAGGAAGTGTTGGAAACCCATCCTATCACAGCTGTTCTAACTTCTGAAAGAGTTCCTTTTGTAAAAATAATCACAGTCTGTAACCTCTCCTGGGTGTGATCCTGCAAAATGTTGAGAACACCCTGATTATTTTTTGGCATTGGCTTTCATAAGAAGAGGAACTCCAGCACTTTGTAGAGACAGTATTTTCTTTTACCAGTATTTGTAACCAAATTTGAAGAAACACATATATTGTCATTTTAAGATATACATACAAGTCTCTAAACAGCTAATTACTAGCACAGTGAATCACATCATTGCAATTCTAATCAAGTTCCATAATTTCTCACATATTGCATAAATCCCGTGTGTTCCATAGTGGATATAGTTGGTTAAATAGGATACCTTTGAGACCAAGCATAGGTTTTTGCAAATAAAATGGGGGGTTTTCCTAACATTTTTTATGAAGTTGTATTTATTTTGAAGTTTGATGTGAACTTCAGTTTAGAAATTTTGAACAATTCAGTTAATTTTTACTAGGCTATAAAGGGATGTGGTTTGTTAACTGTATTAGAAGGTGATAACAAGTACTTAAACTTGAGTCATTAGCTTACCAGTGACCTGCAGAGACTTTCCTCAACAGGCTATACAATGAGACTAGCTGCAGGAAGTATGGACAGACTGGAGATGTTCATCCACAACCTTTTTCTCTAAATGAGTCCTTATAAGAAAAAAGACTGTGCAATCCATACTTTTTTTTTTCTAGTATGTCCTAATGAAGGATGTGCAATTGAAGATAAAAAAATGTAAAAAAAGTAATTGCACCATCGTAAATATGATGAAATACAAAAATTGCTTCTAAAAATTGGTTTTTAAGTTGAATGTAGCAATCATTTGGCTCTAGGGTTTTATTATTATGAAGCTGTATGCAGTGTTTTAGCAGCATTTGACAAGCATTGAAAGTTACAGAGAAGTGGAAAATCTGTAAGATAGCATTTTAGAACAATATAATCTGGATTTTACAACTGTTTTCAGAACTTGGTACTGCTGCACACATGTACAGAGGTCTGGTCAGAAGCCCACTGAAGGCAACAGGGCATCTCTCAGAAGGCCTCTAGATTCAGGCCCAAGCACACTGGGAGTCCTGTGCAAGGTAGCTGATGCTCCTTCCATCTCACTTCTGCATTTACCCTGAGGTAAACCTGCTGTCTTCAGTAGACGGGCTCCTGATTCACACTGGTGTAAGGAAAGCTAGAGCAAGGATCAAGAAACACAGGTCTGTACCTCCTTACGTCACTGAATAATGGTTCAGTCCTGCTCAGGCTCTACTTGTAGACCTCTCTGTGGCGAAGAGGGTTGGTGTAGTGGGACTCAACCATCCTGGTTACTGCTGCCACTAGTCCATCATGCAGGGCATAGTGGGAGGTGGTGACAGCTGAGGAAGGTCCCGATGGGAAGTGCATTATAGGTGTGTCAGGAGGCTGGGGTACAGCACATGGGGGGAAATAAAACTATAGCTCTGGCAGAGGTTAATTTTTTTTGTTAAGCAATAGTTCGTTCTGACATGCAGTGCTGAAGTGGCCATATGGATGTTTGGGTTTTTTCCTTTTTCATATGGAGAAGTAAAACTCTTGTTTCTGAAGCACAGCTGACTCCAGCAAACCATGGCTAGTGAGCAGTCTTAATAGCACCAGCCACGCACCTGAGATGAGGGTAGCAGGGTTGTACTGGTTTATACTGAGATTGAGGTACAGGGGGAAGAGTGATTTGAAGTAGCTTTTGTTGTTTTTCTTAATTGTGGTGTTTGGAAAACTGTTTTTGACTTGAAGAATTTGAAAACAATTCTTCCACAGTACTGCAATTCCTTACTTTGAGTTGTACTTAATTGTCTTCATTTCCACAGTTCTTAGGATTGTCTGACCTCTGTTGTATAGATGAATAAATAAATCTTTGGAGTTACTTTACCAATTTCAGTTGGATTTTTATTTTATTAGACTGTTTCAAAATTCCCCTCAACATGTTCCACAGTCGTATGTATTGAATAAGAAGTGTTCAACATATTTTTAAATGCTTCATTACCAGTCTTAGTACATTTTTGCCCAGATCAATCATTTGTAATGTGTTTTGTAATCTAATTATTACCATAAAGCAAAATTATGTGCTTAAGATTTCAGTGGTGTCAATGCAAGCAGAAAACCTGACTCTTCCTTTCAAGGAAGTGCAATTGATAAATCTTACCTTTAACTTTACGTTTGCTTTCCAATAGTAAACAAAAGCCTAGCTTTAAATTACACATGTATAAAGTGAGATGAACAGGACTGCTTTTCAGTGTGTCATACCACCACTATGTATTTCAGCCTCAGTCCTGGAGGTCACTCCTACAGCATTGGAACAAGCAGTGGACCTGAATTTTGCTATGCTCTACACGCATAGAGTGGTTGACTGTATTAAATAATCAGGATTTTTTAATACTAAATTACTGTTTCAGTTATGTTAACTAAACATTGGCCCTTAAGATTTTGTAAGGAAAAAGTAATTGAAAGGGCTTGGCACAAGAGTCTACCACCTTGTAGACCAGTATGAGGTATAAAGCTTAAGTAGGAGCAAAAGACGGGAAAAGGTCTTTTATCTCGTAGACTGATGTCTAGTGCTATCGCAGGCAACGGGGAAACAGAATATAGAGTAGTTGCAAGGGGCCTAGAGCAACTGCCTGACCAGTTCAGGGTGGACCAAGTTAAAGCATGTTCTCAAGGGCATTGACCAAATGCCTCTTGAACGCTGACAGGCTTGGGGCATTGACCACCTCTCTAGGAACTCTGTCCCAGTGATCAACCACCCTCTTGGTAAAGAAATGCTTCCTAAATGTTCCTTCATGGAAGCCTCTTCCCACTCACTTCTCTGGTGATCAGTTATCCTAAATTCAATCATTAGTTTATGATCTGTTTATATTCATTTTATGCTACAATTTTTTAGCATAAATAGCTCCTCCCCTTCTCTAGGTATACTTATGTTACAGTCTTTCAGCTGTTCCTTGAGGGAGTTTATTAATATTGTATTCAACTGTTCATAGTTCATCCTCTCAACAGGGCTGCGTATCTGTTTCCTTACTAGTACGGATGGCCGAGCCGGCGGTTCAGAGGTCTGTCTTGGATTAGGAACCCCTCTGGTGACACATCACAGAACTGCATTTACAGTATCAAGTTTTAAGGCCCTGCCCAGCATTCAGGTGATTATTACAACTTTCGCACAACCCCTTACTAATTTTTAATCCTTAGAAGTCATGTTTTTGTGCTTTGTATTAAGTGAAATGAATTTTTAATATTACAGGCTTAGGAAATCATCCCATGGCTACAGAACACAGCCACCTTAGGCCACGTTATCACGAATGTTACTTTTGCCTTTCAAACACATCAAGATCAACAACACAAGCACATCTCAAAACTGCACTGTTCTGCCTTCTTCCCGCAGGTCTCTCCTTTTTATGTAGCTCTCCTTTAGCCTGTGTTCTAGTACCAAATCATGGCCCTTCCAGCTTAATGGTTCTGATGGGGCCCTGCATCAAAGGCTTCAAAGAAGTCCAGAAATCCTGCAGTACAGTATTTAGTTTCTTATTTTAAAAAAATATTACAGCAAGATTATGTTACTGTGATAATATTCAGTGACATAAACATCATCCCTTTGTAAATCTACTTCCATACCTTTTTGTTCAGTGACTCTTAAAAGGTCTTACATACTCATGCCACTCTCTTTTTACCCTGAAGACATACACAGCATTCTTAACATGCTTTATTGAAAAAGATATAAGCAAAAAAATTACAATATTGCCAAAAGCAAAGTGGATTGGCATCAGAGACTGAAAATTACCCAGATAAGAGGTTAAGAATTTAGCTGTGATATGGAAGGTGAGAGGATGAGAAGGGACCTGTGCAGAATGTAAACATGTTCTCTACACAATGCTGAAGGAGTCACGATTGGTGTGTGATTACATTCTTAAAAAACAGGAAAGTTAAATTTAGGAATCCGCATTTGGTAGTTCTCACAAATAACATAGGTGCAAGGACTGCAAATTCCAGGTATGCACTAGACTGGGTAAACAGCTGGCTGGACGGCTGAGCCCAAAGAGTGGTAGTAAGGGGAGTAACATCCCGCTGGCAACTGGTCACAAGTGGTGTTCCCCAGGGCTCAGGATTGGGGCCAGATCTGTTTTAAGATCTTTATCGATCACCTGGACGAGGGGATCGAGCACACCCTCAGAAAGTTAGCAGGCAACACCAAGCTGGGGGGGAGTGTTGATCTGCCTGAGTGTAGGAAGGCTCTGCAGAAGGGTGGCTGGACCGATGGGCCAAGGCCAGGTATATGAGGTTCAACAAGGCTCAGGGCCGGGTCCTGCCCTTGGGTCACAACAGCCCCACGCAGCACTAGGGGCTTGGGAAGAGTGGCTGGAAAGCTGCCTGGTGTGTTTTAAAAAAATGCCTAGTTGTGGTGCTTAAGGACAGGGTTTAGTGGTGGACTTGGCAGCCCTGGGTTAACAGTTGGACTCAATGGTCTTAAAGGTCTTTTTCCAACTGAAACTGTTCTATGATCCTGCAGTGTCTAACCTTTAGCTCGCATTATCATATATTATTTGCTTTGCTATAAACACACTACTTTTAATCATTGATCCATTTTATCCTTCAGTGTCAGGTCACGCCTACACTTCAAAACATCCAACTCGGGAACTCCTGAAAGAATGAAAGGGACACTAAGTTCTGGAGGCTTTTCAGTGTTCTTTTGACATACCAAGAGGAAAGATATTCTCACTCTGATACTCCAAAGTTTGAGTTTGTCTATTGTTTGTTCTGACCTCCACATCAAGTGTAAAGCAGTTTACAAACCAAGGTGTTGCACCTGGCCAGTACTGGATGCTTCTAAAGTGTTAGAAGAAAAATGATTGTAACTCAGTTTTCTTGACAGGGTTTGTGAAGAAAAGCAATGAGTGTCTGTACAAATGGTGTGCTTTCTTCTTTTGATAGTTGCACACATAACAATCTTTTCTACAGACTTTATTCTTCCCTTAGAATTGAAGCTATTTTCCACTGGGCAAATCACAACCCTAACTAATATCCTATACTCTATAAATCTAAAGTATTTCACTTCTCTATCTGCCAAAAGAATAGAGCATCACTAAGTCAAGCTATACAGATCCAACAGAACAAAATCTTTGTTTTGACCAAGTCTACACCCTCTAACACATGAGCTTAGAACCCTTGGCAAGTTCTCCAGCTGTTCCCTAAAAAATTTCACCGGGCCACAACTAAATGTGAAGGCTACTGCTAGGACATCACTTACTGTGCAAGCAGCATATTTTGAACTCTTCAAAAAGAAAAAAAAACCCCAAACCCTCACCTGTTTCTTTTTTGAAAATAGCACAGCAGGATCTGTTGTTTGGAGTTCTGCTCTTCCTTGCGCAGGATGCGTGCTATATTCCAGACTCTCAGGCTTGAAGGGTCCCATGCCAGCACCCATCGGTGAGGAAGCTGAGCTGGAGCACCGGTAACTGTTGTGATCACACACTCAATGAAAACCAGGAACAAAGGACTAGTGATTTGGTATAGTCTCAGAAAGTTTACTCCCTGCACTAGTAACCTCCAGAGCAAGAGTGACAACAATTGTATGTTAAGTAGCTCAACAGAACAGATAATACCCTTCCACATCCAGAATACATCTGCCTGAATTCACATACCTGGGGTGGGTGACTTTAGAAATAACTAACAGCAAAACTGAATTTGCAAGTTCATCATCTGCAACACTAAGCATGATAGTGCATACCTCAGCCTCGCAACACAGAACTAAAGGCAGATGAATACACTGTTCACAGTTCCGTGTGCTTCTCTTCTTCTGATGTCTTGTGAGGAATATGGCAAAGAACCAAGTTCTGAGAGCGTGGCACTGTGGAGTTACTGAACAACCACTAACTCATCGGTCACAAAAAGCAGCAACATAAAGATTTTTCTTTTACATCATGCTAATGGACTTCCTAGGTATTTTACACGTGGCCATTTATTTCAGCATGTAAGAGCAGTACTCTGTTACAATGCCAGGTACCGATCTGATCACTTACAGATACTAGGACTGCACGCGGTCTTCAATTTGAAGAATGCTAGGCTTCCTGGTCAATGCTCAAAAGCAAACAGAAGAGAAAGACACAATTCAGTTAAACAAAGCACACACACCAAAACCACCATGCAGGAAACCGCTCAATAATTACAACAAAGCATCACGGCACTTGCTTCACAAAACATACAGCCGCTGCCTGGGAAGCCACTGTATCTTGCAGCATCTCAAACCATTATTGGAAACTGCAACTGTTCCGGGCTAGATCCTTTGCAGATACGATAAGCTTCGTTCAAGTAAAGAAATGGCTCTTTTATAGAATCTGGTTATATTGCCTTCTGTCTTCACCTACAGCAAGCCTGACCACTGACTCCAACAAACTCCAGGTTACCCACCCTCTACAACCCCTAAGCCACGCAAACATACTCTGCAAGCTCAAGACAAACTATGGACCTGGAACGCTGACGTCTGAGAACTTGAGCTGCTTCATCAGCAGAGCTCACAGCAAGCTGGGGGCAGGGGCGGAGGCTGTTTATTGCTGTTCAACCCAGTCAAAGCTCTGGAAAATGCTTTCAAAGCAGGAAGCAGACACAGTACAAAGTGTGAAACATGATCAGCTGGTTCACAACTAACAGAAGTCACTTGATCCTCACCAAACATTAACACTGCAGTCCCCAGGGTTTAACATGGTGCTAGGGTTCTGCTTGCAGTGTGCTACAGACAGCTAGTTTTATTAGAGCTTTCCTGGAATAACACTGAGAACGTAACTGCTCACGTGCACAGCATTACGGATCAGGGCAACCACAATTGTGATAGTGGGGAACAGGGGAAAGCCATAACCTAGAGTAGCCTTCCTGTCAAAACTAGGTCAAGGAGTTTTATCCAGTAGTTTCTAGACCAAGTTCCTCCACTTCTCAGAACACCGTTCAGGTGCCTAGATGCAGGCAGCCGGCACTGTTTGAAGTTGCCCAGGACATTCAAAACATTCACCAACCCTGGCTGACAGCTACGCTGCAGGTCCTGAGATACCCTCAGGCATCACAAATGACACTGAACACCTGAATCAGTTTTTAAAGCCCTGTCATCTGATCTGTATGTAGTAACTGCAGTGTTTGAAAAACTTGTAACCCCCATATGCTTCTAAGGAAAAATGCATTGCTTCAGAAGTCTGCCTGCTACCATGTTTTTCCCTATCCTCCCTCTTCCCTGCTCAGAAATAGGGCTTACATACTAACAATTCCACACTGTTCAGGTGAGCCTGACCTCTCCAGCTCCCCCTGCAAGATTCATCTTAATCTGTATAAAGTATACTTGGTTCCAATATTACTCATTTTATGGGTCTGAATATCGAATTTCAACTCACAGGCTTTATTCTTTTAACAAGCTTGCATAATCTTTGACAACTTTTTAAGTTGCTACACAAGACAAGAGTCTTTAGAACCATTTCAAAACCAGAAAAGCAGAAGTATGTTAGTTAAAGCTGTTCAAAACTACATGCTACATTTGAAACACAGTTTTAACACCAAAACTGAAGGGAAGATACGTACCTATAATAAAGTTGGACAAAAGTCTGCATTTAAAAAGAATTACAGCAAACTGATCTACAGTTAGCAAAGAATCCTGTGTGCTACAAGGAATGTATACCAAAGCATTAAAACAATTATGATGCCAGCTAATGCACAGCATTAAAGTGTTGCAGAAATTATGGAAGAATGGATGAAACAAAACATCAGCATTGCTGAATTCACACAAAAATGTTTAAAGACAAACCAGCTGAGATTCTTGCACCCCTCCCTTAACCCCCCAAACATTAAATCTTTGAGAAATACCTATCAACACCTTCCCTCTGTAGACAGCTACTATGCAAATCTAGGGATACAAAGCTGAAAAAGGTAATTGTAGGAGTCAACCAGTAAAACAGGAGTCCCTAAACTAACAGCTTGCAAACCAAGACCCAAGACTTCAGAGGGGGCTGGAAGACCCTACTGTTTAATTGCAGATCACCATAAACTTCCAAACACAGAAAAGCAGGTTTGACATTTTAATCCCCAGCATCAAGGCTGTAATTGCTACCCTCTGCCTCATCACTGAGGTCATGAGGACCACTCCTGACCATGATTTCTGTCCTTTGAAAAAAATCAAGACAGAAGGAAATAACAGGTGCTGTTAGGGTTTTTTGAGGGGTTTTGTTAAGTAAGGATAAAAATCTGAAACCCCTACTTTACCAGAGGGAATCCTCAAGCAGCACAGAAGCTCATGCCCCTGTTCAAAAATGAATGATAGACACAGAATTAAGTTTTATTGTACTTTTGCAGGCAGGCAACCAATCCCAAACTTTTGTCAGGAAAAGACAGCATTCTAGTCACTGCAGCCTACAACAGAAAGAGAATAAACAAGCACTCACTGGAGAAGTAGAAATATTTTAATTCAATCTTCATATAAACTATTATTAATATATAGTACACAAGTAGGTAGACATGAACAAAACTTAACAAGAAGTCCTGCTGTCCCTGCAAGTTTGCCTCTTTCCTCCTCAAGTCCACAAAAAAGCCAAGCCAGAACTAGAACAGTAACTGAAGTTAATTAATATCAATTATTAATACACAGCAATCAATGTATTTCCTCACATCCTCAAGGAGGAAACTCATGAGAAGAGTTATGCCAAGCTTCATTTCAGGAATTCAACCAGAAAGTTTTTCTATTCAAAGTGACACAAGGGCATACTAGTGAAACTGCTTTCCTTAGAAAGGAAAGCTACAAAAACTTCACCTTAGTATTGAGTTAGTTTTACAAACAGAAATAGTCTTTGGCAAGGAAAAGCTAGTATACTCATAACAATTATACAGTTTACTATTACACAATGTTGTTAGGTAGTTGATTAATCATCTTCTGGACCACAATTTTCCATTCTTAAGACACTGCTGCCTTAAGCTTCAGCAGTTGGAGGATGACAGGAACAAAGATTTTGCAAGTTCCCCTCTTTATGAAAGAAAAGTACGAACTGTACCCTTTATTGTCCCCCTGCAAATAGGGCATTTTCTAAGGGATGGTGCACATTCTTTGCATACCACTAAGTGACCACATGGAATAAAAACAATAGAAACTTCTTTGTCCATGCAAACTTTACATGTTCTTTCCTCTTGCAGCCTTCTTAATTGCTCTTCCATAGGTAAACCTGGAAAAAATTATTTTAAAACTTAAGACAGCCAAATATAATTCTATTTAAAATACAGTCATGTTCTATTTCACCCTTTATTTCCCTATCTGCATTCACCAAAACCAGATGGCAGTGAGAAAATGGACACATTTTCCAGAGCTCAGAAAATGGCATGCAAGGAACTAGTCTCTAGTTTCCAGTTCCGTGAGACAACACAAACAGCTTAGGGATTGGAAGCCAACTGTAGCTCAAAATCAACCAATGTTTACATTTTAGCAAATGCTGTACTTTTCTGGCTTGGATATTAGAAGTGCAGAGCACACAGTCCAGCTGGTGGAAGCAAGCAATATTCAAGCTTGTATACTTTTCTGCAGTCTATTAACATATTAAACTACAGGACTAAGAACCAGAGCAAACTCAATCCCATGTCTGACAATTCTTTATCTACCCAGCTGTTGGTCAAGCTAGACCGCAAGACACCTATAACCTACTCTGGAAAAGCAGAGATTATAATACCTGCTGTGATATGCTAACCTACTATTCATTGTGCAATCTTTACCAAGTGCCTGAATGAGAGCTTGTACCAGGATCAAGTCCAGCATGTGCTTGAATTGTCAAGCTCCAGAAAGCTCTACCTCCCATGGTACAACAGCATGTGTAAGGCACGGAATGACACAGCTTACAGCAGATAGACTTGCAAGCAAGTCCATGCATGCACTTAACTTTTTCAAGTAAATGCATCTCACCAAAGCACTGTTGGGGAAAGGGTAATGCATAAAACTTATTTCTTAACCAAAGTAATTTTCTTTTTTATGATGTTATCAGCTATTTGTCCTTTGAAGTAAGGAGGCAGAGTTTAAGGTACCTGAAACATCTTCTGTGGGAACATACTTCATGTTCTTCTCCACTAAAATAAGAGGGGAAAAAAAAAACCAAAACAACTAGTCATTTGGCTAATCTATATTCAAATGGTATTCCCCCCCCTTTTTTTTTTTCCTTTAGGTTCTTATGACAGCACTGGTTAGAATTCTATAAGCTTACATCCTTTAAAAATGATAATAAAAAAAAAAAAAGGACAGACATACCAAATAAATCTTTGTACAGCACTGGGTCACAATCTCGTAGACAATTTTTGAATATGCTGGCTGCTTCATTTCCTTTCACTAAAACTGTATCTATCAGTTCCCTTGCTTGCAGTGGTGTCTGAGTCTTTTGCTTAATAACATCATGCTCAAGTTCCGTTATCACTTTAGCTGATAGTAAACTCCCAAGGATTGGAAGCACACATGTTAAACGTTGGAATAAAGCCATACGATTCTTTCGGATTAAGGACAAATCATCTGGAACGCAAAGGGGATCAGACATTTGTTAAGAATACACTCCTCCAAGCTGCATTTCTGCTTAGCAATAATTGATACATTATTTAATCTCTACTTGAAATGTTCACTTACCACACACCATTAAGAAAGACCTCAGTAAGTTTTAATGGTACTCACACGAAGAACAGACTGAAGAAAACCACATAGAAGCAGCTTCTGAGCTGAAGCATTTCCACCAACAAAACTTCCTGCTTCCATCCCTAGGTTAAATTATCTGAGGGGAATCTTGTCTAACTTCACACTAGCAAAATTTACATTCTCTGCACAGCTGCAAAGAAAAAACCCACCACCTCTGCACAACACCAATGCTAACTCGCTGACAACCAACGGGTTAATTTAGTCAGCGGCAGATAAAATCAAGTCTGAGATGCAGACAGAGTAAGTTTTTCTAAGAGGTGTCCAACAGAATTATGTGCAAGAAAACCAGAAGTACAGCACAACCAGACTCTGGCCATTTGGGTTTTTTTAATAATCTATCTCAACAGCAAAAAAAAAAAATTTCAGTTAAGATTTAATGGTTGAATCTATCCATGCTTTTTTGATAGAACGTGCACTACTGCAAGAAGCAATCTTAATTCAATTTATAATTGTGGTATTTTATTACAACTTCACAGACTCAAAAATAGTAGGATTTTTTTTTTTGCTTCCAAAATTATATAGCATTAAAACAAAAGGAAACGTTAAAGACATATCAAATAAACACTGTTAAATATCCGATATGCCTGGTTGAGTCAGACACAGAAAAAAGACCTTTGGCCACCTTACAGAATCCAAATTTGCAGAAGATTATAGCCTCTTCTAGAAAGTGGATATGGTAGCTCATTGCTTCAAGTAGCTTAAAGAGCGGGCAAATTTGAAGAAAAAAATTAGTAGGGTGTGCCAAGTAAAGTATTTTGGTTCTATTATTTTATTAACAGCAATAAAAAGGCACACTTTTTTTTTAAAAAAAAAAAAGGCTTTGTTCCTGTGGAGAAAATCGGGTGATTCTGAACCCTAGGCAGCTGTGTGAACCATCATCCTGAATGGGAACAAAACATTTCCCAGACTGCTAGTTCCATACAGATGCCCTGACAATGCTTTTACAGAAGCTGATCATAACAGCAATTAAACTGAATCACTTCATGCATACGTAATACAAACCACTTCCGCTTTTACTTTTATTCATGCCTTTTCCGTACCTGATGCCACTTCTTCAAATTGTTTCTCTTTCTCTTCTTCTCTCTTTTCATCTTCAGCAGTGAGCAGATCAGACACAAGGTCATTAACAGTCTTGTAGTTTTCTCCAGTGGCCAAGATTTTACTTTGCACTGTTTGCTTTATTAGCCTTCTACGGAATCCCATCTCCAAGGCAGCTTTAACCACAGGTGTGTTCATCATGATTGCATCTTCTGAATGACACTCTCCAGGTTCAAAATGAATAACTAATCAAAGAGTAAAAATCAGCATGTGTAATATAACAAATAAAATACCTATAACAACCCAGAAGTCTGACTCACCAACATGACCTACACACATGCATATACACATGAATACCTAGCATTAAAAGGTTTCAATGGTTTAATAGATTTTTTTAATTAGTTAGTTTTAAAAATGGAGGACAGTTACTTAAGATTCAATTGTACTGAATCCATGAGGAACTCCAGCCCATGTCAGGCTTTCAGTAAAATCTAGGATAATCCAGAGACACCACAGAGAATACCATTGTGTTTCAGCAGCTTTTTTTATACTAAGTCATTTCTAACTTCAGCCTTGAAAAAAAGTCTTGGAGGAAGAATCAAAATTCAGGTTTGTAGTACAAACAATTGCTCTATTGCAGCTCTTAATCAGTATTTTCCATTCAGCTTACTAAACACCAGACATAGAATTCTGACTCATTGTCCTCAGCCAGCAGGGACTATGATAGCATAAGCCACTCACCCCTCTTGGAGGAGTTTATTTCCACCGTAACTAGAGTCCAGCTCAAAAAGACTTCACTTTATCGGCTCATCCTACCCTCTCCTTAACCACTGCTGTTCCAAGTCAGAGCATTTACCTAGCTATGTGCCTAAAAATGGAGCTGCCTAACTGCACAGTCATGACACCCCACCCTCTAGCAACTGTTCCACCAAGTTCAATACTGTGCGTCAAACAAATATCAAACCGACTTGTTTTGTTTAACTCAACCATGAAACTAAAAACTACAAATCCAGCAAATGCCAAGCATTCAAATCAAAAACCTTAAAATGAACTGCTAATAGGAAAATAATGAAAATTAAAGACAAGATCTCTTAAAGGTACTTCCCTGAAGTTTATCCATATAGTATCAAAGCTACCTAGCTTTTATCATTAGTTAGAAAATGTTAGATAGTTAGATAGTATTGTTGTTTCCAAGAAAATTTAAGAATTGTTAAGCAGGTTAGCTTTGAATAGCCAATCATTAAGATTGCAAAATACTGAGAAAGTTTAAAAACATGCTTTTATATACATACTTGGGGGATCAATGTTTTCATCTACAGGCGTATCGGAGGTTGACAAGAGCTGTGGAACACAACAGAACTACATTAGTATCAAAGTATTGCTTTTCCTCTAACATACCTTTCTAATACATTCTTCCCTCATCAACCATCTGAACAGGACCTGTGAAGTATTTTACATGCAGTTACACAAGTCTACAAATTTGTGCAGCTATATCATTAGTTAGTGCTGACCAATTCCATGACGAGAAGTTCGGCTTACTCTTTCTGTAAGAGTTATGGATAGAAATATTTCAGGCTGTTCATCACTGATTTCTGAAACAACACGTACTGACCTGCATTACTCACTGAAACTTACATAATGAGAATTTCCTTCCCCTGACAGGAAGGAGCTCACTGCCTCACAACACTTTCCACAAGTAATCCGTACAGGTTAAACTCTTACTAATCCAAGTCCCCATGGTTCAGCACCGGTTTCATTTTTGTGCTCATGAAGAGCATTTCTCATCTTAGAAGCCTAGTAGAAACATATGCAGAAGGATGGACCAAATTCCCAAAGGGAACACAGTGCTCTTCAACAGGGGAAAATCAAAGTTAAACAGTAAAGTTTACCTGTTCCAGAAGATGGGGAAACCTGGCCTGAATTTGACTTACAAACTCTCCTCCTTTTACACGAAGCAGATACTCACACCTGAAACATTGACAGAAGTGTACCAAATTATACTTTCTACTTGCCAAAGAAAAAAATACAGAAGAATGAAACAGTTTAACATAGTGTAACTTAAATGTTGCTCAGAAGGCAAAGAGTTCTCATAAGTGGAAGCTCAATGCAGTCTTGTGTCTGGTGACTTTGATAAAGCGTCTCCATGATGTTCATCAGTCAGTAGGCTTACGCATATAAATGCAGCAGCTTTACCTTCTGCTATCACCCCTAATCAAAATGGCAGTCATGAGAAATGATACTGTTAGCATCACTGCAAGTGCAGTGATAAACCGTTTCCATCTCACCATTCTTATCTCCCCCTCAAATCATTTAAAAGAAGTTAAAATTTAACACCACGATCAAAGCCAGATCTGCTTCAGTAACTCAGAGTTATCTCTCTAAAATACATCTACTGACAGGGACAACACAGAAGGAAACAAACATGTCATTTGACTCTTACGTACATCATGTAGTCCAACAGTAGCTGGTAAATTGCCCATGACAGACTACCTGGACATCTGTGATGTCAAGAATTATTGTTAGCTTTCCTGAAATAAAGTGCAGCTCTTTCTGTCATTAATGTAGGCAGAGATTTCCACAGGCACAGATAGGAATTAGGTATGCAATTCCCATTTAATTAAGGGTGACATGAAAAAAAAGTTATTTCTGGCATTTTTCCAAGAGGGACACAGTGCACAGCCACTGAAAGCTTTTTCACAAGCCTTTCTACATCTAAGAAACAAACTGCATGAACTCTAAAACTGGTTCAAGAGCATTCAGCATGGGCACAAAACTAGACGGAGGGAGTCAAATGTTCCTTTACTTTCTCAGCAGCTTTTCTCTCCTCAGTCTGCTTTCTAACTGCTTCTCTTAGATAAAATGCTCATGAACAATGCAGCCTCACTTGCTAATTGTGATTTCGGGATGCACGCAGCTTTTAATTATGAAGTAGAAAGCATTAAATATCATGCTTAATGAAGAAACATTTTAATCAAGGCCACCTTAGTATTTCAGAGATTTTCAATAGAGGTACATGAAATACATACAAATGAATGAATTTGTATACCATATGGTAAAGTTAAATAAAAGTATTAAGTACAGTACTTAGCTACCAAAATTAGAAGTATTTAAGGATGTGAACAAATTATAAAAAAAATTTTGCAGATTACCTTGGAAACCACTTTGCATGCTCAACCCATGGATCATCTCCAGATTCCCAGCACCTTAACCCACCATCACAGCAAAAACACTTGACATCATCATTGCGGCCTTTAAAAAAAATACAGGGCAAAATAATCTAGCAAACATTTGCACAATTTAAGTAGTAAATGCTGACATAGCAATATGAATAAAACCAGAGACTCGATCAGTTTTTTCTTACCTACATAGTAAAAGCCAGCATCTGCAAGCTGTTCAGGCTGAACTGGAATTCTAGCTGGCCAGTTTATGAATGTTTTAACACGTGCTTCATGCGTTTGCATGCTCACGTTTGAAACATTGAAACTTGGCTGGTCTCGGGTAAGGTTTTCCACAAAAGGGCAGTTAGGAAAGTGTCTCCGATGCTCTGACATAGCATTATCTTTTGGTTCCCAGTTACTCAGCTGACCACCACAGGTGAAACAAGCAACTTTGTCTGCTGTCCCCAAGTAATACAGTCCAGCCTTTGCCAGATCAGAGGGCGAGAGAAAAGTCAGTGGCCATGAGTGAAAAGTGCATAGTCTAGCATCTTCTGTACTCATAGAAGGATTGTGAAGTTTAGGTCTCAAGAATGAAAGGTCTTCAACTGCCCTCGTAGTTATCGGGTCTTGAGGAAAACTGGAAAAAGAGCCACTGAAATATCCAACTTGTTCTAAATTTGGAGAAAGTGTTATGGAATGTAGAGATGGTGACAGACTGCTTGTGACCAGAGGTGAAAAGGCAGAACGAGAAGACAGTCCAAGGTTGTTAACTGAAAGCATGTTTTGAACAAAACTGCAGCTAGGATACAGCTGCTTATGTTTTTCCATAGCATTATCTCCTGGTTGCCAGCTGTCCAATGTTAAGCCACAACTGAAGCACTTAACTTTATCTTGCACACCAGTGTAATAAAACCCAGCCCGGGCAAGACTCCGTTCTGACACTGGCACGTTAACAGGGAAAGTAGAAAACGTTGACATTCTGTAGAGTTCACAGGATAGATCATACTTCAGTTCACCGCACAAAGCACTCTGCTTCGTGATGCTAGCCAAGAAAGGGCTATTTTCCATTATGTTCATAATGGACTATTTTTGGAAGAATGGGACAAGTCTTCCTCTGGGAGGTAGTTGTGTGCATTAAAGGCAATTTGGAATAACCCCTGCCTGTACAAAAGCAAGAACCTGAAAATTAAATACTTCAATGTGCAACTTTGAATGCATATGTGAATACAATTAGCTTCATGATTGAACAGCCTTTAAATATTTGGGAAGTTCTTGTACTTCAGTTTCCGCAACTGCTTTCAGTGTAAAAGCTGCCTCATCCCACTTTGACAGTTGACGAAAGCATGGCAAAAAGGACCTTCCCTTGAATCATACAGGCATCACATGCTTTCCTGGTACAGTGTATCTGGGGGCACAGTATTAATTTGTCAGGCTAGTTGAGGAGGGATCCAGAGGGGAAAAAAACCTCAAATAGGTTTATCAAAATCCTTCGTTAATAAAGAAACTAAAACATGGGGCAACTGAAAAAAAAAAGTCATTTCTAACCAGAACATATGTTAAGTAATTTAAGAACTATTTCACCCTAGACAGCTGATAAATATGCAGCTTATACTCAGGTTAAGATTTTAGTTTGTAAACCTCATTAAGAGGCTGAAAATAACGGTTTATCAGCTCCAAAAGGCACACCAAAAAAAGCACCTCTGAACTGACATTATGGAACTGATCTGGTGTATTTGCTACTACTAGATGTCCAAAGAACTCAGCTCACCTTCTGCATGTTGTTGGAATAAAGAAGTTGATGTAAATATTGTTGTTGTAAAGTTAATTTATATTCAACTTCACATATATTGACTATACAGCTATGAGAAAAATAAATCCTATACACTGCCACTGACAGGGTGAGCTGTCTTAATTAACAAGCCTGGAATAGCCCCAGGCTTTTCTGTCTATAACATTGTCAGCACAGACTGAACAGGGAATTTCAGTTTTAACCTGGTGCCTTAGTTACCAGTATAGAGTTAACAAATTTAACGTAAATGAATTGCCTTGTGTCGGGACATTCTAATACTTTATACTGTTGAATTAAGTTTTTCCTGTGTGCCATCTTTATGGCATACAGAAGCAAACAGAATCCTCAAATTAAAAAAAAATTTTTTTTGAAGCCTTAGTTTCTTTATTTGTGCACAAAACTACCTCCCAGAGTTAAGACTGAAGTCCCTCTAAAGTGCCTACGCCTCCATATTGATACTGACTGTTCACAAGAAGAAACTGTAAGTATCTATAGTTTCAATCACTTAATTCTTTTGAGTGGAACAAAACCTGTAAGAAAGAGAAGAATGTTTCAAAATACACAAAATGATGTGCATGTAATGTCTATACAAACAGAAACTACACAAACTGAAACACTAAAATCTCAGTGTAAGCTCTTTTGTAATGTTAGCTAGGAGGTTTAAGGGAGTCACCTTTACATAACGTCCTATGGAACGGATTTACACACTTAATTTCCTTGTTACTGATACATATGCAAAACTGTTTAATCTACAGGCAGAACTTCTTTGGCTGATAGATGAATCTGACAGCTTGTGATCAAGTAAATAACTAAAGGCAAGATCTTGTAATAAAGAAATTGCATCCATTTAAATCAGTTTAAGCTTTCAGATTCTCAAACAATGAAGATCCAGTTTTCTTACATTGACTTAATTTAAGAGTACTGCAATTTCTTATTTAGGTAAATCCAATGATACTTGAAACATAGGGCATCATTCAGCACAACTGAAATTCACCAAACAAATTCACATAACAGCAAAGACAAAGTTAAAAATTTTCAAATATATAACTTTATATTTATTCATATATAGCAGTCAGGTCCTAAAAAGAACCACATATACTTGTCATGATGACACAGTGTAGAAAAATCACCTACTGGAAACCAGCAGAGCATTTCCTATACAACTCAACAGCTCTTAGCAGGTTCGTTCTTAATATGGTCATGCCACTACTACTAGTAGTTTCTTAATCACTGAGGACACAAGTTACAAATACCTTACCCCAATGCACTCCTCTAACTCAGATGGTGGGACTAAGCGATCACCACACACAAACAATGCTAGCCCAAGAAGTTAAGCCAGTTTCCGTACCGCAGTAAGTCCGATACCTCACAGTAAATGCCAGAAATACTAGAACAAACTAAACCTTAGTAACCCTACAACATTTATGATCACTTAAACCCGAAATCCTGAGGTCATTTTCTGCTGAACGTTCTTCTCCTAACGTTATCCTCCACCTCAGCCCCACGTACCCTCGACTTCCAAAGACAACCAGCTGCTCTGGTGGTTGGTTTTTTTCTTCTGTTACCTTGCAGCAACGCTCAGGGGTTACTTAAGCACAGAGCTGCAACGTCTGAAGTACAGCAACCTCAAAACTCAATTTAATATTCCTCCACTCTTACGTTACAAACGAGGCAAAGCAAGTCTGCCTTCCGAGCACCCCTCACTAAGTTTACACATCTTGAGCACCGAAACCCACCCGGCAGGGTTCGTGCGCCGCCGCCCCCGCCACCCTCCCCGGCATGGCGGGGCCTGGCCCGCCGCCCCTCCGCCTCACGCCCCCGCCGCGACCGGCTGGGAGCCCCCAGCGGCCACCCGGCAGGGCTGCCGCGCTCCCCCCCGGCGCCCGAGACCCCGGCCTGGGGCGGAGCAGGCCCCTCAGCCCGCCCCAGCCCTCTCCCCGCCGCCGGCCGAGCCCAGCGGCCGCCGGCCAGTGCCGCGAAGCCGGTGACAAGCGCAGCCGCCCCGACACGACCTGCCCGCGCCCCCGCCCGCCGCCCCCTCAGCCGGGCGCAGAGGCCCGACGCGGTCGCGACGCAGCACCAGGCCACAGCCCGGCGCGCACCCCCATACTCACGGACTGGGGTCGCACCCCGGCAGCGGGCGGGCCGGCTCCGCGCCCCAGCCTATATACAAACGGTGCCTGGCGAGGGCGCGGGGGGGGAGCGGCGCCCCCGGCCGGCACCGCCCCTGCCCAGGAAACTCCGAGTGGAGGCGCCGTGCCGGGAAAGCCCCGGCGGCCGCCGGGCGCATGCGCTGCCTGACGGGGCGGGCGGCGGGCGGTGGGCGGCGGGCGGCGCCTCCCCCAGCCCGTCTCTCCCTGCCCGCCCTGTCCGTGACGAGCGCCGTCGTGTGGCGGCCGCCGGCGGGAGGAGCGCGCCCCTGGGCTGTCCGCGCCCCTCGGCGCCGGGGGCTCCGGCCGGGCGGCTTCTCCGTTCGGCCTCGCCGCCCTGCCGCTTGTTCGGGTGGCTGCGCTGCGGGGGAAGGAAAGCCGCGGCCCCGCCGGCGTCAGCCGGGACGTTAGGTACTTTCCTGGCGGCCGGGGAAACCCGCCGGGGCAACGTGCTTCCCCGCGGCCCGACCCGGCCCGGCGTGGTCCAGGGCGGGGATTTCCAGCCCCGGCGCCGTGCGGGGCGGTGGGCGGCCTGTGACCCCCGCCGCTGGGAAGGGCCGGGCCCGGCCCGGAGGGGGCAGCGCCTCGGGCAGCGGCCCAGCCCCGCCGCCTTGCCCGCGGGGCCGCGCACTAGCCCCGGCGGGTGCCTTGGGCTCCGGCTCACGCTCGGCTGCCGGCACGGCCCGCTCCTGCCGCCGGGGTTTGCGGCACCCCCCGCGGATTGACGTTTGCTCCTTGACAGCAGCGTAAAACGCTGTTGCATGGCCCCACTTGCTCATACAGGCAGCTCTGCAGACTTCAAAGAGGGGAAACATGACCGGTGAAGGCCTTCAGTCATTGGAAGCCACAGGGGAAGAACATGAGGAAGACAAAAAGAGAATATAAATTTCCACTGGAAGAGTTCAAGGCAGTATCTCTGCATATAGAAAGCTGAAAAACTTCCACAGCGGGTACCAGAACACTGACCAACACTCAAAATCTCCTAGCGTAGTCGTGGTCTGGGCATTTCCTATAAAGAAACAACAGATACGAGATCCAAAAAAGCCCCATTTTGTGATGACAGAACAGCAGTAGGTTGTTTGCACAACTGAGAACTGAAGAGTAAGAATAAAGGAAGCATAACTGAGCAGAGCCTTATGACACTAGTGGGTAATTTTCTGTAACAGCATTCCAGTAAGATGAATTTGCCAGACTCATTCATACCTTTTCTAAAACTTTTTCAAATTTCCTGTCATATGTGATGATGTCATGTAGAACACTGTCAAATTTCAAACATCTAGCTGTGCTGACAAGTAGTATAGTATAGCTTTTACTATAACACCATTTAACTTTGCGTAATTACAGACATAGAAACATTTGCTGTTTCAGCAGTGGCACACAGAAAAAAAGGTTAAAATCTTAACAGTTTAAAATGTTAATCAGATCACTGATAGGTCATTTTAAGGAAACTGCTGATGTGGACAAGACGGGACTCAAGGTTCAAAAATTGATTCAGCTCTCCATATACCATATCTGAAGAATGACGGGGTGTGGAGAGTTTTATTGGACATAAGGAACTGTTTAATGTCACAGAAGGAACTGAGTTCTATATATGTACATACGTGTGGCTTTAATTGCAACTGCTGAAAGATATACTTTCAGAGGGCAAACTTCAGTGTGAGGACTTCAAGCAGAACTCCCTAAATGAACTTACACTGAATCTGTTGTAACATATTCTTGACTTTTTTACATACATTCTCCCAGGGCTGATTAACCCAGTGTTCCTCCTCAACTCTCTTGCAGCCTGCATTGCTCCCTTGTGCCGCTCCACCCCCGGTCACATATCTGCCCTTTGCCCCTCTGTGCCCTTCGGCCTCCTTCCAATATGGCAATATAAACTGCTGTTTCCTCCACTCCCAGGCCTCAAGGCAAGCAGTTTCAGGCTCTCCCTTTCTGTTTGGCAAGCCTCATATCGCAGTGAGGAGGAAGGGAGGGGGAGGATCAAAAAAACAAGCTAAAATGCTTGTAAAAGCAGAAAAAGAAATGTCGCTGCTCTGAGCTGCCAGGCTCTTGCTGCTTGCTTTGTCTCTTCGAGTATAGTAACAGCTCCTTCAATTCTCCATTCCCAACCATTTTCTTTTCAGAGAAAAAGATAGAGGGAACTTTCCCCACTTACTTAGCTACAATGACAGATAGTCCTTTCTCCAAAGAACATCAGAACAGAACTAAAGGTTTCTTCTTGGGACTGAAATGCCTGAGGAACAGTGCATTACCATCAGCGTCCTGAGTCTTGCTTCAACCTGGGCCTCTCCAGAGGCAGAGAGGACAGCAGTGGTGCATAAGTCCTACCCAAGCTAAATACAGGCTTCAGCTTTGGTTCTTGGGTTCTGTGGCACATCACAGTGGGACTGATCCTTATTCCGTCTCTTTCACCTGCTGCAGCAATCTCTCAAGATTATAGTCCTGATCTAAAAAACAGTTGATAAACTGAAACAAGGCACTCTGCAGACTCTTAGCTCTGGAGAGGTGGGAAGAAGGCTGCATTCAGATAAAGGTGTCCTCAGCCAAAGGAAACTGCTTTCTCAAGGAGCCCCATCTAATCATAGAGGTCAAAGTGTGGCTGCCCCATTAGCAGTGTTTATGAAAATAAACATAATGGTAGTGTTGACTGAAACAGCAAAGGTGATACAGTAAATTTCTGGAAGTGGAATGCAGCGACCCTGGTGAATGAGTGCATTATAAATACTGATCAAGTAGCCCAGACAGCCTTTGAAGTACCTGATGTAACTGCATGTCCAGAAGCCTTCTCCAAGAGGCCTGATGAATGCTGGTCTCCCCATGCTGTCATCCTTCTCTGATGCCTTCCTCAGTTTACTGTCTTTTACAGCGTTAAAACATCTGGCTTTAATGGTACCTCTGTAACGCACCCCTAAACATCTATGAAGGGGAGAGAGGGAAAAAAGGCTTCCCATTGCTACTGCTCTTCTCTACCATAAATTACAGAAAAAAATACTGTTACCTGGTTTCTTACCACCATAACTGACTGTCAGAGTATCTCACTAGGATTTCAACCTTACCAGTTACACACACACAACCTTAACAACCTGACATGCAAAAATATTCATCGTGATTTTTATCTCAGCTTTTTTCTGGAGACAAAACCAGCTCAAAGTGGCAAATTCATCATGTCAGTGCTACCTAGGATAAGATACAAGATAATCTGAAGTTTCAGTACCACTGTTCTGGTCTTTAATCCTGGCCAAGAATATTAACCTGTAGCTGCTTTTTTGTCTTGGGGACAAGCGTTCAGTTAGGTGAAGTACTCCATAGAACACTAAAAGTATTACTTCAGCTGTATCTATAGCCTGCCTGGCTGTTGATACATACAAGTAACAGGAACTCTCTGAATTCCAAGCTGCTTTAGCAGTGAGAAATGGAACATTGCCCCAAGGCCTCACAAGGCTTCATCAGGGAGCCATGCAACTCAGCTAGCGAACTGAGAGGTGGAAGGAGACTCCTGTACCCACTCTCCCACAAATCCAAACCCACCTATAAAACCCATATTAAAAAAGAAGAACAGTTATATCACTGGCTAGTGCCCACATTTTTGAGCTTCCCAAAGGTATCAAATGTCTCCATGGAACATGATTTACTTATTTTGAACTTCAGAGTGTTAGCTTCATTACGAGCATCAACCTCCTTTCCAGCAGTAAAGAGGTAGGTTTCATTTGTTAAACTGATCTCAGATGGCAATTAGCATTCCACAAAAAACTACTGACCAAATTTTCTTTGGAAGATGTGGCTTATCAACTTCTTTAGGACATAAGAGGAGGAAAACAAAAAGAGAAATAGGGAAAAAAGTTGATATTAAACTTAGGAAAAGCCAACTTAAGACAGAAAATATTAACTGTGGATAAAGTAGCACAATTATTTAATTTACAAATTAAGCCATCCCAAGAGCAGAGTAGTTCTGACATCCTGTAAACATGAGATCAGATAAACTATGTTTTTATAATCTAGGTGGATGCAAACTGCCCACTTTGTTTTGACTAAACACAGCAACAGGACACCTAGGTCTAGACCAGTGATAATGACTACTCTTTTTTAATTATTTATGAGACTTTTTAAATTGCTTTTGGGCATATAGAAAAAAAAGTGGGTAAAAGGCTCACAAGGGACAAATATCATAGCTAGACATTAAGGGCATCCATGACTCATTGTAATAACCTCAAATGTTCAAGAAAAAGAAAAACCCAAAACCCAGAGCATACATCTTGCTGCTCCCTTAGTGAAGGTCAATACATTCACAGTCTGGAAAGTTTCTATTCTATTTGCACCCAGACAGAGTTTTGTTTTCCACGTCCTCCTACACAAAGGATCACAAGTACAAATGTTAAAGTTTTCCTAAACCAGTTGTGGGTTTTCTCACATTTAATGCTCATATTAATTCTCCCATAAGCCATAAATAGTCTCAAGAGCATATCAAAGCCACACTGAATAAGCTGAGGCTTTTATATCAGTCAAAAATTCTCTTTCATTGTTATTTATTTGGAGGATAAAAAAGAGTTGGAATGAGTTGCAGGAAGATCTTCATCGTGTTCAATTCCCTTTTTAGCTTTGAGGATCTGCTTACTTTTCTAAGTTTTATTCTCTGCTTCTAGGAAGACAATTTTATTCTTCTGATGGTATAATAACATTACATTCAGCAGGAGATAGGAATGCGAACAATGCCAAAACAGAGATGACTGGACTAAAATAAACCACATTTAGATGGGAAGAGGACCACCTATGTATCAAGGAAATCAAAAGGCTGCTGTTCAGCTGCATCACGTTGTGTCAATTCAGAGCTCCACATTTCTGGTTCTTCCAAAGGACTTGTCCTTCGAAACAGCAGGTTGTCTGACTCCAAGTTACTTCTTGCTGTCATAGTAAAAATTTCTCTAGATCTTATGCCCCTCATTTATTCCTCATTATTTCTCTGCAGGTTTTAGATCCTTCCTGAAGTGTTTAATTTGCTTGAGTTGAACGAGCTGTTGCTATTCATGTTCTTGAGGTATATTTTATGTCAATACTCCTCCATCCGAAAGAGAATCAGATGTGGCAGTATGTGATTTCCAGAGGATTTCACTGGAGGATTACTACTAAGACTATTAGGTTCAAGAAGACACAAGTGGTTTGTAAATCATGCTAAATGTGATTGCATCGCACTTTACCTAGGAACTGGGTCATTACTGTGATGAAGCATTCTGTTTAAAAGGCCAGCTAGCTCAGAAATTAATTCATCTGTTCAGAAGTTACAGATATAAGGTGAAGTTTCCCAAAAGATCTACATCACGGTTTCAAATGGTACATAAGCACAAGGGAATTCACTAACTTCCAAAAACCTGCATGCAAAGAGGAACTTAAGTCTTACATTGTCACATGCAAAATAAGTCCCTACTTCCCAAAGCAAAACCAGAAATCTGAGTTTTGTGCCTGAGTTCCCAATGCAGCTAATGGGGAACTGATCTGTGGTTTACAGCAACACAACAACAAAAAAAACCCCTCTGTACAAGCTGAACAAGCCATAAATCATCATGTTCTGCTTGAACAATGATGGCACAAACAGTTGTAGCAGACACAGGGTTCAGTGACAGGAGCAGGGGCTGCTTAGGTTAATCCTGCTGCCAAATGATGGTAAAACTGCAGCCCGAGAGAAAGCGGGCTTTTCCTTTTTGTATTCTGCTGTGCAATACTGTGTTGCTTAAGAATATTTTGAGAAATAAGAGGAGTCATAGTTGTACTGAAAACCCTTTGTCTTTTTAACACTTATGGGAGTAAATAAATGAAAAGTAATCTGACGTGCACTACAGAAGAAAAAAGTTTCCTTTAGACTTCACATTAAATTTTTAATATTTTCATGAGAGTATATTAGAAGAAAAAATGTAGTGAGAACAGGAAGAATGGTGATGAGCCTTTGATGAGAGGTTAAGCTGGTATTTTTTGGCTACCAGCTACAAACTGAATGTTAACCCACATACCAATACCCACTGGATACACATAACCGGAGTGGCGTGGGGGGGTGTGTGGAGGAGGAAGAGGCAACAAGTGCTAATTGAGTGAATGTAATTAGTGAAAAGGTTAAAAGACTGGGTTTCCAGCAGCTAGAGTTTGCAGTCAAATTTTGACAAATTTGCTTGTTAAATCACTCAATTGAAAAATTATTGGGGTAGAGTAGACAGATAGATACATTCTAAGACAAAATTTATTGCATTAATGAGAAGCCAAAATCAGGCTAAAAAACACACACTGGATGTCATGCTGAATATTCTTTTTTTTTTTTTTTTGGTAGAGGAGGAAGGAAGATTGCTCCATTCATGGTGTGCTCATTCAAGACCACCTCAGACTCGGAAAACAAAGAACATACTGACAGAGCTTAATTTAGCATCAACCGGTGGCTGCACTGACCTAAAATCCATCTATCTCAGTACCAGCCAGTACCAGCCATCCCAGGTAGCAGATCATCTGCTTATGCAATGGAAGCCATTTGGACCTCTAATACAATAATCTGGGCTTGTTATTTGAAGTTCAGTGTTACTATTTGTGGTAATCCAAAAGGTCACTCAAGTACTTACTTTATAAACAAGGCTTTTCGGGGAAAAAAACCACGTTTGCATCCAAATAGAAACATTCTTGGGCCAGAAATTCAGAATGCCAGTGTGCACAGCTGGCTTGGGGAGCGGGTGCTAGATGCTGACTTCATCACCCCATGGTGCTGCTGAGGCAGGGTATACAGCAGCCTTGGAGGAGCAAAGCATCCGTTGTTACAGTGTTAAGTGATTTCAGCAAAGGGAGACCATTTTCAGCTGGAAAAGCACTGTCCTAAAGATCACTAAGGCCAAAGAACAAAGTAAGATTCTCATGTCCTTCCATTATGCGAGATTAAAGAAACAAAACACCCCCTTGCTAACACACAAAAGCAATGAGACCATGTTTTCAACAAAAAGGAAAACGTAGTAAAACATGCTTGTACCGCATCCGGAAAATTAAGTCTCAGTCTCTGGGTCTTTATGAAGTCATTACTTTAGAAAACATGAACGTCATAAATAGACATGAGAAGGGTTTTGTCCTGCTCTGAGAGTAAAGCACATATTTAAAATAGGCAAGACCACCAGCTCTGAGATTCAAGGTGCTGTGCTCTCTTCAGGCTATGGTAATAGTGGAGATTAAACTACTGTCTAAGGGCAGGCACAGAAATCTGCATGTCTCAATATCAAATGTTTCAAAGCCTTAAGCACACAGCATCATTTCTAGCACCACTGGCACATTGAGAAGTACAAATGCAAGGGTCTGAATGAAGTACCAGCATCCTGGGGTTTGATACTGGCCTCTTGTCACTTCCTTAAACTTCCTTGGTTTTATTTTAAAAGGAAGTTAACTTTTCTCCTGTGGTGAAGCTCTTCCTAATACAGTTTGAATGGATATCTAACTGCGAACCTGGTTTGTGTCTGAGCTTTGTCAAACACATGCTGTAGTTCTTCAGCACGCTGTCTCCTTCACTTGGCCGCTCAGTTATAAGCATAAAATAAGCTACTGTGAGAACATATCCAAAATTAAGCAGGTTATCTTCCTCTGAAAGAATATACAAATGTTTGGCATCGGCCCAGGTCTGTAGGAGTTTCTGTTTTCTGTGGGTCTGTTTTTCTTACTTGGAAACAATAGTGGCATTCATGCCTAGGCAGTTCATGAGGTTACCACTTCTGAAGCTGCGTTTCTCAATATGCAGCAATCACTATAAAAGATGCAGCATACTTCAGACCTTAGCACATTCAGTGTTACCACAGTGATTTCCCTTCTGCTGGCTCCTATGGAGTAATTAAAAAATTAGTTTGTTTTGAAGTGAAACATTGCGTGTACATATGAAGCTGCTCAATCCTGCATCCAGGCTTTGTAGATTGAAATACATATACATTGTGAGTGCTGTTCTTTTGTTTCTGTCCTTGCAAATCTCTTTCTCCCTCCCGTCAGTTCCTTTCTAGCCAATGCTAATCTTCTACACACAGAAAACGAGCACATTTATACAATATCCTGTTCGTCAAACATTGTTTTGTCCCTTTAGTTATTACACACAAGTACACTTCAGCTGACAAGCTGTCGGCCACATTGTTTGCAGGTTGTCAGGCCTCCCAAATTAGTGTATTTGCCCAGCCCCATCAAGAAAGACTGTGGCTTTTTCATAGGCAAAGATAAGCTACAAAATTCATTGTAAACCAATTTCTTCTGTTCAATAAATAGTAGCACAAAAGACAAGCCCCTGCAAAGCAATGCGTGTTTGTCTTCTGTAATATAACACTATGACAGGCACTACAGAAAGCTATAGAAGGCAGGCGTGCTACAGCAGCTCTGAAAATAAAAAGAGCTGCTGATCAACAAAACTCTTAGGAAACACCAAAAAAGGGTGCAGAATTTGAATGTCAGGCAAGAGAATGACAAAGGTTACAATGATGCAGTTAGCGGGAGAGAATCATCTAGTAAAATGTAGAAGAGTTCTAGGATAGATACATTTATCTTAGCTGGTCAGTCTTTATAGTCAAATGACAAGAAAAAGGTGCTTGTGGGATGTGTTTTTATTAAACCCTGAAGTAGATCCTAAGTAAATCCTTAGAATTGATTACATGCACCACCCTGAAGTGCCTTTTTCTCTCTGTTAACGGCTAAGGAGGTGGGAGTGTTAAGTCACTAGCCAGCGTGTTGCAAGGCTGTTTGGATAACACAAAACAAGTCTGTTTTGAATCTCACATTTCTGTAACATCATAGGAGGCTAACGTAACTAAAACCAGTGGACAAAGGAAAACAATAAATGAGTCAACAGTTGTTCCAGATCAACATGGTTTTCAGTGCATGGTTTATGCATCAAAGAACAGGAGGGGTGGTCTGGCTGGGGTGCTCTACGGCTGTCCCTAGGAGCAGCAGAAGGTACAAGAAATTCTGCAGCAGGAAATCATGGGTAAACACAGCAGATCTTCAAATACCTTTGTCATTTTGTTTCTGTCCATTTTCACTTTTGTTTCATGGATGACAGGATGTGATAGAACTGCAGAGAAATGAAACTGAAATGTTCCCTTCTGGGGCAGTGGATCAGAACCCATGAGCTAGTTTTATTTTTTCAAATGCACTGCCTGGGGGGGCAGGGGGGTGGGTTTTAGAAGATAATCAGGAAAGGGTCATTGTTTTATGGAATAATTGTACAGAATGAGCTATGACAGGAACGTGTTCCTAATAGGACACTAAGAACTATCTGTAGATGTCCATTTGACAGGCCCGAGATCATTAGAACACCAGCCCAGGAGGCCCTGGCTGGGTAGCCACATGTACTGGTCCCAAAAAGCCTCTTCTCAGCAGCGAGCACCTTCTTTTGGTTGGGCTGCTCCTCCTTGCAGCTCAGGGCACTGCTGTCCCCACTGCCACTTCTAAGTATCAAAATCCAGGTACCCACTGGTCCTAGCAGCAGCATCTCTCATGTTAGTAGCAGTTCTGCCATCTTGTCCTCATTCTGTATGTCCAACAAGTAAAATGCAGGAGGTGACTGCTGTTTGGGCAGCTGGGTAGGAAGAGAGGGCGTAGTGGTAAGCTGCTCATTGGGAGGGTGGTCCTGCAGAAGAGCACAACTGTGTGTCACACATCAGGATTTTGTAAAGCTGAGCAGTCTATGGGCGGGTTCAGACACACAGAAACTTTTAACTTTCAACACACAAAGTGTGGCGTGGTGCCAAATTTCACAAGACAAGTAGTCAAGCTAATCAAAATGATCTAGCTGTTTCCACCAAGGGCTGTGTTTTACAGAGTATCATCCGTCATGCAGTGTGACAGTGGGATTTTATTGCCAGAGGGGTTTCAGTGGAATCCTCATGGAGGTTCCAGATAGGTTTCCGGGGTACGAGCTTTCCTGGGGGCAAGAAATTTGGCAGGATTACCCTCAAACTTTTGTGGGAATCATCTTTGAGACGGAAGGGATGTGGGAGTTCATGGACTGAAGATCTCCCCAGCCCATGGAGCCAAGGACTCAGAGGAGAGAGGCACACCACTGCTGCAAAGTCAGAGTGCTTCTGTGGTGAACATCTGTTCTTCCAGCAGAAGTGTATGTGGCAGGGAAAGTCCATCCCTGGGGTTCCTTGGGATAGCTATAGTCATCCTAAGTGCTACAGATCACTCACCTCTATGGAAAGCTGCTGTGGAGAGAGGGCAGTGACACAGCCAGACACTTGCCTTCCCCTTACCCCTGAAGCCCTCACCCCATCACCTCCTGCACCCAGCCACCGAAGAGCCCACGAGGCTGTGCTTCCCCCATCTGTGCCCCAAACGGGAGCCACAAACAGCCATCTCTGCCCCTGGAAGAGGAGAACTTATGGGGTCTTGTTGACTTGCAGCACAGAAGCCAGGATTCAGGTAAGTTCATGTTTCCTGGGCAGCCTGTGAATGGGAAGAGGTCCAGCCACAGCAGAGCAGAGGGCACGGAGAGCACAGGGCACTGTCTGGCTCAGCGTCACCCACAGGCATCCAGCGTGGTACGTGGGGCAAAGGACAGCCTGGTCATGTCTCTGGCACGGAGCTGCACTCCTGGAGCATGAGCTGGGTCTTGGGCTTTTCACACAGAATCTAGAGGGTTCAGGGGTCTGTGCACATCAGCAGGTCATAAGCTATAAATTAGGCCATTAACCTCCAACACTGACTCTGGCTACAGGAAGTTAATAATGTAAAAACTGGTATGAAGAGGGGGAACAAAGTACAGCATTGTCTGCAAGGATTTAACCGCTCGTGTGCTGGTGAGTTTTGAGGGTGCCTGGAATTTTTTCATAAAACCAGAGTTCAGAGATACTATTGCAACTGTAATAACACAGAGTTATATTACAAGAATGAATATAAGAAGTGTAATCACATCACATCACATGCTATACAGGTTTTTCTCACTGATTGTGCCTTCAGAGAATCCTCCCCTTCAGACATACTGAGCCACTTGCCGTTTTTTGAGTGTTGACTCTGAGAATTAGAGTTAGGAAACATTCCTGGCTGTTCAAACCCTGGTCCTTCTTGCTATGTGCTGCTCCACACAGGACAGGCACCGTGCTGGATGCTGAGGCTCAGGCTCATCTCACACGGTAGTTTAAAAGTAACTGAACCTGAAGAGAGTTATGCATTGCAGATTAAACTATTTTTTTCACCCATCTTTCTTGTATCAGTTGATAAATAAAAAGTGATTTTCCCCACAAAATTTGCCTAGCAGCATCAATTCTTACCGGTCAACACTTTTTTTAAAAAAAAACAAGAGTAGTTCTCGTAATGACAGTATTCCATTTGCTTTTCCTCTAAAGACAACATGGAATCCCAAATTATTAGAGAAAAAGATCGTGAGTTTGCTAATCTCTTCCTATCTAATTAGGCATGATGAGTCTTTTGTGTTTCTTATATCTGTTCCATTGGAAACTAAGCACCAGGGTGCAAAGCATGGGCGCAGGGAGCTAATTAGGCTTCCTGGCTGTTGGGTTCGTAGAGGTGACTTTTTAAAGCGATGACCTGAGCATCCCCGAGGAGCACGGCCATCCTCCGCCTGACACAGCAGGGAGAAATGTCAGGAAGGGGCTGGTGGTGTGTTAGCACCACCGAGTGGACGAATAAGGGAAAAAAAGTTCGGTTTTGACACTGGTTGGGGGCGGGGGGGGGGGGGGGGGCGAGCGGTGCCTCAGCCTCACCTGTGTTCTTCCTACTGACGGGTATCTTGGGAAGCTTTCATACACCTCGTCACCAAATCGGGCTTTTTTGTTACACCAGGCGTGGTTCTGGAGTCTGGAAAGTCACTCCAGAAAGCATTAGATCTGTAAATACAAACGTAATAGCTGTAATAAATATAACTGTAACATAAACCCAAACAAAATCTCTAATCCGTGATACAAAATTTCAGATGCCTCAGAAAGAGCTCAGACCCTTCTCAGCATTTTCTGCGAGTTCTGTGCCACCCCTGAAATCAATGTGCTGTTAGGTAATGGAGTGGGTTGTTCGCTAAATCACAGGGGAAAAACCCCTTAATGTGCTGTTTCAAATTGTTTCTTATACCCCAACTGTTCTGTGGGGCTTTTGGCCAGTAACCCTTGTGGGTGGCTGGCCTTGGGCGGCTTTTAATGCTGTTCACAGAAGATATATGAAGACATGCAGCAGCTGGAGCTACCTAAGAACTGCTTTCCCCTGGCACCAGATAAGATAGTTTGTTGAATTAGATAAAAGTGCACTCACCCCCCCACCTCCCCCCTCATTATCTACACTTTACTGGCACACTTCTGCCAAAAGCTTTGGCCAGCTCTGTCTCCTGTGACTTATCTGTTGTGGATCTATTCTTTGGATTACATTACAGACTAGAGCACCCTTTGTGCTACTCCACAAATGCACCCGCTGTCTCTTTACTGAAGCATTTACCATTGCCTGAGATAAGCCCGGCAGAAAATGAAACCACAGGTCACTTGTGCTTTCGCAGTAGCTTCACAGCAGGACCGCCACCACCACCACAGCATGCGTGTGCATGGGGTCTCAGTGTCCTCCTCCACCGAGTTGGTGGAAAGCAGGCAGAGGTGGCTCCTTTCCAAGAGGGGATCTGCAAGCTGGTGTGGGAGGCAAGGAGTGGCAATGCTCCTGAAATACATCCTATAAAAAGTTAACACTTGAATGACTGGCGAGTGAGAGTGTCTTTTGGGATACCCGACCACTCTGCTGCAGCCAACAGGGCTCTCCTAGAACCAGCACAGGGCAGACTACCCGCACCCTTTCTGCAAGTCAATGATCTGGACGAGGGGATCGTGTGCACCCTCAGTAAGCTTGCTGATGGCATCAGGTTGGACAGGAGTGTTGATCTGCTTCTGGGTAGGAAGAATCCCTGCAGAGGGGTCTGGACAGGCTGGATCGATGGGCCAAGGTTAAACAAGATGGTCCTGCACTTGGGTCACAACAACCCCACGACGCTATGGGCTTGGGGAAAAGCAGCTGGAAAGCTGCCTGGTGGGAAAGGACCTAGAAGTGTTGGTCGACAGGCAGCTGAACATGAGCCAGCCGTGTGCCCAGGTGGCCAAGAAGGCCAACAGCATCCTGGCTTGTATCAGAAACAGTGTGGCCAGCAGGACAAGGGCAGTGATCGCCCCCTGTACTGGGCACTGGTGAGGCTGCACCTCGAATCCTGTGTTCAGTTCTGAGCCTCTCACTGCAAGAAGGACACAAAGGTGCTGGAAGGTGTCCAGGGAAGGGCAACGGAGCTGGTGAAGGGTCTGGAGCACAAGTCTGATGGGGAGCAGCTGAGGGAACTGGGGGTGTTCAGCCTGGAGGAAAGGATGCTCAGGGGGAACGTTATTGCTCTCTACAACTACCTGACAGGAGGCTGTAGGCAGGTGGGGGTCCGTCTCTTCTCCCAGGTAACAAGTGCTAGGACAAGAGGAAGTAGCCTCAAGTTGTGCCAGGGGAGGTTTAGATTGGATATTAGGAAAAATCTCATCACCGAAAGGATTACCAAGCATTGGAACAGGCTGCCCAGGGAAGTGGTTGAGTCACCGTCCCTGGAGGTATTTAAAAGATGTGTAGACATGGTGCTTAGGGATGTGGTTTAGTGGTGGATTTGGCAGTGCTGGGTTAATGGTTGGACTGGATGATCTCAAAGGTCTTTTCCAACCTAAATGATTCTATGATTCTAAATTCCACATTTAACAGCATGCTTGCTGCTTGCTTATCACATACAGCCTGCTTAAAATAGAAGCATATGAGAGTGCTGATGTCTCAGGTCCTCTCAGCTTTGAATGGAGAAAAACGTACCCTTCAGATTCAAAGGCTACAAGTCCTAGTTATTGCTAACCTTTGTTGTGTACTTCTCCTCCTTCATCCTACCCACACCTTCTGAAGGTCAAGCGAACTCTCAGAGCCAGGTCTGGCAGTAGATTTCTAAGCTGTTCATAAGACAACTGAGCACCTATGTCCAAAATAATGCAGCCAAAAAAACTAGTCACGAGTCTAAAGAAAGCAAGAAGCAGCCTGACTGTTTTCCTTGTTAACCTGGTTTGTTGGAGGAAAATCCACTCCTACCTACTTGCCACTGTCCCACACCATAGGAGGCACTCACGTCTTCAGCCCCAGCACTCTATAATCCTTGGCTGCTTGATAGTCCAAGCATCTATAGGAAGATCGGCAAATTGTGGCATATTCCAAGTTATCTATAACCCAGACATGTTGGTTGTACTCGTTTAACTCTTCAAAGTAAGGAGGGAATTCACAACAGGTCTTCCACATCCTGGGTGTATGAGCTGCGCAGCAGGCTACTAGGTCAGGTGGGCCAGTATGATGGCCCAGATGGCAGAGCTGGGTCACCTTCTTCAGCTGATGACACCGATTTGCAGTCACAAGAGCACAGCTTCTTGCTTGCTTGTGGGCACTCTACAAATGATGAGACTGGAGACCTGGACACAGGGGGACACAGAAATTACTCAAAATCATCAGGGATATGGAATAAGCGTGTTAGATCCTATGCAATATGCCCTATCATGACCACCTCAACCACCTTCTCTCTTCTAAAATAAGCTTGAGCCTTTCTTCCAGGAAGAAATTAACTTCAAAGACAGCTGGGCTCAAGGGAAGCCCCTGAGCTATGGACTAAGTAAAGCAAGGCAATTAAACCCCTGAAAGGCAAAGTTTTAATCTATGCTTGTCCCTAGAACTTCTTGCTGGTTCGTTCCAAGTAGCTTCCAACAAAACAGTTTAGTATTGGGTGGCTTTTGCTCTACATGTCGGCATTTTAGATCCCTTTGAGATCATCCGAGTCCTAAATGTTGCGTACAGCGAAGGTGGGTGCCTAGTGTGGGATCTAGCTTTCATTGCACATGGGAAGCTCCTTAAAGTCCAGCTCTGCAACATTCAATTTGTAAGTACATAAATCATCTTACATCTGGTTCTCAACATCTGGGAGATCTATTACTGCGCTTGTTTAGAAAGTATATTTGATCTTGGTTCTGGCTGCAGCAGAGCATCTGCGTTTTGTCTCTCCTCATTCTGCGTTGCCCAGCTGTTTGTGTACCAGCTTGCTGTGTAAACAGACCTGCTCCTGCCAGATTCATTCAGCAGTTTCACAAGCTAGCGTCTGTGACCTTGCAATTCCCAGCCCTCCCTGAGAACACATCTGATTAAAGGAGAGCTTGTACCACCCCACAGCTGTCCCAGTACCTCACAGTAATGGGAAAAGGGATACAGAAACCGAGGACCACGTATGCATTTGAAGACAATGAAGATATTGTTCCAGCTCGCCCAGCTGTGGCGATGACATTAAGGAAACCAAAGAGTTTGTGCTATGATTTTCATACTAGGAGTACGAAGGCTTTAAAAAGCACAGCTGTACAGTTTATTCCTTGCCTTTCTTACACCTCTTGCCACGTGGCTTGCTCAAGCCCTCAGGCTGACTTACCTACTGCAGTTCGGAGATTTAGCAACGTGTTTTAATTCCTAGCTGAATTTCGATGGAAATGCAGCCTGGAGAGCTAAACCTGGCTGGCTCAGCAGCATCCACTGTCTCCCTGCCCCTTCCCTGCCCCTGAGGACTGGCTTCTCCCCCTGTCCCCTCCTGGCCTTCTCTGGGCTCTGATCCTCTGCAGGAGGCACAACAAGCCATTAACCATTCTCCCTCTGAGCTTGTTCTTCACAAGCACCATCCAATAACTGGGTAACAGAAAACAGGCATGGAAAGGAAACAGGGTGAGACCCAGGCAACAGCTCCCCACAGGCATCACATCATCCTACCAGGCTACGTCCCTCTGGTCCATGGTGCCCCCTACCAAATCCCCCGATTATGTGCACCTTCTCCAGAAGACAGTGAATGACCTTTCTGGTAAAGCATGTAAGGAAAATTTTGAACCATAAAACTCATAAATAAAGAAAAATGTGATTTTCCCATAATTCTCATTGTTCTGTCTCGACGTCTGTAAACGTCATCTCTGGGGCAGGATTCAACAGCTGTGCAAAGGCAAACACCTCTTCAGTGCAGCATGCTCCATTTGCTCCAAGTTGGTGGGAAGAGTTTTAATAGAAAACACAGGTAATTGCATCGATAAGTAGGTTGTAAATTAGTTTAACATCAAATTATGTAAACGAGCCTGCTATTGAAATGTAATATACTATTTTCAAAACAAATGTTCCTTTTTAACATCTGCTGCTGGTAGAACAAACAGTTCTGGTCCCAGAGAGGAAAAAGTTTTCCTGTTGGGTAAAAGAAATGTCCCTTAGTATGACCGTGATTAAACTGCTGGTGTTACCTAGCAGCTGGGTAACTCCACCTCACAGAGCTATATCACCATTAAGAAGGTGCCAACTATTTATGTAACTTTAAGTGCTCACAGGTTACACCCATAGTTAACCTGAAAGCATTACACATGCAAAACCTGGGGACTCATAACTGGGGGATCAATGTGTGAAGTACCTAGAGCTACCATAAAATTGTGCCTGGGTGTTGCTTTTTTAAGGAGATTATAGTCTATTTGAGTAAACATCAATCCAGGGAAGCCCCATAGCCTGTGTTATGCAAGATACCAGATCAGATAACAAACCTGTCTCCTGGATTTACAGCTGTGAAAAAGCTGAATCCTTCCTACAACTAACTGGGCAGAATTTTAACCCTCCGTGAATCCAAGCAAGAGCTGGCCAAGCAAGTTGACCTGTGGCTAGTTTCTCCTGTGTGGCTGGCGAGCAGCATACTCTCCTCAGTATGCCACTCGTATTTATTGGCTTATTGTTCAGTTTGTATCTGAAAATTAAATAAATGAGATGCAAACGGTGTCCACAGATAGGGGTTATAGACTACCAGGGGTTTTTGTTGGCTTTATCTGAAACTCACTCCTGTGCTAAATCAAATTAATACTTTCTCCTTGCTTTTCCCATGGAGATTTTTCACAGCATCAGCAGTTTAAAAAATAGGCAGTGAGTGAAATGAAGCATCTATTAATATTTCTGATTTTGGGAACAGACTAGGTTCCACTAAAGGTGTCTTTTTAAGACTGAGCTCATCTAATCTAAGATGTCCATGGCTTTTCCCCACTGATTTTTTGCCTTATTCTAATTTAAAGAATGGTTCATGATCAGGAAATAGCTTTACATAAATTGCCCAGTGAAAGTCAGTATTATAAATGTTAATGTATACAGGATCACATAATCCTTCAGGATTTTATGATCCTTTTTAAAACAAACCCCAAGTATTCTCAGCTGAGTTGAGTAAACCATTTCAGAGATGAGTATTAGCAGAATGAGGAGAAAAACAAGAGCAAAAGACAAGGGATCCCAGATATGAATTGAACTGAAAGCTGACATTAGAGAGTTCATAGAAGAATACAAGAACACTGTTCCAGATGGCAGGAACTGCAGAGGAGGAAGAGCACAACTGCAAGAAGCAACGAAGGGAAGCTAACGATAGATGAAGTAAGATGAGAAACAGACACCCCAAGGCATGCATCCAATTCTTCAGGTTATGTAAAATTATCTTTACCATTTATGCACTTCCCTCCTTTTCTGGGTGATGCACATTGCAGATAGAGTTGGTAGCACTGCTTGTAATTACCACTGCCTGACAGTTCTCGTTACAAGCTCCTGCTTTCAGTTGCTGCTAAGTTTGTTAGATGTTACTCACCCAGGCTGAAACGTCTTCTGCCAAGTCTTGGCCTGGGGCTGATTCTTTCCCCCTCCATTTTCTTTTCAGAGGAGAAAAGGGGAGGGCAGTTTCAGTAAAAATGGTTCTGTGGTTTTCAGGGCAAGATTAGGCAACCATTTATTTGAGCAAGAGCTTGAAATTTGGCAAAAGAAAGGGGAGGTCACCCCGATGCCAGAAGATGTAGCCAAATTATAAATGTGTTTTTAAGAAGTCTCAGCTCACATACTTTAGCAGAGACTTGTCAGCTTGGCAGATGAATTTGCAGAGGGTTGTGTCAGCACAGGGCACGCTGTGTCCCCTGCCAGCTTCCAGCTCCTGGCAGGATTGTCCCCAGCAGGCAGCAGAGCTGGATGCTGCTTGTGCCCAGTGCTGCTGCCTCTGGGCACCCAGGCTGCAGCTGCGCTGGGAGCCCCAGGGCTGGAGCTGGATGTGAGCAGGGAACTGGGGCTGAGGTAGCAAGGTAAAAAGGCACTTGGATTACAAACCAGTGAGAATAAAACTGTGATGACATAAGGAGCTGGAAAGGTAAATGCTAGCGCTCCAAAGTAGTGCCCAGGAGCTGGGGCAGGATGACTGGTGGGACAAGAGGATCAGTGTGGTCAGGAGGAGGAGGGAGGAGAACGTAAGGGAGGGGGAAGAAAACATCTTGGTGATAGCTACCATGTCCTTTCCAGAGCCCAGAGCCGAGCTAAGGTCACCCGCTTCCTCCTTTATAAGCAGAAATCTGGAAGTCGACTGGCACGTGAGGTTCTTCCTGCTCACAGGGACGTCCTGCACTGGCTGAAAGCCTGTTACTGCTGTGCCCTGGTTAGGTCTAAGGCTTCAATTCTCCACCAAGGAGATACATTAGTGCTTATCCTTGGTGGAGCACCTCAGCATGGGATCAAGGCAGACTTCTCTGCCATCTGTCATGCACACTGTTCCCTGATGCTGTGGAGGAGATAAGTGAGATGTGGTGCACAGCCAGACTAGCTGCTTGTGCTCCCTTCCTTGCAGCCTGGGGAGGAAGAAAGAGCAGCTGTTGCCAGGCTGGGCTGCAGAGAGATGACAAAAGGCCCTAATACCATGTGTTGCTGCAGGCCCTGAAGCATAACACAGAGCAGTTATGGAAGAGGAGCTTGAAGAAAGGCAAGAAGCAATGGCCATAAACTGTATCCTTACTCATATGTCCTAATGATCTCTCTCTTCCCCAGCCAAGTCAACTGCCAGTCTCCCCTCACACTCCCACCAGCTCCTCACCCCATAAAAAAAATCACCGTAAAACTAAACCTCTGCCTTAGTCATGCCAGCATGTCCTTGTTCTGCACCTCAGCATCTTCCCAATGACGTTGCCACCAGTGACCGCTGCCCCTCAGGCTTCTTGGTCCGAGCACCATCTGAACATCCCAGCATCCTCCTGACAGCTGAGCCCCAGCGACAGCACCCTGGAACCCTTCTAGCTCTTGCATTAAACCTCATTATTCTGTAGCCTCTACACCCTCACACCACCAATGACCCTCCTCACCTTCAGATTTATCTGTATCATCCCAAATGACTATTCCCTCATCCCTGCTGCTGGCCAAGTCAACAAGGTGTAGTTTTCAGTGTCATCCTGAACACCTTCTCCAGCTGCCGCCTCCTCTCCATGCGAGAGAAGCTGGATGCAGAGACCTCACCAGCAAAACAGTACAACCTTTCTTGTCTTTTCTGGATAGAGTCAACTTGGTCCTGAGGGTTGAGGTTCCTCCCAGCTGGCCTTAGACAACTGCATCCAACCAAGCCAGCACCAGTTTCTTTTACAGGGAATGGTGACAAATGGACGCTGCTAGGGCCCTGTTGGTCTGACTCAGTTTAGGAATTTACTTTGACTGCCCCAAAGCCCCATTATCTCTCTAATCACTCTAAGTTAAGTGGAGACAAGGATAAGCTCAGCTTAGAGACCCCTTATTGACTTAGAAAGTTTACTGAGATGATTGCACCCCAAACAACATTGCATATTTACCCTTATTTCTTAATTCATGCACAGCAATGATCTTTTTTTTTCCTTCAAAACAGCATTTCAAGTTTCTAGGGGAGTGTCCTGCGTTGTGAGCTTGCCCCGGTGAGGGCTGGCTCAGCAGCAACACCCTTGGCTGCCATCAGCACACAACAATACCATACCATACCATATCATACCGTACTGTACCAGACCATACTGTACCATAACATACCACCCCACCCCACCACCTAGGGGTAAGAGCTTGGATCTCAATGCATGGTGTAGAAAAAAGTTTGTAACACAGTAGGCACAGAAATGCCAGGGTGGTAAGCATTAATGAAAAGCAGGAATAAGGGAAAGTTCCAGGAAATATTTTTCCAGCATTGCCATCCTTGCTCCTAGATAGTGCAAGTGTCATTTAGAATACATTTAAGTGATGTCTTTTGCTATAGTCAGTACGTTCCAGCTTCATCAGCTTGACCAGAATGGGTTGAAGGTTACAGAGACTGGAGAACGGAGGAGACACCACCATTATGCACTGGAGAAACCCAGGGTGGGCTCATGTCTGGAAATCTCTGGGCACTTTTCTCTATTGAAAATGATAGTATAGAAATGGAAAGGCTCCAAGACGGGCTACAAGGGCATGCAGGTTTTGGATGAATTTCACACAGGAAGTACTTGAGCAAGCTACAGCTTTTCATCTCAAAAATAGGGAGGACTGAGGAGAAAATGATGAAATATAAATAGGAAGAAAGTGAACAAGAAAATATCCCCCAGCCTCTCTTCCTTTACAAAAATCAGATGACATCAAATTAAATTAGCAGGGACCAGGCTCAAGACAAGATGCAATGGCTCTTTGCACAACAGTTAATTAGGCAAAGATCTGTGTAACTGCCACATGACGTAGTCAATACTGAAATGCTTACCAGCTGGCAGGAGAATATTCAGGGCTTCTACACCATACTCACAGACTGCAGTCTCTGGTAATAATTCTATACTCTAGACGTCAAGCAGATATGTATACATGTGCATTTTCCTGTGCTTGCAACCTCTCTGCTGTTGGCCACCGCTGGCGATGGGGTACCTGCCTGGGCAGAGCTTTGCTCCAGGAAGCGGAGATGTTCCCAGGGGAGAAAAAAATGTGTTTAAGAGTGAAACAAAATTCAGAAACAAAAACACAGTGTGCAAAGTTATAGATATTTTTCAGTTGCTCTTGAACAGTTGTTTTCAAAGTTTTACAATAGAAAAACCAAAAATTGTTTTAACGTGTACTGAAACAAGAAAATCTGAAGTAACACCAGATTTCAAAAATTAATATTGGCTTCAAGCTCCTTTTACGTAGTATAGGTTGGTTGCTCATTCACTGGGTATTTTCATTATGTGCTTCTGCAGGGAAGATAATTTGCACACATATTTATTTGAAGACTATATTACAATGAATAAGCATAAATAATGTATATGAGAAGGCAGGGTAGGATTGCCTGGCAGCCTTCAATCTGTCATTCCCATGACTTCTAGTTTGGCAATCTTAACATAGCTCTTTGTGTGGGACAAATTATAAAGCAAATAATCCTGAGGTAAGGCTTTCTTTGCCTACACAGTGCTGAATTTATTTATTTTTCAATTCCATTCAAGTCCCAAGTGCTGTCTGAGTGCCAAAGTTTTAGTCAATATGATTTTTCATACTTCAAATCTTCTTTGTTTAGTTTTAAATGGAGCTGTCACGTCTCTTGTGATGACCGGGGCAATGTTTTTTAGAAATATATCAAAAACTATGGAAACTTTTCAAGGTCTCCTGCAGATTTGCACAGGGAGATGAGGCTGTTGGGATGCACTGAGTCACACCCAGCAACAGCCTCTCTGGAGGCTGACAGAGGACCTTATCACCTCTTGAGCCTTTCTCTTTCACTCGGGGGTTTAGTAGGTGACATGGTGTCCAATGAGAGCTGCAACGAGCATGTCACATAGGCAAGAGCTGAAGGTCCCACTGCAAATACACCACCTGAAGGCAAGGGCTCTGCAGCTTCCCCTCAGCGTGCATCTGCAGCAACACCAAGCACAGTAACTCTTCATGGCATCTCAGCCTCGACTCATTGCCATGGAGCAAGATTACTCCTTAATGCATGTCGCCCTCCTTCCAAGGTGCTTTCAAAGGCTTTTTCTCCCCGTTGTATCTAGGCAGGCAGTGGTTTGCCTGGGAGCTGGGAGGGGAGCAGATCTCCTCGTGCCTCCAGCGGTTCATTCCCTCCTTCTTCATATACAAGTGAATAGGGGGAGGGAAGGAGGAAACTGAGCCCACTTCTGGGGATGCAGCAGCTGAAGATCCAGTTTAAGCCGCCAGAGAGATTTCTTCTTTATTTACTACTGCAGAACAAAATACAGTTACCAAGGATCTGGTTAATCTATCATACAAAAAAAATATTGATTGACCTAGAAGAAGGCGGCTGATGTTTTTCTTTTTATGACTACAAATGACGCCCTTTTGCTGTTTCAACACTGATGGCATGAAATCAACATAAAAAGCAAAAAAAAAGCTAAAGTAACAACATTAACTTAATAAATATGCACCGTGAACAAAATAAAAATAGCTTAGGATGCTAGGATCATTCCAAAGCAAACACAACCTAAAAATAATGAAGCGAAAGTTAAATTTAACAGAAATAAAATATATTAAGATCCAGGAAATCTTAAGCTAAAAATACCCTGCTTTGCTCTGACTCTTTAAAAAGTTATTTCAGGATCATAAACGCAATTCGGATTTATACTGAGCTGGGGATTTTTTTTTTGTTTTATCTATATGTTTTCTTCTGTTTGAGATTCTGGCCTTTACAAATGTTTAACATTGGGCATTTATGAAGCAATTAAGCATTTAGAAATGGACATTCCCAATTGACTACTATGGCTGGATTATTTTTTAGGAGGCAAAGGACTGAGGACAAAGCAAATTCTTCAATTTAAGACATCAGTTCAAAAGTTGAACACTGATCTGCATAAGAGATTTTTGGTTGAATAACAAAATTTTAAAACAAACCCAAGAAAATTATTCTGCCATTCACTTCACACTTGGTAAAAGTATAATTCAAGCATATAAATAAATGTAATCTTTGATGAGAATCTCTTCTGGTTTTCAAAACAACAGCAAGAAGATATTCAGGTTGTACATTCTGGGTCCATTTTGATCTACTACCTTTTCAAAATTAGTGTGGCTGCTAGCAATATTCCTCTGAAAAGCCCCGAAGTTTCTGAATTGCTGTTGGGGTCAGCTTACTCACCTTGGGGTCCATGGTTTGGTGCATGCATTAGCTAACTCTAAGTAGGATACATTTCCTTTTTCTTTTTTATGGAAGCAGCTTGTGTAAACTGCATCTCTTTAAAAATTAGTTGTCAAGTATTTTCTTCTTTCCTGGGAGAGTTTTTATTTATCTCAGTTTTCCATAAAGGTGGGTTGAGGAGGCCATTCTGTTTGGGAGGAGGAGGGGAAAGACTACTACTGCTTCAGATAGGACTGGCTGCGTCCATTTCAGACTCCTTCGGTTTGAAAAAAGTACTAAAGTTAGGCCAGAAGAAAATGGAAAGGGCCAAAAAGCACAAAAAAAACCAGTTGTGATTTGTAGACTGTTCATTTATTGTGATCCCCTTGGCAGTTCTTCCCAGATCTTTGAACGCCAAGGTGGAATTCACACTGCAAAGGGAAGGTTAAAAATGTGGAAGTATTTAAACATTTTAAACAAGCTGGATTTAGTTTGTTGGAGGTCCCATACGCAGATCTGTGATTTACTTGAGGCTGGAAGCAATGTTCAGAGTTCCCTGTCACTTAATTATGTTGTGCAGAGCTCCAAGCTTATTTAAAACTGTAGCAGACAAGAATAATTTGCATGTTTAGGATTAGGGTGATTCATTCAGTCACACAAAACCCCATGGCCTGCAGTGGCAGGGGGACAGCTCAGGGTCAGCTGGGGGGTGGCTCTGCTGGTATCAACTTCAGCTATTCTATTACATTATTTAAAGCCAAAACCAAGGAACAATTTGAAAGTAATAGCTTTAAATGAACTACTACTGTAAATTGGGGGAAAAAATTCCAGCTAAATGGAGAAATAACTTTTAGAGGATGCACCTCCTACTGCCCCCTCAGCTGTGCTTCAAAGTAATTTTTTTCCCCCAGAGAGAAGAAAAAAATGGGACCTAAATCAACAATTGTATTATTAATTTGCAGTTTACAGCGTAGCAACAGCTATCCAAAAGGGTGCTGGATTAGCTGGCTCTGTGCTTGCTTTTATCTATCCACATTCTGGAAGGATGCACTTAATTCAGTGTTCCTGAACTTTTAACTGTGGTCAGGTTTGATAATTGAACGACACCCTGGGAATGGGATTTATATACATTTCTGACACCTGGCCATCACACCCTCCACTAAAGAATCACGGCAAAGGTCACGTAATGATTTTTTTTTTTTGTAAATGATGTAGAGACTCCTAATAGCTACTGAATGGATGAATCAAGCAATTTACCTTTTGGCAAAAACATTTTAAGGTAGCTTTACAGGATTAGTAAAATTCATGGGAAATAACAGATGAATGACTGTGCTCTCATTGCAGTAATTGTACTGGGGATGCCTGCATGCTTACTTACACCTTGGCAACCATTTTTTCCAATACTGAGTCTGACTACAGATTTCTGTTTCCCTCATCTTGCTAGACAGTATAGCATTAGCAGGTTTATACTGAACAGTGAATACAGTTGAAGAGCATCCCAGGGAGAAATTTCCAGGGTCTGTACTACCTGCAATAATTAATTTCTGTATCTGTGATTTGACTAAGTAGCATTCTGCTTCTGCTTTTTTGTAGAAAAAGCTGTGCAGCGTCTAAAGCACCACAGAGTCCCAGCAGCTTCTGGTAAGAAAGGAGACACACTAGGCTTGCTGGGGCGGTTTCTGGCACGCCAGAGTTTCGGGGCAGATGCGAGCATCGCCAAGCCTACCAAGGGGACGCAGTTGACAAGCTAGGCTCCAGAGAAGGCACTTGAAATACCTCTGGAGAGCAGGAGGCCAAGAGTACCTTGACTCCTAAGGAAGCCTTTCTGGGGTCCAGTTTTCATATTTTCAGGAAATGTTTGGGTAGTTCTTAACCCTAGGGTTTTTTTGGTTTGGTTTGAGGTTTTTTTGTTGTTTTGTATTGTTTTTTTGTTTGTTTTTGGTTGTTTTTTTTTTTTTGGTGGATGCCTTTCAAGAATAACTTGTTAGCTTGCAAAGGGAAAGAAACTTTGAAATGACTTGAGAAATCAAGTTATCTTCATAGTGGCAAATTAACAATACCCATTTCACAGGTGAAGCACGTGAAGGGAGGAGGTTTGCCAAGAGTCTCTGCTGTGTTACAGTTCAGGGTCTAGCTTGTGCTTCTGCGCGGGACCCCTACCCATCCACTCACTAGTGACCGCTTCACCAGTCAGAAGCACCAAATTCCTGGTTTTGCTGTTCGCCTTTCCACGCAAAGCAAACGAGAAAAGCTTGCTTGTATAAAATGACTATATTTTAATCTCTTGTTTTCCGTACCAAGGAATCAAGAGAATCGGTGCATTTTGTAGATCGGGCATCTTGATTGCTGGCACGAGACGCAGGCTGGGTATCGCACAGTTAATAACCTCAGAAAGGTGGTGTGTTGTCTTTGGTGCAAGGTAGAAGGCACAAGCCTGCGGAGGAGTTCTCTCCTAACTGGACTCAAATACTACTTGAAAGGAACAAAGTGTTCCCATCCCTCTAACCAAAAATAGAAGAGAGAGAGACCATACTTCCCAAAGTATTTGCCAAAATGATAAAGGAGTCAAACAAAACCCACTCCTAGCTCCAAAGCTCTAGTTTAAGCTCACCAAAACACTTCACCTACTCCAGCGCTGATGTTGCTGATCCCCAAATCTTGAAAGTCCCACCTCTTCGATGCAGGGCAGAGAGAAGTACCAATGCTCTCTTGTCTGCATTTAAAAAAAAAAACAAAACAAACCAACAAACAAAACCCACACAACATGTGAGGGGAAAAAATAATGCTAGTGAACTTCTAAAGGAAATGACAAACGCTTTGATGGTATCACCTAAACTGGCATGCCCAGGCTTGAAACTCCACCTCTCGCGTGTTGTTCGCTGTACATTTAGGTCACTAAAGTACATCTTGAGGGAGGGGCTGTCTCCTGAGAGTTTCAAGATACACTGCTTCCTTTCTCCCTAATCAGCTGTGCAACAGGGTATATTTAGAAACAAAAGCAGCAGTGCTGGCAAATGGGTTTAGTGCACATTAAAACCTGTTTTGGAAAAGTCAGAACAGGTCGTGCATGTCTCCAGCTCAGGCAGAACTGGCAGGCTCTGAGCAAAATAATAAATGACTTGCATACATTCAGCACCTTTCATCCTGAGAGAGCCCCAAGTATTTTACATAATAGGAGTTATCGCCTACCCACCCATGAAACAGGCACCTGTGGAAGGCAGGCTGCACGAGCCAGATGGGGCACAAGCGTTTTAAAGGGGCAAGTGAAGACTATCATCTCCTTTATTCAAACACGCAGGAGGAATTTAGGTGGGCACACGAATTAGCCAGGTTGGAATTTAGCCAGGAAAACAGCATATGAAATAGTCCTTGCTTGGCAGTAAGTGCCATGAATTATTTAATGATCCTGAGCCAAACACGGAGCATTTCATCTTAACCTACTGAAATTGCTCCAGACTCCCAAACAGGTCTATATTAAAAAAAAAAAAATTCTCTTTCAAGTCTCGTGAAGCTTATTTAGTCAAGGGCAGAATTGCGAACAGCAGAAAGTCAACTACAAGGAAGACCTTCCTCAGTAGGGGGGAAAAAAAAAAAAAAAGTATCATAAAGAGAAAGTTTTGAGGTGAAGGGGGTGGGAAATATCCCACTGCCTTAAAGGAAATATATACCAGTAAACAAATGATGTAGAAGTCTGCAGGCCATCATTTTTACCACACTGCTCTGCACCAGAGAACGTGCAAGACTGTTCCATCAGAAAAGACCACACACTTCTGCTGGATTTTTTCCCCTCTTACCCAGTTTGATGCTTTTGTTTTTGCCAACACTGGTATCTGGGCTTAGCTTCAAGCTCATCAGTAGTTCCCTTAGAGTTTCAGCCAAAAATACATCTTTTCCACAAAGGCTGGATGATTTTCAGGATGATTTTACTTCTCCGCAGGAGGTTTTTCTCCTACTAAGTGGGAGCTGTGCTCAATCTATTGTATCTTGGCCCCACTCAAACTCAACTAGCTGGGTTAATTCACAGACAAATTGAACGCATGCAGTATGTTTAGTTAGAAGACAGATAGCACTAAAGTGCCCTTTACCATGGTGGAAGCATTTTGTCCAGTTTATTAAAGCAGCTGAGCTTAATTAAAACATGTAAATATTTTCAATAGAAAAAAAGAGCAGGTGCTAAAAGACTTCTTAAGCAGAGAAAGAACCAGTGTTTGGAAACCCAAACTGGACAAACGTAAATAGCAAGTAAGTTCCACCACCACCCCACCCCCCTATTTTTACACATCTTTACAGTGTGATTGTCCACTGTAAGGAATTGCCAGATGAAGTGCCACTCAAAACTGCACCTTTCTGAGGTGTTTACCTTAGCCAACAACAAATCACAGGAACAACAGTGGTTACCAGCTGAGTCAAAGATGGAAGAGGCCAGCTGGTCTGAAGCTCTGGGAACCTGCATTTTCTAACCTAGCGCTTGAGCTCTAACAGTGGTCCCTGTTCTTCGAGATGGTGCTGGGGAGCGGACCTCGGAGGTCAGCCAGATCGCTTAACCACCCCGAGGCTGGTTCAGCTCTACCACATTTCTGAGAGATGCTCATCTAACATGTTCTTTGAATTCTCCCGTGACAGAGCAACTACAGCCACCTCAGGCACCCCAGCAAGACACCCAAAAGAGCAGGTTTTCCTAACCTAAAGTTCATCTCACCACAGTGTAACCGATGGCTTCACATCCTATGCTTGGTGGATAATAGATTCATAGCAGCGGTTGCTTTTTACTTGAAGATCATCTTCAACCATTTAATCAGCTTTTCTCTAGGCAAACGGCCCAACTACTGTAATCATCCTCTCTCACATTTTCCTTATCATCACTACTTTCCTCTGAGCCATTTTCAGTCCATGTCTTTCATCAAATGCTTCACACCCAAAAGGCTGACCAGCACTCCAGCTGCTCACCAATATGAACCAGCATAGCCTTGTGTCTGTTTTATTTGCATTTGTGCATCTCATGACAGCATATGCATTTTTATTACAGCAAAAACCTGACAGATAAATCAATTCTGTGTTGTTCTCCTGAGCCACAATATCTGCTGAGCTACCAGGTCCTAACCTGTAATTCCTGTAGCTGACTATTTCTGAGTACACACTTGGGTATCTGTCTGTATTGGTTCACCTCCATTTTTTCTCCAAACAGTCCTCTGTCTGATCTTGTCTTATAGCACACTCAGAGCCCCTCCAAATTTTGTGTATTTCTAAATACAATTCACAAATATATGCAAATTTATTAACACATGTAAACCCATAAAATGCAAACACCCTCACACCCTCACTGAGATCTGAGTATCTGAATAACACGGAGAGTATATCATACATTTTTACAGATGACACAATGGAAAAAAAGAGAAAAAAAAAAGAAAAAGAAAAGCCTAAGAGAGTGGCCACTGGAGTCAGTGCTAGAAGCAGTTAGAGCACTTAGTTTGCCTATTATGGGATATAAAAATTTGTTCAAGTAGCAGACTAGGACGTATGCAAGCACCGCATGCAGTCCAAAGGGCTGATTCAAAACCTAAGGTCAAAGACTTCTGACTTAAAAAGCACCCTGAATCGGCTTCAAATGCCTGGACACCAGCTTGTCATCTTATATTCCAGCGCTACTGTTCTACCAAAGAAATACCTAGCAACAAAAGTCATAGCACAGAAATAGTTATACTCAAGTGCAGAATAAATCCGCACGTTAGTACATTTTAACAGAGTCTAGGCCCACCCACGGAGGCAGCTTAAATCTTCAAAAACAAAAGAAACCCCAGCAACCGTCATGGGATCCTGGGGAGGGGGAAGTAATCCAAAAACATCTTAATCTCTATTTAAAAAAAGTAACTTGAGCAAGTAGCGTAGCATGCGCTGTGTACCGGTGGAACATGGCAGTTAGCTGCATTGGGCGCCCATTACCTGCCACGAGGAAACATTTGGCTCCATAACATACCAGTTCTCTATCTCCTTAGCCATACGCATCTCTTTGTGTATGCACGTACATGCCTATGCAGCTACAGAACGTGCACGTACTAAGATGCATAGCATGGATTATGCATTAAACCTGAAGGTAAACTTCAGTGTAGACAAATGTTACCTGAAGCCACCCTCCCCCCTGTCCCAGCTGAAAAGCAAGACGCACTCCCACAGGAGGGAAGTGACTGGCAACACATCTTCTCTTATCCCACCCCTTTGGTTTTGGGTTTGTTGTGTGTGCAAAGTGCCTTTATGTCCCCAAAAGCTAAACTAACTTATATGTGGTGTGCTACAGCTACTCAAGACTGGTTTCTTGAGAGGCAGCACAGCTGAATAACACGTGTGTTCACATTCCCTCTCATTATTCATTCTGGTTTTCTGATTGAAATGCTCCTACATCACACCTAAAACCCAGAAGATTTTAAAAATAAGCACCAACCATGCAGACTTTTATGTCTGGGATGGGACTTTGGGTTTTTTCTTCTGGGCCTAGAACAAATATTGTAATCCTCGTGAGAATCTGAGTTATCTTTAGGCAGGAAATTAGTGAGTCTATATATAGATACAGATGCAAACGCCTGCAGCATTCCTCTATGTGTATATATGTATAACAATGCAAGATTTTCTCCCTCTCACACTCATAATTAATTAATGTACTTTTACACCTAAAAGATTACTTTGGCTTCGTGGAAAGAAGACCAGATAAAGCTCTGGATCTGAAAAATAGCTAAAACCAGAAGGACTTGGGCACAAAAGCTTTCAGAGAAGGAAAGGCTGGTGCAGTATTTATCAGTCAGTGGTAACTGCACACTCTTGTCGTCCACCAAATACAAGTAATTCAAGTGAACTGGTGAGCAGCAGAGGAGGGCTAACCTGAAACAGCTCACCCTTCCTAATGAGTGCCCACGTGCAAATGAAAACTATCATCTGATATGCACTAACATATTACCTTTCTGTCGTGTATTTGTGGGTTTAAGCTAGCAGAATCAGATGCAGACCTTAGACTACATTGCAAAAATTACATTCCTGTGTGGTGATGCCACTCAGTAAAAGACCCCCAAAATAGCACGGTTTGAGACTGAATTAATAGGAAACTCTCAAGTAATGCTTCACCCTCAAAGCATTTTGCAAGCATTAACATTTCAGTGCTCCCTGGACACAAATAAAATCTTCCCATACAACTTTCCTGCAAAATGGTAACAAAGCTGAGCAGAGAGTCAGATGTGCCACTACAGGGTGGGCATCCTCTTTATCCAGGGCAGCGCGTGCCCAGCTAGATTGCATTTTGAAAAACATCTTTTTCCTTTGTTTCAGTTGTCACCGATGCACTCGCTTCAATAACATGGTCATCTGTTTTAGATGTTAGTGACACTAAAAATAAAATGCAAGCAAATGTGAAGCCACTTGCCACAAAGAGACAAGTCCACCAGATGTCTTCACTTCGTTAGAAACGAGACATTTCTAAAAGCAGCTAAAAAACTCTGGCCTCATACAGCAGTACAGCTCTTCCTTCCCGTTTTCATGGAACTCACCAGACTTCATCATTTTATTTTCAAGGTGATGATAAAGCAAATTCCATGTATCACAACAGTAAACTTCACTGGCAGAGATTACGGTTGTAAGGAACCTGAACCTTACCACAATTCTGGATTTTCACGTAAAACCAGCTTTTTTCCAAGCCACAGCTGACACACAGATGAGAGGAACTTGGATACTGGTATTACTGCTTGGGTGACAGGTTTTCTAGCATTCTTGCCAATAAGCTGCAAAGAGAAATTGCTATTGCTCAGTGATCAATGGGTACTTATCAGATTCAGATTAATTCTTAGAGGAATCTGTATCCACATAAAGATGATCAGGTCCTGAAAGGCTGTTTACAGGAGCAAAGACCTTTAACAGGAGGGTCATGTCTTAAGTGAAAAACAAAAATTAAGACATAAAGGAAGTCACACAGTTTTACGTACTGGAGTATATAAATCTAAAAACCCAGGGCTTTAACGCAGCTGTTAGAATCGCCAGGGGTGAAGGTGGTGGCGGGTACAGGCTGCAGCAGCAGGGGAGCTTTAACAAGTCCAGCGTCATCACCTTCTGTAGGCTCTGAAGCTTCTCAGCAGCACTCCGCATCTCTCCTGTACAGCAAGTGTAATGCTCCCACACAGGCTTTGCTCCCGCCAGCAACCTCTTGGGCTAAAGAGACACCCACAGCCCCTTGCAGACCACAGACCACACAGGCTGAGGGCCACTGGTCTAACCAGAAGGCAACTCACGGTTGCTGCCATTTGCCATGAGGTGTCACCACCTAAATCATGACATTTCTTAAAGTGTGGGTCTGGGACTTTTTCCATACGCATACATAAACAGTATCTTGTTTCAACTGTAAACTTGGAAGTCTAGAATTACAGCTGAACCTCCTAAAGGCCTCTGGGTCACACTTTTCGACAGTGGATGATGGGTATGAAAGGGATGTGCCGCTTGGCGAGGTCTGAAAAGGGTCACTTGTCAGTCAAGAGAGCTGAGACCAAGGTGTTTGCACACCTAACAATGGAACTGTGAGTGACAGACTGAATAAACCTGTCAGCTGGTAAAAAAAACCTCACCATTAACATCAGGTTGAAGTGCTGGTGAGGAGTCCTCCAGCTGGTGGTGGCACTGGCCGGGGGACCCTGTGCCCCTGTGCTGGCAGCTGGCTGCAGAAATCCCAGCAATGAAAGAGGAAAGCTGAATAGGAAAGGTTCAAAAAAATCAAGCTTGCCAATAACCATCCTGTCACAGTAGTTAGGCAGCACGTTTGGAGTCAGACTGTGATTTCTGCATTACATGACAGACCTTAGACAGGACGACATCTGAATTCCAGAGAGCAGGAAGCCTGCTCTCCGTGGGGGTGGGCAGCATCTGGCGCTGTCATCCCAGCCTTTAGGTATTAGGCAAGCAAAACTCACAGATGGTGAATACAATAATTTAAAACATGGAAGAGCTGCTCAGAAATAACATATATAGGAGGAGAAAGGGCATTTTAGGTGAGACACCATTTTTATGGAGCTCTATTTTGTTGTCACATTAACATCAAAGAAAAAGCCTCTTGGGCTGCTCCTGACTACCTCCCCCCTTTAAAAAAAAATAAAAAAATCACTTCCTAATAAAAGACAGGAAAATCCAATAAAATTACTTTGCCTCTCATGTTCTAATACAAGCCAGTTTAATATAGAAAATACTATAGTCAGAGTGGCCAACTTCACTGCCATATAGAGAGAATAATACCCGCCAGTTACAGCCCACATCTGCAGCATTCACTATTACAACCTCTGCATTAGAGAGAGGAGTATGTCGGGAAAAGTACAAATCATGAGTTTTCCACAAAAAAAAATAAATTAAAAAAATCTATTAGGCAGCTTTGTCAGATGTATTGGTACTTACACATTCCTTATTCAACATGCTTTCTTGATCTTTTTCCTTTGAAGGAAAAACACACTGGCTTTTTTGTTTAAGAGACATTAAATACTGGATACGGTAGTTGGTACAAATCTCTAACCTATACTCTAAACACGATTTGGTTCTTCAGTTAGTGCTGGTTTTACCATTTCATGTCAACCGAGATTTCTCATGCTGTACAGACATCCTCCTATCTTGATGACACACAGACTTAGAGGGGGTGGGTAACTATTGTCAGCAGTAAGTGGTGATGCCAAGGGGCAAGAAGCACACCTTTACTCTTCAGAAGGAAGATATAAACTATGGATGCTGATACTGCAAATAAAAGAGGGCCCACTTTATCTCCAAATGAACTTCCAAAACAGGAGGTGCTAGACTGATCATAGACTGATCTCAAATAATTATTTTGTTAATGATCCTAGGTGAAAAACACTTTTTTTGCTGGGAATTTGTACATTGGTATAGAGAAGACCCAAAGCTTCCTTGGAAGCATACTGTTTCTGGCTTGTTACTGAAACAAATACTTTTTATTTTTAATTAAGTGCTGAAAATATTTCAGAAAGAATTGCCAAGTGAGCCTGGAACACCTGGACCAGATATCCTGCTTTCCTGCAATACAGTCTATTTAGGGCTGCCTCAGAAGGTCACTCATACTGCAGCTACTGCGGTATGTCACCACCTCATATATGGGAGTGATATCAGCAAGTTAAATCGGTGCCTTGTCATGCCCTGGCACTGGCTTTCTACTCCCAGGTGCAAGGTGTGGTGTTAGGTTTAAATTCAAAGGATCCGAGTGAATAAACGTAGCTATGAACTCACAAGTAAAAGACAAACTGATAGAAGCACCCAGCCCTGGACCTTTAACTAAGAAAGCACACAACTGCACTGAATTTCACAGGGTTGAGGCATTTCAGCACTGAATAGTAGTAACTCTGGAACTGCTAAAATACAAACAGTGCATGATGTCAGCCATCACAAACTGCATTACACTGAAAAGACACCTTTCAGAATTACTGTTTTACAGGAGGTCAAAATTAATGAATCCTGTGAAGATTTTTTTTAACTAAAAATCTTCAGACACTTTCAAGGTATGTCATTACATATTTCACAATTCATAAGTCAAAACTTGGAAATGAAAATAGTGTGTCTTTATTGATAGTCTGCCACAAATTATTGTATAAACGTAGAGTTAGCCAAAAATGTATCTGCTACGTGGGAAAATCCTGAACATTGCCAGCATATCTGCAAAAAGTGGATGCTTTCTTATAGTAGATAACAGATGTTGTTACCAGCTCTCACTATAGTGCCATATGCAATTGAAGTATTGTTTTACACAAACTGTACGAGGCTCACGAGAGTCACTGTCTCTTCATTACTGCAATCACGCAGAGATGTATATTTTAATGTTAAACCTTCACTGACTTCAGTGGGACTCCGTCTCTTAGGTGAGCTTGTACAGAATGTTTGCAGGACTGGAGTTCACGACTACAAAAGCAGTGACGAGCGGGATGAGAACAGACATACTACAATAGGAATTCCAACAATTCAATGCATCCATCTTACTGAGGGAAATCAGTATCTTTACATACTACTGAATGTTAAAAACAAACAAAGATGTTTAAGCACAAAGTATATATTTATACCAAATAAAACAACTGAAAAAGTATTACATAAAGAAAAATAATGTAACAGAATGTACTTAAGTACCTAACTTACAGTCATGCTTGTATCTAAAAGTAACATTGGTAACTAATATATATAATTTTGACAAGGGTGCATTTAAGAGTTCTCTAACATACAACATTCTAAATGTGGAGAGTATTTTTTCCAAGATACAGAAAACAAATTATTTTACACAGGCACACCTGTTAATTTGTATAAAAAACATGCTTGTAAGTGAAAAGGTCACTCTAGTACTAATTTACCAGATGTGTGAAAGCTATGTAGTGTTAATCATGTTGAAATTGCCTCTTCTTCTTTTGCATTGGTGAGCGCCAACACTGAATGGTACAATATTTGATCCATATGGTTTACTGACACTGCAACCTGTTCCCAGGCAGTAGCCCTGCCCAGGTGTTGAACAGCACAGTACTGTACAGCCCCATCTGTCTGCATATAGTGTATTTATAACTAAAAGCTATTACAATTATTACAATGATTTCTGTTTCAATATATACATCAGTATAAAATACTACCCAAAACACTTTTGCATTTCAAACAATTTTAACCACTTCATCAAACAAGGCAATTGCAGAATTAAAAAAAAAAATTCCAAATTAACTTTGATTGCCAACAGTACAGCATCTCTATGGTATGTTTCCTAATAAATGAGAGAACGGAAATGTATTAAAATCAATTAAAATAAGTATCACAAAACATAATTAATGTTAGAACAGTTCAAGGATTCCCAGTTTGTCAGTATCTATCCTAAGCAGTGCTACCCAAATACAGTATAAGCCATTTAGTGTTTCTACAATGAGAAGAAAACATTCAAATATTAAAGCTGTGACAAACACACAAAAGCAAGGAAAGAAAATCTGGTCTGTACTCATCCCTGTTGTAGCAAGGTACAGCATGTCAGGAGTTTGCACTCAGTGCATTGTATGTGCTATTATACCTGGATACAACTGTGGAAGACAACTGAAATGGAATCAACTCTGCATTTCCTTGCTGTTGTGGTTTTATGTCAGACCATTCAAGTTATAACAACTTAGTGTCTTTTTTTTCCTGAAGGGAAGAAGAGAGAAGTCGATAATGAAATTGTAAAAATGCTACTAAAATCCCTATCTTGGACACAATATACTGTTTTAGGAGCTACTGTGTCATTGCACAATAAAAGTGGCCTATTAATCACTGAATTATTGGTGTAGCAGAATATTGTCATTGTGGATGTGTTTTAAAAATTGGTACTTTAAAACCTGGCTCTATCCCGTAACAAGCCACAAACAATTCTGTGTAATTCAAACACTAATATCATTACATAAAGTAGTAAGTGTACATTTATAGTGGCTAATTTCAAATCTCTGCCTCTGCTGCTTCAGTTTTTAAAATGAGACTTGGTTCAGTTTTCATTCTTTACATTATCCTAAACCAGAACTATTTCTGAAGCATAAAAATATCCAAATGATAATAATACAGGGTTTTTTTGTTTTGTTTTGCTGATTCGTTCCTAAGTTGAATAACCAACCAATGTCTTTTAAAAAAAACCACAAAACAAAAAAAACCCCAAAAAATCTCTCCCCAGGAGAATTCCCTGCTAGCTGAGATTTTTTTCAAAACCAAGTTTCACGCTTACAGTATCATTATAGTCATGTTATACACCCTTTGAAATAAAGGCTCACGTTGAGAATGGTGACAGGCCCTTAATTACAGAGGTGTTACCTGGTGACACTATTTTTCATCAGAAAAAAACAAAAGCCCCACAAAACTTCATAGCTTATACTCAAAGTTTGATTCATGCTCATTTTGTTCATTTAAAAATACTCTTTGGAAACTATGTCAACTCCTGCAGACAACTTAGTGATACATCTTTTCCTGTTAAAATAAAGATAATTCATATTCACCTCTACCCCATGCTAAGCTCTACTACTAATATACACTTCATTACCTGCTCATGTCACCATCTAACACATATCTTTACATTCTTCTACATATAGCGTCCAGGGCTTATTTTTCACCAAACAGAATTTGATAACTTACACGTAGGAGTTGTTCTGGAGGATTTTTTTTTTGGTGTTCTAGCCTTTTCATTGCAACTTAGAGTGGTATTAATAGTTCAGACTTTTTCCATGTTAACTTGAAAGAAACTTTTCATGAAGTTTTTTTCCATTAAGGATTTTAAAATCTAAACTTGCTTAGATATCAAAACTGAAAATCAGAAGAGAGATTAGATGCATCTGTCATTTTAAAATGGTTTCTGCTACTTTAAAATGCATTCAAAAATTGTACATACGACACTTAGGATTCTAACTTTTACATTGCTGCAATCAGATTCTAATTCAAATTCTTGCAAATAAACATGAAAAATAAGCCACTGGTCATGAATTCTAATGATTACATTCAAAGCTAGCCTTTAAAAACATAAAAAAGTTACAGGCAAAACATACTGGTTTATGTACTCACTAGCTTATCAGGCTACAATGCATGTTTTAAGTATAAAAAAGCAGACAATTCAGATTTAAATAAGACTATGTGAAATCAGAAAAAAACCCTTAGATTTCACTCTTAAAAAAAAAAAGAACACCTATAATTACTTCCCATCCTACAGCTACAGTTAAACCAACTAACAAAAATAATCAAACTATTTTTGACAAACAAAAGTTAGGCTAGAATATGTGGCAACAATCAAAGTTCATATATGCTTCTATGTAAAATGACTCATGATTTACTCTAACATAAAATATGAACAAGAGCACTTTGTGACTAATAAAAGAGCTACTAGTAGAAACACTTAATGCCAAACAGTCTTCAGCCCTCCTTTAAGTCATATCTCCAAATCAGTATTGACTTCTTTTGACCAGATACATCATTTTTGGCTTGTCACCCCAGTATGTCATGTTTTACCACTTGCCACAGGCAGCAGAAGACAACTAGCTGAGCAAACTACAAGCAGTGACATGCAGAAATTAACTCTCATAATATCTGAGTACTTAGATAAAATGATATGCAAGAGCACACTAGGACAAAAGGAATGGCATTCGTCATCCAAATAGGCTCATCATCCCTCCCCACCCCCCTTGAACAGTAGTTGCAACAGCAATAGAAAAAGATCAAGAAGATGTCTGTTCTCCAGAGTCAACTGTGGAAAAAAGTCAGCAATATATAACAGCAGCGATGGACAAGGAAGAGCAAAACGAAAGAATCTTGTTGAATATTTGTTCATTTACTTTTTCTGAACACAAGCCAAAGTGTGCCACCCTGGCTCGTTCTGAGCTTCAGATACAGATGTCCTAATCTCCTTAGATCCTTCACAGATTTAGAATTCAGTCTCCCTGAGGCCCCTATAACCAAGTAAGAAAACTCTCTTTATCTAGCTTTGTGGCTGCCAAGACAGATTCCATGTCATTAAGGATGTCAGAGCTCAAAGCCTCTTGCAGACTTGGCATCAGTTCTTCTCCTTCTATATTCATCCCATCTCCTTCCAGTGTCCCAAGGTCCACATTTGTCCCTGGAATGGCTTCAAGGTAGTCTGGGAAACGGTTCTGATGGGATGGGATGTTACTTTGGCTGATACTGTCACCTAGTTATAACACAAAGCAAGATGGATATTAAATATACTGGAAGTACCGAACACACAGCTTATCAGGATAACTGGTTTAAAGGTTAATCCTTGCATCATACAAGCAAAACGATTTATAGAAATACATCACAAAAACAAAAGACAACTTGACTGCGTGCAGGTGTATAAAGAACATGCCTTGTTTCAATCTTTTCACCTACTGACCCAAATCTCTACAGATCTTTGATGTCATTTAGCATGTTTTAATTTGTACACTTAAAGGAAAAAGTCAAATATTGTTTTAGAGATTAGTATTAGCAATATTTGGTGTAGTAGCAACACTGGATGAGGTACTACACTTAGCTCTGAACAAACAGTATTACTTAAAAAAGCAAACGGACACTCAAATTCCATATAACAAGAGGAGTGATATGTTGAGCATATGGTGAGCCATCCCCCATCCTCCCAACAGAGCCGATTATGTTTTTCACAAATCTAACCATAATATTTGTGCTACAGAAATAGAAGGTGGTAGAAAAACAATGTGAAAAGTATCACAGTGTCTCAAGAGTTGCTTTTTTTCATTGGGAATGGACACAGTATATTTGGAAAACATGCACTAAGGATGTACACAAACACAGACCTGTATCCATCTCATCAACACTGTTCAGGAAGTCATCGGGGGTTCTGGGTACACTGTAACTGCTCATGCTAAGTCCGCTATCTGTGCTTTCATCTCTGGAGTGATATGTTCCGCTGTAACAGAAGAAAGAGAGCAAAAAAAATGAGGATACAGTAACGAAGAAATTAAAATAAATGCTTTTTTTTTTGAACTAATTCAAGGGCTATGAAAACCATCACTGTCACACAAGAAATGCTCTATTCTAATCAAAACCTGAAGCCTTTGCCTGTGAGAGACACCTGGGATTTATTTTATGCAGCCCTTAAAACCGCATTATTTAGATTCAATTTAACTTGATGAGAGCATACTTAAGCAGCTTTTAAAAACTGCCTACCTGTGTTCTGCATAGCGTTAAACTTTTCACACTCACCCGCAGCTAAAAACTATTGGAAGGATATCACAGAGAGTCCCTAATGATTATAAAAATAATAATGGCGTACCCTTTCACACTTCTAGAAGGATAAAAAAAAAAAATATCTAGCTACTAATGTCCCCATGTTTTATCAACCACTGAAGTGTATTTTTAGGTCCCTGCTGTTATAAATAGGAGCTATAGCTGGAACTCCTTTAGTGATTCAATTGCTTCCCACTGTTGCATTACTACTAGTTCAGTCACACGTCATGGCAAGAGAGCGCCCTAATATAAATCAAATACTGGTACAGAAGCCATCCTGTAAACAAACCCTGGTTTAGAACGATCTCGTTGACAGAACAGTTAACAAAAAAGTGATGGCATGGGGCCTGACATGCATTTGCTATCTTACCGCTACTGGAGTGAACAAGCTCAAGAAAGCTGCAGTGGGAAATATGGGCTGGGATGGGGGAAGTAGGCCAGTCTCTTGAGTTTACATAGCAAAGTTTTCGTTGCAGCAGGGCTGCAGGGATGGCCTCTGTGAGAAGACACCAAGAGCTGACCCCATGTCAGACACAGGTGGTCCCAGCTGGCTCTAAAATGGTCCTGCTGCTGCCCAAAGCTCAGCCCATCAGTGACAGTGGCAGTACCCTTGTCATAATGTATTTAAGAAAGGGTAAAAAACCACTGTGCAGCAGCTGGGAGAAAGGACTGAGAAAATGTGAGACAAACAGCCCTGCAAGCGTCAAGGTCAGTGCAGAAGGAGGGGGAGGAGGTGCTCCAGGCGCCAGAGCAGTGATTCTCCTGCAGCCCATGGAGAAGATCATGGTGGTGCAGGTTGTTTCCCCGCAGCCCATGGAGGACCGTGGTGAAGCAGAGAGCCACCCTGCAGCCTGTGGAGGACCCCGTGCGGCAGGTAGACATGCCCTGAGGCAAGCTGCGGTCCATGGAGAGCCCAAGCAGGAGCAGGTTTCTGGCAAGAACTGTGGCCGGCATAAGCAGCTGTAGAAATACACCATTACTTCCCTCCCCTTGCATCTCCTAACAGCCAAGCCTCACAAAATACTTTCAAAATTTGTATTTCTTCAGGTTGTGGTAGCATTCACTGAGAATCTTTACTGATTTTCCAGCTTGAATACTAAGTAATATCAGCCTGCCTTACTGTTAAAATTAGCATTTGAAGACATACTGATCCTTCTCATAACGTGCTCATGAAATACACAACTTATGCCTTTTTGTCAAGTATGAAGGACCAAACAGATGATGGTTAAACAGCTAGACAACATCAGATGCAAGCAGAATGCCATCAGCCATGAAAAAATATATATATATATTAGATTTCACAAAGACACCTTTGCATACAAGAAAGAAACTCAACATTTCTTTATAGTTAAATCATAAATATTTCTTGGCGTTTAGATGGATTTAAAAATAGTATCACCACACATTTGATAACAATCCTAATAATTAAGCTATTTAAAACTTCTGTGGAAAAAAAATGCTGGTTTACTTTGTGGGACAAAATACTAAAAACAGAACTGAGACTATGCTGAACTATGCCACTCTGGTTGAGAAGGCTTTTTGGCTGGTGCTCTCACACTCGGAATGTTCAGCCCGTCTCTTCAAATCACTCCTTAACACACATTTCCATTTTCTTCAACAAGGAGAGTTCATTTAGTACTCACAGCACCCAAAATTACTGCATGCAGCTAAACTGCATTACCCAAAATAGAATGGATGCTTCTTCAACTAATACTTCTTAATGTGTATACAAAAACAGAAATCCCAGTTTAGAAGTTAAACAGAGAATTACCATCACTACCAATATAAATCCAATAGACAAAAACATATACAAAATGACAGATCAAAAGGTGAAATAGTCTAATAAATTCTGCACTGCTGGATGTCCCACTCAAAAAACAAAACATACCACTAATGACAGTAAGTACTGAAGACAGCAGGTACAAGATTGACTATGTAAATGAAAACACTACTGTACATTTTCTTAAATTGCTCCAATGTAGCAATTATTTTCTGAGATTTTTTGGATGTTCTGATTATGTAGGCAGTGGAAAATTTCCAGCTACCTGAACTCTGGATAACCAACTTTGGTACCTCCTACCTAAAGACAGGAGGGCTGCCTCACCAGGAACTTTATATATACCCTATAAAGATAGGAAGAAGCATTTCTCTAAGTCTGAACTTTAACATAAGGGACATCAAGGAGATCTTTAGGGCAAAACTATTGGACTACTGTATCTAATTCAGAGATAGCAATGCATATCCACAAAAGTCCTTTTTAAAAATCCCCTTCCCTTACCCATATGCCAGAATTAAGTGTGGTGATGTACCTAAAATTACTTAGAAGGGGACAATGCTCAGACCAAAATGCAAATTAAGATACTCTGAGCTCAGGTCAGGTACAGACTTCCAGTATTTTATGTGAGGTAAGGGCTACAAAAAAACCTCCCCGTTAAACATACTTGCAACTAGGCAAGTAGTATCTTTTTGCATTTTACAGTAAATAGTCCTTGGCAATTATCAATCTGCCAAAAACAATCAATTTGCCCTTTCTAGCTTTTTTTCCTCTTTCTAATTAATAGAAAAGATCCATCATTTTGTATTTCATGTGTGTAGACTCACAATGAATAAACTGCATCAGTCCACTGCCATGGCCATTTGAAACCTGAAGATGCATTTCTTTCACATCAGAAAACAGGTTTCAAAGATGTGACAATTCTACATAATTTCAGAATAAATTTCCAAATATACCTGGGCTCAACGTATGATGGCAACAGCCTCCCAAAAATTCAAGCTAGTAGCATCAAGGCCATCATCTGTCTACAGAGGTTTCTCAATGGAGAGCAGGTCAGTTTTAAGATTCTTTGTCCTTTTTGTTCCTTGGGACAGGCCAGCACAGTTAAGGCTCACATCAGAACCCAGGATGAATTCAGTGGAGCACAATCCCTCCCTCTAACAAAAAATGAAGTTTTTTAATAGGATCTGTGTAGAAGGTAAGTCTTCCTGAAAGGCTTACCAAAAACTTGAAAATACTGCTTACTTCCTTATGAGTTTCATAACAAAACACCACTACTTTCTTCTCCATGTGCAAGGCCTTGTTTTTTTTTTTCTTCTAAACTTGTTTTTCTCCAATATATACAAAGGACTGTGTACCTTGAGATAGAAGGTTTTTACCTGCTTTCACAGTAGCACACACACAACACTAGCACGGACAATACTTCATGCAGTAGGAGAAAAAGCTTAAGAGCAAGATACTTTTTATGTTTTACATAACCTAAACTATATGCATGACAACAGATTCCACTGGCAAGATGGAGGTTATGTTCTTGCATGATCTCCACTGAACTTTACCAATTTTAAGAATTAGAGTGAGGACAGAGTATACGAAATGACGGATAAGTCTTCTGGAAAAGGCAGAAAATGAAACAAACAAGCTAAGGTGATGTAACATCATTTAACTGGAAAAGTTACGTACAATGACACTACCTCTTCAGGGATGAAGAACTTAAGCATGTGTATTAACAACTTTAAGTTATTTAAAAGAATATGGGATGAGATTTATAGTTGCAGCAAAGGTTTGCAAGGATTTGAACATTTGAACAAGGAAGTTTTCAGTATCTAAAATTACAACAGGTATTTAAACTTGCCCTATTCCAAATTCATGCCAGTTCTAACATGATGTGGATTTCTTACCTGATGAGTAGGTTTGAAACTGTATTAGTAGCAAAAGCCATAGAAGTTAAGACTTAAACTGAAAGAATCGAGATAAAATTTTATGGAGTTTTCCATGAGTATAATAATGTACCATTAAAGAGAAGGACAAGCATGTTGTTATACTTCATAAGCACTTACAATAAGCATCTTAAAGTTAGGCTAATATTACAAGGTAATGCAGAAACGTAGTGATGAACTCTGACAGAATACGTATTTTTTTCCTCTTTTACGGTAGGGGATACTGAATTGATATCAGTTCAGAATGCTGACAAAATATAGTACAATGGAGAACTGCAAAATTAACTACTCCAATTTCAGATCAACTACTTGATACTGCTGAAGTGTTTGTAGAGTTTTACTGCATTAATAAATGTCTTTGTGGCTTGGAGATTTGACTGTTTTACAATTTTCATCTTTTCTTTCCAGCATGCTAAGCAAAATATACAGCATTATCTTAAGCTGCAGCAGTTTCTCCCAAGTTGTAATCATTAGCACGAAGCATTTGCAAGATGCAATTAGAATAGTATTTCCACCAAAACAAACTCCAACTCAGAGGGGTTAAGGAAAGAGTTACATGAAAAAGACTAGTCTGTGCTGTAAAATTATAGATCTTTTAATTAAAAGACCCACTTCGAAATAATACAGCATTTAACACGAAACATGCCACTATTTGCAGATTTAACATTATGAGTAAAAATACTGCTAAATTAAATACCTGAAGTGGAGGGGAGGAGTGAACGGAGAAACCTTAAAATGAACCTCAAGGTGTAGTCCTAAAATGTGCCTCACAGTTCATTTGATCTCACAGCAAGCTATTCACAAATCCTTCTGAGTCAGTAATTTGAAATGACTGCTAGTCAACAGATTATGCAGAGCCAAACATGTTATGACTTTGAATAAAAAACTTTCCTACAAGTCTGAACAGACTACTTCCTCCCACAGGAGACAGCTTTTAATCCTCAACTTTTACTAGACTTGCCATTTAAGGAAAGATTCATTTACAGCTGTGGCTTTTGGCACAGACAGATGTTCAAAATAAACTATTACATGTACCAAACAGAATTCTAAATCAATTTTTTTCCCCTCTAGTAGCTACTCCTACAAACCTGTTGAGAAAAGGATCAGAACTATTTGTAGTCATTGTTCTTAGTTCCTGTGACATTCCAGGAGATGACACGGGATTTTGAGATCCACTGTCTTGTTCCATTGTTGGAAGCTGGCTACGGAGAGCCAATTCCTAGAACAGGGGGAGGGAGAGAAAGAAAGATCATGTTAGGCATCTGAGTGCACTTTTCAGATACATGAACACATGGCATTACAGGTAATTGATGCTTATACTGTTTCCAGCTACAATGAAATGAAGTTTCTAAAGACAAAGTGAGATTTTTTACCAACTTCAATGATAATGCAAGTTCCACCAGTCAAGCCCAGTATTGGAGACTTCACTATAAATGTATTTATGGATATAAGTATCTGTATATTTACATAAATCTTTCCTAGTTCACTGCAATATCCTTTTGCTAAGCCTATTCTTAAGATCAGAAAGGAACTGTTAACACTGTCTGACCCCTATGATATGTCTGTATCTTTTTCCCCTGTATTTTAATTTCTGATTTAGTCCCTGGTTTCCTTTTTACCTTGCTTGTTTCATTCAGCAAAATTTAAAGCCTTTACCTACAAGTTCCCATTTACTCCTCATGTTTGAGGCATACATTTTGAAATTTCTGATTGACCAGATCAATGATTTGTCCCACACGTAAATCTTAAAAGCTCTTCCAATCCCTAACAACTTCTGAGTAATTGGACTTCTGAAGTTACAAACCTAGATTACATAGATATTTTACGCATCTGACTGCACCAGCTTGGATCAATCCATCCATAAAGCTTATAATTACTAATTAATGAAAATAAGTTTTAACATAAAATACACAAATTTAAAGGTGGCTGGATATAAGCAGAATCTTATGTAATTTCCTGTGTCCTCTCTCTCCCTTTTTAAACAGGTAATCCATGAGTTACGCATGTGAAAAATACAATAATTTTCTTCAAGCAACCCTCCTAAAACATCATTAATGGTTCACCAAGCCTGTGCTTTCTTCATGTAGAGACTGCTAAATAAATCTATTGACTATCTTATTACCATTATTAGTAGTATGTGATTTCCAGGCTGTGTCTGGGAAGCTAATCTCAGGCAAAAGCAATCTTGTCAGCATTGACAATACTCAGTATTTCTCACCTGTAAAATGAGAGGTCTTCATCCATTCTCAATTATTAGCCTAAGGATTACGGTAGACTTCTAAGATACAACATAATCTTTCTCCAATTCTTCTTCAAAGTGATTTCTTTTCAAAAAATCCCAAGGTTATTTTCCAGCAGATTGTGCCAAATGTTGAATGCTTCCCTACCACCTGTTTTTTCCTTTTCTAATCTACATATGCTTCACTCCCATTCCTGTGGACTATTACTCTACATAACACGTTCCTTTAATACCAGTTTTCATGTCTTATACTAGAAGGTTTTCTCACTCCTGTTGATCAGACCTTTGCAGAAAGTGTACAAACATGCCACTGGTTTTTGTGTTTATCACACCCAATTGCCTACTCCAAGTAAATCCACTTCTCTGCTCACTATCACTTACTTGGCCACTGCTCTAATAAATCGTAATAATACTACTCCCCATTTACAGATCACAGGATGGTAGGCACCTTTGAATCATTTCTATAGGCTGCTTATCCATATGATTATCATTTGCTTATGTAATAAAACAAGTGCAAAGACTATATAATGAGGTCTTACTTCATAGCTAAGTTTACAAACTTTTATCAGCCACATCAGCCTTGATACAAGGTGGCTGATATACAGGTGGACTCAATCCATTTAAGGGAAAAAAAAAAAAAAAAGAAGAAAAGAAAAAAGAAAAAAAAGTTTTTGTTCCTGGAATGCTTCCCAAATGGTGATCTGGAGAAGGTAGAAAGTCTTAAGAGCAGCCATCCCAGACATGGCTCAAGAACTGCTCGCTCACCACATAATCTTTATGCCCCTCCTCTGGAGACCAGAATTCCTCCAAATGTCACCTGCGACTTCCCTTCTCTGAGAAACTGCCTTCATGTGATGTAGCTACTTTTAACTGATTCTATCTTGCTATTAGTCCAATGAAAAAGGAGGAAGGGAAAATAAAAAAAAAAATAAAAAAAATAAAATAACTTCTATTTTGCACCACTGCTTCTAGAAACTTTTACCTTTCTTTCTCCACATCTTTCTTCTCCACCCTGACAGCAGAGCTGTCCATCAGTGAGCGCTCTGCTCTTACATACCTACAACTAGCTGGCCACAGCAAGAATGCTCTGTCTTTTTCCCTTCCTTCTTGCTTCGATCTGTGCATTGCATTTTTATTTCCTTGGGCTACAGTCCCTGACTAGGCTGAAGAAAAGGGGCCAAAAGTGCCAGCAGCTTGAGGAAGAAGCTTAATCACACATCAGCGCCCCAAAGAGTGATGACAAAATAAAACCAACACGGAGTCCTTTCTGTATATAACGCACTGAAGTGACATTGTATGTCATTGTGTGGTAGGCCTGGTCTTTCCAATCAGCAATGACTCCTAATGCAATAGTTAAAAAAACAAGAGAAAGAGACACGAGAAATCCATACAGGTCCCCTTTTCAAGAGCTACTGAAACCAGGAAAGAAAAAACCCCACAAATTTCTCTTCTGTGCCTTAAGAAAAAAAGTCAGTACAAACAAATAAGCAATTTGGAAAAATGAGGAAGTTACCTTCTTTAATTTCTAAATCCTTACAGGGTAGCAGAGATTGATGTTTCATCAATATATGAACTTAAATAGTATGGTAAACAAATGTAGTTCAGATACTAGCTAGCCAAAAAAGAAAAAAAATCACATTTCACTGAAGGCACAATGAAGAGAGATGTTAAATCTGGAGACAGAACAGTATTTTGCCTCTTCTTTGGCACTACAATGTAGTGAAGTAAGCCTTTTTAATATTACTACTTAATAGTGCTACTTTTATCCTTGTTTTAATAACAACATTGCTGAAAGTACAAAACGACAACTATTTTTAACTATTTGTAAGTAGCATTACCACTACTTATTCAGGAGGCAGACCTACAGCACTTCCCCCTCAAAAGAATTTTATTCCATTACTCATTCAAGTAATAAATTTATGTCCATTTGGGAGTCTAAAAGAGAAAGGATTTACCAAAAAAGACAAGCTATTGAGAAACAAATAGAGCAATTTTTAAACATTCTGTGAGATAAGCTAAGTTTTTACAAGTCCTAAAGAGTGTATTACGACTATTTTTCATTAAAAATGCATGTAACATAAGCTAAAGTTGTATTGCTTGGAGAATGGTCTTTTCATTTCTTCTTCCTTATAAAATTGATTTTCAAGAAAAAAAGTTATGTGTTTCCTGCACTTAAAAAAAATGTATGGGACTGTACAAGCCTTTCCCAGCTCCAAACAGAGCAATCTGAACTCTAGGCTTTTAGTTCATGCTTTAAAATTTATCTTTTATTAGAAGTATTTAAAGTCTGGAGGAAAAATAAAACCATGACAAACTCCTGGCTTAGATTTCTATAACTTGATCTCATCCTACTTTTATAAGTATGTCAAACTTACTAAGTGCCTCTGGGAAAATAAAAGCTTAGCATTCCTATTGTTAACACAAAAGCTGAATTTTGGTTATTACCTAAAGACCAAAATGATCTGTCATCTCCTTAAGCAAAGTAATTTTAAAAATAAGGTCAGCATTGTGTTAATTTATCTGGCTGGCCTTATTCTTTTTTTTTTCCCCCCCCATAATTACATACAGATTAAGTTTTACATGAAGTTCCAGGTCATTCACACCATGATCAAATTAACTTTATGAAGTTACTCTTTTCAGAGCATTTTTATATTTATCTTCACGGTGTTTTTGAGGAAAGGCAAAAGACTCCCTTGTGCAACTCGTATCATGTTCTTACTGTATTAAACATATAATATGTCACTCAACTTGAATTGGTATATTCTTATAATTGGGGATTTTTTGGTAAATTTACTTTAAAAGGGCCAGTTGTAACATTTCTACCCCAAATATTGTTCAACTATCAAATTTTTATCCGCAAGCTTTACTAGAATGGGAGAGAACTGCTAAGGGAAAGAAAAGAGCACAACACCTATAGGCAGACTTACAGCACCAGTATTTCTTCAGACTAAAGTATTTAAGTTCTTGTTTGAGGCCACAAAGTTACAGCTATGTACAAAAGAAACAAGGAAAACACATGGACAGATGAAGACAAATGAATTCAGCAATGAGGAGTTATGCAATTAGTGAAGAGTAAGGGGGAAACATAAATCATTCGGTGTTGCAATCATGAAAACCAGCAAAATTAATTTAAGAGGTGATACCGCTAGAGTAATAATTAATTGTATTGTATACACTTGGTGACGAACTCAATGCTACGCAGAGAATTGCAAGTACAGATAAGGCAGAATAAATTGGAATACACATTTGTAAATTGTCTGGCTTCTTGCCTGGTTTTGCAGTCCTTTGCTGTGCCACTGCTTCACCCTCCCCTTGATATCTATCTGCCCGTGGCTCCTGCTGCGCCTGCCCGGCCGAGGTGTCTCAGAGCACCAGTAGGGCAGGGATGTGTCAGCAGGAGCCAGCAATCACGAAAGCCATGCAGACCTGGATGGCCTCCCTCCACCAATTTTTGTTTGCTTCTAGCAAAAGCTGTTACTCATGGCCATCTCGTACTCAGGGTCAACATGACTCATATCTTCTGCTGACCAATTGCTTTAGAAATACTTCTATGATTTAAGTTTTGCAACTGCAATCAGCACTGGTGACTCCAGGAAATCCACTGCAGTGAGCTGCAAATACTATTCAGACACAGAACGTGTCCTGAAGCAACTAGGGACATAAAAACCAGACAGAGACAACAAATGCAGTTCTGATTTACTCTACAGACTTTTAGACAGGGTATTTCATAGACTCACACAATAGTATTTATCTATAAAGATCTACATTCACAAGCAAGCAGTAAAACTACTTTGTTGATCTGTAAAGCTTAGGTGCTGCAAGTGGAATCAGAGCTTCTGATTTTTTACCTTACTCATATAATACAAGTATCTTTCCTACTGTGTAACTTTGTAGCTACCAATGCTCAACATTTCCCACTTAAACCAACAGAGTGCGAAACAAACTACAGCCACACTAATAAAGTTTCACTTACACCTATGGTTTTCAATGAGGAATGAAGCTATACTACTGCAGAAACCACTTGGTTCCCAAGACAGCTGAACAACAGCAGTGTTGCTTTTGCAGGAAAACTAGCTGAATTCCACATTTTGTATATTTTGATGGCAGCCAACACGCCCTTCCCCCTCAAACCCTCAAAGCTACACAGGATTCCCTTTCCATAATGCTTGCATTTTCTAGGCAGTATTTAAAGTAGTACCTTAGTGTACTGCTCATCATAAATACCAAAGACTTAAATAATAATTTGGCCAGGGAAGATCTCAGTAATTTCTACAGGACATCTGACTCCATGCTGAAATTTCCAATGCTTTAACAAAATTTTCTGTTTTATCTAAAAGTGTTTAGAAGAAGCAGAGTTTGTTAATCAGGACAGAGGAAGATATGTGCCTTGATCTCTTAATCACTATGGGTCATAATTCGGGGGCAATTCCAAAGTGACTTTTTACTGGTGATTACAGATAGCCTTTGACTGCGTATTCTTACCCCTCCCTTCAGCTGGAACTAGCATTTCTATGGCCATACACTAAGACAGGTCAGAAAACCAACCTAGCTGAAAAATAATTTTTCTGATAGATCATGTGTCTGATCTGTCTTGTGGTGTAGCCATACCAGTACTTCAGCTACTAGATTATGAAAAAACGACATTAGATACATCGTGTTCTGCCTTGTTATTAAGGCAATCTCTGGCAGACGACTCCTTTTTTTAAGACGCGTGTCTTAAACCTCCTGCAGTTTAGTGTGCTGGAGCACGTCTACCAGACCTCTCAGTCAGAAGTCATTTTATGAAGAAGCAAATATTTTGCTTAAAAAATACCATACAACGCCCCAGCTGCAGCCTTCAGCTCCAGCTTAGGAAGCCTCTCGACAGCTGGTTAAGTCTTCTCCTGAATTAATTTCTAAAGTCATGGCACTGCATAATGTACTGCCTTACACGTAAGGCTCATGGTGCTCTCTTAAAAAGGTCTGTGCAACTGATGCAGAGTAAATCACAGGTACCTGACAGATTATCTTAACTGACCTTTAGCAATCTAAAATACAAGCACTTTCCTACAAACAGATGCCTATATAGAGGCAATATGCTAAGATTTGTTGTTACATGCTGAATTTGCTACCACAGACTAAAGAAGTCTGTTCATTAATTGCAAAGATTTTTGAAGGTAGTCCAGTGAATAACAAGTTTGTTACCTAATGAAGTAAAATATTCCTGCTAATAACATATCAACAGTTCAATGACACGCATACAAAATGAAGTAAAATATTCTAGCTAACAATAACAAGCCAACAGTTCAATGAAAACTGAGAGAAATGTATACAAAATTGATTTCTGCCTACTTGGAACATTCAAGTTACAGTATCGTACATAGTGCTCAGCTCCCTTATCTGCATGACAGCTCTCCAGTAGTATTTTGTTATTGATTTTGGACAGTAAGAAATCAGTAACGGTTTCTGTTCACTGTGCAAGGAAACATCTAACAGAAAACTTAAAACCATGAGGGACAAAGCAAAACTTAGTACTAGTACAGAGAGCTATCAAGTGAGTAAAACAACAAAAGGAGGGATAGAATATCTACTTCCACTAAAATGAGAAGTTTCAGGTACTATTTGTGACAATTGATTAAAAAAAGTTCAATTGGAAGCAAAAATTTCAAGTGGGACAAAAACTTTGTTGGAAAGACTCTTCACTGTCGCAGCTAGCCTTCCCCAAAACCTGGATCTTTTCATAACAGCTATTCAGAATAAGACATATCACAGGCCATTTTCTCTATCAAATATCAAGCAGTAAGGCAAATTAAAACCAAGGGACACAACAGAGCTATGAATTTGCTCAAGTGACTTGTTATTTTCTTCCTGCATCTTTTAAGTGTAATTTTCAAAAATGTTTCTGTATACCAGTGGTTGTATCTTCACTTGGCAAAAAAGACACGTTCGAAGACCAAATGACTGGCTTCAGTACCTTATCTTTGTTAAAAATCCCAAACCAACAAAACCCCAAAAAATCCAACACCCCCCCACCCCCACCACAAACACCCTTGATGAAACCAAGACAAGTTATTTATCTTGTTAATCTAGGTCAGCTTCAGATAAC